>NC_138340.1:50005178-52575178 GCF_046562875.1 Panthera onca | reverse complement strand
CTCCCAATTTGTGGCAACCCATTTCCTCTGTAGCCTTGCCCACTCCCATATTATTAGGCAGCAAATTCTAGTCTTTTTATGGCTTCAACTGCAAGCATTTCAGAAAATAACTCTAAGAAACAAAGACATCACTTTTAAGCAGAATCACAACACTACCCTTATGCTCTATCCCCTGCCCCTGACCAACAATAACCCCCAGAAGAGCTTCACAGGGAATTTGTAGATATTGTAGCTTCTCCTTCCTGAAACTACATCTTAGCAAGAGTGCACATCAGCTATGAATAAGTTGCTGAAGGATAACAGACAAGACTAACAAGTTCTTTTGCTCCCAGACCCCCAAACCAATCCATCAGAAGAGCCTGTCGCTCTACCTTCAAAACAGAATCAACATCCAACCGCATGTCACCATCTCTGCTCCTGTCACTCTGTCCCAGCCTCCACTGTCTCTCACCTGGGCTGATGCAGAGCCTCCTCTCTGCTCTCCCTGCCTCCACCTCTGCCCTGCTGCGCCTCAACTCTGCACTGAGCCGGAGGAATCTGTCAAGACAGAAGCCAGAGAGGGCCCCTCCTCTGCTCAGCACCCTCCCAGGGCTCCTCATCTCAAACACCTAGACAATCACCTCCACCCAGCCTCCTGTTACCTTCTGATTTCATCCACTGCCCTCACTCCGCTCCAGCCAGAGGCCAGTCTGCTGTGGCACAGACGCCCCAGTCACCCTTCCACCGCAGGACCTTTGCTCATGCTCTTCCCTCTGATTGGAATACTCTTTCCCAGATGTCCACTGGAATTTATCCTCTTTAGGTCTCTGCTCTAATGTCATTGTGTAGCTTCTGTTTGCACTCCTGGATCCACTCTCTACCGACTTCCACCCTGCTCCATCTCCTGGGTGCTGACTGTAGGGACTAAATCAACAGAACTTTCACCCACTGGCTTCCATTGTGTTTGGCCTACAGAGGGCACCATGAAAAGCAGCGAGGTCAGGTATTTATTCCCAGGGCTCCCTCCTAGGTGACTGTTGAAGGCTGGTGGTGGCCCTGTCAGGTGCCCTCCCTATATAGTCTCTGCCTTCTGTCATGTGTCCCTCCCCTCCTCCTACTGCTGCCGCCAGCCTCAGGGTCATAGTAGTCTCACTCCACTGTTCCTGGTTTCTCCCCATCCTGCTCACATCATGGTAAATAGTCCCTCCGCTAATTCTCCTCCAATGACCCACTTCGGTGTGCCAGCTGTTCCCTGCTGGGATGCTGACGGATGCAGTAATCTTCTCGGTGAGCTTGTCCCTGGCAGTGCATAAAATTGCACCCTCCCACATGTCCACACCCTCTCTGTATTCTCTGCTTTATGTTCCTCAGCATTTTTCGCCATCTACTGTGACACATATTGTACTTCCCTATGTTGTTTATTATTATCTGTTTCCCCCAAGTGGTGTAGCTGTGGTCTGTGGCACAAGGTGTGCACTGCACAGTTCCAGAAGTCACTATTCACACAGACTTCAATGTGATAGGACAATGGCACCTCCTAGAGTTGTGTAGCAGGGTGGCACCATCCCCCATCAGAATAGAAGCTCTGACTTTTTTTTCTCTGCACTATTCTTTTAAGTTTTAAAGAATATTTTATTTATTTTTAAGAGAGAGAGAGAGAGAGAGAGAGAGAGAGAGAGAGAGACAAAGTGCAAGCAGGGGAGGGGCAGAGAGGGGGTGGAGGGAGACAAAGAATCAGAAGCAGGCTCCAGGCTCTGAGCTGTCAACACAGAGCCTGATGAGGGGCTTGAACCCACAAACCCTGAGCTCATGACCTGAGCTGAAGCTGGACATTAACTGACTGAGCCACCCCGGTGTCCCACTCCACTATTCTATCTCAAGTGCTTAGAACGGTGCTCAGCACATAGTAGTTCTCACGAAATTGTCATAACGACCGTTAATCTCTTCTACTTCCCATGAGAAGCATAAGTGCAAGGATCTTTACAGGGCGGCATCAGCAGGTCTAGGGGTGTTCCTTGATACAACGGTCCCTTGCAACTGCAAGGCCCTGGAAGTAGGAACCGTGTTTACCTCCTGTACTACCTACTATAGGGTGTCCCCTTGGTGTCCCTCCCAGTTCTTCTGAGAATTTCCCTCAGCCAAATGGGAGCCCCCTTGCTTGCGAGGTCCTGCCTTCCACCCCTGGGAGGGTCTGCGGCCCATGACTGATACAGGTCCAAAATCCTGCCCCCTGGCCTCAAGGTGGGACCAGCTCAGCTACGCACCCTTGAAGGGCCAGAATAAAGCCGGCCTCCCTGCAAAGGGCGCATCCTCACTTAGCTCCCACCCCACATGTACATCAGTATCCCGACTGGGGCTCCCCTTCCCGGGAACCTGCCCTAAGGTGTCTGTGTACTCCCCATGCATGGCATACTGTCCAGCACACAGCAGGTGCCCCCTCACTATCATCAGCGAATGAATAGATCACTGTGGGTTGCCTTCCCACCCCTGCCACTCACTACCTGTATAACCTTCGCCAAAGCGGTCCTGATCTTGAGCCTCAGTTTCCCCAAAGTCTAGGCGGGATAATCCCATTCATGGAGATGAATGACCCTGCATGCTGTGAGGGACAAACACTAGAGAGGTGTGGCACACCCTCACCCTGTCCTGATAGCTTTTTCCCCCCTCCCTGAATGTTACATCTTGTCTGGCCAGCTTACTTGTTAGCTCCTGGTGGGGTGGCTTTCTGTTTCCTGGCCTCTTTCCTCCAGGGGACAGGGCTCAGAAGCACTCACTCTGTGGATGCTCTTTGCTTGATTGAAAGTGCTTTGGGAAACAGGAGGAACTTGAGGAAAGACAGCGATTAGAATAGACCATTAGGTATTAATGCCACCCACCATCAGTGCAGCGGCCAGACTGGCTTCCTTTGAGTCTGCTGGGCTGCAGTTAATTAGCTTTTGGATTTCTTAGCTGTGGGGTGTCGCTTTAATCATCTGCCACCTGGCCCCAGCTCAGCCCTGGTGGGAGAGAGGCCTCTAGAAGCACGAGCTGAGGAGAAGCCAGATTTGCAGAATGAGAGCCCATCAGGGCTGAAACTGTGCTCCAGTGACTGGACTGCCTACCTGCTTGCCCCATTGGAGGTAACTGAGGCCTGAAGAGGCTGGAACCAACCCTCAGCTTGTGGCAGAGCTGGGATTCAAGCTCGGGTTTCCTGTGTTATGATTTGGAGCTTTGTCCATTTCAGAATCCCTCCCTTCATTCCACAGACCCTTCTCTAGCACCTCCTTAGGGTGGGACACTGGGATTTCATGGATGAGGAAACCAGAACTGGTCCTTTCCCTCCTGGGGCTTATACTCCTGTAGCACCGGGCAAGCAAGCAGATACAGTGATAATGGCATACGGTAACAAGGGCCATGAAGGAGACAAATAGGGCAATGAAAAGGACTACCATGAATTACCCTATACAGGGATGTCAGGGGAAACCTCTCTGAAGAGATGACTTAAATCCCCTAAGATGACAAGAAGTTTCTCTCTCTCTCTTAAATATGTGTGTGTGTGTGTATAATTTATATTAATTAATTAATTAATTTATTTATTTATTTATTTTTGAGAGGGGGGAGGAGGGTCAGAGAGAGAGGAGACAGAATCCCAAGTAGGCTCTGAGCCGTCAGCACAGAGCCCAATGTGGGGCTCGAGTTCATGAACTGTGAGATCATGACCTAACCAAAACCAAGAGTCGGACGCTTAACTGACTGAGCCACCCAGGTGTCCCAAGAAGTTTCTCTTTATAGATGGCAGCTAATAAAGAAAGATGAAACAATAGCATGAGAATATCAGAATTTTGCAACCGCTCGTAGATTCACGCACCAGGCTTTGAGCGTCAGTGGCCGCAAGCATCACAAAAAGGGAGGCCAGCAGGCACTAAGTGCCTCCAGATGGAAGAACACAGCATTGCCCTGAAATTGCTGGAAAATTGAACCTAAATCTGATCAAGCCCTTAGCTCAGGACTATTCAGTGAAATACACACAAATGCGAGTTACCCAGGTCACATATGTAATTTTAAGTTTTCTGGAAAGTATGCTGAAAAAGAGTAAACAGAAAGAGGTGGAATTAATTTTAATAATAGATCTTATTTAACCCAACATATTATCATTTCAACATATAATCAACACAAAAAATGATCAGTGAACTCTTTTCCATCCTTTTACACACATCTCAACCTGGACAAGCCACATTCAAGTACTCAGCAGCCACGTGTGGCTGGCAGCTACTATCTTGGACACCACAGCTCTGATCAACTACCAGTTCCTAGGAAATTCAGAAGACAGAGGAATGTGTGAATATCACCACGCTGATGCAGTCTCCAAAATCCACAAACTCTGATTTTCTGGAGAACTCTACAGAAAAAGCAATCCAGTTTTTTTTAAAATACATTTTAAAGGGGAAAAGTAATAGAAAACCCATAAATTAATAGAGTCTCTAGAAACATACATATCTACCAATCACAGTGTGTGTACCTTATTTGATCCTGTTGAAGCAAACAATCTGCAAAATGTTTTATAGTGATTATGAGATAATTGGACATCTGAACACTGAAGATTTGATGCTACTGAGAGTTATTTGTTCTACATGTGATCATGGTATTGTGGTTATTTATTCTTTTAGAGAGTTATTATCTTTTGGGGAGACATACTGAAATATTTATGAAGGCACGCTGAAATAATATGGAATCTGGAATTTGCTTTAGCGTAATATGGGAGGTAACAGAGTAAAGGGGGGGTGGGGTGGAACAAAACAGGAATGATAATGGGGGGTTCCAGGTGAAGGACACATGGGTCTTGTTATGCTATTCTGTCTACTTGTGTATATGTTTGACATTTTCCATAAGTAAATTTTTTTTTAATTTTTGATGTTTTTATTTATTTTTGAGAGAGAGAGGAAAAAAAGAGAGAGAGAGAGAGCATGAGCAGGGGAAGGGCAGAGAGAGAGGGAGACAGAAAATCTGAGGCAGGCTCCAGGCTCCAAGTTGTCAGCACAGAGCCCAGTGTGGGGCTCAAACACTTGAACCGCAAGATCATGGCCTGAGCCGAAGTTGGACACTCAACCGACTGAGACACCCAGGCGCACCTATAGTAAAAAAAATTTTAAGGAGATTGGGATGATATTGGAAAAGGTTGCAGATAGCAGAGGCCACAAAACAACAGATTCCACAGGGTAGGGATGTTTGCCTTATTTATCAGTGTTTCCTAGCATCTCCCATGAAGGTGACACATGGTAGGCACTTAGCACATTTGTCTTTTGCAGTCATTTCTCTCCTTAGGGCTCTTCAGGTATATCCCACTGGAGGTGTACAGTCAAATTACTCCATCTTTAATCATAATTCTTCTCTTTGTGGTTATATCAGCAAAGTTTTTTTTTTTATGGTTCTCTTTGTGGTTTATCGCAAAGTTGATTTATTTGCGAGAGAGAGAACAAGAGGGAGACCAAGCAGGGGAGGGGCAGAGAGAGAGGGAGAGAGAATGTCAAGCAGGCTCTGCACTGTTAGCACAGAGTCTGACACGGGGCTTGGTCTCATGAAACGTGAGATCATGACCTGAACCCAAACGAAGAGTTGGACACTTAACTGACTGAGCCACCCAGGTCCCCCAACAATGGTTTTTTCAAGGCTTGTTTTATTTTATTTTTTACTTTTAGTGATTTTTTAAACTTTAATTTTATTTTATAATCATGTAAAGTAGTTGGATGTTTCCCGAGTCAAATCTACAAAATTAGGCATATCAAAAAAGTCTTACTCCAATCCCTGACAATTTTCTTTTGAGGAGTTCCCTCTACCCTTTGGTATAGCTAATAGGAGTGAAGGCGGGGGAGGGGGAGAAACCTCCTCCTGCCTGGAAGGTTGACCAAGGACCCATCAACAAGCGCATTGATCATATCTCTTTGGAATCTGAAACTCTAACAGAAGGACAAGGACATGAAAGTAGCTGGACTTTACTCATCGGTGGTGGCACACTGACCAGACTGCCCTCACTACAGTCCCACTCTGGAGGTCCTAGCATCCTCACCTTCTGGCACTGCTTTGGCTCCTGCCTCCATCCCAGCCAAGTTCTCCAGCCTTCTCTTAGTTCTGATCCCCCGATATGAATCCACTAAGTTCCTTTTTGCTTATGTTAGCTTGAGTCCCTTTCTGTTGTTTGCATCCTAAGACCCCTAGCTGAAGCACAAATCTCCAGTGAATTCCTTAATCCAAGTTCCTATAAGACATGCCTAGAGTGAGAGCCCAGAACCATCTTGGGGGGTGAAATGAGCTTAGAGAATGCCCTGAATTGGGCAAAGCTACAGAAGCAGATGCGGCAGCCAGGACACCTATGCTGGAGGCTTGGCCGGGTTATTGATGGTCCTCAGGGCCCCCCACCTGGTGATATCAGCCTGAGGGTCCCCAAGCCTGTGTTTAGGATGGTGCTCCCTGAAGCCTTCACCCCATCTCTCCCCAGCGTATACATTTCCATCTATAGCATCACCAGAGCAAGGGCTGTGATTTCCACCGTGGCGCAGCCTTGTTAGCTATTCAGAGGATAGACCTTTGAGGTTGAGGTATTTTTTTGCTGTCTTGAGTCCTCTTGACCCTGTTCCTGGCAGGCTGATTGAAATGCCTGGAGGAGCTAGGCCAGGTGTAGGGTAACATGGAGCAGCGGGAGCTGGAGAGAACTTGAGGGGTTCTGCTGCTAGGTTCTAGCAACTGCCACCATGAACCTCAGGGACCAGATCCCCTTATTTTTCATGAGAAACTAAAAACTAAGAATTTCATGTTAAGTGTTCTTATTTTCAAAATACTCTAAAAACAGATCAATGGAATGAACTCATCCCACAGGCCATCAGCTGGGAACCCCTGGTCTACCACCTACATTGTGTGCTCTCCTCTCTGTGGGGTCATCATCTGCCTGTCTGTCTGCCTCTCCCATAAGTCTATGAGTTTTGAGAAGGTCAACATCATGATTCTCTTGTTTACAGCTGAATCCCACACACCTTGCTCACTCCCTGGCATGCAGCAGAGTTCAGTACGTGCGTGGGTGGTCAGACAGATGGATGGATGGATGGACTGACAGATGGGAGGGAGGCCACACCACTCGTGGAGGATGACAGTGCAAAGATATGAATCAGTACCATAGCAGGCAGAGGGAGGGAGAGAGGGAAGAGAGGTTATCTGGCTTCTCAGCTTGGACGTGGCTGCACCATTAGGCATTATTAGCAAGCTCTTCTGCCCACGTCCACAAGGACCAGACCGGTCCCTTGTCAAAGCTGCCAGATTCTATTCTCGGAAGAGTGCTTCCAGAGCATTCACTCTGCCCTGGGCGAGGGACCTGCTTTCCTGGCTCCACAAAGCTTACTGACTACCCGTGGTTACTCAGAGCTGAGGGCCTGAAGGTACGGCTCCTGTGCTTTCCCCTGTGCCTGGCCTCCGAGCACCTCTGTGCCCCCAGCCCCAGCAGGGAAGCAGCCTGCCTAGCGCCCTGCTAGTCTCAGGGCATAGAAGTCACGGCTGTCAGGCCAGGATGGGGCAAGGAGGGGGGATGTCCCTTGGTCTGCCCCCCCCCCCCCACTTTGCTTCCTTGCTGGCTTCCTATCTGGAGCTTCTCCTCCCCTGCTCCACCGCCCACTTGGCTGTGAGCACACAGAAAGACTCATCAGTTGCTATAACAACACCTACCACCTTCCTCTGCACTTAACCAGGCTATTTAGTCCCTGCCGGATAATGGATCTGCCTGTACAGTGACCGGTCCCCTTTAAACTGGCCAGCCACTGGCCCAGCCTTTGGCCTCAGAGTTGCGTCTGAGGGAATTATTACTACCACTATTAGCAGTGGTGGTGTTGTTTCTGGTTGTCAATTACGGAGTGCTCACTGTGTGCCGTTGTTACAATGGAGCCTTTACAGGCACTATCTCATTTAATTCCTCAGTGACACTATGAGATGGAGAACATGGTTTTAACTTATGGCTGAGGGAAAAGCCAGCATGGTCTAATAAGAGCAGGGACCCTGTAACCACACTGCCTGGGTTCGAATCCTGACTGCCAGATGCTACCTGTGTGGGCAAACCACTCCTCTGTGATTCAGTTTCCCCATCTGTAAAACAGAGATATTAAAACTGCCTAGAGTAGTGTCTGTCATGTTGCAAGTGCTTGTCTTGGTTGCCCCAGAAGGGGACCCTGAGATGAGGGACCAGCAGAAATAGTTTGTTTGGCAAGATCGGAGGTAGGCAATAAGGAGTGAGCAGAAAAAGGGGGAACCCAGGAAACTGCTCTGTTAAGTTACCAGTGTGGACAGCTGGAGATGAAACCTGTCTGGAGCCAGTATAGATGCACCCCTCCGAGTTACCCCATCTGAAGAGTGATGGAGTTGGGGCTTAGCCACTAATTGCACCAGCCATAGGTTGAGGGTTGCTCCTGGGTGGGTGTGAGGTCCCCAGCACTTCTGTCCTACTCTATGGACTCCACGAAGTCACTCTGGCATCTGGAAAAAGCTCGCAGCCAGCTGATGTGGGTGCCGGCGGTGGGGAGCTGGGCTGGCCATGCACTGACAGCACCTGATGGTATCTGCTACAAAGCTAATAAATACTCGCTGCATAAAGGAACAAAAGAAACTGTGGAAGGCAGAACGGCTCCCAAAGATGTCAATGGCCTAATCCCAAAGACACGTGACTATGCTATGTTACATGGCAAAAAGACTTTGCAGACGTAGTTAAACGTACAGATCTTAAAATAGGGAGACTGTCTGGTGGAACCAATCTAATTACATGAGTTGTTAAAAGCAGAGAGCTTTCTAGAGCTGGGGTGAGAAAGAAGCAGCAGAAGGAGCAGCTGGAGAGATCCAAAGCATGGGAGAGACTGGACCAGCCTGAGAAGGAGAGCTGGCAGCCCTTGGGAGCAGAGGCTGGCTCCCAGCAGACATCTGGCAAGGAAACAGGACCTCAGTCCTGCAGCCACACGATCTGAATCCTGCCTACGACCCGCCTCCACTCCAAAGTGGGTTCTTCCCCAGAGCCTCCGGGTAAGGGCCCAGGCTGGCCAACACCTTCACTGTAGCCTTGTGAGACTCCAAGCACAGTGCCCAGCTGAGTTCCTTGGACTCCTGAGCTGCAGACTGTGAGATAATAATTCTGTGTTGTTTTAAGCCACTGAGTTATGGTAATTCATTACATCAGCGCTGGGAAATGAATACAGAAACAGAGGCTCAGAATGTGCCAGAAATTTGCTCAATGACACACAGCCAGTAAGTGAGAGAGCTGAAAGGTAAACACAGTATCTTCAATAAGCAGGTCCCTGACCTCTAGGTAATGCTGCCTCCTGCTCCTTCCGGGGCAGGAGAAGAGAAGGAACCCCTGAGAATGTCTGTGGAAAGGGAGAGAGTAAGAGCATAGATTCTGAGTCAGACATGTTTGGTTTGAAGTCTGCTCTGTATCTAATTAGCTGGGTCACTTTGGGCAAAATCACATTACTTCTCTAAACCTTGATTTCCTCATCTGTAAAACGTAGGTGATGATAGTGCCTCCCTGGTGGAGTGTTCTGTGAAGATTACATGAGATTGTGCTTATGAAGGGTTATTTATGATGCTGGGCACATGGGAAATGCTTGGTAAAACTTGCCTACTATGGTCATATATTCAGCATCCATTTTGTGTCAGGTGCCACAGTGGTACCCCAAAGCACACAGTCACGCCCTGAGGTAAATACCATCATGCCCTTTTTGCAGATGAGGCAACAAGGCGTATGGAGATGAAGGGACTTGTCCAAAGTCACACAGGTGGTGTCAGAGCAGGACTTAAACCCAGCTCAGCCAGAGTCCTGGGCCCCATGTCTCTGTCCATCCCTCCCCAGTAGTCCTGAAGTTTGTGCTGAGGACTTTTACCAGTAAGCCTGGGGAATTAACCAGAACCTTCCTCTCTCTGCCCCGAAGGCAGTCTTGCCAATTCCAGACGCTCAAAGAAAGCTTTCTCCTTCTGGTTTCATTTTGGTGTCTGATCTGATGCCTGTTCCATACCTGGTGCCAGAAAGGGACACCCCTGGCTTCATTAAACACATACTTACAGGGGTCTTGGCTTTGTCAGACCCTGTCTTGGGCGCGAGGACACGTAGCTCAAACAGCCCTGAGCCCAGGACTGAAGAACACCTGATGAGGAAGACAGACGTGTGAATGACTACAGCACAGCGTGCCCAGGTTATAAACCAGTTCTGGATAAAATAGGATGACGAAGGTGGTAATAATAATACACTATATTGAGATTGTTTTCACATTTGGCTAGTGAGAAGATAACAGACATTCAAAGAAGAACAAGGGCATTGCATGTTGGTGAGAAGTGATAAAGAGAAAAAATAAGACAGGGAAAGAAGATAGGAATGGTGCAGGAGTAGTGTTAAAATTTAGACTGTTTCTTTAGAAGGCCTCACACAGAAGGTGTGTGAACGAAGTCCTGAAAGAAGTGACAGAGCTAGGGGTGCCTGGGTGGCTCAGTTGGTTGAACGTCCGACTTCGGCTCGGGTCATGATCTTATGGTTCGTGGGTTCAAGCCCCGTGTCGGGCTCTGTGCTGACAGCTCGGAGCCTAGAGCCTGCTTTGGATTCTGTGTCTCCCTCTCTCTCTGCCCCTCCCCTGTTCATGCTCTGTCTCTCTCTGTCTCTCAAAAATAAATAAATAAAAAAAAATTTTTTTTAATGAAGTGACTGAGCTAGCTATAGAGATACCTGAAGAAGAGTTCCCCAGGCAGAGGCAACAGCCAGAGCAAAGGCTCAAGAGTGCCCAGGTGAGTGGAAGAGTACCTGGTATATTCCAGAAATATAGGAGACCAGAGTGGTTGGAACAAAGTAAGGGGGAGAGAATAAGTGAGGTCAGTTCATGTAGGGTCCTAATGGCCATCAAGGACTTCAGTATTTACTCTGTGATAGGGAGCTAGTAGAGGGCTCTGAGCAGAGGAGAGTTAGCTGGAGAAGGTCCTGAAAGAGTTAGCAGGACTCCCGGTGTTGGGTTGAAGATGGGCTGGGAATGGGAGACAATAGCAAAAGCATGAAAAACCTTTCGGATGTCACTGCAGAGTAATCCAGAGGAGAGGCAATGGTGGCCTGAGCTACATGGCAGTGTCGACCAGTGGTTGGATGCTGGAATCAGTGTGGAGTGATCTCAGACATCTATTGCTAGACAAACAAATCAAACTTTAAGATACAGTGTCTTGGGTCACATTTCCCCAGAAGCAGACCTTGAGACAGAAAAGTGGATATAAATAGTTTATCCCAGGAAGCACTGGTAGGGGAGAGGGAAGTGAGATGAGAAAGGGGGAGGAGCCAACAAAGGGTATGCTACTGAGCAAATTAATTTTTCAGTAACTGAGCCTCAATCCCTCTGGGGAGCTCTAGGAAACAATGTTGAACACACTTCAGTGATCTCAATAGAGAGGCAAGAAGATGGCGTTCTGATATATGGACTCCTGCTACTCATTGGTTGATGTCAATTCTTAAAGGGAGGGATTAAGTTCCTGGCACTACAGTACTCTGCCCTGGAGCATGCTAGAGGACTCCTGTGACCAAAAGAAACCTGTAGGCAAGAAAACTCAGGTGCTTGGAGTTGGAAGCAGAGTCAGTGTGTACAGCAAGTACACAGAGTATGGCCAGGACATCAGAAGTGCCTGTTAGGCCAGGTTTGTGATATACTGTAGTTCTTGCTTTTAAAAAGGAATGGCTATAGAATAGCTCTGAAAGGATAGCTAAGATGCTGGTGACATTGGTTGCCTCTGGGGAGGGAAACTGGGATATTTAGAGTCAAGATGGTGGAGATACTTACCCTTTACCATATAACTTCCTATATACTTTTAATCTTTTATGGTGTTCATTTTAACTTATGAAATTAAAAAAAGTAATAATGGGAATTTCACTTTCATCCATGAAAAATGCAATAGCCAGAGGGAAAGAAGGGACACACACAAGTGAAGCATCATGTTCACCCTGATGTTCAGCCTAGAGGTGCTTTCCAGACCACAGTGTAGGATGGTGGCAGAGAGCAGAGTTTGAATCTGCTGAAGTTGTTGATATTAGCAGGGCAAAGTACCAGAGGGAAGGGAGTTATGCAGGGGAGGATGATAGGGGGAGAAGTCCATGTGGGAGTTTCTGATAGGTTCTTGGCCAGGGGCTGTGGTGCACATGTACAGGGAGACTCTGCAAGGCCCAGCAGAGAGTAAATGCTGTCACTAAGGGTTGAATGAAGACACTGGTGGTCACCTGATGGAGTTCCATAGCAGTCACAGTGGACAGACCACACTGAGTATCTTGGACATTCATTTGACATCTCAGAAAGGCTACACCTTAAGAGTAAAGATCAAGCATTAGGGCTATGCACTAGTACAAAAGACAGAAAAAGATACACCACACAAATGGTAAGCTAAAGAAAGCTGGTGTTATTGTGTAAATATCAGACAAAACTGACTTTAGGACAAGGAGAACTATCAGACTGACCAAATCTGACTCCACGCTGACAGCACGTAGCCTGCTTGGGATTCTCTCTCTCCCTTGCTCTCTGCCCCTTCCCCACAAGTGCGCTCACACACTTGCTCTCTCTCAAAATAAATAAATAAACTTTAAAAAAAGGAGAAAAATGTCAAATCGATAACCTATCTTTAATTAATACCTCTAAGAAACTAGAGAAAGAGGAGCAAATTGAACTAAAAGTGAGCAAAAGGAAATAAATAATAAGGATTATGGTAGAAATGACTAAGAGAGTACAGAAAAACAATACAGAAAATTAATACAACCAAAAGTTGTTTGTTTGAAAAGATAAACAAAATTGCAAACATTTGACCAGATTACCAGGAACAGAAGAGAGAAGACTCAAATTACTAAAATCAGAAATAAAAGAGGGGACATTATTACCAACCTTACAGAAATAAAAATTATAAAGGGCCAAAGTTACCTTGATACCTAAACCAGGAAAAAGGCATAAGAAAACCACTGACCAACATGCTTTGTTATATATGGACAATTATATATAGACAATATCCTTTGTAAATATAGATGCAAAGTCCTCAACAAAATCATAGTAAACTGAATCTACCAACCTATAGGAAGGATTATACACTATTACAAAATCAGAGTTATCCCAGAAAAGCAAGGTTAGTTCATCATCCAAAAATCAAGTAATCATATCAATAGAACAATAAACAAAAATCACATGGTCATCTCAATAGTTGTAGAAAAGAGCATTTGACAAAACCCAATACCTTTGCATGATAAAAAAAATCTCAACCCACTAGGAACAGAAATATATAACATTCTCAATTTGACGAAAGATATCTGTGAAAAAACTACTGCTACTTACTAGTGAAAGACTGAAAGCTTTCCCTCTAAGATAATGAATGAGACAAGGGTATCTATTCTCATCACTTCTATTCACTATTATAATGTAGGTTATAGCCAGGAAAATCAGGCAAGAAAAAGAAAAGTCTCCACATTGGAAAGACAGAAACTGTCTCTATTTTCAGAAGACATAATCATGAATATGGAAAATCCTAAGAAATGAACACCAGAAAGAAGAAGGAGGAGAAGGAGAAGAAGGAGAAGAGGAAGAGGAGAAAGAAGAAGAAATTACAAATAAAGAAAGAAGGGAGAAAGGAAAGAAAGAAGAAAGGAACTATTGGGCTAATAACTGACTATAGGAAGGTTTCAGGGCACAATATAAATGTACAAAAATCAATTCTATTTCTATGTACTAGCAATGCATAATCCAAAAAATGAGATTAAAAAAACAATTCTGAGGGAGAGGCCACCATGGCAGAACAGCATGGAAGTTTTTTTGTGTCTCTCATCCCTGAAATGCAGCCACATCAACACTAAACCATCTTGCACACCTAGAAAACTGATTTGAAGATTAACACAACACTCTGCACAACCTGAACCACAGAACTCGGCAGGTATGCCGTGTGGAGAGGTAAACCGGGAGAGAGAGAAGCCGTGGAGGGCAGGGAGCTGTTTTTGCTTGTGGAGAGAGGACACAGATGCGGGGGAGAGTATGGGAAAAGCAACCCCCCAAAAGGAGCTGGAGAGAAAGTTGAAAAGTGGAAACAGCCATGGGGACTGAACTAAAAAGGGAGAAAGGAGAAAGAAGAGGGTTTAAATTCCATTATGACTCTATAAAGAGGGGGAGCACAGAGTCTGAAACTCCGTAGCTCAATACCTGGCGGTGCTCTGGTGGGAAGGGCAAATCCCCAAGAGCAGAGTGAGGTCTGGGGATCCTCAGGCCACAGGGGAGAGGCGGTTCCCCTATTGGAGGACATCTGTAGGGGCTCTGCAGCACTCCCAAGGCAAAGGTGCCAGCAGACCCTGGAGAACAACCACATTCACTGGTTCTGGAACAAGGACATTAAAGGCGAAGCCTGGCTCCAGATGTGTGTTGTGATTTTCCATAATCCCTGAAACACTGCAGCTGCACAATCTCCTGAACTTCTTCTGGGGCAGTCTGGCACCCAGCCGCAGTCTCTGGGCATCGGCAGCAATGTGGTCTCCAGAACATTCTTGGGGGTGGGTGGGCACCTGGCCATTCCTCAGCAAGACCCTCCCCTAGAAGGTCTTAGCGGGTGAAAGCTGCCGTCCCTCAGAAGTGAGTGGTTGGGAAACACAGCCCCATTTGAGATAAAACTCAGGATGGAGGTGCCACCTGGTATCCTGACAGTTTGGTCACAGACAGTGTAGAAGCAGGGAGTGGAGAGAAGTCAGAGACAAAGGAGGGTTGCTTGATTGCTGGTCAGTGAGAACACAGAGTTCTGATACTAGAGAGCGGGTATCTGGGTGAGGCCACTTTCACCCCTCCTGCGCATGCGCATACGTGCCTACACGAACCATTGTCAATCCACCCAAGGAAGCTAAGCAGCATCATCTAGTGGAGAACAGAGCCATCACACTAAACCCCACCCAAATGGGCCAACAGCGCTCTTGACCAACACATGTCTCTGCCTGTTTGGTTTACAGAGTATAAAGTGCTTCATAGCATGATGTCAATGGGAAACCAGATGTAACTTCAGTCATACTTCATTGTGTTCACTGGTCCTTTTATTCAATTTTTTTTCTTTTTCTTTTCTTTTCTTATTCTTGAATACAGAAAGAAAACTCTGTTTTTATTTTTCATTTTTATTAAAAACATTTTTCTTTAATTTTTTCTACTATATTTTTTAGTTTTGTAAATTTTAAAAATTCTCTTTTACTTTCATCACTACATTTTATTCTATTTTATTGCATTCATTTTTTTCAAATTTTCAAACGTTTTCCTTTTTGTTCCTTTTTTTCTTTTCTTATCTTTCCCTTTTTTCTCTAATCTATCAAGCTTCTTTCAACAACCAGACCAAAACATACCTAGGGTCCAGCATCCTTTATTTGATTTCTTTGTGTTGTTTTTAATTTTAAATTTTTTTACGTTATGAATTCCCTTTCTTCCTCCAAAATGACTAAATGAAGGAATTCACCCCAAAAGAAAGAACAGGAAGAAATGACAGCAAGGGCTTAATCAACACAGATACAAGCAAGATGTCTGAACCAGAATTTAGAACCACAATAATAATAATACTAGCTGGGGGTTGAAAATAGATTAGAATCTCTTTCTGTGGAGATAAAAGAAGTAAAATCTAGTCAGGATGAAATAAAAAATGCTATAACTGAGCTGCAATCTAGAATGGATGCCATGGAGGCAAGGATGGATGAGGCAGAGCAGCGAATCAGTGACATAGAGGACAAGTTTATGGAGAATAATGAAGCAGAAAAAAAGAGGGAAACTAAGGCAAAAGAGCACAAAATGAAAATTAGAGAACTCAGTGACTCATTACAATGGAATAACATCAGAATCATAAGGATCCCAGAAGATGAAGAGAGAGAAAAAGGGGTAGAAATTTATGTGAGCAAATCATAGTGGAAAACTTTCCTAACCTGGGGAAAGACACAGACATCAAAACCTAGGAAGACCAGAGGACTCCAATTAAATTCAACAAAAATTTACCATCAACATGGCATGTCATAGTCAAATTCACAGCGTACTCAGGCAAGGAGAGAATCATGAAAGCAGCAAGGGGAAAAAAGTCCCTAACCTACAAGGGAAGACAGATCAGGTTTTCAGCAGACTATCCACAGAAACTTGGCAGGCCAGAAAGGAGTGGCAGGATATATTCAGTGTGCTGAATCAGAAAAATATGCAGCCAAGAATTCTTTACCCAGCAAGGCTGTCATTCAAAATAGAAGGAGAGACAAAAAGTTTCACAGACAAACAAAAATTAAAGGAGTTTGTGACCACTAAACAAGTCCTGCACTAAATTTTAAGGGGGAATCTCTGAGGGGAGAAAAGACAGAAAAACAACAACAACAACAACAACAACAACAACAAACACCAAAAGACCATAAGCAACAAAGACTAGAAAGGACCAGAGAACACTACCAGAAACTCTGACTCTACAGGCGACATAATGGCAATAAACTCATATCTTTCAGTACTCGCTCTAAATGTCAATGGTCTAAATGCTCCAATCAAGACATACAGTAACAGAATGGATAAGAAAACAAGATCCATCTATATGCTGTTTACAAGAGACCCACTTTAGACCTAAAGACACCTTCAGATTGAAAGTAAAGGGATGGAGAACCATCTATCTTGCTAATGGTCTCCAAAAGAAAGCTGGAGTAGCCATACTTATATCAGACAATCTAGATTTTAAAATAAAGACTATAACAAGAGATAAAAAAGGGAATTATATCATAATTAAGGGGTCTATCCACCAAGAAGACCTAACAATTATAAACATTTGTGTTCCAAACGTGGAACACCCAAATATAAAAATCAATTAATCACAAATATAAAGAAACTCATTGATACTAATACCATAATAGTAGGGGACTTCAATACCCCACTCACAGCAATGGACAGAT
Source organism: Panthera onca (assembly GCF_046562875.1). NCBI lineage: Eukaryota > Metazoa > Chordata > Mammalia > Carnivora > Felidae > Panthera > Panthera onca. Next base: position 52,558,284 of record NC_138340.1, on the reverse strand, counting down.
TGTCTAAACAGAAAAGCAACAAGGAAACAATGGCTTTGAATGACACACTGGACCATATGGACTTAACAGATATATTCAGAACATTTCATCCTAAAGCAGGAGAATACACATTCTTCTCGAGTGCACATGGAACATTCTCCAGAATAGACCACATGCTGGGACACAAATCAGCCCTCAACAAGTACAAAAAGATCGAGATCATACTGTGCATGTTTTCAGACCACAACACTATGAAAGTGTAAATTAACCACAAGAAAAAATTTGGAAAGATAACAAATACTTGGAGACTGAACAACATCCTACTAAAGAATGAATGTACTAACCAAGAAATTAAAGAGGGAATTAAAAAGTACATGGAAGCCAATGAAAATGACAACACCACAGCCCAAAACCTCTGGGACGCAGCAAAGGTGAGGATAAGAGGGAAGTACATAGCAATCCGAGCCTTCTAAAGAAGGAAGAAAGATATACAACTTAACCTTACACCTCAAAGAGCTGGAAAAAGAACAGCAAATAAAATCCAAAGCCAGCAGAAGACAGGAAATAAGAAAGATTAGAGCAGAAATCAATGCTATCAAAACCAAAAAAAAAAAAAAACCAAAACAAAACAAAACAAAAAACCAAAAAACAAAAAACAAAAAAAACAAAAACAAAAACAAAAACAAAACCCCAAAACCCAATAGTAGAACAGATCAATGAAACCAGAGGCTTGTTCTTCGAAAGAATTAACAAAATTGATAAACCTCTAGCCACTTTGATCAAAAAGAAAAAGGGAAGGACCCAAATAAATAAAATCAAGAATGAAAGAGGAGAGATCACAACCAACGCTGCAGAAATACGAACAATAATAAGAGAATATTATGAGCAATTATAAGCCACTAAAATGGGCAATCTGGAAGAAATGGACAAATTCCTAGAGACATATAAACTACCAAAACTGAAATAGGAGAAATAGAAAATTTGAACAGACCCATAACTAGTAAAGAAATCAAATTAGTAATCAAAAATCTCCCAAAAAGCAAGAGACCAGGGCCGGATGGCTTTCCAAGGAATTCTACCAAACATTTAAAGAAGAGTTAACACCTATGCTTTTGAAGCTGTTCCAAAAAAATAGAAATGGAAGGAAAACATCCAAACTTTTTCTGTGAATCCAGCATTACCTTGATTCCAAAACCAGACAAAGACCCCACTAAAAAGGAGAAGCATAGACCAATTTCCCTGATGAACATGGATGCGAAAATCCTCAAGAAGATATTAGCCAACCCGATCCAACAATACATTAAAATAATTATTCACCATGACCCAGTGGGATTTATACCTGGGATGCAGGGCTGGTTCAATATCCACAAATCAATAAGTGTGATACATCACATCAATAAAAGAAAGGACAAGAACCACATGATCCTCTCAATAGATTCAGAGAAAGCATTTGACAAAATATAGCTTCCTTTCTTGATAAAAACCCTCAAGAAAGTAGGGATTGAAGGATCATACCTCAAGATCATAAAAGCCATATATGAAAGTCTCACTGATAACATCATCCTCAATGGGGAAAAGCTAAGAGCTTTCCCCCTAAGGTCAGGAACACGACAGGGATGTCCACTGTTATTCAACATAGTGTTGGCAGTCTTAGCCTCAGCAATCAGACAACACAAAAGAATAAAAGGCATCCAAATTGGCCAGAAGGAAGTCAAACTTTCACTCTTCATAGATGACATGATACTTTATATGGAAAACCCAAAAGATTCCACCAAAAAACTGCTAGAACTGATCCATCATTTCAGAAAAGTTGCAGGATATAAAACCAATGCACAGAAATAGGTTGCACTCTACACCAATAATGAAGCAACAGTAAGAGAAATGAAGGAATTTATCCCATTTACATTGCACCAAAACCCATAAACTACCTAGGAATAAATCTAATCAAGGAGGTGAAAAATCTATACACTGAAAACTATTTGAAAGAAATTGAAAAAGAAACCAAAAAATGGAAAAATATTCCATGCTCCTGGAATGGAAGAACAAACATTGTTAAAATATCAATACTACCCAGAGCAATCTACATATTCAATACAATCCCTATCAAAATAACACCAGCATTCTTCACAGAGCTAGAAAAAACAATCCTAAAATTTGTATGGAACCTGAAAAGACCCTGGATAACCAAAGCAATCTTGAAAGAGAAAACTGAAGCTGGAGGCATCACACTTCCAGACTTCAAGATGTATCACAAAGCTGTAGTCATCAAGATAGCATGGTACTGGAACAAAAACAGACAGATCAATGGAACAGAATTGAGAACCCAGAAATGGACCCACAAATGTATGGCCAACTAATCTATGACAAAGGAGGAAAGAATACCCAATGGAATAAAGACAGTCTCTTCAGCAAGTGGGGCTGGGAAAACTGGACAGCAACATGCAGAAAAATGAACCTGGACAAATTTCTTACACCAAATAAAAAAATAAACTCAAAATGGATGAAAGACCTAAATTTAAGATGGGAAGCCATCGAAATTCTAGAGGAGAAAGCAGGCAGAAACCTCTTTCACCTCAGCCACAGCAACTTCTTACTCAACATATCTCTGGAGGCAAGGGAAACAAAAGAGAAAATGAACTAGTGGGACCTCATCAAAATAAAAAGCTTCTGCACAGCGAAGGAAACACTCAGCAAAACTAAAAGGCAACTGACAGAATGGGAGAAGATATTTTCAAATGACATATCAGATAAAGGGTTAGTATCCAAAATCTATAAAGAACTTACCAAACTCAACACCCAAAACCAAATGATCCAGTGAAGAAATGGGCAAAAGACATGAATAGATACTTCCAAAAAGAAGACATCCAGATGGCAGACACATGAAAAAATGTTCACCATCACTCATAATCAGAGAAATACAAATCAAAACTACAATGAGATGTAACCTCACACCTGTCAGAAAGGCTAACATTAACAACTCAGGCAACGACAGATGTTGGCAAGGATGCAGAGAAAGAGGAACCCTTTTGCATTGCTGGTGGGAATGCAAACTGGTGCAGCCACTTTGGAAAACAGTATGGAGGTTCCTCAAAAAACTGAAAATAGAACTACCCAATGACCCAGCAACTGAGATACTAGGTATTCATCCAAGGGATACAGGTGTGCGAAGGGGCACATGCACCCCAATGTTTACAGCAGCACTGTCAACAATAGCCAAAGTATGGAAAGAGCCCAAATTTCCATTGGCGGATGACTGGATAAAGAAGATGTGGCATATATATATATATATATATATATATATATATATATACACACACACACACACACACACACACACACACACACATATACATACAATGGAGTATTACTCGGCAATCAAAAAGAATGAAATCTTGCCATTTGCAACTATGTAGATGGAACTAGAGGGTATTATGCTCAGAGAAATTAGTCAGAGAAAGACAAATATCATAGGAATTCACTCATATGAGGACTTTAAGATACAAAATAGATGAACATAAGGGAAGGGAAACAAAAATAATGTAAAAACAGGGAGGGGAACAAAACATAAGAGACTCATAAATATGGAGAACAAACAGAGGGTTACTAGAGGGATTGTGGGAGGAGGGATGGGCTAAATTGGTAAGGGGCTTAAGGAATCTACTTCTGAAATCATTGCACCATATGCTAACTAACTTGGATGTAAATTAGACAATAAATAAATTTTTTAAAAAACAAGCAAAATAACAACAACAACAAAACAATTCCGTTTACAATCAAAAGATGAAAATTCTTAGCAATTTAAACAAAAGAGGTGAGAGGCTTTTACACTGAAAACTACAAAGTCCTTTGAAAATAACTAAAAAAAGACCTAACTGAATGGAAGGACATGTGTGTTAAGGCACCTGAGAGGCTCAGTCAGTTAAGTATCCAACTCTTGATCTCGGCTCAGGTCATGATCTCACAGTTCACAGATTTGAGCCCCGCATCAGGCTCTGTGCTAACAGCATGGAGCCTGCTTGGGATTTTGTTTCTCCCTCTCTCTGTCCCTTCCCCAGGGGACATCTGTCTCTCTTTCTCAAAATAAATAAACTTAAAAAGACTAGAAAGACATTTGTGTTCATGGGTAAGACTTAATATTGTCAAGAGGGTAATACTGTCCACATTTATCTACAGATTCAATGCATTCTCTTTTAAAATAGTTGTCCCTTTTTTTGGCAGAAATTGATAAGCTGATCCTTTTTTTTGATAAGCTGATCCTAAAATTCATATGGAAATGCAAGAGAGCCAGAATAGCTAAAACAATCTTCAAAATTAACAACAAAGTTGGAGAAATCATACTTCCTAATTTCAAAACTTACTTCAAACCTACAGGAGTCAAGACTATGGTACTAGCATGAGTGTGTGTATATATATATATATATATATGTATATATATATGTATATATGTATATATATACACATATATATACATATATACATATATGAGTGTATATGTATATGTATATACATATGTATATATATATATATGGAATAGAAATATATATATATATATATATATATATATATTATATCTGGAATAGAGAGTCCAGAAAGAAGCCCCTGCATTTATGACTGGGCTTCTGACAGAGTACCATGACAGAATTATGTTTTCAACAAAAGGTTCTAGGAGAACTGGATATCCACATACAAATTGAATCAGAGATCATACAGTAAGAGCCAAAGCTGCAGAACTCTTGGAGGAAACATAGGTGTTAGTTTTAGCTGGATTAGACAATGGTTTCTTAGGGATGGCTGGGTGGCTCAGTCGGTTAAGCGTCTGACTCTTGATTTCAGTTCAGGTCATGATCTCATGGTTCCTGAGATCCTGTCCCAAATTGGGCTGTGGGCTGTTAGTGCTGTTAGAATCCCTGCTTGGAATTCTCTCTCCCTCTCTCTCTCTTCCCCTCCCTCACTCACATGCACACTCTCTCCCAAAAGAAATATGTAAACTTAAAAAAAAAGATGATAGTTTCTTAGACATGAAAAACATAAGCAAAAAATCAAATTGGACTTCATCAAAATTAAACACTTTTGTGCTTTAAAGGACACCATCAATGAAATGAAAAAAGACAACCCACAGAATGGAAGAAAATATTTGCAAACCATATCTCTGACAAAGATCTAATGTTCAGAATATATAAAGAACCCTTATAACTCAACAATAAAAAAGACAACCCAATTTAAAAACAAAGGATTTGAAAAGACATTTCTCCAAAGAAGATGTACAAGTGCCAATAAGCACATGAAACTCATAATTTAGGAAATGCAAATCAAAATCCCAACAAGGTACCACTTCACATCTATGAAGATTTCACATCACACTATGATGACCAGAATGAAAAAAAAAAACAAAAAAACCCAGCAATAACAAGTGTTGGCAAGGATGTAGAGACCCTGTAACCCTTATATACTGCTAGTGGGAATGTAAAATAGTATAAGCTGCTGTAGAAAACAGGTTGGCAGTTCCTCCAAAAGTTAAACATAGACTTCTATATGGCCCAACAATATCACCCCCAGGTATATGCCCAAGAGAACTGGAAAACATGTGTTCACACAAAAAATTGTGCACAAATATTCAGAGCAACGTTATGTATAAGAGCCAAACGGTAGAAAGAATCCAAATATCCACCAACTGGTGAATGGATAAATAAATGTGGTCTATCCATACAATGGAATATTATTCAGCCATAAAAAGGAATGGAGATATAAACGTGGATGAATATTGAAAACATTATGCCAAGTAAAAGAAGCTAAACTTATAAGGCCATATATTGTATGATTCCGTATACATAAAATTTCCAGAATGGGAAAATTCATAGAGTCAGACTGTCAGTAGATTAAGGGTTGCCAGGTGCTGCTGGGGGAGGGGAATTGGGAGTGGCTGCTAATAGGTACAGGATTCCCTTTTGGGTGATGAAAATGTTCTGGAATTAAATAGTGGAGGTGGTTGCACAACCTTATGAATATATTAAGAACACTGAACTATATACTTTGTTATATAGTTTAATAAAATAATAAAATAAATAGCAATACATACAGCATTTGTGTTAGGAGGCTTTTAGCTGCAGGTAACTAGTTTAATCAGTAAGAAAATTTATTGACTCAGGAAGCTTGCAGTCTAGAGGCAGAAGGAGTCCTCTAGATTGAATGCTTCGGTGGCTGAATGTTGGTGTCAAGGACTCAGATTTTTGTACATCTCTCTGCTTGGAAGTCCTCAGTGTCAGATTATTTTTTCAGTCTGGTAGTAAGCTATTTCAAGTGACCCCAGGCATCACATATGGACAAAGAAATGTCCCAAAGCAGCAAAGAGAGCTCATCTTCTTGAGGTTTTTCTCTCAATAAAGAGGAAACTTTTCCCAAAAGCCCTCAACAGTCATGCCCTTACATCTCATGGCCAGAAGTAGCTCATGTGCCCATCCTAAGCCAGTTGCAAAAATCAGGAACAGCATTACTTTCAAACCACTGAGGCCCAGCCTGGATTTTGGGGTGCTGTCAACCTTCTCTGCAGCAACTGGCTGAATGGGGAAGGAATGGATACTAAACAAAGTAAAAACTAGGAAGGAAGGGGGAAATAGATGTTGGATGGGAAGCCAATAGTTAAGTTACCTCAACAGATGATTGATTCAACTTTTATAAATTAGATTACCAAGTATTAAAATATTCAGTCAATGAGCTGGAAAGAAGTACATGGACAATGTGAAAGCCAGTGTTCTCCATGGAGACTTAACAAGTAATAGTGCCAACCAAGGATACATCACGGCCTCCATCCTCCCTGCTAGAGGTTCTTCAGAGAGGTTCCATCTTCTAATAACTGAACATCCCCTAGAAGAGACCTTAGCTACGGAATAGAGAGAACCCCAACCTGGGAACATGTTATGCGTATCACAGCACCAATGAATCAATTTCTAATTATTTCCAAGACAGGATGAGTCGCAGAGTATTTCTTTTCTATTTATAAATAAAAATGAATAATAAAAAAAAAGACAGGGCAAAGACTTGAACAGATTCTTCATGGAATAATACATTCTAATGGCCGATGAGCACGTGAGAAGGTGACTTCATAAGTCATCAGAGAAATGCCACTTCTAAAATTAACACCGCTGAAAGACCAAGTGTTTGTGAGGACAAAAAGCAGGTCCAGATGTCAAACATTGCCAGTGGCAGTATAAATGGTACACCCACTTTGGAGAACAGTTTGTTCGTTTCTTACAAGTTAAACAATATACCCCACAACCCACCCATCCCACTCCTAGTAATTACTCCACGAGAAATGAAAACAAACGCCTTCAGAAAGACTTGTTCAAGAATATTCATAGCAGCCTATTCATAAGCCAAAAAGTAGAAACAACCCAAATGGCCGTCAACGGGAGAACAGATAAACAAATTGTGGTGTATTCATACAACGGAATGCCACTTAGAAATGGAAAGGAACGCACAGCTGTCCAACATGGACGGATTTCACAGACATGCTGTTGAATGAAAGAAGTCAGGCCCCCAAAAGTACATACTGTGTGATTCCATGTATACGATTTTTCAAGAACAAGTTCATCTAATTCATGGTGACAGTAATCAGAACGGTGACTGTTATCTATGGGGGTTAATTGGAAAGGAACATGAAAACACTTTCTGGGGTGATGGGAAAGTTCTATATTCTGAGAATCATGTTGATTACACAGGTGTATACATTTATCCAAATCTGTTTATTGGTATACCCAAGATCTGTGCATTTCAGTGTATGCAAATTTACATTCAATTAAAAGAAGTAAAAAAGGCAAGAGGCAGGAGGGGAGGTGTCTGGGGCCAAATTGAAAGAGGTCAGAATTTGAGCATAAAGAGTTTGCCTCTGCTGTTCTGGGGGCCCTGGGGCCCTGGGAGGTGTCTAAGCAGGGGTGTGTGGCTCAGCCTTTGCTGCGTTCCGGGGACGTTGTTGGTCTCCTGTTACCCTGCTGTACAGCTTTGGTGGCTGAGTCAGCTTAGCTCCTAGGACCTGGGCTTTGCTATCTGCCCCATTCTTCCTGAAACACCTTGGAGAGCTTGTCCCTGAAGAGACACTCAGCTGGAGCCAGAGCAGCCCCTGGGCCTCCAGTCCCCAGCCCTGGGTGAGCCAGGAGTGACGACTCCCCCGCCACCCGGGGCCCTCCCCAACCCCAGCTTTCCCGAGCCAAGCAGGACGAGGCTTCTGAGAAATCTCATTTTAAGTGCCAGCTCTAGGATTTATCACTGCTCTGCATGGGCAATGACTCAGTGTGGGGGAGGGGACAGGAGCCATGCTGCTGCCAAGGCGGCCAGGGCTGCTGCTGGGGGAGGAAAAGCTGCCCATCCCTGTGGGGACTTGGGGTTTCCGTTTCCACTCCTGACCTGTCTGCTGTCCAATCTGTCCAGGCAGGATGAAAGGAGCAGAAAGGGCTTGAACTTTGGGGAGAGACTGAGTTGGGGTCCTCCTATGCAAGCTTAGTTTCTTTTTCTATAAAATGGGGTAGGGATGTTTTAGGGCTTTGGGTGCATGTGATTCATTGAGGAAGTGCCCTGAGGAAAAAACCTGTAAGGGGTGAGGGAAACAGCATAGGGAAGGGGGAGGAGCCAAGGGGGAAAGTGACCCCAGGTAAGGTCCAGCCTCAGCCTGGTCCACTGGGGGCTGTGGGGTCAATCACACTCCAAAGTTGTTCATAGCCCCAGATGAGATGGGGAGCCCGCGTTTTGCACCCCCTTGCCAGCATCCTACTGACTGTAGGATGCTCTTGGAGGGTTATAACCAACTGGTGAGGCTCCTATCAACCAAGGGCAATTCTCCAGAGAAGGCAGGCAGCTGTGAGCTCTAGGCAGCCAACACTGGTGGGTAGGCTTGCTGGCCTGGTTATGGAGACCTGACTGGGGCCCCAGCAGCACATGTTAAAGAGGCAACATACACATTTGCCCAGGGCTTCTGTGAGTTCACACAATAGGCAGTGAACTGGCACCCGGTACTATAAATGTGCATGCCCTTCCTACTGTGAATTCAACACTTTTGAGGACCAGGGTAGGGTGAGAATCCAAAGTCTATGCACTTAAGCAAGAGTAATATCAAAAATACTCAATAGCCAGAAAGTAGCTGGCAGAACGTCTGGGTCCTGGAGGTCTCCTTTAGTTTCTGGATCATAGGAAAGTTTGGGGCTCCTGAGGACAGTGGCTGGGGGACTAGTGGGGAGCCAGCCCTTTAGGAACCTGGGGCAGTGGCTACCGATCATCTGGACTTACCAGCTTGCCACATCACTCTAGCATGCACTCGGATGATCTTTATGCACACCTCCTGGAGACAGGGGAGCCTCCAGTCCCCTGTCCCCACTCCTCCCCCTGACATTTCTCTATTACGTGCTTCTAAGAAGTTGAGAACTGATCATTGAGCATCATCTGGTCCGTTCAACCTAGGACTCTGCTTTTGACGAGGCTTTCCAGAAACAGTGAGCTTAAAATGTTCTTGGGAGGTCTACATTTTCTCTAATAAACTACAGTATGTACATCAAGGGAGCAAAGAACATTGACTTTGGAATCAAACAGACCTGGTTTTGAATCCAGCTCTGCCATTTCTTGGCTGTGTACTCTTGAGGGAGTTGCCTTACCTCCCTGAGCCTCAGCTTCCCTGTCTGTGGGAATAAAGAAAAAGGCTAAATTAACGTGCCTGCTCCAAATGGTGACTGGGAGGAGTGAGCCTCACCATGCGATGTGCTTAGCACACAGTAAGCCCTTGATAAATGTTTGCAGGTGGATTCATCACCTGCATTAGGGGGTTTACCCCAATGAACTTCTTGACCCTCTGGGAGGGGACCATTGTCCTTTCGGTCTCTGGCCCCAATTTCAGGAACCGCCCAACAAAGGCCCAGTTATTTTCCTCCAGCTATTTCTTACACGTCCCAGAAGACTCATCTCTTTTATGAGCACCCTCATTGTCCCCTCCATCCGGCCTCCCTTTCCTTGGAAAGATGGTTTGGGCTGAGGTGGCCCCTTTGCCAGTAAACTGCGTCTGTTGTTAGGAATCCTGATAAGATGGTATGAAGAACCACGTGGAATCTGCCATCACACGTGACTTCAAAGGGGCTTGTGGTCAGTGCCTATTTCCTCCCTTTCTTAGAGGAGCTTTTGCAGGAGAGAAGGCACTTACAGATCATAAATGTCAGGGCTCAGACAGCACGATCCCAGCCTGACCTTGAGGTCCAGGAAGGTAGCTAACAAGTGAAGTGTGTCTCTTGATTCAGTCTGGGAGTTCAGACATGGCGAGAGAAATCCAAGTGTGCAGGTGCCTTGCCCTGAGTTCTAGAACTACCACTCACGGGGGGCAGGTGGAGGGGGGGGAACCTGGGCTTGAGTCCTGGCATGGCCAGTCACCAGCTATGTGATCTAGGGCACTTTACCAAACCTCTTTGTGCCTCCGTTGCCACTCCTATAAAAGGGATAATAATAATCAGCATTTTTTTTCTGAGAGTGGGGGTCTTCCTCCTTTACACACAGGCATTGTCCCATCTGGTAGTAGCACCTGCTTCTCCTGGAGAGCAGCTCCTGCACTCCCAGGCCCTGTGCTTGGGAAAGGCTGGCCTTCAAATGGGGCAGGTATTTCAGCCCTGGACAAAAAGCACATTCATTCCATCCTTATGCCCTCCATGGTTGTTCAGAGATGGACGCTGGACCCCTGAAGGCTCAATGAAACTCAATTCCAGGACTTCTGTTGGAAATGTTGAGAAACAGCTCTCTTTCCATATGGGTTTCAGAGATCTCTCGGGGGGTGGGGGGTTGTACTCAGGGCTGCTCAAGGTCATTTTGCTTCCACGAAAGGAGAACCTGACTGAGAAAAGAGACAACACAAAGCCATAGGATGGAGTGGAAGTTTCCTGAGAACATCCTTTGAACACCTGGATCCAGCTGGACCTGAACATCTCTTCGGAATTTTTAATCACTGTTTCTTTGCTTTGTTTTGTTTTGTTTTTGCTAAAGCCAGTTTATGTTGGGCTTTCTGTCCTTTGCAACTGAAGATTCCTTCTTCTGTATCATATATACAACAATAATACATCCCCCCTTTGGTTGTTTGAAGACAAGCCATGAGAGCCTCCTAGCACAGTGCCTGACACACAGTAGGCACTCAATAAATGCCCCTTTCTCCAGGGCCTGTTTTCTCATTTGTCAGATGTATCCCAATGCTTGTTAGCAGAGGTGGAGACCATAGAAGGGAAATCTGGGCAGTCTGTTAAAGTAAGAGGGGAGCGTTCGGGTAGGAAGAACAATGTGCCTCCTTCCCAAAATGTTCACATCCTAATCCCCAAAGCCTGTGAATAAGTTACACTACATGGTAAAAAGAATTTTAGCAGATGTGATTAAATTAAGGATTTTGAGATCCTCCTAGAATGTATAGATGGGTCCAACCTGACCAGGCAAGTCCTTAAAAAGAATCCAAGAATCAGGTCAGAGATGCAATGTTGTTGGCTTTGAAGATGGAGAAAGGGTGCCTAAAGCCAAGGAATGTGGCAGCTTCTAAGAAGCTGGAAAAGGTAAAGAAATGGATTCTCCCTAGATCTTACAGAAAGCAACACGGCCTTGCCAACACTTGATTTTAGCCCAGAGAGACCCGTGTCAAGCCTCCTAACTTCCAGAACTGCAAGATAATCAATTTATGTTGTTTTTAGCCACAGAGTTTGTGGTAATTTGTTAACAACAGTGACATAAACTCAGACAAGCATTCGCACATTTACGTATTCTTTTCATTCATTCATCATTTGGCAACTATGTATCAGGCCCTGTTAGTAAAATCTATTTCATCCCTGCTTATAATCTACTTGGGGATACAGAAAATTATACTCAATTTGAAAAGCTCTGGAATGCAAAAATGGAAGCTCTAAAATGGGAAATTTAAATGTTGCTATGGGAACACCAAGAGGACACCTGGCGCAGCTTGGGGGGCGAGACTGATGGTGCCCAGGGAAGACTTCCTGTAGGAAGTGCCATCTAAGCAGAGACTAGGAAGGATGAGAAGAATTCACGAGAATATGAGCAGTCTTCCCTGGGGAGAGCTAAAAAGTGTATGGTGGTGTATTAGTCAGAGTTCTCAGAGAAACGGAACCAACAGAACATGTAAATATTGACCTAGAGACTTATTTTAAGGAATTGGTTCACACGACTGTGGAAGTGTATGGTATATCCAAAATCTGCAGAGTAAACTAGTAGGCTGGATACCCAGGGAAGAGTTGCAGTTTGAGTTCAAAGGCCACCTGCAAGCAGAATTTCTTCTTGCTCAGGGAAAATTAGTCTTTATTCTATTAAAGCCTTCACCTGATTACATGAGGTCCACCTCCCCATTATGGAGGGCATTCTGCTTTCCTCAAAGCCCACCCATTTAAATTTTGATCTCAACCAAAGTGCCCCTTCACAGAAACTTCCAGAACAATGTCTGACCAGATGTCTGGGCACTGTGGTCCAGCTAAACTGACACATAAAACTGACCGTTATAGGTGGGTACCAGTTTACTTCACAACATACAGACATATGAAAAATCACATTATTTTGTCTCAGTCACTTAAGAGTGTCCCTCTCTTCACACTCACCATATTTTCAAGCACTTCAGTCTCAACTATGTTTTTGCAGGCTACCCCTTTTTAGGCTCCAACAAGAATCAAGGATGAGGGCATCCTTGGGGCTTGTTCTGTAGTACATGTGAAGGATACTGTGGCAATTTCTCCCTCTGCTCCCCAAGGCAGCTGTTTGACCTGCTTCTCTGCTCCATCAGCCCCTATTGGTTCCAAAGTTTCCTTTCCACCACCAGCCACATGCCTGGCTGTGGAAACATCAGTTTCCATCTTGAGTGAACTTAAGATCTCAAGGGAATCTCCCCAGGCATTCTGCAATGGCAAGGATACTGCCTTTCTTCCCTACTTGCAAAAACAACCACCCTAAGTATCCTTCCATTTCCTTTCCTGCCTGTTCCTCCCAGGTCAGAGCTCAGCCCCCACCCCAGGCTCCTACCATAGACTTCCCTCCCTGGCTGAAGTCTGGTGCAGGTGAGGGCCTTTCCAGAGGCCTGGCGAGTTCCATTTAAGGCTCTTAAACACAAAAGCTCCTGGAAGTATCAGACTCCACACTCAGAACTATAAAGGGATCTGGAAGAGAAAGGAGGAATTGATAAAGGCTTGTAACTTTTCTGAATCGCCTGCAGGAGTCAGAATCAGTCACAGATGAGTTCTCCAATGACTTTGCCACACACATGTTAGACAGAAGGACCTGCTGTGCAAAGGCCCTGGGGCAGGAGGGGAACCACAAGGAGGCAGGGGTGGGCAGAGAGGACAAGGGGAGAGTGGTGAGAGAAGAGGCTGGGATAGTGGGCAGGGGCCAGACCACAGGGGGGCCTTGTGCCAGATGAGAGGCTTGAAAAGTATCCTGAGGACGGCAGGGAAACATACCTTGAGTGGGAGGCAACACAATCCCATTTGTGTTTTAGAAAGCTCCCTTTGGCGACTGAGCAGAAAGTGTTCTTGATGGGTATTATGGGCTGAATCATGCCCTACTCCCAAATTCATATGCTGAAGTTGGAACCCTAGAAATTCAGAATGTGACTGCATTTGGAGATAGGGCCTTTCAAAGGGGCAAAGAAATGAATGAATGAATGAATGAATGAATGAATAAAAGGGAGGTAAGGTAAAATAAGGTCATGTGGATGGGCCCTAACGCAAGATGTCTGGTGTTTTTATAAAAAGATGAAATTGGGACAGAAGACAGACAGCGGGAAGATGGCCAGCTGCAAACCGAGGAGAGAAGCCTCAAAAGAAATCAACTCTGCTGACACCCTGATCTTGGATGTCCAGCCTCCAGAACCACGTGAAGACACGTTTCTGGTGTTTTAAAGCCAGCCGATCTGTGCTGCTGTTACAGACGGCTGCCCAAGCAGGTGGATACAACAAAGCCAAGGCAGCTGCTATGGCTTTTCAGGCGAGAACTCAGTCTGGGGGTGATGGGCAGATGGCCCCCCAGAAGGGCTCAAAGGCCTGTGGCTGGATGAGGCCTGAGGCCAGACACGTGGACTTCCCAGAGACCTCCCGCTGTATCGAGAAGGGCAGGGCTCGGTGGTGATTCTGTCGCATCTGGAAAACTGCTCTTGGATCACGTGGCATTGATTTGGCTGCCCTGGGCCTTAAACAGACTTCCTCAAACCCAAAGTTTTTTGTTTTTTTGGTTTTTTTTTTCTCCCACTTCTTGGACACAGTGTCATTTTCCAAAGCTTGGTCACACCAAGAAATTTTTATCAAGCAGGATCAGATCATTTTTCTTCCTTTGAGGACATGATCACACCCATGGGTATACTTTGTCAATTGTTTTGTGAAAACTTGGCATTTGGACACTTCTAGTGGTTTTTATTTTGTATAGTTTTAGAAGCAACACGTCCCGACTTTTATATTTTGATATATAAATGTTTATATACTGCAGTTTATATAATTACATATGTTGAGTTATTATTAAAGTACAGGAAAACGCATACGTCTTAGGTACATAGCTTGATGAATTTGCACCCTTTTCGATTGTTGTACCTCCCACCCTGATCAAGCTATAGAATATAGTGTCATCCTCTTGTCAACAAGGGGAACAACTTCCCCTTGTTCCTCTGTATTCAGTAACCACCCTCCCCACTTCCTATGTAACTGGCATCACTGAAGTTCTGAACTTTGTATAAGCTCATGTAATCCATAGTCCTTTGTGCCTGGTTTCTTTCATTCAATACCCTTCTAAGATTCATTCACGTTGTTGCATTGATTTGTAGCCATTCTTTATTATTATTATTATTATTATTATTATTGCTGAATAGTATTCCATTGTATCACTATACCTCTGTGTATCCAGTGTCCAGTGGATGGGTAACAGCCGACTTATTTTAAAGCAAAGCAGACACAGGACATGTTGAATTTCAGTGAACAGAATGTCAGGGCTGAATGGAAGGAGCCTTTGGGATCATCTGTCTCAACTTATTTTTCACATGAGGCCCAGAGAAGGAAAGTGAGTACCCCGAGGTCCCGACCAGAACTAAGATCCAAACCAAATCTTCCACTTCTCTGGCCAGTCAAGGCTCTTTATTCCTCTCCTATCTGACCATACATTTTTTAAAAATGTGGAAAAATTAATTATTTCCTTCCTAAAAGGACACTTTCT
Organism: Panthera onca; assembly: GCF_046562875.1. NCBI lineage: Eukaryota > Metazoa > Chordata > Mammalia > Carnivora > Felidae > Panthera > Panthera onca. Next base: position 52,543,113 of record NC_138340.1, on the reverse strand, counting down.
TTTAGGCATGTCAGTGGCAGGGAAGCGGAGATTTGGTCTGGAGTGTGTGAGAGACCATTTTCTCCTTATAAAGTTTGACGTTTTCCTTGGCAAGAGCTGAAATATTTTCAGGCCTCTGGCACCTGACCTTGTCTATCTGCTTTGCTCTCTCTAGGGTTGCATCTTAGAAAGGGAGGCCGGGAAAAGGGCAAGGGCTTGTGTAATCTGGAGGGCACAGGGGTGGCCAAAGACAGCCTTGGTGTGAAGCTCCAGCCTGGCACTGAGCCTGGGGAAGGTTGAGCAGCAAGACAAGAAGAAGAGAAGGGCCCCAAGTAGGCAACTCTGATTTTCTTTTTTTCAACTCTTCAGGGCCTTGGGAGACCCCCATGAACAGGGCTAGCCTCAAGAGTTGGCGTATCTGGAGCAGACGAGGGAGCCCGGCTTGCTGGACAATCCTGTGTTGGGATCCCGGCTCAGTAAGCCGCGTGGCTCTGGGTGAGTCATTTTCCCCTCCATGGGCCTCAGTTTCTTCATCTGTGAGGTAGGGGAGCCATTCCATTGGGACGGACAGGAGGATCCAATGACCTGACAACAGGAGAAAGCTGATGGGTCAGGTTGAATTCCTTTGTCTTTTCCTACTTGATGGCGGATCAGTCTCCAGGCCACGCCAACTAGCTGAGCTGTGAAGTTACTGATGCCCGCCCCCACCCCCTATCCCAGATCCAGGCTCAGCCCGGCAGCTTCCATGGGCATTGCCACAGTTCACATCTGTCTGTCTCTAGGACAAGGAGACAAGCCCAGCACCCATGATAGAAGCACATGCTTCCCATTCTTCGTGGGAAGCAAAGGTAGGTCTTGGGGTTTTCTTGATGGTCAGACCTGCTTGCCATGTGACTCCCTCTCTCCCAGTTTCTGGTGCTTTCACTGTAAAATGGGATTAAATAACTCCCCTGATATTGCAAGATCATCATGAGGATTAAATGAAGCCATGATTGCAAAGCACGTAACACAGAGCCAGGGGATGTGCAGTGGATAAAAGAATGGGGGTGCGATTCAAGCTGGGCTTAAACCCTGTCCCCACCACTTCCTAGCTGTGTGAGCCTCGGAAAACCTGCGTAAGTCCTTTGGGCCTCCATTTCCTCATCTGTAAATTGGGGGGATGACTAGAACCCACTTCACACAGTGGTTGAGCAGCACCAATAAGTCACAGATGTGAAACAAATACAGCGATTAAAAGCTGACTGAAGTTTTCAGATGGTAGGACAGACACCATCTGGGTGGGGTGACAATGGGTTAAGGATTCATCATTCCTTAATCTCCCTGTCTACCAATCATAGCAATATAATTGAGTTGTAATAAGTTATAGCAATATAATTAACTGAATTCTGTACTGCTATGGCAGCCCTTTTTTTATTGTTAAGATTATTCTCTTTTCTAGAGGGGGAGACAAACAGGCCCAAAAGGGGTTCACTCGTGCTTAAACCCGCTTCATTAAACCAAGACTTAATACCTGACCTAACTGCTGTTTCAACAGCCCCCCCACCGCCCCCGCAAATGTAACCTTTAACCAGTCAACATGGAATTACCTGGTCTGCACAAGTGACAACGTCCATCTGATAGATCCTTTCCATTCCCCTTAGGAAGGTGACCTTGCCTGAAACAATGCATTTTCTGCTAATAATTCTCTCTGTCCACTCCCCTTCTGCCATTAAAAACCTTTTCTTTTCTACAGCTTTGGTGAAGCTTCTTTCTTTCCTTTTATTTTCTGTTTTATATTTATTTACTTATTTTTAATTTTTTAATATCTATTTTTCAGAGGGGGGGAGGGGCAGAGAGAGAGGGAGACAGAGGATCCAAAGCAGGCTCCTAGCTGACAGTTAGAGAGCCCAACTTGGGGCTCAAACTCATGAAGTCAGACACTTAACTGACTGAGCCACCCAGGCGCCCCTCACCCTCCCTTTTGAATGTTTATTTATTTATTTTGAGAGAGAGAGAGAGAGAGTGCGATCAGGGGAGGGACAGAAAGAGAGGGCAAAAGAGAGAGAATCCCAAGCAGGCTCCATGCTGTCAGCGCAGAGTTTGATGCAGGGCTGGAATCCATGAACCCTGAGATCATGGCCTGAGCCAATATCAAGAGTCGGATGCTTAACTGACTGAGTCACCTAGGCGCCCCAGGTGGAACTTCTTTCTACTGATAGATAAGATGCTGTCTGATTCATGAACCATTGAATAAAGCCAATTTCATCTTGAAATGTATTCAGTTGAATCTGTGTTTTAACAGATTTGATTGGTAGCTGTGGGATCCAAAGTCATCTCCTGATGGCATTTGGGGACAGCAAGACACACAGCCATGGTACCCTGCAAACCCTTTTGAGATTGCTGCTTTTCTCGGCATTTCTGAGGGCCTTGAGTGAACCCCTCTTGGTTCTGAGCTCTCCTCTCTTTGCACCGAACTCCCAATCAAATTGACTTTCCGGTCCAGAAACTTGCTGGCAGACAGTTCAATCTGGAACCCCAGTCCATGGCCTTTGGTTTGGTCCAAAGTTCCTCAGTTCCAGTCCATGGTCCCCATTTTAAGATTGACTTTATGGAGCCAATAAAACCTTTTGGAAAAATTGACCTGGTACCTTGCTCACAAGGTTCCAGCAAAACAGTCTTAAAAAGAGCTTTTAGGGTCAATCACTAGTCTCGCTGCACTTATGTAAACGATCAGGCCCAGTTTAATGCAGACAGATGTTTTACTGTAAATATCTTTTTTAAAATTTGGAGATAGTTATAGGAAGGAAAATTATGTTTGTACCTTTGTAGCTATTAGATTCTAGTACCGTTAATTGTCTGCTGGTTTTGTTACATATCTTTAAGCTGGACTAGATTCTGAATTCTAACTTCTTCAAACATCTGGCTGTGACTCATCAAACTAACGTTTCCAACTTTCTCTCACCCTTCTGATTTAGAATCACTAAGAACAAAGATGGCCCTTGAATCTCCTTGAAGGGGATGTACAAGGTCCTCCTTGATACCCAGATGGCAACCACACTTGAGGGGCTTGAGCCTTGAGTCCACATCTCACAGCTGAAGAAGGCTCCACTTGAAGAAGGCTCTGTCCTGTGCAAACACTGGGCATCTCCAAATGCAACTGACCAGAAGAAGTAGCTGATGTGGAGGTAGACTGCCTCCTCTCAAGATGCCAGATAAAGACTTCATCTTTAAACATGAAATCCTCTCTTCCTCCCTTTCTCTCCTTTACTCTGGCACAGGCCTGGATGGATAACACCCTCATGCATCTCTCCCAGGCCACTGCTAAGACGGGTAGTCTTTACTTCTTGGACTGCTGGATTTGTCATCAAAACCTCGTCTGTCCATTAACCGTGCCCCTCTTAGCAGGAAGTGGTTTATGCCCCAACAGGGATTGCCTTTGTCTGCTGAAGTTATTGTTCTCCTTGGACCTATGAATGCCTGGATGGCAGGTATTTAACTAGGCAATGCCTCTTAGGTTGTTTAACTGTGTCCCTAACTGCCCACAAACAAACTGACACAGCTGATTGGTCAACTCCCCTGGATTTACACCAACGAGTTAGGAATTACAGGAGGCATTCATAACTCAGGATTCACTTGCTCTGGTAGGGCAATACTTGCCTGATTAGAGGTAAGTGTAAATGAGACCATGATCAGGAATCTCTCCTTAACTCTTGACAGTGTTACAGAATCCACTGTGAAAACAATTGCTGCCCTACAAAAATCCTTAGACTCTGGTCAAAGCTGTCTTATTATCAGCTCGATTACCTTTTAGCTGAGCAAGGAGGTGTCTGTGCTGTGGCCAACACTACCTGCTATACCTGGGTTAACACTTCTGGGGAAGTTGAGACTCAGTTATGTAAGATCACTGAGCAAACCACTTGGCTTAAAAAGGTGATTCCCTCCAATAGGTTTTTCTTTGACTTATTTGATTTTGATTGGTTTGGGTCTTGGGGGCCACGGCTCTGAAGCACAGTCCAGACATTGGGAAGTATCCTGCCTATAATAATCATAATAACCTCCCCGGTGCCTGGTATTCTCCCCAAAGATATAAATGTGTGTTTGCAGCTGCTAACCACCAAGCAAAACAAATCTCCCGAAGGCTGGAATGTCGAGAAAGGAATGAAAAGAACAACTTAAGAATTGTGAACCTAAGGTCACGGCTTATGAACATCACGAAGATTAAACTGTCATGACAAAACTGTCATGACCCGTGACTACCACGAAAAGGATTAAGAAAAGCTTCTAGAACTACAGAGTAGTAGTTGGCAATGGCACTAAAACTTTAAGTTTTGACGACCTCAGTTAAGCTGAGAGTCTGATCCAAAGGGGAAAACTGTTACAAAGGCAGCAAGCTTAAAAGGGAGTCATGGGTGCTAAACCCTGACTCAGCAAACCAAGACTTAATACCTCACCTAACCAGTTTTAAGCCCCCAGAAATACAAACTTGAACCAGTCATCCTGGAATTATCTGGTCAGCACCAGTGAGGCAATCTGCCAGAAAGATCCCTTCTGCTCCCTTCAGGAGGGCGACCTTGCCCAAAACAATACATTCTTGGAGAATCATTTCCTCTTCTGTCCCCCCTCTCACCTTTCAAGACCTTTCTTTTTTTTTTTTAATTTTTTTTTTTAACATTTATTTATTTTTGAGACAGAGAGAGAGACAGAGCATGAACGGGGGAGGGGCAGAGAGAGAGGGAGACACAGAATCGGAAGCAGGCTCCAGGCTCTGGGCCATCAGCCCAGAGCCTGACGCGGGGCTCGAACTCACGGACTGCAAGATCGTGACCTGAGCTGAAGTCGGACGCTCAACCGACTGAGCCACCCAGGTGCCCCTCAAGACCTTTCTTTCTCTAACTGCTTAGCAGAGGTCCTTTCTACCGCTAGCTGGGATGCTGCCTGATGCATGAACCACTGAATAAAGCCAATTTGTTCTTTAAATTTACACAGCTGAATTTATGTTTTTTAACAGGGGCAAGGTGGTAATTGGAAAGAATGGGGACATTGGGTTCAGACTGAGTGTTGAATCCTGATTCAGTCACCTACCAGCCACAGGAAACTGGGCAAATGCTTCCCCTCTCTGAACCTTTTTTTCCTCCTCTGCAAAACGGGGGTGAGTATGCCCACCTTGCTGGTTCCCCTGAGGGTGAGATGACACATTTGGGGCCCAAGCCCCCACCCGCCCTCTGGCCCAGGATCAGCTTCCCAGAGGAGGGTTTCCTGCTTGTCTTTGTGTTATAGTTGTCATGGTAGTATAAGTTTAGCTCAAGGGCATCAAGATGACTCCCTGCCATTAATGGAATGTTGGTATTTGTTTATTGTCCTCAGGCTCTCCCCCTGTACCCTCTACGCCTGCCTTCGGCACACAGACAAGACGGCAAAGAAAGGCACACCCCAAGGTTCCAGGAAACCATCTGGATTCCTGGCTCCTGTGCCTTCCTCTGCCCGTGTGGAAACATGGCTAATGAGGCCTTCTCCAGGGAGAGGCGAAGTGTCTGCGCTTTGATGTCAGACAGATCTGGCATCTGTCTTGTTCATTTTAAACTGCACGCCCTTGCACAAGTGACTTCATTGCTCAGATCATGTGAAATGGGGATAACCATGGACCTTACCTGGAAGGGCTATTGAGCCACCCTGCCTGCGAGGAGTGAGTGGCATCTTCTCCTGTTGTTGTTGAAGATCAATAAGGGCCTGCTGTACAGTGATTGGAAGGTGAACTCTCCAGGGTGGGCAGAGGCAGGCCTTCTCCTTCACAGCTCTTCATGGGCTCTGGGGAGCGTGATAGGACATATACATGTACATTTAGTAATGTCAACCAAGAGCTTGGCACACAGTAGATGCTCTACAAATGGTAATTCCCCCTCCTCTAACCTCTCACAGGTAAACTGGAGGGCCCAGCACTTCTCTGGGTACCATGGCCCTTATCTCCTTCTTCTCAACCCTTTATAATGTCAAAGGGCTGGAAGTCTCCTTCAGCCCCTGGGACAGCCCCTTGGGACCTTGTTCCCATGCAGGGGAGGAAACTCAGCAGGGAGGCTCTTAGTAGCTTCATCAACACGGCAGAGCTGGTATGTGGTAGTAACCAAATCCACTCGATCTACTGCCCATCCATCATTCATTCACTCAACATATTTATTTAACACCTATGACGTGTTCTGGGCATAAAGTGGTTAACAGGACACCCTCATCTTGGCCTGTGGAGTGTATAGTCTAGCTAGGAGAGAGGCATGAATAGATAACTGCATAAAAGTTTCTCAGATGCAAGGGTGATAAAAGCTATGAATGGGAAGTACAGGGAGTTTCCAGAGTGTATAGGGATGACCCAGCCTCCTCTGAGGGGTCAGAAAAGGCTTCCATGAAGAGGGTCTCAGCCTCGGACCTGCAAGAGTGGAGCCTGAGGCAGGGACTTGGTTTCAAGGGGTTCATTTGCAGTAGGGAAGTGCCCTGGGGAGCAGCAAGGAGGGTGAAGGGTAGTGGGCCAGGGCAGGAGAAAAACCAACATATAAAATTATGTTATCAAGGTCATTACTGGGGCAACTCCTGAGACCACTTGAATAGGGGGCAGAGAGCTTCCTGGCAGTAAGCCTCCAAAGGGAGGAGGGAGATACTCTCTGTAGAAGGCCCAGCCAGCTTCCCCAGTGTCCCATCCATGGGAGGAGCCCGAGGGCAGCTGTCTGGCCCAGGCCAGCCCAGGCTGAATCAGAGTTTTGACCCAGAATAGTCAGGTAGAGGAGGTGACATTTTCCATGTAGCTTCAGAGGGTCTGGGGGAGTATGCCAGGTGGAGGGACAGCTCCAAATTCAGCAGCCTGTCAGAGGGGTGGCTCATGTGCCATCGCGCAAGTCCCCAGGATTTCTGCTGGTTCCTCTGAGTCCTAGAAAAGTATTTTCTGGAGCAGTACATATTCCCAAAGCCCCAGACTCTTTCCAGACACCCATCCAAAGCTACATGTCTCACTGTGTCCAACAGGACACTTTCTCCACCCAGTGCCTCTGCTACTGGTCCAGGTGGGCACAGGGTACACTGGTGAGAAGTAGATTTGTTTCCTTCTCCTCCTCTCTGGACCTCTTGCCTCCTGGACTCTCAAAGACTTTGGAAAGAAGGAATTTCCCGGACAAGCTGTGAATAATAGAGGGCAGCCTGTGCCTGTGGTTTGGGTTGTTAACCTTGAAAATAAAATTGCCAGTTATTTTACCAGCAAAAATGGGTTTATTCGGAATAGCAGAAAACCGTGACCCAGGACAAGCAACCTGCAACAAAATCATAGGCAAAACTGCAGAACAGAGAAAGGCTCTTTTATAGAGGAAAGGGGGAGGGCTCGAGAGCTGTTATAAACAAAACATCCATTGGAGTAAATTGAGTGCTGAAGTATCATGGCTTTTCATTGGCTGAGTCATGACTGCCACTCATTGGCTGAGCTGTTGCCAAGGGAGGAGGAAAGCCTTTCTTCCTCCTGCTGGGATGGTAGTGTCCACATGCAAGGTCCCTCTCTTCCTGTTGGATCTGCTATTGACAAGGAGTGGTAGGGTGTGAGAGCTCCCCCTGCTGGCCTCCCCACTCCATTCTAAATTTTCTTTCATTAATTTCCGCAGGGTCATGGAGGAGTCATTCTTTGATGACCACAGAAGCCCAAAAAAGATGGAGCTCAAGCACAACTATCTCTAATGGAACTCAGGAAGTCCAAGGTATTTTCCACCCTTGCCTTGCTCTCCTCCAGCCATCCCATTTGCTAAGCAAATGGCTTCTGGCCAGAGGCCAGTGGGGGGCTGGAGGAAAGATGTCTTCAAGTAAGTGGCAGAGTGACACCTAGTCCCCTTCCAACTGACAGTGGCAGAGCAATGGCCTGGGAGTTAACCCTGCCTAGTTCCAGAGTCGCTGACTCTTTTGGGCCATTATTGCAAAAAGGCCTAATCCGACCTGAAATGCACAATTGAGGATCTTTTTGGTGGATGGCAGCAATGGCCAACAATTAGGATCGAGGCACGGTTTGCTGCTTCCCCACAGGCTTGCTACCAGGCTATAATGAAGCAACAAGTGGGTGGAATTCTACGCCCACAATGACATTTATTAAGCAACTATTATGTGCAAATAGGCCCCAAACAGTGCATACAACATATTAAGTTCAATAAATCTGAGGCAGACCTAAAAATATTCCAGAGCCACATTCTGTGACTGTTAGAATCCATGTCAAACAACTGGAATCACCCTACACCAATGGCTGGATGAGATCCACAGGGACCAGCCTGGAGTGCCCTCCTGAGGGTTTGCAGGACCCTTCCACCTTGTCCGGGCCAGCGAGGGAGCATCTCTAAAATATTTTAGCCAAACTCTACCTTCTGAATCCCATCAATTTCATCAACAAATGCCTGTTTCTAGCATCCATTAAGCTGACTAACAAGCTACTGATTTCACCTCTGAAAACCCATTTATTTTTAACAGTCATTATGCTAATCAGCAAAACCTCTAGTGTTGATCAACATCAAGGATAAACGAACCTTTTGTGCTAGTGCCTTCTGGAGCCAGTGAGGCCTTCCTGGAGAGGATGCCAGCTGGCCACCCCTGGACTGTGAATTCCAGAATAAGCAACGGACAACTCCCGTGGAATTGTAGCTTGAACACCATCACAGGCTTATATCACATTATCTTCCTTGAAGTGTTTCATTTAACTTCCAACATAGTGGTGGTAATCTTCCCATAGCCAACCCCCCACTGGGCTTCAGTGTCCCCATCTCTAAAATAACTGGTGCCCCATGCCCTTGGCACAAACTCCTCTCTGAAGGCAGAGTCTTGGGGAGGCTGTTCCAAGCTCCCTGTGGACAAGACTGATCATTTTCTAATGCCTTTTTTTTTTTCATAGATACAAGTGACCTATAACATATTAGTTCCAAATGTACAACATAATGATTCGATATTTATATATATATATGTGAAATGATCACCACAATAAGTCTAGTGAACATCCATCACCATTCATAGTTACAAATTCTTTTCCTGTGATGAGAATTTTTAAAATTCACTCTCTTAGTAACTTTCAAATATAGAATCAAGTATTATTAACTACAGTTGCCATGCTGTTCATCATACCCCCAAGACGTGCTTATCCTATAATTGGACGTTTGTACCTTTTGACCCTATGACTCTGTTTTGTTTTCATTTTTATTTTATATTCCACACATAAGGGAGATCATATGGTATTTATCTTTCTCAGTCTGATTTCTTTCATGGAACATGATGCCCTCGAGATCCATCTATGTTGTCACAAATGGCAAGATTTCCTTCCTTTTTATGGCTGACTAGTATTCCATTGTATACATGTGCCACGTTTTCTTTATCCACTTGTCCGTTAATAGACACTGAGGTTGCCTCCATATCTTGGCTATTGTAAATAATTCTGCTGTGAACATGGGGGTGTTATAGTTTAGTTTCGAGTTAGGGTTTTCATTTCCTTCAGATAAATACCCATAAGTGGAACTGCAGGATCATATGCTAGTTCTATTTGTAATGTTTTGAGGAACCTTCCTACTTTCCACAGTGGCTGCACCAGTTCACATGCCCACCAACAGCGCCCCAGGGCTTCCTTGTCTGCATATCTTCACTGACACTTGTTATCTCTTGTCATTTGAAAATAGCCATGCTAACAGGTGGGAGGTGACATCTCATTGTGGTTTTGATTTACATTTCCCTGATGACTAGGACATTGAGCACCTTTTCATGCATCTTTTGGCCATCTGTATGACTTCTTTGGAAAAACGTCTGTTCAGATCCCCTGCCTATTTTTTTAAATCACGTTTTTTGTTAATGTCTTTCATTTTGGCAAACCGGTCCTGCCCCCTAGTTAGGCCTCCCTTTGTGGAGAGGTGATACTTGCTCATCCTGAGGCCCCAGTCGTACTATGCTTATCCTGAGGAAAAGTTCCTGTTTTTCACTGGTGGAACCAATCCTTACTTCCATTCTTCCATTCCACTGATCTTCCATTTGTTCCCTACCAACTTTGTGGCTATTTTCCACGTGCCTGTGACTGTGTTAGTGTTCATTTTCTGTCTCCCCGGCTAGAGACCATAAGCTGCACCCCCTGTGCCTAGCACAGTGTTGGCCCTCAGGAAATCCTGAATAAGTGCATAAATGAGTAGCAGAAAAGGAGAAAGAGGTTTGTGGCTGGAGAGATGCCAGCTCTGCCCGTCCCTGAGGTTTCCTTGGCCCCTCATCTTAACGCCTCTCCCAGGTCGGTGGTGAGCCTTGAGAGAGGCTGAATGAAGTGCCCAGCTCCCTCCGCCGCCTGAGTGCTTGGTGGAGTTGTGCCCATCGGCAGATTGCCAGGGCGGGAGGTGCTCGTCCTTGCCTGGCTTATGTGGGAGCAGGTGGCTGTGATTCTGAAAGCCTGAGGCCCAGTGAGTTCTCATGGCTACAGGGAGTCAGAGGAGCAGGAAACAAAGCATCAGAGAGACACAGAGGGTCAGGGCCAACTAATAGGTGTTGAGATCTCACTCCAAGCCAGCCATGCTGGGAGGCCCCTAGGATTTAGTGGTGAACACCAAATCATGCCCCACCCTCACGGAGCTTAGAGTATAGAGCAGGGTTGTCACACGGCAGCCCTCGGGCCCACCCTGGCCCACTGCACAGGCTTGTGAGCAAAGTTTCATTGTAATACTGCTGTGCTCATTCATTTGAGTTGTTTATGGCTGCTTTCACCCAATGGCAGAGCTGGGTTGTGGCAACAACTGTATCTGGCCCACAGAACCTTAACATACTCTTTGGCCCTTTACAGAAAAGCGTGCCAGGTGGGATCATATGTGACTGAGGGTTCACTTGCCTCCTACGAATAGAGCTGTGATTCCTCCTCCATCCCTGACCCTGACCAACACCGCTTAGGCACACGTGCGCACACATGCAGGGTCCCGTGCACTGGTGTGTAACAAGGAAGGATCCACATGTTTCACGGGGGAGGAGATTTACATTTTGTATAACTTGGGGGACCCTGTTTAAGTAAAAGATTTCAAAATTATCAATACAAACGTAGGTACCCATGTGAATATTTGTTTGGAATTAAGGAAGAAATCACAACGTCGCAAATTTCTAAAAACCCTACAAATACCAGAAACATCACAAAACCTAGAAAAACGACATGTATTAATGGACTTCCTGGTACTTTCTGAAATGTATTTCCTACTTTTTTTTTTTCCTTTTTGGCTGTATAACCCCAGATTGGCTCTTCATTTTTGACCGTGTGTCGATGAGAATGAAATTCAATTATGATACTACATGTGTGATGATGAGAAGAAGTTTCCGCGCCCATTTCCAAGACTAATTTCCAGCTCTGTCCCTTTCCAACCGTGTTTCTCTTGTTACCCGCATATTTCCAGCATGGTAGGCACCAGGGCACACGCTGATCTTTCTGCACGACCACAGGCCCTACTCCTTCGTGTCATGAACCAAGGCAGGTGGCCTCAGGGCAGCAGCATGATTTCTGGAAGCCATCACTATGCCAGCATGGCTAATAATAAACTGTCTCTGGAGGGGAAGGTGAACCACATGCATATACCCCACTGGTCCCAAATCAAAAGTGTCCCCAACTCAACTTGCCCCAAATGCTACCTGTCATGTGACCAAGGGGGTTAGCGAAGAAGGAGCTAGTAGTTTTAACCAACTGTGGTTAGAATATGTTACTTTTTCTGAATGTCCATCAACTGACAAATAGATAAACCAAATGTGGCACATCCACACAATGGGATATTATCCAGTCATAAAAAGAATGAAGAACAGATACATACTATAAGATGGATGGACCCTGAATATACTGTGGTACATGAAAGGAGGAAGACACACAAAGATACACATATTGTCTGATTCCATTTATATGAACTTCCCAGAAGAGGCAAATCTATAGAGTCAGAAAGTAGATGAGTGGTTGCCTGGGGGTTGGAGGCAGGGGAATGGGGAGTGACAGCTAATGGGTACAGGGTTTCTTTTTGGGGTGATGAAAAAGTTCTGGAATAAGATAGTAGTTATGGTTGTATAACTCTGTGAATATGCTAAAAAAACCCACCCAGAATTGTACACTTTAAGTGTTTAAGTCTTATGGTATGTGAATTATATCTCAAGCAATTTTTTAAAAAATAATATTACAGGGGTACATGGTGGCTCACATTTTAAGCGTCTGACTTTGGCTCAGGCCATGATCTCACAGCTTGTGAGTTCAAGCCTCGTGTCAGGCTCTGTGCTGATGGCTCAGAGCCTGGAGCCTGCTTCTAATTCTGCGTCTCCCTCTCTCTCTACCCCTCCTCCACTCACTCTGTGTCTCTCAAAAATAAATAAACATTGAAAACAAATTGCAAAACATTAAAAAGAACATTACTTTTGCAAATTTTAGAAAAGCATATGACTAGGTAAACACATTGCCAGGGGCCCCTCCTAGGACCTTTTAAGGAGCAATGCACCAACATGACAAGTTCCTTGGTGGTATACATATGAATCGGTTATCTACTGGTATAATAGATGTGTGTACACACAGCAAACAGCCACAAAACGTCAGCAGGTGTTATACGTTTACAGGTATCTGTGCATTTATATGTGAATATAAGCATGTTCAGGCATAAGTGTGTGTGCATGTGAGGCTGCTGTGTGTGTACTTTCTCTGAGTGTGAATACATGTGCTACATGCATGCATGGGCATGTTTTGGAAGCTTTTCTGCTTATGTGTCTGTGCAAATGTGAGCTTTCCTAGATACCAAGCATGGTGGGGTGTAGATGGCATGAGGGCAATGCACGTGACCCTACCGCCCCAAACCCCAATGCCAATGGGATTCTGGAGTCTCTGTGACCTTGTCTGTCACTTCCAAAGAAAGACAAGGTCACAGGCTTTGGAATTCCGAAGGCTGGATTCAAATACCAGCTCTGCCACCGACTGGCTTGGCAAGTGACTCCAGCTCCAGTTTTCTGATCTGTAAAATGGGAACGCCATCCACTAGTTTCCTTGGGAGAACCCCACAAGGTAATGCTTGTGAAAGGGCTTTGTAGCAGGCACTGTGCCACAGCTTTGTTCGTTATAAAGACCCTGGGGGAGTGGCTTTCTTTCCCACTCCATGTTCCAAAGGTTTGACCCTTTCCAGACACAGAAACTGGAGGTGGCTTTTAATGTGTTGCCATGGCAACCACTGCTTCCTGCACTTCTGTCAGCAGTGTGGGCTGGGGCTCTGTCGCCCCCTCATGCCGGCCAGGCTCCCCGGAAGTACCTTCCTAAGGATGCATGCAGGATAGGGAAGGATGCAGGGAGGTGGCTATCTGTCTTTGGTGCCTTTGCTTCAAACTTGAGCACACCTCAAAACCACCTGGGCAAAATGCACTGTCACAAATGCCCACTCCCGTGCCCTGTCCCAGAAAGTCTGATTCATTGGCTCTAAGGAGCACTGGGCACCTGCATTTTTAATATGCTCCCCAGGAACTGCAGCTGGAGAAACCCTGCACGCTTAGTGCGGGGCCCAGGGCAGCCCGCTGGCTTCCGCTGCTGACTCCCACAACAGAGCGGGTCACTTCATTCATTCATTCACTGATTCATCAATTCACTTACCCACTCACCAGTTTACTTCTTCATTCAATTATTCATTCATCCACTCACGCCTAAAAAACCATTCCCTCATTTATCGACTTATTTATTTAAACGAACATGTATAAACGTCTTAAGTGCTGGGAGATGGAGAGATAATTAAAGACGCGGTCCCTGCAGCCTGGCAGGAGGTGCTAGGGCAGTGTTTTACAGACTGTAGTGAAATGAATGTAATGGCTTGACTAGCACGTCTTACAACGTGAAGCAGAATAGACCGTAATTGAAAATATCAGCATGCATAGCAGGTAGCAAGGGAAAATGGTGTTTGAGAAACTTTTGCACCCAGCGTGCGTGTGAATGTGGGTATTGGATTTTGATGTGAAATGTATTTTCTGGTGGGGGTGGGGGCTGTGGAAACAAATGCCAACACCGCAGGTGGGGGCCATGGCCAGACATGCTGGGGGGGCCGGCAGAGCTCAGTCCCTCTGCCAGGACGACACTGGGGAGGTCTCACACAAAACATCTGGGCTGGGTGTTGAACCATGAGCAGGAATTTTTTTTCACTAAAGAAAGAGGAAAGGGATTACAGGTAGAGGGAATAGTGTGCCCCAAAGCACAGAGGCATAGAAAAGAGGAGAGAAGAGCCACACCACCAGGGAGTCCAGAGCATGGAAGGTGTGGCTGGAAATGGTATGAGGTCAGGCTGGATCCCAAAGGGCCTGAATTCCAGGAAAAGCACTTGGGTTTTATTATGATACCATGGGGGGCCACTGGAGAGAAGTCACGGAAGTAATGTCATCAGAGTGGCCATTTAGAGAGGCCACGCCGGCCAAGACCTGGGCAGGGAAACCAGAGGGAGACTGGCTATTATGTGGTGAGAGACTGTTGTAACAGGAGCCAGGAGGAGGTCTGTGGTTGGGGCTGGGAGATAAGGATGATGACTGCGCCTGGGAAGGGGGCATTTGGAAGAGTCCACAACAATGCCTGGGTTCCTGATGTGAGAAGCTGGGTGGCTGGGGAGGTCATTGACTCAAATAGGGCCCCTCGATTCTGCTCTTTTTAAGGGTCTCCACCTAACGTTATCACAGGCTCTCTCCTTGGGAAGTCGAGGTAGTTACTCAGCCCTCCAGTGGGAGAAGAGGTTCTATAACTTTATAATATTTTCAAATATTACGATAGTAGAAAACAGTAATAGGATTGTGATGTCCATTGCCAGGCTAACTTCCCCTATTCCAAGGATCTGGAGGGTTACACTCTGCCCCGCCCCCCCCGCCCCAGGATGGTTACTGGACTGTATGAGCTTGACTGGGCCATGGGGTGCCCGGATACCTGGCTAAATATTATTTCTGGGCATGTCTGTGAGGGTGTTTCCAGAAGAGGTTAGCATCTGAATTGACAGACTGCGTAAAGATCTCACTCACCAATGCAGGTGGGCATCACCCAATCTGTTAAAGGCTTGACTAGAACAAAAAGGCAGGAGAAGAGAGAATTCTCTCTCTCTCTCTCTCTCTCTCTCTCTCTCTCTCTCTCACTATTGAGCTGGGACATGTTCTTCTTCTGCCCTCAGACTGGGACTCCTACCATCGGTTCTTCCAGTTGGCAGGCATCCCGACTCAGACTAGAACGACACCACCACCAGCCCCCCTGGGTCTCCAGCGTGCAGACAGCAGACTGTGGGACTTCTCAGCCTCCATAACTGCATGAGCCAATTCCCATAATAAATCTCTTTAGGAATACACACATAGACATAGACATATAATAAATGGAAATATAGACAGATAGAGATATCTCTCTATCCCCTGTTGGTTCTGTTTCTCTGAAAAATCCTGACTAATAAACCCCTGAAGCCAGGCATGAGTCTAATTCTGACCACTGAAACATGAGAGGCAGTGATGTATGTGATTTCTAGTCAGAAGCACCTAGTTGCTACCTGCTGCTGTTCAACTTTTCACCATGCCCTTCCCCTGGCTTGGTGAACCCTGAAGGCTTATGTCAAAGCATCAGCATCATTGATTGGTGGCAGTGAAGTCAGCTGGATCCCTAAGTGAAGGATACCCCAACCCAACCCAGCCAACTCATTTCTGGACATGTACTGTGAGCAAGAAATGTATCTTTGTTGCTTCAAGCTGCTGGGACATGGTGCTATTCCTTACCCGGCCTAACCTAGGCTATTCTTACTGGTATACAAAAGCCACCATTTATTGAGCATCTACTATGAGCCAGGCTCTAGCCGTACAGCTAGAAGAGTGCTGTTGCCATGTAAGAGTCATGGCGCTCCACTGTCACAAATGTTCTTGGCTTCCTCATTTCTCATTCACAGCGAAAGCCCAATCCCTTCCACTCTGACCCAGAGAGCCCTTCATTTCCTGGTGCCCTGCTTGGACCTCCTCTCCTCTGACTCCCCTCCCAGCTTACTCCACTCCAGTCCTGGCCGCCTTCTCGCTCTTCCTCCAGCACGCCACGCATGCTCCCTGCCCAGGGCCTTTGCCCTTGATATTATTCCTTCTGCCCCGAACGCGATGCCCCTGTGTTTCCTTAAGGCCACCTCACCTCCTTTACTCAGATGTCACTTTTTCAGCAAGGTGTTCCTCAGCACCCAACTCCGTCTCTATGTTTGACCCCCTGAACACACATTTCCCACCTGCCTTCTCTGCTTTATAATTTTTTCCTCCTGATCACTTCCCCTGATGTAATGTTTGCCTTATTTCTCTTGTTTGCTGTCTGTCTCCTCACTGGAATAGGGTCTCCCCTAGGGCAGAGATTTTTGTCAGCTTTGATCCCTGCTGAATCCCAGGGGCCCGACATTGAGGAGGCAATTCATTCGAATGTGTGAATACACCAGCTCCTTGAATCTTCCAGTGAGGGATTGTGAGCCCACCCGCAGAGGAGGAAGTAGAGACCCAGCATCAGCTGTAAGTGACCTACCTGGCACACGGGCAACACTGCAGGAGGCCTTTCATCTGCGTCTGAAGCGCCCCGCCTAGTCTCACTTCAGGCGGATCCTCTGCCCTGGGTCCCCCACTTTTGAGGGGCCGGCGGGCAGGCTCCCATTGCGGGCTGGCGCTGCGGGCTGGCGTCTCTGAGTCGGGCAGCAGCGCCACCTGCTGGACACCCGCAGCCATCTGCGCCTCCTCTTGCCACCTGAGGGCCGGGAGGGACGCCCCAGGCTCACACCTGGGCCTAGCCTTGAGGCCCTCAAACGGTTGAAGGATTTGCCTGCAGGGTGTGAACTGAGAAGTTCTACAAGGTCCTTACTTACGGTGTGGTTAAGAGTCCCAGGGCCAGGCAGCAACAAACCTGGACTCAATTCCTGCCTGGGCCACTTCCTGAGCTGGGCAACCCTGAGCACCCCACACCCCGAGCCTCAGTTGCCTCATCTACAAAATGGGTATAATCACAGTACCTACCCCATAGGGGTGTGGCAAAGATCAAGCCAGGATGCCCAAATTACGGCCTCCTCAGAGAGCCCTTCCCAGGTTACGTCGGTCTGAAAGAGCTCCCCCATCTCCAGCCAAGGCACTCTTCATCCTTTCACGTTGCCTTATTCTCTTTATAACACTGTCAAATGACAAAAAGGAAACAATTTAGTAACAGGCTTGATGACCTTTATTTTAAGGGAAAACGATCCATCGATTGGGGGAGTTCCGTGTCTCCCAAGTAGGGGAGCAGTGTTCCAGGGGGATTTGGGCCAAGTGTGAGTTTTACGGAACTTTGGAAGGGGCAAGGCAGAAACAGGGCATGACCGACCAGGAGATGTGGGATTTCCTCATAAGCCTGGCACAGTTTTCCGGGGTAAGGCAAGCCAGCTAAAGCTGAGTTGGAGGATTTGATTGGCGTAGGTTAAGCTTCCTTGACAGGTGTTTCCTGTAAGTGCAGACCAACTGAGATTTATATTTGCCACGTGGGCCAGGCCACCGGGGCAGCCTCCATATTGAGGGTCCCAATATACAAATTAACTTTTTCAGCACACAGCACCATTTGACATTTTTTCATATTCCTTGTTTACTATCTGCCCCACAAAATGCCGGGTCTATCGCTGTAGGGACTTTGCTCACTGCTGTACGGCCAAAGCCTCTGGCACCGCTGGCCACATCCTAAAAAAACTACCTGTGAAGGCGAAGAACATGGCGCACGAGGACTGGTAGATGCTGAGTGCTCAGGAAATATTACCGTTGTTGTGATTATGAATTCGTGTGTTCATTCGCTCACCTCTTAGTCTATTCATTCACATACGCTTTTTTATCGTGGCCAAATACACGGGACATACAATTTGCCACTTTTACTGTTTTAAAGTGTGCAGTTCTAACGTGTTAAGTCCATTCACAGTGTTGTACAACGGTCACCACCATCCATCTGTAGAACTTTCTCATCTTCCCAAATGGAAACTTTGTCCCCATTAAACATGAGCTCCCCATTCCCCTCCCCCCAGCCCCACCATCCTACTTTCTGTCTCTTGGAACTTGACTCCTCTAGGGACCTCACAGAAGTGGAATCATATGGCATTTATCTTTTTGCCATATGTATTTCTTGAGCCCCCACTACGTACACAGGGAGTAGCTTTTATAGTGCTAAAGTGAGTATTGAGTGAGATCAATGCAGGTGAAGCACCTAGAACAGGGCCAGTCACAGAGGAAGAGGCCACATAAAATTGGCCGGGTGCCCTGCATGCTCTTCAGGCTGCGGGGACCCTGGGCAGGGAACTGGGACTGCTGCCTCCAGTGCCTCTGTGGCTGCTGTACTCTGCATGGACACCAGGTGGCAGCATCGTGCCATGAAGGAGCCCATCTGGGATTCCACCAGCAGCCGGAAGAAATTAAGGAGGTTCTATATCCTTTAGAGTTTGAATCCCGAACAGAAAGCAAAGCTCCGAACAAGGGGGAGGAGAGGAAGGGGCAACATGTTGCAGAGGTAAGAGCAGCTGGTTGGCTCTGGATAAACGTGGGATCCAGCCCAGCTCATGTGCTTTTCTGCTGTGTGGCACTGGGTGAGTGTCTTTACCTCTCTGAGCTTGCCCTTCCAAATCTGTAAAATGGGTCTTCCTGCAGATAGACTCTCTGCAGGGTTGTCGGGACCCTCAGTGAGTGAAAGGGCATTCTAGAGCTGCTGGCACACAGCAAGTGCTCCATGTTTATTGGCATTTATTGGTGTTTACTGACACGGAGGAGAGAGGTCCTCTCTGTGACTGCTACAGAACCAGGAGGTGAGGACAATCTTTATTCCTCCTCATGCCATTGAATAAAGGGTACTCCAATTCCTACTTACCAAGGAGTCACTGCCTGCCAGACCTTAAGCCAGGTGTTGGCAAACTGCAAGAAGTGGGCTCTTCTCCAAACCCACTTCATAGCCTGGAGCCCTGGAATCCTTCTGCCTCCTTCTAAGCCCCAGCTGATTCCAGGAGTTCTTTTGTCTTCCCACTGGGAGTGGCCAGGCAGGGGCTGTTCCGTTTCTATTTCACAGATTCCTCCCCAACCTTGGAAACTAGGTTTTGTTGCCCATAAGAAGTCTGATTTGAGAAGCCAGACACAAAAAGTCACATACTGTTGATTCCATTTATATGAAAGGTCCAGAAAAGGTAAAACCATAGAGACAGAAAATAGGTTATAGATTGCTACTTGGGGGGAGGGGGGTGGCGGAGGATGGTGAGAAACTGCTTAATGGGGGTTTATTTTGGGGTGAAAATATTTTAGAATCAGATAGAGGTGGTGGTTGCACACCATTATGACTGTACTAAACACCACCGAACTGTTCACTTTAAAATGGTTAATTTTAGGAGCATCTGGGTGGCTCAGTTGGTTAAGCATCCGACTTTGGCTCAGGTCATGATATCAGGGTTTGTGGGTTCAAGCTCTGTGTCAGGCTCTGTGATGACAGCTCAGATCCCGGAGCCTGCTTTGAATTCTGTGTCTCCCTCTCTCTCTGCCCTTCCCCTGCTCACACTCTCTCTCTCTCTCTCTCAAAAATAAATAAACATTAAAAAAATAAAATAAAATGGTTAATTTTATTCAAAATGGAACTACCCTATAACCCAGCAATTGCACTACTAGGCATTTATCCATGGGATACAGGTGTGCTGTTTTGAAGGGACACACGCACCCCCATGTTTATAGCAGCACTATTGACAATAGCCAAAGTATGGAAAGAGCCCAAATGTCCATCGATGGATGAATGGATAAAGAAGAAGTGGTATATATATACTAATGGAGTATTACTTGGGAATCAAAAAGAATGAAATCTTGCCATTTGCAACTATGTGGATGGAACTAGAAAGTATTATCCTAAGCGAAATTAGTCAGAGAAAGACAACTATCATAGGACTTCACTCGTATGAGGACTTTAAGAGACAAAACAGATGAACATAAGGGAAGGGAAGCAAAAATAATATAAAAACAGGGAGGGAGACAAAACAGAAGAGACTCATAAATATGGAGAACAAACTGAGGGTTGCTGGAGGGGTTGTGGGAGGGGGGATGGGCTAAATGGGGAAGGGGTATTAAGGAATCTACTCCCGAAATCATTGTTGCACTATATGCTAACTTGGATGCAAATTTTAAAAATAAATAAATTATTAATAAAAAAATAAAATAGTTAATTTTATGTCATATGAATTTTACCTCAATTAAAGAAAAAGAAGTCTGGTTTAAGAATATGTTATGATTGTTGTGACCCCTAAAAAAAGAGCTGGGGCAGGCACAGAGGCCTTCCAAACCTTGATATTGAAGTCTGGAGTTTTTCTTCCTCTAATGATAGAGGAAGGGCCAGCATCCATCCATCTGTGTCCACTCACCTTCCAATAGTTCATCTATACAATCATTCACCCACTCACCCACTATTGATTTAATAATCGATCTATCCTTCTAGTATTAATCTACCGATATATCATTCCTTCTCTCCATTCCTCTACTTATCTATTCATCCAACCAACCATCCATCCACTCATTTATGTACTCATCTACCCATCTAGGCAATCAACAAACCATCCATCTATCCATCCATCCATCCATCCATCCATCCATCCATGCACCCACCCACCTATCCATTCATCCATCCATCCATGCAGCAGACCCTTTAACATTGTCTCTGTCCCAGGTACCATTATTTCAGTAATAAGCCACTCCAACCTAGTCTCTATCCTCGAAGTTCCCTAAATCCAATGGAGAAGACACACTTCTAAAGTAATTGCAACACAGTATGGTGAATGCTCAATGAGGGAAGCTTAGAAGTTTGTGGAAACCTTCAGTAGTGGACTTTAGGAGTGTTGGGAAGTTTTCTCAAGGAAGCAGTGTATAAGTGTAGCAGTTTTGGTGGGGCGGTGAAGGGAAGGGGCAGGAGGGGAGCTTCTTACAGAGGGAACTGCATGGTCAAATGCAGAGGTGAGAGAGCATAGCATGAAGGAATGCTCAGGATTGGCTGAGTCTAGCCAGTGAAGTGGGAAGGGCAGTGGCCTGAGAGGATGGAAGGGCCAGACCACAGGAAAGGGGCTTCAGGGTCACGGTAAAGAGTTTGGACATGATGTAGACAGTGGGGAACCTTGGAGAGTTTTGACAACAGAGTGACAAGATCAGATCAGACCCACATTTAGACAGACCCCTCTGCGGCAACGTGGAGGCTGGATTGGAGGGAGCGGGCCCGGAGGAGGCGATGGGGAGGAGGCGATGGGGAGGAGCCATGGTGGTAGTCCCGGCCCCGGACGGACGATGGGGTCTTGGGCTGCTGCGAGGGGCAGGAAGTGAGGGAGAGGGGAGGAGCCCCTTTCAGGGCAGGGGTCCAGGACCTATGGGGGACAGGCTCTGCTCCTGGTGCCCCTGCCCTCCCACCTCTCCCAGCAACCCTTCCCAGGGACTGTTCTTGCACCACATCTCACTCTACTGTAGCCCTGCGAGGGGACAGGGGTCCCGTTGTGCGGACGAGCAGGTGGAGGCCCAGAGTGACTTGCCCAAAGGCAAGCGCCTAGAAAGCAGCCGCACCGAGGCTTGATCGCAAGTCTGCCTGGGCCCTGAGCCCCTGCCCTGCAACCTTGATAGCCACTCCGTTCCTCGTCTTTTAAAAACAACTGCAGCTCAGCACTATTCACACCCACGTTTCCACATCCGCACTGAGAGGCAGAACAAGATGATGCCCGTAAGGGCCTGGGTCCGTATCCTGCTCCTCTCCTTACTAGGTGAGCTGTGTGAGCTTGGGCAAGTTACTTAGCCTCTCTGTGCCTCTGTGTTTGCGTCTACCAGAGAGATCATGAAAATGACCACATGGGATACAGGGATGGATCAATGAGTTAACCTGCGTAAATGTGGTGTTTTAATAACAACTATCATTTATGGAGTGTGGGCCATGTGCCAGGCACTGTTCTTACACGAGACACGTATTTACTAATTCTATTCTCTATGACACAGGCCTCACTATTATCCCTATTTTACAGATGGGAAAACTGAGGTCCAGAGATGAATTAGGTTGTCCTCAGCCACACAGCTAGGAAGTAGCAGAGGCAGGATTCAAACCCACACAGGCTGAGCCCCAAAGTCTGTGCTCCTATGGGTGCCCCTCCAGGGGCAGTCATTACATTCAGTAAACGTTGACTGCAATAAATGTTGGGTGTTGGCACGCACCCCCCACCATCCTGTGCATGTCCAGCTGGGCTCACAGGCCTCTGGGAAGCTGGCTCAGGAGATGTGACAACCTCAAGCAGCGTCCTTCCTCCCCTTTGCTCTGTCTGAACAGAAAACCTGAGAAGCCAGTGGCCCAGCAAGTGAGAGAGGGAGCAAGGAGGCCTAGAGACCCAGAGCTCTCTGTGGGCCAAGCCCAGAGCCCCGTTCTCCTGTGTGGTTTGCGTCCACCTCGTCCCCGCCTTCCCCACGGCTCCTCAGAGCGCCAGCAATAATGTCTCTCTCAGGGGGTCCTGGGTTCTGAGATCGGCTGGCCACCCTTCCTCACTTCTCAATACACAAGAAGACCCCAGTATTGCAAGGGACCGGGAGAGAGTTGCAGGGACAGGAGGGTGGCTCCCCGCCTCCACACTCCTGCTCCCTCTGGCACCCGCCCCTGCCCGCTCTGCCCTCCTGGCCAACTTCACTTTCATCAGAAAGGGATTTTAGGGCCGCCTGGATCCTCACTTTAATTAAAAGGAAACGTCCTCCTGGAGTTGTTGGGCCGTTTTTCCTTTTCCTCCTCAGAACATTTGCTCAGCCTCTGAGCCGGAGCCTGGTGCCTGGTTAATTGAAAGTTACAGATGAGCAAGGACATGGCCCTCTTGGGAGGGAGTGAGGAGAGGCACAAGCTGGTGCTGTCTCCCCGCGTTTCCTGTGGGAGGGAGCAGCCGTGCCCCAGGCTGGTGGGCAGGGGTCCGGAGTGCCCCCCACCCCCGCATCAGGGCAGCCCCCCTCCCAGCCACTGCAGACCCCATCCGAGCTCCAGATGCCAAACACATCTGACATCTAAACAACTCATGGGCTCACTTGCTATAGAGAAATAACAAAATAGAGTCAAATGAAGAGCTCAGCCCTCCCGCCAGCTGGAGGTAATCATGGTTCACACCTGAGTGTGAACAACCTTCTGGAACTTTCTGGACACTTTGCATACACAAACGGTTTTATTGCCTTTCCCCCCTTGATTATATAAGTGATAGATGTTTATTGTGAACAGCTTAGAAAAAAGTTTTAAAAGCATAGAAAAAGTTTTAACCATCTACCTATAGGGTCATACCAAGAGACTGTGAGAAGGAGGGGATAGGAGGTGTGGGCCTAGGTGTGGGCACTGGAGTTGGACAGTTCTGGCCTTGAGGAGGAACTTAATTTCCTGTGCCTCCCTGGTCCCATCTATGGAATGGGATACAATACAGCAGTGGCTATCTTCAGGCTGTTATGAGGAGGAATGACGTCATTATGTATCCTGTCCAGTCTGTTCAATAAATTTATCCAGTATGCTACACACAGTCTCAACCCTTGGGGAGGTTTCCTTCCAAGCCTATAATGACACCGCACAATACAGTATGAATGATACTATGTATACATAATTTTGCATCCTACTTATTTTTACTCACAGCTGAATTTTGGACATTTAAAAAAAATGACATCTACTTTTCGGGGTACCTGGGTGGCTCAATCGGTTAAGCACCCAACTTCAGCTCAGGTCATGATCTCACGGTTCGTGAGTTCGAGCCCCGCAGCAGGCTCTGTGCCGACAGCTCAGAGCCTGGAGCCTGCTTCCGATTCTGTCTCTCTGCTCCTCCCCCCTGCCTCTCTCTCTCAAATATAAAATGAAACATAAGAATTTTTTTTAAAAAACGATATCTACTTCTCTTTTATAACATCATCTTTGATGGCTGATTCATGTTTCGGGGCTCCGGGTGCCACATTTTATACCATATTATTAGCAAACTATATCCAAAAAGATTTTTAAAAATCAATTTATGTATCTGTCCAACAGGCATGAGTGTTTCTTTTCCTTGCTGATACTGCCATCAATGATTTTTTTAAAGTTTTGTGGATTTAATGGATGAGGAAGATCTCTCTAGTTGCTTTAGTTACTGGGTGAAAAGGGAATATTTTGGAACTTGATGACTATTTGATAGTTGAGAGAGCGAGTTTCTCATCTCTTTGCACATCTGGTTCCTTACCTAGAAATTGAGGATAATAACAGTATCTATCTCATAGGGTTGTTGTTAAGATTAAATGAGCTAATACATATAAAGCCTCTAGCGCCTTTCCCAATAAATGTCAAATAACCCTCGGCATGCATTATTACCTTTGTTGCTGTTGTTGCTAAATCCATAGACATGGGCCAGGACCTGTCTTCTGATAGAAAGTACGCTGTGTAATTTTGCATAGGTCTCATGTCCTCTCTGGTCCTCATGGCTTAATCTGTCAGATGGGGCTAAGAAAGCCTGTCTTGCCTGCCATGGAAAGCTGTTGGAGGTACTGAATGTGGACTTGCCTCTCAGAGATCTGGACACATGTAAGGGTTTACTACCTCTCTTCTTGCTTGATGGAGTTCAGATTCCAAAGAGATGCATGGGCAGTCTGGGAAGTCTTCTTGGAAGGAGGGCACCTAAGCCAAGACTTGAAGGAGGAGATGGAGTTAGCCAGCTGGACGAAAGGAGGGGGAGCTCCAGGGAGAGCAAACAGTATGTACAAAGGGCAAAGGTAGAAGGGCCTCCGAGGTTGGGGACCTCGGTGTCCCCAGAGTGTGGGGGGGACAGTGAAGGGTGAGAGAAGAGGCAGGAGCCTCTTCAATGTGACTTGTGAGGAGAGGGTTCCCAGACACCCCAGCCCGCAGGGGTCCATCCAGCCCCCCTCCACGGAGCTGTCTCTGCTCTGCCCTGCATGTAACATCTATTGTTGAATTTGTTTGCATTGGCACCACATCCCTGCCCTGAGAAAACTGGAGCGTAAACATCACAGCGGTGTGGGGACTTTCTAAGCCTTTTCTGCAGGCCTCAGCATCCTGGGGGATAAAACAGGAATGATGACAGGACCCACCTCTTATGGCCCGAGGGAGGATTTGATAGATCTCATGTGTTAGGGGCTCAGAAGACTGCCTACCAGAGTATATGGGTCATGAATTGTAGTTATTACTGATTGTTACACGAATATTATTATGTGAAGGGAGGTTGGAGACATTGAGGGAGGGGCCCAGGAGAGATGAAGAAAGGGTGTATGGGAGCAATCTCTGAGGAATGTGTCTTATCCAAGAATAATAGTAATAGCTCATTCCTGGGCACTTGCTGGGTGTTGAATGCTGAATTTTACGGACAGCGCCCTGTTTATTTCTCACAGTTTCTCTACCAGTCGGTCCAGATGAAGGAACGGAGACTCAGGGTGAGTCCTGTTTCCCTCAGAGAAGTAGGTGGCAGAACCAAGAGTTGAACCCATGTGGGGTTGGCAGGGTGCTATGCAGAAGAGCTCCAAGAATGACAGGAGGAACTTTGGGGCAAATATATGCGTGCAGTGAGGGGATTTGAGAGGAGAGATGTTTCTGGCTGGGTAGAAGGTTCTGGAAGGGGGCTAATAGGAAGAAACACTCATTTGTTCATCCATTCTCCTATTGTTTGGTATGGGTTGGGATGTATACAACTGCAAGTTACAGCAAAACTAAATAATAGAGACCCCAATAGCATAAATAATTATCTTCCATAATAAGAATGCAGGAGGCAGATTTGACCCAATAGCTTAATGATGTCATCAAGCACAGGTGTCCTTTGCTTTTTGTCTTTTTACCTCCTGATCGCAAGAGGGCTGCCACATCTCCAAACATCACACTCCTTGCAACAGTTTTCAAAGCAGGAAGCAAGCCAGCAGCTCTCTGTTATCTTTTTCTCAGGGAGGAAACTCTCCGAAACTCCTTTTCCCTCCTCCTCCCAGATACTTCCTCATTGCTCATTGAACACAGCTGTGCCACAAGCACCCCTGGAGCTACGAGAGACTGGGAAAATGAGCATCTGGCAAAGGTGGATGGGTTTACCATGATTGGCTTAGACCAGTAGTTGCCCCTTAGTGTAATCTGAAGAGCTTTCAGAAAATACTGACGCTTGAATACCCAACTAAACCAGCCTGAATCTTTCAGTGTGAGGCACAGGCTGGTGTTTTTAAAAAATCTTCTCAGATGGGGGCTCCTGGGTGGCTCAGGCATGGGAGCATCGGATTCTTGATTTCTGCTCAGGTCATGATCCCCAAGTCATGGATGAATCCCTGTGTCCAGCTCCACACTGAGCATGGAGCCTGCTTAAAGATTCTCCCTCTCCTTCTGCTCCTCTCCCCTGTTTGCTCATGCTGTCTCTCTAAGATACATATACATATCCTCAGATGATTCTGATGTATGATCAGAGTTGAGAACCACTAGACTAGGCCAGTAGTGGTCTGTCCTCCATGATGGGACCCATCACTGCCTAAATACAACTGAGGTCCATCAACATGGAAGAAGGGAGGAATGGTTATGGGTGCGTAACCCTTATGGTGAGTCCCACACTTGTTCTGGTTAATCAAGATTCACTGAGAACCTACTCCATCCCACCCTGCCCTCAGGAGATCCCAGCCTGGGCAGGAGGAGGTGGGCTGGTCAACGAATGAGAACAACGTGGGTGCTGGATACTACACAGAAGTAGGTGCACAGAAGAGAAGACGGCTTTCAGCCTTGACATTACGGCCCTGGGATGCATAATAAGGGGCCCTGGACCACCTAGCTGTGTGTTGGGCAAATGCGGTCCCCTCATCTTTTTCAGTATCCATTTTCCAGAGCAAAAAAAGACCAAAAAAAAAAAAAAAAAAGCCAAAACAAAACAAAAAAAAACAAAAAAAGAGCCAAAAAAAAAAAAAAAAAAAGAAAACCACAAAAACCAAAAACCAACAACCTCCCTCGCCCCTCCCCCCAGTAGGCTCCTTACACTTCATTGGCCATAATTGCTCCCGTGCCCAGGACTCCACCAATCACTGCCCAGGAGAATAGAATCGCAGAACTGACATAGACCAATGAAGATTTACCTTCTGGAGCAGGGGCAGAGCCCCGCCTCTCCTGTAGACCTAGGCTGCCTGATACCTGAACGAGATCAGGGTTTCATCCTGAGGGAGAAGCAGGGGAATGGCTGTTGCTTCCCCCGCCAGCTGTGCCTTTCACCCTGTCTCCAGAGACCACCTTGGCAGACAGGAAAATGGGGCGTGCAGAAACCGAGCATCCCCCAAGGAAGGGAGCATCCTATGTGACAGCCAGCGGGTAGCCTCCAGTTGGCTGCCTTGCCTCATTGGCTCCTCGTTATTTTCCCCTTGTGACTTGGCAGACCCCGGAGGCTTAGGAAGCGGAGGATAAATCTACTTTCTCTACCGGGGTATGGGGGGAGCAGGAGGACTGGCCCAGGTAATTTGGAGCTGAGGCCCCACCAGAAACCTCCCATCGCTACGCTCTGCCCTTGGGGTGCTGGTGTCGGCTCCGAAGGGGGTAGGGCTGAGTTAAGAGGCCTGATGCCCCAGTTCAGAGCCATACCTGGGACTTAGCAAGGATTCAATAAATATTCTGTTACATCATTAAAAAAAAAAAAAATTTGATTCCAGCCTTTGGGCAAATTAGTGCTCCTCCCCAGGCTTCAGATTCCTCATCTACAAAAATGGGAAAGTAAAGAAAAGGAAAAAAAAAAATTGGTAGAACGATCTCTGTCCCCACCTCCCACCCCCTTACATGGCTTCCTGCTCCCAGAACAGCAAGCATTATCTGTCACCCCTTCCATCGTTCTCTTTTTTTCTGTTAAGGAAGGAGAGACAGAGTGCCTCTAGAGCCCTGGGCTTTCAAGTGTCACCCCTGACCAGCAGCACAAGCAGCATCTGGGAACTTGTCAGACAAGCAGAGGACCGGGACCCATCATAGAGCTCAGGAATCGGGAAAATGCCAGGCTAAGTTGCAGAAACACTGATGTTCCCAGGGACGCTGATGCTGTTGGTCTCAGGACCACAATTTGAGAACCACTCAACCCTGGCTGTGTGTTACAATCACTTGGCCTCGCGGCTAAAGATTCTGAGCTAATTGATCCAGGCTGGGCCTGGGCCGGGCTACTGTAAAAGCTCCCTTGTGGTTCTAGCAGGAAGCCAGGGTTGAGCACCATTGCTTTAAACGTTTTGGGGGGAGTGTCCTGTCACTTACTTGTTTACTTACATTTAAGCATTCATGCATGTGAGCATTCATTTGTGTTCATGTTTGTGTGTTTATATTTGCTAGTTTGCTCCTGTGCAGAACACGATCGAATGGTATTCCCCATCTAATCTGTCCTCTGGTATTCTCACAGATTCATCCATTTGCCCATTTCAGCCAACACATAGTTATTGAGCCTTTATGATGTGGCGGACATACACTCGGTGACGGGGAAATAATGCTGAACAAGATGGCCCTTGTCCTCACAAGACTGACAGTCTAGCCGGAGAAGGAGTGTGGAAGAGATGGTACCAACACAGTGTGTATCGTGCACAGCAGGGCAGGTCCGGACACCTCCAGAGCACGGGGTGGGGTGGCTGGCTCAGGGAAGGGTTCTGCAGGGAGAAGGTGCCCCGGAGGGCTTTTGAAGTATGAATAGGAGTTTCCAAGGCAGAGCAGAGGGAGCACAGGGCACAACAGGTGGAGGGCAGGCACTAGCAAAGCCAGAGGGACGAACAACTTAGGTGAGTGTGCGGAGGACAAGGGGCGGCTGGATGTGGCTGAGGTTATGAGAGCAGGTCAGACAGGGCCTTGCTGAGCACAGCCCGGAGTTTGAACTTTTCAGCACAGTGGGAAGACCTTGGCGGGTTTTCAGCAGGAGAGTCTCACCACCTGCCTTAAGCTTTAGAAAGAGCTCTGTGGCCGTGGGTGGAGAATGGGTTGGAGGGTGAACAGCGGAAGACAGAGTCCAGCAAGGAGGCCCCTGCAGCTGCCAGGTGAAGCAGGGCGTGGGCTAGACGGGGGACAGGGAAGACCCGAGGTGAGATGTATGTGGAGGGGCTAGCCCCAGTGAACGTCTCACATCAAGGGCTCATGGGGACCTGGAGTGGAGAGCCGGGTGGGGATGGGTGCCGGGAGCGGGGTTCTGGCTGAGGCCGAGAAGAGGCGATTGTGAGCGTCCCAGTCGGCTCTCAAGCCCCAGATGAGGCCAGCTGCAGGCCCCACGTGACCACTATTTGTCTGTTTTGGGGGTTGGCTTCCTCGTTTCAAATAAAGTCTAATGAGGCCATTGTTTTGTTGCAAAGCCTCGGCTTAAAAATAGTCTAGGTTGCAAGGGCCAGTTTTTTAAATTAGTGTTTTAATGGGCCAGGACTTGGCCACATGCCCTCAGGGAAATGCAATTCTTGGAGCGGAGGTGAGGACAGAGAATAAAGACTTATCTTCAGATATCCGGGGTCCCAAGTCCCTTCTCCCACTGCCTCAGCTCAGAAACCATAAACTGCCGGAAGAACCAGCCCCTCATAGAACAGGCCCCTCATCTCTGTCCAGGTGGGGCCCCCTGCTTGCCCAGCTCCAGGGACGGGGAGCTCACTCACTACCAAGGCAGCTTGTTGTATTATAGGATAGTCCTGAAGGTGAGAATGTGCTTCCTTCAGTAGAATTGGAGTTTATCTCCTGGGGCCCTCCTCGTACCCCAAATACACATGCCTTCAGCCTCTCTGGGGTCACAGAACACTGTACCTTCTGCCTTATTTACTTATTCATTCATTTTGTTTTCAAGGAAGTCACTTCATTTTCCTAAGCATCATTTTTTCATCCATCAGACCGGAGTAATCAGACCTACCTTACAGGTTAGCTGGTTAGTTAGCGAGTGTATTGGTAATCAGACCTACCCTACGGGTAAGTTAGCGAGTGTATATTGCAGAATGCTGCATTTCAGCCTTAAGAAACCAAAAGCAGACTTTCGAGCATAGGTCTGTGGCAAACATGCCGGGTCTGGGGACGCAAAGACAAATGACGCACAGTCCACTCCCCTTGGGCCAGTGGGAGAGATCAGTGAGCAAGAGGGGAGAGGAGCACCTGCCAGGGAGCACGGCAGGGGCATCTAGCATAGCCTGGGAGCTGTTGCTCCTGAGAGGCTGCAAGGAGGTAACTCTCACCTGAGGCCTGAGGGGGTTGTTGTCCAGAAGAAGGGGGCAATTCCAGAATGGGCGAGTGTGAGGGACGAGTGAGTCTGCTCTAAACCAAACCTGTGTGTCCATGGCCGGGCCCCCTGTGCCCCCGCAGGAACCCCCATGCCCACCACCCTGGACTGTTCTCATCAAATGCAGGTGACACCCAGGCTCTTCCTTGGTCATCTGCTTAAATAACTTCAGACTTAGAAGTTGCAAAACTTGTGTAAGGAGTTTTTATATAGCCTTCACCCAGATTCCTCAAGGGTTTTCTCCACCGTTTCCTGCTTCATCCTACACACATGCACACACACATGCACACATATGGGTATATTATATTAACACTTCTCTCAATCATTTGAGAATAAATTGTACACATGTTATCTGTTTACCCCTGAGTACTTCGGCATGCATTTCCTTAAACAAGGATATTCTCTTACATAACCACAGAGCATTGATCAAAATCAGGAAATTAACAGTGATACAATATCATTATCTAATCTACATTTCTTATTCAAATTTCACCCATTGTCCCACTAACGCTCTTTCTTGCAAAAGAAAAACACATTTTTTTTTTCCTATCCAGAATCTAATTTGGGATCCCCTGTTACATTCAGTTGGCATTTCTTAAACTGAAAAAGTCTACCACCTTTGTTTTTTAAGACCTTGACATTTTTCAAGAGCATAGGCCAGTTGTTTTGAAAAACGTCCCTCAGTCTGGGTTCCTGGGTTGTTTTAAACAGCGTTTCTGGCTGTGATTGGCCGCCATTTTCCTCCATCAGAAGAGCTTGGGCTGCTAAAAAGCAGGCCATTGCTGGGCCCCAGCCCAGACTTCTTGCATCAGAATGTTTGAAATGGGCCTGGATGTCAGCTTTTGATCTGGCACCCTCCCTGATTCTCTTGTGCACCGCTGGTTTAAAGCTTTCTCCTTCTGGAGACGCAGTTAAAGTTCTCTGTGCTCGAGGCCTCCAGGCCGGTGCTACCTGGCATGGTCCTTGTAAACTCTACTGTGCATGTCTACAGTGGAGCTCCCTGGGCGCCCTGGGTCAGCGCGGGTCCTTACATCCAGAGGGGCTGGCATAAGAGGTGGGGCTAATCCCTGAGGCTCCAACAGAAAAGAGTCAGAAGCCCCTGATGTTCCTGCCATGGATTTTTCCTGATCACCCCCTGGCCTTAACTCTACCTGGTCTTAGACCTTTGCTTGGTGTCTCTGCCCAAGGAAGCCACGATGGTGTCCAGCCCCATGACTTGTAGTTAGTTGTGTGGCTCTGGGGAAATTGCTATCCCTGTCTGAGCCTCAGGATACTACTCATCTACAAATGGAAAGAATGACCTGTGCCTTTTTGCAGCGTGGCAGTGGGGAGGAAACCGCATCCCTTGAGAAAGTGCTGGGCAGGTAGAACATTTGCAGGAAATGTGGCTACCTTTTCTTGTCCCTAAATTTCTGCATTTCGTGGAACTACAGTGGAGAGTATAGTCGGCATGGCCTCCAGCCACAGCACCTTTGAACGTGTCCACAGTCCCCCTGGCAAGCTGCGGTCAGGGACTGAGCATGGTGGAGGTGCTGGTGCCTGGACGATGCTCCAGTGTGACTCCTCTAATGACAGCCGCTGACCTGGGGCTCTTCCAGGCCCCGCCAACACTGTCTCCATGCAGCCCCACTGCCTGAGGCTCTTCCTACCCGGGCCCCCTTTGCTCTCCCTTCTTGCACAGGTGCCGACACCGTGGCCTGAGTGTCTCCACCTGCTCCTGCCCTTCCTCCTCTGTGTCATTCAAAGGCATTTATCCCTTCAAATCTCTTGCACTTCTAATTCTGTCTTGGCGTCTGCTTCTTTTCAGACCTGAATTGACCCAGACCTCAAGGAAAACACCAACAAATCCTCTTGAAAACATCAGGCGAAAGAAACCTCCGGTGATCACGTCGCTGGAGCCCCCGGTTTCTTCTTAGACGGTGTTCTGATATTATTAGAATTCTCCATTGTGCTTGAGCTGCTCACCCTTGTACCCGGTAGCATTTTTTTCATACAAGAAGACTTTCCTCCGAGACCATATGCATCGTCCTTAATTGTATGTGCATCATAATGAGACGTTCTTGTCAGTAAACTGTCCTCCTCCACATTAGCAAGCCCATGTGGCTTTGTGATTTAAAAAAAATACAGTTTATTATGTATTTGCTATTATAAAAAGTGACGACCGCGTCTGCAGCACAGACTGGAGGTGCCACATACGGGAGGGAAGGCACAGGTACGCAGAGTGAAAATGGGGAAGGGACCCAAGGGATGAGGCTGGGGCGCTTCATGGGGTGTCCTGAGGTTAAACGAGAAAGTGCTTGGGAGGCTGTGAGCACAGGACCTCGTACTTAGCACTCATGATCATCGTCACTGCTGTGCGACCACCAGGGCACCAACACCCGATTGGGCGGCATCTCAGGTGGCCCTGCCACAGCTCAGTGAGCCTGAGGGGTGTCCCAGGGAAGTTCTACGAGGTTCGTGAAAGGAATGGTTTGTGGGGACAGGGAAGGAATACCCCACTGGCACTACTGTGGGGTCTTGGAGAGCCAGTCGTCAGAATGACGTGGATATGTTCCAGGTGCTGCTCTAAGTACTTGACGTGTAGTAAGTCATTAATCCTCAACTCTGTGAGGAAGGTGCAGCTCCCACATTCCCACCCGAGTGAGGGCTTAGACCAGCCCAGAACGGGAAGAGGGGGTGCCTGGAAATGGTTTTTTGATTTTAACTCAACACTCATGTCAAACTATAAAAGAGCTGAAGCTGGAGAAGCCAGGAACTGGAACACAGGCAATCAAGAAGAAGACTTCTTTGGGAGAAGATATCTACACCTACACATCTACACCTGCACCTACACGAATACACCTACACATCTATGTCGACGCCTGCACATCCATACCCACACATCTATACCTATACATCTACGTCTGCATCTGTACCTAAACATCTACACCTACACCAAACGTGTACATCTACACCCGCACATCTACATCTGTGTGTTGTGATTTAGCTGCCCAAGATTTAATGTGTACTTTTAACATAGATAATGATGAGGGAGCGTGGGGCAAGCTGAGGACAAAATACAGGCCGGCACACTTACCCCCCACCCCCTGCCTCGGTAGGAGCTGTGTGATATTCCTCAGACACTCCTGGCTACCCAAGAACAAAGGAAAGGGGTATAAGTGTTTGCCATGGCGATGTGGGAAAGTAAGGCAAATGGAAAATTAAATTCCCCTACTGCCTATAGTCGATTTGACAAGTCCTTGAGACCATCAGAGTGTCCTCCCTCTAGGAGCTCAGCTGCCTCAAGGATGACACTTTTCTGGGGGCAAAAGAGAACTTTAGCTTAACATGATCCCAACCTCGAGGACAGCGTAAGTCTACTTCTTGTATCTCAACTGCCCCAACATATATGCTGGCAATCACACTCCAAGCTTATGGCCCCCGATATATATCTGAAGCGTCTCACGACTGAGGTTTTATTAAATGGTAATAAATGGTGTTTCCCTAGCAACAGCTAGCCCCTCAAGGTCCTAGAAACCTTGCTTCCAAAATTCCTTAGACACTTACTCTATCCCTGACCTCCTCCCAACCTGAGGGTATATAATCACTTACTCATCACAACCCCAGTGCAGCTCTTTCTGCCCATGGGTCCTGTCCCTGTGCTTTAATAAAACTACCTTTTTGCACCAAACATATCTTCAAGAATTCCTTCTTGGTCGTTGGCTCCGGACCACCCCACCATCACCCCAAAACTTCATCAGACAAGGTGTTAATATTCTCAGTGGATTCAAAAAAGACCCCTACCACAAAAATCAGCTACAAAAACAAAATGTCTATGAACTGTAAATTTACAAAACAAATATAAAAGGCCAGAAAACACATGAAAAAAAGACAAGTGTCAGTGACAGTCAAACACATATAAACTCAAATATTCAGATATCTTTGGCTATGAAACTGCAAATGATTTTTGAAAATAACAAAGCCTGCTTTGGGGAAGAGTGTGGGAGGACTGTCACTTCTGATACTTCCTTAATTTGGGGGGAATGAAAACAGACACAATTTTCCCAGAAGGTAATTTAGCACTAGATACGAATGGGTGGGGGGAGGGGTGAAATAGGTGAAGGGGATTAAGAGGTACAAACTTCCAATTATAAAATAAATAAGTCACAGGGATGAAAAGTACAGCATAGGGAATATAGTCGATAATACTGTAATACACTTACGCTGAGCATTTCTTAATGTATATAATGGCTGAATTCGTATATCGTACACCTGAAATGAATCGAATACTATATTTCAACTATACTTCAATTAAACAGAAAAAAAGAAAGCACGCAGGCCTTAAAAACGGACTTGTGAGTCCTGTGGGTGCAAGTTTTTCTGAAGGAAAAAGAGGATTCCCACAAGTGGGACTTCAAGGCCATGAGCTGTTTTCCTGAGGCTTTCGATTTGCTTGAGCCAGGGCTGCGGCCACCCCACGTAGAGGCTCGTTCCTCAAAGCAACCTGCGTGGCTTTGATTTTAAAGAGGGGAAACACAAAGTCTGCAGCCAAATGTTTGGTGAACTAATGGAGACGCAGACCCCACCTGAGGCCCTGGACCTGCGAGGGTCCCCGGAGAGACCAACGGGGCATCTGGAAGCGATTTCTCCACGTTACAAGGAGCCCAGAGGAAATCACATAATAATCCACCATCAGGGTGAGCCGCGTACCCAAAATGCCACATTGCTCTGCTTTTGTCTAGACTGCTATCAGCTCAGTGCTGTCACCCCGGCTACCTCATGCTAATCAGGAGCTCTAATTAGCAGCCACATCTGATTCATCAAAAGGAGGCCTTGCTTATTAAGCAACAGTTCAGGAGACACATCCTTCAAAACCTGGGGCTATGGGTGGGGAGTGGACCCTGATGAAAGCAGTCTTTCTAGGGGAGCATCTCCGAACCATCGCTGTAACAACACTTGCTATTTTGTGCACGCTTTTTGTGGGCCAGGCACTGCCCTCTGTGCTTTCCTTGTTTTAACTCACTTCACGTTACTACAATTTTGTGAGGAAACCGAGGCACAAAGAGATGTAAATAATAAGTTCAGAGTCCCATGGAGATTGAGTGGCAGAGCCAAAATGCACATCGAAGGCCATCTGATCTCAAAGCCTGTGACCTTGAGGGTTGGTATGCCGCCATTCCCTGTCCATTCATATTCATTCATTCATTCATTTATTCTCGTGTTCTTTGAGCTCTTACTGTCAGACACTGTTCTGGACATTTAGGACACAGCAGTGAACAGAAAAAAAAAATCCCTGTCTTCCCGGAGTTTCCTTTAGAGTAGAAGACAGACAAGTTAACAAGCATATGAGTGTTGAGAATAAGAAAAATAAAGCAGAGTTAGGGGCCAGAGACAGGGGAGGGTGTTGTTTTAGCTAGGATGGTCAGAGAAGCCTTCTGGGAGGAGGTGACATTTGAGCAGAGACCTGCCTGAATGAAGGAAGCAGACTTAAAGATATTTAGAGGACAAGCAGAGCAGAGCCCCTCCCCCCCATACAGAACCGTGAAAGATTTCTGCCTCTGTGTTCCAAGGCCCTGGGTCTTCGTTTACTCTGCCTCCTCTGTCCCTCTCGCTAAGTCTTTGTCATCTCTCATCTTTGAGCAGACTTGGGACCATAGCTGGACCAAAGTTCCATGGCTAAGTCATTCTTAGGTTCCCAGCTTAAGTGGCTCCTTCCTCAGCGAGCTATCCTTGTCCTTCCAGGATGAATCAGTCCTTCCAGGCTGCCTCTTTGGTGACCCCACAACTCCCCGAGCATATTCCAAGCACAGGGAATGGCAAGGGCCAAGGTCCTGTGGCAGAAACAAAGTTGCAGGGCTCCAGGGACAGAGATGGCCAAATGCTCTGAATGAAGGGGTGAATGGTCCACACTGAAACTGGAAAGGTAGATAGTGGTCATCAGATCACAGCATTACAGGTCAGAGCAGGGAGGTGGAACATCCTTCCAAATGCAGTAGGAGAAGCTATTGGAGAGTTTCAAGCAGGGAGATGACAGGATTTATAATTTCTGGAGATCACTCTGGCTACAGAGTACACTTGTAGAGCGAGTGACGGCGAGGAGACGAGGGGCAGGAGACAAGT
Source organism: Panthera onca (assembly GCF_046562875.1). Lineage (NCBI taxonomy): Eukaryota > Metazoa > Chordata > Mammalia > Carnivora > Felidae > Panthera > Panthera onca. Next base: position 52,506,895 of record NC_138340.1, on the reverse strand, counting down.
TGGGAATCTGTTGCGGTGGTCCGGCTGGGCTATGGTGATGATCTGGGCTGAGTGGAGGCAGCATTCCTGATTTCTACCCCTGGGTCTGTCTAACAGTAGCCCCACCCTGGACTGTCCCACCTCGTCCCAGACACCTCTAGTTCCTCTGCCCTCCTTATCGCACCACAGCACAAAGGACTTGCACTAGAAACGGACCAAATGGTCACAACTGTTCAGAGACTTGCGTCAGGGAAGGACCTCAGAGGGTTATTTGATGAGATAGTGGCTTTCTCTGGGGTTGGGGCAGGGGGGGGGTCTTTGTCATTTTTGTCTGCCCAATATCTATTCCCACCTTCTTCCATTAGGGACCCACTTCCCTCCTCCCCCATTCTCAGTTCACATGCTTGGGCACAACTCATCCATCCCCCAGCTCGAGAGGTGGCCGGGGTGACCCAAGCCCACCAGTCAGTCCCTTCCATCATCGGCCACACTGATCGATTAGGAGACAGGCCTGAAATCTAGGCTCAACAGGACTCAGTCCCAGGACTGTGACAGAAGTTTTGGGGATGAGAATCTCACTTCATAGTGTGGTCGCCAATTTGGTAGGATGTTAGTCTGAAGCTTCTGGAAGCCTTTTCTCACTCCCTCATTAACAACAGGAACAGTCGGAAGGTAAAGCTTGGGCAGAGAAAAGCAGACAGGTGGAGAGATGGAGTCCCGATGCCATCCTTTGAGCACCTGGATCCAGCTGTGCCTGAAGCAAGAGCCCCTGGAAATTTTTATGAGTCAACAAATTCTCTTTTATGCCTAAGACAATTTGAGTGTCTGTCAGTTTCCTAAGGAGGTTGTAAAAGCTCTGAGTATTTAAGAAGAGGCCGTGTGGCTTTTCTTTGGATACTTGCTACGTCAAGGGTGGGAGGGGTCCATCAGCAATACCTGAGAGTTTCTTGGAAATGCAGAGTCCGGCCTTACCCCAGACCTATGGAATCAGCACCTGCATTTTGACAGGGTCTCCTAGGGGATTTGTATGCACATTGCAGTCAGAGAAACAAGTCCCCGAAAGCAGTCCAAACATCAGTAGAACCGGGTGACGTTTAAGATGCTTCCTGGTCCTGGGCCCTCTGACCTGTTTCTGTCTTCCCTCTGAGCTGGACAGAGCAGCTGAGGAGGAAGCATCCCTGTGTGGGGGCAGAAGGGGCGGTGCAAAAAAATCACTATGGCCATATTTGACCGGTGACGTTCACATTTTGGATTTTCTTTTCTTCTGTTTGTGCTTTAAATGCTTAGGGCTAAGGGATGCAGGGCCAGGAAGGGCATGGAAAGGAGAGTGGGCAGGAGAAGTAGCCAGAGAAAGAAATGATGAGAGCAGCTGGGACGCAGCCCTGGGAGGGAAGTGACTTCCTTAACGGAACCCTCCATCTGCTCTCCTGAGGGAGAGACACATTCTTTTTTGTGATGCCCGGAACAAAATCCCTGCTGTTGTTTTTTGGGAGAGCAGACAGAGGGGCCTTCTCCTACCTCCTTCAGAGACCGGGGTGGGGGGAGGAGGGGGAGGATTGGGGGATGGGGAGGGGAGCCTGGCGGTGTCCTGTGGGCTTGGCAGGTAGTAGGCGCTCACAAACGTTAGCCAATTAAATGCCACACGTGATCCTGGATCAGACAGGAATTGCCATAAAGGGCACTATTGCAGAAACTGGATATGGACTGTAGGTGAGGTAATCGTATTGCAACAGTGTGAAATTTCTCGAACTTGATAAACGTGATTATGTAAGGGGATGTCCTTTTTCAGAGGAGACATGATCATGTTTAAAGACAAATAGGGTCCAACTGTCCACAGGTCACTCTCAAACGGCTTAGCAAAATCATCATTGTATGATTCTGATTATGATGTGTGTGTGTGTGTGTATGAGAAAGAGAGAAAAATTAAGGGAGGCTGTATTATACGCTCTACTTGCTTAAGTTAAAACCACGTTTCCCCAAATCCCCTTCCACGTATGGTTCAGAGTGAGAACTGGTTAGAAGCAATATTTGCCCAAGATTTAGAAGGCAGGAGTGGAGCGGGAGCCATCACTTCTCTGAAGGCCTCCAGAGTCAGAGGCTGTGAGAGCTGGAAGTGCTCACAGAAGAGCTGGAGGGAGCTGGCTTATCCTTGCTGTCCCTCGGCCTGGGCCCTGCTGACCAGCGGCATGAGGCTGTCCATCACACATCCAGAGCTGGAAGCTCTGTGGAGGCACTGGCCTTCCCCAGGGCAGTACTTTACCCGCAGGTTCCAGGGAAGACGGCAAATGCAGGGCCCCCGTGTTCAACGAGCTGGAAAAAAGTGCCAATAAAGGTACTAGAGTATAAGGCTTTTCCTTCCTTCCGTGGTCTTTCTCTTGACCAGTCGTGGTGTTTTAGAATTTGCTACTTTATATCCTTCTAAGTAAAGGAAAATTTAACATCTAAATCTTCAGCAGACGATCTACTGTTCATCTTCATACTCCGCAAATGCCAATGGAAGAGCCCGTAACTTCTATGCGAATTACAGACTACGTATTTCAGAACTTGTACACGCACGTGCCTTTCATTCTTTCCAGAACAGGAGAAACACAAAACAGAGGTGTTTCGATTTCACCTCCTGAGGTGTGCACATGCGCCCATACCCCCAACTTCTGCTTTCTGATCGGGGAAAGAATGGGGTGCCGTATCTTTCCCTTCCCTTCCATGCCATCATTTTCAGGGCAAGCAGTTGGCTCGTATGAAGAAGTGACTCAAGTAAGGAAGCATATGATGGGGTGCTGTTTCCTAGAGCCCTGCTGTCTTCCTTCTGGGTGGGAGGCAGCTTGCAGTTTATTTATTTATTTATTTTTTTAAATTTTTTTTCAACGTTTTTTATTTATTTTTGGGACAGAGAGAGAGCATGAACGGGGGAGGGGCAGAGAGAGAGGGAGACACAGAATCGGAAACAGGCTCCAGGCTCCGAGCCATCAGCCCAGAGCCCGACGCGGGGCTCGAACTCACAGACCGCGAGATCGTGACCTGGCTGAAGTCGGACGCTTAACCAACTGCGCCACCCAGGCGCCCCACAGCTTGCAGTTTAACAGAGAGTTGTGGCCTTTCAGAGCCCTGCTTATGAGTGAAAAAACCTCCCTTACGTAGCTCAGAGTCACTTTTTATTCACTCATTCCAGGGTTTTGGGAAGCCCAGCTGTATCTTTCTGGAGTTTTGAGCCCACATCTCTCTCCCTGTTGGGGAAAAAAGCAGTTTTGTGTGTATGTGTTGCTGTTCCAGTGAACGAGGCTCTTGTATCCGCAATCCAAAGAACTGAAGGTCTGCCATCGTATATCATAGAACCTTTATTATTTTTCCTCTAAATTCTTAGAAACGTACATAACGCCCGTGCTCTAGTTATGACACCATTTATAGACATTTAAAATGCATCTTCATTTATAAATATTTTACATTTGGTCCATAGAACAGATAATTTTTCTAAATAATAGTGTAATTTTTTTTAAAACAGGCTCTGTATATAGTTTGAATATGTATATATTACATATATTTTTTTTATATAGAGATAGATTTACTTGATGTTCTGAGAATAAATCCTTATTGCAAAAAAAGCATATATGATAATACAATATCTTCTCCCCCAGGGCAAATACTAAAAAAAGGTACACATATTCACAGTTCTCACAGAAATTGTACGACACGGAATATTGTGCTATATAAGTAGGTTTGGATGGAAATCAGTTAGGGGATTTCTTGCCAAACATCTCAATTAGATTTGCTTACAAACATTAAGTACACTGCATTTATCTTGGAAAGACTTGGTCTTAGTTTCACATTGAAGGACAAAGAGAATGTCAGAAGTCTTCCTGCCCTTATTCTAAAGGAATTCACACAGGCTGGGGAGGTGGGACCATGAGACACAGTGAAGGGTTCCTTTCATCCTAAACCCTACAATGTAACAACACGTAAGCATCTTGATCATGGATTCACCAGTTGGCATGTGGGATGCCTTAGCAATGAGACTATTTTACAGATGACCTCAGGAAAAGGTCTGAGATTCCCTACACGTTACCAAGTAAGACCCTATATACCACGCGCGAGGATGAACGTATAGGTGTGTGCCTTTCTACGTGTACACGTACTTTTTGTTTTCTCTACAAGGATGTGCTTAATATTCTGAGGGTCATACCTTATTGCGAGAATTGGTATGCTGGTCACTGTCGGATGAGAATGACAAGAGATTAAAAAACCCACGGTCACAGTTAATTCACCATAATTATTAAGGATTAGTCGTAAAACACGATTTGTGAGCTAACTAGCTAAGGAGCTACGGGGCACAACATACAGTTTGCTACATGGGAACCCATCTTCCTGGCAAATGAGAAACGCTGAGTCACCGGAACTTGCAAGAAAGTGTCTTTGCCAGATTTGCTGTCCACCAGCACCAGCACCACCACCACCACCACGGAGCCCAGTTCCGGAAAGAAACAAATAGTACTTCTCCACGAAGTAGTTTAATCTTGGAAGCACTTTGGGGGGGGGTGGGGGTGGTCGGGGTTAACACTTGCTCCTCAGTTAGTGGGCTGGGGAGATTTTCCTGGCAGTGAGGGGATTCCCGCTGAGGAATATGAATGAAGAAGGCAGCATTTTGACTAGGGGCGGCAGTGAGGACACAGCAGAAAGGGGAGCCAGAAAGAGAACCGCATCCATTTTGACTCAAGGACAGACGAACCTTCGCCTTGATTTCCTCCGCACCTGATCTGCGTTCCATAAAATGGGGCAGCCTCAGAGAAACTGGGGCTCCTGATTAGGGAATTTCCCCAGAGGGACCTCAGGCCCCCAGAATGGCGATAAAAAAATCAATTGTGCTTGTGGCAGTTTTCCAAGGAGGGAGCGAGGGAGAGCTGGGCGGTCTGGAATGATGGCTGTTGGGCCAGGTGCAATCAGAATGGCCTGGCGGGAAGGGGGCAGGGAAGGACGCTTCACAGATTGCTGGAGATGCAGCTCAGGGAACAAGGATGGAGGTCCTCGGGGGGGGGGGGGGGGGGGGTTGTTTTGTCCAGCTGCCTCGGGAAGGATAAACAAAAAAATGAAAGTAAGAGCTCTGCCGGCTCCCTGCTTCGTACAAGTGAGCTCTCCCTGGAAATCCCCATTATACGAAATGCCCTTTTCGTGTGTACAGAGCAGCGTTCTGACGGAACCGAACTCCTGCGAAGTCCGAGATAAGAGTCGTGGGTTTCGGCAGTAAGAGAACAGTCAGGAACATGACTAAAAGCCTCGAGGTGTGTGGCCACACCACACCACACTCTCAGGCAGGATGAAAAGGATTTATCACACAGTCACAAAGGCTGATTGCTTGATGCTTATGGGGCCTGGATTAAAAAGGTCACCAGCCTACAGGTGCTGGAGCCGTGGGGTATCTCTGCCCCTGGCGGGGCCCACCAGGGGTGTGACTGTCCCCCACCTCCCCTCTCTCTGCATGGTGATGATGTCTGGACTCGCCGTCACTCGAGGTAGGTTGAGACAGACGGTATCTTCAGACAGCAAGCGGTGGTCACGTTCAGCCAGGTCGGGGGGGTGAGAGTGTCGGGTCGGGGAGCCGCCAGACGCCCCTAGATGTAGGCCTCTTTGCTGGCTGAGCCGCTGGCCTGGGGCTGCTCCGGGCCATTCTCGGGGCGGACGATGTCTTCACTGGGCTGGATCATGACCTGGATGCGCTGCGGGCGCCGGGGAGAATTTGGGCTGTGGGGGGAGGAAGACCGGCCGCTCCCTTCCCCCACCCCCCTTTCAGGTCTGTCCTGCCTGCCTGTTCTGCCTTCAGAGTGCCCCCCCAGACTCCAGCCTCACCCCCACATCCTCCATACTCTCCCATGTTCCTACCCAGGCCGAGTGGCATCTGTCACATTTGGGTTATTGTAATAGCTCCCCACTGGCCCTCTCCCTGCCGCTCCTGCCCTCCCCACCACTTACTCCACTCCAGCCACACTGGTCTCCTCACTGCTCCTCAGGCACGCCAAACATACACCTGCCTCAGGGCCTTTGCACTCGCCCTGTCTGGTACATCCTTCCTCTCAGATAATTAGCTCAATCTCTACCTCCTTAGGTCTTGGCTCAGTGTTACCTTCTCAGCAAGGCCTTGCTCAGCACTCCCTAAAACCCCTTTCTACTTTATTTTTCTCCACAGTACTCATCCTTATCTAACACGTTTTTATTTTGTTAATTGTTGGTCTTCCTCTACTAGAATGTAAGCCCCAGGAGGGTGGGATTTTTGCCTATTTTTCTCACGGCAAAATGAGTCTCTAGCACTGATAATACTGTCACATAGTAGGGGTTCAATATGTATTTCCTGAATGGATGTCCCACTACCTTCTCTACACATATTCCCTGAAATCCTGTCCCTTCAGATAATGCACTGTCTTCAGAGATGCCCACCTCTGGGCCTTTGCACAGGCTGAGCTCCCCTCCTCAAATGCACTGCCTTTGCCTCTCTGCCACTCCAAGACCTGGCTGCCTTTGGGCACTCAGCAGAGGATTGTGGAAAATGAAAGCATTGGGCCTGGAGTTGGAAGAAGGGGCTGTAAGCCTCAGCTCCTCTAATGACTTAATGACTTACTGCAAGGGGTGGGGAAGTATTTTATCCCACCTGATCTCAGTTTCTCCATCTGTGAAAGGAGGAGCCTGGCCCAGGGGCTACGCACAAGCCTCCACCTTGTCCTCCTTAGGCCGCAGACCATAGAGCTCCCTCTTCTGGCTCTGATTGGTCTGGAAGGTCCATCTTAGTAGAAATAAGGTTGAGAACCACTGATCCCAGGCCCTCCACATTCTGATTATCACTTCTCCTCAGTGAAATCTCAGCGTGCAGTTACTCCATCAATATCTCTAGCACTTGGGTACTTGCAACATGGCCTTGTTTCACTTGAGAAGTCCATATAACTTAACAAAGAGCTGGTATGGGCCTAGAATGTGCTAGCAGGCCCCTGCTGAGGGCAGCATGCTTTACATTATCTTTCCTCAAGGGTAAGACCACGTTTTGTCTTTATCAAGCCCACAAAAGAGGTCTAGAGTAAGCCCTCAATACATCCGACCCTACCCTTCACCTGTTTCAAACCTTTGAGGCTCCCCTCTGCCCTCAGGAGAAAGTCCAAAGTTCTTGTCCTAATTTTCAAAGCCCTTCATGAGCCTGACCTTCTTACATGCCCAACCTCATCTCTTATCATCCCCTCTGCACCCCTCTCTACCATTCAGTCACAGTTCTCTGCCTTCAGTTCACCATATGCAGTTTATACCCCTAGGCCTTTGCAAATGCTTCCTTTCCATCCCCTTCTAGAAACATTCTTTCTGTGCTTATACTTTTACCGCTGGCTCATCCTTAGGCACCTTCTTAGCTATCTCCTCTTTCAAGAAGCCTTTCTTAACCCTTCCCAGCCCGGGCAGGGCTAACCCACTTCCTTGATTTACCCAAATCATGGGACTTCTTTTTTTTTTTTTTTTTTTTTTTTATAAATTTTTTTATTTATTTTTGGGACAGAGAGAGACAGAGCATGAACGGGGGAGGGACAGAGAAAGAGGGAGACACAGAATCGGAAACAGGCTCCAGGCTCTGAGCCATCAGCCCAGAGCCCGACGCGGGGCTCGAACTCACGGACCGTGAGATCGTGACCTGGCTGAAGTCGGACGCTCAACCGACTGCGCCACCCAGGCGCCCCCAAATCATGGGACTTCTAACACCCTATTGTCATTGGATATTGGCCTGTCTGTATCCTAACTAGACTGTGAGCTCCGCAAGGGTAGGGGGCTGTGCCCAGCACAGCAGGGTAAGGGGACTAGCAATCTAAAGGGTGTAGAAGGGGCTTACCTGCTTCAGAGAGCCCTTTAAGGTGAGGAACATGTAGGCCATGTAACCAGGGATGAGGACCATGGAAGACAGAGCCATGAGCCAGCCCACGCCCTGGCCCCACTTGGGGAAAACGTAGTTCCCCATGGTGAGAGGAGTCATCTGCACAGCGCTGAAAATGAACACGCCCTGGGGAGGGTGGAGGAGAGGGGATGGCGCACAGTCAGTCACCCAGATTGGACAATCGAGGCCTCTTTCTAGACCCTGAAGCTGATAGGTCCACTGACCACCTCCTTCGCCATGAGGTTGACCCTCATAAGGGCCCAGTATCTTGGGAATCCTGCACCCAAGGCCACTGCTGGTACATAAGACATCTTTGTATAGAATAGAAAAAGGCACCCACTTCGGGAAGGACCAATAGCCAAAGGTTCCCTCTCTGTGAGAACCAGCAGAAAATGGCAGTCCTTCCGGGAGGACCAGTTTGAAGTTGGTGCCCTCTCTGGGAGGACCGTTCCTCCAAGATAAGCAGCTTGGCAAGCAGAATGAGGACTGGAAATCAGCCTCTGGTCGTCCATCAGCCCAGTGTCTTTGTGCAGGACACAACATACAGAGTGGCCTAGCCCCCACCCCAAGGACTGGGGCAGCCCTCCTAGGCCTGCTCATGCCTCAGCTTCCTCCTGCCTAAGGCAATGAAGGATGCTGAGAATAAGAGGCCTCCCTTGGTTTGAGCTTCAGAATCGGGCCCGCCTGTTTTGAACGCAGTACCAACTAGCTGGGTGATGCTGGCAGGCTGAGCCTGGGTCCCTCAGCGGTAAAGCAGGCACAAGAATGCCTATTTTGCTGAGGTTTGTGAGGATGGTGTAATGTACCATGTAACGTACCACGGTACTATGCAGGGCACAAAGCAGATGCTCAGCAAACGGGAGGCAGTAGTATTATTACAGAATGGGCGCCTTTGCTTCCAGAAGTTTCTCTCTGGACCTGAGTGGCCCCAGGGCCTGGTCTGGCCTCACGCTAACAGGGCTGGTCAAGCCTTGTCCTTACCGCTACAATGATTGGGGTGAAGAAGGACCAGCAGAGTTTCCACCAGATGCAGGGCCTGGAGCCAACCATCTCTTGGATGTTGTCATAGAATCGGTTGACACCTGTGACATTTGGAGCAAGAGCAGCAGGGATGAATGAGCTCGAAGCCCCAATCTGCCACTTTCTTGCAGTATGACCACGGGTAAGTCACCTGACCTCTCGGAGCTTCCGCTTCTTTGTCTGTAACAGGGGGCTAATGCTCCCTGGGGTCCTCGCGATCTAAGCATTCAATAACCAAACCCCCCAGCGTGTGGGTTGTGTGGGAAAGCCAGGCACCTTCACATGAAAATACCCACCAACAAAAGGATATGCTCATAAAGATGTCCCCGCCTCTCTCAATGTCCCTCCCACCCAACAGCTAGCCTAGACATTTCTTCAAGGCTCTGCTGGACAGGGCGTTTTCCCCTGATGATCTGATGCTATAAGCAACCGGGGACAGACTGCAAAGAAGAACCTCAAAGCTGGCAGAAAATCACAGGTGTCATGAAGTTCCCAAGACTGACGTTGGGCATTGCCCGAATTCTAAGCAGAGCCACTGACCAGTGAGGATCTGACAGCATTAGGCCAGTTGGGAGTGAGGCGGGAGATGACAAGGAGGAGGAGGAGGTGAAGAAGGAACAGTGGCTATCAAGGACTAAGAGGGACCCAGGAAAACAGTTCAAAATCGTCTTGCTGTGATAATCAAAGTGCAGGGGAGGATTACTTTGGACTATCACGTAGCGGGGTCTGGAAACTTAGGCCATAAAAAAAACACACACACACATAAAATCACTGTTTACTCCATTCTTTGTTCTAAGGTAGTGCATACCTTTAATTATAGCCCCATTTTTGTTACATATTTAACTTCAGAACTTTTTTTTGTAGTTTGTTTGTTTTAAGTAGGCTTCATGCCCAATGTGGAGCCCAACGTGGGGCTTTGAATTCACGACCCTGAGATCAAGACCTGAGCTGAGATCAAGAATCAGACGCCTAACAAACCGAACCACCCAGGAACCCCTGGTTTTACTTTTCTAGATAAAATCTCAAATGCTCTTATCCCAAAATTTATGAAGAAACTTTGGCTCCCATTTCCGACGAATGTATTTAACCGGTCTTATACCATCTTCTAAGCATAGAATCTCCTGTGCTAACTTCATCAGATTGTTGTAAGGACTGACGACAGTTGACCTTTGAGCAATGTAGCAGCCAGGGGCGCTGATCCCCCAACATGCAGCCAAAAATCTGCATATAACTTCTGACTCTCCACAAACATAACCACCAATAACTTACTGCTGAGTAGAAGCCTTACCAATAACAGTTGACTAATACACATTTGGTATGTTCTATGCATTATGTACCGTGTTTTTACAATGAAGTAAGCTAGAGAAAACAAATGTGATTAAGAAAATCTGAAGGAAGAGAAAATACATTTATAGCACCATACTATACTGAAAAAAGTATCAGAAAAAACACTGCACTATATTTACATGCAGAATAAGCAGACTGTGCCGTTTCAACCCGGGTTGTTCAAGGGTCAGTTGTAAACTAATGTATAGAAAGGGCTTGGTGTTCAAGTTGTCTTTGTTGAATGATAACTGAAGAAAGGAATGACTGACTGACTGAATGAATGAATGAGGGAGGGTAGGAGGAAGGAGTCGACACTCACCATAAAACCAGGAAATGGAGACACATTCGAAGAACACAAGGAAGAGTAGGCTCATGCCGCTGGCAGAGTAGTAATCAAACAGTTTGAAGACATAAATGCCTCCCTAAAAGAGGAAAAGAAGTAAGAGGGGGTCCACTTCCGGCCAGTGCCCAGGACACGCAGTTCACAGACCACATGGCCTTTGCAGTCTGGCCAGGTAAGTGTTAGACGATGCTGCAGGGAGAAGGCTTAAGGGAAGATTGAAAGAAGCATCGAGGGCCCAGTGACTGTGAGAGGAGGTGATCACTGCCTCCCTGGGAATTGGGAAGAAAATGTCTGGGGAAGAAAAACATCCCATTCCTGGGAATGCTGGAGGACTGAGAGAGGAGCTGGTCATTAGAGCCAGCTCTCCACAAAGTTAAATCAGTTGTGCCTCTTCCCTGCTTAAAAACTTCCATGGATTACACAAGACATAAATATAACACATCAAAAGTTGAGAGATTAAAATACAATACAATACAATACAATACAATACATTGCAATGCAATGCAGTACAATACAAAATACAAATGGCTTTGGACAGCAAGGTCCTGCATGATGTGGTTCTGCATCCCCAACATCTGTCCCCTCACTCCCTCTGCTCCTCAAACTTACCAAGCCCATGCCCACCTCAGGACCTTAGCACCTGCTATGCTTTATTCCCCCAGCTCGATCTTCCCCTGGCTGTCTCTTCCTTATCATTTGAGTTTCAGCTCAACTGCCACTTCCTCAGAGGGCCCTCTCCTGACTACTCTGTCTGAGGTAGCATCCCTCCCACTCTCACTGGTCATTCCCTGTCCCACTGCCCTTTTTTTGGGGGGGCACTAAACACTCTCTGAAATGATCTAATTTGTATGTCAGTCTTGCCCACCCAAGTGTAAGCCCCAAGAGAGCAGATACTGTGTCTGTCACGTTAACTGTTGAATCTCCAGTGTCCTGCTAGGCCCACGGTGAATGTTTAACAACTATGGAGGAATAAAGGAATAAATGAACAATATTCTGGGAATGAGCTATATTTGAATCCAGGGGTAGTTTTGCCAATCATAAAGCAGACCCACAGGGCTGAGCTCATGGCTTTAGGGTCATTTATATTTATTGTACAATTCATCAGCTATATGTATGTCTTCTGACTAGACCAGGAGGGCCTTGAATGCAGACAGGAGTGCTCATTAATATCGATAGAAAAAAGAAAAGTGGGAACAAGAAGAAGAGACAGTATTGATGTCAAAGGCTCAACTCCAGCTCGACTCTCCAGTTAATTTTTGTGAGTTTTTAAAAACACAGTCTCTGTATCCCTTCCTCCAGGAAGCAGTCCTGGGTGCCCCTGGCTGGGGTACGGGCTGTATTCTCTAGCTGTGTCTTATCATTTCTAACTCAGTGTGTGTGTTTCCCACCATCCCACCCTAAGGGCGGGGACCCTGTCTGACCCACTGCTGTGTGTACAGGGCTTGGAACAGAGATGGTGCTCAACGAAAAGACGAAGGGTGACATAGTACAAGGTTGGGGTGGAGAGGACCTGGAAGTGGCTGCACCAGAGGCGAGCCACGTGCCCAGTGAGCTCACCTGGGTGATGTTAGAGAGGCCAATCAGGTAGGACACGATGCAGACAGCAGCAATGAAGAGCTCCCTGCGGTTGCGGAGAAGTCTGGGATACTCGTCCACCAGGGCCGTGATAAAGCCCTCCACGGTGCAGAACTTCAAGGGGGTCAAAGGTCAGCCACATGCAGCGGACCCCAGCCCCAACCCACCCAAAGCCTGACTCTCTGGGGCAAGACCCAAGGGGTCCGGCAATGTCGGGATAGCAGGGCTAGGAGGGCCCCAGGATCCAGGCCTGATTCTGCCTCTGCCTCTCTTTGTGACCCTTCCCTCTGGACATCAGTCCAGGGAACTCGCTGGGGTCCTTTCCCTCTGGACATCAGTTTCCCCATCTGGAAAATGGGGAAAGTGGATGAGCTGATCCCTGAAGTCTCATGTGGTGGAACAGGCTAGGGGTCTGAAACTCTTGACCATCTTCCTGGGGGCCTGAGACAATGGCCTCCTCTCCCTGCTTATTCCCAGACCCACAAAGCTGGCTGGGGGCTCTTCAAAGTGCCAGGGAGGCCATCCTCACCTGGCTGTCAATGCCCAGCATCAGCAGCATTGAGAAGAAGAGGATGGCCCAGAGGGGAGAGATGGGCAGCTGGGTCACTGCCTCCGGGTATGCCAGGAATGCCAAGCCAGGGCCTGTGGAGTGAAGGGTAAAAAATAAAACAAAAAAAAGGTACTGAGCCCCTACAGCATACCCAGCACACTACCCACGTTCTAAGTTTTATTGCATTTCATCTTCAGAGTAACCTTTTGGGTGAGTGTTGTCAGCCCCCCTTTTCCTAGATGAGGATACAGAGTGCGTGTGGGCAGGGGAGGGAGTAGGGTTATGTCTGGAGGCCAGGGTGCCAGTGAGATGAAATGAGGGACTTTGGTGGCTTGACCAGCAGTGGGGACAGTGCGGGTGCAGAGAGATGACCCGATGGAGAGATAGTGAGGAGGTGGAAAGGGCAGGTCCTGGTATTGGCTGGTTTGTGGAGTGAAGGTGAAGGAAGGGTCCAGAATGATGCTGGGGCTGTCCTGGCTCCTGGACGGTGGTACCTTTGGGGAGCACAGGGAAGGAGAAGGCTTAAAGAGATCAATATTGTGTTTGAGCATCTGGGTAGGGGGTAGTCAAGAGATCAGGGGAAACCTTAGAAGGAGAAGGAAAGAAACTGTATCCTCCCTGGGTCTGGCTCAGGAAAGGGGGGTGGCGGCTGGGGAGTCCCAGAGAAACGAGCTGGCCATTGGAGGGAAGATGACATCAGTGGAGAAAGTTCCTTTCCACATGACCAGCCCAGTTCTCCATGATTGAGAAGATGCCTCCCTGAGCCTCAGGGCCTCTGTTGTGTACACAGTGGGGCCCTCATCTCACTGCTTTCTTGGGTGAGTAGGGAGGTGAGGGTTGCCTGGGGTTCTCCTGGGACCCTGCAGCACTGATGACTGTGTGGTGAACAGAGTGGGTACAGCCTGCTTGGTGAGGATGTGTTTGGCAGTGGGACAAAAGCAAAGATTCAGGCACTTTGTGTCAGGGTGGTGAGCATGTCTGAGTTGGAACAAGGTTTATATCCCAGGGGGCAAGAAAGAGTCTGTCTCCTCCCTGCAAAAGGCAGCATTGTGCTTGGAAGAGCCAGTATGGTCACGGGATTAAGAGCCCAGGGTTCTTGATCGGCTAGGTGGATGTTCAATTCCAATTCCACCACTTTTCTAGCTGGAGAACGTGGTCCATGAGCCTCAGTTTCCTCACCTAGTAAATGGGATAACAAAAGTGTCCACTCCGTCGTGTTGGAAAGTTTCAGAGAGGCGTTCCAACTAAAATGCTCCGTGCCCTGCCTGGCACATAGTGATGCTCAATGCCAGGGAGCCCACACACCACACTCATCCCTGTCTCCAGGCCTGTGTACTGGCTCTTCCCTCTGCCCGAAGGCTTGTCCCCAGGCTGCTGCTGGTGATGTTGACGATGGCCACAGATGCCGCGCGTTATCCCCTCCCACCCCAGGAGCCCGTGCCCTCCAATGGGCGGCCCGAACCTGAGGCCGCCACATCAGCAATGGACCTCTTGGTGACATGGGCCATGAAGCCCACGATGGAAAAGATGACAAATCCTGCGAACATGCTGGTGCACGAATTGATACAGCAGACAATGATGGAGTCCCTGCAGAGAGGAAAGGGTGGAGTCAGTGAGGGTGGGGCCGGTCAGGAGGCGAGCTAGGAGCAGTGGTTAGGAGGGCTGAGGGATGAGGGGCAGGGGCAGAAAAGGATGCCTGGGAGAAGGGCCACAGGGCAGGTGCCCCCACCCCATCCCAGGGAAGGGGTGGAAGAGGAAGGAGTGGCCACAAAGGAATCGGCTTAGAGAGGAGTGGAGCTGAAAGTAGAGATAGGCCAGGGGGCGTAGTCTGTACGGGGGCGTGGTCACATGCAGGCTTGACCTTAGAGAGGCGTGGCCGGGAAGGAAGGGGCTCTTGGGCTCCCTCACCTGTAGACATTGTTGTGGAAGGAGTTATAGCTCCCGAGAGCGATCAGGGATCCCAGGCCCAGTCCATAGGAGAAGAAGATCTGGGTTGCCGCATCCAGCCACACCTATAAGTGGATGATCAAAAACTAGTCAAAATTATAATCATTGCCACAGTGCCCCATGGCCTTTTACACGTGGTAACCAGCTCTACCTGGCAACCATCTTGGTTTCCATGAGGGATAGAGAGGTACAGGAACTTTTCCTAAAGCTGGTAAACGGTGGCTCAGGACTCAGGTGGGCCCTTCACCCGGCCAGAGGGGCGGGGCCCTGGGAAGGCACTCACCTCAGAGTCGGACAGCTTGCGGAAGTTGGGCGTGATGTAGAAGAGGATGCCCTCCTTGGCCCCGGGCAGCGTAACTCCACGGAAGAACAGGATGATCAGCATGATGTACGGATAGGTGGCGGAGAAGTAAACCACCTGGGAGAAGAGTTGGCAACGAAGTCGTCACCCCCACTCCAGCGCGCCCATTCTTCCCCTCCCCCCACTTCACCTACATCAGTATCTCCTGTGGCCCTGGGCTTACTTCCAGTTCATCTTCCTCCAGGAAGCCTTCCTGGATTCCTAACTGGCTGTGTTTGTCCACTTTTCTGAAGCCTCTCCTTGGAGTATGAACCAACCAGCTCAGCACCTGGAGTTTCCTTCCCTCGACCCCTCCTTTATTTTTTGACTTTTGTCTAAATTGTTCAAGTACAATATGGTGTCAGGAAAATTTTACACACACACACACACACACACACACACACACACACACAAATTTCCCTTCAACAGCTCCTAGAATTTAAGTTACATGAAGGAGAGGACTTGTCTTGTTCAGTTCTGTTTTCCCAGTGCCTAGAACGGCCCATGGTATATAAGAAACACTCAATAAATGCCTAGTACATAAAAGCATGGGGGTGAACATTTTAATGTTCATCTTTTGAGAATTTGCTTTGCATATATGGTCACATTTTCTTACGAACTGATGCTCAAATTATGTACTTGCATCTTCATTTAACATGTTTAAAATTCAAAAACACAGTACATACAACTTTATTTCTTTACTAAAAATTGCTTTATTGTCTCTTAAAAATGCGATCTTTAGTTATGCAGAATAGTCCCTCAGAAGGCTCTACCATCCTTTTTAAAGTTTCCCCTACTGTTATCCATTTATGTGAATGTCACTAACTTTTTTATGCATTTTATATGAATGTCACTAATACAACATTGGACACCCCTATATATAAAACTTTGTCCAGAAAATTATTATACCACTCTTGGGAAAATTTTGTAGAAGTAGAATTATTGACTAAAAAGGGATAAATTTCTCAATGGCTTGTGATCCATATTGCTCAATTACCTTCCAGAAACCGAACTTTGTCCAGCATTTCAGAGCGCACCTACCCCACAAAGGTGCCAGCACTGAGTATAATCATTAAAAAGTATGTGGGGTTTTTTTTTTGCCAAATTGATAATCAAAAGACTGATGTCATTGTCTGAGATTACACTTCTTTGTCCGCTGTTGTGAAAGAGCAGTTTTCAAATTCAATAACCCTTGTATTTCATAGTTTCATTTCCCTCAATGGATCTGAGATTCTTCAGGGTTAGGAAAGGCAGCCATAATCCACTAGAAACACCACTGTACTCGGAATTAGGAAAAAGGAATTTGAAACATCTGCAGCACCTATAAGCTGTGTGACGTTGGATCAATTTCTTATCCTCTCTGAACCAAGAATTTTCCTGTCTGGAAAATGGATACAATCAACCTGCCTACTCAGAGGACATACAACATGCTTAATATATATTGCCTAGGTCTTACACTTTAATCTGTCTTCCATGTTCAGAATGGAGTCAGGTATACACTAGGTGCTTAATAAGTGTTTACTGATGGATTGGATGACTCACTCAAAAGATAACTGATATCATGGATTGTCTACATGGTATATGGTATATGGTGGCTAGGCATATGCTACATATTCTGCATAGATTATTCTCCTCAGTCTTTATGACAACCCTGTAAGGTACTATTATTGTATCCATTTAACAGATGAGGAGACTGAGGCACAGAGAGGTGAAATAGATTGCCCGAGCACACACAGCTAGGAATCAGGGGCCTGAGATTCAAGCTGAGCTCTATTTCTTCCAGTGCCTTTAGCCCCTACATTCTTCTGTTTCTTAAAATCGGGATGGGAGACACCTGTGCCCTCCTCCTGACTGCCTAGTCTAAGGACACATTTGAGAGGTTTTGACACTGGATTTGGAACTGAGAACTGGTAGGTCCAAAGGTCCCACCAGACTGGAATTGGTGAGTTTTTCATCACCTGCACTCATGCCCAAGCATGGAATTTGTTAAGGTTCTGTTTTGCTCACATCAGCTTAGGTAGTCTGGACCTCCCTGCTCTTGCCTGATTCAGTTCAAATCCCTTCTCTCCCTTACTTGCTATAAGAACTCAGACAGGTCTCCTCTAAGTTCCCTTCAGGCTAGGGCCAGTGACAGGCTGAGCCATCTTCTGTCCCTGGACTCCTGGGGTGGGGCTTTAAGGAGAAAGGAATGGGAGTGAGGCCAGTCCCTTACCCCTAACTTGATTGGCGAGCTCCCCAGATGTCCCCAGGATGGACCTCCCCGCCCCTCCAAGCTTGACCTGCTCTGCCCTTGCCAATAACAAAAACAAAACAAGTACAATTCCTCTCGCTAGCTGAGAGCTTTACAAAATCATCATCCCATTTGATTTTCATGACAAACCAACAGATAAGCCCCATTTTTTAAAGAAGGAAATGGAGTTTCAGAGCAGTGACCTGTCTAAGGTCTCCTAACCAAGTAAACAGGGAAGTTGGGATCTAAACTCAGGACTGTTCCAGAACAGGGCCTGAGTATTTAACCATTCATTGATCCATTTCTGATGCTCCTCAAAGGCTGGGATGTGGAATATTCATCTCTGGATCACCCTACAAGGCCTGGCTCAGTGGAGATGTGCGGGGACAGTTTGTTCAATGGTCCTTGAGCAAAGTTCACCACGTGTTTTGTCATGGCTCTGTGTAACTGTCTGACTTGCATTGTGGTATGTAATCCTCAGAGCTGCCCAGAAGGTAGGTAGTGTTATTATTCCCATTTTATAGGAAAGGAAACCAAGGCAGAGGGAGATGAAGAGAACTGCTTCACTCCAGGTTCGACGGGATTCCTTGAGGTGCAGACTCCTTGCCCAGAGCAGAAATCCCCTTGTAGATCTGTCCCCTTCTGGTCCCCACTGTGCACAGGCCTTACCTTTCCAGTCCAGCCAACACCCTTCCAGATACAGAAATACACAAGGATCCAGGCGATGGCCAGGGTGATGGCCAGAGGCCAGCGGATCTGACCTGGCTTATCTAGCCCGTCTGTCATCTGATGCATATTCCGCCTGGTGGAACAGTGGAGAGAGCAGAAAGTCACGTGGGAGCTAGAGTGACCTGGGGGTACCCAGGGACTGAACACAGATGACATCCTCCACTGGGACTGTGCTGACATCTGTGGTCACTGAGATCCAGGAGCTGGCTGGAGACCGTGGGGTCCATTATACTAATTGGCAGAGAGTGTGCTATTTGCTCAAGGGACCTGCCGGAACCTTAGTCTGGCCACCCTTATTGCTCACCATGGCTGCAGTGCCCTCCTAGCTAGACCCTCACCTTCATTTTTGCTCTGTCCCCACTCCCTTCTAGCCCCAGAGGCCCTTCTAAGTGGTACATCTGATCGTATCACTCACCTGCTTAAAACCCTACAGTGAATAGCTCTTTACTTCCTCAGCATGAAGCCCGGCCTCCCCCAGGCTGACCTTGCAAGGCCCTTCTGGGCTGGCCCTACTTTTCTCTCCAGTCTCAGCCCCCCCTGAAGCCCCTCAAATGCTCATCAGCCTGGACGACTCCCATTCCCTCACCTGTGCCTGGCTTGCGCTCACCTGCCTCCAAGCCTTCATGCATTCTCTTCCTCCTGCTGACACCTGTCCTTCCTATGTGGTTTTCATCCTTAGATGTCACTCCTCACCTGGGCTGGTCCAGGTACCAACTTGGGGCACCTCTAGCCTCCCGTGCATCCCCCCCTCTTAGCCTTGCTCATCTGGTGTTACGACTGCCTGTTTGCTTATGTTTGCCATGCCTCTAACCACACTGCACACAGTAAGCACTCAAGAAATGTTTACTGAATAAATGGCTGAATGCAGTCCGGAATGGGTATGTGGCAGATGCTGGAAAGAAGCAGAAGCCAAAGAATCTAATTTTATTTGTAAGGAGACCAACCTAGCCAAGGACATTTCTGCACAAAGACTAGCATCACGTGTTCTGACACCTCCTGAGAACAGTTCCAGAGTGCTCCCAGACCCTTTCAAGCTACCCAACACAAATGCCTCCTTCATGCCAAAGAGATTTGGATCCCAAGGCCCCTTTTAGTAAAATCAATATCCCAACACACAATCTATGATGTGCTCTCCTGAAGATACAATCAGCACGGCCTTCAGTATGTACCGTGTGTGTATGTGTGCGTGTATGTGTGTGTGTGTGTGTGTGTGTGTGTGTGTGTATGCATGTGTGTGTGTGTGTGCATGTGTGCCTTTAGTCCAAACAACTCTGGGATTCTAAGTAGACTGGACTGGTTTTCAGGATGAGCTGGGATTTTGTTGGCCTCTCCTGGCAATTCTCCTTGTCCTGTGCTGGTTACTCCCTTCCGGGGGCTCACTCTTCACCCTTGTCCATTCTGTTCTGTGCCCCAGGAGGCTGGCTGCTATGCCTATATGGCTGGCTCCCTTGTCCTCTGGCTTCTAGCTAGGTTTGACCAATGGCAGGAGCCACTGGTCAGGAGGAGAGAGAAGGCAGGAATTCATTCTCTGTACTGAAGCAATTCATTCTCCCTAGTTTGTAACTAGTGGCCCTTTCCATGGCCCAGCTCTCTAGGAGGGAGAAAGGGACTTCACTCTCCCTCGCTTCCCCCTCAGCCCTGCACACATCATCAGCTCCCATCACCCTTTTGAGGGTGCCTCTGTCTCCTGCTGGCCCTGGCTGATAGGCACCCCTGTCACCGATGGCCCCACACTTACTCCCAGAACTCTACCACGGCACTGGTCATGTTGGTGGTGTTGACGACGCTGTAGTTGGAGAAGCAACGGTCTGTGTTCCAGGGGTTGTCACACTGTTTCCACGGCAGCGTCTGCAAAGGCACAGGGGCACGGACAAACACAACTGAGCCCCCAGGGGATGGCAACAGTGGTCCCAGCGTACCTTGTCCATCCTCACAGTCCCCCGAGCCTCCTCATAGCCATCCATTACCTCGCCTCCCCTCTTCAACAGCTCTCAGGTGCAGGTCATGT
This sequence comes from Panthera onca, assembly GCF_046562875.1. Taxonomy (NCBI): domain Eukaryota; kingdom Metazoa; phylum Chordata; class Mammalia; order Carnivora; family Felidae; genus Panthera; species Panthera onca. Next base: position 52,486,963 of record NC_138340.1, on the reverse strand, counting down.
TGAGATCCCCATTTTAGAGATCAGAGAGGGGCAGCAACTTGTTCGAGATCGCACAGCTCCTAAGTGTCAGAGCTGAAACTTGAACCTTGATCATATCCCTCTGAAAACCAGCTTTCTGAGCGGCACCACAATATCTTGTGTGTTCATCTGGGGGCCGCTTCCTAGCTATGTGACCTTGAGTAAGAGATCTCGCCTGTTTGACCCTCTGCACACTGATGTTAACAGTGAACACTTTACTGTACTTGTTCTTTGTGAGGTACAATCCTAAGCCTTTTGCACATATTTACTCCTTAATCCTCACAACAACTCTATGAGTCAGGTTTCCTTTCTACCTTCATTGTATAAATGAGCACTGTGGCTCAGAGAGGTTAAGTTTCTTTCTCGAAGTTGCACAGCTGGTATATCCTGGGGTCAGGATTGGAACCAAGGAAGTCTCGGTCTGTATGAAATGAGCTAACAAAAGCCACCTTAAGAAGGGTATCAAGGGGCGCCTGGGTGGCTCAGTCAGTTAAGCGTCCAACTTCGGCTCAGGTCACGATCTCACGGTCCGTGAGTTCGAGCCCCGCGTCGGGCTCTGGGCTGATGGCTCAGAGCCTGGAGCCTGCTTCCAATTCTGTGTCTCCCTCTCTCTCTGCCCCTCCCCCGTTCATACTCTGTCTCTCTCTGTCTCAAAAATAAATAAACGTTAAAAAAAAAAAAAAAAAGAAGGGTGTCAAGAGGAGTAGATGTTAGCCCCCATGAAGCACCTGGCTCAGTGGCTGGCCCAGAGCAGCTGTTGGTTCATGGTGCTACAACTTGCAGGGAGACAGGGACCACTGAACACAAACCACACCCTCCACCCAAGGAACAGCACTGTGAGCAGAAAGGTAGTCCCAGCAGACAGAGAGCAGGCTCTGGGTCTGGCTCCTTCTGGAGGGGGCGGTGTAAGGGTCCACTCACTGTGGTGAAGGAATTGTACAGGTAGTAGATGGCCCAGGAGATGATCACGATGTAGTAGATGTTCAGCCAGAATGACAACACAGCAGCGGCAAGGCCCACACCTGGGAGTGGACACGCCAGCATGACATTTCATAGAATAATTACATGGGGCGCCTGGGTGGCTCAGTCGGTTGAGCATCTGACTTCGGCTCAGGTCATGATCTCACGGTCTGTGAGTTTAACCCCTGCATCAGGCTCTGTGCTGCCGGCTCAGAGCCTGGATCCTGCTTCGGACTCTCTCTGCCCCTAACCCACTCGCATTCTGTCTCTGTCTCTCTCAAAAATAAATAAACATTAAAAAAAATTATAACTGTCCAGTGAGTGCCATTCTTATCATTTTCCATGATGCCCACCAGCTCACTGGCCCTTGGAGACAGGTGTTATTGAGGCACTGAGGCTAAGAGAGAGGCAGGAACTTAGCTAAGGTCACACACATCTGGCAAGTGGGAACTTGGGTCTGCGGCCCAGCACTGGCTGGTTGCAGGTGGGGCAGGAGTCTGAGCTTGCCAGGCAAGAATGCTTCTCCACATATCTATCTGAGTGTCAGGCACTGAGTAAGGAAGCAAAGAAAATTGCACCACCCCTGGCTAGGGAAATAAATTCACAGGACAGCAGGCTGGTCGGGGGGGGGGGGGCTCTGCACTGGCACTCCTGTCCACCTCCCTCACCCTAGATTATAGTCAATGCCACCATCTATCACCTAGCTCCTTGTGAGGGCTCCACTCTGCTCAGAAGCGAACCGAGCAGGTCCCCCTCTCCAGTGGGGATGGAAGTGCCGGGAAGGGCCTGGTTTCACCATAGTTCTGTGGGCAGGAGCACCAGCACATGGCCCCCCACTCTGCAGACTTACCCTTGAACATGGGGGCCAGCTTCCACACCCCCAGGCCCCCGATGGATGTGTATTGGCCCAGGGAGCACTCCAGCAGGAAGAGAGGGACCCCCGCAAAGATAAGGGTCAGGAAGTAGGGGATCAGGAAGGCCCCTGTGGGGTTGAGAAGAGAGACGCTCGTGACCCCAAGGCTTTGGAGAAGCCCCGGTCAGAGGGAGCATCACGGCAGGGCATTTTCGGGTCCCGGCCATGATATCCTTACCCTCTGCCTCAATAGCAGCACCCACAGCCAAACTGAGGTCCAAGGATGTCCTTTGCTCAAACTATGTCCCCCGTTCTTTGCAAAATGAAGAGGTGAACTTTTTGGTGGTGTTAACAAAGGACACTTGTCCTTTTGGGAATCTTTTGGTTAAGGGACAAGAAACAGGAAATGGGGCCTGGTACTCCCTTTGGAGTCTTTAGGGGACCCCTTCCCCTGAGTTTGCCCCAGAAAACGCCCAAGTGTGACACTCTCCAAGGGGTCCAGGCCCGGCTGGGAGGTTGCCAGGCCAGCACCTACCACCTCCGTTTTTGCCGCAGAGATAGGGGAATCTCCAGACGTTGCCCAGGCCGATGGCATAGCCCACACAGGACATGAGGAAGTCGAAGCGGCCCTTCCACGTGTCCCGGTCTGGAAGGTCCGCTGCCTTCTTCTGCACCTTGACCACCAGAGTTTTGGGCTTGTCATTGGCCACAGGGGCCTCGCTGACCTCCGTGGAGATCTGCCCATCGGCCACCTTGCTGCCATTGGTCGCCATGTCTCGGAGTTTGGACACAGAGGTCCTGGCAGATGGACGTGCGATGTCGGCCCCGGTCCACGCGGACAGCAGTTTTGCGGCTCAAGGTCACCCTGGGAGAAGAGAGGGGTGGGGTGATAGGCACAGAAGGGCGGCAAGATCCTGGAGTTGCCCCAAAATTACAAAAATAAAATAACCCCAAACAACCTAGGAGCTGGAGAAGGCTCTCTCATAAGCCCTCTTTCTCCTAGAGGAAGGGCAGTACCCTTTGTTTCTAGACTTGTGCGTGGGGATGTGGTGTCTTCATAGCTCCTGAGCTAACGTCAAACCTGCATCTGCGTCACATAACCTCGTCATGGGTCTTGCTCAGAAAAGAAAACCGAGGAGACCAAATATTCAGACAGAAATATTAAGTGTTCCTCATCTTTGCCTTGTGGGGTACAACTAGATTTCTCATTCCCTGAGGTCATAGTAACCATGACCAATGTAATGGTGGGGCTTAACCATGGGCTGGAACAGGGAGGTGACCCAGTACAGGTGGTGAGTGAAGGCGGTATATAAGCACAGACTCTCATCATCACAGTCCTCTTTCACATTTGAGCTGTGTGACTTTGAGAATATTTTTTAACCTCTCTAGGCCCTGCTCTCCTGATCTTTTAAATTGAGTTATGATATGCACCCCAATGTTTATAGCAGTGCCATCAACAATAGCCAAAGTATGGAAAGAGCCCAAATGTCCATCTACGGATAAATGGATAAATAAAGAACACACAAAATGGAGTATTACTCGGCAATCAAAAAGAATGAAATCTTGCCATTTGCAACTATGTGGATGGAACTGGAGGGTATTATGCTAAGTGAAATTAGTCAGAGAAAGACAAATACCCTATGACTTCACTCATATGAGGACTTTATGATACAAAACAGATGAACATAAGAGAAGGGAAGCAAAAATAATATAAAAACAGGGAGGGGGACAAAAACATAAGAGACTCTTAAATACACAGAACAAACTGAGGGTTACTGGAGGGGTTGTGGGAGGGGGCAGGGGCTAAATGGGTAAGGGGCATTAAGGAATCTACTCCTGAAATCATTGTTGCACTATATGCTAACTAACTTGGATGTAAGTTAAAAAATAAATTTAAAAATATATTAAAAAATTGAGTTATGATAATAGTATGTCCTTCATCGGGCGGTTGTTCTTTGCTTATTCAATGAGGACCCTGCACCTGGCAAATGGTGGGGACTTGTTACTATTTTCTCAGCAACCCCAAGCCTGGCCACGCTTCCAAGTTCTTTGCGAAACTCTGTAACGATGCAGATTCCCAGGTCACACGCCAGATGTCCCACATCAGAATCTCAAGGAGATGCATCCTGAATCCATACATTTAACAAATTCTGCAAAAGGAGATTCTTATGCTGGGAGCCAGTCCCAGCCATCAGTTGAAGAAGGACCACTAGTTTACATGACCTCTCTGACCCAAGATATATCCCACCTACACCCTGCACTCTCCTTACCTCTTTAGTTCCAGAGGCAGCGTGGGGTAGAGGACGGTGTATGACGTTGGGCTCGGTCCCATCCTGGATTCAAATCTCCAGTCTGCCTTTTACAAGCTGAGTGACCCTAAGCACTGTTTTTTATTGCTCTAGCCTCAGTTTCTTCATCTATATAATGGGAGTAATCTTATCTAGCCTGTAGAAGGGTGGCAAAACTAAGCTTTAATAGCTGTAAGAGTACTTTTCACCTGACTGGTTTACAGAGAGAACTCCACAAATGGTTGTAATGATTTTGGTTACAGATGTTACCTGATGATTTTCAGTGGTGCGTCAGCTCCAGAGCAGTGCCCTCTGCAGCCCCTGGGTGGGATCCTGAAAAGCAGACATGAGGAGGGACCCTGGTGAGCTGGCAGGCAGTGGCTAATGGGCAGCCCTGGGGGGAGAGCGGCAGGGGTGCAGGAAGCCTCTCTCTGAGTGCCCCTGCCGGGTGACCACGTGAGTCCATGCAGTGTGGTGCTGGCCACGGGGCACTGGGAACATGCTGGAAGGGGCCTGCTGCCATCTCAGGACCTTGCCTTGAGGGCAAGGCAAGGATGTCACTCCATCATTTTATGAGAAGGAAAAGAGAAGGCGACAGAGAGGATGCAGCTCCTCAGGGCCCAACTGGGAGCCAGCGAACCCAGCTGAGATTTTTCTCCATCCTCCAACCAAACATGCAGAAATGTTGTAAAAGACCACCTTAAGAACACGAGAGACGGTACCTTGTTTTATGGAGTGAAAGAAGCAGACCTCAAAATAGTTCATTTAGTATGATCCTAATTTTGCCCACTCCCCACCCCCAAATCTGTTCATTAAAAAAAAAACCCTCCAAAACCCAAGGGATATATCCTAAGGTATTCACAGTGATTAGTTTATAAGAGTCATTTTTATTTCCTTTTTTTGTGTGTGCTTTTCTGGATTTTTAGCATTATTTCTAAATTTCTGCCAAAAATTACCATACATTTCTAAGTTTCTATAAGACATTTTTAAATTAATAAAATCATGCAGAATAAATGTATGGAATCCCCAGGGCTCACGGGAATGTGTGAAGCACTGGTCTGAGGTCTGAGATGTAGGAGGCGAGCCAAAGCAATGTGCGGCCTCCTCCCTCAGCGCTGCCCCGCTGGGGGGACCCTGGGGGCTGTGCACCCACCTGACGGCCCCTCACGCGCAGTCCTCATTACCAAACACCATTGTCTCTTCCTAGAGTTCACAGAAAGCCAGAGGTGAACCAGAGTTCACCTTCAGGCCATCGAAACTTTACTGCCAACCCTGTTTCTTGTTCTCAAGGATGACCCACAGCCTTGTCTCAGATGCCCATCTAGCTCCTGACGTGGGCCTGGCGCCATCAGAAGGAACTCCAGACTCAGGTAGGGTGACCTCCCATTGTCAGGGATGGTAGCTCATTCTGTAGTCCACCAGGAAGTCTTGGGATATGCAAGAGAGAGAGCAGCATCAGGAAAAGGGGAGGCTAAAATGGAACCCCTTTTGTTGGGGGGGGGCAGTTAGCCATTCACTATCAAAGCAGTGATGCCCTTTACTGTCCCCATGACCTACCCTTGTGGGCTCCAGCCACCATGTTTGTCCAAAAGGATCCAATCACCTTGGACCAGGGCTGATCACCTGACTCTGGCTAGTCAATCAAAGCTCCTTGCCTGGGAATTTGGCATGAGACTGAGAAAGAAGACCAGCCTCTCCCATCTATACTCAGAGTAGCGGAGAAAGCTGATCTGCTGAGAAGGAAGGAAATCAGAGGTCCAAAGACAGAGAGAGAGTAGTACCTGCGTGGCTCAGTCGGTTAAGTGTCTGACTCTTGACTTGGGCTCAGGTCATGATCTCACAATTCGTGGGCTCGAGTCCTACATCAGGCTCTGTACTGACAGCGCAGACCTGCTGGGGATTCTCTCTCTCTCTCTGCCCCTCCCCCACCCATTCTCTCTCTAAAAATAAAGAAATAAACTAAAGAAAAAAAAAAGATGGAGAGAGAATCTTGGAAGCATTTGTGTCTGCCATTCCAGGCTTTCTTAAGACTGGGTTACATACCTGTGTTTAGAGGTTACAAAGAAAGCATCCCCATAGTGGTAACATAAATTTCCTGTTTGCTCCCATTGACTCAGAGGATTCCTGCTAAAGTCTTGAATCTCTACTCCCTTACCACTTGACCAAGTTCTCTGTAGCCTACAGGAACAACAACTTCTGGCCTCCACTCTGGATACATTTGTTGATTATCCACAGAGAATCAAACCAAACTAAAATTTACTGTGCTGTGCACTGGGGCCTCAGACTGCCCCACACCACTCAGGGACAGAGACAGACAGAGTGACAGACAGACAGGCAGGCAGGCAGACAGGTGCCCCTCTGGCTTACTCCCAGCAAGCAGGGGAGATGGCAGGGTGTGTTTAAGAGGGAAACACGGTGTGTATGTCCTTTGAAGAAATCATTCAACATCGACACATAGGAAAGGTGGAAGGTCGGGAGGAAGCAGAGTTCTGGTTCACCGGGCGGTTTATTCCACCACCCTCTCCATGAGTACATTTAGCATCACCTCGTGCAAAGGCCAGAGAGATCAGAGTCCACGGCTGCTTGAAGAGCTCAGCATGAGAGAGGCATACATGCTATCTTCAGAATATGAGAAAGATTTAGCCAGATGCCCGTAACTGCCCTCTGAAGAGCCACATCTCCGCGTGTGCAGCCTTCCTTTTAGAAGACGTGCAAAATGTGAAGGTAACAATATAAGGCCACAAACTGATGTAACTGGTGCTTCTTTGGGGATCCCCACGGAGAAGGCCCTCTGGCTTGCAAGGCAGTGGGACAGACAGCCCCGGGGCTACATCAGAGACCTCGGCTCGCCTTCATGTTTACTAACGCCGGGCAAGTTCCACCCCCTTTTTGATCCTCATCTGTAAAATGGGGCGGTGAAGGGTTACATGAGATCATGCATGTAGAGCAGGGGAAGGAATACCTAGCTCAGAGTGAGTGCTTAGGAAACCTCAGCCCTCATCATCACTGTGATTATTTCTGTATGTGTGCGGATTGTGGTTCCAAATCTAGGTGTCACAGCTTCCCAAAAGGCCATCGTGGTAGTGACGATGGCAATACCACTACTAAGAGCAGCTAACATTTATTGAGGGTGTATCATCCGGTCCTTCACAGACTTTCAGCATTTTCAGACCGATGGAAATAGTCCTTTTAGCCTCCAGGGGGGAAACTAGCTAATGAAAATTTCAAATCTCCATGCTTTGGGTTCTCTGTATACCAACTTAGGAGTGGTCTAACTGATCACCTTGGGCCAGTCGAAGCTGGGAGTGGTACGTTTGTGTGGTCAGTTAATAAAATAAAGAACTGTTCTGTAATAAGTCAAGTCTGGCAAGAAAAAGACAGTCCAAAGCATCTAGTAGATGGCAGGAAAATGATCAAAGGGCCCCTGTTCATTAAAAAGCCTAGGGCCCGATGCTTACAGACAGCACATTCAGAAGCGGCCCCACTAATACCCCCCAAGAATAGCTTCTTGCCAATTTTCATTCCTGACACCAGCTGGTTAACCTGTCGCTCCCTTTCTCCGAAAAACGGCACATGGAAAGCACAGGCATGTTCAAGTTCACAGCAGAGGAATCTGGCTGTCTTTCTAGAAACGTAATGCTCTCTGAAGCAGGAGCCAACCTTCTAGCCAGTTGCTATTTCCCCTTTCCCGAAACAGGTTCCTGCGCTTTGCCTCCAGGGGCTGCTCAGTGTCGAGATGGCTCTGTGGACCCACCGCTGTGAGACCGGGCATCTCTTCACCAGCCTGTACAGTGCCATTCTGCAGCCCTCCTCCACCTGCCGACGCAATGGGTAATAGGAATGCCTCTCACCACCTTGTGATTTGGGACATTTTTCCAAGGCCCACTTCCAGAGCCTTCTGGATCTTCCCCATCAGGTGACGATATTCCGCAGACCAAGAATCTGGCTACGTGTTCCTCCTTAATACTCTCCCACGTTAGCTGAATTCCACTGAAGTTAACATTCTAAAGGGCACTGTTAATGTGTGACTGCAAGTGATCCATTTTCCACTTTCACTCACCTACTCATTCACTCCTTCCTTTCTTCAGTAAGTACTTACTCAGCATATGCTGGGTGCTGAAACAGGGATGGGACAATCATTTCTAGCACTTTGCATTTTGAACCAGAGTTTGAATCCGTGAACTAACAGGGACCAGCAGGAAGATTCCATGTTGTAAATGTTTACTAGGGTCTAATGTGTACACGGAGCTGGGCCGGACACTTGGGTTGCAAACATTAACAAGACCAGGTCCTTGACCTTGACAAGGTCACAGCCTAGAAGGAGAAATATCTCTGTCTACAGCCAATCATAATACCTTATGATATGTGCAGCAAGAGTGTACGAACAAGACACCGTAGGCCTAGAAGGAATGATTTAATTCAACCAGAGAAGGCATCCCAGATGAGGGGACATTGGAACTGGGTTTTGAAGGCTGAATAGGTGTTCATCAGGGTCAGAAAGAGGGAAGGGCATCCCAGGTGGAGAAACAGAAGTAGGGAGGTTTGAAGATAGGAAGGTCAGTTTGTGAAGGACCTTGAAAGCCAGGCTAAGGAACTTAGGGGCCAGTTGCAGGGATGCAACGGGGGTGATAATATGATCAGATTAGTATTAGAGAAGAAGACTCACACAGGGAGGCTCTGGGAAGGAGTTAAAGAAAGAGACTCAAGGCAGCAAAGTGGTGAAAATGTTTCCATGAACACGTTCCCATGAAAATGTTCCTTCCTCGATGTGCACGTTGAGACCAAGTCCCAAAGCCATTGTTAAAAACAGGGCCAAACCAAGCAGAAAGAATACCTCTGCCAACCCCTGAGTGAGGAAATGCTTTATAAGAAAAAAAAAAATGTAGTTTGGAAGCTCTAGATCAGAACTGGCAAAATGGGTCAAAGTTGGCCCTTGGGCTTGTTTTATTTGGCCTGAACAAAAATTTTTTCCAGTTTGCATTAGAAGCCAGAAATATGACTCTCTAGGATACATTATTTCAAACAGGGGGAACAGCAAGTGCAAAGGCCCTGAGGCAGGAATAAGCTTGGCATGTTTGAGAGTCAGCATGGAGGCTGGGCTGGCTGCAGTCCAGTACAGGAGGGAACAGAACTAGTCAGAGGCAGGCAAGGGCCAGATCACACAAGGTCTCAGAGACCACAGCAAGGAGTTCACATTTTCTTCTAAACGGGATGGAAGAGAGTAGAGGGTTTAAGTGGTGGGGGAAATCTGACTTACATTTAAAAGTCTCACTCTGCCCAGAAGAGGCTGCAGAAGGGCAGGGCGAGGGGGGTGGGGGCGGGGGAAGCAGGGGGTGGCCATTAAGAGGCTGAGAGTCCAGGGAGAGAGGACAGTGACTTGAATGGTGGCAGCTAGGGCAGAGGTGGTGAGGAGTTGACCGGGTTTCTCTTTTGGAGGTGGGGCTTACAGGCCTTGCTAGCAGACTGGCTGTCAGCAGCCCCCTGCACAGATGGCAGGCTGGGGGGAGGGGAGTGGGTGGCAGCCGCCTTGGACAATCCTCCCTCTGTCCCACTGCATCAGAGGGACTGGTGGCTGCATGGGGTGGAGACTTGGGCAGAGGCCAAAAGGTCAAGGCCAGTGTCTCAGGGCTGCCATTGTCCAGGTCCGGGGGTGGGCCCAGAACCCACTCAGAGCGAGTGGGGCACCATGAAGAGCGAGGAAGGCAAGGGGGGGGGGGGAGCAGCAGGCCTGGGAGTAGGGGCCCCCGCTCCCTCCCATGACGCTGTGCATACTCCTGCTTTGTCTTGCTCCCATTCTGTAATTACAGAAATTACAGAGGCTTGCTTCATACTGCAATCACTCTACTTGCTTTTATTTCTTTTTGGAATTCTGCGGCTCAAGAAAAAAATTAATATTGGGTTTGGCTTCATTCCAAAGGGAAACATAATGCAGTTTATTCTCTGCTTTGGGGGAAAATGCTGGGCTCAATAGATTTATTGAGCATCTGTTGTGTATCCAAACCCATGCCAGCTCCTATCAAGGGAGAAGAGCCAGCATTTATTGAGCACCTATTGTGTGCCAGGCATTTCACAGGTGTTATATCATCCAGTCCCCATTCCATCTCCATAAGCCAAAAGCTATTTCATCCATCTGACAGACAGGGAAACTGAGGCTTGCCAGCCTGGGGCTACTGTAAAGCAGTCTCAGATTGTTCACTGACCCGGGGCATTGTTATCCAGTGTGATTCTCTTATGGGGCTCCTGGATGGCTCAATCGGTTCTGCGTCCAACTTGGGCTCAGGTCATGATCTTATGGTTCAGATCATGAGTTTGAGCCTCACATTAGTCTCTGTGCTGACAGCTCAGAGCCTGGAGCCTGCTTTGGATTCTGTGTCTCCTTCGCTCTCTGTCCCTCTCCTGCTCACATACACTCTCTCTCTCTTTCTCAAAAATAAATAAACATAAGAAAGAAAGAAAGAAAGAAAGAAAGAAAGAAAGAAAGAAAGAAAGAAAGAAAGAAAAAAGAACGAACCTTGGGCCCCACTCCAGACCCACAGGATCAGAAGCTGCGTTTTAACAAGGACCCAGTCATTCAGGTGCCCAGGGCAGCTTTGGAAGGTCTAGGTTAGGGATGACCCTGATTCTTCCAAGAGCTTGGTTCAAATTCCTGTGTGACCAGGGGCCAGATACGTAAGCATGCTGGAGTACCAGTTTCCTCATCTATAAATGTGGACTCCTGTACCTCACAGGATTGTTGTGAAACTCTGAATCAAGATGATGCGTGGAGAGAGGCTGGTGAAAACAGAGGGCCTGGCGCACAGGAAGTGCTCAGTAAATAGCAGCTCGGATCACTATTCAAAGAGATGAATGGCCGGGGAAGTGCTTTGTAATTGAAAAATGTGGCACAAATACGAGGACCAATTAATAGCTGATCATCATGTGCGGAAGGTCAGAAGGAGGTTGGACGCGTGCAGATGGATGCCGGTGTCGTGGGCAGCCTTTGACACCGACTGTCCTGAAGGCCAGGGAAGGTTCCCCGAAGAAGGTGCTCGGATGGAGAGGGGGCAGCTGGAGAGGGCCTACGAGGCCTCCCCTGAGTCGGGTGGGGGTGGGCAACAAGTCAATCTTTGCCAGGGTGAGAGCTGCAGGCAAAATAGATGACCTCAGGTCTAGACGGCTAGCCCTTTTCCTTGGACCCTCAGCCAGCGGGGTTTAGGGCCTATGCAGCTTCCTTCCTGTTTGAGACTTATTCTCTGCCACACTGGTACACCTGGTCTACCCCAGCAGTCTACAGATGAAGAACAAGGCCCAGAGAAGGCTGGTGGCTGGCCCAAGGTCACACAGGACACAAACGGTATGATTCTTTCAGACCCCCCAGATCATTACACATTCATACTTAAGAGATGAAAGAAAGCAGGTCTGTGCTGGTACACACTCCTGACTTGCCTCAACATACCCGAGAGGTCATTTACAGACCCGGGTGCATTTCTCAAGAGCATCTATTGAATGCCTACGCCTCACAGCATCCTGTTGTGATTTTCAAGTATGTTACTTATTTTCTCCAAGTGTTTGTTTCCTCTTCAGGAAATGGGGCCAACAGTAACCACTTCACAAAGCGTGAGGACTGGATTAGAATTTTCTAGTGCTGTGCCAGGCCCAGCAAGTGCTAAATACATTGAAGCTACAATGATTACTAGCTCCCATTTCGCAGATGATGGTACCGAGGCTCAGAGAGGTCAAATGACCTGTTCAAGGTCACACAGGATTTAACCCAAGCCCGCTGACTCACAGTCTGGTGGTATCAGCTCACCTAGCAGGTGCCTCCCAGACACAGGCTTGTGTGAAATTCTCTGAAGCCTTTATATGTAGTCTTACTACTGTTCATGCCTGCCTGCTGGATTCTGAGGAGAAGAGATGTGACTCACATAGATGAGTTTCCCCAGACTCACAGCCCCATGCAGATGAGAAAACCCAGGCTCAAGCCCTTCCCCTCTGTTTGCAGCCTCTGAGAGCCTGCAGGTCCAGTTCTCCGGGGTGCCCTCCAAACCAGAATATAGGAGAAGGCCAGAGAACACACCCCTCCCCTGCCCCAACAACCAGAGTGAGAAAAAAAAAACCAGCTTTATAACTGCTAGAGGCTTAACAGACCCATTTAACGGTGAAATAAACTCCAGGACTTAAGGCTCTCTTTCTTTGGGGTTGCACGCAGCAAAAACAACAAAAACAACTTTTCATTAACAAAGATAGAAAGAAAAAGAGCTCAGAGTGGGGGAAGGAAGTGAGTTAGGCCCTTACTAACATGCCCAAGGCCTGCTGTAAATGATTTATATGTATTAACTATTGAACCCAGGAAGCTGGGCTCCTGTGTCCACGCTCTTAAGCACTCTATTCTGCTGTCTCTAGTGGGATGCTTGTGGAACCCTCACATGCCACCTTTGTGGTGTGTAAGAGTGGCCCATCTCCAGCAAGCAACTCCTTCCAGGGAAAACCCCCACAAGGACAAGGCCTGTCGCTCTTTTTAAGAAACCCAAGAGGTCTGGTTCCGTAGGAGGCTAACTGGTCCCCACGGTCGTATTGGGCAAACCCGCCGGTATCCCAGGGGCCAACAAGCAACCACATGGGATCCAGGCTGAGCAGCTCTTGCCAGGCCCCAGGGGTCTAATTAGAGTCCTTTGGGGAGGCAGCCAGCCCCAAGGGGCTGTGATCCCCTCTGGGGGTCCCCAGCTCTCGTGCAGCAGCAAGGAGCTGGCCCTCGGGGCCACGTCTGCAGGGCAAGGAGACAGCGTGGCTAGCTGGAGACTTTGGAGTCGCAGGCCCCTGTGGGAATCCACTCCACACATTACTAGCTGTGTGATCTCTAGCAGTCCCTTCCGCTCTCTGTGCCTTGGTTCTCCTCCGAGTGCAAGGAGAGGAGGCAGACGGCGCCTTCCAACGACACTTCTGATCTGCATCCTTATTCTCCTCTCACCCTGCTTGTCTAGCTCAATCAGTGGTTTGCTAACATGTGCCCTGGCCCCTAAATGTCTGCAAAGCCCAACGGAGCACCTCCTCTTGTCAAGGCAGTTTTCAGTCCAATCCCGTCCGCATGGACTGTGTGCCTCTGGGGAGCAGGTCCCACACTGGGTGCAGGGGGATAAAGATACCAGCTGGAGTCTGGCCCTGCCTGCCACTGAGCTCTTGGGACGGCTGGGGGATGGGCCACAGGTAACCAGCATCCCTGTGATAAGTTCTTCCTCAGCCCAGAGGAGGGATGGTCCCGTCAGCAGGCAACTGGGAGAGGATGGCACTCTGTCCCCCTGACAGATGGGGACAGAAGTGGGGACGTTCTCTTTATAATCACAGCTAGAAAAGCAGGACCGGAATCCTTGCCTTACCCCAAGCCTGGCTGCTGATCTATTCTAGGCAGATAGAACAGGGTGAAGACGCATAATGTATTTTAGGGACAGTGAGGAGCCTGGTATGGCTGGCTAGAAGCTGGGGTTATTCAGGGTGTGTGGCTAGACAGGGGGAAAGCAGCAATAAGGGGTTTCGAATGTAGGAAAAGGGGGTGCACCATGTCCTGTAGTAAGAGCAGTGACCAAACTGAACGTTTATCGAGTGTTTAGTGCATTTCACAGATGATCATGTTGACCTCTCACTGCACAGATGTGGAAACTGAGGCTCAAAGCAGGAAAGCGCCTTGCCTGTGGTCCCAGATCCAGGAGGCAGCAGTTTGATTCCGGAGCCTCTGCTTCTAACTGCCCCTCCCCACCTTGGATACCGGGGGAAACTTGGGGGTCACCAGAGCCTTTTAAGGTGGGGGGATTTGGTCTGATGACTTGGCCAGAGTCTGGCACCTGGGGAGGGGGGCAGTAGAAGGGGGACGGAGGGTAGCATCTGAGCTGGGTTCACGGTGGGGGTGAAGGTGAAGGCCCTGTCGCTACACATACCTTGACTTCTATCCAGTCTCATCCCCCCAGCGACATTGTCACCTCTGTACGAATGGAACCCAGGTCTTCCACTTGCCCTGTTTCCCCCATAGCACTTCAGTGATAGATGCATACGTGTTGCACTGAGTTCCACCCTCTGTCCCCCTCTATCCCATGTCCCTCTCTGTGACAGGGGACGTTGTTATTATAAGTCCTCAAGAAATGTCTGCGTAGGAGAAGGTGGCACTGGTCTCCAAAGTAGCAGTGTGCTGGAGTTCACCAATGGGCCTTCAGGAGGGCAAACAGAAGGTTGATTTCCATGGCGTAAATGCTTCCACTGCAGCCGGTTCAGGGTGCCACCATGAGGTCACATGACCCGGAGGACACGAGTACACCCCAGGAGTGGGCTCTTGAGTGCTTCCCTCAAGGAGAGCCTGGATATAGCCTCCTCGGCTGGCCCTGGAGGGGACGCCGCCTGCTGCTCCTGCAGGTGCCTGGGGTCCAGGGTCCAGCCCTCCTTGGGTGTTTAGGAGTGGGGAGGGATGCAGAGAGGAGGGCAGGAAGGAGGAGGGGAGAGGAGAGTGAAGAAAACCAGAGGGAGAGGCCAGTACAGAGTGGTGGGAACAGAGCCACAGGAGGAAGACGGGAGGAAAAAAAAGTAAGGACAGCAGAGGGAGGGGAGTCAGGGTGCTGTTCCTGAACCTGGGGCTGCACTAGGCTCTACTCTGTGATCTCACTGTAGCCTCCAGAGAACCCAAGGAAAGAGGGGGCCTATATTTCAGCAGGAAGAGCTGGTTGGCAGAGCCTGTGGTCTCCAGTGGTTAAGGAGCTCTGACTGGAACGCAGGCTTCCGGACCTGCCTGACTGGCTTCCTCCATTTGGTTTCACTGGATTCACTGTTGGTGACCATCAGTCAGTGTCCTCAGGAGGGCTCGAGGCACCTACTGGGAAGTACCCTGTGCCAGGAACAAGGGGAGCCCACAGCGGAACAGGTCAAGGTTCTCAGCCTCGGGGCCCTCGAAGTCCTGTTCCTGGCTGTTCCCGGCTGCGGTTTTCCTCCTACCGTTCTTGGCTCCTTGCTTGGTGAGGTGGAATTCTGCAGCATTGCACTCCGGGGGCTTCTTCTGAAAAGACCTTCCCCCCCCCCCCCAACCGGTCAGAAAAGATTAATTCAGATCAGGAAATAAGAGTCACATGCTGACCACCTGGCGTTCTTTTACATCACTCCTTGCCTTTTAAGACACACTTGTGAGAAAACCAGGGGGTTAAATAAGCATTCTCTCCTGTGCATGATGTGCTTGAAGGACTCTGAAGGGCATTAGGATAAACGCCCTTAAAAAACTCAGATTTGGGAAAAAAGAAAACACAGTACTGCAGGGACTGGCTGAACTAAGTGATAATCTGTAATAAGTCACACGCAGACGCGCAGCCTAGATGGAGAGCTGACTCCGCTTCACAGAATGGCACTTCTGGGCATTTCCACAGTTCGTTATCGAGCATCCACACCTGGGGCGCTGTTTCCACTCTGCAGGCTTTCTTGCTTCCATTCTAGAGATGAACACACTGAAGCCCCAAAGATAGACCGTCTGGATCAAGATCATACAAAGTCACAATAAGAACCAGCAGGGATCTCAAACTAATGGCTTGCGGGGCCGAACGGGTCCCCTGTAAGTGTTTGGTTCAGCAGTATCAGAATTTTAAAACTTCAGTTTGCAGGGACTGGGGGGAGGGAGCAGTTATGTGTTTCCCAGTTTACTGTAAGTCCTGCCATGATAATTATCTCATCCCTGACCTCTTTACTCATTTCTTTGACCTGCCCAGCCTTCACTGGACCTTGAGTTTGCAATCTTAACATACATGGTGCAATCTAGTCACTCCAGAAAGCTCTTCTCCTAAGCGGTAGAAGGACAAAGTTACTCTTTCCCTTTCCCTAGCGGAGATACGCAAAACTCACTGGGATGGGAGCATCAAAAAGGCACATTCAGTATTGTAATTTTATATTTGGGAAACAACAAATCCTATTGTTCTCTTAATACAAGCTCAGTAGGATTTTTTTTAAAAAAAATGTTGAGAGACTCTGCTTTAGAATATTTTGCGAGAATGAGGAGGGTGTGTATTTTCAGAGTTGATTAAGGGTCAGATTCCTGGGTCTCAAATATTTCCCACAAGAGAAAGCTGATTTTATTTTTAAAAGACTCACATGAATGCTCACTTTGGCCAATGCATCTGTTCTTGATTCATGCACTTAGGTTTCTAAAGGAATCTTTACAGTACAGATCTCCCCTTGTTTGTAAAGTGAAAAATCACATGCAGCAAGAAAAACCTACCCACTTGGGAAAATGGGATTTTTATTGAGCGAGTTTTCTGAAGTCCATGGACAATGAAGGAAGTCATGAATAACTTCTGCTGAACAAGTCAAAGGTCTTCAGAGATTGATCTGTCAGCTATGATAGGGGCAGGCAGAACAGGGTAGTGGTTAAGGGCACTGGCCCTGAGGACAAGAAAATCCGGGTTTTGAGTCTCAGCTCAGATGCTGTGTGACCCAAGTTAGTCACCCAACCTCTCTCAGACAGAGGCGATGGTATCTACTTTTAGCTACTATGAGGATTAAATGAGCTAATACGTAAAGTGGTTAACACAGAACCTGGTACAGAGTAAATGCTTGCTACCTGGCAGATATAATAAATCACTTGATTAGGGCTAGTATTATTTGTTTTGTTTTGTTTTTGATAGCTGTGGGAAAAAGTCCTGGGCAGAATGCCACCGTTATCTTAACCTATAGGCAATCAATAGAAGAGAGCGGTGCAAACCACTGGGAAGTGCTGATAAAATCAAATTCTCAGAGCAAATTGTCCATTAAACGCAACTCCTGAAGTGGACATGTGTACCTTTCCTGCAATTAGCACGTTCGTTCCAATCCTGGTTAAATGTCAGCTGTCTTCATTTGTCCGCTGAATGAGTCTCCCTGACCCCTCTCCTGCCTGGCCAAGTTGCAGGAGTGGGAATCCAAGGTCTTCGGGCTCATTGCTTCACACCCTGTCACCCAGCCCCAGGATCAGCAGTGAACAAATGACCCTCCCTCTCTGGGTATCCAGAAGCAGGTTGCTTGCTATGCCCGGGGGTGGATCTCCTCAGACAGGTTTGCGGAAACAAACAAAATGGTTGCTTGCGTCCAAGTAATCAGGATCCCAGCTCTCACCACTGCTTTTAAAACAGCTAAATGGCTGAATCCAGCACCCTCTTTCTGCTTCCCAAAAGGAGTGGGGTTGTCTGCCAGCTCCATCACATCTTTGCCAGCATGCAAATGATGCACTTTGGGGTTTCTCAGGGTGTTAACCCCATGCTCTCCAATCCCCTATTAGGGGAGTCAATATTTTGCACCAGCTGCGTGAGAGGGAGAAATGATGAGCGTGGGTGAGAGTATTCACTTTCCAAAAGGGTTTACAGCATGGGGTCATTTAGATAGCTGGCAGAGAGAAAAGGCAATTTCCCCCATCATGGTTTGCACATGGGCTTTTAGGGACAGCCCACTGCAGTGAGGTACATCAATCATGCTTTCCAAATGCAAAATATTTATGTATATTTTTGGTGATGGGGGCTGTTCATTTGTTCGACTGATATCCACTAGCCTGGAACGAAGAGCTCTGTTATTTATCACTTTCACACTCATTTTAGCCAGTTCCACTCTTCCAAATTACAAGCTGATACATGGCTGGGAGCGGGCTCTTCTCCTGGCCTCTCCTCTTTGATCAATAATTATAGCTACTGTTGATTGAGCTACGCTCACAAGCAGGGTTTGACGCTCTAACTCCCTTACCTTATTTGGTCTGAGAATAATCCTATGAGCTCAGTCCGTTATTTTGTCTCCGTTTTTGCAGATGAGGACACGGGGACTCAGAGAGGTACGGTGACTTGTCCAGGATCACGCAGCTAGGAAGCGGCAGGGTGGGGTTTGACTTTGGCTCCAAAGCTGATAGGGGTAGCCACCTTGCCATACTGTTTACCCATTCCTCTTGGGCTGGGATTGTCAACCCTGGCCCATCAGGATCTCTGTGAGCACTCTCTTCAGCAGTCTTCAGAGGGGTTGAGGTGCCCAGAGGGCAGGGTTCAGAGTGGGGTCCATTCTGGTTCCCTGTCCCACCAACCTGTCTGCCCTCTCTGGATGCCCTCTCCAGGCACTCTCTGGGGCCTAGACTTCTGGCACCAGCCTGAGATTTAAATCCCAGCTCCACCTCTCCCCTGGCTGTGTGATTGGGTGAAGAGTCACTTCACCTCTCCTGGCCCTACTTCGTGCCTCCACGAAGGGGAGGTAATTATCCCTCTGTGCGAGGTTGTGGGAGCGATGGAACTAGGCAAGGCGAGTGTCCCCACAGCTGTCCCCACCTACCCAGCCCAAGCCTCCTTCTTGGGGAGCTCAAACCCTAGACACTGTCCCCTCTGCACTCTTGCTCACTCACTCTAGCAGGTCCCGAATCAGCATTCAACACACATCACTCTGCCTGTGCAACGCCATTATCTCCCGAGGACACAGGCTCCGTTGTCACGGCAACCAGAGTCCTTCCACCAACTCTATTTAATAATTTCTCAACAGTGGAGCTGGGCTGGCTTGGGGAAGGGGAAAGAGCACTGGGTTAGGGGTTAGAAGTTCTGGGTCCTAGCACCTTCGGCCCTAGGGGTCCTCCTCTCTGGGCCTCAGTTTACCCATCTGTAATGCAAGGGTGTCGGAAATGGGTGGGTTTTGTGACTTTCTCTGGCCTAGAAAAACCTAAGAAACAATTTTCCAGGTCTGGGAAGCAGGAGGCAGGGGTCTGGAGCTACTGGAGATCAGACAGAGGTCTGAGTGACATCTTAAGTCCACAGGAAAGAACCAGAAGCTACCTTTGGTGACCGAAGTCTCTCCTTCTGCTGAACTGCCCACCAAAATGTCACTTTTCAGACGCTTATGCAATCTCTGTGACCCTGTGGGTTCAGAGCTGGGGATGCTTAAAAGACACAAGTTTGCCTGCAGCTATCATAGCCCCAACTCTCCCCATTTTGCAGATGTGTAAACTGAAGTTCAGAGGGCAAAAATGTTGTCCATGGTCACCCCGCAGGTGGTAAGTCCAGCTGTCCAGGAAGGCTAGGTTGGTGTGCCTAGAGAAGAGAGCCAGTCCGCCTGCCTGTTGGGCCTCATTCAGCACACAGCTGATCGTGCTCTGACCCCCACCCGTGTGGCCTCTGGCTCTCACTGAAGAAGCCTTGTAGACAACAGAAAGCAAGAGGTAAGTACCTACTACATGTCCCACTATGCTGGGCCCCAGAGACTCCCGAAGACATGGCATTTCTATTTACAGGGAACATACACTTTGACTGTGAGTAGCTCGTCGAAGGCCAGAAACAATACCTGATTTGTCTCCACAACCCAACTAGGACCTGGCATACAGAAGGCGCTCAAAATTTTATATGGCCCAGTTGTCTGCCCACATCTGCCCCTGAAGGCAACTCATCCAGGCCCCCAGAGGCCTCTGCAAAAATGTCCCAGAGCAGCCATCAACATCCCCAGCTCCAAGGAGCCACTGCGGACCCCACGCTGGGGAGGGGGACCCGTGTAGACAAGCTTTGTGGCTCCTGTCTGGCCCCACAGTTGGGGAGGGGGCCGTTCTGCCTTGGCCCAGGTCCATGGCACCGCTTTTAGGCATGGCCACTGCCAGCCCAGCGGCGCTATTAAACTCCTCCGGGGTTGGCATTTTCATTTAATACCCGCGGCATAATTAACAGTGCTGCATCTGCTCTGTCATTAGTGGCATTCACTGCCATTTGGAGAAAGGGCTCTTATCTTCCCCAGTCATTAGTCTCAGGAGGCTATTATGGGGGAAATGGAGGAGGAAGCGGGGTGTGCAGCCACCCTTCCCCTGCCTGGAGAGCTGGCGCCGGGCTTGGGGAGCAGCCCATGGTCCAGTCCAGTCCAAACCTCTTGGCTTTATGGACTGAGAAAGCAAAGTCCAGAGAGGGGAAGGACCTACCCTTTGTCCCCTGCAGGCTTGAGGCCTGCCCGGACTGCAAGCCCAAGCCTCAGGGATCCGGCAGACCCAGATCTGAGTCGCAACTCTGCAGCGTGTCAGCAAAGCGAGCCTGGGCAACCACGTGAGCTCCCTGGGCCTCAGTTTCCTTACTGAGGATCCTAGAACACTGCTTGTCAATTGCTCAGCTCAGTGCCTGGATCACAGTCAGAGTTCAAAATCAGGGCTTGTCAGTATCTGATCATTTGCTACCAACCTGTTAAAAATGTATACATTTCAACTCCATCTTCACATAATACTCTTCAGTATGATAACTTCTTCCCTGTTCCCAAAACGACTTTAAAAAACAAAAATCATGGGTGAGACCTTGATCCCAAGCTCCGAAAACATCTGACATGGGAGCAAAGGGGCAAAGGGGTTCACGCAGCAGGGGAGCTGGACCTCAGAATCAAGGGCACAGAAGCCTTTGGCTTTGGTTGCTTGTTTCATATAGCTTACACTCTGCCTCAGTGAGTCAAAGCCCCTGTCTCTTCTACTGTGACCTCCACTCAGGTGCTTTCCAGAGGCAGTGGGCAACACGAAAAGGTAGATGGGGGTCAGCATCAGCAAGGCTTGGGTTGAAACTCTGCCGTGCAAAGCAGGGTAAGTGACTCCACCTCCTTCAGCTTCCAGGTCCTCCTCTGGCTGATAGGGACAGTAGCACCTACCCCCCCACCAATCCCTAGCATCCTTCTCACAAACCTCAGATGGCCCAGGACTGGTGCCCAGGGGACACTCCATACTCAGTGGTTGGGGACTGGCTGGCCACCAGCAAGAGGACGAGTCAAACTGTCAGGTGTCCCTGCCCCCTCCCCAACACCCCAGAAGGAAGCTCCCAGAACTTGTGATTTTTCATAATCTCCAGGGTATAAGGTAATGGCCAGAATGAGTGATGGACTCCCTCCCCTTTCCTACCCTCTTGGCTGGGAACGACTCAGAACCACCCAGTCTGCTCCTCCAGTAGGTCCCAGACAACCCGAGGCGCACCTATGAATACTTCCCCACACGCTTCCTGGTTACCAAGACCCTGAGATCCTTCTAGACAACTTCATAGGGCTCCTGGTTTATTTGTTTCCACCCAAATCCATCTAGAGAAGCATGCTTGTGTTCATGCGGGTGTCTAAGAGTAATCAATCATTCCCTCTTCCCCAGCACCACCCCCCCCCCAAATCTGGCCACCACTGGGGGCCCCCTAGCCAAATGAGCACACGTCAGACTTCACAAACTCTGGGCATAACTGAGGACATGTTAGCTTCTTGCCAGAGCTCAGAACTGGAACTAAGGCTTAAACACTGCCAGAGCCCTGTTCTCCCAAACTGCATGGTGATGCCTTCCCACACTATCCTGCAATCAGTCCCCTCTGCTTGGTGTTCTGTCTGCTGCAGATTGGGCTTGCCTGGACTTCTTCTCAAGGGGCAACCTGGTGAATTTGGACTTGGGTTTAGTAGAGGTGAATACCACCAGCTGGGAATCCAGAGGTCAGGGATAAGTGTGTTCAGGGCTTGCTGAGCCTCAGTTTCCCCATCCAAAGGACAGAGACAATAATGGTAATAATAATAATATCTTCACATGGATCTCCTAGGGCTGTTGCAAACTTCAGCGGAAAAAGCACTCGGACTATCAAATTCTACCTATTAAGCGTGTGTGTACTCTCATGTGTACAAAGAGACCTCATCGGAGTCAAGGTCATTCTGACTTGGGCTTTATGAGAAAACAAGCTTTAAAAAAATGTCTCTTTTTGTTCGACAGAGGATTCTTCTCCGGGATATCAAGGACCATATTTTCTTCCTCTGGAATACTTCATACAGGATCAAAAGGCAGAACAGCTTCAAGAACATTTTTCTGCAACTGCAAAGTACTCTTCTGATGACCCGGCGTACGATCAGCGGTCAGTTCCAGCAAACTGCAATACCGACACCAAATGTTCACCTCCTGTGGCTGCTGCCCTCTCCATGTACACAACCTCCTTACCAAACAATAAGGCCATGAAAACAACCTGCTGTCAGTGTCTTTCGGGGCGTCTTTGACCTTGAATGTCCCTCTGGCCAGGGCTCAGTCGTCTCGGGAGCTGGCATGCAATGCTGATCTTGCAGACACCATGCAGCTGACAGGTGGGCAGAGTGCTGCAGGTTACCGTCCGAGGCGGCCACTAACTCCTGCATTCTCCGGCCTGTTCTCTATGCCAGGATCCCATCCGGCCCCATCCAAGAGGGTCCCAGGTACCCTAATGTGGCCCGTTCCACCTGGCTGCACACCCTGGGCTTTCAGGGAGCCACAGCCAATCCCTCTGCAAGACCTGGCCTCCTTGTAATTTCCAATTTGTGACAAATATAAAAATAGAAGGCCATTCGATGCAGGCAGCTCGCATCAAATTGGATGCTGCTTTCGTGTCATGTCAGATCACGGTAAACGGAGCTGATGACTTCGTCGGCCACTCTCAATGGCTTCCAGAGCAGTGAGAGGGTGCTGACAAACTGGGAGATACCTAAGAGTTAGCGAAAGGTGGCTGGGTGCACAACACTCAAAACAGCTTTAAATGAATTGAACTCTAGGTCAGAAATCTGCTGTAAGAAGTAGGGCACTTGCGTCCGACTTCGGCTCAGGTCATGATCTTGTGGTCTGTGAGTTCGAGCCCTGTGTCAGGCTCTGTGCTGACAGCTCAGAGCCTGGAGCCTGCTTCCGATTCTATGTCTCCCTCTCTCTCTGCCCCTACCCTGTTCATGCTCTGTCTCTCAATAATAAATAAATGTTAAAAAAAAAAAAAAAAGAAGTATTTAAGAAGCAGGGCACTTGAGTGAGAATCCCAGTTCTGCACCTTAGCAGCTCAGGGACCTTGGGCACAAACTCCTCTCTCCATGCCTCGGCTTCCCCTAAAGAACACCACCGACCCCCACCCCCACTCCCCCAGCTGCAGCAAAGCTCAAAGCTCAATCCTTGGAAAACAAAGCGGGGAAGTGCTTTCTAACTGTGCAGCTCCTTAAATGGGGAGTGTGGTCCTTGCCAAGCGAACCACCCTGGGGGGAGGATGGGGGGGGGGGGGAATGGCTCTTCCGTGGCAGGAATGTCAGCACAGTACGGCAGAGCTTGGGCTCCAGGGTCACCTACTAGCCTAGCAATCCCACAGCAAGGGCCCTCAGCTCTCTTCTTCTCAGTTTCCTCATCTGCAAAGGGACAATTCCGAGTACCCCACAGGGTTTTGTGAAAATTAAATGCAATCGTGTAAGTAAAGCACACAGCACGTTCCCTGGCAGATCATCGACTTGCAATAACTGTTACTTATTATTGTTATTGATGACATTACCATTGGAACAACATTTAGTGCGTTGTTTTGCTTTGTTTTCTGTTTGTGACTGAATCCAAGTCTGTGCTGAAATATCACAGCTTGTGTTCGCACCTACCGTCTCTGCCAGGCAGCCCTTATCCCCGCTATTAGCTGGGCTTCCCACTAACTCTCACACCCCTTCCCCCTGGCTCTGAGGTCTGCAGGTGAGCTCCGAGCAGAGATGCTGGATGTTCACAAAGCTCACAGAGGCACATTGCCTGAGAAGCCCTACTTTGGGGTCTATCTCTGTCCTCTCAGCCGTTTGCCCCTCTTTGCCCCCCTCCACACTCTCTCCCTCCACCTCCCAGCAACCTTCAGAGAATGGGGCAAAAAGGTGACAGAAAGAAGCACAGTGCTGGGCCCATTTGAGGAGCTGGTGCCAAGGAATGCGATGGAGCAGCGGCCTGGCTGGTGTTCTCCTGTTCTCCTCGCTCAGAGGGGCCCTGCTGCTCTTTGCAATTGGAGTCAATTCAAGGTTGTTTTCATCACGGCAGGGACTGTGCTCTGTCCACTGTTCTCTGGGCACAGAGAAGCTCAGGGGACTCTGCACAGGGAAATTGAAGGGGCAGTTCCGATGCGGGATAAACAGGCCAGCTGACACTCACATCTCCGTTTCCTTTCGGGGAACAAGGCGATTGAGGGGCTCTAATTGGGTTTGGCATTGTAGGTGCAGCTGAGGGACAAGGCTGCTGGGGTGGAAGCTGGGTACACCTGGGGCCAGGTGACAGGGAAGGGCTCGGGCATCCCATCTGCTCCCATGGACGAAGGGGATGGACTTGGGATGCAGGGGGCTAGAGGTGGCGGGCAAGGCTTACTGGTTGGCACTGGGCCTGTCATGCATATGCAGGCTAAGGGAGGAGGGAAAAAGACGTCTCTGAATTCCAGGTGGCTTGGGACATCTCTTTCTCAGCTGCCGAGCTCACAGCCAAGCCTAGGAACAGTGTCTTTATGTGATGGCCAGAAGCCACCTGACATTTGTGTTTTATTTAAGCTCTTAGCATATGCTGGAAAGGTAGAGAAGCAGCCACTGCTCAGACAGCAGACCCAGAGGCCTCACCGTCAATCATTAAATCCTCACCATTACCCTTCCACCTCACTCTATAGAGGTGATAACTGAGGCCCAGAGACCCAGCCGTGGAGCAAACTGTTGGCCAGGAAATCAGAGGAGCAGGGTTCAAATCCCTGCCCTGCCTCTTCCTAGCTGGGTGACCTTGGGCAAGTCAGTTCCCTTCTCTGTACTACAGTTTCCTTACCTCTGCAGTGGGGATTAGAATACTACCTGCTGCACAAGGTTATTAGAGGCCTTATGAGCCGGGCACGCTGGAAGCTTTCAGTACTCCATTCTTTGCTTCCAGTGGGGGTGAGAACTTACCCAAGGTCACCTGGCCAGATAATGGCAGCACCCTAGCTTAAGGCCAACTCAGGGCTAGTTCTGGTCTCAGAGTCCATGTTTCATAGCCTCCCTGGCTCCATGACACAGACAGATATCACAGGTCGGTCCACGCCGGGCCCATCATTGCCTTCCATCCATGCAGGCTTTATTCTAAGACACTTGCCGAGTGCCTGCTATGAAGCTAGACCAGGCGTAAACAAATTACAACGTTTGGAGTTCCTGATCTCTAGGCATGTGAAATCTGGGAGACAGAGCAATTGTGCTTCTTTTAGCTCTGATGGACTTGCTCTTTCCTCCGTCTTTACCCTCTGAGGTGCTTCCTCCTGGGCCTCCAGATGCCCCTCTCAGCTCTTGGGTGGGCCACTTCTCACCAAATTGCCAGGCTCTGGAAGGGCTGCACACAAGAGAGATGGTCCCTGCTTTCTCCCCACAGCAGCTGCCTCTCTCCTGTTGTGGTTCTTAGGAATCGCCCCACTCTCCAGATGCTCTGCCAGACAAGCCCGGCTGTGTGCCCCTGCCTGGGACTCACTGTTTGTCCTCCAAGCCCTGGCCACTGAGCCAGCCCTTGGCTGGAGAGAGAGAGAGAGAGAGAGAGAGAGAGAGAGAGAGCGCTTTCTTTGTTTGCTGCTTGCCTGACAATTTATTTCTGAGACTCAAGAGAAGCTCAGCCATTTTGCCCTGGATGCTCTGGGGGAAAGTCCCTCCCACTCCTCCAAGGACTTGCACCTCTAAGGGCAATGTCTCCTCTTCCTCCTTTGCCTGGAGGAGGGTCTGAGACCGCTCCAACCAGAACCAGAGCAGAGGCTGGGTCAACCCTTCCCTGAGAGAGTGCTCCAGAGGGAGAGAGAGAAAGACAGACAGAGAGACAGACAGACAGAGGGTGCAAGTTGCCTGTAGTTCCCACTGATCTCCTTTGTTCTGGAATTTGGGAGTTGGGCAGGCTTTTCAGACTCCCTTATGTATACATTTTCCCCAAAGTTCCCAAAGAGAGAGAAAAATCTGAACAATATCCAGCACCCAACACCCCCTCTCACCAACCACCTCCTCTCTTGCCAAAAACCCACTTTGTGTGTCACAGAAAAATGAAGGTCGACTCCAAAGTCCATGGATTTTGGGGGTGTCACCAAAGCTCAGGGGCCATTTTGCTCAGCGCTTTCCCCCTCCACCCCAGTTCATGGGGGATGAGGTTGGGGTTTCTGGAAGAGGGAGCAAGTGCTCCAGACCCATATCAGGAAGAAGAAACAGGGCTGTATCATTTGGCTTTTTAAAACCCAATTTTCTCCTTGGGGTCCATGTCTATTTTGCAAAAAGATTAGCTAAGAGCCTTAGTAGTGAGCTGCCTGGTCTAAGTTCCTCATCTGAAGACCAAGCCAAGCTAGAACAGGGCATCTGTGGGCACCACCCGTGGGGATGGTGGGCACAAAGGGACGGAGCATGGAGACCCTATGGCCATTGCCCTGGGGTAACCGTGGCAGGCAGTTTCCCTTTACCCATCCCCAGAGAATAAATGAGGGATACAAAAAGGTGAAAACAGTTTCCGCGGCGACATGGGGACACTGTCTTCCAGCCCTCTGGGGGACTCCCCTCACCCTACATTGCTCGGAGGAAAGGAGTGGAGAGCACGGCGCGAGCTCCTGTGCGCTCCGCCCAGGCTATAGTATGCTTTTTAGCCAACATCTGTTGAGAGCTTGAGCTGCCCCAGGAAGGGATGGAGGTGCCCCATGCCCAAGTCGCTCGCCCAGAGCCCTTGGAGAATAAATAAGGCGCACGGCTCTACCTCGGCGCAGCTGACCCCGACACGGAAAAGTGGCGCACTGCCCCCCAAACGCTCTTCGTATTATTCACTCCCGGGGTCCCGCCGTCCCCTAGGGAATGAACGCGGCGCTTCGACGGCTCGAACAGAATCCAGCGCCAGTTAGGGGATCCAAGGGGCCCCACGACCGGGAAGGGGCACGAGACTCTCGCGCCCCTCGCGCGAGTCCCCCTGCCCCCGCGCGTCCCAGAGGCATGGCCCGGGCTCACGTCGGCGGTCGGAGCGGCGTCCCGGGCTCCTCCGCGCGGCCCTGAGGTGAGGCGAGGCGCCGGGGTTGGCATCTGGGTGTCGGCCCCCACCCCGCCCAGCCCGACCTGCCCGGGCCGTCCGGGGCTCTGTGCCCCGCGCCCCGACGCCGGCCGCCCGTTCCTACCTGCGGCCCGGGCTGCGCCGCCCGCAGCGGGCGCCGCGCGGGCAGCTCGGCCGCTCCGGTGCGCTCCGGGATCGGGCCGCGCTGCGCTCCCGGCTCCTCCGCTCCTCGGCTCCTCCGCTCGGCGCGGCTCGCCCGCAACCTCGCTCGGTCTTCCGAGGGCGGGCGGAGGGACGCGGGGAAGGGGCAGGGCGGGGGAGCGAGGGAGCGAGGGAAGGAGGGCGGGAGCGCGCGCGGGCGGGGGGGGGGGGGGGGGGGGGGCGGGGCGCTGCTCCGGGAGCCCGCCCAGCCCGGGGAGGGGCGCCGCCCGCCGCCCGCCCCCCACCCGCGCTACCCCCGGCCCGCGCCGCGCGCTCCCCACGCGGCAGCCGCCCCGCGGCCTCCCCGCCGGCAGCTTCTACCGCTGGCCGTCGTCACTCTCTCTGCCTTCCCCTCCTCTGCCCCGTTCTCTCTCCATCCCGCCTTCCAGTTCTCCCCTTTCCTTCTCCCCGTCTCCTTTCCTTCTCTCCCTCCCTCCCTCCCCCTGCCAGCCCCCCCTTCCCGTCTCCCCCCCCCCCCCCCCCCCCGCCTCCCGCTCCCTTCTCCCCCTCCTCCTCCTCCCATTCCTTCCCTCCTTCTCTTTCGGTGTGTTGGCCTCTTCCCTGCCTTGGCCTGGGGTCCTCAGCCTGCCTGTGTTGGTCTCTGTTTCCCAGTCCTTTTCAACCCGTGTTTCCCTCTTGGCTTTTCTCTTTCCAGCCTTACAGTCTGCTTCTGTCGGTCTGTCCTTTTTGTTTTTCTCTGGCACCCACTTCTCTCTGTAGGTCATAAGGCCCGGCCATTGTGGGTGGCGGTGATGGTGGACTCCTACCCCTCCTCTGCTCTCCCCCCAGGGCAGCCTCCCGCGCTGTTAGGAGGGGACCACAACTTCTGACCTAGAGCTCACTAATGCTGTTGGTGCCAGGCTGGGGGCGTGCCTGCGGTAGGCAGGGAGGGGCGGGTTGCTACCAGGAGTTGGTCTTGGAGACACTAGTGGCTATGTGTGTGCAAGGACAGTTGGATAAACAGATGACTAAAAAGGGAGACCGCCTGGAAGAACACCCAAGGGATGGTGGCAGAACCCCCAAGACATCCTACTTCCAGTTTTTGAGGTTTAAGAGATTGTCCCAGAGAAGCCTCTCTCCTAGCCAATCCCAGCCCAATGCCTGAGGACTCCCTCCCTTCCCCTTGCCAAGTCCTGACATCGCCCCCCCCCCCTTCACTTTCACAAAGCCTCCCGGGAATGGGGCCACAGCTGCCCTTCCCTCTGGGTCCCTCAAGGACTCATAGAGTGACTGCTCTTCACCATCCTCTCTCTTTCCCCAGGGCTGGCATGTCCTGATTAACTTGCCATCCTCTACCCTAACTTGCCCCCACTCTGGTCATCCATCCTGGGGTCCCACAACACAGTGCTCCCCAAGGCCACCCTGACTTCTCCTGGTTCTTTCCCCACACTCACTCACAAGCATGGAATCCTGATACTTTCCTCTATATCATCTTTGATATTTTCCATCCATCCCTCCCCTCTTCACTGGCCATTAGCTCCTATATGCTTTTAACCTCCAGGTGCTTCAAATAAGTATTTATTGAGCTCCTTCTACTCGCCAAGCATGGTCTTAGGCTCTGGGGACACAGTGGTAGACAAGACAAACCTCAAGATGGTCTTGGTCCAGCATGGGAGATAGGCTTGTCCAGTAGTCAAATAAACCCAGAGTGACAAGTTCTGCCAGGAGCATACATTTCAGGGGAATCTCAGGCCAGCTCAGGATGATTGAGGACAGTTTCCTCAAGGAAGTGCCATTTGAACTGAGGGTCAGGGGATGATTAGGAACTGCCTGGATGGAGATGTGGGGCACAGCTTTGAGCAAGGATATGAGGGTGGCAAAATATGGAAGCTATTTTTGCTTGCCTGAAATTCATTTCTACTTCTTCAGGTGATAGCACCTCAGTTTTGATTTGGGGAACTTCTCTTCCTCCATTCACATTGCTATGGCTAGGTGGGGTTCCCTCCTTCCAGAGGTGGATATGTGGCCCAAGCACAGCCAGAGCACATCACCCTGACCTCAATGGTGGGGGTAAGGGAACATGTGACATAGGCTGGCTCCATGAGAGCTCTCCCTGAGTTTTGCTAAAACTATTGTCAAACAGAAGCTTGATCTCCATCACAGTTCTTAACCCTGGAGATGCCAGCAGCCTTTTTTGTCACACCATTTTTGTCAGACCCTACCTGAAAATGAAGCCAGCAGAGACCACGGCAGAGCTGCGAGATGGAGAGTGGACCAAGTCCTAATGAAAAATGTTTGAGTCTCTGAATCTAGCCATGCCTGAAGGCTGTTTAGTTATTTGGAATCCCATTAAATTCCTTTTTTTGTCAATGATTAAAATTTTGAATTCAGTTTATGTTGCTTAAAGCCAAAATTGTCCTGATGAATCAAGAGCTGGGTTGAGAAATATGAAACATTACCTATATAAAGGAGTAATCATCACCACTTCCCTCCACCTTTCTTCCTTCATGTCTCCTGGATAACCTCGCTCGCAACTGTCTCTCTTTTTCCTAGATTCCTGATCAGAAGTTAATTCTCCGCTGTTTTCATTGCTGTACGTGTTTTGCCTACATACCAAAGCAAAGTCTGGCTGTCAGGTCAATTTCATAGGCTGCCATCTGATGCTTGAATTATCTTCACGACATTCCCTGCTCCGTCCCCCCCCCCCCCATCCCCATGACTGTCTAGCATCTATCTGCACATCTCCAAGGATGGGAGCTCCTTATTCCACCATGCAGGTGGTTTCAAACAACAAACTCTTATCTCAGTGTAGTTCTGAGAACTGTCTCCTGGGCCTTGAGGTTTGGGTAAGAGTCACTACGCCATAAGGCTGAGTTCGGTGTATACAGGACCTCTATGTCCTTCCTACGTCCCCAGTTAAAGCCTTCCAGAGAACTCACAGGGGTCTCCCATGGGCTACAGTGGTGGGTTTCATTAAGCAGTGTTCCCAAAGTGTGGCTTGGCAACCACAGGTGGTAGCTAGGATAATTGTCACTGCAGCAGAATAACCTGAAGGGCAAATGCTCTTCTGTGTCCATCTCCCTGTGACATTCTATTTCTGTCCTTGGGTAAGTCTCAGGTTGGTGCTCATCTGTCTTTAACACTTCTCCAAAGTGCCGACCAATCCCATTTTAGCTAAGAGAGAGAGAAGCCCTCGGACTCCAGCCTTGGTAGACAGCAGTTAGAACTGAATGCATTGCTCATTTGTCCTTGCATTTCTTTTAATGGAGACCTATTTCTGGCAAGCAATACTGGTCTTCTAGTTATAGCATGATGTACAGTTTCCTTTTGGGATACATTTATTTAATCTAAAAAAGAAAAATATTTAAGTAAATAAAAATAGACACGGTGCACAGATTTCAGAAAACTCTTATAAGTGGTTTGCAAATGACTAAAGTTTGAGTAGCCTAATTTAGAGAAACATTACACCCACGTGTTCATTCATTTAAGGAATGTTTATTAAGCACCTCTGAGTACCAGGCACAGGACCAGAGGAGAGGACCAGACAAAGAGACCATAGAGTTGATAAGAAATTCCATTAGAGAGGGCATGGCCTGAGCATGGAAGGCTTAACCACTACATTAAAGAATTGGACTTGACCTTGGAGGGCACTGAGGAACCAGCGACTGTGCTGGAGCAAAAGAGGAAGGCAAGGTTTAAGAAAGCTGAGACTGGCCAGGTATGCAAGGTGGATGGAAGGGGAGAAGACCGGAAGCCAGGAAACCAGCACGGAGCTGTTATAGCAGTATAGGTGTGATAGGAGGTAGGCTAGCACCTAGCAGAAATCCCAGCCCACAGTAGACACCCAATAAATGATTGAAACGATTATTGTTAATATTATTGCTGTAGTCCTTGCCCTTCCTTGACGTGAAGTAATTCATGAAGTCAGACTTACAGGGCTTCAGACTGGAACTGGCCCTTGCTTTACCTAGTCTAATCCTTTGATTTTACAAATGGGTAGATCAAGGCCCAGAGAGAGGCAGTAACTTGCCTGCCAGCACCTTGCTGTGTGATGGCTGAGCGAGAAAGACGAAGGCTGCCTGCTAGTTTCTGGAGCAGCGCTTGCTGTATGATAAGTACTGACATGTAGGGAAACAAGAGGCCCAGAGAGTCACTGGCCCAAAGTCACACAGCAGGAGAGGAGCAGAGCTGAGATCCCAGTTCAAGCTGGGTCACCTCAAAGCCAGCACTCTGGGCCGTCAAGCTCATTAATCTTGCCCCGGGGCGGGGATGGAAAGGTTGGGGGGTGCAGTTTCTGCCATCCTAGTGAGCCTCCCATCTGGCCGCAGGTGATGCTGGGGGTCAGGATGCTGTCACCAACCCTCTGTGTCACCTTGGGAAAGTCCCTTTCCCTGAGCCCCAATTTCCTCACCTGTAAATTAAAAAGATGGCACTTCCCTTCTGCCATCCCCAGTCACCAGGCTGCTGGGGGAGGGGCTTAGGGGGAAGGCCACGTCCAAGTCTGCTCCCCACTGCCTTTCCCAGGCCTCCTACCCTGAACCCCTGTCTGCTGCTTGTAGCAGACTGTCTCCATGGACAGCAGAATTCCCTCTTCCAGTTTCTCCAAAATTATAGTAAATCTGAGACGCGTCCCTTCCACCTAAGAAAACATCCACTGTGGGGAAACAGAGCTTCTTGGTGTTTTGTTTCCTGAAGGGATGCTGTTATCTTAACCACACCCCCCTCCATGCCAGAAATTCCCCCATTAGCAAGAGAGCCGCAGCTGTAATGTGTGTAATCACTCGAAAAGCCACAATAAACCTCACGGGGGATAATAGGACATAAGATCATTTTGTTATCCTGTCCGTGAGTCACGCTGGGGCAGCTCCCTGACAGCGGCCTGGCTGCGGAATGTTCAAATATTTGTGTGTGTCATACTGTGCTGGGATCTGTGCTCGAACTCTTCAACAGAACGCCACTTCCAAAGAAGCAACTCCCCGAATGGGCATGGGCAGAGAGCAGCCTGTGCTCAGCGGGGCCTGAGACTGTCCCTGAGGAAGTGGCCCAGTAAGCCTCCCTCCACTGTGGATGACGTGCGGGCTTTGCAGCTAAACAGACCGTGGACAAGTGACCTCACTTTCTGGGCCTTGGTTTCCTCATCTGTAAGGTGAGACTCATAATGGCATCTACCTGACAACATTGCTAGGAAAAAGCCAGATAATGCTCTGATGCCTGGTAAATGCTCGACATACTTTCATTATTCAGGTGCCATTCACGAGCAATCTCCTTGCTTTCGGCTCCCAGTTCTCCCAGTCGACAAGATCCTAGTCGAGGGCTGAAATAAGTCTCAAATTCCTCCAGGAAGCCTGGTGGATTTTGGCCCAGCTGTTTGTGATTTCTTCTTCCTCAAATCCCCACATGGGTCTTGTTCCTGCCTCCCGTTAGGTACTTAACACTCTCCCTTTGGTGGATTCTGGGACCATTGTCCCTTGGAGCCCTGCATGCAATAGGGCTCAGTATTTGTTGACTCATATCGTCTCCCAGGACTCTCGGATTCCTTCCACACTCATTACCTACATTCAGCCATAGGGCTAGTTTCAGTGCCCCTCAACAGGTTCCCACCTCTGGACCTTTACATATGACATTCTGGCTGCCAGGAATGCTGTTCCCTTATCCTCCTTTCCTGATGGACCCTTCTTTGGTCGGCAGGCTTCAGCTTGGATGCCAGCAGATCAGCCCTTGCCCTTCTGGCTTGGGCCAGTTCCCTCGTGTATTCAGGCTGCATATAGTTGTCCCCTGGACTATGGTTTTGCTTTTGCTTTCCTCTGGGTCAATTACCCAGGGTCAATGACACTCGGGAGGCAGATGATCCCCCCCTCTGAGGAATCATCCAAAGGTCAAATAGTAGCCTCACACTGTGTCACAACGCCTATGTCATCCACCTCACATCCTCTCATCACATCTATGTAAGGAATTTGGGGGGACAGACTCTATATATCTATAGAGCATTCATATGTGATGCAGGCGTGAGCTCTAGAGTTAGTTACAAAAAGGCTAAAAATCAGATCACCCCTTCCCAGCCGGACGATCTCAGGCAAGCTGCTCAAACTCGCTGCTGTGTCCCTGCTCCTTGGCTGGTGGTCTGGGGTCAGTAAGTCATGACTACCAAGTATCTCGTGCCCAGCCAAGGTAGCAGTTTGTGCAGTGGCAGCCCCAGGAGAGGGCTTTTGTGGCCTTAAAAATCATGGCATCTTTGGGCAGCTTTTGAGATAAGCGTCTGTGAGAAATGGGCACTTCTAAGAGAAAGGAGGGAGAGTTGTTCCCCCACTGCCATTCCCTTGGGTGCCTCTTTGATTCCATTCTTGCCCAGAACTGGTGACCAAAGCCACCAGCAGCCTGATCTTCCCAGCCTCACTCCCTCACCCATAGCAGCCAACCCACCTTACCTGTTGGCTCAGCCAGCAGCCTATATACAGTTTTCAAATTGAGGTATAACATATTCGCCTTAAAGTGTCAATAAAATTGTAACAACTTCGTGTAGTGACGGATTGTAATTACACTTAGGGCGAGCACTTCGTAATGTACATAATCACTATGTTGTACACATCAACATAATATTATAGATAACTAAACCGCAATGAAAAGTTTTTTAAAAATTACGTGCACAGAAGTACTCCCCTTGTGTGGACGGCTCAGTGAAATTTTACATGTGCACACCTTCATGTGCAAGATAGAGCATTTTGAGCTTTCCAGAGATTCCCACTCAATACATCACCCGAAGAAGGAACGACTCTTCTGACTTCTAGCATCATGAATTAGTTCTGATCTTGAACTTCATATAAGTAGAATTGTTTTCTTACGTGTCTGGCTTCTTTCACTCAGTGTCATGTCTGTAAGATTCATCCATTCTATTGGGTGCAGGAATTAATTTATTCTTTATCAGGGCCATGTAGTATTCCATTATATGACTATGCTATGATTTCCTTATGTATTTTCCTATTATGAAGACTTACATTGTTTTCCCTTTGGAGAAATTATAGATACTGCTCCTGGGAATATTTTATATATGCCCTTATGTGCACATATGAATGCATTTCTGGTTGGTGTTCTTCTTTTATTTGCTGATAAAATGCCACATATTTTTTAAAATTTTTTAATGTTCATTTATTTGTCAGAGAGAGAGAGAGCCCCTCAAAAGGGTGCAGGCAAGGGAGGGGCAGAGAGAGAGGGAGACATAGAATCCAAAGCAGGCTCCAGGCTCTGAGCTGTCAGCACAGAGCCCCACACGGGGCTCGAACTCAGAAACTGCGAGATCATGACCTGAGCTGAAGTCGGGCGCTTAACTGAGCCACCCAGGCACCCCAAAATGCCACATATTTTTAAGCCAAGACTCACTTGCAGATTTGTCTTTCCAGTCTCTGGAATGGGATTACTGGTCATAGGTGTTTAAGTTTGGTAGGTATGTAAGTTTGGTAGCCCACTTAAGAGCTCTTGATCCTTGGTGGAAAGAACCCAGATCTTCCTCTTTTGACAGGAAAGAAGGAACCCTAGAAATGGACTCGTGTCGAAGTTCCCCACCGAGCCTTGGGGAGGCTGAAGATGATGTGTGCAGGGCTCTGCTTTCACACCTCTGATGCCAAATGGAGGGTGTGCACCAACATCTTTGACTCAGAAGGTTCAAGGGCTAATTAATTCCTTCATCTGACAGCTATGCTCCTCACCCCAACAAAATATTTAACCATTTGATGTGATTTTTGTCCATGCTGCATTCTATACAATCTCCTTTATTTATATTTGTTAAAAACCAAAAAGTTTTAGATTCCAGCCTTAACTGGGGAGGGGTGGCAAAGATGACGGGTGGATTTATCTCCTTGGCTTCCTTCAGCCTGGCTCCTGGCTGTCACATCAAAAAGAAAGTTTCAGATTAGTGCCACCATGCCTTTAACACCTTGCCAATACTTGCTAATCTCTCTTTTTAACAAAGAGCCAGCTTTAGACTCCCTCCTGCAATGTAGAATTTAATGGCATTGCTCTTTGCTTATTATTGTTATTGTAATTATTTTTAGTTGCTTTCTATTTTGGCAAGGAATATTAGCTTTCCATTTGCAGTGGTGAAATGTTTCCTTTTCAATAAATTTACTGTCGTTTAAAGGAGAGTTGCTTTAAAGAGAGATCTGAGTACTGCCCAGATCTGGCAAAATTCCTAAACTGGGGTGTGAATGTTGAAAAAAAAAATCAATGTGGCATGTGAATGGCTGAAACTTCAGAAGCCCAGGGGCCAAGGGGAGAGTCAGGGGCTCACCTGGATTCCATTTATGGCTCTGAATGTGTGACCTTGGGCAAGTCACAGGAGGTGATTTGCCCAAGAGCACACCTTCTTTAGTGTTAACATTTCTTTTTGATGTGAACAGAAAGACTGGGAGTGAATTGAAGAGGAAGTCACTTTCCATGTTTGTGGGTGTTTAATGCCATACCCAGATACTACCTGGAGCCCCTCCAACCCCCCAGTGGTAGACATCTGACATGAAGGGAGATTCTGCCACAGTGTAGTGCCTCTGAAGCTTTCGTGTGCCCATGAGTTTCCTGACTCCTCAGCTGGGACTGGGCAGTGGTTTGAGGTCCTGTTGGTCCCTGGACCTTCCTGTGGAGGTGCCTCTGCGGGTCAGTAACATGTGAGTGGTGGTTGGGAGTGGGGACCTCAAGGACCCACATGTCTGATTCAACCAGAACAGATCCACTTTTATTATCTGGGCTTCTACTTAGGATTTTGTTTGATATAATTTTTGCACAGCTAAAGATAAAAGTTAGAAGTCATTGGCTTTAAAATCTTAAATGGCTGTCTGGCTCATTCTATTTAGTTCTTGAGCAAGCTTCCATTCCAAATTCTTTTGGTTGCAGGAGATGGAATCTGAGCTCAAACCACCCAAAATACCAAATGGAATTTACTGGCTTGCACAGCCAAAATGTCAAGGGTATATCCAGTTGGTGTAGCTGGTTCTATTCTGTCTGTCTCTCTGTTTCTCTGTCTGTATTTGTCTTTCTGTCTCTCCGTCTCTCCTCTCCCTTTCTTAGTCCTCCTTTCTCAGGGCTGGCAGCCTGTCCCCCATGTGTTGACAGTATGGCTCCCAAGAGCTCCAGACAAACATCTCCATTTTCTCATCAGGAAAAACCCTCTTTTTCCCAGCATCCCCAGAAACTTCCTGGAGTTGACATTCGTTTAATTAGCTTGGGCCCATTCCTGAGCCAGCCACTACGGTCACAGGTGTTTGATGCTCTTTAGGGCTCTAAGCCTGAGTCATAGGTACCCCATCTTCATGGAGCCTTGGCAGAAACAATCCACCTGAACCATGTGCCAGGCACTGTACTGAACCCTGTGTGTGTATGAGCTCATCTAATCCACACAAGACCTATGTGCGAGGTTCTCTCCTTGTTGCCTATCACGTAAAGAACACACCTAAAGAATAGAGGCTCCGTGAAGTACTTGCTCACATCACCAGACAGGATTCAAATCCATACACTCTTAGCCATGATCTTGTCAAGGGTGCTATCTATCCGATTTCTGTTTGGACTAAGTTTGGAGAAGTAATCCCTCCACTCCCCAAATTGAGGGATTGCAACCAGACCAGAGACAAGGGTTGCCAAACAGGCAAAACCTCTAAATGTCCAAATACCACCTTAAGGAGTTTGAACCCGTGGTTGCCAGGGGTGGAGAGTGCAGGTGGGTGAAGGGAGTCTAAAAGTAAACTTCCAGTTAGCAAGTAACTAGGTCATGGGGGTGAAGTGCACAGCCTGGTGACTATAGTTCATAATATTGTAACGCATATTTGCAAGTTGCTAAGAAAGTAAATTTTAAACATCCTCATCAAAGAAAAAAGTTCGTAACTACGTGTAGTGACAGATGTTAACTAGATCAATTATGGTGATCGTTTCACAATAAGCACGTATATCAAATCATTACATTGTACCTGAAGCTAATGTAATGCTATATGGCAATTGTACCTCAATCAAAAACAAAACCAAAGCCAAAAATAAAGAAAAAGGTTGAACTTAACTTAGGGAGCCTTGAAGGATGTGACCAGACCTGAGTCTTCGGAAGTTCCTTCTGGGAGATTTACTGCTGGTGACTGAAGTTTTTGTTGGAGTGTATCTGGATCGTTGCTTCCAAGGGGCTCTTTGATTGGGTTCCCCCAGAGGCCCACCCTGAGACAGACTTGAGTGCAAGTGGTCTGTTTGGGAGGCACGGGGAACACAGTAGGGAAGTGGGATGTGGGATTGGGAAAGGAAGGCGGCCGATATGGAGTGCGTGATCCAGCCCGTCAGCCTGTGGGCAACTGGTGCTCAATTCCAGGGCGAACCTCTAGGAGAGGGTGTAGCACATGAGCCTCAGAATCACCCCACCTGAAAGGAGAGGGCGCTGGGGTATCTACATACCAACTCCTGCCAGCTGTTGGTCGAGAGAGCACCTGCTCCAAGGGTGCTAAGTTCCTGGCACCTCTGGACTAGTGAGCATTTGGCAGAGCAGTCTTCTAGGGGTCGTGGGGAAGTGCCCAGGCAGAGATGCGGGTGACTGAGTGGGAGGTCAGCCAGACTCCCTGGGAAAGGTCAGGTCCAGGGTTATGGGTCATACGCTGTGCCTCTCCACTGGGGACGGGGTGGGCTGATGATGCCTGATAGGGGTGAGCACTACCCTGAGTCCATTCGTCTTCTGGAATTTCTGCTTTCCAAGAGTAATGGGCAGCTGGGGTGTAGATATGCGAATCCTGATCTTGGAGAGAGAAGTCCTCAGTTCATTCTGGGTCTTCGTTGTTGGTTTTTTTTAAGTATTTTTTTAAGTTTATTTATTTATTTTGAGAGGGAGAGGGAGAGAAAGAGAAAATCTCAAGCAGACTCTGCACTGTCAACGCAGAGCCCAACATGGGGCTTGAACTCATAAACCGTGAGATCATGACCTGAGCCCAAGTCAAGAGTTGGATGCTGACCTGACTGAGCCACCCAGGGAGCCCCCATTCTAGGACTCTGTAGGTGGATGACGTCAGCGGGTCACAGTTTACTCCTCTGCCATGTAGACACAGCCACGACTGCCTGGGAGAGGTGGGAACAGTGTGTGGACTCAGAGCCTGGCACGGAGCAGATGCCCCAACAGGGCCTGTGGCACCCACACGTCTCTATCTTAGGAGATCTAGAAGCAGCAAATGCATGCTCTACTTTCATTATCTGCCATCAGAATGGCAGCTAATCACAATATCGGTATTTATGAGAAAAATGGATTCAGCATTTTTATTCCAAACAGAAGCTATTGACATTCCTAGAATAGTCCTGGGAGAGGGAAAACCCATTGCTAAACACTCCTTCAGAAACAATTTGCAATCAGTGGGCCAGGCGTGGGGCCAGCCATGTGGTCCTTTCTGGTCTTCTCTGATAAGAGGGATAAAGGCCTCTGCAGGAGGCCAGGGCTAGGGGCAGGCAGAGCCAGGAGTGGAGTTGACATCTTAATGGGAGAGAACACAGCAGAGCCCTGGGATTTCAGCTTGTCTGCCCCGGGCTGATGGGGCTGGAGAGATCTTGGCGGGTGCAGAGGGAGGGGGCTGCAAGGGGTTTCTGCAGCCTGGTTCCCCACCCCTGCTTCCTCCCCTCCCTTACTTCCTCCCTAACCCTCCCTCTGCCCTTTTACCTCCCTTGTCTCTCTTCCTCCCCCTCCCTCCTTTCTTTCCTTATTTTGTTCTCCTTCATTTTTCCTCTTAAAAAATATATTAATGACACAATATTTCTGATATGTACTCTTTGTAAACTGTGACAATATTTAAGACCTTTTGATCCAGACACCTGGGTGGCTCAGTTGGCTAAGCATCTGACTGAGGCTCAGGTCATGATCTTGCAGTTTGTGAGTTCGGGCCCGCTTCAGGCTCTGTGCTGCCAGCTGGGAGCCTGGAGCCTGCTTCGGATTCTGTCTCCTTCTCTTTCTGCCCCTCCCCCACTCGTGCTCTGTCTCTCTGTGTTTCAAAAATAAACAAAAATTAAAAAAAAAAACTAAGACCTTTTGATCCACTGCTTAATCTTCATTTACTCCTCCCTTTCCAGAGAAAACATGAAGGGTGTACTGCATGTCCTTCCAGACTTTTCCCTTTCCAGTGGCATACATCTATATATACCTAGAAAACATCTAACAATGGTTTTCTGTGTGTGTGCTTATATTCTAAATATAGCATCGTACTCTAGTTATCATTCTGCCACTTGCTTTTTTTAAAAAAGACTTTTCTGTAGAGTAGATCTAGGCTCACAGCAAAATTGAGAAAAAGGTATAGTGGATTCTCACATTCTCCCTGCCCCCACACATGCACAGCCTCCCCTGTTATCAACCAGAGGGTACCCTCCCCCACCTGAGGGTACACGAGTTATAATCCATGAACCTACACTGCCGCATCCAGAGTCCAGAGGTTACATCAGGGCTCACTCGGTGTTGTACATTCTATGAGTTTCGACAAATGTATAATGACACGTATCCATCATTATAGTATCATACCATATCCATCATTTTCATTGCCCTAAAAATCCCCTGTGCTCCGCTTTTTCATCCCTCCCCGTTCTCCCAGCCCTGTCAGCCACTGATCTTTTCATTCTCCCCATAGTTTTGCCTTTTCCAGAATGCCATACAGTCAGAATCATATAGTATGTGGCCTTTCCAGAATGGTTTCTTTCATGTAGTTTGCGGTTAAGATTCTTCCATGTCTTTCCTCGGCTTGCTAGCTCATTTCTTTTTAGTGCAGAATAACATTCCATTGTCTGGATTTCCGACAGTTTATTTGTCCATTCACTTACTGAAGGCATCTTATATCACGCCTTTGGCATTGTATCTAAAAAGTCATTTCTATCCCCAAAGTTATATAGATTTTCTCCTATCTTCTAGGAGTTTTATGGTTTTGCATTTTACATTTGGGTCTATGATCCATTTTGTGTTAATTTTTGTGAGCCACTTACATGATTTCTGTTGGTTACACATAGGCACAGGTATAGCCAACATGACTGTGGTTTGTTACTTTCATTCTGAGTGGAAGGGAATTAATGAACATAAAGTTACGACACTTTCCCCATGCAAGTTTACGGATGCCTTGAGTTCTCTGCACCATGGTCTATAGACCAGAAGGAAGGGGCTACCATGGTAGCTGGAAGGGTCCCTTCCATGGGAGTCCCCATGAGGCTCTGGACCCATGCAGCTCTGTCCAGGCTCGGTGGCAGGTGGACAGAGGAGAGAAGGTACTTTCTTGTCCCATTTATGCCTTTCCTGGAGCACCTATCCAGCAGCTTGAGAGACACTTGGGGATAGCACCTTGGGCCTAGTCATCAGCAAGGATAGCTAGGGACAGCCTTGCTGGCAATAGCCAGTGTGGCTGCTAGAAAGGAAGAGCACAGTAGACGCTGCAGGTGACTGACGCTGATGGGCTGGTTGGTGAGCATGGGGGAGACGTCATAGGACCTATTGGGTGGGGGGATGTAGAACCAATGAAGTATGAGTTAGGACTGTTTCCAGGGCCCCATTTGAATCCATAAGCTGAGGAGCTCAAGGACAATTCAAGGTATAATTCTTTTTATTTGTAGAATATATGACTCATTTTTTTTCAAGACCTATCTATTGTTAGCCCCAATTTACAGATTAGGGCCCAGAGAGACAGAAATTTGTTCAAGGTCACATAAGGTCACTGTTCACTAGAACAGTGGTACTAACCCAAGTCTTGGACTCTTAGTCAAGTCTAGAAGATTGGAAGAGACAAAGCTGAGAAGGAGAAGTAAGGTGAGACCTTGGGGGCCTTGAGCATCAGGCTGAGGCATGAAGATCTTGTCCTGATGGCAACTGGGAGCCAAGGAAGGTTCTTGAGTGGGGGAGTGATTTGGCAACTATGGGAAGATTAACCTGGTGGTGGTATATGCTGTGGGTTCGATGGGGAGAAAGTGGGTGGAGATTAAGAGGTTATCCAAGGAGAAATGACGACATTTTGAGGAGAAGCCCTGAATATAAGTTCCCTACAAAGAACCCTCGACTCTAGACAAAGGATGTCAAAGGAGCAAACTCGGTCACAATGAGTCCTAAAGATATCATCCAGGCCCCAGCCATGCATGAAGCCATCCATGGCATCCAGCCATGCCTGAAGTCGCCAGGACTTTTCTCTTATATGACACAATAATCCCTCCTCCCTCAGACAATGTTTAACTTAAGCCAGTATACATTGGGATTCTGTTGCCTGCAACCTAACTTGTCCTGACTGATACACCAGAAGGTTCACCTGGGTTAGGGGTAAGCAATCTATAGTCCATGGGCCAAGTTTGGGCCTACCACCTCTTTCTTATAAATAAAATTTTATTAGAACATAGCCATGCCCATTTGCTTACATACGATCTATGGCTGTTTTGCACTACAAGGGCAGAGTTCAGCTCTTATGACACAGACCCTATGGCCCACAGAACCTTAAATATTTACTATATGGACTTTTTACGAAATGTTTGCCAAGCCCTGCTATGGTCCACAGAACCTTAAATATTTACTATATGGACTTTTACGAAATGTTTGCCAAGCCCTGACCCAGCTCAATCTCTCT
This sequence comes from Panthera onca, assembly GCF_046562875.1. Lineage (NCBI taxonomy): Eukaryota > Metazoa > Chordata > Mammalia > Carnivora > Felidae > Panthera > Panthera onca. The sequence goes on along the minus strand of NC_138340.1, from coordinate 52,445,434 downwards.
CACCTCTTATTAAGGTAGAAACTGGGGCCCAGAGTAGGGCTAACCTAAAATTGGGGCAGGTCCAGAGTCAGAGCTTAGGTTTTCTGACTGCCATCCAGAACCCTTTGAATTGTCTCTCTCAGTCCCTCAGACATTGAAATGTCCATGGGTCCTTCTGAGGATGTTTGATTCATTTGACAGGTGAAACTTTCTCCTAGGCCGAGACAAATACCTTTCTGCAGCTTCCCTGGGATGCTCCTGGGAGTCACAGGGAACCAGGGAAATTGAAATCCATAAATAACCAAGGCTCACATCCCAGCCAGTCCAGCCTGCCTCCTCTAGAGACATGCTAACTGGAGCTGGAGCTGATACGCAGGACAACTGTCCTGTTTGGGACTCTATCTAATTCCCACAGATGCTCTGCTGGCCCTGGGACCCAGGACCAGAGGAAGGCCCAGCTGTAAAATGCTTTTACCATGCTTTGAATAAGATGACACAGGGGTTTAGAGACTCCTCCATCTTAAAGGGACCAAGAGCTGATTCAGGTCATCAGGGGTAGGGACTGAGAGAGTTCATAGGCACAAGGAGTGGGCACCCAGAGAAGGTTTTCTGGAAGAGGCTGTCTAAAGCATTCAAGGACAAATTTTTTAAATGTTCAGGAAATGCTTTGCTACCTCTCTGAACCCTCCCCTTCCCCAGCTCTCTATACTCCAGCTACCTGGGCATAACCCAAACATGCCAAACTTACTCCTACGCCAGGGCCTTTGCACTTGTTGATTCCTCAGCTAGAAGTCCCCCGTGTATGCAAAGAATCAAAGATGATGTTGTGTCAGTGAGGAACTCAAAGTAAGAGAGGAAGTGAGCATGGGGAGATAAGTTTGGACAAGCAGGCCTGGTACAGTGTTTTGGAGGGACTGGACTTCATCCAGAGGGTGGTGGGGCCCCTAAGCAGTGGTTTAGCAGGGACATGACAAAATCAACCATGGGATTAGAAGACTCATTTCAAGGATGTGTTAGAATAAGAAGGCAGTGCCAAGGGGAGGGGCCTGTCCAGGGGGAGGGTCTCTCCCCTGGAAAGGAGTGGGGTGGAAGAGAAGAAGATGGGGTGTCCTAGACTCTCTGCTCCACCTCCTTCCCCTAGCATCTACGCTCGGGGTTGCCATCCAGCTACAGTCCCAGGCCAGACCCCTCCAGGCTATGAATTGGGACAGCTTCCTGGAGGAGGTGACCTGGAGCAGCCCTAGCTGCTCACCCAGAAGGGCTGAACAGGGAGATGTTAGCACAAGACCCAGTTTTGTTACAAGTGGGCTGTGGAAGCTTGGATATCTCTCTGTGCCTCAGTTTCCTTACCTGTCAAACAGGGAGAACACTAGCACCTGTCTGTCGGGTTTTGCGAGGAGTAAGGGAGACTGCCCATGTAAAGCACTTAGCACACAGCCTGCCATAGGATCAGCACCAGAGGAGTGGAGACTCTCTCAGCAATTATTAGGGTCTGCTTTGCTTTGGCTGGAGGTCCCTACAGGGGTGGGGGAATGAGCTGGGAAATGGAAAGGGTTGCTGGAGGCTCAGGGGAGTTCGAGTTATCTTGAAGATGCCCAAATCCCTTCTATCCTTGGGGACTGCTCAGGGCTGTCCTCTACTGGGCTCCCGTCCCCCAGGGCAGCTCCAAGAGAGCCAGTCCTGGACCAGGAGAGGGACCTTATTCTCTGGAACTGGTAGCTGAGGGCAAAATGCCTGCTTTCCGGTCCTACCAGCATTCCTTTGTAGCCACAGCTCACAGGCCAGGTAGAGACAGCCACCATGTGGAAGGTGACAGATGGCCACAAATGAGGGGTGAATGAACCTGCTAAATCATCAGCTGGGAAATTGAGCATCTCACCTCCCATCTGCGAGAGCCTCTTCCCCGTGGAAGAGAGCATATGTTTAGGTGTGCACGTGGGGGGCGTTCAGCGGACGTATGCACACACTCAGACAAGCGCTGTGGCTAGGGCGTGCGCGCACACACACGTGTGGGTACACTTGCATGCTTACATACATACACGCTCACATGCATGCTCTCACCTGCATGCGTGCCCAGGCGCTTGCATACACATATGCACACACGCACACGTGCTGACACCCATGCTTGCACACCCACATGCTTACACGTCCCTGAGCCACATTCTTCCCACTACACACACACTCACAGTTGTCCCTTCACCCACAGGCTCTTGTACACACCTCTCATGTGCTTTTCACATCTGGAAATGCCAACCTACCCCATCTACGCCCAGAGCTCAGGCCCCCCAACAGGTAGATTTGCACCCTTGTATTTTCTCACACAAACCAACACCCATTAAGACGCAAAAGCCCATTTGAACTGACGTCTCGAGAACACATCGGGAATCACGGTGGGGTCGGCTGTCTCTCTGTTCACAGATTTCCTAGCTCTCCTTGAAGGAGGGGTCCGCTTCCCCTCCTGTTGAAGTCGGGCTTGCTCACATGGCCATGAAACAGGGGCGGGAGAGCCACGCGTCATGTCAGGGCAGGAACGCTGAGAGCCAGCTCGCAGTTCCTCGTGTTTTCCATGCCCTCTGCCGTGGCAGCCCACGGCAACCCAGGTGGAGGCTGCCCATTTACTCTGGGCTCAGGGTGCAGTTGGCAGGGAGCAGATGACCCGTGAATAACTGGCAGGTGCTGAAAAAGATGCCCCTGCTGCTGTGAACTACGGAGATCCAGGGGCCTTTGTTACAGCAGTGCAGCACAGTCTTGGCTGACTGAAAACACAGCTATGCACACACTCCTGATGGGCTCACACACACGCGCACACACACACACACACGTGCGCGCACACATGCACGCTCCCCTGGGCTCACACATTCCCTAGCACACTCCAGGCTGGTCTGATGTGCAGGGTCAGGATGCGGAGAGGATGAGACAGGAGCAGGTGTGTGCTTCCATGATAGGGTTGTGGTGGAATTATTTCATTAGAAGAGGCTTTTATGTTATCAAAGGATGCAGCACTCGACCATGCCTGGATGGCGAGGTTTCTGAGGATCAAGGAGCACTTGCTGGGGAATTGGGAGTTAGGCAACTTGGCTTTGAGCCTCATGTGGCTGTGTGATCTTCTCCAGTCTGGCCCTCTCTGGGGGCAGGAATTGCTTTGAATCCAGGAAGGGGTGTTGGTTGAATCTGAATAACAGTAAGCAGCCCAGCAGTGGCCTTCCCCTATGCTAAGTACTTACTGTGTGCCCAGCCAAGCCAGTCTTTTTGCAAGTGTCTGCTCATGGATTCCTCACAGCAGAGCTCTGTGATCTCAGGTTTCACCAGATTAAAGTCCCCTTGGCAAACGTGAGCGGGTGGCTGCCAGTGCCCCAGGCTGGGTGTGGGCACAGCTGACTGGAACCTGCAGAAGAAGAAGGCAAGTGTGATCCAGGGAAGGAGTGATGTAGGGGTCCCAAGGAGTGAGTGGTCATATCCTGAAGGAGTTTGGGAAGACTTCCTTTGGCAAGGGTGTTTGAGCTGGGCCTCCAGATGCTGGTGAGAGCATGGGCTTCGACAACAAGTCCCAACTCCTTTGCTGCCTGGCTGTGGAATTTCGGGTATAGGACTTACCCTGATCAGGCCTCAATGTCCTCATCTGCAAAATGGGTATAATCATTGCTATACTTATCACTGGGTTGTTGTTGTGAGAATAAAATGACAAGATGCTCAGGGAAGACCCAGGCACGGCCAGTCTATGTGTCTTTGCTTGAAGGCTCACTTCTGATGCTCCCACCTCCAGGAAGCCTTTCTTGATCTCTTCTTCTTCCAAACTCACGGAGCAGTTTGTACACCTCTTCACATTCTGGCATGACAGAGCTCAATCACTCATGAATTTGTTCTACATTTTATTGAGCGAGAATCTTCACTGTCCCAGGCCTTGGGCTGGGGGCTACGATGTGGAGTTGAATAAGATGAGATTGGTGCCCTCCTGGAAATGTCTCCTCTATTTGCCTGTAGTCAGGCTGAGGCCTGGTGCTGTGCTCTTTTCTTTCCAACTGCCTGGAGTGGTAACTGGCACATAGATGTGAATCAGGGTCTGGGAGACAGAGGGACAGAGTAGGAAGGGCTCAGGAGTCACGTCCAAGCTCTGCTACTTTCATAGCCTCGGCCAAGTCCCTGCACCTCCCTGAGCCTTAGTTTCTCCATCTGCAAAATGGCAGGGGTAGGGCCTGACCATCTCTAAGTGCTACAGGGCTCTGTCTCTCAAGAGTTGCCAAGCACGAGTCTATTCTCACACTGGAGTGCTACCAGCAGCCAGGGCCCACGCCCGTGCTCACCTCCTCCAGGCCCTGAGTGTGTGCCCTGCCAGAGGAAGTGAGGGAGAGGTTAATGCCAGACCTCTCAGGAGGCGGCCCTTTATTCAGAGTGGCTTAAATTAGCATCTGTGGCCAGATCAGAATCTGAGTATTAATGAGCCATTGAGTCAGAGCCAGTTGTCCAGTGGGCAGTGCTGTTGATGAATTAATCACTTCTGACAGCTTTGAATGCCAACTCTGTGCTCACCCGGAGCAAGCCTGGGGTGGCTGCTGGCTGAGCCACCCAGGGCCAAGGCCGGCCTAGCTGCCCACGGCACCCCCTGCCCTCAGCAGCACGTCAGCAGCTCAGCCTGCGTTCTTGCCGTTCCTAATCTGGGACCTGGCCTCTCTCTCCTTTCCATCCATCACTTCTCCCTGTGCCCTAATAAACTCCCATAATATGCTAAATCACTCAGCTTCCCCAGCTGGAATGATGGCCTCTTCCTCTACTGTTGTCCCCCAGTGGAATGAAATAACACTTTCCCGTCTCTTGGGTAACAATGTGCAGAAAATAATATACTCTCAGAAGCGCATTTTCTCCCTAGGAAGACAGGTGTTTTATTTTGATGAATACTTGTATACTATTTTGGGGATTGGAAGTGAGATCCCCGATGGGAGTATTGAACAAATGACCAGTTGAGCAATGCAAATTGAGGGCAGAGTGGATTTGCTCTAGCAGGAGAGAGGACTTTTAGAGACTATGTGGTAAGAAGAGAAAGGAAGAGACGTGGGGGCACACCTTAAAAGTTGTTCCTTCTGTGTTAGTCTCCTGGAAACTCTCACCGTGACCTTTCATATCCTTGGGCCTTTGCTCAAGCTGTTCCCTCCTTCTAGAATGCCTAGGCCTCTCTTATTGTTCTGAGAAAACTCCTAATCATGTATCAAAGCCCACTCTAGTTTTTCCAATCAGCCCTTTATGGGTTTCCACTCAGTTCAGGAAAGATGGCCGTACAGGCATTTGCAATCTTTCGCTGGATCTCTTTGTATACATATGTGCCTCCCCTGTAGACTGGCTGGGAGCTCCTTGAGGGCAGAGACCTCATCTTATTCACCACAGTAGCGCCAGGATCAGGCGCAGAGCCTATCACGGAGAGCTACTCAGGGAATGGGGGTGGGGAGGTGAATAGAATTAGTCAAATCCTGTTGAAGATCAAAGGAGGTCCTTAGGGAGAAGTTGAAAACCTCTGCCTCGGATTTTGGTCATGTGTGTCTCAGAAGTGATAGCCCTATGAGCCCCATGACCCCCATGATGTCAGAGTCCTCTCAGAGCCCTCAGCATAGTCCAGCCCATGGGTGATGGTTGAGTGAGATAGTCCAACCAGGGTGCTTGGAGCTGAGTGAGACCTGGTGTCTGGACTCTAGCCCTTCACCTAACATCCTTCTCTCTCTTAGGCTCCCTGGGCTATTGACCAGTCCAGACCCTGCCCAGGAGCCAGGCTCAGTATACGCTGTACATCAGATTGTGGTATGCAGGCAGGGTCAGTGGTAGGACACAGAACCCTAGCTCTGACCTCTCGGGGCTCCACTTTCCACATCTGTGAAATAGGCACAGGGATGAGACCTGTCTCCTAGAGCTGTTGTGTGGACTAAATGAAATAATGGATAGGAAGCCTCCGGCAATGTGTCTGCCCAGAATTGGGGGAATCCGTCCCTTTCTTCCTTTCTGTTCTGTCTCTTCCTTCCCTCATCCTTTCCCCTTTCAGCTTCAGCTCCTTGTCTTCCTTCTGCTCTCTCTCAAACTTCCCAATGACAATTAAATGCAGAAAGAGAATGAGAAAGAAAGAGAGGAGAGAGAGAGAGAAGAGACAATGCCTGATTCAAAGGAGCTAATGCTCTGTTGGGGGGCTTTCCGGCATCTGTGGCCCCATCTCTAACCAGCACCCCTAAGGAATGCTTCATGGGCAGCTGTGAGAGCTTTCTCCTATTGGCTGCTGCCTGAGGCCACCAGCCTGGGGCTGGAGGAGGATGAGAAGGGCTGTGAGGGACGGCCTGGGGCCTCTTGGAAGCAGCACTCTGAGGGAAAACAGCTGTCACAAGACGTGGGATTATCTTCTCTGCGTGGGACTCACTTTCATGTCCATGATCACACTAGCTCCCTGAGGTTGTACTGGCGGGAAGAACACAGGGATGGCAGAGGCAGCTGGGAACACAGCAAAGACCATCAGCTTCCCGCCAGGCCCAGCTGCCTGTCTGCAGGGCCTGCATTCCAGACTCCTCATGTGGCAGGGGCTTCCAACAGCTTCTCAGTCTTTCTTGCCTCCTGTCTCTCCATAAAGTAAGCAGGCAGGACCAATCTGTGAAAAGGTGCACGGATACTCATGCATTCATTCACTCACTCATTCATTCATTCACATATTACTTTATTCTCTTCTCAAGCCTGTCCCCAGAGGGATCCTGGTGAGTGTTATGTCAGACCGGGCCCCTCCTCTGCTCAGAAGCCACCTTCCTCAGAGTGGAAATAAAAATCCCTGCCATGGCCTGTGAGGCCTTGCGTGACCTTGCCTCACAGCCCCATCCCCTGGGAAGCCCAATCCCCGGTCAGGGAACCCACATTAACCTCCTGAGGGCTCCTGTCTCCACACTCAGGCAGACTCTTGCCTCAGGGGGTTGTATTTCCCTTCCCTCCACCTAGAACTTGGTTCCCTCCCTTGGATTCCTTCTGCAAGTTTTGGCATAAGGCTGTGGTTTCAGGGAAACTTTCTCTGATCGCCTATTTCATTTTGTACTGCTCCCCCAGTATTCCCAATCCCCTGTATTTTATATATAGCTCCTGTATTTTATATATAGTTCCTTTATTTTCCTCCACACACACACACAGAGTTGTCGTCTTTAAAAGCCCTATACATTCCACTTATCTACTTGCTTATTGTCTGTCTTCTTTTCCACGAATTTAAGCGATGTCAGGGCAGGAGTTTTCATTTATTTTGTTCACATACTGGCTGAAAGACCTTGAGAAAGTGATGTAATCTCCATGCCTCAGTTTCCCCATCTGTAAAGTGCAGACGACTATACCTGCAACCTGACAGTGTTGTTTGAAGACTGGAGTCGTGGGTGTGTAAGGGGCAAAGCTCTGTACTGGGTAGTGATACAGACCCATGGACCCAGTAGTGAACTGGACACACATCACAGGGGGCTCTGTCCTGTTGTGGGGTGAGTGATGACGCATTTCTGGTGATGGTGGTGTGGGTAGTTCCCAATACAAGGCCCTGCACCTCTCCAGCCAAGTGCTTTCTCTTGGCCATGCTGGGCTGGACATGCTAGAACTTCTTGCTCCTAGAAGAACATGTTGGCCAATGAGGGATGGCAGGTGTAGAATGGATACCCAGCTTCCTGCCCCTCCATAGGATGGCACTTGGCTGTGCTCTATGCTGGGGGGATTGTCTCCAGTTACTCACAACAGTAACCTACTCAGTAGTGAGTCACTTGTATACTCCTTCCCCTCTCCACCTTCTCCATTCCTCTATCAGTGCTTCCTGGGGTCATTTCCTAAATAAGCTGCTTGCATTCAAATCCTTGTCACAGGGTCTGTTTCTGAGGGGAGTCAACTCAAGACAGGTGGATTTTTGAAGGGGGGAGGTCTTCATGGGGAACATTTGCCATCTTTTCTTTACCAAACCGGCCAGGACTCTCCATCCCAAGAGTTGTCTCTGTGGTTTTCTCAAAAGTGGCCTTGGAACTTGCCTTTGAAGTTCCACCTGTTCCCACAATGGAGCTCCTGGTCAGCACCTGGGCTGCATGAGAGGAAGAACTACTTAAGGTAGTTGAGGATTTTCTTCCCTCCAACTAGAGTTGCCACAGGTCAAAGAAGAGTATATTTGGTTGAGTCAAAAGGTCACTGGGAGGAAAATGGCTTGTGGGGGGAATTCTTCTAGGACATCCTCAGGCCATACATAAAGGGAGAACTGGTCTGAAATAGGTTGGTCCTAAAATACAGGAAGAGTTCAGCTGGCTCTTGTACCAGCTTGTGGACTCAACTGTTCATTCACTCATGTCCTCAGCATACATTTATGGAGACCCCACCCCATGTGTCAGGATCCAGTGATGCAGTGGAAGACAAGAGAGGTATGGCTCTGGGACAACAAGGCCATTTTAGGGATGTGGTAGCTTCAGACTTTGGGGATCTGTGTTATTGGGAGTCTGGTGGATTTGGTCCCCAGTGAAGGGAGCTGAACTTGCCCTCTGAGGGTCCCTAGCACTGCTTTGGGAAATAGCAGTGATCAGTTAATTTGCACCCATGGTTGGTGCAAGAAGGCTGGCACCTTCTTGGCCATATTGTAGAGGTCTTTTTATACCCTCTGGCCTTGCAAGTTCTCCCAGTTACCCTTGGAAAGGGGCTTAGAGGTGATTGGCTCATCCCAATAGAGAGAGAAACCAAGTCCTGCCTTCTGTCTTTCCAGGCAGAGCTCATGTGACTTAGAAGAACATCAAAACTGCAGAGAACCAAGCCTTGGGGTGGGGTAATAAAGCCTTCACAGACCAGCTGGTCAGCTGGATTTCTTAGAGAGAATGAGGGGAAAGAAAGGGTGAAAGACCGAGAAAGAGAAATTCTCAATATGAGAATCATAGAACAGCTTAGAGCCCATGGGCTGGAAATGAGAGGTTCCTGGGGTAATTTATATTCCAAGCTTCATTCCCAAAGCTAGAAACCTCTAGAAAGCACTCTCTGGTTATTTACACACCACCAAGTGAACTGTTTTTCAGGGGGGTGGTATGTATGTTTGTGTGCATTTGTGCACATGTTGGGAGTGTTGTGGCTGGTCAGGGTAATGACTAAAACCTTTTGGCTTTTGGAGCTGCATAACCAATAGTGGCAAAAGTGAACTTTTACTCAGTGCTTATGGTGTACCTGTGGCCATGCTGAATGTGTTCCATGTGGGGTTTTCTTAGCCTTCGCAGAAATCCAATGGGACAATGTAACAGGCAGGTCCTGGAGTGAAAGAGAAGGTGCACACACATGGGGAAATCCAAGAGTGTTTCGCAAAAGGTACAGGGAAACCAACAAAAGGTAATGAACCATCTGAGGTCAGCAACTTTGGGTCCAAATGGACCAAGGGAAGGAGATGTTACTGGAAAACTATGAGCATGGCCACAGCCCTTGGCAGGGCTGCCTGACAGAAGCTGTGCCTTCAACAGAGGAACGCAGCCAATCTGAAGTGACTCAGCAAGGAGGGAGCCCTGGGGAAAACATCCCACTGTGGGATGGGTAGCATGCCCTTGGACTTGAGCGTGCACCCTCTCCTTGCCCTCTCATCTCCTGCCAGGGCCTCCCATTGGCTGAATACACCTGTGTGTCAGAGGACCTGGGAGCTTGATGGTGTAGTCATTATAGGCCAGCCTTCTGGGCCACAGGGCAAGGTGCAAAGGGCTGGAGAGCAGACCTGGAGTGGGGAACAGAACATGTCCAGCTGAGGGAGGTGCTATAATCATCATTCCCACACAGGACTGGCTAAGGGATTTTTAGGGCCTCGTGCAAAAGTGAAAATGCCAATATTCTTGTTAAAAATTATTAAGAACTTCAAAACAGTGACGAGAGAGAATTAAGACACGTCACCTGCCCATGACAAGCCAATCTTGTTCCCTTATTTCAGATGAGCAAACTGGAGGCAGAGAGATCTGACACCTTATCCAAGATAGTTACACTTGGACTTCGGTCCTGGCTCTGTGCCTTTCTAGGTGTGAGGCTTCAGACAAACTACTTAAGTGGCATACAGGAGTGCCTCAAGACACATTACTACTTCAGAGGCATTGTTAACAAGGAGGGGATAAAATCAGGTTGAGGGGGTTTGTGCCAGGACCATGTCTTTGGGAGCTGTCAAAGGTGATCCCGTATGGGGTTCCTTGAGTCCTGTGCACATCATGGATGCTGAGGTCGGCAGCAACTTTTGAAATAACGTGCTCCCAACCTCAGTTTGCCTCGGAGTTCCTCTAAGCTTCAGAGCACTGATTCCTGAAGTGTTATTGCCTGGAGTTTGGGAAATGATGTGCTGAGCTGGAAAGAGCGCAGGAATGGGAGTCAGGAAAATCGGATTTCACTAGACCGGTGTTGACATTATCTCATTCATCCTTACAATCATCCATCAGAATGACTGCCTTAGCTACATCACATGCTTTACTGAACACTTACCAGGCACATCCAGTGCACAGTTACTCTAGCATCTAAGTGCTCTTAGCACCCTCACCTAGGGAATTCTGGTCAAAGAGAGTCACTATTGCAGTAGATTCTATCAGTGCTTACCCCCCATCATGCTTACCCACTGCACAGAGCAAGCTGAGAATGCTGGATTTAATGCCCATGGAGGTAGCTCTCAACCAGTGATGGGTAAGGATTGGATGGGAAAATACCCCAGAGTCCTCATGCTCTGAGTCATGAGATGACTCTGAGGCATGTTCTATGCTGTCCTCAAGGACCCCCCCTGTGGGGGTTAAGCTCTAGTCACCCATGGGACCTGGCTTGACAGGTCCTCTCTTGGCTTCCATTGATTCTCCCTGTCTCATTTTCTGTCACAGAGAGCCTCTAAGATGGCTCCCATGATCACCAACTCCTGGTATTCACACCCTTATAGCCCTATCAGGGTTTAGTGTGTGTGGCCAATAAAATATGCAAAAGTGATGGTATGTTGTATCTGAGATTAAGTTATAAAATACACCATGGCTTCTCTCTTGATCTATCTACTCCCCACCCCCACCGCATCCCCCATCACTCACTCTGAGGAGTAGCCTGCTTCCATGTCACGGGGCAGCCCTGTGGAGAGACCCACATTGCAAGGAACTGAAAAACCCCTGGCCAGCAGCTGGTGAGGAATCCAGGTCTGCCAACAACCCTGAGAGTGAACTTGGGAGTGAATCTTTCAGCCTCAGTTGAGTCTTCAAATGACCACAGCCCTGGCTGACAGCTTAACTGAAACCTTATGAGAGGCTCTGAGCTAGAAGTGCCAAGCTAAACCACTTCCAGATTCCTGACCCTCAGCAACTCTTAGATAATAGGCATTTGTTGTTTTACACTGCTAAGCGTTGGGTTAAATTTTTTTTTGACAGTAGATAACTAATACACTTTCTCACTTCAGTACTGATGTTTCCTATATTCACCTCCCAAACAAACTATTTAAAGTTAAATCCTTGTTTCAAGGTGAGCTCCTGGGGAAACTCAGACTCAGACCATTACCCAAAGACACCTATCTGGTAAATGAAAGAGATAGGATTTGAACCCAGAGCCCATGGAGTGACCGTCCAAGAGCCCAGTATTGTGTGTACTGGTCACTCTCAGCTCCAACCTGCAGGTGCCTTGGTTACAGGAATGAGGTCTCAGTTCCCTTGGTGGCCTCAGAACCCAGCTCTGTGCCTCCCATATACTAGGTGCTCAGTATATGCTGCTTCCTTTCTGCTCCCCCCTCACTGGCTTTTATTCTGGATATTTGGCTGCAGTAAGCATATCTCCCCCTTTTTAGATTGAGATTTCAGAAGATAAATTCTGGAGTTAGGCTGCATTCAAATCCTGGCTCTGGAACTCACTGGCAGGGTGACTGTGGGCAAGTCCTTTACCTGTTTTGTGCTTCAGTTTCTTCCTCCATAAAAAGGGGATAATAATGGTATCTACTTTATAGTGTTGTGGGGAGGAACATGAATGTATGCATATTCTTAGTGCCCAGAACACAGAAGTGCTGTATAAGTGTTTGCTTTACTAGGACCATGTCGTGCCTGTCTCCATTCTTCCTAGTCATACCCATCTGAAGGGCACATAGCTCAGGGAGCCATTACCTGCCATGATTTGAGAGAAGACTTTGAGGGACACGAGAGATGATTTTTTGCAATTCCCAGCACCCCCTATGGACACTTACCAGGCATATAACTCAGAGTGAGCTCTCACCTTAGCCCACAACAGACAGCAAATCTCTTTGGGAGTGAGAAGGGGGATGAGGATGGGGAGCATATTCTATGAACTTAATTTTTTTTTTTTTTTTTTGCCAAGAAAGAATCCTGGCTGCCTTCCCAGCAGGTGCTCAGTAAATACACATCAAAGTATGGATTGGAAAAATGCCAAATGAACATGGATGCCTTGAAAACAAGGGTGCGTTTTACATAAAATAACATCTCCTGTGGACACTCACACAGCAACAGCCCAGAGCACACATATTTCCTGCCCTCTTCTCTCCCCTCTGAACTGGTGACCCCAACTCCTGGCTGATGTCGGTGTCTCTACTGGAGCCACTGAAGGCACCAAAATTCATATTCACCTCCCACTTTGGGTTAGGAATATTGGCCCATGTATGCCCTGATTATGCTAATTAACTAGTTTTTTTTTTTTTAAGGAGACAATTATTACCTTCAGTTTGACAGTTTCTAACCCCATTAGCAGTCACAGCTGCCAGCATCATGGTGCTGATTAGTTACCTCGAGTTGCTCAGAGAAAGATAATTATCCTCAGGATGCACCCCCAGCCTCTCCTGCCATGATGGGAGCACTGGGCTCCATGACTTCTACAGTGAGCAGGAATCTAGGGAGATGAAGTCACAGCCGCCGAGGTGCCAGCTCTGACTCTGGTTTAGGCAAAGGCAATTGCAGTTGGAGGAGAAGTCACAGGAGTGAAGATCCAGACAGCTGGGGCTGCTTTCCCTGGTCAGAGGAGCCAGAGCAGCGAGAGGCCGCCTTTCTCCCATCCACACCGCTTTCCATGGTCCTGAATCACTATGCACGGGAACTCCCGGCTTCTCCGAACTCCCGGCTCCTGGTTCTGGAAAGTCATGGCCACCTATTCCCATAGCTCACATCTTTTCTTTGGTTCTTTAAATTCTTTATCTCTTGATAAACATTTTGTCTCTTTTTATACTGTCACTGAATAATTAGGCCCGTGACTTATTAATAATTCACGGGAGCGATTTCATATACCTTTGACAGTTCCATAACGGTTCTGACAGTTCCATACTTTATTTTTGTCTCTGGGAGGTTGGGAGGGGGGCTCTCGTGACCTTAACTGCCTTCTCCAAGGCTCTGCTTTTGAGTAGTGGGTGCGCTTGGCGGGGACAAGGATGATGCCTCCCACAAAAGCTGTCTTCCACCTTAGGGAGCCAAGGACAAGGAGCTGACCAATGCCACCAAAGGGCCACTAATGAGGAAGAAGAGGATCTTGAGCACAGGATGAAAGTCTGAACCAGGGTCTCTGGCCCCCATCTATGTCATTCTAGTTATAATCACAACCCCCATTTATAACCACTTTCTCTATGCCAGGTACTGGGGTAAAAGCACTTTGCATGTAATTCCTTTTCCCTCTGACATCCACTAGAATGTTGAGAGGTAGGAATCATTAGGCCCATTTTACAGATGAGGATACTGAGATTCAAAGATGTCAAGGCCCTTTCTCAAAGCTTGTGAGTGCTGAGTCCAGGATTTGAACTTCAGAGTCTATATGAGTCTCCTTTCCTCTGCCACTTTACCTGGCCTATAAACTGAGTTTATAATCCTTACCCAACAGTTGTGGGGTAAGAGGGGATGATGTCTGTGAAGCACTTGGTGCCAGTCACTAAGTTCCTTTCTTCCTTTTCCTCCTTAATCTACCCCCCTCCCAATACTTCTGACGCCTCACGCCTCTCCCCCCATTCTCCCTGGGGCTGACTGGTCTGTATTGCAGACAGATGACCTGTGGGGCTCCTTCTCAGGCTGTGTGCACCTTCAGCCTACTCTGCCTATGGGTAGCTGTGGCTGGATTGTATGAGAGTTCCTAGGCCACAATTGTGGATATTGAGAAAGTGTGTACATTTATGCATGCACATGCACTATGGGCTAGCACATCTTCATATGTGTACACGCACATGTGGTGTTCATATGGGTGCAGGACTTGAACACACACACATGTGTGTATGTGTGTGTGTGTGTGTGTGTGTGTGAACATGTGCTTATGACCCTGCATATGGACAGACATTTTCCCCTGAGCCATAATACACAGTGCTGGGTGAGACAGAAGGCCAGATGGTGGGAGAATTCCACAGCAGATGAAGGAGGGATTTAGCCTGAGGACAGGCTCCAACGTTTGCAGGGAGGAGAGGAACAAGTGGAGGGTGAGGTCACCCAGGGAACACCCAGACTTCCCTCCAATACCCACACCATTCATGGCCACATGTCACAGTTGCAGAGATCCAACCAATCCATGTAGCAGATGAATAAACCAAGACTCAGAGTGGGCATCGCCCTGTGCAAGGTCATACATGTGTAGATGGCAGAGTCAGGAAGACCCCAAGCTCCTCAGCCAGGCTCAGACTTTCCTGAACTCTGGATCTGAGGCAAGGACTTGTTTGAGGTGGTTTGTGTGAAAGGTGATGTAAGGCATAGAAATGGGGGAGCAGGAAGACTGTGAAGGGAACAATAATGCAGGGGTGTATGATCCACGTTGCCGTCGTGGCAACAAGACCTCAAATCTGCCAGAACCTTCTGCAGAGTATATAGAAGTCTTCCAGAATTGTCCATTAGGTTCAGGCCCCCATTTGTCAAGGGTTGCCTGGGACAGGGGTGCTGATTCCCCTTACTTCTGAGCTGCATGTGCATGAGGTCCTAATGAGCTCCATGGACACCACCACATTTAGGCAAAGGCTCTGGCATGTCCTTGAACAAAGTGAGAAGGAGATGGCATAGATAGCCATGACAGAAATCAGAAGGGTCAAGAGCATGTGAGTCAAAATCAGAGGTGTCAGATGTATTCTGGGCACCAAACGCATCTGCCAAATACATCGGCTTTCTTTGGGTAACTCCTTGACAATTCACCTATTTGTGCCCCTGCCCCTGGCAGGATCACTCACTCTGAATAATAATAAGACCTGATAACACTCACTAAGCCTTTGCCGTGTGCCAAGCCCTGTTCTCCTCACTTTGCATATAGGAACTCATTTAAACCTCCCAACCACCCTGCGAGGTCAGTGCTATTATTATTGTTTCCATTTTACAGTAGAAAAAATGGAGGCATAGGTAGTAAGTGGCAAAGGTTGGGTACAAACGTGGGTCCAAAGTCTGAGTCTCTAGTTCCATTCCTATGATACCCCAAATTCTAGGAAACCTGACCCCCAGAAGGAGCTCTGAGAGATTTCTATCTCAGCAGCATGTGGCCAACAGGTAGCTCAGGTCAGTTCCTGGGGAGGGATGAATGTGAGTTTGGGCAGCACCCAGAGAATAGGGGTCCCCTGACCCTCATAGCCTGGGGGTGTCTCTTTTAACCCCTGTAGGACTTGAGTGGGACTGCTCTTTGCAGACTTCTCTAGGCTTTTTCCTCTGCCTCTGGCCGCCCATCTGGGCCTGGGTCTCAGCAGAACCTTGTCTCACATCCTAGAGGTGCAGGCACAAGGGCTGCTGAGAAACAGACACCCAGCTCAAGTGGCCTCTGCAGCTTGCTTTCCAGCCGCTGTGGCATCTGAGTTGCCAGGTCATTGATAGCTGGGAAGCCAGCCAGGCCACAAGTGCCAGCTGATTGCTTCTGAGTGCATGACTTCTTGGAAGCTTCAAGGCCCGCTCCTCTCTGCTCACTTGGGCAGGGGTCAAGGCTCACCAAGGGGTCATATGCAGTGGTGGCGGGCAGTACGATGTACTGGGGCACCTGGCTCCCTCCCCAGCTGGGCACCTTGGTGTCTCTCACCCTCCCTAGGATCCCTCTGGACAGCAAAGGGATGGGGATAAACCAGGTTTCCCCACTCGGGGTTATAGAGGATGGAGTAGGGTCATGATCTACATTGGGACCACGCATCCACTAGTCAGTAAGCTGTGTCTCTGGGGCCTGCATATCTTCTTCCCTGCTAGATGCCATTGTCACACAAGCAGGCAAGTGCTTAATGAACATGTAGTGAATAGATTCACATACAATTCCCGATTATTGTTATTACTATTATTATTAATGGCGATCGCTGGCTGAGAGTTGTCTCTGCACGAGGCTCTGTTACAAACATCACCGCATGTGATCTGCAAAGGCCTGGGGGGTGAGCATCTCCATTTTGCAGATTAAGAAATGGAGGCTGAGAAAGGTTGAGCCACTTATCCCCCATCACACTGCTAGTTGGGACAAAACAGGGATCCTAGTCTGGGTCTGGCTGACTCCCAGGTCTGGCCTCTTAGCCTCTGTTATGCTAAATCAGCACTGCAGCTACTAGCTACTATTGACAGAGTATTCCCGTGAGCAAGGCCCCAGCAAGGATTTTTGTAGATACTGTCTCATTTAACCTTTGCAACAGCCCATTGAATGGATGAGGAAACAGGCTCAGAAGAAATGAAGCCAGTTGCACGAGACCCCAGGGTTCAGAAATAAGGGAGTTGAGTTCAGAACCCACATCTGGCTGCCCGAAAGCCTATATTATTTTGACTAGCATAGTGTCCCCAGATCCCCCAATAATCTCCACTCCAAATAAAGTCGGGATATGTGGGTGACAAATCCTCCTAGAACATCCATCATGCACCGTAAACCCGTCCCTGCAGCCCCCATGATCTGTGCTCAGGTTGTTCAAAGCTCTCTCTCCCTGTGCTACCAAGAGGTAGAAAATGGGGTCAAAGTCTCCGGCAGGAGAGGAGTGAATGCAAGATGACAGTCCCGTGGCCGGCGGGCCTGTGGGCAGGAGGGAGTGGAAATGGGTTAGTGTCCAGGGCAGCGCTGACCCACTTTGGGGTTTGTTTCCTCTCTCTAAGCCTTCCTCAGGCCCCTCCTTCTCTGCCCATCCGGACTGGGTGAGCGGGGTTGCCCCCCATCCACAGGGCAACTGGGGACACTAGGAAAGATCTTTCCCTCTTTGCCTTTGCCGGGGTAAGCACACGCCTGGCACCCTCAGCATCAAGGAGACCTGCCTGGGAGATTTCAGCATGCCCGTCTGAGCAGGAACAAGGGGCCAGCTCGGCAGGCCCTGGGAATCGTTTGGAGAGTTGTTACAAGTTGGCGGTTTCTAATCTGAATATCCACAAAAAGGACATCCCTCAAAGACAACTGTGAAAGCTGCCGCCATTGATTCAGCACCCACTATGTGCCAAGAACTTGACATATCTTGCAAAGAGTGCTCTCAATGGGTGGAGGGACTGGAGTCATGTTCAACCGCCCCACTCTAGATGAGGAAGGGAGGCTCAGAGAGGTTTAGCCACTAGCCAGGATCACACAGTAGGTCTGCTGGGATTTAAGCCCAGGGCTTTCTGCTTCCAGAGCCTCCAGCTTTTCCCTCTATCCTATGCTCAGCCTTGCCAGTTCTCTATTCTAGAGCAGTGGTTCCCAGTCACAGAGAAACTTATGAAAAATCCAGAATTCCCTGGGAGATTCTGAACTGCAAGTCAGAGATGGGTCCTGGGAAACTGGATTTTTTTTTAGAAGTTTTGGTGGGATTGGGAGCCCTAATTTAAGGAGATGCCCAATCTGAAAGTGCAAGTTACATTCTAGGTGGGGGTCTTAGTAGCCAGGGACTAAGCGTCTATCCGTCTTTACCTGGGTTGAGTCCCCCTGGATTGGACAACTAGGGAACAAAACGGCAGAGATTCCTAGAATTGGAGGGAATTTGTTCTCTGAGCACCAGGCCTCCTGTGTGCTCTCTGGTTTCAACCCCAGCAGGTGGGGCTCAGATGAGAGCCCCTGCCTGGGGCCCACATGCCAGGAACTGCTGTGGGTCAGGGGAAGGCAGCAAGGGAAGATGTGTTTGCAGCTGCTGCCCTGACCTCTGACCGGGCCCCGCCTGGCCGGCAGACTCAATCCTGGGGCAGGGCTGTTGGGGGAGGCAGTGACGGACCACACGTCAGCTCAATGAAGCACAAGGATCTGGCATGTGGCAGGCCCTCAACACATCACAGCTACAGCCTCCAGTCGCCCAAAGCAGAAATCGACTCATCCTCGATTCTGTTCTCTCCCCCATGGCCCTGCTCTCTGCCCACCACACCAGACCCAACACTGGGTCCGGCCCACCTGTCTAACCTCTGTGGCACCGTCTGCCCCCACCAGCTGCCAGTTCTTCTGGCCTCCTGTCTGTACTGTGCACACTCTCATGCCTGGGGATTTGCATTTGCTATTTTCTCTTCCCTGTAATGCCTCCACTCTGCTGGGCTTGCTCCTTCTCCCCTTGAGTGTCACCTTCAGAGGGGCCTTTCCTGAGCACCCCCTCAGGAGCAACCCATCCCTGGCCTTAACATTCACTGTCTTGGGCCCTTGACCCCCTCCTAGCCCACATCATTATCATCATCTTTTTTTATGGTTCAATGTATTAGTATATCTTCTCCACGGGGCAAGAAACATGCATCAAGCTAGTGGTTGGTTCATAGTAGGCGCTCAATACAATTTTATCTAGTGAGTTAATGAATGATTAACACACAATCTCAAACTCGGGCTTCTGACTAGATGTCTTGGCTCCTGCTCCTGGCTCCCTGCCACTTCTGGGATCTTTTGAAAACAAGACCAAAGGCACTCACATAATCATAGTGAAAAGATGACTTTAACAAAATGTAAAGAAAAATTAGGTACAGTGAGAACCAGTGTGGTCAGAGTGAGGGGCTGGGCAGAGAGGGCTGCTAGGCAGGGCCAGGGGGGCCCTCCCTCCCCCGGTTAGGTCCAGGGCTGCCCCCTGCACACGGGATAGGCCACCGTGCCCTGGGCTCCCAGGCAGAGCTGACCATGGAGCGGGGGAGGGGGACACAGCTTGTTCACCTCCTTTCAGCCACCTGGTGTCATAGCCACCCCCCCCCCTCCCCTACTGGTGGCCCTGCTCTTTGTCGCCCAACATCAGAACCTCCTGTGTTTCTTGGCTGGGTCACGAATGATCCTATTTGAGATGAGAAGATCAAGGAGACCATGGAAACATTTCAGGGAGAGAAGAAACCCCAGCTCCACAGGAAAAACAGCATGTGTGTGCTTGCACATGTGTGTGGAGAGTGTTGTGATATGTATGCATGTATGTGCACATGTAAGCACGTGCGGGGGGAGTGCACATCTCCCTCAGATGTTCTCAAGTCCCACCCTTGTGTTTAGAGAATCTTCACAGGAAGCTCCTTCCAGCACGATTCTTATCCAAAAACTCCCTCCCCAGCCCTCACCTCCACTCCACGGTGGCAGACAATATACCACGTCCTTCTGACCCGGGCAGGGTGCCTGTCCCTGGCAAAGGATGATCCCAAGCAGACCCACTGGGGAGGGGAAGGCTCTCTCCCTCCCGTCTCCCGTGTCAGCTGCCTCCTAATCCACCTGCATTCCTTGGAACAGGTCTTGCGGGTTATAAACCACATCCATGCGTGTTCTGAGTTGCAGAGCCTGAGCATCTGTTCTGACTCCTCAATTGGCAGAGGAGAAAATGGAGGCTGGGCAGGGGAGGGACTTGCCCAAGGTCGTGTAGTCGTCAGGGGCATGCCAGGGACAGAGCCACCTTCTGACTCTCAGTTTGGTGCTTAAGCTAGGACGACGCGGCCCTGCTTCCGGGAAGGTGACAGTCCAGCACATGCTCATTGACACTCTGTACATCTATAAAACCACCTGATGTGTGCTCTGGATGAATAGGGCTACCCTCTCCCCAAGCCAAGACCCTGCCTTCAGGGAGCCCTGGCTGGGAGAGTGGGATGACCATGGGTTTGATGAGCACCCGCGTGAGGGGCACAGTCTTCCCCGTGAGGGTGACTGGGGAAGGGATTGCAAGGCCTTGGGTTGTTCGTGGGCCCGTGTCCTGTGTGCCCTGCATGGGTCAGAGGAGCTGAGACCCAGTGGTCCAGTGGTAAGTGCCTGGCTCTGGGCTCAGCGACTCTCCCTGTGTCGTGGGGTTGAATGAGCTCACTTAAGATGTGTGTGGTAAGTGATGTGTGTGGTGTGTGCGTGGCATGTGTGTGACATGCTTGGGGCAGGTGGAGGGGGAGCCTGCTAGGTCCCCCTCCAGCAGCCATGAAGAGGCAGAACGAGCGGATGGGGTCTGAGTCTAGGGAATGGGAGAGAGGACGCTGGAGGGAGAGAGAGAAGCTTGCAGAGTCAAACCCACCTTAAGCCAGTGAGACGCTCAGGTGAAGCCCAACAGTTGCCAAGCAACCATTCCACTTGGCAGCCTGACACCTGCACCCCGCCCTCACGGGCCACCATCTTTTCCTTCCCTCACCCGCTAACCAGGGACCTGGTGAGCTCCGGTTCTGATCCCGTCCCCTAGTGCCCCTCAGCAAAACCCATTTGTTGGGCCTACATCTGCCTTTCCAGGAACAGAGCTGCTGGCAAAGCTGGGACTGAGCACGGTGTGTCCTGGGGATGGAGGGTGCTGGGGTTTCAGCTTGGCTACCGCCAAGTCCCAGAGGAGACAGACAAGAAAGGAAGGACGGGGTCAAAAATTCCTTGAGCGCCGCTTCTGTGTCTGACACTCTGCGGGGGGGGGGGGGGGGGGGGTGCTTGCGACCACTCCCCCACTTAATTTTTACAGGGAAGGCTTGCTTTCATCAAACCCATTCTACGTACAGTAGAGTTTGAGGTTCAGAGAGGCACAGCAGCTCACCTGCAGTCACACAGAGGACAGCACAGAGCTAGGTCCTGAGGTTCTGACTCCCAGGCCCCAGGTGAACTCTGTTCCACCACATTTCTCAGGGCCTCCGCATCTGTAAAATGAGACCATAGGAACAGATAAGAGATAATAAAAAGATTTATCTTGCACGCCAGCTCTGACCCATTGTTAGACTTGTCTGACCACTGTGTTGAGAATTGTGGGGCTAAGTCTGGGCTCAGTGGAAGAAGCACGGTCCCCGAATGGCACTGGCTGCCCTGCCTCAGGAACCGAGGGGTGACAGTGCATGTGCTGTGTGAGAGCTGACTTTCTGAGTATCCGACCAGCTCGGGTATTTTGGCGCTGGGATCTTAACCCGTAACTGTAGTGGCCTTGGACAAGTCCTTGCACGTCCCCAAGACACGGATCCTCACTAGGCTTGACCTGGGAACAGCTTCCTCTGGCGTCTCTGCAAAGGACAAAGCTGGCTGCTTGGCTTCCCTCTGCTTGTACCCTCAGCAATGAGCAGCTGTTGCCTAGCAACAGGGGACAGGTGGGGGGAATTGGAGGGGTCTGCAGAATCCTAGAATCTGGGCACACATCCCGCTTATCTTCCACAGCCCAGGCACGGGTCTCGAACATCCCATGTCGGCCCACCGAGAGTCCTCAGAGCTGAGTTCAAGCCCTGGCCGTGGCAGACATGCTGAAAGACTTAGGGCACCCTGGGCACCCTCGCAGTTCCTTCATGTAGAACACTGGAGAAAAGTCACTCCAACCCTGGAACCTGCCTCCTCCCTCAGAGGCTCATCTAAAAACTCAGAGACTGGCTCAGATGTCCATCTCCCACCCCAGTCAAGCCTGAGACCATGATCTGTCCCTAGTCACCTATTAAGAGCATGCACTGTGTGTCGTGCCTGGTGCTACATTTGCATATATTAGCTTATGGAATCCTGACAACAACCATGGGAGGCAGGAACTAGCTTTATCCCCATTTCACAGATGGAGAAACTGAGGCTCAGAGAGGTCGGGTCACTAGCCCAGTATCACACAGCCAGGAAGCGGCGGAGTGGCAAAGTCAGGATCTGAATCCTGGCCTGTGTGAATCCAGAACTTAGGTTCTTAAAACTCAACCTGACAAGCCCTCCCCTAGACCCCCCTTTGTTCTAGGTCCTCCTACCAGCGAGGCCTCCTCACTGCCCCCAAGGCCCCTCTGCTCTGCAGGAGGACATTAGGGAAGGGCTTTTAAAGATCAAGACTTTGGAGCTCATCCCCTAACAGTGGTGTAGGGGGGCTTTGAAGTCCAGGGAGAACAGCAAAAGGTCAAGTTTCCTGCCCGGCCTGTCCACAGGGAGGCCATTCCTCAGGCTATTTGTAGAAACATCCTGCTCTGGCCTGACACTTGCAGCCCTCCCTGGCACCCTGGCCCAGGTGAACAGAGGTCCTCAGTCTGGCAAACAGGTGGGAGTGTCTGTGTGTATGGGGGGGGGGGGGTGGTGCTGCAGAGAGGGAGACAAACAGGGACCAAGTAGTGAGACAGGGAAGGGTGCAAAAAGATTGGAAGGGCAGAGGAGGCAGTAGGGGTGTGCAGAGGGGAGAGCCACCTGTGAGAGTGGGGGGAGGAAGAAGAGACAGCATTCAGAGGGGGATTCGGGGAGAGGGGAGAGGAGATGTGGAAGAGAAAGGGGGTGGGGAAAAGGACAGGGGCTGCCAGAGAGAGACAAGGTCTCAGAGTAGTAGACAGGTGAGGAGGAGGAGTTGACCTGCTCCTCAAAAACCCCTTGCAGCTGCCAGCACTCGCCGGCCAGGAGTCAGGGGCCAAGTGGACAATCTAATGAGAATTCCGGTCTCGTTGCCAGAGCTCTGGAGACCCCGCTGCTGCCAATCACCCTATGCGTAGGCCGCTTGGGGTTCTAGCGACCAGGGCCAGGTTTCCACTGCCCACCCCAGCTCCCCACACCCCAGGAGGGCAGGGCTCCCTTGTTCCAGAGAACCACAGTCTCTCCTAGGTAGGGGGAAGGATCTAGGACTCAGACCCAAAGCAGAGATCCTCTCCATGATCTCCTTCCAAGTAGATAAGCAGAATCTTCTTGTATGTCTCCCTGCACAGAGAGCTTATGTCCCCTATGGTGGCCCAATCCTCCCCAGGATTCCTCTCGGAAGTGAGGTTTGAGCTCTGTATAATGGATGGGCAGGCATGAACAAGAAGAAGGGAGAAAATGTGCTCCAAGAAGAAGGGACAGCGATGCAAAGGCCCTCTCTGGTGGATAGTCACACTGTGGTCGAGATCTGAAATATGAAATAACACCAGGGGACTGCAAGGGGAAGTTTGGTCATGTAAAATGAGGCTGGAGAGGGGGGAGGGGCCAGTCCCTGCAGGGTCTAGTAGGCAAAGTATACGATTTAGTCTTTATCCCTGAAGCAATAGGGAGCCATTGGTGGTTGAAGCCAGGGGCAGGGAGGATTGGCTGGTGGTGGTGGTGTTGGTATTTAGATTTGCACTTCAAGACCATCCTTCAATCTGTTGTATAAAAAATGGACCAAAGAGGACCAGAGAGGTAGCAGGGAGTCCAGGGAGGAGGCTGCTGCAGTGGTCTGGGTCTGAGATGATGGGAGATTGGGCTGAAGGCAGGGTCAACAGGGGTGTGGAGAACCAGCCAGATTGTAAACCCATTAGAGAGTAGAACAGACAGGTCTGGTATATGGATGGGGCTGGTTGGGAGAGAAAGTTTGGGGCAGAATTGACTGATGTCAGAACCACTGACCCTCACTGGGCAGTGTTTTAAAATACTGACTTCTGGGCCCATTCCAGGATTATTGATTTCAGATTTCTAAGGATGAGGTCCAGAACCTGCATCTTAAAAATGCACTTCTGGGTTATTTCAAGAATCAGTCCACCTGCCCCGGGCAACAGTCTAGAGTTTGGGCCACTCTGAGTCCATTCCCCTTTCTACAGAAGAAAAAACAGGCCCTGGGAGGGGAAAATACTTTTCCAGGACCACACAGGACTAGCATGGTAGAAATAACTAGCAAGAGGCTTCTGATACACAATGCCCATTAGTGGTTTCCCTTCAACCTGGCGAAGAATCCAGAGCATGCTGTGGGATGGTGAGAAACACAGGCTTTGCCTTCACACTGACCTTGGTTCAAATTCTGACTTCACCATTCTTTAGTTGGGCAATTCACATCACTTGTGTTAGTCTCGGGATCGTCACCTTCACACGGGCACAAAATATGTGCCTCAAAAAATCATTGTGGCATTTGTACTTGATATTGTGCCCAAGGCACCTGGGATGTGCTCAGTAAAGGGAAGCTCTGATATTTAAGCTCAATCCCACCCTACCAAGGGCAGCCTCAAGTACAGGCAGAGGCAGAGGCAGAGGCAGAGTGTGTGTGTGTGTGTGTGTGTGTGTGTGTGTGTGTGTGTGTGTATGCACGTGCGTGCACATGTTTGCATGTGTGTACATGCATGTATGTGTGATGGGGTGTCTTGAAGAGTTGCTTCCCCTGGCCAAAACCATGTCCTTCCCCCTTGTGACCTATCACAATGTCTAAAAGCCCACCATTAAAGTCACATTTCCCTGGGCACAATTTTGTTTGGCGCCTTTTTGAGCACAGGAGAATTTTGCAGTGGAGTAAACAGGGGCCAGGGAGAGGGAAAGTGGCCTGCCCAAAGTCCCATGGGTGGTAGAGGCAGAATAAGGATCCTAACCCAGGGATGCTGCACCACTTACTGGGTACCCCTGGGTGCCAGCGGGGAGGTGGTCGGTGGGTGTGGGAGCATGTACTCCCCACAGAGCCTGGGGAGGGGGCTGAGCAATGCGCTCTCCATAATCAAGGCGCAATCAACGTTAATCAGCGTGTTCTTGAAATAGACCCAACTGGATGGGGGAAGCGAGCAGCCGCCTGGGTTTGTATAGCGGCAATCAGAGGGAGGCAATTTTAGATCCGCGGGAAAAACAGCCCTTTGTCCAGGGACTCTGCCGAGCTCTTCTTCAGAGCCCACTGCAGCTTGGAGACAAAAAACACCACACAGGGGCTGCAGCTGCCTTGGCCCAGGAAGGGGAGCGTTCATGCAGTGGGTCCAGCTGCCTCCAGGGTGAAGTCCAAACTCTTCAGCACCTTGGCTGGGCACCTACTATGTGCTGGGTGCATGGACAGCTTCCATTCCCCACCCCCCCACCCCCACCGCTGCAACCCTGCTTCCATTCTGCAGGGGAAGGATTGGAGGCTCAGAGATGACAGTGCTTTGCCCTAGGTCACTGGGCTGGTAAGTGGCAGAGCTGGGGTGGGAATCAAGTCTGTCTGACTCCAAAGCTTGGACCTATTTCTTTTATGGGGGGCACCATCAGGCCCAGGAGATGTTATCCTAGGGTAAGCCAACACCCCTAATGGAATTCCTAGGTCTTGCAAAAGTCTCTAGACTTGAGGATTATTGGTTCCAATTTGCTGATGAGGCAAATTGAGGTCCAGAGATGTGAAGGGACAAGTTCAGGGTCACCCAGATGGTGTGCGAGTGGTGGAACCAGGATTCAAACCCACATCTGTGAAGTGCCAAAGCCCACCACTTGAAATCACTAAGCTCCGAGCTTCTTCAAAGACCCACCCCCTGCCCTTCCTCTAGGAAGCCTTCCCTGTTATCTCTGGGGCCACTGTTCCCTCCCCTTTGATTGCTGCTTGGTTACCATGGAACTGGGTGGGTATGGCTGGAAGGCAGACTTCATGGGGTTTTTGGCGACCCAGCATCTTTCCCTCTTCTCTTGGTGCCAGTGCTCCCCTGATTTGTTTTGGGGTGGTAACTCTCAGGCAGAAGGAAATCTTCCTGCCAGAGGCTGTGACTGAGGTGGGAAGTGCTCTGGCTCAGGTATACCCAGCCAGGAGCACAATGAGTGAAGTGCTTTATCATCAGAAGAGAATGTAATAGGGGTGTGCAGGCAGGCTAGGCAGGAGGCCACAGCAGTGGTCCAGGTGATGGCGGATGATCCAGGGCAGTGGCTGAGTCAGAGGAAAGCGGGTGCATTTGAGAGATTTTGAGGAGAAAGAACCAAGGAAATTCACCAATTGCTTGAATGTGAGGAGTGAGGAGGATTTTCCACTTGACAATTTGGCCCTACACAACAGTCACACTTGATTCCTCTCATGCCCCACATCTAATCCACTAGGAAATCCCGTTACTTTACCTTTAAAATATGTCCAGAATCTGATCATGTCTGCCCTTCTCTGTCTCCACCAGTCCAGTCACCATCACCTTTCTACTGGATTACAACAGCCTCCTCACTGGTCTCCTTGCTTCCACCCAAGCCCACCACTGCAGCCAGAGGGAACTTACCAGAACAGAAATCAAATTATGTCTGTCTTCTGCTCAAAACCCTCATCTCACATCTAGGA
This sequence comes from Panthera onca, assembly GCF_046562875.1. Taxonomy (NCBI): domain Eukaryota; kingdom Metazoa; phylum Chordata; class Mammalia; order Carnivora; family Felidae; genus Panthera; species Panthera onca. Next base: position 52,419,324 of record NC_138340.1, on the reverse strand, counting down.
CAGCCTCCCAGGTCCTTTGTGATCTTCCCAACAACTCTCTCATCTCACTTTCTATACTTTCCCCTTGCTCACTTTGCTTCAGTCACCATGGTTTCCTAGCTTCTCTGGGAACACTGCAGAGAAGGTCTCACCCCAGGGCCTTTGCACATGCTGCTGCCTTTGTCTGGAAGCTCTTCCCTAGACAGCCACAGGCTCTGTCCCTCACCTTCTCAGTGAGGCATTCCCTCACCATTCTATTTAAATTTTTAAAAATTTTTAAAAATGTTTATTCATTTTTGAAAGACAGAGAGAGACAGAGGACAAGCAGGGGTGGGCGGAGAGAGAGGGGGACCAGAATCCAAAGCAGGCTCCAGGCTCTGAGCTGTCAGCACAGAGCCTGATGCAGGGTTCGAACTCACCAACGGTGAGATCATGACCTGAGCTGAAGCCGGACACTCAACCGAGCCACCCAGGCGCCCCTCTATTTAAATTTTTAAAGATGTTTACTTATTTATTATTAGAGACAGAGACAGAGACAGAGAGACAGAGACAGAGAGAGAGAGAGAGAGAGAGAGAGAGAGAGAGCGCACAGGGGAGGGGCAGAGACAGAGGGAGATAGAGAATCCCAAGCAGGTTCCCAGTGGGGGCTTGATCTCACAAACTGCGAGATCATGACCTGAGCTGAAACCAAGAGAGTTGGATGCTTAACCGACCCAGGCACCCCTCACCATCCAATTTAAAATTCCAACCCCAACCCATACTCCCTGGTCCTCCCTATACCTCTGCCTCACTTTATTTTTATCCAGATTATTTCTTATCTTCTGCTATAGCATACATCTTTACTTTTTAAAAAATGCTCATTGTCTTGTCTTCCCACTAGAATATAAGCTCCATGAGGGCAGGGCCACAGCAAGTGCTAAATCATATTTGCTGAATGAAGGAAGTTGTTGAATGATTGTGTCATTTATTGAGACTAGGAGGGACAGACTGGGGGAGATGGGGGTTAGAGGAGATGAATTTAATTGGGAAAACTGAGTTGGAGATGTCCCAACAGACACCCAAAAGGAGATACCCAGGAGGCAGTCAGATATACAAGTTCATAACTTGGTTTCCTCCTCTGAAAATTGGGTTAATAATCCTAGCTCCCTCAATGGGTATGTGAGGATAGGGTGGTGGTGGGGGGGGTCTGATGAGATAAAAGGAGTGGCAGTAATTAGCACACAGTCAGCCCTCAACAAAGCAAGGCAGCCTTGCCTTGTATGTCTGCTTCCTTCTCTCCTCAAACAGTTGCAGTGAACTCCCTGCAACACTTGAAGATGTTGGAACGTGGGACCGCCCAGACATGCTGTGCAAATACGTGGCCCAGAGGAGAGATCCTGCTCCATTTACTTCTCCCACATCCTGAGGCTCAGGATCCCCCAGGGGAGGCTGGAACCTGAGGACTGAAGGAATGTTTGTAGTGGCAGCACCCTCCTCCCTTTTCCCGCTCGCCATTTCTTCCAACCATATCAGAATCATTCTTCATTCCCCGACTCTTCATTTGTAACCAACCTCTAAGTGGTGAGGAGAGGATTTTTTAAAATAGCTTTATTGATTTTGTTTTTTATTTTTTTGGAATATAAGCAATAGATGTTCTTTGTCGAAGAAAAATTAGATGGTACCAAAAAAAGGGAGTAAATAAAAATCAGCCCAAACCTTATCACTGAGAGATAATCACCGTGTATATTTCAGTGTGTAGCTTTCTCATCTCTGTTCTATATTTTTTTGTGCCCAAATGCGTTGGGGGCAGGACTTGAAGGAAGATAAAGGAAGGTAAGGACTAGGGGGAGGCTGGGCAGATACCAAGGCAGGGTCTGGATGATAGGGCCTGATTGTGGGTACATGGTCAGGGCAAAACCCACAGTCCGGCCCATACTCCTGGTCAGACCATGAGGGGCTGGCCTGCCCTCCTTATACCTTATCACCTTCTGCATATTCACCTAACTACAACCTCCTGGAAACTTTAATATTTTCAATAATCTTTTTTCCTGTTTATTTGGAGCTCTATAAAACAAATGACATAGAGCCACTATGTCACCTAATTCACAGAATAACCAAATGAGAGAGTTCCTGTGCTTAGCCCCATTTTACAGATGAGGGAATTGAGGCCCAGGGAGGCACAGTGATTTTGTCCAAGGCATACAAACAGTTCAGAACTAGGACATGGGTCTCTTGACATGGGTTGAGGCCCTTCTGAATGTCATCCTGAGAATGGTGACATGTGAGAATAACTTTTTTTTTAGTTTATTTAGAGAGAGACAGAGAGAATGTGAGCAGGGGAGGGGCAGAGAGAGAGAGAGAGAGAAAGAGAGAGAGAGAGAGAGAGGGAGAATCCCAAGTAGGCTCCACTAAGTCAGTGCATAGAGCCCAATGTGGGACTCAAACTGACGAAACTGTGAGATCATGACTTGAGCCAAAATCGAGTCGGACACTTAACTCACTGAGCTATCCAGGTACCAAGAAGAATAACATTCTATTTGCCAGACACTTGGCACACACTATTATCTCATTTAATTCTCTCAATGGCCCTGCCAGAAAAGCCCTATTCTGTCCATTTGCACAGATGAGGAAACTGAAGTCAGAGTGAAGCCACTTGCCTAAGGCCACCAGCCATTATGGGGAAGCTGAGAGCTGAAAGCAGGTGTGTCTAGCTGTTGGGGTAATGCTTCCAACAGAAGCAAGGGATAGGGCGAGGTGAGAAGGGTGAATTGCATCCTTTTGTCAAGGGCAGCCTCTTGGTCCCTCATCTGGGCACCCAGAGCGAAGCCTCTGGACCCTGCAGCCCTAGGTCCAATTCTGACCTTACTAGTCAGAGCCTGGACCATGGGGAGGGGGCTTGGGTTTAGCAGCAGCGCCACCTGGTGGCTGATTTGCTGTCACCAGCGCCCGCCTGAGCCCAGGACTCTGGGTGGGAGGGAGGTGACGAGGAAGGAGAGGGAGGCCCAAGGCCCAGTCTTCTCTGCAAGAGACTCAGGCCAACCCAATAGTCACCTGGTATAGAGAAAAAACTAAGGACTCCGGGTTTGATACACCTGGCTTTGAATTCCAGCTCAGTCTATGTGACATCGGGTAAGTTCTTCCCCTACCTCTCTGGGCCTGTTTCCATATCTGTAAAATGGGAATGAATCACACTTGAAGTGGTTGTTTTCCAGCTTATGGAAAATAGCTGAGCCTATCCCAGGTGCATGGTAGGTGCTGAATAAATGGTACTTCAGGTGGTCAATGGTACTGGCCTGTGCTCTACTCTTTCCTCTGTCCCCTCTCTCCCTCTGACCAGGGGCTCCCACAGAAAAATCCCAGACTTCCCTATTGGGGCCAAGCTCCTGCTCAGACTACCAGAGCCTGCTCCTTCCAGAAATGATTGGCTTTGGAGAGGTACTCAAAAGGCAGGCAGAGAAAACTCCGTGGAGAGTAAGAAAAGCCAAGTGTTGGCTGATTGGTACACCCAGGTGGGGCATCTCCAGAAGAATCAAGCCTGCTCCACTCTTGTGAGGTCAAGTTCACAGAGTCCTGGGCCCAGGCACAACTTGCCCACTGCCTCCTGATGTTTGCAGTTCTGGCTGGGCCTCCCCATCACTGCCAGGTAGGCCCTCCCTGTCCTCATTCCGTCACCTTATCTCTAATGTCTATGCCCCGCCTCTAGGAGCATTTCCAAGCTCTCCTCCTCCCCTCCTTCACTTCCCTCAAGGCTGCATCCTACAGGGTGCCCCTCAGAGACTTGCTTCCCACAGGGACCCTAAGTGGCCCCAGAACTCTGCATGGCTCTAGTGTCCCCCAGTAATGACCAAGGGCTCTGATAGTTTTTTACAGCTCTTTATGGCCCCTAGCAACTCTGAAGTGCCCCCCAAAAGCCTTCATTTTTTCCAGTGGTCCCCTAAGAACTCCCATACCCACCCTCCAGTATGCTCAACCCCTCGTTAACTCCTAAAGGCTCCATCTCTCACTGATTCCACATAATTCTAGCTCCTCATTCAGTACCTCTCAACCTCTCCTGCAGGTCTCCAGGGTTCCAATGGTCCCTTCCACTCTCAGTGCCTCTCATTAGCCCCAAACATCCCTTTTCCCATCTCACTGAACCCCAGTGACCTTCTATCATTTCTGAGAAACTATGGAGGCTTCCAGAAGTCTCGTGTCCAAAAGATATTTCAAGGCTCCTAGAGACTTTCCAGCCTTCCCCACCTGGCCTCCATCATCCGTTTCTCCATGGTCTTTAATGATTCTTCAGTGCTGATGGCTGTGATGGCACTCGATGGCTCCCAAAAGTGGTCTGTGGAAAGTGCATGAACCTTGGAGCCAGAATCCCATGGGGCTGTTACAGCAGCCCTGCAACTATCCAGCTCTGGGACCTTGGGCTGCCTACTCTACTTCTCTGAGCCTGTTTCCTCATTGGTAGAAAATGAACACCATGGCAATCCACAAGGGGATTGAGGGCAAGGTGATACATATGAAGGATCCCCGCATGGTTTCAGCACCGAGTGGGTCTTCAGTGCCTTTTGATTCCCTTTCCCATGGTTCCCCACTCTATGGCAAGCCAAGAATTTGTTCGTTGGAGGCCCTGTCCCATGGAGCACCCACTCTGTGCCAGGACTTGCACAGTGCTATCCCAAAGGAGTATGGTGTTACTTAACCCCCTTGCTCTGAGAGAATGAGGAGGGGCCACCCTCACAGCTGGTGAGGTTGTACAAGGAGTTGTAAGAGTATACCAGGGGTGGGGAGGACTTTCGTTTCCACCATGTTCCCCCAAAGACAGTACACTACCTCTACTTTGGCTCGGGCTGTTCCCTCATCTCAAATGTTCTTCTCGCTGGTGAAATCTTCACATCCCTCAAGGTGCAGCTCAAGTCCCACATCCTTGGTTAAGAGGTTGGGCACATGGGCTCTATTTAGACCCAACAAGCCTTGGTCCAGCCTAGCTTCTCCATCTTCCAGGAGGTATATCTGGTATCATTTGGGTAGGTGGGGGGGAAAATTTTTTACCATCTCCAGAATTTTAGTTCCTCCATATGAAAATGGGATTAATAACACCTCTTAGATTTGTTGTGATGCTCTGGTGAAGTAATGTAGGAATGACACTTGGAACACAGTAGGTGCTCAGTAAAGAGTTCTTTCCCCATGCTTGGCACTCCCAGAGCACTTGGGCCCTGGCACATTCCACCCTGTAGTTTCTCGAACAGTACATGTGCATCCCCGCCCACCCCCCCCCCCCACCCCGTAAAGTGATCTTATTCAAACCTGAGAGGCAGAGAAGGCCAAGAGTTGGCAACAGATGGACTTTGCTCCCTAATGGCTAACAAGCTGCCTGGGTCAATGATCCATTTGATTTTTAACAGTCTGAGACAGTGCAGAGTGTCTCTAGGGGATTCTTAAGCCAGATGTTTCCTCTCTGCATTTCATTTTCTTCACCTTTCTCCCAATGGCTAAGCTGAAGTCCAGAAAAGTGGGCAGACTTGCCCAGGGATGCAGTGCAGAGCTCAAACTAGCTGGAGAAGGCTGGGGATAGGAAGCAAGAACAGCTTCTCCATGTACTTACCTCTGTCCAGGGGAGTGTGGACACCTGTCCTCTTGACCTGAAAGAGCAGAAACATTCAAGGAAAGGGGATTTTCCATTTGTCTTAATATCCCCAGTTCTAGGTCCAGGCAGGAAACATGACGGGTACTCAGTAAAAGCCTGCTGAATACATGACCCAATTTATAAAATCTGCAGCCCTCAGCAGAAAGTATCAGCTCCTCAGTGCCTGATTCCCTCCCCTGCCCCCTTTCCCAAAACCAGAGGAAAATCTCCTAGGTCTGAGTAGACTTTGACTTCACTTCCAAACCTCCTCTGTGCTCTGGTTATTTGCAGTGCCTAACAGAGCTAGGCTGCAGGGTCACATTTGGCCATCAGGGGTCACTAGCACACACTGCAGGCTACAGGGTCTACTGGGTAAAATAATGCCATAGGTTACAATTCTGTAAGCTTAAGTGTCTGCAAATCAGATTTCCTGGGGATGAGGGAGACCCACATTTCTGTGACCCGGTCTCTTTGTGTCTTAAATTCTTTGCACCAACTGCTTGATACACTTTCAGACACGAGGAGGGAATGGTGGCAGATAGGTGACTGTACCAATCCCTGTGGCTCTATGAAATTATTAAGTTCTCAGGGACCCTCTGGCCATCAGAGATTTTCTGAACCTGGAACTCTGTGGGAACGCGTTCCTTGTGAGCGGATGCTACTGCCTGAGAGAGGGTGAGAGGCCAAGACAGGTTTGGGTGGATCCTGAGATCAGGGATTTTAAACAGAAGAGCCAACCACACAGGAATGAGCAGACACTGTATATGGATGATCTTACTGTTCTGTGGACTATCCTGGAGCCCAAACCAGGGCTGCATGTTTCAAATTGTCATGTCTTTCCACCCTACCTTGTCTGCCTCAGACATGCAGGTCTGCCAGCATGGAGACAGTAAGGCACAGTGATTCAAGACTGGGTTTTGAGTTCAGACAGACCTGACTTCTCTGTGTCTCAATTTTCCCTATCTGTAAAGTGGGGGATGTAATATGTGGGAGGAGCCTCTGTTATGGGACTATTTTGAAGGAGTAAAGAGACAACTTTTGTAGAGGACCTAGCACAAGGAGATGTTCAATGTATGGCGAGGAAGGAAAGGAAGTGTGGGCTCCTACAACACCCCTGGGTGCTTCTAATATGTAACCCTGAGTTAAAACGGCAACCTCCAAGTATGGAACCAAGGTGGTTTTGCAGGTATATCGTGGAGGTAATACAGTACAGGAAGAGCAACTCAATGAATACCACTCTGCTGGGAACAGCCACATATAGTGTGTTCATTCCTTTAATTTTTAAAAATGAGTAAGCAGACAATCGTGTGCCCTTTGAATACCCAATAAAAACGTTCATTATGTAAAACAGTACAACCTTTTTCATTTTTTAATAATTCTGTAAATATCTCAGAAAGGATGTATTGTTTCTAATGAATATCAAAAAAGTCACCACAATGACATTTCCCCTGCCCCCACATTTCCCTCCCTGCCCCACCCCAAGTTGCCCAAATACTAGTAGGAAATTACAAAAAACAAAGAGCAAAAGCCCTCCCTCCGCCCTGCCCCATGAGTAGTGTTAAGTGAGTGAAATGTTAAGTGCCACAGGTACAATGCAGTGTGTCCCCAGAGAGACCTCAGAGCTGTAGGTGGAGAATCGGTAGCAGCAGCAGGGGGGAGTCTCCTTCCCCGGGACCTGGTGGGAGAAGAAGAGTAGCCGAGGACAGACACAAGCAGAGGCTCAGCACAAGGCCCAATCTTCCCGGGTCCACTTCTGGGGCCACCAGGTCAGACAGCGTAGGGAGAGCCAGGCAGGCCTGGGCAGTGTGTGCAAAAGGGGGCCCAGAACCAGGCGTCCCAACCTGCCTCGGGGGTGGGCATTGGGCATCCCTTCTAGCAAACTTGGGCTTCAGGTGGGGGCTGGCCAGAGCAGAGAAGCTGTCAGTTTGGAAAGTTTTGGGTGAATCAAACAGGTGGGTTCCCTATGGAAAACTCAAGTCTTAGTTTGGAGAAAGCTCCTGTTTCCATCAAATAAAACCAGCAACATACAGGAAAAGGATAAAGAATGCACCTTCCCTGTCCCCAAATAACTCAGAATCCAAGAGAGAGGGTTGATGAAATCCAGTTAAAGAAGAGAGGTCAGGCAGAGGGGTCTGAGGCAGCACTGGCCTCACCCCCCAGCAACCCCAGGCCTGCACAGAGGGAGGGGTGGGAGCCCAGTTCTCCCCTCCAGTATAAGTGCCAAGGCTTCTCAGCCACCTGGTGAGAGAGGCAGGTAGGATGGCTCCCAAAAACAGGGTGGGGAAGAAGCCTCTGTGAGGAGGGTCTGCTGGTGGTAGGAAAGAAGATGGGGAGGACTGAGAGGAAGTAGGACAGGGGGAGAGAGAGGAGGGCAGAGGACAGTAAGAAGGAGAAGAGGTGACAGGCAGATGGAGAAGGGGTCAGAGGAGAAAACCAGGGTTCAGGCCCTACTATGGCTCCTTCCCCTGGGAGGCTGGTGGAAGGTTCTAGACACAGATCCCTGCTGGGGCAGCGGCAGGACAAACAGCCACAAGGGAATAGCGGCTGCTTCCTGACCCCAAATATTAGCGCCCAGGAGATGCCAGTGAGCCCCATGAGAATGGAGAGGCAGAGATGAGGGGGGAGAGCAGATGGATAGGACAGGAGGAGCCTTTTCATGGGGGCTGAGGACCTGGAAGGACTTCAGAGAATGGAGCCACTCACAGATGCATCAAACTAGAGTTTTAGGGGGAAACACCACATCATTTTCGCAACAAACTTGATTTTAAATAAGCAGGAGGTGCAATGCAGGGATGATAGCTTGGGAGTGAGTCTTCAGAATAATCCAAGATCAAGGTCAGGCCTGCCAGCCAGTGAGGCACACCGAGAGAATCCCCAAGAGATGTGGCAGGGCCAGGAAGGACCTCAGAGATCACCTGATCCAGCCCTCCCCATTTGAGAAGTGGGGAAACTGAGGCCCAGGGAGGTGATGGGAGCGCCCAAGGTCACTCAGAGGGATCAGGGCGGAGGTGGGGTTGGGGGTGGGCTATAACCCAGGAGTCCTGAGTCTGGTGGGAATTTCTCTCCTCTGACATAGCCTTGCTGTCTGCAAACCCACTACTAAGGGATTGGGGATGGCAAGGGCAGGATTTGAAGGCAAAGGCTTCCTGGGGGCATGGAGGACAGGCAGCTCATCAGGGACGAGCGTGGGATGCGGTCTGGTCAGCTAAAAGGCTGACGGAGAACAGGCATCACTCCCACCCCACCTGCCCCACAGCCCAAGTATAAAAGTTTGACCATATGATACAACTTCTCCCTACCCCCTAGAAAACATTGGTTAACACCATCCTAGCACAGAAGATTCTGCTAGTCCCTGTACAGTATTATCTCTTTGTAATGTTACTTACATGATAACTGGGGGCAAGGAGGGGAATGGGACTTTCCAGAGTGTACACGGCCACCTTAAAATTAACTTGTTAATAAATCCTGTGCAAAACGAGCAAGCCTCTATCATTAGGTGAAATACATGTTTCAGGTATTCATTTACACACATGGGGTGGGGGGAGGAAAGGAAGGAGAGGCATCCGAGGTGGAGGTGTTGCTCAGAAGTGTGTCTCCTTCTCTGTGATGGCTGCAATGGTCCCATCGCCCTTGAGTTTGGCGTCACAGTCATTAACCGTCACCGTCCGTGGGCCTCCCCCAAGCTTGCCCCGCATTTTCAGATCAGCGCTGGGGATGGTCAACTTCCGGAATTTCTACGTGGAGAGGAGAAGAGCTGTCTGAGAGGGACTGCCGGGGTCCCGGCACCTGCCTTGGCCTCTCCCACCTGCATGGGTGGACACCACAGGGCCACAGAGCCATCAGACCAAGATCTGGGCCTTAGCGCTGTCACTTAGAGCTCTGTTCTAATGAACTGACCTTCGTGGGTCTCAGTTTCCTCCTCTGGAAAATGGGGACAATGAGGAGTAAGGAGATGGCTTGTACAAGTGCTTAGCCTTGTACCTGGCCTACTGGGTGTAATCAGGGGCTGACCGCCTCGTCCCTCCCTGTGGTGGAGAAGAGCAGCTGGGCTTTGAATCTCTGCTCAGCCACTCACTAGCTGTGTTGGGGAAGTTATCTAACCTCTATGAGCTGCACTTTCCTGTTCTGTGAAATGGGATAATAGTACTTGCCTCCAACGGGTGTTGTATGAGGGAGCTAAGGCTCACTCTAGGGCTGTTTACATGATTGCTGGATAAATGGGTATATTTCCCACAAAAGGGATGTGATCACATTGCCACTGTCCAGGGGAACACGTGGTGTGTGCCATGTGCTCCTCTGGCCACGCTTGAAGGTGGGAACATTGTCACAGCCACAGCCCCATTCCACTTGGAAAGTGGCCAGCACTGGGCTGGGCACAGATGGCATGACTCTCATCCTGACTGTACCAGTGAGGGAGCAGAGGACACAGGCAGACTCCTGACACACGTCTGCTGCCACAATGCTGCCTGGAGCCCCACACCTCAGCTTCACATGTACCCCACACATTCCATCAGGAGAAGACACTATACCAGGATTTGGGATGTCCTTGCTGGGCATAAAACCTTTCCCCCAGGGAAGCCGCAAAGACTCGGGAGGCCTGTTTTTTCATGATCAAGGTTCTCTTGCAGACACTGCCATGCCTAAGAGGCTGAACCTACGTTGTCCAGGTGGGATAAGCAGCCCGATTCCCCCGTGCTGAACGCCTCCTGTGTGCCAGGCACTGCACTAAGCTCTTAACACAGGACAGGGGCAAAGACTACTGGCTCCAGAGCCAGGCGCTTGGGTTCGAATCACAGCTCTGCCACTGAACTGAGGCAAGAAACTTAACCTCTCTGCGTCTCAGTGTCCTCATTTGTCAAAGGGGGAGAACAAGGGCACCTGTCTCCTAGGATTAACATGAGGTCCAGTTTAGTTGAGCTTGTCACAGACTAGCACAGATATCTATCCTCACAGCAGTTCTCAGAGGTGTAAGTACCAGTGACCCCATTATTCCTTCCAGATCCTTCCTGTCAGCTGGTAGAACCTTCAGGGAAGGCCTGGAAACCAGTTCTGCTGTCTTTAACGAACCTTGCTGTCTGTGGAGGCAGGTATGTGAGCTTAGGGACGTGGAAGAAGCTCAGGAAAGTAGCCTCTCCTTCCCCAGCCCTCCCTCGCTCCCTCCCTCCCTCCTTGCCAGGCCTGAGCTGATCTCTGGAGGATTTGTAAGGAGACATAGAGCATTCCTGAATACCAAAGGCCACAGAAGTTTGGACAGGGGCCGGCAGGGACCACGGACATGGTTTGGTTCCAGATCAAAATTCACCAACTGCCCTTGACCTATATTCCCTGCAGGAGCCAAGGAAACTTTATTCGGGGGCATGAGCAGGTCTGAGAAAGGGGCTTTCCCTCTCGGCTTGCTCCTTCTGGCTGGATATGTGGAGCTTTTTTCTGGAGCTTAGGCCCTTCAGTGGGCAGGCAGGCTGGTTGAAGCCGGCTCTGAGCTGCATTTGGGTGTCTGCACACACAACTACTCCCATTTCACTTTGGCCTTGTCCTGGAGAGAGAAAGGTCAACCCCTGAGATCCCTGTCATGTGGCACTGGGGCAGAGACAGGGGCTGGCAGTGGAGTGTGGCCAGGCTAGCAGATGAAGGAGGCCGCAAAACTCAGGCAATGGGAGCCCAGACTTCAGAGTTTCTGCTCTGTCACTCTGAGGCTGTGTGCTCTTGGACAAGCTGCTTCACTTCTCTGTGCTTCAGCTTTCTCCTCTGCGAAGCGGGGGCAGGAAGAGCCTCCACCGCAGGGGACTACTATGAGAATTCGATGGTGCAGTGTTTGTAAACAGAACAGCGTCTGGCACGTAGCAGTTCCCTAAATGAGTGAGAAAGTGACTCAAACCATCTGATGTGCCAGCAGGTGGGAAAGGAGAGTAAAGAGCCAGCGGATGCTCTGGAGTACCACGGTGTGTTTGTAACTCTGCCTGCCACCAAGGGACCACATATGGTGTGATGCCGCTGACAGGAAGTGTCCTGAGCAGGCAAATCCACAGAGACGGGAGATGCGTGGTGTCTGGGGTGGGAATGGGGAAAACTGTGAAAGGGCATGAGGGGTCTTCTTAGGGTGGTGGACAGGTTTTAAAGCTGACTCCTGGTGATGATTCTCACACACAGAAAGTTACTACAAAAATCACTGAATGGTACACCTGACATGTGAATTTTAGGATATGTAAAACATACTGTAACAAGATTGTTTTTAAAAAACTTGTTTTCCACCATGGAAAGCATTCTGAAGTTTCCTCAAACAGTTAAAAATAGAACCTACCATATGATCCAGCAATTTCACTTCTGGTATTTATCTGAAGGAAAGGAAAATACTAACTTGAAAAGGTATGTATGCCTCCATGATCGCTGCAGCATTATTTACAGCAGCCAGGACATGGAAACAACCTAACTGTCCATCCGTGGATGAATGTATAAAGAAGATGTGGCATGCATATATATGTATGTATGTGTATGTGTGTACACACACACACACACACACACACACACACACACACACACACTGGAATATTACCCAGCCATAGAAAGGGAAATCCTGTTTGTGACAACATGGATGGATGTTGAGGGTATCATGCTAAGTGAGATGAATCAGACGACAAATACCGTATGGCATCACTTATATGTGGAACCTAAAAAAACCCAAAAACTGAAAAACAAACAAAAACCTAACACACAAACAAACAACACCTAACAGAGCTCAAAGATACAAAGAACAGACTGGTGGTTGCCAGAGGTGGGGGTGGGTGGGGAAATGGGTGAAAGGGGTCCACATGTACAAACTTCATGGAGACGTAATAAAGAAGTCATAGAGACATAATGCACAACATGGTGACTATGGTTGATAATACAGTACTATATATTTGAAAGTTGCTAAGATAATAGATCTTAAAAGTTCTCATCACAAGAAAAACATTTGGAACTGCGGGGTGATAGATGTTAACTAGACTTAACTGTGGTGATCACTTCACAATACATACAAATGTTAGACCGTTATGCTGTTACCTAAAACTAATGCTATATGTCAATCATATCTCAATTTAAAAAAATTGGTTTGCTAAGCTTTGGCTGTGTGATGCTCACTTTGGGTTGAATGATTTAACTTCTCCGAGCTTCAGTTTCTCTACCTATTGAATGCAGAAAATGAGGCCAGCACCTGCTTTGCTCTGAGGACTAAAGGAGATACAGCATGTACAGAGTCTGGCACGGTGATGACACGGGATAGGTGTTCCCCCTCCCTTCGCCCCAGGCATGGGGTCCCTCATGAATTAACAGGGCAGTAAAAGCTACCACTTGGTCAGTCTCTGTTCCAGGTCCTGGTCTGAGTGCTTTTCCCTGTATGAACTCACCAAGTCCTTACAAAATCCTCTGTAAGTCAGGAACTGCTGTTGTCCCCATTTTACAGATGAGGAAACTCAGAGAACCTGGCCCAACCTCAAGGCCTCATATAGATGACCTGATATAACGGAAACAATGAACACCTGCCGGGGAGGGGCTGGCAGTGGCTTCCCTGAGAGACACACGAGGGCTCATTCTTAACACACTCCCTGCTCAGGTAAGACCCATGGACTTGCTCCTGCTCTTTGGCCCACCCGAGGCAGAGCCAGTCCCCGCATGTGCCTCAGCACCCCCTCAGAGCTGCCCTTGCCAGCCTGCCTCCTGCCCGGGGCTGTCTCACCTCAGGCAGTGTCCCTTCTGTCTTCCACACCTTGATGAAGACCCAGAGTGGGATGCACAGCATGGACGAGAGTGCCATGAGCCAGCCAATTCCGTAGCCCCAGGTGGGGTAGGTATACATGTTGTTGTACTTGAGAGGCTTGTACTTGACCAGAAAGAAGATGAAGATGCCCTGTGGAGAGACAGGAGAGGTCCCTGGGGGCCCGGCTGCAGGCCTATGTGACGGTCTTGGACAGGGGAGGCGCTGCACAGGATCGCCAGCACTGCGGGCACAGGGAAGGGACGCCCACAGGGCCCAGCGCCTCCTCGGGGCTCGGAGCTCCTTCCCCCCCACCCCAGGAGCCCCATCCACCGCCTCTGCCCAATCAGGGATTTTCATTTTTCCCTAGCTACTTCTTGGCGTTGCTTTCAAAGTTGCCTTTCAAAACCATGATGGTTTGTGAAGATGCTCTGAGATGCTTCACATGCCAAGCACCTGGTAAAGAGCAGCGGGGCTGCAGTTTTTATCAAACATCCATTCACAAAGTCCCCTCCAGGGTCTGGCCTGAGGGGCAGAGCATGAGCTCCAACTTTACCCTCAATTCTGTGGCTTTCTCAGTTAACTGCAAAGCTAAACATTGTCCGTGGTACAATCCTTGGGCCCCACGGAGACAGGCCCCGGAAACTTAGCTTGTGGGTATAGAATCCAAGGCTTCGAGAAGGGAGAAGACTTGCTTGTGGTCACCCAGCAAGCTGGTGGCAGAGCTGGGATCCCAGGGAGGCCCCTCCCTGGCCGAGCCCAGAAACTGACCCCATGACTCCAACTTAGAAAGCTGTCGGGTGCCGTGGACTCTGAATTCACAGAGGGTCACCCAGGGGGCCATCACCTCCTCAGTTTCAGCCTCGGCCAGGCTTGTGGCGCTAGAGTGGAAAAGCGGGTGGGTGGGCTGGAGGCAGCTTCTGGCAGGGCCCTTACCGCACAGATCCCGGGGGTCACAACCTTCCAGCACCATTTAATGAGCGACAGTGGCCGGTAGCCAATCATGTCTTCGATGTTATCGTAGAAGCGATTGCTTCCTGTCCAGGATAAAGCAGACAGCCACACACACATCCCAGAGAATTTTTGTACAAGACTCAGACAGAAGGCTAGAAGTGTTTGCTTTTCCCAGCCCGAGACAGACAAATGATGGCAGGGACCTTATTTACCACTGAACAGCTACCAAGATGTTATGTATGTGAGGTTTCAGAATATACTGCAGTAGGAGGAATTCTGGTCTGATATTGGGAACACCACTGACCTTGGGCAGTGAGGCCCAGGAAACAGTAAAGAGGAAACATTTCTGGGAGCAAAGTAGAAGGTGGTCCCTTTGAGAGGCAGACCCTGGGCCTGGCTGACATGCGTGGGGGCAGGGGCAGGGCTCTGAAGGTGACTGCTTGGCTGGACTGTTAATGAGTAGGGCAGCCCACAGGGGGCCCTGTTCCCAAGCTATGCTCCCAGTGGGGGTGTCCATCACCAATGAGTCCAGATCCTCATCCACTCATAGGATATAGGAGGAAACAGGAGGACCACAAGGCAGCTGCTGACTGAGGGCCAGGCACTGTGCTTGTTGTTTTGCCCACACTATCTCCTACTTGTAGACATGGTGAGGGCTACTCCATTTTACAGATGGGAAAATTGAGGCTCAGGGGCAGAGAAGCACAGGGCCAAGGTCACAGTGCCTGAGTCTGGAACCCCTCCCTGTGCTGCAGGGGTGTGAGAGTAAGAAACTCTCTCGCCAAGTATGAAAGGCTGAGCCCCTGAGGAAAGGAAGAAGAGGTGGACACAGATGGAGACAAGCCACGGAGAACCTGAGCCCTCCCGGGCCCCAGGCGTCCATATGCTGGGCACCACGGCAGGCTGCCGGGGTGTGGGTGGGCCCAGCCTCTACTCACCATACACCCAGCCGATGCAGATACACTCAAAGATGGCCACAAAGAGAAGGCACATCCCGCTGGCAGCATAGGAGTCGAAGAGCTGGAAGATGTACATGCCACCCTGCAGAGCAGGAGGACAGATACATGGACAGAGGGACGCAAACACACATGGGAGAGCAGGGTTGGCCAGCTGGCCTCGGAAAGGTCTCTGCTCTGCCCTGGGGCTACCATCGGCCAGGAGTCACTTCCACCAGGGCAGACTGCTTCTCCTTATCTTCCCCAAACGATATCCCTTCTGCACCTGGGCACCCCATAAGATTCCACCCTCTGGGGGTGCTCAGATTGCAATCGTTTGTCTTGTCTCTGTTCCCCACATGCCAAAGACAACATGGAAAACCAGAGGTGGCCTCAGCCCCTCTCCCTGATGGCTCTAACAGCCTCCCCACAGGTCTCCCTCTCTCTAGACCTTGGGCACATCAGCTTTCACCAGGACCTTTATAACACGCAAATCCAACCATGTGCCTCCACAGCTTAACGTTACCCCTTGGCTTCAGGCAGCCTGACAGTCACAGCCGCCCTCTCACTCGAACTTGTCTGCCTTCCTACCAGCCGACTTCAACGCGCTTCCCCCCGACAGACCAAGGGATCATCCTGCCTCTGTGCTGTTCCTTTTGCTTGGTAAGTTCTTTCAAAGCTCAGCTCAAATGTCACCTCATCTAGGAAGCCCTCCCTGAAAGCCTCTGTAGCACATTTTCTGGATTCACAGTTTTTAAATCAAGTTTTCCCATAAGCTGCTCTATTAGCTCTGGGCCTCTGCTGGGGAGGCCCCCACACCAGTTTTGTCTCCTGCCAGCGCAGGGCCTGGCTCGAAGTAGGTCCCCGATAGTTGCAAGTTGAATTGTGTGGAGTGAGAGCCCCGTGGGGGAGGGACTCTGAATGGCTTGTCCACAGCTGTGTCCATTTCTGGTCAAGGCCTTGGCACAGACTAGGTGTGTAATCTTTGTGGAATGCAGGATTGGCGTGGGCCAGCTCTGTGGTATATACATCTGTGATGATGGACTTCAGGGAAAGGCCTGGGAGGTATAAGCTCAGGTGGCCAAGGTGATCCGGGAAGGTTCCTAAATAGGAGGGATGGCATCTGGGCTGGGGGAGGCGGGGAGGCCAGCTACAGGTGTGGGAAGGGTTGGGATCCTTACAGAAAATCTTTATAATACGTGACTGCCCTTAGGGGAACACAACCAACAGCAGGAGAAATAAAAGTCGAAAAGGGAAGGAGGGTCTGGTTGGGGGAGGCACTGTGAATGCCAGGACAAAGCCTGGACAGCCTCCTGTGTGTCTGCCACAGGGATGTAATTGGAATTAAGCTTCTGGTCTGTGCTCCCACAGCCCCCAGGGCCTCCTCCTACCCTGTGAGACCACACACAGGCTGGGACTATTTCCTCACATCTCTTCAGCTGCATCAGGGGCAACATCTCAGTGCCTACAGGGCCAGACAGGTAACACAAGGGAGAGACGTTGGCCCAGTTGGCAGGAAGTGGTGGGGACTGGTGCTATTTGGCCACACACAAGTCTGGTTGAGTCGCTGGGGGAGGCAGGTCTGAGTGTGGCCACGTATGCAGATTTTCTACAAGATGCCAGAAATCCAGGCTTTCCTGAGAAATCTTTCTCTCCTGAATAGTTGGCAACCTCTTCATGTTCTTAAAAACACATTGGGGGTGAAACAAAGGGGATCTCTGGGCCGTATCTGGTCTGGGACCTACCATCGGTGCCGGATGTGGTGGATATTCAGGTCTGTGAGAGTAAGGAGCCAGCTGGAGGCTCCTCTGCGACCAGCAGTGGGTGTGGCTTTCTGAGTTAAAAGCAGAGACCACGCTCCCAAGGGCTCTCCTGAGCGTCTTCTTCCATGAACACCATACATGCATATGCAGCGCTCTCCAAGCACCAGGCTCTGAGTGAACTGCGTGCCGGGTCTCAGTCTGGTTGGTCCTTGCAGCGTGTGCAATTAATTACGAGGCAGGCACGACTGCTGTCCTCGGTGTTCATGGGGGAAACCAAGGCACAGAGTCATCCGGCTTTAGCCAGTCACTGGGCTGAGGACTCAACCTAGGCCGACTGCCGCACAGCCTGTGCTCTTAACCCTCCACCACACTGCCTTCGTGGAAGACAAGAAATCTGTGGCCTATTTCTTCCCCAGAGCCGAACTTTAAATGTGTATACTTAAGGGAGAGGATCTCGCCGGCAATTACTGTGGAGGCTGGGGCGGACACGGCCCATTTGGCCATCTGAACTTCCTGCTGCGCTCACTCACGGATCTTCCTGCATGGAGGCAGAAGGTCGGCATGTGAAGCCCACGCGTCTGCTGATGAATGGTCAGCACCTCCCTGGGGGCTAGGAGGCACCCCTGGGCAGATCCACGCCCTCAGGTTGAAGGGTGGGCAAGCAGGCTCTGGGAGGCCCGGGGCCCCCAGCACGGGAGGTCCAGCAGGGTCCTCTGCCCGCCTGCTCCAGGCCAGTGACATCCACGCCCACAGCCCGGCTTATCTTCTTGCAGCCCATTCCCCACCAGCCCCCTTTAACTCATCACGTTAACCCCCCAATTTGTACGTAGGTGACAAAAGACTCTACTTTGTGTAATGAATCAGCACTTAATGAAGCCCTGCTCACTGCAGGGCTGGTTTCCCCAGTGGGAAGAGGAGAGATAGAATGCCACACCATTCATTTGCACAAAGCTGATTATCACTTCCATTAATGTGACAATGACTAGGAACACTAATAACACCAGCCACCACGCCCTGAGTGCCTGCCCCCTATGAGGCCCCAAGGGAAGAGAGCCCACCGGCCCGGCAAGGCCAGCTCCTGTTTTCAAGGACCTCAGAGCCTGGTAGGGGAGAGACAGGTGCTTGGAGGGGTCATTCTAAGGTGGGAGAAAGGCTGGGCTGAGTCTGGAACAAAGTGCTTGAAGGAAGGAAAGCAGAGGAGGCTTCCAGGAGGCAGCCTCTGAGCTGAGAAGCAGAGGATGCGGAAGATTCCCCAGACTGACCTCAGTATCACCTCAGCCGCTTTGATGGATCTGGAATTCCCTCATCTCTTTCCACGTTTCTTACAAAACCTCTTCTTGTTTCCCAGCAACAGTTTTCTGTGTTTTTTTCTTTTTAAACTAACTAATTTTGTGAGTACGGGGGAAAAGATACCTAATGTCACCACCTCAAGGTACTTGAGAAAGTATTGGACAGGATGGTTGCAGGAGAAACATGGTATTATGAGCCTTTTTTTTTTTTTTTTTAATGTTTATTTATTTTTGAGATAGAGAGAGAGACAGAGTTGGGGAGGGGCAGAGAAAGAGGAGGACAAAGAATCCAAAGCAGGCTCCAGGCTCTGAGCTGTCAGCACAGAGCCCGACATGGGGCTCAAACCCACAAACCATGAGATCATGACCTGAGTTGAAGTCTAACATTTAACCGAGGTGCCCCCCCAGGTGCCCCAAGAGAGTCTTAATTTGAGGGGTTAATGGTGAACCCCTCCTCACCCACAGGCCCAGCAGAGGCAAGAAGAGGGATACATAAGGGGTTCTGGGGCTCAGACACACAGTGCCTGAAGGTGCCATACATCCTCATGTGTGTCGTTCTCAGTGATGTCCCAGAAAAGCCTGCTCTGAATGTTAGTCCAAGAGCAGTACCTGGTTGAAGGGTGCATAGCTAACACTGTCCCTTCCACCCAGAAGTTACAGTGAGAGTGGTCCGGGCATCCAGAGGCTCATGACTACAGATAAACCCAGTATCTCCCTTTCCGAGTTTCACTCCTGTCTGGTAGCGACCACGGTGACCTTTAGCTGAGCCTTCACACGCGTAAGACGTTATGCTAGGGGCTCAAGGAGAACTTCGAATGATTTGCACAACAACCCATTACAAAGAGAAGAAACTGAGTCCTAGACCTGTACTAGACCTGCCCAGGGTCATATGGCCAATTCCAGAGCTGGGCTTTGACCTCAGACCTGCCTAAGCCAGAGCCCAGGCACTTAACCGTCACGTTACCGTGTTCACATTGCTTACTTGCGTCCACATGGCTCACCTCCGTTAGCATCACAAGGCCCAGGAAATAGGAGACGACTGATAGAGCCAGGATGAGCAGCTCCCGCCGGTAGCCCCTCCGAAAGACCTTGGGGTACATGTCCACCACAGCGGTCACGAGGCTTTCCACGCACACAAACTGGACGGGGCAGAGAGGATGGTGTCAAGTCCAGGAGAAAGCCGGTTCTCAGTGGCCCTGGCTCTGGACAAGTGCAACACGTCTAACCCCTGGGCTTCTCGCCCGCTGGCCTTACCTTCCTTCCCACACTCACACTGACAGAGGGCCTGAGAATAACAACTATCCCAGCACTTAATAGAACTTCAGCAAGGGCATGGAACAGATGGGGACCCTGAAACTCCGAGAGGGGAAGTAACCTGCCCAAGGTCACTCAGCAAGGAAGCGGCAGAGTCAGGACTTGAACTGGGGTCTCTGACTCCAAAGCTAGTACTCCTTCTCCCCCATATTTCCTATCAGGAGCCTACGTGCTGGGCCCTGTTCTGGGGTCGACTACTTAAGTGAGACGCTGTCTGGGAGGCAAGATAGGTGTCTCTGTACCTATCCTGAGAGTGAGTGCTTTGGTAGTGGCAGGCTCTGGTCAGTGTCTGCAGGCAGAGCTTGATTTCCTCATTCTCTAGGACTGTGACAGTTCCCCTGTCCTTTGCTTCTGCTGGGCAAGCACTCCTCTGATGCATGGAGAGCAATCAGAGGCGAGCCAACACCCAGCTCTTGTGTTTGTGCTGTGGGAGACTCTGGGCCCGGCCAGACCGGGCAGGCTCAAGACAACACAACTTGAGCCCCTGTCTGTATCCCACCATGCTGAGACAGGGCCAGACGCACGGTGTCACTTCTATTCCTACTCAACCATCAACACCCAGCCCAAATATCCCAACACACAGTCACCCTCCTCCCTGGGTTCTTCCAGACCATGGGCAGATCTCCTGCATAAGCCTTTTCCTGACTGCTCCTTCTTGCCCCCAACTTGGGCAGAACAGACCTTTCCTCTCCTCTACCCCAGCCCCCCCCACCTCTGCTTCACCTCATGGGTCCCGTGCTTGCTTATATCTGTCCCCTTACAAGGTGGGACCCTGGATTTTCATCTCTTTCCAGTGCCACAGAGGAAAGGCCTCAGAAAAGGATGATAAATTCATAATAATAATAAATAATGGCAAATGCATGGTACTTATGGTGAGCCAGGCTCTATTCTAAGCATTTAACAGATACTAATTTATTTAATCTTTATGGTACTATTATTATCCCTGTTTCATAAGTGAGGATGTGTAAGCATAGGGGGTAGGCCACCTGCCTGAGGTCACAGAGGTATTCAGTGATACAGCCTAGGTAGGAAGCAGGCAATCTTGTTCTACAGACTGGGCTTTAACCACTATGCTGGACTGCCAAGAGGGAGGGCAGCAAAAAGAGTAAATAATTCTTTTACTGGTCACCATGTTGAGATACCCCCTTCCCTGGGGCCATTTCTTGGCCCCATATCCTTTCTACTTTTCGTTTCTACCCCCTCAGAAAAGGTATTTCCAACTTCACTGTGCAGGGGACTGAAGCACAGAGAGGTGAAGTGACTAGCCCAGAGGAACACAGCTAGTGAAAGTCATGGAGCTGGGACTCACACCCAGCGCTGTTTGACCCCAAAGCCCAGGCTCCTAGCCTCCAGGCTACCCTGTCTCTACAGTAAGGCTGGCTGCACTCATCCTTTCTCCGGGGTCCCCAGGGAAGGAAGGAGATGCAATTCAGGGAAGGCTGTTTATCCAGGACCCAAACTGAAGAGACATCAGAGCATGCGGTAGCTAAGAGGCACAAAAACCTGGGTGCATGTCCCAGCTAGTCACACAGCCTCAGTTTCTTCATCTGCAAAATGGGGATGACACAAGGGCCCTCGGTCCATGTGGTTATTGTGACAAAGAACAGAGGATGTGGTCCCAGCATAGCACAGCACACACGGGGGTGAGCAGATCACCACCTGCCCGCTGGGCCCCCGGGTCTCCCTTGCTAGCACAGTGTCTCAGCCCAAGTGCTGGCTCTGCTCAACACCCCCAGGGACTCACAGAGCTGAGGCTCCCGTCCCCCACCTCCCACTGCAGGACAGTCACTGTCACGCACAAGCTGCCAATCCCTCCCGAGGCCTCGGCCCTCAACAATAGAAGGGAAGATTATCAGCAGGAACACCTGGTGCTTCAGCAGCTCAGCTTTGCAGTTTCTGAGAAATCATCCGGGGGGGGGGGGGAGAGATCGGACTTGGCCGGGTTGACAGACACACCGGCCATGAGGTCTGGGTGCTAAGTGACTTGCACAAGGTCATGGGTGGGGCATAGCACCTTGCCGCAGAGGCTGACAGCACAGCCTCCAGCCTTGGGTAGAAGATGTTCACTGGGGCTCACAGGAAAGCCCGCTGTGCTGGAACAGCAGGCAAAAGGGTGGATTTCGTCGAGTGGAGAGTGACTGGAGGCCATGGGGGTCTGGCTGGAAAGCCGAGGAGAGGACTGGAGGAGGGCTGGGAGTGCAGGCTGGGGTGAGTTTTACAGGGTGAGATTAAATGCATGCCTTCATGAGGAGAAAACGGAAAACGTCCACAGATAAATTGCTAGTTCTAACTATACACCCTTCACTGAGGAAGGAAGGCTGCCAAGTGCAGGGTGGGTGGGGGGAGCCCTATTAGCAACAATGAGAAGAGAGCAGACGGGTGGGATGTGGGGTGAGTGGGAGCTGGTGGTGGTACTGAGGACCCTTGTGGCATCCTGGAATGCCTTGGGGGGCCGTAACACTGAGAAGAAGGAAGGAAGAAGGTACTTTTCTGTGTTCCTGTGTCCCCCACAATTTGACTGGGACAGAGCCCTCAGATATGCCATTAACTATAAGCCTCTCTCTGAGAATTTCTTCCCGCTTGCTAAGTGGTGCTACTAGGCAGAAATATTTTCACCAAATGGAAGTATTTAACAATTAAAAAAATTTTTTTTATTGGGAGTTGGGAATTCTGGGTAAGGGAAAGTATGTTTGGGAAGACGTGGAGGGACCCATACAGGTGCATCTGGGGGTGACCGAGGAGACCGCCTGGAAGGGGGTGCTGAGAGGAGACCACATGGGGACAGCAAGCAGGGCCCTGACAAGCAGTACCCAGAGGTGGCAATCAGGCCCCTGAGCTGCTCCCAAGTGCAGTGTCTGGCCTCCCTGCCCTCCCAGCCTGGGTTCTCCCCCTTACCTGGCTGTCCAGGCCCAAGAATATCAGCATCATGAAGAACAAGGCAGCCCACAGTGGGGAGAGAGGCATCATGGTGACAGCCTTGGGGTAAGCAATAAAGGCCAGGCCGGGGCCTAGAGAGGAAGGAGAGAGAGAGAGGTGCTGGGTGGAGCTTGGTCCCTCATTCAGTTGTTATTTGAATCCATCATATATTGAGTGCCCCCTTTGTGCTGGGTACTATGCCTCATTCTCCCTCAAATCAGGTAAATTTCCCAGCCACCCTCCTAAGCTGTTGGTACTATTTTGATGCCCATTGCAGGGATGAGCAAGCTGAGGCATAGAAAGGTACGCAAGGGTCAGCAGGGGTCAGGATTCAAACCCAGGTTGGTCTGACACACAGACTTTCCCCTGCATAGACCTGTCTCTACTGTTCTCACTGGGGCAGACGTGGGGATGGTGGCTTATTAAAATGCGGGTTCTCAGGCCCACCTCACAGATTCTAATTGGGTCAGTCTAGGGTGGGGCAATGACCAGGCACCAGGTGATTCCAAATGGGTAGCAGGAATAGCTTACTCCAGGCTGCCCCTTCCTTTGCTTCTTCCCTTCATTTCCTGTGTCTATACTCACTTATTTTGGCTGCTCCAAATAAAGAGCTTGGTTAGCACGTCCTGAGGATGAACTTTATTAATATCGAGGGAGAGATACCTGATATTCTAGCCCTGTAGCACAGTGGTCAAGGGCACAGGTTCTACAGGCAGACGGCCTGGGTTCAAATGCTTATTCTTTATTGTGATCTGTATCTGTCTCCTCAGCTGAAAAATGGGGATGATAAAGTCCTACCTAACGAAATGGTTTTGAAAATTCAATAAGATGATGCAGAATATGGAAAGCACTTAAAATAAATACTCAGTAAACATTAACTGATTATTATATTTGTTCTTAAAAGCAACATTATTAAAGTCTAACTTATCTATAATAAGCACTCATTTTAATTGTACAACTTCAGTGAGTTGTGAAGTGTATATACCCAGATAACTGCATTCAAGATGGGGAACATTTCTATTGCCCCATTGGGCCCCTCTGTGGTCTCTCTATCCCCATTCTCTGTCTTAGCTCCAGGCAACCATTGATCTGATTTTTTTTCCACCTTATATTAGCTTTGCCCATCCTATTTAGGAGTGGAATTGCTGGGTCATATGGTAACATATCTTTAACTTTCTAAGAAATGCCAAACAGATTTCCAAAGTAGCTGTCATTTTATATTTCTACCAGTAATATTGGAGGGTTCCAGTGGCTCCACAACCTTAGCAACACCTGATGTTATCAGATGTGGAGTATCTTCACGTAGCTTTGTTGTCTGCTCAAACGCCTTCTTTTGTGAAGTCCTTGTTGATTTTGCCCATTTTTTTTTACTGGGTTGTCTCCCTTTTCTTGAGTTGTGAGAATTCCTGATACATTTGGGATATAAATCCCTTATCAGAGAAGGATGATTAGTATTTCCTCCTACTCTGTGGCTTGCCTTGTCATTTTCTTAATGGTATCTTGTGAAGAACAGAAGTTTTAAAATTTCCACTTGTTTGTTGCTAGCATATTAAAAATACAATAGGTTTTTGTTTATTGTCCTTTTATCCCATGGCAATACTAAGTTCACTTATTAATTTTTGTGTGTGACTTTCTTACAATTTTCTATGTGGTCAATCATGGTGTTTATGAGTAAATACAATTTTGATCCTTCCTTTCCAATCTTAATTATTTTTATTTATTTTTCTTGCTTTATTGCACTGTCTAGAAATTCTAGTACCATATGGCATAAAAGCAGAAACAGCATACAACCTTGCTTTATTTCTGATTTTAGGGGCAAGCATTCAATATTTAATGGCTAGGAAATTAACATTTGTGCAATAACCACAGACCTTTTTTTTTTTTTTTTTATCTACCAGTTTTTCTCATGTCCTTTTTTCCTATTCTAGTATCTAATTCAGGATTCCACACCATACTTCATGATTGTATTTCTTTACTCTCCTCCAAATTTGCAATAGTTTCCCAATCTTCTCTTTCATGACCTTGACATTTCAACGAGTACTGGTTATTCTTTTGTGGAATGTTCCTCTGTATGGGTTTGTCTGATGTTTTCTCATTATTAAACAGAGGTTATACAATTTTTTTAAGGTTATGCATTTTTTTTTTGGCAAGAACATCACAGAAGTGATGCTGTGTTCTTCTCAGTGCATCAGGTTAAAGGGGCACATGATATCTGTAAACTTTAGTACTGGTAATGTTTACCCTGATTACTTGGTTAGGTTGGTGAATGCCAGTTTTCTCCAGTGTAAAGTTACTGTGTTTCCCTTTATAACTGATAAATATCTTGGTGAGGATACTTTGAGATTATGAAACTATCCTGTTTCAAGTAGAACTTTCACCCACTGATTTTAGTATCCATTGGTAGATCTTGCTTGCAACAATAACTCCTTTGAGGTTTGCCTAGTGGGTTTCTTTTCTTCATTCCTTCTACATTTATCAATTAGAATTCTTCTGTAAGAAAAACTGTTCCTTCACACTCATTTATTCAATTTTTATTTATTTCAATGTGGACTCCCGGGTATTCAGTTTATTCTACAGATTCCAATCCAATACTATCATTATTAGCTTCTTCAGTTTGGTTCCTGTGTCCTTATGACATGCCTCCGTCCTTTTTCTGAGTACTTCCTTACTTTCTGGCACTACTAAATGTTTCAGCTTATCATGTCTTGCTCCAGCACTAGAATCAACTGTTTCTCCAAAAAGCCTGAGTTCCTTTAATTGAAAAATGGTGTTCAGAAATCAAGATCTGGCTTCTGGGTATGTTCGTTGCTACTGGAATATCATTTCTTGCAGGCCCTCTCAGCACACAAAGCTAGGAGACATATGTATGTCTATGTACACATACACACACACACACATGTTTCTATATCTAACTGCATATATTTTAAACCCACGAGTCCATCCTGATACCTCCAATTCTAATACAGATCACTATAGCTTCTCCATATTCTTTATGTGTAACTTCTTCCTCAGTGAAAATTCTGTCTCTAATGATCCCTATTGACTTGTTTGTTCAGTCCCCACATACACGTACAATAGTTACAGAATTGCAAACCCGCACTCCTGTACTAACAAGAGAACAGTACAGTGATTTTTGTTTTTAGCCTTATAGTGTCCAGTCAAAATACTGTGTCCAGAAATTTACTTAGATTTGGTCTTTTCTTTCCCATTCTCTTCAGTATGGTTACATTTTTTTTTATTTGTAATGCAGTTAGGTTCATTTTTTACTGTTTGTATTCCATTTTAATTCCACTCAAAAAAAGGAACTGTTTATTTTGGGTGCTATGTGAAATGTTACTGTTACTGTGGTTCTCTAAGAGTCAGAACTAATAGAAATATACTAAGAAGTATTTTTTCCTTTTCATCTTTACTTAATTCCACCCTTCTTTCTATTCCTTGTCCACTCATGCCCTATAGGTAACCATTCTCTTCATTTTTTAGTTTATCCTTTCCATATTTCTTTTGCACAAATGAGCAGACATACTTTCTTACACCTCCTTCTTTCTTATACAATGGGTAGGTATATTTGCTTTTTAAACTTACACACACATTTATCCTTTAAAAAATACTCATAAATTTCCATTTACTTGATTATTTTTATATTGTGAATGACTATTGTATTTTTTCAAAGACTTTTTTAGTATATATGAAGATAATTTTATAATTTATTTCATTTGGGCTATTAATAGGATGTATGATATTACTGGATTTCCTAGCATTACACCAACCTTGCATTATTCCTGGAGTAAATCCTACTTGGATTACCTTCTTTTTTCCCTCTGGAATAATTTATAGAGCACTGGGATTATCTGGTGCTTGAAGTTTTTGTTGTTGTTGTGTTTATTTATTTATTTAGAGACAGAGAGGGAGGGGGGAGTGTGAGTGGGGGAGGGGAAGAAAGGAAGGGAGAGAGAGAGAACTCCAAGCAGTCCCTGCACTGTCAGCACAGAGCCTTACATGGGGCTTGATCTCATGAACTGTGAGATCATGACCTGAACCAAAATCAACAGTCGGACACTTAACCAACTGAGCCAACCAGGTGCCCTGGATACTTGAAGGTTTGATAGAATTATCTGAGAAGCCATCTGGGCCTAGTGTTGCTTTTTGTTTTGTTTTGTTTTGTTGGTAGGGTAGTTACTCAATAACTTTTTTCCTTCTATGGAAATTGGCTTAGGTTTTCTAAATCAAATGTGGTCAATTGTGGCAATCTGTTTTTTCCCAGGAAAATATTCATTTTATCTAATTTTTCAAATTTATGTGTTGAGAAGACTACAAAGCAGGCTCTTGTGATTTTTTTTTAATTTTTAAATTTTATTTAAATCCAAGTTAGTTAACATATAGTGTAATAATGATTTCAGGAGTAGAATTTAGTGATTCATCACTTACATATAGGGCTCATCCCAACAAGTGCCTTCCTTAATGTCCATCACCCATTTAGCCCATCCCCCCCCCCCCCACACCTCTCCTCCAGCAACTCAGATGTGTTCTCTGTATTGAAGAGTCCCCTTATGGTTTACCTCCCTCTCTCTTTTTACCTTATTTTTCCTTCCTTTCCCCTATGTTCATCTGTTTTGCTTCTTAAATTCCACCAATGAGTGAAATCATATATTTATCTTTCTCTGACTTATTCTGCTTACCATATAAATGTCTTCCACTTCAATAGTTATTTCCCCTTTATCATTTCTTATTTCGCTCTTGGTAAGTTCTTTTATTCTTGGCCGTTTGGTAACTTGTGTATTTTTAAAAACCCAGAATTTTAATTAGATCTACTGTTTGTAATTATCTACCTATAATTATTTCACTCCTTCCTGCTTTTATCTTTATTATTTCCTTTCCTGTGCTTTCTTTTAGTTCACTTTGCTGTTGTTCTTCTTAATGTAATTAATTTTCATTTTTTCACTTTTATCGATGTGTTTTTAGTATAGTTTTCTCTTATTATCAGTTTATTTCTATCTGTGTCTCCTTGTACCTCCTGCAGTTTTGCTTCATAAAGGTTATTGCTGTATTATTTGGTGCATATATTTTTATGTTGCTGTATCTTTATTATGAATTATAGTTTTTACCATTTAAAAAATGTCCTTTGTAATGCTTAGTGCTTTGGGGCTTGAATTCTACTTTCCCTGATATTGCTGTCATTGTCTATTCCCTTATTTTTAGCTTTTATGAATCACTTTGTTTTAGGTGTATCTCTTATATACAGCATGTATATATCTCTTATATACAGCATATATATAGGTCATGTTTTGTGAGCCAAATTGAAAATCTTTTTCTTTTCTTCTTTAATGTTTATTTTTTTGAGAGAGAGAGAGAGAGAGAGAGAGAGAGAGAGAGAGAGAGAAGGGAGGGGCAGAAAAAGAGGGAGAGACACAGAAGCCAAAGCAGGCTCCAGGCTCTAAGCTGTCAGCACAGAGCCCAAAATGGGGCTTGAACCCACAAGCTGTGATAGCATGACCTGAGCCAAAGTCAGACGCCTAACTGACTGAGCCACCCAGGTGCCCTGAAAGTCTTTTTCTTTTAATGAATGGATGAATTAAGGCAACTCACATTTATTGATATGATCAGTCTTAATTTTGACAAAATACTTGGTGGTTATGTGTATTTTTAAATATTTGTTATGTTTCTCTAGGAGTCATGTATTCTTTGTTCTTTTATTTATAAATGTTTTTTGGTATTTAGGAAGGTTTATGTTTTTGTTCTAGTGGTTATCTTTATACTTATTACATCTTTTAAAAATGCCCTTAGACCCCTATAATTTTTTTTTTCAACGTTTTTTATTTATTTTTTGGGGGACAGAGAGAGACAGACAGAGCATGAATGGGGGAGGGGCAGAGAGAGGGAGACACAGAATCGGAAACAGGCTCCAGGCTCCGAGCCATCAGCCCAGAGCCTGACGCGGGGCTCAAACTCACGGACCGCGAGATCGTGACCTGGCTGAAGTCGGACGCTTAACCGACTGCGCCACCCAGGCGCCCCAGACCCCTATAATTTTATTTAAACCTTTACTGCCTGGCTTTCCAGGTCTGCCCCCCCCCCCCCCATATCATTTGACACCATTTATGGTCTACACAACAATGAGCTTTTCTGTTTTCCTTTTGCCTTCTCTCTCCATCTTTTAGGTTGATGATTTCAACTCTGTTAACAGTACACAGCATATTTCTATATTACTCATCTATCTTCTTCCCTACCTTCGTTTTGGTCTTAGATGTGTACTTACATATTTTTGAATGCTTACCATCAGTCTTTTTTCTAAGTTTTCCTAGTTATTCCTGGGTTGGATGAAGCTCACCGCATAGTAGATTCCTCCAAAGGACTTATGAGTGTAGAAGTCTCAAAGTTCTGCTTAATATGGTTTTCCTATAACCTCGACATTTTCCATAGCCTTGATTCACACTTTTTGTAAATTAAAAAAAAAAAAAGATACTGTTTCATAGTTGCCTTTCTTTGTATGTTGGTTTTGAAAACTATGATACCAGTCTAAGTCTTTTGCCCTTTTAGGTTATTTAATCTTTTTTGCCTGGAAGCCTTGAGGATTTTATCTTTATCTTTGAAAGCTAATATCTTTACCAGAATGTCTTGGAGTTGATCAACCTGGGTTAATTTTCATTAGTACCTGAGAAGTCCTTTCAATGTGTAGATTGAGCTCTTTTTCTGTTTCTGAAGAGTCTTCTTGGATTATAGTTTTAAATATTATCGCTGTTCCATTGTTTTATTTTTCTTCTTCAGGGACCCTATAATGTGAATATCTTCTTCTCTGCTGGTCTTCCATTTCTAGTTTTTGGTGGGATCGTTTTTACTTCTTTATGTCATTTTCATTTATCTGGTTGTTTTCCTTCCTTTTTAAAATGTCCCTTTATTCGCCTGAGTGGCTCAGTCGGTTAAGCATCTGACTTCAGCTCAGGTCATGATCTCACGGTTTGTGAGTTCGAGCCCCGCGTCAGGTTCTGTGCTGGTGGCTGGGAGCCTGGAGCCTGCTTCGGATTCTGTGTCTCCCACCCTCTCTGCCCGTCGCCTACTCACACTTTGTCTCTGTCTCTGTCTCTCAAAAATAAATAAACATTTAAAAAATTTTAATAAAAAATAATAAAATGCCCCTTTATTGAGACCATTCTCCAGTGGACATTTGTAATTTATTCTTCATTTCTGAGATAACTTGGCCTTATCTTTTTTCTCATTTCTTCCCCCCTGAGTTCAATTAACTTTCTCTTCATTCATTCCTGTGCCCTCTTCTCCTATCTGGTAGTTTTAAAATTCCAGGTTCAAGGTTTTTGTTTGTTTTTCTCACATCATCAGATGCTTCTTTGGATATATTTAATTCTGTCTGGAGTGTTGACTTACAATTTTCCTCTATGTCATGGTTGGTTTCATGGTCATTGATATGTGGGGAGTTTCTATTCCTGATTTTCTGCAGTAGCTCTGTATGGACTTGACTTTTCTCATGTTCATGTTTGTGGGCATTTTATAATATTCCCAACTTAATAGTGCCCTCTTTTGTCAGTATGGCAAAGTCCAGGTACTTTAGCAGCTTTTTGTTTTGAGGGTGGGGAAGGGTGATCTCCCCTTCCCACACCCTGATTTAATGGTTCTCTTTGGTTTTTCAGGACTTTATTTTATCTCCTTTTTTTTGGTTTTCCCTTCACCATCGAATCGTCAAAGGGTGCTTCTCCTTTTCTTTTTGCCTTTTTCTCTCCCAGAAGTTCTGTGTTTCAAGTGGTGTCTCCTTTAAATTGTCCTGGTTCCTTTAAATGGCCCCTGTTCCTTGAATTACACATTGAATCCCTTCTCTGTTGTCCCTGCTCAGGGATCTGTCTGGATCTTTTCCAGGTTTTTCAGACTTACAGTGAATTTAATCTTTCTGGGGATTGCTCCAAATCACTCTTAGGTCCCTTCACCAGCCTGTCTTCTGTTTCCCCCATAGTTTTTCTCAGTTTGCTTTTGTTCATCACAAAGCCTTACCAGCTGTGAGGGTGCAGGTGGTAGCAGAAGGGATTATGCACTGAGATTGGTATTTTTTCTTTTTGTTACGGTTATCTGTAGCTTTAATATCTTCTGTCTTTGAGTTATGCAGAGGCATGGTTTTGTATAAAATATATTTTCCCTTTTTGTTTTTTTCTTGTTTGGGAAGGAAATTAGGATACAAGTAGCTATACAGCTCTCATAGTCCTCAGATATTCAGAGGTCTAACATACTCTAATTTTTAAAAGACCCATGTAAGATTGATATTATTTTTTTCTTACATGTTCGGTAGATTTCACCAGTGAAACCATCAGGGCTTCAAGTTTTCTTGGTAGAAAGGTTTTTGATATGAATCCAATGTCTTTTAAAAAGTATAGAGCTATTCAGTGTTTCTATTTCTTCTTGAGTCATTTTGAGTAAATTATATTTTTAAAGGAATTTTCGGGGCGCCTGGGTGGCTCAGTCGGTTAAGCGTCCAACTTCGGCTCAGGTCACGATCTCGCGGTCCGTGAGTTCGAGCCCCGCGTCAGGCTCTGGGCAGATGGCTCAGAGCCTGGAGCCTGTTTCCAATTCTGTGTCTCCCTCTCTCTCTGCCCCTCCCCCGTTCATGCTCTGTCTCTCTCTGTCTCAAAAATAAACGTTAAAAAAAAAAAATTAAAAAAAAAAAAAAGGAATTTTCCATTTAATCTACATTATCAAATATATTAGCTTGAAGTTGTTCATAATATTTCCTATTCTCATTTTTAATGTCTGTAGAACTTCATCCCTCTTCTTTCATTCCTGATATTAGTAATTTGTGTTTTCTCTCATTTTTTTTCCTTGATTAGTCTTACTAGGGGATTATAAATTTTGTTGTTTAATACCAAATTTGGCTTTGGAATTTTATTGTGGGTATGTCTTCCCTTTATTATTTCTTTGTTTATACTTACTTTGGTTTTAATTTATACTTCTTTTTTTCAGCTTCTTCAGATAGAAACTTTTTTACTTTAAATCCTTCTTTCTAATTAGGCTTTAAAGTTATAAATTTCCCTGTAAGTACTTTAACTGTATCCCACAAGTTTTGATATGTTTTCACTACCATTCAGTTTGAAATACTGTCTTCTTTGGCTCATGGGAAATTTAGAAACATGTTGCTTAATTTACACATACTTAAGGATTTTCTAGGTATATTTTCATTATGGATTCATAATTCAGTGGTAGTCAGAGAATATACCTTGTAATTTCAATCTTTTGAAACCTATTGAGATTTAATTTATGGCCCAATTTATATCCTATCTTGGTGAATATTTCATGTTCATTTGAAAAGAACTGTACTTTGCAGTTGTTCCTTGCAGTGTTTTATAAATGTCAATTAAGCTAAGTTGACAGTATTCAGATCTCTATGTCTTTATTAATATTTTGTATAGTTGTTTTAACATTAATGAACAAGGGTTGTTAAAATCTCCCACTATGATTGTGAGTTTGTCTATTTTTACTTTTAGTTTGTCAGTTTTTGCTTCATGTATTGTATTTTTAAAAGTTTATTTATTTATTTTGAGAGATGGGGAGGGGGGCACAAAGAAAGGGAGAATCCCAGGCAGGGATTCTCCATGTCAGCATGGAGCCTGATGCAGGGTGCAGACCCACGAACTGTGAGATCATGACCTGAGCCAAAATCAAGAATCATACACTCAACCAACTGAGCCACCCAGGCACCACTGCTTCATGTTTTTAAAATCCCTGGCATTAAGTACCAACACATTAAGGATTAGCTATCTTATAAATGAACTGCTCCTTTTATAAACATTATGAAGTGTGCTCCCCATTATCTCTAGTAATACTCTTTGACTTGAAGTCTACTCTAATATTAATATAGCAAAGCCACTTTTCTTATGTTTGTTGTTTACATGGTATTATCTTTTCACTTTGTGTTACACGTTATCTGTCTTTAAATTTAAAGCATCTCTTGTCGAAAGCTTATAGTTGAGTCTTGCTCTTTTACTCAGTCTGATAATCTCTGCCTTTTACTTGGAGTATTTGGCTCATTTGCACTTAATATAATTATTGATATAGTTGGGTGTAATTTTACCATTTCATATTTGTTTTACTTTTGTCCCTTCTGAATTTTGTAGGTTTTGTTTTTTTGTTTACTTTGTTGTGTTTTTATTGCCTTCTTTTGGGCTGATGAATATTTTGAAATGCCCAATTGTATTTCATCTAAGCTCTGTAGCTCTACCTCCTATTATTATTTTCTAAGCAGTTAGCCAACAATATGCACCCATAACTCATTAAAGTCTATCTGGAGTTAGCAACATATTACTTAATCCTGCCACCACACATCTGACTCTTTCCACTTCTGATGATCATTCTGACATTTTCTGTCTCAAAATAGAATTCAGGACTTAACCACATCAATAATTATGAAATGAAAAGAGACAGATACTCCAATTAAAAGACATAGATAATCAGACTGAATAAAAAAGCAAGACCCAATTATAAGCTGTCTAAAATCTCAACCTCCAGGAGAGGGTATCTCACAGAATGTATCACAGAAACAGACCAAGGGACATGTGGGTAAGGGCTTGGGATCATAGCATGACAAAATCTGAGTCCTGTGAGAAGTATATGTTGCCTTTCTGGCTCAGTTTCCAGGTATTCTGGGACATCCCATTGAGCATTCTGCCATCTAATTAGGTATTTTCCAAAAATCACTCATCAGAAAGCAAGCCCAGGTCCTTCCGAGCAAGGTGAGGTGGCTACACACTCACTTAAAACTTGCAATTTCTCCATATGGCAGATGTTCCCAAGGAGAATCTTAGCCTGACCCATATGCCCAACCAAGGGCACAGAGCAGATTTACCGGCTGGATACCAGGAGCAACACAGGAAGGTGAGCCAGAAAAGGCTAGAGCCAGGTTGTAACACCTATGAGCTATGTGACCTTGGGTGAACCACTTGAGGCTCTGAGGTACGGGGTCCATATCTCAATGGGCATGGTAAAACCTAGGGCTGTTTATGTGAACAGTGCCCCCTGCAGTTGTGCAGAGCCTGTTCTGTACAGCCACGAGTGGAAGCCCGGACAAAGCCTACCCTGCAGAGGTGCTGTGAGAATTTCGTGAGGTAGACTATGAAACACAACCACCCCAGAGCCTGACAAACGAGACACAGTAAATCCATTATGGTCCATCCATCCAGTGGAATACCACAGAGCCATGAAAACTCTTGATTGAGATCTCTGTTTACTGAGGCACAAAGTTCCTCATGCTTTATTGTGAAGGGGGAAATGTAGTCTACTGAATACCAGGGGTAATTTGATCTGATTTCCATCAACAAACATATGGATATGTAGGCATGGAAAATGCCATGACAGGAAAAACCCAAAATGTTGTTTGATTTGGAGTGCAGCGTTTTTCCTTTGTTAAGATTTCCACATTTTTCTAACATGAATATGCTTTCAATTTGAAATTAGAAAAAAAAATAATAAAATTTATTTTTAGTTGGCTCTTTTCCTTTCTATGAATCCTCTCTGAACTCCATCTATAAAATGGAAATAATGACAAAAAGAGAAAACATAATGCTGCAGATATCTTATCCCACTGCACACCTAAGGCAGAAATTAGGACATTCATTTTATAGAGGAGGAAATGAATTCTTGGAGTGGGCAGTGCTCCCATATAGAAGGTAACACTCTTTCCTTACAGGGCTGTCTGTGGTTTGATGCCAGGAAGGAGCATGGGTGTTTGGTCAAGGGTCAGGTGCCCACAGTGGGCAGTAGGATGGCATGGTCAGAGCATGGGCTCTGGAGCCAGAGGGCCTGTATTAAATCCCAGCCCTGTCCCTTCCAGCTTGTGTAATCTTGGTTGAGTGACTTCACCTCTCTGAGCCTCAGCTTCCTTATCTGTAAAACAGGGGTAGCTTCTTTACAGAGTAAGCACTTGATGAGTGAGAGCTTTGGTCAGATTAATATCCTCTAGGCTAGCTCTGGCATCCTGATTTCAGCAGGGATGGTCTGTCTGTCCTCAATCAATCTCTCTCTCTCTCTCTCTCTCTCTCTCTCTCTCTCTCTCACTCTCTGACATACATTATCCAGAGGAAGGTGGGTCACGGAGCAAAGCTTTGCAACCACGTTCCTGCTCTGATGTCCATATCCACCACCTTGCCCAGCTTGGTGGGTTAGAGGGGTGCTTCCTGATCTATGTGTGCCACATAAAAAGGATACTGTGGACCAACATTTTCCACAGAGGCAATGTGGCTCCCACAAGTGCTTGGGGGTGGTCACAATAAATGGGGGCATGACTTGCACTGAGTAGATGGAGGCCAGAAAGGCTAAGCAACCTGTGCTGCTCTTGACAAACTGTTCTACTACACATTCTTGTAGGTGAAAAACTTATTTAGACTTAACTGAGTTTAGAACCTAACCATTTGTCATGAGAACACAAACTATTTTCATACTTTTTAACACACATTTTCCTAGAATTCAAACACCATGTAGATTGTGAATCACAACCATGTAAATTCACCATTTTGTGTCATCGCCTCAGCAACAATAACTCTGCTTGTAGTGTGTTTGATACAAACACATCTATCTATACTTAAGAATGTCACACTCAGTGATTCTACATCTAAAAGAGGGAAAGGGAGAGAGGTTCTCTAAGCAGAGAGAACGGTATGTGCAAAGACCCTTTGGTGGGAGGGAGCAAGTGACGTTGCAAAAGCAGATCACTGCAGTGGGGCAGCATGAGCACGGGGGGGATGATGTTGGGGGTGAGGCTACAAAGGCTGGGCAACACAGGGCCTTGGGGCCATGCTTAGAATCCACTACTATGAGAAGTAAAGAAGAGCTTTTCACCAGAGATGGACATACTCAGATCTGCATTTTGAAAGAAATCAATCTACACATGGAATAGAAGGGGCAATAGTGGAGGCTAGGAGGCCTGTGAAAGGTTCCTGCGATCATCCAGGTGAGCGGTGATGATGGTCTGGGCTGGTGGGGAGACAGTGTAGCTGGGGGAAAGTACATGAAGTGGAGCAACACTGAGGAGGCAGAAGCTATACAACCCGAGGACGTCTTGGATATGGAAATGAGGAGGTGTCAAGGTTTTTCTCCCGTGATCCTGGTTTGAGGATGGATGGCGGGCCACCTCCTAAGACCTGAATCCAGGAGGAGAATGAGCTGAGGAGGCAGATCATACTTGTGCTATGACCTTCAATCACCCGAGGCCTCCCTCGCCTTTGGCGAACTTACCTGACTCTGCCACCTCGGCAATGGGTACCCCCTGCTCGTATGCCATGAAGCCCAGGACTGAGAAGATGGCAAAGCCAGCCACAAAGCTGGTGCCACTGTTCAGGCAACACAGCATGATGCAGTCCCTGTGGGGAAGCAGCGAGAGGGGCTGAGGTCAGAGTGGGCGGAACAGGTGCCCTGCTTGAACATTCTGTGTGAGCACCACCGCCAATCCTGTGGGGCAGGCAGGGCAGGGTGGGCACAGACAGCCCCATTTGTCTGATGAAGCCCTGGTGGTTCAGAGAGGTTAGGTGGCTGGCTCACAGTCACACAGCTTCTCCTGCATTTTTAGAAGATAAGGTGGGTCATGAACCAGACGCATGGAAGAGGGATGGGAAGGAAGAAAGCCTGGCAAGTGAGAAAATGCCCTAGTGAGAACATAGTTGGAGACAAAGCAACACTCCTCCAAATCCCCAGAAGGAAACAAAACCAGGGAAATGACAGAGGAGTGATTTCCTGGGAGCCCAAGGAGGGCCGGAGAGGCCTCTGAGAAATGGCTCCTTCTCAGGGGAGCATCCACAGACTTTACACTGGCAGCTCCCAGCAGCTTCAGGAGGAAACACCCTCCCAAAGGTCAAGCTTCTTGCCAGGCTGTTTACTGGAGCAGAGCCTCACTGGCCTCACTGAAGTCCCTATGAGGCAGCAGCCCCTCCCAGGTTGGATCCCGCATGGAGGGATTACAGGAGCAGTGACTGTCTCTTGCCCTTGGGAGGGGCTTACCAGTAAAGAAGCACCAGCATAAAGCTGCAACCAGGAGAAATCGGAGTACAAACGACTGGGTTTTGTCAAGATGAAAACAGAACCCTCAAGCCCCGGCCTCTCCTACCTCAGGCACTGCATCCTCACGGGGCCAAGTCAGGGAATCGGCCTCCCCGGATCTCA
The DNA here is from genome assembly GCF_046562875.1 of Panthera onca. Lineage (NCBI taxonomy): Eukaryota > Metazoa > Chordata > Mammalia > Carnivora > Felidae > Panthera > Panthera onca. Next base: position 52,382,719 of record NC_138340.1, on the reverse strand, counting down.
GCTGCTGCCAGCATGTGCCAGGAAGTTAGGCTTATGACACGCGCGATGCCCCATTTTACAGGGAGGAGCTCCCAAGTGGCCTGTCCAGCCATTTGTCTGGGGTACGATGCGCCTGGGGCGTCCCTGTGGTGGTGCTGGTGGGCTGCCTCTGGTCACACCCTAGCAGGTCTAGTCCCCTCGTCCCATGGTGCTTTCCCATGGCCGGCCAGCTAGTGCTGCCTACAGCAGTAAGAACTTCCTCGTGTGTGTTCAACCAAAACCAGCCTTCTCTGGTGAGTTTTAGTTCTGCCCTCCCTAACCGCCTGCAGCTCCTTCAGCTTTGGCAGATCTGAAGATAGTGGCCCGATATCCCCTTTGGGTTTTCGGTTCCCTCAGTTAACTGCCCCAGTTCCTTTACCAGTTGTTCATCCGGCTTGTGATCTGTAATCCACTCCAGCTGGCCCAGCCCCTCTTCAAATGCCATATCCAGGACTGAGTGCTCGACTCAAGAACACAGCAGGGCTCTCACCTCCTCTTCTCCGGACAGCCTGCCTTTTGTAATGTAACCAAGGGCTACACTAATGTTGGTGACTTGTGACACCCAGCTGCCTTGCAATGACTCTGAGAATCAAGGGCACATTGGAGTAGGCATTACCCTGGGGGTCAGGAGACGTGGGCCCTACTTCCCCCTGCAGTATCTTCTCTCTGGACCTGACCTCCCCATGGGACAAAGTGCTTAAGAACAGGGTTTCTTGGGCCTTATGACAAATTATGTAATTTTCCAGCAAGTAGTCATCTCCCCCTACCTTCTTTCTTGGGTTCAAGTATGCTTCCCCACTGACTTTGGGCTTAGCCACATGACTTTCTTTGGTCACAGGATATTAGCAGATGTGATACAAACAGAGGCTTCAGATAACACTTAGGTGATTGAACTTGCCCTTTATGCCTTCTGTGACTTGCCATGAGAGGAACTGCCCCAGGGGAGCTGCCGTCCTCATAGTCTGCACCCCACGATGTACACACATGAAGCAGACTTGAGCCTGCCCTGGGTCCTGGGGCTGAATCCAACCAATTCACAGCCTGCGGGAGAGCTTGCCCAGTTGTCCAGGAGACTTGAGAGTAATAAAAGCAAATGCTTGTCATGTTAAACCACTGAGATCATGGGGATGTTTGTTACACAGCATTACTGTAGCAGTCAGTGACTGATTACAGGTCTCTTTAAATAACTCTTCTGGCACTGTGGATGTAGGCTGGGCTGGCAGACCTGAAGACTATCTGCAAGCCTGATATCTCTCCTCTTTTTTTTAAATGTCTGTCTGTTTGTTTGTTTATTTATTTATGAGAGAGAGAGACAGAGAGAGAGACAGAGAGATAAAGAGGGGCAGAGAGAGAGGGAGACAGAAGATTCCAAGTGGGCTCTGCACTAACAGCAGAGAGCCTGATGTGGGACTCAAACCCATGAACCGAACCATTAGATCATGACCTGAGCTGAAGTCAGATGCTCAACCGACTGAGCCACCCAGGCGTCCCAGATTTCTCTCCTCTTAAAAGGAAATACAGCTCAGTCAAGGTAAGGGGAGATTTATCCCTACGGTTGGGTAAAACTGCTCTTCATGCCTATTTCCTGACCCTGCCTTATCAAACAGTGGGAAATAAGGGGGTCCTGAGGAAAGCACTTTCTCTATATCCTCTCTATTCTGGAAATCTCCTGTATAATTTGAATCTGCAATGTACCTAGTCCTGTGCTATGGTTTCTTGAACATTGTGTCACTGAATCTTGAGGCTCAGGGAGGAGAATCACCTACTCAAGGTCTCAGTGGCATCTTGGGATGAGGTTGGGATGTGTGTCCATTTGTCTCAGATGCTAAAACCCATGCTTTTTCCAGGAGCTACACAAAAACAATGCCCCCTAAGAATTAAGACTTTCAGATCCTGACTTGTGGACAGTTATCTGTGGGCACTCATGTGGTTGTTGAAAAACAAATATCCCTTATTGCAAACTCCCCATCTGTCCCCAGGGAACTCTTGAGTGAGTTCCTCATGCCACAGAAGGACAGAGAAGCACTAAGCAGACCTGAGGTCCCTTCCAGCCCTGCATCCCACCCCTTGGCCCTCAGAGCACTCACACCTTTTAAGCAGAAGGAGCTTAGCAGCCTGTGTTCTGAAGTGAGGATTTTCCCCGCCTGGTTTGCTGCATTTCCCATCCCTCTAATTCCTTCCTGCAGGGCACCTTCTAGGTGGAAAGCTTATGTAACAAGCGCTTTAAAGTTGGCAGGAGCTGAGCTGGGCTTTGAAGACCTCCAGAAGCTATTAGGCTGTCAGAGGGAGGGTACTAATTTACTCCCTCTGAGTTGGGAAGACCTGTTCGCAGAGAAATGGAAGTAAAATGGGCCTTCAGATGTTGCAACATCCCCTGGGGGATTTTCTTTCTTCTGCTGCCTCTTGGATGGGACAGCAGAAGAGATCTGTGGTGGCCAGCATGTCTTACCCACATGCTCGGTGGGGGAGACGGTTGTAGGACATGGCCCGAAGACAGGGCAGTCTTGGCCAAATCCTTGTCAGCTACAGATGTTGGGAAAGAACTGGCCATCCCTGTTGCTGAGGAATAGGAAGCAGGAACTAGAAAGCCCTGAGTTCAACGCCACGTTCCACCACTGGTAATAATGAACATGAGCAAGTGACTTATTTGGGGGCCTCAGTTTCCTCATCTGTGTAACAGATGGCTCCTTCCCTGCTTCCTGACACACTGGGCAGCACTGTAGTAGGCTCAAGGGATGGTGGCCAACAAGAACTAGCTTGTGTCCTCATGGAGCTGACAGCCGGGCAGTGGCCAAGTGATTTCTGCAGTGTCCTGCACAGAGGGCTGGTCTAAGTCAGTAGTCACACTGGCATGGTGACAGCTGTGTGCAGACAGCATTCTTCTCCAACATCCCAAGTGGCTCACACTCAACCCCGACCAGAGGACTGCCATGCTGTTCTCCCTGCCCCGTGCCTTTCTCTTCCTGTCCATGGTTACTGTTTTGCATTGTGGCTGACAGAGTGCTTTGCCTCTCACCCCCAACACCCACCTCCCCACGAACTCCTGGAAGGTAGAAAGGATCGTATGGACAACCTGGCGTGGTCTTCTGCCTCTCCAGCATCCTTCTGCCCAGCCATACCCAATACCTCTCTGCCCAAGGGCCCCCAGGAACAACAGAACTTGCTGCCTAATGGCACACTGGATTCCACAATTGCTTTTCCTTACAGCATGCTGGACCTGGCCACTTTCACTTCCTCAGTGCCTCCATTTCCCCAACTTACAAAATCTGTAGACCGAGGCTGTGCCATTCCTGTGTGTTATCTCCTAAGGTACCAATGCTGGTGTCTTGCACTCAGCAGACACGCAATGCACATGGTTTTAATGAATGGGTTAATAAAGCAATCACAAAGCTAGCTTTCAGAGAGATGTGGCAGGGCCCTGGGATGGAAAAATGGGAGACCTCAGGCAGAGTCCAGGCTCTACTGTGTACAGCTGACGGGCGTCACTTCCGTGAGCCTCTCTTTCCCCATCTCAAAGATGGGATAATATGGGAGGGACTTTTATCATGCCTAAAGTTCTTTCAAATGCACGATCTCCCTTGAGCCACATAGCAACCAAATTGTGTGGTTATTAAATACAAGTCTCCTGAAGAGCCACCTACTATGACCAGGAGTTGAATTCAGGGGTACAAAGACCTCAGCAAACAGACCATTGGCTAGAATCCAGAGTGCCAATTTCCCTTCTGCCATGCACTGCTTGGTGACCTTGAGTGGGCTCCTGGCCCTCGGTGGGTCTCAGCCTCACAGTAGAAATCAGGCTGCAGGCATGAGAAGCCAGGCAGCCAGGGTCAGACAGCCTCAGGCTCACCTCCCAACCTGGGCAATTCCCTTCCCAGTTCTGGGTGTGGGCACATGCAGGAGGCCAGGCAGGGAGGCCGAGGGGTAAGATGGGGCACTAGTCATTCCAGATGGGACAGGATAGGACCCTAAAATCAAGTGAGAAGGGGCAAGAAGCAGGGTTCTGAATAGAAGGCAGAAGAACAAAGCCCGCACTGTCAGAAGACCTGAGTTCAAGTCCCAGTTTTGCCACTTACTAGCGATGTGACCTTGGGCAAGTCACTTACCTGCCCTGGGATAAATCTTTGCCACACAGGGTGGGATGGGGGCCTGAATAAGACTCCTGGGGTGGATTCACATTCAGTCTGCAACACACTCTGATCACATTCGTTATTTTCCTAGCTCCTCAAGTGGCCCGCTCTTTGATCCTGGGGTAGGGAGAGGCCGAGAAACAGACTGCCTGTCTTGTCCTGGCCCTGCAAGGCGGGAAGACGAATGTGACCTAGCCTGACAGTGTGGAGCTCTTGGGGTCTGGTGGAGGTTTGGGGTTTGGCAGGGCCACAAAATGCTCACCTGTAGCAGTTGTTGTTATAATTGTTATAACTTCCCAGAGCAGTCAGGCAACCCAGGCAGATGGCATAGGAGAAAAAGATCTGTGTCCCAGCATCTACCCAGACCTGCAGGAAGGCACAAAGAGGTCAGCATAAAGAGAAGTCAGATGAGTGATGGCCCTGTTCTCTGAAATCCCCCACCCACACCTTACCATCCAAAAAGTCTAGACGGAGAAATAAACGATCTTCCTAAACTTCTCAGGAACGTGTTTTAGAAGTTCTGTTATTGGGGACTGCTTCATTAAATATACATGTCCTTAATTAATTCCAGAATCTTCCAGAGGTTATGGGTAACAGTTCGCTGAACAGCAAGAATTTGGATGTTTAGGTCCCTGCTCCAGCTTGTGTGACCTTGGAAAAGCTACTTAACCTCTCTGAGGCTTAGTCTCCTCATCCGCGAAGTGGGGAATGAACTTCCCTCTTAGGATTGTCAAGAGGATTTGTGTGATACGGAATGGAAGCTCCTGGGACCCAGCTCATAAGGCAAGTCATATTTAAGCCAAATTGAGTGACTTCTTATCTTTGTGATTAAGATTACCATGAGAAAACTGTCACAGGATTCTGCCCATGAGAAAATATTTGCATAGCTGATCTGAGCATAAGAGGTGGCAGGGAAGGGGTAGGAGAAGGGGGAGGCCCACCTGTATCTTTCACCTTTCAAAACAGATGCATTTTAGGCTTCCTCTGTGGTACTTAATGGAAACTACTTTCTTAGTTTCCAGGCTCCTCTCTGACAAAAACTGCTGTTGACAGCATGAGACACACACCGGGAGTTACAATGGCTTTTCTAACATGTTTCCCCAGGCTCTCTCTGAGCCCAGCTCCAAGGAAAATCCAGAGCTAAAAGCCAAATGCAGCCGGTGACGCTGATGGTTGAGAATAGGGTGCCATCTAGAGAACAAGGCTTTGCACTAAATACAAATACTAGCTACATTTACTGAGCACTTGTTATGTGCTGGGCACCAGGGCTGAGCCCTTTGAGCATTAGGGCATTTGAATATTCACAGCATCCCTACGTGGTAAGTGCTATTATTTATAGCTGAGGAAAGTGAGGAACAGAGAAGTTGAGCAATTTATTCAAGACCACACATCTGGGAATGGCAGAGGCAAGTCTATGGAGACCCACATCTAGAGATACATACTTAACCAATCCCAGAATTTTAGAAGTCCTCTGGGATAATCTCCCACCCAAGACTCTCTTCTGAGTACTCCTGACTGTTAGAATAGTCTCTGTTTGATGACTGCTAGTGACAGGAAACTCACTATATCCTGATGTGGCCCTTTCTTCTTTAGAGAGTTCTGACCATGAGAACATTTCTTAAAATGAGAGGAAGTCCCCCTTCCTGAAGGTTCCTAGTTCTGGAGCCATCCAGACCACACCTTCCTCTTCGATGCAGTAGCACTTTAGAGATTTGGAGAAAGCACCAGTGCCCCTTGGATCCTAGAACTCGTCCTTCTCCACGCAAAATCTCTTATTTCTTCTCTCAGGGATTTGGTTACAACAGTACAGGTCACTCTACCCTGGATTTGCTGGAGTGTGTTAATCATTCAGCAAATACTTATTAAAATTAAAGATCTTAATCTTAGGCTGCTTCTCAACCTAAGAAATGAATACATTTTTTCCCTCACTGGAGTGTCTTGGAGCTAAATGAGCATCTCAAGGAGAGCCCTTTTCATGAAGTGTGTGTGTGTGTGTGTGTGTGTGTGTGTGTGTAGAGCAGGGGTGCCAGTATAACAGAGTGGACTGAGACACGGGGAAGAGGAAATGAAAAGAGTGAATATAACAAGAGCTTTTTCAAGAAATTTTGCCTCCAAAGGGAGTTGAAAGATAGGTAGTGGAAGGGGAATTGAGGGAGAATTTTTTTTTAATGGTAGAAACTCAAGGATGCTTAAATGTTGATAGGGAGGGTCCAGTGCAGACACAAATGTTAAAGATTTAGGAGAGAAATGGATGCATTTTTAAGTCCTCCCGCTCTGCCTCAGTTCCCCTATTTGCTACGTCAGTGGATTTTCTTTACCCAAATCCAGGGTAGTGACCTTACTGAGTCATCAAATCCCCAAGAAGGAAAGAGAGGTATTTTGCCTGGAGGAGGGAGAGTTCTAGGGTCCAAGGGCAGGGGTGCTTTCTCTGAATCTCTAAGACCAGTAGTAAATCATACAAAGAGGTAAAACACAGAACAGCTGCTGCCCCAGGAAACCGAAGACCAGATCACAGGAGCTACCCAGTGGGACTCCTGGCACTCTATCAAGCACAGCTCCTCTGGTACCTCACTCTTGCCTGTAATGCCTCTGCAAATTAGATGTCCCTGTACCCAGCCCCTTTTCTGTCCTCTGGCAGACTGTACAGAACTGCTTGAGAAAAACTGCCAGACTTGTGGGAAATCTAGTTTGTCCATCATGACTGAGCTCCATGGCCACTGGTTCCTCTCCACCCAGAACATGGTAAACAAGCTCTCTGTGACTTTGAAAACACCGGAGAGCTTTCTATCCACACACCCTGAAGATGTAACCCCCAAAGAATGACTTTCACTTATGGGGAATTTTCCCTGCAGTCTGTGCATTGAGCACATCAGCACTAAAACAGACATCTGCTGGTTTTGCCCACCCAGCATCCATCTCCCCCTTTCAGGTAACAGCTCCCCAGTTTTCCTTTGGGAAACCACCTCTTCTCTACTGGGAGGTAGCTTCAGAGATGGTCACATGACCCAGGACTGGCCAGTCAAAGCATTTCTCTTGACCACAGTGATTGATTCAGAGATGAGCATATGATGCAAGCCAAGACAATTAAACTCAATCCTGGGACTTTTACTGAAGCTACTGCAAATGGGATACCTTCTTTTCTCCTAGAGATGCTAAGCTTGTAATTCCTGGGGGTCATCACTGAACATGAGGGAATAGCCGGCCCGAGAATAAAACCAACGCAGAGGAAAGCAGAGTTTAGAGCAAAGAAAGACTGATATTGATGATATGACTTGAGTACCTGGATCCAGTTATGCCTGAAATGGAGGCCTAACCTAGAACATTGCACTTTCAGAGGCCTATAAATTCCTCTCTTTTTAAAAATGTTTACTTATTTATTTTTGAGAGACAGAGAAAGAGAGAGAGCACACAAGCAGGGGAGGGGCAGAGAGAGAGAGAGGGAGACAGAATCTGAAGCAGGCTCCAGACTCTGAGCTGTCAGCACACAGCCTGACACAGGGCTCAAACCCACGAACTGTGAGATCATGACCTGAGCCGAAATCAGACGTTCAACCAACTGAGCCATCCATCTAGGTGCCCCAAATTCCTCTTTTCCTTAAGTCAACTTGAACTGGATTGCTGTCACTTCAAACTCAAAGAATTCTGACTAGTAGCAACATTAAGTGCTTAGAAAAGCCCAGGGGATATAAGCCCAAATCCTTCAATCAATCCTGAATTACTGGTAAACCAGCATTTACTGAGTGCCTTCTGTATGCAGAACCCTGTGCCAGAACCTGAAAGAAATACTGTACAGTTACATATAGCACTTCATCTTTGTCTGCAGATGAGATAAGCTGAAACATTCAGAGCACAAGGTAGCCAGTACCTAGGAGTGGTCGATGGTGGTGAGGGTGGGGGAAGGATAATTAACGTGCTAGGGCAATCAGAGAAGTTGTGCTTAAAGGCACACCTTTAAAGACAAGAAAGATGGGGGAGGACATTTTGGGTCTGGAGGTTCATGTGACAGGGGGATGTTTTCTCAAATAACTTTTCCTTCTTGCTCCCCTATCTCCAAGGTAAAATGCCTGTCATTGTTATTCTGGTGGTTACCATCAAATTCATGCCTCTATACAATTCCCTTAGTTCCCCCCTCTTTGTGACACTGTGTGTTGCTTCCCAACTATGAGGAATATTGAAATTGAAATTAGTCAGTAGTCTCAGTTTATTTTTCTTCCCTTTCCTCTAGCAACTAAATAGAAGAAATATTCATTGGTTTCCAGTTGATAGGTAAAAGCAACATGCGAACTTATCCTATCTTCCATATACATATTCCACCGTTTCCCAACTTTAAATTTTGTTCCGTAAGAGCATGATCACAATGTACAGCCATTACATGTTATATTGTCTCCGTGACAGGCACGATTCAGTGTGAGCTCTACAGGTGACTATTAATTTAATGCTTACTCCAGCCCTTATGATAATACCTCTCCTGTCAGTTTGGCTGCCAGTAGCCTGTTCTCTAGTAAGTCCCTCAAGCAAGGCTCATGAGAAGTAAGATTTCCTGGCTTCTTGTATGTTCGTAATAGTTGGCTGATGGCTTTCATACTTGAACGTCAGTATGGCTGCACATAATATCCTTGGTTCTCTTTTTCTTTTCCAGAGCATCTTAAATACATTGCATAGTTTTCCCCTGGCACAGAGTGAAATGTAGAAAAGCCTGAATCCATTCTTCTCACTTAACTCTTTTTGTTTGAATGACCGACATTCAGGTGTTTTTTTTTCTCTCTCTTTAACGTTCAGTCATTTTTATTAGAATAGGTCTTAATGTTGACTAGTCTGGGTTGATTTTCCTAGGCTTCTGATATACTTTTTCAAGATAAAGTTCAAGTCTTCTCTTTTATTTCAGGAAAAAAGAATCCCTGAATTATTGTTTTTAGTATTTATTTTCTTCCACTGCTTTGGGTTTCTTCTTGGCATACTCATGTATACGTTGGATCTTTTTTTTATATCACTTTTTCTTTTATTCTTTAAATTATCTCTTCATTTCTGACTTTATTTTTTTTACTTTCCTCTTTTCCATCCCCTATTTACCTTATGATATTACCCATGATGTCTATTCACCTCTTTAGTCCTTCTATTTAGTTATTCCTCCCAAAATGTTTTGCCTTTCTTAAGCAGTACTTCCTGTCAGCCTTATTTTCAAATGTTCTTTCTGTCTAACAATTTCACCTATGCTGTTGTTTTATCACACCTGTTGGTTCTTCATTTCTTTCAGCTTGTTTTGAAATATTAAGTTTTAGCATTCAGCTGTTTTGTGGGCTTGTCTGTGGAATGCATACATTATCTATAGGAATACTATTATGTTCACAATTCTTTTTCTTATAATAGCTTTGTATGGGATTTGACATGATTCTTTTCTGTTGTTCATGTGTAGGGCAGACACATTTTCTTGTCCTCTTAGGAGATTTTCTTGTGTAGAGGAATGGGGGGATAGATGATCCAGGGTAGATTTTCTAGCCTCATAGTTACCTCTTCTGTTATTATCAAACAGTCTTGAAAACTATGACTGTGCAGACAGTACATTCTGAAATTACTGTTCTCTGTTCCCTTCCCCTACTCTTATGCCAAATTTCTCTTTTTGTTTCCTCTAGTGTCACTGATCTGCTCATTTGGATTCTGCTTCTAGTGGTTTCTCCCCAGGGTGGTGTTCTCTCTGGCTATGGAGCCTCAGCTGCTTGGTCCTTAGAGTTCCCAGGGCCCAGACCTCATGCTCGAGCTTCCCAAAGCCTTCCCACATTCACCTATAGCTTGGGGCCCACATATATTCCTCTAGTTTTGGCTGACCTTCTTCTCTATTTTTTATTTATTTTTTAGTTTAAATCCAAGTTAGTTAACATATAGGGTAATAATGATTTCAGGAACAGAATTTAGTGATGCATCACTTACATACAATACCCAGTGCTCATTCCAACAAGTGTCCTCCTTAATATCCCTTGCCCATTTAGCTCATTCCCCCACCCAACATCCCACCAGCAACCCTCAGTTTGTTCTCTGTTTTTGTCTCTTATGGTTTGTATCCCTCTCTGTTTTTATATTAGTTTTGCTTCCCTTCCCTCATGTTCATCTGTTTTGTATCTTAAATTCCACATATGAGTGAAGTCATATGATATTTGCCTTTTTCTGACTTACCTCTCTTAGCATAATACACTCCAGTTCCATCCACGTTGTTGCAAATGGCAAGATTTCATTCTTTGAATGCTGAGTAATATTCCATTGAATATATATACCACATTTTCTTTATCCATTCATCACTTGATGGACATTTGGGCTCTTTCCATACTTTGGCTACTGTCAATAGTATTGCCATAAACACCGGGGTGCATGTGTGCCTCTGAATCAGCACCCTGTATCCTTTGGATAATACCAAGTAGTGCGATTGCTAGGTCATAGGGTAGTTCTATTTTTAATTTTTTGAAGAACCTCCATGCTGTTTTCCAGAGTGGCTGCACCAGTTTGCATTCCCACCAACAGTGCAAAAGGGTTCCCCTTTCCCCACATCCTTGCCAATATCTGTTGTTGCCTGAGTTGTTGGTTCTAGCCATTCTGACAGGTGTGAGGTAGTATCTCATTGTGGTTTTGATTTGCATTTTCCTGATGATGAGTAATGGTGAGCATTTTTTCATGTGTCTGTTAGCCATCTGGATGTCTTCTTTGGAAAAGTTGTCTATTCATGTCTTTTGCCCATTTCTTCACTGGATTATTTGTTTTTTGGGGTGTTGAGTTTGATAAGTTTTTTATAGGTCTTGGGTATTAACCCTTTATCTGATATATCATTTGCAAATATCTTCTCCCATTCCATTGGTTGCCTTTTAGTTTTGCTGATTGTTTTCTTTGCTGTGCAGAAGCTTTTTATGTTGATGAGGTCCCAATAGTTCATTTTTGCTTTTGTTTCCCTTGCCTCCAGAGACAAGTAAGAAGTTGCTGCACTCAAGGTCAACGAGGCTGTTGCCTGTTTTCTCTTCTAGGATTTTGATCAGTGGAACAAAATAGAGAACCCAGAAGTGGAACCACAAATGTATGGCCAACTAATCGTTGACAATGCAGGAAAGAATATCCAATGGAATAAAGACAGTCCCTCAGCAAGTGGTGCTGGGAAAACTGGACAGCGACTGCAGAAGAATGAACCTGGACCACTTTCTTACACCACACAGAAAAATAAACTCAAAATGGATGAAAAACCTAAATGTAAGACAGGAAGCCATTAAAGTCCCAGAGGAAAAAATTGGCTGACCTTCTAAGATAGACCTTCCAAGCTTCCCCTCCTAGAGTCCTCTCCTTCCAGGGGTGAACATGTTTTAGAGAGTTCTGGTTTTCCCGGCTCTCAGGCTTCTGAATTCCTTTGGCCTTTGCCTTTATCTTCATATTCATCTTCTCTCACAAAGTTGACATTATGCAAATGTTACTGCTATCAGCATTTGGCTCCACTTGGTCACATTTTGTGGTTCTTGGAGTCATGAGCTCTAGTTCATGGAGTAATTATTGTGAAGATGTTGTCTGTAGGTTTTTTTGTTTTACTATCCTGGGTTTTCTCTTTGGGTGGAGAGAGCCTGGAAAATTTTAAGGTTTTGTTTTTTCTGCTGCCATCTTGTCTCCTTGGTTCCCAAGAAATGATCAGTGGGGAGATGAAACAAGATTGGTCTCAACTGGAGATGAGAGAATACCCAGGGTTGAGCAATTTAGTAGACAGAGGGTAACAGAAGATGAGCTAGTTTTTTAAAGGGAGGGTGGAAGTATAAAGTGGGGAAATGGGGAAGCATGGTTTTGGACAAGGCAAGTTTGAGACATCCAACTGAGATGTGCAGGAGGCAGGGGGATAGTCAAGGGCTAAATATCACAGCCTGGGCTGGAGACACACATTTAGGAGTCATCACAATTTTAGCAGTAACTTTACATCTCCTTGACTCCAGATCCACACCTTTCTCCACTGGCTTTTTCCATTTTCCACATTTGTAAAACTCAGGTTGATAAAACTTCTCTGCTTAGACACATGCTCATTGGGCATTCAAGAACCAAGAATCTTCAGGGTTAGACTTCATGAAAGTATCTCATGAAGAAGCATGATATATCTTCACATGAAGCCTCCTTAACAGACTTGCCTAAGTGAGGTGTGTCTATGTTCTTAAACATCTGCCTGTCATTGCAAAAATGCAACAAGGTCCCAGTTGTCAGCCTTCCTCCTCATCAGAGAAGGAAATAGTTAACTTATGAGGGAGCTGCTATATTTGTTAAGATAATTACTGCTGGGCTACGCAAGAATAAACAATAAACTCCCAAATCTCAATGGCTTAGGACAACATAAGTTTATCGTTTTTCATTTATTTTCCCACAAAAAGCCAAACACAGATTATGAAGGGGCTCTCTTCAACCCAGTGACTTAGCAATACAAGCCCTTCTATCTTATCTTGATACTTCTACGTCAACGCACCCTCTGAGGCAAAGGAACATAGAATTGGAGGTCTGCTTGGGAAGTTTTAAGAGTTAGACCCAGGGGTTGATTAAATCAATTCTGCCCACATATCACTAACCAGGACCAGGTTGCATGGCCCCAACCTAAAAGCAAGGGAGTCTGGGAAATGTACTCTTCCTACTTATGCAGGAAGAAAAAAGGAAGTGAGAACTGGTTGGTAAACACACAGTATTATCTCTGCTATAGGCATTATCCCACGTCTATTTCCCCTACTACTTACTTCAACTAAGAATTCCACAAACACCCAGAGATCAAACAAGATTATGGTGGCTCCTGGAATGACTCTATAAAAGATAAAAAGAGAGGCTAATAAAACAGACTAATAACATTTATGAACCCTTCCACCAATCTGGTGATGCCTTAAGAAGTGGGAAACTTCAGGGGCGCCTGGGTGGCTCAGTTGGTTAAGTGTCTGAATTCAGCTCAGGTCATGAACTTGCGGTTTGTGAGTTCAAGCCCCGCGTCGGGCTCTGTGCTGACAGCTCAGAGCCTGGAGCCTGCTTCAAATTCTGTGTCTCCCTCTCTCCCTGTTCCTCCCCTGCTCGGGCTCCATGTCTCTCTGTCTCTCGAAAATAAATAAATGCATTTTTTAAAAAAAGTGGGAAACATGAGCTAACTGTTGAAAACCTGCCTTGTACTAGAGGTTTTCACAGACACAATGTCATCATTTACATAACCATCCCACTAAGGCAAGTACTCCTATCTCCATTTTTATAGAAGAGGAAATGAGTCCATACAAAGTCAAACAGCTAATCAAGGAGAGAGTCAGGTTTGAACCCAAAGTACTCTGGCTCCATGTTTCAGAGAAAAGCTCGGGCCTCCTGGTGTGCTGAGTAGGCCTGGAGTCTCCACTAGGATATAAACAGCTCTGTGGCTGTCCAGTCAAATAGGACAAAGGCAACCCCACCTTAATGAAAGGAAGACCAGGCAACTGAACCCCATTGACCAGCATCTCCCAGGATGCTACAAAGGGGTAAGCTCAGTGGAGAAAGGGCTTCCTATTTCTCAACACAATTTGAAGGGAAAATAGTCTCCACAAAATAAACCCTAAGGAAGCTGGGTAAGTAGCTGAGAAACGGATCACTCCCCATGTTCTACAGCAATGAATGGGGGGCGTTCTGGCAGCATGAACGTAGGCGGTCCACATTCAGAGGTTTGGAGAACAGATTTGCATGGGAACAGGGGAGCAGAGCCCCTTTTAGAAGAGAGGTGGTTCCGCCCTCTAGCTCTGGGGTAACCTCACATCTTTCGGGACAGTTGGTTCCAGTGAGCGCTGGTGCACAGTAGGTACAGAAAGCAAAGGATCAGAGTGTAACCCCACTTCCCAATGAGACCCACAGGGCCCAGCACAGGGCTGCACAGAGTAGTAGGTCCTTGATGATATTAGCCAGGAGGAACAAAGAACGGTGGATGCACAAGGACAAATTCTTCCCTACCCACACTGAGAAGCTATGTTTTTCATGACAGACACTCAGTATTTGCTGCCCCAGTCCACATGAAGAACACTTTACAGTTTACAAAGCACCTGCTTATGTTCTGTGACCCACAGGCCGCCCTGAGGTGGACATGATTATCCCCAGGTTAGAGACAGCTGTGGGGAGGGGCAGAAACATGCTTTCCCTCTCCCCACATTTCCATTTTGACCATATATGTAGAATGTCTTATCCCTTAGAAGTTTGGGAATGAAAGCTTAGTGTCTTTTTCTCACCTCTTGGAGAGAGACTTCTACTCGGCAGGGATCAAGGAGAGGGGTTATTGTGCCTATGTGGTTAGCACCTCCCTCTTTTTCTCTCACAAGCAAAAGGTTCAATAAGACAATGTGTGTGAAAGAGATATTCGACACAGTGGCTAGCTCTTGGAGGGCACTGGGAAGTGCTCAGAAACCCAGCCATGAGCTCTAACAGTAGGTGTTTAATCAACATTAATCCCTCCTCAGATACGCCAGTATTGAAAAATCTAGAAAAAAAAACCAAACCAAAAACCTCTTCCCTTCTTTTCCCTACAGTACACATGCACTGGGAATCTACCATGTGCCAGGCACAGTACCAGCATCTCCCGCCCTCAGGGAGCTTACATTCTAGCAGGAGAGACAGACCACACACCAAAGCAGAGAAGAGGCAATACAACACCTGGTGGACAGGAGCAAGCAGGGACTATATGGGAGATGAGGTTTCGAGGCAGTGAAGGTGTCGCTGCTGTCTCTGGAGGCTGAGAGGGAACTGGAGCCAAAGGTCTCATTTTCTGTGGTGTCTGGCACAGCATGGGGGACAGGAAGACACTTCCCTAGAAACGTGCTTTCAGGTCCACAAACAGAGCCGACCATCAGAGCAGAAGGGCAGTTCCTCTGCGCATCACCAAAGCGGAGGCCAGTGGGCGGGCCCGGTATGCCCCTATCTGTGTCCTGGAGTGGGTGGGATTTGTGGCACTGACCCTTCGAGGTCCCTGACAAATGTAGCATTAGCCCATCCTGCCCTCAGTGAAAGGAGGGGAGTGAGGACAGTGATGCCAATGATCATGACACCAGCTCACCTCTGTTAGTGCCTATGACACGGCAGGGGCTGTGTTCCAAGCGTCAGACTCACTGTTGAAGTCAGTGCTATTATTATCCCCCTTTTATAGATGAAAAACTAGTGCCCACAGGAGTGAAGTCACTTGTCTCTTTAGCTTTGGACAGACAGACACCCTGGCCACTGTGTGAGGAGTCAGCCTTAGGGACAAATGAGCCTCTGGAACTGCCCTTTGGCATGTGGCCTGCCCTCTGGGAGACCATGCTAAGGGGTCTAAAGGGGGACTAAATTAAATCACGTGGCTTCTGTCAGGTGCCTGATTCCAAGCCTTGCTATGGCTTAATGGAAGGATGTGAGCTTTGGGGTCAGGCAGGAGCCCAGCTTGTCCACTTACCTGCTGTGCAACCCTAGGTAAGTTACTTCACCTCTCTGAACTTCGACTTCTTTGTCCGTGAAAGATATGGCGAGTGTAAGGTACACAGTGGGATACCTGGTAAGATTTCCTTAATGTGATTTCTTTTGGGGGCTAACACTTCTCAACTGTACCATGAAAACAAGCTCTTGCTCCTTTTCCCCCATCACAGCCTCTTCAGACCAGGTGAACAAATCAGATGTCTGAGTAGCACCAAACACTGCAGCTGCCCATCACTAACGCAGACCCACTTACTTCTAGAGCCTGGAACATGGGTACGCCAGTGAGGGGTGGAAGGAGCCAGCGTCTCACCACTCCCAGGCTCCTTGCCGTCCAAATGCCTGGCCAAGAAGATGCGTAAAAACCGCCAGACCCAACAGCACATGCAGCATTTGGCTTTTGGGTCCAAGTAGCCAGAACAGGGCTTGGTGGCCCTCCTGGGGCTCACAACCTACAGGCTTTTGTCTCCTTAACATTTTCTTTTATACAGACCACCACACAAAGACACACAAACACACATACACAACACAACTTTTGTAAGCGGAGCCTTCGACTGAGGCTAAAACATAACTTATATGGCCCGGCAGAAAATGGCTGAGTTAAGCTCTTTCTTTTCTCCTTTTATATTGGTAAAGATTCTCAAAAGATTAAAAGTAGGTTAGGAAAATAATACAACAGCTGTGTTTCCAGTGTGTACCTGACAACGGCTTTTGTAGAAGTGAATAATTACATGAAAATCACTTCCTTCCCACCTCTTTCTCAGCCCCCTCTGGGTTGCTAGGCGCCCTCTCTCCTTCTTTCTGCTAATGCCACATACAGAAGCTGATGAATACAGTATGGCCATTATGAGGGAAGGGAGTTGGGAGAGAGAAGGATTCAAATGCTCCCTCCCTGATGGATTCAATGGTGGGGAGAGGGCTTTGGGGGAGTCCACTCTGGATATATTTAAATGCTAATGCACTGGGCAGGCGGGCAGGGCCAGTGGGAACAGTGGTGGGAAGGGGCAGAAGCTCTTGGCCTGTAAGCCCCACTGGAAATATGTTCTACAGCCTCTGGCTCTGGAGCCAAGCACTTCCCTGGGCAGCCAGCCCTGGGGGCTGGACTGGGGCCCTGCCAAAGGCCCTGCCAGTAAAGTGTCATTGGGCTGAAGGGTTGCACTGCGGGCGGTGAGGAGCTGTTCAGTTCTGCAGGGGTGGGTGGGGGGGAGCCTGGGCGTGTAGGCTAACCCTGGTGGCCCTTTTGTGTGGAGCAGGGAGCGGGGTCACTGTGGCTGGGTCTTTGCCCGGAGGCTGGACAGCCATGTCCCAGTCACAGAGAGCTGAGGGAGTATATGGGTGTTGTTGGCACTGAGCTGATGGCAATGACCTCGTGCCTTCTGTGGCGGAATCCTGAGGCCTGTGCATGCCTACCCCCTAATCCATCACATGAGACAATTGAGTCCCATCTTACCAAATGGCTAAAGAGAGGAGGTTCTGAGAGTAGGAAGCATGAGCAAGGCCCACAGATAGCATGTTCCCTGCCCTGAGCTTTTCCCAGGACTGCCCATGCACCCTCAAGGGGTTGCACTTTAGGCCAAAAGTGTTCCTCTGGGGGGACACAACTGGCACTCTGGACAGGACAATTCACTGTGCAAGATGTCCTCTTCACTGCAGGGGTGTAACATCACTGGCTTCTACTCTCTAAATACTAGAAGTAGCCGCAGTCAGCACAGAAACCAGAACTAGGCTTCCATGTGTTTCTAAGTGATCCTTGGACAGTGGTCCTATCTAGCCCTGGTTGAGAACCACTGAGGCACGAGGAATCTGAGCTGGCATCAGTGGTGAGGCTGCAGAGCCCACATCCCATCTCTGGGAGCACAGGGCCAGGGACTTCTTGGCCAAATGAGACCTGAGCTCCCAACCAAGCCCCAAACTGGCACATTCTCCCATGTCAGCTGAGCAAGCAGCCAAGATGAAGCCTCATCAGCTTCTGCCATAACCACTTCTCTCTTCTCATAATCACTGAGCTGGTTCAAGGCAGAGAGCCAAGGAAAGAGAGGGCACGCCAGGATGCTCCATGCCCTGGGAGAGCCAAGTGGCCACATGCAGTCCTGTCTACAGAAAGGACTCCCTTGAGAGGAAAATGAAAAAGAAAGCAGCCACAGTTGGTGAAGGCAGCCACCTCTGCATTTGCCCAGAGACAAAAGAGTGAATACATTTAATCCCATCATCATATTCATTGCCTATGGTCTGTCTCTTCCACCTAGAACAGAGACTCAATGAGCAGGGACTTTCATTTGTTTGTTCACTGATGCATCTCTGGCACTTCGCACACTGGTTAATACTCAACAACATGTGCTGAAAGCCCACAGCTGCTTGGAGTCTCCAGGACATAGGAAGGGAAGATTCAAGGCTCATGCAGAGTCCTAGCTACCAGGCTAAGTGGAGAATGTGCTGGACTGACAAGGTTAGGACCCCTGTTTCCAATTCCAGGTTGCCCTGATAGTTCCTGGGTGTTCTCCCTCAAATTCTTTCTCCTGGCCTCAGTTTTCTAATCTGTAAAATGAGGAAACTGGGTTGTAATGGCGATGACAAGTATGTGGCAAGCACATCCCCCTCCATTTCCTGCCCATGGCAGACATTGCTAATCAATTTCACTCCATTTCTTCCCATCCATGGCAGACATTGTTAATCAATCCCACTCCAATTCCTGCCCATGGCAGACATTGCTAATCAATTTCACTCCATTTCTTCCCATCCATGGCAGACATTGTTAATCAGTCCCCCTCCAATTCCTGCCCATGGAAGACATTGCTAATGAATTTAACCCCCATTTCTTCCCATCCGTGGCAGACATTGTTAATCAATCCCACTCCAATTCCTGCCCATGGCAGACATTGCTAATCAATTTCACTCCATTTCTTCCCATCCATGGCAGACATTGTTAATCAGTCCCCCTCCAATTCCTGCCCATGGAAGACATTGCTAATGAATTTAACCCCCCATTTCTTCCCATCCATGGCAGACATTGCTAATCAATCCCATTCATATTCCTGCCCATGGTAAACACTGTTAATCAACCCTCCCCCTTCCCCACCTTTCCTCTCACGGCAGATATTGTTAATCATTCACAACACTCTCTTGCCCTCCCCTCTGCCCAGCTATGGTAGAATTCCTCCATTCAGTCAGAGTTGGTAAGTGAGCTGAAACCCGTGAAAGATGGTCTTCTAGCCCTGGACACCAGGCTTATATAGCAAGGATATGTTTTGGGGTCAATGGAGACTCACTTTCCTTGAGGTGTTTTGACCTTCTAGTCTTGAAAGCCCAGGAAGACACTGTGACACCAGAGTTTAAGCTCCTGCCCCTTCCCAGGAGCAAACTTCAATTCAAACGCAAGGAGCAGAGAGTCTTTATAAAGGGAAGAGGAGGAGGATGCCACACTCATGGAAATATACATTTTCAATAGGTTTGTAGCACTTGTCCTGGCCTGGAAAGCTGAAAGGAAGAGGAGGGATATTCTAGGGGTGCAAGTGGTATCAGCAAAGAAAGGCCTAGAGGCAGGGAAAAGAAAGATCTATGTGAAGTTGCCCAGCAGAAATGCTTCCAAGCTAAGCAAAGGATGTCGAGCGGGGATAGAACGTGCCTTCCTGAACTGCACAGATTTACAGAGCTGGCATTTCATTCATCACTATATGTTTGGCTGGAAGTTGCTCTTACTTTGAATTGGAAAACACCTGTGGTAGTCATAGGGACGAGGCAGGAAGATGCTACTCACTTCCATGGGAAACAGAATTCTGAGAGTGAAAGGGAAAGGAACTCAAATTCCTGCCTGGAAGAGCCTCCTTGAGGGGTTCCATTGTGGTGAGGGTATGGGGACAGTCACAGCAGCAAAAGAGCTTTCTCCCCAGCTGAGAGCTCCAGCCCCAGGATGAGCTCCCTCTTGCTAAGTAGTTGGGGGTGCAGTGAGGAAATTCTTGCACTGCATTGGAAGTTAGAGCAGAAATCTCAGAGGTTTTCTGCTGTTAACAAACTTAACGATCAGGGGGTCAATTCCCCCCAACAACACTTTCTGTGCATCACCTATCTGCCAGGTGTAGAGAATACACAAATAATAAGACCCTAGTCCCTGCTCAGAAGCTTGTAATCTAGCAAGTGAATGAGGGGAAAGGAAGTCAAACAAGACCTTCCCCGGTCCACAGTATCAGACAGATCTTGAGTGCCTGCTCTGCTGGGTGACATGGAGGGGGCACTTCTTTGAACCTCAGTTTCTTCAGGGGTACTGTGGGGATAACAACAGCTCCAAGGTGCTGGCATTGTTCTGGACACAAGACAAGACAACACATGTAGAGCACACACTGGCCCCTGGCTCACGTTAAAAGCTGCATCCAGTGGGAGGGGCCGAGTGGCCAGAGGGGTCATTACTTCCGGCTTGAGGAAGAGTCTGAGGAGTCTGAAAAGCCAAGTAGATGTGTCCCAGGAGGAGAAGCAAAAGAATAGTCAGCTATTCTAGACTGGTCCCAGAGCCCTGGCCTTGTCTCCACCCCAGGGTGAGTGCTCCCATGAGGGCCAGGAAGCTCATGCCTCCTCTCCCAGGCCCAGCAGACAAACCCCAGGGAGCTGAGCTCTTCAGGCTTCACTTCCTCTCCCTGGGACCTCACTTTTGGGCAGCATCAGGAGTGAGAACAGAGGGGAAACCCACCACCTCCATATGGGCCTTCAAGGAACTATGCACGCTGCTCACCTGAGTACCACCTGAGAATGCAGACACCAGCTTGCTCCTGAAAAAGGTGAGTGTGTTCTATCATCTCAGCAGCAGAAACCCAGGCCCTCAAATCCTCATGCACCTCACTCTCTTTTCTGGAGGCCTAAAAAGGCTATTACCTCAGTCCTTCCCAAAATGCTTTGAGCTAGGTACTATTATTTTTTTTAATGCTTATTTGAGAGAGATAGGGAGACAGAGTGTGAATGGGGGAGGGACAGAGAGAGAGAGGGAGACACAGAATCTGAAGTAGGCTCCAGGCTCTGAGCTGTCAGCACAGAGCCTGATACAGGGCTCAAACTCACCAACCGTGAGATTGTGACCTGAGCTGAAGTCAGCCACTTAACCAACAGAGCCACTGAGGCGCCCTGGTACTATTATTATCTCTCTTTATGGATAAGGAAGCTGAGGCCCAGAGAGGTCATGGACGTGGCCTTTGATCACCCAACCGGTAAGTGGAAGATTCAAACCCTATGTGTCTGATTCCAAAGCCAGGAGATTGCCACTGTGTCAACCAAGAAGAGAGTACCCAGGGTGACCAGCCTCATAGGCGCAAAGTCCAGATGGATCTGGATAACATGCAGTGGCCTGCCCACATCCACTCACATACTGTTTCCTTCCACCTCCCTGCATCCTTGTCAAACTGCATGGCCCCATGGCTACCTGACCCACACTGCCTCTCCCCTGCTCATCTGAATGGAGAGGTGACAGCTTTAAACACCAGCAGATCCTTGAGAATCATGGCACCCAGAGCATGCAGGGCAGATGACAGAAGCAGGTTCAAGTGATGGACTGAGTAAGCCACCACAGCAGTACCCGCAGACTCTGACACCAGCTGCCTGAGCACCACAACGTCTTAGAGGGGCCAGAACCCAGGAGGGATGGCTAACCTCACAGACGGACTAATGGGAGACACTGACAGGTTGCCACATGTCCTCCCAAATGATGCTCCACCAGTGTGGCCTTGGCTCTGGGCAAAGTGGTCATGACTGAGGGGCTGACCTCATTCCTCATGCCCTCCCTTAGCAAGTTCTGCGGGCATTGGCTTGAGGAACAAAACCAAGAATGATCATTTTAAAAATAAATCAAGGCATGAATGCTGAAGTGTTTAGCGGGTAAAGTGTGCTGATGTCTGCAACTTACTCTGAAATGTATCAAAAAATAAATTAAACGGATGGATGGATAGAAGGCTTGGAGAGGCCTGCGATGAAGCAGACACAGCAAAACATCGATGGCAGAATCTAGGTGGTGGGTATGTGGGTATGTGCAGGCAGAACCAACAAGATGACACAAAGGATGCTCCCATGCCAGCAGTGGGAACTGGTGGGCTCAATGAGATGAATCATATACGCAAACTGGGGAGGGAAATGCTTCCCAGGGATGCATCAGTGAGGATACCTAGGCTTTGTGACCAGTAACTCATGATCAAATCACTGGGGGGTAAACTTAGGTAATCCCTCTGCTGTCCAGGTGACAGTCAGAAGCCACATTCAGTGTCAGCTCCCAACCAGAAAACCTGGCAGTTTATTATCCTTGACATCACCTCATTGATTTAAAACACTTCTGAATTCCTTAAATCATCCAACTGCAATTCATGGTTTTATCCGAGTTTTTAAAGCTCATTTTCAGCCACAATTGTCTTCTGGATGAGGTAGATCAGCCTTCCAGGGCTTACGGGAGAAGGAGGAACAATGGACCAGAACGTAGCAGTCCCCAGTTGCCCTTGAGACTGTATGGATTCATTTTATATTTGGTT
Source organism: Panthera onca (assembly GCF_046562875.1). NCBI lineage: Eukaryota > Metazoa > Chordata > Mammalia > Carnivora > Felidae > Panthera > Panthera onca. The sequence continues at coordinate 52,360,656 of NC_138340.1, read as the reverse complement.
CTTGGGCACTCAGAAAGAAGCCCATGCCCATAATTTATCTTCCCGTCTTTCTTAGAACCCTTTCTTTCTTTTCCACTCTGTTTCTTCTCCACTTTGTCACCAATTCTGACGTATAAACAGTTATCACGTCACCCACTGTCCCAGGCATGATCAAAACACTGAAATGATGACCACATTCTACACAAGCACTTAGTGAGTACTTGCTATGTGCTGAGCCATGCGCAAGCCTCCACCATGGGAGAGGTATAGTTGAATAAGATGTTGTCCAGGTTCTGGAAGGGTAGTCTTGGGCGATGATCAAGTGTAGTTTGGATTATCTCCACAAGGAAGTTAACCACATACTCGCTTAGAATGCTGTTCATCTGACCCTTTCCCTCAGTCTTATGGCCTTGAGAAATCTTAATGCACTATCATCCATTATCTTGGAGGCATGTGCATGATTTATAACATAAAAATACTCACATGACTGCAGATATATCATCTCATATCTCTGAGTCTCATTTTCACAAAGGACATTTTAAAGAATAATTCCTGGGCTGACACCTTTTATTAATCAGACACATACAACTGCTAATAAGCACCTCCCATGGGTATGAAGTAGCCCACAGGAATGGGTCGTAAGGGAGAAAAGAAAAGCAAAGGGCTACTGGTAATGAAAAGCTTGAAAACAAGTGATTTTACTTGATGCTCTAATTTTATGGTTGAGGGAACAGTGTGGCACAAGGAAGGACAATGTCTTTTCAAGGTCAGTGATGGAACTGGGTACCCTGATTCTAAGTCTGGGAGTTACCCACTATGCGACACTGCCTCCTTGGGGCAGGGGAGGGTGGGAAATGCAAGGACCAAGGCACAACATCGGAGGCTGAGCTTTGCCCACCAGCCCCTAGTATTTGGAACATCTCTAAGGCTCTAATCAAGGAGACAGAGCTATGTTTGACCTCTTTGTGAACATTATGCAGGACTCAGTGCTTGCCCTGCAGGGCTTTTCAGTGCTTGGTTTGCATATGAGAAGTGAGGGAAGCAGAACATGAGATTCACACACCAGTGAGTTTTCACAGAGAAGAACATCAAATGTCACAATCCCAGCAAACTAAGATGTATCAAACCCTAGTCATCTTGCTGCTTACAGACAGAAAAGATCCTTGCTTTCCTTGTTCCAATATGTGCTGGGTCAGAAATCATCAGAACACATTGCATTTGCAAAGCAGACTTCTTCTTAACTAAGGAGGGGTTGCAGGAGGCAGTCACAGCATCTTAATTATAAGAACTACATGCACCTCTCTGCAACCCTTGTGTTTCTCAGGGCTCTGTTGTGCACATCAACCTGTTTGTTACTCTCAGCAGTCATTTGAGGTACAGATGGGAGGTCTTATTAAAATGGAAGCCCAGAGAGGTTAAGTGATCTGCCCAAGGTCACAAAGCTAGGGAGTCAGGAGCTGATTCTATGTCTAGCCTAACTCCTTAACTTCACAGATGGGAAAACAAGCTCAAAGGGGTAGAAAGATGACAGATGTTTCAACAGGAAGTTCTGCATTCCAGTCCAGTTCTCTGCCAGCTGAGGTCTTGGGTAAGTCAGGTCCTCTCTCTAGGATTCAGCCACTGATCCACAAAAGAAGAAAGAAGGCCTAGATATTGACTTTCAAACTTGTTAAAATAGCAAATAAATGGGCTCCATGGGGCTTTTTATCTTGATGAATATGATTTTTACTGAATGTGCTGGAAGTATACTTATTGTCAGAAAATATATTCAGTGGGTAGTATGAAATATGAAATCACCATAAACATATGACTTTATGGATAAAATTGAGCTGCTGAATTAAGCATGAATGACTAAGGGCTAATTCTCTTAAATGTGCTACCTGAACATTCAGTGTGTCATATTCAAGACTAGTAGATGAAGAGAAGCAAATACCTGAGGGTTAAACATATTTTTATGGGAGATACAGAAAACACATAATTATAAAATATCATAACCATTTAAAAATTCATAGCCTGGCTTGAAAGGAAGATATAAAATTCTCCCAGATGCCAGAATGAGAGAAGTCAAAGCTGAAAGAGAAGGAGGAGGAAGAGACTTAGCAACCCATGGGGATATCCAACCAGATAGAAGCCCAAGAGGCTGAGGTTTAAATTCCTTTTCAAGGACAGAATTAAGATTACAGCCCCTGAGCATGACCAAAAGCTGAGTGGGCTTACTGAAAAAAGTGAGGAGCTAGAAAAGGACTGTCCTATGATGAATGTGGTATTAGAAAATTCTACCCCTTAGCCCAGAACTCAACATGGAACTTCTAGGTATGGATATGACCACACATGGCTCCTGTAAAGTAGGCACCCAAGCTTAAACTGCAACTTGAAAATCACCATCCTAGAATTCCATACCCAGCAAAACTACCATTCAAGAATGACAGTGAAATAAATATCTTTTCAGACATAAACAGACTAGTTCCCATGGGGCTGCTTAAAGAAATATTAAAGGATGCACTGCAATACAAAGGAAATTTAATTCAGTAGAAAGAAGTGAAAGAAATGGGGAGCAAAGAAATTGGTAAACATTATCAACATATCATCCAAGAATCAACTCTAGAAAGTAACAAGGCAATATTTTAAAAAGTAGTAAATAACCATAACAAGGGTGAGGGTGTGCGTGTGGAATTTGGAGGGAATTTTGCATCTTTGTTATTTTCTTGTTCAGAAAAAGGACAAGGCTGGTTAACAGCCACTCTGATTAATTCAGCATCTTTTGTCTTTCCAGTGTACCCCAAGAGAGACTCTTTCTTCCCAGCTGGGAACTGCCACATGGGCAGCTACCACCTCCTTCTCAGCACTTCACAGGGCGGCCCTCCAGTTGCCGTGCTTTCTGCCCAAGACAACTGTGTCCACAGTTCTGGTGCTGATTCTTTAATGGGCATGCTCTGAACTCTTCTGGAAATAACCTGGGCCCTACAGTGTACAGTAAGGAACCCCAGAATACTGATAGCATGCCTTCGAAGAGTCAGGGGTCACTGCTCCATTTCCAAGTTTCTGGAGTAATTTGAGTTTCAGTTTCCATAGACACCCCCATCCCTGGTTCCTGGGCCCTTTTCCCTCTAGAGCACTACTGGCCAATAGAATTCTATCTGCAATGATAGAAATGTTCTATATCTGCTCTGTACAGTATGGTAGCCCCTGGCCACATGTGGCTATTGAGCACCAGGTATTTGCCGAATGAAACTGAGGAAATTGAACCTTAACTTTTACTTAATTTTGATTACTTTAAATTTTAATAGTGAGTTATGGCTTGTGGCTACCTTAACTGACTGCATAATTCTAAAGGGTGGGCATCCCTGAAGGGATCCATTCTACTCCCAAATGATTCTTGAGAGACAGTCCCCTGTCTCTACAGGAATCTCTGAAGTGAGCTCACCCTCCCTCTGCTCTGGTGTGTGCGTGAGGGCAGGTGGGTGGCCCCAACACTCGGCCCCCACCCCTCTCCTTCCCCTGACCACAACCCTGATGCTCATCTGGCAGCCTCAGCCCGCCCTGCGTGCTCTCTCAGACCGCCCTGCGTGCTCTCTCAGACCAGCACGCCTCAAACCTGCCTGTGTACACAAACCAGAGACAGCTGTTGTTAAAATGCAGACTCTGATGAATATGTTTGGGATGGAGCCCGCAAGTCTGCATTTTTCAACAAGCTGGCAAATGAGGCTGTTGCTGCTGCTGGTGGTCTGGGGACCACACTTTGAGCAAGACAGTTTTAGGACAGTTGTCCTGAAATGTCACGTCACTCTGCCTGTAGGCACCATGACAGCTGGCATCATATCAGCTCCCATTAATATTTGTATCTTCTGTTTTTGCCATACCTGTTTTCCACGGGGTTTTAAAAGCAAACTCTATGAGAACAGGATAGGTCAAATCAGCTCATGCTGAACAGAGCTGCCAAAAAACCCTGAAGTGTTAGTCAAGAACATAAAATTAAAGGCATATTCATCTCTTAAAGAAAACAAGAGCCAACATTCATTGAGCATTTACTATGCACTGGATATGATGTTACGCACATCATGAATGAGGATGATCTCATTTGATCCTCTCAACAACCCTTTTTATAGATTAAAAAAAAAAAAACCAGGGGTGCCTGGGTGGCTCAATCAGTTAAGAGTCACATCCGACATCAGCTCAGGTCACGATCTCATGGTTGGTGAGTTTGAGCTCCATGTCAGGCTCTGTTCTGTGTCTCTCAAAAATGAATAAATGTTAAAAAAAAAAAAAAAAAGAAAAACAACAACAACAAAACCAATGAAGGCCCAGAGAGCTCAGTAATTGCCTGAGGTTACAGTTAGTAAGCGGATGAGCCATGATTCAAATCCAAGCAATCTGATGGGAAACCCCACACTATACCAGAGCTCTGGTGGAAAGCTCAAGTCCAGGGATCTTGATTGTTGGCAGTGGATGGACTCCTTTACAGAAAAACATGCTTAATGAGGTATCTACACACAAATGTTCCTAGCAGCTTTATTCATAATTGCCCAACTTGGAAGTACCCAAGACGTCCATCAATAAATGAAAGGATAAACAAACTACGGTACATCTTGAGGACAGACAATTATTCAGTGATAAAAAGAAACGAGATTCTAAGCCACAGAAAGATATGCATAAACCTAAAAAGCTTATGACTAGGTGAAGGACGCCAATCTGAAAAGGCTACACGCTGTAGAACACTCTGGAAAAGGCAAAACTATGGAGACAGGAACAAGATCAGTGGTTGCCAGGGGCTTGGGGAGGAAGGAAGGATGAATGGGTGGAGCACGGGATGTTTAGGATGCTGAAGCTATTCTGTATGTCATGGCAGATACATGACATTATACACTTGTTAAAACCCATCAAGTGCACAACACAAAGAGTGAAACTGAATGTAAACTCTGGCTAGTAATAATCTCAAGATTGCCTCATCAATTGCAACAAACGTGCCACACTCATAAAATGTAAATAATAGGGGAAATGAGAGCGGGGTGAGGAGGTGTATGGGAATTCTCCGCTTAATTTTTCTGTAAAGCTAAAACCGCTTTCAGAAAGCCTATTAATTAAAAAAAAAAAAGAACATGCTTAGTGCACACAATTTTATGTCCAACTGTGGGGGGGGGGGAATCCCTCCCCAGTTAAAAACTCCTGTCCTAGAAAACACCACTCATCCAGATACTCCACCCGCTCCCACAGAGAGCAGCAAATGTCTAGCAAGAGTAGATACTTTGTACATGTCTGTTGATTCATCTAAAAGGCAAAGGCGTAGCCAGCACGTGGCACACAGTAGGTGTTCAATAGTACTTGCTATATGAAAAAATATAAGGCTGGAATTCTAAAAACAAAACAAAACAGAAACAGCCTAAGAAGCCCTGGAGATTCTTAGAGAGGTCTCACGGTCAGTCTCCTGTGCTGGTACAGCTGGAGTCACGACTGTCCATGGTCCCCATCAACCCACACTGTGGCCACTCTTGGTGACATCTCTCTTTCTCCCTATGAGAATACAAAATCCTCAAGGACAACAGCACTGCCCAGTTCACCCCTCATACTACGAACATATGGTCAGACCTGGAAGGCAGCAGGCACATCTTCAGGGTTTGCTGACATCTTTTCAGAATGAGCCCCATGTCTCTTTTCTCTGCGGAGCCTCTTGGGCTTCCAGAAGTAGCCACACGAATTCAAACAACGGCACTAACCCTAGGTCCATGTGCCCATAAACCCACAATGTCACAACTGGGGGGCTGCTTCTCGTGTCCCCTGTGACATTGCAAAGTCTCCACTGTCCTGGGAAGACAGACTTCTTCCTTGCTTTACACTGTCCTCCCAAATCAAGGTCATTTGATACGTGTGTCCACTCCTTTACTCACCTCAAAACTTACTCTCTTCTCTTTCTCTTTTTCTGTCCCTAGAGAAGTTTACACATTACTGTTTCATCTAACCTCACCACGTCTACAAGGGGCGCATATTAGTAAAAGATTGTATGTTGAGGCTTGTAAGAGAGGAAACTGAGGTTCAGTGAGGGTGAGTGCCTGCCTGAGGTCACACAGTGGGGTAAGCAAGAGGCAGGCATTCAAATGCAGTTCTGTCCGACTCTAAAACTCTGCTGCCAATGTCTACTGAGTCCCTCCAGTCTGAGCAATCTTCGAAGTTACAGCTTTGTTATGCCAATCAACTTCTTGCCCAGAAACTTTCAACAGCAGCCTCCTGACCACTGAATGAAGTCTTAAACTCTTTGGGCTGGCACCAAAGGTTCCCAGTGACAGGGCCTCAGTCTGCTGTCTCACTCTTACTTCCTACGATTCCCTGTAACAAAACCTGTTCTATAGCCACACTGAGTTACTGACCATTCCCTTCATACATGCAGACTTTCCTAGTTCTGGTGTTTGCTTATCTCCAAACAGCCTTCTTTTCCCTATCCTTCAAAGATAAAATCAAAGGCTACCTGTTTCAAAAAGTCTTCCAAAGGATGTGCAACTGGAAATAGTTTTGTTCTCCTCTGTGTGCAGTCCTTTATCTAAACCACCATATGGTATCCACCCACCCAACCATCCAGTATTGACTGGGTGTCTAACATGTGCCAGGCTGTATGACAGGTGTCAGGGAGACTACAGTGCACAAGACAAACCAGTTCTTCGCTTACATGGAGCTGCATTAACTGGGGAGGCTAACATTGAGCACATCAACAAACACATGAGATTGCTTCAGACAGCCATCAGTGCCGTGAATAAAAGAAAACAGGGGTTTCATTAAAGTCACGGGGTTTAGTGAAGGTTTGAGCTCGGCTGGTCAGAGGCGACCTGACTTTGGAGCTAAGACTTACAGGACAAGAAGGAGCAGGCCACAGGATTATCAGAGGGAACAGTGATCTAGACAGGCAGGGTTTATGGTAGGAAGGAGTCTAGGATGCCCAAGGCCATGTGGGACATGGGACCAGGCCACAGAGGGCCATGGTAAGCAGTCTTGATTTTAATCCTAGTGTGAGGGGAAGCTGCTGGGGGGTTGACCTCTGTTTCTGGTCATGAATGAGTGGTATCAGACTAGCCCTCCTGCCATAAGCAGCTATCAAAGCAGTCACAATAGAGGAGGCGACCCTTTCAGGCAGTAGATAATATGCAGGGCAAGATTGTTATCTCTGAGAGATGGCAACCTCCAAGGGGGTTTTCCCCAGCCCTCTACCTGGGGACAGTTTCTTGACCACAGCAGACAGGGCTAGAATCTGGGCAGAATACATAGTCTCACCGGGCCAAGGAGGCAGGGCCAGAGTGCAGGACAGCTGAAAGAGTTATAATCTATAGTGTGGGGCACCAGAAAGGGGGAGCTATACAGAACAGGCCCCAGATGTCCATGTCACCTGGGAGACTGTGGCTGAGGGCTGAGCTGTAAACGTCCAGCGTGAGCCCACCCAAGGCCAGATAGTGCTGCCAGGGGCTGAGAGTGGAACAGATATGCTAGAGGTCAGACACTACTGGGGGAAGAGCACAGCCGGGGGACTGCCTACAAGCATGACAGATCAGTCAACACCAAGTATTCACCCTTGGCACCTGGCTGAGACACAGAAGGACCTCCCCTTAGGAGAAAGAACCAGGCCTCCAGGTAAGGTTTCTCCACCATGGCATTACGGATATTTTGGGCCCCATAGCTCTTTGTTTGGGGGGTTGTCCCATGCAATGTAGGATGTTTAGCAGCATCCCTGGCCTTCACTCACTAGATTGTCAATGGTGGCATTAACACGGTTTCCAGACATTGACTTATGTCTCCTGGGATGCAAAATTTCCCTAGTTGAGCACCAATGCTCTAGAGTAAGAACTCTTCTAGACCCATCCTAACAAAGCCTAAAGCAGAGCCCTGACAAGCTCTACAGAGGAGACAGAGCTTAGAACCAATGAAGGCCCACTGAGTCCTATTAAGTTAGAGGGTCTTAAGAAACAGCTTGGGATTTCCACATGCCTGCAACAAGAAAACATGAAGTTGAGTCTACATAAGTTTAAGGTGTCAATCGGTATTTGAAATACCTATTCAAATAAAACCCAACACTCTTCAGAGGAAGATAACAGAATTCAGAGCCTCTATAATATCGTATCCATAATATTTAACTACAACCCACAGTATTCAATCAAAAACTAACAGATATGCACAGAAACAGGAAAATATGATCCATGAACTGGGGAAAAAAGATGTTAGAATAAACATATGCAAAGAATTAAAGCAAAACACATTTAAGAACAATTCCAGGAAGTTACATAATCCAGGATTCCTTTTTCAAAGCTCCCTCGGTCTGTTGGGTGAGGAAGGAGATCGTGGTAAGGGGCAGGGAGCCCATCTTGGAGGCTCTTAGCTCATAGGAGGCTGGTCTGTACCTCATTTGTTTAAGCTGCACTTATATTAGCATGTTGAACCCTGGTAGATTCTCTCAAAGTGGGGTACAAATTAGGGTAGATGAATCAAGAAAGAACAAGCAAATGAAACAAAGAATGAATGAATGTCAACATTGGGAACCAGGTGAGCAAGGAGTGTTCCAAAGTGGAGTTGAAGGGTTTCCTTGTCACAGGAGGGGCCAATCAGAAACTGACCAGGTTACTACAGAGGAGATTCCTGCACTGGGTGGGGACTAAACCCACCTGACCCTGAGATTCTAGGATTCTTGCAAGGTAGTCATGCAGGTCTGGGATGCTCAAAGACACCAGAGCCAGAATTGCTAGCCCAGGTCTGCAGAGTAAGAGCAAGGCCAGAAAAATCAGATATGACAAAGGGTTTCAGCATTGCATCCTTTAGTTGCCCAAGTCAGACTCACCTGGGTTCAAGGGCTATCTCTGTAAGCACAAGGCAAGTAGTTTAACCTCTTGGAGTCTGAGTCACCTCATCTGAAAAACCTTTAGGACATAGGTTTTAAAACTCTCATGACCCATAGGAGAGAGCCTTTCATATGGTAATAGGACCATAGGTCCTGTCTTACAGGTCATAAAAATTTAAGGTACTTATACATAGCATTTAGTGCCTGGGTCTAGAAAATAATAATTATCAATAACTATTTGCTGATTGAGTGAATAGGATAAATTAAATGACAAGTTTGTGAAGTATACCTGTCATAAAATCAGCCATCAAGAAACGATAACTAATGGGATGCCTGGGTGGCTCAGTCAGTTGAGTGTCTGACTTTTTTTTTTAACATTTATTTATTTTTGAGAGACAGAGGCAGAGCATGGGGTGGGGGGTGGAAAGGGGGGGGAGAGAGAGAGAGAGAGAGAGAGAGAGAAAGAGAGAGAGAGAGAAAGAGAGAGAGAGAGAAAGAGAGAGAGAGAGAGAGAGAGAGATACAGAATCCGAAGCAGGCTCTAGGCTCTGAGCTGTTTGTTAGCACAGAGCCTGATGCGGGGCTCGGAACTCACGAACTGCGAGACCATGACCTGAGCTGAAGTCGGAGGCTCAACCAACTGTGCCACCCAGGTGCCCCGAGTGTCTGACTCTTGATTGCTGCTCAGGTCATGATCTCACAGGGTGTGAGTTCGAGCCCCACACCAGGCTCTGAGCTGATGGTGCAGAACCTGTTTGGGATTCTCTGTCTCCCTCTCTGTCTGCTCCTCCCCTGTTTGCTTGCTCTCTCTCTCTCTCTAAAATAAACAAACATTAGAAAAAGAAACAATAACTAGTATCACTACTCATATGTGTACCCAAGCAGCTCTTCAACCGCTGAGACTGCAGATTAATAAGGGGCTACTGAAACAGCTGAGAACTAAAATTCACAACACTTCCCCCTGAGTAAGCCTATGGCTGAAAGAATTTAATGAGGAACCCCAGCGACGCACAGAATCTCAGTGGAATATACAGGAATTCTGATTCCACAGACCAGCAACTCTTGAGGAATTTCAAGCAGTCAAGAAAGAAGAAATGCTCACTACCTTCCTTTCAGTGTGTGTGTTAGATCAGTAATGTTTCTCTAATTCTGGAGGCATTCACCCAGTGACGGGAAGCATACCTGGGTCAGGTGAACTCCAACCCTAATACCCCCTCCTTCACTACTGTTAACACTGACCTAATTATGTGTGTCTCCCAAGAGACTATCGTCTCCTTGAAGACAAGAATCATGCATCATCTGATTCTGCATCCGCAGTACCTGGTGCTGAGTAGACAACAGATGAATGCTGGTAGAACAGTGACCCTAGCCCCAAACCAAATATACCAAAAGGAACCTTGGTTGATTTTCAGTCCCAGGGAGTAGCCCTCGTGTCCAGGGAGGTTTGCAATATTTTCAAAAACATATCCAGTGTCTACAAGTCAGTATCATTATTTCCATTTCAGTCGGGAAGTCCAGCAGTAAAGACACTCATGTTTCCTTGGGTCCCTGTCTGGAGCCAAAGTACATTGCCACCAGGTGGCAGCGATTCCATGGGCGTGTCCACAAGGTTCATCAGGTGAGGTTTTAAATGAGGATCTTGTTTTCCCTGATTTGTCCTTATGGGGTGAGGGCAGGTGGAGGAGATTTCCAGTGTTCTGAGGTGCTCACTCTTTGGGCATCCTTCTACCCCACCTCCAGGACTTGGGGCACCTTAGCTGCCAGCTCCAGTTCCCTCCATAGAAGAGGCTGACTTGGGGAATGTGTGCACACCCTGGGAAAGCAGACCCCACGATTTGGATCCGTGACAGGCCTTTCTGTTCTTGCCCTGAAAACACACACTCGAAACACAATGAAGAGTGAGAGTGGCAGGAATCTGGGGCAGGGAAAATGTGATTTCCTGAAAGCGGCCCTCCATTCCCCAAAGACTGAAAAGACAGAAAATAAAAATTTGGGGGGGAAAAATGGAGTGGAAGCACTTCACACTTCGGAGAGAACACAGGGCTGACAGTGAAGGCAAATAGGTGTTTAGAAAGTTATAAGAGACCACGGAATGCAAATTGCCAGAGGACAAAGAAGGCGAGCCGTGTTGCTTCAAGTTCTTGATGAGAAACTTAATTTACTGGATTCACAATGAAGGCACTCGGTTCTGAGTTCAAAGCCTCCCTCTAGGCCTGTGGAGCTCTGACTCATCCTGCCCAGAGCCCAGTGACATGGAGGCAAATGAAGAACATCACTGGTGTCCCTGGAGCCCTACTGCATGCCAGACCCTGGGCTGGGCACTGAAAATGAGAAATAGAAGTGCTTTTGCATTCACATGCAAACCTGCTCCACAACTGCTATGTGTGGTAGATATTCTAACCCCAACAGACCGGTGAGAACCCTGAGCTCTGAGAGGTAAAGGGACAGCCTGAAGGCCACCAAGCTGGTCAATGGCAACAGAGTGACTCAAATTTCCTTTCCTAGATACCAGATTCCAATGCACTAAAAATCCTGTCTCTGGAGAGCTTACCCACAACTGCAGTCCATGCTAGGTCATTGTAACAGACGCATAGGCTCCTCCTGAAACTGTCCGTCCTTCCTTTTTTCCTTCCTTCAATTCCTTCCTTCAATTCCTTCCTTCAATTCCTTCCTTCAATTCCTTCCTTCCTTCCTTCCTTCCTTCCTTCCTTCCTTCCTTCCTTCCTTCCTTCCCTCCCCCCTCTCTTCCTGCCTGCCTGCCTAAAAGTATTTACTGAGCTCTTAATGTTGGCAGGCTCTGTTTCCAGGGGCAGGACATCTAACAGTGAATGCAACAGATCAATCCTCTGCCCTCCTGGAGCTAACATTCTAGTGAGTGGAGTATGGTGACACAAAATGAAAGGTGTCTTAGATGTTGGCAAGTGTCATGGCGAAAACCAAAGCTGGGGGTGGGGGGTGGGTGTGTAGACAGGATGTGCAGGGCGGAGAGCATGATTTTATACAAGGTGGTCAGGAAGCCTTCACGGAGACTACAACAATAGGGCACACAGCCCTTTAGACCTTAAAATAACTTCCATGGCTCTCTCTCTGGACTTCACAGTTACCCTGTGAGGAAAGTGTTCTTGGCTCCCAGGCTCCCTACAACTGAGTTCTCTTTACATGCTTTTTGGAGTTCTCCTGCCTCACTGGCTGGGGAGATAGAAGGAGGGGGCCGCTGTGAATGCATCTGCCTGTCCAGATCAAGACTTAATTAGTCTTCATGCAGAATGCCACACAAGCCCAGAGGGCTCAGGAGCACCCCTCAAAAGGATTTTTCCCTTAAGGCCCTGGGAGCTGGGGTCCAGAGCGTTGCATCAGTCAGGAACCTGTGCCCCTTTAGAAACATAAATGACACAGCACACATGCATGTCTGAACCCCTTATAAGCAGCAGGGAAGGGGGGCTGGAGCCTGGGTCTGGAATTAATGGAGATCCTGGATCACGGAGAGGCCCCACCTTGCTGTCACTCTGGCCAGGATATGGGATCCAGGAAGCAAGAGTTTCCTATGGGGTAGAAGGCACCCCACTGAGGTGGGTTCCTCAGGTGGGTCATTGCCTGTCTTCCTTCTGCTGACCTGTACAGGCAAGCCCTCCCACCCCAGGCCCCCAACTTTACCAAATTCCAAACATGGCTTCAGGGAGGTAAAGCTGTGATGATAATATGTGAGCCCCATAGCTATTCCTGGAGCACTGGGACAGGGCTGGCTTTTCCAGCTGCAGGAGAGAGAAGGCAAGCTGGGGGTTCCATTTAGCACCCAGAGCATCAGCTATCAGCCCTCCTGTGAAGTCCCCACCCACGTAAGCCCCCAGGAAGCAAAAGACGGAGAGTGATGGCATGGATGCAGCCCCTTTAGATCTGCCCTAGTATGTAAAAGGCAGGAGTTATTCACAGGCTTTGGCACGAGGACCATCACCAAGAACAAGGTGCACATTCTTCTCAACAAACCAAAGGAAGGATGCAAAGCTCCGATCTCCTCCAACCCTCTTCCTTCTTCCAGGGAGGGAAGCCCACCCAGTCACAGAGTGCTCTTACTCATTTATATACTGACTGCCTGGCAGAGGTAGGCATGCTATAAATATCCGTGGGATAAGATACGGAACAGCTTTGCTGGGCTCTGGTGACAGGTGAGTGGTACACAGGATGGTCGCGATCCCTTTCCTCATGGAGTTGGCAGCCTGGGGAGGACTCCCAGTAAGGGCTTATTTCACTCCCTGGTGGCCCCCAGTCCCTCTGAGACCACGCCCACACTCTGGGAATGGCTGGAGCAGTGCAGGGACCCAATGAGTCTCTGAGGCTGGAGGTCTGAATGTGTCCAGCAGCCTCCCCTCTGACCAGCCCGACTCCTCGGCTCACCACCCCCATCACCTATCCTTCCCATTGGTTCACACACAAGAGACACTCTGATAGGTCCACCATCAACCTTTTAGTCCCTCGTAGCTGCGGGAAGCCTGACCACTGCAACTTCTAGATCACCCCGAAGAAACAAGGGTTGTTCACACTCGTAGACAAGCCAAGCGGCCAGGCCTTTCTGGGAGTCTTTCTTCCTGGTGCGTTCTGAAGCACAAATGGGAAACTAAGTCAGGTTCATTAGTCACAACAAGGACTTGATAAAAGGAGAAAACCACCAAGAGGCTGAGCCATTTTCTGATCTCCTGATTAGGTATTTCTGGCTGACAGCTCTCCTGACCTACTTTCTCTACTTCTGAGAGCCATGCCTCAGTTGTCTTGAGCGGGACCATGTGGCTACCTGAAGTCCTAACGCTACTTCAGGATGATTCTCCAGCCCCAGCCGTGTCCCAAACCTCAGCACACCTGTCTTCACCCTGTACTATTTTTGCCAAGTCCATGTTCATTCTAGTATTTATTTGATAGCTGCTTGTAAATTAACCTTGCTCCTTACCTCATTCATGTATGTAAATGTGTAGCATGTGTGTGTGTGTGTGTGTAAAGTGTATATAGATACAGCTTCACTCCAGCAATAACTATGAAGTCACGGTTCTGATACGGTTGATGGATGTCCCAGGTTTTTTTTTTTCCTAATGCACATTAAAATACGTAACTGCAAAAAGAAAAAACATTCCTCCACTAACTGGGTCATTGCACTTCACCTTCACAGCCATCTGATGGGGCAGGCGACTACAACCTGTGACCCTCATTCTAGGGAAGAGATGACCAGGTCCCAGAGAGGGAGGAGCCTTGCTAGAGGCCACACGAACTGTAACGGGAGAGCAGGATTTCCAGCCTGGGCCTTCCCGATGGTTCATGGCCTGGGGTGTGCACAAATGGGAACACTTAAAACTTCTCGGTGTGGATCTGTCATTTTCTTCTTTAGATCTTACCTTCATTCAGAGCCCAGAAACCCTGGGCTCTAAGTCCTAATTGGGCCACTGAGCTGCTGTGTGGCCACAGACAAGTAGCTCAGCCTCTCTGACCTGGATCTATCTACTGAGTGGACATACTAGCTGGGGTACTGTGATTCTACTGACCCACGCACAGGCTGCCTTCTTCCCTCAGCACGCCGAGACGAATCTGTGTGATGTGCTAGCCTCCAAAGTTCGAGGAGTTATCAAGACCCCTCCACAGATTCCAGGTTACTATACACCCCAACACCAGACCTTCAGCCCCCGGAGCAGACAGAAAGCAGGCTCAGGGCTACCCCCACCTCTCTTCTCAGCCATGTTGGGCCCTTCCCGCAACACACTCCAGCTTCCAAAGACATCAGTTACATGGAATTTTGTTTACCCTTCCTTCTTGCGGTCACTATCCTTACCTCTATCCCAATTAACTATCTCTGTTCCTTTTGGTGGGCATGCTCACACAAGGAGAATCAAAAAACATTACAACTCACAGATCTGGTGAGCTGGAGGTTTTTAAATTTTTGGCTAAAGCAACAGAATCTTTCTTCAAAAATCTCAAAATAGCTTTGGCTCTTACAGTCATTCAGCAAACATTTATTGAGCACCTATTATGTCCCACGCACTGAGCTAGCTAGGGATTGGAGATACAATGGTGGGAAAAACAGATACAGACCTTGCTTCCAAGCTGTCTTCTCTGGGAGGAACTTTGTATCCACCCTCTCTTAAGTACTCCCCTTGCCACTCCATCCTTGGCCTCTTTGGGTCTTGTCGCCATTTAATGGACTGCGTATTTTATTTTTTATTCTGTTCACTGCTTTCTTCTTTGACTGGCATATAAACTTCTTGGGGAAGGGATCATTATTTTGTTCAATGTCCACTGCTATATATCCCTGATACCTATAATAATCTCTGATACAGAACAGGCACTTAGTAAATATCTGTCAAGCAAATGAATGGACATTAAACAAATCACACATGTAATACATACATACATGTATATACATATATAAATATTTCCCTGCAAACATGGTAAGCGCTTTGGAAAATAAGTGTGAAATACTAGGGGGTGCATGGTTAGCAGTTGGGAAAGACTTGCCTGAAAAAGTGATGTTTAAACTGAGTCCTAAAGGATGAGTGGATGTTGGGCAAGGTGCAGAAGGAGGGTCTGGGGAGGAAAGAGGGAGCATTCTTAGCAGAGAAGTAACATGTGCAAAGGTCCTGAGGCAGAAAGAAGGCCAGTATCTGGCATGAACTGAGAGAGGGGGAGAAATGATGGGGATGCAGTAAGGAGACAGCTCAAGGAAGCCCTTGGAGGCCCTACCAAAGACCACAGGGAACCCCAGAAAGGATTTAAGCCAAGAGATGCCTGTCAGATTTAGATTTCAAAAAGATCACTCTGCTGCTGAATGAGAGTGGCCCACAGGACCAAGGGGTTAAGGGACATTTCTGGAAGACCAGTTAGGAGGCTACTGTCAAGGGGGAGATGGTGGTGTCTGGACCAGGCTGGTGGCAGCCGAGGCAGAGAGCAACATGGGTAGAGTGAGGGAGTCAAGCAGAGATCAGAGGCCAACAAGTCTCCCCTTACAGGCATTTGAGGGTTCTGCAGCTCAAAATTAGCACTTTTTTCTAGAATAGCCCAAATAGTAAATATTTTACGTTTTGCCAGTGTGCGGCAAAGAGTTACCACAGCAGACCTGATGTTCCTATCCCAAAGGGCCTGCTGGCAGGATTGGCTCTTGGCTGTTATATGGGAACTTAGCTAAGATATTCCCGTTACTAAGTCACACCGTCATTTTGTATGCCAGGGGCACTGAATTCTGCTGTGCCAGCTTGCCTGGACTATTTGTACAAGCAATACAACTTACGGTGAGTACCTGCTTTCCTTCTGGAGACCGTGTGATCAATCACATGGCCACAAAGTACCTGCACACTTAATAAAACTTCCCCATTAAAAACCCGAGTCCTGACCAATCTCCTCTGGGGAGAAATACTGCCCACATGCTGCTGCATTTTGATGCTGCAAGAAGGAACACGTTCTGTGTGGCTCCTCCTGGCAGGTGACTGTGGGAAGCCTATGCATGGATTCCTCCCGACTTGATGTGATGTGTCTTTTTCTCTCGCTGATGTGGACATAAGCTGTATTAAAGAGTATGACTGCTCTGAGTCCTCTGAGCCCCTCTAGTGAGTCATTCAGTGTGGTAGGGGGCGGGGCATAGGGGTCATATGGTTTCTGTCTCAGCTACTCATCTCTGCCTCTGAGTTATGCCTTTGAGCAGCCAAACAATATGGGGAAAAATAAGCAACAAGGCTGTGTTCCAATAAGACTTTATTTACAAAAATGGGCAGAGGGCTGAAGGTGGCCTGTAAGTCTATCATGTTCATGGGAAATGCAGGCATCTCAGAATCCACTTTGAACCTGCTGAATGAAATCAACCTTTTCTTGCCTTCATGGGAAAACGAAGGCCCAGAAGGAGAAAAAGAGAAGGAACCTGTCCAAGGTCACTTAGGATCAGCAGCAGAGCCCGAGGAAAGCCAGGTCCTGACTGCTGGCCCAATGTTCGTACCACGACTCCAAGTGGCCATTCCTCAGAACAGCCTTGCAAGTGAGTGCTGGCCTGGGAGCCGAAGCCTGAGAGGAAGGGAGATGGCAGGAAACTGGGATGATGAGGCAGACAGTGTGAATGGTGAACACCTGGCTTCACCTCTGTTCTGTGTGTGGGTATGTGCGTTTGTGGTACATGTGTATATGTGTAGATAGGGCTCTACGGTCGTAAGTGTTGGCTGGCTTTTCCCAAACTTTTCTGATCATCAGAATCTCCTCGGCAGCTTCCTAATTATATAAATAGGCAGGTGCCATCACATACCCCCAAAACTGCATTCTTAACATGTTCCAAGGTGTTCCGATGATCAGTTAGGTTTGGAAAATGTGGGTGATGCCCAGGATCTCCTTCCTGACAGACCCTGAGGAACAGGATAAGGAAACCTGTGAGCAGAGGAAAGAACACGAAATCTGTACTGGGTCAAGAATTTGTGGATCTGACAAAAAGGCACAGACCAGTGATTCTGGAAATACGTTTTCCAAAACTCACTCTCCAACTGAGCCTTTGCCATCGGAGGTTGGAGTTGGTGAGGCCAACAGTCAGGAGCTAATTTCCTTCTTCCTAGGGATTCTGCCTGCAACTCAGGATGCTGCGTCAGGTGCCCGGTGGTGCCCCGAGCCTCAGGGGCCCCTCACGGCACAGCAAACTGAGAAGAAACGAGCACACGTTGCCACTTCACCATGGACCTTAATCAGTGTAATGAGCTACACCTGAGCTGCAATAACTCGCCCTCCATAAACCTTTCCACCCACGTTCTCCTAACGGGGTGGCTGGAAGCTACAGACTGCAGACTCGGAGTTTCCTGCAGTCTCATCTACTATGAATGCAGATTCTACATTCTAATGCATGATGTATCTATGTTCATTTTAATAGAAATATGGGTGCCTCTATGATCATCACGGCATTATTTACAATAGCCAAATTATAAAAGCAGCCCAAGTGTCCACTGATTGACAAATGGATAAAGAAAATATGGTACACAGATACAACGGAATACTATTCAGTCACAAAGAAGAATGTAATCTTGCCATTTGCAACAACATGGATGGACCTGGGGGTATTATTTAAGTGAAATAAGTCAGAGAAAGACAAATACTGTATGATTTTGCTTATATGTTGAATCCAAAAAAAATTAACAAAACAGAACAGAAACAGACTCCAAGATACAGAGAACAATCTAGTGGTTGCTGGGATGGGGGTAGGCAAAATAGCAGAAGGGGATTAAAAGGTACAAACTTCCAGTTATAAAATAAATAAGTCAGAGGGATACAACGTACACTACATGGAATATAGTTGATAATATATAACAACTGTGTATGCTGACAGATGGTAGCTAGATTTACCAGGGTGATCACTTTGCAATGTATAAAAATGCCAGAATCACTATGTTGTACAGCTGAAACTAATATAACATTGTATATCAACTATACTTCAATTAAACAAACATGGATGTCTCCTCAGCCATCAGATGTCTTTGAGCACATTATCTGACACCCTGGATTTACCTGATGGCCTTTAGGAAACACTGATACCTGGGAACCACCCCCAGAAAATTTAATTTAATTGGTCTGGGCTACACTCTGGGAATTGGGATTTTTCAAAAGGTCCCAGGAGCTTCTAACAAGTAGTGAGGTTGAGCATTTCTGGGCCTGCAAGATGTCTGTTTTCACCTCTTGTCTAACATACACCTGGGAACACCATCACTGCCCACTTAGAGAAGCTTAGGTATAAACAGTCACTATCCAAGATTCAGCACAACCAACGCCTTACCGGACACAACTAAGAGGTGAGCCAGTTTTCACCAATTATTTTCTTTCTGCAAGCTGCACCCACAAGGAAAATCAATCACCAACAAAGACCCAGTTGGTCTCACTGAGATGCATGGCTGGGAGATCTGTGATCTTAGGCAGGAGGAAAAACTTTCTGTTTACACTTACCTCTAACAAATTTAGCATTTCTTCAATTATGAATATAGACAACAAACCGCAGAATTGTCAGCAGTAGAAATCCCAGATACTTTCATATCACAGTATAGATATCTCCACACATCATTTATGCTCACCATGACTTTGAAACCATAAAAATCATAGGACCTGTTGCTGGATCTTGCTCTTTAATGTATTGATAAACAAGCACATATATTATTACATGCCACAAATTTGTCTTTTGTTGATGTTTTGATGGTTGTATTTCAATATATTGGATTTCCTAGGCATTTAATTTATGCATGGAAAATGATTATTGTGAGAAGGGGTCCATGGACTTCTACATGCTCAGCCAGCTGCTAAGCCCCTGTGGCTGGCAGCAGAGGCTGGCGGAGGGCGTCCCAGTGGTGACAGGCAACTGGACAC
This sequence comes from Panthera onca, assembly GCF_046562875.1. Classification (NCBI taxonomy): domain Eukaryota; kingdom Metazoa; phylum Chordata; class Mammalia; order Carnivora; family Felidae; genus Panthera; species Panthera onca. Next base: position 52,341,525 of record NC_138340.1, on the reverse strand, counting down.
GAAGCAAGCAACTTTACCTGTGGGTCGGAGAGCCGGGAGAGGTCAGGATACAGGTAGAACTTGATGCCTTCGGAGGCCCCGGGCAAGGTGACCCCTCGGATCAGGAGGATCAGAAGCATGATATAGGGAAATGTTGCAGTGACGTATACAACCTGCCCAGGGGAGGAGAGGAAAGAATCAAGAAGGGGTGATGGTGGTGGGCAATGTGGCAGGGCCCTAACTTCTGGCCAGGAGCAGAGGACTTTCCAGTGTAGAACCCCAACGTGGCTTCTTCTCCCACCTCATCTCTCACCACTGTCCACTCAGGGGCCTGGCCTTTCAGTGAGTATCTCGTGAATGCCTACAATGATGCTTGAGACTGGTGCTTATCAATCATTTGTGACCACAACCCACAAAAGGAAATACATATGATATCAAAATCCCATACATATTGAGCTGAAACAGGACGTCCCACATGATACTCACTCTTACATGTGTGATGCACTCAATATTTTCTATCATATTCTATTTCATGTTTTCATAAGGCTGGTCATGACCCTCTAAATTTACGTCATGATTCACCAATGGGCCATGACCCACATTTTTTAAAAAGACTGCTCTTAATGATAATCAAGTTTTCACAGCCAAGGATAGAATAGAAAGATGCAGGGGAGGGGCACCTGGGTGGCCCAATCGGTTGAGTGTCTGACTCTTGACTTTGACTCAGGTCGTGATCTCAGGGTTTGAGAGATCAAGCCCCACCTTGGGCTCTGTGCTGACAGTGTGGAGCCTGCTTGGGATTCCCTCTCTATCTCTCTCTCTGCCCCTCCCCTGCTCACATGCCCTCTCTAAATAAATAAATAAATACATACATACATACATACTGAGAAGAGAAGAGAAGAGAAGAGAAGAGAAGAGAAGAGAAGAGAAGAGAAGAGTAAAGTGCAGGGAAATGGGGGAGGGAAGCTATTTGGGGCAAGAAAGACCCAGTGTTTGCCTGGGATCATTTCTGCTCGGTGTGCCTGGAGGCCAGTGATTGGAACCAGCAAACTGAGCAGCCCTTTTTAGCCCACAGATTCTGTACAAGAAACAGAATCTTCCCTGGGTTTCCTCACACAAGCACTGCTTATAAGCAAATAGCAACACCCTCAAGACTCTATCCTGTCCTTGGGCCACAACCTCTCCTTGAGGTCCATGCAGGACTTGGTGTCTCCTCCTCCAGGTCTGATTTTTCCTCCTTTGTCACATCTCTTCTGTAATCACTTCGTTGTGCCCTCTCGGTGGGACCTGCCTGTTCCATCTGTTTACATCAGCAACTTGTCAACATTTGGGGGCCATGGATGTCTCTGAGAATCTGAGGACAGCTACAGACTCTCCTCTCTTCCCCCAAAGGTGCACAGACACAGATACGTGTACCAGCTTTTGGATGGTTCAGAGACTCAGACTTCCCTGCTAAAGTACTTGTGCTGTGTGACCTACAATCTTAATTCTTCTAGTTGAAACCCTTCCCAGCTCAGGGTTTCTTTTACCAGTGGTCTAGTCCCTCACTCAGTTTTTGCATTCATTCATTCACTCACTCATCCACCTACTTACTCACTCACTCACCAAAAATACTCCTATGCACCAAGCGCTGAGCTAGACTCTGGAATATGCAAATAAGTCTCGAAATGGAAGTTTCTGCCTCAAGAGGCCCCGCTCTGGTAGAAAAGACAGACATGTAGGTAAGTAGATAATTAATGCATTATGTAATCAGCGGACTATAAAGGATGGAGGACCAAAGAGTAGCTAATTACAGAGGCAGTCAGGGAGGGCTTCTCCAAGGAGGTGATCCAGGTATTGGACCATAAAGGAGTTCAGGACATGGGAAACGGGGACAGAGGGAAGAAGAGAATAAAATCTTACTAAATGCCAGCCACTTTACACATGACAATGGAAATAGTTACATTTATGTAACTTGAATTTTTCCTTGTATTATTTTTTATTTTCATATAAATTAACATCTTCGAAAAACTGAAATAGAGATGCTATTTATGGCAGGACACCCAGTGATCCTTGTGTTAACTGGGCTATTACTTCATTGAAGAATGGTCCTATACGCATTAGAGGGACTAAAGGGGACAGGAACATTGCAAAGCAGTAACAAAAAAAGGTATTGCTTCTTTGCACTTAACCTTCAAACAAAAAAGTAAGAGTCCATACTTTACATAAATGCAAATGTAAGTCATTCAGTTGGTGACAAAGCAGGGATTTAAACCCAGTCCTCAAAAACAAGAAATAAGAACCAGCAGAGGGTGGTGTCATTGGGTCCTGGAGCTCACATCTGGAGGACTGGGTTGTTTCATCCAGACACTGTCCTTGGCCCACAGTGCTGGCAGCATCCTCAGCCTACTCACAGCCCTGCCCCAGCCAGTTAAGCATCCTGTTTCCAAACCAACAGTCAGCTCTACTGACATGTCAGTTATTTCAAACAACCTCTTGCTGTAACATACACTGTAATCCGGGTGAATGCAAGTCAGATGTATAAGAATCAGAGCCAACAGCTGATACTAATAGTCAAAAATGAAAGGCCAGCAGTCAATAGGGTTGACGGTTCCTGCCCAGACAGCTCATCGTGGTATAAAAGCTCCCATTTCTCTTAGCCTTACAGACGCAATCTTGCGTGGATCTTCAGCATTTCATATAAATTCTTGAGTATCTTCCTTCAAAATGAACCCCCACACCGTGGTCAACTGGCTTATGTCTGTGAAAAGACAGGAGGAAGCTACAATCTATTGCTTTTAATTGCATAATTTCCACTTTTGTCTCTGTAGTATGGCAGAAGATTAATTATCCAGAATGCCCAGGCCCCGAAGGATGACATATCTATCTTAACCCCCAATGCTCACAAAATGTAAGGAAAAGAATGTTATCCTATAAAATAGAACAAGTGAAAATCATAGGACTTTATCTTTACTCTGTGGGACCACCTTAACTTGTTGGTTATACTCCACCTGGCCTTTTTTTTTTTTTTTTTTTTGATAGAGCGAGAGAGTGCACACAAGCAAGCAAGGTAGAGGGGCAGAGGGAGAGACAGAATCTTAGGCTGAGCGTGAAGCCTGATGTGGTGCTGGATCCTAGGACCCTGGGATCATGACCTGAGTCAAAATTAGGAGACGAGTTGGATACTCAACCAACTGAGCACCCAGGCGCCCCTCCACCTGGTCTGTTTTTGAGTGAACATTAAGGGGTCACTTATAACCTGGCCAAATGCACCCTCACTATGCCCTCAGCAGCATACATAGCAGACTACTCCTCAATGACCACAGTAGTATGATTTATTAAATAGATAACAATTATTTTGAAGTAATTCCATTGTTTAAAGTTCTAAATGCATGTTCTGCTTCTACATTACATTGAGGAGAACTACCCTCCCTCCACTGGTATCCACACCTTCATTTTTATGTTTTTTTTAAATAAAACCATAAGGGAAATAAAATATTCAGATGAACTGCTCAAAGACCACAGTACAGACAATGACTTAGGTTGCCAAAACGAAACCACTGGCTGGCAGGCATTAGCTAGAAAAATCCCTTTGTGAGCTGAGGTTTGAGAGCCTCAAGTCAGGGAACAAAAGGTGGTTTAGGGGCATCATTATGTAATGGACACAAGTGGAGAGTGGTATGAAAGTTGAAAATGCAATGCTGAGGACAGCCTGTATCTGACACTGGTCCTGGTTCTCTTAACAGCCCCCTTCTGATTTGTTTCTGCCCTCAGTTATACCAGCCATTGGGATATCATCTTTGATTTTTCCTGAGAACAGCTGTAGATTGTCCATACAATACAGATCTTGTCATTAAGAAATTGTACATAAATGGCATTTACCCTGCCCTATCCCTGCTGTGTTCATGGCAGACATCACTAATCGATCACAATACTCTGTGCAGCTAAGCATGGACACAGCCTCAGAACCCTCCACAGTACTCCAGGCAGCTCCATAATCAGCTGGGAAGAAACCCACTATCTTCTACCCTTGATCTAGCCCACTTTTCATTTATGCCTTCATAGTCTCCTGCAGGTCCTTAGTCCCTGTGCCCAGAGTGGTAAGCCCCAGATCTCATGCTTAAGGAAAGACCTGCTGAATGTGCATACCTGAATGGGATTCCTGGGGTCATAACACCCAAAGGAGCAGTGTGAAACAGGAAAAGGAAGCTAGAGAGACAGGCTGGAAGGTTCTTTGCGAATGGATTCGGCCTTTGGGTGCCGACAGTGGAGTTGCAGCTGGGTCTCCAAGGATAAGCAGGAATGGGAGAGGCTGAGTCAGGCAGGGAAGATGTGGAACTAGCCAACAATGTAGAAGTGGGCTGAGAATACTGTCCCCTGGGTTGTCCTCCAGGTGTTCAAGCTGGAGTCTGCCTCCCCTCTTTCCTGAGCTGTGTCCCCATCAATCAGTGGTATTAAGACCCACCAACTTGATCTCCAATTATATTCTGAAATTACACCCCCTCTTCAGCCCCACCACCAAAGCCTTTCATTATCTTTCTTCTCAGTCATGCACCAGCCCCACTCTGTCCACACTGCAGGCAAGTTTCAAAACTATGAATTCAGCATGTGTCTTCCTGCTTCTCTGAATCTGCCCTCCCCAACCACACATTGAAGGCCGTGGGATATAGCGCAAAGGATTAGGCTTTGAGTCAGATGACCCTGCATTCAAATCTTGGGCTTCCCTGGCTTGCTGTGTGATTTGATCAGTCTCTATCCTTCCCCCAACTACTTTGTCCTCTGCTGTACCAGGTTCCTCACCCTTGGAAAGCGTGCCAGGCTCCTTCAAGGCCTCCTTATCTTTTTGTGCCTTCTTCTATTTGTACTATCCAGCCCCAGGTGTTCCTCCTGGGTGTGTTTGAATCCCCACAAGGCTGAGGACTCCTCAAAGTCAGGGACCCTGCCATCCAGGTGTGATACCATTGTCCTACCTACTTTATACATCAGGCAGCTGAAGCCCAGAATGGTGTTTCTGAAGTACTATAAGCCCCCACTCACCCTTATCCATGGGGGATATGTTCCAAGATCCAGACAGGTAGGACTGAACCTTATATATACTATGTTTTTTCCTGTATGTACATACCTATGATAAAATTTAATTAATAAATTAGTCACAGTAAGAGATTAAACACATTAACGAACATTAACTAAGAATAAACTAGAACAATTATAACAATATACTGCAATAAAAGTTAAGTGAATGTGGTCTCTCTCTCCCAAAATACCTCACTGTACTATACTTATCCCTCTTGTGATGCTGTGAGATGATAACGTGCCTGTGTGAAGAGAAGCAAGGTGAATGACCTAGACTACTGTGACATAGCATTAGGCTACTATTGACCTTCTGACATCAGGAGGAGGATCATCTGCTTCCAGGGAGGAACTGAAACCGCAGAGATCAAAACCATGAATAAGGGGCAGGGGGCCGGACTACTGTACCTCAGTCTCAGCTCAGGATCCACCTTCTAAACCTATAAGCCATGCCATCTGCCCACCTATTACGGAGAGCTGGAGTGCCACTTCCTCCCTGACTCCCTCCCCCACCACACACACATCCCTGTCACTCCAGTGCTCTCTGGTCCCCTCTAGCTGCTCTCCACCCGCTGTTTTATCACCTTGTAAGTGTAAGATTTCTAAAACATAAGCTCCTTGAGGAAAGGGAGTTTTGTCTTTTACTTTCCCTGCTGTGTCCACAGTGCCCAGGACAGCACAAGGTACATAAAACAAGCTCAATAAACATTTGGTGGATGGATGAACAAATAAGCAGGCTGAGGTCTGGGACCCCAAGGTTAGACTGCAGGGTTTCACAACACTACCGTGTGCTTCCTCTGTAGGAAACGCTGGGTCCGCATAAAATGGGATTCAGAAAATCGAATCGGATTTTCAGAGGAGTGTTTATAAATAAGGAAGTAAGAGATCTGGCTTTAAAAGACAGATCAGTTCAGATGCAGAGGTCAAGGAAGTGCAGGTACAAGGTACTTTGCAGCAAAGTTCAGCATGGCTTTCAAGATGCCCAAGGCTACAGGAGTCTCTGGAAGAGCCAAGCAGGGCTTGGGCATTTAGCTAAAATATGCAGTGTTTGGTGATGGGCATAAAAGTCACTGACAAGGTACCATCAAGTCTGGCTGGTAGCTCAGACCCAGAGAGTTGTTGGGTGTGGGGGAAGGAGGGTCTAATCTGTCAGACCTCAGAGGCCCCTGAAGTGAGGCTCCTGCCCCAAGCACATCCCCCTTGGTTAAGGAAGAGGTTTTGTTTTGTTTTTTACTATTGTTTAATTTCCTTTCAGCAGGTCAAGTCCTCTTGAATATAAAGGTTAGCACACTTGGTGGTAATTATACTGTATCCTGTTTTAATTGACTCTAATTGCTCATTTGCATTCCAATACTGGAATTGTGGAGCATTTTCCTCCTACTTCCAGGACACAGCTATTTATTTCATAGCAGGGAGACTGTCTGATCATTGAGAACATGACAAAAGTTGCAGAAAGGCTGCCCCTTCCTAAGTTTTCCAGGATAATGGGGTCAATTGGAAAGTTGAGCCTTGTTCAAAAGGCTTTGGGAAAGCAGGCTGGTGTGGGGGCAAAGACATAGAACCACAGGGTCAGAAGATCCAATATAATAAGTGGCTTGAGCAAGTTCCATTGCCTCTCTGGGCTGGCACTTTACCATCCACAAGAGGCAGGGATGAACTAATCCAAGCTTCAATCATCTTTATACCATTTTCTCAATTTTTTTTTTGCCATATATATGTATACTTTTGTATTATTTACTTAATATTTTCTATAATTCAATATTCTCTCTTATGTTCAATAAATATATGTAATGGAAAAACTGAATTACCCCCATAAACAGAAAACCATTATCTCTAATGACAAATATAGAAGGTGAATGCAAAAATAAATGCAATGAAAACAAAGCATGATTAAATTATAGCCAAAGGCTCAGTCAGAGTCTGGGCTATGTTCTCTCTCTGTTCAAAACCAAGAGTATTAAGTGTCAAGGAGGTGCTAAAAGATGAAGCAGTTAACTGTACCTTTTGCCTTAAGCAACATGGAAAGGGAATATTATCTCATTATGTAATCGGATGTTCTTTAATCCAGGTTCATGTATCACTAAAATCATCCTGTGGACTGCCAGTAGAAAAAAACACTTCCCATATTTGTGGGATAGATCACATGGATGATCGCTGGGGTCCTGCCCAGCAACCACAATGTTTTCTAGAACAGTCCAGGATTAACCACAACCCTTTCAAAGGACCAGGATTTGTAGAGCTATCCAAGGTCCTGACTCTAATTTAGGCTGAACCTTCTGAGAGCCAGCTACCCAGGGCCTTGGAAGATGCTGTTGGTAATTGAGGCACCACCGGGTGCCAAAGATGTGTCGTATACTATCTCTGACTGATCTTCATGCCAGTAGAATAGGTTCTGGCCCCATTTTGTAGACAAAAACAAACAAACAAACAAACAAACAAAAAACAAAAACACTTGAGGATTAAAGAAAGAAGTGGATTGTGCCAGGTCACAGAACGGTAAGTAATCAGAAGTCAGCTCTCTCTACCATATAAGCTGTGCTCCATGCCATAAACCTGGCCAGACATGCCTTCCTATTTTCAACTCCTGTTTCTCCCTCTGTCTGTCCTTAACTTCAAAGGTCCAGTTTTCTTGACTTTTGCCAGCAACTCATCGTAGCCTACCACCCCAGTGTGGGAAACATTGTATTAGTCTAGCCTTCCCCCCACCCCTTCCATTCTAGCTGGGCTTGCCTCTGTGTGTAGGGTACATATGCCCATTACATATGATTGCAATCCTTAGAGAATCAACGTTTTCAATATCAACAGATTTTCCCCAGTGCCGGTTTTTGAGGGAAAACTACCTGAATCCCTAGGTAGGGACACCATAGCAAGCACCAAATAGTCTGGTATGATCTCCCAGAGGATGTTACTGATCTCTCAAAACAAGGTTCTAGGAGAATGTGGATCTGAAGGAGGGATGTCACCATGAACACATCTGGCCTCTTCACCCCTTTTAGAGACATTATTCTTAGACCATTCTAACAGAAATAGGAAATGAAGAAAAAAACATTCTGTTCTAGCAATCAAATTCTAAATAGGTGGATGGAGCCACGTTTTCACAAGAGTATAGCAAAGATATTCACTATTCAAGGAGATAACAGCATTTCAGCAATGCAGAAATATTTCCTTGGGAAGCTGAAGTTATAATTTTTATGCAGTGATTTGTGGTGTATCTTTATCTATGAAAGTTAGTCCATGTGTGGAGCCTAAAATCACCAGCCAGCCTTGGGACCCATGTTTCAGGGTACTGTCCTAGATCTGGGTTGAGAGGGACAGGGTTAGAACTGGAGGCAGCAAGCAGGGTGGGATGAGCTAGCTCTAGTCCTCATTTTACCATAGTGGCAGAGAACATGGGCCCCCTTTCAAGATTTGCATTCCCTTTTTCTGCAGTAACAAAACTCCTATTTTTGACTGGATCCATGGCTGTCTAGAATAAAGGCAACATTTCCCAGACCCCCTTGGCAGCTAGGTGTGGCCATGTGACTACACTATGTACAAATTCCAGGTTGTATCTTTAAAGGGAAGAACTGTATCCTATTCTTCTCCTCTTGCCCATCCCACAGGCTGGAATGAAGACCAAGTTGTGAGAAATCTTAGACCATGGAAATGAGGGCAACCATTCTAACAGAAATAGGAAATGAAGAAAAACATGGCAACAGAACAGAAACAGCCTGGGTCCCCAACAGCAGGCAGCTTATACCTGGACTGTTATGGTAGAGAGAAATACACGTTCTTTCCACTACTGCTCTTTGAGGTCTCCGTTGTAAGAAGTCCAACATGTAACCTAAATATCTAACCACGGATTGCCTCCGTGATCTTGGATAGGCCCTGTCCTGCTCTAAGTCTGTATCATTTTTTCTTAAATGAAGGCACTAGCCCAAATGATCCACCTTATTCCTTTCTAGTCAGAATGAAAAGAAGATTCCAAGGATGACCTGAGAATCCTGAAGGTAGACTCTTCAGAGCCACCATCCTTCCACACCTGGAATCAACCAGGAATGGCAACAAATACAGTCAGGAAGTCTTCAGAAAGGTCCAGTCCGTAAAATTAAAAGAGCAGTTAAAACAGACCTGTCAAAGAGATCGCCATTTCTAACAAACCACTGTTTTAACCTTCTCTGTCACAGTTTAGAATGAGCCTGACAGGGTGAGTAGCCAAATTTGGTGTGGATCCCATCATCAAGTAGAAAGGTGCATACATGGGTTAGAAGGTCTCTGAGGTCTTCCTGAGCCCCTGTCCTCTTCATGTGTGAAATGAGGATAACACTTATTTCAAAGGTTGATGTGAGAATTTGAGATCACCATGCAAGGCAACTGCCACACAGACACTGCTCAATAATTGGAAAAATTGTGACTGCCTTTGCATCACTAGGTCAATAAGCAATGTCCCTCCAGCCCAGTGAGTGAGTAGCTTTGGCCAGTAGAAATCAACATATCTGGGGGTTCAAGAATGTAAACAAAGAGGCTGGAGTCATCTCTGTCTCGGCGGTAAGGGTGGGGGGGAGGGCAGGAGAGTGGCTCTTGAAAACCCTTATGGGATCCTCTCATTAACAATGGGAGTGAAGAGCATTGTTGGGGCAGCAGAAAGCAGAAGGCTGGTGTAAAGAGGTAGTAAATCATTGGCTGGGACAATCTAGGTGAAGAGGACCAGAGATAAGAAAAACATCAGAACAGAAGGGAAGTGCACATAGCCACTGTGAGGGGGTGCAGCAGCCAGACTCTGAAATGAAGGCTAGAGAGAGGTAGGAATAAGCCAAAGTGGCCATCATGGGTGAGAATCCTCTGGAGTCCTGACTCCAGCCAACAGCTATGGCCACTGAAGGGGGCAGGGTGCAAACAGTTCTTAGATGTAATAGGAGAAATTATACCAGGATAAAACCCCCTAAGACCAAGTTCCAAATTAAAAGAATAGAAGGGACTGAAAGGCTGCAGTGAAGGGAAGGATGGGTCCCAGCTGTGTCATCACAGGGACAAAGCTTGCCCTGTGAAAGGGGGGAGCCAGACTTTCAGGGGAAGCCAAGGACAATAAGCATTGCCAACCCTCATAAGGCTTCAGGAACCCAGTAAGAAAGGAGCCTGGGGGCTCCCCATTGAGGGGTATGTTGCTGTTGGGGGATCAGGTACAGTTTATGGGGGGAAATTTGCTAAGACTTCTCAGATTCTGACCCAAAAATGCCACTGCCAGCCCTCATAGGTTATGAAGGAAAGATTAGATCAATAAGGCATCTTCAGGGGTTGGGGCATGGTGGGCACAGAACCAAACATCTTAGGAATGGTGTTACTCTTTCTTCTTGTTAATGGTTGGGGCCATAAAGATCATCTACACCCATGGACTAGTCCAACTTGGAGATCCCATGGTTTTATTATTTACCAATCAGGGGTATGCTGGTTGGAACAGAGGGATTAAGAGGGAAAAGTGCTCTGTTCAGGAAAAATGGAAAATCAGGAGATCCCTAATAATGACAGGACTAACACTTATTGCTGGTTCTACATGCTTCCTTCTTATGTTATCCAGTTCTATAAGATAAAAACCATTATCATTTCCCCTTTCACAGAAGTGGAAAGCGAGACGCCCAGAAGCTGAGTATTTAGCCCATGGTTAAACAGAAAAAACAGGATTCAAGCTCAGATCTGTCTGGCTCCAAAACCAGCACTCAACCGCTACACAGCCCCATAGTGAATTCAAGTGGCCTTACAATCCAACCAGCTTCATCTCACACATTTCCCTGTGGTCCCCGAACAAACCCTGCACTTTCATGGGTGTAAGCCTTTGCTTTTGTCATTCTCTTCACCTGGAAGGTCCTTTCCCCCTTTTCTAGTTAACAAAATCTTGCCAACCTTCAAGACTGGTCAATTACCATGTCTTTCAGGAATCAGCATTAGGCTACAGGATGAAATCCTCCTTCCTTAGCCTACAGCACATGGGGGCAGTATAGGGGGATCAACCTTGACAGCAGAATAACCAAGCTCAAATCCTGCCTCTGGAACTTTCTGTGTACATGACCTACTTTTGGCAAGTTATTGTCTTTCTAGGTCTTGATATTTTCTTCTATAAAATGGGGATAATCATACAGCCAATTAACTTAATCCCTTTGAGCCTTGGGCTCTTAACTCTATGGAATATGGATAACAGTTCCTACCTTTTATGGTTAAGGGTGAGAATTAAATGAACCAATGCCTACACAATACCAGGCACAGAAACTTCACACATTGGCTCATAGCAAACAGCCTCCCAGCCTTCTTTCACTTAGCTCTGATACCATTCTACCTTCTCATACACCTGCCTCTCCTTCTAAAGTGGGATTCACTGAAGGGCAAGCGCCTTATTCATCTTTGCAGGCTCTGAATGCTTTTCACAAAGGCCTACACAGACTAAATAGTGGGTGAATGAACACATTATGACCTCAATAACCCAGAAAGAACAAATGGAACAAAACAGGATATAATCCCATGTGTCTGCAACAGGCCTTAAATGTAAACAGTTCTCACTTTGAGCCTCTCCATCTGAGGATTAAGAGCTTTCTAATTCAATTCACCAGCCATTTATTGAGCCCACTGTGTGTCAGGCCCTCTGCTGTTTTTGGAAAGCATGCTGATGAATGAGTCGGACCCCTGCCTATAAGGGCATACAAGCCAGCCCTAGACATGGACAGCCATAATGGTGGACCCATTCAGTAGTAGCAGCGGGAGCTCAGGAACACATCACTCTGATGAGGGAGCAGGCAGCTCAGGTGGCAGTGGTGTAGCTAGAGAGCTCTTCATGGGCCTGGGCTGCGAAGGGAGACAGACTGTCCCTATTGCTCTAAAGAGTCCTGATCTAGAATGTACTGTGTGAATACATTCCTCAGAGCAAGAAAGAACTGTCAGGACATGGAGCACGTGGGGTGCTTCAGCCTGGGACCATCATCTCCAGGGAAAGAAACCAGCTTTGCATGGTAGTAGAAAAGCTGGGGGCCCAGAGGTGACAAGGTACTTAAATAGCAACCATGCTCATTAAGACGGTTGAGCCCGATTCAAATCTTTGTCCACGGGATATCTAAAAATCACTGGATGGGGGAGTCTAGTGTTTAAGCCTATTTCATGGTGAATTAAGATTAACTAGAGAGGCAATGCTATTGATTTTTACATAGCTCCACCATAAAGACCACAAAAATGAAAACAAATCCCCAGACAAGCTCAAATGACATAAATATTCCATGCAGTGCCCAGCCAAGCTTACAAGAGCTTTAGGAGCTATTATTTACTGCCTGGAAAACACACTTGGTACCTTGGCTAATAATGATTTAAACCCCATCCATCTCTCTTGGACTAGAAGGCTGGTGTCACCATGGAGACCAAGAGCACCATTAAAGCACACCATTAAATCCCAGGCAGGGGTTGTGGGGAGGCTGTCAGACGAGAAGCACCACACTACATCCTCTTACGCTAGTCTTTAACACGCTTCCTCTTGGCAATGGAGGTGTGGAGAGGAGAGCCAACATTCAGGGAATGTGTCTCAGTCAGAAAGAGCTGCCTGGATCCTGCATGGATCCTGCATCACCTGTTCTCTAAGACAAACCACTTCCCATCAGCCCACAGGCCAATCACCTGCTGTTCTCCTGGGTCTACCTTAGGAGTCCTGAACAACACGGATCCCACCTAGGCCACCTGTGGCTGCAAAATGCTCCCTCCAAAACAGCTTTATGACTTGAAAGAAGAATCTACACTTGCCTCTGTTGATGGAGACCCACCTTCTGTCTGCCACCTCTCCACTCAGCAGCCACCCCAGAAGACACCAGGCACATCTATTAGGTCAAACTCAGTAATTTCTTAGCACGTGTCCTCCAATTTTGCAGCTTTCACTTTCCCTCATTAGATGATACCTCTGGTTTCCTGTTTCCATTCCGCATGATTTTTTTTTTTTTTAGTCTCTTTCACAAACTCATTTCTTCACTCATTCTTTCCATCAATTTATCAGCCAGTTGACCAACTTTGATGAGCATGTGTCCTGTGTCAGATGCCGTGGGAGGCATAGAGGATACAAAGATAGATTGGGAGCGAGCCCTGCCCTCTGTTTCACAGTTACACTTGCTCTCTGTAGATTCCAAAGCTGATTCCCAAAAATCTGGCCTCAGCCAACCTCTATTTGCTCTCTACCCACTCTCCTGACTTGCCTTACTTACTCCGGTAGTTAAGCACATCGCCGATGTGCCGATGGCCTTCAGTCTCTCTCACCAGCCCAGCCGTATCTCAAATTTAAGACCCACATTTCCAACTCCTTTTGTTCCTTATGTGTACATCCACCCGGATTTCTGACCTATAATTCCACATGCTCAAAACCGAAACCACGACTTTCTCCCCCAAACAGGTTCCTCCTTGTGTGTCCCTTTGCTGGATAACGGTGTCACCCTTTGTCTCTCACCCCCTCTTCATGAATAAATTAAGAAATGCACAGCTGGACTCCACTGCCCCAGAGCCCCTTCAATGCACTGAAGCTGGATGCGCTCTCACCACGCGTGGACAGATGCGGTGGGCTCTCCTCCCTCACTCCCTCCTCAGGCCTTTCAATCCTGGCGTTTCTCGACTTCCCAGGGAACTCAGCTTCCTTTTCAGGTTCCTTCTCCACCTCTCAGCCTCCCCAAACCCCTTATCTTTACCCCTCCTCCCTTCTCTTGCATTCTCTCCCTGGGTAGCCCATCTGTTCCCACAGTTTCAATTCCACCAATTCGAAGATGCATGCTTTCCGCACTGTTCACCTTATTATCTCTGAAGTCACAATGTCCCCCCCCCCCTCAGGTGGCAGCTGCAGGGTCGCCACTGCTCCCTGAGTATAAGGGCCCTAGGTCAGAGCTGTCCCTATTATCATCGCTTCAGTTGAGGGGCTTTGTAGGTTAAAATCGTTTAGGGGGCCCTGGGTGGCTCAGTCGGTTAAGTGTCTGACTTCAGCTCAGGTCATGAACTCATGGGTTGTGAGTTCGAGCCCCACATTGGGCTCTGTGATGACAGCTCGGAGCCTGGAACCTGCTTCAGATTCTGTGTCTCTCTGTGCCTCTCCTCTGCTCATGCTCGCTCTCTCTCTCTCTCTCTCTCCCTCCCTCCCTCAAATAATAAATAAACATTGAAAAAAAATAGTTTAAATTAATTTCAATCAATTTCTGGTGTTTAAAAGGTCTTTTGAAAAGATTACACTGACAGGCACACAAAAAGAGGTGAAAATTGATACTGTAAAGCAAATATAAGTCATTAGAAAAATAATCATAATTTTATCTTTTCTTATGAAGAAACAACCAAGTACAGTTAACCTTTGAATAATATAGGTTTGATTGCTGATGCTAGAACTTCCAGCACTATATTAAACAACAGCGGTGACAGTGGGCATCCCTGTCGTGTTCCTGATCTCAGGGAAAAAGCTCTCAGTTTTTCCCCGTTGAGGATGATGTTAGCTGTGGGCTTTTCATAAATGGCCTTTATGATCTTTAAGTATGTTCCTTCTATCCCGACTTTCTCAAGGGTTTTTATTAAGAAAGGGTGCTGGATTTTGTCAAAGGCCTTTTCTGCATCGATTGACAGGATCATATGGTTCTTCTCTTTTTTTTTGTTAATGTGATGTATCACGTTGATCGATTTGCGAATGTTGAACCAGCCCTGCATCCCAGGAATGAATCCCACTTGATCATAGTGAATAATTCTTTTTATATGCTGTTGAATTCGATTTGCTAGTATCTTATTAAGAATTTTTGCATCCATATTCATCAGGGATATTGGCCTGTAGTTCTCTTTTTTTACTGGGTCTCTGTCTGGTTTAGGAATCAAAGTAATACTGGCTTCATAGAATGAGTCTGGAAGTTTTCCTTCCCTTTCTATTTCTTGGAATAGCTTGAGAAGGATAGGTATTATCTCTGCTTTAAATGTCTGGTAGAACTCCCCTGGGAAGCCATCTGGTCCTGGACTCTTATTTGTTGGGAGATTTTTGATAACCGATTCAATTTCTTCGCTGGTTATGGGTCTGTTCAAGCTTTCTATTTCCTCCTGATTGAGTTTTGGAGGAGTGTGGGTGTTTAGAAATTTGTCCATTTCTTCCAGGTTGTCCAATTTGCTGGCATATAATTTTTCATAGTATTCCCTGATAATTGTTTGTATCTCTGAGGGATTGGTTGTAATCATTCCATTTTCATTCACGATTTTATCTATTTGGGTCATCTCCCTTTTCTTTTTGAGAAGCCTGGCTAGAGGTTTGTCAATTTTGTTTATTTTTTCAAAAAACCAACTCTTGGTTTCGTTGATCTGCTCTACAGTTTTTTTAGATTCTATATTGTTTATTTCTGCTCTGATCTTTATTATTTCTCTTCTTCTGCTGGGTTTAGGCTGCCTTTGCTGTTCTGCTTCTATTTCCTTTAGGTGTGCTGTTAGATTTTGTATTTGGGATTTTTCTTGTTTCTTGAGATAGGCCTGGATTGCAATGTATTTTCCTCTCAGGACTGCCTTCGCTGCATCCCAAAGCGTTTGGATTGTTGTATTTTCATTTTCGTTTGTTTCCATATATGTTTTAATTTCTTCTCTAATTGCCTAGTTGACCCACTCATTCGTTAGTAGGGTGTTCTTTAACCTCCATGCTTTTGGAGGTTTTCCAGACTTTTTCCTGTGGTTGATTTCAAGCTTCATAGCATTGTGGTCTGAAAGTATGCATGGTATGATTTCAATTCTTGTAAACTTATGAAGGGCTGTTTTGTGACCCAGTATATGATCTATCTTGGAGAATGTTCCATGTGCACTCGAGAAGAAAGTATATTCTGTTGCTTTGGGATGCAGAGTTCTAAATATATCTGTCAAGTCCATCTGATCCAATGTATCATTCAGGGCCCTTGTTTCTTTATTGACTGTGTGTCTAGATGATCTATCCATTTCTGTAAGTGGGGTGTTAAAGTCCCCTGCAATGACCACATTCTTATCAGTAAGGTTGCTTATGTTTATGAGTAATTGTTTTATATATCTGGGGGCTCGGGTATTTGGCGCATAGACATTTATAATAGTTAGCTCTTCCTGGTGGATAGACCCTGTGATTATTATATAATGCCCTTCTTCATCTCTTGTTACAGCCTTTAATTTAAAGTCTAGTTTGTCTGATATAAGTATGGCTACTCCAGCTTTCTTTTGGCTTCCAGGAGCATGATAAATAGTTCTCCATCCCCTCACTCTCAATCTAAAGGTGTCCTCAGATCTAAAATGAGTCTCTTGTAGACAGCAAATAGATGGGTCTTGTTTTTTTATCCATTCTGATACCCTATGTCTTTTAGTTGGCGCATTTAATCCATTTACATTCAGTGTTATTATAGAAAGATATGGGTTTAGAGTCATTGTGATGTCTGTATGTTTTATGCTTGTAGTGATGTCTCTGGTACTTTGTCTCACAGGATCCCCCTTAGGATCTCTTGTAGGGCTGGTTTCGTGGTGACAAATTCCTTCAGTTTTTGTTTGTTTGGGAAGACCTTTATCTCTCCTTCTATTCTAAATGACAGACTTGCTGGATAAAGGATTCTCGGCTGCATATTTTTTCTGTTTAGCACACTGTAGATATCGTGCCAAGCCTTTCTGGCCTGCCAAGTTTCAAAGGAGAGATCAGTCACGAGTCTTATAGGTCTCCCTTTATATGTGAGGGCACGTTTATCCCTTGCTGCTTTCAGAATTTTCTCTTTATCCTTGTATTTTGCCAGTTTCACTATGATATGTCGTGCAGAAGATCGATTCAAGTTACGTCTGAAGGGAGTTCTCTGTGCCTCTTGGATTTCAATGCCTTTTTCCTTCCCCAGTTCAGGGAAGTTCTCAGCTATAATTTCTTCAAGTACCCCTTCAGCACCTTTCCCTCTCTCTTCCTCCTCTGGGATACCAATTATGCGTATATTATTTTTTTTTAGTGTATCACTTAGTTCTCTAATTTTCCCCTCATACTCCTGGATTTTTTTATCTCTCTTTCTTTCAGCTTCCTCTTTCTCCATAACTTTATCTTCTAGTTCACCCATTCTCTCCTCTGCCTCTTCAAGCCGAGCCATTGTGGTTTCCATTTTGTTTTGCATTTCGTTTAAAGCGTTTTTCAACTCCTCGTGACTGTTCCTTAGTCCCTCGATCTTTATGGCAAGAGATTCTCTGCTGTCCTGTATACTGTTTTCAAGCCCAGCGATTAATTTTATGACTATTATTCTAAATTCACTTTCTGTTATATTATTTAAATCCTTTTTGATCAGTTCATTAGCTGTTGTTATTTCCTGGAGATTCTTCTGAGGGGAATTCTTCCGTTTGGTCATTTTGGAGAGTCCCTTGCGTGGTGAGGACCTGCAGTGCACTTCCCCTGTGCTGTGGTGTATAACTGGAGTTAGTGGGTGGGGCCGCAGTCCGACCCGATGTCTGCCCCCAGCCCACTGCTGGGGCCACAGTCAGACTGGTGTGTGCCTTCTCTTCCCCTCTCCTAGGGGCGGGATTCACTGTGGGGTGGCGTGTCCCGTCTGGGCTACTTGCACACTGCCAGGCTTGTGTTGCTGGGGATCTGGCGTATTAGCTGGGGTGGGTAGGCAAGGTGCACGGGGGCTGGAGGGGCAGGCTTAGCTCACTTCTCCTTAGGTGATCCACTTCAGGAGGAGCCCTGTGGCAGCGGGAGGGAGTCAGATCCGCTGCCGGAGGTTTGGCTCCGCAGAAGCACAGAGTTGGGTGTTTGCGCGGAGCGAGCAAGTTCCCTGGCAGGAACTGGTTCCCTTTGGGATTTTGGCTGGGGGATGGGCGGGGGAGATGGCGCTGGCGCCTTTGTTCCCCGCCAAGCTGAGCTCTGCCGTCCGGGGGCTCAGCAGCTCTCCCTCCCTTTGTCCTCCAGCCTTCCCGCTTTCCGAGCAGAGCTGTTAACTTATGACCTCCCAGACGCTAAGTCGCGCTTGCTGTCGGAACACAGTCTGTCCGGCCCCTCCGCTTTTGCCAGCCAGACTCGGGGGCTCTGCTTGGCCGGCGAGCCGCCCCTCCGCCCCGGCTCCCTCCCGCCAGTCCGTGGAGCGCGCACCGCCTCGCCGCCCTTCCTACCCTCTTCCATGGGCCTCTAGTCTGCGCTTGACTCCTGAGACTCCCTTCTGCTAATCCTCTGGCGGTTTTCTGGGTTCTTTAGGCATGTGTAGGTGGAATCTAAGTGATCGGCCGGACGCGCTGTGAGCCCCGCGTCCTCCTACGCTGCCATCTTCTGGAACCCCCCCTGAATAATATAGGTTTGAACTCTGCAGGTCCTCTTATATGGACTGTATTATAAATCCAGTAGAGTGCTGTAAATGTATTTTCTCTTATGATTTTTTTTTATTTTATAGAGAAGAGAAAGAGCATGAGTGGGGTGAGTGGTAGAAGGAAAGAGGGAGGGAGACAGAATCTCAAGTAGGCTCCAATGCTCAGCGTGGAGTTCGATGTGGTGGCTCGATCCCATGACCCTGGGATCATGACCTGAGCCAAAATCAAGAGTCGGATGCTCAATCGACTGAGCCACTGAGGCACCCCCCTTATAATTTTCTTAATAAAATTTTCTTTAGCTTACTTGACTGTAAGACTACAATATATGATACATATACAAAATATGTTAGTCACCTGCTTATGTTATTGGTCAACGGCAGGCTACTAGTTAAGTCTTTGGGGAGTCAAAACTTAATATATTGATTTTCAACTGTGCAGCCCTAACCCTCATGTGGCTCAAGCATCAACTGTACTTTATGGATCTAAGAAAATACCTTCCAGGACATGAAGCTGTATTACATTGTTACTGCAGTACATGCAAACAATAGCTATTAAAATCCAAACAATATGCCAGCAGACAAGAGAATCCGCCAAAGAAACTTCAAAACAGTGAGAGTCCATTAGAGTCTTGAGTGGTTATTTCATGTGGCACATGTGAAGTTCAGGGAACACAGAGCAGACAAATTAGAGGTATTTTTGCTTCTGGTAAACACCCTTCTCAATTGGTAGTATTTTGTACTGGTATATAAAATAGTGGTGTAACTTACATCAGATGAAATTACACTATCAGAAATTCCTCATCATTTGGGGGACACAAGCCTCTTTGAAAATGAGAGGACAGCTGTGAACCATCACCCTAGAAAAATGTGGTTATCCACGTGGTCCCAAAAGTTTTACACAATTCCAAGAGGTTTAAGGGCCCCCTGAAGCATCTGTGGACCCCTAAAATATATGCTGGTGCCCCCCCCCCCCGACATCCCTCCCTCCTGGGCTTTAGACCACTGTGCAGACACTCTCTACTTACAGTGCTACAGACATCACAAATGCAACAGGGATCTCCCTCAGCTCTAGCCGTGCCTCATCCTCCTGCCGGGTCCCCCATCTCAGCCAGCAGTGCCACCAGGCACCACACACTTGAACCAGGAACCTGGGTTTCCTTGCGGACGTCTCTGTTCCCTTCACCCTCTACATTCAGTCACAGGGGGGCGGGGTGGGGGCTGATTCGCACTCCTGTGTTGGTTCTCAAACCTGTCCTCTTGTCCCCACTGCAAAGCTGCCACCGCGTGCTGGTGAACCAGCAGAAGAGAGCCCCAGCCTTGGCTCCTGTTGACCCACTCTCCATGTCACAGTCACAGGGGCCTTTTCATAAGGAAACCCTGGTCATGTCACCCCTCTGCTTTCAGCCTTCCAGTGACTCTCCATTCCTTTCATCTTCTTACTAGGCTGGCCTACAAACCCCTCCTAAGCTGGTCCCTGCCTACCAACCCAGCCTGCCTTTCTCCGTTTCCTCTTGAGGAATGCACACTGGCCACAGTGTGGATTTCCTTCTATTCCTTTCCTGAGCCATGTTCCCTCTTTCTATCCCTTCTATTCCTTTCTTTCTTTTCCTTTCCTGAGCCATGTTCCCTCCCTCTCTCTCTCTCTGGACCATCCCGTGTGTTATACAGGGACCACGTCTTAGTTATTTGCCTCTGTGTCCACAGGACTTATTGGTGCCTGTAATCCAGTAGGTGTTTAATAAATGCATGATGAATTCATCTTTACTTTAAGTTTATTTATTTGAGAGAGAGAGAGAGAGCAGGAGAGGGGCAGAGAGTGAGAGAGAATCCCAAGCAGGCTCCCCACTGTCAATGCAGAGCCCAACAGAGGACTTGAACCCCAAGAACTGTGAGATCGTGACCTGAGCCAAAGTCAAGAGTCAGATACTTAACTGACTGAGCCACCAAGGCACCCCTGAATTCATCTTGAAACATACACTTCCATAAAACACTAACGCAGTATTAAACACTGTGGTGAGGCAGATGAATGAAGTGGGTCCAGTCCCAGCTCTGTGATCATGAGCAGGTGACAACACCTCTCCAAGCCTCGACGTGCACACCCATAATGTGGGAATGAAAATATCTACTCAGAGGATTGTTGTCAAGGCTAAACAGCTTAACATACATTGGTGCTTGTCAACTAAGTACTACTGTTGTCTAAGGGGTGACCTGGAGACACGCGGGCCATTTGAGGTCATCACAAAGATAGAGACCCAGCACTTAACGACCGAGGGCTAGGAGGGCTGGTAATTCTGCAACACATGGGACACTCCCCACATAACAAAAACTGCTCTGTTTCACATGCTTTCCCAATGTGCCACTAGACATTCATGGGGGTGGGGGGCTGTTTCTGACTATCAAGCCTAGAATCTGTTTTACAAGTAACTTGAAAGTATATTTTACCTCATTTTAATATAAACTGAATTTTCCAGAAATGGAATTACCATGTAAATTGAGGGTACACTGTACATTCTCTTATTCAGTACTTTACCAAACGTTAATGTCATTCATCATTTCAGAAAATCCTATCACCGATGGTAACGCCACCGACAGAGCCCAGTGGTCAATGAAACACCCGTCTACCCACATTTGTAGCTGCTGCATTCATGGTGATTCCATAACAGATGTGGTTAGCTCTTATTTCAAGATGTAAACCAGAGAAAAAGCACTGACAATATTCTGTGGAAACTTAGCTCTCTTTTTAAAAAAAATTTTTTTAACATTTATTTATTATTGAGAGACAGAGAGAGACAGGGCATGAGCAGGGGAGGGGCCGAGAGACGGGGAGACACAGAATCCAAAGCAGGCTCCAGCTCCAGGCTCCGAGCTATCAGCAGAGAGCCCAACGCGGGGCTCAAACTCACAAACGGCAAGATCATGACCTGAGCCAAAGTCGGACGCTCAACCGACGGAGCCACCCAAGTGCCCCAAACTTGGCTCTCTTGTCTTATATCCAGATGTACTCGTGCCAGGCTGCTGCCAGCACCTGATGACTCTATTACCTTTGTGGCATGATGGAACATTTACATACTGAAACACATGCTGTTTTATTAGAAGTTGCTTCCTTTTTGTTTCTCTTTTAAAAGACAGCTGGGTGTTATATCAATTTTCTTGAACTTATCTGTGCAGGTAGATTATTTATGAATCGCATTTCAGGGCAATAAAGGCATTATTGCAAATCTTTGCCATAAAGAAGGGGTGCTGGGTCTGTGAGTGGCTTAAGCAGCACCGGGGTGGGGGGAGGCAGTTAGGGATGGCATGGAGTGAGCACCTGCCTCCTGGTGTTGATACTGCTATTGTCAGTATACTGGGTCCATCATAACTGTGACACAACATACTTGCGATTCAGGATAAAGATCATGTCTGGCTTCTGCAGAGTGAATTATCTTCTGCTTCAATGTTCTCACTGGGGGTTCGAGTTCATTTACATGGGGGGTTGTCAAACAGGAAGGAAGATAGCTACTGCCATGGCACGATGCACAGTGCGAGGCCTATCTGTGCCCCCTCCACTTTCCCTAAACACACCCCTGGTCAAGGACCCTCAGTGGATCCCGACCGTCCATGTGACCTTAGTCTGGCACTTGTGCCCCCCTCCCCTGAAATCTGGCCTTGCCTATGGCTTCCCAATCTCCATGACCACAACTGACTCCCCCTTTCCATACCCCTGATCCTCTGGAAGGCCCAGCTCAGCCCCTGCCCTTGGGCTGTCCTTCAAAGTGAAGCTCAGGTCCCACCTCTTCCAGAAGGCTTTTCCAGACTACTCTGGGCCACAGTAGCTTCCTTATCCAAGCTCTGTACCAGCATGACAGTGCCATTATTTGACAACTAATCTGTACTACAAAATAGTGTTAATTATCTCCAAGAAAGGGAGTCCAGTCTTACTTCTCCACTAGACTGAGAACCTTTTTAAGTTAGAGAATGAGTTTATAAAAAACCACAAGCAATTAAATAAAAACAACAGTGATCTGTGTGTGTCCTGTGTGACAAGCACCGGGCAAGTATTTGCATGCCTCATCCCACTTAAACCTTAACATGCCTCAGACCACTGACATGGCACTCTTACTGTCCCCAGTGAAGGCTGAGGAAATAGCTCAGAAGCAAAAGAAAGGCCCATGCCCAGACCTGCAGGGCAGAGCTTCGGTTCAAACTTAGGACCACCGGGCTCTGCTCTCTTCTGCCTGTCTACCTCTAGGTCACCTGCCTATGGTGCCAAGCACATATTAAGCACTTGGGCTGGTGAATATTCATCTAGGCCAGGAAGGCAGCCAACACGTATTCAGGGCTCTGCATACACTGGTGGGAACAACACTAGTTTCGAGATCCACTTTGGCAGACCTGGGTTCAAATCCTGACTCCTCAAACAGCTAAGTGGCCCCTCTGCACATCACTCACCTCTGGGCCTCAGTATCTTCATTTATAAAGTGAGTTTGCTAATACTCACCTGACGGTCTGTTGTGAAGGTTAAGTTCAATAATGAAAGTAGAGTGCCCAGCCCAATGTCAGACACACAGTAAGCCCTCAGTAAATGTTTACTCAGCTTAGGGCAAAGACCTGAGCTTTGAACCTGGGTCAGTCTGACTCCATAGCTTCTGTGACACCCTCCATATCATCCTGCATCCCCCCCAGACCTATCATCACCCCTCATTTCTGCTGGTCCTTAGATAAGGGTATCACACCTACAGCTGCACACTTGGGATCACACACAATTCCTATGGACTCCGCCTCATTTTTCACTCCTCTCCCCCAAGATAGGTTGTCCCTCTGTTTTCCTAGCCACCGGTGTTGGGAGGAGGTGGAAGGAAGAGGGCTTGGTTGTGTGATTGTCAGGAAATTGCTTTGGAACTTTCACCCCAATCAATGAAATAGGTCCTAACACATGGCAGGCAACACATACTTGTCAGCTGATTGAATCAACTAACAAGAAATAAGGAAATGCAGAAGAGCCCCTGACAATAAGCAATGGATGCTCACTCACTGAATGAGGAGGGAAGAGGAAGGGAAAGAGGAAAAGAGAGAAGGAAAAAAGAAGAGAGGAAAGCGGGGGGGGGGGGGGGGGGGGAGGGGGGAAGGATGTAAGCCAGCTGCTGGTGGACCGTAATCACAAGCACAAAACCCCTTCACAGCAACATTAACACAGGTGTTTGAATCACGTGACTGTAGCCTAGCTACCTTGCACATTATAGAGTCTTTCCTACACTCTTGTCCAGAGGTGTCCTACCCACACCCGGCTGAGTGCACAGGGGCTACCCTCCGTGCCCCCTGCCCAGGCCTATTGTCCACCACTGCCAGGCTCAGCTTCCTTCACCATGGCTTTCATTGCATCACTTCTCTGAGAACTCTGGAGCAGCCCCCATTACCTGTAGCACCCACTCTGGTCTCTCAAAATCAGCCAACCAATATCATAGCACTGAGTATTTAAAAGTGAAAGGCTAGTTTCCCCAGAATGTTCCTGTGCTGCCTTCTGATCCTTATACACGTATAACCAGAGTTTATACCTTGTTTAATCATAACATGATGTAATTCAATATTGTATATTGTACCTTTTCCATTTAACAGTCCTTCGCAAAGCATGTTCTCCCCATTTTGCCAAAAGCTGTTTTTAAATTCCACCGAGTAAATATCCCATGACATAATAAGCTATTCCATGACTGTTGGGCTCTTAGGATCCTTTTTTTTTTTTTTTTTTTACACCATTGAAAATGCTGAAGGAAATACTTTATTCATATGGTTTCCCATCCCCATGGGAGGTGATTTTGATAGGAAGGTTAAAAAGTGTGAAACTTCTGCCAAAATCACCAGCCTCAACCATCCAGAAAACCTTGGTCCACTCCCCGCCTCCCGCAGCAAGACACTCCCCGCCAACAGCTCTTCCCTCGTGTCTGGTTGCCTTCCCTCCCACCCTGACATTCTGCCCACATTTGAAGGTCTAGCTTGAATCCTTCCCTGGCATTTGGGGAATGTTCTCATTGGATGGAGGAGATTTAAGTCTCCCTCACTGCAAGCTAGCTTTCCCCCCAAACCTGCCTCCCTGCCTCTATGCCTCTCACCCCGCCAGTCCTCCCTGTGTCACTGGCAAGTAACGGGCATTGGCAGGGTGACGGGCAGCACCGTGCCTTCTTCCCACTCCTGCTTCCTCTTTTTGCTGTTTTTATGCCCTACCCTGATATCTCCTGTTCCTCCAGGAAGCTTTCCAGACCCCTTCCACTCTCATCCTTCCGGGCCTTCTCTGAACTCCTCCGGTGGCCCTTGATGGCAGCCACCTGCCAGCAGCATGCAGCCGGCCCAAGTTTGCCTGTCATTGTCTCATGACTGCCAGGCTTGTGAGCTCAGGGAGACTTCTTACTCGGAGAGGCAAATATTTATTAAGCATGCCCTGTGCCTGGGACTGCAGATAGCAACTCCAAACAAGTTTAGAGGCTGGAGTGTAAGCAGACAAGTAAACAGGCAGTTATGAAACATCCCTGTGCTAGGGATGATCCCAGGGAAGCAGTGACATCCAAGCTGCATGGTTATTAATTTACCTCACAACAGAGGAGAAAGGAGATTTCAGGGAAAAGGAACTGTACAAAACCCAAAAATACTCAGTGCTACGATATTGGTTGGCTGATTTTGAGAGACCAGAGTGGGTGCTACAGGTAATGGGGGCTGCTCCAGAGTTCTCAGAGAAGTGATGCAATGAAAGCCATGGTGAAGGAAGCTGAGCCTGGCAGTGGTGGACAATGGGCCTGGGCAGGGGGCACGGAGGGTAGCCCCTGTGCTATCAGCCAGGTGGGTAGGACACCTCTGGATGATGGCACGAGAAGGACTCTAGTGTGCAAGGTAGCTAGGCTACAGTCACCAATGTAGGTGTTGCTGTGAAGGTGTTTTGTAGATGTGATTAAGGTCCACCAGCAGCTGACTGATGATAAGGGAGATTATCCCAAATGATCTGGGTGGGTCTGATTCCATCAGCTACAAGGCCTCAGGAACAGAAGCAAGGTTTCCCTAAGGAAGAAGTGGTACCTGTGGGCAGTGGTATTAGCTCTTGCTCAAGAGTTGCAGCCTCCCCTAGAGACCTCACACTTGCCCGGCCAGCACCCACAATCAGCAGTGCCTCGCACAAAATCTCTACATCGCCTACTGGTTCTGCTGCTCTGGCTGAATGCTGACTGACACAGTGGCAATATCCCTGACTGACACAGGGATAGGGAGGAAGGAGGGATCTAGCAGGGGCTCTGGAGGAAGACAGCGGCTCCCTGTCAATTCCAGCTACACTACACTGCCGCCAGCCAAGAGCAAGCAGGTGCACTGTAACTTGCCAGCCCCCTGCTTCGCCATCCACTCCACAGTCTGCTCAGGCTCACATGACCTCTCAATGCTCCCCCAAAGTCCCCTTTGGGCCTATGCTCATCACCCTTCCCGTTCACCCCTACCCAGAACCTCCTAGACACTCTGACCCCTTTCCTGTCTTCCTCCCCCTCCAGCATGCTCTGGCTGCCAGGACCCCCTGCCTCATCTGTTCTCTCTTTAGTGACATCAGCACAGCTACCAACTTGTCACTGCACTTGTCATGCTAATCTTGACAGAAGAGGAAACCGAGGCCCTGAGAGATGAAGTGATATGAACAGCCATACAAGGTCATGGTGGCACGCACTGAATCACACAGTTGGTGAGTAGTGGGGTAGGACTCTGGACCCCAAACGCTGGCTTATTCTGTTCCTCTTAATTGCTATCTCTCTTCATCTCCTTTGCCAGATTCTTGTGGGCAGGATACATAGCTCACAATTCTTTTGTGAATGCCTAGTACGGTGCTGACATTCAGTAGGCACAAAATAAGTACCCACTTGCTTCTGGTTTAGTTTTCCAAAAGCACTGCTCTTGGCCTCACATTGACAGCAAAGCCACTTTGACTCTTCCGTGCCTGCCATAGGGGAGGGTGGGCTCCTGATTCCCAGGGAGGCCACGCATGCGGGTGGGCTCCAAGCGTGCCAGGTCCCCAGAGGTGCTCCGCTCCATGAGGGTTAACAGTGCCCGCTGCCCCCAGCCAGGTCCCCCGTGCAGTGCTCCAAAGGGCCTTCTCAGGAGGCGGCCAGCCCTGCAGAGCCCCTCCCATCCAGCAACCACTGGGACTTTGGGGGGCCTTTGTGCTTTAATAAAGACGGTATTACTGAGTCGCAAAGCTTCCCTCCTTTCCAACCTTCCTCGCTGCCAGGGTTCCCGCTAAAGGTGACGCGCTGTCATTCAAGGCCAAAGAAAGGGTTGAATCAAGATGCTAAACTCCTTTGACTTAATGTGACAATCTACAGCTCTCCCCAAACCACAGTTGTGGGAGAAGCACTCCCAACTGGGCACAAAAGCCCCCTCGCAGCGGCTCAGGCTCCGGGTGTCCTCGGGCTCTGGGGGCCCAAGGGCAGGGACCTCCCTGCGCCGGCTGCCTGGGCTCTCTGCATGCAGCTCATGAGCGCTCTAGTTTCCTCTCTGAATGCAGACATCAGCCGGGCCACTGGGAGAGCCCTGCCACCAAGGCCGTCCCCACTTGCTTCAGGCTGCAACAAAGGCCACTTGAGGGCCTAGAGACAGCGCTGCCCAGTTCCTTCCCTGGGCCTGTTCTCTTCCCTTTCACACATCTTTCCCTTTTATTTCCCCTGCCCCCTTTACTCCTGCTTTATGCCTCATTGAATCCATTAGCCACTTTAGAGGGTGCTCCTGAAGAATAAATTTTCTGTGTGGGGCTCCTGGTGGTTTCCCCGCTGGCGGCTCTAACCCGCCTTGGTGGGGGGGGGGGGGGGAAGGCACACACTCTGGGGAGGAGCCTCCCAGGGCCCCTCTGGGCTGTGCGTCCATGAGGCAGCTCTAGGGCAGACCGCCTGGAGTGGGTGCCCTCACCTGCCCAGGGGCCCCACCTTGTTCCTCCCCCATCCCAACAGGCTCTGGTCCCCCCAGGATCTTAGGGCACACAGCTTAAGCCCTACGAACTTTGGTCTTCTCATCTGCAAAATGGGGTAATTGTCACACCTTTCTCACAGGGTTATTGTGAGGACTCAGTAGGTTAATGTAATTAGAGCCTTAGAACAGGGCCTGGAACAAAGTGCCACTTAACCATTTGCTTTACTATTAACATCATGCAGACGACACGGGCTGTTTAAGAGTCCTGTGCCACCTCCAATTCTTCTACTTGTTGGTGAATGAAGGAAGGGGAAGAAAAAAAAAATCAATTCAAGGCTATTTGCAGCTGTTTCTCTGTGTGTGTGTGTGTGTGTGTGTGTGTGTGTGCGCGCGCGCTCACGCGCGTGTGTGTGTTTTCTTTTCTCCTGCCTTGGTGTCCTAGAGCTCTGAAAAGAATAAAAACAGAGCCCCAAAGCAGTGAAAAGGCAGGATTCTTCTTAAAATCCCAGCTAATCCTGCAGCTTCCTTTAAAGTGGCAATAGTAGGAGGCGGGGAAGAGACCAGAATTGTTTTTGCAGTGCCCTCCCCTCCCAACCTCTGCTCCTGGAGACCAGGAAATGAGGGGGAAAAATCCATAAATCATCCACCAAGAGGAGGACAGAGGAAGAAATTGGGCAGAGGAGAGAGCAAAAACCAGGAGTCAGATGGGGAGGGAGTGGGGGGCAGCATGAGGGGACACCCTGACTATCTGGTGGGCAGGACGGCTGCCTGCAGAGGGCAGAGTGTCCGGGACCAAAGCTGGGCCAGCCACCCCCATTCCACAGTCAAAGGACTTTAAGGTCTCGAACCCCTGTGCACCTTCTGGCCCCACAGAACAAGGATGCCACGCCAAAAGTCGACTGATGCGACCACTTCTCTCCATTCCGCTGCTACCTCTGCCTTGGTCACCTGCTAACAGGGCTCCCACAGCCTGTCTCTCACCCATCCACTTGCAACAGGCAGCCAGAATCAGCTTTTAAGGATGAACATCATATCATGCTGCTTAAAAACGTTCAGGGGCTCTCCATCACACTTAGAATAAAATCCTGCCCTTTCCCCATGACTTGCAAGGTCCGACCCCTGCCGACTTCCCCTGCCCCATCTCATGCCATCACCGATTCTATCTGGACTCCCAGTTGCTTCGCTGCACATTCACCAGATCCTTCCCATTTGAAAACTTCACATGTGCTGCTCACCCGGCCAAGCCCTGCTCGTCCTTCCCATCGCAGATGGACACCTCTCTTGAAGGAACGCTTCTCTGACCCCTGCGAAGGGTTCCCCCGCCCTTGTTCTTTTCTCTCCCAGCCCCACTTGTCTTCCATCCATAGCATTTCTGTTACTTATTCATTCTGCATCTCCCCCAGCAGGACGTAACTCCACGGTCTGGATTACCCACCGCTGAGAAGAACCCCCAGCCTGGTACCTGGCACACAGTAAGTATGCAACACTCACTGGATGAATTAATGAGTGAATGAGTAACATCCATAGCAAGTGAGCATTTGGACACAAGAAATAGCACATCTGCGGGCTACAAAGGCTGGGGTGAGATTTTAAGGACCTTTCAGAAAACCTCTGCACTGCAGCTATCACTAACGCTTTGCAGTGTTTGAAATCATCCATGTTTTGGGTGACAGCAGTTTATATTAGTTTCTTGTTAGATGGCAGAGAGTCTGCGTGAATTAGTTGCACAGATTACAGACCCACTTGGGGCGCCTGGGTGGCTCAGTCAGCGAAGCGGCTGACTCTTGATGTCAACTCAGGTCATGATCTCACAGTTTGTGAGTTCGAGCTCCGCATCAGGCTCTGTGCTGACAGTGCAGAGCCTGCTTGGGATTCTCTCTCTCTCCCTCTGCACTCCTCCCCTCCCCCCCCTTCTCTCAACATAAATAAATAAACTTAAAAAAATTACAGATCCACAAACTTTTTCTGTGAAGGAGCAGAGAGTAAATATTTTAGGCTTTGTGGGTCACATCGTCTCTGTCACAACCATTCAAGTCTACTGCTATACAGTAGCACAAAAGCAGCCACCTACAATGCCTACAGGAAGGGATGTGGCTATGTTCCAATAAAACTTTATGTACAAAAACAGGCCTTTGGCCAGATCTGGCTACTCCCTGAGTTAGACTAAGGTTTAGCAAAGCTACAAAGGAAGGACAACCAGTAATCACCAGTTTTTTCCATCTTCAACAAATATGCATAGAGGTACCAGGAAAATATTGCAAAACCACAACATTGCTTCACATGCTGTCATTTGATAAAATAGAATGAAGACAGGAGCATACAGAAGTTATTTGAAATTGCTGTTTCATAGAATATACAGCATTTCATTTGTATTATTCTGCGTGTCAGCAATATGTTTGTACAAATGGGAAATCCTAAGAGCAATTTTCACTCTGGAGGTACTGAAGAGCTACTGAGGGCTCAATATTTGTTGCATGTGTGGGTGAGTAGATGGATGGACAATAAATGGAGAGGACAGGATGTTTGCCAGGGTAATTACAAAAGGCGAGTTGGTCAATAACTGCATGAGACATAAAGGGAGAAGTTGTCAAAAATGCCTTGGTGGTTTCAGGCTTATGAGACCAGGGGAGGAGTGGGTGGCAGGGATGGTCAAGATGAATTTGGTTGATGAATAAAAACAAAAAAATAAGGACAGAGCAAAGATAGTCTTTTCAACAAATGGACATCCACATGCAAAAAATAAATAAATCTAGACACAGACCTTACATCCTTCACAAAAATTAACTCGAAATGATCATAGACCTAAATATAAAACATAAAACTATAAAGCTCCTAGAAGATAATTGGAGAAAGCCTAAGTGGCTTTGGGTACAGCAATGACTTTTTAGACACAACACCAAAGGCAGGATCCATGAAGCAGGTGATAAGATACACTTCATTAAAATGAAAACTTCTGTTCTGCCAAAGATAATGTCAAGAGAGTAAGAAGAGAAACCAAAGACTAGGAGAAAATAGTTGCAAGAGGGGTGCCTGGCTGGCTCAGTAGGTAGAGACTACGACTCTTAATCTCAGGGTCGTGAGTTGGAGCCCCATGTTGGCTGCAGAGACTAGTTTAAAAAATAAGCTTAGGGGGGCACCTGGGTGGCTCAGTCGGTTAAGTGTCCAGCTTCAGCTCAGGTCATGATCTCACACTTTGTGGGTTCGAGCCCCATGTCAGGCTCTATGCTGACAGCCTGGAGGCTGCTTCAGATTCTGTGTCTCCCTTTCTCTGCCTCTCCCCCCTCACTCTGTCTGCCTCTCAAGGGCAAATAAATGTTGAAAGATTAAAAAAAAATAAGCTTAGGGGCACCTGGGTGACTCAGTCACTTAAGCATCTGACTTCGGCTCAGGTCATGATCTCACAGTTCGTGAGTTCAAGCCCTGGAATGGACTCTGTGCTGACAGCTCAGAGTCTGGAGCCTGCTTCGGAATCTGTGTTTCACTCTCTTTCTGCCCCTTCCCCACTTATACTCTATCTCTCTGTCTCAGTCTCTCTCTCTCTCTCTCTCTCTCTCTCTCAAAAATAAACATTAAAAAAAGATTTAAAGAACAATAAGCTCAAAAAATAGTTGCAAGAGGGGCACCTGGGTGGTTCAGTCAGTTGAGCATCTGTCCTACTTTGGCTCAGGTCATGATCTCACAGCTCATGGGTTTGAGAGCCATGTTGGGCTCTGTGAGGACAGCTCAGAGCCTGGAGCCTGCTTCGGATTCTGTGTCTCCCTCTCTGCCCTTCCCTTGCTTGTGCTGTGTCTCTCGTTCTCAAAATAAATAAACATTTAAAAAACATTTTTTTAAATAGTTGCAAGAGACACATCTAATAGAGGATTGTTATCCAAAACACACACACACACACACACACACACACACACACACACACAACACTTAAAACTCAACAATAAGAAAACAACCTGATTATAAAATGGGCTCTGGGCACCTGGGTGGCTCAGTCGGTTCAGCATCTGACTTGGCCTTAGATCATGGTCTCATAGCTCATGGGTTCAAGCCCCGTGTCAGGCTCTGTGCTGATAGCTCAGGGTCTGGAGCCTGCTTCAGATTCTGTGTCTCCCTCTCTCTCTGCCCCTCCCCCATTCATGCTCTGTCTCTCTCACTCAAAAATAAAAATAAACATTAAGAAAAAAAAAATGGGCCCAAGACCTTAACAAACACCTCACGAAAGAAGATACTCAGATGGCAAGTAGGCATAAGAAAAATGCTCTGTATTATGTCATCAGAGAAATGAAAATTAAAATAATGAGACAATGGCCAAAATCCAAAACACTTGGATGTTAGCGAGGATATGGGGCAATACTAACTGTAATTCACTGCCGGTGGGAATGCGAAATGGAAGACAGAGTGGTAGCTTCTTATAAAACAAAACGCTCACCATACAATCCAGCAATCACACTCCTTGGTATTTATCCAGAGTTGAAAACTGATGTCCACACAAAAATCTGAACACCAATGTTTATAACAGCTTCATTCATAATTGCCAAACTTGGAAGTACCCAAAATGTCTATCAGTAGGTGAATAGATACGCACCCTATGTTAATTGCAGTATTATTTATAATAGATAAGATATGGATGCACCCTAAGTATCCATCAGCAGATGAATGGATAAAGATGTGGTATGTATACACAATGGAATATTACTCAGCTATGAAAAGAATGAAATCTTGCCATTTGCAGCAACATGGATGGATGTAGACGGTATAATGCTACATGAAAGAAGCCTGACAGAGAAAGACAAATACCATTTGACTTCACTCATACATGGAATCTAAAAAACAAAACGAACAAATAAACAAAAAGCAGAATCAGACCTATAAATACAGAGAACAAAGTGATGATTTCCAGAGGGGAGGGGGTGGGAGGACAGGCAAAATGGGTGAAGAGGTGTGGGAGGCACAGGCCGGAATGAGTAAGTCACAGGAATGAAAGGTAAGACATAGGGAGCATATGAATGGTATCATAATAGTGTTGTATGGTGACAGATGGTAAGTCCACATGTGGTGTGCACAGCATAACATATAGAGATATCCAATCACTATGTTGGACACCTGAAACGAATGTAACATTGTGTGTCAACTATCAAAGAAAAAAAATTAAGGTGAATGGATAAACCATGATACATCCAGACAATGGACTATTATTCAGTGCTAAAAAGAAATTAACTTTGGGGGGCACTTGGGCCTTAGTCAGTTAAGCGTCCGACTCTTGATTTTGCCTCAGATCATGATTTCATGGTTCATGAGATCCAGCCCCATGTCAAGCTCCCTGCTGAGCCTGGAGGCCTCCTTGGGGTTCTCTCTCCCTCTCTCTCTGCCCCTCCTTGCCCCTCAAAATAAAAAAAAGCATAAAAAAAAAAAGAAATGAACTTGTAAGCCATCAAAAGACATGGAGGAACCTTAAATGCATATTACTAAGTGAAGGAAACCAATCTGAAAAGGCCACATACTGTATGATTACAATGATAATGACATTCCGGAAAAGTTGAAACTATGGAGACAGTAAAAAAAAAAAAAAAAAAAAAAAAGGATGAGTGGTTGTCAGGGGTTAGGGATAGGAGAGAGGAAAAGGTGGGGCACAGAAGATTTTTAGGGTGGTAAAACTATTCTGTAGGATACTATAATGGTGGGTACGTGTCATTATACACTTATCCAAATGCACAGAATGTACAACAAGACTGAAACCTCGTGTAAACTAGGGCCTTTGGGTGATGATGAGGTAGGTTCATCAACTGTAACAAATGTCCAACTCCAGTGGTCGGTGTCGATAAAGGGGGAGGTGACACGTGTGTGGGGGCAGGGGGATACATGGGAAATCTCTGTACTTTCTGCTCAATTTTGCTGTGAACCTAAAACTGCTCTTAAAAATAAAGTCTTTAAAAACAAACTAAAAAAACCAAGGACACAGAAAAATCACAAAGATGTCTCCATGTTGTGAACACTTGATTTCAATTATCTGGAGTAAAACTGTTTATCATGCAGAAGATGACAAGTTACAAACAGCCTGGAAGTTTCCTCGTGAAGAAATCAAGTATCTTAGAATCCTACATCTTGGCAGAATTTAATTAACAATTGAGAAAGGTTTTTATTTATTTTTCTAATTCAGACTTCTAGAATTTGGAATTGTGCCTAAAGAGAGGAAAAAAAAAGCTATGCAGAAATAAACCATAGCTGTTGCCTTGGGGTAGGGAAATAAACACCTACTGTGTGCTTAGAACTATGATCAATGTGCTCACGCTGAACTTGCACATGAACTCCCAGCTGAGGGCATGAGAGCAGAGGAGGATCAGGCTTAGGGAAGGCAGACAGACCCAGGCTTGAATCCCAGCTCTGCTCCTTCCAAACAGGGTGGCCTTGAGCAAACCTTGCAACCTCTCTGGGCCTCTACTCTCTTATTTGTACAATAGGGTTTGACCTTAAAAGCCAAGATGCCTCCCAGCTCTGACATGCTATGTTCCAATATTCCAGAGCCAGTATGCAGCCATTAGAATCCCCACATTCACAGCATCTGATTCTCTAGCTGTTCTATTGTGAATGCTAGCACTAACACACTAAATTGCAATGGCTTATCTGTCTGTGCCTGCCCTGCTAGGCACACTCTATGGGGACAAGATGGCCCACCACCCTCTCTACTGGATCCCAGCACCTTGCAGGGCACCCCAGGCACAGGTGAAATGCATCCATTCCACAAATGTTTATTAAGAACAGTTAGGTGGCACCTTGCTACGTACTGAAGTTTGAATCTAGTTTGTGTCTTTCCAACCCACAGCAGCTTCTTCTGACAGGAGATGCTGCTCACTCTGACCCTGGGGACATCCTGAATGCTGGCCTCTGTGATGTCAGAAGACCGTAAAGTACTCAAACAGGGAGCAGGAGGGGAGGGCACTGAAGGACATTTGCGGAGACCATCTGTGGGGGGTATGCTAATATCAACACAGATCAGGAGCCCACACACTGCCTGTTGAGCCACTGGAGAGGGTGGCTGGGCCTTCCTCTATGGCCCCGTCACAGACTCATCTGTGATCTACTCATTTGTGACCTGATCCCAAACCTCCATTTAGACAGTCATCTGCTAACAGGTGAGTCTGTAATGCATGCCTCCAGCAGCAAGAGACACGTTCAATGAATTAAGTTAAACCTGGGCCAGGAAACTTTTCTCAAGCTAATGAAATTTCAGAATTTTCTGCTGAAATCTGAGTATGGGAAGTGGGCTGGAACTCAGTCGTGGCCTGGACAAGAGCAGAAAGACAGGGTTCTCCTTCCTTGGACAGCCTCATGAAAGTGGCTCTGGTCATAGGCAAGAGACAGGAGCGGTGGCTTCCCACTCAGGAAGACTCATATGACCTGTGTTTATTTTTAGCTGTTTTTGTACAGAACCTGAAAAACCTTTGGACCCTAGGCTTATGTCCAAGGTGAGGCGGACAATAAACAGTAAGAAAAGCAACAGACCCTCTCCTGAGAAGACACCATGTGCTGATGGGGGACCCCTGGTCTCCTTAAACTGTTAGAACCTCATCATATATAAAGAGCTGAGGAGCTGGGCCACCAGGCTCTAGTTCCTAACCTGACACTTGTCACTTACTCCCTGTGTGGCCTTGGACAAGTCCCTTCTGCTCTTTGAGCCTAAATTTCTTCACTAATAAAATGTCAGGGGTGGGGGTAAAGCACATGGTTTCTGAGAAATCACAACAGCTCTGGAAAACCACATTCCATCCTGATGCTAACCCTGGTCTTTTTTTTTTTTTTTTTTTTTTTTTTTTTTTTTTTTAATTTTTTTTTTTTTCAACTTTTTTTATTTTTTATTTTTGGGACAGAGAGAGACAGAGCATGAACGGGGGAGGGGCAGAGAGAGAGGGAGACACAGAATCGGAAACAGGCTCCAGGCTCCGAGCCATCAGCCCAGAGCCCGACGCGGGGCTCGAACTCACAGACCGCGAGATCGTGACCTGGCTGAAGTCGGACGCTTAACCGACTGCGCCACCCAGGCGCCCCCTAACCCTGGTCTTGAGCATGGAACAGGGGAAGAGCCCCTGAAACCCAGCCTTCAGGAAAATGCTTAATTGGCTCATCGGATTTCAGCATTTCCCTTAAAACCACCATCTTATTACAGCTGCAACCAACAACCACTGAGCCCCAACTGTGTGCTATGTTATCTCATCAACTGCCTCTTTATAATCAGCGCATAAGAAAACTCATTATCGCTACACCACAGAGGGCAGGCAGGATAGTACTCTCATCCAAAGCCCAGGCTACGTGGCCACCAAGGCTTGGGGTCTGCTTCCTACCTGAGGGTCCTTAAGCAAGTTACTTACTCCGTCCAGGCCTCAGTTTCCTCGTCTGAAACAGAGATAATGACTGCCCCTGTCTCCTGGGCTTGTTTCAAGTTCTAAACGGAGTGGGCATGTGAGGCACTCAATGACCATCACCCGTTACTATCACAAGTACTACTGCCCTCATTACCATGCCTACTAGTGATGAGAGAAAGTAGGCTCAGGCAGAATGCGTGAAAGGACATCACTCAAAATATCACAATCTTCTAAAATTTGATCGAGTCCAAGGACAGGCAAGATGGGAGCAGCACGGGGTCAGTGCCGAGGCACAGTCTTCATCCAACTCAGGCCAGGCTCCTCAATCTCTCAGCCTCTGGGTCTCCACCTATGAACTCGAGGCAGTATCTCCCCAGGTTGTGGGATCTCATGTGCTAATGTGGATGAAAAATGCCTGGCAGAGTGTGCAGCGAACAGAAGGCTGTGGATGAATGTTCTCTCCCATGCTTCCCCATATGTCTCTTTTGAAATCTCCAAGAATGCAGCCTGCTAGTCCTTCCTTGAAACCCAGTCCCTGCATTAGAATTCTCAACACACAGGCTCAACAGCCCAGCCAATGGCAAGTGGCCCTATAGTGGGACTCAGCTTCCTCCTAAGAGCCAAATGGAACCAAATTTTGCTGTGGCCCATGTTCTGGGCCCAAGAGCTCAAGGCTACATGTGCCCACATGGACAACCCAAGTACATGCATGCACTAATGCCTTATCCAATGGCCCTCGCCCCTACCACACACAACTGCTAGCCAGCCAAGCCTGCTGGCCTTGGCATTGACTCCCAAGAAAGTGGTAATCATGGTAGAAGCAGTGTCCCTTCCCTTTGCACTTCACAAAGCACTCTCACATATATTAACTGGGTAGGGTAGAGGCTGTGTTTCATTCACCTTTAGATATCCATTGACTAATGCTAGGCAGAGAGTAGATACCCAGAAACAACTTCTCATATGAGTAAATTTTATCATTATAATAAGATTTTTAAGAATCACCATTATTTAGCACTTACTATTAGTCACACACTCCGCTAAGCATTAAATATGCATCCTTGCATCTCATCCTGGCAATCACCCCATGAGACAAACTTAATGATCAATCCCCATTTTGCAGAAGAGGAAACTGAGGCTCAGAAAAGTTAAGTGATGTGCCAAGGTCACAGCTAGGGAGTGACAGACCTCAGATGTGAATCCTGATTCCAAACTCTGGTTCTTCACTCCTTCAAGTCATTCTCCTCCTCTTTAGCCAGAAGAGGCAGCAAAAAAGGGGACAGGAGCAGCGTGTATGTAGTCTAAAGAAGTACATCAATAATGCACTGATTTTTAGATTTGGAAAAACAGAAAAATTCTATTGTTTTCATGATGCAAACTAGAGAAAGCAAAGATTAGCAAAATCATCTAGGCCGACAGAACATGAGTCTCCGTTCTCCTTTCTCTGGTGCACCAGGCAAATTTATGATTACTTTCTAGTACCTCCTTAGCTCCCTTACCACCCTCAGCATGGAAACTTGTCAATATCTCTGTTCTGCTCGCCTAATTTCCCCCCAGTAGGTATGCCCACCAGTCAATACCTACCACTGTGGGAAATGAGGGAACCACCTTTTGTAAAAGGACCCAGAGTGGTTAAGTTCCCATCTCCTTAGAGGTTTGACCTCCAGTCCCTGATCCAGCCAACAGCTTAGAATAAAGGTGATGCCTACCAGAAACAGGCAGGCAAGGAGTGAGATGGTCAGGGTGACTGGAATAAGAAAAGCTGCAGGTCCCCTTTTCCACAAGAAAAAATGGAATAGCACAAATGAGCAAACTACTGGCACTGACATTCAGCTAGAGCGTCAGGGCAATAGGGAATGGTGAGGACTGTGGCCAACCAGAGTATCCCTAGAAGGCGGTGGCTACTGCTCAGCTCCGCCAACCCAGCTGCTGTGTAGGCATGCAGGCCCAGTGCTGCCAAACCTTTCAACTTTCCAAAGGATACCAGAATCATACTTCTTTTTCCAACATGAAATCTCCTGATTTTTAAGTGTTGGCAACTATGCTTTTATTTTAATGTATTTGAGAGACAGCGCACACACGTGTGCGCCTGTGCACACACCAGCAGGGAGAGGCAGAGGGGGGGCGGAGAGAGAGAATCCCAAGCAGGCTCCACTGACAGCATGGCGCCCAACGTGGGGCTAGATCCCACAACCCCGGGATCATGACCTGAGCTGAAATCAGAGTAGGCCGCCCAACCAGCTGAGCCACCCAGGCATCTCTACTTTTTTTTTTTTTTTCCTTAAAGCACATGAGTGGGCGGGACTTGTCCATGAGCTACATGTACAACATGTGCATTGATTCTTATGGCACAGATGGCTGTGCTCACTAGACTTCCCCCCGTGTTCCCCTACATCTTGAGCCTCCCTGGCAGGCAGCTGAGGCCATGCCTCAGGCTCCAGCCAGGTGCCTGTGAGTGGGAGAGCCGTGCTAACTTCCTGGCCAGGGCTGTTGAGACCTGGCTGCTTCCTCCCACTTCTCCGCCCCCCCTCCCCCCCCCCCCCCCCCCCGAGAGGAGATGCAGGTCCCGGAGGCCACACAGTACGGATGGCACGGCAAGGCAACGAAATGGACGCAGCTGCCCTCCATCCACAGACTCTTAGTGGGTGAGGTCCTGGGGCCTATCAGTGCAGGCAGCCAGCATTTCCTGCCCTGGCACATGCCTGAAGCCCATGTCTTCATTACAAAAACTACATGGTTGTACTTCAGCACTTCCAGTTTTCAAAGCATTTTACCTCCCCTTTCCTTGCAGAGCTCTCAGTAAGACAGGACAGGCTTTGCTATTTCACAGACAAGCAAACTGAGGCTCAAAAGGCAGAACTGACCAGCCCTGAGGTGTGTGGCACGTGAGTGGTGCACTGGGTTCTAGCTCTGAGCTCCTGAGTGGACTCCCAGTCCAGTGCTCCTCCTACCTTCCAGCATAAGAGCTAACTTTTATAATTCAAACTCGGGGCACTCTCTGGGTCACCTGTGATCTTATACAAGGACAGCTCATGTTCTCCCCTGCTGGTGGCTAGTTGCTTGAAGATGCACCTCTTACCTTTCCTGTGGACTTGGTCCCCTTCCAGATGCAGAAGTAGCAGATGGTCCAGGCTGCCAGGAGACACAAGGCCAGCTCCCAACGGAGGTTCCCAATGTGCTCGATCCCACCTGAGATGGCCAGGACCCGGCGCCTGTGAAGGGGAGAGGGGAGAGTCACGGGGGCTGGAGACCCACCCTGATCCCACCCGGGGCAAAGCTAGTGCTATAGGGAAGCAGGAATAGGCCACCCAATCATTCACCTGCCTCCCCTACCACCATTTGCCAAGCATCTCCTCCAAGCCAAACCCAGAGCTGGGACCCCAGTGAGGAACAAGACCCAGCCCTCTGTCTTCGTGGATTCACTCATTGGGGAAAGACAGACCAGTTAGGAATGGTTTACAGTAAGTGAGGCAAGGGCTAAAACGGAAGAAGTAGAGGGGTTCTGGAAAGACTGAGAAGCATCTAGCCCACCTGACGACTCCAGGAGACTGAAGGACTGTCCATACACATTCCAGGTGGGGAATTTCAGTGGGAGCAATTATACAACCCTGGCTTGCTGAACTAAACAGCAGCCAATGAACTTGCTTTGGCCAATAGCACCCGTGTCACTTGCAGAGCCAGGTGAGGTGATTCACCATGTTGCCTTCTCCTACTATTGCTGTGATGACAGAGTATGTGTCAAGATGGAGCCCCTAGGAGCCTGACTTCCTGAGTGACTACACATGAGCCTTCCTGCTACCCTCTGTCAAAGATGTTGTGTGAGCAAGAAAGCAACTTTGCAGCCTTAAGCTACTGAGATCTTTGGAGATGTTTGTTATTGCAGCAAAACCCAACCAATGCTGACTGATACATGGGTTTAGGGAAAGCAGTCTGGAAGAAGTGAT
Source organism: Panthera onca (assembly GCF_046562875.1). Lineage (NCBI taxonomy): Eukaryota > Metazoa > Chordata > Mammalia > Carnivora > Felidae > Panthera > Panthera onca. The sequence continues at coordinate 52,302,033 of NC_138340.1, read as the reverse complement.
ATTTGAGCTAAACCATAAAGGATGATGGGATTCAGCCAGGAGAGAAAGGGACTTAAAATTGTTTTAGATGGAGGGAATAGCACAAGCAAAAGCCAGAAAACAGAGTATGGGATTATTGGGGAATACTGGAACATAGGGGTCATAAGGGAATCGCAGAAAACGTAAACAGAGACGCATCCCTGGGAGCCTTGAATAGCAGGCCAAGAGTAGGGATGTCCCAGAAGGCCCAGGCCACAGGAGGGGGAGGACCCCAGGCTACACTGAGTCAATGCCTCGAGCCACAGTCTTCCTTCAGAACCCATCAATCCTTCAGGGTTGACACAGACCTGGCTCCCAGAGCCTACGCCCGGGGTTTGTGTTTCTTTAAAGTCAAACTCGCCACGCTCCATATTGTGCAGAACCGTGGCACTAACACAAACCCCCTCCAAACTCGCTCCACGAACCCCATTCTGGCTGCCAAACCACCCCCGTCGGACCACGCCAGTCGTCTCAGCACTCTGGGAACATCCTTTGAGCAAGCAGCTCCCATCCCACCAAGCATGAAAGCCTCCCTCAGTGTCTGTCTCCCTGGGAATCTGCTCAGGGCCTGATTCTGCATTAATTACTCAATGACACCAATTAGCACTGGTCTACAGGCTCCCTCCAGCCCCAACCCCTGCTGGAGAAATCAGGCAGGCCCCCAAACAAAATTGGGCTGTGTGGATTTATTTGAAAGGAAACCAGCTTTCAGACCTATTGCTAGAAGTGCGAACATCCACTTAAATACACATTTACTGAGCACCTACTATGGACCAGGCACTATATTAAAACTGTGAATTAAAACAAAAGCATGTATGGCTTTTGCCCTCTACAAGTATAAGTTGGACCAAAAAAAAAAAAAAAAGTCCAAGTTTTTAAGGAAGGAGATAGCCACATCATTGTAACAGCAATTTTTTTTAAAATTTTGTTTCTTATGCTTAGTAGTCTCTGGCTTTAATTCCGTTAAAAACTATAGGCCATTAAATGAAACCTTCAAGAGTATCTATTATCATAACAGAATAGTGGGCCTCAGAGCACGGTCCTTGTGGAGTGCTTGCTAAAAATAAAAAAATTCCTGCATCTCGTCCCAGACCTACTGAGTCCAGATCTTTGCCGAACGACTCCCCCGAAGCTGCATTTTGCTGCACCCGCCCAAGGATTGCTTATGCGTGGGAAGGCCTCAGCACCACAGAAGTAGAGTTTCCTGACAATGAAGGAATAACCTACACACCCCACCTGAATAGATTTTTTGAAGAGGACCTAGAGATGGGGTCTGATATCCTTTGAGAAGCTCCTGAAGGACTGGACTTTCTCCTCCCCCAAAATACTGTGATGCACCCACTCACTCTCAAAATTCTGCAGGGAACCTCAGAGTGTTCATCAAGGACCTTGTTTCTCGATTAAGAGTCTCGTAGCCTACATATATCTACCACCTTACAAACTGCCCCCGACAGCATCCTGAATGCCCTTGAGGTGGGCATTCCTTCTCATTCAAGAAGAAATAAGCCCGCTCAGGAGAGAAAGTGGGCCAGTGCAGATGGTGTGCTTTTCCCATTCCACTCCAGGCTGTGAATTTTTCATTAAAGAAGCACTTACATGAGGTCCCCAGCTAGCAGGGGTGCACATACACATATGCCTTCTTGTTGATGTAGTTGTTTTCTGAACTGGGACTTGAAAACTGGAAACGGCATGGGGACAGAGGGACAGCAGAGGGGGCAGAGCAGCCAGGAGGGAGCTGGCTCAGGTCCCCTCTCTTCCACATTTTGGATGCCGCAAACTTTTGAGTCATGCAGCCTGCTTCGGCGCCCTCTCGCTTAATTGAACAATCTAATTCCCAGAATGGGAAGCAGATTACTAAAAGCTACGCAGGATGAATTGCTCTTTTGTTTCACCAGACACTATTTGAAAACATCCTCAAACTATTTTCTTTAGGTTGTACCAGCACTGACTCTAACTAGCAATGGACCTTGGGTTTCTAAAGATAGAAGGCTCAGGGGCCAGGTTCTCAGCCTGCAGGGCTGTGGGTTGTTTTGAAACCCACAAGGGCAGCCTTTGAGAGTCCAGGGGCTGGGGCACTCAACTCCGGAGACTTGGAGAAGGCACAGCTCTTCCTGGGAAAAAGCTTTCTTAATGACCCTCCCCATGAAGTGCTGGAGAGGAGAAAGGTCTGAATAAGGAAGAGTTTGCTGCCAACACCCTGGCAAAAAAAAAGGGGACCAAGGAACAGACCTCCTGACACTGTCCAGGGAGCGGGAAATGTTGAAGACTAAACAGAACTCTTTGGAGGCATTTACTCAAGTTATTCTGAACACCTACTATGAGCCAGGCATGGGAGCAGGTCCTTCACGAGGTATCTTTTTCAGACCACACGTGTAGAATATTTCTGGAGATAGCTACCCAGAGCTTGGCAGTGTGGTGCCTCTGCTTCTCCAGCCCCTGGCACCTGTAGAGATGGACTGGGTTCAAACTGAGCGCTGTTCCTTACCAGCTGTATGACCTTGGGGAAGGGACATCGCTTCTCTGAGTCTCAGCTTCCTCATCTGTAAAATGGGAATGACAATACCTCCCTTTGACAGGTTTCCAAGCATCATTTAACCCTCCCAACAATCCTTGAGGTAAAGAGAATCACCATCATTTCAAAGATGGGGAAACTGAGGTGTGAGCGGTTCAGTAACTCACCCAAAGTCATACCAGGAGCAAGCAACAGAGCTGGGATTTGAACCTAGGGATCCTGGCTCCAAAGCCTGCACTTCCAGCCTCAATGCTAGCTCTGAGATTCCCCTGTAACACTAAAATCACTGCCTTCTTCTCTTCTTCATTAATGAAAGCTGTCATTAAATGCATGCTCCAAAGCTATCTTACGTGTTTTTGCATATAACATAAAGGTAGTACGCAGCACATGTCCTTCGTAATTTATTAATTTATTCAAGTAGCACTTAGTAAGATGTCTTTAGTGTGCCAGTGTTACACCGGGGGTCCATAAAGAGCTCATGTTCTAATGGGGAAAGCAGACAAGAAAATAGAACTGGGCATAGAGAGGATCAAGACAGAGAAATCATTGGGACCATCATCGGGGATTTGACCAATACCAGGATGCGGAGATCAGAGTGAGCCAGGAGATCAGAGTGAGCCAGAGAGATCCTGGAGGATAGGAGGGAGTCAGCAAAGAAGGGCGGGGAGCACTTGGGGCAGAAAGGCCACCAGGGGCAAAAGGCTGGAACAAAAGTTCAGTGAGACCAGGGAAAGGCATGGCACGTTGGGTAAGCGCGGCAGAAGCCAGGGTGAGAAGTGGGGTGACGACAGAGCTGGACTATGAGCCTTGCTGAGGGGCTAGGGCTTCATCCTGAGGGCAACAGGAGCCTCATTGAATCTTAAATAGGACTGAGACCCTATCAGATACATATTCTGGAAGACTCTCTTTGGCTGCAGTGGGAAGAATGGGCAGTAAGGGTAGAACGGGTCAGGGCTGCCTTAGTTTGCATAGTAATTAGGGAGGGTCTGGACCAAGGTAGGGGAATGGCCCTAGAGGAGAACAAATGGGCTTGAAAAAAGCACAGGAACAAGGTGACTGCCTAGGGGTGGCAGGTAGGAGGGAAGAGGGGGTTCCCAAGTGACACCCAGCTTCATACTTGGATGGATGGCGGGCAGGTCATTAGCTGAGCAGGAGTGAATTGTCAAGAAGGTTGGAGGAGGAAGAGGTGAAGAACCAATCTTTTAGACAAGATGATTTTGAGGTGCCTGTGGGACACCTACGAAGCTGCAATGCCCAGAGGCAACTGGGTCTCTGGGTGTAAAGCTCAAGAAAGAGACACAAGGAGGAGATTCAGACCTGAGCCATCAGGGTGTTCTGGGAGCACATGAGGCTCCCTGGGGAGAGCTGGAGGAGGAGAAGGAGGCAGGGGGAGGACGTGCACAGAGCCTCCAGAACCCCAACATTTACAGGACAGGAGAGGAAGGGAGGAGCCCTTGCAGGAGGGAGACAAGTGTGAGCAGAAAAGCAGGGAGCAACAGGAGAAGCCGGCATCCCTGGAGGCGGAGGGCATTCCAGAAGGGGAAGCAGTCCACCTGCCACGTGCTGCAGGGCAGCCTGGCAAGACGGAGGGTGTCAGGGGATTTGGGACCAGAAGGTGGGAGTGAGGCAGGGAGAACAGATCCTCGTGGGGCAGACTTCAGACAGCTCTGAGTGAGGAGCAGACATGCAGTGGGATGCTGGTGGGACCCTGGTGAGTTTGGCTTTTATGGGTCAGAGACCATGGTATCTGGAAGGGCCACACAGAACACAAGAGCTGTTTTACTTATAATGGGGTAAATGTGTTGGGGAAATCAAGAGGCCAGTTTGGAAGGAAACCATCCTTATTTTTTTTTTTTTTTTTTTTTGAGAGAGTGACAGCAAGCACATGCCCATGAGCAGGGGAGGGGCAGAGAGAGGGGACAGAGGATCCAAAGTGGGCTCTGCGCTGACAACAGATGCAGGGCTCGAACTCAGGAACCGTGAGATCACGACCTGAGCCGAAGTCTGGCACTCAACCCACTGAGCCACCCAGGCGCCCACAAACTGTCGTTATTAAGAGACTGCCAGGAGAGAACCGGAAGGAGCTGGAAGCAGAGGGGACTATGGCAGGTGCCACATGAAAGCCATACAGCTCATTACATTCAGTTCACTGTGAGAGTATTATTAGACCCATTTTATGGGTGGGGAAACTGAGGCCAAGTGAGGTAAAGGAACTTGCCCAGATTAGGACTTGAAACCAGGTTCTTCCGGTGCCCACACCCTTTCCCCCACTGCTGCCCGCCAGAAATGGACCCCAGCAAGAGGATGCCTCTCACTCAAGGCTTCTCCCCCATCCTTCACAGTCTGAGGGAAAATGGCTGGGTTCCCAAATCCAGTCTCCAGACATCACCCTCATTTCCATCTCAGTGTCTCATACATAGAGAGGCTGAGTCTGGAGGGGAGGAAACAGCCTCACACCTGGGGCTTCCCTAGCTTGCAGAGCCAGGAATGGTCTGACCCTGGAAAGCAGAGAAGGAGCAGGCAGCCAGGCCCCTCTCTTCCACCGGCAGAGAGCCTGGGAGAGGCCATGTGGGAACAGCTCCCAGCGTGGCTGGCTGGCCGGAGAGGCCGCCTCATCTTGATGTCCAGCACGAGGCCGGCAAACACATCACCTTTCTTTAACCTGCCACGGAGTAAGTGTTGCCAGGGACGCACAGACCGCCCTAAAAACTGGCGCTGAGGGGCTGGGCTATAAATAGCCTTGCTGGTCTTCCTTTCTGGTCTCCCCAAGCAACAAACAAACAAAAAAGGGCCCATCACCAAAACTAATGTGCCTTCCCTGCCCCCTCCAGAGTTTCTCTGCCTTCGGGGTTCTGCTCTCACTTCTCTGGGAAGAAAGAAGTGCAGGCCCCCAGCTCTGACTTGCTCCTATGAGCCCCAGCAGAGGTCCTAAATGCCGCTGGAGGCACAGGGCAAGGACCCTCCTTGTCAAGCAACTGAGGCCTCTGCATCATGCCATCTTCCAGCAGATAGTTATCAGGTGCTAACTCCATGCCGCGTACCCTAAGGACTAAAGCCACAACGATGAGTGAAGCAGGGGTGCGCTGAGAGAGCACCCCCTCAGGTTGTCGGAGAGCTTACTACCCAGGAGTATGAAGAAAATAACAAGGACCATGATAGCCTGGATTTCCTCATGCTCACTCCCAAGGTAAAGGCAACAGTTGTTCCCATTTTACAAGTGGGAAAAGTGTGGCTTAGGGAAATTAATATGCCCAGGAAGGCTGAGGCAGAATCCGAAGCCTCACCTGTTCGACTTCAGAGGCAGAGCTTGGAGCCACTGTCTGGTCATGGGGAAGACGGAACAGAACTGTGTCATTTACAGAATGACCTAGGTTGGCACGAGGAGTCAGGAGCTACTGCTCCAATTTCTTCTGTCACTGCAGAAATCCCCCTAGGCCATGCGGAAGTCCCCATCAGCCCCCAAGCACACCTTGACTTCTCCACCTTACAGGATTCATTCCTGTAAGGAATTCTTCCTCGTTCTTCCTCATTCTCCCAAGCTGTAAAAATTCTACCTGTCCTTTAAGCACCAGCTCAAATAACACAAAGCCTCACAAAGTGTATTCTTGGTCCCTACCCATATCGTAAGGGTTAGTCCATCCTTTCATCTAAAGGTTAAGCGAGCATCTACTGTGCACCAGGCACTCCTAGATCAGGGGTCAACAAACTTTCTTTAAAGGCCAGTGTGTAAATATTTTAGGGTCTGCAAGCCATATGGTCACTGTCCCAACTATCTATCTTTGCAGTGTGAAAGCAGCCATACACAATTTATAAACAAGTGTGGCTGTCTTCCAACAAAACTTTATTTACAAAAATAGGCAGGAGACGGGGTTTGGCCAGTGGTCTCTAGAACCCTGTTCTAGGCTTTCCAAAGAACAGCAATCCTTCAAGACACTCAAAAGTTCTCACCAGGACCTCAGTGGAGAAAACGAAGTACACTGTAGCCCTCCTTTGAGAATCTCAATGATCATCAGAAAATTAAAGGTTCTAAGGAGTCCTGTGGTAAAGATACTTTTATACTCTGATTAACCCAATGTTTCCCAAATTTATTCAGAAGTATTCCCCATTAAAGCCAAACTAAAACCACAATGAGATACTATTTCATATCCACTTGGGTGCACCTACCAGGATGGCAGTAATCAAAATAACAAGTGTCCTCTAGGATGTGGAGAAATGGAACATCATATATTTTTGGTGGAAATGCAAAACTGGTTTAGCCACAATGGAAAACGGTTTGACAGTTTCTTAAAAAGCTAAACATACAACTCAGAGGTTCCACCCCTAGGTTATTCCTAATAGCCAAAAACGGAAAAGCACCCAAATGTCCATTAACTGACCGACAAAATGTGGTGTATCCATACAACGGAATGTTATTTAGCCACAAAGAATGTTATTTATGACGAAGTGATACATGTGATAACATGGGTGAGCCTTGAAAACATGCTAAATGAAGGAAGTTAGTGAGACCTTGCATGACTCCATTTATATGCCAAGTCCTAACTAGGCAAATTTAAGGAGACAGAAAGTGGAGGAGTGGTTGCCTGCAGGCTGAAGGAGAGATGAAGTGTAAATGGGTACTGAGAGCCCTTATGACGTGCTGGAGATGTTCCAAACCTGTATTGTGATGAGGTCACGATCGGCAGTGATTCAAAATCACTGACTTGCGCACCTACAAGGGGAGCGCTTTATGGAATGTAAACTGTAACCCAGTTACTAAGAAGTTGTCAGGAAGGGGGGCGCCTGGGTGGCTCAGTCAATTAAGTGGCCGACTTTGGCTCAGGTCATGATATCGTGGTTCATGAGTTCGAGCCCCTCATCGAGCTCTGTGCTGACAGCTCAGAGCCTGGAGCCTGCTTCAGATTCTGAGTCTCTCTTTCTCTCTGCCTCTCCCCTGCTCGCACTGTTTCTCTGTCTCTCTCAAAAATAAACATTAAAAAAAAATTTTTTTAAGTTGTTAGTAAGAAGTGTACTGTGCCATGTTTCTGCCTTTCCAAAGCAATACTTCCTCAAGGGCATTACGCAGAACACACACTTAGGAACAGCACACTGGCACTCTTGCGTCTGTTAGTCCTGTTTTGCTCCCATTGTTCAGGGGAAACTGAGGCTCCAGGTATTACTGAGCTTGCCTTGGATCACAGACGGGGCTTGCGCCCCAGTGTTCTGTTCCAGTGCCCCCCTGGCTGGAGGGTGAGATCCAGGAAAGTAGGAGGCAGTGAGGAGCGTGAGTCTAGAAGAAGGGACTCTTATGGCATCAAAACTCAGGGAAGAGCCCTAAAACTTGTGCCTCATGGGGAGACGTGAACAGAGGTACTGCAGGTCAGGAGGCAAAGTGCAGAAGGGGCAGGCCAAGCAACAGAGAGGCTGCCACGGCTTTGGGGAACCCGCTGGTTCTTAACATAGCGCATCCTCATGTGTATTACCTAGGTCCCACGCAGCAGAGAGGATCTCACCACCCACAGCTGGGGTCCCAGGACCCTCCAATTCCTGACCCTTTCTCCTCCTCACCAGGACTCATCATGGCCCAAAAGTGCTGCCCAAGCCTTTCCAGCCCCACCCCACGGGCCCCCACAGTACCACACCTCTGCATCACCAGCCACCAAAAGCTCTGATGAAGTCTGACCATCTTTGCCACCCCTCGTGCCTCTGAGATGTTCTGTGCCGAGGCTAGCAAAGAGCTACTGTCTGCCAAGGAGGGACAGCATGCAGGAGAGGCACACGTGCCATTAGGAAAAGCCCTGGACAAGGAGCTCCAGAGTGGGGAGGAGGGGTCTATTCCCATCTCTGGTGTCTATCACCAGGAGACCTCCATCCTTTGAATGTCACCTTATCCACCGGGAAGGGGGGCAGGCTGGACGCAGAAGTGAGAAGAGCTACCATTGGTCAGCTACTCACAATGCACCACTGTCCCTTCACACTGACAGCACCTTGAAGGGTGGAACAGGTACACCATTTCACCAACGAGGGAACAGAGGTTCCGAGTCACATGCCCAGGGACCCCACCAGTAAGTGGGAGAGTCAGGTTCCCCAGCTTTGGTGCTTCTTCCCCATCAAGATGTCTACCAGGGTCAGTCTAGAGCAGACGTGAGGATACATGTGTGTCAGGCATCTTGACAGTTTCATATACTTTCTTGTGGTTTCATTAAATATCATCTGGACTAGGGATGCCTGGGTGGCCCAGTTGGTTAAACGTCCAACTTCAACTCAGGTCATGAGCTCACAGCTTGTGGGTTCGAGCCCCACAGGGGGCTCTGTGCTGACAGCTCAGAGCCTGGAGCCTGCTTTGGATTCTGCGTCTCCCTCTCTCTATCTGCCCCTCCCCTGCTCTCTCTCTCTCTCTCTCTCAAAAAATAAACATAAAAAAATCACCCAGAATAGAGTTAATGCACTGAAATTTGGTAACAGCCCCTTATGCATTATTCTGTGCCTGAGCCTGAATTAAAGTCATTCATTAACACCTGTGCCACCAGCTACAGGGCCATAAGCTATACACCAGGAGGCCAGCATCAATTTACATCTGTCATCACAGTAGATCAGAGTCTTTGAGTGTTACAAGCACCATCTGGCTCAGCTGAAAACAACAGTATTCTTTCAAAATCACGATTCAACCATTTTCCTAAAGGAACCTCTTGAAATCCAGCAAAGACATAACCCAACAGGTGCTTTTGTTTTGTTTTTGCTGGGCACCAGAGCCTTCTCTTCACCCATTCCCATTCATTCCTCCCTCCTTGCATCAATTATATTCTCCCCAATCTGCTAAAAAACTCTTCCTTCAAGGACCTAGGTCCAGCAGCCTGCAAAGAGAAGGGACATGCCGGTCAGATTCTGCCATTAGATAAAACAGGCAGCTGCCCGCATTTCAGACACAGGCAAGAGGAGCATGGAAGGGAGAAGGGGCGAAGGGACGCGGGTGGGGTGGAGAGTCCTTCTCTCAGCCCAGTTCTGGTTCTGGCTTGCCAAGAGAGGCAGTTTGGACAAGTCCCTTAACCTCTCTCTGCCTCAGAATCCCCTGTGTGGGATGAGGACCCCCACAGTGATGTTACATCATTTATCCCCTGGGTGGGTGGTTGGAATTGAAAAAGCGTGGCTGGAGGGCATGCTCCAGGCCAGGGCACAGGGCCAGGGCTTCCCCTTCCCCTGCTGCACCATCAAGACATGAAAGAAACCTCAGACAAAGCCCTGTGGTTCACTAAATTGCTACCTCTCATTATTTAGTGTAAGTCATCCACCATTTTTTTGTGTGTGAATACAAACACACTCGTGGCTGATTTTATATACAAATATCTTTACTCCACCAATGAACAAAAGATAATAGATCATAGCTCTTCAGCACTTCCTAATAAGCTGAATTACTCCTCCTCCGCCTCCCATTCTGCGGGCAAAGAAAGTGAGTTGCCGGGAGGTGTAAGTAAGGAACACACAGCTCATAAGTGGAAGCCACAGGGTTCAAATTCCTGTCCTGGGGCCCCAAAGCCCAGGTCTCTGCATCCCCATACCGCATCACCATTCTTTTAAAGAGCATTTCAGTAATTCTGCGTACAAGCAGTGCTTCCACTCTCAGCTCATTGGTGCATTCAGACTGCATCAGCAGTAGAAGGGTTAACCGCTCCCTCTTGGGGCAGGGGCTCTGGGTGAGCGGGCACCCCAGGGCTGACAACTGAGGGCAGATAGCTTACCGCTGGTGGGGGGGGGGGCGGAGTGGGAGCGTCACCTTGGGGCTCTATCACTGTCAGTGGGGGACAGGTGCTGCATGCTGCTTCTTGAAAGCGGGGGCCTGGGTCTGACTTCGGGGGTGGTTACCAGGCTAGATCTAGAGGAAACGAGGGAGCCACAACAGTGGGCTTTGACACGTAACCCCTCTCAGCTTCAGCAGTGTGGACATTGGAATGCTATCGTGTGTGTTTTTTTCCTTTATTTACTTAAACATGCTTCCTACATCTTCTGCAAAAAAAAACATGGACTACTTTTGCAACAAGGAAATCGAGTGTCCACTGGAGAACCCACTTCTGTAAAAGGGAGCTGACCTTTACAGAATTAAATTCCTGAACCTGGGAATTTCTTTTCTTCAACACACAGAGCAAAAAGAAAGGTAAGAAGAATGGAGCTAAATGCATAGGGAAATACTGACAGGAAGAGATTCTGAATTGTTAACAACAGCCTCAAAGTTTGTGTCCCCCCAAATTATATGTTAAACCCTAACCCCCAGGGTGATGGTATTAGGAGGTAGGGCCTTTGGGAGGTGATTAGGTCATGAGGGTATTGCCCTCCTAATGGGACGAGTGCCCAGAGAGTTCTCTTGCCCCTTCCACCAGGTGAAGGCACAGCGAGAAGATGGCCACCTATGAACCAGGAATGAGATTTCACGACACACCAGATCTACCAGCACCTTGATCTTGGACCTCCAGCCTCCAGAACTGTGAGAAATAAATTGTTGTAGAAGCCACCCAATCTGTGGTATGTTTGTTATAGCAGCCCAAATGGACTAAAACACATATTTATAAATTATGTATATCTGATGCACAGATGTATCTCATTTATGTAGCTGTTGTGTTTGAATCACTTACAACATTCACTACTTCTGCAACCAGTTAAATATTAAATAATTACAAGGAAAAGGACAGAAAGTGCCAGTTTGGGTTTGCTTTGGTGCATCTCCTGAGAGCTAGGAAGGGCGGCCCTGGCCTGCTCCCTTGCAAGGGGGCTGGTGATCTCCTCCCTGCTCTCCTTAACTCAGGCCCCCAGGAGCCTCCCTGGTGGTGAGGATTGAGCACAGAAGGAGGTGAATTCCTCTGGTCCACAGGAAACATCTGTAGGGGGAGGCAGCCCCTCCCAACCCCACTGGAGAGCAGCGCCTTCTGGAGAAACCAGGGCTGCCCTGGGGACAGCCAGAGCCAGGAGTTTTGAGTTCTGGTGTATGAGCTGGGCAATCCCTCAGCTCCTCCAAGATTATGTTTGTTCAACGGGAAAACAGAATTGTTTTTCTTCTGCCTATCTCATGGGGCTGATATAAAAATTAAATGAGATAATGTTAAGAAAAACGGTTTATACGATAAATAATGACAAGTAACTCACTACCAGGGCTGTGATTAAGATTTGTCACTCAGGAGGGATCATTATCATAAATGACAATGTATTCTGTAACCTCTCAGCTCCTATTTTTTTAAATTATGAAATAATCATGTTCCTGGTTTTAATTTTTTAACTCAAATAGTACAAAAAAATTAAAAGCAAACAAAACTCTCTTTCTCCATGCCTGTGTGCCCCCATCCCACTCTCGGGTCACCACGTTTAACAGCTTCCTGTGTAAGGTTCCAGAAATATTCTACGAAAACAAGGCATGTACATATATTTTTACAATTATGGTATTATATACAACTTTCTACACTGTGCCTTTTCCACTTAATTTGACCTTAGAGATTTTTTTCCATATCAACACATTTTCTGTTCATTCCTTTTTAGCAGTTCTTGCGACGATACCACAATGTATCTAATCAGTATCACATTTTACATGTGTCCCTTTTTTTTTTTTTCCAACGACGACAAACGATGTTGCCATTGGCATGCTGTTCATAACTAGAATGGTCACCCAAGTAGGATAAAGTTCCAGAAGTGGAATTTTGGGGACAAAGCTGACACACTGCCCAAGCACTGAGAGTTATTGCTAAGTTGGCTTCCACTGCCGTGTAAAAGCTATGAGAGAGTCCAGGCCAATTTGGAGCCTCCCCCCGCCCCCATGAGGAAAAGCCCACCACGGATGCGTGCCAGCGGGTAGCTGGGAGGCATTAACAGATCATAGGGACGTGTTCTTACTTTCTCAGGGCACGGATTGGCCAAGCAGAATTACCACCATCCTCACAACACTGTTTCTGCCCATCCCTTCCCACCCACATGCCCTCTCTCCGGCAGAAAACTCAATTTCATGCACTTGGACCAGGAAAGTGTCCCCCCAGCCCTGCCTCCTGCGTCCACCTGGCAGTATGGGTGATCTGTCTTACTCCTATTATTCCATGGATGGGGCCTTTGGAGGCAGCCCATGGGATGATTTCAAACCCTTTGGAAAGGCACCAAGGTCCTTCACACTCGGCTCCAGCCTTGCTGGCTGCCGGCTCTTCCCCCAACACCTCAAGCATTCTCCCGCTGTAGGGTCGCAGCCCCCCGCTACTCCTTCAGCCCGAGGCCTCATCCCCCACATCCACATGGCTGCCTCCCTCACTTTTCTCAGGTACCTGCTCAAATGTCACCTCCTTAAAGAGGTCCTCCTTGGTCCTGTGACACTCTTGTTCCCTGCCTGCTTTTTCTTCAGCAGAACGATCCTGACTTAACCTAATACTTTCTGTGTATTTGATTGTCTGCGAAGCCAGCTCCACCAGGAGAGTATGTTGTTCTGTTTATACCGTATCCCAGAACCTACAATGCTATCCGACATATAGTAGGTACTCAGTAAAGACTTGTGACTGACCAGATGCTCTGGCTCCTGCCTACTTCCTCAGCAAAGCCCCCACCATTCCCTAGGCTCCACATGCAGTAGTATGGCAGGTAAAGTCTACAAGCCTCAACATTTAGCTTCAGGTCTTGCTTCGGTTCTTGCTTAAGCTATTTCTCCACCTGGCATGCTATTCAATCACTCCGCTGGCAAACACATAAACTTCTATTCACCCTTCAAAACACAGCTAAGCCTCATCAACTCCACGAAGCTTTCCCCAAAGCCCAGTCTTCCTCATCTTGGCCCAATGCAACCATCCTACACGTATCTGTTGCTTTATATTTCAAAAAATCTTTTATTTTATTACATCTTTACTTTCCAGCTTCCCCCACCAAGCTGTGTGCTTCTTTGGGGACAGATAGCACCGCCCCCTCATGTTTCTGACTACTGATAAGGTGTCCAACACCTAGTAGGTTCTCAGAAAATGTCAAAAGAACAACCAGGTGAAGAAAATGCACTGAGAGTTCTCCAGGTCCACCATGAGGGGCATACAGACCTGGCTGATGAGACTTCTCTAAGAATGTTTAAAAGAATCCACGCAGACTTTCAAAGATGTGGATGACATCTTCCTTGTAAAAATTAGCTACCACATATTGAACACTTGCCACCGGGAAAGCATACAGGCCTCATCTCTTCTAACACTACTGAAAACCCTGACAGTTAGGTCCTATGACCCTCCCATCTTCAGAGAAGCAGATGGAGGTTTAGGAGGGTAAGTTGCCCAGGGTCATGCACTGGGCTGGTAGAGGAAGCGATGACTTAAACTGGATTCTAGAACTTGCCGCTCAAGTCTACACTGTGCACGTCAAGGAGGTAATACACTGGGAGTGGAGTACTCCAAACTAGCAGGAGTAGACGGTGCCATGCAGTGCTGGGTTCTGACTTAGGGAAGGGTCGGGGGGCATTTCTGAACCTGCAGTAGGAGGCACTATGGCTGCTTCAGACACACAGGCTGACGCTGCATGAGGATCAGCCATGAATCCACACCTGTAGAGGCAGGGATGAAGTGGGGCACCAAACCTCAGTACCAGGAGCTAACTTGGGCACCCCACTTACACCCCATCAAAGTTAGTATGTGTTCTCCCCTTTAATCCTCAACAGAAATCCAGAGAGGCTGGCAAAGCAGGGAATGTGACTAATTTCCAACTCACAAATAGGAAAGTCAATCACAAACATTCTCTTTCTGCACGCAGTCCTTTCCAAAGGGTCTAAACTATACCGGGCTCAAGACAGGGGAGGACCCATTCAATCCTCATCTCAGCCCTGCAGGTGAGTGTTATCATGATCATTTCCAATTTACAAATGAGGACAATGAACTTTGAGGAGTTAAGAAACATCTGTCCAGGGGCGCCTGGGTGGCTCAGTCGGTAAAGTGTCCGACTTGCGCTCAGGTCTTGATCTCGCGGTTTGTGAGTTTGAGCCCCGCATCGGGCTCTGTGCTGACAGCTCAGAGCCTGGAACCTGCTTGAGATTCTGTATCTCCCTCTCTTCCTGACCCATCCTCCGCTCATGCTCTGTCTCTGTCTCTCAATAAATGTTAAAAAAAATTTTTTTAAAAAGAAACATCTGTTCATTTATTCACTCTTCCACTTACCCATCTCAACTAATATTTGTTAAGCACCTAGAATGTGCTGGCAGAACAGGGAGCAAACGAGGGCAGCCCTTCCTGGCATGGGGCTTACATTCTAATGGAGTGAGGGAGAAAATAAGCAAAGATGCAGGGATTTCAGTAAGGGCTACGTAGACAATAAAACAGAGCTATGGGGTTGAGAGGGGCTGAGTGCTGATATAGCTGGGATGGTCAGAGAGGGCTTCCCAAATGACATCTGCATGAAGATTTCATGGTAAGAAGGAGCCAGACACATAAGGATCTGGTGAGGAATCTTCCAAACAAAGGGAACAACAAAGACCTGTGACTGAGCATGGGTCAAGTACGTACAAAGGACAGAAGGAAAGCCAGGTGAAGGAGGGCAATGGTGGAGGGGAAGGAGTCTGAGAGGGAGGCCAGGGCTGGGCCCTGGGTCCACAGGAATCAGGGCTTCACTCCAGCTCCCCTGCCTCCCAAATTTTGTGTCCAGAGAAAATCAAGTAGCCACATGATTTAGAAATAATGAAATTTTAAAACCTTGTCCAGTGAAGATACACCAGAAAGATAAGACCACACCGTTCTGAACAAAGATACAGAACTGAAAACCCTTAGGGCTTAATTCAGGCCCAGCACACAGTATGTGCTCAACAAATGCTGGTTGAATGGACACCACGCAAAAGCGATTTTAATTGTACACACAGCAAATATGGACTTGCTGGAGACACGTGGACTAATGGAATCCAAGGCCTGATGTGAAGACAGACCAAAGTCCACCTGATGCCACGACGGTGGTTACACTCTTGGCAGTACTCAAACCCAGCAGAGGACACAGGCTTAAAATTTAGGACTGCAAACATATTTAGATAAATGCTCAGATGCCAGAAGCATAATGAGTTACTAAGAAAACCAGAACAGCCTAATTTTGAAATCTGACATGAGAAAGACAAATTGCCCCTGCCCCATAGGCCCCTTGCTTGAGCCACAGTCCAAGACTGACCCAGGGCCCAACCTTTTCTCACTGGCTAAGCCAATAACTTGTACCCTGAAAAGGGAAATGAACCTGTAAGACAGGGGGTGGGTTGGGCCAGGTGCCCAAGGTCAAGGTGAAGCTATGGCCAGTCATGTGCAGGGAAGTAACACCTTGTACCTGATTTTATGGCCGTTTAGGGGCTTGTCTCACCTCCGCTTCTAGAGGGCTAGAGTTGCATCCCACATTTCTGCCTCCTCCAAACGTGCAGTGTCCTTCCTATGAATACCAGGAACTCACACATTTATGGAATGAGTGAACGAGCAGGCAGCCAAGGCAGTCTATTTGGACCAAGCAGTGTGTGGGCCTGAATGAGGTCAGAGGCAGTAAGGAAAGGTACCAGGAGCACCCTGAGGTGGGGCATCCGTGAGCCAGCCACACAGGGAAACAGGACAAAGAACCAAAGAAGAAATGTTTCTGAGGAAACTTGATACAATACTTGAAGAGCTGTCACACTGGCAAGGAATTAGACATGCTCCATCCAAAGCCCCAGAAGTCAACTGTCAGCTGAATTTAAGGAGGAACTCCCTCCCAGCAAAGTATGTGTCAAACTGTGCTGCATGGACAGCTAGCATTCAGGGAGTGGGGGTAGGGTGGGGGTAGAAAGGAACGACTCCAAATGATTCCACAGGAAAATACATTTGGCAATTTGAGTTAATCAAAGACAACAGATGTTCTTGCCAAAGGGCACAGTTTTCAACCCTTCTCAAATGCATGTAGCCCCAGTGGCTTTTCATAGGATGTTATGAACATCTCACAGAGTCTCCTTTCCAAGCTCATCTCTGGGAAGAGATGAATTAGAACCACCTGACAGGGGCGCCTGGGTGGCTCAGTTGGTTATGCGTCCGATTTCGGCTCAGATCATGATCTCACAGTTCGTGAGTTCAAGCCTCGCATCAGGCTCTGTGCTAACAGCTCAGAGGTTGGATCCTGCTTCCGATTCTGTGTCTCCCTCTCTCTCTGCCTCTCCCCTGCTCATGCTATCTCTTTCAAAAATAAATGAACATTTAAAAAATTAAAAATAAATACATACCTACATAAAAGAACTGTCTGACAAAAGCATCTTATGAAAAGGTGATTGTCACACAGGTATCTGAGTACCTTTAGGATGTAGAATTCAACACTGCACAGATGATACAGATGCAATCTAATAGAAAACTAGAACCATGGGTTCATTCTCCCATGGACTTTCATCTAGAATGGCCACGCGGTAGGCCACAAGGTTCAGTTACACACGAGGATGCTGTCTCCTCCCACCACTTTGTGTCCAAATAAGGTGATGATATGGATAGTGCAAAGGGATCCAGGAAGCAATCGATGCTGTTGGCCAGGGACCTTAGTGACAGGATGAATTCTTGCCAGAACCCACTCTGAGTTTTCATGTAGTATTTCCAAGAAAATATTGCCTGCCTGTCTTCCTCGCATGCATCTATGCATTCTGTAAATATTCCTTGGGGATCTTCCACAGACCAGCAGTAGTAAGTAAAGCCAGACAAGGTGTTCCTTTAGGACTACCTTTTGGTGAATACAGACAATAAACAAACATATTTCACACACACAAAAAAATGATTTAATTGAGGTTTTCTATATATGACACAAAGGAAATAAGTGGTGAGAAACAATGTAAGTTACACAGAGATCTTCTCCATTGTGGGGTTTCAGGATCGATTCTCTAAGGGAGCAAAGAGACCCTGTTTTACAGACCCTCAAAATATGCAGGTCACAAATAAGTCTCTGTAGTATGCCTCTGGGAAATCATAGCCCAGTGGGGCTGGGAAAGGCCACACCAGTCCACCTGCCACAGTAATCCTCTCTCTAGCACATGTCTTATGTATGCTGTATTTGACACTATGACTCAGTAGGTCTGGGGAGGAATGGAGAACCTGAATTTCTAATCAGGTATTCTAATGCCACTACTTTGTAAACATTTAAGTAACACTATTGTATCAGGCATTAAAAAAAAACCTAAATAAATGGAGGGCTATACCATGTTCATGAACAGAGAGGCTCAATCACAAAGATATCAATTTTCTTCTAATTAACCTAATCATTCAATATACTTCCTACCAAAATCCCCACGAAGTTATTTTGTTCTTTATTGTTGTTTAACCTGACAAACTGGGTCTAAAATTCATTTGGTAGGCAATTTTGGAAAAGAACAAAGACAAGTCCCCACATGTCTTACCAGCTCCAGGCTTACAATAAAAATGTGGGTGTAGTATTAACACACAATTAGCTAGAGAGACAAATGGAACAGAACAAGAGCCCCAAAGCAGACCTGTATTTTTAAGATAACTATGTATGGAAGATAGCATTATAAATCATAGGAAAAAGATGAATAATTCAGTAAATATGGCTGGAAAATTTGATAATTTGTATTAAAAAACAACAACAGCCCTGAACTCCTACATCATGCCATGTACAAAAATAAAATTCCAAGTAGATTATATTCTTAAATATGAAAACACAAAACTTTAAAACTTTAAAATTTTTAACATTTATTCATTTTTAAGAGACAGAGTGAGCAGGGGAGGGGCAGAGAGAGGGAGACACAGAATCTGAAGCAGGCTCCAGGCATTGAGCTGTCAGCACAGAGCCTGATGCAGGGTTCAAACTCACGGACGGCAACATCATGACCTGAGCTGAAGTCGGATGCTTAACCGAGTGAGCCACCCAGGCACCCCAAAACTTTAAAACTTTTAGAAGAACATATAAAAGATTTTTTCCCCCAACTTTGGGTAGGGAAATACATCTTAAATAAGATACCAACTGTGCAAACCAAAAAGAACAGACTGGCAAATTTGACTTCAATAAAGTTAAAACTCCAAATGCCATAAATAAATAAGAAAAGCCACACACTAGGGAAGGCAATTTGCAGCATATTTATATCTAGAATGTGTCAAGATACTAATATCTAGAATGTGTCAAGAATTCCTACCCATGAGGAAAGACACACAATCCAAAGAGAAAAGAATGCGAACGGGAAGTTCACAGATGAGGAACCCAAATAGGGAAAAACACATGAAATGTGCTCAACCTCGCAAGTCATTAGAGGAATGCAAATTTAGAACAGTCGGATGCAAAACTTAAAAATTAACCAGACCAAATGCTGTCTAGAATATGGAACAGTAGAATTCTCATACACTACTGTTTGGAAAGTAAATTAGAACAATCCTTTCAGAAAGCAATTGGACGTTACCTGATAAAACCGATAATAAACATGCACGCTACCATTAGCAATCCCACTCTTAGGCACAGGCCTAGAAACCTTCCTTCACGCACACAGGGAAGCATGGGCAAGACATTTATTCAGTGTTCTTAGTAACACTGGGAAACTAGAGAAAGTCTAAATGCCCATCAAGAGGAGCTGGCTAAATACAGTGTAGTCTTTTTATACATTGAAATACTATACGGCAGGAAAAAATAAATGAACCAAAGCTGCATGTATCAACAGGGGAACATCCCAAAACCAAAACTGAGCAAAGAACAAAGTTGTAAGAAAAGTAAGTAATGGATACCATCAATAAAAAACTTGTAAGTATGCCACAAAGATCTAGGTACTATTTGGGAGATGTATATATAGCATATATATAGCTAACATACAAATAGTTTATATATAATTTTATATAGAGCTTATAAATTTTTATAATTTTATAATTTTATATAAAGCTTTATAATTTTTATAATAAAAGCTTATTAAAGTTTATAATTACATATTAATATAGAATGTGTATATATATGTATGACATACACACACCAACTATAAACATGAGAATGATAAGTCTAAATTTAGCATCATGAACTCTAGAGAGGGAAGGAGATGAATGGTATCTGGGAAGAGAATTAAAATGACTCATAAAACCACTGCCCCTCTACCCTACTTATAATCAGCATTAGGGTAGGCAATGTTCTTGAACAAAGCCATACTTTTTTCAGATTGAATAGTCTCAGAAAACATTTAGCCCAACCTCTGACCCACAGAGGAAACATCTCTTCAATACCCAAAACGAGGTGATCCTTCTACCTCAGAAGACCCCAAGTCAGGGCTGCTGTGTACTGTTATGCAGGTTGGCACTGTACAATTCTGGAGCACACATTTCACAATATGAATGAGGCCCCCTAGGGTTGTGCAGTGCACGACTTCTATAACCATACGTGGCAGCCCTGTAACTGCCAGGTCACAGACCCCTTTGGGATGTTAATGAAGAATGCCCACCTCTGGGGAAATGCCCATTCACACAATTACTGCCTGTAATGTCGGTGGATTCAGACACCTCCCCAACAATGCTTAGTGACCCTCCACCAGGTAAACACTTTCAGGGTTGGGTGATCACAACCTTCAGAAGTACTTGCAGACCATACTATGAAACTAACCTCTCCCTTAAGCACATTTAAACTTGCCTCTTTAGAACCTCTATCCATTCAAGTTCACCTGCTTCCTTTGCACATGACACTTCAGGTACTGAAGGAAAGCTAACCTGCCCTCTCTGCCCTGGAGACTTCTGCTTTCCAGGCTAAATACACTTCTGACTTAGTTTATACAAAACATGCTATGTCTCCTCTTTTGTTAAAAACCCTTTTTTTTTAAACTACCATTTTTAGCAAGAATTTCCTGCCCTAATGAGCAACCAGGCATGCTGACATGCCATCAAAGAACAAGAAAACATTCCTCTCAGCTGCTCCTTTAGGAAACGTGTAAAATCTCCGCACTGGCTTCCAAAGCAGTCAAACGTCCCCAGAAACCAGGAAGTGCGAAGCCAGAGAAAGAAAGGGTCAGACTTTTTCCAAGGGTGGGGGCAATGTTAACTGAGCAGAACCAGGACAGAGGCCCCACAGGCCAAGGGACACGAGTCACTTTCCACTTACTCCCAAAACTCCATGACGGGAGAGGTGGCGTTCTGCAGGGACACATGACTGTGGTTGCTCACGTTCAGTTTCTGGAACTCCACACAATTCTCTACAGTGGAAACAAGACAAGAAAGAGAAGATTAACCTCTGCAAGGGCTGGACCTTGGGAAACATTCAAAGCTGATGGTGCAACCAGGTGGTTTTAACTAGCCGCTCTAAGCAAACATGCCTCAGAGAACACCGAGGAGGAAAATCGATCACTTACAGTTTAAATGAGAGGTCTGGTCTGATTAGAACAGGAGGGAAAGGTTTGGGGGCACAACACCTTCTCTCACTTCCACTCCAAATGCCCTATCAAACTCTCCTCCTGCACGGTTCCGAATTTCCTTTCCTTTTTTCCACTTCCCTACAGAAGCCCTCTCCATGGCATTTATCTGTCCTGCCCAGTGGCCCCAGCAGGGGTGGAGGGTCTAAAAGAGTGAGTCGGTTACAGTGTCCCTACGACAGTAATGCATTGGAGACTCCGTTTTCCTTCACATAGGAAGACACTGATATCGCAACTGCCTCATAAAGATGTGGGAACTGGATGAAATGGCGTGAGCCTGTAGGTGTAAAGAATTTCTGCTTTCTTCCTCATTCCCTCGCTTGATTGGTCAATCCAAGAAAGGATTTATTGAACGTCTCATTTCATGAAACTTGATGACCAAGGGGGAGTTGAATTTCCAGTAAAAATATCCAACTGTTCAATCTTAAAGGCCCAGATTGACACCCTCCTCCAGGGAGACTTCATCTATCTCCCTCCCCTGAATTCTAAGAAAAGTAGAATGTAAAGACCCTCCAAGGAACCACCTTCTCCAACTCCCTTTAATTTTGAAGAGGAGAATCTAAGGTTCAGGAACAGTCAAGGGACCCATATCCCTACCCACTCCCTCCTCTATAAAGTCAGTTAGGGACGGAACTGGGAGTCCACTCCGGCCAGTGCCCCATCTCGTGATTATCACCCAGGTCTGTTTCCCACCACAGAACCTGCACCTCTTTACAGCACCCCTGTTTACAGAGCTCTGCGCCAGACTGTGAACTCCCCGAGGGCAGCTGCACTGTTCACTCTGGAGCCCCTGCACCCAGCACGGAGTCAGTGGTCTGCTTCGCTCTGGCACTGCTCTCTCCTCGCATGGGTACAAACCCTCCAACTACATCTGTAGCCTCTGGAGCAGGAAGCACCTCTCACACATGACATTTTTACACAACACAAGTGTTCACATGCTAGGAGAGAAAGGGGGCTGCAAACCAGTGGGAGAAAGGTTTGCCGTCTGCTGGGGAAAAGTCCCCCAATCGTCTGCCTCCTTCCTGCTCCTCCTGGCAAGGACTAACCATATTCTGAAAGCGGGGGGGGGGGAAGGGGGGGGGGAGTCTGTGGGGGCCACAACATCCTGAAAGGAGTCTGAAAACCTGAGATTATAGGAACCCTCATGCCTTTTTCCAGGGAAGGGAGCCCTTAGTTTTGATCAGTCTCTAAAACAGTGTGTCTCTTTGTTTTTTCCCTAGAGTAAACAAATTTCTCAGACATCCAACATTGACAAGGTATTTTTATTAAAATGACATCTGTGTACAAATAAATGAGTTATAAAGTCCTTGTGATTATAGTACTCATACGACTATAAAACCAGAATTAAATTTATGCATTAAATACCAACTACGGAACACAATTCAAACTGATAGTATAAAATGTATGTGTAGGACAATGCCATTTTGTGAAATTAAATGGATTTCCTGACAGGAGAGTGGAGCCAAAGGGAGGAGGCAGGGTCTGTGGAGTTCAGCTTGCCTATTCTTCCACTGGCTATTTGAGAAGCAATTCTACTATCATTTTCCTCTGGTCACACTTGCGCAAGATCTTCATTCTTACAGTTTGTGGCATTCCTAACTGGACTTTGATGAATACGAAAGCACCATTTACAAATTAAATCTCTGTGCTCTCCTCCATTGGCCACCATCATCCTACTTATCAAGAACCCATCTTAAACTGTAAACACGCACAACGCTGGGCACTGAAGTCTCCTGACTGTCCTCGGTGGAAGGTGGTTGTGCAGATAATCTAGAACATGTGCGTATTTTTAGAGTGCCCTCAAAATAAACACACACAATTAAATTATCATGGAGGACTTGCAGGCCTCCAAGAATATATCCTTGAATTTTAATTTGATAAACATCTCTATGAAGTCCCCAGCCAAAGAAAGGTTAGGAACCAGTGCCCTAAAGAGAGATAGTGAGACCTCCACACAATCCAACAGTGGGAGCAGGGCAGTCATCACAGCACTGGAAGTGACATCACAGCACTTTCTAGACCTACTACTCCCTACTCCCTGTTCCTTATGCTGATAACCAACATCCCACCCAATCTTACCATACCTCAGCCTGCAGGATGAAACGACGCTTCCAGGGACAACCTAACCACAGGTTATAACACAGATGGTGAACAGCTTAAAGCATGTGTGTTCATTCCAGTCAAAAGGCAGTGGCTGCCTGGAGCACTGCTGAGAAGGGTTCTGAGGCCAAGACTAGGCTCAAAAGGATAGAGTTCTACAGTCAATCAGCGAGGTCTGCTCTGGGCACAGCCATCACAGATAGGGAATAAATATGTTGTTGCTTTCCCTGGATTTTAAGACACCATCTTGATAGGATGGACAAATTGAAAAGCAAACAGCACATTAGAATCCAAAGTAATCTAAAGAGTTATCCATTCAAGGAAGTGGGAGAGTGGTACATTCAAATTTCTACCTGGGTTAGATTGGGAAAGTAAATAAGCAATGTGAGCTGAGTGGAGACTGTGGCCAACTTGTGGACAGATGCCTTATCCAAAGACAACTGCTTATCAGCCCCAGCTGCTGTCAAGCAAGACTGTGAGAATGTGGGTCTGCTATTGCCAGATCTTTTATTTATTTATTTTTTCAAGAGAAGCGGGAAATCTGGATTTTCATGTGAGGTCTTCTGGTTTTTAAATTTTGGCAACCAAACACATTTTTGAAATTCACTGATCACTGAGTTAAAGCCTAACTGGTCTACAGGCCCATGGTTTGCAACCCTTGATCTAGCCTAACCCGTTCATTTTACAGAGGAAAATCTGACACCCAGAGGGGCCTGGCTGGAACTAGAGCCTGAACCTCTCTCTGCCCACAAAGGGCTCAGTCTCTGTATTCAGCAAAGCGAGGAAAGAACATCACCATTCTTCTACCCATGCCAATTACTGAGCCAGGGCAACCAGACCCAGTGCAGAACTGATCTCCAGTTTCAGTGGAATCTGGATTCATGTCAAGAGGCCAGGATTGATGTCCAGGACAAGGGCATACCCCCAATCCCTGGTCCCCCAGCAGGACCTGCAGAGAGACCCTCCCTGGGGACCATACCTGTGTTCCACTCATGCCCACAGGTAGCCCAGGGGAGCTCGGTGGTGAAGCAGTTGCTCAGGTAGAAAATGGCCCATGCCAGGATAATGATGTAGTACACGTTTAGATGGGCCTCGATCACCTGTGTTGCATAGCCAATGCCTGAAAGAACAAAGGGAGTGATGTGGGTCTCTTACCACCTTGTTAAAACAGTCTCAGCTGCCTTTCACAGCCTGACATCACCCAGGCACCATTTCATTCTTGAACTCAGTGCTTACCTTCAAACAAAGGGCAAACTTTCCTCCAACATGTAATGCCACCTTCACTCGTGAACTGTCCCAGAGCTGTTTCCAAGAAAAAAACAGGAATTCCACAGCAAATAAAAAACACCACATAGGGAATCAGGAACGCCCCTACAAGGATGCAAAGTAAGGGAATGAGGTTAAAATTGCCTCTACTATTTCGAGTTCAGCACAAGAAATCTTTAATAATCACCTACTACGCGCAAGACATAATGTTCACTGAGCTTGAGGTCAAGTTCACATCTTGACGACCATAGTCAGAAAACATGGCCCTGGG
Organism: Panthera onca; assembly: GCF_046562875.1. Classification (NCBI taxonomy): domain Eukaryota; kingdom Metazoa; phylum Chordata; class Mammalia; order Carnivora; family Felidae; genus Panthera; species Panthera onca. The sequence continues at coordinate 52,277,559 of NC_138340.1, read as the reverse complement.
TTTGTGCTCTCTGCACAACTACCTCACATCTCCCAGCCTCAACTTGTTCATCTGTAAAATAGGGCTTTTAATATTTAACATCCGTACCACTTATCTCACAGAAATGTTGTGCATCTAAGATGATAATGTAAAAAGGAAGTGTTCTCTTTGCTTAATTCTATAATGTATATATTTCACTCTCTAGCACTCTCTAGGTTAAATCCATTCTCTCCCTGAACATTATTCTTCTTTTTTATCCTAAAGTAACCTCAACAGGCTAGGTGAAGGGGACCCCTTCTTCCTATTTACTTTGGAAGTGATCTGCAAAAAAAAAAAAAATCTTTTTCATTAAGAAAAGCATTCTCAAGGAGATGTGCTATTAGCAATATGGCGCCCCAGTACATGAGACCCAGCTATGGAGTTGACTTATAAGGGGTTTGCAACAAGTATCTATCTCTCCAGAAGGCTGACTGAATCAATCTGAGAAAGACCGCCATAAGCTTTAGTGCTCCTATCCTGGTACACAATACCCACTACCTGGGCCTTTCTTTGAAACAAATGAAATAACTCAGGTGAGCATGAGCTACTATAACCAGAAAAGGATTTTCCAAATCCCTCATTCCCTCTCACCTGTTTAGTAACAAAGCTTGGAAACACATGCTATTCCTCACGATCTGATCTAACAAATGAAGGCTTTAACTGAAATTGCTTTTTGCTAAATGAAGTCTCTTCAGCCTTAGAACTAATAGCAACAATTTTGATCAAACCTGATAGTAGGACCACATCCATCAAATTTTGAAAGCCTCTTTGAAAAGCTTTTGGGGGCAAGATACTGTTTTGTTGTCGTTGTTGTTGCTGTTTTCGTTTTCTTAGTTTCACATTGGGAAAGAAATCCTTTAAACTATTGCTGGGATCTATGAATAGAATTGTATAGATTTTTTTTTTTTTAAAGGCAAGCAGTGGATAATCAGATACTCCAGCTATATCAGAAGGCAAAAAGTGTGTGAAAGGAACAAGACGGTCTGTTTGCTGAATATAAATTTAAGTGATTAGAAGAAGCTACAACAGGTTCGCTAACATGCTGTGAACCCTCTAGAACCTAACAGCACTTTCTGAAAGACTTCTAGCCCATGTATTCGCAAAGCTAGTACTCAAGATAACCACCTCAATTAAATCAGGATATTTGTGTGCCCAATGGGGACTCTTGGCGAGTTAAAAAAAAAAACCTAATTTTTAAATTTTACTCACTGCAACTTTTTTTTCTTTTAATCTGTGCAGAATTTGTAATTAACCCAATTTACTCTGTCTCCTCCTTTTAGGAATGCATTGTTTTGGTATAACAATTTCCTGTATTAAAAAAAAAAAAAAGATGCTAAAACGATTTTTGCCTGGGACTACCCTAAACAGGGTTTCCACGGGTTTCTAAGAAGACATGGCAGCTAATAAAGTCTGAATCTGCAAAAAGGCAGAACTCAGCTGAGGCCACAGGGCACGTTCCAGGTCTCCAAGTCCACTCCCTCTGTCCCCAGTGCCAAGCCACCAACACCGGCGGCCACTTCATTACCAGTGCAGAGCAGGCTTGGAGCAGCCTGGGCTTTCAGGATGAATGTCTCCAAAGAAAGGGCCTGGGCCAAGCAGTACCCTTCTCGCTCTCCCTGCAGCTGCTCGAACAGGAAGTCCTACTCCGAGCGGCCTAACAGTGTGGTCCCTGCCAGCCAACTTCTGAGCCACCTCCACTGGGGTCTTGGGAATCTGCTAGAGGGGCAGGGGCACAGCAAAGAGAGAGGAATACATGGACACAAGCTTTTCCTGGGAGAAACTGTGCCACCCACGAAGGTTTCACAAGGTCCCTTGCCACACACCCTACCATCTGTCCTGCTGATAGGACAGGTGGAGGCTCCTAAAGTCCTTCAGCTGAAAGATTTGAGGATTCACTGCAGAATCTCCACCAAACTGACTCGGACAAGTCACTAGGAACAACTCTCTCATCACCTTCCTCTCCCTGTCCCCCACTCCACAGTCTCGAAGCATCTCCTAAACATTAAATCAGTGTCGTTGCTCTTTGTCCGTGTCTCTGACACCAGTGAAAGAAACCGCTTGGTGCCAGTGCTTCCGCCAGATAGGCCCGAAAAGAGGACCTAGTAAAGGCCTTAAGGGCAAATGAAAGACGGGGCGGGCAATCAAACATCAACACCTCGCCCAAAAGTCCTCCCTGTTGTCAGTCCAATCCCAGTTTAAAACAAGGCCTTGGTGTCAGAATCCCATCTTTATCTCTTTATGGGGTTACTTCTCTGACCCTTTGCATCCTCATCTGCAAAATGGGTTTGCCACTGCCTGCAGAGATGACTTTAAGGATGAAATGAGATGATGGAGGGAAAGCTGAGTCTGGCATTTCACTAAGTGCTCAGAACCCCAGCCTACACGGATCCTGATCAGAGTCCTTTTCCTTCACACTGGTTTCCAGTTGGGGAAGCTGAGGCTCCAAGGGGCTGTCTCCTGCCCCAGACGCTAAGGCACGTCTCAAAAGCAAGGAAGGGCTCCCAGCATGGGCCTCCACCCGACGCTGGCTCAGAACACACCTGGCGACCACGTCCTCGCGTGCTGGCAGGCGGCACATTCAGGTGCGAAGAAACGTGCACATGCGCCCCGGGACAGGCGAGCCTAGCCCCGGGAGAGCTCACGCGCCAGGTGGCCCAAGGCAGGCACTCCCCACGAGGGTCCCGCTACACGCAGGCGCGGGAGGGGTCACTCGCTCACCCCCTTGCTCCCCGCCCCCACCGGGCCGCTTTCCCCTCCTCATTCCCGCTCACGCCGCGCGCGCCGCCTCACCTCCTCCGTTCTTGTAGCACAGGTAAGGGAAGCGCCACACGTTCCCCAGCCCGATGATCTCCCCAGCCACGCTCAGCACGAACTCCACCTTGTTGTTCCAGTGGCCGCGCTCGTGGACCGCCTTGTCGCGCTTGTCGCGCGGGTCGCGCGCGGGCGCCGCGCCCCCGCTGCAGCCGCCGCCGCCGCCTCCCAGCGCCTCAGACTCCCGCGCCTCCTCGGCAGCCTTCCCATTGCCCAGAGGCAGCGCCTTCTCCGCCGTCATGGCCGCGCTGGCTGCCTCGTGCGCCGGGCCCGGCTATGCGCCGCCGCCCCGGGCGGGCTGGCTTTTCAGGAGGCGCGAGCGGGCGGGAGGGGGGAGGCAGGGGGTGGAGCTGAGGGGCCGGGCCGGGCCAGCGCGGGGACCGGGACGCGGCGCGGCGGCCCGGCCCTCAGGGCGCCCACGCCGCCTCAGCCCGGCAGGGCCCGGGAGCCCGCGAGCACCTTGCGCGCGCCGAGCACCTTGCGCGCGCCGAGCACCTTGCGCGCGCCGAGCACCTTGCGCGCGCCGAGCACCTTGCGCGCGCCGAGCACCTTGCGCGCGCCGAGCACCTTGCGCGCGCCGAGCACCTTGCGCGCGCCGAGCACCTTGCGCGCCCTTCCTGTTCTCCTTCCTACTGGCCTCAGCACAAGAGTGGAAGCGCCCATTCAGGCCTAGGTTGGGCTGCTGACGCCAAACCCCCAAATTCCACCACTCACTGTAATCTCCAACAGCTTGGGCCTCGGTTGCCCATCTCTATCTAATAAGAGAAGTGGGCTCTAGACCAGGCATCTCCAACTTTAAGGTGCACACCAAGCACCTGCGGGTCCCTGCAGATCCTGATCCAGGGGGTCGAGCTGGGCTGGAGCTTCTGCGTTTCTAACAAGCACCCAAGTGCTGTGGATGCTGCTGGTCCGGAGACCACACCTGAAGGTAACAGGGAGTAAATGAACTCAATTTCTTCCCACTTCTCAAGGTTTGTGAGCTCCCATAGGATGGGTACACCTTCATGTCTTGTTCATCCTCGTGCTCACTGTTCTAAACACAAGGAGGCAGGACAGTGTGGCAGTTAAGGGCATCTGTCTGATGACAGGCAAACACAAGTTGAATCTCACACTCCACCTGTCTGAGCTGTGTGAAGTCATCTGACCTCTGTGCCTGAATTTCCTGATCTGCAAAAGTTAATACCAACAATGCCTTTCTTAGGGTGTGTGTGTGTTTGTGTATGTGTGTGTGTACTTAATGAGAAAATGCTTATAAAGTACTTAGTACGTTGGAAGTGCTCAATGAACATTAGCATTTTTTAGCATTATCATACAATGTGTAGTTACACAATGTACATATGTGTGCATCTTCTTGTTTACTATCCATCTCACCACTCAAGTTTAAGAATGATATACACTGTATCATTCATTATAATAGCCACAGAGCTTAGCACAAGACCTAGCACATAGTAGGTGTTCAGTAAATACTTAGGGCAAAAGAGGGAGAAAGGGAGGAAGAAGAAAGGGGAAAGAAAATTAGTGGGCAAGGAGCCACAGAGATAGATCCACCTCTGTCATTTCACAGCCCTGGAGAAGCCCAACCACATGAGCTGTTACTAATGCCACCCACTGTGCTCTCCATCCATCCCTTGGAGCTGCTTCTGGGGCTCTCTCAGGAAGAACCTCCCCATCTGGTAGCCCTCAGCTTCTCCTTTCATTCTGGCTTACAACAGCTCCAGTCTCTCCCCACCTCCAACCCCCTAGAAAACCCTTCCTGCCTCCATCTTCCCATTTCAGGCCTCCTTCCTCCCCTCCCCCTCACTACCATGTTTCTTGAAAGAGTAAGTTTACATGCTGCTGGCCCTGTCTTCACCTCCCACTCATTGCTCAGCCCATAGCAATCTGGCGCCCACTCCCACCATTCCTCTGAAAGTGCTGTCTGTGAAGTCCCTCTTCTTTTGGCAGATCTTACAGTCCTTAGTCCGTCCCCATCCTGCCTGATCTCCAGGTAACTTTCTGCACCATTTCCCCCTCTTGCTGTCGTAAAATTCACACTTGCATGCTTTTCTTAACACTGCCTGCCTCAGCTGCTGTTTCTCTCCCTGCTTCTGTCCTCTTAAATCTCATCTCTCTCATGGCTTTAGCCGCCCAGTGAAATACTGATGGTTCCCACACCTCTGTCCCCATGCACTGTGCAGGGTATGTTCTAAAGCAAAGATCTTGCAGTGTTTGGGGTGAGAGTAAACTGAATTCAGGTAGATGTGGGGTCACATCCAGGCTGTACCCCTTATGAACTGTGTTATCGCTGTCCTCAGGCTGTCTCCTCTGCTAAGTGGGGTTGATACTAGTTCTGACCTCATGGGATGGGTGTGAGGGTTTGCAGGGTGAAAGCATTGAAAGCAATAGGTCTCTGTGAACAGTAGCTGTTATTTTTATTGTGACGATGATGGCGATGTCATTCCCTTGCTGAAAAATCCGCATTGGCTTTCCTTTTCCTACAGGATGAAATCAAATTGCTTATCTTGGCATTCAAAATTACCCCACAGTCTGTCCCAGCCTTTCCTTCTAAATTGATGCCTTTTCTATCCCACACTAAGACTCTATATGAGTACAGTAAAACCTTGGCTTGTGAGTAACCTGTTTTGCGAGTATTCCACAAGGTGAGCAAATGTTTCTAACATCCTAATAAATGAGCGTTAGCTTGCCAAACATCACATGATCACAACTGAACAATGATTCTTCTCTCTTTCTCTCTCTCTCTTTCTCTCTCTCTCTCTCTCTCTCTCTCTCTCCCTCCCTCCCTCTCTCTCTCTCTCTCTCTCTCTCTCTCTCTCTCTCTCCCTCTCTCCCTGCGGGATTGTGGGTGGTCGTCTCCCATGCTCAGATGCTCAGTCTCAGGCCACAGCCTTTGGCAGAAATCAATGATTTTTCAGAATGTTGGAAGGTGCCCACAACTGGCACTCGTGTATTTTTTGTCACTTCCAAGCACTTATGGACAGTCCTTACTTTTCCATACAAGAGTAAGCTTAGGAATGCTTTGCTTCATTCTCCCAGACTACCTGCAGATATAGACCCTTTCCTCTGCTGCTTTATTGACAGTTACATTAAATACAGTAAATAACAAGAGATTTTTAATACTGCATGGTAGTCAACATCTGTGTAAGTGCATACAATGGCCCCCATGCAGAAAAAGGTTGAAAAGAAAGGCAGTAAGAATAAGGAGATGATTACAGTGGAAGTTAAGAAAGAAATCATCGAGAAGTACAAACAAGGTATGGGAGTGGCCAAAACTACAAGATTTTGTAAGAAGTCTATATATGCATCTTACCCACAGAGGAGGAGGGGAAAAAGGGGGAGGAATCCCTCACTTCAAATGAGATTAGGGAGAAGTGTAAAATGTGGGAAACAGTGAAAAACAGTGAAAAAGCACCACCCAAATAAGGCTGTAGCAGTGAGAGCAATGAATCTGTTTAGAAACAATGCAATGTTGCAGTTTCACAAAATCCTCAAAAGGAGACAAAAGCAAGTGTCATTGGATTGGTTCCCTGTTAAAGTTGCATGAAAAGGAAAAGATTCCATTGAGCCAATAGATAGCAATGATTCAGTTAGTGATACTGAAAGTTGTCCTGCACAATAACCCTCCTCTCTCTTGTCTCCCTCACACCAGCCACAAAGGTTTTCAAAGGTAAGTACAGGTTAATTTGCTTATTTTTCTTTATATTTTGTATTTTAGTTATTATTTTGTATTGTATTACAGTATTGTAATCATTTTTGTATGAATATTTTTGGGTTGTGGAACGAATCATCTGAGTTTCCATTATTTCTTAGGAGGAAATTCACTTTGATTACAAGTGTGTTTCTGGAACGAATTATGCTCACAAGCCAATGTTTTACTGTAATTGCATTTGTGGGGAGGATAGGAGGGTGAGGGCATGATGCACAGTACTGCACATAGAATGGGCAATAAAGGAAGGAATTCATGTTTGACCTTGACAGTCCTTGTACACAGTAAGCACAGAGTGCCTCAGAGTCCCCCTGTTAAATGAACAACTATAGCAAAATTTTGAGACACAGTCCAACCCTTATTGCAACATTAGGCTGTCACCCCAAAATCTCTATAAACCTCCTTTGAATCTAATTGCATTTCACTTTATAATGTTCCTTAGCATAATTAGCTCCAGGAATTGACTTCCTCTGAGAAGCTATGATTTTCTGAGACCTGCCTGGGGAGCAACCACTGAACAGCATGAGAGGGTGGGGGGTGGCCAGCCTCTGGCACAGACCTGGGCTCAGTTTTGCTGATGGATGCTCATGTGGCCTTGGGTAAGACCTCTTACCTCTGAGCTTTGGTGTCCTTGGTTTATCAAAATGATCTTGATTATCCTCATCTCCCAGGGTGGTCTTAGAGGTAAATTGAGACTACATGGAGAGAAGAATATTTTACATTACACTAATGTCCCAAACTTACCTCTCAGGGTTTTTGTAAAAAATTTTTTTAACATTTATACGTTTTTTTTAAGAGACAGTGTGAGCGGGGAAGGGACAGAGAGAGGGAGACACAGAATCAGAAGCAGGCCCCACACTCTGAGCTGTCAGCCCAGAGCCCGACGCGGGGCTTGAACCCACGAACAGTGAGATCATGACCTGAACCAAAGTCAGACACTTAGCTAAGCCATCCAGGCACCCCTCACCTCTCAGGTTTTAATGTTTCCATATGAAAGTTGACCAAATCAGTATTTTCCTCCTAGAATTTAGTAAATAAATGTTTAAAGTCTATCCCCATGCTTACATCAGAGCTCTGGAAAAGACTTATTCGTTTTCCTCTTTCCTTATACGGAAGAACCCACATCTTCCCTATCATTTTGGAGCCTCATCTCTAGGCCTTTTCCATTTTGTTATTTCTTGAGTGGCAGTGACCTGAAGGGCATACACCCAGGCCTCTGGGATGGATGTACTTAGATTGGAGCAAGATGGGAATATGGGCCATGGATCATCCCCAGAGCTGGTCCTGATGCAGCACAGCATAGTGGTTAGGAACAGGGGCTCTACAGTCACACTTCCTGGGTTCAAAGCCCAGGTCTCCCTACTCAGCACATTATTCTCAGCTTCAGTTTCCTTATCTGCAAAATGAGAGTACTAGTAGTATTTGCCTTTAGTTGATATGAAGATTAAATGGGTTGGTATTTGTAAAGCACTTAGATTGTGCCTGAATTAGACATTCCTGTTCAATAAATATATGGTCTTCAAAGAATAGAATTGCCATGACTTCCTTATTCCTTTTTGGGGGCAAGAATTCAAAGTTTTTCATCTTCCAGAAATTGCCATCCTGAAGGCTTATTTAAACTTCAGCATGGCTCATTCATTCATTCTCCAAATTCTTATGTTCTTCAATTATCTTCAGATACTTCAGATACTTGAGGTCGTGAGGGTGCAAAACTAGATAGAAAGCCTGCCCTGGCAGTATGCTGAAGCCAGCTCATACTAGCTCATGAAAGCCAATTATTAAGTTTTCAGGGATTTTGGGAGCTGAAATTGGGAGCTGGAAGTCTGCTATAGTGGTTGTACTTACACCACAGGAAATTACAAAGGCTATAAATCAGCCCCGCGCCCACTTAGCAAGTGCACCAGCCCACCATTGTGGAATAGTGGAGGAGGCAGATCCTAGTTCAGGAATCGCAGAAATTAATAGAAGTTGGAAATTCTGGTTTACACCATAAAAGGGAGCCTTGCGGATCTCGAAGAGCTTGTCACTGAGAGACTGACCTTGTCAAGGAGATCAGGGAGGACTCCCTGAGCAAATGACAGATGAGCTGAAGCCTGAAGGGACAGAAGCAATGAAGTGAATGAGGAGGGGTTGGGGGTCCTGAAAGACAATCACTGAGGCTGAGGCTGTAGCAGAGAGTGTGGATCAAGATGTGCCTGAAGGGGAAACTTTTTTGAGCAGTGAGTGACATTAGCATATTTGCATTGTAAAGAGATTACTGTGAAAAGTGGTTTATGGAGTAGGGTGAGTGCTATGAAGAGACTACTGTAATAGTCCAGGCAAGAGATGATGCAGCAGCTTACACGAGGGAGGTGGCAGTGGAGAGGAAGAGAGGAAGATAGAGTTGAGCGATATTGGTGGGGGGGTTGGGTGGTAAAACCCACAGAACTTGACCTGGGGCTGCATATGGAGGATGAAGAAAAGGAAGATAGGTCTGCCTGGTTAGTAGAACTCTGGCACTCCACCTTGGAGGGGATGGCCCTGCTCCAGTTTGTGTAGATACACCCACTCTGTCTTGCTCAGGGAGTGATAAGCCACAACCACTGAACCAGTGCACTGTCCTCAATTGTGTGAACAGCTGCAGGACCTAAACACCACATGGTTCCTCTCAAAGGAAGGAAGCTAAAAAGGCATTAGGCACCAGAAAGAACTTCCTACAAATCATCCAGTCTAAAGAATCTGTCCTAGAAGGTAGTAAACTCCTCGCATTAGAGACGCTGCCATGAAAGCTAGATTGGCACACAGAACTTATGGACAGGCTGTCCCAATCACAAGAGTCTCTGAGAACACAGTTTTCTGCAAAAACGTTGCCTCACTACCACCACTATAACAGGATTGCATTAACAATACCAATTTCTCACCCTTCCCTGTATCCATGCCATTTGCCATGTAACTCTGCAGGACCCTCCCAGCACTGGAGTTCAGTCATCTGACTTGCTCTGATCACTAGAATGAGGAAGAAGTGATGAGGTGCCAGTTCTAAGCCTTGAGTGACCGTAAATGTTTCTGTTTGGCTTCTGCCATTACCCTGTGAAGGATGTTCTGGGTCAGTCCATAGGTGAGGAGGAAAACAGGATATGGAGCAGAATTGCCCTGGCCTAAGTGCCTCAAGGCAAGCCCAGACTAAAGTAGAGACCTCAGGGACTACGGAGGTATGAGCAAACCCAGCCCAGCCCACCTCCCACCTCCTGACTTAGGAACTGTAATAATCAATGTCTGTTACATTTAGCCATGGAGTATCAGTGGGCTTTATACACTTTTGTTCATGTCCTTCCCCTTCTCCCTTTTGCTTATCAGGCACAACTCATTCTCTTAAGCCCATTGTAATGCTCATCTTCTTCATGAATTCTAAAATTATTTCTTCACCCTCTAAATTCTTAGGACTGCTTGATCACCGTACCTTCCAGGGTGAAGCATCATTTTGCAGCCTTTATACCACCAGACTGAGGAACTGCCCTCACCAGGTTGCTGTGGTAACATTCTTATTTTAATGCTTTCACTGCTGGTTCAGGGCAAGATCTTTACTCTTAGGGCCAGAATTAAGATGGACAGGTGACCCTGCCTGGGAACACCTCCCTCCCCTTGCCTCTTAGCTACCTCCCTGCCTGAGCCTTCACTCATCTGCTTATCTTCTGCCACAATCCCTAAAATGGACTTCTTTTTTTTTAACGTTTTTACATGTTTTATTTTATTTTATTTTTTTTAATTTTTTTAATGTTTATTTATTTTTGAGACAGAGAGAGACAGAGCATGAACGGGGGAAGGTCAGAGAGAGGGAGACACGGAATCTGAAACAGGCTCCAGGCTCTGAGCTGTCAGCACAGAGCCCGACGCGGGGCTCGAACTCACGGACTGTGAGATCATGACCTGAGCCGAAGTCAGCCGCTCAACTGACTCAGCCACCCAGGCGCCCCTATTTTATTTTATTTTTTTGAGAGACAGAGCACAAGCGGGGCGGGGGGGGGGGGGGAGCAGACAGAGAGGCACAGAATCCGAAGGAGGCTCCAGGCTTTGAGCTGCCAGCACAGAGCCCGACATGGAGCTCACACCCACGAACCGTGAGATCATGGCCTGAGTCGAAGTTGGAAGCTTAACTGACTGAGCCACCTGGGTGCCCCTAGGACAGCCTTCTTTTGAAAGAAGGAAATACTGTTAAGACCTACCTGACTTCCCACTGAAATGTTTGGATGACCAAACTCAAGGAGACAATAATTGTATCTGTACACTACAGTAAATCGACGACTGGTCCTAAGTGTTCACTTGCCTGTAATTGTGTTCTATGTCCTCACTCTTGCTGTGGCCCCATGGTGGGCAGAGCGTGCTTCCCCATCTCTTGACTATGTGGTTCATGTTGGCCAAGCAGAGGTTTGAAATGTACTTGTGTAATTGCACTTTCCCTCTTACCTGCTGACATTACCATGAAAAAAAAAAATGTATCTCTTGTAGCTGCTGCCCTTTTAGCCTGATCCCCAAAAGGGGACAGTGGAGCAGAGAAACTCCAGCCAGACCTCAGATCCACAGCCTAAAGCAGAGCTGCCCCAGCCCATCCACAGTCAAGAGGAGTGCAGAATAAATGCACTGAGATTCTGAGGTTGTTACACAGAAAAAGCTGACTGATAACACTTTCACAGGCTATGCGAGGGCCCTCATGCACCCCGTCTGTTACACTGCACAAAACTAGTGTGGGGTAGGGATGGTAAGTGCTTCATTCTGCACAGCATGAAGCTGAAGCTTAGAGATGTTGAGCAACTTGTCCAGAATCACATGGTCAAGTCAGAATTCAGTTCTTGGACGTATCCTCTGTGGCCTACCAGGCCCGACTGTAGTCCTCTCCTGGCCGCTGGTTTTACCCACGTGAACTGTCTTTCCCTGTTTGATCTCAGTGGAAAAATGAGAGAACAAAGGAGGAAGTGTATATCTTTTCCTCATCTGAGCCCAAGAACATTTGTTTAAAACTTAATTATTCTATCCTGGATGCCAACCTGGGAAACAAATCCCCCATCTGGGCCCTGTTGCTATAAGAGAATGCTTTCCAAGTTCCACACACTGATTTTACATTTGGACTCTTAGCTGTTGTCCTTCTGGGATTGGGCAGCATCTGTGTGTGTGAACACACATCGTTCCTTGTGTTCTGATTTTCCTTGTGTTTATATCTAATGATCTCCTGGAAATCCTGGCTCAGATGTCTAAAGCCAGTGGCATGTCACAGATATTTACATTTGCCTACAGCTACAGCTCCTAGGACCACTGCATCTGGCCACACAGACTCTGAGTGCTCAACTCTGGGGACCCCATTTACATCGTTACTTTGGAATTGTGCGATATGGTGGCCCTGGTCCTCTTATGACAGATGTCAACACTGACCTCAAGTTACCCAACTGGTAAAATGCTGTGCTCTCCACTGGCCCCAGCTATACCGTGCCTTGTAACTATACAGCAAAGTGGTTCAACTATCTCCTAGAGAGAATCATAGACTAAGAAGTGAATGACTATTAAAGATACATGCAACCCCAAGTCATAGCTCTCTGGTTCAGAGTTTCTCTGTTAACAATGACACCCCAAGCATTGTTTCTGCCACTTTCTTTATTGCAACTCACTATAAAAAAATTTAACATGGGGAACTTTTAAAGAAATTTTCCTGGTGCCCTAACATCCTCATCGCAGATAGAGCCCCACAATTATTCTTAAAACCAACAGCTGTGATTGGAGGTCTTCTTTGTGCCAAGCAATGTACTAAGTGCTGGTGATGACTCAGAAATGGTCTTGGCCTTTCAGTGAGATAACAAACAATAATCCAGTATGGCAGGCACTAGTATAGAGATCCATGCAAGATCTTAAGGAAGCACAGAGGAAAGGACACCTCTCCTCCTTCAGGGTTGCATAAACTTCAGGGAGGAGGTAAAATTTGCATTAATCCCTTAAGATATGACTGGGAGTGCAGGTGGGGAAAGGAGAGGAAGCTATGTCAGGCAGAGGCACCGTGGAAGCAAAGGCATGGAATTATGGAGATGCCTGGTGGGCTTGGGGGATGCCACCTACCTAGAACAGCCTTGCCTAACAGAGCAGCCACCAGCCGCATGTAGTTACCAAATGATTAAATATGGCTGGTCTTAACTGCAATGTGTTAAAACACATTCTGTATTTCAAAGACTTAGTATAAAAAAAGAAGAATGTAAAATAGTTAATATTTTCAATATTGACTACATGTTGAAATTATAATGTCTTGGTTTATACTGGGTACAATGTTGTGATTTATAAGAAATATATATTTAGTCATTAAGATAACCAAAATACATTTTTATACATATTTGGTCTTCCATGATTCCTAGTTCACAGATCCCCAAATGCTTAGAATTTCCTAAGTGGAAAAGATCAACGGAACCATCTTTTGTCCCAATATTTGATCTCTCATTCTCAGTTCCTGAAATCACTTGAGGGCCATTAAGTTGAAATGAGTATGTTGTTATTTATAATAATTTCCTTTCCACCACGGCTGGGTTTATGGTAATGAGGTGATTTATAGAGGCTGGTTACTAGTGGAACCAACCATGAATAGAGGATTGCAACTTTCAGTCCTGTCCCCTGGCCTCCAGGAAGGGAAGGAGAGATGGAGGTTGAGTCAGTCACCAGTGGCCAATGATTTAATCAGTTGTTTCTATGTAATGAAACCTCAGTAAAAACCCAGAAGGACAGGGTTCATATCACTTCTGGAGTAGTGAACACATGGAAATCTGGGGAGATTGGTGCACTAGGACAGAGCATGGAAATTCCACACCCCTTCCTCATGCCTTACCCCAGGCATCTATTCCATCTGGCTGTTCCTGAGTTATATCCTTTTATAATAAATTGGTAGTATAGTAAGTAAGCTGTTTTTCTGAGATCTGTGAGCCAGTATTGCGAAGCGATTCAACCCAAGGAGGGCATCATGGGAAACTTTGATTTATAGCTTGTCAGCCAAAAGCACAGGTGACAGCCTGGACTTGTGATTATGCCAGAAGTCGAGGGGTGGGCAGTCTTGTGGGACTGAGCCCTTAACCCGGGGAATCTGATTTCTGACGCAATCTCTGGTAGATAGTGTCAGAACTGAGAACTGAGAACCCAACTGAGAATTGCTTGCTGGCAGTGGGGTGGGGGTGGGGGAATCCCACAAACATTGGATAGTGATCAGAATCATTTATTGGGTTAAATAAAATATACTCAAAATTAATTTCATCCTTTTTTCTTATACTTTTTAAACATGGCTACTAAAAAAATTAAATTGCTTATGTGACTTATATTTCTATCAGACAGCATTAGTCTAGAAAAGCTAGGGCAGTAGAAGACAATAAATTAAGAACTGAGCCTTTAATTCATCTGTGGGCTTAAAATGAACCTCTAGACACACTCAACTTGCCACACAAATCATAGTACCAGCCACTCACTACTAGGTGGCACCCAGCCTCTTCACACTCTTATGTTCTCTGCCCAGCCTCTGAAGCATCTGTGCTTCTGATTCTGCTGTGTGGACCAATGTGATGGCCACACTTTTTAGAGTGGCAGCCAAAGCATTTAGTGTCTCAGCTTTTCAAGGCCATGGCTGTCCAGTTGAGATATAATGTTAGAAAAAGTTGATCCATGCTGCAAACCCAATCCAAGTCCCAACCAAGTAAGTTCTCAGGGGGCTATTTGAGGTCTCCAATCAAAGCTATTGCCAAATCCAAACCAGACAGTTTCCTGCCCGAGGCTGGGTATTCAGCCATGACTTAGCGATCAGGCACCCCCCAGTGGGCCATTTGCTTCTCATCAAGCCATGAGTTACAATATGCTCTGCCCATTTCTAACTGCCCATCTGTTTTCCTCTTTGGAGGATGGCGAGGGGACAGGTGTCTGTCACTGCCCCAAGCAGATCTTTCTCAACTGTGTTCTTGCAGATTTCCTTACTCAGCCCACACCACTAATAGTTTGTAGCTTATATTAGCATCATCTCCAAATTACATTTGAGCAAACCAGGTTGGAAGAGATTGAATGGCCCACACAGCTTGTAAGTGGAGTTGCCAGGGCTTGGATTTGGGTCTCCTGCCTCCAAAGTCATCTTTCATTGTCCAGCCTAGCCTCAGCCTTAATGTGTTATTCAACCTCCCATGTTCTAGTCATAAAGCTCTGTGTTACTTAAGAGAGTGGTGGCTGCTGTAACAGATAAACTCTCAAAGCTCAGTGCTTGCCCACGTTTGAAGTTTATTCTCAGTAATGCAAAGCCCTACACAAGTGTTTGGCAGGCAGCCTTCCATGCAGGGATGTAGGGATGTAGGTTCTACACACATTGTAGCTGTTTTATGGTCAACATGGGGTTCCCAAGGTCTTTGCTAGGCACCTTCATGGCTGCCATGGAAAGATGGAATGCAGTTGATGTCATATTGGAGGATGCAAGGGGCAGACACTACATCAGGCAGCAATTACATTCTCCTCATACAGACACCCCAGATGGCAGTGTCTTAAAGAGAGGAGGCATGCCCCTTCTTCCCTCCTTTTTTCACCTTGCGTCTTAGGACATAGATGTGGTGGCAAACCCTCTTGAATCATGGGGAGAAACACCCTAGGGATGGCAGAGTGCAAGAAAGGAGACTGGATCTCTGAGGGACTGAATGGAGCAGAGTCACATTGCCAGTCCTGCACTGTCCACGTCCAGACTGTATGTGGGAGAATTGAATTTCCATCGTTTAAGCCACTGTTGTTTGCGCACCTGTTTTATGCAACTGAACCTGTGTCCCAAATACAGGATCCTGCTCTTTTTGTCCACAACAGTACTCTGGCAAATGGCGGCCGGAAGAAGAATGAGTCAGCCCAAAGCTCCAACCCTCAGCACAGAAGCTTAGTTGGGTGGGCAGCAGAGGGAGTAACTACCTTTGAGCACATGACAACAGCTTAAAATTGTGAAATATGCATAATATAAAATTTACTATTTCAGATGTAATTAACTATACAGTTCATTGGCATTATGTACATTCACATCATTGTACAATCTTCACCGCCATCCAGAAGTTTTCCATCTTCCAAAACTGAAATTATGTATCCATTCAACACTAATTCCCCTTTTCCCCTGCCCCAGACCCTGGCAACCACCAATCTATTTTCTGTCTCTCTAACTTTACTACTCTGGGTACCTCATATAAGTGGAATTGTATGATATTTGTCTGTTTGTGACTGGCTTATTTCAGGTAGCATGATATTTGTAAGGTTCATCTGTTGTAGTGTGTCAGAAGTTTTTTCCTTTTTGAGGCTGAATAAGATTCCACTGTATGTATAGACCACATTTTGTTGATCCATTCATCCATCAGTGGACACTTGGGTTGCTTCTACCTCTTAGCTACCATGAATAGTACTGCTATGAACAGATGGTGTGCAAATATCTGTTTGGGAAAAAAATAAAAATATCTCTGTGGAAAGAGGAAGAGAAAGTAGAGAGGGTATGCTCATATCTTAACCTCATGAGCCTGGAGTGGCATGTAATTTTTCAGCTCACACTTCATTGGCAAGAACTGGTCACAGGGTGTAATAGTTATCTATTACTGAATAAGAAATTACCCTAAAACTTAGTGCCTTACAATGATGAGCATTTACTATCTATGGTTTCTGTGGTTCAGGAAATAAGGAGAGACACCACTGAGTAGTTGTGTCAGGGCTTCTCAGGAGACAGCAGTCAAGAAATGGGCTGTGGCTGCAGTCATCAGAAGGCTTGAGTGGCATGGAAGGACCTGCTTCCAAGATGGTACACCCACATGGCTGTTGGCAAGAGGCCTCAGTTCTTTGCCAAGTAGATCTCTTCATAGAGCTGCTTGAATGACCTCAGAACATGACAGATCACTTTCCCCGGAGTAAGTGATCCAAGAAAGCCAAGGTAGAAGCTGTAGTATCTTTTATGACCGAGGCTCAGAAACTATACACCATCATTTCTTTGATATCCTATTGGTTATACAGGTCAATCCTATTCAGTGCGAGAGGAGACTACCCAGGGATGTGATCAGCAGGAGGAGAGGTCATTGGAGACTGTCTTAAAGTCAGGCCACCACTGATACTCTTGCATCTGGGAAATGTTGTTCCTGTCCAGGCAGCCATTTTCTAGCAATAACTTTGTATGCAGAAGGGGTAATATTTGGTGGACAGCTGGTCATCTTGGCCATAGAACTCTCTCCACGAGTTTCAGAGGTGCCTCTGACTACCTCTGTGACCTGGTGCACAGTCTCCCCTTCTGTACAATGAGCTTGTTCTTTCCTGTTAGCTAGAAACTAGCTCTGATATCCCTGTCTTGGCTTCCAGCCCAAGTAAAGTCTATGGATGCTCATTGGTGCAGGACAGACCCAAGTCTCAGAGAGACACATGAGGGGAGAGGCATCATCAGAAAAGTAGGGGTGGGGGCTGAATTCAAAGCCTGGGAGCCCAGGAACATGACAGATAAGAGTACTAGTTTTAAAGTCAGCAGTCTGTGTTCAAAATCTTCCAAAAACTTTTTGTCCTTTGTTGAGCAGTTTCACCTCTTGAAGTCCAGTTTTCTGTACAACAGGAAAAAAAATCAACATTGACTTTATAGGGCTATTAGGATTACTGATCTAATCCAGTGTTTCCCAAACTTGTATTCACTACATCTGTTTTCTTGATGCTTTTTTTCATATTTGTATGCTGTCTGTAGTATGTAAAATTTTCTTTATATATACTTACAACTTTATTGATCTATAATTCACATAATATAATTTTCCCATTTAAGGCATACAGCTCGATGATTTTGTCATATTCACATAGTTGTGCAAACATCACCATAGTTTTTGAACACCCCAATTTTCACCAACCCAAAAAGAAACCCTGTACCTTTTAACAGTCACTACCCATTTTTTCCATAACCCACCCCTTCCCCAGCCTAAGAAGCCTCCAATCTACCTGCTGTCTCTATGGATTTTACCCACTAAGGACATTTTGTGTAAATGGAATTATAAAATATGTGGCCTTTTGTGTTAGCTTCTTTCACTTTCACTTAGAGTAATGTTTTCAAAATTCATCCACACTATAGCATGCATCAGTACTTTATTTTTCTGGCTGAATAATGTTCCACTGCATGGATATACTACACCATATTTGTCCATTCATCAGTTTGATAGGCATTTGGGTTGTTTTGAACTTTTGGTTGTTATGACTAATGCCATGAACATTCATGTACAAGATTTACATGGACATATGTTTTCAATTCTCTTGGGTCTATATTTAAGAGTAGAATTCCTGCATCATACGGCAAGTCTATGGTTAGCCTTTTGAGGAACTGCTTGTGTATTCTATCAAGAGATAGCACCATTTATCATTCCCACCAACACTGTATCAGGGTCCCAGTTTCTCCACATTCTCACCAGCACTTGCTGTTGTTATTATTATTATAGCCATTCTAATTGGCGTGAAGTGGTATCTCAGTGTGGTTTTTTTTTTTCTCATTGTGGTTTTTATTTGCTTTTCCTTTCTATTGATTCATTTTGTTTGTATTTAAAGGAGACTTTGTATTGCTATCCTAAGTGGAAAGACAGTATTGTTTACCACCAGTAGAAGGTAACCCATTAATGATATAACTGTTAAAGTGACACTTGTCTGCGTGTCACATGCTGTAATTGATGTTTGCCACATTTGGGGAAACACCGAGAGTATCTAGATAAGGGTCTTATTCATGCTTTATAAATGATAAGCTGTCATTTTTGTCATTTCTCATTATTACTGTTGTTTGTGAGGCATAACCAAGGGATTAGAAGGAGTTTGCTGTGTTTGTTTATTTGTTTGCTTTTCAGAAAGAGGGTAGAGCAGGATTCAGAGAGCACAAAAAAAAAGGTCCTTATTAAAGAATCTAGCTAGTGGGAGGGAGCAGCCTTAGAAACTGAAAACAACCAGTAGTTCAATGGTAAGAATTTGTAAAGTAGGGTTAAGTATAACACTTGAGATCCACATGCTATGCTTTCCCTTTTGTCTTCTTCCAGATCCTTCGGAAAACCCTTCCCCAACTCTTTTTTAGTTTTATCTAAAAATATTTATCAAGCATCAATATATGTCAAGTTCTGTTTCTAGATACCAGGGGTACAGCGGCCAAGAAATTAGACAAAGTCCCTCTTTTCAAGGAGCTTTTTTTTTTCTTGAAAACTTTGTTTTTGTTTCAGTTTCAAAGGTTTTTTTTTTTACTTATTTTGAGAGGGAGAGAGAGAGAGAAAGCTAGAGGGAGAGAGACTCTGCCAGTGAGGAGTCTGATGCAGGGCTCAAACTCATGATCATGATCTGAGATCATGAATGTGAGATGATGACCTGAGCTGAAGTCCAACGCTCAACTGACTGAGCCACCCACGTGCCCCATAAAGGAGCTTTTTTGTATTCTTTGTTCTACAGAGAAAAATGAAAAGGGTAACAGGGTCAGGGAAGGGGTCTCCTTTTGGTAGAGTGGTTGAAGAAAGCTGGTCTGAAATGGTAGCATTCTAGCCCAAGACTTGAGAAGGAGCCAGTCCTGTGGCATCTCAAGAAAAGTGTTTGGGTGGCTTTGGTGGGGGCTGTCATTCATGTTGCTAGGTCTGCCTCTGGACTCATTGGCTGGTGCAAGAATGAGCATGTGATCCAAAAGAGTTAATCAGAGTCTTCCCTGGGATTGATATATAAGTATGTGGAGAAACTAGTTGCATAGTGATTTCTTTGTGACCTTGAGCAAGTCCCTTCCCTTCTTTGAGCCTCATTTTACTCATCTGTGAAACAGAGAGCTTAAAACACATGTCACCTTAGACTCAGCCACCTCTAATTGACAGCTTTTCAAAACAAAGCATCACAGCACTGGCTTCTTTGGGGGGGTCTGTCCTCCCTCCCCCCTTCTCAGACACCCTGAATAACAGTCTTACTGACTGAAGCTGGCTCCTATTTGAAAAGTCTGCCTAACAAGAATTTTATCTTGTAGAGGTTTGATTGATAAGATCCATCTACAGCCTTTGTATTTGTTTCACAACTAGAGTGTGGGAAGAAGGACCTGGGCTCAAAACCTAGTTCTGTCTCTTACTAGTTGGGTGAACCTGAATCAGAATTGTAACCTTTCTGAATCTCAGTTTCTTCATCTAAAAAGTGAGTATAAGAATAGTATTTACCTCATAGGGTCCATTTGAGAAGAAAGTGAGCTGTCACATGCACCTCTTACTCCCAGAGCTTGTGGTTTGTGGATGAATATCCACCTTCCCCCCGGACTGTAAGCATCATGGGAGCATGAACTGAAACTGCTTTTACATGCAAGTTAGCTGTTGTTATTATTATTGTTGTTAAGGTCATTATTGAATTTTGTCTTTTTAAATAGCTACACCAATCTCTTACTAAGATTGTAAAAAGGCCTGGGCTATGATAGGACTTTTTTAGTCTCCAGTGAATGTGTTAGCTTAGGATACATGGAAATAGCAAAAAGAAAAGAGGTCAGATATCTACGTAGCACCTCCAGTATGCCAATCAGTGTCCAAGGAGCCTTCACATCAAGTGCCCATTGACCCCTCACCATAATCCCATGAAGTGGGTGTGACTGTTATTCCCATGGTGAAAATAAGAAATTGGAAGCCCAGAAAGGTTAAGAGACTCATCCAAGGTCACACAGCTAACAAGTGACTCAGATGAAATTCAGACCAGCCTGGGTCCAGAGGCCAACTTCTTCCTAGTTCTTCAAGATGTAATTTTTCACAGGTTATAGGAAGAATCTGTACTTAGGAGTAAAGGAGGTGGGTGTTCTCTGGCAATTTAGAAGGAAAAGAGAGATGCTGCACGTAAACTGAGGCAGAGCTTTTGTGCAGAAAGGATGATCTTGGGCTAAAAACAGGAGGTATCTACTTGTGTGACCCATAGTGACCAGAACCCAAGTACTGCTTGTTGAATGTCACTGTGTGCTATGCCCAATGCTTAGCCATACAAGCATTCCCTCACAACAGTACCAGGTGATGGGGATGTTAAAAGCCAGACCTTACAGATGGGTAAACTGAGGCTCTCAGAGGGAAAGGTATTTAGTACAGGTCACACAGCTAGTAAGGAGCAGAATGTGTTTGAATGCCCATCTGCCTAGTTCCAAAGCCCATGCTGTTTGACAAAACCAAACAAAATGAAGTAAATGCTGCCTTTTCTAGTGCAGGATCTTCAAGGGTAAATCAACAGACAAAAAACAGTGGACAGCAAAAGAGTTCCCCAAATCAGTGGGGTGTTTTCTTGCACCCCTCCTCACACTCAGACACACTCCAGCCTACCTTTCCCAGGCCTTTTGTTACCTTTCCCATTCTGTGTGCCTGGGGCCCTGGGGATCTTTGAAGACGATGATGGGATTCCTTCAGATTTTTATCATTTCAATGATAAAGTTAAAATAGCTTAAAATTATAGTTTCCTATACTAGGAATATAGAAGAAAACTGATGCAGCATTTGCTTCTATTGAAGGTAGACTATTTTCAAAGACGCTTTTTTTTTTTAAAGTTTATTTATTTGGAAGAGAGAGAGAGAGAGCGAGCGCACAGGGTAGAGGCAGAGAAGGGGAGACAGAGAATCCCAAGCAGGCTCTGTGCCATCAGCACAAACAGAGCCCGATGTGGGGCTCGAACTCATAAACTGTGAGATCATGACCTGAGCTGAAATTAAGGGTCGGACACTCAACCAACTGAGCCACCCAAGTGCCCCTCAAAGAAGCTTTTTTTATTTTTTTCCTAGCAGGAGAGAGAAGAAAGCTGAAGACCAAAGTCAGGACCTCTGGATGTGATAGCTAATTTAAAGACAGTTAAATGACCAACACAGGTCTGTTATGCTAATATCATCACCCTGCAGCCTGTGGTTTTCTGGGAAGTGGGTGGGAAGTCCTGATTTATTTCATTTGCTGATTTCCCATGTCATTTTCCCCTTCCTCCAAGGAGCCCTCTATGACTGACGACTCCAACCAAATTCTCTTTCCAGCACCCTGTTAGGCTCCATCACAGCACTTTCCACATAGTAAATCAACCTTTTTTTTTTAAAGTATGACGTACAAAACAAATGCATATAAGCCGTAATTATACAGCTGGGTGAATTTTCACAGGGTGAGCCACCATAACTAACACCCAGATCGAGTAATGGAACAAGGCCAGCACCAGAAGTCCCTCATGCTCCCTCGCAATCACTATTGCTCCTAAGAAGAGCTACTGCCCTAACTTTCAACACTATAGATTAATCTTTGCTGCTTATGAACGTTATAGAAATGGAATCCTACTGTAGGTACTCTTGGGTCTGGCTGCCTCTTCTACTCAGCATTACTGAGGGGATGGGAAGAGCTTCATCCATGTGGTTATAGTTTGTTTGTTCCTGTGGTGTTAATATACTGCAATTTATTCCACATTTGATGGACATTCTAGTTGTTTCCACTTTGGGCTATTAGAAATGGTGCTGCTGTGAACATTTTTGTATATGTCTTTTGATGAACTTATGCACACATTCTTGTTGGTTATATTTCTAAGAAGTAGAAATGCTGGATCTTAGGGTGTGTGTACTTCAATTTAGTAGATCCTGTCAAAGAGTTTTCAAAATGGTTACACAATTAACCCTTTTACCAGCAAAGTATGAGAGTCATTTTTGTTCCACAATCTTGCAAACACTTATTATTCTCTACCTTTATAATTTTAACCATCCTAATGGCTATGCAATGATGGGTTTTTAATTAGCATTTTTTCATTTCTTTGATGAGTAATTATATTTAGCACTTTCCACATGTCTTTTGACCATTCAGATGTCTTCCTTTGTGAAATGCCTGTTCAGGTTGTTTGCCCATTTTTCCATTGGATTTTCTGCTCCCCCTTTTTTGAGAGAGAGAGACAGACAGACAGACAGACAGACACAGACAGAGACAGAGACAGTACACATGGGAGAGAGGCAGAGAGAAAGGGAGACAGAGAATCCCAAGCAGACCCCACACTGTCAGCACAGAGCCTGAGGTCAAGCTCAAACTCAACGAAACTGTGAGATCATGAGTTAGATGCTTAACTGATTGAGCCATCGAGGTGCCCCGGATTTTCTGCCTATTTTATTTACTTGTAGGAGTTCCTATTAAATTTTGATACACTGGGCCTCCTGGGTGGCTCAGTTGCTTAAACATCCAACTTGGGCTCAGGTCATGATCTCACCATTTGTGGGTTTGACCCCCTCATCAGGCCCTGTGCTGACAGCCTGGAGCCTGGTGCCTACTTCGGATTCTGTGTCTCCCTCTCTCTCTGCCCTTCCCCTGCTCACACTCTGTCTCTATCTCTGTCTCTCTCTCTCTCTCAAAAATAAATAAACATTTAGAAAAATTATGACAGAAGTATTGTCAGATATATATATTAAATGCATTCTCCCACCTGTGGCTTTTGTTTTTAATAACTTTGATGTTGTATGCTTTTGCTTTCAGATTAAGAAATTTTTGCATGCTTAGTGGAATATAGATATTTTCTTAGGTTTCCTTCTAAAAGTTGTATGGCTTTACTTTTCACATTGAAATCTGTAATCCATCTGGAATTTGTTTTTGTATATGACAGGAGCTAGGAGGCAAGATTTTTTCTCTTATGGTTATCTAACTGCTCTGGCAGCATTTATTGAAAAGATATCTTTTTCTCCACTGAATTTCAGTTGACACTGTTATTTTAACATATATGTGTGGATCTTTTCTGGACCCTCTATTTTGTTCTATGGGTCTATTTGTCCTTGTGCCAGTACCACACTGTCCTAATTATTATAGTTTTTCCTAAGGCTTGAAATCTTCAACTTTGTCTGATTATCTAAGATTGCCCTAGCTATCCTAGATCCTTACATTTCCATATACTGTACATCTTAAAAATAAGCTCTCAATTTCCAGTAAAAAACCAATTGGGGGTTTTGATTGGGATTGTATTGAATCTATAGATCACATGGAGGAGAATTAACATCTTGACAGTAATGAGTCTTCCTATCATGAACATGGAATCTCTCTCCATTTATTTAGATCTCCTTTCATTACTTTCAATCACGTTTTGTAATTTTCAACGTAGAGGTCTTACACATCTTTTGTTAGATGCATGCTTAGATATTTTACATTTTTGATGATCTTGTACATGGTATTTTTAAAACTCCATTTTCCCATTTCTTGTGCTATTATATGAAAATACAATAGAGTACAATTGATTTTTCTAGTTTTATTGCAGTATAATTGAAGTACAGTAAGCTGTACCTGTTTAAAGTGTACAATTAATATGTTTTAACATACATATACACTATGAAACTATCACCACAATCAAGATAATGAAGACATCCGTCACTCCCCAAACTTTCCTCATAACAACTTTATACAACATTTTTTTCTACCCCCGTCTGTCACTATACAACCAATCTGCTTTCTGTCAGTGTATATCAGTTTTCATATTCTAGATTTTTTATACAAATGGAAATTCATTCAATATTTACTTTGGAAAGGGTATGAGTTCTTTTCACTAAGATAATTATCTTGAGATTCAGTCAAGTTGCTACATGTATCAATAGTTGGTTCCTTTTTTGTTGCTGAATATTCATTATACAGATATAACACAGTTTATCCGTTCACCAGTTGATGGATATTTGAGCTATTACTAGTTTTGTGCTATTATAAATAAGGCAGCTGTGAACATTTGTGTATAAGTCTTTCTATGGACATTTACTTTCAGTTCTCATGTCTTGAGTAAATAACCAAGCACAAAATGGCTGAGTCAGATAGTAGGGGTATATTTAATTTTTAAGCAACTATAGTCTCATTTACAGAGTGACTATACCATTTTATGTTCGCAACAGCAGACAATGAAAATTCCAAATGCTTCACTAACACTTGGAGTGATCAGTCTTTTCAATTTTAGCCACTCAGAGTGGTTGCAAAGTGGTATATCATTGTGGTTTTGGTTTACATTTCCCTAATGACTAATATTGCTGAGCATGTTTTCACGCACTTATTTACTATCTTCTTTGGTGAAATGACAGTTAAAATCTCTTAACATTTTTTTTATTGTACTCTTTGTCTTACTATTGAGTTGTAAAATTTTTAAAATATATTTCACACACAGATCCTTTGTTGAATATTTGTTTTGATATTATTTTCTCCCAATTTGTGGCATGCCTTTTTATTTTTCTAACAGTATCTGTTAAAAATGAAAGTTTAATTATGATGGGAACCAATTAACTAATTTTTTTTGTTATAGTTTATGCTTTTTGTGTCCTATTTAATAATTTTTTAGTCAAAGCTAAGATCACTAGAGTTTCCTCTCGGAAGTATATAGCAATTCAGGTCTTCCTAAAGAAGGAAGAAATGTCTCCTTCTTACATCTAAGGAGCTGGAAAAAGAACAACAAATAAAGCCCGAAACCAGCAGAGGGGAAATAATAAGGATTAGATCAGAAATCAATGTGATCAAAATTAAAAAAAACAACAACAGTAGAACAGATCAATGAAACGAGGAGCTGATTTTTTTAAAGAATTCACAAAATTGACAAACACCTACTTAGATTTATCAAAAAGAAAATGGAAAGAACCCAAATAAATAAAATCATGAATGAAAGAGGAGAGATCACAACCAACACTGCAGAAATGCAAACAGTAATAAGAGAATATTATGAGCAAATATATGCCAACAAATTGGGCAATGTGGAAGACATGGACAAATTCCTAGAAACATATAAACTACCAAAACTGAAATAGGAAGAAATAGAAAATTTGAACAGACCCATAACCAGTAAAGAAATTAAATCAGTAATCAGAAACACACCAACAAACAGAAGTCCAGGGCCAGAAGGCTTCCTGGGGGAATTCTACCAAACATTTAAAGAAGAGTTAATACCTATTCTTTTGAAACTGTCCCAAAAAATAGAAATGGAAGGAAAACTTCCAAACTCATTTTATGAGGCCAGATTTACCTTGATTCCAAAACCAAAGACCGTACTAAAAAGGAGAATTACAGACTAATTTCTCTGATGAGAATGGATGCAGAAATTCTCAATGAGATGCTAACAAACTGAATCCAACAATACATTAAAAGAATTATTCACCACAATCAAATGGGATTTATTCCTGGGCTACAGGGCTGGTTCAGTATCCACAAATCAACGTGATATACCGCATTTATAAAAGAAAGAATGAGAGCCACAAGACCCTCTCAGTAGATGCAGAAAAAGCATTTGACAAAATACAGCATCCTCTCTTGATTAAAAAAAACCCTCAAGAAAGTAGGGATAGAAAGAACATACCTCAACATCATGAAGACCATGTATTGCTAATATCATCCTCAATGGGGAAAAACTGAGAGCTTTCCCCCTAAGGTCAGGAACATGATAGGGATGGTATTGGAAATCCTAGCCTCAGCAATCAGACAACAAAAAGAAATAAAAGGCATACAGATTGACGAGGAAGAAACTTCCTTACTTAAACTTCCACTCTTCACCAACAATGTGGTGAATACTTTCACCACCAATACTTTACATGGAAAACCTGAAAGACTCCACCAAAACTTATAGAACTGATACATGAATTCAGCAAAGTTGCAGAATGTAAAATCAATGTACATAAATCTGTTGCATTTCTATATACCAATAATGAAGCAGCAGAAAGAGAAATCAAGGAATCAATCCCATTTACAATTGCACCAAAAACCACAAGATACCTAGGAATAAACCTAACCAAAGAGGTAAACGATCTGTATAGTGAAAACTATAGAACACTTATGAAAGACATTGAAGAAGATACAAAGAAATAGAAAAACATTCTATTCCATGCTCATGCATTAGAAGAGCAACTATTGTTAAAATGTCTATACTACCCAAAGCAATTTACACATTCAATGCAATACCTATCAAAACAATGCTAGCTTTCTTCACAGAGCTAGAACTATTCAAAAATTTGTATGGAACCAGAAAAGACCCCACATAGCCAAAGTAATGTTGAAAAAGAAAACCAAAGCTGGAGACATCATAATTATGGACTTCAACCCATATTACAAAGCTATAATCATCAAGACAGTATAGTACTGGCACAAAAACAGACACATAGATCAATAGAACAGGATAGAAAACCCGGAAGTGGACCCACAAATATATGGCCAACTAATCTTTGACAAAGAAGGAAAGAATATCTAATTGGAAAAAAAGTCTCTTCACCAAATGGTGCTGGGAAAAGAGTGACATGCAGAATGAACCTGGACAACTTTCTTACACCATACTCAAAAATAAATTCAAAATGGATGAAAGACCTAAATGTAAGACAAGAAACCATCAAAATCCTAGAGGAGAACACAGGTAGCAACCTCTTTGACCTTGGCTGTAGCAACTTCTTAGTAGACATGTCTCTGGCAGCAAGGGAAACAAAAGCAAACATGAACTATTGGGACCTCATCAAGATAAAAACCTTCTGCACAGCAAAGGAAACAATCAACAAAACTCAAAGGCGACTGATGGAATGGGAAAAGATATTTGCAAATGACATATCAGATAAAGGGTTAGTATCCAAAATCTATAAAGAACTTATCAAATTCAACACCCAAAAATCAAATAATCCAGTGAAGAAATGGGCAGAAGGCAGGAATAGACACTGTTCCAAAGAAGATATCCAAATGGCTAACAGACACATGAAAAGATGCTCAACATCACTCATCATCAGGGAAATACAAATTAAAACCACAATGAGATACCACCTCACACCTGTCAGAATGGCTAAAACCAACAACTCAGGCAACAACAGATATTGATGACGATGTGGGGAAAGGGGAACCCTTTTGCACTGTTGGTGGGAATGCAAACTGGTGCAGCCACTCCGAAAAACAGCACGGAGGTTCCTCAAAAAAATTAAAAATAGAACTACCCTATGACCCAGCAGTTGCACTTCTTGGTATTTATCCAAAGGATACAAAAATGTTGATTCGAAGGGGCATATGCATCTCAATGTTCATAGCAACCCTATCAACAATAGCCAAAGTATGGAATGAGCCCAAATGTCCATTAACGGATGAATGGATAAAGAAGATGTGGTATATATGTACAATGGAATACTACTTGGCAACCAAAAAGAATGAAATCTTGCCATTTGCAACAATGTGGATGGAATTAGTGTGTATTATGCCAAGCGAAATAAGTCAGAGAAAGACCAGTATCGGATGATTTCACTCTATGTGGAATTAAGAAACATAGATGAACATAGGGGAAGGGAAGGGAAAGTAAGATAAGAACAGAGTGAGGCAAACCATTAGAAATTCTTATTTTTTTTTAATTTTTAAACTTTTTTTTTTATTTTTGAGAGAGACAGAGTGTGAGCAGAGGAGGGGCAAAGAGAGAGGGAGACACAGAATCTGAAGCAGGCTCCAGGCTCTGAGCTGTCAGCACACAGCCTGACACAGGGCTCAAACTCACAAACTGTGAGATCATGACCTGAGCCAAAGTTGGACACTTAACTGACTGAACCACCCAGGGACCCAAGGAGACTCTTAAATACAGAGAACTGAGGTTTGCTAGAGGTGAGGGGAGGTGGGGGATGGGCTAAATGGGTGATGGGCATTAAGGAGGTCACTTGTTGGAATGAGCACTTGGTGTTATATCTAAGTGATGAATCACTAAATTCTAAAAACCTAAAATTCTCCTAAAACCAGTAATACACTATATGCTAACTAACCTGAATTTAAATAAATTTTTGAAAAGATCACTAAGGTTTCCTCTCATTATTTCTGCTGGAAATTTTATAGTTTAAGCTTTACATTTAGATCCATGATTCAGGGGTGCCTGGGTGGCTCAGTGGGTTAAGTGTCTAACTTCAGCTCAGGTCATGATCTCACAGCTCGTGGGCCCAAGCCCCATGTTGGGCTCTGTGCTGACAGCTCGGAGCCTGGAGCCTGCTTTGGATTCTGTGTTTCTCTCTCTCTCTCTGCCTCTCCCCCCACTTATGCCCTGTCTACCCTTTGGCTAAGAAATAAATAAACATTAAAAAAATTTTAGATGCATGATTCATTTTGAGTTATGGTGTGATTTGATAATGATCTAGTTCATTTTTTACTTTCAAATATTCAACAGTTTCAGAACCATTTGTTGAGAAGATTATCCTTTCCCCATTGGACTGTCTTGGCACCTTTGTTGAAAATCAATTGACTATGTATATGTGGGTCTATTTGTGGACTTTTCATTCTCTTTCACTGACATTGTATCTTTGTACTGATACCACACAGCCTTGATTATAAAATTGCTTTATAATAAATCTTGAATCCAAGATTTTTTAAGTCCTTTAAATTTATTCTTGTTTTTCAAAATCGTTTTGGGTATTCTAGGTCCTTTGCATGTCTATACAAATTTTAAAATCAGTTTTTCAATTTCTACTAAAGAAAACAAAACAAAACAAAAAAACCTGCTGGGATTTTGATTCAGATTGATTGAATCTAAAGATCATTGGCATCTTAATACTGATTTTGCTAATTGACAAATGTGGTATATTTATTTCTCCATCTATTTAAGCTTTCTTTCATTTCTATTAGCAGTGTTTATTATTTTTGATATATAAGTCTTGTGTATCCTTTATTCAAAGCTGTATTTCATATTTTTGATGCTGTTATTAATAGTCTTTTTAAAAATATCAATTCTCAATTGTTTCTTACTGGTATATAGAAATACAAGTAATTTTTATATGCTAACTTCATATGCAAGCTTACTTATTACAGTATTCTTTAGGATTTTCTATAAAGACTATAATGTTACCTGTAAGTATAGTTTTATTTTTTTTCTTTCCAAACTGCATGCCTCTTGTTTCTTTTTCTTGCCTAGTGCAAGAAACCTGGATGGAACCTTCAGTAGAATATAACATAGAAATGGTAAGAATGAACATCTCAGCCTCTCTCCTGATCTTTGTGGGGAATGTATTCAGTCTTTCATCACTAGGTTTGATGATGTTAGCTACAGGTTTCTATAGATCACCTTTGCCAGGTTGAGGACATTCCCCTTCATTCCTAGTTTCTGTCATAAATAGTTGTTGGATTCCGTCATGTGCTTCTTTCTCTTCCTTCTCTCCTCCTCCTCCTCCTCCTCCTCCTCCTCCTCCTCCTCCTCCTCCTCCTTCTCCTCCTCCTCCTTTTTTGGCATGTATTGAGAAGATCACATGTGGGGTTTTTTTTCTCTTCTTTTTTGGTCCATGGTCCATAAGAATGGTGAATTATATTGATATTAAATGTAAAATTAACCTTATGTTCTTGGGGTGAACTTTACATGGTCCTGATCCTTTTTATATTATAATTATGATTTACTAAAGTTTTATATTTTGTATCTATGTTCATGAAAGAGATTGGTGTGTAGTTTTGTTTTTGTTTTTGTTTTTTTCTTCTAATGTCGTCTGGTTTTGCTATCAGGTTAATGCTGGCCTTGTAGAATTTGTTGAGAAATGATCTCTCCTCTTCACTTTTCCAGAAGACTTTGCATAGAATTGATTTTTTCTTTCTTCAGTGTTTCATTGAATTTACCAATGAAGCTCTGTGCCTAGAATTTGCTTTGTGAGAAGCACAAAAATAAGTTCCTTAGTAGATATATTTAGGATATATACTTATTCTTGAGTGAGCTCTGGAAATTTGTGTCTTTCAGGAAATTTGTCCATTTCATTTAAATTTGTTGGCATAGATTTATACATAATATTCCCTATTAATCTTTATGTCCCTCTTCTCATTTCTGAAGTTGGCAATTTATGTCATCTCATTTTTTTCTGACAAATCTGCCTAGTATTCATTTTAATGATTCTATTAAATAAGTAGATTTTTATTTTATGTTTCTATTTCATTGGTTTAATTTTTTTCTTCTTAATTTTTTCTGTTTATTTGAGGTTTAAACTGCTGTTTTTATTCTAGTTTCTTAGAATAAATTTGAGTAAAAAGTTAGAAACTTAAGTCATTGATTTGAAATTCTTCTTTTCTAATGTAAGCATATATTACTATAAAATTCCATGTAAACACAATTATAGCTGCGTCTCACAAATTGTGATATATTGTGTTTTTATTTTTATTCAGTTTGAAGATTTTTTAAATTCCCTGGTAATTTCTTCTTTGGTCCACAAGTTAATTAGTAGTGTGCTATTTAGTTTCCTATATTTGGGGATTTTCCAGATCTTTCTATTACTGACTTCTAATTTAACCCTATTGTAGTTCAAGAACATAATTTATGTTATTTAAATCCTTTTAAATTTATTGATATTTTTAATTGATCCTGTATCTTGACAACTTCATTTATTAGTTTCAATTTTTTGAATTGAGCAAGGTTGTGAGCAAGATAATTGACATTCTTATCTTGTTACCAACCATAGGGAGAAAGAATGCAGTTTTTCATCATTAAAATCTGTGCATATATTGTACGTACTCGTTTTTTGTTTAAAGAAGTTCATTTTTATTCCCAATGCCGAGAGATTTTTATCATGAATAGGTGTTGATTTTATCAACTGTTTCTTAAAAATCTTTTTTTTTTTTTAAATTTTTTTTTTTCAACGTTTTTTATTTATTTTTGGGACAGAGAGAGACAGAGCATGAACGGGGGAGGGGCAGAGAGAGAGGGAGACACAGAATCGGAAACAGGCTCCAGGCTCCGAGCCATCAGCCCAGAGCCTGACGCGGGGCTCGAACTCACAGACCGCGAGATCGTGACCTGGCTGAAGTCGGACGCTTAACCGACTGCGCCACCCAGGCGCCCCTCTTAAAAATCTTTTGAGACAGGATTTTTCCATTAGTGTGGTGAAATGTATTGATTGATATTTTAATATTAAGCCACGCTAGCATTTTTCAAATAAACTTGACTCAGTCATGATATATTATCCTTTTTTTAAAAAAACATATCACTGTATTCAATTTTCTAATACTTTAAATAGGATTTTCACATCTCTATTTTGACTAATATTGGACTATAATGTTCTTTTCTTGTAATAACCTTATTTAGTTTTGGTATCAGGGCTGTATTGGTCTCAAAAAGTTAGGGAAAGTTTCCTCTTTATTTTGAGGATAAGATGATGTAATATTGGTCTTTACAATGTGTAGAAAGAGTTGTATTTTTTTTCTTTAAGAATATAGGATTGGGGTGCATGGGTGGCTCAGTCGGTTAAGCTTTCAGTTTTGGCTCAGCTCACAGTCTCGTAGTTCATGGGTTCGAGCCCTGCGTCCGGCTCTGTGCAGACAGCTCAGAGCCTGGAACCTGCTTCAGAATCTGTATCTCCCTCTCTGTCTACACCTCCCCCACTTGTGCTCTGTCTTTCTCTATCAAAGATAAATAAACATTTTTTAAAAAGAATATAAGACCATTCAGATTTACTCTCTCTTGTCGTTTTAATGTTGGTAAATTGTGTTTTTCTTATCACAGGCCTATTAATTTGCACATGTAGAGCATGTGGTACTCATGTGCCCACATCAGTGGCACCATGAGACAAACAATAGATGAGAAATTGTAAGGCCAAACTAGTTGCCCTTGCCCAGGGGGCATACAGGGACACAGGCCTGCAGTTATCGAGATGGCCACTAGGGGAGGTAGTGATTAGTGCAGATTCTGGGCAAAGCACCCAATGTGTGTAACTGAGATCTTGTGGGCATGTGTACACACAGAGAAGGCTTAGGTCTTTATCGGAAAAATAACAGATATTATTCAACTACTGTAAAATAGAAGATCTTGATATCAGATTTAGAATAAGGTAGGGAGAAGTACAAATATCTAGATCCAAGTTGCACATTTTCTTATACTAAACTTCAATTGGTTTCTAATGTTCCATATGTTGAGGTTGGTCCTTGGTGTGACATTGGGAAGACACAGGGGCTTTCTGGGCCATCTGGGTCCCCAGCGCAACTTGGTTTTCTGTGTGGGGACGTCAGATTGATTATCTTAAAAGCCTAAACTATTCACTTGCTGTTAACAGATAGAATGAGGGAATTGCGTTTTAGAAACTATTTCATCCTGAGAACTTCCTATGCTAACTACCTTTCCTGCTTCATTTCCTCTCACATTCAAATACAAGGACTCATCTTTCCACTTGAGGATAAAGCTGAATTCTTGTATGACATAATCCAAGGAAGGTTTCTTAAAACCTGGAATCATATCTCCAAATTCCTCACACCACGTCCTTCGTGACCCTTTTCCTTTTTGTTCGGGAGAGAGAGATCCCAAGCATCTAAATCCCCACCTTCTCCCTTCCTCCCACTTTTCAAGTTCAGACTCACTATCGTGGAAAATGCAAAAACAAATTACTTGTTAAGACTCTATTAGCAAGCCACTGCCCCCTCAGGCCTAGCATTTTGCATTTTTTGTCCTCTGAATATTTAAAAACCCATTTTAAAAACATTTGGATAAATGAGTTTTTAACCCAAGTTTGAACAATGAGTCTTCTTACATGATTACAGATTCTTGGGAACAGAATTGCTCCGAAGCCAGTGGGCAGTGCAAAACAGGCTCCTCTTCTGAGCCAGCTCATTTATTTGCTTGGGACAGCGAATGCTCTAATCACAACATATTTGGTTTCCTTTGTAATACTGGAATTCCTTAAGTGTCCTTGGATACTTTCCAACCCCCCAAATATTAGTCATGCCGCTTGATGCTCAAACAAATCCTAAAGTCGACGCTCTCGAACACATCCCTTCCTATTTGCATGGAAATTAGATTTTAAAAACATCAAAATGAAAACAAGTTTCATAGACCGTGTCCACAAAATGCCTCTCTATCGGTAAGTAGACTGTAAACTTTACTTCCAAATGGTGGCTTTCAATGCCATTAGTTTAGGATGCTTGAGAAGCTGAACGGGAATTGCAATCTGGAGCACTTCATTGTCAATGGGGAACTTTTCCCTTAGTGGCAGCTTCACTGTTTTTGGCTTTGCTTACGTCTGAATTAAAGCACCTTCAGATTTTTCACTTGGTGCTTTTGTTATACAGTAAACAGATTAAATCATTTTATGGTCTCCTGTCTGTACGATATCACATTGATTTTCAAAAATCAAAAGATAAAAAAAAACCACTAACCATTTTTGACAATGGATAGAAAAATCCATTGCTTCCAGTGTGGGCATTAGGAATGACCATATCTAATAATTCCATCCTGTCATTTTTATTAACTATTTAACATTTTATTAAGCATCTCACATTTATCACATGCTAGCGATCTAAATATGATAGTGCTCGTGCTGGTAGGGAGAGACATATATTTGAATAGAGAGGAATGTGTGATATAATGAAAGCAAAGAATGACTGTTAGATCTATGGGAAAGTGGATAACTTTCTGGAGAAGTAAGGGAAGGCTTCACAGCAGAGGTGGCATTTGAGAAGTGCTTTGGACGTGGAGCAGTGTCCTAGCTGGAAGTCAATATAGGGCATGTGGAAAGACAGTTTGGGTCAGATTTATGAAGATCTCCACATGCCTGACCAAGACTAGTCCCTATCTTCCTTGTGTGTATATGGAAACATTTATCAATTCTTTGGTTTATTCAACTATCTGAGCACTTGGTTCCTGGATGCTGATGGTGCCAGTGGTGTGCTGGGATCTCCTGTGGGCTTCTTCAGGTCCACCAGGCACCTTTCTGTGCACTGCTCTGTCCACCAGGAAGCTGACCCACGCTGATCACATCAGCAGGCACATCTGACCTCTGGGTACTGGTTAGAGGTAGCAAATCAGAGGCATTAGCAAGAGACCAGAGGGTGAAAGGAGAGAGAGAGAACAGGGTACTGATTGCCCCAGCTCCCTCTCTGTGGGACTAGCCATGGCCAAATCTCCCAGGACACAGCTGCCATCCGCCTACCCTCTCCAGATAGCTCTGTTGGGGTCAAGGAAATTGCTCCCTCTTCTTGACCCTCAGGCCTCAGCTGGCAAAAGCTCCCCACTGTTACTTGTCTTGGGCACTGCACTATCTTTGTTGTTCTACTTAAACTCTGCCAATACCTTTCTAAGCAGTTCCTTTATTAAGCTGTCCTCAGTCACCCAGCTGGGTGTGTGGGCCATCTGTCTCCTCCCAGGACCATGACTCAAAAATGGCAAAAGAAGTCCCAGCTCATTTGAAGTTTATCATCGAGTCCTCTTGAACTTATGTAAGCAGGAGAATGGTCAGATAGGATGTTTACATTTTGAAAAATTACCTGGATGTCAGTGAAGAGAAAGATTTCAATGGCAGAAATGGCCATGGGGCACCTGGGTGTCTCAGCTGGTTAAGCATCCAACTTCAGTTCAGGTTGTGATCTCACAGTTCGTGAGTTCGAGCCCCACGCCTGGAGCTTGCTTCAGGTTCTGTGTCTCCCTCTCTCTCTGCCCCTCCCCCGCTCATGCTTTGTCTCTGTCTCAAAAATAAATAAAATGTTTTTTTAAAAAAGTATAAAAACAACAAAAAAAGAAATGGCCATGAGGGAAGGAACTGTTGCTGCTGTCCTGACAACAGTTGCAGG
Source organism: Panthera onca (assembly GCF_046562875.1). NCBI lineage: Eukaryota > Metazoa > Chordata > Mammalia > Carnivora > Felidae > Panthera > Panthera onca. The sequence continues at coordinate 52,242,600 of NC_138340.1, read as the reverse complement.
TGGCCCGTATCTGGGAAGGACAGGGAGGTAAAAGGGTTGGGCAATGAAAGAGCCACCTGGAAAACCTTATAGGTTTGGCAGTTCCTGGTGAGTGACAAGGAATGGTCAAAGGTAGTGCTTATATCCTGGATGGGATAACTGGGAGGATGTTCTGTTCCTGAGCTGGGGAATCCAGGAGAAAACGGTTGATTGGAAGGGGAGAATAATTCGATGACTTTGGTGTTGACCATGTTAGCTGTGTATTGCTGGTGCAATATCCAGGTGGATGTGCCCAGTGGCTCTTGATATGTGGGTTTGAGTTTGTGGGAGAGGTCAGGGTGGGAAGTACGGTTGTGAACACCATCAGAGTCTAGGTGGGTGTGAAGTCAAGGAAGCAGGTAAGACCACCAAGAGTGAACATGTTGAGTGAACACCGCAGAGGACCTTCAAGAGACCCTGTGGAGTTACGATATGCAAACAGCAGCTCAGCACTGATGCAAGGGCCTGACACTCCCTACACTCAGTAGTGGGTCCTCTCAGCCCCCGGGCAGCAGTTGGGGCCTCACAGCACCCATGTGTCTAGGGAAAACTACTGAATCTATCTTTGGCGACTCAGGTTTGCCAAGTATCCCAGGCCCTTTGTCCTGCTGCCCATGGAGATCCATAAGGAAGAGCCAAGACCTTTAATCTGGGTCTGAATACCCCCAGATGTATTCTGAAAATGTGGCTAAGAATCATGAAATCCCTCAGTGACCAAAAAGAATGAAATCTTGCCATTTGCCACAACATGGTTGGAACTAGAGTGTATCATGCTAAGCAAAATAAGTCAGGGAAAGACAAATATATGATTTCACTCATGTGGAATTTAAGAAACACAACAGATGAACATAGAGGAAGGGAAGGAAAATAAGATAAAAACAGAGAGGGAGACAAACCATAAGAGGAACTTAAATACAGAGAACAAACTGAGGGTTGCTGGAGGAGAAGTGGGGGTGACAGGCCAAATGGGTGATGGGTATTAAGGGGGGCACTTGTTGGTATGAGCACTGGGTGTTATATGTAAGTGATGAATCAATGGGTTCTACTCTGAAACCAATATTATGCTGTATGTTAACTAACTTGAATTTAAATAAATTTTAAAAATAAAAATTTTTTTAAATGTTTCAAATGAAATCCCTGGTATGTTTTGGTAATGTGGCCAGGGTCACCCATCTGATACATGGACACCTTTCCACACCCTCTGACACAGGTGCCTGTGTGCCGCCACAGCTGGCTCACTCACGCCTGCATCTGATTCCAGCTGGTGATGAGGCAGAAGTCACTGTGGGCAGGTAATGATCGAGTATAAGAGGAAGAAGCATCCACAGGAAACAGAAAGCCAGAGGCTTTGAACACGAGCCTTTTAGACATAAAGTGAAAAGAGACTTGAACTTTGAATGATCTAAGTAATGGCTTTGGCATTTTGATGTGCACAATCCCCTCCTCCTCTCTGTAAATCCCTGTACGTGTTCATTCTCACTCACTGACTGGTCTGTAGGGAAGGATCAACATACACGAAAAAGAGCAGAGGAATTTAAGTTACAGTTGTACAACGCTGAGCTTAGAAAGCTTAGAAGAATGGAAACAAATACAAAAGACACGTGGGGAAAAGAGGTGAGGGAGAAGAGGAGGGGAGGGCAGTGGCCTGGACACAGCAGAACAGAAAACAGAGAGAATGTCAGTCATTTCAGGGCAGAAGTTTCTAGTTCTCTCTACATTATGCAAAAGGTGGCATGGAGGGGTTGGCACCTACCCTACTGGCTGGTTAACTGAGTGATGGAGTCAGGAAAGCGTAAAATGAACAATTCACATTTGGAGGCGACAGGAGTACATGGGCAGCCCTGAGAAATGCCATGATATGTCTGATGGAGCATGGCTTCTGTCTTGACTCTGCACCCCTGATTCCTCCCAGGAGAAGAAGCTCCTTGAGACCATACTCATTTGTGCTCCTTGATGCAAATATCATCTCTGGAGACAACCCTATAGCAGGGTTGGCTGGCTTGGTTTTAGGAGAGTGGAGGTTACTGGGGAGTTTACCCCATCTGCTACGTTTTCCAGATGGGGAAACTGAGGCACTTATTGGGACAGAAGCTGTCAGAAGGCACCTCTGCCACCTCCAGCCTTTGCTCACCTGCTGTCTTGGTACTCTTGAATTTGGAGACTCAGCCCCCGCTGCTTTCCTGAGCCAATCCTGGCCCATAGAGGTGTATATGCGATAGGGGAAGAAGGCACTAACTAGGAGTTCTCTCCCCACTGGCACTTGGAAGTTGCACTTTATCTAGGTCTGGAGTCTGAGAGCAGCACCCCCAATTGTGAAGGACTCCCATTTCTCACACCCACCCTTCTCCATGGATTCATCTATGAGTAGAAAGGCAGAAAGTTGATCTAACTTCATTTGGCAACTCTCAGTGAGAAGGACTTAGAGACTTCCAGGGGACCATTCTGTAATAGATTAGTTATGTCTGCCAGAGACACAGCCTGTAGAGCAGTGGGATGCATGCCACTTCTTAAGCCACATCTATTGCCTGCTAGACTTCAAGTATCATTGCAACCTGGTCTCTCCTGCTCCACTTACAAAGTTGGGCTCCCTCTGACATAAATGCCTATGGCAACCAACCCCAAGTGAGATATGCCCACTGTCCCCTGCTGCCCATCCACCTTGGACTGGGTTCGTTTGTCCAGTCTCCACTTCTACCTGATCCCAGCAGGGATCAGAGAGAGTTAAGTGGACAATGCATATTGAGTATTTGGCAGTGTCCACACATGGTAGGTATTCCATAAGTTACTAATAATTTTCTTAAATTCCAACTGTCTTCCTTAATAAATAATAGTTGAGTGCTACTATGTATCAGGTGTTTTCTCCCATTTAATCCTCCTGACTTCCCTGGAAAAACAGGTATTACTATCACAGTTCCCATTTCACACGTAAGGAAATGGAGGCTAAACAGGTGAAATCACCTGGTCAAGGTCAGATAACTTGCAAGTGATGAGCCAGAGATTCAGCCCCAGTCTTGTCCAGCCTCCAATACACAGGCTAAGGATTTTCTATGCTAACACTGATAGGTGTCAGCCTGCATTTCTTGCTCACAGAACATTGAGGCACCTTCCGGGAATCCTTGTGCAGTTCTAGTAGGGCAAAGTCATGGGCTCATGACCAGCATCCCTTCCCACTCCGTGAAACTCTCTGAACCTCTGGCCACAAATCTGGGACCTGAAGAGCTGGCTGTAAGTGCTGTTGGTGCACCAGCCCCCAGCTGCTTTTTCATATCCAGCAGGGAAATTACACTTAATTGCCTTTTAATGCATTTCGGTGAGCATTCATTCTGGTGAATGTCAGTCTTCTATGGAACTTGTTGAAGTAGGGGAGAAAAGACCTTAGTGGTGTGCTTTCAAGGGCTAACTCCCTGGGACTGGGATCTTCACATGGAGGGCACTTCTCGCCTCAGAGGGTGCTTCCATGGCCACCTGGCACCTGGGCCATATGGGTGCTGGCTTGGCTGCCCTGCTCTGCCTTAAGGTGAATTGCTGTGTGCTCTTGGCTTCCTCCTCCACTTCCTGCTGAGTTGATGGATGCAAGTGAAGCAGTCGGGACTTGGAGAGGGCAGAAGAGCAGAGGGACAGTGGCTGGGGTACCCCAGGCATCCTTCATCCCTTTGTCCTCCATCTTGGAGGATATGGTTACTTCCCTCCCCTCCCACATCATAGAGTCATCCCTGGCCCTCCACTTCCTGCACACACAGCCACAGAATCACCCCAATTTCTAAGCTAATCCTGGCCAAGGCAGGAAATACACCAGCAGTCCTGGCACCAACATCCAGTCTCTGCCCACAATTTCAGGCCCCAGGGTAATACCCAGGGAACAAATACTTTTGATTCCCTACCCATACCCTGTCTGCATGTTAGCAGTACCTACTGTGGGGGAATCAGTGAATAAAAACCCCTGTTGGAATAGCTTTGGGGCATGTTCTACTCTGTGTCCCAGGGTCCCCAGCAAGACCAGACTGAGTTACCCACAGGGGTCATGCACTTGATAAGCCATTCCTCCCCTACTGGTATTTCCTCAGATCACCTTCCAAATAAGCAATGTTTGCTTGAACACTTGCCTTGAGTCTGCTTCTGGGAGAGCCAAGCCAAGACACCCTCATACACATTCCCAGAATCCCCTGGTTGCCCCTCAGCTCAGAGATGAGCTCCCCAGAAGATATGTGCTAACACAGCCCAGCAAGGTTGACCTTCCTCTCTCCCTATCCTCTCTTTCTAACTTGTTGTACCCCCATCACCTTCAGGACTGGGGTCTGGCTCCAAGATGGGGCTATAAATATTGACCATCACCTGGGTTCCCTCCATTCTGTTCCATATGTCCCAGGGACAGCAATTTTCAGCATCTACTAGGACTCTTGAATCTGCTTTGACCATGTGGCTGGTGCACCTGCAGTGTCTGAGTCAGGTCTTTACTCTTTCCTTCCCAGGGGTTGGAAGACCTGGCTTAGACAGGAGGAGAAACAATGCCGCAGACAGAGGCAGGACTCCTCAGTGGAAAGACGTGAAGGTTAGGATTCAGACATGTGCTCAGATCTCAGCACTGCCATAGACAAACTGCTCTGCCTTGAGTGAGTTCATCTCTCTGAGATTCAGCATCTTTATCCTTGAATGAGAGGTGACAGTGATGTCTAACTGTCCTCCGTGGCTTGTGATGTTCTTCCATCATAGTAGAGTTGAGTAGCGGCTGCCAGACAGGGATGGCATTTCTCAGCACTCCTTGCACTTAGGTGACTAGTTCTCACCACTGGAATGTCAGTGGAAGGTTTGTGTGTCACTTCCAAGCCAGTGGGGTTAAGAAGGAGGTGTATCTCCTCCACCATCTCTTTCAACTTCCTCCTAGATACAGAAGACTCCAGAGTTCTAATCCTGGATCCCTGAGTCACCACATGGAGTAAAGCTGCCTTCCAAGCAGACACACCAGCACTGGAGCATGTGAGCAAAAAAGTATTTGTTAAGTTACTGAATTGTAAGGGTTTATTTGTTACAGCAGCTGTCAGCCCCCAAACCAATACTTTCTTTCTGCATGTTGTCAAGATAACACAGATAACGGGTACTATAATGAGCTCTTACTATGTGCTAAGCACTGCTCTTCACATGCATTGTCTTATCACATCCTCAAAGCAGCCACATGATCCACATCTTGTATCTGAGGAAGCTATGGCATGGAGAGATGAAATTACATGACCAAGGTTACACAGCTAGGAAATGCTATGTCTGACTATCAATTTAGTTTTTTTTCACTAGGCTAAACTGCCTTCTGTATATGGACAGTATTAACACAGTGCCTGCCACAGAGTGAGTGTTTCCTAAATAGGTAATGTCTGTGTTAATCATGCCAAGCAAAAGGCCAGGGCCTCCTGACATTTATATGGAGCCTCTGTCTAAATGAAGCAAGGCCCCACCTCTCTGGGCAGATGAACTAGACAAGGGCACCCCCTCTGGTGAGGAACACAGACTACGCTTTCAGCCTCACTTGAGCCCTCCACCAAACATACTTGCTGAGGACATAGCCTGCATACCTAAACATTGACTCCCTAGAATCACTGCTCCCCAGAGATGCCCCTGAGTGATTCCTCAACTGGACCCCTTGCTGGTGGATGGCCTGAAATTAAACCTGATGTCCCAGATTTCCTGAGGCTAAGCATGCCCTCACAGCCCTTCCCTGCAGCCAGCAGCCCCTCAGTGGACCCCTGGTCCCCTCGAAGAGGCCTCCCTGAGGCCCCCTGGGACAGCTTCTTGGCCCTTGGCTTTGGCCCAGCCTCCAGCGGGGCTTTTTCTGGCCAGGAGGGTAATAGATTTCTGTCTCTTTTTTGAGGGCCTTTTGTGTGCCCTCAAACCCAGAGCCAAATGCTCCCCTCCAAAAAAAAATAAAGCCGTGTTTCTAGCCCCTGCGTGAGGAGACTTTTATTGCTGGAAGACCCTGGGGGAGCGCTGGCCCAAGGTTTTATTTATGTTAATTGCCCACCCCTCTTCCCGGCCCCTCTGTTCACAAAGCTCCCTTGTGGGACACCAGTGAAGCATCTAATGTGTAGTATATATCGAGGCAAGGGCAACTGCCCTGCATTTCCTGGCCCGTGATTTATGAGGTGAGGCCGGGCTTGCCTCCCTCCTTCCTGCCCTGACCCTGCCTTGTCCAGGAGATACAGCCTAGAATTCTCTCTGATGGGGTTCAGGATTGGGTACCCTGCCACACCACTCCAGGAACCTACTGTGTTTCTTCCATTTGCCCATCAGAGGCTCAAGGAAACCATTATTCCAACTTTATAGGGAAACTGAGGCATGGTTAGGTAGGTACACATGGGTCCCAATTTGGGCAGTTTGGGCCAGCAGAAATTACCTCAACTAGCTTCTCATACCTCTACTAATGAGAATCTTCAGGGAGGTGTTTAAAAACATTGTTTCAGGGGCTCCTGGGCGGCTCAGTTGGTTGAGCACCCGACATCAGCTCAGGTCATGATCTCATGGCTCATGGGTTCAAGCCCCATGTCAGGCTCTGTGCTGACAGCTCAGAGCCTGGAGTCTTCTTCGGATTCTGTGTCCCTCTGTCACTGTGCCCCTCCCTCACTCATGCTCTGTCTCTCTTTCTCTCAAGAATACATAAAAAACATTAAATTTTTTTTTTAAATTTAATGAAAAACATTGATTCATGGGGCACCTGTGTGGCTCAGTCAGTTAAATATCCAACTCTTGATTTCAGTTCAGGTCATGATCCCAGGGTCATGGCATTGAGCCCCACATTGGGCTCCACACTGAGCATGAAGCCTGCTTGAGATTCTGTCTCTCTGCCTGTCCTTCTGCCCCTCTCCTCCACTCACATTCTCTCTCTCTCTAAAAAATAAATAAATAATGTAAAAAGTACTGATTCAATAGAGGACCAACTTTAGTTAGTTAGTTAGTTAGTTAATTAGTAGGTTCTATGTCCAACATGGGACTTGAACTCACAATCCTGGGACAGAGACAGATGCTCTAATGAACTGAGCCAGCCAGCCACCCTAAGGGCCAACTTTGATAAGCCTTGGAGAATTGTTCAGGGATGATGTGGGAGCATACAGAAGCCCCAGCCCCAACCTGAACATGAATTCCATCTTGAAATTTCAAGGATGGTGCCTGGGTGTTTTGCTTTCAATGAGGTCTGAGAAACTCCCAAATATTAAAGGTGAAAGGAATGATGAAATCAGCATAGCCCAGATTTCCCATTTTTCACATGAGTATATTGAGGCTCTGAGGGAAGTGGGGTCTTGACCAAGGTATCACTTCAGGGCGCTGGGGCTTTCTCTGAGGATGGGAGGAGGGAAGGGGTGTGAGGATCCTAGGTGCCTGCAAGAGGTGAGAGAAAGCAGAGGAAGCATATCACCAGCATGGTTGGGGATGGACTTGAATTCTCAGACCTCTGGGAAGCTGGAACTGGTGCCTGAGTCCAGGTACTTTGTCCCTTACCACTCAGTCTTGGAAGACCCTCCCCACTTTCTCCAGATGGGGAAGAGGCCTGCTTCCAGCCTCATCAGGACGTGGCATTTGTAGGCTTGTTTTGAAGCTCGTCAGGCCCCTAGGTAGGTGTCTAGGCTGTCCTAGAGGAGCAAGCTGCAACTTCCCTTAGGCTGTGTGGACAGAGCCCAGTCTGCCTGTCCCCTGACCCTGCAGGCCTACATGGGGACTGCTTTCACGGGTGCCTGCATGGATGTTTGTGTGAATTAAACAGACATAGATGAATGGAAGGGGAACGATGTGCAATTAACGAAAGATGGTGCTTGATTTAGAATTTCCTTTCCTTTCAAGTTTCAGAACTTTTGGTCCAGTGTGAACAGGCAGCTGTGACCCGACAGAGAAATGCTGGACTTGGAGCCAGCCTAAGGGCTCACATCTCAGTTCTGGCACATGGCCATGAGGCCTTGTGCATGCCATCTGCCCTCTCTCCACCTTGACCTTCCTCATCTGTAAAGTCAGGGTCATCCTCTCGTTCACAGCCCGTTGGGAGCGGGACACGAGCCTCTGGACTGTTACACATTTTAGGTGCTGGGTAAATACTTGTTAAATACGAACATAAAAGGGGACACGGAAAATTTGCAGAGCAGACCCTCTCAAGAAGCCTGTCCATACAGAGATTCTGCACAGCAAGCTTTTTTTTTTTTTTTTTTTTTTTTTTTTTTTGAGACATCTGTGTTAGCAGGTATGGCTATTTCTTTCAGTGTTTCCAAAAGGGGTGGGAATGTAGTCGGGTAAATGTTTTCCAAGAAAGAATATGGATTTGTGAATATGGGGAAGTACCTTCCCCAAGGGTTTTCCCTTAATGTTTACTTAAGTATAACAGGTATACAGAAAAATGCACAAATCGTATGTCGTTAGCTCCATGGGTTTAACGGACTGACAACATCCACGAAACTAGCATCCAGATTAAGAAGCTTCTAGTATCAGCATCTCAGGAGCCCCTTTTGTACCCTTCTTAGTCACTTCCCATGCATAACCACTACCCTGACTCCTACCAGGATGCTTTGGAATGTTATAGGAACAGAGTCCTACAGTATGTAGTGTTTTGTGTTTGGCTTCTTTCCTTCAGTGTTTTATCGGTGAGATCCGTCCATATGCTTCCAACATATGTGAGCTTCGGGTGCTCTTGATCCTTGCCGACACCTGTGTTGTCAGTCTTGTGTTTTCGCCACCCTGGTGGGTGTGTAGAGGCATTTCATTGAAGTGTTCATTTGCTTTTCCCTGTGGTGTTAACTTGCCTTTCCCTGATCAGTGATAAGGTTGCGCCTCCTTACATATATACATACTGACCCTTTGGACATTCTCTTTGTAAAGTGCCTGTTCAAGTCTTTTACTCACCTGTCTACTGGGCAAGCTGTCATCTTATTGATTTATAGGAGCCCTTTATGTATTCTGGGTACTCTTCAGTTTTTAGGGATTTTCAGAGGGCTTCCCACCTCTCGGCCAGACATTTCACCCTGAGTACTTTGGTTGCTCTAGTCTTCATGGAAGCCCACAGAATGTGAGCATTTGAGAGACTTACCCCTGACAGCTCTCAGGAACAGCTTAATGCTACTGTGTTCCTCTTCAGAGTGCAGGGTGGCTTGTCTGTACAGAGTGAAGCTGGAGAACTTTATCTCTGGCTCCCTCCCACCTCCACCTTCCTCTGTGCCTCTCCTTCACTTTTTGGTAGCCCACCACCTAGCTGAGAAAAGATAAATTACTTCTCTGGTGACTGTTGACCTGGGGGCCACATTCCTTTTGGTTTTTGGATAGAGAGGAGGGCTGGAGGTGGGGAACTTGGCCTTACAGAGTGGCTAGGGCTTTCCGACTACCTCTCATTGTGCCTGAGATTCCACCATTCATGCTTTAATCCAACATGACAGCAACTAGTTACAACATAAGGGTCTATTTCAGTGTTTTAACAACAGGTTTAGGTGCCTCCGTACATGCCCATCAAGTACCAGCCATGCTCATTGCTGAATCCTGACTAGGTCTGTGGTGCCAGGCTGATTCTCATCTCAGCCTCACCCTTGCCTGGTTCCAGAAGGAATAGCCCCCAGTGACTCCTCTGACCTACTTCCATCCCATAACAGTACCCTTTAGATCTCAAACCTGATGCCAATCACACATTCCTATTCACAAGTCAGTAGGCTCAGATTCCACTTTGCTAAGCTCCATCGTAGAGCACTGTGGGAGGCTAGAAAGAATAAAGTTTTAATGGTGTGATTACAGGTACTATGTTAGGTGTTTGGGGGAAATGTTTTCACAGGGGGCCAAACCTAGAGAAACCAACTGGCTTAAGTGAACCAGTAAAAGGATGAGTGCCATTCTGTTCTTGGACATCTTTTCAGAGAGTGGATATACATTGCTCTCTGCTGTCTAATTGTCCCCAGAGCAGGAAACCAAAAGGTCTTGTGGAAATTATTGCCTTGACATTTTGACTGAGCCATCTCCCCTCCAGGTGGGTGACCCAGAGCCTATTTGTTTGGGGCAGAGACAAAAATAGCATTCACTGGTTTTAAAGTCATGTCCCCCAAAGCATTTCCTTCTGCACATCCAAGTTTTGAAAGGATATTTTTAAAAGGTTAGGCATCTCCTCCAGGAAAGGCATTTTGTTGTCTTGCTTTAACTAAGAATGTGCTTAAAGCTTCCAATTGACCCTGCCAGCCCGAGCAGAAGGAAGATTTCCTCTGCAAGGGTCAGTATGAGGGTAACACCTGAAACACTTTTAAACAAGATTTTTTTTTTCTTAACGAGATACGTTCTCAAGAGGAAAAATTTAAATAATATAGAATATCTGAATACTCATCCGAAATTTTCAGCACTTTGTGGCAAGAACAAGTATGTTACTAGAACCATTTTTATAGGTGCATCAGTCAGCATAAGCTAAGTTATGCCATAATAACAAGTAACCTCAAGACCTCAGTGACTTATAACCACAAAGATTTATTTCTTGCTCAAGCTCCTTGTCCACTAGGGATTGTCTGTGTTTCCATTTCATGTCTCTTTCACTGTAGGACCCAGGCTGACAGAGCAACCCCTATCTGAGACGCTGCTGTCTCACAGTAAAAGTTAAACAGAGCACTCAGTGTCATCAGGCAATGGCTCTTACAGCTTCTGCCCAGAAGGGACACGTGTCACTTCCTCTCACATTTCATTGACCAGAGCAAGTCACCTGGTCAAGCCAGAGGTCAGTGTAAAGACAACAAATATTTTGATCAGTTACACAACCTTTCATGATGGATAAAGGTCAGAATGTTCTTCCGCCTCCACAGACCCTTTATTCCCATGACTCCGTGGACCACTTCACCCTACAGAATGTTCTGTCCCCAGCATGTCCTAGAGTGTGCCCCACAGAATGCTATTCCCCTGATGTCAATAAGTGTCAAGAGACAAAGGAATTCTATGATTAAATAGGTTTAGGACACTTTGGGTTGAACAGGAGTCTTCACTGCAGAGGCTTGCAGAACCTTTAAGAGAACATGCATTGTCAGTTTTGAAGGAGATAGTCAATTGGGCCTACTGCCTGGTCCTTCTAGGTTAGCTTTCCTAAGTTTGGCAGCACATCAGAATCACCTGGGGGAGCTCTGAAGAAATCTTAATGCCCAGGCTCTAGCTGCCCTAGACCAATTGCTAAAGCATTTGTTGGCTGGGACTCAGGGTGGGGTATTTCGTAAATCTCCCCTGGTGATTCCAGTGGCAGCCAAGTTTGGGAACCCCTTCTAGGGGGATGATAAATCTTAGAAACTGGCCCTCCACAGTCTCAATCCAGCAGCAACACTCAGAAGGTACTAGGGTTGATTTGTAGCAATTTCTTGCACCTACTGAGTAGACTATCTTTAGCTAGAATGTTTAGGACAGTCCAGATGGACCAGAGGTATGTAATGACCTCAAAGAACCTGATGATTCAAGGTTCAGATACTAGCAGAAGCCTCCTCCCAGGCAAGTGATAACAGGGAGACTTGATATTTATGTGGGAGTCTTAGCAGTGCTGAGGCCTGAGCACCCTCCCCCCACGGGGGCACATGGTGGAACATCATCAGATTTGTCTCTGAACTGCACACCAAACAGGTCCATTTCTATGACCTTTGCCTTTAAGGAAACAGACTCTTTAACAATGTCAATGATGTCTCTCTGTTAATCTTCCTCCATCCTCTGGGACCCACACAATAATGTGCATGTTCCCAGACTTATCTGGGCACTGGTGTTCCATGGACCCCCACACCCTACAGAATAAGCTTGTCCTAAGGTGTGTAAGGAGAACTTAAGATCCCAGTTACAGAGACGTTCTTCTGTCCCTTGAATCATGTGTCCTTGGTGTTCTCCCCTGCAGGGATGAGATGTCCACTTCCAAGAGGCTCCTGTTAACTAATGCCTCCTTGGTTTGGATGACTTTTTTGCTGAGCCCTGCTATTGCCGGGGACTTCTTGTTGAACAGAAGAGCATTTGATACTAAAAACACCTTATCTACCATCTGGGGTGCTCTCCCCAGTGCATGAAGAAATCCTGAAAGATCAGTTGAAAAACAAAAGGTGAGTCTCTGAATAATTTGTGCTCAGATTCCTCTCATCACTGGTCTTTCAGATGGAGTCAGGAAAAGAGTAGGGAAGGGGCTTGTGGAGAAACCACTGCAACTGTATTCTGCATCAGATTTCAACCCCGTTCATCCTGGGTGGGGCAGTTAAATGTGTAACCACTGAATCCCTTGGTAACTCATGGTGCCAGAGCCATACCCTTGCACCTTGGACATCCCCCTTCCCCACATAGGTTATTGCCCAAACTGTAGGGTAAAGAAGTAATCTACTCCCATCTGTTTCCCCAGCCACCCTGTGGCTCCCCAAGCCTGGGCTGGTGTTCACCCACCTATTTTTCCTCATGATCCAGCACAATGCCCTGGCATAGTACATGCTCAATAAATGTTGTACAAGAGAGTGCAAAAATGGCTCTCATCTTAAAGGACCCCTAATGATCTCAAGGCTTAAGCCACTCATGTCTGTTCCACAGTTAAATTCAGATAAACCTCAAGGAAGCAGAACTAGCTTTTAGATTCCTTTGACATCCTTGATGGGGACTGTCAGTGCAGGTTCAAAGCTTAGCAGCTTTACTGTAGCTGCAGAGGAAATAGATAATTAAGGCCTATGTTTTGGGTTACAAAATGGAATTGGTTCCATTTACGCCTCTCGGTGGAAGAGAGAAATATTTCCATCATCTCAATTTATAAAAAGCAATCTTAAGGCCAAGAAGAGATAAGTGGAGTAATTTCAGAAACCCTCAATTTGGGCAGTTACTTAAATCCCACAAGTCTGAAATCGCTGCACACGAACTCTTCTGCAAGCACTGCAGTTCCCTGGGCTGGCTGGTCCTCAGAGAGATTAATGGGGCAGGTTGAGAGAGCTGTAGCCATGAGGACTGGCACAGGGACAAGGAAGGGATGGGTAAGAGCTGATGGTGGTGGCAACCTTGAATGGCAGGCTGAGTCTGGACTTCGTCTCCTGAGCCAAGATTTTCGTGTGTGTAAGGAATATGTGGAACCATGTTGAAAACACATCTGCCTGTGCCTTCCCCCCTCTTCACAAGATTCTTGTTCAGTAGCTGTGGAGTAGGGAGCTACTCAGGCAAGCAAATTTGAGCAGGCAAGTGACATCATAGTCACCCCAGCCACCTGGGTTTTCTAGTCACTGTAGCAGACACTGTCATGGATGTGCTGCTCTGGCCTCTTGCCCTGACCTCTGTGGTGCACACCTGCCTGACTTCCACCTCCCAGCCCTGTAGCCCTTTCCTAAGGGCTCTCACTCTGGCCACATAGCCACTCTTCCCTCACCAACAGCCGGCCAAAAAGAAAAAAATAACCAGGGGAATTAATGCCTCCTGGAGCAGCTCTGAACTGAATGCTGAAGGGAAGGGGGTATAAATATCCCAGCTCCCTCATCCCTCAGGCAGGATAGCTTGGAGATGTGTGTTCTACACTGTTTTCCAGAGAGCCCTAGCATGACTCTGCTCCAGCTGCCCACGGGAGTCACTTGCTTGATGACATATTCTCAATTGGCGTCCTTCTTCTCTGGTCTCACTTCTCCCTATCCAGCTGTGTTTCCAGGGATCACCTCCCCATACACTGGAACCCTGTCTCAGGCTCTGCTTCTGGAAGAACCCAAACCACAGCAGTCACTGAGAGCTGTAGGACCTTGGACAAGTGGCTTAAACCCCCAGAGTCCAGGTTTCCTTATCTGTGAAATGTGGAAAATGTTACCTAAGCGGGGGGCAGGTGTCACACACAGGAGGCCTGAGAACTAGATGTGACCTGCAAGTAGGTTTTATCTGGTCTCCTGGTGATTTTAAAATAAGTTATTATGGAGTCTATGTCACGCATTCCCAAGAAAATATATAATGTATATATAAGGCATGAAGAATCATGTAAAAACATCTGTGTATCCACCTCCCAGCTCAAGAAATAGCTGAGACTACTGAGCCTGCCCCGCCCCCGGGCTCCCCTCCCCAGCCTACTGCTGCCACCCCTGAGAGGTCACTGTTATGCTGAATTTTGTATTCATCATCTCCATGTTTTATATGCGGTTTTACTTTAGATGTAAATGATATATTGTTTAGTTTTGCATTTTTACAAATTCAGAAGATTTTCATCAAAATCCAGATTTCCAACTTCCTTTATTTTTTTTTTTCAGTTTTTTTCTTTATTCTGAGAGAGAGCGTGGGAGGGGCAGACAGAAAGGGAGAGAGAGAGAGAGAGAGAGAGAGAGAGAGAATCCCAAGTAGGCTCCGCTCTGTCAGTGCAGAGCCCAAAGCAGGGCTCAAACTCACGCATCGCAAGATCATAACCTGAGCTGAAGCCAAGAGTCAGATGCTTAATGGACTGAGCCACCCAGGGACCCCCCAACTTCCTTTAGAAACAGAAGATCTGGCCAAGCTGGACCCACTTTCCCACATGGGAACGATTTCTGGCACTGACTCCTTGGGGACCATCATCTCTGTTATCCCACCTCTGGGCTATGGCATTCCTTCATGTTACCTGCCTATTGTTCTCTGTAGACATGTGAGCTGGCGAATTCTCATTGTGAGAACCTTTGCAGTGAAATAGCTCATAGGACACCCTTTGCAGAGAGCCTGGCACATAATGAGCGCCAGATGAAGTGACTCCTTATCGCCGTCAATATCAATGACAGCTGAGGAGGCAGCAGCTCAGCATTCTTATCTTGAGGCTGATGAAGTGACATGATGCAGCCAAGGCCACCTCTGCAGACAGAGGTAGGATCAGGACTGCAGCCAGCACCGGGACATTGGCAGGAGGATGTGCAAATCACTGGGCCTCCAGGGAATGGCTGGACCACGCTGACCCCCACCCCACCCAGGCCACATGTGCACACCAGCTGAGCCCCACCCAAGCCGCCCCCACCCAGGCCCACCTGCCTCTTACAGAAGTCCCACTTTGAAATCAAAGGCTGGGGCAGGTGGGGGAGGCCTTTGAACACCGGTTCGCATTTCAGCCTCTCAGAGGAGTGGCAAAGACACGCATCAGAGTTCTGTCTTCAGGAGCAGGCCCGTCCATCTGTCTGGGCATGGAGGTGGACATTGGGGCCTGTGAATTGTGGCCAACAGATGGAGCTTTGTTTGCCTCGCTGAGTCCCCAGACCAGGGGCCGGCTGGAGTGAGGGCTCTTTCCTGAGGGGCTGGACTTTCCCACAGGAACAAAGTAGGGCTTGTTAGCTGGGCATGAATCTTGGCGTGGGGCGGCCCGGGCCAGGCTCAGCGCTGCCAGGCGGCGGCTCAGCGATATCAGGCAAATTCCGCCTTCCCCACAGCTGGGGCTGACAGCAGGAAGCCCCAGGGAGGCTCCAAACAAAGGCAGAAAAATGGGCCACGTTTATTCATTCACTGACCAGCCTGGGCCTGGCTGGCCCACGAGCCCTGTCTCCATGGTGACGGGCGGCCTTCAGCGCTCCCAGTTGGCTCCTCCGTGACCACCGCCCCTCTGTTCCTGCACACCCCCATCACACAGGGACACAGCATCCTGTGGTTGCCTCGGTACGACTTTGCTCCATGGTGTCTGGAGGAACATGAGCTAGCCCAAACAAGAATCAAGGGCTTGTAAACAGGAGGAAGCCTTGTGTTGAGTTCTGAAAGCCAGACGTATGGCCAGTTTTAGGTGAGGGGGTGAAGGCAACGGGCGCAAGTCTACACACTGGCTAAGCACCTGCTGCGTGCTGGGTGAGGGGACACATACATCTAGCCAATTCAGCTTGTCCTCTCCAGTTTCATTTTAATACAGCTTGCAAAAGCAGAGGTCTGTTTGAGCCCACTGAGCGGGACACTACTTCTGCCCCAGGGGAGGGGGTGTCAGACAGGGAGACTTCCCAGGTTAATGATCATGACATTGGGTCTTGAAGGATGCATAGGAGTTTGCCAAGCAGGGAGGTAAAGGGCATTCCAACCAGAAGAGTCAGCTTGAGCAAAGGTCCTGAGGCCTGAAAGCATGTGGTGTGATTGGAAAGTAATGGGAAGTCTTTTTTAAGTGAAGAAGGGACATAGCTGGAAACGAGGCAGAAATGGGGGTGGGATGACCACGTGATGTAACTCAGAGAAGCAAGGTCATCTGCTCCCCAGTAACTGCCCAGAATAGGCCTCCAGGACCTACTCTGAGTTTTGAATTTCTTGGGTGGGGGAGGGGACATGAGTTAGTGCATCTCCGACACTTCGCAGTTCACAGAACCCTTTCACACACATACATTGTCTTATCTAGTCCTACAGCCACTGGGCTGGAGGGAATCTGCACATGAAGAAACTGAGACCCAGAGAGGCACCATAGGTCTCTGAGCCATGAAGTGGCCTGGCTGAAAGTCAGGGGCCTGAGTCTGATGCCCACACTCCGCTCATTCTTCCTTGCCTCCCTCTACAGGGAGGTTGTGAAGGCACATGCTTCTGGAAAGGCATTTGTAGTCCAGTAATATCAGTGCCCCCTCAGTGGGCACTGAGATCATGGCGAAAGGCTGGGACACCAAAGGACAAGTAAATAATCATGGTTGCTCCCCAGTCAGTGCTCTTGACTTCTAGAACAATTGCAAAGGGGCACCTGGGTGGCTCAGTCGGTTAAGTGTCCAACATCAGCTTAGGTCATGATCTCACGGTCGTGAGTTCAAGCCCCGCGTTGGGCTCTGTGCTGACAGCTCAGAGCCTGGAGCCTGTTTTGCATTCTGTGTCTCCTTCTCTCTGCCCCTCCCTCACTTGCCCTCTGTCTCTGTCTCTCTGTCTCAAAAATAAATTTAAAAATTTTTACAAATTAGAACAATTGCAAAGAAAAAACCAACAAATTTCCTTCCCAGCACTATCTCAAGCTGGTCCAGGGAGGAGCTAGAAACCTCTGAGAATGGATGGATCTAAATCCCAGGAAAACTTAGAATCTGGAACATGGTGGACATTCCAGGGCCTGGCAGTAGGGACAAGAGAGGATGTCCATGATCAATGACCCAGGAAACACTTTGTCTCTCACAGGCCTACTCCATGTCTTTGGCGCTGGGTATCCCAGATTGAACCAGTGGGCCAGGCCTGTGGGGTTAATCTGGGACCTGATGCAGGCAGGAGATGGGCTGGAGGACAGGAGGCAGGGGACATTAGGACACCGTCATGTTGCTATGGGCATGATGTCATATAGTCTTCACGATAGCCCCCCAAGTGGGGAGATAGTAGGATCGTGATGTCCATGTTATAGGTGAGGACCCTGAGGGTCAGAGAGGCAGGGACTCACCTGAGTCACGTAACTATGGAGCAGCAGAGTTCATACCAGCACCTTTGCTCTTTACACGGTCCCAGGCACCTGCTGGTGGTGAGCAGTTTGCTCACCATGACTGGTTTCCTGGTCCACTTTATCCCCGCCTGGCCAGGCCTCAGTGTCCCTGACCTTCACTTGGAGAAAGGGCCTCTTCTCTACCTCTGTGGGTCCTGGTGTTTATACCTACTTGCTGTTTCTGTGCAACTCTGTGTGTTGCCCTCCGTGCATCTGACTTTTGCCAACTTGACCTTCCTTTCCAGTTCTTTCTGCTCTTTGGAGTGTGATGTTGTTGATCCTGAAATCTGGCCTGAGTCCAATTCACCTGGTCATACTGCTCAGAGAGGGAGGAGAAGGAGAAGGAAGGAAAAGGAGAAGGAGAAGGAGAAGGAGAAGGAGAAGGAGAAGGAGAAGGAGAAGGAGAAGGAGAAGGAGAAGGAGAAGGAGAAGGAAGAAGGAGAAGAAGGAGAAGGAGAAGGAGAAGGAGAAGGGAGAGGGAGAGGGAGAGGGAGAGGGAGAGGGAGAAGGAGAAGGAGAAGGAGAAGAAGAAGGAAAGGAAAAGGATGGAGGGAGGGAGGAAGGAAGGAAGAAAAGGCCATGTGAGATGAGCACCCAAAGCCTCCTGAATGGAGGCTGCATATTGGCCTCTCCCAGAGTGGTTTTGGCTTTGGGCTAAACAAGAAGAAATGACAGTGACGATACCTCTCAACCATTTAGGACACAAATGGCAAACACACAGCATAGGTGCCCTCGGAAGACATAGCTAAGTGACCACGCCACTCTTTCTGGCTTGGCCTCAGCTTCAGAATCCTTCTCAACACAGCAGCCAGGCAGCTACTACCAAGCAGAGCGACACCCGCATTTGTTTTCCCCAGTCTATCACTTTGTGATCTCTGAAGAGCTTGCCCACTTCTGAGCCTCCTTTTTGCCCCATGAATCAGAGCAGGTGTAGCTGTCTTCATTTTACAGATGAGGAGGAGGCCAGAGTGACCTCCTCTGCAGCACACGGCAACTTAATATCAGAACTATGGGTGACAACGGAGGGAATCTGGGCTTTCACTCTACTCAGGACCTGTTTACAAGTCCCAGTGTGATCAAGGTGGTGGTGTTTGAGTGGATTTCTCTTTCCTTCCTTTTTCTTTTCCCTGGAATCCCACCCAGTCCTATCTTTCACTGCTTTGGCCAGGGAATGAGTCTCCTGATGTCATCCAAAGATATTAGTCATCGCTAAATCTGGCCATTGCCCTGAAGCACCCAGCCTACTGGACTTCCTGAAGCACGCGTGACCACTGCTACTGCAAATTTGCTCTGACAGCCGCTGAGAAGGAGAGGCAGGCAATTTTTGTACAGCTCTCCTGGGCCAGAGGGAGCTGCTCAGGGAAGCTCCCTGGGCTGGGGGGCTGGGGCACCTTGAGAGCAATGAAAGCAGCCTAGGGGGTGGATGCACGGCCCCTCAGCTGACTGTCGATTCTGGGTCATGGGCATTGATGACTCAGGCTCCCTGACCTTGCACATTTGTCGGCTGCTGAACTGAATGAAGCCTCATTCTCAGAGCCTCTACTGGGTATCTCACTCTTGTTCTCTTTTGACCCTCCTTGGTATCTCCATGCTGAGTGACTGTCAACTATCTACCACCTACCTACCTAGATCCCTATCACCTGCTTGCAGGTAGCTGTGTTTTTCTATTCACCTGCTGGGACATCCACCAGGCACCTCCTCTTTGCTGCCCGCCTTGCACCTGGGTGGGAAGGTCTCACCTGTTTCCACCCCACTTACCAGGCTTGTCTTCTTCTCCATCACCTACAGATAGGTACCTCCCCAGACACACCTGCCTTGCTCTTGCTAGATGGCATGGGGAAACCTTCAGCCTCCCTTCTCTCCCAGGTACCATGAGCTCTTTACACACAAACTCACCTTCACCTTTGTTGACTTAGCTCTGTTCCAGAAATTGCCACCTTTGCAGTAACAAATACCTATATTAGCTACCAGGTGAAGTGACAAGTACTTGTCATGCATTCACCCATCTCAGTCACTGGAGGCTGTCTTTTTTATTCTGTATCAGGCTCCAGTGAGCACATGTGGCTTGTAATTTTATAGACGTGGCTCACCTTCTCCTTCCTCCACCTCAGCAATTGTACTAATGACACAAGTCCTTGTTTACTGAGCACCTACTCTGTGCCAGGCACCGTGCTAGGGGCTTTACCTGCATGGGCTCACAGAATCTTTGCTATGTTCTTACAAGAGAGGTAGGATGCTCCTCTGTTTCTCAGATGGGGAAGCAGAGATTCAGGAATGGAGGTCACTTTGCCCTGGGTCACCCAGCCAGTAAGTGGCAGAGCTGTGTCTAGAAGACAGGATTGTCTTTCCTCCAGAGCCGATGCCTACCTTGGTACGCTGCCCTTCCAACCAATGAGGGACAGGTTAATGACATCTACCATCCAAAATGCTTGAAACTTTGTTGGATGGTCCTGTCATGGTCCTGTCCTCAAAGAATTGATACTCTATCGGGGGGAACAAAAGCACTCACATTGCCAGCCAATATTTATTGAAATATCATTATCAGGAAAAATGGCAGAGAGGTTTCACTTCCCCTTTAGAGCTGATCATTTGGTGATGTTGGCTTGAGTACTGCATGGGACAGACGTTGATTCAGCTGGGGAAAGTTCAGTGGTCAGTTATTAATGTCTGGGGCACAGCAGTGGGTAGTTAAGGTATGTGTGCCACAAATTTCATTTCTCCAGATTTGCACACAGTGGAAAACGTGGGGGTTTCTAATGAGTTCCTTTAATTGTGTAAAGCAGACGGTAGAGGAAAGAGAAAGAAATGCATAATTGGAAAAGGCTGCCTGAAGGAGGTATGCTAGGAGCTATTTAGCGTCACGGCACCCCCTGGGGTCTGAGCTATCATCTGGGCCAGGTTGTATTTACTCAGAAGCAGTAAAAACACGGATTCTTCCCCATGCCTTGGTTCCCTTCTTTAAAAGAGTTAATTCTGTCAAATTAAGATGTAGAAGGTCTTGTCTGACTCCAGTGTTCCTAATAATATATGTCCTAGGGTGGAACACTTTACAGCTCTCAGGCTTCTCTCTTATTCATCAGCTCATTTGTATTTCACAACAGGCTCATGATGCAGCCATTGTAAAGATGGAAAAATTGAGGCCAGAGAGCTTGGGTGTACTCCTTACCCAGGTCTGCAGAGGAGTTACCTGAACCTAGTTTTCCTAACTCCAGTCATTCTCCATTCTGAAAACATATGTATATATTTCCAAATAATTAGGGAATGTTAATTATGTTTAAATGTTCCTCAGGTTATTACGTTTAAATGTTCCTCAGGTAATGTTAAGCCTAAGTGAGACCAGTGCTAATAAGTTTTTATGACTGATTCAGAGGAGGAAATAGAGGCTCAGAGAAGTTAAGCAACTTGCCCAAAGTCACACAGCCAGAAAATAGTGGAGAATTCCATGCCAGGAAGGCTGACTCTATAACCCATGTGTTTATCATGGTCCAGGTGCTCTCCTATACTACTTAATTTAATGCTTTCAGCAACTTTATTCTTTAAAACACTGAGGAAACCAGTCCAGAAAGGTTAATCAGCCCAAGATTGCAGAACTCGTCAAAAGCAGCTAATAATGTCTCTATCTTGATTAGATTTAGGTGCAAAAGTGTGTGCGTTTGTCAAAACCCATGCAGTGGTTCACTTAAGATCTGTGCATTTCACTCTGTATTGACTGTACCTTAAAAAAAGCTGAAGTCTAGTCATGATTTAGAGCATAGGTATAGGGGTGTTTACAACTGTCTAGGAAATGCATGAAAAGTAGGACTGGTGGCTAGAGGGGTCATAAATAGATATGGGATAACGGTGGTTGGTCTATGGGTATTCACTGTAAAGTCCTTTCAACTTTCCTGCATGTTTGAAATTTTTCATAATAAATGTATGTAGGAAGGCAGTAACTCCCATTAGACTGTGAGCTCAGTAAGAACGGGGATCTTTGCCTGTTTTGTGACTACTGAGTGTCCAGCACCTAGAATCATGCCTGGCATGAAGCAGGTTTTCAATAAATATTGGCTACATGAGAAATGATAGTATAGTGTCTAGTCTCTCGCTTTAACTCTTAAACTAGGCACTTACCTAGAGAGGATTGGATGATGTCTGTGAACCAGGGCGGGAGGCAGGGGAGGCGGAATGTTGGGCAGGGTAGGGTGGATGGGCATGGTGGGGAGAGGTCTCCAGGTTTCCTGTATGTGAGCCCGCCCTTCTGGGAGCAACAGTAGGAGCCCCATACCCAGGAATCATTGTTGCCAGAATGTTGTATGGGCTTGTGCTGCCCTCATGTGGCAAAGTCGAATATTGCACTTGGGTTGGAAGGGCCTCTGCCCCTTGTGCCTACTGGGTGGTACTCAGGAGGGCTCAGATGGTGCTAGGGCAATGCCTGGTCCAAAGGGGCTGCATCTCTGGACCTGGAGCCACTTCTTGGCATTTTCTGTAGCAGCTTATGGTTCTCCAAGTGGGGGTGTGGATCTCCCATGACCTCACTGCCATCCTGAAATTTGTATTAGTAATTGATCTGAATTAGGTACCCATCTGCTAAGACTCTTCCATGGTCTGCCTAATTTGATCATTGCATTGACCCTGCCAGGAAGATGGCATGATGGCTCAGAGAGATCGAGACCACACAATAAGTTGAGGACAGGGAAACTGCCGCAAATATGGCAAAGAAGACACTACCCTTGGTGGGACTTAGAGAACCCTAGCTCTGGAAGGCTGGCGATGAGTTGGGCAAGTTTGAAAAAACCCCAGTACTCACATGCACACCTTGAGCCCTGTTCCTGTCAGTGAGGCACCATGGGTGGCATTCTCCTGCCCCTTCCACACCCTGCTGGACCCCACTGTGTGATGCTGGTAATGCTGTGTGATGTCTCTCTGAGTCCTGCCTCAATTGTCAAATGGGGATAATAATGTCCTTACCTTGTAGGGCTGTCATACACATAACTGAATACAAATAAATCACAGTGTCAGGCAGACAGTACATGCTCAGAAATTACTCCCCCAAGACTATTACATCCACATGGGCAGGGATTGTGTCTGTTATGTTTATTCCTGGGACCCCAGCATGTTTGGAGGGGTCAGTCCTCAAAGATTAGCAAGATAAGAGTTAGGAGTATGGTCTTTGCAGTTGGAGACCTGAGTCCAAGTCCTGGCACTGCCTCTTCAGTCCAAGTGACCCTGACAAGATAACCTAAGATTCTGTTTCCTTATCTGTAAAATGGGGATGAACACCTACTCTACAGGATGGTACAGACAAATGGGCTAATGTGAATAAAGCACCTGGCATAGTTCGTGGTACCTAGCCAATGCCCAAATAAATGATAGCTTGTAGTCGTATGATTCTAAGATGGGTGTTCAATGTTAGCTGCCATTGTTCTGAGGAATAGCAACAATAATCCCTTGGTTGTACTAATTTTCCCTTCAAAACTGCACCATCTGCAGTTATAACCTGACCTCGTCTCAGTTCACGTGTTGGGTGGAAGAATAAGGTCAGTGATGGGGGTGCCCTCCTGCTCCCATGAACTCAAATGACCCTGAATCAACAGCACAAGGTCACCCAGTCATCGGGGTGATGATTAATTTTATGCATCAGCTTGACTGGATCACCAGGTTCCCAGATTAAACTTTTTTGGGGGGGATATACTGGGTATGCCATGAGGGTGCTTCTAGAAGAGCACCAGAGCACAGAGCGCCTTTTGAACCAGCAGACTCAGTAAAGCAGATTGCCTTCCCCAGTGTGGTGGGCTTTGTCCAATCTGTTGAGGGCTTGCACAGAACAAAGGAGGAATTTGTCCCTTTTTTTTTTTCTTCACAGCATAAGCTGGGACATTTCATATCACCTGATGTTCCCTGGCCCTCAGACTGAGATGTATGTCATTGGCTCCCTGGGCTCTCAGGCCTTTGGACTCAGGCTGAATCGTGCCACTGGCTTTGCTGGGTCTTTAGCTTGCAGATAGCAGACTGTGGGACTTCTCAGCCTCCATAATCTCAAGAACCAGTTTTTAAGTATCTACTGCATCCTGAATGAGGACACAAAGAGAAGGGTAGTATTCAACCCAAAAGGAACATTCATCTGCAAGGCTGGAATTTCTGACCCCACAGATGTGGGGATAGGAGACCACATTTTTATGCCTCTCATAACATATACTGGGGATAAAACCCAGTACCAGACACACAAAAGAATGTCCTACAAGCCCCAGGAGAGGAGTAATGATGACTTTACTTTAAGACCTGGTGTTCTGTTTCAGAGTCTGAAGTGGTTCAGCCTCTCTGTCCTTGTCCACAGTTCTGGGTTACAGAAGCTGCGTATTTGCTGTTGACCCTGAGTGAGGTTTTTTCTTTCTCCAAGCTATATTGTGATTTTTGCTTCTGAGAGTTGGCATCAGGATCCAGCTATCTGTTATTGCTATGGTCACCAGAACCTCTCAACCTTTCCTGCATTTATAGCTGATTAGCTGCACCGTGATGAGCCCCATAAGGGACTAAGCTTTAGCCAGACCATAACCACAGACAGTTTTGGACAGAGTGGGGGCCCATAAGTTGTCCAACCAGCAAGGAGCTGGGACAACCACAATGACTGTTACTCATAGAAAGTTAACCATTTGTTGGTTTTTAAGTAGCTCCTTGATTGTAGGCTTTCTGATGGGAAAAAAAGGAAAAGCAAGATAAAGAGCAAAGAACTTCAGAGCCTAGAGCCTTTGTGAAAAACTGGTTGGGGACCATTAGATGGGGATACCTGCCGGAAGCCCAAAGGATCCAGTGTGGCCCTCAGAGGAGGAGTTGTAGTCCGACAGTCCCCAAACTTGTCACACACCTGCTTCCCCTTCAGAATATGAGGCATCACCTCAGGGTGACGTTGGGTAGTTCATTTCATTTCTCTGGGGCTCGGTTTTCTCACCTATAGTATGGGCACAGTAGGAGACCAATGGTCTCTAGAATCAGATCCACACAGGACCCAGAAGTCAGCAGCAAGGGAGGTGAGTGGGTGATGCAGTGGGATCTGGAATCTCAGAGGGCGATCAGTGATAGCCACTTTCAGCTCCAAGATTCCATTTTTCAGTGTCTGCATGTCCCAGGGAGTGCAAGGCTCCAGTCCCTTAATGCTCAGAAGGAGATTGGGGACAGGAGATGGCCAGGCCAGGTTTGCTGGGCATGCTGAGCAAGCTCGTCTCCAACCCGCAGACTCGGCGCTCTCCAGGGTCCTGACCTGGCCCTGGCTTTCCTTCTCTGTCCTGGATGCTGGCTCCAAAGTCCAGGTTCCTGGTAGCAGGATCCAGGGCTCAAGAGCAGCTTTGGCATGGCACCCTGCAACACATTCAAAACCTATCAGCTTTACAACTGATTTCTGAAAATGGGTTTTACATTCCCCCCTGCCAACAATGTTTTAAAATGGCTTATTGAACCACATAAGTCTAGAACTTTTTGCTTTTTATTCTTTGATCACATTTGTCTGTCAAGTCACATATTCTCTCTTATTTCTCTCACCTTTCTTTATATTAAAGAAGATTTTACTTTTAAGTAATCACTGCACCCAACGTGGGGCTCAAACTCTCAACCCTGAGATTAAGAGTCACATGCTCTTCTGACTGAGCCAGCCAGGTGCCGTTTCACCTTTCTTTTTTCCTTATTTCTCCTCTCTCATTTTCTCTGTCTTTTCCTCTCTTCTCAGAATGAGTGTCCTCTTCCTCCAGGAGGGGAAGGATTCTACTCATCTTCTTAAGAAATGATACTCAATGACTTCATTTTATTCACAATCTGGATTTGAATTTAAGTAACTCTGAAGTTCTCCAGACTACAAAATCCTTATGTCTTCATAAGCTGCCATGTTGTAAGAACATGTTCTTGCCCTTTGGGGCTGAAATCTATGATTGGGAATGGCTTGGCCCCATTTCCTAAACCATGCCCAAATCAGAGCACAAGAACTTGGTTGCAACATCCATTCATCCAGGGAATATGTATTGCATCCCTGGTATGTGACCCACACTGCTGTAGGTGCAAGAAATGCATCCATGAAAGAGACAGGCACAAGTCCCTGCTCTCAAGGAGCTGACATGCTCATGGGGGAGATGATATAACCACAGTGTAGGAGGGCACCTTTCCTGTTGCTAGACAAAGCTGAGAAATCATGTAGAAAAAACACACATCCTTCTTCGGAACCAAGAATAAGATATTCCCAAACATCCAAAGTGGTCTCAAAGGGTGTTGCTCTTGGGTGCAGTTTCAGGTATTTATCCTGGTGGGTGCAAGCATCAGGGGTGTGGGCCTCCTTATTAGAGGAAAGGGCAGTGACAGGTCCACAGGAGAGAAAGCAACAGGGAAGAGTTTATTTCCCTCAAGCCCCTTACTTGTTCCAGGTGTCAGAGAATTGGGAAGAAGGAGGGGCCAAGATTTGGGTAAGGAGGGAGGAGGTCTGAGGTTACTAGGGCTTTCAAGGGGTGAGCTCTGGGTCAAATTAAGCTCCATTTGAAGGTAGATTGGCTCTTTCCCCCAAATTCACATCTTCCTAAAGCCCTAGATAGCAAGATGTCTGAAAAGGGTTCTGAATGTTCCTACTGCTAATGCTCATGGCCTCTTCCCAAAGCACACTCCCAGTCACTTTGTATGTAGTTGTGAAATTGTTCAAGCCTTTGGGAAGGCCACTGGCCTCTAAGGATTAGACCTGCATGTTTTGATCTAAGAATAGCAATTCTGGAAATTAATCCAATGAAATAATTCAAAACTAGGGAAAATGCTATTTTAAGGGGAAAAGTATATTTATAGCAATGGCAATTAATACTGTGAAAGACCAAAAACAATACAAATGTCCTATAGATGGGTTAATTGAATCATGGTATGTTAATTTGGTGGGATATTAAATTTATCACAAAAATGATAAGCCTAGGGCTCCCAACAGATACAAATGTCAGAAGTCCTCCAGATCAACTGTTTGAGCGGTGAGGAGTCTGACTTCCAGAGAGCAGAAGTGACTTCTCTGAGATTGCACACAAGTCCAGAAGCAAGCTAGGAGTAGCCTCAGGGCTGCCTTGCAGTCTGGCTGCCTTAACACCTTTCCAGAATCTTCCAAAGGAAGACTTATCCCTCACTTGGAAAATGAGTTTGAGTTTTTGGGGAACACAGTCAGGACATTAAGTGCCACGAAACCAGGGACATTCCATGCCTTTGAGTGACACTGAGAATGTCAGCGCATCTCCACAGCCTTCTGGTCCTGAGCACTCCATGCGAAGGCCTCAGTGGGGAGCTTTGGGCCGTTTTTTTTTTTTTTTTAACCTCTCAGCTTTATTGAGGCTACTTGACAACTGAAATTGTATATTAAATGTGTATACTGTGTTTTTTGTTAAAATGTATAATGCTTTGATTTAGTATCCATATATGTTGTGAAATGATCACAAGTTAACTAACCTATCCATGATCTCACGTCGATATGAGGGTGTGCGTGTGAATGTGTAAGATCTCTCTGAGCAAATGTCAAGTGTGCAGCACAGCATGATTAACTATAGTCACCATGCTGTAGAGCTCCCAGGTCTCTAACATCTCTGACACTTGCTGATGTCTCTTTTCACAAAGAGCAGAGATGGCTGGGGAGGTTCTGGCCCAGAACCCCCAGCAGGTGACAGTCTCTGTCTAGAATTTAATCACTTTGTTTTTGTGTTCATTTTTACAGCTGCATTCTAATTATGGCTAGTCACACTGGTTTCCTATTTCTGGTAACATTATAAGATTTCTTTAAAAATACAAAGGTGGTGCTTTTAAAGGACGATACTGAATGAAAGGGGATAAAGGGGGTGTACAGATGTGGCAAACAGTGGGCAGTGGGATCAGAGTGGAGGATTCCACCACCCTGAGGTGCTTTGCAGCAGAAACATTTATCAGCATGTGCAAGGAATGATTAGGGGAGAAAAAGGGATCCA
Organism: Panthera onca; assembly: GCF_046562875.1. Taxonomy (NCBI): domain Eukaryota; kingdom Metazoa; phylum Chordata; class Mammalia; order Carnivora; family Felidae; genus Panthera; species Panthera onca. The sequence continues at coordinate 52,215,348 of NC_138340.1, read as the reverse complement.
AAACTGTATGTGCACATTGATAGCAGTTATGTTAAGGATGATGAGGAAAGAAAAAATAAAGTGATACACTAAATTTTAGGCAAGGAAAGGTTTTTGTTTTGTTTCATTTGTTTTAAAAATAGAGGTTTGGACATGTTTGTAGACTGCGGGGAAAGATTTGATAAAGAGGTGTACATTTAATTCATACACTCACTTATTCTATAGTATGTATTAAGCACATACTTTTGCCAGGAAACATACTAGGTACAGTAGATACAGTGAACATAAACAGAAAAGGGTCCTGCATTCAGGGGTTTGTATCCTAATGGGAAAAGATGGCAACAAATAAAAAAATAAATATATTATGTGTCTGGCGATAGAAAATCATGAGAAAACATAAGGCAGGGAAATGAAGATAGAGAGTAATGGAGAGGGCTGGGATGTTATCTTTTAGTGCACGTTCAGAGGAAGCTTTACTGGTGAGGGATATTTGAATAAGTCTGACCTGAAGTGAGAGAGTAAACTGTGGGAGTAAACTCTTCTGGGATAAGAGTGGTCTCAGTGGAAGAAATAGTAAGTGCAAAGGCCCTGAGGTAGGTGCGCTTGAGGAACACCTAGGTGTGGTTGAGGTGGAGTTAGTCGGAGGAGAGAAGCAGGAGAAGACTCAGAGATCAAGTGGGGCTGGGTGGGACAATGTAAGCACTTAGGCTTTTATGCAGAGTGAAATAGGATCTACTAGAGGGCTTGGAGCAAAGAAGTGTTGATATCCGACTTGCATTTTATGTGCGCAACCTTCCACACTGAATTGAGAAAAGACTGCAGGGGTAGGGCAAGAGAAATAGGGGAGGAGGCTATTGTAGCAGTCCAGGCTAGAGATCTCAGTGGCTCAGCTGGGGGGGGGGGGGTGGTTGTTGTATATAAGCACCAAATCAACAATAACATGAATGGTAATTACTGGGGTAATTAATGGTAAGGCAAGAGGCTACAGAAGGCAGAAGGGAGGAGGATCAGGAGGACTGGGGAGTGAGAAGTGGGGAATGAGCCTGGAAAGGGTGGGAGGATAGTCCTTCCTCTGGGGAGGAAGGAAACGCAGATCATTGAGGAGCAGAGACATGTGGGGGAGGAGCTAAGAGAAGGTGAGGAAGGGCAGGAGCCTTTTCCCTGAAAACAGGACCCAGGGCTTATTGCAAAAAATGGCAGAGAAGGGGAGATGCTCAGGCAGAAGGAGAGCCGACCTTCCCTATTGTGAGCCTTGTGAGGTGCCCTGCTAGGTTCATCTCTGTCTACTGAAGCCCCAGTAATGGACCTGGCTCCACGTGGGCACCCACCCAATGTTTGAGGGAATAAATGGATGAAATGGATGGAAGGAAGGATTGGTAGATAGGAGGATGGGAGAATAATATGCTAGAACAGGAGCCAGAACTCCTAGTTCAAAGTTACTTTAAAATAAAAGTGTGGATGAAAGAGTAAAAAAGTTTTGAACAGTGAGTTGGGGAATAACAGATTTGAATCAGATTTGAGTTGATGAAGCCAATTTATAGGTCAAAGTTTCCTTGGAGGATCAGAATGAGAGCAGAAGGAGTTAGTATTCTGAAGGGATGTTTTAATCAAGCTGCCTAGCCTGATAAATATACTTCTTTATCCAGTGTGAGGCTGCGAAATTGCATCATTCCTGGAGTTAGGGAATCTGGGTTCAAGTGAAGCAGCTGTTCCCCTTAAGTAGGTACAGAGCTTGGTCTGACAGAACTTGGTCCCCTGGGGGAATATGAGCTGGAGAGACAGGTTGTCAGGTGCCCAGCCAAACAGAGCTGCACCCCAGTCTTGGGTAGAATCAGTTTTAAACATAAATTGAGTCCTATGACATACAACCTTTGTCTCCCCTATATTCAAGCTTATTTCTTCCATTTCTCACTTCTCCAAGGTGCTCCTAGGAAACCAAGCTAATTTGATAGGCTAATTCATACTAGAATGTTAATGGTTATTGAGAAAATTGGGCATTCCACTATCTTCCACCAATTAATAGGCATTGAAACTAGGATTCATAGAGGGAAAGTAACTTGGTCAACCGAGAGTAGACAATAGGCTGGTGGGGAACTATTTAGAGATAATGCCTGTACTGAGTCTGGAAGGTACAGTAGGTGTTAATAAATGAAAGAGAAGAGAATCCTAGGCAGTGGGAATAGCATGAATGAAGGCATGGAAATAGAGGGCTCTTCAAGCTGTTCTGGAGGCATGCGGCAGGATGAGGCTTGGAGAAAGATGAGGCTGGAGAGGTGAGATGTACCAAGTCACACAAGGAATTTGGATTTGATCTTGTAAGCAGTGGGAAGCTCCTGACAAATTTGGAGCCAATCATATTAGAAGCAGTAAAATATAGTGGTTAAGAGCTTGGACTCTGGAGCCAGACTGTGTGGGTTCAAATCTTGTCTGTGACACTCATCGGCTATGTGATCTTGGGCAAGTTACTTCACCTCCCAGGACCTCAGTTCCCTGTCTGTAAAATTGTACCTCCCTCGTAAAGGTTGCTGTGAAGACAGTAAGTGTTGTATAAATGCTAAGAACCATGCCTAGCACATACTGAGTACTGTGTGTTTCTATGCCGATAGCCTTTACTTCCTCCTCCGCCTCCTTCTCTTCCTCCTTCTTATCATCATCATCATCATCATCATCATCATCATCATCCTATTAGGTTTTAGAAAGACTCTTCTAATCTTTTGGGGGTAATGTTTCTAATGTTTTGGGGGGTAGATAGGAGCAGGGTCAGACTGCAAATAGGAAGACCAGGTGCTGTAATTGAAGTAGGGTGGAGCAGACTATAGCTTGAAGGACAAATCCAGCCTGCCACCTGTTTTTGTAAAAAAAGTTTTATTGGAACATGGTGGTGCACACTTACTGACATACTGGCTGTTGTTGCTTTCACTCGATAGCAGTAGAATTGAGTAGTTGCAGCAAAGATGATCTGGCCCTCAAAGCTGAAAATATTCACTCTCTCGCCCTTTACAGAAAAAGTTGCAGACCCCTCAGGCCAAGAGGCAGTTCAACTTTGGAGCAGGGGACATGCTTTTGTTTTCCTTCAGCCATCTTTGGAAGGGACTGCCCACCCCTTCTAGGTTCAAAAGACACCTGGCTCTGTGTTTCCCAGCAGAGGCATCACGAACAGATGGGCAAGGTATTTCCATTCTTTCACAACTCAATTTCCTCTCCGGTTAGTTTGTACTGCTTTATTGTTCTTTTGCAAATTAATTCTTGCATCTTCAAATCTGTAAAGGAAAAAAATATTGAGAGCAGCCCATGACCTTTCTGGCAGTTTTCAATTTCTTTCCTCTTCATTTTTAGCTTTCATTACCCCCAGGATAGCATCTAATTATTTCTTGAATAATCACGTCTCTTGGGCTCGGAGGAAATTTGAGAAGTTTGCTCCCTATTATGTCTTCCAAATTAGTTTCTCTTCAATTTTGGTGCACTTTCTTTTGTCTTTTCATCTTGGTTCAGCCAAAAATAGTTTCTCAAATTGAGTGCTAAATTCTTCGGGATTTCGTTCACTTCAATTAACTTTCCTCAGGACTCTCTTTGGTTTTATAAATGAGGTCTCTGCTCATCAGGATCTTGGTCCTAGGCCACTGGGCTGCCTTTTCATGCCAGCCTCGCCTCTTGTCTTCATCCTTTGTGAGCGAGGGGGCTGGGAGGGGTATGGGGAAGGGTGAGGGCAAGTGTAGAAAGAGTCAGAGAGTCTAATGTGTCTCGACTTTGGTGTTTACAAGCTGAGGGATATTGGGCAAGTTGACCTTAGTTTTCCTCTCTGTAAAATGGGGGGAGATGCTGACTGCATTGAAGAGCATAGTGATGAGAGGTATCAGTATTTTAATGATGGATGTTGGAGAGCAGGCAGGCTGGTGGGGGATAACAATCCTTTCTTGCTATTTATGGGCCTTTAGGAGAGTTACCCACAGTAAAGACCACTCTGAGAGTCTCACAATCCAACAACCAAGCCCTTGGCATCAGCTTCACTTACAGGAGAAATTCAGAAAGCAAATGATGATACTTTATTAAAATTGTAGTAATATTGTCTGTATAGTGAAATGATTTTCAGTGTACAGATTGCGTGCACACCCACTATGTTATTTCTTGGCTCCTGGAACCCTGTGGAGTAAGCCTGAACCTAGGCATCAACCTGTTTTACACATATGGAAACTGTAGCCCAGAGAAATGAAGTGACTTGCCCAAGGTCACACAGCTAACCAGGGGTAGAGTCCTTTACAACGCTGAAACTTATCTTTTTCTTGGCACAGGCTTTCTCCTTCCTTTGTTAGTTTTTTTTTACGGTTTAAGTGTAGAGCATTGTCTCTTAAGGATCCTTTTGATGGGTGTATATTCCAATTTCCAGACAGTCCAAAAGCCTGGAGTGGCCCAACCTGAAGTAGGGTTCTGCATGCATGAACCCCACTGGACCTGAGGTCCCAATCCAGCCTGAGCTGCTGGAGGCCAGGAGCTGCGTCATCTGGACACCCCCAGCTCCCAGTACATGCTGGCCCCTCTCCAGTGGCTCAGAGCACACACAGTGAGCTCCACACGTGACATCAGGGACACTGGGTATCAGTCTTAATTCTTCCACTTTCTAGCTGGGTGGTCTTGGACGAGTCCCCAGACCCCTGGGGGCATCAGTCTCCTCATCTTATAAATGGGGGTAATGCCCATTCCATAGGTTGGTGACAGGGTTCAAAGAAGAGAACATGGGAACATACCTGCAACTGTATTTGTCATTTCCCAGGTGCTCATAAAAATTGGGGGTCCTGTTGCCCTCTTGCCTTGCCCCTCCTCCTGCCTGAACTTCCACCATGAAAGCCTTACTGCCTATCATTCTTTTGGGATCCATTCATCAAGACTTTTCATGAGATTAAGTTTTTACAAACTAAGAGGATGAGTGGCCGCGGATGGGGGCAGGACCCCATGAAGGGAGAGAAAGGAGAGAGTAGGAGATATGATTTCCTCCACAAATTCATGTTGGATGAGCCCTCTTCTCCCGCCTCTTTAAAATAGAGAAATATTGGGGCGCCTGGTGGCTCAGTTCATTAAGTGTTCGACTCTTGATTTTGGCTCAGGTCACGATCTCACAGTTCGTGGGATCGAGCTCCGTGTCGGGCTCTGGGCTGACAGCTTGGAGCCGGCTCGGGATCCTTCTCTCCTTCTCTGCCCCTCCCCTGCTCACTCACTCTCTCTCAAAATAAATAAATAAACTTTAAAAAAATTTTTTTAATTTAAAAAATGATTTTTCTCAAGGAAGTATCTGTAGGATTTGAACTGATGACCCAAAGGATCTTATAAGACCAGGAAGCCTCTATGGCATCAAGGCTCAGAAGCACAGGCTGGGTCAGGAGACCTGAGTTCAAATCCTGTCTCTGCTTCATCCTGGCTTTGTGGCTAGGGATTAATTACCTCTTCTCTCTGTGCCTCAGTTCCCTCCTCTATAAAGTGGGAATGATAGCTCCTAGGCCCGGGGGAATGTGAGGATTAATCAGTGCTGGGCACAGAGTAGTCAACACTACATAGAATAAAATAAGAATAAAAATAAAAACACAATAAAACACTTAAGATTTGATTATAATATGGAAATATAATAATAAAATATATGCTATATAAATGAGCAGTTGTATATAATCCTTCTGTTTAATCCAAATGTCTCTGAATGGACCCTGAGTGGTAAAGACAGACCAGGCAGGAAGTTGTTATACAGCTGTTTTCGCTGTCTGATAAAGCATCTACACTCTCCCTCTGCCACCCCGTCCTCACAATTATCACTTTCAGTGGGTGCCTGATATTCCCTTGACTCTCCTGCCCAACAGCCAATCTGGATGCTCATTTTGTTGTTATCAATGACTCCAGCTGTATTCAAACTTCTTGGCACCTGCAGGATGTCCTTCCTGGGGTCTCAAGTCCCTCTGTTGACCTGCAAGTTGATGATTGAAGAATCAGGTGGGAGGAAGAATTCTCAGGGGAGGGGAGAGAGTGGTGGCCTTGCATTATCACAGAATCCCAAAGGCCACTGAGGTTCCTAGGAGTCAGGCCCAGGCTAAGGGACCCTGGGGTGGAGCCAGGAGAGGCATCCGCTCTGCCTGGCCGCTGTGGTGGCACCTAGCAGCACTGGGTGGCAGGCTTGTCCTGCTTTTAAGGACACCAGTGTCCCCACAGTGCACAAGTGGAGGGGAGCACTGTCCCTCCTCTGCTCATGCCCTTCTCTGACCCCCAAGTTCTCCCCCACCTCTGTGCTCACACCTTCTTCATTCCTAAAAATGTCTTGGAATTGTGACAGCCCTCATCATGCAGCAGGCACAGGGCTCAGTAAGCATTTCCTCTATTTAATCTCATGTTGTATTTGCCACTAGTCCCAGGTACACATAGTGTGCCCACTTCACAGGAGAGCAGACTGAGGCCCAGAAAAGTCAGGGCACTTGCCCACCCAGCATGGGGGGAACCCAGGTCTGGTTCCAGAGCTTGCTTCCATGTCTGTCAGAATTTCCCAACTGGGTCATTCACCTTGTTCACTAGCCTTGGCTCCAAGCCTCAAGGATTAAATCCACTGCCAAAGGGTCATGTTTTGCATTTCTTGAATATATTCAAAGGGACTGGAATTTGGTATCATCATTTATTTGCTTGAATGCCTCTTTCCACCAGTCTGTGTGAGGCAGGAGTCACATCCGATTCACCTTTGGGTCTCAAGCATCTGACTCACATCTGAGTCACCTCTTGGAGCCACACACAGATCTGGTGCTCCATAAATGCTCCTAGGAGTCAACACTTGAGTCCTGCTTCTGCCAGTGCTTTGAGGAAGGAAATTATGAAAAGGGAGTCACAGCACTTTCTGGAGGCAAGTGGACACTCTCCTCCTGGAGCTCAGTTCTGAGAGATGGTGATGGGTCCACTCATATGTCCACGTTGCCTCATGCACACCATGCCATTCAAGGCTGGGATCACTGTCCCCCTCTCCCAGATGAGGAAACTGAGGCAGGTGCACACATGTATGGGAGGTGAGGAGAGAACCGGCAGCCATCCACTCTTGACCAGGCTGTTGATGTGGGTCTGGTTACCTCTGCCCATGGTTTCCTAGCTTTGTGTCTGGTACAAATCCCAAGCCCTGGTCAAGCCATTCCAACCCATTTCATCTTGGTCTTATCTTCTCTGCCTCCCAGGAAGATGCTCATGTCTGTCATTCTGGCAGGCCCTGCACTGTTTCTTCTTGGTTCTAATTTTTGTGTTTTCATTGGGATACCCTGGCACCTCCTTCCAGCCTCTAGCTGAATGCCGTTGCCCCACAAAGCTCCTGACCTCACACTTGGCTTGAAGTGCAGACATCCCAGCCACTCTCTCTTGCCTGCCTCGTAGGAGCAGTGGCTGGGCCCTGAGCGGCCGTAACAGTGAAGATGCCCATGATTTTCCTCTGCACACCTGTCGCTCCAGGATGCTTCTAACCAGTGAGCATCCTTCTCCCCTGAGACTTCTGCCAGCTATTCTGCCAGCCTGTGACCCCCAGCCCTGGCCTCTGCTGACACCCCATATCCATGTCTGGCATTTTCGCCATAGACATCTTTGCTGCAAGCATCTTCGCCTTAGAAACAATCGGCTGTGAGGCAATTTCGCAGTAAGGATAAAACAGTGAAAAGTAAAAGAGGAACATTAGAAAGGATAATGAATGAAGTGAAACATGAAAAAAAATTAATAAAATTATTTCTTTCTTCCTTTGTTAAGAGAGGTATCAGTTTTCCAAAAACTGGGATGCATATGTGTAACCGATACGCCATCATTTTCTAGTAGGGGAGCCTGGGTGGCTCAGTCGGTTGGGAGTCTGACTTCAGCTCAGGTCATGATCTCATGGTTCATGAGTTCGAGCCCCGCATTGGGCTCTGTACTGACAATTCAGAGCCTGGAGTCTGCTTCGGATTCTGTGTCTCCCTCTCTCTCTGCCCCTCCCCTGCTCACACAGTCTCTCTCTCTCTCAAAAAGAAATAAACATTAAAAAAAATTTTTAATAAAAAATGAAAATAAATAAATAACACAGTAAGCAATCTAGCTTTACACTCTCTTATTTCCCATTCCCCAGTAAGTTTGATCCCTATATTTTCCATATATACTTGTCATCCACTATCTTAAGGCCACCCCAGCTACTCGCCTCTGTAGATGATTATGAGGGCTAGCTAAGATTTATACGATATCAAAATGGAAACTTTGTCAGTGGAGAAATGAATCCAAGCTGTCACCCAGATATTTTATTTTTTACGGCAAAGTTGTCTTATGGCCAATTAGTTTTGTGGCAAAAACGCTTATGGGAAAGATGTCTACAGCTAAGATATGTTGGACGAAACTATCTGGAACTCCCCCCAAACCCCATTTCTTGTGCCAGTCTTACCCAAGTTCATCCCTGCAGGGCAGCCCATAAATCACGTGTGTGGGGCTTGGAAAGGTGTGGGGGCAGCCCATCCTGACCAGCCTTTGTCCTCAGTCTCTAAGAGCTCCTTCCCCACTCTGGGGGACTAGGGTTTTACTCTAGGTCTACTCTGAGGTCTCCGTAGGGCCCAGCCTAGGCCCTCATTCTCCCTCTAGAGGCACCTCCAGGTCCCATGCAACAGTCACCCCATGCTGCGTGAGCTCTGAATTCTGACCCCCCCACCTGCACTCCATCAGCATGAGCCTGGGCCTTCCTGGGAGCCTTCTCACTGGCATCAAGCCCGACCTGAGCTGCCAGCAGGTAACCTCCCATCCACGGGCCTGGAGTCACACAGACATCGTTCCTGGCCAGGTCCCCCTGCCACTCTGTGACCTTGAGTAAGAAATCTCTCTTAGCTGAGTCATTAGCACGTAAAAAGAGGTCCAGTCACAATATTCCTGTTATATCACTTTCCTATACTCTTTTCTCCCCCCCTAAAAAAATGACATAATTTATATTATATATAATTGGGGCACCTGGGTGTCTCAGTCAGTTGAGTGTCTGACTTCAGCTCAGGTCATGATCTCTCTGTTTCCGAGTTCAAGCTGCACATCAGGCTCTGTGCTGACAGCTCAAAACCTGGAGCCTATTTCAGATTCTGTCTCTCTTTCTCTCTCTCTGCCTCTCCCCTGCTCAGGCTCTGTCTCTCTCTCTCTCTCTCTCTCAAAACTAAATAAACACTATATATACATATGTGTATATGTATATACACACATATATATGTATATACATATATATGTGTGTATATGTATATATATGTGTATGTGTGTATATACATATATATGTATATACATATATACATGTATATACATATACATGCATATGTATATACATGTATATACATATGCATGTATATGTATATGTATATACATGTATATACATATACATGCATATGTATATACATGTATATACATATGCATGTATATGTATATACATATACATGTATATACATATACATGCATATGTATATACATGTATATGTATATACATATATATGTGTGTATACGTATATAAGGGGCTCCTGAATGACTCAGTCAGTTAAGCGTCCAACTTCAGCTCAGGTCATGATGTCACAGTTTGTGGGTTCACACCCTGCATTGGGCTCTGTACTGACAGCCGGCAGCCTAGAGCCTGCTTCCTGTGTCTCCCTCTCTCTCTGCCCCTCCCCCGTTCACACTCTGTCTCTCTCTCAAGAATAATAAAAACGTTTTAAAAAATTAAATAAAAATAAAAATAATAAAATATATAATTAAAATTATGTTTCTTTAAAAAAAATAAAGGAAAATTGACACATGCACATTAACACAAAACTTTTGCCTCTAATTTCAGGGAATTCATGATCTCCCTGAAGCCGAGAGACAGACGTAAGGTAGGAGCTGGGGGCTTTTCCCAAGGCAAAGATGTCCAGGATAAATTGTTAAACAGAGATGTGGATGGTGTGCATGATCTGCAACCACTGGTGTAAAAAAAGGGGGGGCAAGAAATAAAAATATGTATTTGCATTTTTATATCTGCCTAAAGAAAACCCCGGAGGCATACATAAGAAAATAAGAGTTTACTTGGGGTGGGGTTAGGGAAGGGGAAGTGGAAGAGTAGGGACAGAAAGTTAGACATTTCACTGCATACCTTTTGTGCTGTTTAATTTGGAGCCATATATATATATATATATATATATATATATATATATGCCACTTAAAAGTTATCTTGAGGGTACCTGGGTGGCTCAGTCGGTTAAGGGGCCAACTTTGGTTCAGGTCATGATCTCGAAGTCCATGAGTTTGAACTCCGTATCAGGCTCTGTGCTGACAGCTCGGAGTCTGGAGCCTGCTTCAGATTCTGTGCCTCCCTCTCTCTCTGCCCCTCCCTCGCTCACACTCTGTGTGCGTCTCTCTGTCTCTCAAAATAATAAATAAACATTAAAAAAATTTGTTTAAGTTATCTTACAACAAAAGCAGAGACGTGAATAAACAACTCCTGTCTTAAAATGAAAAAAAAAAGAGGGTCAGCAATCCTACTTTGCAGGATGGGTGAGAGGATAAAAGTGAAAGCATCCAGCTAATATGCATGGCTCCATCAGTGGTAGCATTCATGCATGCATTCATTCATTCATTCATTCATTCAGTATTTATTGAGTGTCTCCTCTGAGCCCAGCATGGGGAATTCAAGGTGGGTAAAGACTGAACCATGCCCTTGCCTTTGTGATCCTTACATTCTAGTGGAAGAAACCTACAACAGCTAGACATACAGCAAGTATAGATTGTGAGGGTAATGGCTAGTGTTATGAAGAAATGTAGCAGGGTGTGGGAAGAGGGATGGGGGACTGTCTGGGAAGGTGATGTCTGCACAGAGACCTGAGTCATGTGAGGAGCCAGCCCTCTGGAGGAGGAAACTGCCTTTGAAAGCCCTGGGACAGGACCATGCCTGGGGGGGCAGCGCAGAGGCCGAGATGCCTCAGATAGAGCAAAGGGGACAGTCGGGGGATGGAGTCAGCAAGGTTGAGGGGGCTGGACTGAGAAGGAATGCTCATTCTCCAGGTACAGTGGGGGCCAGTGGGAGGTGGGGAGCAGGTTGTAACGTCATGTGATTCACATTTTCCAAGGTTGCCATTGAGGACCAAGAGCCTGTTACGGGCCTTGCTGGCGTCAGAGACGACTCCACCCAGACACAGACGTCCCCAGACACAGACGTCACCTGGGAAGACTTGCACCTCCTCCGCCAGGTATGCTCCTGGAAGGGGAAATCGCCAGGTGGTGAGGGGATACCACACAAGCTCCCAGGGCGTCCTGCACCCTGCTACTGTCCTGGGAGGCCTGGTCTGCCACTGGCCCCAAAGCTCCCCTGGTCCAGACCCCCTGCCAAGTCCCCGGGAAGCCAGCCAGGCCATGCAGGTCCCCCGGAGCAGGAGGAAGGCTAAAGTCCCAGTGCCCAGTCAATGGCAGACCTCCAGATGGAGATCCTAGCATAACTTGGTTTCAGAGAGGAGACTGGTGATGGGGGAGGAGGTGAGAAGGGGGAGGGGGAGGAGGAAGGTGAGCAGAGGTCGGAGGAGGGCAGGAGGGGCGGGGAGTGGAGGAGGAGAGTATCAGTGCAACTGATTTACTGGAACAAAATTTCAAATTCTATGCACCACTCACCCTTGGGGGAAACTATGTCAGAACGCTTCTGGACCCATCAGTATTAGACGCCCACAAGTTTTAGGAGTTGGAAACCAAGTCATTTTAGAAAAAAAAAAAAAAAAAAAAAACCCTGTCCTAGTTCTGTAATTGGCTCCCAAGGCTCTGCTCAAGGATTATTAAAATACTGACACAAAATCTCTGAGAGAAATTGCTCCGGGCCCTATATTTACCATTTGCGTCAGTAAGACAAGCAGAGGCCTTTCCATGGAGTGTCAGCTATGGTACTTTTCAAGGTCGATAATTAACTTTATTAAGGAAGAGTCATATTCCAAAGGGAGTAGGCACCGAGACTCAGGTATCCCTTGGATAACAAAAACTTGCTGAACAGAATTCCCAGGGCGAGGGATGTCATGGGTCTGACTTACACCCTTTCTGTGAACAGTGGTTCCTAAGGCGAGGTCTGTGGACCCTCCTCCCTTTCCAGAGCGCATGGAGAGGCTGTAGGAGATCCATGAACTGCCTGAAACTATAGATAACATTCTGGCTTTTGAGCTGCTGTGCATTTTTCTAGGTCAATGGTTCTCCTGGGGTGACACTACCCATTACTCACCATGGGAGCAGCGTCTTCACCTGGAACATGTGAGCAATGCAGATTCTCAGGTCCACCCCAGACCCACTGAATCACACCTCTGGGGACTAGAGCCCAGTCATTTGGGTTTTCATGAGCCCTCCAGAGGATTCTAATGCACACTCCAGTTTGACGCTGAAACTGTGCTCTGTGGTAGAACACAATGGCTGAGTCACGCCTTGAGAGTCATGCTGACCTGGGTTCAAATCCCACTTCTGCCGTTGAGTATCTGTGTCAGCCTGGGCAAGACACTTAGCCTCCCTAAGCTTCTATTCCCCCATCCATAAAATGGAGATAATAACCTTGGGATAGGAATTTTAATGCATCCATGATGACAGGTTCATGGTCTCATCAAATAAGAGTCATGACAATTATAATAATGTCGTTGAGGAGAGGAGTGGTGTGAACAGAAGTGTGAATTAGAAAGACAACTCTATAGGATGGTTTGAACACCTGAGGAGCTAGAGGGAATGTCACCAGTGATTATTGTCATAGCCACAGTGGCAGCAGTGAAAGGGGTGAGTGGATGGGTGAGAGGGTCATCAGGGGCCAAGTGGACAGGGCTTGCAAATGAATTGATTCACTCAGCAAAGATTTACTGAATACCTGCAATGTTCCAGGCCCTATTCTGGACCCCTGAGTCCCTGCTCTCATGGAGCTCATGTACTTGGAAATAAAGTCAGTGAGGAAGCAAATGAATGCATGAGGATTTCAGAGCATGGTCAATGCCACAAAGAAGCAGAACAGACAGAGTGATATACATAGGTAGGGTGGTCAGAGCTGGTGACACTGAGCAGAGACTTGGATGACGAGTGAGAGCTGGCCAGGAGAAGATTCCAGAGGATGATCATGTGGGCAGAGGGAAGAGCCAGCACAAAGGCCTGGAGACAGAGATGAGTGTGGTGTGTTGGAGGAACTGGAGAATGCATCTGAGGGTGCCAGGACCCGTGGTTCTCACCTCTCTGAGACTCCACTCCTTCACGAAGGGCCGATGTGAGGAGCTGATGATATCATGACTATAACCAAATCTGGCACATATAACAGGCCCTAGGAGAATGTTCACTAATTGCCCTGAAATGGGCAGCTCATTATCCCCCATGGTATCACATGAGGATTCTAGACATGTATCAAAATCAAAATCAGTTTGAGCATTGGAAATAAAAAGTTCTGATGGCTTTAGACCAATTATCAGGTGTCAAAACAGGAGTCAGTTTCCTTCAAGCAACAGATATGGATTGAATGTATGGATTGAAAGATGAGGAACTTGGTGGGTACAGAGGAGTATAGATGTCCCCACCCCTGGTACAGGTACAGGCCCTGCTGTTTACCAGCTTTGTGGTTTACTCCAGTCTCTTGTGTAGGGAGGTGAGATCCCCAACAGTAGCTGAGCATGATAATACCAAGTCAAGCCCCTAGAACATGCCAGGTGATGGGATCCAGAGCCGACAGGTGATAAAAGTGGGGAACAGCCAGGAGAGTGGGCAATATGGGTGAGACTGCGGGAAGCTGTAGACTCAGTGACTGGAAGGAGATTGGTGAGATTCCCTCCATGACTTCTCTGGGCCTCATCTGTAAAATGGAAATAATCTCAGTACCTATGGGATAGTTGTGAAGACTACATGATGTAATGTTGTACAGTTCCGAGCACAGTTCCTGGAGCAAACTAAGGCTCACTAAATGATAGCTGCTATTATTAATATTGATATCAATATTAATATCAGCAGGGGAAGTTGTGCCTCAGGGCTTCCCAGAGGAACTCACTGAGCCCTGATGCCTCTGTGGCTAGGCGTAGGACCTTGGGAGAGCAGCCCACTGTCAGCCAGGCTTAGAAAGACTCAGAAGCCCCAGAGGAGAGGATAGCAAGTTTTGGAGAACTCTGGGCTGGTGGCAGCAGGGAGCAGAAAGGGCTCAATTGTAGTCACCTCCCCCTAGAAACCTTCCCATATTGTTTTAAGGGCTCCCAGAGCCTCCCTTGTGCTTGCATTTGGGGGGCACAGATCATGTTGTGGTATGGTAGTCTGTCCCTCCATCAGACAGAGATCTTTGATGTTAAGGCCCGGGGATGATCCATTTTTGTACTTCCTGCAGTTACCTGCAGTTACCTGCAGGGTAGTTGTTGCTTGCACGAAAAAAATGGAAAAACAAATAAAATAAAAAATGAATGCCTGAATGAATGGGAGTAAAGGGACTGGCTGACCCAAGGAGGAGTAAATGGTGATGGTGAGTATAGATACATCTCTGTCCCCTGGCAGGACCTTGCCTTGAAGTGGCTGCACTTCTTTCCTTGGACACAACGGGGTGCCATTACTACAAAACCTGGCTGGCGAGGCTGAAGGAATCCTGGTAAAAACTAAAGTGATGCTTAAGTCAGGAGGGATCTGGGCCGTCTAGGGTGCAGATCAGCCTCCCTCAGACCTGAGTCGTGGGTTGCTAACAGTGAAAGCTTACGCTAGAGGCGCTTAGTTCTGCATTGCTGCAAGCGTGCAAGCAGAGGCTGGCCTCCAGCCTAGTGTCTGTAATCACCAGCAGGTCTTTGCCCAAGATTTGGAGGGTTCATCAACACCTTAGTGAGAGGAGAAAAGAAAGCTTTTGACTCTTCTTAGAAAGCTCTGTCCCCTCCTCCTTTCCACAGGTGAACACCTTTTTTAGGTAACAACTGAGGTTTCCCAAAAAAAGACTCTATGTCTTTTCTTAAAAAAAAAATCATTTCAAATTTACAGAAAGTCTCAACAGTAGGATCAAGAGCTTTTCTTTCCTGAACCTTTTGAAATTAAGCTGCTAATGTGAACCCTATCACCTCCAAATATTTTGTGCATGTTTCTTACAAACATGTGGTGAGGATATTCTCTGCCTCACCACAAGCACCTGCGTTGGGAAATCTCATCAGTACATTATAAACATCTAATCCTCAGACTGCATTCAAGTTCCCCAGTTATCCCTATTGACGTCCTGATAACAGAGGATCCAGTCCAGGATCGAGTCTCTTTCATTTTTAGTCTCTTTCTTTCTAGAACAGCTCCTTAGTCTTCCCAAGACCACATGACTTTAACACTTTCGAAGATTACAGGCCACATATGTTAGAAAATATGTCTCAACTTCTCTTGGTTGCTATTTCTCATTATTGGTTCAGGTTGCCCATTTTAGGAGTATCACAGAAGGGAGGCATCCTTCTCATGGCATCCTGTTAGGTAGCACACAATTTCTATTCATCCTGTTTCTCAGGTTAACTTTGATACTTGATTAAGGCAGTGTCTGTTGGATTTCACCATGGTAAGGTTCCTTTGTTCCCCTTTGTCACCAAGAAGTGTTTTGTGAGGGATGTACCTTAGAATTAGGTGAATATTCCATTCCCCATCAAACTCTCAGCCACTGATTTTAGGACTTATTCATGATTCTTGCCCAAATCAATCATTACAGAGACAGTTGCCAAACGGTGACTTTCTGATTCCATCATTCCTTCTAAATTCATCAGTTGGCAATCCAACTGGAAAAGCTTTCTCCTCTTTTATTCGCTCATTTATGCACTGACTCAGTATAGACTCATAGATCCCCATTTTATTTAATGGGCTATAATGCATTACCGTGATTATTTTGGTCTTCAAATTGTCCCAGATTGGGCCAGTGGGAGCTCCTTCAAGCTGGCTCCTGTGTCTTTTTGGGATGCCCCAGCATTCTTTGAACACTTCCTTACTTTCTGGCACAAGATATTGTAGGCTCCTCTCGTATTATGAGTTTATTGTCCTGCAGAGAGGCATTTTGCAAACTCTGTTGCCCTAACTCCACAGCTGTGAGAAGACTCACCAGGCAGGAGTTAAGTAAGGAACTGGAATCTGCAGTCAAGCTGGTCCGGGTTTGGAGTCACTTACTAGCAGTGTTTTCTTGGGCAAGTCGGTCATGCAACCCTTGTAAGCCTTTCCTCCTTGGCTGCAACACGATCACAAGGGTTCTACTGTCTCACAGTGGAAGATATGAGGGAAATCTCTCCTAAAGGTGGGTGGCCACCTCCTGGAGCTCACTCGGCTGCTGCTGCCGTAGCACTCCCCCAGCACCACCATGTGGCCAGTGGCCTGGGAATTGCTGAGGGGATTCCTGGATCTGCCACAGAGAGTAGAGGGCCAAGGGAGAGACCCCAACTCAGTTGAGCTTCCCTGTGGTATGAGTTTACCTGTCCAAGGTGCCCCTTCATTCCTTCCAACAGGACTTGAAATTTATTGCTTCTTCCAACCTTATCAGTGGGGAAAGATGGACGTCTGTAGGAGTGAGGCACACATGAAGTTGGGGTTTTGTGAGAGGGAGGCCTCACATCTTAAAGATGCACAGCAAAGGGAGTGTGTTCTCTGAAATCCCAGCTGTAGGTGAAGTGCCTGGCATGCAGGAAGTGCCCAATAATTGAGAAGTGCTACTCTGCTTCTGTTCTTCAGATGGGTAAGTGAGTTTGGGAAGTGCTGCATTCCAGAGTGCTCTCAGAGTCCTAATGCAGGTCAGAATAGTACAGATCCTGGTAATGCACGCTTGCATTTTGCTTCCAGAAGGAGGGAGCTGAGCTTTCCTTATCTCTGACCTCTCCATGGTGCCATCGGTCAACTCAGGGCTTGTCCCAAATGCCAAATGGATCAGCATTTGTCCTCCAACCCGGATCTCCCTACTCACTAACTGTTCCTCCTCCTTAGTTCCCCGTTTTTATGCTATGGATATGTCTCCCAGTCCCTCTGGCTCAGATTCCTCCTATCTGCCCCTATCTCCTCCACCTTCTGCCTTTCCACCCTGCCTCTGTGGTCCACCAAACACATCATGTGTCTCTGCATCTGCAGTGGCCCAGGCCTCCATCACCCCTTGCCTCCCTGGGTCTCTGTCTCCAGGCTGCAACGCCACCCCACACACATTCCACATGTTGCATTCCAAACCCTGCAGTGAATCTTTTGCCTTGCCCAGGTCCGTGCCAGCTCCCAGCTGGGCATTCAAGGCTTATAGCCTTCCAGCCTGGTGGGGCAGTCCCGTGCCCAGGTAGAACCAAGGAATTTACATTTTCTCCAGCACGCCCCAGGGCATCTTGCTTCACTGCAGGATATTTATACAGCCACCCCAGCTTTCTTTAGATTAGTATTTGGAGAGTAGATCCTTTTCTATCCTTTCCCTTTAACCCAATTCATATCTTGATATTTAGAGTGGTTTATTGCAGACAGCATGTAATCGGGTCTTGCCTTTTGATCCAATCTGACAACATCTGCCTTTTAACCAGGGTGTTTTTGCTATTTAAATATTGTGTGATTATTGATATGCTTGGGTTTAAATCTACCACATTGCTGTTTGCTTTCTACTTGTCCTATAGTCTTTATTCATTTTGCGCCTCCCGACCTGGAACCAATCAAGCATTTTTTTATGATTCTATTTTACCTTCCCTGTTCCCTTATTATATACCCAGTTTTGGAGTAGTTGTTTTAGGGTTTATGTACTACGTCTTTAATTTATCACTGTCTGTGTTCAAGTGCACCACTATGCGCCAAATGTAAGAACCTACAAGAAATACTTCCTTTTATCGCTCTTGGCTTTTGTCCAACTGATGTCATGCATTTGACTTTCACTTATGTTATGAACCCCACAATAAATTACTATGTTTGCTTTAAACAGTTAATTATCTCTTAACGAGGCTTTAAAAAGTATTCATTCATCCATTCAAGTCTCATTTCTAGCATTCCTCATTCCATTTTATAGATCCATATTTTTCCATCTGATTATAATTTCCCTTCTGGCCTTTACTATTTCTGGAGGTGCTTGTGTTGGAGTCTTTCAGCTTTTGTTTATTTCACCTTTGTTTTGTTTTTTTAAATAACAGCTTCATTAAGATATCATTTACATATAAAGTTCACTCTTTTAAAATGTATACTAGAACCATCAACACTAATTTTCTCACCTCAAAAAGAAACCTTATACCTGTTTACACTCTGTCTTCATTTTCTTCCTCTCCTCACTTTATACAAATACTATTATATATCCTGTCTGCCTATCCTGGACATTTCATGTAATTAGAAACATGTGGCATTTTATATCTGATTTCTTTTACTTACGGTGTTTTTGAGGAGCATCCATGTTGTAGCGTGTGTCAGTAGTTCATTCCTTTTTATGGCCAAATAACGTTCCATTATATGGATATTCCCCATTTTGTTCATCTGTTCATCAGTTGATGAAGACCTGGGTTGTTTTCACTCTTGGCTAGTACAAATAAATTCTTCTATGAACACTTATGCACAAGTTTTTGTGTAGAATTTTGTTTCCATCCTTTTGTGTATATCCTTAGGAGTGGAATCACTGGGTCATATGATAACTATATTTACCCTTTAAAGGAACTGCCCAATTATTTTCCACAGTAGCTGCATCATTTTACAAACTTACCAGAAATATATTAGGGCTTCAATTACCCCTTTGTTGTTTGTTTTCCTTCATATTTAAAAGATGTGTTTACTATGTACCTAGTAGAATCTAGGCTGACAAATTTTTGTCAGTACTTTAAAAGTATTGTCCCACTTCCTTCTAGCTTTCATTGTTTCTGGTGAAAGTCTGTAGTAAGAAAGCAAAAGTTATTCTTTCCTTTCCTGTGTTTCTCTATACTTGATGTGTGCTTTCTCTCTGGTTCCCTGTAAGCTTCTTTTTCACCAGTTTTGAAAAGTCTGCTTGTGGTGGTGGTGGTGTGTAATGCTTCCTGTGTTTGAGGTTGCTGGAGCATCCTGGATCTGTGGATTAGTAGATTTCATCAACATTTTTAAATATATGGCCATTACTTCTTAGGACATTGTTTTGTTTCCCCACCCAAACAAAACCTCTTTTTTCCCCTCTCCTTTGTGGTCTCCCATTACATGAATATTAGGCCTCTTGTTTCACAGCGCTCATGAATGCTCTTGTCCATTTTCTCTTCCTGTTTTCATTCTTAATCCCTGTGTTTAATTTTGGATAGTTTCTATTGCCCTTTATAAAGTTTATTAATATTTTCTTCTGCTAAAACTAACTTTATGTTAATATCATTCATATCTAGACATTCTACTTTTTTTTTAGTTTTTTTTTTAATGTTTATTTATTTTTGAGACAGAGAGAGACAGAGCATGAACGGGGGAGGGTCAGAGAGAGAGGGAGACACAGAATCTGAAGCAGACTCCAGGCTCTGAGCTGTCAGCACAGAGCCCGACGCGGGGCTCGAACTCATGGACCGTGAGATCATGACCTGAGCCGAAGTCGGACGCTTAACCAACTGAGCCACCCAGGCGCCCCTAGACATTCTACTTTTAATCTCTGTTTGCTCTGGGACTTTTTATGTCTTCCATATCTCTCCTTTGCATATGCCTATGCGTGCTTTCACTTTCTCATACATATATTTTTAAAAGAGCTGTTTTAATGTCATTCTACTAATTTTATTTCTGCATAACTTCTGGATATGTTTTAATTTAATGAGTTTTCTTTGCATGCCTAGTAATTTTTTTTTTAATTTATTGTGTATTGAATGTTCGGTGATGGATTTCTTCTGTTTTCTTTAAATACTTTTGAACTTTGTTCTGAGATTCAGTTAAGTTACTAGGAAACAGTTTGATACTTTTGAGGCTGGATTTTAAGCTTCTTTTATGCAGGAACAGAATACCCTTTAGTCTGGACCTATTTTGGCCCCACTACCAAGGAGATAGGCTTCTGGGAGTCATACCTGATGCCTGTGTGTTAGAAGGTCTTCCAACTCTGGTTGGTGTGAATATGAGCCATTATAGACCCTCTGTGCATTTGGGAATTGGGAATTATTCTTTCCACTCCTTCCCAAGCCTCAGGTGGTTTACTCACATGCATGTGCTGATCACTACTTGGGTTAAGATTTGAGTGGAACTTTCTAAAGCTCTCCAGGGCTCTCTCTCCTGTAGCATTATACTCTCTGTACTCTGCTTTGCAAACTCTAGCCTCCTTGAGCTCTATGAATTCTCAATTCTGCTTACTCTACTTAAACAGACCAGCAGTCTCTCTGTGGGTTCATTTTTCTCTGTTCTGTGGCTTGGAAACTCATCAGTAAGTAAGCGGAGGCATCATAGGGCTCCTGTCCTTTGTCTACATTTTCTCAGGAATTGTGAAACAGTGCTCCTGTTGTCCAGTAACTGAAAACCATTATTTCCTATGATTTTGTCTGCTTTTATTTTTAGTTGGTGAAGGTGGTCTTAGTGTAAGTATGAGTGTTTGTGTAAATGTATTCCCTGTTACTCCATTGTGGCCAGAAGTAGAAGCCCCTATTATTTGTTATTAAGTCTTTGCCAATTTTCTCAGTTTAACTGATATCTCATTGTTTTAAATGTTTAACTTGTTTCCTTACTACCAAGGTTAAGATTTTTTTTTTTCAAGAATATACAAAGCCATTTGTAATGCCTCTTTTATTAGTTTTTTACATCTTCTTTGCTGGTTTTTCTAGTGGGGAAGTTTTAGTGTTTTTTTATTGATTTTTATTTACTCTTTATATGTAGAGCTATTACCCTTTCTCAATTTGTCTCAGGTAGTTTTTCATTTTTCACTCTTTAAAATGAATAACTTTATTGTGACATTCATAGAGAGAAGCACACAAGTCATGAGTGCATTGCTTGATGATTGCCACAATGAACACACACCTCTGTGATCACCACTGAGGTCCATAATTAGAGCCTTCCCAGTATCCCAGAAACCTCCCCCTCTGCCCCTGCTATTCAAGATACCCGCCTTCTTTCCCAAAGACTATCAGTATTCTGACTTCAAATGATATCAGTTAAAGTTGCCTGTTTGAACTTTATATGAGTAGAATCATATGGGACATGTCCTTTTATGTCCAACTCCTTTCATTGAACATCATGATTGTAGAATTTGTCCATGTTGCTGCATTTAGTAGTAACATGTTCCTGTTCAACATTGCATTAATATACCACTATTTATTATCTATCCTACTATTGATGGGAATGTAGGGTGTTTGTTTGTTTTTGGCTATTTTAAATAATATTGCTTTATCTTTCATAGTTAGATTTAATATCTAACTGGAATTGATTTTTTGCATATAGAGTGAGGTAGGGATTGGACTCATACCACACCCCCCCAATATGATTATTGAGCTCTATCCCTTCCACTGGTCTATTTGCCTATTTGTGTTTTAATATGCTGTCTCAATTACTGCAAGTTTATAATATATCTTGACATCTAGTAGTGTACATGTTCTATTTTTCTTTCCACTTGTTACCTTTAGTTATTGCCTATCATGGATTGACTTGAGCCCTGCTTAAACTAAATTTTTGCTCCTTGGTCAGTCCACCATAGACACAAGGTCAGTTTCTCCTCTGGTAACATAAATCATGCCTAGAGTTCTCTGCTACAGAAGTCCCCCCAGTGCTGACACATGGAATCTAACTTACCCTCCCCACATACATCTGTTTCTGGGACTGAGACTGTGGAGTCCGATAGTACTGAGTTCAAATCCTGCCCTGCTACTAACTGGGAGACCTGGGGCAAGTTGCTTCTCTTTCTGGGCCTTTGTTTCCTCATCTATAAAATGGGGGGTCATAACACCTAACTCATAGGGTTATTGTGAGGATTAAATGAGATTATGTAAATGCTTAACATATGCAATAATCAGTAGTTATCATCCTTACCATTATTGCCCCATAATTCCTCCTAGTTTGTTAACAAGAGGGCCAGACTCCAAATTGGCCATCTTGCTGCATTAACACTGATCATGTGGCCCCCTCTGAGAACTGGACTTCAGCCTTCTTCTTGGGCCAAGACCTTTCTATCCTACTCCCCAAACACCTCCTATTGCCCAGCCCTTGCCCCCAGAGACTCATTCCGTCTCTTCTCCCATATACTGTTGTGGGGGTTAGCTCTGGACAAGCTTTCAAGAATGGAGGCAGGGACGACTGGGGTAGCTCAGTTGATTAAGCATCTGTCTCTTGATTTTGGCTCAGGTTATGATCTCATGGTTCGTGAGATCCAACTCCACATGAGGCTCTGCACTGACAGCATGGAGCCTGCTTTGGATTCTCTCTCTGCCCCTTCCCTGCTTGTGCCTTCTCTCTCTTTCTCTTTCTTTCTCTCAAAATAAAATACATACATACATACATATACACATACACACACACATACATACATACATACATACATACATACATACATACATAGAATGGAAGCAAATACCACTTCATGGAGAGACTTTCCCTGCCCCTACCCATAACCCATGACTATTTTTCTCTCTTCTTGCTTTATTTTTCTTTGTAATGCTTGGTACCTCCTGTTAGATCACATACTTACTTGTTTTCTGTCTTTTCCACCTGAATGTAACCTCAGTGGGGGGTTAGAGACTTGTTTTGCCATAACAATGTCTCCAGCACCTAAAACAGTGGCTGTCACACAGTAGGTACTCGATAAATATTAGTGGGTTGGATGGATGCATCCTGTATCTGAATGCCCACTCTAACGCTGAGACCAAATCTCCCCTTTTGCCAACAGTATTCATCCATTGATTCAGTAGATATTTGCTGAAAATCTACAATGTGTCTGGCTCTTGGCATGTGTTACAGATTGAATTGTGTCCCTCCTAACCCCCAATACCTCAGAATATGAATAGGATTCCCTTATTTGGAAATACGGTCATTCCAGATGTAAGTAGTTAAGATGAGGTCATACTAAAGTAGGGTAGGACCTTAATCCAATATGACTAGTATCCTTGTAAGAAGAAAAGAGACACAGAAACATACACACAAGGGGGGAAATGTCATGTGACTGTGAAGGTAGACACTGAAATATTGTGGCTGCCAGCCATGGAATGCCAAGGATTGCTGGAAAATGATCAGAAGCTAGGAAGAGGCAAGGAAGGATTCTCCCCTGCAGGCTTCAGAGGAAGCATGGCCTTACCAACACCTTGATTTTTGGACTTCTGTCCTCCAGAACTGAGAGACAATAAATTTGTTTTAAGCCATCCAGTTTGTGGCACTTTATACTTAAGTTTGGAAACTAACACAGCATTCCTCTGCCGATTTGCCTGATGGGACATGAAATCCTTATCCCAGCCTGGAGTTCCCCATCAGTATTCTTGATTTTCAATGACAGACACCAGGAAAGCATTCAACAGAAGAGGTTAGCAGGCAGTGTATGGAATCTCCTGGAAGACTGGAGAGAGGGTTTTGGAGAGTGGGCTGGGATCCAGGAAGGAGGACATGAGAAATAGCCCAAATCCAACCATAGGACCTACTGGATATGTGGTAGGCAGATTCTACAATGGTTCCCAGTGGTCCCCCCCCCCCCCTCAGTATTCAAGTCCTTGTGTAATCCCTTTTTGAGTGTGTGCTGGGCTTAGTGACTCGCTTCTAATGAATACAATACTATAAAAAGTGATGGGGCATACTCATTCTTCTATTGGATTACAAAAAGGCTGTGACTTCTGTCTTGCTCACACTCTCTTGCTCTCTCACTTGCTTGTTCTGTGGGGAAGGGGCCAGGAGGTTGAGATCTGCCCTGTGGAGAGGCCCACATGGCAAAGGACTGAGGGAGGCCTCTGGCCAACAGCCAGTGAGGAACCAAATCCTTCCAGCAAGCGCATGAGTGACCTTGGAAGCTGACATTTCCTTGGTTGGTACCTCAGCTGGAGCCTTATCAGAGACCCTGAGCCAGAGGACTCAGCTAAGCAGTGCCTGGATCCATGACCCACAGAAACTGTGAGATCAGAAATGTTCTTTTAAGCTACACAATTTTTGGTGTAATTTTTTACACAGCATTAGGTAATAACTAATACAGGGTGCAACCACTGGGGGATGCCCTGGTCACTAGATCTATGATTTATGCTTCCCTCTTACTCCTTCTAGATGAATCACCCATCATCCCTGCTTCTTTAGTCTCTCACTCCTGCTATAAAAAACTCCTAGGCATTTGATTGGTAACATTTAGGTCATTGCTGAAAAGAAAGGATACAGGTGCTGCATGGACGAAAAGAAAAAAATCAGTCTTATTAGGTTTCCTACTTGTATCCTTATGGTGATCCTGACTTCTCAGCACTTACTAATTCATTATCTATGTCACTGAGTCATTAAAGTCTTATCCACCAGACTGCAGGCTCCTGGAAGGCAAAACCTGGCTTGTTACTCATTCATCTCTACCTAACACATGGCCTGACACATAGTACGTACTCATTGAATGCTTAGTGAATGAATGAATGAATGAATGAATGAATGAATGAATGAATGCCTGGTACAACTCGCTCAGTTTATGCACATTGTCTTCTTGGCATGGAGCACTATTTCTCAAATTTTTCTTATCATAAGGATCAGCTGGGATGCTTCTGAAAAATCCAGAATTACAGTCTCTATCACAGGTCTGAGATGAGGCCCAGGAAGTTGTACTTTAACAAACTATGCACCTTATTTGGGGAACCTGGAGCTATAACATCATTTGTCTGTAAGACCGTGTCTCCCTCAGTCCAGCCTACCACAAGCTAAAACCCATCTGGATATTTTGCAGTCATCTTCTCTGACACAAATGACCCTGTTTCTTTCCTCTTTGGAAGACGTGCTGGTCTCCCTCTCTTGTCATCTGTAGAGCCCTTTTTGCTTGCTTTCTGCTTTCTTCATGACCATTAAACATTGTTCCTGCCATGAATACTGAGGAACTATTATGTGAAATGGTATATGGCCATCTCAGAGACAATTCTGCTTCCCCCAGCAGACTTTTGTTAATGTTTAGAAACATTTTTTTAAAATTTATTTTGAGAGAAAGATAGAGAGTGAGCAGAAGAGGGGCAGAGAGAGAGAGAGAGAGAGACAGAATCTCAAGCAGGCTCCACGATGTCAGCACAGAACCCAACACGGGGCTTGAACCCACAAAACTGTAAGACCATGACCTGAGCCAAAATCAAGAGTCAGATGCTTGAATGACTGAGACACTCAGGTGCTCCTAATGTCTGTAAATATTTTTATTTGCACAACCTGGGAGCATGCTACTGATATCTAGTGGAAAGAGGCCAGGGATGCTGCTGAAATCGTATAATGCACAGGCCAGTCTCCACAACAAAGAATTGGACATCTCAAACTGTCAAAAGCACCAGAGTTGAGAAATACTGTGCTATAGAAATGCATGGCAGGAGATCCTCAACTGGCATTGGGGGTGACATCAGGGAAGGCTCCCTTAAAGAAGTAACATTGGAAGAATGGCTAAAATCAACAATTCAGGCAACACCAGATGTTGGTGAGAATGCGGAGAAAGAGCATCCCTTTTGCACTGCTGGTGGGAATGCAAACTGGTACAGCCACTCTGGAAAACAGTATGGAGGTTCCTCAAAAAATTAAAAGTAGAACTGCCCTATGACCCAGCAAATGCACCACTAGATATTTATCCAAACGATACAAAAATGCTGATTCAAATGGGTACATGCACCCCAATGTTTACAGCAGTGCTATCGACAATAGCCAAAGTATGGAAAGAGCCCAAATGTCCATTGATGGATGAATGGATAAAGAAGATGTGGTATACACACACACACACACTGGAGTATTACTCAGCAATCAAAAGAATGAAATCTTGCCATTTGCAACTATGTGCATGGAACTGGAGGGTATTATGCTAAGTGAAATTAGTCAGAGAAAGACAAATATATGACTTCACTCATGAGGACTTTAAGATACAAAACAGATGAACATAAAGGAAGGGAAGTAAAAATAATATAAAAACAAGGAGGGGAACAAAACATAAGAGACTCTTTTTTAAATTTTTTGAAATATTCATTTTTGAGAGAGAAAGAGAGACAGAGCCCAAGACATGGAGGGGCAGAGAGAGGGAGACACAGAATCGGAAGCAGGCTCCAGGCTCTGAGCTGTCAGCACAGAGCCTGACGCAAGGCTCGAACCCATGAACCGTGAGATCATGACCTGAGCCAAAGTTGGACACTTAACCAACTGAGCCACCCAGGCGCCCCAAGAGACTCTTCAATACAGAGAACAAACTGAGGGTTGCTGGAGAGGTTATGGGAAGAAGGATGGGCTAAATGCGTAAGGGGCATTAAGGAAGACACTTGTTGGGGTGAGGACTGGGTGTCATACATAGGGGATGAATCACTGGAATCTACTCCTGAGATCATTATTGCACTATATGCTAACTTGGATGTAAATAAATAAATAAATAAATAGAAGTGACATTGGAAACTTCAAGGACAAAGGATCCAGGTAGTGTGTATGTGTGTGCAAAGGGGGCTTTGGGTTGGAATAGGGTAGAAGGGTGTTTCTGGCAGAGAATAGCACTGCAGAAGAGAGAGCACAGGGCCCCTGAGGTCTGGAGGAAACCTCATTGTTCCTGGATAAAGAGAGTAGTGGGGGCTGGGGAGGACCCACAAGATTGCACGTGTGAATCACATGCTGCAAGGAGAAGTGACCACTCCTAACGTTCAGTGGTCCAGGACCCTAAGCTGAGCACTTCGCATGCACTACCTCATTGAATCCTCACTGTAACCCTCTAAAATGTTTGTGGTTTCACCCTTTTATAGATGGTTCAGGGGAGTGACAAGCCGAAGGTCACAATGCGTTTGTTGCCACAGAGCCTGGCACCAAACACATGTAGTTCAGGCACCAAGGAGATGACCAAGTTGTTTGTTTAGGGAGTGAATGAATGAGTGGGTGAGTAAACCAGGCACAACTCTGGGAGTCCTGGAGCAGAGCTGGGTTAAACACAAATGGTGCATGGGGCCTGCAGAAATGAAGCATGACCACCTGTCATTTAGTCAAGGCAGGAAAATGTCCTGGTACCCATGTATGATCCACCCTCTCGGCCCTGATTGTCTTGGTTTCTCTTGCTCCTTCTTCCCTGTCCTTGATGCAGACCCCATTCCAGAGGCCACCTTCATCATCAGCTCCCTCTCCCATCACCTCATCACAGAAGGACATGAAATTGGTCAGGCACAATCTGCTTTTCAAAGGTTACGTGTTGCTATGGATCACCTGTGGATTTATCTAGTGACCTACATTGTACCTTCTCACAGCATGCTTTTGGGATCCATGGCTATCCAGGAGGAGTTCACAGAAGTGTGGGTTCCCAGACCCCACTCCATACTCTGAAGGCTGCATACAGGAAAAATCTGGAGATTTTTGTTCTCTTTGAACAATCTGGAGTCTGTAGGTTGTCAGTCTCTTCAGATGACTTTTAGGCAGGCTGATGTGTGAGAGACAGCTCCAGGAACCAGCCTCACAGTCCGAATTTCAGCGTGCAGCCTGCATCACCCTAGAGGACCTGCCTGTAGACGGCTACATTTGCTGAGGCCCAACTGTGTGCGAGACTCTGAGCTAAGCCCTTTTTCCATTCGTGGCTGGCTCAGGGATCCACATGATGCACCAGTACTCTTCCCCTAATTTTACAGATGAGGAAACCGAGGCCAAATTCCCTAGCTAGAGCTGGCTTTCCTCCATCCAAGCAGCCTGATCTGTAGTTTAGAAAATATGACCTTATTAAATACAGGTGCTAAAATCTGTTTGTGGCTTGGAGGAAGTAATTTGCTTAAGCTCACCTTGCCGGGTTGTGAAATAGCTTTTTCTTTCTTCTCCTTCTCCTTCTCCTCCTTCTCCTCCTCCTCCTCCTCCTTCGTTACTTTTGTTTTTTGCTGAGTCATTTACTTAAGAGAAAGGCCCCTAGAGTTTATTGGAATAAGCTGGGGAGATGCAATGTGAATCTCAGTTCCAAGGGAGGAATGAAAAGAAATCAGAGAGCAGGGAGGCCAGAAAAACCCGATGAGGAGCCAGGACAGGGACCCAGGATAGTGGTTGGCATCTTGGGCAAGGGGTACCAGTTCTCTGAGACCTCCAGGCAAAGCCAAGCAATGGCACTAAACTTATCTGTAGACACTGGATGTTTGCTTAGCTACAAAGAATGAGCCTGCTGGATGGGTCCAAGACCCAGGAATGCCTCCAAAGATCTGTGTCTGGGTCCCATCACCCCATGTGTTGAGAAGGGAGCTTCAGGGTGATATTGAGGGCTTTGGGCTGAGGATCCAGAGATCTGAGTATGACTTTGTTTTTGGTCTCTTTGCTATGTGACCTTGAGTCAATATCTGTCCCTCACTGAGCCTCAGTGTTACCTGGATGATGCTGGGTTTGAACCAATTGCCCTCTAACGGTCTTCTGCTTCTAGACTGTAAATTCTTTTTTTTTAATAAATTTTATTTTAAGTTTATTTATTTATTATGAGAAAGAGAGAGTATGAGGAGGGGAGAGGGGCATAGGTGGGGAAAGAGAGAGAGAGAGAGAGAGAGAGAGAGAGAGAGAGAGAGAGAATCCCAAGCAGGCTCCACACCCAGTGCATAGCCCGACATGAGGCTTGATCCCATGACCATAAAATCACAACCTGGGCTGATATCAAGAGTTGGATGCTCAACAAACTGAGCCACCCAGGCACCCCTAGACTGTAAATATTTAGCCTCAGAGCCTGACACAGAGTAGATGCTCAATAAATATGCCTAGAATAAATGAATTTGCTTTTATACAATATTTCTCTTCTTCCTCTGCTGGAATCAAGGTCAGCTCAGTGGTCAGCTCCTTCTGCCCACTCATTACCTACAGGTGTAGACATCAGCTCTGGTCAAGTGCTTTCTGTGGACCCTGTCTATAGCCGGTTTGACCCTCTATCCTCCAGCCCACACCCTCTGGTGGAGTGCCCCAGCTTCTCCCCTGCCCCTTCTTCCCTTCTACTACCTGCAGTCCTGTGCCTTCCAATCTAGTCACTGCAGTACAGCCAGGGGCTCTTCAACTGGAACCAGCACTTCCCTCCTCCCAAACCCCAGTTGCCCATTGCTTGCCTACAGACATGTCCCCCATGCACCCCAGACCAACTTCCAGCCCAGGCCCTACCATTCTCTCTAAAGCCAGGCCCTGAGGGATTTCACAGCTCACCTGGAGGAAGTTGGGAAGAACAGGGTAAGGCCCATGTTCTGTGGGCCTATGTCTCCTATAGCTCATGACCCCACAGCATGGAGAAGAGTAGATGGACTGGTCCCTGAATACGTGTAATGTGCATCAGTGGCCCCACCATAGATGTAGGAAACATCACCCAGTGCTAAGCTGACCCATGGTGAGGGCAATGGGGGCAGGTGCAGGGAGGGCCTTTGTTGAGCCTTTTTGTAGCCAAACCAAAGACAATAACATAGATTTACAGGAAGAGTAGCCAATAGGGAGCTACCCCTCTGCTTGTTGTGCTGTTCTGTTGACAGGCTATGTGACTGTGTGTGTCACTCAGCCTCTGAACCTCGATGTCCTTCTCTGCAAACAGGGCTGGTGCAGCTCACCCCTCTCAGGGTTGCTAGGAGATTGCACAAGACAATGGGTGTGAAGGTGCATTGTGAACTCAGAGTGCTTTGCACATACTAGGTACTATTATTGACCATTACCAAGGAGGGCTGGCCCCCATCCAGAATTTGCAGTCTCCGAATCCTTCCACTTCTAGCTGTTCCCAATAATGGCCTGCCCAATGAGGCTGGCTGCATTTCTGATTTTGGCTCCGAAGAAAACATTGATCTGGGGTGTGCTTTGCGAGGATGGATGAGTGGACACCCAACCACTCTCCATACTGAATCTCAGCATCTAAATGATTAATGCATTCAGGCTGCAAATAGTACCTTACATCCCAGTGCCTCTGGGATGCTTGGGAAAAAATACGGCCTCCTCAGCACTTTGGAACCTGTGGCCACAGCCAAGATGTGGTCTTATTTGCTATATTTAGGGCTGGGAGCTCCTTTGTGTAAACAGGATACTGCAGCGTTTGGGGGCAAGGTTTGTCTTCTCCTCTATTCAGATGGGTTGGGGTTTAGTTTCCTTTTTGGGAAGGAAAGAAAAGTGGAAAGAAGCCTGGGTTAGAAATTAAGAGATGTAGGCATGGGTCTTGACATTCTCTCCAACTGATTGCATGACTTCTGCAAGTTTTGACTTCCCACTTGTAAAATGGAGACATCAATCCTACCATGGAAAAGCTCTCTGGGAGCCAAGAAACAAGCACTAGGTAGGCTACCATCAGGTGGGTTTGTTGGTAGACTATACATCAGATAAAAACTGCCTGGGGCCATCTATAAGCTCTTAGGCTCAGAGATGGGGCATAAATAGGATGTCAGTTAGTTCTGAGCCCATCCTTGCCCCTCAGCCCATGGCAGCTGACTTTAGGCAACTGAGTCTCAGAGATGCTCTCTTTCCTCCCTTCATCCTTTAGTACTGGAGACCAGTCTGGCACATAGTAGTCTTCCAGAAAAATGGTCATTGGATGCATGAGAACACATTTGCACCAACAGAGACTGGATTCTCCACCCAACCCCACAAGGAAAATGTTCCAGATGGAAACATCCCAAATAAACTGCATCTTGCCTGTAGGTGACCACTGCCCTGTGACCCCCACAAGGGCAGGTACCACGGTGTGGAGTACATGTCATTTACTCAATGTAGACACCAGCTTCTAAGCTGCCTCCC
Source organism: Panthera onca (assembly GCF_046562875.1). Classification (NCBI taxonomy): domain Eukaryota; kingdom Metazoa; phylum Chordata; class Mammalia; order Carnivora; family Felidae; genus Panthera; species Panthera onca. Next base: position 52,184,700 of record NC_138340.1, on the reverse strand, counting down.
CATGGCTGCGTTCACGGAGACGTTCATGGTAGTGGGCACTATGTGAAATAGAGTCAAGCATGCAGACAAGCATATGAGCCTTAGCCACATCAAGGGCTGCAGTTCTCACCTTGAAATCTTGGAACAACCCGACCCCTGCCTTCAGACTTCGCTTTGGTTTCTCTCTCTAGTCTGGCTCACCGTTGATCTAGAAATGACATGCATCCCCTTGGCTTGCAATCTGCTGGCCAGAGCTAGCCATGCACCCCCAAGTCAGTGGTGGAGAAGGGGGGACACTGGCAATGCATGGGAGCATGTGAACTATTTGGAGCATCCTCACTGCCAAGCTTTGACCAGGAGATGGCCCTTTATGATCCAGCTCGGGCCTACCCAGCAGGTGTACGTACCAGGGACTATCAGAGGGGCTTTTCCAGCGTTTTCCATCATGCTCTCCTTCTAACACCACAGAGAGGTAGAAATTACTAACTCCAGTTAGCAGAGGAGGAAACTGAGCCTTAATGTGGTCAGCTGCTTGCCCAGGTTCACGAGGCCACCAAGTAGCAAAGCCAGGACTCAAACACAGGTTTATTTTTTTTAATTCCAACCCCAGTGCTTTCCCCCACTGTGATGCCTTATGAGCACGAATGGTCCAGGGACTTCAAGACAAAGAAGAGGCGATGAGAATGTGTAAGAACACGGGTGAGGATAGAAAGGCGTAGAGGGTCAGAAAGCCTGGCAGGGGCCAGAGGAATACATGCACTGCCTTCTTTGAATGGTATCACTGAGGAAGGAAGCCCTGGACTGGGAAAAAATTGCTACTTTTTTGATGACAGGTAAAGAAAAGAGATAACTTACAAATGCGGCTCGATTTATTGGCTGCCTCCCACAAAAGTCCCTGGGACATCCAAGAGAGTTGTGTAGATTTTGCCTCATCTTTGAGAAATGAGGACTGTCTCTTCATGATCTCAGGTTATTTTTGAAGCGAACATTTCCTTCATCCCACAGAGGACTAATCATTATTCAGAGTCTGTTATGGGTTTTCTGTTTTGTTTTGTTTTGTTTTGTTGTGGGTGTGTGGGTTTTTTTGTTGTTTGGTGTTTTTGTTTTTGCCATTAACTTCTTTTGGATCTAGTTGAATCCTAGAGGAGATAATAAATATATATAGGAGGAAGTAAAACAGAGAGAAGCAACCCCAATTTTCAACAAACTACCTTTCACACATGGATTCAGGTCTTCATCTGCTCTTAGCAAACCTGTGAGAGGCTCTGTTACGAATACAATCACCACAGTTTGAAGAGGCAGAGCGGTGGGGTTGGGGAAGGGACAGTTGGGTTTTGTTCAGGGGAGCCCTGTGGTCTTGATCAAACCCTCTCATACGGTGCTACCCTTGGCCGACAACTACTGGTCCCAGGCCTGTCTGAAAGCCTGGGGAGACAGCTTCATTCGGCAGCTCTGCTGAGTAACTGTGGAAGGCCATTCGATCGCTGGGTAGCATGGGGAACGTCCACCTGCCCACAGACTCCACATCCACCTTCCTAGCTTTACCACCTACACGCCCTCATTCTGCCCCATTTGTCTTCCCTGGGACAATCTGAAGGGGTGCGTGTTTTATTAGATTTCTCACTCAGGCATAAAAAGTAGGTCACTGATTTGTTTCACAGAACCCAAAGCCTTGAACGTCAAGACTTTTCAGGTTGTATTACATCAGGTCGTAGGTGGCAGCCACTGCCAGGGAGGTGCGAAAACCTGAAGGACAGGATTGTGTTCCTGGGGCCACAGATGTGGCCTCTGCATTCGTGAGCGCTGGCTGCAGGGAGGGGCACGGAGCTGCAGAAGCTCCCCCAGAAATGAATCTCTGTCACTCTGATCGTGTCACGGCTGCTTAAGCTCACCTGCAGCTCCCTATCACCTTCAGGATGGAATCTGACCACCCTTAAGTGGCTTCTGAGGCCTGCAGTGTCCTGACCTCTCCTGAAGTGGAATGCCACTTCCTCTCCTATGAAACAAACTCCCCACCTCCCACCAGAATGCCGCATGGGTTCTAGGCATCTTTGTTCCTGCTGCCAGGCGGGCCTTTCCTCCCGGTCCCACTCATGGCAACACACAGACCCCTGGGTAACTCCCTCTTGTCACCTAAGACTGACTCTCAGAAGCCTCTCGAGCCATTCCTGGACTAAGATGAGGGTATTTGCTCAGTCCTAGCATGTTTCCCCTCAGCTGGGCCAGTGAGCTCTGGATGGAGAGGGGAGGGTCTCATTCATCTGTGTCTCTTTCCACCCAGCATGGAGCGTGGTCCCACAAGCAAAGAGATGAATGATCCAGGAGCCCTTCGTGTGTGTGGAAAAGCCTTCTAAAGTCCCCCATGTTAGCTAACATCTCAGATTCCATAACACAAGTTGGTAGAAATACAGGATTTGGTTCCCGGCAATGCTCACGCTGAGGAGACTCGGTTGAGTTCCGCAGCCAACAGAAAGACACCCATGTTGGGCACAAAGTACGACAAGAGGGCCAAGAGTAGAGGCCATCAGGATTCTTTCTCTTCTCATTTACTTCCCTTGAAAGGATACAGCGCCCCTAACGGGAAAATACTAGAACAAGACAAAACATGAAACTGTTTTCAGCCTCTGTCTTTTCTTCTCACTCTCCACATTTATACATGACTTTAGGCAGTCATAATCCAGATGTTGGCAGATTTTGCATTTCCCCTTCTGATGAGAAGACCTTTGTGGGGCCCAGCGTCAGGCTCAGTCCTGGATGGACAGACTGGGGGTATTTCAGTCTGCTAGCCCCTTTTCTGAGCCCCATGTTTTATCGGATGCTAGTGCAAGTGACCCCACTGCAAGTGCCACCCACTCCTTCTCCTCTCTCCACCCCACCCCTAGCCTTCTCAGCACCACCACCACACCTGCCTCTGTGCCTAAGCAGGAGGGACTTGGCATGTATGGAGCACGCTCAGTACTTTACACACAAGAGCCCGTTTCATGCTTGCAACAGCCCAGCAAGGAAGCACAATGTCCCCTCTCCTACTGATGTGGAAACTGAGGCTCAGAGTGAGGCAGCTTGTCCACCGGCCACACCTTCTGGCTCTGAGGCCTAGGATCTTGGCTAGTCCTGAATCAGTGGAGCCACGTTCCGGCTCCAGTCACCTGCCCGATACTCCGGTTCTTGCCCAACAAGCACAGTGCTGCCCAATCAGGACCCAGGTCTCCAGCTCAGAGGTAGGGATGGGCCCTACATGCAACGTATGTATTTCCTGAGAGCACGCGGAGAATCTTGGCTGAGAGCAGGCAAGACAGCCGCCACTTACAGGCTGTGATCCCGGGCAAGTCTCCCCATCCCTCTGTGTCTCAGTTTCTGCCTCTGTAGAATGGAATCTAGCTCACAGGGCTGTTGTGAAGACTGAATGAGCTGATAAAAGCAAACCACTTAAAACGGCGCTCGGCAGGTGACGAATGCGATGTAACTGCCATTATTATTATTAAGCATTATTACCGTCTCTGACTGGCACAAGTTATTTCTAGGTAGAATGTGCTACCGCACTGGGCTCTCTACTACATCTTTTTATTAGGGAATTGAGGTCTCCCACGTCATGGGATTTCCTGATAACATTTATGGCAGCCCTATTTTGTGTCAAGCCTTTTAAATCCATTACCTCTACTAACAACTACCCTGTAAAATAGGTATTCTTACCACCAGTTTTCAGATGAGAAAAGTGAACTTCAGACTCCTGGCTGGCCAGAGGCAGAGCCAGGAATCAAACGCAGGTCAATCTGGCACCAGAAGCCCTGTTCTCTTTCACCTCTGTGTTTTCACTAGAAGATACGGGGCTCACCCTGGTCTCTCCTCCCTCAGAGTTCTTTCTGCTGGGAGTTTGATGCTCACTTTGATGGTGCACGACCCTCTTGACCAAGAAGCAGCGGCTTTGGGTGGATGGTGTGGCCTGGATTTTATAGCTCTTCACCGATGTTGACTGTGAGAGGCTGGGAAGACAGGGACACTGTCCCCTGGGTCTTTCCTGGCTGGAGCCTGTGTCCTTAGCAGAGGTGCTGGTCCTTAGCAGAGGATGGCCCCAGCATTCCTGCTCAGGTCTCTGGAGAGTTCTCTTGGGGAAGCTGGAGGTGAGAAGCTTTCTCCATCCTTCCCTCCTTCTACCTTCTTCATTCATCACCAAATATTCTTTGAGCCCTACTTGTTACAGAGCCAGGCCCTATAACAAGGGAGTAGCAAATGCAAAGGTCCTGAGGTAGGAGGGAGTTTGTTGTGCTGGGTAACAGAGGGGAGGTTAGCATAAGTGGAGATGGCTGAAGATGGAGAAGTAGGAGAAGATGAGTATGGAGAAGTGGGCAGTGGCCAGACTTTGGTGGTCTCCTCTGCTCCATGAGGAACTGAGGTTCTATTCTAAATGTAAATACGCTTGGTTGTCCTGAGGCTAAGAGGCTGTGTGTGAGCTTATTAGCGGCTCTGCCTGCACCGGCTCCGCACACCCCAGGATCCCTCCCTTCGTGTTCTCCCCACCCCCTTAGGTCCTCAGCTAGAACTGCAGGTCATCTTCAACTCTTCCCTCACCCTCACAGTCTCTCATCTTATCCACCTCCCCTTCTAGAAGTTTCTTTAACTCAATCCTTCTGATCCAAGCCCAAGGGGTCCAGGTCCCCCCCTCTGTATGACATGTAGCCAGGCCCCTCCAATGTCTGCAATCTCCACTGCTGCCTTGGAATCCATCCTTCACAAACTCCCTCAAATTCAAATCAGACTGTGTCCCTCCTCACCTGCAAAACATTTCATGGCTCCCCAGGAACTGTGCTATCCAATATGGTAGCCACTCACCACAGGTGGCTATTTAGATGTAAGATAATGAAAGTTAAATTAAACTTAAAATGCACTTCCTCAGTCACATGAGACACATCTCAAGTGTTCAGTAGCCCCGTGTGCCTCCCATGTTGGGCAACACAGGTATAGAATATTTCCCTCACCACTGAAAGTTCCATTGGATAGTGTTGGACTTCATGAGATAAAACCCAAACTCGTTAGCCTGGTATTTGAGGCCTTAAACAATCTGGCCCCAGCTGGCCTGTCCCAGTTCATTTCCCATCAGCGTTTCTCATGCACACTTAGCTCCAGCCAAATCATATAGCTCTATGATTCCCATTCATGCCTGTGTTCATGTCTTGTGTATTCTTCTAGGGATTATACAAACATATGCAAATACATGTGGTGTGTGTGTGTGTGTGTGTGTGTGTGTGTGTGTGTGTGAGAGAGAGAGAGAAAGAGAGAGAGAGAGAGAGAGAGAGAGAGAATATGTGTATACATGGGGCATGTCTATTTTCTTATTTCTTTTCTTTCTTATACAAAAAGTAGAGTACTAAGGTTTCTTTTGGGGATGATGAAAATGTTACAAAGTTTAGATTATGGTGACGGTTGCACAACTCTGTAAATATACCAAAAGCCTTTGAACTGTCACAGATGAGCATTATGGTAGGTAAATTATAATCTCAAAAACTCCTTTTTTTAAAAAGGTAGAGTGCTACATATACAGATACAGACTGCTTTGCGCCTTGGTTTTCTGTTTTTCATTTCATGACATAGCCTGGAGCTCTTTCTCAATCACTGTACCTAGAGCTTCCTCATTCCTTATACAATTGCAGAATATTCCACTGTGTAAATGTCCATCATTATTTACCGTGGCTCCAAGCTGATAGGCACTTGGGGTCATTCTGGCCCTTTGCTATCCTGGACAGTGCTAAAGGAATAATATGTTCCATGTGTGGGCTGGTATATCTGTAGAACAAACTTCTACACATGGCATTGCTGGGTCAGAGAATAGCTGCATTTGTAATTTTGACAGATATTGCAAATCTCTCCCCATAGAGCTGTATTGATTTACAACTCCCACTAGCAATGTATGAGAGAGAGGACCTGTTTTCCCCAGGCTTCACCAGCAGACTTTTGAATGGTTTGTCAGCGCAGTTTTAAATTACATTTCTCTTATGAGTGAGATTGAGCAGCTTTTTATATATTTAAGAGCCTTTTGGGTTTATTTTGTGGGGAACTGCCTGTTTGTGCCATTTTTATTATGCTGCTGGCCTTTTCCATCTTGATTTACAGAAACTCTTAATACACTGCAGCAATTAACTTTTGCCTGTGATAGAAGATATTCTTTTCTCCAATTTGTCATTGGCCTCTTGTGATTTTGCTTATTTTTTTTTCTCACATAGAAATGTAAATGATTTTTTTTTTATCTTGTTAAGTTCATCAACCTTATCTTTCCTGGCTTTTGGATTTTGAGTGATAGAAAGACCTTACCTACTCCAAGGTTTTAAAGGAATTTGCCCAAGTTTTATTTTGATACTTCATGGTTTCGTGACTTTGCTATCATATTACAATTTTGATCCAATTGATCTGTTTGGTGTATGGTGTGGTGTAAGGACTCAGCCACATCTTTTTCCAAGTGACTACCCATTTATCTTAACGCCATTTATTAATACATTCATTCATAACCCCACTGATTTGAGATGTTGCCTTTATCATATACCAACTTCCTGTGTGCATTTGAGTCTATTTCTGGACTTTCTACTCTGTTCCATTGGTATGCCCATCTTTCCATGTGCCAGTACCACACTGGTTTAATGATTAAGGTTTTATGGTTTAAATCCAGTTTAAATCCACCTGCTCCATGATGCTTTCCAAGATATCCTTAAACAAATAGGACCTCTCTTCCCCTCTGCTCTTAATGCACCCTATGCCTCTGACCCCCAACAGACCACAAGCTCCTTAAAAACAGGGCTTTGCCCGCTATGACTGTTGACCCAAAGTGCCTGGGTTGGGGCCTGGCATGGGGCAAACCACCAACACCTACATTCATCCCTCTCGTCACAGTGATAGCCTTCAAGGTCACAGGACTGTGGTTTCTTACGCATCACGTTTTGCCTTGTTTGAAAATCAAGACCCAACTTCCATGCCTCCAGCCTTTTGGCGTTTCTCCAGGAGTCCTCCCGATGTCTCAGGACCTGGGCTGGTGGCTCTGCAGTGAACTTGAGTGTCTTTTTAGGAATGGACGCTCCTCTTCAGACCCTGGACACTCAAGAGGCTTCAGGGGCTGGCCTCTCCTCTCCTCTCCTCTTTTGTCTTCGAGTTCCATTGACTCAGCTCGTCCACGTCCAGTGGGAGGTTCCCTCTCTTTGTGGAGAGAAAGTGGAGTTGGAGAACCATTATTCCTTCTTCTGTCAACATAACAAGAAGGGCACTTTGCTCTGCTTTTGGTGTCTACTCTGCACTGAAAACTCTGCACTGGAAATAAAGCCTTTTCTGCTGACCCCTGAGATATTTTTGCAAGTCTGGGCCAGTTCGTGGCTATCAGCTCTTTTGAAACATCAGGCCACTTTAAGGACTGCCCAGCATTTGGCAAACATTTCTGGAACCTAGCCTTTATACTAGACCCTGTGCCAGGTGCCAGGGGCACAGAAATGGTTTCCATCTGTCCTTAGAGAACTAACTGCATTTCCAGTAGGGCATCTGGACAGACACAGGAAAAAATAACAGCATGGCACTTAATGTAGCAGGGTGTGCACTGGGTGGTCTTTCTGGGCCCCAGCTCTCTCTTCTGGTGCAGATGTCAGCATCGAGTGGCATTTTCTCAAAGCTGGCTTGGTTGGAATCTGTCTGGTCTACCTCATCCCCGCCTTGTACTCATGACAACAATGAATCTCAGAAGAGTGACAATACCACAGGTCCCTGGGAAGCCAGACTCAGGGCTGAGAATTGGAGCCTGGAGCCTGGTTCTCCAGCTTTCCACCCACCTCACTGTCCTCTCTCTCTACCTCACTCCCAACCAAACTAGCTCCATGGCCAGTCACAATAAACCATCCGCCCCAACCCAATCTCTTAATTCCCTCTATTTCCCACCACCCTCACTGCTGCAAGTGGGCCCCAAGCCGGAATCATCTCTCATCCAACTCACTGTAGTGCCCCCTCACTGCCTTCCCCTGTGGAGCACAGAGAAACCAATGGGTCTTACCAAAATTCCATTCTGATCAGGCATTTTGCTTAATAACTCTGTAAATATACTAAGTAACTCTGTAAGTATACCTATGGCTTTTCTAATTGCTTACACTTTTTGTTTTAAAATAATGTAGGTTTGAGTGCAATTGCAAGAAATAGCAGAGAGGCCCTGTGTACCTTTTGAAACCCAGTTTCCCCCACTGGCAACATCTTGAATTATTGTACCCTGTTGCTTTTAAGATAAAGATAGAGATTGTTATGCCGGTTTGGCCCTGGAGTCAGTGAGATCTGGGTTCAAATTTCAGCTCCACCACTGACCGAGTAAATTTGGCAAGCTCTTTTGCCTCTCTGGAAAACTGTTTTGCCTCAGGTTCTTTGGGTGTAAAATTTATAATAAAGGCACTCACTTCCAAGAGCTGCTTGAGGCTTAATGAGATAAAACTTATGAAGGGCTTAAAACAGAGGCTGTATTGATTGGTACTCAATAAATGGTAGAATAGCATGGAATGTTCTGGCCTCGAACTACCTTTTCTTGCCCACAATACCCCTGTTCTCTCTATTCCAGCTACATTTACCTTCTTTCTGAGTCTCCCTTTTGTCCTGCTTCTTCCTCACCCCAGGACCTTTGCACATGCTTTTCCTACTTTCCTGAGTATTTCTCATCCCTGAATATTGTTAATTCTACTTTGGTCTTCAGCCCAAACATTCCTTCATCAGAGAAGCCTTAGTGACCATACAGACCTTCTCATGTCCCTTCTCTCACAGTGCTGTGTGTGTTTGATTTTCCCTTATGGGTACTTATTTCAGGATGTAAATATACAACAGTTTGTGTTTTACTGATTATTATTCTCCTCTACTAAACTATGAGTCTATGAAAGTCAAGATAATGTTTGTTTTGCCCATCAAAATATCTCCTAGTAGAGGGTCAGGCACTGAGGAGGGACCAATAATTATTTCTCAAGTGAATCAATGAATAAACAGCAGGGGTGGGTAGGCACAGATGGTGATGAGGATGGTGGTGAAGATTTTATTAGCAAAGATTCATTGAATGTTTATTGTGTGCCATGCAATATGCTCAACACTTGTGTGAATCGTCTCATTTAATTCACTAACATTTAAGATAACTTCAATTGTCCTCTATCCAGCTTTTTCTCTTTAGCTTTTTGTCACTTCCTGATATTATATATTTATTTAGTATCCTAGCTCCCCACTAATGTAAACTTCACAAGGTCAGAAATTTAGTCTTACCCACTTCTGTGTCCATAGAACCTAGTTCAGTGCCTGGTACATAGTAAGTGTCCAGTAAGTGTTTGTGGAATGACTGAATGATCACAACAAATGTATGAGGTAGGTGTAGTTATTATTCCCACCTCATTTTAAAAAAAAACTTTTTATGTTTATTCATTTTTGAGAGACAGAGCGCAAGCAGGGAAGGGACAGAGAGTGGGGGAGACACAGAATCCAAAGCAGGCTCCAGGCTCTGAGCTGCCAGCACAGAGCCCGACGTGGGGCTTGAACCCACAAACCATGAGATCACGACCTGAGCTGAAGTCAGACGCCCAACCAGTTGAGCTACCCAGGCACCCTGATCCCACCTCATTTTAAACAAGGGGAAACAGAGGCTTGCAGAAATTAAGTGCCTCTCCCAGATAAAGGCCACACAGCCAAGCCATGAACCTGAGCCCTCTGACTGCAGAGACCATAAGTTTAACTGTGAGGCTCTCCGGGTTTGGGTTCCCCTCAAAACAGACCCTGCGACCAGGATTCAAGCCTAGGTAGTTTATGTGGGAGGTGATTCCAGGAAGGGACAGTAGGGGAGATGGAAGCAAAGCGGAGAAGGGAAGGGAAGGAGGCCAACAATTGTGCATCATCAAACAGCTTACCACTGTGCCAACTGGAGCTGATTTGCACTGGGTCATCTGGGAGCGGGTATAGACCGGCAGGCTCAGCCTCATCCTGCCTGAGTGGTGAGGCGGCTGGAGGGCTCCCCCACCAACTCCCACCAGTCACTCACTGAGGGCTGCTCACAGTGGGTATTAGAGTCCAGCAGACCTGGCTTGCCCCACATGTGGGCTGAAGCTCCCCAAGTCAGACAGAAGTTCTCAGGCAAAGAGTCGCACATGGTTGACAAGAGAACACAGTGGGACATTACCAGCACCTTTTCTGGGCGCCATTTAGAGTCTCACCATCAAAAGGTTGCTGTATTTTCTCCAAAGATGACATTTAAAGACCACATATTTCGGGAGAAAAGCCTTTCCTCCTCCCTCCCCCAGGCTCAGCAGCTCTCCTCCCCCACGCCCTCTTCTTCTCACTTCTTATGGGCCTAACAGCCTTTGGGGTCTAGTTTAGATCCCATCCCTCATCCGGACTGGGGGAGGCCGAGAATGCCTCCTCGGTGCACCTTCCCACCCAGCAGAGGGGCTCAGCATGGCTCTATGGGGAAGGTTGTCCATATGAGGACTGCAGGCTGATCTTCATGGTGACCCTCTTCTACCCTCCTGACTCCCATGGAACTCCAACTGCTTTATCATAGTCCACACCCGTGCCTGAAAACTCTCCTCCTCCCTCCCAGTGTGGTCTGCCTTCTGGACGAGACAGGGCTTCCTGCCTCCGATGGCATTAGCTTTTCCAGCAGCCTCTTCTGGCATATATTAAACCCATACTCACTTTCAATATCCAGGGGTCCCCTTCAAATCCATGACTTACAAGTCAGACAGAGATTCCCCTATCTGTATGGGAGGGGGTCACCTCTTCGGATCCCCAATGTCAGAGAAGGCTCTTGGTCTGTGTTCAATTTCATCTTGATAAACACAGTCCCGCGGAGGAATCAGTCTTGTCCCTCGTGGCCAGGCTGGTCTCATGTCGAGCCCAAGGGTCATTCGCTTTCATGGAGAAGTGGAGTTGAACACATTCCCTTATTTCTGTCTCTCCTCCCTCCATCTCAAAGAGGGACTCTGTGCCTACCTTCTCTTACTACAGAATTCAGCCAAAATCTTCCAGTTTTGCTTTCCTGAGCATTTGGGTTCAGTGCAAACCTGAGCTTGTGTGGGCCTGTCCCCTTACCTGATCCCCTTCCCATCCCACCAGCCCCTCTTGACGAAAAGGATTTGTACACATTCATCTGTGAATCCTGCACGTCGTGCAAGGGCCTGGTTCATGTAGGTACACACATGACAAATAAAGGATGACTCCTGGGGCACCTGGGTGGCTCAGTCAGGCATCTGACCCTTGGTTTCAGCTTAGGCCATGATCTCACGGTTTCATGAGTTCTAGCCCCATGTAGAGCTCTGCACTGGAAGCACAGAGCCTGCTTGGAACTCTCTCTGTCTCCCCCTCTCTCTGCCCCTCCCCCACTCGTGCTGTCTCTGTCTCTTTCAAATAATAAATAAATAAACTTAAAAAAAAACTTCATAAAAAAAATGAAAGGATGACTCCTCACCAGGGGACCCAAGACCTTCTAGGGCTGTGTGGTCATGTTCCTTCCTGCCTCTGTTGTCTCTTTCTCACACTCCTTTGCTCCTGCTCCCTCATTGTCTTAGAGAAATCCTTCTGGGCACGGAGAAGGGTCTGACTGCCTGACTGTTCCTCGCTCTAGGTCAGTGTCTTGTCTGATCTGTGCCTTCCCTCCCTCCACTACAAAATGGAGATAAGAGAATGAGCTGGTGTCTGCTTCCCCAGAAGCAGAGTCTGAGATGGGCATTCTTGTGCATGGAATTTATTAAGGGAGTAGTCTCAAGAGAAACCTGTAGGGGAAGGCGGGAGGCAGGACTCCAGAGAAGTCTACCCTCAGCCTGATCCCAGGGGGACCCCTGGAGGGTGAATTGCACCCTACAGGTTGTTGCCACCTAGTGATTCCCATCAGGCAAGGATGACGTCCTCCACAGAAGGGTGTAGGCGCGCAGAGCCAACACCCACAGAGCTAGGCACTGGGTGCACCTGCCAGGTAGAGGTCAGGGTGGAGCTTTAATAGCATCTGCTAACAAACACCTGTCTTATACAACTGTTGGGAGTATGAAATCAGTGTACCCGAAATGCTAAGAATAGTAACCGATACTTAATAGAGTTTGGCTACTCTTTCTGCCGTTTTTATTCTTGCTTCAGCCCCCAGCTCAAATCCCACTTTGCTTCCTGGAGAATTCATTGTCCGTCCCCCAGACTGCCTTGGCACTTGGTGGCTTTTCCTTCTTATTTAAGTTTTAAAACAGCACAAGCAAAATGATGGGATCTTTGTTTCCGTAAAAGATTCTAACAGAGCCTGAAATATATAGGGTAGAATGTTCTCCTCTATGCCCCACGTCTCCCAGAGGGAATCCCTGTTAAATCTTCACTGGTAGCACTTTGTGCCTCAAGTGTGCCGCCCTGCCTTGTATTTGAGGGGTTGGGTTTTCGTGGCTGCATTTAGAGTCCTTTAACAGAAGGGACCTGCTGTGATATCTCTCCGCCCCCCCCTCCTTGGGGGCATTCTGACTCTGGAGACTTGAGTCAGCCCCAGGAATCTCTTTACAGATTCTGGTAACAAGTTCTCCAGGTACGTGAGGTCAGAATCTAGCTCCGAGGTTGTTTCAAAGGTGGTTTCCATCTGAAGACCATCTCTCTCGTTGGTTTATTTAGACGTCTCCTTCTTGCTTAGTAGGATTATCGTATGCAGTTAATAACTTTGGGACTAAAATAGTACCACATGGTCACTGTGCGGAATTGGACAATGGAGTCAGCTTTAATCCCATCCCACCAAAGCCCCTTTGAGGGATTTTCACGGGGCCCTGGGATCCCACAGTCATTCCCAGTTCTGCTCTTGGCCGTTTTTGGCCTCTGCCTCCCTAACAGGCCAACCAGGACTCGTGCTTCTTTCTGGTCTTGTTAGGAATTCAGAGATGACACACGCTCACTGCCTTGCCAAGTGCCAGTCACCTCATCTGTTCTTACTTGTCCGGCAGAGGGAAGCAGCCATTTCTCTCGTTATTTGCTGCCAGTTCTGTCTCTTGAGAAGTCTTCAAGTTTTCAGTCTGTCAGAGCCCTATTTTTAGTGGAGTGGGACTTCTCCCGGGTGTCCAGATTGCTGAAACTCTCTCACAAGCAGATGCTCCTCTGCGTTGTCGTTGGAACCTCCCGTGTCCTCACTTCTCACGTGCTCATCACCTCACACAAGCTCTACCACATCTGAGTAATTCCCCACCCTCTCCTGGCCCAAGGAGACTGAGGCTCAGCAAGGACAGATGGTCGGTCTGAGTTCCCACGTGCCGTAGGGGCAGACCAGGCCCTCCCCAATGGTTCCAATCCCAGTGACTCACTTGACCCCTCCCATCATGCCCACTGCAGTGAGGTGCTCCTTCCACTCCATTCCTAATGACCCTTTGTACCCTCTGAGGTGGACATGACCACATTCTGCCAGAGAGAGGAGAGGGGGGAGTGTATGTCTGTGTGTAAATAACATTGATCTACTTCCTGCTAACCCAGAGGTCATAAACTGCCAGCTTTGCAGCCAAAAACCTACCACAACTATATTGTGTTCAGTCCTCCCAAAGTTTTCAATTTTTTAAAAATTAGTTGATGATATTTAAAGATCAAGTGTGTCCACATAAAAATCCAGATGTCCAGCTTCTCTTGAAGACAAAAACAAAAACAAAAACAAAAAAACAGAAAACTGGCAGTCTGGGCTTATATCCCTGCTTGGCCACAGTCAGATGGAGCGGAGTAGTGGCTATGCCCAGGTAAATAGGTAGGTGCCACAGTCCCCACCACTCCTTATTGCATCCCCAAACGGCCATTGTTAGCTATTTGCCACTTCACATACATTGTTGCTCTTTCTTATTGGTAAATTCCAGGAGAGAGAGCCACAAGACAGAACCAGCCCACCTCAATCAGTATTGCCTGGTCCTTAGAGGCATTTGAGTTTACAATCTTTGCTGTCCCTCCAATCCCTACAAAATCACCCTTGTAAATCCCAGAGCCTTAGCACACAATAGGTGCTCAAGAGTAACTATAGCTACCATTTGTTGAGTGTTTATACTGGAATAGGCTGTGGAATTCGTCACCCTTTTAGCAGATATACCAACAGGCTCAGAGAGGTTGAGGGCCTGCCCAAGGTCACACAACTGGTGAGTTTTGTCACTAGGACTTTTGTGATGTCACTCGCTTTTGCAGAGTTGCCTCATGTTTTGTGGCTTTTCACACCCTTTCCTTTTGACTTTTCAACTTGCCTCCTGGTTTCTGAAGGTTTCACACAAGAGATCTTGACTAATGCTAAGCTTTGACACCATGACTGGGCAGAAACTGACTGAGAGAAGCAAAAGGTATTTTCATGGAAGGAACTGAAGAGAGACATAGACATGATATAGTGCTAAGCATGTATCAAGGATAGACACTATGAACTAAGGTGGCAAAGGTTTGGAAGGGCACTTGGGAGCTATGGAAGGTTTTAGAGCAGGAGCAGACATGACGCATGTCTGGTTCCATGAAGACTAGTGCAGCAGCAGGATGGAGGTAGAGAGGATGCCAGCTGTGAGAATCCAGAAGAGAGGTGCTGGGAGTCCTTCAACAGAGACCAGAGAGCAGATTCCAGGGAGACTGCAGAGGCCCCATGAGTGAAGATTTGGTGATGGGGACACATGGAGCTAGCCATCTGGGGGTGTGGCAGTGTCACCCACTGGGATGGGGAAGGTGGGAGGAGATATGTCTTGGGGGGGCATCCGTGGGGAGATGCCCTCTGGGCAACCTAGAGACTGGACAGGGCTGTAGCAGGAGATACAGACGCTGCCTGCCAAGCCAAGTGAGAGCCGTGAGAATGGAGTGCTCTGAGCCAAGAGCCTGGAGATACCTCCTCTCACACCTGTCAGATTTCCTTCTGGTCACTGGCCTCCAAGACCCCCTCTCTTCTATCTCTGCCTAAGCCCCCAAGACTAAATATCCTTTGCCCCATCCTAGGGTTGCAGAGCACAGACCACGGTAAATTCTGGCTCTGTGAGTGGTGGCAACATCCCAGCCATTCCCTGAAAGCAGGTGCTGCAGACATCCAGAGCCCAGGGTCTCCCCAGCCCTGCCTCCACATTCACCAAGCAGAGGCCTGGGGAAGGGGGGGGGGGCGTGTCACCGTGGTCAGGCCCTCCCTGCCCCCCACCCCCATGGGAGCCCATCTTCTCTCTTCCTGTGAGCAGTGCATTTGGCTTTTTATAAAGCCAATAAATAAATAAGCAAGCGGGCATGATTAATTGATGGCATGGAGGAGACCAAGGCGCTGGAGTCAGGTGGCCAAGCTTCCTGGTGGAGCTAGGCTTTTCAGCGACCTGGGGCCCGAGCCAAGGAGGGGAAGCCTGCTTTGAGGAGGTGCTTTCTGTGTGTGCCTGGGGTTTTCGCCTTTCTCCTCAGGCAGGGCCTCTTTCTGCTCTCCTCCAGGCCCTAGGCCTGACAGACTGGAGGCTAGGGCCCAACAGGTGCCCCTGCCCTACCCCAGTCCTTTCTCCAGGTCTGAATACCCTCCAGCTAAACTCCCTAGGATTGGTCCAGCCAGCCCCCTCCCCCTAAGCTAGGTCTCCCCACAGCCCACACCATATCTCAATTCACCCCAAACTGTATGACCCCAACCACAGGGGAGGTCTGGGACATCCCGACAACGGGGCCTGGGGAGGGGGAGGGTAGGAGGGGGTCCCTCCCAGGGCCAAGTTAAAGGCGGGGATGGGGGTGGAGTAAGGGGCTGGTGGTGACAGAGGTACCTGTAGACCGCACCAGGGGAGACGCTGCAGACCCCCTCCCTCCCCCGGCCCACCGGCGTGTGCGCGTGCTGGAGGGCGCGGGCGGGACGGCGCGCTCCGGGTCCCGCGGGGCGCTTTCCGTGCGGAGTTTGGGGAGGGCCGAGGGGGAGCGCGCGGGGGAGGAGGGAGCGGGGAGGGGAGGGAGGAAGGGAGGGAGGCGGGCAGAGCGCAGTGCAGCGGTGGCAGAGGCGGCGGCGGAGGGAGGGAGGCAGGCGGGCGGCGGCGGCAGCGGGGCCGCGGGGCGAGGCAAGCGCGGGGCAGCAGCGGCGGAGGAGCCGCAGCCGCAGCGGGGCCGGGCCGGGCCGGGCGCGCACCAGTGGCGGCGGCAGCGGCAGCGGCAGCGGCGGCAGCAGCATCTCGCTCGCGGAGCCGGCGCAGGTGAGGCAGGGGCGGCCGGGCCCGGGGCTCTGGGCCTCCTCCCCTCTCCTTCGGTCTGTGTCTCGCTCCCAGCCGGCTTTCTTTCCATACGTGCTTGGCCCCGGGAACCCCCGACGGGCCAGAGTCCGAGCTGAAGCCGAGCGCGTCCAGGGTCCCCTCGCTTCGCGGAGGCAGGCGCCTTGTCAGCAGTGACCTTGAGCGGGCACCGAGCGGCGGGCGGGGCGGGCCGGGGTGGGCGCCTGCGGACCCGGCGCCTGCGGGCGCTGGGAGGGGGCGCACCGTGCGCCTGTCGCGCGCAAACTTTCCGGGCTCGGAACAGCCCCGGAGCTGGGGGAGTCCAGAGCGCTAGAACCTCCCCCCCACCCCGTTCCTCCTACTCAGCTGGCTCTGACTTCTCCACCTGGCTTTCCCCCAGTATTGGGGGCCCCCTTTCTCCAGGCCCCATTTCCTGCAGGCTGGGGAAATGACCAGAGCTATGGACGTTGACCCTGGGCTGGGGGCTACTACCCTTCCCAAGGGCGGTTTCTATCCGAGCTTCTGAGAGCAGAAGTGCAAAAGGACCCTCCACCCGGCGCTCTCTGCAGCTCTCTCCTCGCGTTTTTCTGGCATCCCTCACCCTTCCCACAGCTCTTCTCCAAGCAGACGCGCGGCTGGTACCCCACCTGGTGACACGAGAGCTCCGAAGCCCCACACTCAGTTGGGCTCTCGGATCCGCCGCTTGATTTTTCAGCCCAGCTGCAAGGGCTCCTTCAGGAAATGGGTGGAGAAGGTATCCCCCAGCCAGGCTCCCATGGTGAATCAATATGTTCTTGGACACCTGGACTCAGCCAGGCTCCCTGGTCACCCCGAAACCCTGTGGTTTCAGAGGAGGAGATGTCCTGGAAATCGAGTATATCCTAGCCTCCTAGAACATTAGCCTTGGAAAAAGGAAGTGAGGCTCAGAGAGGGTGAGCCAGGCCCAAGGTCACACAGCCTGGCTAGGGGGAACAGGAACTGGGCTTTCTTATATTGGGTTGAGGAGGGATGGAGAGGACTGCTTTCTGGTTTCTACCCTCACCTGCCAAGGGATCTGAGCTCTGGGGCACTGTCTTACTAGCTGTGTGACCTCTGGCAAGTCATTTCCCCACTCTGACTCACTTCCATGTGTAAAATGGGAGTAGCTTCTTCACAGGGATGTTCTCATGGCTGAGTTAATGCTCTTGAAGTTCTTATCATGTCTAGTGCGTAGTCTGTATCCAAATGTTTTTGGCTGCCAACATGTGAAATTTCCTTTCTGAGCCTAGAAGGGCAGAAAGCATTCCCATTCTCTTCCTTCTGCTCCTCGCACCTGGAGTTACGTGTCTTCTCCCCTGTGGCTAGGTCAGCAGCTGGTAGGCAGCACCTGCTGGAAGCTTGAGCACCTGTACTTTATATACAGTGTCTGATGGAGGCAAGGGTCTCAGCACCCTCAAGAGCCCACTGGACTTACTGGTCAGGCTAACCAAGGTTGTGGTCTCCTGCTGGTACCTGGGGGAAACCAATCCCCAGTTTCTAGCTGGAAAATGAAAACAGGGCCCTGCTGCAGCCCCAGGAAGAGACACCCCCTCTCCGAAGTGTGATGGGAAGGCGTCATATCCACCTCGTCCTACATCTGACCCAATCTTCGCCCCTACCCCTGTGAGATGTCATTTGTTTCCCCAGGATGTGCAATTGGCAACAGAGTGGAGGGAGTGTGTTCGTTTGTTCATTCATTCATTCATTCACTCACTCACTCACTCACTCACTCACCAAGCCTTGATTCATGCCTTCTCTGGGTCAGGAGGTGCTTGGAAATGCAGAGAAATCAGCCATATTAGCTCTTATGAACCTCCTGCCAGGTGCCAGGCACTTGCTAGGCATGGGAGACACATTCATTCATTTGATAAATTTGTATTAAGTACTTAATATGTGCTAAGCACTGTTCATGTGGCAGGGACACACTGGTAAATAAAATAGACCTGGTCCTAACTGTCATAGGTGGCCATGTGATTTGTCATCCAGACGGAAACGCTTTTGAAAAGGGGAGAGGGCATTAATAATAATAGCTCCAGGACCACAGGCATAAACCAGGACTGACCAGCCGCATGGCCATTCTGTGACCCCATGTTTATATACTAGTGTTCAGAGAAAACAGTTAATACTTTTTGAGCTTGCTTTTTGCGAGTCTCCGTGCTAAGCACTTTCAGGTTATCATCTGATTTAATCCTCACAGTGCTGTGAGGCTGGTGTTACTGTGTGCATGCAGCTGGTTAGCATTGGAGCTGGGACCTCTTCTGCTACTAAACTGCTGGACTATACCACCTCCTCGGAGGTGGGTGAGCCCCAGGGCACACTTTCCCCCTCTGAAAGAAGTGAACAGACAACTGTTAGGCAGGAGCACAAATGCTGGAATAGATGTGCCGTGGGGGCAGACGGAGGCCGAGATTCTGCCTGGAAATGTCAGAGGCAGCTTCCCAGAGGAGAGGACCTTTGAGCTGGACCTTGAAACATGAGTTAGGATTTTGACAGACTGTGCAAGTTGGGGGGGGGGGGGGGGAGGGCAGTCCAAGCCCAGGTCGCTCAGGCTCGGAGGTGTGGGGTGTGTGCACCGTTTGAGGCTACCACCCCAAAATAGGTCTGGATCCAACTGTGGCAGGACACTGAGTTAGGTCTGAAATGTGGCAGCCAGCGAAGATGAAGTCCAGGAGTGTCGTGCTGTGGCACACGATGAGCTCTGCATTTTAGATGGTTGCTCTGAAGATGTGACTCTTCTGGAGGTGGGGAGCAGAGAGAATTTGCCATACTGGATTTCTCTTTGACAAGAAATTCCCATAACCCGATCTATACTGTAGATTGCCTGCAAGGTCAGGAAACTCGTTTTGTTACATAGAATCACTGTAGAAGAAATTTACCAGCTTCTGTAGCATTAAAAAGTTCTCAGCGAGCAAAGTGATGGTGGACAAGAGAAATATTAACCTACTTAAAGGAGGCGGTTTTTAGTCACATCATTTGCCAAAAAAGGAATATGCTTATTACAAGCTATAAGTTCAATCTTTTCTATTTGTTTAATCAAATCCAAAAAGCTTCAACTTCCTCCGCTCTCCCTCGTTCTCCATGTCATTTCTGTCACCATATAAATCGGAGGGTAATAAAACACTATTTCTTTAGTAATGTCTTATTTCTTAGACTTTTCATTAATTCATACTGGCCTCCTTTCCTCCCTTCACAATGAAGCAGAATTATTAAAGCTTTATGATTTCTAAAAATTTGAATCCATTAGTGGAGTACAAAAAAGGGGGGGCTCAGTATTGAGGCTTTGAAATTGGAAAATCAGGCTAGAAAGATTTGAGAAGCAGAAGGGAACCGGATGCCAGGTTGGGAAGGAGGAAAGAACAGGGCCAGCTCCATGGGCACATGACTTATGCTGTCACGCAGGGTCCTATGTTGAGAAGGGCCCTGCACTTGATTTAATGCTTTGGGGTCACCATATTGCAATTCTTAATAATTTTTGAACAGGGGCCCCACATTTAAAAACTTTTTTTAGGTTTATTTATTTATTTGGGGCAGAGAGAGAGGAAGCAGAATCTGAAGCAGGTTCCAGGCTTCATGCTGTCAGCACAGAGCCCAACATGGAGCCCAAATCACAAAATCATGACCCAAGCCGAAGTCAGACGCTCAACGGACTGAGCCACCCAGGCACCCCTGTCCTTGTTTTTAAATACAGGTTTTATTATAGTTCAGGTATGTCGAAGCCAATAGATCAGAAGACAACTGCCATTGAAAAACAGCTCATCCCAGCTCCCAAGAGGAGGGACCACACCATGCCACAGGGGAAACACCAGGTTTGGTCAGCAGGCAGAGGGGGTCAGGAGGAAGACATGGACAGGAGACTTCATTGTGGTTTCCCTGGGAGGGAATAGGCCAGGCAGGATAAACAGGTTTAGGTTTGGCTCTGGGGCATGAGGGCTGTCCCTAGTTGTCTAGTACATGGCCCTGGGATGATGAGGGCAGAGGGACAGTGCCCTAGAGTGCCAGGGCTCCACACAAGGGGTGTTGAGGAGAATGGGAGGCTACACGTGCTTTTCCTGCCCCTTCCTGCCTGTCCTCATCCCAGCACGTCATAGAACTTTAAAGTCAGGATACCCCTTGAGGATTTTCTGGGCCGACTCCTTGATTTTACAAAAAAAGTGAAAAAATAGGCCCAGAGAGGGAAAGTGACTTCTTCAAGGTCACACAGCATATTAAAGGGGCTGAACTAGACCTAGAATTCATGTCTCCTGCTACTTAAACCACTACTTGGTGTGTGTGTGTGTGTGTTTGTGTGTTTGTGTTTGTTCTTTTCTAGAGCAGAGTTATGTATAAGGCAGATGCACCAGGCTATGAATACTTTAAGGTCTGAGTTCCTGTCTCATTTAATGTCATATCCCCAGTGTGTCTAGAACATAGTAGGTGCTCAATACATGATTATTATATCCGTTTCCTAGGATTGCCCTGACAAATTACCATAAACTGGGATGCTTAAAACCAACAGACATTTAGTCTCTCTCAGGTCTGGAGCCTAGTAGTCCAAAAGGAAGGCATTGGCAGGGCCACACTCCATCTGAAACCGTAGGGAAGAATCCCTCCTCACCTCTTCCTAGCTTCTGATGGTCACCAGCCATCTTTGCTATTCCTTAGCTTATAGCTACATGACTCCAATTTCTGCCTCTGTCTTTACATGGCTGTCTTCCCTCTGTCTATGTCTCTATTTCCAAATCTTTCCATCCTTATAGGGACAGTGGTCATGTTGCAATAGGGCCCACCGTCATCAAGTATGACCTCATCTAAAGTTGATTACATCTGAAAAGACCCTATTTCTAAATAAGGTCACATTCACAGGTACCAGGGGTCAGGACCCCAACATGTCTCTTGGGAGGACACAATTCAATGCACAACAACAATGAACCAAGGAGGGAATGAATGGTTATGATTTCCAGTAAGAATGAGCTCCCCTTTTCCCCAAAGTTAACACGGGTACTGAGGAATCAAAAAGAGAAAACAACAGCAGCTGTTCAGTCCACATTGAGAGAGAAAACGATCCAAGTGCACACAAGAGCAGCTACTATTTGAGCCAGCCTGCTGAGCTTACACTCCTGGCTCCATCACTTTCTGATCGCATCTATGTGATCTTGGGTGAGTGCCTTCAGCAACCTCTATTTCCTCATATGCAAAGCAGAATACTAAGAGCACCCACCTGATGGGTACTTCTGTGAAGAATGACAAGAATTAAGACAAGTAAAGTTCTTGCAACAGTGCCTGGCACACAGTAGGCACTTTCTTGATGGCTGGCGGTGATCGCTACCATCATCGTCATCTTGTAATGTACAGAGCACTTTTCACAGATCTGTGTATCTCTCCATCTTCATAGCAAACCTATAATAAGGCTCGATAAATATCAGCTTCCTTTCGCCATGAGGTAGTTACTCATTGATGAAGCCACCTCTCAAACCCAGCCCCCGTGTTTCTAGTTCAAGCTGGCCTCACCACGTGGCGCCTGCTGGTGTGGAGATGTTTCTAACAGAACGTTCCTGGTGTCATGGGGCCAGGATGTCAGAGAGCAGTGATGTGTTAGGCCCTGGTGAGGGGAGAGGTGAGGGACGGGCGCAGTACCCAGAGGCCTCTATCCCAGTGTCTGTCACCCAACTGTGACTACACTTTCCAGAAGGTGGGGCTAACTGGGTCTTTTTTATTTTTTACTTTACATCCTCAGGTCCTGGCACATAGTAGATGGTTAATAAATGTGTGTTGGATGAATGGCTTTGTTATATAACACAGATAGTCACTGCTCCCCCACACCCAGCTGACAACAACGACAAAGGCCTGGGATGAGGGCATCTTGCCCAAGCAGTGACTACTGTCCACAAAAACTCACAGGTGGGCCGTCAGTGTGTGAGCAACTTGAAAAATATGCTTCTGATGCTGTGCGAAGAAACGACCTGTTGAGGTGAACATCCAGGGGTCATAACATAGCCCTGGGTGCATCAGGGGAGGAGGTGTAAAGAGGGTCCAACATGTACACGGGATATAAGAGGCATGGTGTGCAATAAACTGGCATCGGGCAGAGATGCCACCTCGAATGGACTCTCCCAAACGTTGTCATCAAGAGTAGATATGAACATGAAGCCAGGAGAGTGCTCTCTCAGCAAATCCGTGCAAAGGGCAACTGGCTGAATTCTGAAATAACTGAATGTTTGTATTGGCATTGATTCACAGTTGACTGTTTGTTCAGTAGTGTAACGATGGTTAAGAGTGCCCAGGAACAAATTCTGGACAGACCTCTTACTAGCTGTGTGACGTTTGGGCAAGTGGCTTAACTTCTCTGTGTCTTAGTTCCCCCAGCCGGAGAAGAAGGAAAAGAAAAGTAGTGCATAGGATTGTTTTAAGAATTAAGATTTATAGGGGTGCCTGGGTGACTCAGTCGGTTAAGTGTCTGACTCTTGATCTCGGCTCAGGTCACGATCTCACCGGTTCGTGAGTCAGAGCCCTGCACTGGGCTGCACATGCGAGGTGCAGAGCCTGCTGGGGATTCTCTCTACCCACCTCTTTCTCTGTCCTTCTCCGACTGGTGTGCTCTCTCTCTCTCTCAGAATAAATAAACTTAAAAAATTTTTTCAAAAGAATTAAGATTTTTAGAGTGTTTAGCAAAGAGCCTAGATCATAAATATCTCCCTCCCTTGCCCTCTTCATTTTCCCCCTCTTTTTCTGCTCCCTCTTCTTTTTCATAATTTGGCTAGTTAACAGTGAAAAAGAAATATTTCCATGTCTTTACTCTCTAGGCACATAAATTAAACTTCCTTGCCTGTTTTGATATTAGTTATAATTGTGTGTCTTGGTTTGGCCAATGAATTTTGGGAAGTGATGTGTGTCATTTCTGGATGGAAGCTCTACTAAGCAGCACACTGTTGGCCACTTTCCCTTTTTCATCCCTTGGCAATTGAGGCAGCATGGAGATGTAGCCTCCTTAGTCTGATTCCTGAGTGAGAATGCTGCAGAGCAGAGCCCCAAGCCAACCCATAACGGGCACATGGCATCAGTGAGATTTGCATTTAGCCCTGGCACTTTGGGCTTTTTTGTTACTGCAGCATAACCTGGCCCATCCTGACTGCTACAGGTAGGGAATGAGTTGAAATAATCACTATTTGTTTAGAGATATTTTTGAGTCTTTTAATCCCTTCAAGTGTGATGCTAAATTTTTAGGGTTTGAAGGTGTTGTGGGTAAGAACTGTGCCTTATGAGGTGACCACCAGTCTCCTTCACATGGCGTATGTGGGCCTCTCCGATTTCACCCTGGCCTTATCTGTCTCCACGTGTGCTCTATGCTCTTCCTGACAAGTTCCCAGGATCCTTGCAATGGGCTGTGTGCTTGTACATCTCCAGGTCCTTGCTCATGCTCTGCCTAAAACAGGGCATCCCCCAGAATATCATGTCACTTGATAAGTGGCTGGGTGGAGTGTGACAAGTGCACGGGAGGAGAGGGAGACATCGGGCTTGTTCTGCAAGGCATAGAAGGCAGCATTAGGACTAAGAGGGAGCTTCTTGTTCAGCATGAGAGAACTCTCGAGCCACTTGAGCACGGCCTGGAATAATAGTGAGCTCACCGCACTAGAAGATGTCCAAGCAGGGGTGCCATGGAGAAGGTTCCAGGTTAGCGGAAAACTCTAATCCTGTCACACATGACTTTAGGGGAGATTGCCCAAAGAAGGTGGATCTTAGCTTCAGTTCTCTCTGTTTTTTCCCCTTTCAAAATAAAAATAGCTCTGACCCCTGGATTGTAGACATGTTACATAATGATTATAGAAAATGCAAATGATACTGAAAAGCATAAAGAAGAAAGTAAAACATAAATAAAATTCCATTAAAAAGAGCTAGCCTCCATTAACATTTTGTCAAATGTCTTCCCAGACATTTCTCTACGAGTGATGAGTAAATAGTAGGGTTTTTTTGGGTACCTCTCAGTCAATAATAGAATAGGGACATCTTTTATAAGTGGCTCTGTCATCATTTATTTAATGGATCCCTTCCTGATGGGCACTCAGGCTGTGTCCAGAATTTTGCTATTATAGGGAGCACCGTGATGAACATTCTGGTGGGTGGACCCCTGGGCATACGTCCGGGCATCTCCTGAGGATGAATTCCTGAATGGAGTCACTGATTTAGGCAAAACTGTTTGGAACGAAACAAGAGAAGAGGACTGTGGTGTGGTCAGAGATATCCTTGCTAGCTTAAGGGCAGCCGGCAAGGGGCTAAAGAAGAGATGAAAGGGAGATTGTAGCGGGGCCAGAAATGTGGAGGGAATGGGCAGGTTGAGAGGAGCCATTCCCCAGGCAAAGACCAAACACAGATGGCAGCTGTGATTTATGTAGGGCCGGACAATTACAAGCACTTTCACGCGCACAGTCCCATTCGAGCCTCCCCACCGCTTTTCGAGGAACGTCTCTGTCCCCATTTTACAGAGGAGCAAAGTGAGGCCCTCAGAGGCTGTAGCAAAGGAGGTGTTGTCCTCTTTTATAGTGTGTGGGCCCCTTCACAGCTCCAGATCTTTCCTTTGCACACTTCCTGGGCTAGCTCATGCCTCCAGACTTTGCAGATGCCAACTCGTCTGACTGGCCAACTCTTTCTCACCCTTGAAAAGGAAGACTGGTCAAATGTGACTTCTTTGTGAAACTTTTCCTGAGGGCGCCCCACCCACCCCACCCCAGAGCATTAACTATTGTGTATTAACTGTTGAACCAGGGAGTCAGCTTTTGGTTTCAGTGATTTGGGTTCCCTGACTCAACTGACAAACAGTAAGACCCTTTCTTATCTCACATATTCAAAAGCTGTGCAGCTGGGTGATTCGTGGGCTCATCCATGCCAAACAAGCCTATTGTCTGACTTTCTCCTCTGCCATCATCCAACCAGGATGCTTGTCTGAAGCATCCCCTGCAAATGTCACAGTGCCTAGGAGACCAAAGACAGGGGCATCTCTGTGATTCTTTTATCAGGTAGGAATTCTTTCTCAGAAGCCCCCAGCTGACCTCTCGTGTGTCTCATTGGCTGGAATTTGGTCACATGACCATGCCTAAGCCAAGGGAATGGGACCAAAAGCTTAAAAGGGCTAGGACTCAGCTTTGAGTCAGCTGGGAGCACAGTCAGGGCTCTGCCAGCCAGGGAGGAGGAGGGAATAGCCATTGGGGAGGTGGTCCCCAGAGTCTGCCCAACGGTGTGCTCACTCTCCAGACTCCCCTGCTAGGCTAGGAGCTGTGACAGGACAGGGGATTGGGGTTTATTCCTTCCTGTGTCCTAATGAATGAATGACAGGAATCAGTAGATGTTTCTGGAGACTCCATCAAACTGTGAGGTTTTAGGATTGTCTGTGCACCAACAGTGCCAACGCTTGGTCGACTCAGGGCATGGGTTCGGTATTTCGAAAAGTATAGGAATAGCTTTGCCCTCCAAGATACTGTGGAGTGGTTGTGGAGAAGACACTAGAACCTAAAACAGATGTGGACTTAGGGCCTGTACTCTGACATGGACTGGACATGCCGTGGGAGGTAAATGCCTTCATAGGTGCCCTGAGAAATAGGATGAGTCCCATTAGGGACCAGATACCATGAAGGGCAGAGGTGGGTAGTGGAGAAAAACACCTGTGGACCCAGAGAGTGGATGTGAGTTTGATGGATGTAAGGCAGTGAAGGCACCAAGTAGGCCTTAAGGGAACTCATTCTTGAAGACCTACTATGTGTGGGACATTGTACTGGACTTACTTTGCCTTATCTTTCCTGTGCCTCTATGAAGTGGCTCGTTCTCACCCCATCTTGTAGCTGGGGAAGCTAAGGCTCGGAGGGGAAGGGTGCTCGCCCAACAAAACAGAGCCAGGAAGTGGTGAAGTTTGCCTGAGAAAACAAATCCGTTCTGAAAAGCTGGCTCCCTCCTGCAGAGGGGCTGTGAGAACCAAAGGGAGCCCACCAAAGACCAGTGGGCAGTAGAGGGAATGGGAAAGGGGAGCCTGGCAACTGACCGGAGGGCCTAGAAAAGGCTTGGTGCAGTGAAAATGCAGGCAACCACCCCATCAGGAGAGGTATTTATAACAGGATGCAGGGCAGGCTTGAGGAGCCACAGTCTTGGCATTAAACCTGATAACAAATCTTTGATATACCAATTAATATCTGTGACCTTGGGCAGGTCACCTCACCTCTCTATACCTCAATTTATCCATCTATAAAATGATGTGTGTACCCAGTGCCTGGCGTATAATAAGAATGTAATAAATGGAGCTATTCTAATGATCAGTATTGTTGCTGTTGTTTAGAACTTGGCAGGTAAGTAAGCAGAGTTAGAGGTGACTCCTGGTGTGGGGTTCCTGGGTTCTAGTTCTGTGTCGGTCACTACGTCCACATTTGATTTTGGCTTAATCCGTCTGATCGTCCTGGCTCTCCAGAGTTTCTCTTTTTTTTTTTTTAATGTTCATTTATTTTTAAGAGAGCATGTGTCCGGGAGGGTCAGAAAGAGGGAGACAGAGAATCTGAAGCGGGCTCCTGGCTCCGAGCTATTAGCACAGAGCCTGACGTGGGGCTCGAACCCATGAGCTGTGAGATCATGACCTGAGCCAAAGCTGGACACCCGACTGACTGAGCCACCCAGGCGCTCCATCCAGGGTTCATCTGTAAACTAAGGAGGTTGTGCTGGTTGATTTCTAGCCTCCTCCCTTATTCTAAACTCTGTACTTGCGTGAGGTGGAAGGGGGAGGCCGCAGTGACACGCGGGATCAGAACGGAGTGAGGCGGTGTCCCGGACTGACTTTGGACTAGAGAAGCAAAGGAAGGGAGGGGCAGAGGTTAGAAGGAAGGGCAAGGAGGAACCAGAGGCCAGGCAGTCAGGAAAGACGAGGCAGGTGTGCAAACCCTGGGCTGGGTGATTTGGAGGTGGGTGCAGAGGTGAACGGCTAAAACCAAACGAGGCAGAAGTGCATTGAGAACAGCTGCACCCAACACCCGCCTTCCTCGTGGGACAATCAGAGGGACGCGAATCAATCACAGCTCTTCCTGCTGCTTAATACCTGGGGGCAGGGCTTTGAAGAGTGTGTGTTCAAAGAGTAAGATTGAATTTCTCCAAAGTTTGCAGGAACACTGCAATTATGCCTGAGAACACGTCTGTGAAATCCCCTTGAAATCTATTTTTAGGCACAAGGTTTTATAACCAGAGGCAGAAATTGAGTGGAAGTGTGTGGGAGGCTGACCCTGGACAGTTTCCATGTTTGAGAAGAGGGGAAAGAGTATTTTTATCCGCAAACACCCTGTCTCATAGGGTGAGGCTGGGGAGGATGCTTCTTTGCCACTTTGGGTTTCTCACCCACTACCATGTGAAGACGGGAGCTGTCTTTGACAGAAGTTGTTAACATTCCTTACTCGGAGTGGGTGGCCGAGGGCCGCGGATTGAGTGGGGGAACTTGTCTGGGACTTTTGTATATTGGAACAGAGATATATGAGACTTAATTTGCCAGAGACGCCTTACCCATCGGGTGCGGTCGTCACAGAGCCCTGGGGGCTTTGTGCGGTGGAGACTCCTCTCTTGCATGGCCGTTTCAATTAGCTGTTCCTACATAACAAACTGCCCCACACTTGGTGTCTTAAAGCAGTAGATTCATACTATTGCTGGAAAATCTGCAGGACACCGGATGGTTCTTCTGGTCCTGTCTGTGCTTCCTCACACGTGTATGATCTGCCACTGGTTAGATAGGTGACTCTGTTGATCGTGGTAGGCTCTCTCACAAGTTGGGCTGTTGGCTGACTCTGGGCTGGCGTAGGGATAGCTCATCCCTCCTCCACGCGGTGCCTCATCATCCAGGAACTCTCCTGGGTCTGTTCATGTGGCTCACATGTGTCAGGGCTACAAGAGACAGAGAGCAGAAGCACTCAAGGACTCTTGAGATCTAAGCCCAGAATTGGCCCAGTCTCCCCTCTATCGCATTTTGTTGGCCAAAGCAAGTCACAAGGTCACCCCAAATTCAAGGAGTGGGGAAATAAGATGGCATCTCTTGAAGGCAGAGGCATCTTTTGATACAGACAGGCTTTTTTTAAAATGTTTATTTATTTGAGAGAGAGAGAGAGAGAGAGAGAGAGAGAGAGAAGGGTGTGAATGGGGGAGGAGCAGAGAGAGAGGGGGAGACACAGAATTAAAGGCAGGCTCCAAGCTCCATGATGTCAGCACAGAGCCCGATGCAGGGCTCCAACTCACGAACTGTGAGATCATGACCTGAACCGAAGTCAGACACTCAACCGACTGAGCCTAGGCACCCCCATACAGGCAGGCTTTTAATTGGGGCCCTTGATGCCCTCAATTTGCACAACCATCGGCATCAGTGTTGGCCTCCAGAGCTGTCACAGTGGGTGACCCTCCCTCCTAAAGTCTTCCTGGCACCCAGGATTCCCTCACTGTGCAAAGAGTTTTCCACAAGAGTCTTATCTATGGAATCAGAAAAATGTATGCCCCCCCACCCCCGCCAAACAAGGAGAGATCAATTTTTCACTTGTGAGACTAGCAGGAATTAAAATGTTTGATGTTGTGCAGTATTGGTGAGTACGTGGGAGAAATAGATGCCGTCGACACTGCTGAGCAGAGTTTCCGTGCCGCAGTCCACGGAGGGGACAATTCTGCAGTACCTCTTAGAATTAAAACTACGTGTAAGGGTTACATATGCGATAGTATGACCATGTCGTGGAATACTACTCAGCAGGAAGAGGGAATGAACTGTCGATACGCCCAACCACCTGGATGAACGTGAAGGAGTGAAAAAGCTTACATACCACATGATTCCATTTAGGTGACATTAGTGAAATGGCATGGAGACAGGGCACCGGTTAGAGGTTGTCAGGAGTTAGGGATGAGGAGAGCCGCACGTGGCCATAAAGAAGGGGAAGGAGAGGGTCTTATGGTGATGGTGCAGTTGGGTATCCTGGTGGCGATGGTGTTTACATAGCAGTACACGTCATAAAATTGCATGGAGCTACACGTGCACATATGCACACGCATGCACACGAGTGCCTTTACAACTGGTGTGACCTGAACAAGCTCTGTGGGTTGTACCAGTACCCGTTTCTTGCTTTTGATATTGTGTAGGATGCTGACTTTGGGGGAGGCTGGGGTGACTGTGTCCTCCCTGTACATTTCCTTGCAATCTCCCGTGAATCTGCAATCATTTCCAAATAAAAAGTTAAAAATAAATACCCAGACACCCTGGCCTGGCAAATGCATACAATTACTAGTGTCTGTCAGAGAGATGTGGTCTTGTGCCCTGGGCGGCTTATGCAGATGGCCACTGGCACTGTTTGATATTGAAGCATCGCAAACAACCCAAATGTATTCTTTCACCTGATAATCATTTGTTGAGTGCCTACGATGTCAAGCACTATGCCAGGCTCTGGGGCTAGAACCATGAACAAAATAGAATGTGGGGTTCACATTCTAGTGTTGGTCCCACAACAGGAAGCTGAGTAAATAAACCATAGACTAGCTGCACTGAGGAATTACATGCAACAGAAGCGAAGAACCAAGGTAGATCCATGTCTCTGCCTACTAATAGGGTTCTATTCCCAGAGCATATCACTGGGAAGAAAGAGCAAGAAGCAGAATCAAGCATTTATTTAAAAAAGCATAAAGAGGGGCACCTGGGTGGCTCAGTCAGTGAAGCGTCTGACTCTTGGTTTCGGCTCAGGTCATGATCTCGCAGCTTCGTGGGTTCAATCCCTGCATCAGGCAGTGTTTGAGCCTGCTCAGGATTCTCTCTCTCTCGGTCCCTCTCCCACTTGCACTGTGTCTGCCTCTCTCAAAATAAATAAATAAACTTAAAAAAAATGGGGTGCCTGGTGGCTCAGTCAGTTAAGTGTCCGACTTCTGCTCAGGTCATAATCTCCTGGTTTGTGAGTTTGAGCCCCGCATTGGGCTCTGTGCTGACAGCTCGGAGCCTGGAGCCTGCTTCGGATTCTCTTGTCTCCTCCTCTCTGCCCCTCCCATGCTCATGCTCTGTTTCTCTTTGTCTCTCAATAATAAATAAATGTTAAAAAAATTTTTTTTTAAAATGAAGAACCACAGTCAAATAAATGCCAAGCTTTCATTCACTCACTTACTCTTTGTTGGTGGTTAAGCCAGCCCAGCTTTCTAGAGTGTAAGACCCATGAGGGCAGGGAGTTGTGGCTGTTTTATTCCATGCAGTTTCCCCACCCCAGCGCAGGCCTGGCCCTTGGGGGCACTTAGATATTTGTGGAAGGAAAGAGTGAACTGCACCCATTTATGGGTTGGCCAATGACAGCATGAGGTCCATCACAATGATGTGTTAACTTTACCATCATACCCCCCCCCCAAGAGAGCTGGGTGGTGTTGATTGAATGCCTTTGACCTTGAGGATGCCACATGCTTTCCTTTAAACTTTGTCATCAAGAGCACATCCCCCCCCCCCCCCCCCCCGAGAAGCCACAGTCATCAGGTCTTAGGTCTTATCTACACTGGTTATTGGATACAGAGTGATTTCACTTTTTTGTGGTTTGTGATACAGCATGTCAGGAGTGCCTGCCTGCATTGTCTCATTTAATCCTTCTATCAGTCCTGTTTGGGAAAAAATGGGTGCTCATGCAATTTCCCTCTGATCTCAGGCCCTAGCCCTTCAGGTAGGTTTTTAGGCACATCGTGATGGATTGTATAGAAGTAGAAGAGCCTGTTGTGGGACATATAGAAATTGCCTGGAACCCGCTGAGTACCTTGGGGGGCTGGTATGTGTTCTCTTTTCTTCCCCCCCACCCCCCACTCAGCCCCTTAGGGAATCCACCATGTGTTCTGGGGTCCACGGGGAAGCTGCCTCTTTCTCAGATGTTGGAGCTTCTACAGCCCGCTGTGTCTCTTCATCTCAGTAACTCCCGCGTGTGACTTAGAACAGAACACAGAACAGACCCTTGGGAACTGTTTGCTGAGTTGATATGAGTTGAGATTTTTTAAAGGCAAGTGCTGAATTTCCAATCACAAGCAACACTTGTACAACACTTAGCTTTTAATGTAAGATAAAAGACTGTGTTCATCTTTAAAGCACATGAGAATTTCTGTGATAGGATAATCTAACCAGCAAGGACCACTAAGACTCAAAGTAGTTCATTCATTCACTCACTCATTCATTCACTCACTAAGTATGTTTGGAGGGCCTGGTTTGAGCCTGTGATTGGTTTGAACCTGGACATGTGGCTTTGACCCATCACCATCATCAGAATAAAGAAGCAGGCATGCGGTTTAGTGTTGCCCAGGAACCTGCATCCTAGGGGTCCACAGCCCACAAATTGCCGTGATGCCTTGCTGTCCCCATCAGATGACCACACACCATCCTTCCAAGTGCTAACCAAGATGACATAATGTGAAGATGCTCTTAGGGTCACCGAGGGAATCTTTTCAGACTCAGGGATTCCCCCTGGAACCTGGGCATCCAGAAGCTGTGATCATGACCTCGACATCTCCCCTCATCCATTTCCTGCCAGATCCTTGCAAACATTTATTACGCTGCTACAGAAAAGCCTGCAAGGCCAGTTGACTTGTCTGTAGCCAGTGAGCCTCAGCGCCCACAAAGCAGAAATTAATGAATGACGGTTGAGAGAGAGGCAAGGAATAGGACAGCAGCTATTTTGGGCTCCCTCTGCCAAAGCAGATCCTAATGCCTGCATCTGTGTGTTCACTCTGCCCGCCCTTGGAGCAGAAATCAAAATCACATTGGCTTGGATTTTGTTTGCTCGCCAACTCTAAGCTCCTCAAGTTTGTATGTCTTGTAAAAATATGCAGATTTTGAATTAATAAAAAGAAAATAGAGCTGCTGTGAAAACTGATTCTCACTCTGTTTCTGACTTAGTATGATTCATCCAAACCTTTGCAGAGCCAGCCGACAGAATAGACTAAGGTCAGAAGGCCAGAGTTCAAGTCTTGCCTTTTCCACTTTCTCTCATCAGCCTCTCTAGACTTTTGTTTTCTCAACTATAAAGTAGAGATTGGATGGTAGCACTGTTGGGAATTAAGGGAGACACTGTATGGAAAAGTTCCCAACACCTGTGACCCCACCATTAATGGCAGACCCCTTATGTATAAAGAAAACCATTACCCCCCATTCTTCCTAGGAAGACTGTGATCTTGGGGTATCAAGGCTTGGATGTAAGCTGCTGTGTAATCCTAGGGAATTTAACATTTCTGAGTTCATGTACTTGAGGCATGGAAGGATGGAAAAACTCCATCTTTCTGCCTCAGTGTCCATGTCTGGGACAGGGGAATGGAAATATAATATTTATTGATTATCAGATTTTTGCTGAGCACTTCCCAGGTACAGTCACTAGGAAACCATGGGAGCTTCCTGGTGACTTCTGCTACTGGCCTTTGGTGCTGGGCCTGTATCATGGACATGGACTTGTGTTTAGTAAGTTTGTTTTCATACATAAACCTGAGCACTTGCCCTCCTGCTGTTGACTGTGTCAGGCTCTAGGTAAGGGACAGGTGTGGAGGACTAGGAGAAATCAATGTGAGCTGGATGCTAATAGGATAGGCTGTTGGGGCCTGAGGGCCCTACAGTGCTATCTTGGCTGTGCCCCCAGAGAACCACAGCTGGAGGTGGCCAAGGAGCCCAGGCCCTCTCCTGGCCAGATGGAGCTAATGGTCTGGTCCTCCCACAGCTGCTTGGGAATGTGTGGCCTGGAAACCAGCAAGGGGAGAGTAGCTTATCGTGGTGGCCCTGGGATTCCACCTTATGGTATTCATGTCCTAGAATGTTTTCCTTCATGACGTGATCCATTGTGTGGTTATTTATGAATGGTCCTGTAATGTAGAGATATCCCTATTCTCGTTTTATGGAAGAGACCCTAAGGCTCCAGGAGCTAAGGAGCCTTCTAGAAATCAGAGAGCCAGCAAGTGGCTGTACCAGAACCCCCTGCCAAGGCCTGTGCTACCTCCATTCTTGTTTTAAAAGAAATATTCCCATGTTGACTTGAAAGCATCTGGGTAGGAGGAACTGGAAACCCAGAGTAAGCCTTCATGAAGTACCTTCCATGTGGATAAAAATTCAGTAAAGATTCAGTACATACTTGTTGAGCACCTATTACATATCACGCACTGTTCTAGGTATTTGGGACTCGCCAGTGAACAAAGAGTTACTCAATATGTGGTTATGGATTGAATTTTAAAAACTTGATTCAAAAGCTTTTCTAAAACTTGATTCAAGGGGCGCCTGGGTGGCGCAGTCGGTTGGGCGTCCGACTTCAGCCAGGTCACAATCTCGCGGTCCGTGAGTTCGAGCCCCGCGTCGGGCTCTGGGCTGATGGCTCGGAGCCTGGAGCCTGTTTCCGATTCTGTGTCTCCCTCTCTCACTGCCCCTCCCCCGTTCATGCTCTGTCTCTCTCTGTCCCAAAAATAAATGAAAAACGTTAAAACTTGATTCAAAAGCTTTTTCTTCATTCATATCCAGGTGAGAATTATCAGACCATGACCTTTCCCATAATTAAGTTAAGGATTTTCTTCTAGGAGTAGATTCTGGTGTCCTTCTCTTTCTCTCTGTACACGTGGACCCTGTGTGCAAGTGGGCCATGGGCCCCATCAGAGCCACCTCTCTATCTCTGGGGATGGCTTTGAGAAGTGTTGCATGCATCTACCTCACACAATCTAATCATCAAAAAGGAGAGACTGTAAAGTCACTTAACAAATTGAGTGAGTGACTAGAGCAAGTAACAAACTTCAGAAGCCCCAGTGACTGAAGAGTACCTTTTGAAGTTGAGATAAGATGATATATATTGTGTCTATTTATCTCTATCCATCTATCAATCCATTATATATCCATCCATCCATCCATCCATCCATTTCTGCATCCATCTACTAATCCACCCATCTATCCATCCATCCATCCATCCATCCATCCATCCATTCATCCATTTCTGCATCCATCTGCTAATCCATCCATCTATCCATCCATCCATCCATCCATCCATCCATCCATCCGCCCATCCATCTATCCATCCATCTGTCCGTGTATGCATCTGCCCATCATTCTTTTAGTCTATATTTGTATGACGGATTGCTCAGCAAGTGTCAGCTGTTAAGAGGATGACAGTACATTGTTCCACAGTAACAGTGGCTCACCCTGTGGATTGGATGTTGAGCCTCCTATTGATCTTAAAGGAATCTTGTTCAAGAACCAGGGGTGTACCCTCTTTTGTGTCAATCTCAGATAGTGAATAAAGTCATAGCTGAGACTTTAGTTCCCTCCCAGTCCCTTTTCTGCTTTGCCCTTTAAAATGAAGACTCATATTCTTTTGACATGAACATAATTGTTGAAGTTTGGCCCCAGAGCTCTGTGTGAGGACAGAATCCTTGGTATGTGGGGGGTGGAGGGTGGCAGAGATGGATTGATGTGTGGGGGTGGGTGGTTGGCCCCCCTCCATTCAGTTTTGATCTCTGCCTGGTCTCTGAGACTGGCCTTCCACTCTCTCTAGGATACTCTTCCTTCTGTTTGCCCTACCTTCACTGAGCACCTACTCTGTCGAGCATCTGGGTCCTGCCCACACAAAGCCCACCACTGGGTGGAGGATGTGCAGCAAATACCTTAACAGCAAGGCAGAGTGTGACAAATAAGGCAGGGCACTGATATCCACCAGGCTCTCTCCCTGTGCAGAATACCTCATCTTAGCAGTTTCCCAGCAACTGCATGAGAGTGCTGGTCCGCAGCAGGTTCTCTGGTCTGAGGCAAGAAGGGGGACAGTGGGGAGCTTTCCATAAAGCTAAGGGGGAAAGGAGGCCTTTTGTCCTGAGATTGTAACTTTCCTACTCTTTCTGTGTTAAAATGGCTTTTTTTTTCCTATGATGCTGAGGCCAGAAGGACATTTTTTAATGTTTGTATTTGGCAATACTAGATTGATTCACCTAATGGGTTTTTTTTTTTCTTTGTTGGATTAGTTGGGTTTGCTTTTTGATTTTACTGGCCCAGGACCTCCATAAGTCTGGGAAATCTTATTTGTCACTGAGTTATCTTATTTGGGAAGGGTTTATATTATTTAACACAAATAAGAATTCTGTGAAATAGACATACTGTTCACACTGCACAGATGAGAAAATTAAAGTGCAAAGAAGTGGCTTCCCCTGAGTTCATAATAGCAAAGGCCAGGTTCAGTCCTAATTCTGGCACCCCCAGCCCTGGACCACTCCAGGGGAAGCTCAGGGTAATGGATCCAGTAGAATCTATTGAGATATGCACTAGATAACTCAAGGTTTTGTTTCTGATCTCGATCTGCAGGAAGGCCCAAGTAACCCCTTTAGGTGAACAGTGCTAACCAATGAGCAGATAGCCTTGGATCTTCAAATCTGATGTTCACACATAGCCCAGTGTGGATCCCCTCTATTAGTCATGGACCTGCCCTCCTTCCCAACCCCTCCTACCAGGTAATGGCAGCATGAGTACAGCCCAGGTGGCTTCCACCTCGGTACGATGAAGGGAAGGACTCTCATGACTCCTTCACTTTGCCTTTTTAAACTGAGGACCACACGGATGCTTTCTGGGCTGCATCCCCTTGTATCATCACTGTATTTCCACCCTCAGTCAAGCCAGGGTTTCCATCTTGATCATCTGACGCCCAGGTTAATGGTCTGTATTTTGGTGAGTAAGCACTTTGCAGATTTTGTAAAATGCCTTTGCTGGTTTGGCCGCTGCTGCTGGCTGTAGGCGGCCTGGCGAGGAATAAATCATGCTGACATGGAGGTCTGTTTGCCTTAATTTTGTCCCCCTCTGAGGGCGGAGTTTCTTTCTCTGGTGGTTCTCTTGGAGGACTCTGGTCATTCGGCACAAACATCAGGGACAAATCTGTAGCTGAAGTGGAGTCAGACTGATTTCTGAACAAAATGTTTTCCCTTCTGATCTTGAACAGTAGGAATTTGAGGCAAAGGACATATAGGAAGGTGTTGAAAAGTAAGACATGCCCATTATTCTAAATTTGTGTGTTCAAGGCAACGTGCTGTTGATGGCTGATTCGCTAGTGGCATTTCACCTCTTGGGATTGGGGTGTCCTTCCCAGAGCCAGCCACTGGGGCCCTCTCTATGGCTGGAGCTCCGCGGAGAATGGCTGACATCTGGCACCAGTGACCAACTCTCATTGTTTTCTGGTACTTTCCATATCTTGTCTTCTGGATATTCCTGATAACTCAAGGCCAATGTGCACTGGCCTCCCTCACAATTGGAGAGACGGAGGCTGGGAAACTAAATAGGAAAAACACCTGATACCTTCCTCACAGGGGTCATGGTGAGAATTTAATGAGTATATGGGTATGTGATAGGAATAAATATGTGTGTGTGTATGTTCACATATATCAGAACAAGTGCTTGACAACTAAGAAGTATTCAACAAATATTGGCAATTGACCATCATTAAGATTTCTTTTTTTTTTGTTAATTTTTTTAATGTTTATTTTTCAGAGAGAGACAGGGCGAGTGGGGGAAGGGCCGAGAGAGAGGGAGACACAGAATCTGAAACAGGCTGCAGGCTCTGAGCTGTCAGCACAGAGACTGATGTGGGGCTCGAACTCTGGAACGGCGAGATCATGACCTAGGCCAAAGTCGGTCTCTTAACTGACTGAGCCACCCAGGCGCCCCCATTATTAAGACTTCTAAGGCCACATAACAAATAACTGGCAGGTGTCTTGAGTCCCAGTGACCCTTTTAATTCTCATCATTTTGTGACCTAATTCTTTGTTTTTTTACTAAGACTGAAAAGTCTGACTGGAGTGAATTTCCTCTAAAGCTGTTCCCAGAAGACTCTAAAACTAAAGAAAACAGTGTTGGCTTGAAATGCCATTGGAAAAGCATCTTCTATTTCATTCATTTTGGAACTGAGGCACTGAGAGCAATCTTTAGCCCACCAAGATAACAGAAGTCAAAAATCCTTGAATACTTGGGATGCACCACATACTGTGCTAAGCATTTTATGAATTCCCCTATTTAATCCTCACAGCAGCACCTTGAAGGTTTTTGTATCGTTCCCCTTTTATTTTGTTTATTTATTTTTTAAAGTGTTTGTTTATTTTTGAGAGAGAGAGACAGAGCATGAGCGAGGGAGGGGCAGAGAGGGAGACCGGAATACAAAGCAGGCTCCAGGCTCCGAGCTGTCAGCACAGAGTCCGACGTGGGGCCCGAACCCATGAACCGTGAGATCATGACCTGAGCCAAAAGTCAGACGCTCAACCAACCGAGCCACCCAGGTGCCCCATATCGTTCCCACTTTATATGTGAGGAGACTGGGGTGCAGAGGGGTTAATTATTAAACCAAGGCCACCAGTAAGAGGCAGGGCTGATTCTCCAAACCCACACTCTGTATTTGCTATGGCATATGTGTACTAGGAGCTCTGCCATGCAGAAGCCCTTTCTCTCTGCCACCACTCTGGGCCACGCACGATGAATGTCAGCCGCATCCTGGCTTCTCTGTGCGCTCTGTGCTTTCAGAAGACAGGGCTCCAGCCCTTTCAGCCATGCCTCTCCAATATTCCAGGCTTCTCTCTGGGCCTCATTCTCTCCAGCCGGAAAACGAATGTATTAGGTGACACTGGCACCACACATCACTCCCACCCCAATGTTCCAGAACTAGGAGCTCCCATGAATTGCACCTAACTTCCTTTGTTCTCAGTTTTATCTTTGAGAGGACAGAGAAACTACTGTTTAAGAAATGTTCTCAGGTGGGGTGCCTGGGTGGCTCAGTCGGTTGAGTGTCCGACTTTGGCTCGGGTCATGATATCATGGTTGGGGAGTTCAAGCCTCAAATCAGGCTCTGTCCTGACAGCTCGGAGCCTGGAGCCTACTTTGGATTCTGGGTCTGCCTCGCTCTCTGCCCCTCCCCCACTTGTGCCCTATCTCTTTCTGTCTCCCAAAAATTAATAAACATAAAAAAATTTAATAATTGCCCACTCAAAAAAATAGAACTGGTTCTATTTTGTTGAGACTCTTGTCACAGATACTCGTGGAGGTTCCAAGATACAGTCCCTGTTCCCACATGACTAACGTTGATTTGAGGAAACCATGTCGAGAGTTTGCCTGATCTCTTGGTCCTTTTCTGTGGAGAACGGTGTGTGCCAGACTGCCTTTGATCAGAGAGGCATTGACCTCTCTTTCTGCTTACACAGAGTTAAGTTCCCATCCCACATGGTTCAAATGGAGGCAACCACGAGCTTCTGGGTCATTGGGAATCAAAAGGGAAGAGAGGAAGCTGAGGGACACAGGCAGGCAGAAGGGACAGACTATGCATTTTACAATTTAGACACGAAAGGAGAATGAGTGGCTCATTAAAACAAAGTCACCCCTGCTCTAAATGGATCTGTTTGATTACAAGTTGTCCTTTGGTGTGTTTGGGTAGAAGGTCTGGATGTCCTATAAAAAGAAATTTAGTTTTAGAAATGGGAAGCCTTTGGGCACCTGGGTGGTTCAGCTGGTTAAGCATACGACTCTTGATCTCAGTTCAGGTCATGATCTCACGGTTCATGAGATCAGGCCCCAGGGCGGGTTCTGCGCTGACAGTGTGGTGCCTACGTGGGATTCTCTCTCTTTCCCTGCCCCTTTTCCGCTTGCGTGTGTGTGCTCATTCTCTCTCAAAATAAATAAATAAACTTAAAAAAACAAAAAAAAGAAATAAGAAGCCTCGTGTTGGGGCTTAGAAAACAAATCAGTGAAGAATAGAACTAGAAATTCTAGTTACCAAAGATTTGTCCGTCATAAAGGTTCACACATAGGTCCCCACTGCTGCTACACATGTGTGCGTTCTTGTGTGTGTGTGCTCATGCACATGTCCACCATTAGACCACATGGTACCTTTGTACATGTGATGCCCCCTCTGAGCAGAAGCAGCCCCGGGGCACGCTGTTAGGTAAGCATATGGGGCTGAACGTAAACCCTATTTGTCTTCTTGGCTTCATGTGGCCCTGAACACAGGTGAATGTGGCCACACATGTGCACACACTGTCACTCTCCGTCGGGCAGGGAAGGATGCCTGTAGCTGAGGTCTGGCAGTCTCACAGTAAAGTGGAGACACCTCAGCTAGAGTCTCCCTGGGATACGCGGCAGTACTTGCTTTCCAAGAGTCATTTCTACAAAACCCACAGCTGTGCTCTGCTTGCTCAGCCACCTTCTTGAAGATAATCTGCTTTGTTCTGTGCCTCTTCACCACCCGTCTGGCCATGGCAAGCACACATCCTGGTTTGACTGCACAGTACAGATTTTAGTCCTTCCATTGGGTACCTGCTTTCACTGGAAAGCAAGTTTTGGTCTTTGCCATTTGTCAAGAATGTCGTTTGATCCTTGCAGCAACCCTGAGGATTAGATGGTAGGGAATTAATACACCCACTTTACAGATGAGAAGATAGGCTCTAAGAGAGAAACAGAAGCAGAACATCATGGGTGATCTGGATTTCGAGTCTGTCCGCTGGTCTTGAGTGATTCTTAGCGTCTGGTAAATTCCTTTGGAAGCGTGAACCTTCATGATCTCTCAGGCTTCCCTTCCCTTTCCCTGCTGACCTCAGCCCCCATGCTGACTGTCTTCCGGGATGAACTCACAACAGCAGAAACACAACCATCGTCTTGATTTTTGTCATTGTCCCAAGTAAAATAGCCATCGAGTCAACAGGGATCACTATTCAACCTGTTGCCACACACTTGATTAGCTTTCATTGCTAGTATGATCCCTGCTGTGGTTATGATTGTCACAAACTTGCTTCTAAGAGCTGGGCCTAGACCTGGACTCAGACATGTTGGATTCTTCTCTTTATAAACTGCCCCCAGAGCCCAGGTTCCATTGCCCCAAATATCCGAAGATGATAAATCTTAGTCCTTATCTTCATTTAGGCGGATAGCATAGCAGTGCCAGGCCCAATGTAGGTAGTAAATAGATCATTGTTGCGTGAGACAATTAATTGATGAATCCTTTGAGGGTGGTATTTAATAGAAGTCTTTCAGTTGCCAGTGGCCAAATCGTTAACACAAATTAGTTTAGGCTAAAAATGAATGTATTGACTCACATAACTGCAAAGCACAGGGGTGAGGGCATCAGGCACAGCTGAATCCAGAGGTTCAAATCATACATATAATGAGGGCTCAGTTTTCCTTTCCTCTCTCAGCTCCACTTCCCGTGTTGGCTTCATTCTCAAGGGGTTCTCTCCTCGTGGTAGATCAGATGGCCACCAGCAGTTCTGGGCTGATGTGGTTTTTACAGTCAGTTCACAAACTTATATAAAGAACAGTCTTCTCCCTCCCCTGTACAGAAAGCAAATCTCATGCATGGACTAGGATTGGTCCAGCTTAGGTCATGTGCCTTCCCCTTAGACCAACCGCTGCGGACAGAAGGATGGGCTGCCCTGATTCTCCAGGGGAGGCACAGTGATTGACAGCTTCACCTAAACCCAAAGGGACCGGGAAGAGACCCTTCTGTGATGGCGATTGGGACTTGGCAGACAGTTGATGCTCACTGCAAGGTCAGCGAGGTTTTGAAAAGGGCAAAATGTCAGTGGGACAGTCTAATAGAGATCACAAGTCGAGTGATAAGGCTTTGGGTCAAAATGAGAAATGAAGGAGGGAGACATTTTCTTGGATGATTCACCACCAACCTTGAAAGGGGTGTTGGCAGAGACGTTCTCAGTGGTAGCAGCCCAGAAGGAACCAGCCCCGTGCTCCTCCTGGGGACTGCTTTGATGGGCAGAGAATTTGGGGGTTGGAGTTCATATTATCCAGTCACAGCGTCCCTTCACCCCTCTTTTACATGAAGAAGTAGGCAGAGACATGCAGTCAGCAAAACTCCTCTTTAACTAACTCTGACACTCATTCCCATCTTCCCAGGAGGTTTTCTACTGTTAATAATTCAGTAGTGCTATCTCACCTTGAGTTCCCAGCCTCAACCTCTTTCTCTGACTCATCCTAGGGATTACAAAAGGTGGTTAAGAGCATATACCCTGTGGCCACACGAACCTGGATTCTAAACCCAGGCCTACCCTTTGTGGATCAGCTTCTCTGAGCCTCAGTTTTCGCATCTATAAAATGGACCCAATGATAGTACCTTCCTGGCAAGGATATTGTGAAGGTCATGCGAGATAATGGAGGTGAAGTGCACACAGCAGGGTCTCACTGGGCATGCATATGATCATACATTTTGTACCCCCATCTTTTAGGATTATCAGGTTCCACAGACAGAGCTTATGTGTTCACAGCACTTAGCAATTTACAATCTATACAGTCTATGAACTGTGAACACACAAAGAACGGGTCTCTCTCCCCATTCCAATCCTCATTTCAGCTGCAAGGCTGCTTCCTGCCAGGTGCCCCGTGGTTGTCCTGGCAGAAGACAGTGGGCTCACAAACTGACCCATGAAGCCTTCTACCCTCAGTCCTTCTTTAACCAGGCCAGACTAGATATGGAAGATTCTGGAATTTCTTGTGTTTCTCTTGGGTTTATTTACCTAAAAATCCCACCTGGCCCTGCTTCTGCCCTACTTAGAAGTCCCTATACTGAGAGTCCACAGGGACACTCCCCGCCCCGTCCAGGTCTGTCCTCTTTTTTAAAAAAATTTTTTAACATTTATTCCTTTTTGAGAGACAGAGAGAGATAGAGTGCAAGTGGGGGAGGGGCAGAGAGAGAGGGAGATACAGAATCCAAAGCAGGCTCCAGGCTCCTAGCTGTCAGCACGGAGCCCGATGTGGGGCTCGAACTCATGAACCGTGAGATCATGACCTGAGCCAAAGTCGGACACCTAACCAACTGAGCCACTTAGGCATCCCCCAAGTCTGTCCTCTTTACGAACTTTCGTGCAGCTGCTCTGTCTTCCCAGAAAGCTCTCAGGGTTAGAATATTAATTTAAAAGGTACTTACTAAGCATTTCCCATGGTGCTTTGTAAACACTACATCTATGACTTAATCACCACAACAACCCTGCTAGGTAGGTACTGTTGTTATCATCATTTTATAGGCAAAGAAACTGAGGCACAGAGAGGTTAAATAACTTACCTGAGGTCACACAGCCAGTTCGTGAGGAAGTTGGAATTTGAACCCAAGTCTGTCTGCCCCAAAACACATGTTCTTGGCCAGTATCTGTTTCTGAACTTGTCTGATTCGTATGTCCTGTCTTATGTTTTAATTTTGGGGTCCTCCCTACCTTCTGAGGTAACACATACATTTATGTGGGACTCTGCTCAGAACTTGCCGTCAGATGGACAGCAACAAGGAATTCAGAGCTGGTGGTAAGAGGCAGATGGAAAGTCCTTTATG
Organism: Panthera onca; assembly: GCF_046562875.1. Classification (NCBI taxonomy): domain Eukaryota; kingdom Metazoa; phylum Chordata; class Mammalia; order Carnivora; family Felidae; genus Panthera; species Panthera onca. The sequence goes on along the minus strand of NC_138340.1, from coordinate 52,142,300 downwards.
GCTGACTTTTTAAGGCAGAGATGGGAACGTCATACTCCTTAGATCCCTTTCTGTCAGTCTCTGTTCATTTTAGAATCAGTGTGGCTTGTGAAAGGACAGAGAATCTGGATGTAGAGTCCTGGTGAACTCCTACTCATTCCTCATAACCCAGCTCCAATGCCTCCTCCTCGGGGAGGCATTTCTGATCACCTTACAGTGCCAATTATCCATTAATCTAATACACACTTTTTGAGCACCTACTGTGTGCCTGGAGATCATAAGTTCTCCATACTAACCTGCAAACTCTCACAGGCAGGGACCAGATTAACAGAAGAGTTAAGTTTGCAGGCTCTGAAGCCAGACTCTGTTTGAATCCTGGTTCCTCCATTTACTAGCAGTATGACTTGGGGCAAATTCCTTAACCTTGATAAGCCTCAGCTTCCTCCTCTGTTAAGTTAGCATAAAAATAGCACCTGCCTCTCAGGGCGTGGTTGTAAAGATGATGCGAATTAATATGTCTAAGTATGGTAGGTGCCTAATAATTGTTGCCAGGTAGCAGGTGCTTAATAACTGTTGCAGTTGTTATTCAGGCTGTTTTTGTATTTATATCTTGAGGACCAAGCAGTGTGCCTGCACCCAGCAGGTGCCCGATGAATATTTGTGTGAACAGGACAGTGAGTGAGTGAGTTGAACACTTCACTGTTTTGCATGTGAATCTCCCTGCATGTGAAATAGGGAGACTCATGCTTGCCTCTCAACCTGTGAGGATTAGTGGGGGTGTATGAGACATGACAGGACCTGGGAAATGGGGAAATGTTGCTGCACACAGTGGAGAGATTGCCATCACATTGGCTGTAGGGACACATGACCTGGGGCTGCGTCTCTGGGCCCCCAGCATGGGACCCAGCCTGGGAACCTGGCCACTCAGGGAAGGCTGGGGCCACTAGGAATTGGCTGATTGGGACATACCACCTGCAGGAGGTCAGCCTCGGACAAGTTCTGAGAGTACTCTCTGCTTTCCAGGAAACTTGTATATCCCAAGGAGCTCTGTTGAGGAAGAATATGTGAAAAACAGTTTCTGCTACTCAGTGAGAAGGGATTAGCATACTCACAATGGTCCTCGCATTTGAGGGGCACAGAGTGAGACTTTCTGAAAGGCCTGTCACCCCAGTCATAGCCTCTGACCAGCAGGTTGAGGATGGATTATGGTCCTTACTTTCTGGATAAGAACACTAAGGTATCAAGAGGTGGACAGTCTGTGCAAGGTTGCACCACTAGTGAATGCCAGAGCTGGGACTCATAGCCATGTACCCCAGGAAATCTGACCTGGGCCCTGCAAGGAATGAGGGTAACTTTAAGGATCATTAAAAGGGGAAATCCTACGGAGACAGCTCCACTGGTCTGTGATGACCCTCACAACCCGATCCATCACTCTCCTGAGCCTGCAACAGGAGGAAACTGAGGTCAGTCCATGTGGTACTCCATTTCAGATGGCAAAGTGGAGGCCCCCGAGAGGGTCAGTGATCTCCCTCAGGACCACAGAGCAAGTTGGTGGCTGGAGATGGGATGTCTCTGCTGCCAGAGGGTTTTCAAGGTTTTATTTTGAAGATGCAGGTGAGGATTTAGCAGAGGATAACCTAACCAGTACCATTCATTCATTCATTCATTCACTCATTCATTCAACTAATGGTTACTGTGCACCTGCTGTGTGTCAGGAACTCCTCTAGATGCTGGGCTCCAGCAGGGAACAAACCAAATATCCCTCGTGGAGCTGACATTCTACTAATAATCTTTTTTTTTTAATTTTTTAATCTTTATTTTATTTTTGAGAGAGAGCACGAGCAGGGGTGGGGCAGAGAGAGAGGGAGACACAGAATGTGAAACAGGCTCCAGGCTCTGAGCTGTCAGCACAGACCCCAAAACGGGGCTCGAACTCATGAACTGTGAGATCATGACCAGAGCCGAAGTCAGACACTTAACCGACTGAACCACCCAGGCGCCCCTCTACTAATATTCTTGTACCATGTCCTCACCACCAGCTTATTAATATAATTGAACCCTCCTGCTTGCTTATTCCACGCACATCCCCACCACCCTGGAGGTACCCCAACCCCAAATTTAAGGTTGATTATCCCCAGGCATCTTTTTATACTTCTAGGACAGATACATGTTTTTAAATTTTATGGAAATGGCATCCTACTGTACATATATTTCTGCGACTTGCTATTGTTTGAGGATGTATTCATCTTAAAATAGGAGACTCTAGTTCATCTTTTACTGCTGTATAGTATTCCACTGAAGGGCTCTAGGACAATTTCTTTCTTCTTCTGCTCTTTCACAATGACAAAGCTACAGTGGACATTTCTGTATATAACTCCTTGTACAGATGGACAAGAGTGTCTCTCCCCTTCAAGTTTCAACTGTAGCCTTGTCCTCTCCCAATTATCCCCCAAATTGGACAGGAGCTGGAAGCCAAAAAGCATATATGCTCCTTTTATTTACTTAAGTAAGTTATTGGTTACCAAGCATCCATCATACAAGACCTGGGACAGCTGTGATGAGGGTGACAGGATGCGGGTGGCCTCCCCCATGAGGGTACCCTGCCAGCTCCTTCAGGTCTATTCAGGGATCCCAGGATGGGGTGGGGAACTTCATGGGAGAGCAGTGCTGAACAGACCTCCTTAGAAATGCTGTGAGTCCTGACATTTAGAAGAAAGTAAAGAGAATCAAATAGTTGAGCATACACATGTGTGTGTGTGTATGTGTGAAATGGTACATGTATTATTTCATAAATACTCTCATGACATAGTATGTTGTATTTCTGTTGCCCTATAATAAATTATCACAAGCTTAGTAGCTTGAACCAACACGCATATATTATCTCACAGTTTCATGGGGCAAGAATTCAGAGTAGGCTTAGCTGGGTCCTCTGCTCAAGGTCTCACAAAGTTGCAATCCAGGCTGGTGTAGTGGTCTCCTCTGTGGCTCAGGGCCCTCCACCAATATCCTGTGGTTGTTGGCAGAACTCATTTTCTTGAAGCTATAAAATTTTATTTCTCCAAAGACAGTAAGAGAGAGACTCCAGACCCCCTTGTTGTGAAGGACCACCCAATTAGGTCAGGCCCACGCAGGATAATTTCCATTCAGCTTCATTTAAAGGCAACTGATTAGGAACCTTAATTACACCTGCACAACTCCTTTACCTTTGCTACATAGCCTAGTTTGACCACAGGAGGGCTGCTATCCCATCATATCCACAGGCCCTGCCCACATTCAAGGGGAAGGAACTATTCAGGGTATGTACATGAAGGGATGGGAGTCCAGGGGGCTCTTTAGAATTCTACCTCCCACAAGATGGTAGTGTTATTATCAACATTTTAATTCAGCAAAGTGAATTGATTAACCCTGGTTACGCAGCAAGCAGGCAGGTGGAGCTGAGATTCAAATTCCAGTCCACCTTTGGGAATGCAGTTTCTCTCTGTGCCTCCGGGAGCTCTGGACACTTTTCTAAGAAGAGAGAAGGGATCCCCGCCCCCCACCAGGCCTCACAGTCATGTGCTCTCTTGGGTACGTGCCCCAGGCCCCTGCGAGGGAAAAGGCCATCGCCTCCACTAGACCTGAACTCACAGAAGCCAGGGCCAGCCCCTTAGTCTCCAAGGTAGTCTCAGCAGACAGCAGGGGCTCAGCGGATGTTTGCTTGCTGCAGGCCACATGTATCTTCTTTCCTTTTCTTCCTCCAAGCTGCCCACCTCTGGGGATTGCTGAGCACATCTCATTTTCCAAGGAGCACAGGGTTTATGGTGCAGAATTTCATCTCACAGTTTGGCAAGGATTGGATGCTCTGGTTAACTTAGGTATATACCCATCCAGAATTACACTTTAATGGTTTCTTTCCTTATTATAAAAGCAATACATATTCATTTTTGCATAAAAAATGTCAATGAGCAAGGTAATAGTCAAAAACATTTTAAGTGCCCAGAATCCCAGCCCCTAATGAGAACCTCTACTGTGAGCACATTCATTCATAGCCTAGTAGTCAGGAGCTCCAGATGGGGCCACACTGCCTGGATTTTAATTCTGGCTTCCCCATTACCAGCCATGTGACCTTGGGCAGGTTATTTAACCTCCCTGAGTCTCAGTTTTCTCATCTGTAAAGTGGGCATGTCAAGAGTACTTGTTTCATAAGGCTATGGGAGGAGAAAATGGGACAACACATGGAAGGTACTTACAACAGGGCCCGGCACACCAGTTTTATGTAATTGTTAGTCACCAACATTGTTTTGATAAAAAAAAAAATAGGATCATATCTAACATACTATCTTTTTAAAAAAAATACATTGTCAAACTGGCTTACATACAACATCCAGTGCTCATCCCAACAAATGCCCTCCTCAATGCCCATCACCCATTTTCCCCTCTCCCCCACCCCCAACAGCCCTCAGTTTGTTCTCTGTGTTTAAGAGCCCCTTATGGTTTGCCTCCCTCCCTCTCTCTAACATACCATCTTATAACCTTTCTTCACATCACATATCTTTCCTTGCCAATAAATACGATGTCATCCACAATGTAATTTAAAATGGCTGAAACACCTTCCACCTAAATACAAAATAAGGTATTTAGGCAATCCTTTATTTTGGACCTAGACATCTTTCATGCTTTATGATAACTAAAACTGAAGGGAACTGCCCTGCTGCTAGGTCTTTGTGCACATCCTTACTTTTCTTTCCTGTAGAATGGCTTTCTAGAAGTGGGATCCATGGGCCAAAGGCCATTCAGTTCTTTGGAGAAGTTCCTGGGCCCTTCCACTGAGTACCAGGTATATGGAGTCGAATTGACCTCCAGAGACACTTTGTCGCAGATTTACTCCTCTCCAGGAGTGTGTGCGTGGTTCTATCCCCTGTGCTGCCATCCTGTTGCACAGGGGATTGGTGTTTAAATTTGCTGCCTGAAGGTGAGCAAGGCGCTGTTGCCCACGGGGAGCACAGTGGTGATCATATGGGTGTGACAGCTGCTTGCATCAGCCATCTGCCACTGTCTCACTCAGCAGAGGGTCTGAGGCTAGACCACTGGGGGTGGTCAAGGGCTCCAGAGGGCTGTGTGGCACCCCATCCCTGGCAGTAGAAGTGGCCGGGACCCACAAGAGGGTGCTGGCCTAGGTCCAGGCGAAAAACAGGATCCAGAGAGCAGGGCCTGATTTCCTCCTTTTCCCCCTCCTTTCTCCCCATGCCCCCTCACCTGCCTTCTTTACCTCTGTCCTTCCTTTCTTCTTTCTTCATTGAACTTAGAAAGTGCCAGATCCTATGCTAAGTGTTGAATAAGCCATAAAAATGAAACACACACAGTCTCTGTCCTCATGGAACTAATGGAAGAGATGACTAGAAAATGGATAAAATTCACAAAAACAGCTTGGCAAATTGTGATCAGGGTTATGAAGGGGATGTCTGCGTTGCTATGGGAGAGAATGACCAGAAACTGACATTCACTGTAGTTATGAGGGAAGCTCTCTCTGAGGAAGTGGCATTTACACCTAGTTCTGAAAGATGAGCACATGATCACAAGGCAAAGAGTGGGGAAAGGGCATTTCAAGCAGAGAGCTCGCATGTGCAAAGGCCCTGAGGTGAGAACTGAAAGGAGGCCTGTGTGCTTAGAGGGCGGGCACCAGGTGCTGGTGAATGAAGAGAGAGGCAGGGCAGACCACCACAGTCTTGCAGTTCTGAACAGCATATCCAGAGGCTGATGGGATGGATGGCCCAGCTCAGAGTCAAGGCCAAGATTTGCTTTGGGGAAAGTCAGTGTTTGTGAGAGTAGGCGAGGGCCAGATTATCAGGAATCCTGGACTGTGCCTGGACCTCTGGCATTATTTGCTGCTGGACTGATGAGCAAGGAGGTACCTGGTGAGTGGCAGGCCAGGCCAGCTTAGAAGGCCAGTGCCAGACCCTCCAATTTGTTCTTATTGCTGAAAACATATAGGGCCTGATAGACTCTTCATTCCTATGAAAATAATAAATCAATCATCATAAATGCTGTGAACCACAGATATATGTAGTAACACTGCTGAATCTCACAAAGACAACATTGAGTGCAAGGAGGCAGCCCCCAAAGGGAACCTGCTGAATGATCCCATTCATGTGAAGGTCAAGAACAGGCAGAACTAATCTGTGATGACAGAACTTGCAGGGGACTGGGAGGGGCGTGAAGGGGGCTCCCAGGAGGCTGGTCATTTCTGTGTTTTGACCCAGGGGCTGGAAACAGAGCATTCGGTTTGTGAAAACGCAATCTCTGGTCACTCATCTGTATATCTGTGAGACTCCAATCAACTATTTACTACAACCAAATCCTACTTCCCTCCCTATTACCAGCCTAGAATGGTTAATATAAAGCTGGATCATGAGAAACACTAACACAAATCCAAAGTAAGGTACCTCTCCTAAATATCAATATTGCAAGAAAGAAAACGTCTGGAGAACTGTTCTAAATTAAAACAGACTAAAGCAACATGACAACTAAACATAATGCATGACCCCGGGTACAAAAAGTAGTTGTAAAAACATGGGAGACACTGGGGAAATTTGAACACGGACTGTGGATTAGATGTGTGGTGTCAATGTTGAATTTCCTGGGTGGGACGATGGGGTAGTGCTTGTGTAGGAGGATGTCTTTGCTCTTAGGAGATTCTCACTCAGGCACTTAACATTGAAATGGACCCATGTCTCAGTAAAGGGGAAGGGAGGGACTTAGGGAGGAAAGCAGCTCAAATGGGGTAAAATGTTAACAATTAGTGAATATAAGTGACCAATAGGTGAACACACACATTCAACTATTCTTGCAGTAAGTTTTTCAAAGTAAAAACTTTAGAAATAAAGAAAAAACACCATTTTCTATTTTTAAAAAAGAAAAAAAAACCCTACTGCTTATTCAAGCTGTATTTGTGTGTCCCTTGTCTGTTAAGCATTAATATGCATTATATATAATCTCATGAGTCAGGTCTTTATAAGTCATAAAAGTCCAACCAAATAATTGAAGTGGATATTTATTGGTCCATGTATCTTAGCAATCCAGGTGTCTCTAGTTTCAGGTCAGGCTTGATCAAGGACCTAAAATATGTGACCCACTTTCCCTCTTCTTTTCTGCTCTGCTTCTTCTGATTTGCCTACATTTTAAGACACATTCTCCCCTGCTGAGCATTCTCCCCCACTGAGCACTAGATGGCTGCCAGGACAATCTGATCCAGGGAGAGGGTAAATTCTCCAAAGGGAGGAGGGAGAGGATGCTGGAAAGCCCTCCTCTCCCCCAAGTGGTTTCCACACTTACACGTAATCCAGGAGGCAAATGGTCTTCCCCCTTGTGTTTATCAGGAACCCATGAGTCAGAGAAGCTATGCAATTTGTCCAAGTCTTACCACAAGGACACGAAAGCTGGAATTTGAACCTGGATCTGTCTGCCCCAAAGCCTATGTTTGCCTCTATTTTATATAACCAACTCTCACGTTACACAAAGTCTGGGAAGATGACAGGGAAAAGAACACCTGAGCCCCACCCTGACACCATAACTTTTGTATGTTCTCTCCCAGTCTTTCTGCATCTCCAAAGGCTCTCTTTTCTTCTTTCGTCTTTCCTTTCCTCTCTCCTCTTTTCAAGAAAAGCACGTTGAAATTAGATGTCGATATGAGAGCCTCTGAAGACCCCTAAGCTACCCGGATACACTCCATGTGGGAGCACCTCAGGTCAAGTGTTCCAGCTGGAAATGTGAGGTTAACCCTTTCCAGTGCAGGGTTCAGGATCTGTCCTCACTGATACGGTTTTTGGGGTGTTGGGGTTTCGTGGGGTCCAGAGCTGACAGCCAAGAAAGAATTCTTGAAGACGTCTATCGTGCAAAAAAGGTGATTTTATTAAAGATTGGGGACAGGACAGTGCAGAAAGAGCTGCACTGGGGTTGTGATTGGATAACTGGTTATATACCACTGTCTTGTGGAAGGTAAAGTCAAAGGGAAGTTTCCAAGGAGACTTTCATATGCTAAAGACTCACATTACTGGAGACCTAGCTATTGTCACGCTAAGGTTGTTTTTCTCTCTAGCAAAACATTAACATTAAGACAGTAGGGAGTTCCTAGGGAAACTTTACTCTGCCTGCCTCAAGTACTTGTCAATGGGCTGTGGGTTATAAAGTAATTTAATTTACCTGCCATTTCCTTTTTGCCTTCGTTCCCCATATCACTAAGGAGGGGTGATGTTGGGGCTCCAGGAAACTGAGTCTATAGGTTTCTGGAGATTAGGCTATTGATAAGATTGCCTTTTTCTTATAATTTACTAAGATATTTGTAAACTGATGGAGACTCCTGTCCTGCATGACCGTGATCTCTGTAAGTTAACCATTTGTTTTCTTTCATTTGTCCTTGGGCAGTCAGGGCAGTGTCCTTGTCGCACACATCCCGCCTGGGGGTGGGGGCGGTGTGCTAGCTTGTGCTTTGCCCCTTAGCCTGACTCACACTCCCTCATCACTCACCATTTGGCAAATGGTCTGTTCAGGTAATTGGCGTGTACTTAGAAAAGAAAAGCATTGGTGATAGAACTGATGGGGGGCCCTGCATGTTCCCACTCACGGGTACCTGCAATCCCAACATAGCTTAACCCTCACAACATCCCTAAGAGTGGACATTATGACCCGTATTTTTCAGAGGCGGAAACTGACTCTCAGGAGAAAAGACCAGCCTGGGCCACCATCTAGCATGTGGCACAGGCAGGAGCCCAGCCACACCCTGTGATAGCTTTGTGCATCTTGGCCTTGAACTTCTACTAGGCCTTGTCTGAATCATCCTGGGAGCGTCCTTGCCCCTTGGCTGAGAACCCTGGGGACTGCAGGGTAGTGAGAACCCTGGGGACTGTGGGTTGTAAGAGCTTGAATCTGAGGTCACTCTGTTGGAGAAAGCCCTCCAACTTTGCTTCAGCCCAGGCACTTTCTGTCAAGGGGCAGGATCCCTGCTAATAAAAACAAGTGTCAGTTTTCAGTGCTTTCTATAAATCTGTTAGTGACCTTTAATAAAAATTTATGACCCTAATCATCCTGTTCTGCACACCCTGGTCATATCGTCACTCACTGGCCAGGTAATCTGCAAACCTTTAAAATTTAGTGACTGTGCCTGGGCCGGCGCCAGGGGTCCCACTCCAAGTGATGGGAATGGCATGAATAATGATTAATCCAAACCACTTTGTGTTGAATGCAAAGCTGTTTTCTTGACTCAGGCCATTGGGCCAGGAATCCTAGAAAGTGCAGGAACTGGAAGACACCTGGGCCTTCCAGAGAGCCTGTTAAAGCAGTTGTTAACCAAACTTAGCTCCACCTGCCTGACCTTCCCCCACACCTCCCCCCCAACCCCCGCCACCTTTTTCTTCCTCCACAACATCAGAGCAAAATGCCAAAAATAAACCGTGCCCCATACATATCCAGCTATTGTGGACAAAACCCAAGGGCCTCTCCTGAAGCTGTGAGTTTGTAGATACTTTACTTACAGGGTTAGAAACTCGAGCGCCGGGAGGTTGGGAAAGCTGGGGGTGACCTGGGTTTTCAGAGGCTTGTTTGTTCGAGCTTCTCTCCGCAGAAACCCTAGCTTATGATTTAACCAGTGGGGGCTTAGGATCTCAAAGGATTGCCGAAAGGTTGCAGGCCCAAAACACCCTATCAGATGTTTGCTTGGCTGTCGCGTTGTGTAAAATCAGACTCTCTGACAGGCAAATACAGACATTTGGACAAATAGTACAGTGTATCTTGGGGTCCCCTGCCCCTAGTGCATACAACGGAGTCCCAACGACTTTGCCTTTTCTCCATGACTTGGGGTTCATGGGAATAGTGCTCCGTGGGGACTTCAGGGGGATGTGTTATCCTACCGGGAAGAGACTCCTGTCAGGCCACTAGCGTCCTTGAATGTCCCATTAGCTAAGCAGACCAGTGTGTTCCTCCCCTCATCTTACACTAGGCAGCTCTGGAGCTTTACCATCACTTTTCCTAGTTTGAGGAAGGGACATTGGTAAATCACGCGGACACCCACCCCAAGATTTTCCTTTTTTTTTTTTTTTTTTTTTTTGCAGAGGAGGGAGCAGGGATTCTGGAATCCCAGACTGTCCAAACAGATAGACCTGGAGACTGCTAGATCCTTCCTGCCCAACGTGCAGGCCCCAGTCAGCAGCATTGGCCTCACCTGGGGATTTCCCTAAATACACACTCTCAGACGGTCTTCCTGGGACTTGGCCTAGCCCATACTGTATTTTAGAAACTGAGGCACTGAGAGGGCCCCAAACCACACAGCAAGTCAGTGTCTGAACTGAAGCCAACCCTCGAGACCCCTGGCTTTCTGCCTGTCTCCTGCCTGTATCATCTCCTTTATTTCAAGCCTGCATTCCGAATGTGCTTCCTGCCTGGAGAACAGGAGGTGTCCTGAATTCTTTTTTTTTTTTTTATTTAACTTTATTTTTTATTTTTTAAAATTTACATCCAAATTAGTATATAGTGAAGCAGTGATTTCAGTAGACTCCTTAATGCCCCTTCCCCATTTAGCCCATCCCCCTCCCACAACCCCTCCAGCAACCCTCAGTTTGTTCTCCATATTTATGAGTCTCTTTTGTTTTGTCCCCCTCCCTGTTTTTATATTGTTTTTGTTTCCCTTCCCTTATGTTCATCTGTTTTGTATCTGAAAGTCCTCATATGAGTGAAGTCATAGGGTATTTGTCTTTCTCTGACTAATTTCACTTAGCATAATACCCTCCAGTTCCATCCACATAGTTGCAAATGGCAGGATTTCATTCTTTTTGATTGTCGAGTAATACTCCATTGTATGTATGTGTGTGTGTGTGTGTGTGTGTGTGTGTGTGTGTGTGTATATATATATATATATATATATATATATATATATGCCACATCTTCTTTATCCAGTCATCCGCCAATGGAAATTTGGGCTCTTTCCATACTTTGGCTATTGTCGACAGTGCTGCTATAAACATGGGGGTGCATGTGTCCCTTCGAAACAGCACGCCTGTATCCGTGGATACATGCCTAGTCGTGCAAAGAGGTATCCTGAATTCTTAAGGTGTCTTTAGGTCAGGCCAGCCTGCAAGTCACACTTGCTGCCCAGAGGGTAACTCTGTTCAGATGAGAAATGACCCCATTTGAACCTAAAACATTCTGGGATCTCAGAATCAAAAGAGACCTTACAGAATATCTGAGAATTCCTTCCCACCCGATGCAGAAAACCCTTTACAGCCTCCTTGCATCAGGGCCAGCCAGCTCTGCTTGAATGCCTATAGTGACGGGGAAGTCACTACCCCATAGAGCACCAGCTCCGTTGCTGGAAAACCCTATTTTTGTGTTCATTTCCAGTATTAGAGTTAGTTCTTCCCTGTTGCAGCTTCTACTCACCAATCTTCTGTTCCCTCTCCAGGTCAACTTCCCCCGTTTTGTTATTTTTACTTTGGGTAAAATGATTTTTAGATGCCTCTCCCTCCTTGCAACCCCCAACTGCCATCTCAGCCATTATCTTCAGAGTGACCACTGCCTGTCCATATTCCTCTTCAAGGGAGTCAGATACCGCCCTTCATTCCCATTGGCCTAGTCCAAAAAGAGGGACACCTTCACCTCCCTTGATCAGACACTCTACCTCTTTTAATACATCCTAACTTTTGCTTGGCTTTTTTAAGCATCCACATTGTACTGTTGATTCCTATTAACCCTGTCAAATGTGCCTCCCAAATCTTTCTCACATAAACTACCAAGCAAATCTCCACTGACTTATAATTAATTTTCTGAGTCCAGATGCCTGCCTTTCATCTATCCTTGAATATCATTCTCTCTGCCTGGTCCAGTGTTTCTGCCTGCTGGGATAATTTTGGCTCTGGAGTCTTTTACCTTGTGAATTACTCATCCCTCCCAGCTGGGCTGACCTCAGCCAACCCTCAAGAATTTATTGAACATGTACTGAGCATTCAGGGTCCAAGTTGAAGGATAAAAGTGTAATAGGGTTATAAAATGAGGACTTATGTGGAGGGCAGAGAGGGGCATGCAAACCAAAGCCAACGTTGGAAGCTCAATCTGTGAGGGAGCAGTTGTCCAGGAAGGTCTGTGGATCACCCACATTACCCTTGCCCAGGTTCTTGTCGAAATACGGGTGCCTGTGTGGTTCAGTCTGTTAAGCATCTGACTCTTGCTTTTGGCTCAAGTCATGATGGTTGCATGGGTTGGAGCCCCGCATGGGGCTCTGCAGGGCTCTGTGCTGACAGTGCACAGTCTGCTTAGGGTTCTCTGTCTCTCTCTGTCTCTGCCCCACCCCCCACTCATGCTGTCTCCCTCTCTCTCAACATAAATAATAAAAATTTTTTAAAAATACAGGCACCCAGACCCACTCAACTCCTGGACCCAGAGTCTGGGGGGAGGGACATGGCCCCTTATTTGTGACTTCCCCAGGTAACTGACACAAACCAGGCCAGAAGGGCCTGTCTGCCCACAGGCCATGTCCCCCACCCTGGCCTCCTCAGGAAAATCCTGCAGCTTCTCCATTTTGTAATTCCAAAGATGTGGTCCTGGGTCCAAAATGCCATCTGTGTCCTGCCTGAGGTCCCAAACTCAGTCCCCTTTTGAACAAGAAAAGCATTTGACAAGTAGGCGTCAGGTTCTGGTGACGACAGTGGCTTCTCTCCACCCCTGCACCATTCTGAAAAGGGGTCCCTGCCTCCCATTATATTCTTAGTATCTCAGTAGTTGGGTGTTTGCCTCCTGGGCTGAATTTTGCATTTACAAGCCGTGTGACTTGGGGCAGTTAAGACTTGGGTTCTTGAACTTCTCCATTTGTAAAGGGGGGATAAAACAGTATGCTTCTCCTCAGGTTGCCAGGAGCAGTCAGGATTCAACATGATCCAATTGAGTGCCTACTATATGCCACCTACTGTGTGCTGTGCTCTGTGCTAGGGGCTGAAGATAGGGTCAGAGGCAAGCTGATGGGGAACCCTACCCCAAGGGAGGGTAAATTCTCCTAGAGAGGGATAGCAAAAAAAATTGAGTGTTTTAGATGGTGAAACATGTCATAGAGAAAAAATGAAACAGGACAGAGGGATCAGGAGTTTGGTGTGGAAATGGGGGTGCAGTTTTAAATAGGAAATTGGGAAGGTGACTTTTGAGCAAAGACTTGAAGGAGGTGAGAGAGGGAATCACAAGAATAACTGAAAAAGAGCCTTGGAGGAATGCAACAGCCAGTGCAAAGCCCCTGAGGCACGCCTGGAGGCCTGAGGGTCAGTTTAAAGTGATCTGACTCAATATTATATTAATATCCTTACTAGTATTGATAATCTTAGTAGAGCCATAGAATTTCACTTCTGAAACGTGGCAGTTAGGGGCATTAATCAGGATTAGTCTGGATTTGAATCCCACCTGTACAAATCTTATCCTGTGTGATCATGGCCAAGTCACTTAACCTCTCTGAACTTCCACCCAGTGGTGGTAACAATGAGACCTATAGTTTAAGTTTCTCATGGAGATCAAATGCATAGAAGCATGGAGATAATGCTAAAGTGTAGACACTAGTGAGAGCCCTGAGCCCCCTGCATCACCTCGTAGGTTGAGAAGCCACATCCCAGTGCTTCTGCCTGTGTGCCAGAGGTCACATGGCACCAGGAAGCTGGAAGCTGGATTGCAGGGGGAGGAGGCCTAGCAGCCACCAAGAGGGCCTGTGAGCTCCCCACCCCTGCCCACTCCCACACTTTCTATCCTAGCTCAGCTCTTTCTTTTTAAAAATGAAACAGCAGTCCTTGATTTTGAAAATAGATCACTCAGAGCTCTCCTCCCTCTAATTAGCTTGTCTGAGTTGTTTATTTTGCATAGTGAGGGAGGGAGCTCGGAATTCACCCTGAGGACTGGAGAGAGTCAGTCCTGAGCCTATGGAGATTTTGGCCACCCGTCATATCTGCCTGTACCTGCATCTTGTTCTTTCCAGTTGTAGCTGCTGTTCACACCACATTGGATCCGGACTGGAAGGATTGGGGTTTGAATTGGGGCACACGATAACTTAGCAAGGGGTCTCCCTCTCCTAACCTCATCCCAGCATCTGTAGAATGGGGTCACCAGTGAAGGTGCCCAGCTGAGCTCTGGGGTTCTGGGGATCAGGGGACATGGGACCTTTGAAAGTTCTTGGGCAGTGCAACCGGGCAGAACGTGCAGGTAGGGGGGCCCTTGGGTGGGACTTTCTGATGGGGAATGCAGCTCGGGTTACATGCTAAGAGCAGGAAACCCAGAAAGCCCACGCCCTAAGCCACCTTTCCCCTGGTGCCTTGCTTCTGGGGTATTAATGCTAAGAAACACCAGCCTCTGGGGCCCATCTGGGTTCCCCCCCTCCCCGTCTGCCAGCTTCCAGAGATGTCTGAGAATCACTTGAGGGTATTGGGGTATCTGAGAGCATGGACAGTCTGAATTAGATCAACACAAACTCCCTCCTACCACTGACCTTAAGCCAGTGATTTTACCTCTCTGTGTCAGTTTCCTCATCCATAAAATGGGGGAGAATATCTTAACTCCTCTGGCCATTGCGAGGACTTCTGGACCGTGCCCAGCAAGGAGTAGTGTTGGTAGGGACCAACTCTGAGATGGTCCTGCCTGGTCCCTTCATATTCCAAATGGGCAGACTAAGGCCCAGGAGAGGAAAGGGTCCACTCGAGGGTACACAGCCTGCAAGTGGCCAGGCTGGTGCTCCCAGGGCTCTGGTGCTCCATCTTGCCAGAGCCCCATGGAGGGTGGAAACCTTGCCTGGATCCTCACAGGAGTTTAAAGGGGTGGAAGAAACAGTCCCTGTTGCTTGGTAACCCCACTGAAGTGGGAAGCCCAGAAAACATCAGGTGGTGAAATTTTAAAGCTCAAAGCATAGTGCAGGCAGAACTTCGTGGTCCCGGAGGGGAGAGACCCTCTTCTCCCTTCCAGCTATGCCTACCAGCCTCCAGAGAAAAGTGGGTGTGAGGGCAGGGGCCTGCGCCCCTCAGCCATACTTGGGTTCTTCTTCAGGGCAACAAGGTTAGCATGTGCAGGGGTCCCGCAGACCAGGGAAGGAGTGGGAGAAAGATGGCCAGGGGCTTGCCAGGGAACCGAGCCCCATCCATCCACCCATTCACTCCTCTGGGTTTCCACCAGAGCATCTCTGGGCATGTGGAGAGGACAGGAGACCATCTGATCTGCCCAGAGCTCCTCCATCTGAGAAGGGCAGAGGTGCATGTGGAAGTTCCTAACCAACAGGACACCATCGAGACCGTGAGCCAGTGGGATACCAGCAGCGGCCTGAAGGCACTTCCTGCAAGAGAGAAGCACTGGGCAGGCCCCGGAGCACGGTGGGATTTGGCAAGGAGGAGGGGGCAGGCTTTGGCTACTGAATGGCATCCCCATGCAAATCAGCATCTCTAGGGAGGACAGGGACAGTGTGGTAGAGAAGAATAAGAGAAAGACTGTGCATTCAGAGGAGCAAGGGTGTGTGTTCAGCTTGGCCGTGGGTGTTTGTGTATTTGCCCCAGACTGCAAGAGTCACTCCCCCCAACGCTTTGGTTGTCTCTTTCACTCACTGCCAAGTCCTTGCTTTTAGAAGCAGCGTTGGCAGGTAGGCGGAGAGGGAATCTCTGACCCACCAAGCCCCTTGGGCACTTCTAAGTATCTCTGGGGCCCCAGCCCAAGCAGCCAGGGATGCAGTGTGCCATGGGAAAGCTCTAAGTGGGTGAATTGGATTCTATCCCTGCTCTGCCAAAGACTTCTCAAAACCAAAAGCAGGTCCTTAAATATCTGACTTTTGCTTGCTTTCTTGATGAAATGGGTTGTGGAGGGCTATTCAAGAGACTCTTGGAAGTTTCTTCCATCCAGAGGAACTCCCCTCTAGATTTTCTTGAGGAGTACAGAAGCATAGGCCTTCCTGGGCAGGTTCAGGGGGCAGTCCTTGGTCTGTTCTTCCTTCTGTGATTGCTTTCTTTCTGTTGCCTGATTTGACACGTGCTAGCCCTGTGCTGGGGACGGGTAGGACCCCTGAAGCAAGAGGCGACACCATGCCTGTCTTTCTTTTGGGAGCTTAAGATGTCAGGAAGGGATGTGGAACCTAAATTTTTGTCATGTCATCTGCGCAATCTCCAAAGCAGTTTCAGCCATATGTTCTCACATGTCTTTGCTTTCATTTGCTTACCCAGGAAATGTTTATTGAAGGCCATGTACCAGGCCAGGCACCATGGATGTGCTGGAGATACAAGGATGAACAAAACCAGATGAGGTCCCTTCCAGGCTGGCTAGGAGACAGATGTTAATCAGGGTATATATGTAAGGTTGCATCTGTGGTGAGAAACATAAACATGCCATGTGTGGAGCTGTGGGTGGATGATGGGGGCTAGGGATACAGCCTGAGCAGCATGGTAAGGGAGGGCTTCCCTGAAGAAGTGATGTTGCAGGTTGCAGGGTAGGGAGGGGTTAGCCAGGCTAAGGGGAGAATGGAGAGACAGAGAGGTCCACCTGTGCAAAGGGCCTGTGACCTGAACTCTGAGAGGGAGGAGGGAGCCATGCAGGCAGAGATGGGTGGGGCCAGGCCTGGGCGTGGCAGACCCTGCATACAATTTGTTCTTCATCCCCAGTGCAGAGAGGAGTATCATGGCTGTTTGCAGTTGGGGATCTGGTTATGATGTGACACAGACCGATTTGTGTTCCCAGAAGCTCGGATGGCAAAGGGCTGGGGTTCACAGGGAGGTCCAGGGAGGAACCACCATGTTGTTCTGGGCTAGAGGCTCAGCTGAGGGCAGCAGCAGTGACTGGAATGGGGAGGCATGGCTGGTCTAGAGAGCAACTTGGCCTGAGAAAGACAGGTGATGGAGTGAATGGGGGAGGAGTGTATGGATAGCTCCCGGCTTGTGGTTTAGACATCTGGGCAGTAGCTCATGCATTTTTTTTGGAGATGGGGGAGACTAGAAGAAGGCCAGATTTGGGGGAGTTGGAGGGAAGAGATTTTCTTTTTCCCCAAATTAGGCAAGCGTGGCCTTCTCCATTTCCTTCCCTTTTCAAGGCACCTGAGAGATCAGATACCTTTGCTCTTATGTTTCCAACAATCTTTTATCATCTCTCTTACCTCCGAGAAAGAGAAAATTAAAAATATGCCCAGCAGACCCAGGTCCGAGGCTCACAAAAGAGTTTTGGTGAAATAGGATTAGTCCCTAAGTCCTCGCAAAGCTCGTGGCAGGCGGAGGGGGAGGTCTAACCTGCGGGGAAGCCGAATCCCATGACCAAGGAGACCTTCAGAGGTGCCCTTGGGTGACGCCCAGTTGTCGCTCGACACAGATGTTTCAGGAAAGGAGCTCCGGCCTTCATGAGTAAGTAGCTTGACTGCTCTGGAGGTGGGGGCCGGGCAAGAGGGGCTTTGCTTTGGGGGAAGGGGGACCCCAGAAGCTGTTCTGTTGATAAAGACAAATCAAGTGCTCATGGCCACAGGGCCCTGCAGGGGCTTCAGAGAAGAGGAAATGAGATCATCCCAGCAGAAGCCTGCCAGGGAGGCGACAGATCCCAAGGTCCCAGCTCCAGAGTAAAGCTGCTCGAAGTTCAAAGCCCCTGGGCTGCTCCCCAGCTCTGGGAACTTGTCTGCCTTTCCTGGGGTCCAGTTTCCTCACCTGTGACACAGGGCTGATGCTGTTGCTGACCTTTCAGGGTAGATGTGAGCAGTCAACCTTGTAAAATGTTCACCATCTAGCCTGGCTCATGGGCTCTGGGGTGGATTGGTATCTTCGTAAAATAATATCAGTGACCAAGTCATTCCCTCACTCAGTTGTGCCTAAGTGGACAAAGACAGAGGGGGCTTGTTCCGTCCCCAGAGAACCTAAAGTCTCCTAAATAAGATGGTTGTAGCTTAGCCTCTACTCCCCCAGGGCAGCGGGGGAGTGGGGTGGTGGAGGGGCGGTGGGGAGGGTATGATCCTTGCAATATCCCAAGCAGGCGGGTGGTGTGGTGGACACAACTCCTTCTGGGTCTGCGCTCCCCTCCCCCAGCTGGGGTGTGCTCTTGCCTCAAATGCCTGCACCTGCAGCTCTTCCTTAGCAGCCTACCCTCTGGTTCCTGGGGCATCTTCCCAACACCTGCAGAGAACCAGAAATGCCTGGGGGTTATGTCCCTTCCAGTGTGGGGACCCTTAGGCAGTTGCCAGTGGGTGTGGGAGGGTGAAAGCCCCACTCCCTGGCTCCCTGCGCTCCCTGGCTCCCTGCGGTGAGGTGTGACAGCCCCAAAGCTGCCCTAGAGAGTTCTGCCTGAGGCCACACCCTTGCTTACTCTCATCCTGTCCCTGTGCTGCTTCTGCCATTCCTTACAACTCCTCCCCTTTATACATCACTCACACAGGAATCCTCTTGGGGTCTGCAGGAAGTGTGACTGTTTTCCCATTTTCCAGATGAGCCACTTTCTCAGGTGTCCCCTAACCAGTGGTGGCTGAGCCTGGCCTTGGGCCAAAAGCCCAGGTTTTTTCCGCCCTGCAGCATGTGATAAGGGCTTAAGCAGAGAGATATCAATTTCCAAAAGAGGCCAGAGGAACGAGCAGCAGATTATCATGCGTGAGCATGAGAACAGATGGTGCATGCATGGCAGACCCCAAGCAGCCAGTGGACACACAGATAGGATTTTTCAGATGGAGATGGTGGGAAGGGTACTGTAGGAAAAGGGAACAGCATGTGCAAAGGCACGGGGGTGTAAAAAACACTGCTTGCTGGGGAAGCACTTGTGCCCCCTCCTTCCAGCCTCCCTTCCTGACTGCCTCCCTGCTTCCACCCCACGCTCCTCCAATCTATTCTCCAAACCCAAGCAGCCAGAGTTGTCTTTTTAAAATGTGAATCTGATCATGTCTCACTGAGCCTCCTGCAAAAACAAACCAAAAACCTTCGGTGACTTCCTCTTTCACTTGATAAAAAGCTGAAGATCTTTCCATGTCCAACCCTTGTGAGCCCCTGCCTTTGTTTCCTGTCCTGCCCCTTTTACTCTCTCCAGCCAGTTTGGGCAACTCTGGTCTATGCACACTGTAAACTTATTCCTGCCTTGGGGCCTTTGTACATGCTGGGCTCCTTGTTGGAGAAAGAAAACTTCTTCCCCCATATCTTCATAGGGCTGGCTTCTTCTTGTCCTTGATGTCTCAGTTTATACTGTGCCTGAGAGAAGTCACATCGCAGCACATTGCCATATTAATTCCATCACAACATTTACAACAGTTTCAGTCACCAGGCTTGTTTAATTGTTTTCTTGTCTGTTTCACATTTCTCCACTGGAATATCAGCTGTGTGAGGGCAGGGATCTTGTCTCTCTCTACCCTTTAGCCCAAGTGCCTCTAGCAGTGCCTGGCTCATAGTAGGTGCTCAAGAATATGTGCTGCATTTGACTGGTGTGTGTGGGCGGATCAGAGACTGGGGAGGGACCAGGCTGAAAAGTGAAAGGCCTTGAGTGCCAAGGTAAGGCATCTGGACATCATCCTTTGAGTAATAAGGAGCTACCAGTTAAGGTCACTGCCTCAGCCAGTTCCAGGGGGAGAGGAAGGAAAGAGAGAGCATTTCCAGGGTCACGTGGGATGCCCAGAGCTAGATAGATTGACTTCCAATCCTAAAATGATCCGGCCACTTCTCCCTGTGTTCCATTCATGATCCCATCCTGTTTTAGAAGAGTGCAAAAGAGAAATGATGGACGGAAGTTGGCCCAGACCCATTGAGAGCAGCAGCTCCCCTCAGGTTAGAACCTCCATCTCTTTGCTCACTGGGCACTGCCTTCCTCCTCAACCCTCCCCAGCCCCTCCTCCCACCCCCATTGCCTACGAAATAAGTCAGATGCCTTCTTCAAGTTTCTCCAGAAACTTTGACCCATCCCCAAAGACACCACTGGGCAACTAAAAGCTTATTTTTTTTGCACTCCTCAATCAAGGTTTTGTTTTCCCTGTCCTTCAGATGTGTCTCCAAGAGGAAAAATGTTTTGTCCTTTCGTGCCACTGGCTTGTAAAGAGTTGAAGCGAATTATTAAATATACCAATTAATCATAACTCCAGCATCGACAAAGAAGGAGATGGTGTGAGAGTTGGATAGATTTTTAAATCAGGTTTCCACAGTTTATTGTGGGGGAGGAGGCTTTCTCCTGTTACTCCCGAAAGCATGTATTGAGGCAGGTTGTCTAAAAGGAAGGAAGGAAAGAAGGAACTTGTTTCGATAAGAAGAAATAACAAGAGAATCACTTCTGCAAGGGTTAGGTGGTGGTGGGAGGGGACGCTGAGAGGACCATGTGGGCAGGTGGCTCTGGAGATACAAGGGAACATGGTTGGGTTCTTCTCTAACTGTCACGTGCAGATGAATCACTGGGATGCTGGTACACTGCAGAATCAGATGGGCCCCGAGGACTTGCAATTCTAGGGACTCCCGGGACATACCGAGGCTGTGGTCCATGGACCGCACTTTGAATAGCAAGGGTCTAGCAGACTGGATAGATGGAGTAGTTGCAAGCAGGTTAGAGTCTTCTGTCGTGTGTGGGAATTTGAAAAACAGAGTTCCTTTACCCTACCTTTGGGGATCCTCACTGAGCAGGTCTGAGGAGGGGCCCGAGAATCTGCATTTCTGACAAGCTCCCAGGCGGTGCAAGTGCTCGTACTGAGTGGCCCACACTTCGTTCCTACAGAGGAAGGTGGGGTGGTGGTAGAGGGGTGTTGAGGCCAGACTTTCCTGAAGGCTTCAAACCCTAAAGGAGAGTGGAGGGGGGAAAGGAGAATAGAGGTGAGCTAAGAATGATGGGTGTGGTTGACCTGGAGTGAAGCTGGGCACCCAGGTACCCAACCTGGGCATATCCACCGACTGCCTTTATTCTTCAATGTATCCTGACCTATGGGCAAGATTTGTGATGATTTGTGAGGCGTTTGGACTTTACTATAGTTCCAGATTATAAGAAAGCTAAAATGGCAACATTTTAAAACTGGGCAGGTCCTCTAAGCCTGCCCAGGCCCGAGGGCTCCCTGATGACAGCTCCTGGATTGGAGGCATGGTGACGCAGAGGCCACATCACCAGTCACTATGGGGACATTTCTCTAAGTGTAGTTGGCAGACAGCTTGATCAGATTCTCTTGGGAGTTAGGAAAATGCAGATTCTCCTGAATCTCCAGGGAACCCCCTGAGGCTGCATTATTTTGCCAGCTCCCCAGGGGATTTTAATACACTGAGGACCACTCCTTCCAAAATACAACACAGTACATGATTTGGGGCTCTCATTTTACCGCTTTCCCAGTGGAACATTCACCCTATATGGCACAAGATGAGTGTATGTAGAGGGAGTAGAATCTGTGGATTCTCTTCTCTCCACCTTTGCCCATGCTGGCGTTCCTTTTTCTACCTTCTCTTCCTGGTAGGTTCCCTCCCTCTTTTAGGGCCTGCCTCCTCTGGAACTTTTTTCTACAATTTTTAAATTTAAACTCCAGTTAACATACAGTGTAATATTAGTTTCAGGTATAGAATTTAGTGATTCATCACTTACATATAACATCCAGTGCTCATCACAACAAGTGCCCTCCTTAATACCCATCTCTTATTTAACCCACCCCCCCACCCACCTCCCAACATCAACCCTCAGTTTGTTCTCTGCAGTTAAGTCTGCTTTCTGGTTTGCCTCCTTTCTCACCCCCACAATGTTCATCTGTTTTATTTCTTAAATTCCACATATGATTGAAATCCTATGATATTTGTCTCTCTCTGACTGGTTTCACTTAGCATAATACTTTCTAGCTCCATCCACCTCATTGCAAATAGCAAGATTTCATTCTTTTTTGATGGCTGAGTAACATTCCATTGTGTGTATGTATACCACATCTTCCTTATCCATTCCTCAGTTGGTGGACATTTGGGCTCTTTCCATAATTTGACTATTGATAATGCTGCTATAAACATCAGGGTGCATATATCCCTTCGACTCAGTATTTTTTTTATCCTTTGGGTAAATACCCAGTAGTGCAATTGCTGGATTGTAGGTAGATCTATTTTTAACTTTTTGAGGAACCTCCACAGAGTTTTCCAGAGTGGATGCACCAGTTTGCTTTCCCACCAACAGTGTAGGAGGGTTCCCCTTTCTCCACATCCTTGCCAACACCTGTTGTTTCCTGGCTTGTTAATTTTAGCCTTTTTTTTGAGAGAGAGAGAGAGAGAGAGAGGGAAGAGATGTAAGTGGGGGAGAGGGGCAGAAGGAGACAGAGAGAGAGAGAGAGAGAGAGAGAGAGAGAGAGAGAGAGAGAGAGGAGGGGGGGGAGGGAGAATCCCAAGCAGGCTCCCTGCTCAGCATGGATGCAGGGCTCAATTCCATGACCCTGGGGTCACAACCTGAGCCACAATCAAGAGTCACACACTCAACTGACTGAGCCATCCAGGTGCCCCTAATTTTAGCCATTCTGACAGGTGTGAGGTGATAGCTCATTGTGGTTTTGATTTGTATTTCCCTGATGATGAGTGATGTCGAGCATCTTTTCATGTGTCTATTGGCCATCTGGATGTCTTCTTTGGAAAAATGTCTATTCATGTCTTCTGCCCATTTTTTAACTGAATTATTTGTTTTTTAGGTGTTGAGTTTTATACATTCTTCATATAATTTGGATACTAACCCTTTATCAGCTGTGTCATTTACAAATATCTTCTCCTGTAGGCTGTCTTTTAGTTTCATTGATGGTTTCCTTGGCTGTGCAGAAGCTTTTTATCTTGATGAACTAATAATTTATTTTTGTTTCCCTTGCCTCAGGAGACATATATAGTAAGAAGTTGCTAAATACTAAAAGCATTCTAGTAAGGACTTTGGAGTCAGTCTGCCTGGGTTTAAATCCTGGGTCAACCCACAGTATCTGTGTGACCTTGGGGAAGTATCTTAACCTCTCTTGTGCTCTAGTGTTCTCACCTTTAAAATAGAGGTAATAATAATGCCTGCTACAGAGGGTTTGTGTGAGGAATAAAGAGCTAATAAATGCAGAATGCCTAACATTTCAGGCTGCATGTAAGGTTTCTCTAATAGTGGGGTTGTTGCTGTCTAGGGACCTTAAGGAAGGGGATGACTCCTCATTCCACCTAAAATAATCAAAAAGGCCTCACCTCACAGAAGGGAAGATATTGGGGGTAGATGTGCAGGATGACCAAAACTGTTTTGAGAAAGGAGAGGAAAAGTATTCTAGGAATAGGGAAAAGCCTAGCCTCTGCTTCTATAAGGGCCTAGAAGCAACAGAGGAAATGATGCAGGATGCTGTATGAAGCTAGGTCATGGAGCTGTGGTGAGAAGTCAGCTGGGGTGGGGGTGGGGGGCTTTCT
Organism: Panthera onca; assembly: GCF_046562875.1. Taxonomy (NCBI): domain Eukaryota; kingdom Metazoa; phylum Chordata; class Mammalia; order Carnivora; family Felidae; genus Panthera; species Panthera onca. Next base: position 52,119,009 of record NC_138340.1, on the reverse strand, counting down.
GAGCCTCAGTTTCCTCATCTGAAAGGTGAAGATAGTAACAGCATAGCATATGCTCTTCTGGGGAAACAGTGGGGATTCAATTAAATAGTAATAGGAGCTCAGCATGCAAAGCTTAGTAAAGGTTAGCAGAATATTCTGGAAACTGCATTGGGAGCAGACTTGAAGACAAGTTGAACAAATCACATAGGGAGCCTGTGAGTAGGGTTACATTATAGCCCCACCTCCAAATGGGTCACTCAACTCAGAAACCTTCCTACCTCCATCCTGCCCTGCTCCAGAAAGCAAAGTCACCCACAGCCAATGAAAATTGGGCACTTTTAAGTCTTGAAAGTTCCAAGGATGGGTTGATGGTCAGCAGCAGTGTGATACTAGTCACTGCATGGCCTTCCCACCTTGTCCCAACTGCTTTGGGGCACACCTACTGAATGGCAGTCAGTGGTGGCCTGTCACTACCCCACGTGTGAATCATACCAGCCACTGCTCTGAGTGCTTACCCTAGAAATAGCCAGTAGAGGAAACCGCCTTTTTATTTTTGCTTTGATTTTTTTTTTGTATTGTGAAAATATCCATAACATAAAGTTTACCATTGTAACCATTTTACGTATGCAGTTCAGTGGCATTAAGCACGTTCACATTGTTGTACAGCCACTACCATCCGTCTGCAGAACTTTTTTATCCTCCCAAACTGGGACTCTGTCCCTATTACACAATAACTTCCTCCCCACCCCAGCCCTTGGCACCCACCATCCTTTTTGTTTCTGTGAGTCTGCCTACTGTAGGGACCTCATGTAAGTGGAATCATATAGTATTTGTGTTTTTGTGACTGACTTATTTTACGTAGCACAACGGCCTCAGGGTTTGTCTATATTGTAGCCTATGTAAGAAGTTCCTTCTTTTCTAAGGCTGAATAATATTCTACTTTGAGTAGAGACCAGACCACATTTTGTTTATCCATTCATCCATTGCCCAACACTTGGGTTGTCTCAACTTTTGGCTTTTGTGAGTAATACTTCTGTGAACATGGGTGGAGAAGAATCTGTCTGTGTCCCTCCTTTCCATTCTTTTGTGTATATACCCAGGAGTGGGATGGCTGGAACACATGATATTCCACTTTTATTTTTTTGAGGAACTTCCATACTGTTTTCCATAACGAATGTACCGAGGACACTGCCTTTTGCTGTATGTCTCCAAGTACTCATGCAGCCAAGATCTCCTTGGATTCAGGTCATGCTGTAACATCGGTGCATGGTGTTATAATGACACTTAAGTGACTAAGTTAAAGCCACAGTCTAGTTTGTTAAAATGAACATACCAGAATGGGACAAGTCCTCTTTGTGAGATAAAAAGATCTTACTTACCTTAGAGCCTCCTCTCGTGTCTGACTCCTAGAGGGCACTGCCCATCACTTATTTTCCCAGATATAGTTATGAATGGGTTATGGATTTCATCTGGAAATGATGTAAATCTGCCTTCCCCCCTGTGTAGTATGTGGGGTCATTAGTCTTCAGAGAATGATTCGCATCAGCCAGGACACATCCAGGGCTGGAGTGGACACAAGAAGGCCCTTTAATTTATTTATGATTGAGAAACAGCCCCATTCTCTGGACCACAATATTCTCTCCTTGAAACCCCAGGCTCCATGGGAAACCAAATCAGAATAGAAGGCCATTGTATTGATGTACCACGGAACTACCATCATCCTGGCCAGAAATGTGGAACTGTCCTGGTTTATCAGATTGCATGGCCATCATAAGATGGCACCAAATTGAAGTAGAGGAGTGACAGTGAAGGAGTGTGGAATGTCATAAAGCTAAAAGACTCTGTGTCCCAATGGGTAAGGGCTGGCCAGAAGATTACAACAGTTGATACTAGCTAAATCTATCACCACCTTCAACCACCCACTACCCACCAATCCATCCATCCATCCATCCATCCATCCATCCATCCATCCATCTCTCCATCAGTCCATCCAACTGTCCATCCATCCATCTGTAAGCTGAGGTCTGAAGATGAACAGGAGTTAACTAGTCTAATAAGACAGAAGAATGCCCCAAGCTGGGAGGAACAGCATGTGTAAAGGGCCTGCAGTAGGAGGGAGTCTGTCAGCCAGTTAGAGCTGGATCAGAGAGATGCACAGGAGCATCACACAAGGTGAAGCTGGAGGGGTGAGCAGGGGCTGGACCATATGGGTGTATGGAGCACCATAGGAAGTTTTGCTTATACCACTAATATTTAATAGAACGTTCTGTGATGATAGAAACAGTCTATAACTGTGCTGTCCAATATAATAGCCATTAGCCACATGTGACTTCTGAGCACTTGAAATGTGGCTAGTATGACTAAGGAACTGAACTTCTGTTTTTATTTCATTTTAATTACATTTAAATGGCCACATGTGGCTAGTGGCTGCTGCATGGAACCATGCAGGTCTGTATCCTAAAACAGTAGGAGGCCGCATGAAGAGTTTTAGCAAGGGTTGAATCAACATGATTGCAGTGGTCTCTAGCTGCTGTGTGAGGAATAGACTTGGAAAAAGAAGGAAGGCTGTGGAAATACCCGACAATGAGGCTTCTACAGTATCCCAGAGAAGAAAGTGGCCACCTAGACTAGGGAGTGAGTGTGTGATGGAGAGAAGTGAAGAGGTCTGGGAGAGACCGGGGATGGAAAATCAACAGGACTTGGTGATGCAGGAGATGTCAGTGACTTGGAAGCAAAAGTGTTGGGATAACCTCCAGGGTCTCCAACAAACACAGTAGGACAAAGAGTGGAGCTTTTTCTGAGACAGGGACCCCTTAAGGAGGGCCAGATTGGGAAGGGGTCCTGAGTTGTGGTTGAGTCACACTGAGAATGAGTGGTTATTGAATTGTGTAAGAGGAAATGCCATTTGGGAGGTCAGAGCTCAGACAAAAAGCATGGGTTGGAGATAGATATTTATGAGCCATTTGTGAATGGGTAGAAATTGAGGCCATGAGTACTGACAGGACAGGATCAGGGAAGAGAAGATCTACACCCAGGCCTTGAAGGCCTTCAACTCTGATGCTGAGTGGAGGAAGGAGCATCTGTAGAGTTATGGAGAGGGCATGGCCAGAGATGTTGGAGGAATCCCAGGACGGTATTGGTCATGGACGCCAAGGGAAGAGACTGGTTCCAGTTGGAGAGGTGGGGAGTGGGGTCAAGACCTGGAGAGAAGTCAAGCGGGCTGAGGACAGAACCACATCCATCAGACATGTGGGTATGGAAATCAGTGGTGACCCAGTCAAGGGTAATGAGCTGTGGACAGCCAGTGTATGCCTCTGTGCCCTCCTTCTGCACACCCATGTCTGCCCAACACGTCACTTCTTTGGCTGCTAATAACCTCTACTGAGATGCAGTCAGGCTCTGCAGACTTGGGAACCAATTGAAGGTGACTGGTGATTTTACAGTAAGGCTCTCAGCCAGAATCTGGTAGCCCTTTTCCCATATTTTTGAGGGCATCATACAGTAGCTCCCAAGTTCTGGAAGCATCATTGACCGCTACTGTCACAAAGAAAGAAGGTTCTTTGTGTCTGGTTAGTTATAAATGCAGTTGGTTCTGCCCCACCGTCTCCTTGATTTAGCTTAATTAATATGCATTTCCACCATCCTCATTTACATCTAAAGCTTGAATGACTGAGAACTTCCTTCTGAGCTCCACATCTGGCCTCCTCTGTCTTGTCCTGCATAGATGCAGTTGGCCTCATTTTCCCCAGTCATTTCTGTGATTGTTAGCACACTTAGATTGGGAGAGATGGAATCCAACTGTGGTTGCCATATGCTAAAATAGAGACATCGGCATGCTGCAAGGAACCCATTCATTCATTCATTCATTCACTCACTTGCTCACTCAATCATTCAGGGTTCCAGCTATGTACCAGTAACTTTTCTGGATATGGGAGACAGTCAGTAAACAAACAAGTAAAGTTATGTAGTGGTAAGTGCTATGAAGGCACAGAAATCCGGGAAGGAGGATTGGGAGTATAAGGGAAAGGGTGGCAGTTTTCAAACAGGTCAGTCCAGGAAAGCCTCACCTAGGAGGTGACATTTGAACAAAGAGGTTTCTCCTTTATTCCTGCGGATGGCTGAGGCTTCGAGTGAGCTGGGTCTCTGGAGAGAGCAGTGTGGCTGGAACAGCAGGAGTGTGGTGAGTGATGGCAGAATGGCAATGGGGGGTTAGACCATGCAGGGTCATTGCAAGGACTTTCATTCTGAAGGCAGTGGGGAGTCATTGCAGGGTTTCCAGCCAAGGTATTATGTATTGTGACTTGGGTTGAACAGGATCATTCCTGTTAGGAGGAGGCCTAGGGCAGAAACAGGGAGACTATTGATGCTATAACCCAGGACAGAGATGATGCTAGTGGTGGAGATGGTCAGATTCTGGATATAGGACGGGAGTCCAGTATGACCTCAAGGTTTTGAGTTTGAGAAATGGAAGGATGGAGTTGTTAAGAGAGAAGGAGGAGATCATGGGAAAAGTAGGGGGAGGAATATCAGGAGTTTGGTTTTGTATATATTAAACTTGAGATGCCTGTTAGAAATCTAAGAGGAGAAATACAAGAGAAAAAATGTGGATCAGGCAGGTGGATACAACGGTCCAGGCTGGAGATAAAATTAGGGAGTCACCAGTATAGAAAAACTCTGAACATGGGATGAAATCATCTAGGGAGTCAATGTAGGTATAGAAGAGGACTAAGAACCCTGGAAGATTCTCCGAGTCTTTCCTTTTTTGTTCTTACCATCAACTGTTCTTTATTGTCCTTCATTACACCTGGCCACCAACAACTGCTGAGTTTACCAGCCCTCAGTTTGAGGCACGGGAAGAGACAAACAAACTTGTCTTTCTTTTAGTTGCTAACATTTTAGGGAAGGAATCTGATTGGTCTAGTTGGGTCAGGTACCTCCTCCTGAACTAATCAGTTTTGTCAGGGGGCTGGGCCATGGTATACTTACCTGGCTGCTCCCTCAGTAACTATGTGGGTAGAGTGAAGTGAGCCACAGTTCCCTGAAGTAGGTGGGCATACTGGGCAGGTGCAAATCCAAATATGGTTTATAAACACTGATTTAAGGGCACACAGGTGACTTTTTCCTGAGAGAAGACTGGCCAGCCAGACATGGACCGCGAAATGTCTCCTCTCTATAGATCATCATCAGCCCCTTCCTCAATTTCTCAGTTGGTCCAGACTTGCTGGAGAAGCTGATTTATGATCAACTACTGCTCAGACTACCACTGTGGTCACCCTCTCAGCACCTCCCAACACCTCAGTCAGCCCAGCAGGCAGCATGTTGATTTCCTTGCTGATTTGCTGACAAGACTATTTTCAACCTTCTCCTCCCAAATTAGACTCCCAAGTGCTCTCATCTCTGCAGCCAAATGCAACCCCTGGCCAGTCCTTCACTTTTGCATGATAGGCCACCTTTTCAGGAATACAGCATGGAGGAAACTAGAGAGCAGCCTGGAGTTGGGCAATGAGGACCATGGTGTGTGAACTTCATCTTCTTCCCTTTACACTTCTCTTCCCTCTTTTCCTCTCTTCTCAGACATGATCAGGCTTCCTCTACTGAGGAAAAACTACTCCTTCCTTTTATGCTTTCACTGTTCAAGGATTATCTTTTAGCCTCTCCTTCCTTCTCCAGCCCAAGTTTCCAGAAGAGCTCTATATTGGCTGCCCAACTCCTTGCCCCCCATCGTCAGAAACCCTAGCAGGGCCCCCATCCCATTGTGGACAGACCCACAGGGCCCTTTTTGTGTCCAAATTCCCCCACTTCCCCACAGCAGCTGTGACAACATGGTTGGGGCAGTCCCTCTGCCCCTCCTCTTCTCCAGGGATCTCTGCCCCTAGCTTTTGTGGTGGCCAGTTTTGAGCCTAGATGACTGGGGGAGAGAGAAGAAACAGAATAAACCAAAGCAGAGATAAGGACTGTTGAGATTCCGTCAGCTGTGCCACATTTTCCCATCCACCCCAGGCTGCTATCTGACACTCACTTTCCTCTGCCCCAGACTTAGCTACCCAAGCCCCCTGAGCACACGGCTCGCTCCCGCAATCCCTGTTTTCTCTTTTTCCTGACCCACCTCCCTGCCACTTCTCACCCTATGGAAACCCTCCTGCCGCTTGACACAACTCAGATTCCCCTTTCTCTGCAGTCCTTCCCTTCCCAAATCCTGGAACTGCTGGAAGACGCTGCCCACATTCATTCTCACTCCTGTCGCCCCCACCGTGTTCCATGCACTGAAGTCCCACCGCTTTGCTGAATCACAGCATCATAGAATGTTCTTTGTAGTCTGTCATTCACCTGGCAATTAATCACATCCTGCTGTGCCCTGTCTCTGATGCTGTTGATTTGCAGGGTGCTTCACGCCTTGTATTATTATGTAACTCCCCACGTGTTGTCTCTTCAACCTGAATTCAGTTCCGGTGGGGGTGGGGGGAGTAGGCAGGGGTGCCTTATGTGTCTTTGAATCCTCCAAAGCTCTTAGCAGAGTGGCTCACACAGGAGATGCTCAATAAATACGTGATGATTGATGGGCTTGCTGTTGATTTTTCTCCAGCCCATCCTTTATGCTACTGTCAGAAAAATCTTTCTCAAGGATTGTTCTCATTACATAACTCATCTGGCTCCCTCCATTTAGTGTGCCAGCATTATTGAGTGTTTGCTGGGTGGGTGGCACTGGGTAGGGATTTTGGGGGCGAAGGAGGAGTGAATAAAACAGCTGATACAGGCCCCACGGGTCTGACATGCTCAGGAAATGAGCACAAGTGTAAGGCATATACGGGATGAAGCAATGAATGGAGGAGCCATGAAGGCCACAGGAAGTCAGAGAGGGGGGTGTCCTCTTAAGCTCTAATCACCGAGGCTGACTTTGGGAGGCACAAGGACTTGAGCTGGGTGTCTCGGATGGGGAGGTTTGGGACAGGGAGGGATGAAGGAATTCTTGGCAAGGAGAATTTGAGGAGGGATATGACAGCTGCTATTCCTAGGTGTCCTCTCAGGCATCCCCAGGACAGCGTGAGAAGGTCAGAAACCAGTGTAATTTGCAAAAACCTAGGAGTCTTTATTGATTTCAGGAGGGTCAGCGATGCCCCTGAATGGGCAATTTGCCCAGTTTATAAATGCAAACTCTCATAAACAGTCACATAGTCAGAACACCCTCAGCATCCCATTTGGTGTCCCATCTCCTGATGGTTCAGCTCCCCTCCTGCCACCAAAGCAGACCTTGGCCCCTGATAAGCCATGGCATCCAAATCCAGAGAGGCAAAAGGGTGGGCTTTTCTCTGGGGAGAGCGGTCTGCTGGGCCGCTTGGTTGCCGGGGATAAGACAGACTCTACCAAGCAGCCCTGAGCACGGCTGCTGGCAACAACATCTTTGCAACAGGGATCCTGCTGGGGGGTCAGATGGGTCTTCCCGGGTTCAGCGGGGCCACGTCGGAGATCTCTGAGTACCATGATACGCAGGCCTTGTGTGTTGGAGACGGGAGAGCAACACCTCGCAGCTCTCCCTTTGACTGTATTCTAATTACCTGAGGAGACTTTCAGATGTTCCAGGATGAAAGGAGACCCAGGCTACCACCCCAGCAGGAACTAGCTGCTGATGAAGGAGAAATGGGGACTGGTGGGGACGTGTTGACCATGTTTCCAGGCATCACCGGAGGCAGTGTGAGAGGAGATAAATGCAAACCCCATTCCCAGACCTTGTTTCTCACGCCTGTCTCCACGATGGCCTCTTTTTCTTTTTGTGGTGGGTGTAATTTCAAATTGCAGAAATGATAAAAAAAAAAAAACCCTCATCTGATTTTATTTGCAAATTGTTTACATTTTCCTCAGTTGTCCTGTGTGTTTGCTCGCCTGTATGTATATCTTCTGAGCAAGTGGCAAACCTCCTCACACTTCACTTCTGATGACTTCAGTATGTATTTCCTAAGAAGGACATTCTCATATAACCATAGTGCAATTACACACTCTATAACATTAACGCTGGTGTAATACCTTTCATTGAGATGAAATTCACATAACATAAAATCAACCATTGTAAAGTGAATAATTCAGTGGCATCTGGTCTATCAAAATATCATACAACCACCACCTCTAATTCAAAAACATTTTCACTACCTCAAAAGTAAACCCTATGCCCATTAGTTTCTCCCCATGCCTCACCTGCCTCCAGCCCCTGGTACCCACTAGTCTGTGTTCTGTCTCTATAGATTTATCTATTCTGGATATTTCTTTTTGATAGGATCATACAATATGTGACCGTTTGTGTCTGGCTTCTTTCACTTCGCATAATGTCTTCAAGGTCATCCACACTAGTTTGTAGAAGAACTTCATTCTTTTTTATGGCTGAATAATACTCTGTTGTATGGATATACCACATTTCGTTTCTTCATCCAGTGATGGACATCTGGGCTGTTTTTACCTTTTGGCTACTGTGAATAGAGATTCTATGAACGTATGTGGATATATATTTGTTTGACTACATGTTTTCAGTTTTATCAGGCATATGCCCAGCAGTGGAATTGTTCATTTTGATTACCTGGGCAAGGTGTTCAATTTACTTGCTGTATCCTTACTATTTTATCCCCAACCAGTGGGAAAACACTTGAAGACCATGTAAATATCTTGCGTCTCCACAAAGTCTCCCCTAGACTTAGCATCCGTTGGTAATCCTTGCCTGAATCATTCTTTACTGCGATGGTTGCCAAATGCTGGTTTTGCAACTCATTCACTCTCTCTGCATTTACCAGGTGGACTACGGCAGGCTAGCCAGGGTTCCCTCTCCCCAGGGATTCACTGATTTATCCATTTTTTAATTTTCTTTCATTTTTAATGTTTATTTTCGAGAGAGAGGGGAGAAAATGCACTCATGCACGAGCAGGAGAGGGGCAGAGAGAGAGGGGACAGAGGATCTGAAGCAGGCTCCATGCTGACAGCAGTGAACCCAATGCAGGGCTGGAAGCCACCAACTGCGAGATCATGACCTGAGCTGAAGTCAGACACTCAACTGACTGGGCCGTCTAGGTGCCCCTATCCATTTTTTTCTATGTAAATTCATGAATTTCTGTTCCCCCCCACCAAAGGCTTATAATTGCTTACTGTCTTTAATTCTTTTTTTAAATATTTACTTATTTATGAGAGAGAGGGAGACAGAGCACGGGCAGGGGAGGGGCATAGAGAGAGGGAGACACAGATTTGAAGCAGGCCCCAGTCTCTGAGCTGTCAGCACAGAGCCCAACGCGGGGCTCGAACCTGTGAACCGCAAAATCATGACCTTAGCTGAAGTGGGATGCTTAACCGACTGAGCCACCCCGGGGCCCCTGTCTAATTTTTTTGCTTAAATCATCCCAGAATTGGCCCATGGGAGCCCCTGCAAGCTGGTGTTTGTATCCTTATGACATGCCTTCATCTTTGTTTTGTTCTTATTTGGGGGGGGGGGGTGTACGTACCTCCTTAACGTTCTAGCATAACAAGATATTCCTCCTGGTCTATCTTGAACCTATCCTTTCCAGCCCTACAGTCAGCTATTTCCCTAAGGATCTATGGTTCCTGTGAGAACAAGGTCTGAGTACAGGACTCCTCAGTGCACAAGGGTGGGGGGAAAGCTGTGGGGGGACGAGCTGCTTCCCCACCTCACTCTGGTGCTGCAGGGGTCTTCTGCAGTGTGAAGCACCCATCCACCATGGCAAATACTCAAAACAGATTAACCGCAAGCATTACCTCATGCTGCGTCTCTTTTTAGCTAAATCTCTGTGCATACCTGTGATTATTTCCAGAGAAGTGGGCCTACTGGGTCATGAAAAATCATGTGTTCTCTAAACATAGAAACAGATTATTTCAATGATATGTGTTCAGTGATCTCTACTGAGTTTTATGTAGGTTGGACTCTCTGTTGTGCGTGTATGTGTGTGCGTGCCTGCATACACATGCATGCATCCACGGACGTGGTGACTGCTTTTGTTTTAAAAGGTGAGAATGTAAAGTTATCTGTTTACTGCTCTATCTCTCCCAGGAGATTTTAGGCTCCTTGAGACCAGTGGCTGTGCCTGTGTTATTTGCCACCCAGTACCCAATGGTGCCTGGCACATGCCTGACATTCTGTAAATGACCATTAAGTGAATACTGATAGCCAAGTATAGCTCCCATATGTGGAGTACTTACAAATGCTGGGCATTGTTCAACATGCTATACATGAATTAATACTCCTGTAATCCTCACAATGGCTTTATTGTTGTATCCCCCATTTTACAGACGAGGAAAGAGAGGCTCAGGGAGGTTGAGCACCTTGGCCAAGCTCACATATCCAGGAAATGAAAAAGCAAGATTTTTTTCCCAGGCAGTCTGGCTCCAGAATCTGTGTTGTTATCTACAACAGCATACTCTGGGATGGATGGATGGATGGATGGATGGATGGATGGATGGATGGATGGTTGGATGGATGGATATGTGTGTGGATGGGTGGATGAGTGGATGAATATGTGGGTAGTCAATGGGTGGATGGATGGATATGTGGGATGATGGATGATGAATGAATGGATGGGTGGATGGATGGATGAGTGGATGAATGTGTGGGTGGGTGGATTGATAGATGGGATGGATGGACAGGTGAGTCAACCAGACACGGTATCTCATCCATTCCTCTCCTCTTTTTGACCTAGCTTCTTATGGGAATATCTCCATTCCCTCCTTCCTGCTTCATTGGAACCCACTGCCTTTCACAGTGTGTCTCCAGGAGCTATTCCCTCAGATGCATTCCCAGTTAGAGCTGAGCAGTGAGAGAGACGGAGAGACAGAGAACAAGTATACAACTGCCATCCTTGTTCTAGACCACAGGTCACCAAGTGGTAGCTTAAGGGCCCAATCTGACCCCTGGAAATGTTCTGTGTGATCCAGTGAGCATTAAAACAAAACAAACAAACAAACAAACAAACAAGGATTTACTATTTAAAGATCAAGGGAGTTACCTTGAATTTTGATTTCCAGCTTCTCTTTAAGAAAAATCAGAAGATTTGGGAACTCGAGGGGCACCTGGGTGGCTCAGTCACTTGAGCATCCAACTCTTGATTTTGGCTCAGGTCATGATCTCACAGTTTGTGGGATCAAGCCCCGTGTTGGGCTCCATGCTCACAGTGTGGAGCATAGTTGGGATTCTCTTTCTTCCTGTCTCTCTGCCCCTCTCCTACTTGCACGCGCACTCTCTCTCTCTCTCTCAAAATAAATAAATAAGCATTTTTTAAAAAGAAGAAGATTTGGAAACTTGGGCCTTCATATGTGCCAGGCCAGTCTGGGCTGGGCTGAGAATCAGCTGTCTATGTGATATAAGACTTGAGATTCTCCATTTGCTGTGGTCCCCACTCGTCTCTGCTCATTCATCATCTACTTGGTCCCTGGAGGGCCTGAGTTTGCAATCCCTGATCAAGCACTGCCCCTCTAGTCAACTGGTCCAAGGTGAGATTTGCTTTCTTGGCCTGCAGCATCCTACCCTTGACTCTTTTGGGCAAACAGCTGTCTAGAAAAGTGATATTGCCCTACCTTCTACATGTACACCTGCCTCATGGATCCTGCTTTGTTTCTGTGTGTTTCCTTTCATTCATTTGAGGTCCCAAGGTTGTTAGTTGCCCTGAGTTCAGTTGAGATTCCAAGGTTGCTACTTAGCCTAGGGTTTTCCTGATCCTCCCTGCTGCGGTTCATACATCCTCATTGTGGTCAGGAAGCCATTGAGGGGTGAGCTAAGGACATCCAAACCTTACCCTTCTCTTTCTTGATTACAAGTTGCCCTTCTCCATCGCTGAAGCCTCCAGGAATCCTGAGGAGGGTCACTGATGACCCCTCCCGCCCTCTGGCCTTCCCACAGTTCCTCAGATCCCAGACAGCCACTGGGAGATCATGTCACAGGACCCTCACTTCCCTAGGATGTCCCTGTAAAGAAACTAACTGGTCCCAGACCAGCACCACACCCTGGCTGACTCCTGTGCCCTCCTCCATGGTGCCTGCAGCCTGAGCATGATTCTCTGTGACAGAGAAGACAGAAGTCAGTTTGAGAGGAGTTGCTGCACTGTATTCTCCTCCCCTTGGGCCACCTGTGTCTTTGTCCTGACCTCTGGCATAATTCCTGAATCATTCTCCATCTTCAGAGCAAGTCCTATAGGGTGAAAGGGTGCCTTAGATAGATGAGGATCAAATCCTGCTGCCTTGCTATGTGGATAAGTGACTCGCCCCTCAGACCTCTATCTCCTCATCTGTACTAGAGGGACAAGGGCATTGCCAGTGTGCTGACTCCTCTCCATTTGCCCCTCCACCAGAGAGGCCAACCATCCCTGTCTGCCTGAGATGGAAGGGTTTCTAAGGACACGAGATTTTCGGTACTAAAACACAGACGGTCCCTAGGAAGACTGGGATGGTTGGTCACCCTCCAGCTCTGCCCAGACCCACTCTCTGCAGATTTCCTCTGTGTCCTGGGAGGCTGATCCCACAGTTTGTACTCCTGAGCTCCCCCGCCCTCCAGCTTTAGCTTGGGTTCAGCCAGTGGGAGGAAAGAAAGGCCGGGGTATTTCCTCACTCCTGCTTTGAGGTCTCCACCATGGCTCCAGGTGTCATATCTTCCTTGTCCTTTCAGGACAAGGTGGGATAGCAACCCCCAAACCAAATGCCAGCCTCTGACATCCTTCCTGGGACCCTGTCCATACCTTGTAAGTATTCCCTGTATTACAGTCTCTCACTTGAGGGGTGCCTGGGTGGTTCAGTCGGTTGAGTATCTGACTTTGGCTCAAGTCGTGATCTCACAGTTCGTGAATTCGAGCCCCGTGTCGGGCTCTGTGCTGACGGGCGGAGCCTGGAGCCCACTTCGAGTTCTGTGTCTCCCTCTCTGTCTGCCCCTCCCCTGCTCATGCTCTGTCTGTCTGTCTCTCTCAAAAACAAATAAACATTAAAAAAAAATTTAAGTCTCTCATTTGAGCCATCTGGGGTCAGTTTTGCTGGGTGTGTGGTCACAAATTATATACCATGTCTGAAGGACCCAGCTCAGTGGCTGGCTATGTGAGTGCATGTGATCTGTTTACTGTTATCATCATGCTAGTTTCTAGATGTTGCTTTTTTTAACCTGGGTGTGTTAGAAGGTGTTCTGGACTTGTGGGTAGAAAAGTCTCAGTGTGGATCCCGACTCTTAATTACTGAGAGGATGGCGTTGGCAAATCCCTTCATCGCCCGAGCTTCAGTTTCCTCATCCGTGAAATGAGGTTAATAACCGTGACCCCTGCTGTGGCTGTTGGCTGCTGGGTGTTTTGGATCTGTGCCTGGTGTCCAGAGAAGTGGTCAGCGGTGTGAGACCCTTCCTGGGGACTTTACTGCCCTATAAGCAAGGTGAAGACCCGTCTTTGACCCCCAGAGATGTACATCTGGATGAGGAAATGCTGCTTCTCTGTCGTTGCTTGTTCCCAAGTAAGCGGTGATGACAAATATAACACAGGTTACTTTTGGAACTTTCTGTCTTGGCCTCTGGGCCTGCCAGGAACCCCTTCGCTCATCCCTTCCATCCGGTGGGTGGAAGTGTGGCTTCCCATGAGTGAAGCAGGGATGCCACAGCACTTCTTTCCTTCCCCTTGGCAGTAGTTGAAGCCGAATTGCAAAAGTTAAGCACTGCCAGTGTGTCTCCCAGGGAGGCGTGGGGAGGACAAGGGGCGCAGGACGTAACACCGCACCCCTTCTTGAGTCAAGTGGCCTTGATGTGGCTGGTAGGTATGATGATTGGATAGTACACACTTAGAACCCTAAAATTTCTTCCAGCTCTGAGATTCTGGGTCTTTGGTGTTCCCTACCAGAACACCCAGTGGCCTGTTACATTAGTTTCTGTTCGTAGTGCCCCCTGCCTTGTATCGTTACTTGATCACTTTGGTTGCAAGCTGTACAAATTCAGGTCTACCTTGCACATTTTAAAAAGGGAATATATAGGTTCTCATAACTAAACTTGTACAGCTTCAGGCACAGCTGGATCCAGGAACACCAACTCTGCCTCTACCTGTCAGCTATGGTTTCTTTGTATCTCTTCACGACATTTAAAGATGCCCCCAGCAGATCAAAGCTTATGTAGCACCAGCTCGGAGACCCCAAAGGAAGCAAGTGCCCTTGGCTCAGTAGCTCCAGCAAAAGTCCTGAAATTAGGTTTTGTTGAGCCTGACCAAGCAAGCTTGGGTCATGTGATCATTCCTAACCAATCACAATGGCCAGGGGTGTGTGCTGATCTGATTAACTGGGTCTGGTGCCTAACCTGGCATGAGAGGGGGACAGGCCCTCCAAAGCCACAGGGCATATTAAGAGGTTGGACCCGATGACTCCAAAATCATTCTGTCTAATATGCGAGGCTTCTGTAGTTCTTATGTGTTCCCTTCTTGGGCAGCATAGTACTGTCATCAACAGCTAGACCACTTGAGTTCAAGGGCTGGTTGCCCCAGTTTCTGGCAGTGTGAACTTGAGCAAGTTACTCAACTTTCCTGAGATGTAGTTTTCTCATCTGCAAAATTAGAATAAAAATGGTGTCTACCTTGGAGGCATGCTGTAAAGATTACAGTGTTTGCAAAGTGCTGAGAATAGGGTCTGGCAGGTAGTAAAGTCTCTATGGGTGTGCTTAGTGCTGGGGATTCCAAGATAAACCAACCAGACCTGTGCCCGGCCCTTACAGAGCATATAGTCTGAGGCTGGCTGGGTTTCTTCTAATCAACACATACTGGTTGAGACTTACTATGAGAGATGAAATGAATGAGTGATTATAATACAGACTGGTAAGTGTGAGAGCCCAGAGGGTTACCTAATTTGGGCTTCCAGAATTGAGGATTAGCAGATGAATTTGGAAGTGGAAGGGTATACCTGGCAGAGGGAATAGCAAATACAAAAGCCTGGAGATAAGAGTGGATATACTGCCTTGGAGAAGTAGAAATGTAAGCATGGCTAGAGGCTGCATTTAAGGTTGGGTGGGGAGTTAGGGGTGGGAATGGCATGAGGAACAGCCATGGTGAGGCTGAAGAGGGCGGTAGGTGACACCTTGCCCTGCCAGGGTCTTGCAGGCTTTCATGGAAATCTGAGCTTCAGCTTAGGGGTTGTGTGGACATGCTGAAGAAATTTTTATTTTGTTTAATTTTTAAAAATTATTTTCTTTTCAACAGCTTTGGTGAGGTATAACTGAGGTATGCTAAGCTGTGCATATTTAAGTATACAATTTGATAAATTTTGTCGTGTGTATATTCCAATGAAACCATCACCTCTATCATTAATGAATATATCCATCACTCCCAGAGGTTTCCTTGTGTCTTTTTGTTGCCCCCTCCCTGTGACCATTCCCAACTCCTCCATCCCCAGTGAACTACTAATCTGCTTTCTGTCACCATAAATTATTAACTTACATTTTCCAGAAGTTTATATAAATGGAATGGTACAATTTGTACTTTTTTTTGGTGAGGGGTCTGGCTTCATTCACTCAACATAATTATTTTAATGTTCTTCCGGATTGTAGCATATAATGATATTTCTTTCTTTTTTTTGTTTGCAGTGAAATAGTATTCCTTTGTAGGAATATATCTCAGTTTGTTATCTGTTCACCTAGAGATGAGCAATTGGGTTGCTTCCACTTTGGGAATATTACAGATAACTCTGCAGTGAACATTCATGTGCAAATCTTTGTGTGGACATCTATTTTCCTTTCTCCTGGGTAAATAGTTAAGAATGTCATGGCTGGATGATATCATAGGAGTATAATAAACTTTTTTAAGAAACTGCGAAACTGTTTCCCAAAGTGGGGGTACCATTTTATGTTCCCACCAGCAGGTTATGAGAATTCCAGTTGTGTCTCATCCTCACCGACACTTGGTGTTGTCACACTTTTGCTTTTGTTATTCTAATACTTGGGTAGTGGTAACTCCTTGTTTTAATTTGCATTTCCCTCATGACCAGCAATGTTGAATGTCTTTCCAAATATTTATTTCCCATCTGTATATCTTCTCTGGTGAAGTGTCTGTTCATACCTTTCCTCCATTTTGTACTGTGTTGTTCTCTTACTTCAGAGCGTTCCTTAAATTTTCTGGATACTTCTCTTTGATCAGGTATATAATTTGCAAATGTTTTCTCTGAGTCTATGACTTGACTTTTCATTTTCTTAGCAGTGTTTTTGAAAGAGCAGAAATTTAAGCTTTGATGAGGTCCAGTTTATCAACTTGTTCTCACACGGATAGTGCTTTTGGCAGTGTGTGTAAGAAATAATTGCTTCAATCGTTGCCTACAGTTGTGGAATGTTGTCCTGTTTCTGTCCCTTGTTCCGTCACTTATTGAGAGAGAGGTACTGAAATCTCCAACTATGCTGTGAATTTGTCTATTTCTCCTAGTATTTACATCAGGCTTTGCTTTGTGTATTTTAAGCTCTCTTCTTAGGGGCTTAATCATTTACAAGTGTTATGTCCTCTTGATGAATTGACTTCTTTATCATTGTGAAAGGACGTTCTTTTTTCCCTGCTAATTTTCTTTGCTCTGAAATCTACTTTGTCTGATATTTATGTAGCTACTCCAGTCTTTGAGTACTGTTAGTGTGGTATATCTTTTTTCCTTTTTTTTCCTTTTTTTTTTTTTTTTTTTTTTTGCTTTTGACATATTTGTGACTTTATGTTGAAGTGCATTTCTTACAGGCAGAATACAATTGTGTCTTGCTTTTTAATCCAGTGTGACAATCTGCCTTATAATTGAGGGGCTTAGACCACTTACATTTATTGAGATCATGGGTACATTTGCTTTAAATCTGTCATCTTGCTGTTTGTTCTGTTTCCTTTTTCTTTTTCTGCTCTCTTTCAATTTGATGGAATGTCTTTGATTCTGTATTACTTCCTTTGTTAGTTTTAGCTCTCATTATTTGTTTTGTTAATTTAGTGGTGACTTTAGGATTTATAGAATAGATCTTTAACTTAGGCCAGTCTGTCTTCAAGTGATATCACATTACATGTCGTATGCCTTATAATAGTGTACTTCTATACTCCACCCCTGGACCTTTGTACTTCTTGTCATGCACTTTACTTTTGTGTATATTTAAAAGACCACACTATTTTATTATTTTTTATTTAAACAATCAATATCTTTTTTAAAGTTTTGAATAATTTTTAAAAATTTATATATTTGCCTATGTACTTCCCATTTACAATGCTCTTTATTCATGGTGAAGATCTGTATTCCCATCTGGTATCATTTTCCTTCTGTCTGAAAGACTTTCTTTAACATTTCTTATAGTACAACTCTGCTGATAATGAATTCTTTTGGATTTTATACGTCTGGAAATGTCTTTATTTTGCCTTTGTTTTTTGAAAGATATTTTTGCTCATAGGTTTTCTTTCTGTAGTTTAAAGATATCGCCCCCACTGTGTTCTCATTTACATTGTTTCCAATGAGAAATCTGTCATCTTATCTCTGTTTCTCCATATATGATATATCCTTGTTTTTTGTTTTTTGGGGTTTTTTTGTTTTTTGTTTTTTGTTTTTGCTGGCTGCTTTGAAGATTTTCTCTTTATCACTTGTTTTCAGAAATTTTATTTTGGTGAACCTTCGTATAGTTTTCTTTATGTTTCTTGTGCTCAAGATTCTTTGTGATTGCTGACGGTAGGTTTTCATCAAATGTTGGAAATGTTTCAGCCATTAGTTGATCAAATGCTTCTGCTTTTTCTCCTCTTCTTTGAGGATTCCAGTTACAAGTGTGTGAGGCCATGTAATCTGTCCCACAGCACACTGATGCTCTGTTCAGTTTTTTATTCTCTCTTCTTATTGTGTTCCATTTCAGATAGTTTCTATTGCTGTCTTCAGGTTCACCCGCCCTTCCTTTCACCCTGTCTGATCTGCTGTTGGCTTCAGTCAGTGTCTTGTTCATTTCACATACTGTATTTAATTTTCATCTCTAGAGGATGACGAATGCCTTTTTAGTATCTCATTTCTATTTGACTTATCTCTATTTGAACATATAGAATCCAGTTATGATAACTGTTACCGTGTCCTCATCTACCCATTCCAACATCTGGGTCAGTTTCAGTTGATTGATCTTGTCACTGTGATTAAAATTTCCTACTTTTTGCATGCCTGATCATTTTTTTATTGGATTCCAGACACTGCCTTTTACCTTGTTGGGTGCTAGATACTGTATCCCTATCAATGTTCTTGAGCTTTGTTTGAGATGTAGTTAAGCTACTTGGAAGCAATTTGATCAGGGTTCTTGCTTTGCTTATTTGTTAGGTGAGACCGGAACAGTGCTCATTTCAAACCCGCTTACCCCTACTGAGGTGAGACACTTTCAGGTGCTTGACTCAACGACTCCTGGGAGTTCACAGTCTGACTGGTGGCAACAGGCACTATTCCCAGAACTGCCTGAGAGCAAGGACTTACTCCTCTTATCCTTCCAGATGATTTTTTTCCTGGCCTCTTCACACCCAGGCCAGGTCAGTACACAGCTGAATACTGGAGGGGGTCTTCTCCCAATCTCCAGAGATCTCGCTCTATACCTCTCTCATCTCTCTGGTCCTCTGTCCTGAACTCTCACCTCTGTCTCCTCAGTTCTAGGAGCCCACTGGTTTCTACCTGGGTTCCCCCTCCCGGTCTGTGGCTGGAAACCTCTCAGGCCCTGGACTCAGTTCTTATTTGCCACCTCTCAGTTATCACTGACCATTGTTGTCTGATGTCCAATTGCAAATGAGTTCGTTTTGTATGTTTTGCCCTTTTTTAGGTTTTCTGCAAGCACAAGAGTAACCTGGTCTCTGTTACTCCCTCTTGGCTCCAAATGGAAGTCCCTTGAGCAGTTTAAATCAGGAGAGCAATAGACGAGCCTCACCTTTTAGAACAATCCCTGTTTCTAGGAGTTTTTTCCTAACCTCTGGGGTCTTAGGCCTGTCTGCCTGAGTGAGCTCATTCTCCCCACCTCCTGCAGCCCCAAAAGGTGGTGTGGGCCTGAAGCCAGCCCTTCACGACCAACCGTGTACATTTCCTGGGAAGTGGCCTAGTGCCCCCCGCTGTCGCCTCACATTTTTGTCTGCAGGTCCCTGGTGCTCAGAGGCAGGGAGCGTTTGGGTGAATGAAGCAACTTGTCACTGTGTTGGCAAGAGCAGGGGAGTTGATGCCAGGACAGCGTCCAAAGGCCACTGGAAGAGAAATTAGCCTTGGCATTAGAGCAGCACTTTTGCACCAGGCTCGTCCACATCCTGACCCCCATGGGGCCAGCAGGTCGAGGACATTTATCCCTTTCTTAGGGGCCGGAGTTGTTGCCACATGCTAAGTGGCATAGTTTGTGTCTCTGAGCACTTACTCAGGTTTTGAGGCCCAGGGTGGCTCTGAGGGGTCCTCTGGTCTTACCCATGTCCCCAGCACCTCCAGCATGGAAGGCCTGGGAGTGACTCAGACCCACCGCCACAGCCTCCTTGCAGGCGGGAATCTCTTTGAGCTGAGGCCAGAGAGCACTCAGTGAAACACTCCCCAGGGGACCATTTGCAGAGGCCTGCCTTGCCTGGTCGGTGCAAAGCTGGCAGGGATCAATGAGGATGACCGAGAGGACACCATCCTCGTCAGAGAAAAGCAGGGCTTTATGGAAGGATGCCTGTGGATGCTGTGTTGTCATTGCATGCAAAATGCTACCTGGGAGGAGCCGGTGGAATTTTCCACCAAGGCCAAATCACAGACTGTGCTAGACAGCAGCCTCTGATTCTTGTCTGTCCCTGCAATCCCAAATGCTCAGAACACTGGAGAGTTTAGGGGGAAGGAATAGGGTGGCCTCCAGAGTCTCAGGACATGGCAAGCGATGGCACGTGAGTACAGTGGAGAAACTTCACCACTGTATACACCTAAGAGCCAGAAAGTTGTTGTGTCTTGTGTCCTCAAGATGTCACTGATGAAGAGAGGGGGACACATGTGGCTCTTAGAGCTGCTTCCTGATTACTTGGCCTACAGCACTAACCACCAAATCTCTAAACCACGGCCTCCAAACTGGAGGTCTTCAGGCTAATCCTGTGGACGCATGTCTAATTTTGTGTACGTTGCCTTATCCTGCCGGCTGTCTTAAATGGGAATTAGTTACTGAAATCCCCAAATTGGGAGATATCGTGGAAAAATCTGGATTTCCAACTTCTCTTGAAAATGTAGAAGCCCAGGCAGCCCTGCGTTGAGCGGTGACCGCTCTCTAAGCCCACACCACCCCCCATGGCCCCCACCACACCCTCTTGCCTCCCACACGATAGGTAGGTACCCACTGATTTCTGTGAACACTCAACTCACGAACCTGGGAGTGTTTGGAAGCCCTATCCTCCATCAGATAGGGTTTGTCCCCCTCTAGTTTCCATGCAAGGGGTCATCTCCCTTTCCTTTGTGACAACCTCAAGCTGAGTGAGCTCAAGTGTCTTCCTGAGAGATCCAGCTCAAACCTCCAAGCCTCCTGACAAAGGACCCCGGCTGCACAGACAGTGAGGCTTCTCTACCAAACCTGCCCCTTGAGAGAGGGATCTGAAGCTCAATGCCAGGAAGAGTGAAGCAGTTTTTATCCTGGCAGAGCACAAAGCCTCACACAGAAGGCGTGGAGCTCTAGGTCCTAGGAGGTGCACAAGGGAGGTACTTGGTTGGGGCAGGGTGGGGTGAGGGGGCGGGCAAGCGTCCTTCTGGGTGAACTGGCTGGCCTGACATGGGGTCAGGTGGCAGACAGCAATCATGTACTCCTCCTTGAAGAGAACAGGCCATCTCACTGGAGGCAGGGGGATGACTCAGATGGCCTGTGCTGGGTTTTGTCAGCCCTCAAAGACCATGATTAGAGGCTGCACAAGGGATGTTTTATATTTTCTTAATGTAGCAATGATCCCCAAAGACATTTTTCCTCAAAGCCACAGAGAGAAGGTCCTGGGACTCTTTGGCATTGGGAGATCATTAAACTTGATTGGGGTCAGGGGCCAGCATGGTGCATCTATATAGGAGGCCATGAAAGGTATACTTCTTGAGTGGAGGAGTGGGCCACCCCTGGTGATGTCTTCCAGGCTGAATTGGACAGAGCCCTGGTAGGATCACCTTGGGATACAGTGCTATGGCGGATAATGAAATCGTGGAAGCCAGGGTATTGCCATGCAGCCATCACCACCAGCTAACCCCTCGTTGGCTATAAGCAGGTCACATGGCCTCAGCTGCCTTGAGCATCAAGAGGGAGCATTTCACCTGCAGGTAACAGAATACATAAAGAAGTACTAAAGTAGTAAATCCTAGTAGTGGAAGTTCCCCAGGTTTATTCAGTAGGATTCAGTGCCCTCTTATTGTGTCAGCCTCGGGCCTGCAAAATGGCTGCCATTGCTTCAAGCCTTACCTCCTCCCAGGGAAACAACCAAAGATAGGAAGAAGGGGGCAAGGAAGAAGGGTTCTCCTGTGTGTCTCTTTGGACTGGAGATGGAAACCTTGTCTGAGATCTCTCTAGCAGAAGTCTTAAAGAATGGATCAAAGGGTACCCTTAGCTGGGAGAGAGTGTGGGAAAGCGAGTGTCAGACATTTCCTGTCTCTGCTACATCTTGGCAGCATAAAGAAGAGGAGGAGAAGGGTTGTCGGGTGGACAATAAATGGGCTGCTCTGCCATAACTATAAAATGGAGGCTAGATGAGAATCTCATGGGGCTGTGGCAGATGCCCAGGAATACACAGTGCCTAAGCTTTGTTGCTTAGGGTTATTATTTCAGAAAGTGCTGGGATATTCAGAAAGTGCTGGATAAGGTTAAGTTAGTCCACCTCCCCTGGCAGGTTTCCAGTTTTTCTTGCCCACCCAGTGGCCCCTATGAAGAGCCAATGCTTCCATGTTATGTCCTCTCTTCATTACAATCCCCATCCCCATATCTTACCCTCAGGAAAGAAGGCATTTGATTTGAACAAATTCCTGCTCAAGTGTTAAGGCTGATAGGTCCCAGTCGTGGTCCATGTTTATGAGCACACAAGGGCTTATCGACCTCAAAGAATGAATCACCAGGATTAGGTTTCCAGAGGGTGGGATTTAGAAAAGAAAAATATAGTGGCGCCTAGGTGGCACAGTTGGTTAAGCATTTGACTTCAGCTCAGGTCATGATCTCGCAGTTCGTGGGTTTGAGCCCCGTGTCGGGTTCTGTGCTGACAGGTTGGAGCCTGGAGCCTGCTTCGGATTCTGTGTCTCCATCTCTCTCTGCCCCTCCCTCTGCTCGCGGTCTGTCACTCTTTCTTTCAAAAATACATAAAAACATATAAAAATTTTTTTAAATAAAAAAAGAAAAGAAAAATATTTTGCTTCTGGGGAGGGGTGGAAAACACAGAATAGAGGGAACTCTATCCTCTGTTATTCCATTATTGCATATGATGCACACAGGTATGTTAATTCACTGCAGTCTCACGGCGACCCTATAAGACAGTGATTAGGATGCCCGTTTTATAGATGAGGAGAGAGAAGCACAGAGAGGCCATGTCATTTGACCAGGGTCACACATCTAAGAAGTGGCAGAGTAAGGATTCCAACGGCAGGCCTGTATTGTTCAGGGCCCCTGGTCCTCCCCAGACCCTGCATAATCTGATCTTTTATCATCTTCATTTCCTTTCAGCCAGGGCCTCCCAGCGCCCAGGCAGAAATCACACAAAGATTCCACTCCCTGCATCTGAATGCCCTTAGTTTCCCCAGGAGCCTGAGCTCCAAGGGGGGCGAGGGGAGGAGGGCAGGCCTCATGGCAGTGCTGTGCCCTCCAGCCAGCCAGCATGCGGGGAGGAGAGCAGGAGGGAGGTCCGGGAAGCAGAGGTGAGTGGCAGGTCTATTGGGACAGTGAGTGGGCAGCTCACTGTCTCTGGGCTGTCACAGCACAAGGGCCCAGTGACATTGGGGGGACCAAGCCAAGACCTCAATGTCCTAGACTTTGCAGGGCCTTGTCACCTGAGCCATCTGCAGGGTGCCTGGCAGAACATTTTCTTTAGACGCAAAAAGAGGAATCCGGAGAGAGGAAGGGACCCATCAATGCCCAGTGTCCCTATGTGGCAGGGCCAGAGCTCAAAGCCAGGCCCTCCTGACTCATTCCAGCTTACCACAGTCTTGGAGTATTTCATCAGAAATGTATGAGGCACCTGCCACGTGCCAGGCCCTGGGGTAACCAGGGTGAGCAAGGCATG
This sequence comes from Panthera onca, assembly GCF_046562875.1. Taxonomy (NCBI): domain Eukaryota; kingdom Metazoa; phylum Chordata; class Mammalia; order Carnivora; family Felidae; genus Panthera; species Panthera onca. The sequence continues at coordinate 52,095,868 of NC_138340.1, read as the reverse complement.
GTCCCTATTCTCACTGGGCCTCAGAACAATGATAGCTTAATGTGGAGGGACACTCTTGAAACCAGTGCACATTAGTGCTTAAAGGACGCACAGGGAATATTGACCAAACCAGGGGTGGCAAACTCAAATATCCCCGGGGTCAGGGGTCAGGCGGATCCCATGCTGTGTGAAGATAGAGGTAACAGTGGGGAGTGGGACTGTGGCCCCTCTAAGGGAACAGTCACATTCAATGCCATCCAATAATTTGCCTTGTAGGAGTGTGGGATCCAGGAGCCAGGTATCCCCATTTTTTAAGAAAGTCCAGAAATCTGCACTTACATATATTTTTTTCTAATTTCTAAAGGTCTCCTTAAGCCAAAGAAAAGATTATCTGCAGATCGGATTCTGTCAGGCTGCTACCCACTGCTCTTGAGGCACAGAGAAGGAAAGGATTTTCCTGAGATCTCATAGCGAGAGAGTGGCCGAGCCAGGCCTCAAACCTGAGTCCTCCAGATCCAAGCTGGGGACCTTGTGGGTCTGCTTCCCACTAACTTCAAAGTCCATTTTCTCTTCTGGATGTGGGATGATATTTTAGTCTGGGGGGAAAAAGCCACTTAGAGTGAAAAATACAGCCCTCTTGAAACTGTTCCTGTAAGAAACAAGCTGGGAATTGACAGCAAGTGCTATTAAAGCTCCTGGCACCTTCCAAAGAGTGGTCTGCAATTTTAATCCTGAAGCTGTGTTTGACACGGAGCCATTTCTGTTCCTTGTTGCTCAGGATGCAGGGGACCCAGTGCTTTCCTTTTAAAAGGCAGAGCACATCATTCATGGTGTACAGAGCCCTGCTTCTGTTCTGGACTGCCAGGCTTTATGCAGAGCCACCCTTGGTATGGGAGTGGGGTCTAACCCACTGTGTCTACAGCAGCCCCTTGGCAAAGACCTTCTCTTCCAAAGCCTGGACCTCTGTGAGTCCGTCTCAGTTAACAGGAGCTTGGGTGCCACTGATTCAACCAAGGCAGAGTGATTAACAACACAGGCCTTAGGGCTAGATGGAACCGGATTTGAATCCTGGCTCTGCCCCTTATCAGCTGTGTGACCTTGGGCAAGTCGCTTCACCTCCCTGAGCTTCAGAAGGCCTCATCTATAAAATGGGTTAATAATATTTACAAACAGAGTTGTGGTACAACTCTGTTCCGATCTGAGGTTCCTGTAGGTAGGAAAGTTGGTGCTGTCTCTTGGTTATTAATAGTAATGTTAATTACAACAAGTCAACATGTGGTTCAACTGAGGTAAGAAACAGAAAATTCTGGGTAATAACAAATTTGGCAAATGCTTTTCCCTTTTGATTTCTGCCTAGGTTAATTTTTAAAATTTTTAACGAGTATTTATATATAGCGTTTACTAAGTGGCAAACTCTGTGCTAAGTGCTTTACAAATATTGACTCATTTAATCCTTGCAACCACTCTGGAAGGCAGATACTGTTTTCCACACTTACAGATGAGGAAACTGAGACATAGAGAGAGTTACTTGCACTAGGATATATGTCTGACAAATGGCAAGGCCGGGCTGCAAAACCAATCCCTGTGGCCGAGGAGCTGTGCATGTAACCACTTCCTCCCCTCCTTTTAAGCTTTCGTCCTTCTGAAACACATTTTCCCATTTGCAGCGATCGGCCCAAAGGAAGAAATCCTCCTTTTGCTGTCTGAAGATGTAGTTGAAAGACTCTGTCATTGGGAGACAAACAGCCTGGGATCCAATCCCCACTGTCTCCTGCCCAGCTGTGGGACACTGGCCAGTAATTCCCCCCTCCCCTGGGTCTCACTGTCCTCATCTCTAAACTGGGCTACTATCACCACCTACCTCTCAGTTAGAGGGAAGTAGAATCAGCCATGGATGTAAAAGTGCTTTATAAAGTCTTAAATGCCCTGTTTGGGGCTTGGGGAAATTAAATAGTCAGGATCATTAAGCTGGTTTTCCCTGAAAAAACATCCAGCACTTAAAGTGTTGTCTTCCACTGTCTATGAGGATCCAGGAGACTCACAGTGAAACCAGCAGGCAAACAGCATCCCCCCATCCATGTCCTACCCTGGCTGGTGGTCATTCCATCCCAAGGTGGGGGCTTTCCCTCTGGGCCTGGACTCTTTGTCCAGGATTCAGGTGTGTTTACAATGAGATGCTGAGAGGTACAGCCTTCCCTCAACGCACAGCATCCATACCCGTGTGGGTTGTAAGAGGATTTCTGCCTGTCGTTGCTTGGCAATATTTTGTTTAAATGAACTTATGCCAGGGATTAATATAGTTTGTGAATTTAACTGCTTGCTTGGCAGGAAGGGGAAAATGCACAGAGTTTTAAGAAATCTGGTGTGAAAATGGTTTTTAGAATGCGGGTGTGCAGTTGAAGCTTCGGGGTGTAGGGCGTGGAGCTGGATCCCAGAGGAAGGGCCCCTGGTTTTCATCCCTGCTGGGCTACTTCCCAACTGCGGGACCCTCTACCCGCCTCCAAGGCTGTCTATCTCCTCTGACAAATAGCAGCCCCTGCCACGGGGGTCGGGATGGGGGGCGGCGAGAGGGTGTCTGTGGCAAGATCACACAATGCCTGGCTTGCAGCTCTCACTCAGCAAATGAAGAGTCAGCCCCTGAAAGCAGGCTCCCACCTCCTGTCCCTGCACCCAGAGGGGTGGGAGCACAGAGCCTGTGGGAATCTTCAATGAAAATGTGTCGAGGAGTCAACAAGTGAATGGTAAATACAGCCAATCCTCATTCTTCACAGATTGCATATTACTTATTAAATTTGCCTACCTACTCAAATGTATTTGTAACCCCCAAATCAGTCCTCGGGGTGCTTTTGCAGTCCCTTGCAGGTACGTTCAGAGCAGTGCAAATCTTGAGTCCCCCAGTGCGCAGATCCCCAGCTGAGGCTGAACCAGGTGTCACTCTGCCTTCTTGTTTGAGCTCCTGTATGTAAACAACTGTGCTTTCTTGCCATCTACGTGGTGCCCTGTTTTTCGCCTTTTTGCACTTTCTGTTGTTGATTTCACTGCTTAAAAAGGGCCCCCGAGTGCAGGGCTGAAGTGCTGTCTAGTGTTCCTGAGCCCGGAAAGCTGAGGTGTGTCTTGGGGAGAAAATGCATGTGTTAGATCTTCATTCAGGCATGAGTTACAGTGCTATCGGCCATGAATTTAATGTTAACGAATTTGTGGTGGATATTAAATAAGGTGTCTTTATACAGAAACACTCCTAAAACAAAGTTATGTATTGATTGGTTGGTAAAAATACTGTGAATAGAGGCTCTCAGAAATCTCACCCTGTATTTTCCCTGGGAGCAGTGGTTTACTACTCACGAATTCAGTGTTGGTGGAGACGTTATAGAACCTGACTACTGCTAATAGTAAGAATCAACTATATAGCAATGTTTACTGTGAGTCTTAACTGCTTTTGTTCTTTGAAAGAGAGTCAGGAAGGAAGTTGGAGCTTGGAGTTCTCCCACCTTGACAGTGGTTGTGAGGACCAAATAAGATAAAGGCTGTGAACTGTAAAGTCTGTGTGTATGCATTGTAAATGGCATCACCTTGACTATTGCATGGACATCAGCAATGTTGTCCTGCACCAAGGCCTCTGGGGAGGGCCCGCCTTGGTCCGTGGGGCTGAGATTAAGTTTTAGTGTCTTGAGAGACCCCGTCGAAAGGGGACAGGGGAAGTCCTAGTAGACCTCACAGGCACACTCCCCCGCATGTTAATTATTTGCCAAAGCTTAGATGTTCCTGGCTGCCGTCCACTCTTTGGCCAGCACCCAGCCTGGGACACCATTGTCTCTTGCCTGGACAGCACATGGGTGCCTCACTGCTGTCAGCCTCCCCTCTGAGGTCCCTTTATCCATTGTCCACATTGCAGTGGCCAGGCCTCACACTCTTCCATTTTATGCCCTTAATGGCTTCCCAGGCCGTTAAGCCCAGGGATGGCTTCCCATCCCTGCTGTGGCCTCTGAGTCTCTGGGTGGTCAGGCCCCTATCCACATCTCCAGCTTTATCTGATCCCATGCTGCCCCATGCTTTCTGCTCCAACCACATTGGCTTCCTCTCTGGTCCTTGAACACACTGCACCCCTCCTGCTAGAGGGCCTTTGCACTTGCCAAAACTCCCTCCCTGTCCCTGTTAGCCACTCCCCCACCTCCAACGCCTGTACTTGCTCACGGCCTGTGTGTCCTCTAGGTCTCAGCTCAAGTCACTTCCCTGATGACTCTGACCTGGGACAAAGTGGTCTCCGTGACATAGCACCCTCCACCAGCACACTTTCCCCTTCACAGAATTTATCTCAGTGACGCTTCACATTTATTTGAGTGACCACTTAGTAAGTGATCGTCTCCCCATCTCCTCCCCCAGACTTTAAACTCTACACGGTGAGACACTGGGGCTGCCTTAGCTCACCACTGAGTCCCCAGAGCAGAGGAGAGGGACTGGCATATTGTAGATGTTCAATAAGCTTAGTAAGGGAGCAAACATCCATTCCCATGTTGCCCAGGGGGACAAATCCTACTGGACAAGATCCAGGCTCTTCCTTGCAGTTCACAGAGTAGAAGGACAGAACTCCCATCTGTGGAGCCCAACCATCCAACAAACTGGAGAGCTAAGATGTCCCCATACTGGAAGAAAATGATGATAAGGTTCAGAGAGGTGGGAGAAGTGGCTCCAGCTTGCATAGCTAAGAAGGGTCATGGGCAGGATTTACACCCAGGTCTGGCTGACCCAGGAGCCTATGGTCTGAGCGTCTCCCTCCAGCCCTTCCCTTGTCTTCTCACCTTTGGGTTGTACACATCCTGCCCATGACAGTTTTAATTAAATGTGAAGGGAGGGGAGACGTCCGTTAGAGGACTGAAGACTTGACCTCGTGTCACCCGCCTTTCTGATGCTTTCTCTTTGAATACACTGGTTTCTAAGGCAGAGACAGATGGAACACACTGGTTTCAAATGCATTGGGGATTCTGTTCATGGGGGGTTCTTGGTTTTCTGGGTGCCTTCAGCACATCACTTTGCAGAAAGGTGCTCGCCTCTTTTTTTTTAAATTTTTTTTTAACGTTTATTTATTTTTGAGACAGAGAGACAGAGCATGAACAGGGGAGGGTCAGAGAGAGAGGGAGACACAGAATCTGAAACGGGCTCCAGGCTCTGAGCTGTCAGCACAGAGCCTGACGCGGGGCTCGAACTCACGGACCGTGAGATCATGACCTGAGCCAAAGTCGGACGCTTAACCGACTGAGCCACCCAGGCGCCCCAAAAGGTGCTCGCCTCTTAAGGAAGCCAAGTCCAGTTGATGGATTTGGTGCCTGTGGGCACATTGGACGTGGCTGGGGATGCTTTGGCCTCTGGTAGGCCCTGGAGGGTACACAGGTTGCTGAGATAGTGGGACCCACTGGATTCACCGCCTTTATTTTACACATGGGGAAACTAAGGCCCAGGAGAGGGAGGGAATTCCTCCAAGGTCAGAGAGTGAGTTTCAAAAGCAAAATGAGAAGCTGAGGCTCTGGCCTCCCTGGGCAGTGTTGCTCACCTTTGCCTTGAGGTCAGGAAATGCAGACAAGAAATATTTCTTTCTCTTCCAGTCTGTCATGGTATCTGAAGTTTCACTGTTAATTCTTTTGTCTTAGAGAAATTTTTGCAAGTTCTCGAATAGAATGAAAATACCCTTGGATGGGTGGAAGAGGGGACAGATACCCTAAGTCATCTGCCAAATAGTTTAGTCATTCATGTCTTCATCCATCCACCTATTCCATTGTCTCTCCATCTGTGTTTCCATCTATCCACTTACCTGTCCCTCCTCCCATCCATCCACCCAACCCATCCCCTTCTCTTTCCATCTATATCTCCATGTATCCATTTATCTGTCTTTTCACTCACCCATTCTCCCATCTACCTACCCATTCATCCATCCAAAAATTATTTATTTGAGAGAGAGAGAGAGAGAGAGAGAGAGAGAGAGAGAGAGAGAGAGACAGGGAGACACAGAAACCAAAGCAGAGTCCAGGCTCTTGAGCCGTCAACACAGAGCCTGATGCGGGGCTCGAACTCACGAACCACAAGATCATGACCTGCACCGACGTCGGACGCTTAACCGACTGAGCCATCCAGGTGCCCCTCATCCATCCCTTTTATCAGATTTTCATTGAACACCAATTCTGTGACCGGCTCCTTGGAATAAAAAGATGAGAAGTCTCAGTTCTGGCCTCTGCAGATCCCCAGTACCCTGGAGGCATCAGATCTGTAAGGCCACATTTCCCCTGCAATGTGAGGGCAGCCCTGAGGGAGGTGTTCACAGCTTGGCTTTACAAAGAAGAGATGACCAAGCAGAAAGAGGCTGGAGACCCTGACCCTGAGTGCATCATCCCACAAGTATGTCCTCGGGTAAGGCCCCTCCCATCTGGACTCAGCATATGCATCTGTGATGTGGGCAGGTTGGACTAGATGAGTGTTTCCCAGACTCAGTCATTCATATACCTCCCTCTACACCTGTAGATGAGATCAATTGTACTAAAAAGTACTTAACGTTTTTATTCAAATGAGCTTTTTTTTTTTTTGCCCAAAATACATTTTAGAATGAAGCCTTATTGCTACCATAAATGGAAAAAAAATGGTAACAGCTGTCATAAATAGAAAGTAACCGTAAAAATACTTGAAAAAGGAAGGCAAACTGCTAATGTTGTTAAATTCTAAATAGACATTGTTTCTCAGCAATGGAGGCCAGCTCTCCTTTGTTGTTAGAGAACTTAGCAAGTTCTAAAGAGGGTGTTAAAGGTCAGCAAGGTCTAAACAGAGATTCTCCCCTTGGAATGGCTTCCTTGCAGTGTGCTTTAGTATCACAGGATGGCATGGCATTGAGGGTAGGGGCCACTCCTGTCCCAAAGCAGGAAACTCTGCCTGGGAAGCATCAGGCCAGGTGCTATCTTGGCCGCTGTCTTCTGAGGCCTCCCTCTATGCCCCGGACCTGCCCTCTCCTGAGAACTCATACCTCCCCCACAACCCTTCCAGAAGCCAAGGGTCAGGAAGCCATGAGCCGGATTCTGTAACTCAAACCGGGTGGTATCTGCTTCAAATCCTGACCAAGGAAGGAAACCAATATGGAAATCTGAAGCTGTCCCATCCCAGAGCTTGGCGGGCGTCAGGTGCTGCCTGTCACTCAGAGAGGGCCCTGACCCATTCTAATCTTACCTTTGGCCACCAGACTCTTCCACCACTTCTCCGTCACCCCTCGTCCTTAACCCAGGGTCCCCAAAGCCCGTGACAATGTAGAGTCCCCAGTGTGTGGCCTTTGTGAATTCCCCTGTGGCATTAACATGTATGATCAGAAAATAGTGTCACTCAGTTCTGCCGAGACCTGAAGTGCCCAAATAAATCTTCTCACACTTGGAAGGCAGGTGGCCTGGTGGATGAGCCAGGAGACCCAGGTTCTGGTTGTGTTGTGCTCTGACGGTTCCCTGCACGTCGTCACCTGAGTTTCCAGATGCTCCTGAGCCTCCTCCAGCAATACTGACATCAAGGGTATTATTTACTTGAAAAAATGTTCCATTTTGGATTCAGATTTCAGAAGGATATTTGAAATCTTAAAGCTGCTGCCAGCTCCGTTGAGGGACACAGAAAAGCCCACTTTCTCATCTGGCCTTGGCTCCAGCCTGGAGCCATGGCAGGGAGGGGTCATCTTTGCACCAACCAGCCCCACCCCCAGATCTGAAAGGCCAAGCCAGTTGCCCAGAATGGGGAAAAACACAGCACCGGGCTTTGCCTTAGAAAGTGCTTTCTCTTGGGGCGCCTGGGTGGCTCAGTCAGTGGAGCGCCCGATTTCAGCTCAGGTCGTGATCTCACAGTTTGTGGTTCGAGCTCCGAGTCAGGCTCTGTGCTGACAGCTCGCAGCCTGGAGCCTGCTTCGGATTCTGTGTCTCCCTTTCTCTCCACCTCTGCTCGTGCTCTTTCTCTCTAAAATAAATAAATATTTTTTTAAAAGGGCTTTTTCACTCTAGTTCATAGTTATGGTCTCTCGTGCATTACATTCATTCATTCACTCATTGAAGGAATGGTGTTTGACTGACAAGCACAGTCAGGAGAGCCCTGTGGGTTGTGTCCCTCTTGCTGCGTGCCAGGGCCATACCACTTGTTAAACATTTTAAACCTCACCCCTGTATTCAAAAATATTTATTGAGCACACACTGTGTGCTTCAGGCACTGAGTTTAACAAGCTCTGGGATGGTTCCTCGCTCAAAAGCTCATGGCAGATTCACATCCGTTACTGCAGTGCAAGAAATCTAGACAGCGCCTGCCGTGGGAGTTAGAGAAGGGTGCCTGCACGCCTCGGCCAGAAATGAAGCAGAGACATCCTGGAAAAGTTACTCAGTGGGTGAAATTCCACACTCCAGATTCTTCTTGAATCCCTGAACGGCAGAACACCAAGGTATCCCTGAGAGATCTTTCAGGCCAGCATTCCCAAAGTGGGTGCTGTGGAATGCTAGCTGTGTGAGATGTGAATAGACATCACTCAAGAAAAAGGTTCAGATAAAGTTAGTTTGGGAAATGCTGGGTCAAGCAAAACGAAACTGGTTTCTATGTTGCAGGACTTTACAGAACCTTGATGTATTCCCTGCTTTGTGACATCTGTAAGGAAGGTGAGGGCGATAGTATGAAACAAGGGGACGCTGTTTTAGGGAGCCTTTCAAAAGTCTAATGCTCCCCAGTGCTCCCTCTGGGCGACTCTACTCCAACTCCCTTATTGACGGATAAGGAAACTGAGGCCCAGAGAGTGGCTGGCACTTGGCTAATGTCTCACAGGGAGCAGGGGGTTGATCTGGGACTAGAATCCAGGGCTCCTCTCTTGTAAGCAGGCTGTTTAGGGCATGTGGTTTGGGCCTAGGGTGCTAATGGCATGTGAAATCACGTGCACTGAAGCAATCCTAGGAAGATTACTGGGGGAGGCAGGACATGAGCTGGAAAGTCTAGGGACTCTGGGAGCCAATGACCTGTGACTTTATTGACTAAACAGTAGTATCACTGAGAACCAGATACATCCTAATTAGTGCCCAGTTTGCATAGCGAGAATTTCAGGCTGGGGAAGGCTTCCCACCCGAGATTAGTCGCTGAATTCACAAAAGATGGAAGCACTTGGAAGTGTATTTTCCAGGTCCCCTCTTCCGAGAAGCCTCCCCTGGTTGCCACCCCCGAGTCAAAATGATCCCTCCCCTGGAATTCTCACTCCATGTGTTTCGAAGAAACATTTTACCCTTACTCCGTTCTTTCTGGCCAAGTTTCGGTTTTAGCCAGTGTAAGATCTAGTTTATAAGCAGTTTGAGAGCAGAGCTGGGGGGGGGTTAGCATTTTTCAAGAACTCCCTGTGTACTAGACACAGTGCTCCATGTTTTCCCTGCATCCTCCATTTTACCTTCACCAACGCACCTCCCCCACAGTAGTGGTTTCTATCCCCATTTTACAGAGGAGCAGACTGAGGCTTCCGGAGGTTGAAGTGACTTACTCAGGAAAATGGGCCAGTAAATGGTGATGCAGAGACTTGAATGTGGGCCCTTATTTCCCTTTCTTGTCTGCTTGCGGACTTGGGCCGAACCAAGCCGTAGATAATCCCACAGGCATGCTGCTGTCCTGGGGCAGTGACCTGAAGCCTGGTCTGTTTTGTCTCTACAAGGCTGGAGTTGAGGCCCCACCTAGCAACCATGCTCCAAGCTTGGCCCTGTCTCAACTTGTTGACTGTAAGAGGATCCAGGGTGTGAATTGGGGTCACCTGCAATTTAGAAGGACAGTAGTCCTAGACTGACAGCTGCCATGGTCTTCAGGATCCCATACCCACTGCTCCTGTGCCCAGACACACCCCAGGCTGTCTGGAGTCCGTGTCTCTCACTCCCCCTCATGTCACACCAGAACTTTCCATGATGGGCGGGGAGGGAAGCTCTGGTTTTCCCACCAATCACTCTCCATCTCTGCCATTCACCTCTGTTTATGGACAGAAAAAACTTGGACCCAGGGTTCATAGCTGTTGTCAGTACAAATGAAATTTTAACAGTGTTGACACCGAAGAACCACTCTCCCTGCAGTTCTGGTTTGGGCCAGGGGCTGGGGTCGGTCTCCTTTCTTCCGTAATTAAAAATTCACCAGCAGGGACAGATTGCTCATCAATCTTTCATCTCAACAGTCTCTGTTGGAGAAGACAGGGGCACCGCTGATGAGGCGCGATTGGCTGCCCGCAGCTCCAGACCTTGCTACCATGTGCATGGGTTCAGGGCCTTTGGTGGGAAGCAGGTGAGGCCAGCTGAGCCTGGGGAAGCCCCTCGAACATCACCAGAAGGTACTGCGTGTGACAGGTGGCTAATTCTGAGCTTTCTACCTCCTATGACCTAAAGGCATTAGGGAGAGGCCACAGAGGGTCAGAAAAACGTATGCAACAAAATGATCAGGAGGCATCTAAATAACCACATGGCTAGTCTTCTCCAATTAAAACGATGGGACATAGGGACTCGAGAGTTGCTAAGAGTAGATCTTAAATGTTCTCACCGCAAAAAAAAGAGACGGTAATTATAGGACCCAATATAGGATATACATATATATGCATATATGCATTACTTAGACCTATGCTGGTAATCATTTTGGAATATAGAAGTGCATCAAATCAATATGTTGCAACTTACACGATGTCATAGGTCAGTTATATCTCAATAAAACCGGAAATCTATATACGATATATCTTCCATGTTTTAGTTAAGTAGGAAAAGTTAATAGAAGCTCTCCAGTTTAAAAAACAACAAAAACAAACAAAACTTTAATGGGATAATGGGTGTGAGGACCTCAGCACAGAGAAAGCATCCAAGTCCCGACTCTCATTATTATCATTGTTGTCAATGCCGTTGCCTCTGCTGCAGAACTGACCTGCTGTGCTGGTTTAAGGCATGCTAGGTAACTTCTCTGGGACTCAACTTCCTCATCTCTACCATGTGGATTCTAACAGTACGTGCCTCCAGTAGCTGGGGTGAGGAGTAAACGAACTGGGGATCCTTCAGTGTTGTAAAATCGCTATTGAGCAAACACAGCCCGACATCAGTCTCCTGACGTGGCTGAGCCCTCGTGTATCCCAAGCCAAGGGGAAGGGATAGACTGGTGGCCGAACAGAACACTGCCTCTGCCATTTTGTGTCTGTGTGGTCTGTGCAGGACCACCCACCTCTTGGCCTCAATTTCTCCATCTGTGTACTACAAAGCAGGTATGAGAGCAGGTGATTTCCTGGGTCAGTTCTGGTTCTGGGTTCCATGAAACCCTGCACGTGGCTGCCTCTTGTCCGGCTCAGGTTTTTCCCAGAAAAGTTTTGGGGAGAGGAGCTCTCAGGTGGCCACTTTGTCTCCATGACTGTTCTGCATCAGCATTCATGCCTGTGGGTTCCCTGCAGCTCTGCTCCCGGATCTCTGTGAACTCTGGGCTGGGCTGTCTTTCCAGGAAGGGGACAGCCTGGCTCCACAGTGAGAGGAATTTGAAGGGTGCCTAGTGGAAAAGAACAGGCAGAGGTTGCAAGAGGGGCTCGGGGCATGGGCTGGATTCCATGTGCTGGGGCGTGGTGGGGCAGGGCTCACTCCACGTGAGCAGAGAGATGCCAACTAAGAGTCGTTAAGGTGGCACCGAGCTCCTGACACCTGGTAGGACCTGCTTATCCTTGCCTCGGGGCCTAGAGGATGTGGGTTCTGGGGATGAACAGGGTACTGGAAGGCAGGGCCACTGTGCTATACACCTACCACTTGCCCCTTGAGACCACCCTCTACCCTCTCCCTGCTGCCCTGTGCCCTGGGAGAGGACCTGTAGTCATCAGTGCACTTCCTCCTCTCTCTGGCTTCCTGTTGGCTTTGGCCAATGGGGAGCTCCAGCAGGATATACAGTGAGGGTGAGGGGAGAGATGTTAGGTTATTTAATATTCAGCTGTTTCCCTCAGGGTCCCCTTGGGCTGGCCACATGCCTTGACTCCAGGTGCCAACTCCTTTCGGGGGTCTTCTCTGTGCCTGGGTCTGGAATCTGTTACCTCTTCCCACGCCCTGGGGGTGGTAGCAGCAGAATCCCCACTTCTGCTCCCCCCCAGGGAAACCACACCACTCCTGCACACCCTTTTGTGACGAGGTCCTTTTTAAACCCTTAGGAGCGTGCCTGATTCGGCCCCCCAGAACCGCAGAGCAAGGGCACTAGAAAGGAATGCAGGAGAGGAGGCAGCAGCCCCCGCCCCCACCCAAACTGTGTTTGGAGTCTGATGCCATCTTCCTTTTTTTTTTTTTTAAAATGCTTATTTATGTTACAGAGAGACAGAGACAGAGTGCAAGCAGGGGAGGGGCAGAGAGAGGGAGACACAGAATCTGAAGCAGGCTCTAGGTTCTGAGCTGTCAGCACAGAGCCAGAGGAGGGGCTTGAACCCACGGACTATGAGATCATGACCTGAGCCGAAGTCTATGCGGAACGGACTGAGCCACCCAGGCACCCCTAGCTCCATCCTCTTATTCTTGATTTCTCCAAGGGGCCAACCTGGATTTCTCCCTCTGTACTTCTAGTCTGTCTGGAGCAAGAGAAGCGAAGGCAGGGGAGGGAGCCCAGGCAGGCCTGAAAAGGGAGCACACCTGGGCTGTGCGGGTCCTGGTGGCAGATCCCACAGCAGGGACGTCACAGTTGAGCACTCACAGGGGCCAGACAGGTTGGGATTGGGGAGCATTTGTGGCCTGAGCTGGCAGCCCTTGTGGCTGCAGCCCATCGCTGGCCTGCTGGCAGATGGCCCAGAGGTACAGCTGTCCCCAGAGGGTCAGAAAGCCGGACTTTTGCTTGAAATCCCTCAGTTTCTAAATACTGGGATCTGTTCAAATATTAAATTTTAAACAGCCAGATCTGAATCTGGCCACCAGTTTATGACCTGGAAAATACAGGCCCCTCTGACAGACCTTTCTGATCTCAATCTCCTTTGCTTGTAGGTTTCCCACACCCGGAGTGCAGACTGAGAGCAGCCCAGGAAAGAGGTGAGTGTGAGAGCCAAGACCCCTGGTTCACCTGGAAGGACTCAGAAGCCCCAATCTCACCTGGACACATACTTCAGCACCATCAGTGGCCGGGTTTAGAAATACGTGGTTTGCGAACCATGTGTCTATACCACCTTCATTCTCCGTGCCCCTCTTGTCCTGTGTGCCCCAGCCTTCCTAACCTTCCTCCCAGCATCTAAGCTCTCAGCAGCCACTCCAAAAAACCTATGGGTAGCAGTGGAGGAAGAGGGAAGCCAGAAGCAGAGCTGAAGCTGCAGTTTGGACCTATTTCCTAAATGTGACTTCCCTGCTCCCCAGTCCCCCCCCAAAGCCTGGATGTGGCCCTTTTACGTTAGTGTGATATTTTACCAAAATAGAGGTGCGCTTGGATTAGTAAATGTTCTTTTGCGATAAAAAGCAATACTCATGTGTGGGTTACAGGGCCGTCGTATCAGTCATTCACACTTTAGTATCTTTTAATGCCATCTGATTACTTTTTGATTACTCTCTTGCTGGGGTCAGCGACACTGAGAGGTTGTCTGATTTGGGAATGGAGGAGGAGCACTGCACAGAGGGCCCTGGCCCAGCCTGGGTACAGGGCCTGACGAGGACATTTCTGGTAACTTAGTGACTGTGTGAAGCTGGCTATGGCCCTGGCAGTACTTTGTTTGGCCCCTGTCCTTGAGTGGGTGAGGCCTCTGGAGGCTAGTCTGTCGGCCTTATCACCATGATGTCCCTGGGAAATCATGCCCCCCAACTCCAAACCACCTGCGTATAAACATTTGAAGACACAGCCCCTTGTTTGGGGGACTGTCTGGGACCAGCCAGGCTGATCCACTACCGATGGCCTGGGGCTGCTACCCTCAGTGATCTCAGAGAAATCATCCTTCCTCGGGGGTGGCTGTGTGTGGAGCCCCCTTCATTCCTAGATGGAATCAGCAGTTGCCCCAGGGTGTGTAATTGGATAGAGCCTTCCGCATCCAACCCCCTTTCCGCCCCCCTGGTCACGCTGTCCAAATCGCCACCATCTGTGTCACTCTCTGGGAGAGGATGAGGAAGAAGCTTTGAAAGCTTCCATCAAAATGTTAACTGAGGGTTCGTGGTGGTTATATCCACATTGCAAGGTTAAATGCAATTCGAGTTTTCCGTTTTTTCCGTTGTACATATCAAGCACCTGCTACTTTGATTTATTTCACCCCCGAATGCTCTCTGGGGGGGTCTAGTGACCCATGGGTGCTTGCGTCCATTGTAGCAATTATCTGACCACATTAGCTCCGGCAGGTAGCTGGGCCTTGGGGGAAGGGACGTGGAACAGGTAAGTTTTGATGGGGAAGCGAAAAGTGGTGCTGGAGAAGGATTAAGGAGCTGTCAGAGGTAAACGTGGCCTCCTTCTCTGGTTCTGCTGTGCTCGTGAGCTAGAGAGGCAATCACCATCGTTGTTCGAAAACAAGGTTGACCTGGTTTGTTCCCTCCATTAAAGCCCCCCCTCTCCCCTTTCTTGCTAAGTAACCAGGCTCTCACTTGAAGGGCAACTTCACTGAAGCCAGGGATGGATGTCCTGCTCTTGCACTGACTATGGCCCCATAACCGAGGTTTTCTTTATTTCTTTCTTTCTGTCTTTTTTTTCTTTTTAAGATGTCTAAAATTACAACACAGACTCTGGGGAGCCTTTCATATGTGTGGTCAGAAATTGATACATTCCCTAAAGTGGCATAAGCTCCTAGAAAATTTTAAGAATTTTTAAAAGTTTCCTCTTTCGGAATGTAAGTAACCAGTAATTCCCCTTCTGGGAAACGTACCCTGAGGAAGTAGCATGTGTACGTAGATTTATCCACATGGATGTTTATCATAGTATTATTTATGTTTGTTAAAAAACAGAAAACAACGTGAATGTCCAGCAGCGGGAGGTTGGGGGAGCCCGTTTTGGTACAGGCAGATGGGTAGTGGATGAGTCTGGCCAGCCACTGAATACGGTTTCAGATGAATTTTTCATAACGTAGGAGAAAATGGTCTTATTTCAGTGTTAAGTGAAAAGGCAATTTGCCAAAATTTAACCACGTTAAAAAAAATGGGTAGAAAGAAACAAGCAGGGTAGCAGAGAGAGGAAGATTAGAGAAACAGATACCAAAGTGTGGGGGAGTAACAGGTGACCTATTTCCTTCTTTGTGCTTTTCTGCATTTCTTCCCACAGTGTAATGTTCACTATTTATCACAGAGAGTAGTCACAATTAGGAGAGAAATTCTCCCCACCCCACTCCACCCTGTGTATGTGTGTGTATGTATATATTTTGCTAGTCTGCTGTATAGGAAAGATTGTTATATTGGGGCTTTTCATTCTAAAGTGTTCTTTTTCTTAACACATTTTTTTTAACCCAAACCTGTGTCACATGGTATGTTTCCATCTCTCAAACTGTGGTTCTTAGAGAGCTTTTTTGGGGGCTGTATTAGTTTGCTAAGATGGGCATAACAAAATACCCCAGACAGGGTGGCTTAGACAATGGAAATGAATTTGCTCACAGTTGTAGAGGCCAGAAGTCTGAGATCAAGGTGTCCTCAGGTTTGTTTTCTTCTGAGGTCCCTCTTCTTGGCTAGATGGCTGCCTTCTCCCTGGGTCCTCATGTCGTCGTACTAGGTGTTGTCTGTGTCCTAATCTTGCCTTCTTAAAAGGACACTAGTCTGTTGGATTAGGACCCACCCTCATGACCTCATTTTGCTGTAATTACCTTCTTGCAGACACTACTATGTCCAAACATAGTCCATTCTGAGATACTGAGGGTTAGGTCTGCAACACATGAATTTAGGGGTCACATCTCAGCCCATAACAGGGGAAGCCTATTCTCAGTGACTGTGACCACTATTTTGCAGAGCACTAAGCTTGAAGCTGGAGTGGGAACAGGGATATAGATGGAGAAGACATCGTCTCTGCCTTTAAGAGGCCCCTAGGGAGGCGTGATGCAGGTACCAAATGCAACCAGTACACGTGGGTAACACCTCACCTCTCCAACAGCACCCAGAAGCAAAAGTATGACCATTCCTGGTTGTGGCCTGCCACCAGAGAGTGGCTGTTCAAGGTCAAGGCAAAAGAAAGAGTTCAGCGTGCAAAAAAAGATAATTTTATTAAGACGCTCTCAAGCATGTCTGCTGCAGTAAGAACCAGTGAGTTAGGTGTGAACAATTAAATCATTCAAAACTCAAAATTTAAGAACAGTTTTTCCTAGCATCACCTCAAAGGTGAAACTGGTGTATCAAATCAATGGTGGAGAAAAGGAATAGGTGAGCCAGTGGGGTGTGGAAGGTTGTGGTTGTTGAGTTTAGCAGAAGCAGAGATGATCAGACCGGAGAGTAGTGTGAGAACTGGGGAGAGGCTGAGGCAGGCATCTAATGGCAGGCACCTTGGATTTAAGGGGAGGGTAGGAGGGAGCTACAGCAGGCTCTTGAGCAAAGGTGGAGCAGATTGAGAACAGAAGCTAAGAGAGACTGTAACAGAAAATCTATTTAGATGGCCTTTGCAGAGGTGCTGGGATGAGGGTCTAGATGTAAGTTCTGGAAGTGGAGCTGCAGAGGAAGATTTAGGAGATGGTCACACTATTTCATTTTTCTGGGTCTCTTCCAAAGCCCTTCCCTCTGCTTCATCCCCAGCCTGGCAAACTCCTAAGCATCCTTTAAGACCCCATTCAAGGAGCCCCTCTACCCTGAAGCTTTTCTTAACCTCCCAGGAAGACCCTCCTTCTCTTGACCTCAGCCCCACTTTAAAGCACTGACATAGCCTGTCGTGGGGATCTCTCTGCATATCCTGCTGTTTGCTGCCTGGCCTCACTGGGCCTCACTCAGCAAGTGTGGGTAGAGTAAGATTGATGATATAGTCGGTGGCTAGATATAAGCTGCATAGGTAGTTGGAGCATAACAGATTTAAAAATGATTCCAAAGTGAGTCTGTAAAATTTTACAAATTAGCAAGTTCCTGTTACGAGTGTGGCACTGGTGAGAGAGGAATGAGCAATGCAGACTCGGTCCCTACCCTCACAGAGCTTACAGCCTAAAGGGGGTAACAGAATAATAATTATAATGTGATGAAGGCAATGAAACCCTCAGCCTGCTGGGAGAGCCCAGTGGTGGGGGCTGCGTGGTGGAATCAAGGTGGGCTTCCTTGAGGAGGGGCTTATTTGAGGTGAAATTCGGAGGATATGTGAGGATGCATCTATCTGCACAGGTCATAGATGTTAGATGATGGGCCAAGAAGAAGGTGAGGAAAAGGGACCCCAAATAGGGGAAGTGGTATTCCTGCCAAGGCACAGCCTATGGAAAGATCCTGCAGGGAGTGAGAAGCATTGGAAACACAGAAGCTGAGCATTGCAAGAACACAGAGAGCAAGGGAGGTGGCTGGTGAGATAAGAGGTGGAGGCAGGAGGATAGCATCAGGGGGCCACCATTGTTGAGAGAGTTTGGATTTTAGTCTGTGAACATGAGGAATCCACCGGAGGCTTCTAGTCAGGGCGTAACACAAACAGATTCGTGATTTTAAAAGATGACCCTGGCTGCTGCTCTGCAGTGATTGGATGGTTGGGAGCAGGAGGGGGACCAGTGGGAGGCTCCTGTCCAGGCAGGAAATGGGGTAACCTTGACTTGATTGTGGCCATGGGTGATGAGAAGTAGGCAGAGGAGAATGGCTCTCACAATGTGGACGGAAAGAGAGAGAGAGTCAAGGATGACTCCAGGTGTGGATTTAGGCAAGGGCAGAGCATAGGACATCTGCACGGGTATTTGGGGGTGCTTTTGCCAGATGCTCACCCGATGCTGAGCTCTAACAGTCCAACCGCCAGCCCCTCGGAGAAGTTCTCACAGTGACACCAGCAGGTTGGACGGCAGGGAGGGTAGGACCCCAAGGTCCAAAGAGGCGAAGAGGCTGCCTATCTGAGGCCCAGTGTCCAGACTGGGACCCAGGACGGTGCCCAGCACCCTGGAGTTGTTGAGCATATGGCTGATTAAGGAAACATGACCCACAAAGCACAAAAAGTTGGTTTACCATTTTCCTCTGACTCAGCAAAATCTCTTCTCTCGGCACCTTTCCTGGGAGACTGAAAATCTGCCTTTATTCCTAGCCATCCACTTGGTACTGACCCTTTATTTCTTGCCCAAATGTCCTGGGACTTCCTCCTGCCCTGATAGATGTTGACACAGGAGTAAACTAAATAACATCTGATGGGTCTTCTCCCAGCTGCCTCTCATGAGACTCTCACAGTGACACCAGGGAATGGGCCAGGAGGTGTCTGGAGTCTCCCCATTCTACAGATAACAAAACTGAGGCTCAGGGAGAGGATGCCACCTGCCCGAAGTCACACAAGTCAGAATTGGGAGAAATAAAACTAAAACCCAAATTAGGAGATTCCGCATTCAATACATTTTTCTCAATTGCGTTTTTTTGTTTTGTTTTGTTTTGTTTTGTTTTGTTTTTTGTCTTCAATCTCTCGGTAACTTTTGAAGTAAATGACCTAGCACATTTTGCTTTCAGAGCATCTGTTTGTTGCCTGCTAACAAAACATTTTTTTCTTTGGCTCAAACTGTTTGAACTCTACAGCCCTGTTGTGATTCCTTCCACATCTATGTAAATAAATCTTTTTAACAGCCAGCTGCAAAGCAGAAGATTCTGAGACACTGGGTCATCCGTTTGAGATCTTTTCCAGAGGCTGGCCAGCTAAAGTGGTGGGAGGTGAGGTCTGGGAGGCTGGTGAGGGGCTAGATCATGAGGACTTTGGGATGGGGCATGTGAAATTGTGAGCGGGGGAGTGAGGGGGGCTGACTTGTGTATTAACAGAAACCCCTTGACTGCTTTGTGGAGGGTAGACGTGCACGGGGGAGGAGTAGAACCCAGGAGACCGGGGAAGAGGCTGTTGTGGTGATTCAGGGGAGAGACAATGGTGCCAAACCCGGATGGTGGCAGCAGAAGTGGGGAGAAGTGGCCCTGTTGAATAGAT
This sequence comes from Panthera onca, assembly GCF_046562875.1. Lineage (NCBI taxonomy): Eukaryota > Metazoa > Chordata > Mammalia > Carnivora > Felidae > Panthera > Panthera onca. Next base: position 52,076,902 of record NC_138340.1, on the reverse strand, counting down.
GACCCCTGGGGTGTGTTTTGACACCAGCTGCGGTGGCGAAATTCAGATCTGGCCCTAACCGCCCAGAGTTAACACGGACCCCACGAGTTAAAGGACACAGTTCCCAACAAGACTGCCCCAGGTTTGGATGTGAGCTGCACGTGGGGTGTGCAAGCTGTCACATTTCTGCTGGGCTGCCCACAAGTCTGAAGGGTTCCTATAGCCCCCTTCGTCTTGATAATTCACTAGAATGACTCACAGGACTCGGGAAAGCACACTACTTACAGCTACAGTTTTATTATAAAGGAGGAGCCAAATGAAAAGACACATCGGTGAGGTCTGGCAGGTCCCACCAGAGACGTGTCTGCCCTCCTGGCACCTTGGTTGTTGACCAACCAGGAAGCCTCACTGAGTTCCAGTCTCCAGAGTTTTTTTGGTTTTTGTTTTTTCGCATTTTAGAGAGAGAGCGGGAGTGAAGGAGAGGGGCAGAGTGGGAGAGACAGAGAATCTTAAGCAGGCTCCACTCTCAGTGTGGAGCCCAACACGGGGCTCAATCCCATGACCCTAGGATCATGACCTGAGCAGAAATCAAGCGTGGGATGCTCAACTGGCTGAGCCACCCAGGCGCCCCCAGAGTTTATATTAGGATTTCATTATGTTGGCATGAGTGAACTGAAGTCAGTCTCCATCCTCCCTCCCCTAGAGGTGGAGCTGGCTCAAAGCCCTGATCCCCTCATGCCATAGTTGGTGTTTCTGGTGACCAGCCCCCACCCTGACTCAGCTTATTAGCATAAACTCAGGTGTAGTCCCAGGGGCTCATGAACGACAAGACATACCTCTGTCACTAGGGAAGTTCTCCGGATTTAGAGTCTCCCTCCCAGGAACCGGGGTCAAAAGTCAGTCATATTCATTACTATAAACAGGGTTGACACTGGTGTCCTTTACTAAGACTAGCAGAAGACTGGAGGCCAGGGGTGGGGACTGGGGAGAAGTAGGTTTGGTTGGGGGAAATGAAGGCTAATGTTTTGCACACGTTGACTTTAAGATGTTCATTAGACATCCAAGTAGAGGTGTGGAGTAGGCAGTTGGAACTATGAGTTTGGAGCTTAGGGAGAGATCGGTATATAGATCATATTTGAAGCCCTGGGACTGGATGGAATAACTCAGGGAGTGAGTGTAGTTGGGGAGGAAAAAAAGGAGCTGAAAAAAAGGAAAAAAAGGCAAGGCCTGCAACAGTTAGTGGCTGGGGAGGGGCAGGAGAAGTGGCGAGTGCTGGGTCCCCGGGCGGGTGTTTCACAAGGAGGGGTGATAAAGTCAGTGCTAAATGCAATAAGTCAAGGAAGAGGAGGACCAAGAAATGGCCACGGGACTGGACAAGATGGGGACCGCAGTGACCTTGAGCTGAGTGGCTGCAGAGGAGGAGAGGTGACAGTAGCCGCCTGGGTGGGACGATGGTGGGAATGGTTGGTGAGGAAGTGCAGACAGAAAGCAGGGACCCCTGAGGGGCTGTGGGGCCTGTAAGGGTTAAGATGGGAGCTGTCACTGCACAGCTGGCAGCCAGAGGGGAGTGGTCCAGCACTGTCTGTACCTAGTTCCGGGCCAGGAGCTGGAGGCATCATTTGGCAGTTCAGAGTGTGGCCGGAGAGAAGAGATGGGAGTCACTACCCACACAGTAGAACAGAGAGAAGTGGGATGTAGGATAACAGAGATGTAGAGCCAGGAGAAATCACTCCTTTTTGAGGGCGATCAGGGCGGGCATAGCAACAAGGTATTTTTGTTGAGTGCCTGCCTACCCTGTCCTGGGAACATGCCAACCCCTCGAAATGAATTCTCTTATCTAATTCCCACAGTGCTGGTACTGTCCCTATTTTACAGATAAAGGAAACTGAGGTTTATAGAGGCGGAGTCACTTATCCAACGTCACACTCTTAGGAATTGCCAGATATAGAAGTTAATGCAGATTATAAAGGATTTTTACAGGTAAAGGTAAAAAAGGGGAGCAAGGGGATAGGCTGAAATGAGAACTCAGAGATAAAAAAGCCTATGTGAGTTTGGGGGGCCCTGGCAGAGTCATTTGGAACAAGAGTGGGACAGGTCCAGGGGCACCTGGGTGGCTTAGTGAGTTAAGCATCCGACTTCAGCTCAGGTCATGATCTCACTGCTCGTGAGTTTGAGCCCCACATCAGGCTCTGTGTTGACAGCTCAGAGCCTGGAGCCTACTTCAGATTCTGTCTCTATTTCTCTCTCTCTCTCTGCCCCTCCCCTGCTTGCATACTGTATGTCTATCTGTCTGTCTGTCTGTCTCTCTTTCAAATATAAATAAACATTAAAACAAAACCAAAAAAAGAGTGGGCAGGTCCTGAGTCACATCTGAGTCACTCAGGAGAGGGACCCAGTCCCTCTCTAGAATGCCATTCTGCTCAGGTCCCCGGCAGTTTGCCTCCCGGCAGGCTCCTAACCCCTCAGGCTGCCTTCATCCAGTAAGGGGAGGGTAACACATCCCCGCCTGGGTCAGGGCACAGATATGAAGGCTGGCAGGCCGAGGCAAGGGAGAGCCTGGGAGGAGAAGGGAGTGGGGGCTGTGAGCCGAGAGGCAGGTGTGGATCCTACACACCCCTGCCTGCCCCTCGGCCACCAGCTCCACCCCTACCATATCCTCACTCAGGGTAGGAAGGAACCTGCCTCTGCTGGCAGTTCTCATCATCCCTGTCTGTAGAACAGGAGCAGCGGGCCCTGCCCACCCCTGCCAGGGTGCATAATCATGACTTAAAATATCGTTTGTGGAGAAAGCACTTAGCAGAAACGCCCAGGATAAACCAGGTGTCATCAGCATCATTCAGGAGTGATCGGGAACCACTAGTTCTAACAGACAGATGGATGAATAAGGAGAATGCCTTCTGAGGTGGGATTTGGCAGCTGTTTGATTCTAAGATGTCTCAGGTGTGCCGAGGCATGCCTGTGAGCCCGTGGGTGCTCCCACCTGTGAAATGGGCACAGCCTGGCTGATTTGGGCTGCATGCCACCTGCTAACAAGGACAGCAGAGGAAGGCCAGCCCAGTGGGATGCACTTCTAATACCTTTTGTGGTCACCGGGCGAGCTTTCCTCCTGGTCCCTCTGGCAGCGTGCATGGCTCTGCCAGGCAGACAAAGAAACTTGGCAGGGCCCTCCCCGTGCCTCCCATTTCACAGAGAAGTAGATGGAAACCCAGAGGGATGGGGCCAAGGTTCCCTCCAGCACGTGTTGACACTTGCTCCCTCAATCTTTGTATGAGCCATGGAAGGGGAGGGACAGAGACAAGGAAGGAGACTGGAGGGAATAAGCAAAAAGAGGAGACGGGGAAGGAAAAAGACCTAAGGTGGAGGAGGGAGGCTCACCTTTGTATTCAAGAAGAATATTAGGAATCCCAGCTCATCAGACACTTGGAGAGCGAGTGAGGCCTAGAACATTCTTCATTTGGAAACCGTCAACCCAGTCACTTTATCTGGATGTCCGTGATCCCACTATTTCACTCTCTTCATACAGCCAAAGTGTTGGCAGTTCAGTCTCCAGTTGCATGGGGAGAAGCATCTAAAAGGAAAAAAGCACTTAATGATACCTGCCAGAGGACATGATGTTCTGCCACACCCATGCATGATTTGGGAAGGAGCTTGTAAATGTGGGTTTGAAAATGCTTGGGATCTAGGGTCAGGCGACAAATGAGGCCAGGGCATGCCTGGCCCCCTCCTGCTTTCAGGCATCCACACTGGGCAGGCACCACCAGTTCTTGAAAAGCCAGTGCCTGCTCCACTCTCCCAGGGGGCTCCATGCTGCCTTCCAGAAACCCTGACTTGTGTGCCTTCTGGGCTGGCTCCTGGCTGTGGGTCATATTTCACAGCTTTCTGGAACTTCCTTACCTAGTTCTTGGTGTCTTCCATGAGCCCCTTGGGAGATTTGAAGGAGGGGACAGTTAGAGAGCCAATCTTGTGTCCTGAGCAGCCACCAGGTACAGAATGCCATGCCAGAAGCTTTGTGTAGGTTTTTTAACTTGAGATTTATACCACTTCTGAAAAGCGTGGGCATCACTGTCTCTGTTTCACATGCAGGCATCCTGAGGCTCAGAGAGGTGAAGTAGCATGCCCTGGATGGCCCAGCCAACAAGCGGAGGGGAGCAGATTGGGAAGCTGGGTCCACAGGACCCTAAGTCTGGGTCTAGATTCTGCCTGCTGCTGCCTGATATGCACACCCTACTCCCAGGATGGGTCTCTGAGGCTGGTGCTGATACTGATCCTGACTTTGTCTCTGGACTGGCTTGGCGATTCCTTTCTCCTTCCCCTCCATCATTTTTGCAAGCCCCAAGGCCCACTGTCCTCAAATGCAGTTCACGTCAGACCCCATTTAGGGAATCCCTTGACTCAAATTCTGGAAGAGCCCCCAGCGTCCTGGAAATGCTCCCAAATTGGCCCCTTCCAAGAATAAGCAAAGGGGATGGGCCACTCTAGGAGTCCAGAGGACCGAACTGATTGGTCAGGGCCGGAAGGAAGGCTCATGCCCTTTGGTTTTGAAGAATGTGATCATCAGAACTCCAATGCCAGAGCCTGGAATAGTGTGTTAGGAAAAAAAAAAAAAAAAGATAAAAGAGAGATATAAGAAGGAAAAAAAGGGGACATGGAGAAGCAAAGGAACCAGGAATGGTTACAGAGAGTAGACTGAGTCACAGGTTTTTCCTGAGCTGCGATGAGCCCAGTGGGAATGTGAAACTTCACAGTATGGTAGGGGTTGAACGAGAGGGAGCTCGGGTCGTTGAAGAGTGACCCGGTAGTATGGGTCACTCAGTGTCAGGTCACACAGCCCACTCCCCCACCAGTGGACCGAAGGCACTGCAGTGTCCTAGTGAGGTTCACCTCGTCATCACTGTGTCGTCATCATCAGAAGGCGCTGAAAGTACAAGTGAGAGCCGCTGCTCATTGTGTTGTGAGTTTTATACCCATTCCTGGTAAAACCAAAACCCTGATAGGCAAAAGAGTTAGCTCTTACAGGGTTAACCTTCAGGAACTTGGAACCCCCCCCTGCTACCCCTTCCCTCACACAGACCATCAGAGGGCCTTCCTCTCCCCCATCCACTGGCATTCCTATATTGGCAAATGGTTTGCCGTCTGGCCCCCACGGATGGCCCTTTGTTAGATGTTTTTCTTTAATTTTCTATTTCTTTTTCTGCATACTTGCAAAGCTCCCAGCTTCAGCCAGGCTCACCGAGACTTGTAGTAGCAGGACTGATCGATGCCGGGAGGCTCCTTGCGGCTGCCAGAGCCGCAGTCCTGGGTGGGGGCGGCCGCAGGCTCTGCAGCATCGGCTCTGTCCGCCTCTGCTGCTGGCAGCCAGAGCTCCACACGGCTCCTCACCTCGCAGCCCCCTCCGGGCTGGAGCCCCGGAGCCCCGGGCACAGGAAAGTCCCGCTGCTCCTGTGCAGCCAGCCCAGGACACGCTTGGAAGGGTAGGTAAGTGAGGGTCTGCAAGTGCCATGGACCCACAGAGGCTGGGCAGGAGCCACGGGCTCTGGGCCTCCTAGAAGAACGAGGCTGATAAAGCTGTTGCTCCTGAGATTGAAGGAGGAAACAGCTCAAGAGCCTGTTCTTGGTGATTCTGTGAAGCAGCAGGGGGACTTGGCTCTGCTCACCCTTCAGGTGGCCCAGAATTCTGGGGAAGGAAGGTTGCTATTGGCTCATATCCAAAACAAGGCAGTTTGTAGGACTTCCCCGAAGGACTTTAGCTCCTTCCTTCATTCTTTGCCAGAGGTTTTCTGAGGCCCAAGTACATGCCAGGCTCCCTTCTGGGCACCAGGGGGTTTATGGAGGGCTAGAATGAGGCCTTTACCCGGAAGTACCCCTAGTCTTGCCAGGAGGATGCTTCCTTAAAGAACTGTAATGTCACGTGTTGTGTGATAGGAGAGGGTCTTCCAGGGGCAGGGAGAGGTCACTCAGGCCTCAGGGTGCCAGAGGAGGGGCCATTTGGTTTGGGCATTGAAGGATGAGTAGGAGTTCTTCGGAGGACAAAAGGCAGCCAAGATATTATGAGTGACTGAAAAAAGGTTTGGACATCCAACAAGGTAATAGTTTATAGTGACAGGCTCAGCAGGCCTGAGCAGGGGCTGCAGAAAATGAGCAGAAAAGACTGACAATGGCCACATCATGAAAAGCCTCAAATGCCTGGTGAGGGAGTTTGGACTTGATCCTATAGGCAGATGAGAGGCACTGAAGATTTTAAAACAATGGTGTGATGTGGTCAGTTTTGCATCTGAGAAAACTGAGTCTGGCTACAATGTGGATGGGGTGAAGAGGGACCCAGGGAGTATCCTCCCCACACACACACACACCAAAAAAGAAAACTGTGACCTTAAACTCTTGGAGGCCAGTGCTTTAGACCAAGGTAGTGGGGTTAGGAAGTGGAGAACCAGGGAGAGCTCTGCTCTTTTCTGAGTTCCAGTGGCAAGGCTGGGTGGGACACCAACTGTGAGGGCAAAGAAAGAGTCTGGGATGATTTGGGAGTGGGCCAGGGAGACTGGATGGGTGTTGGGGGCTTCTGGATGAGAGAGGGGAGGAGGGAAGAGGAGCAGGTGCAGATGGGAAGGGAGGAGAGGTAATGAGCTTGAATGTGGCCATGGTGAGCTAGTGATGCTAGAGGGCTATCGCTGCAATACGGTGTCACCCTGGAGGTGCCCTCAATCCCATGTCCCAGCAGGCTCCATGGTAAAACCTCGGGAGCTGCTGAGTCAAAGCCAGATGTATCACCTGCACACCGTCCAGATTCCTAGCCCTTCCAATGTGGTCACTGAACTTGTGGTATCAGCCAGCAGTGAGACAGGAAGATCTTATCCTGCCCCTACTGAATCCTTTGAAGCTTGGGACTAAATGATACTGGGTGCAAGTATGAAAGAGGGGTGCCATGTCTTTACTGAGGGCAGGTTTTCCAAATATTAAATGGGAGTGCTGCTGGGGAGGTTGGTAGTGGAGAGCCTAAACTTGAAATTGGACATAACAGAATGACTTCGTGTCCTGGCTAGGTGCCGGGAGACCCTAGGCATGGTATCAGAGGGGAAGGGGAAGGGGAGACCACAGGCTGGCTAATTGAGCATTGCCTTGGCCTCCCACTGACCCTTCTCCTGGGAGTCCAGGAATCCTTCTTGGTTTTGGAAAAGACCTTTGGTTAGGAGAAAGAAAAACTTTAGAGAGATCTTGTTTCTAAGTTGGGAGGCCCAATGCTGGAGGTCTGGGTGTGCCCAGCCTGGTGGGGGAGCCCCAGGTCAGAATTACCAAGAGAGACAACTCCATTGTGTTGGACTCTGTGCTGTACTTTCCCTTGCCCAGACATAATCAGTCTTCACCCAAGGGGATCAGAGAGGTAAAGGAGCTGGCCGGTGTCATAAGGCACAAGGCAGAACTGGGTTGCTGCCAAACCTGGCCAACTCAGATGCAGGCTTTCTCTTCCCCCTCCACCAACCACCGTGCTGATGGTGCCCCTTGGTCTCTGGGTGAAGCTGAGAAAGATGGGACACTTGAAAACAGTATGAGACTCATCACAAGATTACCAAATTAAGTCTTTTTTTTTTTAAACATACAGTGATTGGAGGGGCACCTGGGTGGCTCGGTTGTGTCCAACTTCAGCTCAGATCATCATCTCGTGGTCTGTGAGTTCGAGCCCCGCGTTGGGCTCTGTGCTGGCAGCTCAGAGCCTGGAGCCTGCTTCCGATTCTGTGTCTCCCTCTCTCTCTGCCCCTCCCCTGCTCACGCTCTGTCTCTCGCAAAATAAATAAACATTAAAAAAAGTAAAACATAGGGGCGCCTGGGTGGCTCAGTCTGTTGGGCAGCCGACTAAAGCTTGGGTCATGATCTCACGGTCTGTGTGTGTGAGCCCCGCATCAGGCTCTGCGCTGGCAGCTCAGAGCCTGGAGCCTGCTTCCGATTCTGTGTGTCCCTCTCTCTCTGCCCCTTCCCTGCTTGCTCTCTGTCTCTCTCTCTCTCAAAAATAATAAACCTTAAAAAAATTTTTTAAATCAATAAAAAAAAAGTAAAACATACAGTGATTGGGAACAGCAGAGGGATGTGTGCGTGTGAGTGTGTGTAGACTCATTCATCACACTTAGATTTATGGAGAACCTACTATATGCCAGGCCCTGGGGATACAGCAGTGACCCAGGCAGACATGATCCAGGCTCTCAGGGCATCGTGAGTAGGCATGTGAGAAAGGGTCTCACATGTAAGCAGATATACAAATATGTATGCATGCATTAGGGATCTCAACCAGTGTTGTAAGGATGCATGCATTTGCCTCAACAGACACAGATACATGCCCCCAGGGCTCACACTCATGCATTTGCACAGCCCCACGCACACGCATTCACCCACAGGCGTTAACCAAGGAGAAGGAACTGGGCCTTCAGCCTGATATGATAGCCAGGAGAATTTGAAGTGCAGCCTGTCTTACTTCACCCTAGAGTCCAGCCCAGGACCTCAATCCAGGCTCCTGTCTCTACCCCATCTGCTAGCCAGGAGCTGAGCTCCCAGAATGGGATGGTGCATAGCACAGCTTTGCGCAAGGGACTCTGCTGAGAGTTGCCACCACCATCGATCAACCACAGACCTGGGCACTTGGTATACACTGTCTCTTTGTACATTTACTCCGGCTCTAGATGGGGGTGCAATTATTACCCCCACTTTATAGGTGAGGGAAGTGAGGCTCAGAGAGATGGGGCCTCTTGCCTGGGGTCTCAGGCAGCTCATGCATGGCAGAGCCCAGACTTGAACTCTGAACTCATTTGGAAACAGCATCCCAGTGCTGGTGCTGCTCAGGGTGACCCTGATGCCGGGCCCACCTTGGATGGTGGAGTCCTTAGGTCTTCCTGATCCTTCCTGACAAGCTGAGACCTCCTAGGACATGGGGTACTTCTTTCCTGATGGCCCAAGCCTGGTGCCCAGAACCATAGTCCAGGTTCCCCTCAGCCTGGCCTCTCTGGGCAGTGACTTGTCAGGTGACAAGAACGACTTTGAGCCTAATGGGGGCAAGGAGACACTGCTCAGGATGGTGAATAGGCTGAATTTGCAGTCAGACCCTCTGCCCCACTGCAGGCTTGGTCTCCCCATTCGTAAAATGGGGATAATAATGGTCCCCCACGTTGGGTTCTGTTCAGTGTTGAATGGGATAACACATATAAAATGCTTAGGTCAGAGCCCAGCACACAGGCTAGTACTGTTGTTTTGTTATTCTTAGCATGTGTCCATCCACCCATCGACTGTTTTTTATGGGCCTATTTAGTGAGGGAGTGTCTTGTGCTCTAGAGATAGGGAGCAGCAGGCTCACGTTCCAGTGGGAGAGACGGAAGTATTAATAAGAGTACTTTGGTGCAAGAGATACTGGGAAGGAGATCCGTACAGGGTGCAGTGGGGGCACAGAAGGCTAAAGTGCATTCTCTCAAGAAGCAAGGGGAGTGCTGAAGTGGAGTCTCAAGGGCGGGGGTGTTTTTCCATCAGGGGGAGAAAGGGCATTCGAGGAGGAGGGATAAGCAGGCCAAAGGTCAGGACAAGAATAGTCAGATGCACTGGAGAAACTGTACATAGACCAGGAGGAGCAGGTTCTAATATCCACAGAGCCCAGGCACGTGATCTAAGTGAGAGAAGCAGGCCGGGGTAAGACAATACAGAGTGGCGGGGACTGTGGCCAACTGGAAGGTGTTTGATGGCTCTAAAGGGGAAGTAGGACTCGGCTTCAGGCAATTGTCGCTGTGAAGGAAAGCTGGCTCGGTGTTGTCAGGTGTCCTGAGTTTTTAAGAGAAGCCAGGCATCCAAGTTTTTGTGTGAAATCTCCTGACTTCCAAATATTGGTCTGGCACCTGGGGAAGCCAAACAAAATACACCTGGGGGCTGCCAGCTTACAGCCTCTGGTTTAGACTCTCACGGAGGGGTAGAGGGTGGCATAAGAGGAGACGATGCTCCATGCTGGCAGGCCTATGTCTGACAAGGGGCCAGGGCCCAGCGCACACGCAGGACCCAGTCGACACTTGTTCTGCATTTGAGTCAGGGAATGTGGACGTTATCTGAAAAGTTAGGGTAGACTGAGGTTTGGGGCAGCAGACTGAAAGTGATGGCAAGTGTGTTTTATGGCCATCACTCCATCGGCCACGTGGAGGCAGAGAGGTAGGACAGGATGCTTAACAGGGCTCCAGGGAGGAGGTCGTGGTGGCTGGAGCCAAGACTGTGAGGAGAAGGAGCGCTAGGATTCAAGAGGAATCACATGTCTGCAGACCGGAGAGGCTAGGAGACGGGGGACCAGGGTGCCTGCCAGCTCCCTGGCCCACAGGGATGACTCAATGGCTGCTTCTCACCGAGGTGGGGAATCTGGGAGAAGTGTGTGGGGGCAGAGGGAGGAGGGCCGATGAGTCTGGTTTGGGCCCTGTTAAGTTTAGATGCCCGTGGGACACCCAGGGGAAGATATGCCGTTTGGCCAAACACACAGCTCTCAAGAGAGGGAGGGCTGAAGATGCAGAGCTACACCCCCACCCAGATCTCACCCACTTTCCAGAGGCCTTTAAGATCTTTGTTCTCTGTTGGTTGCTCTTGGATCTGAGAGTTGAGAAGTTTATTTCTAGGGTGCTGGTTTGTGTTTTGTACCTAGAAAGGCCGAAGAAGAAGGTGCATTGGTACTTAATGCCAGAACAAAAATCTGGGAACACATCAGCTCTGATCAATTTTCCCCCCACCTCCCCCGCTTCTGTGGCAGCAGAGGGGAGTGGGGTGGGCAGAGAACACACAGTTTACCCAGGCCCCGTAGGTCCTACCTAATAAAATCTCATTCCCAGGAGCCAGTCTCTGAGCTAATAGCTCTGCAATTCTGAACTCTTGCAAGGGGATTGTACCTGCACTCAAGAGAAGAAAAAGGATTTGCTAAGCAGATTGATGGTTGAACAAGCCCACTTAAGAGAGAAGGCTTTTAGCAACATCATTTGCATTGCGACAATGAGTGTACAAATTATAAATGACTGCTAATCTATTTTTAAAGCGGTTTTAAGACTTCTCATCTTGCTGTCAAGAGTGTCACTGAATATACCAAGGACATCCACAGCAACACTGTGCTCCTTTTGAAAAGAAACGGTTCTGTTCGAGAACTCACCTTTGTCGAGCGTCTGCCAAATACAAATGACAGGCACTGTGCTGGGCATTTCAGAGGCGCTGGATCATTGAGGCCTCCCAGCAGTCCTCAGAGGGGTGGCCTTGTTATTTCTTGCAGAGGAAAGGAAGCCAGGCCCAGAGGAGGTGAGGCACTGGTGCAGACTTGCTCAGCGTGTGAGCACGGAGTCTCCCGGGACGACCATCCACTCTGAGTTCTTTCTAATACACCTCACGGTGAATTCTCACTGACTCCAGTTTCTGTCCCTGAACCAGAACAAGGATGGGGAGAATGGGGCTTCCCAGGGTTTGGCAAGAGGGAGAGCTGAGAAGTCCAGGCAAGGAAGAGGTCCAGTTCAGAGCCAAGAGAAATGACACAGGCCCAGAAAGGGAGGAGGTGGGAGGCTACCGGGGCTGGTAGCGGGGGTGGCCTGGTGCAGATCCCCACTTTGCCATGAACTCCCCTTGAGCGAGTCTTTTCCCCTCTCCAGGCCTCAGTGTGCCCATCTGCGAAGGGTGGCGTTCATCCTCTATGTCAGGGTTCCCAGCTGCGGCCGTTCACGTTCAGCGTCACCATTTTCCCCACATCTGAACACCACATGCACTGTCAGCCACTTGCTCTTGCCTTTGTCAGTTCACCCTTGTACTCCAGGACATTATTTTAAAGATTAACGGCATCATGCACTTAAATGGAATAGAATACCACCTGTCACACATAGAAGCGAGCCATCAAAATAAATACAAAGAAAACGTAATAATGTGGTGAAATTCTACTCAAGCTGTTGCGGCTTGAGGTCTGTTTATGCTCTCTCTCCCCACCTGTCACTCCTGCCTGCCTCCCTCTCTCTTGGTCTCTATTTCTGCCTTTGTTAGAAGGGAACAGGTTCTGCAAGTGCCAGGGGGCTAGATGTCTTGGGTGCCCAAGACACACGGCCCGGAGCTAAGAATTTCCTCCTTGAGCTAAGTGGCAGGAGTGAGAAGGAGCCTGAACCGCTTTGCCACACAGTGAGGCGGCATCACTCAGTGCCTCCTGAAGTGGGCCCTCGGGTCCTCGGAGTCCGGGGTGGTGCTCTGCAGAAAGCCAGGCCAGAAGTCGTGTTCTAATCCTTCTGACAATGGCAAGTCTCCGCTTGAGAAGCACACAGAGGGAAGAGAAAGAGGGCGGGGAGTGGGTGGGACTCCAGGAGAGCCACGCTTTCTGTGACCAGGAGGTAAGCATGGTTCCATGCTTTCTCCCTTCTATGCAGGTGCAGGGGAAGAGGGGGGCTCCAAGGGGGGCTTCAATGCAGCGTTCCTCCTGCCCTCTGTGGAGAGTGCTCGAGCCTTGGCTTCTTTCTCTGCTTGGTGAGACCCCTCAAGTTTGCCCTCGGTCACCTTCAGGGTACAGCAGCCCCTAATCCCTGTAATCCCATATTAATGAATTTGCGTGCCTAGGAACAGGCTTAGTTGGGAGAAATGAAGAAAATGAAGCAAACTCCTCTCCCTTGCTGGGAGGCTGCAGGGGAATGGTGGATTGCTCCTAATAGGGTCAGAAAGTAGACTAAGTCCCACATCAACCCTGAGCTCCAGTCAGCCTCCGTTGGGGCTCTGCCCAAGTCCTGGGGTTATGAGTCCCCACTGTGGCCCTCCCCGCTGCCCCGTGCAAGTTTGTGTGGTATGTGCATGCTCATGTGTGTCCCCTTGTCTTTGAGGGGCCTCCCCTACTTAGCTTTGCTCAGTAGGCTTTAATGCGGGGAGGGGTGAGCCGGGGCGGGGGGGGGGGGGGACAGAGAACATTAGGCTGAAAGGACCTTAGGGACCTTCTGGTTTATCGTTGCCCCACAATTAAGAGTGCGAATTATGACCTCTTTCATTTTACAGATGAGGAAACTGAGGCCCAGAGAAGGGAGGTCTGACTGCCTGTCTAGAGCAGAGCCATACCAGATCCAGGCTTTCTGACTCTGGGTCTGGTCATCTCTCCCAGCAGTCTTCCTGCTCTCAGGGGGCTGATGAGTGAGTGGCTTCAGAGCATGCCCCCGGACCAGCCAGGTGGGCATTCCCATTATGGGCCTTGGGCTCAGGGTTCGACCTAACTAGACTCCTACCTGTGCCAATTCTGTGTTCCAGGAGTGCCTTTGCTCATACTGGACTCCAATCACAGTCTCTGGGGGCACTTTTCCCCCTTTCTGCCTAGAGATTGTGCCTACTTCCCCTGCACTTGCTAGGCTTGACACACAAAGTCTCCTCCCTCTTCAGAGATTCTGGAACCATCCCCCCTGGGCCAACCAGCAAGGCAGTGCAAGCTCCCAACGCCCCTGAGGGGACTGCCCCCTGAGGGTACCCTCACTGTGTGCATCAGGACCTCCTCTTTCAGAGCAGCTGGGTTTTGCAGGATCAGAACGTATACAGGTCTTGGGGTCTGGGGGTGCCCTTGGCTGCAGGATGGGGCTCCTACCGGATGATGAGCCACAGCTGCAAACCCAGCCTCTCTCCCAGGGACATCTCAGTCTTGCCTTGCCCCTTCACTGCGTCCTCTGCCTGACCTCTTACCTGTTTTCCATGGTCAGCCCCCTTTGTTCCACCCTCCGTCATCCCAGGCCCTCCCCCACCTTGCAGGGAGGAAAAGGTTGGTTTTCTGTGATCAAGGTGAGCAGTCCCCAGGCACCCCCAGGACTGGCCTTCAGGCTCTAGGAGCCCTCATCCATGCTGTAGGCAGAGTTGGGCTGGGCTGGGCCAGGGGCAGGGAGAGGGGTACAGATCCTGCTGATTGAAGAGCCACAGCACCAACTCGTCTGCAGTTTGAAACCAGAGGCTTGTGAGTAAAGCCGTAGCCGACGCCACTGATGCCACCAAGCCTGTTCCCACCATGAAAGGGCCTTTTGTTTTACCCCTTGATTCCTGGGTGAGCAGTGATTCCATTTTAATTAAATACACAGCGGTTGGGGTTGAGCAAGCTGCCAAAGCCCTCTGTTCCAGGGCCCAGGGGGAGCAGAATGGGGAGGCTGGGGGCGTGCACCCCGCCAGAAAATGGTGAGCAGGGGGTAGGTGGAGAGCCCAGGGCAGGTAGTTGCATGCCTGTCAGCAGCTGGCTAATGTTCAGTGCAGAGGAATCCACCCTGCAGGACGCCAGAACTCCTTGGGCATCTGGTTAACGGCACCTTCAGGGACACGCTTGGAAAATTAAACCCAAGGGCAGGAGGAAGATATTTTCTGATTTTACACAGGCCCAGTGGGGGCTCAGGGAGGAGCTGGTGGAGGGCTGTGCTGGGTGGCAGCCTTTCCACCCTCACCGGCCCCAGCCTCTCTGCTCTCTGATACCATCTTCTATGCCTGCCACAGGCTGGTTTCCTGCCCAGAAACAGTCCACTGATCAGCAAACAGCATGGACAAAACTCTGAATTGAGAGGCCTGCAGGAAACTCAGCCTGTGTTACCCATCCCACCTTTCCCTTGATCCGTCATCAAAGATCAGATGTCTCCTCCTCCGAGAAGCCCTCCAGGATCTGGGATATCCCCTACCACCCCGCACTCCGTGTTACCCATCACTCTAAAACCATCTTGTTTATTTGAATTCTTGCATATTGGCTATCTCTCCCATGTAGAACATAAACTCTATGAGGACCGGGGCTTTGTTTTATTCACTCAGTGCCTGGCACAGATCTTGTACTCACTAATGTTTGAATGAATACACTTAGTAAAACCTGGGGACAAAGACTTCACCTAAAAAGCAGGATGCAATTGCAAAAATATAAAAATCCATTGTGAACACTTTGATTTGGGGGATCAGTCAGCAGAGGTTCCTTGAGCCCCTGTCCCACTCTATGCCAGTCCTCGGGCTGGGTAGTACTGGGGGTATAGGGATGAAGCCAACACCATACCCACCTTCAGGGGGCTCTTAGTTCAGGGGAAGAGAGACACAACATCACAGTTCAGTGGGATAAGATTGTAATGGAGGGTCAGAGGGTGTCCAGGCAAGGGAATGGTAGGGCTTTCTGGAGGAGGGGACAGCCAAGGAGGATGAGCGAGGGTGTACCTAGGAGAGAAGAGCCCACAGTCAAAAGGTAGAGTACCCAGGGGGGTGAAGCCAATTCTGAGAACCCTTGGTGAGAAACGGTGGAGTCTTGGGTCTGGAGGATAGGTGGAGATCTGTCTCTGAGGGGCTACAAATGCCACACCCAAGATCCAGACTTTGTCTGGAAGGCAGTAGGGAGCCATTGAAGGTAATTCAGTAGGGGCAGGATGCCAGAAGAGCTGTGTTTTAGGAAGATTCCTCCAGCAGCAGCTCAGAGGGTAGACCAAGGCCCCAGAGGATTTGGGGCCTGCCTCTGCTCCCCTTGGAGATATGGAATATGATCTCAGGCACCGGCCCCTCTCTGAGGACAATAGTTAGTGCAGGCCTCTGCAGAGGGCCCAGCAGTAACACAGGGGCAGGTGGGATCACTTACCTGATATAAGATATGCTTTCCTCTGAAGGGGATAAACTTCGTCCTGGATTAGTGGCTGAGAGAGCAGGTACCATATCAGCGTACCCTGGGTATGCTCTCCAGGCCTGGGACTACAGGTCATCACTCCTGCTTGGTCCCTTCTAGAGCTAAGAAACTTCCCAGGAAATGCTGTCCCCTTGGTTAAAAGCATGTTGTGCAATCAGTCAATACACACTCATTTAGTGCAGACCCAGGTTTTTTGTTTGTTTGCTTGCTTGTTGACTTTATTCTGTTCAACCACAGATCCTCCCAGAGTATGGGTAGGTGGGGGGAACTGCATGGGCAAAGGTTCAGAGGTAAGAACGAGTTGAGATGAAGTTGAAGAGGAAGCTAAGGATCTTTTATGTTAAATCCCTGTTACCTCAGGGTAGAGTTCTTGTTTTCCTAGGAGGGTGAACAATTGGGAAATGTAAAAACCACATTTCTTTGTGTTTACCCATTTATGTCTTTCAAAAACATAAAGCCTGTGATATCAGGCTAAGTGCTTTACATATGTCCTCTCTTAATCTTCATAATAATCCATGAAATTAAGGACTGTAATTACCTCCATTTCACAGGTGAGTAAGCTGAGGTAGAGAGAGGGCAAGTCACTTACTCAAGGTCACACAGTTTGGGAGCAGAGTGACTGAGTTTTGAACCCAGGGGCTCTGACCCCACAAATCCTGTTTTTAACCACCGTGGTAGTATTCTATCCTTCACATACCTCTGCAGCTAGCTTAGTTCACCCCAGATCGTACTCAGTTCCCGTCTTTGTGAGGCCTTTCGAGAGCATGCATCTCAGAGGATCTTTTCCTTTTCCTGAATGCCAGTGAGGCCTATGCATTCTGAAGAGTCTCCTTGGCCAGTGGTCTTACCACTTATCTATCCCTGACATCTGCCTTTCAACAGAAGCTGCAGTGTCCAGCCCCCTTCCCCAGTAGCCCAGCCTGGAGTCTAATCCAAGGTCATGTTCTAATTCTTCCCTTCCTAATTATGTGGCATTCACTGTCTGCAAGTTCTTTTCCTATGTAATCCTTATCATGTCCTTCTGAGGGTTGGTGGCTCAAGGACCATTTCATGGAGGAGATGAACTCAAAGACTTAAGGACCTTGGCCATAGTAAAAATTGCAGCAGCTAAAATGTATGTAGGGTCTACTTATAGGCAGTAGATACTGGTATTGTTGTTCCCTTTTAGCAGATGGGTAAACTGAGGCACTGAGCTCAGGAGTAAACTGATCCGAGGTCACAGCTAGCAAGAAATGGAACCAAGATTCAAACCCAGGAAGTCTGGCTCTAGAACCCACACTCTGAACCATTGCATTCAGCTGCCACACAGGTGTCTAATGGGGAGGTTAGAAACACTTGGTAAATATTTGGGGATGATTTAATTGCTCATTACTGACTTTTCTTTTAGTTCCATTGATGGCTTCTTCTTTCTTCCCTTCTCAACCTAGGTTTTATGATTTCCCTGCCACAATAGAATTCTGTACACTGAAGGGGCTGGTTTTTAGTCACCTGAGAGAACGTGTGTGTGTGTGTGTGTGTGTGTGTGTGTGTGTGTGTGTGTGTGTAGCGCGCGTGCTACAGGCTGGATTGCTGAGATTCCTTGTACAGAGCATGTCTGCAAGTGCAGCAGAGCTCTCTGTGACTCCCTTCTGTCTCCTTCATTTGGGGAGGAAGCCTTTCTTGATGGACTCTTTTGCCTATCTCTGGGATGCTGCTGCCAGCTGACTATAGAGTTTTCATCTTTTTTTTTTTTTTAATTTTTTTTTTAACGTTTTATTTTATTTTTGAGACAGAGAGAGACAGAGCATGAACGGGGGAGGAGCAGAGAGAGAGGGAAACACAGAATCTGAAACAGGCTCCAGGCTCTGAGCTGTCAGCACAGAGCCCGACGCGGGGCTCGAACTCACAGACCGTGAGATCATGACCTGAGCTGAAGTCGGAAGCTTAACCGACCAAGCCACCCAGGCGCCCCTAGAGTTTTCATCTTAAGGGACAAAGAGAAATGGCCCTTCAGAATTATTTGAGCCTTCTTTAGGAAACTCCGGTTTTCATTTGAAACTAAGCCATGGAAGACTGAAAGACAAGGAATTCCTAGTCCTGCAGGACTTGTTTCCCCCCCTCTGAAGAAACAGAGGCTCTTTTGACTACTACAGTGACTCTTACCATTCTAAAGTGACAGCCTCTCCCTCTACAACTGTGATATGTGGCTTGTTCATTAAAAAAAAAAATTAAGAACTGTTTTCAAAGCCTTGGCATCTCCCTTGAGATAATTTAGAGACACAGTGTAGACCTGCATAATCTAAATCTGTGGTCACTGCATGAGATCAATGAGGAAGTCTGTTCATCTGGCAGACATTTATTAGGTGTCTATACTGTGCATGATGCTGGTGATATGGTGATGTTCAGTCACACAGAGTCCTTGCCCACATGGAACTTAGGTGCTATGCAGGAGAGAAAGGCAGTGCACTAATAAACCAAGTCAATCATTTCCAATGGTAGTGACTTCCAGTAGGAGTATGGCACAAGGTGATGTAAGAGAGTGATGAGAGGCTACTTAGCTCAGGTAGTCAGGGAGGGCCTCTCTGAAGAGGGGGCCTTTGAGCTGAGAGTTGAGTGACAAGCAACCAACTATGTAAAGATCTGAGGGGAGAGCATCCCAGGCACAGAGGTACAGTCAGTGCAAAGCACCAAGTTGGGAATGAGCTTGGTAAGTTCAGGGAATAGCAAGTCCGTGGACAACAGAGGGAGTCAAGGTAAGAGAGCTGAGTAGAGGCCAGTTCATGTAGACACTTGGAGACCATGGAAAGAGTTTGGATTTTATTCTATTAATAGACTGATTTTTTGTCGATTAACAAATTGATGTTTGAATCCAGGAAAGGTGATAGATTATGGTCATGTTTACTGTTTTGTTGTCAAAACATAATTTTTAAGCATCAGATAAATGCCATTTTGATGAAAGTAATAATATCCTTACTGTAAGTTACGGGGTCTCTTTAAAAGAGTCGTGGCAATCTGGTATAATGATCACAGGGTTCAAGTTTCAGCTCTGAGATTTCCCCCGCTGTCTGACCTTGGGCAGCTCATCTACTATTTCTGAGCCTCTGTTTCCTTATCTGCACAGTGAGGTAATATTTGACTCACAGGGCTGTTGTGAAGATGGAAAGTGATAATGCCACACACACAAAAAAGTATTTTATAAATTGCCAGGTGGTATGCACAGGAAACTGTATTATTCCACTGAGAACTCACCACTTAGGCACCCCTTTTTAATTAGGACCTTAGATTGCACCTAAGGGGAAAAAAATGCCCACTAGAGACCTGACCGGGGGTGGGGAGGAGGAAGATACCTAAACTGATTATCTAACACCTACCTCATGCCCTGAGGACCTCTAGCAGCCCTTCTTTCAAAGGTCCCCAGGCACCTGACAGCACCCTTTACCTTTAAAGACCCACTTAAAGCAGAAAATGCCAGCCTTGCAATGGCCTCCCTGTTGGGGTGGGAGGGACCTTTCCGGGGCGGGCCTATGAAAGCGTTGAAGTGCACCTAGGTCAGCCTTCCTGGAGCCAATCAGCATGGAGGTGTTTGGAGCTCTCCAAGGTCCTGACCAGCGGGGACTCCCAGAATGTTGCAGTCACTTCAGTAGAGCTCTCCAGTTGCATTGTTTTAGAATTGGACTGTGGTTACCACATCTGGACCAAGAACAAGTACCTGGAAAAATAACCACATTTGGGATCAGGCAGACCTGGATTAAAGCCCCCAACCAGCTGGTGACCTTAACTACTAAAACCTCCATTTCCTCATCTGTAAAATGGAAATAGTGATGCCTGTTTCTTATTGACTGTGTGAGTTAATGTGCTAAAGCACTGAAAGAACCTAATACAATGCCACACAGATACAGATGATCATTAATAAGTGTTTCTCTGCCCAGGTCAGAACTTTGGTTGTGAGAATAGGGACTCTGGGTTCCCTCAGACCTAGTTTAAACCCTAACTCTTTTTCCTCCTGGCTGTGTGAGTGACTAAGCCTCTCTAAGTTTCAATTTATTCACCTGTGAAATGGGACTAATCCTGCGTATTTAATAGGGTCTAATAGCTAGAATAATAGCTAGTAAGCACGAAATGAAGACTTGTGGATTTATACTGAAATTTTAGGTGACCTTCCTTTCCTCTTCTTTTTAAAATAGAATTGAATTTGAAATCCATCTCTAACCTGACAGCACGTTTATGATGTTGTCCTGAACCCCGTTAAAAGGGGGCAGGCAGTAAATGAAAGCAAATGGTCGTGTGACAGTGTGAAATGAAATGAAATTTGACCTGTGTTTAAGTTGATCAGATATAACCACTATGGGAGCACCATAACTTTTAGGCAGAGTCTAAGGTACGTGAACAAGAAGTTTCATGGTTGCAATCCCAAGAGAAAGACCTGTTCTTGGAAGGAACAGAGCCCTTGGGGTGTAAGAGGGAAGATGTCCATGAGGTTTTTGCTAAATTTTTCATACTCACAGGGAAAGAAGAACAAAAGTGTGTGCCTCTGAGTACCTGAAACTTTTCCAACAGAAAAGCACAAAGAGAGGGGTGGACAGAGAGTCCCTGTGGAACAGAGAGAAAATTTAAAGTACATGGATATGAGAGTCACCCAAGCTTGACTTCCACTGCCTGTTCTACCACCTAGCTGGGTGGCTTTATTTATGTTTAATTTTTAATTATGGAGAATTTCAAACTTATCAAAAATAGAACTGTATGGTAAACACCTGTATACTCATTAGCCAGCTTCAATAATTACCATCCATTGATTAGTCTTGTATCATCTCTCCCCTATCCATTTCCCTTCCTCCTGTGTTGTAATGAAGGAAATCAGCAGGATGGCAGTAAGTTTTCACCTCTCTGAGCCTAGTTTCTTCATCTGTAAATCAGGGATGATAGTAGCATCAAAAGCACAGGGTGTCTGGAAAGATGAAGAAAGAAGGAAAATCATGACAGTGGTTGTTCTAAGTGTCTGAGTTTCCCCTTCTTCCCAGCCTCCCACCTGGTTAAGCAGGTGGGCTTCAGATTCACTTCTCTGCATTGGGGTTTTCTGATCTTCCTCCCACTAAAATTTGACCTCTGCATGCACTCATCTTCTGGAATTTGGCCCCCATTATTCTAGCAGCCCTTTACCTTTGGGACTTGAGGTTGCCCCTAAAATCCTTTGGTCTACCTAGATGCAAAGCTGATTAAAATGCCATAGATTCGAAGAAAAATTGGGTTTCTAGCACACTAGTTAAATGGCCTTCACCAGTGCAAGCTTAACCTTATTTATCTGGAATAGTACCAAGTTCATGTCATGAAGTACTTTGCAAAATTTAAGCTGTGAGGGCAGTTGCAATGCCTGATACTCTGCTATCCATCCCCTTCAGAGTAAGCATTGTAGAAGGAGATTGTAGCCATCAAGGAAAACAGAGAAATGTTTCAAGAGGATAAAGCTGAGATCAAAAGAGGGTATGTTTTTAAGACAGCAGAGCACAGCTTGCTTGAAGCTGATGGGAATGATCAGTAGAGAGGGAACAAAAGGGAAGATTGAGTGGAACAGGGGTACCCACTGGAATGAGTCTTGTATGAGGCTTCACTGCCAGTGGGCCCCTGGTCACAGAGGTCTTGGGGACCTGCAGGTATGTTTGAATCTTCTCCTGAAATTGGTGTGGCCATCAGAGAGGTTTGAGCAGGGGAAGTAACATGGTCATGCCAGCTGTGTGGAGGATGGATTGGTGAGGGCAGGACTGCTTCAGGAGACCCATTGAGAGGGTTTGGGGAATATTCGGTAAGGACCGAATATTCGGTAAGGGCCCCTGTATCTGCTCCTCACTGCATCCCCAGTACCTGGCATATCCTGAGGATTGAGTTATACATTCATGGATGGAGCATGTGCTCAGATAAACAATATGTGGACCAGGATTTGTAAACTCACATGCTGATAGGAACCAAGCAGTTTGTATAAATAAGGTAAGAGGGACAGATGTGATACAACATGGAGTGGTGGGGACTGTGGCAATCTAGAGGCACATGCCCTCTCTAAAAATCTCAACAGCTACTCAGCCCCAGCCCACTGCTGCCCAGCAGACCCAACGTTGCCAGAATTATCAAGAGGATCCAGAAGCTTAGATTTTTATGTGAACTCACCCAGTCTTAAACCAGAGTGATCCAAAAGAAATACAATTCATGCCACAAAGGGAATTTTACATTTTCTAATAGCCACATTAAGAGAAATAAGATGAAACAGGTAAAATTGATTTTAATGATATATTTTAGTTAACCAAATACATCTAAAATAGTACTTCAACATGTAATTGATACAAAAAAATAAGAAATTTTATATTTTCTTTTTTTCATGCTGAGTCTTTGAAATCTGGTGTGTGTTTTCCACTTACAGCACACCTGAGGCAGGACTAGTCGCATTTCAAGTGCTTAGCATCCGTATTGGCTCCAGCTACCTTCTTGGACAGTACAACTTAAACATTGGCTCTGATTTTTTTTAAATAGTGAGGGTCAAACAGAAGATGGCTCTAGTCCTCAGTGACCGTCTTGTGGGCCCTGGAATAGAGTAACTTGCCTGCAGCTCCAGTCAGTCCTCCTAGTTGGCATTCCTGTACCCAGGCCTGGTTGGCACCTCCCTCATTCTCCCATCCTGGCTGAGCTGTCTGCCAAGGAGCTACACCAGGGATAATGAGGTGCTTTTGGGCTTTCAGCAGGAAGCCCATCTTGCCTGGTGTTACCACTCCACATCTTATGAAGTGTGGGGACCAGGGGGTGGGAGCCCCAAAGCTAAGCCTTCATGTCAGCAAACATGGACAGCTGGTCATTGAAACCTGGTCCTCAGTCCCTAAGTCTCAGGCATGTGCACAGGTGCCCATGCTTCAGACTTTCTTTCCTGAGGCCAAAGTTGTGAGCACAGCTGCCCCTCCCTCAGCTTCAGCTATTTCAACTGGGGAGGAAGGATGCATCGGGGCTTTGGCAGGAGAACCCTTTGCTCCTATGGCCCTGGGCAGATCTGAAGGAAGTCCCACAGTAATGACGGGGCAGAGTGGATCCAATAACAGCTCTGCCCTCCCTCTCTACCTTGGGGTAGAAAAGGTTGGGCTGTTAGGGAGAGGTGAGGACCCATCAGTCCTGGGTAATCCAGAGAATGAAGGAATGGTACAGGGGGTGGTCTTAGAACATCAGGCCAAGAACATTCTAGAAGGGTTTTTTTTTTGTCTTTTTAAAAATTAAGGTATACTTTTTATACAGTAAAATTCATCTTTTTTAGTATAAAATTTTGTGAGTTTGGACAAATGCATACAGTCATGTAACCATCACTCTATTTTTTTTTCTTTTTCTTTTTTTTTTAAAATGTTTATTTATTTCTGAGAGAGAGAGTGAGACAAAGCGTGAGTGGGGGAGGGCCAGAGAGAGGGAGACACAGAATCGGAAGCAGGCTCCAGGCTCCGAGCTGTCAGCACAGAGCCTGATGCGGGGCTCGAACTCACGGACTGCGAGATCATGACCTGAGCCGAAGTTGGACGCCCAACCGACTGAGCCACCCAGGCGCCCCCATGTAACCATCACTCTAGTCAAAGTATAGAGCAATTCCATCACCCCCAAAATTTCCCCTCGTCACTTGGTAGTCAACCCCACTGCAAGTCCTCAGCAACCATTCATCTATTGATTTGCCTTTTCCATTTCACCATCTGGATGGAATCAAAAAGTACAAACCCTGTGCATCTGGCTTTTTTCACTGCCCATCATGCATTTGAGATTCTGTCACATGTATCAGTAGTTCCTTCCATTTCATTGCTGAGTAGTATTCCATAGCCAGGATGCTCCAGAGGTCACTTCTCCAGTTATTCAATCATCTATTGAGAAGCATTAGGTTTCTTTTCAGTTTTTGGAACTATGAATAAAGCTACCTTATTCTTATATGAACATGAGTTTTTATTTCTCCTGGGTAAATACCTAAGAGTGAGATTGCTGAGGTGTATGATAGACTTACGTGTAATTTTATAGGGCAATGCCCAGCTCTTTTTCTGAGTGGGTGTCCCAGTTTTCATTCCCACCAGCAATGGATGAGAGCCCCAGTTGTCCCACATCCTCACCGGCACCTGATATGCTGTCATTGTACCTCTCCTCTACTCTAGCATGCCTCTCTTGGCAATCACTCCTGACCCCATATGCCTCCTTTGATGGTCTGTAAGCCCCCAAGGGGCCATGCCCTAGTCATTTCTATACCTTCAGGCCTAGGACATACCCAACCAAAGAGCAAGGCAGCAAGTATTTGAGCTCCTGCTGCAAGCAAGGCTGACTCTCTTGCTGACCCCCGAAGGACTTCTTGTCTTCCTTAGATGCCAGTGTCTTCTCTGGACTACTCTTCTCATCCCCCAGAGAGGAAGCTGCTTACAAATGGGGGTGGCCAGAGGTCAGAGGACTGAGCCAGACTTGTACAGCTCTGCCAGCTGCACCTAAAAAGGGAGCCCATCCTGACCATCCCAACCCCTAGATCCTGACATCATCTCAAAGCCACAGGCACACCACCCCCAGGTCTGTGGGGTTTGTTCCCTCCTTCCTGCCCCAATTCATTACCAGAAATCAGGATCTGGGAAATGCTACTGACTCCCAAATCCTCCTAATGTCAGTATATAGGCCTACGAGGCATTGTTGGCCATGGAAATCTCTTGGGGAATCCAGCTGGACTTGAAATCTAACAGGAGAGGTTACTTATAGCCGGGTCTACTTCTAGTTCTTTTCTTCTTAACAGTAATTTCCAATCACTTAACCTCTCTGAGTTTCACTTTATTTCTCTGTAAAAATGGGCATAAAAAGTATCTCTACCTCTTAAGACTGTGGTAGAGATATAGTGAAATACCACTCGTGGCTCACTCAGCAGGGAAGCCCTGACGGAGGTGCTCAGGGAGTGCTGGGGAGAGCAGTTTTCATGAAGCACCTTTCTCCCTCGGCCTCCATCTCAGTTGAGTCTCACCATGGCCCTTAGGTAATGGTGCCCAAATCCCCTTAGAACATTCACACCAGAGGGTTACCAGCTTCACCTTCTCCCAGCTTTAGTTTCCACATCTGTAGAATGGGAATGTTGAGCAAAATGGTCTCCACACTAGCCCTCTCTACTCGAAATATCTTTCCCTTCCAGGTTCCATTTGCCCCTTACTTTTGGTAGCTAAGGGTATGAGCAGGTACAGGGAGATGATTTGGGGGTTTGGCACCTGATATAGCCAAGAGGTATGTGGCTCAAGATCTTTTCCTCCAGAAATCCATGGCAATGCTGGTGGCAGTTAGCCTGGATGAGACAAGCCAGAGTTAGGTAGAGCAGGCTCCCTTGGATTCTTAGCTCTGACTTCGAATCAAAGTGAAGTATACAACCTCAGTACCTGACAGTAGTGATGGCAGGTATGAATTGTGGAACAGGGAGCCATTAGAAATGTGTCTAGGAATGTGGAAATGGGTTCACAAATAGTAGTGAGCAGTAACTCCTGGGCATCCAAGGCAAGGGACAGTGTGATCATCTGTACACATCTGGCTTCCCTTCTAGACCAGCAGGTCTCAGTGGGGTGATTTTTTCCCATCCCTCTCCACCTGGTTAGGGGTTAGGGTTAGGGTTACTATATCTGGAGACATTTACCATGTCTGGAGACACTACTGATTGTCATGACTGGGGAGGAGCTACTGGCATCTAGTGGATAGAGGCCAATGTACATGGCAACCCCCACAGCAGGGAATTATGCAGCCCAAACTGTCCATAGTGCCATGGTTGAGAATCCTGCCCTGATCCAGGATTTCATAGGAGCCCAGTGCCTGTCACTGTGCCTGGAATACAGCAAACATGCACCATGTCATTTTTGATTAAATGAATCTGGAAAAAAATGCATTTGTACTATGGGTAAGTAAGTCTGACAGAGAATATTCCTAAATGTACCAGTGGCATGGTTGGATTACTGAAGATGCTTATTTTCCTTTGTTTATCTGTATTTTTAAAGTTCCCCACTATGGATTTGTATTGCTTACATAATAAAAACTTTTTTTAGGGAAGGAAAAAGAGAATAATGGCAGGAAGACATAAAAAGCATACTGGATAAATACAGTAATTAAGTGCATTCATTCATTTAAGCAATATCTCTTGACCCCTCAGTAAATGCTGGGCATGGTTCTAGGCACTGGAAACAGAACAGTGGGGGGGAAAAATAGATTAAGTTGCCCTCTTGGGGCTTACTTTGTAGCAGAAAGGGACAACAGAGGACTAAACAAATATAATATCTGTAATACAACAAAACAGCTGGTGGTGAGAAGTGCCAAGAAGAAGCTAAAGCAGGGTCAGGGCTTTGTGTGATGAAGAATAGATCAGTGGAGACCTCACAGACAGGTGACTTCTGAGTAGGGACTTGAGAGGCTGGGAGCAGGACGTGACAAATGGAGCATATGTGGATGTCGTGTGTGTTTAAGGCGGAGAAATGCACCACCCCGCTCTAGAAGTTCTCCGTCAAGCTTTTGAGAAATGGCAAGAATTCTTATTTTGGAAGTGCAATCCATCAAAATGCTTCCTCTGACACCTCTGAGAAGAGGCCGAAGGCGGGATTCTGGCCAGTGCCCGCCTCTGAGAAGGCCGGGAAGGATGCACAGGCAGTTAAAGACTGGACCTTCAAGAAGAGGAAAAGGTTCTCTCAAGGAGCCTCATGGCTTCTCTTTCTACAGAGGCAGCCTTGGGTTCAATTCCAACCAATTGCCAGCCATGTGTACTTGAGAATGTTGCTTAAACTCTCTGTGCCTCAGCTTTCTCATCTGCAAAATGGCCACAGTAACGCCTGTCCCACTGGGGTGATGGAGACCCAGCTGAGATGATATTAGGAAAGCTCTGGCATAGACCCTGGCACAGAGGTACTAAAAGTGTGCCCTTCCTCCCTCGTCTTCCCTGTTCTTGGCATCCTTTTCTTGTTCAAGTTAATAACTGAGTTAAGGGACCCCACGTTACAGGAAAGAAAATGAAGGAAAATGAAGTCTCCAATACCGCTTTTTTCAATAGTGGCAGCATAAGAACATAACTGGGCAAAAGTGATAACATCGTGGTTTTAATCAGAAGCAAACAAATTTGTCTTCTCTAAAAATATCTTTGACTATTAAAAATGACCACTAAGGGGATAACACCATGGGAGGAGGAAACAACCTGAGCAAAGGTACTGAGTGAGTCAGTAAGTCGGCAGGTGTTTATTGAGTCCCTGCTATTTTCTGGGCATAGTTCTAGATGTCAGAGATGGTCCAGTAAACTGAACAGAGAGGATGGAGGGTCTCTGTGCTCATGAAGCTTATGCTCTTGTGGCAGGACAGAAACAGGCATTAAACATATAAACAAGCTAGTTTTAAGGTCATTGCAAAGCAGTGATGTGATAGAAAGTGAATGGGAGGCAGCATTAGGTGAGGTGTAAGGGAAGGCTTGAGTTGGATTGGAATCATGGGGGGGATGTAGGTACGTGTCTGGGGAAAACGCGTTCTGGGTAGAGGAGACAGCAAGTGCAAAGGCCTTGAGACAGGAGCAGACTTGCATGTTGGTGAAACAAAAAGAAGGCAGGTATAGAGCGTGATTGAAGAGAACAGACAGAGAAGAAGCTGGAGAGGCCGGCAGAGCCAGATCATGCAGGGTCTTGCAAGCCAGAGAACGGAGCCTGCACTGGATTCTAGTTCCAGTGCACACCGTCGAAAGGGATTTGAGCAGGGAAGTGACCTGATCCGGTCTGTGCTTTGCACACACCCGTTCTGGCTGCTCCGTGGGAACCAAGCTACAGCCAGTGGGTGTACAAGGGGGAGAGAATTGCAACAGACAGTGGTGGCTTGGACCTGAGTGCAGCCGGGGAGGAGGTGGAAAGGCTCAGATTTGGGATAAATTTGGAGATAGCACCAGTAGGGTTTGCCAAGGGATTGGATGCAAGGGCTGAGGGAACGAGAGCAATCAAGGATGGCTCCCTGATTTCTTTCCCAAGCAATTGGGAAGGTGGTGGCCATTTGCCAAGGTGGAGAGCTCAAGGGAGAAGGATTGGTGGGGTGGAATCAGGCCGCCCTTAGGATGTCTGTTAGAGATCACAGCCGTGGCACTGAGTAGGCAGGTGGATATGTGTGCCTGGAATCAGGGATGAGGGCTGGGAAATGGTGGAATAGAAAGATTAGAGCCTTAAGATTGCCCAGAATGAAAAGTAATTAATAAGGAGTTAAGGTGGGACGTTCAGGGAATACAGCCTCTGGGAGATGTGGTTGTGAAGACATTATGTGAATATTAGCCATAAGCAGAATGCCCCTTTCTGCCTGGAGAGAGTGGCTCACTTGGCTCCGAACAGTTTTTCAGGACCTCTGGGTCCAAAAGGGCCCTTGCGTGTCAGGATGCTCTAGAGAATTCCAGGATATCACTTGGAGAGCCCCCAAGGTTGTATTTGGACACCTGTGGGCTATGTCATCACCAACAGAAGAGGAACAAGAAAGATCTCTAGACAAAACTCTGGATTCAAACCTCACGGCCTCGGAATTCAAACCTCAAGGGATGAGCTGGACTCCATGACCCTCTTCCCTGCTTTGCCGCACCTCCTCCTACCATCAGACTCTGTGGGTGGAAATGCCACAGCAGCCTCCTTGATGCCTGTGGGTCCCCACCTTCCCCATCCCCTCAGGCTGGCCTGTGCCTCCCTCCTGCTGGTGGCGTGCCTCTCTCTGGGTCTTCTCACTGTTTCTTCTCACCTCCTTCTGCCCAGCCAGCTCCTACTCTTTCCTCCAGATCAAGCTTGAGGTTCCCTTTCTAGCAAGTCCCTTGCCTAAGAACCAGCGTCCGGCCAGACTCTCTGCGGCAGGGAGGCAGTGGCTGTGTCTGTCTTGTTTGCTGTGATGTTCTCAGGGCCTGGCAAGTAGCGGGCACTCGGCCATTGATTGCTGTCCTATATCCTGTGGAGCTGTCCTCAGGACCCTGGACACTGCTGCTCTGTTGGGTGTCCAGCATGTGCCGAGATATTGCTGGTGACCAAGGCTTGGTGACCCTCATAGCTCCGCGACACAACACTGCTTTCACATTCATGCCTGCCTCTCAGAGTGGAAGAGAGGGCACTATTTGGAGGCAAAATACCCATGTAAGTCTGAACACCACCAGATAACAAATCCTGCTCATCTTGCAACTTCCTCAGGCCTCAGTTTCCCTATCTGTAAATTGGGAATTATTGATCCCCTTAGAGGAGAGAGGGAATGAGATCACAATTTGCAAAGCTGCCTGATGTTGTTTCTGAAACCTGTTTAAAACAGCTTGTAACTTCTGTAGTCAGCCACCTGAAATAAGAAGTGCCTGAATGCAGTATGCGGACTTGGCAGGGAACGTAAGACCCCAGCACTCTCTCACTGCAAAGAACCAAAATATGCTGAGGTTGGGGGGAAATGGGGCTTCGGTCAAGGATTCAGCTTCTCCTTTATGAGGCACTGTTTGGATATGTTGCAGAGTGGCAAACATGCCTTAAGCATTTTCTTGGCGGTTGAGGAGGTGCTGAAAGAAATAATTCATCAGTGGGCCGGTTCTCCACTATTGGTTGTTCCTTAAACACTAGACACAGACATTTTGCTGCAACTCCAAGTATCGATCAAAATGCAATCCCTCCCAGCCACGGAACTTGGGAGAGACAGGGCCGAGATATCCATCCAGCCTCCTTGCAGGGGCTCTAAGGCATGGTCTGACACCACACACTCCTTTTGCCCGGCAGTCCAGCAGACGGAGGTGCCAAGAAGAAATGCACAAGAACCGTTTGAAAGAAAGAAAAGGCAGCAAGCATGCACTTGCAGATTTTCTGGAGATTGAGGGTCATTGAGGCAAAGCTGGTGATTGTGACTATTCATTAGACATTTATGACATGCCTACTGTGTGCCAGCCTCAGTGCCAGGACAGAACGGCAAGGTTGAACAATCCAAGGGCCACCCTTCATATAAAAAGCAGTATGTGAATGGCACTGACTAGAGTTGGGCGGGGCTTCCCATTGCTCCCCGAGTGCCTGTGCCCACCCTATGCCGGCTACCCATCACCTCTTCCTGGGGGTTCTGGAGGGGGCCTCTGCATGGGTCTCTGTGTCATGTATGGTCTGGCCCTACCACTGCATCTCAGCCAGTCAACATTACCCATTCCGCTCCAGTCTTCTGTCAGGTCTAAAATCACCGGGTTCCACCATGCCATTAGGACTTCACACATGCTATTTCTTCTGCCTCCAACACTCTTCCCCGGATCTTCCAGGACTAACTCCTCATTCCGTGCTCAGCTCAAAAGTCACCACCTGGGAAGCCCTTCCTACCTGAACATCCTCACCGCCCCCCGCCCTCCACCCCCGCCACACACACAGGAGTCCCATTTTCTTGTTTATTTTCTCAAAAGCACATGTAACTCTCTGGAACAATCTCATTGGCTTGTTTGTTCATTTCCACGTTTGTTATCACTCCAATGGAATATAAGCCCTGGAACTGAGGCCCCAACCCTATGTCCACAGTGCAGCAGGTGTCCCTGTGTGTTGAATGAAAGAAGACACAGCACCTCTCCCTCTGAGAACCCCCAGTCTAGAGGGGAGCAGACCAACAGTTATCAACTTCAAGGTTGATCAACGACCTGCAAAATCCCTTTCCAGCTCAGCCACAGATGCCCATAGCAGCCCCTGCAACAACTCTGGCCGGTACCCCTCCCCAAAGCCCTGGCCCCAAAGAAAACAGTGACCCCAAAACTAAGGATTTCTCCCTGGACCTGGTTGCCCCACACAATACTGCTTTGGAACAGGGAAGGTATTTTTAAATGTTCTTGCAAGTGCCCAAGTGTGTCTTGTTAAAAATAAGGTTTATGTTCATTGAAATGCCGTTCAGGTTCGCCATTCTGTGGCAGTGTTTAAATTAACCACATTGTGCACCGAGTGAATTCCGAACAGCATGTGAATCATTCGGGGCGAAAAAGTTAGGAGTTGATATTTGCTGAAGTTGGATCTTATTTGTGCTCTGTATTTACCTAACAAACGCTTCTCTAGCGCTTACTTCGTGCTGGGCACTGTTCGATGTGCTTCGCAAATATCAGTGCCTTTTAGCCCTCACACAAGCCCATAGCATTCCCGGTTGTACAGTTGAGGAAATCAAGGCATGGATTTAAATCACTTGCACAAGTTCGTATGGTTTGTGCCCTGGAGGGAGTTTTTTGCCAACGTTTTGGCCACAGGGAAAACCTCGCTGATAATCCACTCTGCCAAAAGCCACCCAGCTCTCGTCTGTGTCCTTTTTAGGAAATTAGGAATTCCTTGTATTGCCTAGGTAAGGAGTTTCCTGCAACACTGCCCTTCTCCTGTCTGTGCATTTGGCAGCCTTTGAGGCCCTGCAAATAAATTGCCCTTCAGCATCCTTTTAAGAATGTCCTCCTGTGGTTCCCTGTTAACCCAGCTTTAAGCCAGCCTTCCCCAGCTGGCTCGTGCCCCTGCCTTGTCCCAGTTATCTGGTCCACCCTTCCGGATTTCCTTCATGTACTCTTCCAGATTTCTCACCTCCCCCCATCCGGCTAAACTCCTCTCCCTAAATGACTCAGCTCAGATTCCGCCTCTTCCAAGAGCCTTCTGGGCTCCTCTGGCCCCATTTACCCTCATCTACAGAACTTCTCTTGTGCTTATAGAATCTACTTGCAACTTTCAAGCCAGTTTCACTGTGTTTGTCTTGTGTTTGCAGTTAGAGTCTGTTCCTGGAATATAGGACATTGGTGGACTCAAATCCCCTGTCTACTGGTTACATGACCTTGGGCAAGTCCTTTGGTGTCTGTGCCTTGGTTTCCACCTCCACAAAATGGGCATAACAGTGGTTCCCAAGTTCCTATTGGGTTGTTTTTTAAAAAATTGTTTTAAATGTTTATTACTTATTTTCGAGAGAGACAGACAGAGACAGAGTGCTAGCAGGGGAGGGGCAGAGAGAGAGGGAGACACAGAATCTGAAGTAGGCTTCAGGTTCCGAGCTGACAGCACAGAGCCCGACGCGGGGCCATCATGACTTGAGAGGAAGTTGGATGCTTAACCAACTGAGTCACTCAGGCGCCCCTATAGGGTTGTTCTGAAGACATAACAAAATAATATGTGTAAAATCTCATAGTCTACACTTAATCTATGGCAGAGGTCAGCAATCTTCGGTTAAAGAGCCAGATAAGAGGTATTTTAGGCTTTGAGGGTCAGATGATTTCTGTTGTAGCTTTCCAACTCTGCTGTTGTAGTGTGTAAACAGCCATAGGCAATATGTAAATAAGTGCAAATAAAACTTTATTTACAAAATAGATGGCAGCCCTATTGGACCCACAGGCCTTAGTGTGCAGATGCCTGGTCAGTGGAGCAGTCTTTATTATGCTTATCTCTGAAATGCTGTAAAGGGGCAGAAAACAGAAAGTTCTCACTTCCCTCCCAGGCATAAATGTTTTGGGGGAAAGCAAGGCAGACAGGAGGGGGAAGGTGTTGGGTGGGGGAGATGCTGTGGATAGGGATAAAGCCCAAAGATAAGAATACAGAGGGTTGGGGCGCCTGGGTGGCGCAGTCGGTTAAGCGTCCGACTTCAGCCAGGTCACGATCTCGCGGTCCGTGAGTTCGAGCCCCGCGTCAGGCTCTGGGCTGATGGCTCGGAGCCTGGAGCCTGTTTCCGATTCTGTGTCTCCCTCTCTCTCTGCCCCTCCCCCGTTCATGCTCTGTCTCTCTCTGTCCCAAAAATAAATTTAAAAAAAACGTTGAAAAAAAAAAATAAAAAAAAATAAAAAGAATACAGAGGGTTGGGGGTGGAGGCTCCGTATGCAGGGATATCATGGGAGGGGCCAGATCAGGCTTACCTTGAATGCCACACTCATTCAGGGATTCACTGATTCCTTGTAACAAGTATTTACAGAGCACCTACTCTGTGCCACGCCGGTGCTGTGCGCTGAGGCCACAAGGAGAGCAAGGTACACCGAACCCCCTGCCCTCCCAGATGGCAGTGGAGGAGGGAAGCTGAGGCCCAGAGAGGCTAAGTGACTTCTCGAGGGCCACGTCGCTGATAAGTGTTCTTTGGTTTTCAGTGCTGCAGTGAGCCGACCACAGTTTGGGGTCACGCTGACCTGGTCCCACACCCTTGCCCACCAGCCCTTTCATCTTTGTGAGGCTCAGTTTCCCTGACTGTAACAGAAGGCCCACGATCCATGCTCCCCATTGATGCAGGATGTTTGGGACCTCGGCCCATCCTTGCTGTTAAAGCCCCGGGATTGTATCTTCCTGAGTCCCTGGGGCGTTTCTGTGACCGGGCTTCCCAGAACTGCTGCCTGACAGGGGGTGTTTGTTAGTGACTTTGTCACACTAACTAGTGACTTGTGCTGTTTGTGGAAGGGGACGGAGTGGGACAGCACTTTGGGACAGAATTTCTGGGTCTTCTGAGAAAGTCCCTGAGTGAAGGAAAGCTGTACAGACCACCCCCTCTTTGCCCCTCACGCAGCAGACCCCATTCCAGAGAACTTTCTTTATTCCCATTTTACAGAGCAAGAAACCAAGGCCTTGAGAGAATGAGACATACCCCCCACTAGACTTTGACTAATCCACAGCTGACGGAGAACCCACTAGGAGCTGGAAACATTCTCTTCTTTATTCTCAGAATAGCCCTGTGAGGTGGGGATGACCCTTCCCATCTGTCACGTGTGCTCATTCTCCTTCTCTCACTGAGACAGGAATTGCAGAGTAAAATCAATCTCAAGCATACGGCCAGATGAATTTCTACTCTGTTTATACCTGTGTGACCAATAACACCCAGATCCAGTTACGGCACACTGCCAGCTCTCCAGGGGGCTCCCTCAGGCTGCTTTCCAGGGGATCCTTCCTCACCCACTGGAGGCAACCACTGCTTTGACTTTTATCACCGTGGATAGGTTCTGCCTACTCTTGAACCTCATACCATGAGAAGTAAATAGTATGTTTTCGCTTGAATCTGGCTTCTTTCACTCAGCGTGTCTGTGAGATTCCTTTATGTTGTTGTAGGCATCAATGGGCCATTCTTTTTCGGTGCTGCTTAGTATTCCATCATATGAACCCATCACAAGTTGTTCATCTGTTCCCCTGTGAGGGCAGCTATTATGAATATTTAAGCTATTATAAATCGAGTCTCTGAATATTCATGACCTGTCTTTGGGTGGACATACATTTTCATTTCTCTTATTCGGAGTGGGATTGTTGGGCCATGGGGTATGTGTATTGTTTTCCCAGAAACTGTCAAAACATTTTCCCAAATGGCTGTCTCACCTCATGTTCTCACCAGCAGTGTATGAGAGTTCTTGTTGTTCCACACCCCCCATCAAACCTTTCATACAGTCCTTTTTATTTTACCACTTTGGTAGGTATATAATCATACCCATTTCATGGAAGCAGAAACTGAGGCTCAGAGATGCTGGGTCCTTTGCCCCAGACCATATAGCTTATTGATATTAGAGCAGAGACTCGGGCTCTGTGAGATTCTGAGACTGATGTGGTCAGAGTTCCAGGCAGAGAACTCAGGACAGAATCAGAATGGAAGAGGTGCTTTTAAATGTTTCAGAATATGAAGTGAATGGTTGAAAACCAGAACACTCATCAGTGGCAGTGACAGGCCAAGCCGGTGTTCATCCCCCTGTGGCACGCTGCCTTGGGTCCCCTCCAGCATCCCCAGGGAGAGCCCGGGCTCCCTGGTAACCCTGATCTTCCCAGATACACTGCCAGGAACACATCCCTATGAGCTTGCCAGGAAAGACTGTTCTTTTGTGAGCTGGCAGGACACAGTCTACATTCTGCAGCCCAGGGCTCTCTCGGAGTCCCCATCTCAGGGGCTGTGCTGTCCCCAAAGGCACCGATTGTTCCTCCCGGGAAAACAACCCATTCTGAGGTCGGGAGATTAATGAGGACGCCAGGGCTGCTGGAGACTCTTACTCAGCTCTGGCCCAGCCTTGGGTTTCTAGAGCCCCGTGTTCCCCTGGGTGTGCCTTGGGAATTAAGGCGGGGGCCTGGGACACCAAAAACCCTCTTCTCAACCAGCTCTGCTACTGTCTTGCTGGGTGATATCAGGGAAGCTGCCTTCCCTCTCTGAGCCCCTGTCAATGGGCATGAAATGGAGATACTGCTAAGAATCTAGGGAAGCTGGGCTGATGTGTCTGGGGCTCAAAGGCCTCTCTCAGTATCTCCTGGAATAATTTGGCAAGCTTGGCCACATTTTAGGGACCACCCAGCCCAGTGCTTCTCAAGTTCTGGACCCTCCCCCCAGTCCGTGTGTTTCCCTAAGTCACATTTTTAAAAACTTACACCTATCCTAACCAGGAACATAAAGGAACCACTGGCTTGAAGTGCCGTGCATATATTTTGCCAAGCAAATAATAAAATGAACACATTAGCTACTGACGTAAAGATGACCTCCCGTTACAGCAGCCTCCTGGCCAGCTCTTCGAATAGACTCCTGCCCTTTAAATAACCATCTGGTTGAACTCTACTAAGGTGAAATGTGTCCGGGAGCACAGGTGCCCGTGAGGAGGAGGACTGTAGGGCTACAGCAGGACTCCTCAGGCCCCGCCATTCCTCTGGTTCTGAGTCCATTGGCTCAAGGAAGTGAGCACGGGGTCTTACGCAGTCTGGAGACCAGGTTTGAGACTTCACTCTGCCAGCTGACTGTAGGGCCCGGGCAGAGCCTCAGCTTTCTCATCTGTGAAATGAGCATGTTAGCAGTCCTCAGGGTACAGAGCCCTGGTTCAGGGAAAATTAAACAACCCACAGGAAGGGCTTATTAAGTGATCACGTGTGCCTTATGGATGAGAGAAGGTTTAAGAATTTCCTACCTTGTTAGGAACCAAGCACATGGGGTCTAGAGTGTCCAGACCTTGAACTGTTTCCAGAGTTAGATTCTCCATCAAATAATCAGCCCTCCTCTACGTCATCCTAGAAGGCTGTTGATTTGGGCAAAATTCCCTGACAGGAGCTGCAGAAAGCCAGAGCCTCCCACCCAATTCCTCTAGAGGAAGGAGTGTTACAGTTCAGCCAGCCGGCGGCCCAGAGGAAATTCTCCCTCTCAAGTGCAGCACTCAAAACAAGGACCCTGTGTAAATCTTTCCCACCCTGCCTACCCCAGGCTGGTTCTGGCCTGCACATCTTCCTGAGTCAGCCTCTATGTACCACTGGCTTACTCAAGAACTTTCCCTAACTCCCCGACACCTCTTGGCTTCTAAACAGACCCTTCACCACAGACACAAAGCCCCAAAATACTTTCCCCCCTCCCTGCTCCCTCTAGAGACCCTCACATCCTGACCTGAGAAACTTGCTGTCTCCAGAACATTCCCTGAGCTTGCCCATCTCCAGGTCTGCTCCTGATGACCCCTTGTCCCTCTGGGTGGACCGTGCCTTTTCTTTCAGTTTCCACTAAGGCCTGCCTCTGTCGTGCCTGACATCCCTATCTCCACATCCCCCATAGCCACAGGGACACGTTCTTTTTTATCTCTGACTTTTACGTATGCATATATACCCCTCGTCCTCAGCTCTGATCTGCACTTACCACTTGCGTAGGGTGTGTGGGGGGAGGGGGTGGAGGGAACAGTCCCAGCTCCTGGCATTGGAACCACACTCTGCTTTTCCCAAACACCTCTTATGGTCATTGTCTCATTTCTGCCCCTTTGCCTCTGTTTTCTCATCTGCAGAATGGACATAACAGCAGGGCCCACAGGCTCAGCCCTTTCCCACTTTCCCCCAGGTACACCCTCTGCCAAGCAATTGTGGATTGTGGTTCGGATGGCTTTTTTTCTGGTGATGGAGCCTGAGTCAGGGGGCAGGGTGGAACCTATCCCTTACTCCAGCCCTCCCCACTCAGGGATTCCCCAGGGGGGACAAGCTATACTGTGACCCTAGTCACGGAGCAGTCAGGAGCTGGTGGCTTCACCAAGGAGTCGGAAATGCTCTTGTTTAGTCAGAGGCCTTGCGGACGCGAGGCAGGCCTAGGAGGCAAGTCAGCCAACCCCATGTGAGCTGGTGATAGGAGCTGTTCCCACCGTGCGCCCTACAAGCCCCCCCCCCGACCCCAGATCTCCCACACCCACACATCCTCCCCTGGCCCCCCAACTGTCCCACCCCCTGAGTGATCTGTCCCCCCTTCGCATCCTGCTGAGACCTGTTTATTCTTTGAAAATTAATATTGTAAGTGTCATCAGCTTCCTTACATTCATGACCTAATTTAATCTTAAAAACATGATGCAAAGTAGATAGTATTTTTAAATATCTTTTGTCCACGTTATGCAAGTTGTATAGGTATAGTGAAAACCAAAGAGAAATTAGAAAGTTAGAGACAAGGAAAAATAAGAAAATACCACTCACCCAAAATATCGCACCCTTTCTCACTTGAGAAACTGAGGCTCAGGCACACAGAACGACTCATTTAATGTCACACAGCTGGCAAGTCCCAGAGCTGGGGTTCGGAATGGGTCTCTCTGATTGTTTTCTATGATCCCACACTGCCCTAATTTCAAACTACTTGTCTAAAAGATTTAAAAATTTTTTTTTAACGTTTATTTTTTATTTTTGAGACAGAGAGAGATCGAGCATGAACGGGGGAGGGTCAGAGAGAGACGGAGACACAAAATCTGAAGCAGGCTCCAGGCTCTGAGCTGTCAGCACAGAGCCCGATGCGGGGCTCAAACCCACGAACCGTGAGATCATGACCTGAGCCGAAGTCGGACACCCAACTGACCGAGCCACCCAGGCGCCCCTAAAAGATTTAAAAAGTGGTAATTCAACGTTATAGAAAGTTCTCAGGGTAGAAGGAGAAAATATCACCACAGTCCTATTTTGTATTCTCTTCTGCCCCTCCCTTTTTTTTTGCATTCTGCTATGACACAGATATGATTATGAAGCATGATCAATTTTATATGATTATTTTGATTCACCCTGATATTTATTTTGATCCATAACATGGGGATGATAGTGCCGCCCACCCCCCTTCTGCCTCCACCTCCCCATACTGTGAAGCCTCCTTCACCAGCAACGGCACAGTTCCAGTCAGGAATGTGGTCACCTCAAGTCAGAAGAGCTAGTGCTTACCAAGTGTGTGCTCTGTGCCAGGCACTGTGCTAAGTTTTTCACACATTCTCTCCTCTCCTCTCGGGGACCTGATGCTGTTACCTTGGCCCTTTCACAGGAGGGGCAGGCACTTGCCAGACCCCAGGAGATCCTGAATCCGGACAGTCTGGCTCCAGAGCCCCACACCCTCAGCCCCCTCACTGGGTGTGTGAGAGTGAGAGCTGAGATGGCAGTGCTGCCCGGGGTATCAGAACGTCTGCCCAGAAATGGCGCAGGCAAGCTGGGCCCTTCCATAGCATCCAGCAGGGCCTGGGGGGAGGAAGAGCTGGTGCCCAGATGGCTGGCACCCACCGGCTCAGGGAGCCAGGGTGGTCTGATGTGCTGGGCGAAAATTTGCCAAAAGGCACAGCTGGGGGTGAGGGCAGTGCTAGAGGCCCACCCTAGAAGGAAGGATGAAGGACGAGTCAATAGAAAGAAAGGTCGATATGGGCAAAGCCCCTTGCCTACTTGCTCTGAGAATGCCTGCATCCAGGCAGAGGACTGGGCGATTCTGCCCTAGGGAAACTCACTGGCTCCCAAAGAAACACCCATAGATATTGCTATGTTGGGGCCTCCCATTGCACAGCCCATCTCAGCCACCTTCCATGAAGCCTACCCTTCACTGATCACCCCCACAGAGCTCCCAGTCAGCTGCATAGTGCTTCTCCCCTAAATGGAAATAGACCTCCAGGCTCTCTCAGCAGGTGTCTGAAGGAAACAGAAACCAGAACGGGAGGAAAACACTGAGAGAAAATAGAGATGATACAGGAAGCAGAAGATGACTTCCCAAAGCCAGTGTAATTAACATCTCAGAGAAAGAAGTTACTGCATCATGAAATGGAGAAGCAATAAAAGGGCTATTGGTGGGGTGCCTGGGCGTCTCAGTCGGTTGAGCGTTTGACTTTGGCTCGGGTCATGATCTCCTGGTTCACGAGTTTGAGCCCTCCATCCAGCTCTGCGTTGACAGCTCGGAGCTTGAAGCCTGCTTCGGATTCTGTGTCTCCCTCTCTCTCTGCCCCTCCCCCACTCATTCTCTCTCTCTCTCTCTCTCTCTCTCTCTCTCTCTCTGTCTGTCTCTCAAAAAATAAATAAGCATTAAAAAAATTTTTTTTAAACTGGCTATTGGGAGAAAAAAAGAGAACTCTTGGAAACGAATGTTTTAAAGTTGCAGAAACGAATATTTCAGTAGAACTTGTAATGGGGGTAAACAGGCAGGATCTGGCTGCTGAACAGGTGTTTGGGGAAGTGCTGGTAAAAGAATAGAAGAGGCTTCTGGGTTTGAGGAAGTAGGGCTGGGCAGAGCCCATATTTGCTGAGCTGGCAACT
The DNA here is from genome assembly GCF_046562875.1 of Panthera onca. Lineage (NCBI taxonomy): Eukaryota > Metazoa > Chordata > Mammalia > Carnivora > Felidae > Panthera > Panthera onca. The sequence continues at coordinate 52,037,923 of NC_138340.1, read as the reverse complement.
CAAGGAGGAAAAGCAGGTTATGGGAGGTCAGTAATGGATTCATTTTACGTAAGTTGGGCTGTAGAGAAACCCACCAGCAACGAAGCACAGGGTTTCCACCCAGTGGGAGGAAGTGGTGATTCTCAGAGTTTGGAGTCTAGCACCTCATAGGACATCAGCCAGCTTTTTTCAAAGCAAAACCCCCAACCCAGCCTCTAAAATGCTTGTTGACAATACAGAGTCCCAGGCCTGACAGATCAAAGCCCGGGGGCAGGATTGTGCATTTCAACAAGCTCCCTGGAGTCCGATGCAGACCAGAGTTTGAAAGCTGCTGATCTCAGGAGTGGGTGATAGACAGTGATCCAGGGAAGAAATAGAGAAGTCAGGATAAAGGGAGCCAAGAGGAAATAGAGGTAGGTTTAAACCCAGGAGGGCACTCCTGTGTTATGCTCTGCCATCCTGGAGCGTTGAAATTATCATTCATTTCAAAATAGCAACAGCTCTTTGGTATTCAGCAGCAAAATCACTGATTCAGGAAGCAATTAACATAGACATTCAATCAATTATTCATTGCATCACTAATGTGTAGCAGTAATCAAATTGGCCTTTTAATATGTATTTTTCTTTTAATTAACCCTGTCCAAAACTGGAATAAAGATCCCATGAAGAAATGTATTCAGCTTAATTTAAAAAAGGAGGAGAAGGGAGGGAAAACCATTTTATCTCATCATCGTGTCAAAGGAAACTGCAAGCAGGAATTGCTTTGTGTGCTGGTTGATGTCTTGCTCACGTGGTTTGAGATGCACCAGGAATCCCCAAATCCTGTCTGCAGGTGCCTATTAGTGATTAGATGAAGCCTGTGTGTGACAGAATAGAAAGAGCACTGGGCTAGGAGTCAAGAAACCTAGCTTCAGTTTTAGATCTGCCACAAAGTTACTGAGTGACCTTGAGGTAGCCTCTCTCTGAGCCTCAGTTTCTCCCAACAAAGGGAGACTCTTTACTCGACAATCTTCTAGCTCTAACATTATTCTCCTTATGTCACCACTGCAAACACTGTTCGGCATATTAGTAGGAATGAGTTTGCGCCCCTTCTTTTAGGAAATGAGGCTCGAGGCACCAGGCGTAGTCACTTCAGAGCCATTCACCTGGGGGACTTAACTGATCACTTCTTGCAGTGTTGTTGGATAGCAGTTGCACCACAAACCTCCCGCTGCCTTCTAGTCATTGCTAACATTTCTCAAGCATTGCCTGTGTGCCTGACACTGTTTTCTTAGTGTTTTTTTTTAATGTGGTAAAATATACAATACATCAAATTTACCATTTTAACCATGTTTAAGTGTAAAGTTTGGTGACATTAAGTGTGTTCACACTGTTACACAACCATCACTACCACCCATCTGCAGAAGTTTTTCGTCTTCCCAAACTGAATTTTTTTTTTAGTAGGCTCTATGTCAGTGCAGATCCCAATGCTGGGCTTGAACTCACCACCCTGAGGTCATTACCTGAGCTGAGATCAAGAGTTGGACATTTAACCAATGGAGCTACCCAGGCACACCCCAAACTGAAACACTTAGCTAGAGTTTTTTGGTGGATTATTTTCATTGAATCCCCCCTGTGATTCTATGAAATAGTCTGTTACCATCTTTGTGTATCAGTTAACTTTGGCCATGATAATGCTGTGTAACAAAAAAAAAAAAAAAAACAAACAAAAACCAAAACCCACAGTACTTCAGCCAGATACAGTAAGAAGCACTTCTTTAAATCAGGAGTCTGCAGGTCGGCCAGGGGTTGGCTGATCCAGGCTGGCTCTGTTTGTCTCTGAGCCTCTGCTGGGAGCCAGCAAACTTGTCAAGGGGAATGTTCTCATGGCCACAGCAGAGGCACACCTTGCACTATTGGCCAAAGCAAGTCACATGGCCAAATGCAAAGCCAGGGGCAGGGAAACTGACTGCACTCCTTGAATGGGAGTAACTGCAAAGTCACTTAGGAAAAGGCTACATGCAGGGCAAGCTCAGGAATGAGGGCCAATTGTATGATCTTCCATGACTCCATTGTAGTGATAACTAATTCCCACTTCACAGGATTGTTTAAGGATGAGCAGGGAGGCCATGCAAAGTCATACAGACACTGCTGGGTGCAGGGGTGGAGCCCCACAACACTCATTTCCTTTAGGTAAGGGTTAATCCAGGGCTTAAATAAAGGTGCCCCCACCACCACCATGACAGTGATTTCAGCTTTCTTCAACAGTTCACAACTCCATCCAGAGCTTTTAACATGGCATTCAGTGTTTCTGGGAGCTAAGCTTGAATGGCCCGGCCAAACTCATCTGGCTCCCCCCACTTCCTAGCCCCCACCTCTTGCCAGACTGTTGGCTACACACTTATGTCCATTCCTTTGCTCATGTGGACTTGGGTGGAAACTACCCAGGCTTCTGTGTCAAGGCGAGGCCCCCTCCACCACACAGTCTGCCACTAGAAACTCTAGGCAGAGAGCCTTGTGTGGCACAGCAGGCTTTCACAGCCCGGGGGGCCTGAGGCCACAGGTCACCTGCCCCACCCCCTAGTATCCAGGCTGTGGCCACTGGGCAGCCCTCCTGCCCTTGGGCAAGGGCCTTCCCCAGCTTCTCCCCATCTCAGAGGGTCTGGAGAACCCTAGGATATGGGCCAAGTCAGTCTCGGGAAGAGTCCCCACCTTTTCACATAGGGTAACCACGACATGTGGAATTTCCAAAACACCTCCCTTTCCTCAACCCCCAGAGTTTCAGACTGGGCTCTTCGAGCAACTTAAACATGGAGAAATTTCTCTCTTCATTTAGGACCCAGGATCGATGAAAAGAATGAAGTAGGCCAGCTCACTGACCCAGAATTTTATATTTAAACCCAGCTTTCTGTGTGTACCTCAGTAATGATAGTGAGAATTATCTTCATTAAGGACCAGCGAGCAGAGGGAACTCAGGTGGGCACAGTGGGCCTCTCTTGCATGGTGAAGGAAGGAGTCTTTCAGGCATGGGTCAAGATGGTGAGATTTGAGGGTCTGAGAAGTCATAGAGAAAGCAGTCTGTCCTTGAAGGGGGCAGAAAGCCTTTGACTCTCAGCCAATGAAGCATTGGGCTGGGCTCCAACAGGGGCTGACCTGTGCTGACTCATTGTTCAACATGCCAGGGGGGTTCCATGTAATTCTCTCCACCAAGAAGACAGTCTCTGTGTTCACATAATTGTGGCGAGAGAACATGAGGAATCTACCTTCTTAATCTTCCTTAATTATGGGGGTTGGGGCGGGGAATGAGTTGGGTAGTTGACAACCATTTCATTGTTTCAGGTGGGACCACTAGGCCCTCCTGTAGCTCCAGTCCAGCCTGCTGGGAATACATTGATTTCTTAAAATCACAAACAGTGGACCGAGTCAGCCTCATGTCTGGGCAGAGGGGGTGGTCATCTTAATGATGTGACTTGAAGGATGGCAGGAAGCTCCCCTTGCTGAAAATCCCTCCCACTCACCCAATGGCTGCTGCCTACAGTTTCACCATTGTGAAACTTGTATCATCAGTTCCAAAACATAAGATTTTAATTAGCTTTGGAATCTGGCTAGTTCAATGTCCTGGATGAAAGTGCTCTTTGAGGATACCTGAACAGGCCCCTTATTTTAGAGTAAAATTAGTGGCAAAGCAGCGTTAGGGTCCAAGGGATGAGATTCTCAGTCCAACACTAAATTCTCAACATTAACATGTTTCCAGCTTTGCTGTGCATCTCAGTCTCCTAAGGATTAAAACGAACATTCTGGGTCAGTGGGTTTGGGGTGTAGCCTGCATTTCTGACATTTATTCAGTGTCAGATGCTCTCTCATTCAATCTTCATGACAATCCTGGGAGGAATGTTAGTATCCCCGTTTTACAGGTGAGAAAATTGAGGCTCAGAGAGTTAGGTAATGCGGCATGCAGAATAACAGCCTCCCAAAGATGTCAGTATTCTGATGCTTGGAACCTGTCAATATGTTACAGATATGGACACAGATATTTTGCAGATGTGATTAAGGTTAAGGAATTTGAGATGGGATGATTAGCCTGGATTATCTAGGTGGACCCAATCTAATCACAGAGTAGAGAAACTTTCCTAGCTGTGGTCAGAGCTGTGATGAAGGAAAGAGGTTCAGAGAGATGTGACATGTGCTGGCTTTGAAGATTGAGCAAGGGGGAATGATCCAAGGAATGCAGACTGCCTCTAGAATCTGGAAAAGGCAAGAAAATTGACTCACTCCTAGTGTCTCCAGAGAACAAGGCAGTCCTGCCGACGCCTTGATTTGAGCCCAGTGAGACCTGAGTTAGAATTTGAACCTACGCGATGATGAGATAACACATTCGTGTTGTTCAAAGCCATTAAGTTTGGGGCAGTTTGCTATGATAGCAACAAGGGGGAAAATGCAGATTTTGGTGCCCAAAATGGACTGTTGCCTTAACAAATAATGTGAAGTGGCTTTGAAACTGGGCAGTAGGCAGAGGCTGGAAGAATTTTGAGAAGTATGATAGAAAAACCCTAGATCTCCTTGAATATGCTATTGGTAGAAGTGCTTATGAACAACTTGTTTGTAGTGACTCGGAAGAAATTAACATCATGAACAAACTGTGAGGGGAGATGGGGCTTTAAGGGTACTGCCTGTGGGGGGTGCCTGGCTGGCTCAGTTGGAAGAGCATGCAACTCTTGATCTCAGGGTTGTGAGTTTGAGCCCCACATGGGGTGCAGATTACTAAAATAAATAAAAAGACTTTTTAAAGAGCACTGCTGGTGAGAGCTCAGGAGAAAATGAAGACCATGTTATCAGAAACTAGAAGGAAAGGGATCTTTGTTGTGTAGGGACAGGAATTGTGGCACGATTGTGTCCTGCAGTTTATATGGAAAATGGATCCTGTAAATGATGAATGTGGATATTTAGCTGAGATTTCCAAGCAACATGTTGAAGGTATGGCCTATAAGGATCTTCCTGCTGCTTATAGAAAAATATGAGCAGAAAGAGAGAAGCTTGGGGGAAGAACTGTTGCAAAAAAAGGAAGCAGGACTTGATGATTGGGTATTTCTCTGCCTCTCTCACTTAGAAAAAATGCTGAAATTAAGAACTTTGCTGTCAGGAGATCATGCTCTAGAGAAAAGGCTGAGTGTGCAGCTCTACAACTTTCTGCTAATACCTTAGAAAGATCAAAAGTTCAAAGTATTCAGTCACACAAAAGGCTCTTTGAAGAGATTATGGGTGTGAGTCACAGATGCCCTCAGTCAAACCCCAGAGTATCTCAGAAACTTAAAGGTGTGTTTGCTCAGCCACCTCAGCAAATGCCAAAAATTAAGGGATTACCTTGGACAGGTATGTGGATGAGGCTCTTATCTAATGCAGTGAGTCCCCATGACATAATAGGAGACCCGCAGGGTTCTTGAGAGTGTCATACCAGTGAAACACTGCCAGCTTGGCCTGAAAGACAATATGAAATGAAACTAGCCTGCCGGATCCCAAAAATCCTATGGACAGGACATGGGCTGGTAAAACCACTCATCAGCAAACACCTGCTACCTTTCATGAGAAAGGGGTGGTGGAGGGGAAGACTAAAAGGGTGGAGTTGCAAAGCCCTGAGCTACAGAGGATTATTCCCAGACATTGAGACCTGATGGACTTTGCCTGGCTGGATTTCAAAATTGCTTAGAACCAGCAACTCTTTTTTCCATTGATTTCTTTTGTGTTGAACAGGAATGTCTATAACTGTTATGTTACGTCTGTCTCATCATCATATTTAGGGAACAGATAGCTTGTTTCTTGAGAGGAATTGTGCCCCAGGATGGATTAGACCCAGACCCCCACCCCAATTTATGTGATTTAGCTGATGACATTTGGGACTTTGGAGCTGATGAGATTACGCTGAGATTTTGAACTTCAAGTTGATGCGGTCACAGGATGAGAATTTGGGGCACCACGAGATGGAGTGAATATATTTTGCATGAGGGATGGACATGAATCTCAGTGGACCTCAAGACAACCTGTTATAGACAAAATAATGGTCCCCAAATCTGCATCCTATTCCCTGGAACCTGTGCCTATATTACCTTACATGGCAAAAGAGACTTTGCAGATGTGATTAAGGTTAAGGAACTTGAAGTGGGGTGGTTATTCTGTATTACCCACGCAGCCCAGTCTAATCACATGAGTCCCTGAAATGTCGAGAACCTTCCCTGGCTGTGTCAGAGAGAGCTGCATGACAGAAGGAGGGTCAGAGAGAGGTGATGTTTGCTAGTTTCAAAGATGGAGGAAGAGGCATTGGCCAGGAATGCAGACCACCTCTAGAAGGTGGAGAAAGCAAAGAAACATATTCTCCCCTGGATCCTCCAGGGAAGAACATGGCCTGACAACACCTTGATTTAGCCCAGTGAGACCCATGTTGGAATTCTGACCTACAGAACTGTAAGATGGTAAATTTGCATTGTTTTAAAGCCACTGTATGTGTGGTAATTTGTTATGGCAGCAATAGAAAACTAACACAACAACTTTCCTAAAGTGGCACAATTTGTATAGAGAGGGTACTGAACTTGGGTCCCTTTGAGCCCTGTGTTTCTGTTCTTTCCCCCATAATGAGCTACCTCTTGGTGGAAATTCTCATTCTATAGGGCCTCTTAATTGTAAATAACCCTGGACAAGTAACCCAACAACGTGCTGGAACTGCCTGGATTTTAGACTGCAAACAACAGAGATTGACCCTGGATGATTTGGGCAGAAAATTAATTAAAAGCACCTTTGCATGAACTCTCAGCAAGGACAGGGAACCAGGCTCAGGGCTGCCTGACCAGGATTAAGGCCCCAAGAGCTTCAGGGGAACCAACCTGGGAAAGACCCCACTCCCAATGTTGCTGCCTGTGTTTCATTAGCTCCCAACGCCAAGTCTGGGGTGCTGCATCTGGTCATGTGCCTGACCCTGCACAGTAAAGGTGGTGGGGAGGCCAGTTACATGACTTCTCAGCTCCTTGAGTGGGAAGGTGGGCTCTCAGTCCTCAGTCACAAGGTGGGCAGCCACTCAAATACAGGAAGTAGTTTAGACACCTGGCCAAAGTAAATGACAGGTGTCCCTGGACAATGTGACGGACCAGGCTGGATTTTCAACATTCTTCCTGTGGTCCAGATAAGCCATAAAATGCCCCCCAGTAGGCCATCAGGTTAGCTTTCCAGTTTCATTCTCTCTCTTTCTCCTGGAAATTCTCCAAAGTCCTTTGGCCAACCAAGTGTCCTGATCTATGTTTGTAAAATAGGGTCAATAGGTAGAGACAACCCCAGGGGATATAAAGCGCTGTCTGTACTCTGAACCCTACCAGCCTGAAGTTTTGCTAACCCTTGGGAGGACCCTTTCACTTCTTGGGCCTCACCTCCTTCACTGTCATCCAGAGACCTGAGCTCCTTCTAGCTCAGACTCAGACACTCCCCCAAGGCTCTAAATGACTCAGCTTAATAGTTTTCCTTGAATTCACTCACTCCATCAGTTAACTATCATCCACAGCTTTGTCAGAAGGAATGATATCCAGGGGGTGCCTGCGTGGCTCAGTCGGTTAAGCATCTGATTCTTGGTTTCAGCTCAGGTCATGATCTCTCGGTTCATGAGTTTGAGGCCTGCGTAGGGCTCCGTGCTAACAGTGCAGAGTCTGCTTGGGATTCTCTCTCTCTGTCTCTCTCTCTGCCTCCCCACCTGCTCATGCAGTCTCTCTTCCCCCTCCCCAAAATAAATAAACAAAATTATAAATAAATAAAAAGTTAAAGAGGAATAATATCCAGGACTTGACTACCTAGTCAAGATTTATTTTGTAGTTACATTATTTTTTTCTGGCACATAAAAATAATTCATAATCACTAAAATAAGAAAAACCGTTTGTCAGGGTACCCTCTCAAAGCATCTGTATCACTCTATGGGAAGGGAAAGGAGTCAAGTCCCATTTCTTTCACCTCCTTACATGGGACCCAGGACAAGTCACTTCCTCTCTCCAGGCATCTGTCTCCCGGTCTGCAAAATAGGGTGTGTTCTTCCAAGTAGGATGTGAGTGACGAATGGAACCAATGAAAATATCACCTGTGCAACTAGGACAGTGCCTTGCACATAGTAGGTTCTCAATAATGAGTAGTTTTTGTTTTCATAATTGTCACCTTTGTCACGGTGGGTGGGGTGTGGGCTTTGGAGCCACATAAGGATTTGCCACCTGGCTCTGATACTCCCCAGAGTGTGAGCTTGGGTAACTCACATAACCTCTCTGAGCCGGAGTTTCTCATCTGAAGAAGGAAGACGGTGAAGCCTCATCACAGAGGTAGCGGGACGCAACAGGAGGCTCAGCCGAGATGGGAAGGGCTCTGCAAACAGGGGCAGCTCTGGTTATATTTGGCCTTATTGCTTTTTCTTGTTGATGGTAAATCTCTGTCCTTTTTTCCCCACCCCCAACGATGGTCAGCTGGTAGGTTTTTAGTTTCTTGTCTATTGTTCACACAAAAATGAGGCAGAGAAAATGGAAAACCAAGGCTATGTATCTGCATTCTGAAGAGCGGGAGGCATGCAAATGGAAAGAGATTGTTTTGGGGGTTGGAAAGAATGGCCAAGGTTGGGAATGTGTTCCGAGAATCATTTGAGCAGCTCTTAGGGGATGTTGCCTGACCTTATCGGGGAAGTCACGCATGATTCTCAGACCAAACAGGTGGTGATGGCTCCCTGAGGCCTTGCTTCCAAAAGGACATTTCCTGAAGCAGTGGGAGCCAAAAATAGCCAGTTGTAAACTGATTGTTCAACCGTCAGAATTGAGGTGTGGGAGGCCAACTTCCCCTCAGTTCTAGCCATCTGAACCTGTGTCTCTTTAGATCTTGGAACATTTAGGGTTTCTCTGAGCTTTATGCTCAGGAAGTTTTTCTTTCTTTGAATGTCAGGTGTGTGGATTTTCACACCATGAACCACCCTTACCTCCTGATTGTGTCAGAGGCCTAAAAAGCCAGGCCTGCTTTGAATATCTCCTAGACATACACACTTTTGGAGTGTGAGCAAAGGAAGGGTGGGAACAGGATGGCTTAGCTCCAGTGTCATGGGCCAGGAAAACACCCACCACCCTTCCCAGTCTCCCGTCTATGGACTGCACACCCTTCCCAGTCTCCCGTCTATGGACTGCACAGAGGCAAGAGGGCTACCCTTCATTCAGTAGCAGCCCCACACCTGCTCCATCAGGGCCTCGCCTGAGCCTCTGGCCCCACCCCCTTTAAAGGGCCAAGCCCACCCTCCTTCATTCTCCGTGACCCCCTGAGGGGCACAGCCTGGCCCCAGCAACACGGGACCTCTTCATCTTTCCTTCTATTCACCTGGGGAGCAGGGGTCATTTTTGGAGTTGGACAAACAGGAGATATTGTCTTAGCCCTTCTCAGAAGAATGCTAATGCTGCCTCCTTCACCCAATCTACCCCCTCCTCACTGACCCTACCGGTACAGACTGACGGCTCATCAATCCTTACCGTGAACCCAGTAATCATTCATTCATTCCCTTAATACCTAGTATGTACTGGGAATAAAACAGTCCTGCTGCAGGGTGGGCCCAGTCTGATCATTGTTTTCTTTAAAAATTTTTTTGGTGTTTATTCATTTTTGAGAGAGAGACAGAACACGAGCAGGGGAAGGGCAGGGAGAGAGGAAGATGCAGAATCCAAAGCAGGCTCCAGGCTCTGAGCTGTCAGCACAGAGCCCAACATGGGGCTCGAACCCACAAATGGTGAGATCATGAACCTGAGCCAAAGTTGGACGTTTAACCAACTGAGCCACCCAGGTGCCTCTGATTATTGTTTTCTGCCATCACAGTCCCATTCCCCCAGCCCAGCACGTATTCATCATATTCATAATAATAACAATAATATATGTGGCGCCTGGGTGGCTCAGTCGGTTAGGCGTCCGACTTCGGCTCAGGCCATGATCTCATGGTCCGTGAGTTCGAGCCCCGCATCGGGCTCTGGGCTGACAGCTCAGAGCCTGGAGCCTGTTTCGGATTCTGTGTCTCCCTCTCTCTCTGACCCTCCCCTGCTCATGCTCTGTCTCTCTCTGTCTCAAAAATAAATAAATGTTAAAAAAAATTTAAAAAAAATAACAATAATATAGCTAACATTTTGGGGGGGCTTCCTCTGGCCAAAGCACATGTGCAAACCACTTTGCATACATTTTCTTATGAAAACCTCACAGCTATCTTATAAAGCAGCCCCTGTTATCATCTCCATTTTACAGATGAGGAAACAGGCCCAGAGAAGTCATGCATCTAGCCCAAGGCCACATAGCTGATGAGTGGGGCTATTGAAAATTGCAAAGCTAAGCTAGTGGATTGCTGGACCTTCTCCCACCTCTATGCCTCTTCTGTCAGCATGAGTAAAAATAGGATTACCAAATGCATGTTAACACAGGAAATATTATTCGGATTTGGTGATTCTAGAAACTGAGGCTCAGAGAGGACAATTGACTTCCCTGAGGTCACCCAGCTGAGACTGGCTGCAGGACTTTCGGTTGCAAATCTACGTTTGCTGCAACACATTTGGATAAATTCCAAAAGGGCATTTTGTCCTTCAGTGGACTTTGATTGGCTACAGCTAAGATGAGGGCTTGTAGGTTGCAGAATATGCCCTGGGTCCCTGGCCCTGTCAGACTCTGGCTGGGAGGAGGGACTGGCACCAGAATGAATCAGCTGTGGAAGGAGGGGGCTCGGTCTGGCTGTGAGTGGAGGGAGTGGGTCTGGGTTGTTACAATGGCTGAGGGCCACTGGCATTTATGGGTGAGGATCAGGGGTGTTCTAGACAGTGAACATCAAAGACTTGTCCTGAGTCTGACACAGTGTTGAATGCCTTAGTGGACATTGTGTCAAAGAAAATCCTGTTTGTTCGTGTCTAAGCCAGAACTTCCTTCTGGGTTACATATTGGCACTTAATATATACTGGAATTTCTAGGAAGGAAACTACCAAGTAAATCAAGGGAACACTGTACTTCATTTTGTTCATAACTTCACCAAGAACTGTCCTCTTTTACAAACTGGGGGCCAGCAACCCATGGTATTTGAGATATTGAGCAGCCCTGACTTTCTTAGCAACTGTCACATTTCTAGTGATTCAGTGTCTATCTATGAATGTATTTATTTAGCCCTCACTTCAACATGTAAAAAAAAGAAAAAGAATTGACAGTATTCAGCCGAACATTGTCTTCTCTTCCAAATTTTTCATCCCAAGTAGGACCCATCATCTGACTGCTTCATTATGTCTTCAAGTGTCATCATGCCCAGGCATTGTGACATGGAAATGTCCATTGTGTTGTTAGGGATGAATTTCCTTTCATTTCTCCTCTGTATTGCAGTTGGAACATTATAGACCGAATTACATGTATTGATCGGTTATGTTATCTGTGAATTCGCCTTCCAGGTAGTAAGAGTGATACTGGATAAGGTGGAGCCAAGAACCACAGGCACAGTGGACAGAAATGGTGTTGTGCATGCTTCCCTGCCCCTAATTATCTGGGATATAAGATGTAAGCATGAACATTTGCTCTTACTCCAGGCCTCTGAAGTCATCTGTGTATCTTGTTTCTCCCACTGAACTAGCAAGTGAACAGTAGGTGTTGACAGAAAATGAACGAGGGGCATTTGAGTGGACAGACACGTGGGCAGATGGATGGATGGGCAGGTGGGTGCACAGAGGGAAAGGCAAAGGTTGGATAGACTTGGTAGGTGGATAAACAGATGAGTGGGTGGGTGGGTGGATGGATGGATGGATAAGAATGTAAGTGGACAAATGGGTGGGTAAATGGGTGAGTAGGTGCACAGATAGGCATGGTGAGCAGATGAACTGACAGGTGGACAGACACATTAAGTGGGTGGCCACAGATGGATGGATGAATGAACAGATGGGAAGATGTGTGTGGGTAGGTGGACAGGTCAATGAGTGGTTAGGTGGAAGGATGGATAGATGAAATGAGGCAAGGTGGAAGATGAGGCACAGAGAGGTTTACTCACTTGGCCAAGGTCACAGAGCTAGTCTGTAAGATTGGAACGCAGGCAGTCTGACTCCAGAACCCATTCTCTGAATCCCTACATTACATTTGATGAAGTAATTTGCCCACATCACCAACTAGGAATAGGTGATGCCAAGATTTGAACCCCAGTCTGTCTAAATCATTACTACTCCATTGGGCTAAAGATTGGAGAACATCAAGGGCCAGTTGTGAACCTGGAACCACAGGAACCTGGACCTCATCCTCAGGCAACCAGGGGGCTGACAAAGGGTTTTGTTTAAGTCTGGCAATTACACCATCAGTTCTGACTTTAGAAAGACAGTTTATCCAGAAATATAGTGGCCAGGTGTTAGGGAAGCCCGCCCATCAGGAGGCTGGTGTGGTGTCAGTCAATGAGGAGTTGGGCCAGAGATGCAGCTGAGAAGGCAGAGAAACAAAAATCGATTCAGGAGGCTTCCAGAATTTGAGTTGTCAGGTCCTAGTGACTATAAGACGAGGAACAGCAGATATCACAGAGGTCTGTGTGACCTTGAACACAGTCACTTCCCTTTCCTGAACCTTGCCTCCTGCATCAAATATATCAGGGCAATTAATTAGGGCAATAAAGGCTAGGCTGCTGTAACAAATAGAACCTCAGATACTGTGGCTTAATCAAGCTAGAGCATTTTTCTAGAGTAACACTTGGCTGTTCTAGCCTGACATAGATTCCCTATTCCACAAGGTCACTCACTGGCCCAGGTTCCCTTCCTTTTATTTCTCTGCCACCACTTAGGATGTTGCTGTCAACTGCATGGGCAGTCATATCACATTCTGGCTCACAGGGAAGGGGACCAGGTGGAAGACACACACCCAGATGTTTTAAGTCAAGGTTTAGAAGTGAACACATTATTTCCACTCATATGCTACTCGATGAGGATTAGGTCACGTGGTGCCATCCTACTGCAGGGGAGGCTAAGAAGTGGAGTCCATCTGAGAAGCCATGTGCCCAGCCACATCTCAATTACTCTGGGAAAAGAGGAAAATGACTTTGGGAGGACAACAGGAAACCTATCACATCTGGGAATTGTTGGGATGCAGAGTCATCACTGGGACAAAATGAGATAATGTTCAAGGAGCACCTGGCACACGCCTGGCATGAGGTAGAAGCTTGGAAATGGTAGGCATCATCACCATTGCTCTTAATGGATGTGCAAATGGAACAGCAAGGCACTCCCAGAACTATGAGTGTCTGGCCACAAAATCAGTACATGATGACAGAGATCAGAGACATGTTGAGGCTGTTTCAAAATGGAAAGTCTGTCATGCCAGAATGTGGGTGGGGCAGGGTTAGGAGAGGGAATATTTTAGGAGAAGAGGGGGACAGGCTCAGCCTAGACTGAAGGTTGAGTGAAAGGCGGAAGGATGTTGGCAAGACATGCCCCCCCCCCATTTCAGAGGAGGGAGGGAGAGGCTGTTGGCCTAAGAGTCTACTCGTGGAGCCAACTTAGCGTAAGTGTGGTCATGGAGGTGCTGGAAGCCACTCCAGGTGCTTCTGACAGAGGGAATTTAATGCAGGGAATTGGCTGCATGGTGATAGAAGAACTAAAGCCACTTAAAGAGCACACAATCCAGGAATTAGCAACAGCAGAAAGTGGCTGCCACCCATGGGTGTTATTAATCAGCCCTCAAGAGTTTTGCTAGCATGAACCTGTTCCAAATGGACAAATCCACCTGGCCCTAGCTGGCAGGGTCAAGATTGCAAGCCTTGGAGCTGGGCTGGACCCAGAATGGAGATCTGGCTGTATCCTTGGTACCTCCTCTCACCAGCGTTTGGGGGAAGTTTCCAGAGTGGCAGCCCATGGAAACATATTCCACGTGGGGTTTCTTAGAACTACTGCTTATCCCTCTCTACCGATTCCTGCCTTTCCCCCTGCCCCTGCCTTCCTATATTTCCCATGTCCAGGAGATAGAACAGATTGGCCTCCATTTGTCTGAAGGACCAACTTGGTCAGACATGTGGGTTTGTTTGCTGTGCCTTCCATGCATGGAACCAAGCTTCACGGGTGGAGGTGAAAGCATTAGCAGACCATTAGCAAGTGGACTTCCATGGGGATCATTTCATAATATATAAAAATATCAAATCACTGTGAGGTACACCTGAACTGAACAGGATGTTGTATGTCAATTATATTTCAATTTAAAAAAATAAGACTTACTAGTGACCTCTCGAACCTACCCTATCAATAAAATCTCTTCGTTATTCTTTTTTTAAAAAGTGTAAGCAGACTTGGCTCTAAACTTGGCTCCACTACTTAGGAGCTGTGTGTCCTTGAACACGTTGCTTCGCCTCTCTGAGCTTCACTTTCCTCGTTTGCGAAATGAGAATGCTAATACTACCCTTGGAGAATTGTTTGCAGGGATTAAGTGAAATAATCATACCAAGGTAGCCGACACAGTAGCCTCATTTTTCTTGTTCGTTGTTGTTATTTATGATCTCTGCTTACAGTGATGCCAATGTCAGTGTAAGGAAAAGATTTCCAAACAGTCTGAGCCAGTCAATGTGGAGAGGCCGCCTTCATAGATGGTGAGCTCCCTGCTAAAAAAGGTATGCAAGACAAAGCCTGATAATCCTTTGTCAGGGTCCAGAAACCCCCTGGAGACAGAGAAGTGTTGGCTTTGCCTATGAGGTCCCTGCCACCCCTGTATTTCCTGCATCCTGTCAGGACAAACTGGGGGCCTCTCAGGTTCAAGGAGGTTTTAATTCTCATACTTGACGAGGTCAACCCCAAGCCAGCAGTGCCTGGCCATCTCGCCTATAAGGGTAGAAGGAGGGAAGGCCACATGAGTTCGCCACCCAAACAGTGAGGGTCCGAGTGGCTCCATGGTGACGTGATTGGATTATTGATTTATCAGGGTGTCGCGTGGAGTAGCGGTTAGAACTTCAGATCCTGGGGTCAGGCAAAACTGAGCCTTAGTCTCGATGTAGCCACCGCTAAGCAGTTGACCTTGCAAAACTTACCTGACCTCTCCAGATTCAGCGTCCCGATCTGTAAAGTGGTGGATGACAGTGTCTTCCTCATGGGTTGGTGTGAGATTTGGAGGAGGTATTTCTTGTCTCCACGTGGAGCTATAGCCAACACTCAGTATGAGGTGCTGTATCGTTACTACTCTCACAATCAAAAGAAAAGAGAAAAGAAAAGGAAAAGAAAGGATTTGTGTCAGGCTGTTTGTTTGCACACTGCAACAAGATTGAAGAGGAAGGAACTAGAGAATCAGAAGATAATGTTCGGAGGATAAAATGAAAGCGGGGAAGTTAGTTCACAGCGTGTATGCCTCGTATTTGGCTTTGAGTTTCCCAGAAGCCAAAGCAGAGGGAAACCAGATTCATTATGCATACGGACATGATTGCAACCATACCTAATGCAAAAACAATCATATTCATTATAGAATGAATGGGTGGGTATTCCATAATTTATTTAGTTAACCTGCGTTGATGGGCATTTCTAGTTTTTCTCTATGAGAGCGTTACAGTGAATATCCTAGTACCCACGTGTTTGGCTGATTCTTGAATATTTACCCAACACTGGTACCAATTCAGTGACCATGCTGAAGCCCAGACCTTCCTGCTCTTCCTGAAGGGAAAAGGCAGATTGGATGGGATCGTGGTCCTGAGAAGAGATTAGAACTAGCGATTGATAAGAGCTGGTGGGGGGAGAGGGCAAGAGGTGATCTAGGGCACCAGATATCCAGCCATCGTTGCCTGCTGAGCCTTCCCTCCTTCCCCAAGGGCCAGAAGGAGAGGTCCTATGGACTGGGAAGGGAAAATGGGGCAGCACTCCCACCGCAGTGGGGGCAGCTCATCATAAGATCATGTGACATATGAGAGGAGAACAACAACTCACTCAGCCACCCACACACAGGCTCATGCCTAACCCTTCATCCACGCCAAACTACTCACCGTCCTCGTCATATCAGCATGCCTCCGCTCCTGCTGTCCCCCCGGCCTGGAACGCCCTCTCGTCGGTGCTGGCCCCTGGTAAACATCCCAAGATGTGGCTCAAGCGATCTTTCTTCTGTAAAGGCTTTTGTCCCCGCTGCACAGCACTCAAGAGTGTTATAGTTTGTTCCAGGACAGAGTGCTAGGACTGTTTACATGTTGGTGAACCTCACCCACCCCCGCACCCCACCCCCCAGGTTCTGAGTTCCCTAGGAATGGGGATGTTGTTTTGTTGAGCCCTTCATGAACACATGTTCTAGAAATGAACAAGGATGTATGTAGCTTTTGTGTGAGATGCTCCTGGAGATGCAGGATGGCTTGGCAGTTAAATGCAGCAACTTTATAGTCAGAAAGGGCTCGTATTGTGACTCGGCCACTTGCCAGCTGTGTGACTTCAGGCAAGTCACTTCACCTCTCTGAGCCTCAGCTTCTTCATCTGTAAAATGGGGACAGTAATACTACTACCTGACATGTTCCGATCATGTGCCAGACACTGCAGAAATTTGCTCATTTAAACGTCAGGAGACCCCCAGGGAGTTAATCACTATAATCCCATACGGCACTTAGCATGTAAGTCATGAAAGGCAGCCTCTGCCATGCCCTGCTCTGGCCAGGCACTGTAGACCAGTTGACTTCTGTCTGTCACTCCTTCAGACTATCGGTTGAGCAGCGACTGCATGCTGGCTACGGTGTTAGGCTCTGTGAATATAACTATACACAGGACAAATGCTCTCTGCTCCAGGAACTCTCACCCTGGTGAGGGAGACAAGAATCAAATCATCACCCCAATAACTGCACAATTTCCATCTCAGGAAAGCGCTATGTAGAAGGTGTGTACAGGATGCTGCGTGAGCACCATGGGACCTCGTTGATCAGACGGATTTGTCAGGAAGAAAGCAGGCGCAAGTGGTCTAGGCAGAGGGAGCAGTATGTGCAAAGGTCCTCAGGTGGGAGTCAGTCTTGTGCACTGGGGACAGTGAAGGAAGGCCAGTGTGACTGGAGCCTAGAGAACAGGAAATGGTGCTGTGAGGAAAGAGGGTAGGCACCGACAAGACCTGTGGAGTTTGGAGAGCCAGGGAAAGATTGAAGCTTCCTGTGAAAGGCTCTAGCTTCCAGAAGACCCTTCTGCTTCAGAGTGGACTGTAGGGGGCAAGGGTGGGAGCCGGGAGACCAGGTGGAAGGTACTGCATTTGTCCAGACACACAGTGGGCTGAGTGGGAGAGGCTGAGGGCTGGCAGGCAGCTGGCTGCCCCCGGCTATGGAAGCCATAGCCTGAGATGGGGAAGACTGGAGGAGAAGCAGGCTGGAGAGAAGGACGGGACTCAGTTGGGGCCGTGGGACGTTTGAGGTGCTTTGCAGCTGTGAAGTCCTGGCCCTCAGGAGGGCCGGCCACAGGGAGGTTCCTGTGGTTTTCCAGACGCCTCGGAGAGAGCGCCTCGATGAGACATCCAGGCTGTCATTTCCTCTCTTGAACTCCCGCCACACTGCATCCCTGCCTCCAGGGCCAGTCCTGGCTAGCACCACCATTGCCAGAGCTGTGAGCATTCCCACCACACAGCGCCCCGCTCCTAAGGCTCCCCCATCCGGCTCTGCCGGTGACACCTCGTTATAAAGGGCGTCCACCCCATAGTGGTTTTCCCTGGTTTGTTCGAAAGCCCAGCTGCTGCCTTTGAGTTGCTCCCATCTCATTATCCCCGGAGTTTCTACTTCTTTTTGTGAAAATTTAATTGCCTGCTAGATTTGAAAGGGCCTAGACCAGCTGTTCAGGTTTGGGAAGTCAGAGTCAAATGCGCCCTGATCAAAGGCTGCAAGAGGCCGCCGCCGTTCTCACCAGCAGCCCCTTAAAATCGGAGCCACTTTACTCCTCCCGAAATGGAAACCAAATCGCTCCGCGCGGACACTTGAAAGGAAGATTGTTAAGCAATTCCCAGCATTTGAACTGCCTGCTGCATCTTTAAATCATTTTGCTTTGGAAATGGAATACCCAGGGCTCGTCCTGAGCTCCCCATGGGGGAATACGCACAGGGATGCCATTTGCGGGCCTTGCGCCTCCTTGAAGTTTCTTCCAAATCAAGCCCAGGATGAATCTTTGAGAAGCCAGTGCGTTCTACAGATTCTCTGCAAGCCGCCACCCTGCCCCACCCCACCACCAGCTCTTCTCAGAGATCAGGATTGGAAGTCAGAGGACCCGGATGCAAGCCCCAGCATCAGGGGCTGGGTGACCTTGAGCGTGTCTGTCTGCGCCCTGGATGTGCTCATCTGTACAATGGGCTAGTCACTTCACCATCTACCTCCCTAGGATTTTGAGAGGGGAAGTGCTTTGTAAACAAAAGCAGCACACCCCTCGGTGGCTACTGTTGTTTGGTCTATTAAGCAGGCATTTGAAAACAAAAGAGCAACCTGGAGAAGTAGGCAGTGTTTCTCAGGCAAAGAAAGCATTTCTAAAATGTTGGAAAACAAATTAGTGTTTGAAGGGCAGGGATAACGGGTGTGAAGTTACCTTGAGAGCCGCATGGTGTAAAAATAGCAGAGTAGGTGAGGGAGCAGCTGGCCTCACTCCTGGAGGCTGCTGGGCCACCTTCTGTTACTGTCCTCTCTTGTTCTCTCCTCACCTCCCCTCACCTCTCCTGCCTTCCTTTTCTCCCCTTTCTGTTCTTCCACAGTCTCCTCTCAGCCATCTTTTTTTTTTTTTTTTCTTATACACTGGTTTTTTAAAAAGGTACCATTTTAACCATTTTTTAAGAGTACAGTTCAGTAGTGTTTAGTGTATTTGCACTGCTGTGCAACAGATCTCTAGAATTTTTGCATTGTGCAAAACAGAAACTCTATACCCATGAAACAGTAATTCTCCCTCCCTGCTCCCCTCATCCATCTTTCTCCTTTGTTTTTTTCTGGGTTCCATTTTCCGTTTTTTGTTCTAAGAAGGTTATGAGCTATATAAGTCCAGAGTCTTTCTGTTGGAGGTGATTCAGACTGGCTTAAGGTCCCAAAGGAATTTAGTGGCTTGAGTAACTGAAAAGCCCTAAGGTAACAGGCTTCAGGTACAGCTGGATCCAGACGCTAGAACAATAACATCAGAACGTATTCTCCTCTCCCCATCTCTCAGTTCTCCCTGTGCTGGCTGGCTTCATCCTCGGCATCCTCTCCTGGTGTGGTGGGAAAGGTGGCCCCCAGCAGCTTCAGACTTCCATCCTACCAGCTCAGCCACCCAGCAGAAAGAGAGCACTCCCTTCCCTGTAGTCTTCGCAGAAGTCTCAAGGCTGATTCTTAATGGTACGAAGGTCACGTGCACATCCATGGGCCAGTCACTGCATGGGAACCGCAAAGCTTTGTTAGGTCAAGGTTAGGATGCATACCCACCCGGGAGCCCCAGGTGAGGTCAGCCCCGTCAAAACTCCCCAGTCTGAGAGTGGGGGATGAGCGGTTCCCCAAAGGCATTCCAGGCTGCTCTGATGCAAAGGAGGAGGCACAGATGCCAGCAGAGGCCCCACGGGCATCATTGCACCAGGCAGCACTATATTTGCTGGGCAGCTTACTAGGGCCCTGTCTCTCCTACTTCTGCATATGATGGACGTGTCCTCATATTACTGCCCCACCACATTGCCTTCTTAGTACCATCTTCGGCCAGGATGCAGCCCCACAGCCACCCAGCTTTGGGACGTGCCTGGCCTTGCCCCTAGACCTTCTGGCCCCCCTTCCTCCCCAACCACTTGGTCCAGCCACCACCATGACCCACCTCCCGATTCTTAGCAGGAAGATGCAGAAACAGCATCAGCCTCACACAGATCTGGGTTTGAATCCCCGCTCTGCCGCTGAGATAAATGATGGCAGGAGAGGGGCGCCTGGGTGGCTCAGTCAGAGCATCTGCCTCTTGATTTGGGCTCAGGCCATAATCTCACAGTTTCATGGGTTCAAGCCCCACATTGGGCTCTGTGTTGACCGCATAGAACCTGCTTGGGATTTTCTCTCTGCTTCTCTCTCTGCTCCTCTCCCACTCGTGTTCTCTCTGTCTCTCTCAGAGTAAATAAAAAAGCTTTAAAAAAAATGATGGCAGGAGGAAGGATGAAAACAGAATAACGGTATAGAATGTTCACCTCTGAGACTGTGCCGGTTCAGCCACTTCTGACCACTCTCCCTGCCCTGAACACAGCCCTCGCTGACTGTGCCCTACAGTCCCCACCTCAATGCCCAGTCTGTTTCTCCCCCATCCCTGTGAGGCCAGCTCCAGTGCCCTGTCCTCTGGGAATGCCGTCTCCCCCTCCCACCCAGTATCTCCCTGCAGCTGGTCTCCCCTGGAGCCCCTCCCTACCTGGGCTCACTCCGCCACCCGCCTCCATCAGCCCTCCTATAGAAGGTTCTCCTGCCTCCTTCATTGTGCTGCCAAGGCATGACCTCCTCGGGAAATGCAGCCTCGTCCAGCAGCCCAGATGCTGCAAAGGCGGTGAGAGACCGGAATAAGATCCAGCAACCGGTTTGACTTTTCTGACATATTTTTATAAATCTTCAAAAGTTCACACTTCCCCAGCATGTGCCTGCCCTCCTGCATCTTCATTTTCCTCCTCTGATGGTGACATTCCTGGGCCCCTGGAACTGGACCTGTGTTCCAGAGCCCACAGTGGCCACCCTGGGGCCTATGCCCCATGCTCACCTCTATGTCTCAGGGGTCCAGGCTGGGAGACCACACGAACTGTTTTAAATTTTTTTTTATGTTTATTTATGTTTGGGGGGGGGGGGAAGGGCAGAGAGAAAAGGAGACACAGAATCTGAAAATCTGAAGCAGGCTCCAGGCTCTGAGCTGTCAGCCCAGAGCCCAATGTGGGGCTCAAACTCATGGACCACGAGATCATGACCTGAGCCAAAGTCGGACGCTCAACTGATTGAGCCACCCAGGCGCCCCACACATACTGCTTTAAATGCCGGGCCAGGGAAGGAAGGAGGGAGGTCACCACTCATGCCCCCGCCAACACACACACAAGCACCCAAAGGCTGATTCATGTGGAAGGGCAGGAGTTGGAGAGCATGAGTACCACCCCTAGCCTGATGTCCTGGGAGAAAAAGTAAGAGCTGAAATATCACACAGTCCTGGGATCCAGTCCTGACTTCACCATCTACCCACTCTGACCATAGGCAAAGCACTTCACCTCTCTGAGCCTTGGTTTTGTGCATCTGCAAAATGGAGACAATTGCGCCCACCCTGGAAGGTTGCTGTGAGCATTCAGTGACGCAATACGTGGAAGAGGCTCAATGAATATGAGTCTCCTAGAATAAAGTAGCAAAGAATAAATAAATAGGCATCAACAAATATTTTTTAATGAAATAATGTAAATAACATAATAGCATTTCAGTTCTGCATGTGTTTTCCGAGCACACACTCCATGGCCTCCTTGCTATGTCTCAGACACACAAGCACCCTCCCCTCTTCAGGGATTTGCCCTGTCTGTTCCCTCTCCAGGAATGCTCTTCCCCACACATCGGCCAAAATAGAGTCTCTCCTGTCACTGCCTGCCCCTTGCTCTGCCTTTTTGCAGCTTCCTCACAGCCCTCCCGATACATCCTATTTTTGTTTGTGTAGATGGTTCAGCATCTGTCTCCCCAGCCCCTGGAAAGGCAGCTCACGGGGGCAGGGGCCTCATTCCCTTCTGTTCTCCTGGTGCTAGAGGAGAGCCTGGCACATAGTAGGGGCTTGGTAAAGATTTGAGGTCTGTCAAAGAGATGAATCAGACACATCCCTGCCCCGGGGTCCTTTGTTTTGCCATCTGAGAAAATAGCGACTATTTTAATGAAAGTATCTGCCGTTTGCCACACACACACACCCCCTGTGCCACCACTGCCCTAAGCCCTTCTCACACGGCCTCTCATGTGCTGCTCCCAAAAACCCCACAGTGGAGGAGCTGTCATTATTCCCACTGAGCAGAGGCGCCGAAGCTAGAAGAGGGGTGACTGGGCCAGAATCATGCAGGCTGGGCCAGGCTAGGCCTGTCTGCTGTCACGGCTTGGGCCCTAAACGTGCAAACCTGGGTGCCGCAGACAAGCCGGAAGCCTAGCCCAAAGAGCAGAATGTGACCTTGCCCACTGGGGTCAGGGAGACTGCTCGGAGGAGGGGACATGTGATGTAGGAGCCTTCGGGTAAAGGGGGGTGGGGAGCAGCACTCAGGCATGGAGGCCGTGGTCCATTCCAAAAGCATTTGTCCAGCGCTCAGCAGAGATAACACACTTCTGGGAATGAGGCTCTTGAATTCAGAAGGAACAGAAGGCACGAGAGCCTCGGGCGACCCAGGGCAGGGCCTGGGTCTGACTGACAGAAGGGAAGGAGTAAGCCTTGAGTACCTACTGTGTGCCAGACATGGTGCCCCAGGCTTCCCCTTTGTTGCTTCATATTGTATTCCCACCATTTGATGCAGAGGGCTGTGCCCATTTTCCGGTGAGGAAACTGAGGCTCCAAAGCCATGGGCTGAGTTCTAGCTCCAGACCACCTTGTTTCATGGTGGGACATAGCAGGAGAATGCCTCCTGCCTATCACAAAGTGGGCCACTGGCTTGCTCTGGCCAAGAAAGACAGTGGGGCATGGTTTGGGGCCCAGGGTCCAGATCAGGCTGGTCAGTGGCAGATCAGCAGAGGGCTAGCCCGGAAGACCCCACCCCTCTGCAGACAGTCTCAGTGGTCTTGGGGAGGTCTGACCCTCACTGGAGCTCTCTGTCACCATCTGTGTCACATGCTTTGTGACCCTGAGCAATTTGCTGCATTTCTCTGGGCCTCTGGTTTCCTTAAATCCCAGGAACTAAACGATCCCCAGGGCCCCCCTTCTGGCTCAGACCTTTCAGATTTCTAACTCTGGTGCCTTTTTTCCCCTCTTGCTGCTATCACAAATCACCGCAAACCGAGTGGCTTAAAATTCACCAGCTAACAGTTCTCTAGGTCAGAAGTCGGTGCAAGTCAACTGGGCTTAAATCAAGGCAGGCGTTTGTTCCTTTCTGGAGGCTCTTGTGGAGAATTTGACTCCTTCTCTCTTCCAGACTCTTGAGGTTACCATGCTCCTTACGGGCCCTGTCTCCATCTTCAAGCTGGCACTGACTTTCTCACATTGATTGCATCACTGGCATGGTGACCCTTCTGCCTCCCTTGCCCACTTTTAAGGACCCTTGTGATTACACGCCCCACCCCCGCCCAGATCCTCCAGGGTCATCTCCTGTCTCATGGTCAGCTGATGAACAAGCTTCACATTTCGCCTTTGCCATGGAACCTGACATGGATGTCTTTGGGTGGCCATTGTTCTGCCCACCACCCGGGGAAGGCAAGACATTTTAGGGAGGCTTTGGGCAAGCTGTTTCTTCTCGAACCTCAGCTTCCTATACTTTGAAGCGGGGCTGATCGTTATGATCCCCACGCTGTACGGCTGCTTTGAAGACAAACTGAGATATGTGTGTTCAAGTGGATTACAGCGGGTCAGGCACTGTGCATGGGGTTGATTATTCCTGGGGTGTTTCTGTCGCTAGTAGCTGTCAGCTGACAGTTCTCACTGGGTGCTCAGGCCTTCCTGTGCTTTGCTCTGAAAGGCCACAACCTCCCCCCATGCCCTATCCCGAGAAAACAAACGTGGGTCTGTCAACCGCTCCTGCCTTATAATCTCTGGCTTCTTTTCACAGAACCCCAGGGGCCCCTGGGATTTGGGAGTTTGGCAATGTCACTCAAGGATGCCTATTGAGTACTGAACAATAGCCCCTCATGAGGTCATACGGCCGCTTAGCAACCGCTCAGGCCCTTAGTAACCAGCCCAGAAGTGTTGATATTTACCCAACAGAAACTTTATATCTATAACGCCCAATTCCTTCCAGAGAGCTGCAGGCTCGCTCCACCCACTCATAGCTGCAGTTCTGGCTCGTGTAAAAGCAGGTCTGTGGGAAGCAGGGAGGGAGCCTGGGGCTCTGTCCCAGCTCCATGCCTCTCTCCAGACTCAGTTTCCCCCGTAATACGGGGATCAGACTAGATGATCAGCAAATAGGGTGAGTGTGGGCCCTGGTGGGTCCAGAACAGTCCTGACTTATTGTGACTATTAAAAGTGTCCTTTTCATTCTCATAAGTGTCCCCGCCACGTCTAGTCCTTGATTCTACTTCTCTTCCCCACCTCCCTCTTCCCCTGTCCTGAATTAATCCTGCATAGATCAGCCAAGATTTTCAAGGACTCTTTCTATGCCAGGCCTGGAGCTGGAGAAACTGAGGCAAACCAGACACGATCCCCTGCCCTGGGGAGCTTCCAGTCCAGGGAAGAGTGCCACATAAGCACTCAGCAGATCTAGGATTGAATCCAGAACCTTGTACGTCTCAGCCTCACTTTGCTCTCCCCATGAAGCTATTTTAGTAAATAACAACACTCTTTAGTATTCGGGTGGCATCTTGTAGTTTCTAAAGCCTTTCCCTTCTGTTACCTCACTTAACCCTGCCATCATCAGAAAGGGTGAGTTCTCAGATCTCCCCATTACATGGATGAGGAGCTGGAGGCTGGAGGTCATAGACAGTGGGGATTAAGACAGCGACCAGCTGGATGCCCTTGGGAGGCAACTTTGCCTCCGCCTTCTCCCCTGTGAAATAGAAACGTTAGCACTTGTTTCATAAAACAGTTGTGAAAAGGAAATGAGACAGCATATACAAAGTCCTTTCCAAAATGGCAGCTGCCAGGTCCCTGGTCATCCAGGGGCTAGACTTCGGTGCTTTCACCACTGCGAACCAGTTAGTGGGTTCTGGGGGCACCTGGGTGGCTCAGTCAGTTGAGCATCTGACTCCATCTCTGCTTAGGTCCTGATCTTGCAGTTTACGGGATCGAGCCCTGAGTCAGGCTCTGCGCTGACAGTGTAGAGCCTGCTTGGGATTCTCTCTCTCTCTCTCTCTCTCTCTCTCTCTCTCTCTCTCTCCCTTTCCCTCTCTCTGTCCCTCCCTGGCTTGCACACATACATGTGTGTGTGTGCATGTGTGCATGTGCATGCTCTCGCTTTCAAAATAAATAAATAAACACTTACAAAAAATAAAAATAAAAATGGCAGCTGCCAAAAATGAGCTCCTCCTCCCTGAGCTGTACTCTCCACAGCAGCCGCATTTCCAGAATATTTGTCTGCTTCTCACATGACCAAAGACAACAGTTTGGGGGTCTTATGACACATTTCAGAACACCGACAACAGGTCTTGTTGGAATCCCAGCTCTGCCTCGGGCAGCTGTGTGACCTGCCTCTAGCCTCTGTTTCTTCATCTATAAAATGGGCGTAAGAATAGGTAGTACTGAGGATGGAGTGAAGCACACAGCGCATGAAAGTTTGGTAGAAGGCCTAGCACGTAGCCTCAAAAACGAGAAGTTGGGTATTGCTTTCCCGATGTTAAGTGTTTGAGGAATCTCGGAACCTGTGGGCGAGGGGCAGCTCCTACAAGGTGGGGTTTGCGCCCTACCCCCACCCCAGGAGCCTGTGTCAGGACATGCTTTAGGCTTTCTACTTCCAGCTACGTTGACCGCGAGGGAGCTCAGCTGATGAAAGCCACTCTGGGGCACACCACTCACCTTGCAAGAGGAGAAGGGGCCCCTTTCCCCCCTTTCTTTACAGAGCAGCTCCATGGGGGCAAATCTGTCAGATTCCCTGGTGATGCCTAAGTGGTTCCCCACCCACGCCCCTTGCCATTGCCGTGAGTCACCACCCGGCAGTGAGGTGGCGGCCTGGGCCTGCTGTGGGAAGGGTGTTCCCTCTCCCGCTGCTGAAATGCTACCATAGGATTGCTCCAGAAAACCAAAACAAGGCCCCATGATAAGCATGCTACCCGCCTTATGCAACATTTGACATTGTTCTAAAGCAATGTTAATGTTTCTAACTTCCATTTGCTGAGGGCCCGAGGGAGCTGGCCCAGCCCAGACCTCCTGCCCTGCTTCCAGCAGCCCAGGCCGAAGCTAGTGTCCCTAATTTACAAGTGGGGAAACTAAGATGTGCCTGAGGCCACATGGCTAGGACACTCCCAGCCCTCAAAACTCTGCCCCCTGCCCCCCCCCCCCAACACACACTGGCCATCCTAGTTAGCTTTTGGAACCAGAGAAAGAGCAAAACAGATAAATACACGTTTTATGCTTTTTCAAATGAAATGTAATTGTGGGAAATAATGTCCCATTGCTGGGCTGGAATTTTGAACTCTTGATTTCTGACCAAAAGAAAGAAAAATCTATTTCTGAATATAAGTTCACTTAAAACAGAAGTGTGCTCGCTCTGTCTCTCTCTCTCTCTCTCACAAATAAATAAACATTTTGGGTCGCCTGGGTGGCTCAGTCAGCTGAGCAGCCGACTTCCGCTCAAGTCATGATCTCACAGCTCATGAGTTTGAGCCCCCCATCGGGCTCTGCCGACAGCTCAGAGCCTGGAGCCTGCTTCGGATTCTGTGTCTCCCTCTCTCTCTGCCCCTCCCGCACTCACACTCTGTCTCTGTGTCTCTTTCTCTCAAAAATAAATAAACATTAAATTTTTTTTAATTTTTAAATTAAAAATAAATAAATACACATTTTAAAAAATAAGAAAAAAGGGGGGACAGCCTGGGTGGCTCAGTTAGGCGTCTGATTTGAGCGCAGGTCGTGATCTTACAGTTTGTGACTTCGAGCCTCGCATGGGGCTCTGTGATGACGGTTTGGAACCTGGAACCTGTTTCAGATTCTGTGTCTCCCTCTCTCTGCCCCTCCCCCGCTCACACTCTGTCTTTCTCTTGCTCTCTCCCCCTCAAAAATAGATAAACACCTAAAATTTTTTTTAATAAAATGGAAACTACTAAAACAGAAGTGTGTTTATGGGGAAATATTTCTTTATACGAAACTTCATATTGCCAAAGCTGGGCTCGCGGAGTAGGTGGTATCTGAGTATTCAAGAAAGAGATGTTGTATTGAGGATTGTATTTTCCAAGTAGCAGCAA
Organism: Panthera onca; assembly: GCF_046562875.1. Classification (NCBI taxonomy): domain Eukaryota; kingdom Metazoa; phylum Chordata; class Mammalia; order Carnivora; family Felidae; genus Panthera; species Panthera onca. The sequence goes on along the minus strand of NC_138340.1, from coordinate 52,011,030 downwards.
CAGTGATTCCATATCCTCATCTAAGCTGTTGAAGTTGGCACTTTTGCCCCGTCTATAGTGTGCTTATGGTATGTAAGCTCCTCTGCCTTGCCTGGTCCTGAAACCACACTACCTGCTTCACTGCGGGCTCTGTCCTCCCAAACTTTCCCTACCAAGTTCACTAATTGTACTTCCATCAGCCACTCGACTTACTGTCCTGTGAGCTAATTAGGAATCCAGCTCAGTGCTAGGAGGGAGAGGAGGAGTAGAAAATATTTGCATAGTCATTGGGTGATTTTGCATGGCAGCTGCCTTTGGTTGGAATCTGCTCAATGAAACACTTTGCTCTCTTACCTAGGCCAGAGGGAAATAAATGTAAAAGAAAGCATCCACGTGCATTGCCACCTACCTCAGTTCTGTGTGCACCTTAAACTTGCTTGGCCCGAGTCGAGAAAAGCCAGACTGTCCCTTTCAGCCAAAGGACCAGCAGGGTGAGCCATATCCTGCCAATTGCCTGGCCAGATTGGGGGTTATGCTCTGCTCAGCATCAGGTCTTGGCCCCGGTGCATAACTGCTTCCTTCTCTTCCAGGGAAACTGCAAATTTTTTCCCTTCGTCTGCACCATGACCTCACCTAGCGTGGATTTCCTACTATTTAAAACTCGTCTGCAACTAGTTCTGTGGACTTTGGGGTGACATTGATCCTTGCTGTAATCAGAAGAATATGTGATGTTGATCAGGCAGCCTGGGTTCCTGGGATTGATACCTAAGTCCTTTTTTTTTTTTAATGCTTATTTATTTATTTTGAGAGAGACAGAGCATGAGCCACAGAGGGGCACAGAGAGGGGGAGAGAGAGAATCCCAAGCAGGCTTCGCACCGACAGCACAGAGCCTGATGCGAGGCTCAAACCCACAAACTGTGAGATAATGACCTGAGCTGGAGTCACTTGCTTAACCGACCAAGCCACCCAGGTGCCCCAGGATACCTTAAGTCTTGACAGGGTTCCTAAAAAATGAGTGTCTGTATATCAGAACCTGTATTCTGGCTGACTTTAAACTAGAGCACTGAGAATGTGTCCTTCTGGAAGGGAGAAGTTTTTAACCCCAAAAGAAGAAAGATCTGTACCTCAGATCTGTACCAGATCTTTAAAAAAAATCACAGAGAAGCGTGCTTTCTGAAAACAAACAAAAATTCAATGTATAGAATTAGGATCCAGTGTATTTCTGTGTTAAAAAAAAAAGACTCAAAGGAAAAAATAAATATATTGTTATATAGTTCATCTTGAGGTGAATGAAAAGAAAAACAGTGGTCTGCAGTGAGGTAAAATGCTCTAAGCACAACTTATTCTTCAGTATTCTCATTCTTCAGGAAACTGTCTTGTCACATTTCTGCTATTTACTTAGCTTCTAATTCTCAGGAAAAGTATGTCTTATCTGCTTCCCTTTGAAATAAATATTTATTGCTTTCATATTGTTCTCCACTTTTCAGTTGCTCTTTCTAGTGAGATTTTAGAGACTCTGAGGTTTTGTGTGTGTGTGTGTGTGTGTGTGTGTGTGTGTGTGTGTGGCTAGCCAGCCACAAAAGGCTCCCTTGGGCTGAACTCTGAAGACCTATCTTGCAATAGAAGTCATTGTTATTATGGATTCCTTGGGGCTCTTAACAGAATGTGATCACATAACATCATATTTAAAATCCCATGGGATTTGAAGTCAGACCAACCACTTACTTGCTATGTGGCCTTGAGCAGGTGACTTGTGAGCCATATGGCTTACTCCCCTCAACTCCAGCATCACCAGGCAAGGTTAGGTGCCCCTCCTCATGCTCCTCTAACCTTGTGCTGCACTTTGTTCACCACACTGAACTATACTCTTCGTTTGTCTATCTCGCCATCTTCCCTAGGCCCTGAGAGCTCCCTGGGGGCAGAGTCTTATCATCTCTTTGTCCCAGTGCCCAGCACAGAGCCCAACAAGGACCAGAAGGCATAGGGTTTGGGAGGGTGAGAAGAAGAAAGGGAGGGAAAGGGGAAGGAAAAGTAAGGGGAAATGCAAACTTTAAACTTCTCTGCAACCACTGGCTGGCCTAAGTGATAAGACATGCTAAAAATGACAGTACTCACTGCCACATGTCACTTCCCAGTTTTCAGCTCTGACTTCACCATCATCTTGTAACTAATACATAGTGAGAACTTACTCATATGTATGAGCCTCTTTACCCTTCCCAAAGCCTGTGTCATAGGCACCATTTGACATACAACAAAGCAGAGGTCAGGAGAGGATGAATTACTCACCTACATCACAGAGCTGGCACATGGTTAAAGCCTGGATTTGAGCCCAGGTCCCCAAGATCCCAGAGACAGTGCATGTAACCAGTGCACTCTAAGCATCCAGTTCAGAGCTTGAGAAGTCGTTGGTTTCAATAAGGAGTCTTTGAGTGAATAAATGAGTGAGTGAGTTAATGTTCCTCCATGCCCACTCTCTCATTAGACTCTCAGTCTCACTCATAGTTCTTTCTTCCTGGCATAAGTGATGATCAAAACAAACCATCAGAGGTTAAAAAGTCCTAGGTTCAGATCTGGACTGTTTGTGTCATCCTGGGAAAATTAATTCCCTCTGAGCATTGGCTTTCCTTCCATCAAAATGGAAACAGTATGAGTGCCTTTCGTTTCGGATGTGGTTCTCCAAGAAGCAGACCATGGGACAATGACTGAAGTGCCAGTAATTTATTTGGGAGGCACAGGAATGCTAGCAGGGGAGTGGGAAGCGAGACAGGAAAGGGAAGGTGGTGTTTTCAAGCGAGTTAATGATCACTATGGGCACCTGGGGACTCTAGAAGCCAGCGTAGAGCCCACACCTCACGGTCTTCCTGCCCCAGAAGCAAGGGAGACAGGGCAGTTACACACCAACTTCCAACTCCCAATAGTCATTGGCTGAGGGCCACTGGGGTTCTTCTCTAGAACTTGTAGGTGTTCTGCTGACCAGAGAAGGCCCTCAGGCAAATAGATGCAGATGCTAGGGGGGAAATTGCACCACGGTGGACAGACCTGGGGACTACCAGCCAGGCAACAGCAGTATCTCTGCCCTCTTAGTGTCACTGTGAGGAGAAAGTGGGATTATGTAGGGTTTGGAGAACAGACCCTGGCACATATTCAGCACTTGATGAGTGCCAGCCTCAAGAGGCCTTTTCCCAGCATCCTGTGTGTGATACAAAACAGATGCCTCAGGAATATGTGCCTTAAAACCTCACCACCAATCTACAAGGGGTGGCATGGTCCTACTGAGTGTCAGGCACTGGGGTATGGCAGTGAGCTTAGCCGACAGGGTCCTGGCCATCAAACATTGAGGGCGCCTCCTGCCTGACAGAAGGTGAGTAAGAAATGACAGATGCAGGGCGCCTGGGCAGTTCAGTGGGTTAAGTGGCTGACTTCAGCCGAGGTCATGATCTCACGGTTTGTGAGTTCGAGCCCCACGTCAGCCTCTGTGCTGACAGCTCAGAGCCTGGAGCCTGCTTCGGATTCTGTGTCCCCCTCTCTCTCTGTTCCTCCCCTGCTTGCACTCTGTCTTCTCTCTCAAACATAAATAAAAATTTAAAAATTTTTTAAAAAAGAAAATATTTATAAAAAAAGAAAGAAAGAAAGAAATGACAGATGCATTTCCAGTAATGATTAGGGCAGTGACTAGAGCAGTGAGGGCCCTAGGATAGCTGCCTCACCCAGCTCCCTCATCCCAGGGCACATAGCTGAGGGGGGCAATGCCAAGACTAGATTCCACATCCAGCGATCTTGCCAACTGCCTTTGAAGTGAGTGACACACATGTGGAAGGTGCCGGGCAAACCCTCCAGCTGGGATGCCCAGTGATTATTTTCGTAGCACAGGACACATAGTCATCAAATGTCTAAACTGAAAATTTTCCTGGGTGGAGCGTCTCTCCCACCTTTGGAACAGGATGATTTTGCCTTACAAGGGGAAAGGTCTATGCCTGCAGCTTCCCTGGGGACTAAACTTCAGATGTATGAGAATGAGAATGAGGATCTGTCCTCCCTGGCACAAGCCAGCTGTATGGTCTTAGGTTACTCCCTCTCCGATCCTGTTTCCCCCTCTGTAAAATGGGAACTATAAACAAAATAATGGGCATGAGAGTGCTTTGGGTGGTGTAAGCTGCCTATGTCTTACATGGAGGGGCATATTGTTATCACTGTGTTGATGTTGTCAGGACTGATGTGATCTTGGGCCAGCCAAGAGAAAGATTCCTCTTTCTAGGAATCCCTCTCCTTCCCATGGGCTGTTGTCAGCCCCAAAGGACCAGGAATGTGAAGACACCCCCCCCCCCATCCCTGAGACCTACAGCCATAGCATATGACCTTGTCAGGTCTGGAAAGAATCATAGGTTCTAACTCCTTTTAGTGAGGAAACTAAGGGCTGGAGAGAGGAGAAGACTTGCCCAAGGCCACCCACCTCAGTGGCAGTCAGCTTTGGCCCAGGGATGCTGACTCATAGCCCACAGCTCTCCCCAACCATCTGCTAGGAAGTGTGCCTACTGCAGCCCCTCCATTCCCCACCCACCCTGAGCCCCTGTCCCCTTCCTGTGCCTGTGTGATTGACCAGCCCCCAGCCAGGGAAACCCAGGAGGAGCAGGGCCTCTCACTGCTCAGTTCTCGGCTGCAGGAGCATTCCCTCAATGCAGCAAGTCAACATTTCTGCCTCTGAATTGGTGTGGCAGATGGCACAGCAGAACTGAGCCTCGATTTATTTTTGACTCAAAGAGGACATCACACAAGTGCATAGCAGTAGCTGATGGGGGCAGCAGGTCTGGAGCATGAAGCAGCAGAACCTACTTACTGTGGGACCCACACCGCCTGGGTTCGAATCCTGGCTTAGTCACCTTTAGCTGTGTACCCTTGGATATGTGGTCTTGACCTCTGAGAGCCTCAGTCTCCCCATTTGCAAAATGGGGCAAAGAGGTCAATAGGTCATGCCTCATCAATCTGACAGAGAGGTGGCTTCATAATGGGAGGAGATGCAGACGTGGTGGGGCACTTTAGGAGCTGGTTTCTATCTCTGGAAAGGGAAAGTGGGAGAAGGGAGGAGTCCCTGGCAGGTCCCAAGTTGGGGTCTGGAGAGGAGCTCTCCAAGGGCCCGTCCCTCCATGCCACCACATAGGGGCTAGTGGCCTCAGCTGTGTGGAAAGGATGGCAGTTAGACCAGAGCCACACAAAGCCCAGAGAACCGGCCACTTCCTCTATTCCTAGTGGGTGACCCTAGAAAGAGGGGCCAGGTGGGGTGTGCCCAGGGAAGGAGGGATTGTGCTGAGGTGGGCAAGGGGGCACACTGAGAGTGACTTCAGTCAGGAGGCTGGAAGCTGGGAAGACAGATGTGGTGAGGAATGTCTGAGGCCTCTTTCCTCCTCTTGCTCCCTGGTGGATTCAGGCTGGAAAGGGCTTATCAGGCACTAAACTCCAGCCTCAGGGGACAGTTGGATAATCATTTGAAGGGAAGGGTTGGTGAGGGTGCTGGGGGGTGGGCAAGCTGGTCTTCTTGCATTAATATGCTGTGTGCTAGCATGTTTCCCTACATGCATGCTTACTATAGATGAAAGGGAAATAGAGACATTTTATAGAAGAACCAAAACACTTGGCCCCACCAATGTTGACATTTGGGGAATACTCTCTTATTATTATGTCTTTCAATGCTATATCTTTTTTTCTATCCTATAAACAATATATTCCTCATTGGGGTCACGAAAATTAAGATCCTAATTTGTTTCAGCTCTATATATTTTTCACTCGAGGTTATTCAGAAAATTTCCTAGGTCATTAAAAATTGTTTGAAAACATGATATTCCATCCTGTGATGGTGGCTCAGTAATTTACTTAGCAAATCCCCTGCAAGTAGACATTAATATTGGGCCCAAGTTATTGCTATGATTTAAAAAGAAAAACGCTGTGATGAACATCTTTTTTTTCAATTAATTTCTTTAAATTCAAGTTAATTAACAATAGTTTAGTATTGGTTTCAGGAGTATAATCTAGTGATTCATCACTTACATATAACACCCAGTGCTCATCCCAACAAGTGTCCTCCTTAATGCCCATCACCCATTTAGCCCTTCCCCCACCCACTTCCCCTCGGCAACCCTCAGTTTATTCTCTGTATTTAAAGTCTCTTATGATTTGTCTCCCTCACTGTTTTTATCTTATTTTTCCTTCCCTTTCCCTTTGTTCATCTGTTGTATTTCTTAAATCCCACATATGAGTGAAATCATATGATATTTGTCTTTCTCTGCCTTATTTTGCTTAGTATAATATATTCTAGTTCCATCCACGTTGTTGCAAATGGCAAAATTTCATTCCTTTTGATCGCTGAGTAGTATTCCATAGTGTGTGTGTGTGTGTGTGTGTGTGTGTGTGTGTGTATTCACATCACATCTTCTTTATCCAGTCATCAGTTGTTGGCATTTGGGCTCTTTCCATAGTTTGGCTATTGTTATTTTTTAATTTTTTATTTATTTATTTTTGAGACAGAGAGAGACAGAGCATGAACGGGGGAGGGGCAGAGAGTGAGGGAGACACAGAATCGGAAGCAGGCTCCAGGCTCTGAGCCATCAGCCCAGAGCCTGACGCAGGGCTCGAACCCACGGACCGCGAGATCGTGACCTGAGGTGAAGTTGGACGCTTAACCGACTGAGCCACCCAGGCGCCCCCATAGTTTGGCTGTTGTTGATAGCGCTGCTATAAACATTGGGGTGCATGTGCCCCTTCAAATCAGCATTTTTGTATCCTTTGGATAAATACTTAGTAGTGCAATTGCTGGGCCATGGAGTAGCTCTATTTTTAATTTTTTGAGGAACCTCCATACTGTTTTCCAGAGTGGCTACACCAGTATGCATTCCCATCAGCAGTGCAAAAGGATTCCCCTTTTTCCGCGTCCTTGCCAATGTCTGTTGTTGCTTGGATTGTTAATTTTAACCATTCTGACAGGTGTGAGGTGGTATCTCATTGTGGTTTTGAATTGTATTTCCTTGATGGTGAGTGATATTGAGCATCTTTTCATGTGTCTGTTAGTGTGATGAACATCTTTGTGACTGAAATGTTTGCATTTTTAGTTATTTCCATTAGAATAGGTTCCTAAGAAGCAAAATTACCAGATCAGAAACTTAACATTTCCTCCTTTTTTATGTCCTTTAAAATTATATTTGATACATGCAAAAGAACTTATTTGCATATATTCATTTAATAATACAAGGTATAGCATGGACCCACCACCCAACCCAAGAACTAGAATGTCACCAGTAATTTGCCTATTCCTGGATGAGTGTCCCGATCCCAACCCCATGCCTCCCCCAGAAGAAATGATCATCCTGTATTTATCATTTCCTTGCCTTTCTTCCTCCATAGACCTTTTTTTTAGAGCAGTTTTAGGTTCACAGCAAAATTGAGCAGAAAATACAGAGAATCCCCATGCTTTTTCTTTTCAAACATTTTTATCTCATATGTGTATGCTCACAACACCTATTGTTTAGTTTTGCTTTTGTTTTTAGTTCTTTTAGATGGCATCACACAGTATGTAACCTTCTGAGACTTGCTTCTTTCTGGCAACATTCATGTCTCTTAGACTCATCAGTGTGCAGCTGGAGTTCATGCATTCTTATTGCTGTATAATATTCCCTGGCATGAAGGTATCACCATCTGTTGATTCACTCTCCTGCCAGTGGACATGTGGGTTGTTTCCTGGGTTCAGCTCTTGCAAACAACGTTGCTGGGAATATTCTTGGCCATGGTGCTATTCACCTAGAAAAGGAACATGGTGGAAAAACACATTTGGGAGAGGGATGGAGTCAAGAGTGGGGCATGCATAAGCTGGACAGGTCATCGCTGATTTGATGTTGAAGGAGGGCGGCAAAGAAGAACATCTCATGGGTTTGGCTGAACTAGAATGTGCCATTTCTTGAGCTTAGTTGCCACACTCAGCAATCTTGCACTCATGAACATAAGCAGGACCCTCTCCCATGCCTGCCATCAAGGAGGCAAAAGCACCATTTGTGAAGAGAGAAGTTTTCTGGGTGCCCTTAAATCTGAGCATCCCTAAGTGCCAGAGATCTACCTCTCATGGTACCTAAGAGGATACTAGGTGGGTTGAAATAACAGCCCATCACCTGATGGGAAAATTCAGTTCTCCATCAGTCTTCCAGGTCACATCAAGACAAAAGATTCTATTTGGAACTAGTATATCCCCACCTAAACATTGGCTAAACTGTGACCAGAGAGACTTTGGGCTCGGGGCCTTCGGGCAACAGTTGGTTCCACTAAACATAAGGACATCCTGTGCATTTCTTTCCTCTGGTCAATTGTTATTTGTGGGGAATGGCACTGATTTTCCACTGATGACAGTGACAAAAGTTTTCTTTTTTTGTTATTAATGTTTTTTTATTTATTTTTGATAGAGAGAGAGTGCAAGTGGGGGAAGGGCAGAGAAAGAGGGGGACAGAGGATCCAAAGCAGACTCTGTGCTGACAGTAGTGAGCTTGATGTGGGGCTCAAACCCATGAACCATGAGATCATGACCTGAGTCGAAGTTTGTTGCTCACCTGACTGAGCCACCCAAGCACTCCTGACAAAAGTTTCTTTTTAAAATAAATGTGTTTGAGTTTTAATCAAGAAACTCATGAAGATAAAAAAAACTCCTAAGATTAATTAAAGGACAGATAGGAACCATCTTGACAGTCATATTCAACTGATGCAGGTTTGGGAAATGCTGACCTCAGTCAGCCATTCTCAAACTTTCTGTTTCAGGACCTTTACACTCAAAAATGATTGAGATCCTCAATGAGTTTTGCCATTTACCATGTCAGAAGTGAAACTAAGTGAAACTAAGATTTTAATACTTACTTATTAATGCATTTTAAAAGAACAGTAATAAGCTCATTATGATAACATATACAACATATTTTGTGAAAAAAACTGTATTTTCCAAAACAAAAAAAAATTAGTGAGAAGAGTAATGTTGTTTTATATTTTTGCAAATCCCTTTAATGACTTAATTGAAGACAGCTGGATTCTCATCTGCTTCTGCATTCAGTCTGTTTTCATGTGATGTTTCAGTTAATGTATATGAAGAAATTCCAGCCTCACAGAGATAGGCTTTTGGGAAAAGGAAGGGTATTTTAATAGCCTTTTCAGATAACTGTAAATATTCTTCTTTGATACTACACCCAAACTTCACAAGTGATAGTGTATTCATTTGCTAGGGCTGCTATAACAAAATACCACAGACTGAGGAGCTTAAACAGCAGGAATGTATTTTCTTACAGTTCTGGAAGCCAGAAGTCCAAGATCAAGGCATCAGTAGGGTTGGGTGTCTTTGCAGGACTGTCTCCTCAGACTCTTCTCTCTGTGTCCTCACATGGTCTTTCCTCCATACGCACACATCCCTGGTGTCTCTTTGTGTGTCCACATTTGCTCTACTTATAAGAACACCTACTTATAAGTAGGGCCCACCCTAATGGCCTCATTTTAATTTAATTGACTCTTTAAAAGCCCTGTCTCCAAATACAGTCATATTCCGAGGTCCTAGGGGTGTTAGGACTGCACCATATGAATTCTGAAGAGACCATAACTAATAGCATCTTAAAAATTAGTTGCCACGAAGAATCTAAAGCCATGTTAATGAACTTATCCACCTTCACATTGAAATCCATTTTTTTCCCTCTCATATGGTGATGAATGTTTACCCATTCCTGCTTTTGTAACGTTATGCATTGGTATTCAGAAAATATTGGCTCGTTGAGTTATGCAGATCTTTCAAATATTTGCACATTTTGTTATAAAATATTTCCTAAAAATCGCATTTGTTATTCTACTCCTGACCTCATCAGAAACATCTTTGTCTTTGGGAAGCTGTCAGGCTTATGATGACAGAGACAGTTTTCCAAAATTCCAGTGTTTGCTCTGAAAGCTCAAACGTCATCATTGGCAACAAGTTACTGTCCGTTGTTGTCCTTGAAGTGATAGGCTCACTTTGTTCATTTTTGAGAAAATGTCTGCCAAGTACTCAAGTCTGAATAACCAACATTTGTCAGTTCTTTTATGCAAAAACGGCATTTCATGAAAACGGAGGCTAATTCAGCTTGCAACTCAAACAATCACACAAGAGCTTTGCCTCTAATACCTGTTACACTTCACGGTACAGCAGTAATGCTCAATGAATGCTTTGCCTTTTCTGCTCCCAATGATTAATAAAACTCATCATGATTACTGCTTCACCCAAGACGTTCCCAAGTGAACCTGGCATTCTTCACCACAACTGTGTGGTGATGAAGAATACAGTGACTGCTGGGACAATCTGGTTTGTCTCCCTCGATTCACCATTGCTTTTGCAGCAGCAGTGGAAATATCAACACAGTGAAGGTGGCAATAATATCCCACTGTTATTAGGGAAATGGTTTTGACTTTTCAGACCCTCTGCAATGGTCTTGGGACCCTCTCGGAGGCATGTGGGCCACACTCTGAGAACTGCACCCTAGACAAAAATGCAGAGAATATTTGGGGCCAGATAGTGCAGAGCCTCAAAAATGACCTGAGTGCCAAAGTCATGAAGAGCTGGATATGATCCCAGCTCTGCCAGTGTGGAACTAAACGGCCTTGGGTAAGTCACCACCCTCTGGAAGCCAGAGACTTCACACATGAAGAGTGGTAGGTGCTTCCTGCCCCCAACCCCAGGGTTGGGGAGGGGAGGAAATAAGGCCCAGATGTGAGAGCCTCTTGTAAATGGTAAAGCATAGGCCAGGCAGGAGGAACCAGCAGCAGTGGGGAATAAGGCAAAGTTATGTACTTTCACATCCTGTCTTAAGCCACTTATGATTGACAACACTGCCTGGATCCCTGTATTCCCCTGAAGAGACCTAAGAAGGCTAGGCCTAGTGGCCCTGAAAGAGATGCCCAACTGGATCAGTGTCTTTGGGGTTCTGCTCTAAGTTACCCACCACCACATCTACGAGTTTGAAAGGAAAAGGCCTCCTAAAAGCCCAGAGCTCCTCTTGTCTCCTACCAGACAGATAGATACTCACCTGAGTCAACTAGAAATCTAGAACCCCATGGGAAGTATCAAGCATGTCAGGAATTCTGATGTGATCTGCTTATCAGTGTTAAGAAGATAGAGGTGATTCTTGAAAACTCAAGCAAACTGAGAAGCACTTGTTGAGAGGGTTTCAGGTGGGATTCTGCCTCCAGGAAGATAGAATTTTCTTTTTCCTATTTGTCTCACTTAATGCAACTAAAATCCCTGGACATTATATATAAAACAAACACTAGAAAACTATGGGGAGAGGAAGTTAAGATGGCAGAGCAGCATGGAGACACTCAGCTTGTCTCATCCCTGAAACGCAGCTAGATCAGCATCAAATCATTTTGCAGAACTAGGAAATTGAGGATTAAAACAACAATCTGCATAACTTGAGCCACAGAACTCAGCAGGTACACAGTCTGGAGAGGTGAACTGGGGGAGAGAAAAGCTGTGGAGGGTAGGGAGCTGGTTTTGTGGAAAGAAGACAGAGGGGGAGAGTGCAGGACAACACTCCCCCGAAAGTAGCTGGAGAGAGAGAGAACAAATGAAACACTTGCAGGGGACTGAACAAGAAATCTGTTCTCCAAAACCACTGACAGAAAGAAAGGAGAGGGTTTCAATGCCACCAGGACTCTATAAACAGTGGAGCACAAAGTCTGAAGTTCTGGAGTTCAGTGCCTGGCGGTGCTCTGGTGGGGAAGTAGGGTGAATCTCCAAGAACAGGCAGAGGGTTCTGAGGGGTCCATGTGCACATGGAGAGAAGCAGTTCCCCTGCTTGGAGTGCCTTTGGTAGAGGCCATACAGCCTCCCAACAGGCAAAGGTCCTAGCGAACCCTGGAGAGCAGCCACAATTTGCTGGTATTGGGAGAAAGTCACCAGAGTACAGTGAAACCTGTATATTGTGATTCATAATCTCTGAACCTCTGCCACTGTTTGATCAAACAAACGTTTTCTGGGGCAAGCTGGCACCCGCCCATTGCTCAGCAAGACCCCCCCCACCCCGCCCCACATAATCAGTGTGGGCCAAGCTGTGGGGGTCTCTGAAATCTGGGGATTTGAAACACAAACCCATCTGAGATAAAACTTTGAAAGGAGGTGTCCCCTGGCAGGCAGACGGCTTAGACATGGACAGGATAGCAGTGGGGAATGGATGGAGGTCTGAGACAAAGGAAGGGTGCTTGATTGCGGGTTGGTGAGAGTGTGAAGTTCCTGTGCCAAAGACTAGAGAGCTGGGTGAAGCCATTTCCACCTCTCCTGTGTACATGCATGCTCGCTGATCCACTCCAGTAAGCAAAGCTGTGCCATATAGTAGATAATGGAGCCACTACACCAAGCCCCGCCCCACTGCACCCTCCAAGCATATCAGCTAGAAAATTAGCACAAGTCACTCCACCTGCTTTGTGTACAGACTTTAGAGTAGTTCATATTTTCAGTTCTAGGGGAAATTGGATGTAACTTCCTTCGGGTTTCATCCTGTTTGCTGTTTCATTTATTAGTTCATTCTGTTGCTTCTGTTTTTGTTTAAATTGTTTATTTCCCCTGTATTTTCTTTTCCTTGGATATAGAAAAAGAAATTTTTATTTGTATTTTTTTAATTTTAATTTTTTTCTTATTTTTACTTTATTTTTATTTTCAAAAATTTTTTATTCTATTTCATTTTATTTAACTCATTTTATTCTGTTTTATAGTATATATTTTTTTAATTTTTAAATTTTTTCCTACATTTTTTTCTTTTCTTTCTTTTCTTTCCCTTTTTTCTCCATTCTGTCAAGCTTCTTTCAACAAGCAGACCAAAACACACCTAGGATCTAGGTTCTTTTATTTGATTTTTTTTATTTTTAATTTTAATTTTTTATTTTATTAATTGTTTTCTTCCTCCAAAATGATAAAATAAAGGAATTAACCCCAAATAAATATCAGGAAGCAATGACAGCCAGGGGCTTAATCAACACAGATATAAGCAAGATGTCTGAACTAGAATTTAGAACCTTGGTAATAAGAATACTAGCTGGGGTTGAAAAAAAGGCCTAGAATCCCTTTCTGTGGAGATAAAAGAAGTAAAATATAGACAGAACGAAATTAAAAATGCTATAACTGAGATGCAATCTCAAATGGTGCCACAATAGCAAAGATGGATGAAGCAGAGCAGCGAATCAGTGATATAGAAGATGAAATTATGGAGAATAATGAAGAAAAAAAAAAGAGGGAAACAAAGGCAAAAGAGCATGATACAGGTCTTAGAGATCTCAGTGGCTTATTAAAAATGAATAACATCTGAATCATAGGAGTCCCAAAACATGCAGAGAGAGAAAAGGGGGCAGAAGGTTTATGTGAGAAAATTATAGTGGAAAACTTTCCTAATCTGGGGAAGGACACAGACATCAAAATCCAAGAAGCACAGAGAACTCCCATTAGATTCAATAAAAACCGACCACCACCAAGGAATATCATAGTCAGATTCACAAAACACACAGACAAGGAAAGAATTGTGGAAGCAGCAAGGGGAAAAAAATTCCTTAACCTGTAAGGGAAAAAAGATAAGGTTTGCCGTAGACCTATCCACAGAAACTTGGTAGGCCAGAAAGGAGTGGCAGGATATGTTCAACATGCTGAATCAGAAAAATATGCAGCTAAGAATTCTTTATCCAGCAAGGCTGTCTTTCAAAATAGGAGAAACAAAGAGTTTCCCAGACAAACAAAAACTAAAGGACTTCATGATCACTAAACCAGTCCTGCAAGAAATTTTAAGGGGGGTCCGTTGGAGAAATGATGAATCAGTACAAAAAAGATCAAAAGCAACAAGGATTAGAAAGGACCAGAAAACATCACCATAAACACCAACTCTACAGGCAGCACAAAGGCACTAAATTCATATCTTTCAGTACTCACTCTAAATGTCAATGGACTAACTGCTCCAATCAAAAGATACAGGGTATCCGAATGGATAAGAAAACAAGACCCATCTATATGCTGCTTGCAAGAGACCCATTTTAGACCTAAAGACACCTTCAGATTGAAAGTAAGGGGATGGAGAACCATCTATCTATTATGCTAATGGTCATCAAGTGTGGCTAGTAGCCATACTTATATCAGACAAACTAGATTTTAAAATAAAGAGTGTAACAAGAGATGAAGAAGGGCATTATATCATAATTAAGGGGGTCTGTCCACAAAAAAGACCTAACAATTGTAAATATTTACACCTCCAATATGGAAGCACCCAAATATATAAATCAATCACAAATATAAAGAAACTCATTGATAATAATACCACAATAGTAGGGAACTTCAACACCCCACTCACAGCAATGGACAGATCATCTAAGCAGAAAATCAACAAGGAATCAATGACTTCGAGTGACACACTGGACTGGATGGATTTAACAGGTATATTCAGAACATTTCATCCTAAAGCAGCAGAATACATTCTTCTTGAGTGCACATGGAACATTATCCAGAATAGATCACATACTGGGACACAAATCAGCCCTCAACAAGTACAGAAAGATTGAGATCATACCTTGCATATTTTCAGACCACAATACTATGAAACTCGAAATCAGCCCCCATAAAAAATTTAGAAAGACCATAAGCACTTGGAGATTAAAGAACATCCTACTAAAGAATGAATGGGTTAACCAAGAAATTAAAGAGGAAATTGAAAAGTACATGAAAACCAATGAAAATGAAAACACCAGAGCACAAAACCTCTGGGATGCAGCAAAGGCGGTCATAAGAAGGAAGAATATAACAATCCAGGCCTTCCTAAAGAAGGAAGAAAGGTCTCAAATACACAACCTCACCTTACACCTAAAAGGGTTGGAAAAAAAACAGCAAATAAAGCTAAAACCAGCAGAAGTGAAATAATAAAGATTAGAGCAAAACCCAATGATATTAATTAAAAAAAAAAAAACAGATCAGTGAAACCAGGAGCTGGTTCTTTGAAAGAATTAACAAAATTGATAAATCTCTAACCAGATTGATAAGACAGAAAAAGGAAAGGATCCAAATAAATAAAATCAAGAATGAAAGGGGAGAGATTACAATCAATACCACAGAAATGCAAACAATAGTAAGAGACTATAATGAGCAATACATGCCAACAAATTGGGCAATCTGGATGAAATGGACAAATTCCTAGAAACATATAAACTACTAAAACTGAAACAGGAAGAAATAGATAATTTGAACAGACCCACTACCAGTGAAGAAATTAAATCAGTAATCAAAAACCTCCCCAAAAACAAGAGTCTGGGGCTAGATGGCTTTTCAGGGAAATTCTACCAGATATTTAAAGAAGAGTTAGCACCTATTCTTTTGAATCTGTTCCAAAAAAATAGAAATGGAAAGAAAACTTCCAAACTCATTCTACAAGGCCAGCATTACCTTGATTCCAAAACCAGACAAAGACCCCAGAAAAAAGAGAACTGCAGACCAATTTCCCTGATGAACATGGATTCAAAATTTCTCAAAAAGATATTAGCAAACCAGATCTAACAATACATTAAAAGAATTATTCACCATGATCACATGGGATTTATTCCTGGGATGCAGGGCTTGTTCAATATCTGCAAATCAATCAACGTGATACATCACGGTAATAAAATAAAGCATAAGAACCACATGATCCTCTCAATAGATGCAGAAAAGGCCTTTGAGAAAATAAACCCAAGAATGTAGGAAAAGAAGGATCATTTCTCAAGATCATAAAGGCCATATATAAAAGATCCTCCACTAATATCATCCTCAATGGTGAAAAACTGAGAGCTTTCCCTCTAAGGTCAGGAACATGACAAAGATGTCCACTCTCACCACTCTTATTCAACATAGTTTTGGAAGTCCTAGCCTCAGCCACTAGACAACCCAAAGAAATAAAAGGCATCGAAATTGGCAGGGAGGAAGTCAAACTTTTCACCCTTCACAGATGACATGATACTCTGTGTGGAAAACCCAAAAGACTCCACCAAAAACCTGCTAGAACTGATCCATGAATTCAGCAAACTCGCATGATATAAAATCAATGTACAGATATCCATTTCATTTCTATACATCAATAATGAAGCAGCAGAAAGAGAAATCAAGAATCTATCCCAGTTACAGTTGCACCAAAAACCATAAAATACCTAGGAATAAACCTAACCAAAGAAGTGAAAAATCTATATGCTGAAAACTATAGAAAGTTTATGAAAGAAATTGAAGAAGACACACAAAAAAATGGAAAAGCATCCTATGTTCATGGATAAGAAGAACAAATATTGTTAAAATGTCAGTACTACCCAAAACAATCTACCTTTTCAATCCCTATCAAAATAGCACTAGCATTCTTCACAGAGTTAGGACAAACAATCCTAAAATGTGTAGGAAACCAGAAAACACCCTGAATAGCCAAAGCAATCCTTAAAAAGAAAACCAAACTAGAGGCATCACAGTCCTGGACTTCAAGCTGTATTACAAAGCTGTAATCATTAAGACAGTATGGGACTGGCACAAAAACAGACACATAGATCATTGGAACAGAATAGAGAACCCAGAAATAGACCCATAAACATGGCCAACTAATCTTTGACAAAGCAGGAAAGAATGTCCAATGGAAAAAAGACAGTCTCTTCAGTAAATGGTGTTGGGAAAATTTGACAGTGACATGCAGAGGAATGAACTTGGACCACTTTCTTACACCATACACAAAAATGGACTCAAAATAGATAAAAGACCTAAACATAAGAAAGGAAGCCATCAAAATCCTAGAGGAGAAAACCGGCAACAACCTCCTTGACTCTGACTGCAGCAACTTTTTACTTGACACGTCTCCAGAGGCAAAGGAAACAAAAGCAAAAATGAACTATTGGGACCTCATCAGTATAAAAAGTTCTGCTCATCAAAGAAACAATCAGCAAAACTAAAAGGCAACCGACAGAATGGGAGAAGATATTTGCAAATGATATATCAGATAAAGGGTCAGTATCCAAAATCTGTAAAGAACTTATCCACATCAACACCCAAAAAACAAATAATCCAGTGTAGAAATGGGCAAAAGACATGAATAGACAGTTTCCAAAGAAGATGTACAGATGGCTAACAGACACATGAAAAGATGCCCAACATCACTCATCATTAGGGAAATACAAATGAAAACCACAATGAGATACCACCTCACAACTGTGAGGCTAAAATTAACAACTCAGGCAACAACAGATGTTGGTGAGGATGTGGAGAAAGAAGACCCCTTTTGCACTGCTGAGGGGAAAGCAAACTGTGCAGCCACTCTGGAAAACAGTATGGAGGTTCCTCAAAAAATTAACAATAGAACTGCCCTATGACCCAGGAATTGCACTACTAGGTTTTTATCCAAAGGATACAGAAGTGCTGTTTTGAAGGGGCACATGCACCCCAGTGTTTATAGCAGCATTATCAACAATAGTCAAAGTATGAAAAGAGCCCAAATGTCTTTTGACTGATGAATGGATAAAGATGTGGGGTGTGTGTGTGTGTGTGTGTGTGTACAATGGAATATATTTACATATATTCCATTATATAATATATATGTGTTTATATATATATATATATATATATATATATATATATATGTGTGTGTGTGTGTGTAATAGAATATTACTCAGCCATCAAAAAGAATGAAATCTTGCCATTTGCAACAATGTGGATGGAACTAGAGTGTATTATGGTAAGCGAAATAAGTCAGAGAAAGACAAATATATAATTTCACTCATATGTGGAATTAAAGATACAAAACAGATGAACATAAGGGAAGGGAAGCAAAAATAATACAAAAACAGAGACAAACCATAAGAGACTCTTAAATACAGAGAACAAACTGCGGGTTGCTGGAGGGGTGTTGGGTGGGAGGATGGGCTAAATGGGGGAGGGGGATTAAGGAGGACACTTGTTGGGATGAGCACTGGGTGTTATATGTAAGTGATAAATCACTAAATTCTATTCTTGAAATCATTATTACACTATATGGTAGCTAACTTGGATTTAAATTTTTAAAAAAGATGAAAAATAAAATAAAACTTTCCATAAGTTAAAAAAGAAAAGAGAAAACTCTGAAAGACAGAGAAAGGACAAGCCTGCAAGGGACCTGAGGACCCAAGAAACAACACAATAGTGAGTTTGTAGTGGTGGTGGTTTTTCCTCATATATCACAGCGTTGGAGAAAGAAGCCAGAGATGAGAAAATGCCAATAGGTAGTTGAGGGATAGGGGAAAGCCTGTTATCTCTAGCTAAAGAACAAGGAAGGGGACAGCCTAGCAAAACTGACACTTTTAGACAAAAACTGCTGTACTCCAGCCAAACACCATAGAAAACATATATGGCCCTACATGCACCAGCAGTGATCCTGTGGGGAGACTAGACTTTTAACTTCACCAGATTATGAGGCAACCCCAAGTCCCACACTGGGTGGTGTCAGAGAATGCCAAGTAGGGAGCCAGGGCTTTTTTTCCCCACTAGGTGGTAATAAGACCTCACCTTCAGCCCCCAGGGTACCAGTGGAGACCACACTGGGAACAGTAACAAGTCATTCCTACTCCTCCTAGCCAGGGAAGTATCAGTCGGGGCCTAATTGGGAGCTGTCATTCCCAAACCCCCTTCTTTTGCTGGTGCTGTGTCATGGAAGCCTGCTGAAACAAAGGTTTAAATAAGATCCAGGGCCCATAACCTCATATCCCAAATCCCCACATTTCAATTAAAATTCCCCAATGCCAAGAACTAATTCATTCAGTCTTAAACTGAATGAAAAAAGGCAATCAGTAGATGCCAACATTGAGATGGCAAAAATGTTGGAATTATCTGACCAAGATTTTAAAGTAACCATCATAAAAAATGCTTCAAGGAACAGTTATGAACACACTTGAAACTGATGAGAAAAAAAAAAAAGAAAAAGAAAGTCCTGGCAAAGAAATAGAAGACTTAGAGAAGAGCCAAATGGAAATATTAGAACAGAAAAATATGATAACTGAAATTAAAAGAAAAAAAAACCTCAATGGGTGTGCTTAACAGCAGACTAAAGGGGAAAAAGGAAGGAATCGTTGAACTGGAATATAGAACAAAAGAAACTATCTGAATAGCATATTAAACTTAAAAAAATAAAGCCAGGGAGCCTGGGTGGCTCAGTTGGTTAAGCGTCTGACTTTGGCTCAGATCATGACCTCACGGCTTGTGGGTTTGAGCCCCGCATCAGGCTCTGTGCTGACAGCTCAGAGCCTGGAGCCTGCTTCAGATTCTATCTCCCTCTCTCTTTCTGCCCCGCCCCTGCTCATGCTCTGTCTCTCTGTCTCTCAAAAATAAATAAACATTTAAAAAAAGAAAAATAAAGCCTGAGAGACCTGTGGGACTGTAACAAAAGTTCTAATGTTTATGTCATTGAACTCCTAGGAGATGAGAAAAGGAGTGGGGCTGAAAAAGTACGTGAAGAAAAAAATGGCTGGCAACTCCCCAGATCTGGTAAAAACAAAACAAAACAAAACAAAACAAAAATGTCATAAACTTACTGACTCATGAAGCTAAGAAAACTCCAAAGAAGATAAACCCAAAGAAATGCACATCAAGACTCAAAATAGTAAACTTTTGAAAACTCAAAAAAAAAAAAAACAAAAAACAAACGTGAAAGCAATGGAAGGAAAATGACAACTCACTGATAGTGGGGAAACAATTTGAAGGACAGTGGATTTCTCATTAGAAACCCTAGAGGCCAGAAGGAAGTGGTACAACAGTTTTCAAATGCTGAAAGGAAAGAACTGTCAACTGAGAACCCTATTACCAGGAAAACTATCCCTCAGACATGAAGGGGAATCGAGATCTCAGATGAAAGGAAACTGAGAATTTGTTGCCAGAAGATCAGCCCTAAAATAACAGAAAGGAGTTCTCCAGACAGAAAGGAAACCATTTTTTAGAAAGGAATCTTTCTAGGGAACACCCGGAAGGAAAAAAGAATATGGTAAGCAAAAATATTGCTAAATGCAATACACATTCTTTCTACTCTTGAGCTTTCTAAATTATGTTTGGTGGTCAAAGCAAAAACTACAACACTTTTAGATGTGGTTGTGTTTGTAGAAAGACAGACAGAAAACAAAAAATAAAAGGATAGATTAAAATTTAACATATCAATAATTACATTAAATTATTAATGTAATAGACCTAATAGTTGCATGGGAGAATTTTACCAAATGTTTAAAAAATTAACACCAATTCTACGCAATGTCTTCCAGTAAATAGAAGCAGAGGGAACACTTTCAGTTCAATGTATGAGGCTAGTATTACCCTGATATCAAAACCAGACAACAGCATAAAAAAATGAAAACTACAAGCCAACCTCCCTCATGAATACAGATGTGAAAAATCCTTCACAAAACATTAGCAATGAGAATTCAGTAATATATAAAAATAATTATGCTTCAGGACCAACTAGGGTTTATTCAAGAATGCAAGGTTGCTTTAACATTTAAAAATCAGCTAATATAATCCACCATGTTAATGGGCTGAAGAAGAAAAATCACATGATCATATGCATCAATGCAGGAAGCATTTGATAAAATTCATTACTCATTCATGATATAATGCTTAGAAAAATATGAATAGAGAACTTCCTCAACTTGATGAAGAATACTGACAAAAACCTACAGTTAACATTATACTTAATGATGAAAGACTGAATGCTATCTCCTAAAACTGGGAACAAAACAAGGATGTCAGCTCTCACCACTTGCCTTCAAATAGTGCCGGGCAGTCTAGTCAGTGCAGTAAGACAAGACAAGAAAAGGCATGCAGATTGGAAAGGAAGAAACAAAATTGTCCCTATGTAGAGATAACGTCATTGTCTACATTAAAAAACTCCAAAGGAATCTACCAAAGCAAGGAGGCAAACAAAACAAAACAAAAACCCTGCTGGAACTAATAACCAAGTTCAGGAAGGTCACAGAATACAAAATAAACATACCAAAACATTGTTGTATGTCTGTATACTAGCAAAGAACATGTGGGCACCAAAATTAAAAATACAAGGCCGTTCATAATCACACACAAAAAATATAGGTGGAAATTTAACAAAATATGCACTAGACTTATATTCTGAAGACTACAAGATACTGATGAGAAAAATCAAAGAAGATCTAAATGAATGAAGTGGCCCTAGTATGTTCATGGATCGGAAGACTCAAGATAATAAAGATGTCAATTCTGTGCAGTTCCTATCAAAATCCCAGCAAAATTTTTGTAAATGTGAAAAAGATTCTAAAAATTATGTGGAAGGGCAAGGGAGCTAGAACAGCTGAAGCTGTTTTGAAAAAGAAGAATAAAATGAGAAGAATCATCCTACTTTATTTCGAGACTTATCTAGAAACGAAGGCTGTGTGGTGTTGACAGAAGGATGACACATGGATTAATGGAATGGAACAGAGGATCCAGAAATAGACCCACACAACTGACTAATATTTGACAAAGGTACAAAAGCAATTCAATGAAAGAAAGGTAATAACCTTTTCAACAAATAATGCTGAAGCAAATTGGACATCCATAGGCAAACAAGAGCAACAACAAAAAATCTGCCTAAGTCTCACATGTTACACAAAAATTGGCTCAAATGGATCATAGACTTAAACAAAATCTAAACCTGCAAAACTTTTCGAAGAAAAGTTAGGAAAATAATTCACGTTAGACTTAATCCCAAAAATATCCATAAAAAATAAAAAGTAGATACAGTGATCAAAAAGAATGAAATCTTGCCATTTGCAACATTGTGGATGGAACTAGAATGTATTATGCTAAGCGAAATAAGTCTATCAGAGAAAGACAAATATTTGATTTCACTTATATGTGAATTTTAAGAAAAACAGGTAAACATAGGGGAAGGGAAAGAAAAATAAAATAATATAAAAACAGAGAGGGAGGCAAACCATAAGAGACTCTTAAATATAGAGAACAGGGGCGCCTGGGTGGCTCAGTTTGTTAAGCGGCCAACTTCGGCTCAGGTCATGATCTCACAGTCCGTGGGTTTGAGCCCCGCGTCGGGCTCTGTGCTGACAGCTCAGAGCCTGGAGCCTGTTTCAGATTCTGTGTCTCCCTCTCTCTGACCCTCTCCCGTTCATGCTCGGTCTCTCTCTGTCTCAAAAATAAATAAACGTTAAAAAAATTTTAAAAAAAATAATAAATAAATAAATATAGAGAACAAACTGAGGGTTGCTGGAGGGGAGGTGGGAAGGATGATGGGCTAAATGTGCAATGGGCATTAAGGAGGGCACTTGTTGGGATGAGCACTGGGTGTTATATGTAAGTGATGAAACACTAAATTCTATTCCTGAAACTAGTACTACACTATATGTTAACTAACTTGAATCGAAATTAAATACATAGGTAGATGATAGATAAGATAGATAAAGAGATAAAGTTATCTTTACCAAAATTAAAAGCTTTTGTACTACAAAACACTTTGTCAAGAGGAAGAAAAACAAGCTACAAGCTGGGAGAAAGTATTTGCAAACCATGGAATCTGACAAAGTACTAGTAGCTGACATAAATTTTAAAACTCTCAAAATTCCACTGTTAAACATATGTAACAATCCAACCCCCAAAATGGGCAAAAGTCACAAAGGGACATTTCTCCAAAGATGTGCAGATAGATGGCAAATACACACATGAAAAGATGTTCAACATCATTAGCCAATAAAGAAATACAAGTTAAAACCACAATGAGATATTTTACACCTATCAGAATGGCAAAAATAAAAAATCATACCAAATGCTGAGCAGGATGCAGAAAAATTAGATCATTCATAAGTGGGTGAGAATATCAATTGGTACATAGCCATTCTTGAAAAACAGTTTGGACGTTTCTTTTATTTTTTAAGTTTATTTATTTATTTTGGATGGGGGGAAGGCTGGGCAGAGAGGAAGAGAGAATCCCAAGCAAGCTCCACACGCACACTGTCAGTGCAAAGCCTGGCACAGGGCTCGGCTCAGTCTCACAGTGAAATTATGACCTGAGCCAAAACCAAGAGTCAGATGCTTCATCAACTCAGCAACCCAGGGTCCCTTGGGCATTTCTTTTAAAAATTTTTTTAACGTTTTTATTTATTTTTGAGACAGAGAGAGACAGAGCATGAACGGGAGAGGGTCAGAGAGAGGGAGACACAGAATCTGAAACAGACTCCAGGCTCTGAGCTGTCAGCACAGAGCCCAATGTGGTGCTCGAACTCACGGACCACGAGATCATGACCTGAGCCGAAGTCGGCCGCTTAACCGACTGAGCCACCCAGGAGCCCCTGGGCATTTCTTTTAAACACACATGTGTCCACACACACACACACACACACACACACACACACACAACTAAATATGCAACTACCCCACAACCCAATTGCACTCTTGGGCATTTATCCCAAATAAATGAAAATTTATGTTCACACAAAAACCCTGTACACAAATGTTTATGGTAGCTTTACTCATTATAGCCAAAAACTGGTAATAACCCAGATCTCCTTTAGTAGATGAATGGATAAACTGTGGTCCATCCACATCATGGAATTCTACTCAGCAATAAAAAGGAGTGAACTATTGATAGGCACAACAACCTGAGGAATCTCCAGAGAATTAGGCTGCATGAAGAAAGCCGATCTCCAAAGGTCACATATTGTGTGATTCCATTTATAGAACATCATTGAAAGATCAATATTATAGAGATGAGAACAGAATCATGATTTCTAGGAGTTAGGGATGAAGGCAGGGAGGGAACGGATGTGACTATAAAAGAGGGGCCCGAGGAAGCCATGCTGGTAGAACAGATGTGTATCTAGATTGTGGTGGGGCTTACATAAAACTACAAAGTGATACTATTGCATAGACCTACACACACACACACACACACACACACACACAAGTACATGTAACCTTGGTGAAATTTGAATGAGCTCCAGGGACTGTACTAATGTCACGTGCCTCGTTTTGCCAGAGCACTAAGCGTGAGATGTTGACTCAGGTCAGCTGGGGGAAGGTGCATGAGAGCTCGTCGTGGTACAAGATGCTAACACTGGGGTCAGCCAGAGGAAGGTTCCCTGGACCTCCCTGTGCTATGAGATGCTAGCACTGGGGTCAGCTGGGGGAATGAGCACTGGACCTCCCTATACATTTCTTTAAAGCTTGCTTTGAATGGACAGTTACCTCAAAATAGAAAGTTACAAATGAATAAATGGATAGATAGGTACAGAAAGGGAACCTGATACAGGAGAGACATTTAACTCTCTTCTGCTATTTATTAAACACATACACAAGTGAAGGCATTTACACATATTATACTTCCGTTACCTCTCAAAACTCCTGAATAATAGGTATTAGTATTTCTGTCCTGCAGATGGAGAAGCAGAATCAGACTCTTGCTCCAAGGCCTCTGTGCACACCCCTGCCCACTCTGTCCCACTCCTTCTGCCCTTGAAGGCCACACCAGCCAGCAGATGAAATACCCCATCTGACACCCTGCTGGTAATGGACTTGCTCCCCTAAGAGGGCCTGAGGCCTGGGAGGTCTTGACGGGGAAGTCAGGGGGTGGGTCCCCCATATGGCGAGGTCAGCTCCTGAGAGGTATTTGGGGAATTGAGCCACTCCTGCTTCTCCTCTGTCTCCGTCTACCCGACTCAGGCCCTCACCCAGTGCTGGCACCTAGGTCCCACTCCACTGCACTGTTCCCTTCCTGTTCTTTCCTGACTGGCTCCCCATCAGGTCACCCACCCCTAACCAATGCCATCTCCCCTTTTCCAGAGCTGAACTTCATCACCCAGTCCCCAGAGCCAGCAAGACATGGGCCCCATTTCCCGAATCTTGGCGCCTTTCATTTAACCAGAAGACGCAGAGGGGTAAGTTGGAGATGGGTTTGGCTTTGGGGTGGGAGTGGGATAGATGTGGAAGAAGGCACTGTTGGGGGCTGCTAAATGGAGGGTCAGCTGAGCAAGAAAGCAGAGTTTGATGGCAGCTCCCTTCCCTCTGCAACCTCAGAGAAGACACATGAATTATTTATGCACCATTGTTTTGGTTTGGGAAAACTGCCCCACATCCCTTTTGCATTTAAATAGGGATTATGGCCTAGAAGTTGGAGAAGGAAGGCAGCATCACTTGTCATTGTGAGCTGAGTCTCACCCTTATATGTAAAATGGGGGACAATGGCAGCATCTCCCTCTTGTGAATTCCAAGCAAAGATGACCCATGTAAGGTGCTTAGCAGAGTTGCTGGAACCTAGTAGGTGCTCAATAAATGCTTGCAGAATGGACAGACACACTAGGTGCCTAATGTGTGTTCGTTAAATGGGGCGGCCCTCTCTCTGGTGTCACAATCCCACTCAACCTTCTGGGGCCAGCCCATCTGGCAGTTCTGTAAGATTTCCCCTGCTCCTCACTGGGAAGCATGTCTCTCTCTGTATTCCTGAAGCCCATTCTTTGGGGCTCTGTTATTGCCTTGCTCAGTCCACCTTGCATTAATACACCTGTGAACCTCAAAGCCCAGGCCTGCACCCTCCACCCCCCCATGTCAGGAACCAGAGTTCATGCAGCTCATCTTTCGGCATCAGACCCAACTTACCTTCAGAAAGACTGTCCTCTGAGCCAGAGCTGAGTCAGCATCTCACCTGACCTTCCCATGCGGTGTTGTTAGTCCTTTCACAGATGGGAAGACTGGCCCAGAGAGAAGTAACCTCCCAGACAGGAGCAGGGGGAACCAGGATGCGCCTCCAAGATTCTGCGCTCAATGCCTACTACCCCACTCTGCCTGGGCTGAGGGAGAGGAATACCTCTGGACAGAACTGGGGAGGGAGCAGACAGGCAGACTGGCCACGCGCCTCTGTCCCCCGCCTCACAGATCACCCAGGCTTCTGGCTTTGCTGAAGTTTTGTTTCTCGCCCCAGCACTTCGGGGCTAACCAGATTGTTTCCAAACATGTTACATAATTGCTCACATATTTATTTATGCCATCTCTTGAATATTAAACGATCGATAATATGGAACAGAAACATGGGTGTTTAAACCCAGCAGCTTTTGACAAGCGTGGGTGGGGAAGGAGGTTGAAGAGAGCCATCTCTGAGCCATTTATGGGAGGAGAAGGTGACATTCCCCGCCCCGCCCCTCTTCATTTCCCAAGATGACTTGAAAGGCTTCCCAGGCCCATGGTTGACAATTGCCTAGCAGAGTTTTCACTGTGGGGTTTAGCCGCTTTTATTACATAATGAAAAAGATGCATTATCATTT
Organism: Panthera onca; assembly: GCF_046562875.1. Taxonomy (NCBI): domain Eukaryota; kingdom Metazoa; phylum Chordata; class Mammalia; order Carnivora; family Felidae; genus Panthera; species Panthera onca. The sequence continues at coordinate 51,984,761 of NC_138340.1, read as the reverse complement.
CCTAAAGGATGCCTAAAGCCAGAGCCTGACCACCTGTTTGCTTATTCTTGAGTGTTTATTGAGCACCCTTTGTGTGCAGTCACTGTTAGGCTTTTATTCACCCCAGGGTGCCTTCAAGAGTGAAACAAACAAGACCCCTGTCCTCATGGTACTGACACTCCAGTGGACAGGTGACCAAATAAATAGCATCAGAACATAACAAGCATTGTGAACAGAACAAAGCGGGTGGCAGGGTGGCATTGGCCGGCAGTCCCCTGAGGAGGGGACATTTGACTGGAGGTCTCCATGGAGAAAGCAGCCAGCCATGCAGAGGTCCGGGGCTGGGGAATAGTGAGGAGGACAGCAGGCTGGAGGGGTCTGCATGGAGTAGTGACAAAGCTATTGGAGGGTTCTAGTGATGTGGTGCATGTTTGGGAAACATTCCTCTGCAGCTGGGAGAGGGCTTGGGGGGTTGGGGTGCTGGGTCTGAATGGGGGATGGGCAAGGAGAATACAGGGAAGACAGAGGTGGGGCTGCCCTGGCCCCGAACCTGACCTTCCAGCCTCCAGAGGGGATCTGTCCAGGATGATTGTGAGTTTCTCCCAGGGCAGCTATGGAGGCTTGGCCTGACCCAACAGGAATCCCAATAACTCTGACATCAGTGACAACAGTATATAGGATTTCCTCAGCACCTAGAGGGAACCAGCCCCTTATCCTCACCATCAACCTGTGACATATGTACTTTTATTATCCCCATGTTACAGAAAAAGATACCAAGGCACAGAGTGGTTAAGTAAAATGCCCGTAGTCGTCCAGTGAGTAAGTAGCAAGGTAGGGATTTGAACCTAGTCAGTCTGACTCCACACATGAGGCCTTCAATCCATGTTGGCGGAATGAATTAATAACGGTAATAGCAATCACTTTTTATAATAAGGTAGACACGACCACTATCCCCATTTTACAAAATGAGAAACTAAAGGACAGAGTGTTGTATCACTTACCCTAGCTGGAATTCGAACCTGGGAGGTCTGGCAGAATTTCCATGTCAGAGCAATGTATGAGGCTATTGTCACTAACCCCAGTTTACAAAGCAACTCATGCCTCCTTCAGATGTGGACAGTAATTCCCATCTGCTGGCAGTGCTGAGGGCAGGGGGGAGGGGACAACACATGGGAAAGTGCCCCCCGTAAGAGGAGAAAACCTATGCAAATGAGGGCTCGAGAGTACTTGAGGATTTTTCAACACCTTATCCTTGTAGGGAGTTGGGACATTTCCTTCCATCCTGTTTTCCTCAAGGAGAGAATGGAGACAAACCTGGGCCCTCCCGTGGCCAGACTGCCCCAGGGTCTGAAATACAGGCCACAGATAAAAAAAAAATGCACCCAAACCTCTAAAAGCAGCTTGTGAACTCTGGGAAGCTCTTTCCACACTGGTTCTGTCCGGGGAGGTGACATGGCTCCTGGCTGCCTGGCCCACCTCCACTAGTTTCAGGTCCCAGCAATGCAATCTTGGGCAAGTTGTTGACATACTCTCCCACCTCAGTTTTATATTCTTTAAAATGGGAGCAAGAAGGGGCGCCTGGGTGGCTCAGTCAGTTAAGCATCCAACTTCAACTCAGGTCATGATCTCATGGTTTGTGAGTTTGAGCCCTGCATTGGGCTCTGTGCTGACAGCTCAGATCCGGGAGCTTCTTCAGATTCTGTGTGTGTCTCTCTCTCTCTCTCTCTCTCTCTCTCTCTGCCCCTCCCCCGCTCACACTCTGTGTCTCTCTCTCAAAAATAAATAAACATTAAAAAAAAAATAATTTAAAATGGGAGTAAGAAGCCATATTGGAAACATTAAATGGGGGAGGAAATCTGAAGTGTCCAGCACTGCTTGGGATATTAACAGTGCTCAGCAGGTTTCTGTTCTCCTGGTGGTCCCCAGTGAGAACAGGTGCCTCAAATGGTGAGGACCCCAGGCCCCTTTCTTCTGGGACCATGTCAGGATCTCAACTGCACAAGCCCTGGGAACAGAAAGTTTGCTCTCTGTAGTAGTTTACCAGGGCTGCCGCAACAACCCCAGTTTGCACCACAAACTGAGTAGCTTAAAGACACAGATACTTATTGTCTCACATTCTGGAAGCTAGAAGCCTGACACCAAGGTGTCAGCTGGATTGATTCCTTCCAAGCCCCATGAAGGAGGATCTGTTCCTAGCTCCTGGTGGTTTACTGGCAATCTTTGGCATTCCTTGGCTTGTGGGTGCATTACCCTGATCCTCCCCCCACCTTTCGTATCATCTTCTATGCTTTTGTGTGCTTCCAGATTTCTCCTGTTGATAAGGACAGAAGTCATGTTGGATCAGAGCCCACCCTAATGACCTCATCTTAACTTGCGTGCCTCCATAAAGATCCTGTTTCCAAATAAGGTCACGTTCACAGTTACTGGGAGTTAGAACTCCAAAGTACCTCTGAGAGGAAAGGCCCAATTCAACCCATAACGCTATCATCATTGTTTGAAGTGGATTCTGGAAGGGCCGTCAGTGCATTCATGACATTTCTTAAATAGACTCAAAGAATATTTTACATCGTTTTCCAAAAGGGCAACATCCTTCTCAAAATCACTGACTCCTCAGCTTGCAGGAGCTTCCCATTAACTCTTGGCCTTAACAAACCTTAGCGTGGGTCTCTTGGGCCAGCCATCATCTAACATGAAGAGCAAGCAGACTTGAACCCAAGCTTTCTGTCAGCTCTGTGCTGAACTCAGGGAACTCGGGAAGCCAGAGTCCTAGCCTTCGAGGCGGTCACAGGGGAGGGCCACGGGACAGGCAGGCATGCAGCTGGCTACTATTATTGGACAGGTACATGCCGGGGGCCAGAGGGCCTTTCCTAGCAATGATCTTCAGCGGGGAGGGAAAAGGCTTCTTTCCCAGACTGTTTCTTGTCTTTGTCTCCTTGAAGGGAAAATGCCCTTCCTGAGTGCTCTGAGAGCACCAAGAAACCCCACTAGCTCTTGGTGCAATCAGATAACTAATCAGTCACTCACTTTTCATTCTGGGATGAGACCCGCTCCTGAGTCTGTGTTACACAGGAAGTCCCAAGTGCAGAGGCACCCAAGCCCGCCACCCCGTGGCATCCCCAGCTCGCCCAGGGTCCCTGAAGAGGTCAGAGGTCAGTGGTAGACCCCCCACCCTCTTCTTGACAGATCCTCATCTTTAAAATCAGCTCTCCCACCCCAAATATCGCTTGAATGGAGAGCCGACAATCTACATTTCTGATGCCACAGTGACAACTGGGGAGGATGTGCTCTGATCTGGTTGGAGTGGGCCCGACTGGGCACAAGCATGCCTCGGTGTTGGGTTTAAATCCCAATGCCGCCAGTCCAAGCTCTGTGATTCTAGGCAAATCTTGCCACGTTTCCAGTCTCAGTTCCCTCATGTGCAAAGAGCGGGGGGGGGGGGGGGGGGGGGGGAGGTGAGTTCCTACCACACAAGTGAGGGATGTCTGGAAAGGACCTCATGTGGTGCTGGGCAACCAGCCAGCATTCTCCGGCTTCTGTCTTCGGGCCTCAGCTTCCACCCCTGCAGACAAGGTGTGGGATCAGTTGGGTTCTGGCCACAGCTCATATGGCTCTTGAGAGCAGTCTCCAGGGAGCCCAGCGACCGGCTGGGCAGAGAGAGCCTCCCATGCCCACAGGCCTGCTCTGCCAGGAGCTCACCGTGTGACCTGGTACGACTGCCTCCTGCCCTGCATAGGCCTAGTGGTTCCGGGTGACAGTGGTGAGGTGTCAGGAGCCTCTGACTTAGTGCAGCCATCCAGAGGTCTGAGTTTGTGCCTCACCGGGTGCCATAAATTCTCTTCTTACCCTACACATCTGGAAGTCTCTGAGACCCACTCAGGGTTGCAGAGCCTGGAGCTGAGGCTGCCAAATCAGATGCTCCCCGCCCCATGTCCGGGTAACCAAGGCCTCTCCGACGCACTGGAGGCAAAAGCATCTTCACAGGGACAGCCGTCAATGCTTAGCACAGGCCGTGTCTCCTAGTTGGCCCCCGCCGATGCCTGTCAAGATGACTGTATTAATGGATCAGCTCACCCAGACTGCAGAGGGCAGGGCCTGGGGCCGGAGGCAGTGGGGGGAGGTAAATGTCCCAGAGACACTGTACTTCCAGAGAGGAGCTGAGTAGAAGTGCTTCACGGAAACCACCAGAGCACTAGTGGCGGGCTTGTGGGCACCCGTGGTCAGGAAGGCTGGGGATGGGCTGCGCTCAAGTCTGTCTTCCCGTGTACTTCCTGTTGCAGGGTAGGGTCTGCCCCCAGGCCTTGTCATGATGCTGCTGGGGTTTGCAGTGTCTCTGGGGGGTGTCCTGCGTATTGAACTGCACCCAAGTGAGGATGAAACAAAAACATTTATAGGGGGTAGAGTGGGCGCGTGGTGTGGTGGAGAGGGCACAAACTCTGGGTTCAAATTGGGTCCTGCTGGGCAAGTGGCCTCCCTTCTCTGGTCCTCGATTGGCTCTCCTGGAAATAAACCAGCAGCCACATTGCAGGGGTGGTTGGGAGGATGGAAGGTGCCCTTGCAGGCCACATGCCCATTCCACCAGCTGGTCGTAAGGCAGGACTTGCCCCCTCTTCCTGGGCCCCTAGCATCATGTGGATAGGCCAGGTGTCCCACCTCCAATGGCAAGAGCAGAAGCCTCTGGGCCTCCTCTACATGCCCTCCTCTGGGCTGTTCCCTTCACTTGGTCTTTCTTCTGTGGGTACTGGCAGTTGTGCTGGCAGAAGCCCTGTGCTCAAACTTGGAGAGACCAGATGGGGCCACTCATTGATGGACCTCAGTTTTCCCCATCCATACACTGGGCACAGCATCCCTTGCCTCAGGGGCTGCTTTGAGAGTTACTAAGGCAACCAATACACAAGGGCCTGAGAGGTAATTGCTCAAAACTGTTTCTGAATCCAATGGGATCAAAGGCTACTGGGGTCCCAGGTGTCACTGAGCTCCCTCAAGCCCGGGTCTCAGGTTTGGCCTGCCTGAGTTAGTAGGAGAAGTGAGAAGGGGTCTGCCTTCCCTCCACTGGGCCAAGAATAAATAAAATACGTTGGATCTTATTGTTAGAAGGAACTGAGGAACTCTTCAGCAACTTCACCCAATGATAGAAGCTTTCCCCTGAATCCTTGACTAGTAACTTTTAAATTTTTTCCTGGTTCCTTCCAGGGACAGGGGCCTCACTCCCTGTTATGTGGCAAAGAGCAGAGATGGCACACAGTTCATGCACTTCATGGTCAGGCATTTTATGCATTAAAAACCCCAGCACTCCTCACTCGGGGCATTGTTACTCTTCCTTTAGAAACAGTTGTAATGACAAGAGTCACCAGGAAGACCCTGCTCAAGTTTCACCTCCCCCAGAACTACCCGCAGTGTAACTCAGCCCCCACGAAAACGAATCACTCCATCTTCCGGTCCCTGCCACTCTTCTGATACGCCTCTGTGGTTGAACCCATCACATGTGTTTTATTTGGTTGTTTTGTTACCTCTCTCCCACTAGACCCTAAATGCCCCACAGCAGGAGTGGAGCGGTGGAAGGAGTTTGCTGGGGTCTTAGACTCAAATAGGTCTGATTTTCATGCCCTATTTCCTTCTAGCCTTATGATCCAGAGGAGGTGATCTAACCCTCTCTGAGCACATGGATCAATGTCAACGTCTGTGTGACCCTCTCCCTCCCTGAGCACAGAGCGGAAGTCCTGCTTCTCTCTGTATCCCTAGCACCCCCCCCCCCCCGCCACACACACACACATAGTAGGTGCTCAGAACTTGTTGAGTAAAGGAAGTGCAAGGAAGCCGCTGGGTGGGGTAAATTATGAGGTCACAGGGGAGGGAGTTTGAGACTGGAAGCAAACGCACTGCCATCGTGGAGAGCTCACAGCATTGAAGCCAAGAGCAGAGACAAGCCACTCAGAAAAATAAGACCCTCAAGCTTAAAACTTGCAGTGGTCTGGGGCTACTTAGTGAAGGGGCAGCAGAGGCAAACACGCTTGGGAGAGCCTCACATCCCCACCCAGGGATCACTCCATAAGAACCGCCATCCCTGTGGTCCCTGCACTGGCGTAGTCAGTATTCATCGGTACCTGTGTGATTTAAACTGTATTTTAAGAAATAAAAATCTGGAAAGGAAAGGAAGATGCTACCTTGACTAAATAATATGTTTGCAGCATAGATGTTCTAGTATTTGTCAAACAGGAACTGTTGTGATTAGCACACTATCCATTCACTTAAAAGTGAAAAACAAAATAGGGGTGAGTTCCTCACACCTGAAAAGTTTAAAATAAAACAGAACGTCAACACACAAAGGGGAAGGTTGTAAAAGCCGGGAAACCACTCTGTGGGAAGTGCTCTCTCTCCAGTCACGTTGCTCTGCCAGACGGGAAACAATGCACGGTTTCTTCCTGTGCTCTGTAAACAGAGAGAAAAGGATGGGCATGTTCTAAGGGAACAAGCAAGGGGTGTCGTGGGGCCGAGAGACAAGGTGGGTGGGGGACTCTGTCACCTCTCTTCCCTTTAGTCCAGAGAGGCTTCCTGGAGGAGGCGAGATCCGGGGTGTTTGGCCCAGGCCCTCCCCACCTCTCCCTGCCAGGCCTGTCCCCAGCGTTCACACTCACATGGCCCATTTCATTGGAAGCCTCCGTTCTTGGGTCCGGCCAGGTGGACACATGGTGGCTGCCCTTTCCTCATGGTCCCAGGGCCACTCTCTACCAGCCAGTCGTACAGGGAGTCCTCAGAACAAAAGGACTTCCAGGTAACCAGGACTGGAGCAGCCAGAGTGCCACTGATAGGATCAGAAGCCTCAAGTGAATGTGGCCCAGAAGGAAGCCGGGGGCACAGAAACACCCACCATCCATGCTGCCTTTGGCAGAGGCTACTATTTTGCCAAGCACACAGCACTGTGGAGGCCAGCCATGCTTCCCTGCCCCTCCCCACCTCCCCCTCCCCGCTCACTGCTCCCAAGGCCAGAAAGCTAGGCAGCCCCACTGGCACCTGGACTGGATCCGGTGGCCACCTCGCAGGGTGTAGCCACTCTGTGGTGGTTGTCCGTGCTGAAGCCAAGAGGTCGGAGTGGGGGGTTGTGTCTGTGGCCTGGGACTCATCGGGGACACCGGGGGATTCGCCACCATCTCCAGCTCAGGTATGGGAGAATGGGTTCACGGGGCACTGCTCAAAGGGCCTGGGTCTCCAGTGCAGGGGGAGCTGCTGAGATGGAAACAGCTTCGTCATGTAAGAGGGAGTACTTGTAAACCTTTGAGCCCTGGGCTAGGAGGCAGGCTGGAGGGTGAGGCCTGGTCTGGACAAGCCCTGTGCAGACTGACAAGGAGCCCCCCGTGGGGGACAGTCTCTGGCCTCACTCAGCTCTGCAGGCCCCCCTCCTCCGGAGGGCTGCTAAAGCATAGAAGAGCATGAGCTCCAGAGCCACATGGCCCAGGTTCAAACCCTGAAACCTGTGTGACTGCACGCTTACCTCTGCCTCTCTGTGCCTCAGTTTCCCACCCTGTAAATGGAGGTGGTGCCAACGGTCCCTATTCCATAAGGCCGTTGCTAAGGTCAGATGAGACCATAGAGACCTTAGCATAGGTAAGTGCTCTGGAGCTCAGAGCATCGTCCCTGCCCCCTGCTGCTCCCCAGACCCGGGACCAGCCTTCAGAGCTGCAGGGTCAGTGCTGGAAGGAAAGTCAGGAGACCCATTAGGCTGCTTGCTCATCTCATAGGTGTAGCCACAAAGGAGATGACCTAGACCCAGGGTTTGAATCCTGTGTCTGCAGACTTTGTAGCTGGGAAGTCTTAGGTCCTTGACCCTCTGAGCCCCATTTTTTCCATATGTGAAATGGAGACAATTACAGGACCGACTTCATGGGATACTTACAAGCATGAAATTATGCTGCACACATAAAGGGCTTATTCTCTACCTCATACTTAAATTGGGAGCCATTATCACCACCATCACTGCCACCATTATCACTATTGTTGTTACTATAATAATAATAACAATAACAATAATAATAACTATTGTGTCTGTGGCCTGGGACTCATCAGGGACACAATTATTATTATTGTTATTATTATTGTTATTATTATTATTATTGGAAAAGGAGGCTCAGAGAGGGAAGGGGACTTACCAGCAGTCATACAGAAAGTCAGAGAGCAAGACAAGACCCAGCCCTGGCCTCCCAACCTCCAGCCCCTGATTTCTGCTCACCTCACCATCTCAGAGGTGGCCATCTCAGAGGGCCAACCCTCTTTAGTCACCTCTCAGCACATCTTACCAGGAGCTTAGTTTGCAAGAGGTCACTCAAATGCATCTGAGAACCTGCCTTCCCTGACCTCATTGCTTCCAGACACAGATCTGGGGGTGCCCCGCAGCAAAAGCTGGCACCCCCTGAGAGGCTAGGTCAGCAGAGAGCCAGGCAGGAGGTTACCTTCTCCCCATGATTTCCACAGCATCCCTCCAAAAGCCCGCCAGCTTCCCCACTGTCCCCAGAATCTTTGGCCAGGGGATGCTTGAGGGGGACAGGATGAAGCTTTGGGGGGCAGATGTCTGAAAACTGCAGAACTTCTTATACCCCAAGGTGCTCCATAAGAAAGGGAAGAATTGGGACTCCAACTTCCAGCAAAGTTTCCTTGGACCTTGGGGACAGGTTTGGGAATCATCCTCAGTCATCTCAGTTCCATTAGCAGATGGACCACCTCTGGTGGGACACTTGTCCCTGTCTCTTTCACCTTCTGCCCATCAGAGTTTGGGTCTTCCCTGGCAGGGAGGAACAGAGACATAAGAGGAGGCATGGACACAGAGGAAGGAAAGGATGGGGTTTGCTTTAAGGGGAAAGATTAGTTATGTACACATTTTAATAATGTAAATACTACCCAAGCAATAATAATAATTGTTCCTATTTCTTGAATACTTACTATGCACCAGGCACTGTGCTAAGAACTTTATATACATTATCTCTCTAATCTTCACTACAGCCTTATCTGGTAGAAAATATCATTATACCCATTTTACAGATGAGTAAACTAGCAGAGGCTTATTTATATACCTTGTGGTGATTACAGATGCCATGGAGATGATACAAAGGAATGAGCACTTCTGAGAAGAGTGTAATAGGGAGTGCTGGAGACTGGCAAGTTGGAGAGGGTCACTCAGGTTTTCTTTCTTTCTTTCTTTGTTTCTTTTTTTTTTTTTTTTTTTTTTTTTTTTTTTGGAGGCATGACATACATACATTGAAGTGGTAAAGTATGCTAATCTTAAATGTATCACTTGGTGATTTTTACATATATATTTATACATGTGTTACCATTACCCAAATCAAAACATGGAATAATTCTAGTATGCCAAAACATGCCTTCTGAGGCATTCTAATTTAATTATTATTTATTTTTTTTAATTCTGCAAAACTATCACAGCTAAGAGGAACCTAAGGAGACATGATGACCAAATATAATGTGGGATCCTGGAGGGGGAAAAAAAGGGGTTGTAGATAAAAACTAAGGAAATTTGAATCAATTATGTACTTTAGTTAATATTAACATATCAATATTTATTCATTAATTGTGAAAATGTACCATACTAGTATAAGCTCTTAATACTAGGACAACTACCTGGTAGTTGTAAATTTGTAAAATAAAAGTGTTCTTTTATTTTAGCCATTTTTTATTTGTAAATATAAAAGTGTTCTAAAACAAAAAGTTTACTTAAAAAAAAAATCACTCAGCAGATCCTCAAGCAAAATATGTTTGTAGGCTGGATCTGGCCTCTAAGCTGCCAGTTGGCAACATCCAGTGCTATAATGTCCCCATTTTACAGGTGGGGAAACCGAGGCCCAGAAAGGGGAAGCTCCCTGTGCAGGGCCCCCGTAGCATGTCAGTGGCAGAGCCAGAACCCAAAGATCAGTCAGTACTCCAGCTGCAGAATAGGGTCTGTGAATCTCTGAGTGCCTTGCTGAGGCCTTGCCCTACAAGAAGCTGCCAGGGGCCAGCCGGCTTCCCTCTGCTGCTTCCTCTTAAGCTCTCCAGGGCTGTCAGTTGGAAACCAGTTCTCCCACTGGCCTCAACTCCAGAGGGTGTGGTCATGGGCAGTTCCTGTTCTGGGAGCAGGATGTCACCTGCCCACCCCAGCCAACCTCGATGCACCATATAGGTGTCCCCCATACCCAGCACAAGATCTGAGTTGAGTGTTGGATGGATAGGTGAGTGAAGAAATGGCGGGAAGAAGTAAGTGGCAAGGGTGGGTTCTTAGGGGTGTGTGGAGGGAGATAAAGGGGGCCAGGAGCACAGATTTTGCAGTCAGATTGGCTGGGTTGAACCCTGGTTCTGCTGCTTCCAGCCACATGACCTTGGACAAGTCAACCTCTCTGTGCCTCAATTTCTTCAACTTAAAATGGGGATAAGAGCAGTACCCGTGAGGGAGGGAAGTAATAAATATAGGAGAGGAGGGAAGAGAAATAGCGGAGGGGGGGTGATGACTTAGTTTTCATATCGGGACATGGAAACTTAGACGAAGCCATACACTAACCCAGAAAAGGTGGCCACTAACCCAGAAAAGGTGGGTGAGTGGCATTATACAGCAGGTAGAGCACAGATTTGGGAACCAGTCTGCCAGGGTTCAAACTCCAAGTCTGTCACTTACTGGCCATGTAGCCTTAGGCAAGTGAGTTAACATCTTTGTGCCTCTGTCCTCATCTGTAAAATGGGTGTGGTAATTATCATACTTACTCCACGAGGTTTTATGAGAATGAAGTAATTCATTGGTGTGTGTATAGCACTTAGGACTATACCTGGCATGTTTAAAATAACCCCTGGCATATAAGGAGTGTTTATTAAATAGAAGAAAGGTCATATGCCAAAAGCCCAGTCTCTTCCCTGGAAGGGCCCCAACTTTCAGGAGAGATTCAACAGGCATTGTTAACTCACCTGCTGAATCCAGATGAGAACCTGCCTTAATGAAGTCACATGGGGAGAGGGCTGAAGTGGTGACCAGCTGCCCATCTCTGTGGCCTCACCTACCTCCAGCCAACCCCAGGATAGGCAGCACTTTTTTTGAGCAATATTTTAAGAGAAGCCAGAAATCTGGATTCTTATGCACAGTTTCCCAATTTTTAAACATTGGCACTTAGTTCAAATTTATTTTAAGCTCTTAGCAAAACAAACAAATTTATTTTAAGCTGGCTGCTCTCCCAAGTGGCTGGTTTGCAGCCTCTACCCCAGTCCAGTCCTGCCAGTTTGCTTTCTTTTACTTTTCTCCTGCATTTTAGAGGAAAGGAAACTGAGGCCCAGAGAGAAATGCTTGAACCTGTTGTGTCTGACCACTTAGTGCAGTCAACAGGCAACATGCTGGTTTCCCTCTCCTGGCTGCAAGCCACAGGGTTCCCCAGGTAATCAATCAGACTTTGGACCAGGTGAGGGAAGAGAGCTAAAAGGGGAATTTTCTCCAGGCCAGGGTTCTTTTAGTAGCATATTTGAAATCTGATGTTTGTTAATTAAATACCATTTGCACCATGCATCAGGGGTGTAGCTGAGTGTGAAGCAAGAGCCACCCCCACTTCCAAAGCCATAGCAGAGACTTACAATATATAAAGCTCCAGCTTCACTCTCGGCCCTGGCTTAGCAGGTAAGGGCCTGGGATTCCCGGGGGTTCCTGAATCTTACCATTTGCCACTCTGTGGTGACTAAGGGAGGAGCTCTGTTGTAAAGAAGTCACTACGTGATAGCTAGAGGGCTTGAGGAAGAAAAAGAGGGGAGTCATGTTCTGGAGAGAAGTTTTAGAGGAGTATTTTTGGGGAAGAGAGTTAATTTACAGGCTTGTCACACTCTGAACTTGAGTTATCTTTTCTTTCTTACTGAAAAAGTTCTCTTTGGCTCCCATGTATTTAAACAGACTGTACCGCCATTTCCTCATCTGTAAAATGGGGATAAATATTGTACTCACTTCCTGCAGCTGGTGATGAGGGTGAAATGAGACAGCATGTGCAGAGGATTAAACAATAAAAATTAGCCATTGTTATCATTGTCAGCAGCGGCCAGCCTGCCTGTGTCTACAGGAGTAGCCTGAGAACCTTTCACTTTTGGCCTTTCTTTACTCGGTCTGCATGATTGTGATCTTTGCTTTGTGTGGAGAGTTAACGCATCTAGTAGCTGTGGAGGAGTTCTTGTGGGTCCGGTTCTGTGCTTGACTCTTCCACCTATTTTCTCTTCCTTAACCTTCAGAGTAACTCTGGGAAGCCAACACCATCATCATCTTTGCAGATGAAGAACCTGAGGCTCTGGGAGGGAACATGACTTATCCAAGGTCACCCCCAGGTAGGGACGCAACCTTGAGCGAGTCCCATTACCATCCTGAGCCTCCAGCTTCCTCATTTGTAAAGGAGGTTCAGGACACCCATCTCAGTGCTGCTGTGGGGATCTATGAGGTAATACTTGGGAAGTGCACTGTCAGCTGTAAACCCCAGCCAAAGGGACAGCATCAATGTGAGTCTTGCAGAGGCCTGCTCCCATTTGGGGCTCAGTGCATTTTGGCAGTAGGAGCCATGAAGGAAAGTTATTTCGAGTGTCTTTTTTCTTGGGTGCTGTCCAAAATGTATCTCCTCCCTCCAGCTAACAAGTGCAAAGCCGGTTTCAGCAGAGGCTCTGCTCAAAGCAAGTCACTTCCAGTGGAATGACCTGGAAGATAGAAAGGAAATGGGCATGATGGTCACAGGGGAGACAGGATCACAGAGAAAGCCTCAGGCTGTGGAGGCAGACAGATATGTGATCAAATCCTGGCTCTTCCACTTCCTAGCTGTGTGACTCTGAGCCAGCTAGTTAACCTCTCTGAGCCTCACATAGAGAATTGTTATGATGAAGGGAATAAGCAAAGCAGCTGAGAAGCAAAGCATGGGTATCCCACAAACAACCAGTGAGACTAGTTCCCAAGTCCGAGGCTGGGGCTGCAGACATTGCTGGGGGTAGAGAATAGGATAGAAACCAGTCAAGGGTTCAGGGAGAAGGGGTCCAGGGTAGAAGGGTCAGCTGCTGAACTGGGGAAGGGAAGACTTTTCAAGTAAGGCTTAGCAGTACACGTACACTGGAAAGGAAGACTGGTCACATAGGGCTTAGCAGTACACGTACACGGGACCATGAGCCCCTAGAGGACAGGCATTCTGTCCTTTTCATCTCGGTGGCCTGGCTCATAGCAGGTACACAGAATACATTTAAAAACCTGAATTTAACGTCTACTTTCCTTTCTGCCCCCTGCCTACCCATTTAGTCCTCCTTTTCTTTTAATCTCCAACCCCACCAGCACACCTCTGTAAAGTGTGAAAGAACACAGACTCTGGTATCTGACAGACTTAGATTCAAGTCCAAACTCTGCGCATTCTGGCTGGGTGGCATTGGGCAAGTAACCTCCCAATGTTTGCTATAAATGGGCTAATACTGCCTCCCTAGCAGAGTTATTGTAGGAGTTAGAGATGATGTGTGTGAAAGCACGTAGCATGGTCCCTGACACATAGTAGGCATTCTGAAGGTGGTGTCAGGAAGTGCGCTTGCTCCTTACCTGCGTGGCCCATGGCTACCTCCGACTTCTCTGCTCACACACAGACCAAATTCCCTAAGGCACTCACAATTTGTCTTTATATCCCAGACAACACAAGCACCCGGGCTATAAACATCTATACAGTATTACCTCTTTTCCCACTGTCACTTTACATGATTTCCACACTGCTCCTATATTGACTGGCCATGGTAGGGCTAACGATGTCCCCAAAACACCTCAAAAAAGAGTATCCACGGGCAGCTCAGTGATCAAGAACAAACTGTCCTCAAGGATTAAAACACCCATCCATAATCACTAAACCATCCCCTGGCTGTGGGTTTATTAGTGTCACTGAAAGTTCTCAGGTTGAAAGTTTATGAATGAAAGGCTTCCTGGTCCCAGGTCCCAGGTCTTATTCTTGAAGATGGCCTGTAAATTCAGCACCATTGCTGGACTGCTTATTTATGGGTGTTTCTCTGGAAACACAGAGGTGCGGCTGAATCCCCGAAAGGTGGGACTGGCTCTGCTTCCCTGTGAAAACATCTGCAGACAGGTGCAGAGCTTGGAAGGAAACCCACTAAGCTCGGGCCTGTAGGGGCTAGGGGTCCATAGAGAGACCCCAAATGGGGTCTGCCCATTTGGGATGTGTGTGCCCTTGAAGTCCAGCTGGCAAGGGGCTTGGGCCAGAGCTTGCCTATGTCTGGCTAATGACCCCTTACCTACATGAGGTGCAGGCCCTGTTTCAGGAGCCTCCTCCTCAGAACTGAGAGCGGGGTTCGCCCTGCTACTAGCTGGGAAAATGCTGCTTTAATGCCTGACACTATTGGAGGAGCTCCACAGCACCTGCAAGGGCCCTGGAGAGCTTATCTGCAGCAATTCAGCCTCAGTGCCCGGCTCCGAAGCCGTGGTGATATGTCGCCTGCAGAAGTCACGTAGTTTGGTCCAATACAAGTCAAAATGTCAAGGCACAGTCTCTAAGCTCGCGCTTTTGCCCCTGCCCAGCCCCCTTCTCTCACTCTGCATTTATTTAGGATGTCTCTCTACCCACCTGCCATGGGGAGCAGATGGTTCTCCCATCCTCCATTACCTGGCAGGACTGGGAGTCTGAGCTTCAAACTAGCCCCTACCCCACCCCACCCCCACCCCTTATTGCCTGCTCCCGTGCTGGCTCCCACACCCAGCCTCTCCCTCTGGGCCCCTGAGCTAATTACAGGCTTCCCTAAATCATTGGAAGGAAAAGCTAATTAAATCAGGGTCGGCCATCAATTTTCTGGCTAAGGACAGGCAGCCCAACACCTTTCTTCCACTCCAGGATCCTGAAACCACGACTTGAAGTTTTATTTGAGTTTGAGAACAGGGTTTTATCTCTTAGGACTGATTTTAGGAAGAGCAGCAAGATGGGACATTTCCTCAACTGCTCCTTTGCACCATGCAGAGTAAACCCCTGAGAGTATTAGCTCTCCTGTCCCTCTTGGAATCCCTGTTGGCTACTATAAACACTTGTGGGACTCATTCAACCTAAAACCTGTAGGTGAATAAAATTTATTGTATGTTTTCCCCCTTTGAGAGGCAAGGGCCAAAGAAGTCAGAAGTGGGTGGGGCTGGAGGCATGGCAACCGAGGGCTCCCTTTCCATGGCCCGCCCTCTCACTTGCCACCAGATACCAGCCTGCTCTTCTTTTTTCCCTAGAAAAAAAGGACTCAGAGTCCCCCAGTATAAAGAGAGGTGCCGTGACAGAAGTCCCAGCTGTGATTCTCAGCCCCTTCCTGCTTTGTTCCCTCATGAGCCCTGTCCTCACCAACTTCCTCGGAGGGGGAAATGCCTGAGGCCATTATGTGGCTGCCCTAGCCACTTACTTTATTGCAGACAGGGGTGATGTGCTTAACTAAGTAAGGAGATCCCAAAGGCAGGGAACAAATGGGGGGCAAGTCCACTGTATGGATGAGGACCCACTCTCTGAGCCAAGTCTGAAGTCCACTCTGAATCCCAGCTAGCTGTGTAGCCTCAGACAGGTTACCTAACTTTTCTGTGCCTCAGTTTCCTCCCCTGCGACACGGGCATGATAATAATAGTCTGTCCCTCATAGGGTTGTTACGAGAATTAAATGGGTTGGTATGTGTCCGGAGCTTAGAATATGGCCCAGT
Source organism: Panthera onca (assembly GCF_046562875.1). Classification (NCBI taxonomy): domain Eukaryota; kingdom Metazoa; phylum Chordata; class Mammalia; order Carnivora; family Felidae; genus Panthera; species Panthera onca. Next base: position 51,969,107 of record NC_138340.1, on the reverse strand, counting down.
CTATAATGGGCAGTCCACAAGCATTAGTCATTCCTGGTATTTCAGAACCAGGATCTCACTGACTCCTCACCACAGCCAGCCCAACCTGGTGGTCTGATGCCTCTCATCTTACGGATGAGGTATGCGGAGGAGAAGCTACTTGGCCGCTGTCACTCAGAATGAAACCCTTACTCCACTCTTCTCTCAAAGAAGAGAGTCTGACAATGTCTGTCAGGACAAGCAAGACTCAGGGCAGGGCGGGGGTGGCTAAGAAGGCCCAGGCCTCCCTCAGAGGCTCAAGTGGAGTCGGGAGGTGGCTATAAATATGAGAGGCGAGGGGCTTTCTAACTAGGCCAGGAATGTGTGTTAGTCATTGAGGTCAGAGCGGGCCGCAGAAGCTCTTGGCTGGGAAAGGAGTATATCCAGGACTGAGCTCTCCCGGGCTCAGGGGAAGCCAGAGAGCTGAGGCCGAGAAGGAGGCGATGAGCAGTGCTCAGCTAGGGGCATGCTGGTACCCCAAGATGTGGCCATAGGGGTGGGGGCCCACCCCCAGGAATGTCCTCCTGCCCCTTCTCATCGCTGAGAAGTCCTACCGCAACCCAGATCAGATCAGCCACCTACAACCACCCGCAGGCTGAGGCCAAGCTGTGTTTCCCAAAGGGCACACTCAGGCCACCATTCTGGGGAGTGAACAAGTGCGTCCTTTCTATTTTAATAGCCGTGCACTTATTTTAACATGCTAGGAGAAAAATACAACTGGCAAAGCAAATCCATGATCTCGTGGCTGTATATGCTTAAGATAATACCAAGTAGGTGTATACTTTTTTTTAAGAGAGAGTTGATTTTTTTTTTAAATATATACTCATGGAATTGGCAACCACCATTACTAAGTTCTGGGGGATTCTGGCCCACGGGCAAAATGCTAATTTCCTTGCTGTGGGGTTCTAGTTGCCTTCTGTGTCTCCCACCCCACTCCCCAGCCCCACCTTTCCAGCATCCCTGCCCTTGCGCCTGACCCCTGCCCCACTCTTGCTGTGCCCACCGCCTGGAATGCTTTTCCCCTTCACCTTTCCACTGGCAACGACCAAGTAAAGTGAGCTCCTCACTGGTGCCTCCATGGGGCCATACGGAGGCATCCTCCTCCAGGCTGCCCCAGGCCCTCATCCCTCCACTGCCACTCCCCACACTGCATGAGAGTCATCATAGCTGGGACCATGGCTCCCTCGGTAATGGGGAAAGTGAGCTCTGGGTGTGTCAGTCTTCCTGCCTGCTGTTCCCAGCTCAGTACCTGGTGCCAAACACATGCCCAGACGGCAGACACCCGGTCACTTTCTGGAGCCATCACGCCTGGTGTCAGCTGGCACTCATGCAACCTCACCTTTGGGGCTCTGTCCCCTCCCTCCTCTGTCAGATGGGGATGCCAAGTTTCCTTGCCCCGGGTGGGTGTGTAGAGTCAGTGAGTTTACTCCACCTAAAGGCATATGCCTGGCACATCATCAGCACCCCACAAATACTGGCTCTGATCACAGGAATCCTCAATGCTATTATCATTAACAGGGGCCGGTAGATATTCAGTGAGTCCACAGTGGTGCAGAGTGGAGGGCAGGGAGATCAGACTAGAGCACCTCTGCATTTAGGATCAGGAGAACGTTCTCAGCACCTACCTTCTCCACCCCTCTCATTTTGAATACAGGGAAACTGAGGCCCATGTCACACCCCTGGAACCAGGGCCTGGGACTCCCGCCCTTTAATCTACAGTTGTTCCCCCACGTCCTCCCCAGGCTGGTGGAAGAGGTGACAGTCCAGGACTCACCCTCCCAGAGAGACAGGCAGACCTCCCTGAGCTTCCCCCATGTCCTTGGCATGGGCCAGCGAGACCTGGTGAAGAATTCCAGGGGCTGTGGCCAGCAGGAGAGTTCTCACTTCCCCAAGTCAGTGAATCAAAAGCTTCATTCTTTGTAGATTCCTCCAATAGGTAGGGGCAGACATGACCTTTGTCATTCGTTATTTTTAGCCGCGCAGGCAAGGAATGATAAAAACCTGTATGAGAGCTGACTATAAATAACACGGCTGTGGCATTCAACACACGCACATGCACATGCACACACACATATCTAAAACCTGGAGATCTAAACAAGCATTGCCCTTCAAAGTAGAATAACAGCGTTAGCATGGCACTTCACAGTCAGTGAGCCCATTTCACAAAAGCTATTGCTTGGGATCATCACGCAGTTCCCTGGGGGAGACATTTTTATTGTCCCCATTCTTCAGATGAGAAAATAAGGAATGAGACTGGCCAGTGAAGCCAGTGGCTCAGCGCCTGCCTGATGGTGGGGCCCTGACATCTATCACTGTCCCTGTTGTAGAGTCTCTGGGAGGGAAGCAGCTTGCCCAAGGCTTTGGGGAAAAAGGAGCAGGACCACCTCGGGTCACCTGTCCCCAGATTCAGCAGTCTGCTGGCTGCTAGCAGCCTTATGGGACTGGAGGAAGAAGAGGGGTAGATGTGGACAGATCACAGAAATAGGCACTGGGCATTGTGGACCCCTCGGGATGGGAGTTTGAGTGAGGAAGTGGTGGCTGGGGTGATGGTAGTTAAGAGGAGGTAGGTTGGGGGGCGTCTGGGTGGCCCAGTCAGTCGAGTGTCCGTCCAACTTTAGCTCAGGTCATGATCTCGTGGTTTGTGAGTCCAAGCGCCACATCAGGCTCTGCACTGACAGTGCAGAGCCTGCTTGGGATTCTCTCTCTGTCTCTGTCTCTCTGTCTCTCTCTCAAATAAACTGTAAAACAAAAGAGAGGAGGTGGGTTAGGAAGGGCTCAGCCCTGAGAGCGGCCAAGGGGAGAGGAAGAGAGAAGGTAATTGGCCAGGCTCACCTCGTCTGACACTGAAATCCCTTTGGGCTGGGTGGCCATCCTTGGCAAGCCCATGGCAGGGGGGTAAGAGAGAAGTCCCAAGAGCAGGTTACCTGTGCTGGGATGGGCAAGGGCAGCTGGAGGGGCAGGTCAAAGGACACCAGAGCAGAAAGGGGTCCCCAGAACTGCAAGGCAATGGACTCCAGGCAGCGGTATTGAGCTCCTGCCCAGAGCTCAGTGGTGTGCTGGTGAACATTTAATGACCAGCTCTCAGGGAGGTGGGTGCCCTGCTTTGTGGTGTTTGCCAGTTTCCATGGTGTAAATGCTCCCACCCTGGCAGATTACAGCTACCCCCATGACATTACTTACACATGCTATCAGCTCTCAGGAGCCAGCGCAACTCCAGAACACCGTCGGGCAAGACTGCCACACGCCAAGCCACCTAGGCTAGGACGCCTATGTCCTGCTTACTTAAGGGAACAGAGGAGGGGCATGTGAGTCATTTTAAGCTGCTATTAGTTGTGCATGTAATACACGACAGGCCAAGTATTTTACATGTAGTATTTCAATACCCAGTATAGTCCTCTGAGGTAGACATTATCTCTAGCTTGCTGATGAAGAAGTAGAGGCTCAGAGAGGTGAAGCGACTTGCCCAAGGTAACACAGCGAGTGAGTAGCAGCGCCCGAATATGGATCCAGGTGTGTGTGACTTCCGTGCCCACACCCCAGCCCTGTACCACCCAGCCTCCAGCCAGAGAGGTTCTGGAACCTAAGTTGGGGCTGGATTTTCAGACAGAGGTTCATAGGTGGGTTCCTCTGTGGGGCCAGAGCTGAGAGGCCTGACCAGGTCCCAGAGGAAATGGTCACCCACCCTTAGGAGAAGTCCCGAAAGGTTTGAGACAACGCCCACAGGGGAACGGCACAGAGCCAGAGCACCACCTCCCCCTCACACCCCTGGCACCCCACAGGGATCTCCAAACCCTTGCTCCTTCCTTCTCTCCTTTGCAACTGAGTGTCCTCCTACAAAGTCCTGCTCCAAGAAGCAGTCCCCATACCACCAGGCATGTAGTAGGTGTTAAATTAATGCCAATGATATCTTCATATTCTCTCTCATTTTATTGGAAGACTGGATCAATTATATTATTATTCCCACTTCACAGATATAGAAACTGAGGTTTTTAAAAAATTTTTTGTATTTATTTTTGAGGGGGGGGCAGGGAGAGAGAGAATGAGCAGGGGAGGGGCAGAGGGAGAGGGAGACATGGAATCCGAAGCAGGCTCCAGGCTCTGAGCTATCAGCACAGAGCCCAGTATGGGGCTCGACCTCACAAACTATGAGATCATGACCTGAGCCGAAGTTGGATGCTCAACCGACCAAGCCACCCAGGCACTCCTAGACACAGAGGTTCTAACTGACCAAGTGACAAGCTCAAGGCCATGCAATACTAAGTGGCAGAGCTGGGGTTCCATCCCATATCTCTGTGACCCCTAAGCACTCTGCTATACTATGCAGTATACCCCAGAAAGAAATAGCACCTTGTATCTGACAATTCCTTACAGTTTGTCAAGACCCTTCCATTTCCTTCTTGTACCTCATTGTTGCAAATTGGCCTGTGGGTGTGAGGGCAGGGAGGCTGGGGTACAGGAAGGAGGGCCCAAGAGAGCAGGACACCTCTCTGGCCCATGGCAATTAGCCTCACCTCCAGGGGCAACATGTCCATGGCCTTGCAGTGAGAGAGTTGGCCAGCCTTAAGGACAGTCCTGTCCACAGAGGGCCTGTGGAGTGGGCCACCCAGGCCTAGAAATCCCCACTGATGTAGGGTCTCCTTGGAAGGTGACCATGGCCCCTGTGCAGGTATTCTTTGGAGCCATATTTTATAAAGATAGATTCTGAGCAAGGTGGTCCCACAAGGTGATGGGGGGGGCATTTCTTATAGGGTTAAAGGGCTTCTTTGGAGCCACCACTCGCCTCCCAGTCCTGGCTTTGCTGCATTGTGCCCAAGACAGGTGGCTGCCCTGTCTGGGACTCAGGATCCCTTTCTATAAAATGGAAGGATAGGGATGATGGGGGGTGGGGGAGAGGGCATGGTAGCACCTCCTGGCGCCAGTGGACCATGATTCCACATACACCAGCTTTGTAGGCAGATCCCAAAGGGGATTTCCTCTGGGGAGAAAGTGGGACACCCCCACGGGATACCTTTGAAGGCTGCTGAGGCTGCATCAGCGTTGCCTGTGTTCCAAGGGCAGACAAGCTCATCTTCCTATTCTCCCTCCTCAGGCCCAGCACCACATCCCACTTCTACCCTGTTCCCTTTGGCCGCTTGCTGGACACCCTGGCCAGGCCCAAGCATTCCCCATACTTAAAGCAGGGTAGGGAAGAAGGTCTGTGTTCAGGTCCCAACACCCTTGCCAGCTGGACCGCTTCATTCTAGTTACATGGCCCCTCTGCCTCCGTTTCATCATCTGTAAAATGGGGCTGATAATAAGTAGTAGTTAAATGAGCCACAACATGAAAAGTTCTTAGAACAAACAGTACCTGGCACGTAGCAATTGTCCAGGCAATGCTACCTCTCAGTACTACTATTTGTAACATGTATGAATAGCATCTCTTCTGCCCAGCGGCTCTCAAGTGGAGCTGCCCTTATGGCAATCTAGCATCCTGGAGGGAGCACTGGATTGAGAGTCCTGAATCCACAGCTCTCACATCAGTCACCCTGACAGTCAGGGGCAGGGGTCCCTTCACCTCTCCTAGCCTCCATTTCCCCTTCTGTCAGGTGGCTCCCCTCATTCCCCAGCGCACTTGAGAGTCCTAAATGTCTATTGAATGTTCTTAAACTCACAGCCATGACTCTGTGCCAACAGGACCCCTTTCTGTCTTGTGGATGTATCCCTGCCTCAGAGTCTGCCCCATCATGGTTTGTTGAATGAATGTGTTACCTGTGGAAGGTGCAATGTACTGTGGTGCAGCTGTCTAACAATACGGAATTCTATCATGTGGCAGGTGCCTTGCCAAGGGCTTCATGTTCCTCGTTTTGTTTAATTCTTAAAATCCGTCTAAGGTTCCTCCTACTCCAGGGATAAGGACAGAAATCTGGAGGGTGGTCTACAAGTCCCCCACTCCTCTCCTGCCCCTTGCTCACATTCTTCCCCTCTAGGCATTCAGGCCCCCTTTCAAGTTCCTTGAAAATTGCCAAGCTCTATCTAGCCTCAGGGCCTTTGCACATGCCATTCCCTTTGCCAGGAACACCACCTCTCCTTTTGCCTAGAGAACTCCTGCTCAGACTCCAGACCTCAGCTCAGTGACTCCCCACTTGGGGAAACCTTCTGCAACTCCCCCCTCTACTCCCACCAGGGGTGACCAGGTCTTCCTGCTGAATGTGCTCATGGCCTCTGCCCCTTCATCTTGTACCCTTTTGTCAATTTACATTGGTTTGTGGATCCATCTCGCATCTGTCTCTAAATTCTCTTGAGAGTAGACACCATGACTTTCCTGCTCTATCCTCAGCACCAAGCATAGAACCTGGAAAGTAGTAGACATCAGTGGATATTTGCTCAACAAATGAGCAGACAGAGAAGCAGGAAACTGATGACACCATGCCTAGTTTACAGGTGAGAAGCCTGAGGCCAGAGAGATCAAGAGACTTGCCCCAAATCACACAGCCCATCAGAGTGGAGCAGGATTTGAGCTAGTCCATGGGGCTCTGGCTACTAATCTCTCTGGACCCACCCCTCTCCCATGTTGGGGTGCAGTGGAGGACAGAACCAGAGGCGCTCCCAGAGGGAGGGGGGCTTCAGTGACAGGATAAGGGCTTCAGTCCCCCTCAGAGCCCTGCTCCTTAGAAACCTCATAAGGTTATGAGCCCATAACCTCACTTCTCCTCTGTGAGCCTTCTGGGAAAGATCTGTGTTCTAATTCTGGCTCCAGCTATGTGACCCTGGGCTTGTCACCTCCACTCCCCAGATCTCAGTTTCCTCGTCAGTAAAATGTGGAGTGATGCTCTCCACATAGCAGGCTAATGGTGTGTGCATAGATATGTGCATTAGCACACGGGAAAGCTCTCAGCGGAGATAGCTGACATGTTCCCTGCGGCCTCCAACCTATTCTGATGACACACTAGCAGCCAGAATGGGTGCGTTTCGGTCCCTAACTCCTTACTGGTTACAATCCCAACAGTGTCCACTTGTCCAGCAGTCAGTGCGTGGGTCTCTCAGCTGCAGTATTCTCTATTGTCGCACCTCAGCTCCCGTCCTCTCTGGGAATCCTCTCTCCCTGCTGGGCCCCACCACCTCCTCAGGAGGAGAACCTCCAGAGAGATGGCAGGCTGTGGGGCAGACTGCTAGGTTTGAATGCTTGGTCCTGTGCCACACAGCTGTGCTCCCCCAAGCAAGCCACTCGCCCTGCCTGGGCTTATTCTTCACCTGTAAATTGAAGGTTGATAACACTAAATTCTCCTGGGTAGCAATGAGGAGTAAATGACAGCTCTTGTGTTAAGTGCCTGGCACATAGTAGGCACTTAGCAAATGACAGATTCCCTTTTCTCTTCTCTTGACAGTCCTAGCCCCATCATCCCTACTCCTTCTGTTTCCTCTTTCCTTCTCCTCTTCTTTCCCCAGGGAGTCAGCCTTCTGGCAGGAGTGAAAACACACACACACACACACACACAAATGTCAACTAGGAACCCCAGCACAGTACCTCACATTCTGTGAGAGCTAAATAAATATTTTTAGACCGAATAATCCTGAAGAAATGAATTACTAATGGTAAAATGTCAGGCTATAGGTGGCTGGGAGGGAGCATTGAGGGATAGGGCCTCCTTGGGTGTTCAATTCACCTTGAGTTCAGCCCTGGGTTCAAGCATCCTATTCCCAGTTGAGACCTCACTGAGGAACGTCAGAGTGAAGTTCAGGTCCTCCTTTGTCCTTCACAAGGTGGGCATGCAGAGAGAGCCCCATTCATTGACAGGCTCAGGAAATAGCAACTCTTAACCCAGGACCTCCAGCAAGTGCAAAGAATATTTGCAGAGCTACGGAGAGATGCAAATACCAGTTCAAAACCACCAGGGGAATTTCTTTTTCATTCAACAAACCTGCACTCATCAGTTCAATCAATATTTATTGAGGTTCTGTGCCCAGTGCTGAGGATACAAGCAAATGAGATCCCCAGGATCCCCAAGGATTTCCCCCAACCTGATGGGCATGACATAAAAAGGTTAATAGCAACAAACTCTTGTTGGGGGTTGGAGATGATGGAGGGGAAATCAGGGAAGGCTTCAGAGAGGAGGGGTTGCTGGAGCTGAAGCTTGAAGCATGAATAGGAGTTCTCCAGGCAGAAAAGTGGGAAGGGAAGGCATCCCAGGCAGAGCTGATGGTGTATGCAAAGACACAGAGGCATGGAAATGCAAGAGTGTGTTTGGAGAGCAGGAGAGGCCTAGTGTGGGGGAAAACGGATAGAGGATAATGGGGAGGGTCTGGAATAGTCATGAGCCTCTCATGAGCCCCTCATGAGCCTTGGAAGGACTTTGGGTTTTATGCTAAGGGCACAGGGAAGCCAAAGAGGGTTTAGAGGAGTTGAGAAGCTCTCTGAGGTGCGGGGATGGGTAAGCAGGGGAAGGATAGCAGGAGAAGGAGGAGGGAGACCAAGGTGAGGAGGCAGGATGGACAGATGGGAGTGGGCAGTGTGTTTGCATGTGCATTAACCAAAGGGATAGCATGGATGAGACCATGTTCCCCAGGCCTGGAAAAGGCAACCTCCCCCAGGGAGCCCTCCCATAATAGTTCTTGATTCCCCAGGCTCTGTGTTCTTGCAGGAGAGAAAGTACCAACTCTCTAACTGGCCACTGTTCCTAACATCTGGCCTCAAAGAGGGGCAGCAAGGTCAGTCATCACCACACACCTTCCCTGCCCCACTGAAAGGCTAGGGGAGGCCTTCCGGGCTCTGGTTTTCCTGACCTGTGGGAAATTAAGTCCTGTGGTTCCCTGGATACAAGTTCACACCCACCTCCTTTGGGGTCCTTGGGCTTAGCGCGAGGACTCACGCAGTCCTGGTTTCAAGCCTCATTTCTGAAACTCACTGTATGACCTTCGGCAACATCATTTCACCTCGCTCTACCTCACTTTCCTCATCGGTAAAATGGGGATGAAAAATAGGACCTACCTCCCAGGATGTTGTGGAGGTCATACCATGAGCCATATGGTAGGATGCTGATATGAATGGTGCCTCAAGTTAGAAGTCAGGCTGAACCCTTCTTACTGAGGGAGCATGAACCAGTGGGGGGAGCCAGGCACTGGGGGCCTGGGTTTGTGGGTCAGAAGTCTGCACTGGATTGGCAGGTTCTTAGAGGCCAGCCCTGCCCATGCTCTACGGGGGAGGGATCTGAGCCATCATCCAACAGGATGAAGGGTTAGAAGAGACCCCCCACACACACACCGCCACAACATTTCCCAGGGGCCTTCTGGAGAATCTCGCCCTCTGTGTTTATTCTGTGCTTATTCTATTAATAACAACTGCCATTTTCCGTTAGCCTGCAACCCAGGCAAATAGGTATTATTATTCCCATTTTACAGATGAGAAAACTCAGGGAAGTTGAGTCCTTGGCCCAAATACTGCCAGTAAGTGAAAGAGCAGGGATTTGAATCCAGATCTGAGTGACCACCAAACCAGGATCGGGTTGGCTGAGGAAGTTTTGGACCTCTGTGGGATGGGTATAGGGCCCCAAGGTGGGTGAGAGACTTGGGAAAAGCCAGGCCACATAGTCCCCAGACACACATTCTATGGCCCCTCAAGGTCATGGTCCTAGGAGAGCGTGAGTCATATGCCTTAGAGTAAATTTAGTCAGGGACAGAGGGAACGGTCTCAAACTCAAGTGGGTCCAATCTGGGCTCAAATCTTGACCTTGGCCCTCACTGGCTCTGTAACTCCTAAGCAAGCCACTTGAGGTCTCTGAGCCTCCATTTTTCCCTCCTATAAAATGGGAAGAAGCCCAGTCTCTCCTGAGGTGATGTGTGAAGGCCAGACAAGGCAGCGATGTGAGGGGCCTTTGGAAATAGCTTCTCATCCTCCAAGAGCTCCAGCCAGCAGCTCTTTGTGACAACAGTTAACCTGCCCCAGGACCCCTGTCGAGGCGTCAAAAGACCCTGAGTTGGACGAGGCAAGGGTAGATGTGGTCCTCATTCCTACTTCCCTTCAAGAGGGGGAGGCAAAAGAGAATCTGTCTCCCAGAAAGGACACAGCTGGTGTCTGATTGCATTTGATTCTGCCTCCCTGAGACCCGTCTGGACCTACCTCATCTGTCTCCTTTATGCAAACTGCCTTCATCAGACTGGACCTCATCCCTACCCTTATCCCTGGGTAGACTGACCCTCTACTTCCCCTACTCTCTGGCTCTAGGATTTCTCCCCCGAGACATGGTCTGGACAACTAAAGACTGTTTGAAAATCAGACTGGGCTGGCTCTCCCCTCAGCCCTGCTCTATTTCTCATACCTTCCCCCAACCCTAACCCTCAATCCTTGTTCACCATAAGCCAAATCATGCTGGAGGCAGAAGCTATCAGTAATCCTCCTGGCCAGCCTCCTGCCTCTCTCCCCCTCTTCCCCGTGGGTGACCCTGCCTTGTAGTTTCTAACCTTCCCGGAGTTGCAACACTGGCACCATTGTTAGTCAGATTTCACAACACCTCTGCCTGCCCAGTACCCCCTGCCCCCCAGCATATCCTGGAAAGACAGGCCAGATGCCCTAGGTGTGCCTGCTGCCTAGGGGAGGCACAGGGAGCAGGGCAGGGGACGAATGTCTGTGGCTAGGTGACCTTGGGCAAGCCATTTACGTCCTTTTCTTGAGGCCTCAGTTTGCTCAGCCGTAAAATGGGAGAAATGGTTAGGGGCCCGTGAAGGTCCTTCTGGTTCTGACATGTGATAAATCAAAATCACACAGTACTGGATTCATTTAAGCCTTTATTGTGGCACCTACCACATGCCAGGAGCTGGGGCTCTGGAGACATAGCTGAAGTGGTCACAGCTCAGTGAGGGAGACAGATGTGTAGACCATCACAATGCCGTGTGCTCAGAGCCAGGCCAGACTCATGAATTGGTTCTTTGGGTGGAATCAGGAAGGACTATCTGAGGAAGCAGCATTTGAGCTGGACTTTGAAGGATGAATAGGAGTTCATGGTCGAAACATACTGAAAAACCTTCAGACTCTGCGGGTCGACATTTGGGCTGCCTCGGAAGTTAGGGGGCAGCCTGTAATTGGGGTACAGACACAGAGGTTGAAGCACAACAAGGCCTGAAATACCAAGGAGATGGGAGCTTAACCAGATGTCCATTCTAGTCTTAGGTTCTGGGAACAAAAATCCACGAGCTCCTGAGAGTTTGGTGTTGGCTGGTGAGGGCCCAGTGCATCCTAAACAGGGGCCAGCGCGCAGGCAGGACTCAGGACTTTCAAGAGGATGAGTGTTGGGGCTCCCACCCGGCCCACACCTTGCTGGCCTTCACAGATAGGGAGCCATGGGCCTGGCGTCCTCAGGCTTAGGTCACAGGTTTGATTTACCCCCTCCTGGCTTGAGAGACCTTACCCTGGCTACCACACACAAATTTCTCATTGTAATTCAGGTGCTCACAGCAGTCATTATCGTGGTAGGATCAAACGACTCACTGTTTTGCAGTGGGCTTTGCAAACTGTAAAGTGTGCTGGACGCCGAAAGGATTATTGCTGTGGCAGTGGTGGCTCGTAACTGGCCCCTTGTGGGGCTGTTTGTTTTGTAATCAGGAAAAGTGGTTTCCTCCCCCCCCCCCACCTCTGCCCGCCAATGATGTCGCAGAAATAACGGTGGGATTCCTGGCACAGACACATTTACTCCAACCAGACGTGAGCTGCAATGAGCCTTTCACCCTCTGCCCCTTTACTGCCCACCCTCACCCCGGCCATCTCAGAACGCTCTTATTTCGCCCTGTGTAGGAGGAGAGAGGCTGCCCCTAGGCCCTGGGGAAGGGGTGGGGGACTCCTGGCTTGGCCTCTCCTAAGGTGGGATCTGACTGAGAGGTCTACCTGGAGGGGGACCAGTGGAGCCCCTCATCTGTGCCCCGAAGAAGGAGCCAACATGGGAGCTCCCTGTCCCGGGCCACTGGTGGGGGCAAGAGCTTCTCTGAGCTGTGTCCTAGGTGGAACCCCAGCCAAGTGTCTTCCCTGCCTGGCCCAGGAGCAGAATGGGACCCCTTGGTGGGGTTAGGGAAATAAAGAGCAAGGAGTATCAGCACGGCCCTGCTGACAGAGGCCCTGCCGCTGGCACTCGCTCCCAGCTCTCTGCCTCCCTCGGCCCCTCTGCCCGGCCAGGTTCTGATTTTGGTGCAGTGCAGACTTTCAGCTTAACGAGACAAATTGATATTCTGTGCCAGCCCAGGGATGGAGAGGCAGCTCGGGACGCTCAGGCTCGGGCGGGCAGCTCAGAACTGGGCAGGGGGTGGGGACAGGGGAAGGAGGCAGCTTCAATCTGGAGCTGCCTTCCAGGGCCACCCCCAGCCCTGACCCTCCTCCAGTATGCGCCCCCTCCACGCTGACAGGTGCCCTGAGACAGTGGTCCTGAAGGTCCTCCCACTTTCCGTGCCGTCCTCCCAAGCAGGGCACCCCTCCTCTAAAGGGGTAGGGCGGTGGAAAGGGAGGCCTCAGAATCCAAGAGAAGCCCCTTCACCTACTGTGACCTCCTAACCTTGATCTTGGGTCTGTCCTCCCACCAGTCTGGATTTAAAGGGGCAGCAGGTCTGAACTTAAACGGGTAGCAGATGAGGCGGGAAGAAGTGAGCGGTTGGCTGGGGGGGTGGGGATTGCATTCCTGCAGACTCCTTATTGGGGGTCCCTGGAGTCTCTGGACATGGCCAGCCAACCCCAGTATGGTCAGTCCCCCAACTCATCACAGATGTCCCTGTAGATGAAGTGGATACAGGAGATGTGTTTGTAGACACCCCTGCCGGTGTGCACCTGTGAGCAGAGAAACGGCCTAGCCTCTTGAAGGGGTCTTCTGCCAGCCCTGCAGCCCCCAGGCAGGTGGGAGTACCCATAGGTAGGGCTACAGGGCTGCTGGGGTGGCGTTTAGATGGCAGCGGGGAGCTCAGTACCGGCTCTGCTATGTTGGACCTGCAGCCACAGATGTGTTTAGTCTCTGTGGAGTCCATTGCTCTCCCCCTATGTGACCTTTGCCCCCCTTTGGTCTGGGGGTGCCCTGACCAAAAAGAGGGGGACACCAGAGCCCCTGCATAGCCGAAGGAGTCCCTCAGAAAGTAGGGGGTGACCTGGGGCCATTTGAGCAAAATCTTTCCCTCTCCCCTTTTACGGTCTCCCGATGACCACCATCAGTCGCAGGACGCCCTCCACTCAGGCTCAGCCCCGACAGTACCCTCACCATGCCCTTGACATTCCCTCCTACTTTGGGGGAGCAGGCATATTCCTGGGACTCTGCCAGCTTCAGTTCCTCATGATCCCACGGGAGGAATTAAAACCGCAAACAACACCGTGGTGGTTCGGTCCACACACCCCCGCCCCCACTCTCCTCCCCCAGTCCCCCCACCAGAACAAGCCCTCCCCGCGTCCCTCCCTCCGTCCTCCGTCCTCCGCCCCCTCCCCCAGCCTCCGGCAGCTCAGCGGCAGGGGCGGCCTCTGCCTCCCCCGAGATTGCATTTTGCCAGCGAGATGCTCTCCTAGAAGCCGGCGCCGGCGCCTCCGCCCCCCCCCCCGCCCCCCCACCTGCTCGGGCAGGATGGTACAGTCTGCAGAGGGACCCGGGCACGCTGGCTGGGCTCAGCCGCGGCACCAGCTGCCGCACCGCGATTACGGGGCTGCCCGCCTGGAAACCGTGCCGGATTTGTGGTGATTTTCGTAGCCAAGTAAGTACCGGCATCCCCCAGCATGAGAAAATAAAAAATAAAAAGCGCCCCACTCCGTTCTCCCCTTCCTCCCTCACCCATTTTATTTTGTTTCATTTCATTTGATTTTTTTCAGTGCTGATGGTGGTGGCGGCAGTGTGTGTGTGGGGGGGGGGGGGGGGTGGTTGGTGGGAGCCCGGCTTGTTTATCTGGCAGCAGCTGAGGCTGCATTGGGAGCCGCCGCCGAGGGAGACACTAGCGTGAGGGTCCGTGTGCTGGGGGATAGGACGGTGGTGCTGGGGACTTGAGCAGGGGGCCTTGGACAAGCAGATGCCCAGGGTCTCAGGTAGATGCCGGCAGCCTCTGCTCAGCAAATGCCCCCGATGGATGTTATGCAAGGGCCGGCAAGCCGGTAGCAGGGGGCAAGGTTCTCTCCCCTCTGAGCTTGTCCCAGGGAGAGGCAGAGGACTAGAGGGTGCCTCCTGGCCGGCCCCCACTGGGTTGCAAGAAAGAGGCAGAGGGAGACTCCCACAGAGGGTCCTTCTGGCAGGGTGGGCTGCAGTGTGCCAGGACCACCAGGTCAGGCCAGCTAAGGCATGTGGTGGCAGGGATGAGTCCCCAGGTCCCCAAGATGGTCAGGAGGGGGGCACGAGTGGGGTGGCCAGGCCATTTTGCAGCAGTCATGCTGGGTGGTGGAGTTGGCACTTTCAGCCCGGATGCCCAGTTCCTCGGCCAGTCTGGGTGGCCTCTGGCTGAGAGCTAGGTACCTGGGGCTCCTCCCTGCCCCCTGAAGGGTCAAGACTGAGGAAATCCATCAGGGGGGTCTCTGCACTCCCCATGGGTGAGCTGCGCAGCCACCCTTTGTAGCCAAGGGGTCACTCCATGCATGGCTGTCCTCTGGTCACCTAGGTTGTATGGAGAGGGGTCTCTGGGGCTGGCCTGCCCTAGTCAGGCAAGTGCCCCAGGGGTCTTGGGGCCCCCACACAGAGGCCCAGCCAGGCTCGACCTTCAGAAGGGTAAGCAAGTGGGCAGGCTCAGCCAGCAGAGGGTCTTGGCGTGACGCTGAGCGCCCCTCGCCCAGCACAGAATGGGTTCCCCTCCTTGCCTGCATTGCTCTCCAAATCCCTGGGAGGAGGCAGAGCTGACGTTTGGGGCATTTCCAGGAGCTGCAGGCGCCATCCGGAGAAATTCTCCTTTGACGTGTGCAGTAGGAGGGGGCTTGGAGCGCAGGCCTCAGGGGCCTCCGCCTGTTAACTTCGTTGAAGGAGCAGTGGCAGGGAGGGGGCTAAGACGGCTCTGAGGGAACCCTGCAGGGGGAGTTCAGGAAAGATGCAAATGGCCCATATTATTTAGCTACCTTTGTACCCCCCGTCCCATTCTCATCAGGGCATGTACACAGCCACAGATACACTTATACAAATACAGGACACATAGTAGTGTATTGTATGTGTTCAAATCATATACACATACAGAGTTCCTGTGCCCATAGATACACTTCAGCACATGTGAATACAGCTCAAATCCCTGGATACCACCTGCTCACCTGCAAACCACAGCATGCACATGAATGCATCATGCACACACACACACACACACACACACA
Source organism: Panthera onca (assembly GCF_046562875.1). Lineage (NCBI taxonomy): Eukaryota > Metazoa > Chordata > Mammalia > Carnivora > Felidae > Panthera > Panthera onca. The sequence continues at coordinate 51,953,827 of NC_138340.1, read as the reverse complement.
CACACACACACACAAACACACACCTGTGAATGCAGCATACCCACACATGCACGTAGCTCTAACACAGGAATGCAGGAGGCTGCATGTGGGCTAACTGGCCTGCACGTGGTGCCCTGCAGCAGCCACAAATGTGGCATGTGGCCATGTGAGGGCTGGCCCCCATGTGAAAATGACAAGAACATATTTGTGGTATCCCACAGGCCATTTCTGCATGCCCGTCCATGCATTAGCAGGCGCACAGCATGCTGGAATGTGCCCACAGGGGAGTGTAGGTTGCATATGTACAAAGACAGCCCAGGCACACAGACGCGGCACCTCTGCAGATGCTTCATGCACACATCCACCCCTCAGCTTTCAGACATCTGCCCTGGGAGTGAAGGTGCCTCTGTGGGCACTGGGGAGAGGCTTACCCCTCAGGGGACTACCTGTGAGGACACAGGGACACCAGCCAGGCGAGGGCCAGCCCAGATTCCCAGGGAGCTCTGATTGGAGTCAGGTTATTGATGTTCTGTGGAGAAGGCTGCCCAGAGTTGGAAAGGGGACAGAGGAGGGGGCAGGAGCAGCTGCTGCCCACAGCCCAGACCACCAGGAGTCTGGACCAGTCCCACCACCCCACTTCTCTGGCACCAGGAAACCTGCACACTGGAGGGAGTCTCTCAGAGCTCGGCTCCAGGACACTGCCAACAGCCCCCAAGTTCTCTCCAGACCACAGATCACAAAAGCTGCCTGTGGCTGATGCTGTAGAGAGACTGAAATGCTCTTCTCCCCTTGGCCCCTCTTCCTTTCTCCCCACCTAGCTTAGATATGGGTTGGAAGACTTGGGTACATAATAGTAAGCCAGCTAGCATTCACTGAGCTAATTGTTCTGCATCCATCGCTTCAGGGGTGGGGGGGCGTCCCATGACCACATTATTCCCATGCCATAGATGAGAAGCTGCACAGAGAAGTAGAGACACTTATCCAAGGCCACACAGCTGGAACATGGCAGAGACAGGGTGGAAGCCAGGCCATTGGCTTCCCTGCCTGCCGTCTTGGACCCTCCCCTCCCTTCTTTCATGAGGCCAGCCTCAACTTAGGGTGCCAACATCTTGGGAACCAACAGTCCAAGAACTTGGGATTTGGGGATGAGACTCCAGGAAAGGGTCCAGAGAGTCTCCTGAGGGCAAAAGCAGAGCCCTCCCCAGGCACATGTGGCCCTGTCCTAGACAGCTCTGCCACCTTTTACCTGGTGGAACTGATGGCACTAGAAAGCCAATGCAGATGTGTGCATTCTAAAGTTACCTGGCCTGGACCTGTTCATAACAGGGAAACTGAGGCCCAGCCAGGGGAAAGGATTTGTCCAAGGTCACACTGTGCTTTTTGGAGAGTAGGGTGTCTTGCCAGCCTCCGTCAGGTCCCAGGTGTGAAGCAGCAGGGGTCTGTTTGGTTCCTGGTTTTCCCCAGCTGTTTGACTGCAAGTTAAAATGATGAGTGCATCGGGCCCAGCCTCTACTTCCGACCAGCTGTATGACCTTGGGCAAGCTGCTTTGTCCCTCTGCACCTCAGTCTCCTCTTCTGTGACCAGGGCATGCCTGTTCTTGCCCTGCCTTCCCCCACAGTGATCTGAGAACCTCGAGCACCCTAGAGAGCTGTGCACAGAGGTGGCATTGGCATCAGAGCCTGGAGCCTGAGCCGACGAGCACCTTCCTGCTGCAGTTGGCCAAAGTCAGGAGGGGAAGGAAGGAAGGGAAATCTCTAGGCCGATGGGTCTCTGGCATATTAATGAACCTAGAGAATCACCTGGTAGAGGACAAATTTCCAGGTCCCCCCGCCCAGTGATTCAGGAGGTCCCGGGAGGTGTGTTTTCACAGGTGTCCCTGGGTTCTTATCTCTGTAGCTGTGTACCCAGTGGAGCGAGGTGGCTGAGTGGATTTGGGGGAGCTCAGAGGCTATCACAGCTGGGAGTAACTGGAGCATCATGCTATTCACCTGCTCCTGTCACATCCAGAGAAACTGAGGTCACCTGGCAGTTTGGTGGCAAAATGAGACTGAGACTCAGATCTCCAGCCCTCCAGTCCCCTGTCCTGCCCCGAGCCTCTGGCTGCACCCTGCACCCCTAAATCAGGCCCTTCTCACATGGCAAACAGGGCCATCTTTCTTAGCAGTGTGGCTGGGAGGGGTGCACCTAAGAGGCTCCCTGAGTCTTGGGTTTGAGTCGCCATGATGCCTCTCCCCAGCTCTATGGCAGTGAGGGAATTGGCTTGTCCTCTGTAAACCTCAATGTTCCCCTCTCTAGAAGGGCTGTTGGGAAGATTCTGAGTGATGTGTGTGAAGCAGCTGGCACATCATAGGTGCAGGGTGAAGGTTGGGGACTTGGGGGACCCTGAGGTGCACAGTGTAGTTTCTCTCGACCTCCCCCCTTAGCTCCCAAGAGGCTGCAGGAGAACTGTCTGGGGTGCAAGTTCCAGATGCCACATGCAAACACACTTTGTGGGGGTGGATGAGCCCCTTCCCCAACCTCCCCTGTAACACACAGAACAGTGTGGGAGACAGGGGTGGGTCTCTTATGTGGAATCTGGGCACCCCAGCCCACCCTGCCATCTCCAAGGCCAGAACATTAAACATGCAATAATCCATTTCTCCCTCTGAGCAGGAGCCCCAAACAAGAAACTATTTAGGGAGGATGTCCCCGTGGACAGAGACAGACAGTGGTGATAGTTGATGGGAAAGATGGCAAGGCTCTAGAGTTCAAGGCAGTAGGGTGGAGCCTCAGTTCACCCATCTGTGACCTCTCAGGCTGTTGTTGCAAGGGGCAAGTGGGGAAAGTACTGGACATTGAGTGGCAGGCTCAGGGTGTGGCCAGTATTTGTGGCTCAGTGAGTGGAAGTTGTCGAGATCGAGAATCAGACTAAGTTGTGAGCTCGAAACCTACTTCGGGCATTTAAGAATTTGACCCTTGAGTCAGTTGCTTTACCTCTTCGGGCCCTGGCCTTTGGTCTGTAAAATGGGAACAGGTGCCCACTTCGGAGGGCTGCTGCATGATGACGATACAAAATAGGGGACGCTCTCAGCAACCCCTGAGAACCTACTGTGTGCCAGGGGATGTGCTGAGGGCTTCACCCTGGTCTCCAGTGGGGAGCCCCGCATTGGAGGGAGGGAGTGTTTTTAAGGCCTTAGACGCATTCCAGGAAAGCCCTCCAGGGGAGTAGAGAGCAAGATGGCCCGGCCTGATGGAGGCAGAGGGAGGAGGCCAGGGCTGCAGTCCCTGAGGCTACAGAGGTCCCCACGTGTCGGGGAGGAGGCCTGGGTCTGAGGGTCAGGAGAGTCGAGTTCCAGGAGTTCCAGGCCCAGCTCGGTCAGGGATGGATGACCTTGGGCAAGTCGTGTCAGTCCCCAGGTCTCACGGTTTCCCCTTGAAAGAGGGGGCAGCGATCCTGCCTGCCTCGTGTCCTCTGTGAGGGTAGAGTCTCCTGCCAGCTGGCCCTTGGGCTGAAGGGCCTGAGACACTGCAAGGCTGAGGTTTAACTGCAGCAGCATTTATAACAGCTCTGTTTCCTGTGGCCGCCACAGCAAATGGCCACGACCCGAGTGGCCTGAAACAACAGAAATTTAGCGTCCCCAGGTTCTGGAGGCTGGACGTCTGGCATCAAGGCGTCACAGGGCTGCTTTCTGCTGGAGGCCTTGAGGGAGCTGGCACACTGCGCCTCATCCCCAGCTTCCGGTGCTCGCCAGCGACCCTTGGAGCTCAGTGGCTCGTGGCTGTATCACTGCAATCTCTGTCTTCATTGTCACATCACCTTCTCTGTTGTGTCTCTGTGTCCTCTCTTCTGTTTGTGAAGACACCAGTCACTGGATACAGGGCCCATCCATCCAGGATGGTTTCATCTCGAGATCTTTAAATACATCTGCAAAGACCCTATTTCCAAATAGGGCCACATACTGAAGTTCTCGGTGGATGTGAAACTTGGGAGGGAGACTTCGGCCCGCTACAATTGTTACCATTTTACTAGTTCACTATTAGCAAGTCCTTTGCACAGTGTCTCATTGCTTCCTCACAAGCACCCCTTCTACAGATAAAGAAACCGAGGTCTGGGGGGGGGGGGGTTAGAATGTGCCTGAGTCACATAGCAAGCGAGGGACACAGCTGGGATTTGAACCCAGGTCTCTGGTGCTCTTTCTCCTTGCCATCTTTTTTAGAGCTGGCTAGCGGCTGCTTCTACCCAGGAACCCGTGAGCCAGGAATTCTAGCCAGTCCTGAGCTGATCCAGGACCTGGAGGGGGGGGGGGGGTTCTTGAGCCCCAGAAAGGAGAGCTGGAGGTGGGCAGGGGAGCTTGGAGGTATCGGGGGGGCTATGCTAGGCCCAGGAGACCTGCACAGCAGAGGGTCGAGAGCCCACAGTGCCTTCTTCTCTCTGCCACTCAATGCTCTTATAGACCTCGTGGCTCTCATTGGGAGAATGGGGAGAGCGACACCAAACCTGTGGGGTAACTGCCAAGCTCTAAAATGCTAACCATTGATAGTCATCACTGATAGCTAAAATGTATCCTCCAGCACTTTCCAAATGTTTGTTCGTTTCCCGTGTGGGAGGGTAATTGCTTATTCCAAGCCTCATCCTGATAAGCAGCTCTACTGTTGAATAGCTGCATGTGGTTGAACTAGTGGTTGAACTTGACCTCAGTTTACCTCTCCATAAAAGTACCCACCTTCCCAGATGTCCTGAGAGGCAGAAGGGATTCAGGTGAAGTACCTGGCCTGGGGTTATGGTCCGGTCCACTGAAGCCTGGGAGGAAATAGAGATACAATAGTGTTATCGTACTGTTACCTATAGTGTAAGGATTTGGGGAAGTGATGCAAACGGAGCCCTTGGCTCAGAGATCAGTACTGAAATGGCCTTCCCTGGTGCCATGGGAAAGACTCGAATTTCAATCCTAATGCCAGTGTTTACTGCTGTGACCTTGAGCCAGTATCTTTGCCCCATTGAGCTTGGGAGCTTGGCACCCTGAGATGTAAAGGGGATTTGAAGAGACCCACCTAACAAGATAGTGTGTGTGACATGATAGATAGAAAACTGTCACAAATGGGGTCCCGATCATGCCAGACACTCAGAAACGTTGAGCTTCTGTCCTGCTTCTGGAGAAAGGCCCCCGGAGGACTTCGTTAAAGATGGCCTCAGAAGAGGCAAGTCCTAGTCCCAGGAGAGGTGGATTTAATTTTTGCAGAGACCCCGGGAAGTCGTGCTATAGTGGAGTGGGCGGTTGGAAGAGGCTATGGGAAGAAGCCAAGAACAGACAACCCCGTTTGGGGTCCAAGAGCCATATAGCTTCGAAGGAAGGAAGCAGGTCTCTCTGGGGCTCCCATGCCCACCCCGAGGGCAGTTTTCTATAAAGTTGTGGTGCTCTCCACATTGGCTTGGGCTGCTCCACTGGGTCATGTCTGGCCACCCAGGGACTGCTTTGCAGGGGCCATGGGGACTGTCATCCAAAGGAGCTCACTCTAGCCTGGCTGCCTCAGACCCCTGCTTAGTTGGCCTGGGGCAACAGCTCAAGGCTGGCAAGGGAAGGTGAGCTGTCATGTTTTTCCATCAAGGCTGTAGAGCTGTGGGGGGTGGGGGGCCGGGTTCCTTGGGAAGTCATTTGGAGGTGTCTTCCTGTCTGCCTGAGGCCTTTGCACTGGGTGAGGGCCAAAACCTCATCCAGAGCAAGGGGGGCTGGGCTTCAGGTGACCGAGTCTCCTCAGCGTTCTGACCTGTGCCCAAGGGCAGGGTGCACGTCCCACGTGGGCTGAATTAGCAGTGATGTAGCATGGTGATTCAGGACCAAGTCTGGGCTGAGCCTGGTGACATCCAACCCGAGGCCTGGGCGCTGAGCCTTGGTTCCCTCGGTTGTAAAATGGGGACAGTAATAGTGCCCACCTTACAGGGTTGTTGTGAATAAAGCTGCACCATGTGGACTCCCAGATGCACATTTTGACACCTCTGAAAGAGGGGTGCCTGTTACAACTTGTGGCATGTCACAGTGAACCAGTCATGTCTTTTCCTTTCCTCAGTATATACAAAGTAGCAATACGTCTTACGATAGAGTCCATGAAATATGGTAAATAAGATAAAACCCAGAGAGAACTTAGACCCACCAAGCTGTTGGGAAGAAGTCAGTCCCCTGCCTGCATCCTCACCTCAATCACAGCGGGACCTTAGGCATTTCCTTGCATCCCCCAGGAGCCTTTGTTTCCTCTTCCTCCCAAGGCTGTTGTAAGAAGTCGGCAAGCTTATGTGTGAATCGTATGCCCAGCAGGGTGCCCCTATACAGTAGGTGCCTAATAATTGGTAGCCCAAAACAAACCACAAAGACTGTAGTATAAATAACAGACTCTGGGATTCCCATTCCTGTTCTACTCTTTCCTTGCTGTGTGACCTCATGCAAGTGTCTTAACTTCTCTGTGCCTTGGTCCCGCCATCTATAAAATGGGAATAACAAAAGTCTCCAATTCCTAGGATTGCTAGGAGAAGGAAATAAAATTAAAGTGCTTTAGGGCAATGCTTGGCAGAAGTGTAGGCAGTTATTATTTGATGAACTTCGAGTTCAATAAATGGCAGCTAAAATAGACACTGGGCTCAATAAAATAATAACAATACAGACTGCACTCGTCTTATAGATGGGGCAGCTGAGGCCAAGATGCATGTGGGTATGCCCAAGGTCACACAGCTGACTCTCCCCAGTGTCCAGGCCCCAGCCCAATATTGCCTTCTTGCCCACATCAGTCCAGGGCTCTGATTCTTACGGAGAAGGGGGTCCTTGCCTTCTCCATAAGAGAGGGGAGATTTCTAGAAGCTGCAGCCGGATGCAGCATCCTCTGGGTTGGAGCTCTCTCCGGAAGTGATTTCCTTCTTCCTTCACATTTCTGCTTGTTCACCCCAGTACAGGGGAGGGGGCTGAGCTGGGCCATGCCCAATGTCAGCAGAGCCTGCCGGCCACCCTGCATGCCTACCAGCCAGCACTTCCTGGCCTCCAAGTGCTTTCTCAGTGGCTACTGCAGAGTTGACACAGCAAAACTCCCTCCTGGAGAGAGCAGAAGCCCTGGCTGGCCAACTGGTCCAGCCACTGGGCAGAGCCAGGGCCACAGAATGAACTGGAATGGGAGTGGGGAAGGAGGCACCTGGGTGCAGCCTAACTTGACAGACACCCCAAGTGACCTTGGACCCATCACAGCCCGTCTCTGGGCCCCCATTTCCATCTTTAAAACAAGGACAGTGGGGCTAGATGTGCCTCCTAGGACTTTAAATGTCTAAGATTCAAAATTGTCCAGGCATTGCTGCTAGTCAAGGTCATGAGGAAGGGACAGGGCTAGAGGGAGGGAGCTCAAGGCTGTGCATGTGCACATCCATGTGGCTCTGGGGTGGAGGTCCCTAGGAGCAAGCCTGGGACGGCAGCAGCCCCTGTTGACTCCAAGGCAATTTTGCAGAGAAGGTATAACAGCCTGGCAGCTGGGTTACCAGTGCCGCAGGCTGGTGAGGGGGACCCAGGTGGGGCACCGACAGTGTCCATGCTGACGTGTGTATTTGCAATGCAAAGGTTGCTGAGAACCAGTCTCTTTTAGCAACTATCTGAAGGCAGGAGATCAAGAGCTCTTTAGGCCACTTCTAAATTTATCAACTTACATGACTCACTTCAGATTAAAATGAGGCCTTTCTCCCCATCCCACCTCCAGCCAGTTTCAAGTTTCCAAGCTCAGAGGATCTTGAAAAGGGAAGAGAATGTAAATCGATAAAACCAATATTGGCTGAGTACCTGGTATGTGCCAGGCCGTGTGTCGAGCTCCGTGCCAAGCCCAGAGATGAATCCGCTCCAGAGCCAGCTCTCAGTGGGGAGCCGATGCAGCCCCAGGTGGAAGGTGGTAGCCGGTGGCTGATAGCGGATGCCCAGCTTGGGGGCTGGACCGTGAGTAACTCCTCTGTCCCAGACTTTGCCTCACCACCCACAAGGCCTCAGTTTTCTCATTTATAAAATGGAGCCAGTATAGGAAGAAGTCTGGGCTCGTGGCCACCCCTATGCTCACGTGTGGCTGAGCATTAGGGTCTAGGGCTGTTTCTGTGTGTTTCTCTGCCCTCTCAGTGGCCTCATTCTTCCCTGATGGCCTCAAGAGAACGGAATTCCAACAGCTTCCCTTAACCCTGGGACCTCCAAAGGGAAGGGAACCTCTCTGAACTCCAGAGACCAACCTCTACAATGGGACTGCAGCTAGAAATGAATGCAAATGCCATGTTGGAAAGTGGCCAACAAGCCTTCACACCGAGCTCCCCCGAGCCTCACTGCGGCCTTCAGGGTAACCTGGCATAATAATATCAGCTGTTAAGCAAGCACTGTCTGTGCTAGGCTCTCTGCAAGCACGCCTTCCTTTACCCTTCGCAAGTGTGACGGACCCATTTGGAGAGGAGGAGACTGGGTCTCGGAGAAGTGTGGTGGTTTAGGCAGGCTCCCAGGCCTCAGGGGAGGCCCAGCCCCTCATCATCCTGCTATGCCCTTTGGGTTCAAGGGGAAACTGAGGCCCAGAGCAAAGTTGCCTGAGGTTGCTGCAAGTCCAGTAGCCCAGGACTCTGTCCTGCTATCAGCTGCCACCCCTCAAATTTCATATACCTCCCAACCGTCCAGGAGAAAGGGTGAGGCCTTGGGACAGACCCCAAGCCGGGAACAGGGTCATGCATACCCGGCCCATGTCCCAACACAGCTGTGCACAGTAGGCTGACGCCTCGGCAAACACAGGCCTGGGTCCCAGGAATCAGTCACATCCTTGCTCTTCCTCCCCATTCCCTAAACGACACCCCAGTAACCCTTATAGGACTGGAGCCACACCGGTCTACACTGCGGGAAGAAAAGTCTTACATTCCTTAAGCCCCTCCTCGACACTACTGGGGGGAACCGTAACTCAGAGCCCAACTTTGCCACTGACAAATTGTGTTCTGTGGGTGGTTACTATTCCTTTCAGAGCCTCAGTGTTTTCACCTGCGCAGTGGGGGAGATGGCTGTTTCCCTTGTGGAGATTATGTAAGGTATGAGTGAAAGACCCTGCCCAGTGGCTGCCCCGTGCCTGGCGATTATCATGCCAGTTAGCGACACGCAGTTCTCATGTCCATCCTGTGAAGGTGGCATTCTCTCCTCACTCTACAGAGGGGGACACAACTCCCTCAGTGAGGTTCAGGGATTTGCTTCTGGTCACTGGCTTAGCAGCGGTGCTGTGAGCAGGAGCTGGTCAGTTTATGTACGTTGAGGGACTTACTTCTGTGTTTTTAGGGCTTCAGAAGGCAGCCAAGGGCACTGTCCAGAGAGGGTTTTCTCTGTCAAGGAGACAAAACTCCAGAATGCAAAACTGTGGGGTCTTACAGGGAGAAGACAGCACGGGGCAGTGGTTAAGAGCAGACTCTGGAGCCTGGAAGCCTGGACTTGATTCCCAGCCCCAGTGCGTCCTAGCTGTGCGACCTTGAGCAAGTGATCTATCCGCCCTCTCTATGCCTCAGTCACCTCCCCTGTAAATGGGAGTAAATAATTGTACCTGCTTCATAGGGTTCTTATGCAGATTAAATAATGTAGTAACTGTAAGAAGCTTAGAACACTGCCTGACACTCCTAATAGGAAGCTCTATGAAGTATATTGTTATTAGTAGTATTATTACTGGTATTATTACTCATAGAATCAAAATGGGAAGAGGAGTATGCACTATCCTTCACCCTCGCTGCCCGAATCTTGCCCTCCCTCCTTCATGGCCACCGGGGGGGGGGGGGGGGGGCTTCTCAGAATGTCCATCTGGCCGCCACTCTCCAGTCTAGGCCTCCAGTGTCCCCATTGCCAAGCAAGTAAAGCCCAGGCTCCTCAGCATCTATTCAGTGCACCTGTGATTTATCCCCCAACAACCCTTCCAGCATCTTCCTCCACACTTTGCCTTCCTACCACTTCTCCTTTAGCAGTTAATTACTTCAGCCACTAAGTCAGGCAGGAATTTAGCTGTTCAATACACATTGACCTTCTCCCTCACCTCCAAGCCTTTGCCCAAGCTGTGCCCACCCCTGGAGCACCCTGGAGCCATCCTTCTGACCCCACTGAAATGCCTCCTTATTCAGGAAGACCTTCCTGGCTGTCCTGTTATTGTAAGCTTCCAGGCACCAGACCCTGGACCTCTGGACACATGCCCTAGCCAATGAGTTTTGTTTGTGTTTATTTTTGTGGGTTTTTTTTTGGGGGGGGGGGGGTTCATTAAAACATTGCTGAATAAACACTTGTTGAATGAATGAAAGGGTGACCTTCTTCACTGGTTCCCCCATATCCTCTCTTGTATTCCCCCCCCCATCATCTGTTCTGCTTAAGTGGCCAGATGGACCCTTTTAACAATATGAATCAGACTGTGGTACTCCCTGCTTGAAACTACAGTCTTCCCCATGATGCACAGGATAAAACCCAGGCTCTTTCCATAGCCTACAAGCCTCTCAGTGCCCGCCACTCATCCCAACCCTCTTTCCTCACTCACTCTTCTCTAGCTTACTGTCTTCCTTTCCATTCCTCAAACTCACCAGCCTCTTTCCTGTCTCAGGGCCTTTGCACATGCTGTTTCCTTATCTAGAATGCTTTTTCTCCTCCTCCTTATATGATAGGTTCCTTCTCATCAGGCAAAGGACATTTCCCCATTGAGGCCATCCCTCATCTAGGGCTCCCCCTGTCATGCCAATTGGTTTTTAACAAGCATTTATCACATTGACACTCTTTTTTGTAGTTATTCCTTTGTTTCTTGTCTGCCTCCCCTCTAGACAATCAGCTCCTTCAGGACAGGAAGCCTGTCTGCCTCATTGACTGTTGTATTCAAGGGCCTAGCACTGGGGGGAGGCTGTCTTTCTCGTGCAGCTGTGAAGGAGAAAACAGTGTCCTTCCTCAACTTTACTCTTGACCTAGTGGAAATGATTGCAGGAGGTTGTCCAGAAACCCCACACTCAACCCACCTGCTTCTAATGAGCTTCTCTTTGCCCCAGGGGAGGGAGGGAAGTGGAGAGAGTAGGAGACAGTGAGTGAGGGCTGCTGCCTTAAGTGAGGCAGATGTGATCCGTGGTCTCCTGCCCTTTACATTCTGACTGGGCAGAGGGCGGTGAAGGCCAGACGAGTCTGTAAATCCTGTAACACAGTGCAAGGCAGAATAAAGCAGAGGAAGATCTGGGAGGAAGAGCTCTCAGCTCTCCTGTTCTCTGGGAAGTTGGGCTTTGTCTGTTGTTTGTGGTCCACTGTGGACTTTCGAGCTTGAAGAGCCCTTAATGATGGGTTTGGGGGCCAGATCTTAATAAAGGGAAATCTCTGCTGATTAGACCCACACAGGCTGAGCTCTGGAAAGAGCGTGCCTGGTGCTTACCTGCCCTCCCCCACGTAAGCCCCCAGCGGGGCACCCAGAGCTGCCAATTACTGTGTCCCCAGCCCATGAGGTGGCCAGAAAAGAAACCAGGCAGCTACCACTTGGAAAACCCTATTTTCTTTGTTTAAACTGCAGTCACTTGAATTACAAAACTAATGGCATGCTTGTTGAAGCAAATAGAATGATACAGAAGGTCCATTGCTAAAGGACTCCTTTTCCTCTCCCCACATCCCACGGTCCATACCCTGTTTTGTCAACTTGGGGATGCACATTTTTCCCACGAGTTCGTGACCCCAAGTCCAGGATGCATCTTGCAGCTGATGGCACATCGGAGTTTCATTGGAAGTACATTTTCTTTCTTGGTGGTATGCAAAATCCTGGTGCAACCTGCAATTCAACTTGGAATCATCAAAATCTGGCAACTTGCTATTACTTTCTCCTGTCTCTTCTTTCACTCACTGGCAGGTGTAAGTCCGGAGGGGTTTTGTGTCTTTTCTGTGGTATCTTTTTACTCATACCTGTGACTTTACCCTGTGCCTGGATGCACGTTGGCCATCATCCTAGCAGCTCAGCAGTCTTTGAATGAGAGGCAGCAGAGGCTTGTGCAGAGGGCGAGGGCCTGAGAGCTGCCAGCTCTGCCATTTCCCAGCTGTGGTGTGCCCTCTCTGTGCCCTCATTACCACAGTCGGGGGCCAGCATGCGTGCACCGTCTGGGACGAGGTGTCAGCACTTCCCTCCTTCCCTCTTCTCCCTCAAAGTGGATGGCATAGCAAAGCAGGGCACATCGCCACCCCCTCCTCAACCAAGCAGCTGAGACCCAGAGGAGAGAGGCAGGGAGTCTGGCTCACATAAAAAAGGTTGGGTGCAAAAGGTCGGCTAAAATAGGCCACGCGCAAACCAGGGCAGGAGGTGAAGTCAGAAAACAGGCCCAAAGGTCAGGAGAGAACACACACCAAAGGGCAGAAAACATGAACCTGGAAAGATGCTTCCTTCACCCCCAAAACAAAGAAGATGCATTTTAAAATATTCAGCTGAAGCAAACAGAAGCTTCTTAGGAAGGAGACAGGCACAGGGAGGCCAAGGGGATCTGCTGTCCCCCAGGCCCAGCCTCTACTAGGTGTGGGTCCAGCACACTCAAGGAGGCCCCGGGCAGCCAGATGTACCTGCTGGTCAGAGGCCCCTGGGCTTCTTCCCTGTGCCAGCTTCCGAACCAGAATGCCCTTGACTGACATGCGCACAGGTACCGTTCCAAGTGCTTTGTGGGACTTGTTTAATACCACATGCCTCTGGCAGGCGTTCTCCCCGTTCTACACGTTAGGCAGCTGAGGCTGTGAGACATACAGTGACCTGCCCGAGGGCACCCGGCCAGCATCCTGACTCCAAAGCCCTCAGCCTAACCATGATGACAGTCACCTCACTGTCCCAGAGTACTGGGTCTGGCATGGAGGCCAGTTACCACAGACCAGTGTGCTATCAGTCGGGCTAGGTAAGGCGGCCAGGATACCCGAGCCTGGAGGAGATGCCACCCGCCAGCCCTTGGTTGGGCTATCAGGGAACAACCTCAAGGGGTCCTGACACGGCAGCCAAGTGGAAGCATAAATAAGAGCTAGCTGACTGGAAGGAAGGTAGGAAGTGGAAAGGGTGCTCCAGGCAAAGGCGCAGCTTGAGTGGGGGCGGAAGCCACCACCAGCCGCCCAGAGCAGAAGGTGCCAGGCGGGGGCGGTGAGCGCTCAGCCAGAGAGGTGGCCGGGCCAAGCCAAGGGCAGTGGGCTGAACACTTCTAAGCTGGGGAGTAATGTGACCAGGCTGGCCCATTTGGAAGATCCCATGGCCCTAGTGGGGATAAGGGGTTTGAGGATGAGGCCTGAGGCTGGTCAGGCATCCAGGTGAGCAAGCACAGAATGGAGCCGTGGGTTGCCACGAGGTAGGTGACAGTCGGCAAGCTGACAGGGCTTTGGGACTGGGGGAGAGGGGCAGCGAGGGAGACATGCTAAGTCCCAGCTGGTGTGGGGGCCCTTTAGAAGGGCCCAGAGATGGTGAGAGGAGAAGCAGGTTGGGGAGAACCTACGAACCCGATCCCGGGCAGGGGCTTGCAAATCTGTTTAATGGGATGATTATGGACAGACACTTGGGAACCACTGACTGAAGGAATGTGAAAGTCCTTCGTAGAAAGAAAATAACCACCCATGCCTAAGGAGTGGGGGATTCATTCACTCCGCAAACAGCAGCTGAGGGCCTACTGTGCTCCAGGCATCAAAGACATCACGCTGAGTACAGTAAGCTGGTTCACTGCCTCATGGCCTTGCAATCAAGGGGGTGGAGATCTATGATAAGTGAAGGCATAAGTGGGTGGCATGTGAAGGAATATGGAGAAAAATAAGTCCAAGGAAGGAAGATGAAGCCCGTTGTTTCAAAGAGGGGTTCAGGTCTGGCCTCCCTGGGAAGGGAGCATTTGAGCAGAGACCTGAGGGAGACACGAGGCTATCTGGGGAAGAGGGTTCTAGGCAGAAGGAGCAGCCAGCGAAAAGGTCCTGAGGTGGATGTGTGCTCACTTGGTTCAAGGAATGATGAGAAGGCCAGTGGCCGGGGGGGGAGGGGGCGGGGGATGAGCGGGGGGGGGGGGGGGGATGTTAGGAGAGGAGTTCGGGGAGGTAAGAGGGTGGGGAGTACAGATCATGAAGGGCCTTGTGGTCCATTGTAGGGACTTTGGCTTCTCCTGGGAGAATGGCAGGAGCCACGGGAGGATTCTGAACAGAAGAGGGTCTTGGTTTTTCTCTGGCTGTGTGTGGAGAACAGATGGGGTGTGCAGGATGAGAGGCAGGGAGACCAGGGAGGAGGCTCCCGCAGTGAGCCTGGCAACAAGGTGGTGGTTTGGGCCAGGGCAGAGACTGTGGCTGTGGTAAGAAGTGATCGCACTATTCATGTTTTGAAGGTAGAGCAGACAGGATTTGCAGGTGGATATTTGGTAAGATAATTTCATTACAAAAGTGAAGAGCTGGGTTGACCCCAGCACCTAGCACATTGTCTGGAACCTGGGAAGCACCCAGTGAATATTGCATGAAAGGATGGGTGGGCAGATGGCTGGAGGGATGGATGAAAGCAGGGAGGCAGGGAGGCAGGGAGAGAGGAAAGTAGGCAGTCCTTGAATGCCAGACTACAGAATCCAAACGTTTTCCCAGAGGCTGTAGGAGCCATTACAGGTTCTTGAGCAGGGGCATGAGAGGATGTGAGTACTATTGGAGGTACTCTCAGAGAGTGACATTGGACAGGTTTCGACACCGTGTCCAAGCTGGTGATGCCCATGGACGCTCGTGGCCAATCTCCTCTGTTTTCTGCTGTCCAACCGAACCCTCATTCATTTATTCATTTATAAGCATTCAGTGAGCACTTACTCTGAGCTGAGGGCACTGGATATGGCGTGAATGAACCAGACGAGTCTTTGCCCACAAGACACAATTCTTCACTCCCTTTAGGCTACAGAACCAGAGACAGAATGCAGGTTATTCCCAAGGGCTCGGTGGCATACCAGCTTCATGCTGAGAAGGAAGGGATTGCCCCATGCCCTTTCTAGTGACCTGGTCTTTCTACAGCCTCGGGTAAGCCTTACAACTTAGGGACCCTAATTAGGGTCTTGGGACCCTAATGACCCCTAGTGTCCCCTTCCTAGCACAGGGTTTTCTTGTTTGGGATTCTTGATCTTTGGTTTCATTTGGAGATTAACTTTGTGTGTGTGTGTGTGTGTGTGTGTGTGTGTGTGTGTGTGTGTGTATGCACACACATGTGCTCAGGGGGAAAGCTGTACTGGGAATGGGTAAGGAAACAGGGCCAGCATGCACTTAAGGCCCACTGTGTTTCAGGTTCATTATATATCTATTTGTTCACTTAACAAATATTTCTTGAACTCTCGCTACTTGCCAGGTACCATGTGAGGTAGTGGGGAAGAGGTCTTACTAATAAATAAAGTAAGTAATTCCATGCAGTGGTGATTGTTTCAAGGAAAAAAATTAACAGGAGAGTCAAAGGGGCTGCCTGGGACAGCTCGTGTAGGATGGTCAGGGAGAGCCTCACTGAGGAGATGACATTTGAGATGATGTGCCACCATCTGGGGGAAGAACAATCCCAGCAAAGGAATCAACATGTGCAAAGGGCCCTGAGTGAAAAAGAGCGAGGCTTGTTCTGCTGCTTGGATTTGACCTTGACATTCAAGGGTCTTAAGTTGGGGTGAGACACATATACAGACCCCTCTGGCTACCGTGTGGAAAGGGAATGTCATTTCATTCAACCCTTGCACAATTCTGGGTAATTGGTGATGAAATTCCCATTTTCCAGGTAAAGAAACTGAGTTGCCTAGCTAATAAGTGGCAGAGTAGGGTTTGAATCCACTTCTGTGTGACCAAATGGGCACCCACAGAAGGATCTTGGACCAGACAGTGATGTGGTGTGAGTGGGATTGAAGGATGCCGACGTGGTCCCTCAGGTTTGGCTCCTGCCCTGAGTGTCTCCATGAGCCTACGGCAGACCATCCCCTCATCTAACTCACTACCCCTAAGCTGCAGGTTCCAGAGGCACTGGCTTATTCAGTGATGCCCTAGACCAGCATCCACTCAAGGCCATTGTGAGGTGGGTACTGGGAGCATGGATTTCACAGGATGTTGCCAGAAGCTTCTGCAAAAGCCTTCCTCTGCCATTGACACTCAGCACTCTCTCAGAGTGACCCTCCCTGGCTCCCAGGCCCTAGGAGCTGAGTCCTGGCCAAGGGGTCAGCCAGAGCAGCAGGCCTTTGGGCCAGAGTAGGGAAGCCCCTGCCAAGCCACACAGAAGGCCAGGACAGCCAGTGCTTAGCCCCGGCCTTCATGACTCTCTGTGGAGGTGAGCAGGAAGGACGCACAAGGTTCTCCCTCACCCCACTCTCCCCCTACCACCTACCCCTGTCTCTGGAGAAAATTTGGAGACAGGTAATCATCTCCATCACCTACGTTTTCTTCTAATTTTTCTTGTCACTCCACTGCTCCCCTCCTGTGCCCTCGCCCAGTGCAGAGCTCAGGGGGACAGGTCCTAGCTGTGTCGCTCCCAGCCAGGTAACCTTACTCCTCTGAACCTCAGTTTCAATGGCTGTAAAATAAGGTAATAAACCTTCCTGGGCAGGACCTGTGAGGAAGCCACAAGAAGCCTTTAAACTTGGTGCTCGGCATACAACCAATGCCCGGCTGAAAAAGCAGATGCCACTCTCATGATGACAGTGGCTCCCCAGCCTCCTAAATCCTCCCTCACCTCTTGCCCCCGCCACACTTCCCTCCTCTCACACCCCCTCCAACCCATCACACCGAGGCCTCACCCAGTCCCTTTCACGGATGGGGTCCCGCTCAAGTCAGGCCTACCCAGGGTCTGTTTCAGAACAGGCTCTGTGCCCAAGACGTCTACCTCGTTCTCCTCTCACCCTCATGGCAACAGTGCAAGGAGTATGGCCTCATCCCCATTTTATGGGTGAGGCAACCGAGGCTCAGAGCTGTGAAGGAATCTGCACAGAAAGTGAGAAGCTGGGGCTCAAACTCAGGTCTTTGTAGGCAGTCGCCTCTTTTCCTGATCTGCAGGGGATTCTTCTCGGACTGTTGGGTGTGGCCATACTTTTGTGGCCTCCAGTGTGTCAGGGGCTTTTCCGGTATCTGGAGGAGAGATGTTAGGTGAAGGGAGAGGTGTTGCACTGGGTCAGCGCCCCAGTTCTGCCGTCGCTGGGGAGCAAGGGGCCTGGGGGCCCTGCGGGGCATTCAGCAGGACAGGGTCAGAGCTGGGAAGAGCAGAGGCCAGCCTGGCTGGTGAGTGAAGACAGAGCCTGGACTAGGGCAGCCTGGGGACAGAGAGTGAGGAAGTAACCAAGGTAGGAGCCCTGGTGAGCACTGGAGAGTTTGGAATGCCACAGAGATGCCCAAAGCCAGCGGCAGTGGGAAGGTTGTGGGGGTGAAGGTGGGGGAGGTGCTGGGAGCATCCCAGGACCCTCACCTGTATGCAGGTCCTTCAGGCTGACCCCCTTACCCCCGTATAGAGTCAGCTGAAGGCTCTGCATGCCCGTGGGAGGGGCTGGGCAGTGAGGAGGCTCCCTGTTCAGCCCCCAGCTAGCACCTTCCAGAACCTGCAGGATGTTCAGTTCATTTACTCCCTCCCAGGAAGCCTCGGGTCCCTTTAGATGCCTCTAGAGTTCTCTGGGACTCTATTTCTCTGTACCCTTTCTGGCTTCAGCCCCTGAAACTCAGGAGACCCAAAGTCAGAGCCAGCACTCATCGATGCTTCGACCTTAGCATCCTGCCAATTGCCTTCTTTCACAAGGGAGAAGCTGGGCTCAGAGAAGTCTAGGAACTGCTCAAGGTCACACAGTGGGCAAGTGGCAGAGAAATGGACTCCAGGCTGTGACTTCCTCCCAAAGGAGCACCTCCCTTGTTCTTTCACACTTCCCTCCAGAAGAGAAAAGGGTCCTCATTTCCCCTTATCCATGGGCCTCTGGGTGTCCAGCTCTAATCTGGGGGCTAATGCTGGTGCACTGACCGCTGAGCCCTTGTGTAGGTGGCTCCAGCATCCTTCTGGGCTGCAGTGGGCAGTTCCTTTTTGAAGTTTTTCCAGGGAAGCATTTGGAGGCCAGCCAGTAAGTCTCTTCCACCTGCCTGGAAATTTCCGACAATGGAATTATTAAAACCTCCCGTGGCCCTTCTCCCACCCCACTTCGTTACAAGAAACAGCCCCTTGGTGGCCAAGCAGGGGACACAGCAGCTGGGATCCCAGAATGAAACATGCAGAGAATTCCCCAGTGAGAGACTCCCAAGCGGATTGCTAATCGGACCCAGGGGATCCTGGTTTGGAATCCAGGCGGTCTCTCAGGAAGGGATCTCCAGCTGTACGGGGCCAGGAGCCAGGACTGCCGCAAGAGCCCAGGATTTCCTCCTGCCGCTTAGTGCTTGGTGTGGTGTTGGCAATGCGGGCAGGACCTTCAACATCGTTGATGCTCAGTAGATTGGTCAGTTGGTGGGCAGGTGCACAGGTAGGTTGCTAGGAAGGAAGGAAAGGAAGGAGGGAGGGGGAGGGGAGTCTGGTCCCATTAAGAGACCTCTGTGCTGTGTGCATGATCTTGGTCGGTCACTTCACTCCTGTGCTGTCCAGCTCCCTATCTGTAAAGTGGAGACAAGTGGTTTGCACTAATGCAGTGAGGTTCCCGGCTCAATGAATATCAGCGACTTTGGTCGTCTCCATCACCACCCTCACCAGCAAAATGAGGTAAAGCAGAGAACAGGTGAGCTTGGGAAACAGCCCTGAACCATCTGTGGGAATCCCCTTATGAGCTGTGTCACCCTGGGCAAGTGACTTCACCTCTCTGGGCCTCAGTTTCCCCATCCATGAAATGGGGATGAAAAAGAGCACCTGTCCCAAGGGTTGGTTGTAGGGATTGAGTGAGAGGTAGATTGGCCTGAGGGAAGGAAGCGTTGCTGCCCCCAGTGCTCCTCCCTTGTTCTGAGCAGGAGAGGCAGGGCACGGGGTAGTGGCAAGGCAGGGATGGCAGACACAGCCCTTTCCCTAGACTCAGGAGGGAAGAGTGTTTTCATTTAGGCCCTGTAGGTGGGGGGAATACAGGCTTTCTCCAGCTCAGCCCTAGGAGTGAGGGCGGGCTGAGAAGGCAGCTGGGATTGACAAGACGTCAGGGACACCAGGAGCTGGCGGAGCCCTGGGTCTGTGCAACTCAGGGGAAGTGGCTGCCACACTCTGGGGTTCCAGCTCCTGGACCACCCACTCTCCCTCTCCCCTGACCACCACTCTGGCGGGGAACAGGCTGGCCTAGAGCCAGTTTTTCCCATCTGAGTGGAGAAAAGTGAGGGGTGGGGCTTCTCTGAGCCCCGCTGTGGTTGTTAGGTGACAGGCTGAGGGTCCGCTGGCATGAGCAGAGGAGCTGTAACTGGGAGGTGCACACTGCAGACCAGTGAAGAGCTGGACTTGGGCAGCTGACAGAGCTGCATTCTAGCCCTGCTTCCCCAGCTGTGTTGTGTGGGCAGGCCCCTATCTGCAAAATGGGGGTCCCAATAGGGCTCACGTCCCAGGCCAGCTATGAGGGTGGGATAAAACAGTGTACATAAATACTGGATGGCACTGTCCAGCCCAGGGCCTGCAGTCGTTGACCCACTCAACTGTATATTGAACATCTACCGTGTGCCGGCACTGGTCTGGGCAGTGGGATTTTATGGTAAATAAATAAGGCAGTCTAGGGTGATCAACTTGTTCTGGTTTGCCTGGGACATGCCTGGTTTCAGCACCAAAAGTCCTGCGTCCCAAAAAAGCCCTCAGTCTCAGGCAAACCAGGACAGCTGGTCACCCTAACACAATCCACTAAAGTTTAGTGGAGGGAGATGGACAATAAGTGAATATATAATATATGTGGTTAAAGTATTATTTTAAAAATAATGTAGGGTAGAGGGTGATGAAGCTTGTTATTTTTAAGGAGGTAGTCAGGGCAGGCTTCCCTGAGGAGGTGACATTTGAGCAGGGACCTCAAGAGGTTAGAAAATGAGACATTTAGGTATCTGGGGAAAGAGCACTCCCAGTAAAGGGAACAGCATGGACGAAAGCCCTGAGGTGGGAGCTGGAATGTTGGAGGAACAGAAAAAGGGATAGGGTGGGGTGAGGAAGGGTTGGCCAGTTGAATTAATTGGAAGCAAGTAATATAAATGCCAATTCAAGTTTGCTTAAGAAAAAAAGACGCATGGGGTGCCTGAGTGGCTCAGCAGGTTGAGCATCCAACTTCAACTCAGGTCATGATCTTGTGGTTCATGAGTTGGAGCCCCGCATCAGCACAGAGCCAGCTTTGGATCCTCTGTCCCCCTCTCTCTCTCTGCCCCTCCCCCACTCGTGTTTTCTCTCTCTCTCTCTCTCTCTCTCTCTCTCTCTCTGTTTTTCTCCCCCCTTCTCTGTCTCCTTTCTCCCCCCCCAAAAATAAAATTCTTAAATTTTTTAAAGAAAAAAGATGCATTAGCTAACTTAACAGGAAACAAATAGGGTAGATGGCTTCAGGAGTGGTTGTATCTTGGTGCTCAGATGAGATCTTTCCATTTCTCAGCTCAGCCTGTGTCTGTGTTATCTTCATTCTCAGGAAGGTTACAGCTCCTATACCCATCAGTAACTGCAGCAAAAAAGAGAGGCTCTGTTATGAGGCATAACAGTTTGGAGCAGACTGAGGTCTAATGTAGCTGGAGCAGGAGGTGTGTGAGGTAAAGAGGAAGGAGAGGAGGCAAGAGGATCAGCAGGGCCAGAGCAGATGGGCCTGGTCTTAGAGATCTCAGTGAGGACTTTGGGCCTAGTTCTGCATGTGCTGGAAGCCATTGGAAGGCTTTAAGTAGGGAAGTGATATGATCTAGTTTATGTTTTAGGGATATCGGTGTGGTTGCTGTGTGGAGAATGCGTTGTGGGAACAGGGGGGGCAGCAGCGGGATCCAGGAGGAGGCTGGTGCAATCACTCAGGTGGGCACCAATGGTGGCAGTAGAGGTGGAAAGAAGAGGATGGAATTGAAACGCACTTAGGAGAAAGCCTGTACCAAGCTTGGGGTCTAGGTGGGAGTAGGAGCATTGGTAAGAACTTGGTAAGGGAACTGGGGTATGGGATGGAGCTCTGTGCCAGAGACAAGGCAAGAGCCAGTCCCTGGAATTGGGGCCTCTTTCCCCAGGTGACACGAGCCCCCTAGGCTGGAGGCCTGGGATCTTTGAATCCCCTCCCAGTTCCGGACCACCTGGGCCCAGAGAGCCTGGAACCTGCAGGTGGGGTCTAGATGGCCCCAGCTATGAGGATTGGAGGGTTGAGAGGGCAGGGAGCCCAGCCAGTAGACAGAAGGAGACCCACCATTGAGGGAGTTTTGTACTCAGCCACGGGCACTGCCCCTTCCTCCAGTCCTGGGCCCAGGGCAGGCTAAGATCCCCTGAAAGAAACATCAAGGCTGTGTCCAAGTTCCTCAGGACCTACTCTGGCCTTCACCTCGTGCCTAAGGGAAGCTCATGGTCTCCCCTGCCCCCTAGGGAGACTGGCTCAAGTCATATTCAAGCAAAGAATTGCTGAGCCTAGGCTTTTCAGAGATAGTAGGCTTACATTGGGGTTACCCACCTTCTGACCCACCAGACTGGATTAAGTCTTTGGCCACTTCTAGAATGGGTCTACTTTTGGATGTCTAAGCAGATGAGCCATGAGCATTTTTCTGAGGCTCCTGTCCTACCCAGGTTTCAGGTATGGTCAGATCCAGGTGTAGCTGATTTAAGCCTCCTAGGGCATGTGCCTGGGGCAGTTTTCAAAGACTGCATGCTTCAGAAGGGACTTGAGTATCCATGTACCATTCTAGGGATGTGCCCTTGCCCAGATATGGCAGCTAATGAAGAGAAAGCTGAGGCACATAGAACCCAGGAGAGTTTGGTTGTATCTGGGAGTATGGCTGGGTTCAAGCTCATCTATGGAGAATGTGTTTGGGGTTCAGCACTTTGACACACACAATCTCTTCTAATATGACAATCCTGCAGGGCAATGTTATTACCCCACTTTACAGATGAGGAAACAGGCTGAGAAAGGGCCTGCATGGTGTTTGTCATATAATAAGTTTGAGAAAATCTGAAATTGGCAGAAAGTGAGTGTCACCCCTTACCCCCTGGTGATCATGCACTGAACATCGTAGCTTCCCACTTTGGGAAGAACCTTTATAGCAAAGAATATCAATCTTTTCACTATATAAACCCACCATCTTCCCCTTTCCTCCCTTCCTTCCTTCTTTCCTTTTGTCCTTCCTTCCTTTCTTCTTTCCTTCTTTCCCTCCCCAACTATAACTCACTATGTATTAGTAAGGCCACTGTGCTAGGCCTTAGCAATACAATAGTGATTAAAATTCAGACACAGATCCTGCCCTCAGTGATTTAGTGTCAGACATTAATCCAACAGTCACACACAAATACATATAAAACAAAACCATGATGAGTGTGACAACAGAGAGTGTATAGAAGGTGAATGAGGGAAGGGATTAAGCTGAGAATAGGAGGATAAGTAGGAGTTGCCTAGGTGATGATGGAGAGGGAACAGAACAGATGAAGGCCTAGTGGGGAGAGTGAGCAGTATGGCTGGAGCACAGAGAGTGAGGAGAGTGGGGTGTTGGGTGGGGCTGGTGGAGCCCAGGCAGGCCATCGAAGGCTTTGAAGGTCACATTAAAGAGTTTTGTCTTTATTCTAAGAGCAAGATGGGTGGGGGGTGGGGAGTACATTGTGATATTATTGGAATTGCTTTCCCAAGGAAGCCAATTAGGGGGTTATTGTGGCCATCCAGACAAGAGATGAGAAAAACTTGGACAAGGGCAAGAGATGTGAAGATGTGGAGAGATGAGCAGTTTTAAGGAATGTAGAAAGAGCAAAATCAACAGGACTCCGATGATGGAGAGGAAAGTGACAGGAGTGAGTCATTTTCTGAGCTGTCCACGTAGAGAGAAGATAAGGCCTTTTAAAGTGACAGTTAAGTTAACCCCAGAGGAAAATGAGGTGGGGTGGGGAAATGTGAGGGTTGGGTTTTAGACATGTTATGTTTGAACCCCTACCTCACACCACACACAGATCAATTTGAGGTAGAAGAAAACAGAGGGGAAAGCCTCATGACATTGGATTTGGCATTGATTTCTTAGATATGATGAAAAAAGCACAGGCAACAAAAGAAAGAAATAGATAAATTGGACTTCATCAAACTTAAAAACTTTTGTACATCAAAGGATGCTATCAACAGAGTGAAAAGACAACCCAGGGAATGGGAGAAACTACCTGCAAATCATATATCCAATAAGGGATTAATATCCAGAATATATAAAGAACCCCTACAATTCAAGCAAAAAGAAACAAACAATCCAACTTGAAAATGGGCAACGGACTTGAATAAACATTTCTCCAAAGATATATAAAGGGCCAATAAGCACATGAAAAGATGCTCAATATAACTAATCATCAGGGAAATGCAAATCAAAACCACAGTGAAATTCCACTTCACACCCATTACAATGGCTATTACAAAAAACAAAAACCAGAAAATAACAAGTATTGGCAAAGATGTGGAGAAATTGGGACCCTTGTGTGCTGTTGGTGGGAAAGTAAAATGGTGCAGCTGCTGTGGAAAATCGTGTGATGGTTTCTCCCAAAAAATGAAAAAGAATTACCGTATGACCCAGCAATTCCACTTCTGGGTATAGAACCAAAAGAACCAAAGGCAGGGGCTCAAACAGGTGTTTGTACACCCTTGTCCATAGCAGTGTGATTCACAGTAGCCAAAGGAGGGAAGCAACTCTAGTATCTATCAATGAATGGGGATAGATAAACAAAATGTGATGTATCCATACAATGGAATATCATTCAGCTTTAAAAAGGAAGGAAATTCTGACACATGGATGACAACATTGTCTGAAGACATTGTGTGTAATGACGGGTGTAATAAGCCCGTCACAAAAGGACACATACATACTGTAGGATTCCACTTATATGAGATGCCTAGAGATGTCAAACTCAGAAACCGAAAGTAGGATGGTGGGTGCCAGGGGCTGGTTGTGGGGGGGAATGGGAAGTTAGTGTTTGATGGGGATCGAGTTTCAGTTTAGGAAGATGACAAAGTTCTGGAGATGGATGGTGATGATGGCTTCACAACAATGTGAATATGCCTAATGGCAATGGGTTGTACGGTGGTTAAAATGGTAAATGTGTCAAAATGGTTAAAATGGTAAATTTTATGTTCCATAGATTTAATGACAATAAAAAGCAAAGTAGATGAAAAAATTAAATTCAGATGACTCCTAGATCAGAACATAAAAGCTATAGCTATAAAGCTTCTAGAAGAAAATATGGGAGAACATCTTTCACCACCTAGAAGTAAGAAATGATTTTTCAGAGAAAGTATAAAAAACACTTATCATTAAAAAAAAAACTAACTAACAAGTTGAACTTGAGATCTATTGCGTACAACGTGCGGGGACATCCAGGTAGAGGGGCTACGTGGGAAGATGATGTCTGTCATTCGTGATGGAGCCTAGACTGGAGGAACCACCTGTGAGGCTCCTGCTGTCAGCTGATATTCCAAGCTACGATGTGTACATTATGGGCCTGCCGTGGAGTCACCTACTTTATGATCCACGAGGCTAGACTAAGTCACTTTGGGCCACTTCTGGAATGAGTCTAGCTGTGGATTGTCCAAGCAGATAAGCCCTGAGCATTTAAGCCCTGAGCATTTTTCCAAGGTACCTGCCCTGAGTAGCATCTCACTGGGGTGCAACTTAGACCATCTGTCTACTTCTCTGGCCAGACTTGGGGTGCACTATGGTAACAGCTCTCTGCCTAGCTCTGTCGCCTTCACTCCTGTCCCCGGGACTAATGGGGGAGTCAGATGAAATCTAATTTCCTCTCAACTGGAGGCTGATCAGTTATGGTTGTAGGAACTTGCCATCTGGAAAAAAGAGCTTTGCATTTTGCTTGGGAGAGCACATCCCCTGAGTTCTTTCTTCTTAGCTGTACTGGCATGGCAGGGAGTTGATCACTACAGGATTCTGAGCCACTGAACCATAGGAAAGCTGTGGAGTGAGAGGTGATTTTCAAGGGACCTTGCTTTACTGAGGGTTTCCAAGCAAGGGGTTCCAGCCTTGAACCTCGCTCTCTGTAATCATCCCCAAGCCACTGTGTTTCCTGGCCCCACCACCTCGGTGCTGTTTCTACACAGCATTCGTTGAAAAGCAGGGAGTTGGCTTGGTCCTGCTAGACAGTGATTCTGAGTCTTTGTGGAGCAGAGGGGTCCGGGACGCCTTGGAGCAGCTGGTGAAAATGACAGGCTTCCTTCATAGAAAACTGTCAATCTATACAAACCTTTACAAAGGACCTTTACACACGGACCTCAGCTAAAGACAGCTTGGTTGGAGCTCCCTGTAATGGCGCTGAGGCCACCCAAAGTGCTTTTCTGCTTTGCCCTCTGGTGATCTTCTAGGGGAAATAGGATTGTGCCAGTTTTGCAGATGGAAAAACTGAGGCTCGCAGGGGTAGCCCAGGAGGCCTGCCTTGTCCAGAGGGAAGTAACTGGGCCTGTGAGCTTGGAATTTGCAAACTCACCTTCTTCTGTAGAGTCAGGAGTCCCCTCTCTCAGCTTCTCTGAGAAGGGGTTATGAAATAGTCAGGGGTGGGTGGGAAGCTCTGTCCCTCGAGGGCAGAGCTTTTGTATGAATCATCTTCAATTACCCAGAGATCAGCCCAAGGTCCCAGATTCAACCAACTGTATGACAAGTAAGAATGTGTGCACGGGGCATGGCAGACTGGAGGGGACTTTGGCTTCGAAGGAAGAAATGTTCATAGTCATCAGCTCTGTCCATCCTAGCACTATGATCTGGACCTCTCTGAGCCTCAGTTTCCCTGTTTGCAAAATGGCACCATGCTCAGTGTTTCACAGAGACTGTCACACATCATCTTCCCCAAAGCCTAGGCAGGCACATGTACATATCCCCATCTCACAGATGGAGAAACTGAGGCCCAGAGCAAATCAGTGACCCACCCAAGGGCACGTAGCCAGGAGCAGAGCTGGAATCAGAGTGCAGGTCTGCCTAACCTCAGTCTGTGTCCTTGACCAAATGCAGAGTGCCCAACACCCAGTAGGTGCTTCATAGATGGATAAGCTTCCCCTCCTCAGTCCCTCCAGGCAGAGGGGGCTTTCTGAAAGAGCATGCAGGTGGTGACATCAAGCATAAACAAGAATAAAAGGGACTGGGGAGGGTGCGGGAGCTTTGACATGACCCCTCCAGGTCAGGTCCCCCACTCCCCGGTGAACTCTTTGATTTCCTACACAGTAAAGTCTCTTGTTATGAGCTTGGGCCAGTTATCTGCTTTTGTCTTTTTACTTTTTTCTTTTGTCGCAGTGGCAGGTGGGAGGCCCAGCAAATGCCCAGTGTGGCCACCCCGCATTCTCATGCCCATGCGCCTCCTCCCTCCGTTAACGTTCCTTCCCGCGTCTGTTCAGAGTAGCAGCCCAGGCTCAAACTAGAAGTAATTAAGTCTGTCATCTCAGCCCACCCCAGCTCTGATGATGCATTTCAGACTAGCGGGTGACACAGGGACAGACGCCGAGTGCAGGAGGGCTCACCATGCGCCACGGGCATGCTGGGCCCAGGACACGCAAGTGGACCAGCCACCTCCCACAGGGATCTCCCAGGAAGACAGTGACAGCGTGGGGTCTCCAGAAGGCCACAGAAGCACAGATGGTATTGCAAAGTCTGCCTAGGAAGTTAGAGAAAGCTTCAGAAGAGCAAGGCTTGGAATTAGCCTCTGCCCAGAGGAGGACACTTTGGGCAGGGCACCTGCCTGCGCAAATGTCCGAAGGCACGGAACCTCACAAAGGTGTCTATTATGATTGGAAGGAAGGGGCCGGAGGACATGAGACTGGAGAAGTAGGCAGAGCCTGCGTGTCAGGCTACAGATTTTGAACCCTGTCCTGAGGACAGCAGGAAGCCACCCAATCAGGCCTGCTAGGGTAGCTGCATTCTCTGTCTCTACTTGACCTCTAAACTGGGGCCTCAACTCTGAGCCTCTTCCCTGCTCGCTCTCTCTCTCTCTCTCTCTCTCGATGATCTCACTCTATCCTATGGCTTTAAATACCATCCTTAAGCTGCTGATTCCCATATTTATATCTTTAGCCAAAGCCTCTTCTGCACCTCCAACTCGTCATCCAACTGGCCACTTGGCATCTCTACTTGGATTTCTCACAAGCCTCTCAAAGTTAACAAGTCCAAAACGGGATTCTTGATCATGTCCACCCACCCCCCTAAATCCCGCCCCCTCCCAGACTTCCCATCCCAGGAAGTGGCACCACCATCCACCCTCCTGCTAAAGGCAGAGCCTTCACCATCCACACCTTACCCCCTGAGCCCCGGCCCCCGGCTCACTCTCTTGGTTCTACTTCCTAACTCCCACCTGCCCACACCTCCTTAACACCACTGCCACCCCATCCCCGCCTGCCTGGGTGACGCAGTAACCACTTTTCTCCCACCCTCCCTCTCACCCCCTGACAGTTCATCCTCCAGTGGTTGATGGATCTTTAAACAACTCTGTGCTAGTCTTCCACCTAAAATTCTTTCGAGATGTCCCTCTGCACCTGAAGCAAAAATCCACATTCCTCACTGTGGCTTCAGAGGTTTGCACAGTCTGGCCACTGCCCACCTCTGAGCTCACTGTCCCTCAGTCATAAGCCCCAGCCATGCTGGCCCTCTTTGGATCATTAAAACCACACCCAACCCCTTTCTACCTCCAGGCATTTGTCTGTCCTGTTCCTCCTGCCTGGAACACACTGACCCCAGCTCTCTGGCAAAATGGGTCCCCAGGCAGCTGGTCATAATGCCTTATTCTCTTCATAGCATTTTGCATGATCTGTCTTCCCCAACAGGAGCAAGCTCACTGTGCCTGGCACACAATAAGTACTTCCTAAATAATTGTTGAGTGAATAAACCTGAGGACAGCAGAAGGGCCCCTAGAAGCAGGAGATCACAGGAGGGAGAATGAGACCTGACAGGTCAACAGAAGGTCACATAGAGGACAGGAACCAGCACAGGTGGGATGTTCGGATTTCATCTGAGAGGCACTGGGGAGCCACAGAAAGTTCTTCAACAGAGTCCAGGAAGTGGAAGCAATCCTTAGAGCTTAGAGCTGGGGAGGCTATATGTCTAGTGGTCACAGGAGTGGGTTCTGGAATCAGACTGCTTTGGGTCTTGGTTCACCAACTCCCCAGCTGAGACCTTGGGCAAACCACTTAGCCTCTCTGAGGCTCCGTGTGCTCCTTTGTAAAATGGGGCCTGCTAACGAAGCCTACACTTAGGGGTACTGAGATGTGAAACGAGCTGGTGCATGGAAAGTTCTCAGGGCGTCCCAAGTGCTCAATAAACATTGGCCGACACTGCTACTTGGGGGTTGTGGATGCTACTTATTAAGACTGAGTGGCAGGCATCCCACGTGGTACCAGGAAACTAGCCCTCCTGCTCCTGAAGCTCACAGTCTGATGGGACAGATGGGCAGGTATGGCTCGGCCGGCGGTTCCCGAAGATGAGTACTGAAAACTGAAGTAAGCCAAGCCCTGTGTGAGCAGAAAATTAAATCTGGGAGAGTCGGGGAAGGCCTCTCAGAAGAAGTGACATTGGATTTTGGGGAGACAGTTTCCTTGAGAGAATATTTTGAGTCAGCATCTACTGGCCCAGGAACAAGGGAGGAGGGAGGTGTGTTCTAGCTGCTCAGCTCCCAAAATAACCCGGATCCGAGGGCGGACAGCCCAGCAAACCCCAAGAGCTGCCACCATGCCTTTCCTGGCCAGGTTCCAGTGACCTTGGAGCAGTCCTTGCCCTGCCCTGTGCCCCCAGGTGGCAAGAGGGGGTGGAGTCAGGATGCCCAAGCCAGAGCTCCCGCCCTGGCCGAGAGGGCTGGGCGGCCAGCACAGGCACCGGTATAGGCCCTCTCTCCTCCTGCTCACGGGCCACTGAGCTACCCCGTGAGACGGAGTCATGTTTGCATTTTGGCTTCTGGACCGGTGGCATGACCTCCACGGCCAAAGAGAACATGCTCTGGAGCTTTGTCCCTCCCCTCTTCCTGTGCCTCTCCGTCTGGGCTTCTAATTGCATGTTTCACTCTCAGTGCCTTTACTCCGCTTCCTCTGGCTCTTTGTCCCTCCATCTCCCCCTCCCTCATTCCTCATCTCTCCCACTCTCCATCCGTCTCCTCCCTCTTTCTATCTACCTCCTTCCCTCTCTTCTCTCTCTCCCTGCTCCATCTCCTTTCCTCCCCTTCTCCCTCCCACCCCTGGGCTCTCAAGTTCCCCTCTGTCTGACAGCTTCTTGTTCTCCCCTTTCTCTTTCCCTCCCCTTTCCCCTTTCCCCTCTCTTCTCCCTCCACAGAAAAGCACTCCAGAACAGCCTCTCTCTGCCCCTGCTGGAGCCCAGGCTCCAGCACCCCCTCCCCCTAACACATACAGGCCCGGCCTGTCCCAGAACACAGGGATGATGGCAGGATTGGCCAGAGGGGTAGATGCTGAAACTAATGCAGGTAGTAGGGGACAAGGGCATGGGTAGTTCCTGTCCTTCCCCCCCCCCAGACCTTTCCTCACCCCTGTGTCAGAGCTGGGGGTCAGGAGGAAGTCCCTGAGCAGTTTCCTGCCCTCTGTGCAGCTGCTGGGCTTCCCGGGCGGTCAGACAGCAGGTCGGGTCATTGGGCCCATTCAGCAGAATTATAAATAGCAGCTTGTGCCCAGCCTGGCCCACAGAGAAACCTCGGCCGCCGCCGCAGGGCACCCCCGGCCCCCTGTCCTCCACCCCTCCAGCCATTCCTCTGAGGCAAAGCCTGCCCCTCCCCTGTGCTGCCAGAGGGTCCCCAGGTCAGTATCCGATGTGCTGTCGCCATGGTAACCTGCATGTCCCCAGCAGGCTCAGGTTGCGGGAGGTGGGGGTGTGGGCAATCCAGGAAGAGGTCCAGTGGCCTGGAATCAAAGGTCACTGCTCTGTGCTGGGGCTTGGTGGCTCTCTTGGGGGCTGGGGGTGGGGTCCTGTCACCCAGAAATCTCACCTTGCTGGGGGACATGGGGCAGAGAAGTCTGATTCTGGGAGGCCTGGCCGAGGGGCACTGCCAGTTAACTGGGCACAGCAGGTCAGCCCAGGACTTAAAGCCAGAGAGATGTGGATTCAAATCCTGCATCCCCACCTACTGTTTAGGTCACCTGGGGACCACCACTTAACCCCTGAGTTCAGCATCCTCACCTCAGGGTTGAGCCAGGAGGGGTAATACTCCTCCCCTCTTGGGGGATGCTGAAGAGATCAAAGCCTACCAGCTGCGAGGCACGTCCTTCAGTCCATACCCTTTTTGTCCCTAGGGACAGTGCGGAGTCAGGGTGAATCTTACAGACTTCAGAGTTACACTGACCTGGGTTCCTATCCAACCTCTGCCATTCACCAGCTGGACGATCTGAAGTAGGTTGCACGATCTCTCTGAGCCTCAATTTCCCCATCTATAAAATGGGCGTGAAAATAACATCTACACCTCGCTGTGTTGTTTTGAGGATGAGTGGGGCCATTGTGGGAGGGGCTGTTGGCACAGTGCTGGGCACAAAGCCAGCACCCTACACGTGGCGGCTCTACCTGCCATCACTTTCTGAACTGTTATTTCTGTTCCAACCTTCCTGGCCAAGATGACCCTTGCTTCTTCACCAACACTGGTCACATCGGGCAACTCCCCTTCCCTCCCAGGTCTGTCTCCCCATCTGCAAAATGACAGCGGGACCACTCAGGCCTTGTCCACGTCTGAGATTGGTGTATCTTGAGTAGCCCTACCGGGCTGGGCTGTATCTATTATTATTTACTGACGCCCTCACCCGAGCCCTATCCTCCACTCCCGAAACTTGAGCTGCATGGTTGCCTGGCAACCAAGGTGCCAGCTCAGGAGGCTTGGGTGTCAGGGTGTCCGGCTGCAGCCCCCTCCCCGAAGGCCGGGGGCCCATCACTGGGCAGCCAGGGAGTGGGAGGACCCAGGGCAGGGGCTCTTGCCTGGGCCAGTCCAGAAGGGACCTCCTCTTCTTCTCAGACCTGCCCAGGCCCAGCCTGTCTCAGAGCCCACTCTTTCAGAGTAAAGGGGCCCATTGGCCTGGGATATTTTTATAGGTGGGGCACGTGGTCAGGCACAGAGAGAAATCGGAGCCTCCTCGCGCTGCTAACTGATATGGCAGCTGTCATTGTCACCCTCTTCCTGGAAGCCTGCAGCCCAAGTTTGCCCAAAAGCCTGGAGAATTCTCCTACCCTCTCTTAGCACAGTCGTTGGGAGGCCTGATGCCACCTCCTGGAGGTCCCAGGGCTCTTTACATGGCCACACTTAGCAAATAATATCACCCTTATGTTTACTTGGACGATGTCCTGTATGACCTCTCCCGTGTTTTCATTCATTCACCCAACAAGTATTTTATTGAGCATTCATCCCAGCTCCACTGTGTCCTGCTTGAGTGACCTCAGGCAATTTAACTTCTCTTTGCCTCTATTTTCTATTCTGCAAAATGGGTATAACAAGGATATCTGTACAGAGTTGTGGTGTGGATCCAATGAGATGACATATACAAATGTGCTGATGCTTAGCCTAGAGCTTGGCACAGAAAAGGCCTTATTGTGATTGTTTTTATTAAATTGTTATAAAGCATAGGCACCGTACCACACAGGGAGAGAATAGGGCAGAGCTTTTTCAGAACAGGGCTGGGCCTGGCTCCCCTCTATCCAAGTTGCATCTCATAGGACCTGGCACATAGCAGACCTTCAGCAAAAGTTTGCCAAATGAGCAGAGGTGAGAAACGAACCGTTTCCCTTGGAATCCGTTGCTGCTTGGGGAACTGAGAGCTGAGACATTGACTTTAAACATGTTTTACAATTCCAGGTATTCCTTAGAATCTACTATGGCTGTTTCCTTCAAAATTACCAAAATAGTTTTGGAATTTCTTTGTAGCTTTTCAGCCTCAGCCCTGTGTTTGGGGTGGGGCTGGGGAAGGCAGGTGCAGGGGTAATCCCGGTGGACTTAAATAGCAGGGCAGACAACTGGTGGCAGCGTGGGGACTTGCCATTTACAGGAACCTGAGAATCAGCACCTCCTTGCGTGGTGCACCCTAGGTGCCTCACCTGCCTCACCACAGCCTCAGTCTCTTTGTCTTTAAAATGGACACCCTGCCCCCTCTGCCCCAGGGTCAGAGGCGAGATAAAAGGGGCCATACAGTGAAGAGCACCTTCCAGTAACAGTCCTTAGTTGCAATAGGATAGCCATGCTATCCATAGAAAAGGACTGGGCTGATGGCCCTGCCTCCCCAGGCCTCCCACTCCACAGCAAAACCATGTTGGGTGGCCGCCAGCCCTCTGGCCTGGGGGCCATTTCTAACAGCAGGTGATGTGGCCAGGCTGCCGGGTCCAGGATTTCACTCTTGACTTCTTCCAAACACAGGAAAGGTCTGCCATCTGCTTCCCACCCCTCACACCCAGCCTGCCAGGTCAGCCAAAGCCCCCGCCTCGCACCTGTCAGCAATGTAGGGGAGAAGAATCCCACTGGGGTTTCCTTAGTGGATGCTAAAGATGGCAAAATCCTGGGAGCCTCCTCCCAGCCCCCAGCCCACTTAGATGCCAGGCACTATTCCTCCACCTTGGATAGGAGGGCCATGGTGGCTTTGTCAGAACCCCCAGCACACTACATTTCACTCCTCTGATGTCCCCATCACAGGACAGCTCTATTTGTGCTGGCTGTGGGTCTGGAAATCTGTTGCATGCCAACATCAAGAACACAGCCTTGCCACTCAGACGTTCATGTGACCTTGGCCAGTCAGCCCACCTTCTGAACCTCAGTTTCCACATCTGTGAAATGGAGAAAATAAGAGCATCCACCTCAGAGGCTGTTATGGGTATGAGCAAGATCATACATGGGAAATTCTGAATATAAGGAGTGACCTTGGTAGTAATAAAACTTAGCTGCTCATAGGACTATTCTTATTACTGTTACAACTACTCAGATGTGGCTGCTACTGTGGCCACATCCCTGCTGGAAGTGTTACCTTGTTTCCTAATTCAGTCACAGCTTCCCTCCTTCCTGGAGGCCAATGCTGAGTACACAGTAGGTACTCAATGCCTGCTTTCTACCTTTGTATTCAAGCACAAGCATTGGTTGAAGTAGATGAGTCCATGACCCAGGCAATCTTATTCTCTCTTAGTTCCTGGGGTCAAACTATAGGTTCCTAGAGCCACTCAATAAGCTTCTCTTAGGCACCAGTTGTGTCTGTCAGGTGCACTGGGGACCTGGCGATGGAGGACACCGTCCCCTGCCCTCTAGGACATGAATGGTCAAGCCCCATGGAGGGATCAGTTGACTCTGACTTAGAGGGTGGGGTCAGCATAGGGTTCACAGAGGAGAAGCCCCCTGGGCTAGGCCCTGCAAGGTGAATAGGAGTCCACCAGGCAGAGAAGCAAGAAGGGAGGGAAAAGCTTGTGCTGAGGCATGGCCAGTGGTCCACAAGGCATCTCTGAGCTGCTTTTTTATTATTTAAACAAGAAATTTTCCCCTTATAGATGTCTCAGTGCCCAGAGGGTGACTCTGGCTGATCCATGGGCAAATCCGTGCCCATCAGGGTTGGGTGTTAAGAGCTACAGAGGCCTTCTTCTCTGGGCCTGATCTAGTGTCCAAGACTTAGCGTGAGTCAGCGTGTGAAGGTCTCTTAGAAGCCATCTAGTCTGACCTCCTCATTTTACAGATGGAGAGACTGAGACCCAAAGAGGGAAGACAGTTGAGCAAGGGCAACTAATGGCAGATCTCCTAGCCGGGCTTGCCCAAGACTTATCCACCCATGCTGGGGATGACCAGCCCTGGAATTACACGTTCTTGTAGGGTCCTGAGCCCACAGACTGCCCTCTGGAAATGTCGTTCTCTGTAGGACCGGCCATTTTTGAAATGAATTTTTGAAACCTTAGTTTCCTGCTTGTGAAATGGAAATAATCAAAGCGTTCTTTTGAACTTCAAACTGAAAAGCACTTTATGAACACTCTTATAAAATGCTGTTTTGTCACCACTGTCGTTTTGTTCAGGGTGAACCCTAACGGCCGCATTCCCTAAGAGCTGAAGTCATCTGTGGCATGCTTTGGGGACCATGATTTTCAGGGCCACCCTGTAGACAACCCAAGAGACAGTGACGAGGCATCTGGTACAGGTTGGCTTTCTATTCTGTTCTGGAGCCTTAGGGGGTACCCTCTCTCAGTACCCACCCATCTCTCAAACTAGGAGACCTAAGATAGTCTCAAGAAAGTAATAAAACTCTTTGCTATGTCCCATCGCTTCACACAAAACCCCTATACACACACAGTCTAGAGTCTTATTTCTTAAATACGTACATTTTTTTGCACACCTCAACACATACCCTGCTCAGATATGCTCAAGCAGGCTCATACACATTCTCGGTGCAACCACACATGTGCTCCACCCTGCTCTGACACATACAGACACACATTTGTACACGCATGCCTGATTGCACAGCCATGTACACATTCTGGATGTGTGCATGCTCACACACACACATCTATGCACTCATTGTCATGAACTTTCAGTGAAGAAGAGGGAGCAGGGTTATTTTGCATGAGTCAGAAAATGCCCATTAACTATAAAACTAAAAATAGTTGGCAAGAAGAAGCATTTAGGTCAACCTAAAGAACTTTGAACCACTAGCATTGGCACAGATTATCATGGAATGAGGGAGTGAACCCCCTGTCAGGAGAGGCATGCAGGCACAGGTGGGACTTGATATAGGTGCTATGAAGGGACTTGAGCATTAGGGACTTTGACCCCTGAGGTCCTGCTGGTCTCTGGAGTAGCATAAGCTCAGGGAATCAGAGCCTCTTGCTTTTCTGTCGGGCTTTGCAAATAATGGTGCCCCTTTGGTGCTCTCTGCTCTGGGGTGGTCTTCCAGGGGACCTCTGTAGTACAAGACAGGGTAGTCAGTGACCAGGACCATATAAGCCTGATGTCATGGGGTATCAGCCACTAGAGATGCACACACTGGAGGCCCCCAATCCTGGCACCAATTTCGTGTGAGGGCGGATCCTGAAAAGGGAAAGATGGCAGCTCTGACCTTGTCAGTCCCTTGTAACAAGGAGTCCAGGGTAGCAGAAGCCCTGATTTGGGCATTGCAAAGCAGGGGTGTCAGGGACTGAAATATCTAGAGGAGTAAGGAGTGAGTAAGGAGGGCTGGAGAAAGACCCCTTGACTTGGAGTTGTGCCAGACTTGAACATAGGTTCTGATTGCATCTGAAACCTAAAACCCACCTCCCCTGGATTATACCCCACACAGAGGCCTCAGAGACTGTACAACATGAGGCCTAGAATCCAGGCCTGGATCAGTCCCCTGTGGGTCCCCCTCTTCTTCAAGGAGATACCCAGAGCCATTGAGAACCCCAGGAGATAAAGGAAGAGCAGAAGTGGCTGGGGAAGGACTTTTGAAAGACAGAATAAGGTGATAGAAGGCCTAGGCCATGCCTCACTAGAGGAGAGGGAAGCAGGCAGAGCACTCCCACCCGCAGCCCCTATAAATTGCCCCATCATCAGACATGGGAAAAAGAGAGAGGGCTTCAAGCCTAGAAACACAGAGGGAAGAGAGCCTTTGCAGGCCATTGTGGGGCATCTGTTGGATGTTGATAACTTTGGGTCCAAGGATTGGGATCTCCTGGGACCCATGGAAGCTCTTGTCCTTCGAGCTCTTTAACTTTCAGACAACACTTGAACCTCCTTGAGAAGCTAGAGGGGATGGGCCAGGGGTCAAGTGAGAGGAGGCTCAGGGCTGGTTCTTAGCAAAAAATGGAGAAACTTTGGGGCATCTTTTAGACCGCCCAGGCCAGCTCTCAGGATTGAAGAAGAGACTGGTACTCAGGGAAAATCATGCCCAAGGATGAAGGTGAGACACATCCTTGGAGCATCCTGGGAATCAAGGGGATGGCTCAGGAGGGTGAGACCTTAGGCCTGAGCCCAGATATGCCAGCACCTGTTCTGTTGCCTTGGGTGGTACCTTTCACCCCCGGGCCTCCATTTCCCCATGTGGAAATCATTATCATTCCAGCTGATTGTGTGCCCCTTGCTGGCCTGGCTCTGGGCTGAGCCCGGTGCCCTGTGCCCTGCATGAACTCCCATAATCTTCCCAACAATCCTGTAAGATTGGGGGGGGGGCGGGGGGGGGATTATCATGTCCATTTTAGAGATGTAGCAACTGAGGCCAGACAGCTGCCTTGGTTAATCCACGGTCACTGAGTGAGGGCATAGTGAGGGTTCTAACCCAGATCTCTCTGACTCTAAGTCCCAAAGAGGTTCTGACCCTACAAAGTTGAGTCAAATGAAAAGTGGCTTAAGAATCCATAGAAGGAAGGAGATCTGGGGGGACAGAGGAAATTCCCAAGAGGACATGGCACTAGGGGTTGTAGATCTAGGGATTCGGATATGGGGTAGAAGGCAACAGGCGAGAAAGAGAGGGATCCCAGATAGGGATAGGGCTCCAGGCTCCAGGCTCCAGATAGGGATCCCAGCCATGCAACATGTGCAGGTAGGGCTGCTAGGGCAGCTGCAATGATGGGGGTAGAGGAAAGCCAAGCTGTACACACCTGCCATGGCCTTGCTTACTCTCATTTCAGGGCTCAGAGCGTCATCAGTAGGCCCATGGTTCTGTGCAGCTTCGGTGAGGCTGGGGTCCCCTGGGCCTGTTTCCCCCGGGAGGCTGCATTTGCATCTGTCCCCGTGCAGATGGTTGGTGAGTGCAGCCAGCAGCCCCCACCCTCACCCGCACCCCCTTCTGTCGCTGGGACTAGGCTGCTCAGGGAGCGTGGTGCAGCGTTATTTTTAGAAGTGGCACCATCTGTTCAAGGTGCCGGGCGGATTCTGTTCATCTCTGCAGTGTCCAGGACAGCCACGCCAAATCAGGGGTAGAGCCGCAGAGCTGGCCGGCTGGGACGGTCACTAATCAGCATGCCGGCCTGCTGGATGCAGGAGCCAAAGAGATTCTACAGGCCCTCAGGGTGTGGGATTCTGGAATCTGGGATCTGGGACTGCCAGTGGGATAGTTATGGAGTCAGAGCAGCCAACACAGAGGACAAGTTCAGCATAGAGGGTTGTCCTGTGCCCCCACACACCCGCATAGTCCCTAAGCCTAAGCCTAGGACTACCTCCTGGCAGATTCTGAGTGCCCTGCCCTTATCCCTGACCTCCAGCTTTGTATAGAGAATGGAGAAGAGGCAGGAGGAGAAAAGAACAATAGTCAGACTACAAGGATCCTCTGTGAGACCTAATACTGGTGTGGCAGAAACCACGGGCTTGACCAGTGTGATCCAGAAGTACTAGAACCTCTCCTCACTGGAACCCAAACACTTCAATGTGTCTCACTGCCTGAGCCACCACTACCCAGAGCTTCTGAGTCATCACAGGAAGAAAATTAGGCTGTTGCTTACGAGCAGGGGCTCTGACGGCAGACTGCCTGAGTTCAAATCCAACAGTTCTGTGACCCTCAGCAACCTCCTCAACCTGGCAAAGCCTCTTTTGCTCATCTGTACAATGGGACGCCAGTAACTTCTGCCTCATAGGGTTTAGCTGTGAATATGCCAATTTGATGCCTGTAAGGCTGTGGCATCCTGCCTGGATGCATTCAGCATCAGCTCTGTCTACCATCTGGCTGACCAGCTTCCACTTTTCAAATGCAGGCCACACTCTAAGACTCATTGTCCCCATTGGCTTTCCTTAGTCAGATTGATTTCTCAGCAGTGGAACCAGCATTGGTGGAGGGTGGTCCTGTGCTGGGGGCTGGTGTGGCCCTGTTCTCAGAGAGTTCGTGGTCTAGCGAGGGAGGCAAGCTGGCAAAACCCACCCCAAGACTGAGAATAGAGGGTACAAATCAAGGAATGATCTGCACATGATAGGCTGGCAATGGAAGGGTGGGCTGAAATTTGAAGCAGAAGAAAACTTCACAAAGAAGTTGGCATAGAGGCTGTGCCCTGGAGAGGAGGGTTTGGATTAATGGAAGAGTGAGGGCAGACAATCCTGGATAGAAGGGACAGTGTATGCAAAAGGTGGGAGGCAGGAGCATGCATTCATTGTTCAGGAAATGCAAGGAGTCCACTTAGCTCAAGCCAATCAGGCAGAATCCTGGATGCCATGGTCATGAATATGTTTTTCTTAAATAGGTACCAGGTGCCAGAAATGGTTTTTAATCTAGAGAGTAATATGCTCAAATGCAAGAGGCAACATCTTGTGTTGGTTTTAGAGCCAGACAGGTCCCAGTTCTACTCCTAGTTCTGCCACTCCTTAGCTGTGTGATCTTAGGCATGTTGTTATTTCACCTCTCTGACCTTTGGTTTCTCATCTATAGAATAGGCCTAATAATGTCTACCTCTGGGATTATTGTGGGTTATATACATTCAGAGCCTAACACAACTCCTGACATATGGAAGCCATTCAGTAAATGAGAGTCACCACCAGCATTATTTGGGGGAAAGTGAAGGAGGAGGAGTGAGAGGTCATTTGGGAGGCTGTGGGTGAGGACACTGAACTAGTATCAGGAGTCCTGATGGTAAGGAAGAGGAAGGAGCCTGAGCCCTTACCCCACTGCTCTCTGGATCTGTGCACCTGGTTTGTTACAAGTCAAGGGTGACCCTGATAGTCAACTCTGGGACCTGGGGGATGCTTTAGTTGTCATAAGTGACTCAAGTCACAGAAGGACGAGGACATTGGGGGAATATGAAGACCTGAATGACCTTTAAAAGAGACATTTGTCAGTCATAGAAGGTTGGTTCTAGAGCTTGAGAGAAAGGGCAGGGTGTAAATGTAGGTTTGGGAACCACTTATGTTAGGATGAAAGTTGATACTAGGTGGGTGGTATTGCCCAGAGAGAGTGGGTCTTTAAGAGGGTTAAGAGCAGAAACAGGAAAAGGTTACAACTGGCCCAAAACAGAGATGCCATGCAGATCCCTGGACAGAATTGGTCAGAGAAGCCACAGGAGAGTGGGGAAAATGGTTGGGAGTCATCAGCATAGCAAGGGTGTGAATACTGAAAAGGGCCTTGGAGTCAGCCAGTGGGAGTCATCCTCAGAAGCCACTTGGGACCTGGTCAACAGGGAGTAGCATTTGGAAGGGCAGAGACAGGGACCAGAGGTGATTTTGAGCCAGAGGCTGGGTCACAAGAACAGGGCAGGATTCTAGAACCCAAAACTGGGGGGATGTTGGCTACAAGAGGAAGAGAGCTGAAAGAGGGGCTGGAATGGGAACCCCTAAAGCACTAGGGCAATGGTTCTTTTGCTTGTTTAAAAGTCCAGCCCCCACCACTGGACTGACTCATCTTTACAGACTTAGGGCTAGGTATCTATATTTCAAGTAGCCCCCAAGTGATGCCAACACAGGTGGCCCTGAGGGAACTGCACCTTGAGCAGACATGTTCTGAAGTCCCCAAGTTCCACCTAGAGAAGCTTTTATGAGGAGAGGAAGGAAGGGAAACCTTGACTGTGGGAGAGGCAACTCCTTCTCTCAGCTGCTCCTCTGGATTCCTGGCTTTTTGGTTCACTTCCTGCAGTTCTGAGGCCAAGTCAGTGGCCTGACACAACTCTTTAGCTTTCTACCAGGGAGACTCCAAGGGGGATAACCTGGACTGAGGCAAAGAAGGCAGTGAGTGCACAGTCACAAGACTGGGGCAGCTCTTCTTCAGCCTAGAAGTCTGGCCACAGTAGTGAGACATAGAATCTAAAAAAACACCCCCCCACACGCACCCATACACACACCAGTCCCTGCAAGTGCTTGCATCAGTCTGACTCCCCTCTCAGTCTGACCCCCCTCCTCCTTTGAATCCAGGAGTCCTACTTTCTTTTTTCTTCACCCTTCTCCATTAGTTGTTTCCTGGCCTTTGTATTCTCAGGCCACATAGAATGACTTTCCTCCTAGCCTTAGCTTCTTTATACTCCGGACCCCAAAGGACCCACTCAACTATTCAAAAGTAATCTCCAAACTTAGACTTATCCTCTGGCACATCTGTGAATGAATAACACACTCTGCAGAAGAAAAAATTTAACAAACTCAGCCAGACTGAGATGCTACCACTGAAATATGTTCCAGTAGGAACCAGAGGTAGAAGACCATGCACAATGCAAAAGCATGGATAACTAATGATGATATTTCTGGCATCAGTGACAGATAGCACTGATGAGCCAAGCTGGGTCTTTTGCATATGCACTTAAATGCCCCCCAAGTGGCCCTTTGCGTAGTGTCATTTTATTGGCTCAGGCCTGCTCACTGGGACACCCCATTGCCTGAGAATCTGGCTTTGTGCATTAACACCAAATCACTGGGGTCCCCTCCCCACACCTGCTCACAGAGCTCATGGAAAAAACCCTGTGCCCTCCCCTCTCCACCCACACCCAAAAACCTCAGGTTCTCCAACCCCACATCCTGTTGGTCAGCACTACAGTCCTGGATAGCTCCTAGAGGCACATTTAACCCTTTGCTCTGTGTCAGCACCATAGCACATGGATAGCTCCTTGGCTCCTGGTCCTTAAAGTCCACCCAAATCCCCAGTCAGCACCATTGCCTCAGGGACAGCTCCCAGTGGAGCTAGTTCTTCAGTGCCTGCTTCTTTGTCCTCCCCTGGGGGGGCTGTCAGTCAGCATCATGACTGCATGGACAACACTCACTCCCAGCCTCTGCTGGTCAGCCTGCAGGAGAGAGAGGGCCTGCGGTTATCAGGTTTCCTGACCTCAGCCACCCAGTCTCTCCCCAGCACCCACCTCTATCCATCCGTCAGCACTTCATCAACAGAGACAGTTCCCTGGGCCCCAGTGCTCCATAGTCAGAGGTGAAGCCTGAAGACTCATCAACCAGCCAGTGATCTGTTGTGTGCGGCCAGAGCACTAAACAAGCAAAACCCTATGCTTCCCTATAGGAAACCAGAGAAAAAGGCAGGAGCCTGGTCTGGTGGTGAGAGGAATGTGAGTGAGCCTGGGAGGTGGGGGACCTATGTCTATGTGTGTACGTTTGACAGCTGGGTCTGCCACCCCCTCATCAATCACCTTACACCAATAACTACAGTCTCTTTTTCTGTTTTCTCCTCTGTAAAATGGAAGTGTCAGCAGCCCCTGTGTCATGATTGTTGTGAAGGACTAAGTGAGATAAGAAACAAAGTGCATAGAACAGTGCTTGGCACATAGTATGTATGATCTAAGTGTTGCTGTTGTCATCATTTTTTGTCCTTTCTTCAGCCTCTGCTTGTAATCCATCAGAACAGAGCAGGGGGTGGGAGAGAAGGAGGGAGATGAAGACAGGAGAGGACAGTGTCACTATTGCCAGTTAGGATCTGGAGGCTGGAGGCATTCAGGGCTGCAAAAAGGGCCTTAAGGCATTCAATGTATCTGTAGGGAGCGTTGAGCAGGGTAAGAGATGAGGCTGGGGAGGTGGCCAAAGCATTTGGCTGAAACCAGAGAACACTGTTCAAAGCAGCTGGTCTACCCCGGGCAGAGCCACCATCCTCAACCTTCTCACTGATGTCCCCTCTTGCAGCCCAAAGTGAAGTCCCACCCAGTGCTTTACTGCCTCAGCTAGGCTTTCTTGCCTCCATCTACAGTTGACGTTACTGTTTTAGCTTCATCAGGAAACTCTCAGACTTTCCTTAAAGGGAAGAATTCTAAACAAGGAGCACATAAAGTGTACAAATCCTGAAAGGCGGGCACTGCTGTGCAGATGCCCAAGGTGGGGCAGGAGATGTCAGAGGTAGCAGATGAATTCAGATCCACTTGTGATTCCCAGGTTGTAGGACTTTTCTGTTTCCTTTTGCCTCCACCCAAGCAGGACTTGGCCTACAACTGAGTGGCCAGGTCAAGTAGGACATACTGGGGACAGTGGGACAGCCGGGAGACCCAGTCAAGTGTGTGTGCCCTGAGAAGCAAGTCTCAGGTGATGGAAGAATCCTCAAGGATGGCACTAAAATGGCCCTTTGAGACTGAGCATCTGTCCAACTGACCCACTTACTTTACAGAAAAGGAAGCTTAGGTACAGGGGAGAAAACACTAGTCCAAGGCCATACTGTGAAAGGGTGAAAGATAATGGGACACAGAGGCTTTGGACCTGACCAGGCAAATTTAAACTATGCCAGATTCTATCCATATAGACTTGGTCATTTGTAACATCTCTGAGCCCCAGATTTCTCACCTGTAAGGTAGGGGCATTAACACCACATAGCCCATGGAAGTATTTGCTAGCAATCACTGTTAATAGTAATGCTCGAGCCAAGATCTGGACCCAGAAGATATGGTTCCCAGGCAAGTGCCATTTGGGTTATATCATCCCAAAACCTGAAGCAAATGTGTACAGGAATCACTTGACTCAGCCTACAGATCTTGACCATGGGGTTACTGGGGCTCTATGTGGCAAAGTGAGCAGATTTTAAATGGCAGGAAGGAGGGTCTGAGCACCTCCCTTGCTCTCCTCAGAATCCCAGTGCCCAGGGCAGGGTCTGAGATGCGCCTCCTCACATTTTTTTGGTGGGTAGATGGAAAATTGGAGAGATGGACACATGGACAGACAGCTGAAGAATGGATGGACAGATGGAAGGATGGATGGATGGGTGGGTGGATGAGTGAGTACATGGGGCACCTATAGGACCAGAAACTGAGTTTTTCCTACCACCTAACATTGGCAGCTCCTCTGGAGAACAGGGGACAGTAGAAGGAGTTGACCCTGGTGGGCAGCTAAGGGCTGGACTGACCCTCCCTCAGGCCAGACAGGAGGGCAAAAAGCTATGCAAGAAAACCCAGGTCCCTAACAGCCCACCCCCTGGCCCTGATTCTGCCATCTGTGCCTTCAAGGCTGATGCGTGGCTGTTTCTGTGGGATTTTTTTTTTTTTTTTTTTTAGATTTTCCTTTTCTGGTTAACAGGATAGGAGTTTTCTAAAAATAGCACTAAATTTGCTTCTGAGGTATTCATTTTCAATTCCCTTCCTCTTTCTTCATTCTGTCTCCCCAACTGTGAGAATTCCAAGCTGAAATTGTCATTGTCAACTTTGATGCACATGCGCGCACGCGCGCACACACACACACACACACACACACACACACACACACACACCATGGGGCTTGCACACTCAGATGGGAGTGGGTACAGACATTTCTGTCTCACATTCACAGACACGCACTCATGCTGAGTAGACCTGCACACAGCAAGCCTTGTCCTTCAGGGTCACTGACACCAAGCACATGTCTGCTGACACACCACAGGGACCCTCTAACACACACACATACCTACACACACACACACACACACAAAGTCACTTCCAGGCTCAGCCTGATACTGGCATTTTCACACTCCTTTTGACTCAGGTGTGTCCCCAGACTATGTACTGGCTGTGCTGAACATCCACCGTAACACACTGACACTGACCCTGCGAACTCACAGTGACATGCACACCCACATTCACATAGTCACTCCAGACCCATCAGGCTCTCTCCTTCTCATACACATGCACACACATAAAGGATATTTCCCTCTCCCAGAGGGACTATGACTCTCCAGGTGAGGTTGAAGGAGAAGCAGTTGTCCCTTTGTCTCCAGCTGCCTGGCTGAGTTAACCCATTTCCCTGGGTCAGCACCAAGGAGGAAGGTTCCCATCACCAGGGCATGGGAGGCACTCCTGAAAGGCCAGAATTTGCATCCAGGAGAGGAAAGAAAATGTCCTGCCCCAAAGGAACTAGTTAGCTGGGACCAGAGCAGAGGGGAGGCAAAGCTTGCATGTTGTGCTATACAAACTAGGACCCTCCCCATCCTTCAGAGCAGTGCCAGTGG
This sequence comes from Panthera onca, assembly GCF_046562875.1. Taxonomy (NCBI): domain Eukaryota; kingdom Metazoa; phylum Chordata; class Mammalia; order Carnivora; family Felidae; genus Panthera; species Panthera onca. Next base: position 51,910,094 of record NC_138340.1, on the reverse strand, counting down.
TATTGTGGTACAGTTGGTCTGAGTTCTGAGCTAAGGACAGTAGCGTGGGGGACAATGTGGGTGAGCAGAGGACAGAGGCAGGACGTAAGTTCAACTGATATTGTAAGAACAGTCACCATTTACCAAGTTCTTCCTCCGTGCCTGGAATTGGGCTAAGCTCTATCTTGATAAGTCCTCACACAACCCTATGAAGTAAGCTGTCCAGTTGGTTCTGTGTAAGGAGGAGGAAATTGAGGCACAGGGAGGAGTTAAGAGCCTTGCCCAAGCCACAAAGCTGTCAAATGGGCAGCACCAGGCCTCATTGCCCAAGATCTCCAAATGGGACCTGGGTTCCTCACATCTGCCATTGGAACTACTGACAACTCAAAGGAAAAAGGAACTTTAAAAATACTTATTAAGGTGGCATTTAAATTCAGCATGTCTTAAAACAGAAGGGTTCTGCATCCGAAAGTTATTTTTAGTACATATTTCATTTGTAATTGTCCCAGCTATCATCCTTCAGTTAGGATTTAAAAAGCTGTTGGTTTGGGGTTTTGGTGGGTTTTTTTTAATCCTTCCTTCAAAAGATAGATTACTTCTTTGTTAAATTAACTCCAAAAAAAAAAAAAAAACATTGCTCCTTCCTCTGCCAGCATCCCTCCTGGCAGAGACTTTTATTAAGGCGCCCCTAACCTATTCTTGAGTCATTGAAATGTAACAATACAGTCATTTAAATGCTAATAAGATGAAACTGAAATGCATAAATCTAATATTATCAGAACATTCCCCTGGATTCTGAAGGGCCTGCTGCATCAGAGCCTGAAGGAACCCCAGAGAACATGTCCAATTCCTTCACTGTCCACATGGGGAAACTGAGCCCAGAAAGAAAAGGGGCTTGGTCAGGGTCACACAGCTAGAGCTTAGAAAACTGAGAGGGACTTTTCAATGGGCCTCTGACCCCAGTTGGCTCTGTGACCCCTGATGGGTTGCTGAAGCTCTCTGGACCCTGGCTATATGGCTTGCTCAGGCCAATGTCTCAGTCAGCTCAGACTGCTATAACAAAATACCATAGACTGAGTAGCTTAAACAACATAAATGTGTTTCTCACATGTTTGGAGGCGGGGAAGTCCAAGATTAAGGTGCTGGCAGATTCAGTTCCTAATGAGAGCCCTCTTCCTGGCTTGCAGATGGCCGTCTTCACACTGTGTGCTCACATGGCCGAAAAAGATTATTTCTCTCATGTCTCTTCATAAGAGCACTAATTCCATTCATGAGGGCTCCACCCTCATGACCTAAGCACTTCCCAAAGGCTCCACCTCCTAATACCATCACATCGGGGATTCAGATTTCAACACATGAACTTGAGGGGCACATTGAGTCCATAGCAGCCTGTGTGCCCGTTGCTTAGGGCAGAGGTGACTGCACCATGTTGAGTGCTGGCTGCAAATGAATCTCATCACAACAATGAGAAAGCTGCACTTGCCAAGAAGGGGGTGCAGAGGGGTCAGGCAGAGGCACAGAAGCCAGTGTTGTAGAGTGTCTGTTCCAGGCCAGGAGCCACACCAAGAGCCCACACACAGGTGTATCAGTCATTCCCACAGCAACCTGCAAGACAGGTAGGTCAACTCCACTTGGCAGATGGGGCCTAGGGAGGCTAGGTGACTTCTCCAAAGTCACACAGCTCATTTAATCCCTCAGCCATAGAGTGGTAGCTCATGTGGTATTTGAGTGAGACAGTAAGAAAATCCGAGTCTGGTGGGCTTTAGCTAAGGAGACAGCTGCCTGCTCTAGTTTTAGCCTCACACCCGTGCCTTATTATAACAAAGAGACACTGGGGAGTGGAGGATAGGGGATGTATCTCAAAGAAAAAAATGCAACTACTGATTCTGACATCTTTTCAGACCTCCAGCAAACCTGCAACATATATGGAAAGGAATCCCTACTCCATTTTATAGATGAGGAAACTAAGGTATGAGGACCTATCTAAAGTCATACCTCCCAAAGACAGATGACCCAAGGGCTGATCCATTCATTCACCAAGCATTTATAGAGTGCCTTCTGAATGCCGGGCACCATACTAGGTACAAAACAGACATGGCTACTGTTCACACAGAGCTCTCAGGCTCCCAAGAAAGGGACACAGCTAAGTAGGCCTGAACAATAAAGTGTGAAGTGCAGTATGATACGAGAGGTGTCCAGAGTTGGGAGCATTTACACACTCCTGGGTGGTCAGGGAAGGCTTCCAAGGAAAGCGCACTGTGCTGAGCAGAACAAGCCATTGCCTGGGTGGGGAAGGCCCAGATACTGGAGAGTGCTCTATGACAGATATAGGGCAAGTATGGAGTTTTCAGTGAATTCTATACAAGCTAGCAGGTCTTCAGTTCCGTCTGCCAGAAGATCATTTGTGCGGCATCATATAGATGCTTCTGTGCCCGTGGACTTCACATTCTCAAATCAAGCAAATCCCACAGTCAGATCCAGTACCGAGGTGAGCTCTACAAGTTAGGACAAACCAAGATGCCCAGAACAACGGTTGTCTCATACATGCACCCATGAGATGCAGGAGTAGGGGACAAGTGGTGGGGGAAAAGCCATATCAGAAGAGGTAGCTGCAATGGGAAATCTCAAAGAAGGAAGTTCGTTTTGTTTTGTTCTGTTTTTATTCAAAGAAGGAAGTTTAAGATCATTTACCTACAGAGGCAGATTTCTGATTTTTAACTAATTTTGTTATCCCAGAATTGCCTCCCTCCATATGTACAGGTCCCTTCCTGCACCTTTTACTATGTCTCTCCCAACCCGTTAGTAATAGACAGCTGTGTATTTGAGTTTCTTCTCTGTTCATCTTTTGGCTTAAGTCCTGCTTTACCTGCATGGGAAAAAAAAATATTCCTTACTCATAATGAGAGGAAAAATCTTTCCTGATACCCTGGGCCAGATCAGATCTTCCTGCTCTAGATATCTACAGCAACTATCACTCCCCATCATGGGAAACCAATCATGTTATAGAAGTCACTCATTTAATTGTCTCTCATCCCCAATGTCAGTTTCTGGAGGGTGGGAACTCTGTCTGGATTGTCCAGTGCCTGGCACAGAGTAGATGCCTGAAATACAATTATTGAATGGATGGATGGATGGGTGGATGGATGGATGGATGGATGGGTGGGTGGATAGGTAGATGGGTAAATACATGGTTGAAGATCATTGTTCATCTTAACACAATAGTTAAAATCACCAGTAGCCCATTAACTCGTGCCTACTATTGTCATTGTAAATATAATTACTCCTAACGATTCTCGTAGCTCATGCTGCCAGGGATGTAATTATCAGTGCCTGTAAGGCACCCTGCAGGTAGCAGGGGGATAGATAGAAAACAGCACCTCGGGTTTAGAAAATCCCTTGCGGCTTGCAAAGCACTTTCTTGTTCACATACGGCACTTTATTTATGCATCGTAAGAACCCCATGAGAACCCCATGAGAGAGATTCACAAGAGGAGGCAGCATAGTGTCCTGATTAAGGGTGTGCCTCTGGATCCAGACTGCCTGAGTTCAAATCCCAACTCTGGCACTTACCAGCTCTGTGACCTTGGGCAAGTTGCTTCACCTCTCTTGACCTCAGTTCCTTCGTGTGTTGTATGGGAATAGTCTTATTGGTTCGGTTGTAATATTTTATTTTTCAGGAAATAACTCATTTAAGCCTCATAGTACCTATAAGGTAGATATTATTATTCCCCTTTCCTTTTTTTTTAGATGATATTAAATTCATTTGATTCCCATTCTACTAGGAGGTGGAGGAGCTAGAATTTGAACCCAGAGACTGTAGTTCTTAGTTCTCCTGCAGCTAACCTCTATGGCATGTCCACACACAGGCATCCTTGGGCCCTTCCTTAGCTGCTCTTCATAAGGATACACCTTTGGGGTCAAACCCAACTCATGGTTTCTGGGAGTGGTACATGCTCAGATGGCCAAGGACCATAAGTGCTCCTACAGGACTGGGGGTGGGAGCCCCAAGCACACTCTTTCTTTGGTGTCTTTTGTCTCTGCTAAAGACATCAGGACCATTTTATATTTCATTCTATAAGATACTTGCTGCTCCCAGGATAAAAATAAGGCTTCCTACTGCACCCTTGAATACAGCTGCCCTCCTGTAAGGCATGGAAAGTTTCTCCAGTGGCTCCAGCACCCTATGACCCATAGCTGGGAAGCCCCACAACCCAGATGGAAACACGACAAATTTGAATGTGGTTTATAATTAGTTCCCAATAAATTGGGAGGTAGAGGAGTCAATAATTATTATTTTGCAAATGAGGAAACAGAACCTTGGGAAAATGAAAGGACTCGCCCAGGGTCCCATAGCCAGTATTTGAGAGGACTTGGATTTGAACCCGTCTTGCTCTGACTGTGGAACCTGTCTTGTTCACTGCCATCAGGCACTGTTCACCCATCAGCCTCTGCTCTTCAGAATAAGGAGGGAGCGCCCCCTAGGGGAAGGGGAAGAAGCACCAGGCTGGGAGTCCAGAGACCATCCCACCTCTGGACTGCCTCCCTCTGTGTGACTCTGCACAAGTTCCTTTCCATCTCTGAGCTTCCAGTTCCTTACTGAGAAAATGAAATTGAGTCTAAAATGCCTCCAACACTAAAATTTTGTGCAAGAGGAAAGGATGGTGAAGCAAAGAAATGGGACAGGGGACAAGGGGAAAGAATTGGGGCTAGGTCAGGGGCTCAATCCCATCTTCCTCTCCCCACCCCTCCCCCTTACCGTCCTGGACCTAGGATGGCCAGGTGTCTATGCCTACTGGGTGGGGCCAGTCCCCATGCCAGGCCCAGCCAAGCTCAGCAGAGGCCCTTTGTCACCCAACGCTTGCCGGGGGCCTTGGACACCGGTATTGGGTGTCGGGGTGGATTGGATTCTCTCCTGGCAGCCCTGCAGATACGGCACTTCTGCAAGGGTGGACAGGCAGGCCAGCAGGGAGAAGTCCGTGCTCTCTTCTCCCGGGCTCCCCGAAGGACGTCGTGGCTGCTGTCCGTGGTGCTGAACTGTGCCCCCCTACCCCCCAGGTGAGGGCTCCATGCACCCCAGCTCATCCTTGGGGCCAACCGGGGTCCTCAGTGACATCCTGGTGAATATGCATGAGCTGACTCCTCTGGCCAGACCAAGGGCCTTGATGAATGTGGTTGGGGGCTACAGGTGAAAGTGGGAGGCTTTCTCCCATTCCCATGCCTGGGAAACCAAAGGGGGGATAACAGTGTATCAGCAGATGTAGGTGGCATGGATGAAGGAAGCATATATGCTGGGGGACCTGGGGGCTCTGTACTTGGGGGATGGATGGGGTTATGCTCCGGATCGTGAGAGCGTGGTGTGTGTGCATAAACAAGACTGTGAGCACAGGTATTTTTGAGGAAGGGAGTGGGAATATTAAGATGTATTTCTAGAAGCATGACTGCATGTGACAGTGTTTATGGTGCCAAGGGGGGTGTCCATCAGGGTATGTGTGAAGTGGGACTCATGTGTTGGTATATGTGTATGGCAGGGGGATGGGACCTAAAAGCAGGCAGGTTAGGTGTACAGAGCACCCTGAGCTGTATAGGTCAGAGGGTGTGTATACACCAGGGTGCATGTCATGAAGTCAGTGTGTTAAATAGCAGAGTGGATGATTAGGGGGTTAGGGTATGTTACGAGGTTGCACTAGGCTGTGGTTTGGGGGTGGTATATTGTGGAGTGCCCAAGTGGGCACAGTATATTTGGGTTTACAGTGTTTGCTGCTGTGCTATGGGGTATGGTATGAAACACCCACGTTAGGGTATGTATATATGTAGTGGTTGTTATTTGGGGTGGTTTGTGTGTGTACAAGCACGTGCAGGCTGGGCCTTCCTAAGCACCTGTCCCATGAAGCCTTCAGTGCCTGACCCTTGTCACCACTCTGTGCTTGCCCCCACAGGAGCCACCACCCCTGACCATGTAGATGCCAGCTCCAGGGAGCAGCATGGGCCCCACTGAATGGAGACTCCTGGGTCTACAGCCCTGAGCCCCTCCGGCCCCTGGACGTTGCCCCGTGCCCAGGGACACCCCTTGGAGCTCACCACCGCTGTCGCCAGCCCACCTCGGCCGCCCCCTCCCCCTGGGACCCAAAGTCGGCCACCGGGAGCCACAGTCATCCAGTGAGGTTGTGCTAAGGACAGGCACACGGAGCCATCGCCCAGCAGCCTCTTGTCCAGCGCTGACTCTCAGGCCCACCCTGAGCAGGGACTGGGGCAAACATGGGTGACATGACCAACAGCGATTTTTACTCCAAAAACCAAAGAAATGAGTCGAGCCATGGGGGCGAGTTCGGGTGCACAATGGAGGAGCTCCGCTCCCTCATGGAGCTACGGGGCACCGAGGCTGTGGTCAAGATCAAGGAGACTTATGGGGACACTGAAGCCATCTGCCGGCGCCTCAAGACTTCACCTGTGGAAGGTAGGTGTGGAAGACTTGAACACAGTGCTTGGATTTGGGATCTAGACACCCAATCCCTGGCCTCCCTTCCCCAGACCCCAGGAACCGCCTCATCTGGGTTTAAGCATGGGACCACAGCATTGCTACTGTGCATTCAAATCCAGCTCCATAACCCACGTCACTGGCCTGGGTTGTGTCCAGCTGTCCCAAATCCAAACTCTGATGGTGGCTCCCTAGGTGTCTGGGGCAGCCATAGGCCATGGAGCTGCTGGAAGACAGGGAAGGCAGGAAGATGGGCCGTCACAGGAAAGGTGAAAGATACCCATATGTGTCTTGCCCTGGAGATGGGTGTGGGGCTTTTGTGTAACTGAGAAAATGAACAGGCCTAGGATCTTGGGAGAGAGAGGGTTTCAGCTTCTGGGTGCTCCTCTGAAGGGGACCAAAGCCAGGTCACCCGCTGTGAGGCAGAAGGAAGAGAAACCAGCCCAGCCTGAGCACCAGAGCATAGAGTGTGGGTCACCATTCCCGCTATCACTTTCCCCTTGCCATGAGGGAGAAGAATTCCCTGCATAAACCCCAAAGATATGGGTGTGAGGCACCTCCACAGCACTCCCCATGCAAAGAGGCTACAATGAGCCTCAGTTTCTTCCTGTGGAAAATGGAACCGATGGCTACCTCACAGTGCCTACTAGAAGCCTGAGCATACAGTAGGTGCTCAATAAGTGGCAGCCATTATTATTCTAAAAAGTGGATGATAATCTCTCCCCCAAGCACAGATCACAAGCTGGAAGACAGCATTTGAATTCTTTTTTTTTTTTTAATTTTTTTTTTAACGTTTATTTATTTTTGAGACAGAGACAGAGCATGAACGGGGGAAGGTCAGAGAGAGAGGGAGACACAGAATCTGAAACAGGCTCCAGGCTCTGAGCCATCAGCACAGAGCCTGACGCGGGGCTTGAACTCAGGAACCGCGAGATCATGACCTGAGCCGAAGTCGGATGCTTAACCGACTGAGCCACCCAGGTGCCCCAGCATTTGAATTCTTATCCCCATGTGAGAGATGAGAAATCCAAGGCCGAAAGGTCCCTCCTGTCCTGTCTCCTGACTCCAGTCCCCATGCCCTGGGCACTGCTGGGTACCAACCCTCAACGCATTTCCTATAGAGGCTGCTTAGGGATCCAGCTGCTCACCTAAGCAGAAGTTTAGAAACACCTTGCTCTCTTGGTGTTGTTTGGTTTTGTTTGAGGGTGGGGAGGAGAATAGTAGCCCAGGGCTTGAGAACGGCTATATGTGCCCCAAGACAGGAGGGAGTCCTGCCTGGGGGCTCCTGGGCCTCATGTGAACCCTAGTCTGTGGCAGAATGATCCGTGCTCATCTCCGCCATCAGGTTGGCACACTAGCCTTCCGGGAGGCAGGGTTGCCCTGGTCATCTTTGTCTTTTCTATGGGACGAGGAGATTCTCTTGAGTTGGAAAATCTTAAGTGTCTCTGGGCCTCAGACCTTGTGAAGAACCTAATGAAATTGTAGTCCTTTTTCCCAGAAAAAAAACAAAAAAACAAAAAACACCCACATACTACAGACATGGCTCACGCTATCAGCACATTCGCAGAGCCCCTCCAAGCAAAGCCATGGACCTTGGCATACGAGACAAACCTTGGTGTTAAGAACCCCACCCTCCCCTCCCCCCTGACAGGCTCTTGGACCCTGGGAAATTGAACGGCCTGCGGCCAAGCTCCAGCACCGTCCGGGGCCATTACCATTTGGTTTACTGTGTCCCCCACTGCGTCCTGCTGGGAAAGCAGGAGCACACCAAAGGGCAGGGATCCTGTCCTGCTCCTCTCCACCCATCTAGTTCCCAGTCTGGTACCTGGCACAGACAAGGTTGGATAACTTCCCAGTAAAACCCTGAGACGTGGCCACTGAGTCCCCAGCCCACAGGGAGCAGCTCATATGGCTGAGCAGCCAAAACAGCACATAATTCAGCCCAAGTGTAGCGTGGACCCCAGAGCTCAGAGGAGAGGCAAGGTGGGTGGGCCGTGAAGGTCAAGGAAGGCTTCCTGTAGGAGGAGGTATTGGAACTTGGCTATGGAGAAAAGAGAAGGAAAAGCATGTAGCATGGCATAAAACAGCATTTCTTAGGTGGAATCCCGCAGAATGCCAGTGTACTTGCAAAAAGGTAGGCGTTATGTGGGAATAAAGGAGACCCGGTTTTCTCATCTTCTCGGAACATTGCTCTGCTGCCTGTCAGCTGTGTGTGTTTGGGGCCTTTTGTCTGACCTCGCTCGGTCTTGGCTTCCGAATTTTTCATGAGGACCCAATGAGATCTCTGATGGGAAAGATCCCTGAGAAGGAGGAAAGGCCGCTGCAGGACTAACCAGAGCCTCTGCTGTGTTGGTCCCTAGAAGGATCTCCCAAGTGCAGGTAGAGCTGGAAGAGGTTTGGGGAGAGGCAAAAGAGCAGAATGCTATTGACCTCAGACTTGGGTGACCTGGGTTCAAATCCCAGCCCTGCCATTTACCAGATGTGGGATTCTGGGCAAGGTATCCACCACTCTGTGCCTCGGTTTCCTTGGTTGTAAAATGGGATCATAATAGTGACTGTCTCATAGGGTGGTGAGGGCAAAGTGCAGTGGCTTAGAACAATGCCTGGCGCATGGATAGTGCTACGTGTTAGGATTCAGCCCCAGAGACTAACCACCTCCATTTCCGCATTGGTAAAATGGGTTGTGAACGTTGAATGAGATTAGGCCGAGTGCCTGGTCTCTAAGTGCTTTATAAGTGTCAGCTCCTGTTGCTGTTGTTTTCATTATGGTTACCATTAGTCTGGAAGAAGCATGTTCTCTGGAAAAGGTGGAACCTGACCCTCATGGAATGCTGGCCAATGTCCGTGAACGGTGTGACTACTTTTTCCCAGGCCCTTCTGTGTTCTCATTGCACGTGTTCCTAGAAGCATGCGTGGCTATCCCATTTTGTGGATGAGAAGCCTGAGGGCTCGAGGTCACCACCACAGTTCCCATCAGAGCAGACTTTGGACACAGCTCTCTTGGACACTATCCCCAGAGGTGCCTTCACACCTGAGCCAAGCGTGTGCACCTGGGAACAGTCCTCTAAAGACGCCTTCTGTGCGATGAGGGCCTGAGTAGTTGGGGGCCACCTTTTCTCTCGTGTTCAGCATTTGTCCTGCCCTGTTTAGCCCTCTTCTGACTTCTAGAAATGCTTGCTTGGCCTCCAGCCCTAACCCCCAGCTTAAAAGCCATGTGGTCTGGGGCTGTGCCAGGCCTGGACGGGGACTCAGGTTGGCCATTCCCGACACCCCCTGTGCCCCTGGTCTGCTCACGTCAGCAAGGAGCCGGCCTCTGAGTCACTCTACAGGAAACTGCTCCAGGCCGTGCATAAATTAGCCTTCCCCTTCACATCCAGCTAATTTTAGGCAAAAAGATCTCTGCAAGTGATAGAGGGAGGTTGACACCAGCAGAATTCAACTCCCACCCGGGGTACCACCTACTGCCAGCACAGGCAAGGGACTCAGTTCCCATGACCTGACAGTGTTGGACTTTCCCCCTGAAGTCCTGACTCTGGTGACAACTCTGGGGTAAACGGGCTCCCTATGAGGGCCTCTCTCCCTGAAATGAGTTCTCTTTCTTTCCTCTTCCACTGTTGGTTCTGTTCCACTCTGGTGATGCCCTTCCCTCCTTACCCTCCACTGCTTCCTTTCCTTCCATACCCTTCCAGCATAGGACAATAGAGCCCAAGGCCCAGCTTCAAATTCTGACAGGCTTACTCTTCAAGGGACACTTATCTTCAAGAGACATACCGGAAGAATTCAATTAACTTCCCCCAGCAAGCCTCCATTGCCTTATCTGTGAAATGGGAATAATAACACTACCTACCTCACAGGATGTGAATATTAGATAATCCACATGAAGGGCTTAGTGTGGCATATAGCATATCCTAGACACTTCCAAAATAACGTTCATTGTCATTATTATTATAATCAAATATTTCTTACAACAACAACATGCATGGGCCATATCCTCATGAAAAATGGGGCGATTAAATAAGACGGTACTGAGCAAAGAGTAAAAGTGCTACCAGAGAAGGCTTCCCAGAGTAGGCTACTTTGTGATGAGTCTGGAAAGATGGGTGATGAGTGGCCTGTGAGCCCCCAGAGGCAGGAGCTGTTTGTCATTCTCCACTGTGTCCCCAGCACTTGGTACAACACCTGGGGGATTGAACACATATTCACCGAAAGAAGGGAAGGAGATGGGCACTGAGGTGGCTTGGTCAGTTGAGTGTCTTGACACTGGATTTTGGCTCAGATCATGATCTCACAGTCGTGAGATCAAGCCCCACGTGGGCTCCGCACTGAGCACAGAGTCTGCTTAAGATTCTCTCTCTCTCTTCCTCTGCCCCCTCCCCTGCTTGCACGCTTTCTCTTCCTCTCTCCCTCTCTTCCTCTCTCTCTCCATCGTTCTCTCTCTCCATCGTTCTCTCTCTCCCTCTCTCTCTCCCTCTCTCTCTCCCTCTCTCTCTCCCTCTCTCTCTCCCTCTCTCTCCCTCTATCTCCCTCTATCTCTTTAAAATAAAATAAAAAATAAGAAGAAGGGAGGGAGACAGAAGAGGTTGGGGATACCCCTGGTGCGGGGTGGAATGGACAGAGGGGAGGCTGTAGCCAGGGGACAGGACACAGGACACACGACACACTGTGTCACCCATGGAACTGGCTTCAGTTCCCCAAGCTCAGAGTGGCATTGCCCTGAGCTGCTGGGCAGGAACACCCCTTGTCCTTCACTTCCTAACACCTGCACCTCGGGCTGTCAGAAAAGACAGCTCAGACAGGTCCCTCTGGGTGCCCCCTGCATTGTGTGTTTCCTGGTGGGGGAGAGAAGGGGACAAAGAAGGTGGGGCAGCAGCAGGGTGGGGTGGGAACTGGATACTGGAGTGTTGTGAAACAGAACCTCCGGTTAATTTTGTATGAATCCTGCGGCCTGCCCAAGTGGAGGAGAGAGTGGGGCTGAGGGAGGAGAGGAGAGCGGATCATGGGGACGGTGCCTCATGTTGCATAAACACAGTGTTAAACCAGAACATCCGCGGACCCGGCAGGGCCCGTGTCATCATCCACAGAGCTGCCACCAGCTGGGCACGGGGGAGGGTGTGAAGGCCACATGTGTCTTAAATGTCTCTGGGTCCCAGGCAGTGGGGATCGTCTGTTTATCATTGTGACACTCTATTTCTCCATGTTCTCCATCTCCCATGCATCACGGGGGCCCGGAGAGGTTGATAGGGAAACCGAGGCAGCCACAGATTCAGCAGTGTGCCAGGCAGGGTGAGGCTGGGCACCGCTCAGACATGGGGTCCATGTGGGGAATTCACTGCCTGGCCCGAGATGTGCAAGAATGCCTCTCAACCGGGGTCTTCAGGTGAAGTGGCCCATGTTCCGTTGTGGAACCCAGGACTCTCAGGGGTGAGGTCTGGAGGAGAAAAGCTCATCCAAGTATATAAGAAGCTGAGAAAGTGGGGCACCTGGGTGGCTCAGTCGGTTGAGTCTGACTCTTGACTTCAGCAGGGTCGTGAGATCAAGCCCCGCATCAGGCTGTGCAGTGAACTTAAGATTCTTTCTCTTCCTCTGCCCCTCCCCACCCCCACCCCCCGCACACACATACATGCTCTCTCTGTCTCTCTCTAAAACGGAAAAAAAAAAGGCTGAGGAAATGCAGTTGCCTTCTCAGATACTTTCATGGGTGGAGGAGGGGAAGCTGTGTAGGGGGTGCTCTGGCCTCCCCTCTGTCACCAAGCAGGATCCTGACCTCGGGAGCAAGACACTCACACTCTCTGGACCTGAAATGGGAATTGTGCCACGTTTGGAGACAGTGAGTTGAAAATACTTTCAAAGTTTTCTTCCAAAGAATCATCTTCCCGTATTCCCTGAGTATTTCTACCCATTAGGATTACATTTGATAGAAACCCATCTTAAACTGGCTTATGCAAACACGGGATTTTCTGGCCTGTGCCAAATGAAAGGTGCAGAGACCATCTAGCATCAGGCAAGGCTGGATCCAGGACCCTCAGTGCTGCAGGAGGGCTTTGTCCCTCCCTCTCCTGCTCTCCTTCACCTCCATTGCCTTCCGTGTTGGTTTCATTCTCGGACAGGCCCTCACACTGTTAGCTTCAGGCTAACACCCCCCCCATCCTGGCCCCCCCAGCAGCCAGAGGCATCTCTTTCCTCATGGTCTCCTCCCCTGGGTCCCAGAACAGATTCTCATTTGGCCACCTGGAGTCACATGGCCATTCTTGACCCAATCCCTGCGGCCAGGGGAAGGAAGAGGCGGATAGGTCAGATCCGGGTCACATGCTCGCCCCAGAGGGATGCAGGTCAGTCCATCCAGACCACATGGAGATTGTGGGAGGGAGAGGGAGATAGAGGCACAGGCCACACATGCTTGTGGGCCTACTGTATGGAAGGCCCCACTGTGTGCGGGGAGGGTGTAGGCATGCTCTGTGCCCTGGAGGAGAGCTTGGCCTGGATGAGGAGAAAGGGTGGAACTGAGGAAGCAGCTGAGCAGTAAAGGAGCATTTGGGTCACAGCCAAACCACAGCACTGTTAACATTTACACCAGTGTGGCGGGCATAAGCTGGGACCGTCCACAAGAAGTAGGTATATGACTCGTGTCCCAGCAGTGAAGTGGCCAAGTAGGGGTCACGGTCAAATCCCAGCTGCACTTCTTCTCCAGCTGTGGAGCACTGGACCAGTTATCTACCTCTCTGTGCCTCAGTTTCCACATCTGTAACATGGGATGATAACAGTGCCTCTTTCATAGGGTTCCTATGAGGATCCAAGTAATATGCACGAAATGCTTGGTGCCTGGCATGCAGCAGGTGCTATGTCGGGGTCAGCTGTTATTATTCTATGCTGAGGATTCTGTGTGTGACTGTAGGGGCAGATTGGGTTTAAGTTAGCAGAGAAGACAAAGGCAGCTTATCTGGGCAGATCAGTGGGCCCAGGCAACGCCAGGGGAATCTGTGGGTTTAAAAAAAAAAAGCCCCATATCTGATTGGCAATGCTTACACCACCCCCCCCCACCACCATCACCAGGAAAAATACATCCCTTAAAAGCACTAGCTTTCTGTGAAAGTCTGATGAATCACGTGTGGATGCTTTCCAGAATGCCACCCTCACATCTTTCTGAATCATCAATAAGATAACCCCACATGTTGATTGAGACACACTATCCATTCTCCCAGGCGGAGGCAGCGGAATGTGTGCTAGGCCAACAGTTCTGCAGGCCTGGGCGCGGCCGGAAGAGAACAGGACAGGTAGCAAAAGCCCTGACCTGCCGCTGACCGAAGAGCTTCTGGGTGGATTCCAGCAGGACTGGATGAACTTCGTTTTCCACAGACAATGCTGAGTGGCCTCGTGGGTGCTTTGCACAGTCAGGCACCCACAGGGGAGTGGAGGCTCTAAGCAGTTGTGCAGAGCGTTTATGGGTGCGTGTCATGCTGTACAGACCCACTGTGGAAAACGCAAGTCCCAGAACTACCCAGCAGCTGTAACTTGCTGTGTGCAAACTCCTCATGGCCAGGCTCTTCCACTGGGTTGCCTCGTGTGGTCCTCACAACAGCCCCTTGAGTGGGAAACAAGCACTTGGAGAGACAGGGGGCCCTGATTCTTTCTCTGAAGAGATCTTTGCTCTGCAGAATAAATATGCACCAAACACTAAGTGCCTACTCAGGAATGCAAAGAGCACAGGCTTTGAGGCCTGACTCCACCACCCTGGAGGACTTTGAGTGAGTCATTCCATCCCTGTGAGCCTCGAGATCCCCATTTGTTAAGGGCATGATCATAGTGCCCACCTCCCAGAACGGGTGGATACAGGTGCTCAGTGACTGTCCCACTGCTTCCCCTGCTTCAGGCATGCCAGGCAGAGATGTAGGCTGACACACATTCACTTGCTGACCACGTATGTATTGTGCACTTACTGTGTGCAGGCTTGAGCCACACTCCTCTTCTCCAGGCTCCTCAGGAGCGGTGTTTGTGTGATGTGGCTGTACACAGGCCAGGTGGGGCGGCCAAGACAGGGACAGCCTTCCAAGACATTCCTTCTCCATCCAAGCATCCAGGGCAAGGAGAGAAGGATGTCAGACAGGAGACAACTCCAAGGTCACAGAGGCAGTCAAGAACCAGTAGGAGAGGGCAGCCAGGGGCAGGGGCCCGGGCCTCAGTCCAGGAGGAGGAAAGGAGGGAGGAGCCCCTCCTGACCCCCTCTCCCTCCAGAGCTCCCTAAAGACTTCCGGGAAAGGGGGTATGCAGAGCTGGGTTGTAAACTTCCCTGCCCTGAAGACCCTCCCCGTCTAGCTATGATACCAGTGACAGCTGTGACACTAGGGATGCATTAACACATATCGAGTGCTTTCAGACCAGGCTCTCCGCGGAGGATCCCTGGCACTACCTCATTTCATCCTCTCAGACAGGAATTGTTCATATCCCCAGCTTACAGATGAGGAAATTGAGGCTGAGAACAACACTAGTCAAAGGGGCCCAGCCAGTACTGGTACCCAGGCAGGCTGGCTCCTGAACATGCACACATAATCCTTCAGCTATTGCCTTCTGCTGACAAAAATAACTCTGCAGCCAGAGGGAGTGTGCTGAAGGTCAAAGGAGGAGGCGATCGGATCCATGCCTGATGGGGGACAAATACAGGAGAGGCTTTCTCGGGAGCTAGGTCTCAAAGGACGGGGATGAGCTGAATATGCAGAGGTGGAAAGGAAAGCACCCTCTTAGTGAAAGGGAACAGCATGAGCAAAGGCCCTGAGGTGAGCCCTGGGACATTCACGGGAAGAAATGGGGAATGCATTGTGCTTGGAGCCTAGGGGACATCTCAAAGGGCAGAGAACTCCGGCCCACAGACCGGGGATTGATTTTTGTAGACTGTGACTTTTAGTTGGTTGGTTCATGCTATGTGTGCAGACTCAGCTTGGGTAATAGGTATTTAACTTGTCTGTGCTGTCCGTGAGAGTGTGAAAAATGGGGATGGGGTTGGGAGAGGGTCAGAGTACAGCTCCTCTTCATGGGCCAGAAGAGCCAAAGAACTTGCTGAATGCAGGAGAACTGAAGTTTGGAAAGGCGTTTCTCATACCGGGTTCTCTGGGGTTCCACAGAGGCACCCCAGGGTACAAGGAGATAAGTGGGTGAAGCTCTGGGCTTCCTGCCCTACCATGTACCAGAGCAGCTCCTTTTTTATCTGCTTTGCATGGTGAAGCATCTGGTAAGATTTTTTTTTTAACAAAGAGTTTTAAAAAAAGAAAAGAAAAAAATTTGAAAACTTTTGATGAAATTAGAAAAAGGCAGTAAACTAGAGTATCTAAAAGCCTGAGTTGGGGGCCAGGTTATATAAGTTCTCAGTGCCTTGGTTTTTATATCTGTAGAATTGGCAGGTGGTAAACAGCTCCAGGGCCCATACTGGTCTGTGAATTCAACGAGAAAACGCACAGGGAGTGCCTGGCCCACAGTGGGGCCTCAGGGAAGGTTTGTCCGTCCTCTTGTGTTGGGTCCCCAGGGGGTGCAGGGAAAGGACATTCAGCCCCCCAACCTGTATTAGAAGAGACACTGAGCCAGGAAGATGCAGGGGGGACCATCCTGACTTTGGCCCTTATTAACTGGGACCATCTCAAGCCCGCCCACCCTCACCCTGCAATTCTGTGCCTCATTCTCCCCATCTGGAAAATAAAGAGTGTGGGTCTGGTTGTCTCTGAGGCTCCTCCAGGCTCAGACATTCTAGAATTCTAAACACGCTGCCTCGCACCCCCAGTAGTACAGACATCAGACTGGACAGAGGGTGGCTGACTCACAGCCAGACCCAGTTCCCTCTTCCCTCTGGGAGACTGTGGCCTCAAATCCTGGGGGCATGCCTGAGGCTCCACCCCAAACCTTCCACAGCCTTGCCCATGGCCCCTCACCCTAGCCCCAGCCCAGCAGCCCTTCCCTAGAAGGCGGCTTCTACACACACTGACTTCCAAAGGCCCCGTGGGCATTTCTCTGGCCCCCAGAAATGTTCTGTTTCTGATGACTTTGCCTCCCTGAATCGTGATCTCATCTGCCAAATGGGCCGAGGGGTGAGAGATGTTCAGTAACTCCAGGCTGGACCATCTCTAGTGTTAGGGCAACATCAGTGTTCCCCCCAGCCTGGGTCCCACGAAGCTTAAGAGAGCTGAAGCAGCCTCTCCCTGCAGACCCGCCTGTCACACGAGAGGCTCCAACAGGGCAGGTAAGTTATCTATACAGGCCCCCCTCCCTGCACAATGATTATCTTACTCCTCCTGGCGCAATCCAGGCCCCTGCTGTGGTTTCAGACCCAGAGTTATTTATAGTCAGTGGAAATTAGTGCCTCGGCTGATGGTTCCCTAGTACCCCCCTGCCAGCATCAGCCTCCACCCCAAAGGGAGGCCCCCTGGAAATTTCCGTGGTCCCAGGGACTATTTCTGAGCAGCAAAGACTGCTTTTTCTGCAGGATAGCTTTGGACAAGAAGCCATGGAGGTGAGAGGCAGAAGTGAGCCCTTCTCACTGAAGAATCTAGGAAGGTTTTATAGAGGAAGCAGTATTTGAACAAGATGTTGAGAGATAGGCAGGGTTTGCGATAGGGAAGGGCACTCCAGGTAGAGGGAACAGTGCAGTCAAAAGCACAGAAGCAAAGAAGGGTGTGTAAAAAGAAGAGCCATACATTCTGTTTGGCTGGAGCTTGGGGGAAGGTAACTGAGAGTGACTGAGCATTATATCTTCCAGACACTATTCCAAGAGCTTTACATACATTATTACCCCCATTTAATACTCCCCAAACCCTATGAGGTAGGCATTAGGATTATCCCCATTTTTACAAACGAGGAAAAGGAGACACAGAGAAGTTAAATCACTTGCCCACGGTCACACAGCTAATGGGTGCAAGAACTGGGATCCAGATGCCGGCAGGCAACCCCAGAGCCCATGCTAGGAACCTCTGTGAAGGGATCTGAATGTTGAGCTAAAGGTTTGGGCTTAAGTGAAGAGATAGGAGGGAGCCCTTGAGGTTTCTTGAGCAGAGGAGCAGTGTGGTCAAGACAGTTGGTCTGGCAGCCCTGATCTTAGTTGTAATGGGGAGATACCCCAAGGGATAGAGCCAGAGCAGAGTGGGGGACAGGCATCCAAGAGAGAGGTGACAGAGTTCGACCTGGCCAGGGTGGTGGTGATGGAGAGGAAGGAGCACCAAGCAGAAGGTCTCAGCCTGTGGTAGGTGGTCAAGGAAGAGAATGGTGTCAGTGCAGACTCAGCTTTCTGGACAGCAACTGGCTGCTTGTGGAGGAGACTAGCCAACAGGAGTGGAGCAAGGTTCAGGGTGAGACAAAAGGTTTGTGTTGGGCATTATGCACTCTCGGGGCCTGGGGGATAGAACGGCAGGCATGGAACCCTGCAGAGAGGCTAGGCCCAGAGATGACAGAGAAGTCCTGTCTCTGCTCCCAAGTCCCTCAAGGGGGGAAGTAAGCCACAGGAAGGCAGAGATGTGGGCCTGTGGTGTTCGCTGCTCTATCCTAGCACCTAGAACAGTGCCTAGCATGGAGTATACTCAATAAGCATGCAGGAATGAGTTCAGCTGGGGCACTCACCAAGCATGGGTCCTTAGGGAGCACCAGCTACCCAAGGGAGCGGGCAAAGCAGGAAATATGCGAGAGATATAATGAGGGTCACCTGCAGGTAGGGTGTGATCAGGGTGTCTGACACTGGAAAGGCAGTCAGTTAGACATAGAGGTTGCCAGGAGAGGTTCAAGGAGGACAATAAAAGAGCAACAGCCTTGAGGGCAGGCTGCCGGATGAGGTCTTGGGAAACTCTGCTGGACAGAACAGCAAAATAGAGCATTCCCTGGGGCTGTCCCCCATTGCCCATACCAGCTCAACTGGGTAAGAGCAGAAAGAACAAGGGCCTGAGGGACTCAGGCACCCATAGAACCACAGGTCTGGAACAGCTCTCGGGGACCAGCCAGCAATCCCAGGGTGCACATGGGAACACTGAGGCCCAGGAAGGAAGGGACCTGTCCGAGCACATAGCTCCAGGGACTGGGGAGCCCTGAGTCATCCCTACATGTGGTGAAGGGGACAGAGTCCCTCCCCTCTGCCCCCAATGCATCCACCCTTCCCCCCAGGCCCCGCCTCTCTCATCCATCCGTGCAGTTTCTGTGTTTGTTCCCAGAGGCCACATAACAAAGGACCACAGATCAGGAGGGAGCTTAAACAACAGAAATATGTTGTATCACAGTTCCGGAGGCTGGAGGTCTAAGATCAAGGTGTCTGTCAACAGGCTTGTTTCCTTCCAAGGGCTGTGAGGGAAGGATCTGTTCAGGGCCTCTCTCCTTGCCTTGTGGATGGCCATCTCCTCCCTGTGTCTTAACACTGGCTTCCCATGAGTCTCTGTGTCCAGCTTTCCTCTGTATTTAAGACACCAGTCATACATGATTAGCCCCCCCTCCCCAACAACCTCATATGCACTTAGTAACTAGTCACCCTTGCAATGACCCTGTCTCCAAACATGATCACATTCTGAGGTGCTGGAGCTTATGGTTGTGGAGGGACACAATTCAACCCAGAACATTCTGCGCTCAAAGACAGTTTCTCTCCTGTAAAGTGGGGACATAAATGGGAACAGACAAGGACTGTGGTGCGGGCAGACAAGCTCACTGCTCTGTGGGCACCTATGTTCTCCAAGAGCCTGTCACACGCTGGGCATTAGGAAATAGTGATGCGGCCTAAGCGTTAAACAACAGACGCCCTACATCTGACTCCCCACTGTGACACTTACTTACTAGCTGTGTTGTGCCAAGCAAATGACTTCACCTCTCAGAACCTGTTTACTCATCTGTGAATTAGTACTTATTCGTGGGCCCCTGTGAGGAATAAATGATCAGGTGCGTGTAAGAACATACAGCACAGAGCAGGAAGCCTGCAGGGGATGAAAACCATTATTATTCTTGTCATTACCGATGTCATCATTCACATAGGTTTCTGAGGCCCAGAAAGGGAAAAATCCTGCCCAGGATCACACAGCCATCTGGCACAAAACCAAACGAGAACTCATGTCTCCCGACCCATAGTCCCAGCTTTTTAAACCACATCTCTGTAGGACATTTTTTTAAAAGGTGGAGGGTGGGGGTGGTGCCCGGGTGGCTCAGTCGGTTTAGCATCCAACTTCAACTCAGGTCATGATCTCACGGTTCGTAAGTTCAAGCCCCGCATCAGGTTCTGTGCTGACAGCTCAGAGCCTGGAGCCTGCTTCAGATTCTGTGTCTCCCTCTCTTTCTCTGCCCCTTCCCTGCTCACTCTCTCTCTCTCTCTCACACTCTGTCTCTCAAAAATAAACATTAAAAAAAATTTGTTTAAAGGGGGCATAATTCACAAATGCCCAGTATTAGGAGAGCACATAAGCCTATTATCAGCTTCTCCATGTGTCTCGTGGAACACTACGGAAAATGGTAGTAACGGAGAACATAACGCAGAATGAATGAGGCTCTTGAAATAGGTGATAGGAAAAAGGTGGGGTTTACCACTGACCATGGCAGCAGCTTCACAAAAACAGATGCAAGGGGAAAGAGGCATAAAGGAAGTATCCCGAAGGTCCCGGTGCTGGGGTTAAGGGGTGAGATGAAGGGCGATGGTTTTTCTCTCAGGGTCACTCTGCATTTGTGAGGATGTTGTTCTAAAACGGGTCAGCCGAGGCATGCTGGGTGTAAGCAACAGAAACTGCCTGAGCACATGAGGAAGATCCCTGATCAGAATGCTCTAAGTTGGAGCTAGGTCTGAAAACCCCGGCTCAGCTTTCTGGAGGGAAATTGGGATGTGTCTGGATCTGTGGCAGGACTGACAGAACCAATGTCCCTTTGGGTCATGGGGGGTAGGGAAAAGTCCACTCCAGCTGTGTGGGTCCCCACGATCCTCAGGATTCCAAGCAGTGCTTTGTTGGAAAATGTATAACACGCAGCTGTCTGGGTAGCCAAGGAGTCCTTGTTCGTAGTGTGTGCTGAGTTCTGTGGTGCAAATAGTCCCACCACGTCCCCAACACGATGGCATTGAAAGCAGAGTTGGGAAGAGACATATGCTGCAGCACAGTGTTATATCCTTTTTCTACCATCGGGCGCAATGGGCTTTCTATGCAAGACACAGATTCTAGTGACATTTGGTAAAATAATCAGGAAGGGATGAGTGTGAGATATTGTTACCCTTTGAATATAATTTATATAAATTTTAAGTATAATCATTTAATTCCAGTGATGGCTGCACTAACCAGTTCACAAAATTATCTGAAAACGTAGCAATGGGCTGTTACAAGCAGAAGTGAGCTGGCTGTGCTGCATCACGGATTCCAAGTCCACGGAGAGAGCATGTGAGTGGCCTGGCTTGGTCACGTGCCCACCTCCAGGCCAGGAAGGGGGAGGAGCATTTTGATTGACAGCCACCAAGACTCCTCCCAGTGCACCTAATTTCCCAAAGGAAGGAAGAAGCCACTGGACAGCCAAAACCCAACACCTGCTTTTGTTTCTCTTTTGATAATTTCTTTTCTTTTCTTTTCTTTTTTCTTTTCTTTTCTTTTCTTTTCTTTTCTTTTCTTTTCTTTTCTTTTTAATATAATTTGTTGTCAAGTTGGCTAACATACAGTGTATACAGTGTGCTCTTGGTTTTGGAGGTGGATTCCCGTGATTCATCGCTTACCTACAACACCCAGTGCTCATCCCAACAGGTGCCCTCCTCAATGCCCATCACCCACTTTCCCCTCTCCCCCACCCCCCATCAACCCTCAGTTTGTTCTCTGTATTTAAAATGTTAAAAAAAAAAATTATTTTCAAGTAATTTCAACACCCAACATGGGACTTGAACTCACAACCCTGAGATCAATAGTCACATACTCTACCGACTAAGCCAGCCAGGCACCCCGGTAATTTCTTTAAGTTGTATTTTTTTCTCTTATGATATCCTCTTAATTTTTTTTTTATTCATCATTGCTTGAAGTCCCAGAGTCCCTAAAAATAATCCAAAGCTTAATCCTGAGACTAGCAAACCAAAGGACCCAGCCAGGAGGGACAGTTACAGGGGCTCAGAGCAGCCACATCCGGGCCACATCTCCACCCCAGCCCAGCCTCCCCACCTTCTCCTGGGAGGGAGGTACATGAACTAAATCTCCTGTCACATGCCTGAGAGCCCACCCTTAGAGATTCTCCCAAGAGGACACAGACATCCCTAGTGGAAGAGTGTCATAGGGCAGAGTCTTGACAAGTACCCCTAAGGGTAGGGAAAAGTGAACAGAGACCCTCAGGGGTTTGGAGTAGCCCAGATAAGAGACAAGTACCCCTGAGGGATTAGACCTGATATCAAAACCAGGCCGAGTGGACATCCTAAACATAGTGAATCCATGATTTAGCAGGGAGCCCCACCGACCCTCCAGGAAGATGGGAGTTCTCTCTTGTGGCCACATGTGCCTGGCTCATGGCCACAGAAGTCCAATGTGAAGAACCAGATCCCCACACCAGAAGCTCTTCTGGGGCTGCCCTCTTATTAGGGACCACCTGGTGGCCAGCAGAAGGCTCAACCTAAGGCAGGCCAGGAAGTCGATTTAGACTGCCCAGTCCTCCGGTGATAGCCAAGTCAGCCATCGTCTTGTCCCAAGCACTATCCCAAAATGCCACTGTTTTCCCCATTCTGCAGATGAGGAAACTTGAGAAGCAGAAGGGGTGACTCACTTGTCCAAGCCACACCCCTGTGGGAATAAAACTCTGGGCCTGGATGAGGCCACACTTCATTCTCTTAATGGGCTGTTAAAAGGGGATGAGGGGGCATCCCCAGGGCTCCATGCTCCCCGCAGGGTGGTGCTGGGACTTTGCCAGAAGCCTGGGAGTTTTTAGCTGCTCCCAAACACAGTGGAGCTCAGGCCCAAATATGAGAGAGAGAGGCCAGGGTGGGGGCCAGGCAGATGCCTGATCTGCCTATGAACTTGATCATGGTTTCCAGGTCTCACTCACCTGACTCTTTCTGGCCAGCAACATTCTCAAGGGCCTCCAGGTCTGGGAGTAATGGGCTATAAAAGATGAGCCCAAATTCTAGGCCCAGGGGCTGGAGGCTGTTTGGCAAGTCCTGGACAGGTACACCAACTGAGGATCCAATGTCAGCCGCTCCGCTCACTCCTGTGTGACCACAGGTGAATTATAGTCCCTCTCTGAGCCTCAGTTTCTTTATCTGAAGAGTGAGTTTAGATATGCCTACCTACAGGGTTACCAGAAAAGTTAAATGAAAATAATGTATGTATAAGCCCCTCCCTTTTCTATCCTCTCCCCCTCCAAGTTATTCTCCCTATCATGGCCAGAATAGACTTAAAAATGAATCTACTTGTACCACCATTTACTCAAAACACAATGATCCCCACTGCTCTTAGAATAAAATATAAATTCGGGGCGCCTGGGTGGCTCAGTCGGTTAAGCGTCTGACTTTGGCTCAGGTCATGATCTCACAGTCTGAGTTCGAGCCCTGCGTCGGGCTCTGTGCTGACAGCTTGGAGCCTGGAGCCCGCTTTGGATTCTCTGTCTCCCTCTCTCTCTGCCCCTCCCCTGCTCACACTCTATCTCTCTGTCTCTCTCTCTCTCTCTCTCTCTCAAAAGTAAATAAACATTTAAAAAATTAAAAAAGAGGGGCGCCTGGGTGGCTCAGTCAGTTAAGCATCCGACTTTGGCTCAGGTCATGATCTCACAGTCCATGGGTTCGAGCCCCGCGTCGGGCTCTGTGCTGAGAGCTCAAAGCCTGGAGCCTGTTTCAGATTCTGTGTCTCCCTCTTTCTCTGACCCTCCCCTGTTCATGCTCTCTCTCTGTCTCAAAAATAAATAAATGTTTAAAAAAATTTTTTTTAATTAAAAAAGAAAAAAAGAATAAAATTTAAAATCACTGTGGCCTTCAGGCCTGGCATGATCCAGCTGCCACCCTGTTGCAGAGTCCTCAAACACAGGCTTCCAGGCCTACAGGAGACCAGAGTCCCTAGAGCTTCCTTTAAAACTACACAGCTTGCACCTCCATTGGTGCCATATTAGGATTCCAGAATAAATTAAAGATAACTGAAAGTAAATTATAATAATTATAATGTTGAGACTATAGATGCCCTACCACTTACTACTCCCCACCAAATTTCACACATCCTCTGGTGGGGTCTGCACCATCCTCTGGCCGAGAATCACTGCATTCATTTAATTCATCTATCCTTTGAAGAAGCCTTTATTGAGCATCTGCTTGTTTGCTAGGTGCTGTCCTAGGTTCTGGGGATACCTCAGTGAACAAAGATACCTACCCTCACAAAGCTTATAGGAGTCCAGCAAAAAATACAGGAAACTAATAAATGAACAAGAAAATGTATCAGGTGGATAAGGACTTTGAGGGCAACCATGGGAAGGGGCAGCTTAGACAGGCAGTGGGGGAGGGCTTCCCTATGGAAGTGATATTTAACCTGAGCCTCAATGACGTGCTGGATCCCCAAGAATTGCTTTCCCTGGTTCACTGAGGGTGAGTTCTGGTGGGGCTACTGCTTTTTCAGTGTTTTCAGATCCCCTATGTCCATTTCCTGGGCTCTGCCAGGTACTCTGCTAGGCACGACAAGCTTTTGTGATCTCTTTCTATATCGTAGATGCCATAGGAGAAAAGAATTTTCAGCCTCCTGTTTTAAAGAAACTGAGGCTCATAGAGGGCTTGCACAGGATCACACAGTGGTGGGTCACAGAGTTGGGATTTGTCTTTGAATCCACTAACTTTCCCACTCCTCCTTTTCCCCCACCTCTTTCCTTGCTGGGATGTATTTGGAGAAATCACAGGGTCAGAAAGGGCCCCCTAGTTTGTTAAACCTGGGGCTCTCAGCTGGGAGAGAACCAACTTCCAAGAGGTCACTGAGTGCTCAGTGAGAAAACAGGGTTCCAAAACTGCCCCAATCACAGAGGAATAAGCATGTGGAGAAAATCCTGGGCACGCCCCCTGCAGGGGAAAAAAAAAAATCCCTGCAGAGGGAAACTGTAGAACACTATCAGTAGCTTTGTAAATGACCATAGTTTGGCTTACCTCCTAAAGGGCGAAATCATTTTTCTTCCACTTGAGAGAGGCAGCCATAGCATAGGTGGTGGGTAGGCAGGCAACCTCCTAGACGTTTGGATTTTATACTTCCTGAGGGCAAGGGCAGTTTCGTTTGTCTCCGAATCTCCAAGTACCTAACAGGGATTCTAAGTAAATGAAAACGTGAATGGTGATTACATGTGTGTGTGCATATTATGTGCGGGCTGAAGGCTCCTCAGTCCACCTTTCCCCCAACCGGAACCCATCGCCCAGCTCAGCAGGGAGACCACAGAAATATCAGAGACTAACCCTGGCCAAAGCCACCAGCAATCCACCACCTCCCTGTCCCAGCCCTGGCCCGACTCCCCTGCATTCCCTGTCTCTGATGTGGAAAGGTGTGGGCCTTTCATCCCCACCCAGAGGTTGGGTCAGGGGGAATGTACCGGCCAGGGAGGGGCTGGGATCTGACTGGCAGAGAAGCAGTTCCTGCCGCCCCCTTGCCAGCCTCAAGGACGCATGAGCTGACACGAAGCCGCCAGCATCCTCTTGAAGTCCTGGGAGATCTAATTACCCAGACAAGCAGACAGTGTTGAACAAGTGAGCACCGGGGTTTGGAATAATCAGTTTTTTGGCTGCTGCAGTTAATGTGAGGCCAGGCTGCAAAACTGTCCCTCTGATGTTCTGATGACGGACCCATGAGACGGCTGACTGTTTGATCTGGAACTGCCAGCTTTTTTGTCACCCCCAAAGGCTTACCTAAATTGTCCTAACAATTACCATCTCAGGGAGTCAGCCGTGCTGTAATGAAAAAAGTACAGCCGCAACATGGGAGGCTGAGGGAGATCCTGCTGGAGACCAGGGTGGGTCTCATCCCTGGGGTTTAATCCTGAGCCTGGGATGTGGCCGGGGGGACTTGCCCTTTAAATACCACATCTCATTTCCGTAGTACCACCATTTTACAGATGAGGAAACTGAGGCACAGTGTGCTCAAGGTTACTCAGCAACAAGTTGGTGGATGACATCTGAACCCAGGCCTACGTGGCCCTAACCCCTGCCCTTTCAGTGTGTTCATATGCCCTCAGATCGTAGATATTTTTTCCCCTCTCCCTATTTTGTGTATTAAAATTTCAGAGCCTCTTGGGATACCTGGTGCTACTTCTGTCCTAAGTTTTATCCCTGAAAAGTGCTAGGCATGATGATTTCCTACTAGCATGCTTTTCGGTTTACAGGTATTTTTATTTTTTGCTATACATCCCTAGGAAGGAATTTCCTCCAGTAGATGTGGGGCCAAGCAGCAGGGGGTTAAGGGTGTCAGCTCACTCAGCTTTGCAGAGAAGAAAAGCCTAAAGTGAGATAAAGGTCGCAAAGGCTTGTGCACACCCGCTAAGCACCAGGCACTGGCAAAGCCCTCCATCTGGTTATGCATTGATTCAACACATGTTTCTTGAGCACTTACTATGTGCTAGATGGCGTTTTATGTCCTGGAGATAGACACAGCAGTGGACAAAATAATGAATGTCGCTGCCTTTATGGGGCTCACATTCCAGTGTGGGCGACTAGCAGAAAGCCAAATAAATAGCAAAATCCCTGAGATTGTCCCTTGTAACAAGTGCCCTGTAGGAAATAAGCAAGGGGCTGAAGTTGGGAGTAACAGTGGATCCTCTGATCCTGGGAGCAGGAGGCAGAGAACACTTGGAAAATGAAAGGGAGGCTGCATGTAGGAGGCCTGGGGGGGGGGGGGGGGCTGGGGGGGGGGGGGAAGTGGCAGGGGCAAAGGCTGGAGGTGGGACCTGAGGGGACATTTGGCAAGAGGTGAAGCCAGGGGAGTGAGCAGAGTTTGCCTGTGAGCTGTGGGAGGTGTGTGAGATTTCTTCTCAAGTGAGGCAGCCACCAGGGCTGAGAAGAGGGAGTGGCATGGCTCTCGTGTTATTCTCACTGGGGCCCTGAAGGCAGGGACTAAATCCTTACTCTGGCAGGTGAGGAGAGGCTCACCTGATGAGGAGGTGATGAGGCCACTTTTTGAACCCAGATCTAGGTAAGGGCCTCTGTGTTGTCCTACCCAGCCCATGGCCGGAGCCCCAGCCCCAGGGCACAGGGCCCTCCCCACCACATGCCTTGGTGCTCTGTTCTGTTCATTTTGGTTATGTTGCTCAGCCTCAGGCTGAACAGAACTCACTGGAATGTGATTTGAGGGTTAATCAGGAACATTTTGTTTCCCCATAAAATTGCAAGCTGTTGCCAAGATGTATGTTCCTGTTGCTAGGCAATCAAGCGTGACCTGTGAGCAGTGGGGGCCATGATTCTGCCTGGGCAGAAGTGACTGGGCCACCCACCCTCCCCTTTCCACAGCCCTCCAAGGCTCAACCCCCCTGGACAGGACCCCAGGGACTCACAATCAGTAGACAAAATACAAGGTAGACACAAGCAGGAGAGGGTGACAATTCCAAACACTGAATGGGTTCAGCCCAAAAGGATAAATAAAGAGAAGGGCCTTTTTCCAAAATGTAGGGAAAGACCTTTGTGACCATAGTAGTGGCCAGCAATTTTACCAGGTCCCAAACCCTGTCCTAAACCCATCAACATATATGAGGAAAGTTCTATCATAATCCCCATTTTAAAGATAGGAAAACTGAGGCATCTAGGGGTTAACATACCCAACCTGTAAGTGGCAGGGCCGTGCAGTCTGGCCCCAAGCCCAGCATCAAAGCAAATGGATGGATGGCCCATCTGAGAGGTCAGATTGGGGTTGAAGAGGAGAAATAGAACACATGAGAGACTTAGTCAAAAACTGGAAGTGATTCAATTCCAACTGTTAGTGGGGCCCTACTGTGTGCTGGACAATTTGCCTTATACAGAAATGACGCAAAAGCATCAGTTGGTGGAAAGGGAGTAGAAGCAGGTAGACCCAGATAGGCCATCATTCTGTGCCCCAGAGTGTGGCAGGTGCTGAGAGAGAAGAAGAACCCTAGGAAGAATGGCTTTGAGTCAGATCCCAAAGGAGAGATGAAAGAAATGGTCTGGAAAAGGAACCAGAGGTTGAAAGAGAGGCATTTCAAGTGTCATTTTATTACCTTGGATTGGAGTTAATTTTTTAGGTGTCTGTTTCCACCCCAGACTGTGAGCTCCTCAAAGCAGAGATCATGCGTAGTTTATCTTTGTGTCCTTAGGAGACAACACATGTCTGACATTTTCCATGACAGTAATCACAAAATGTCTATTTAACAAATACATGAACAAAGAGGAAAGGAAAGGGGAATGAATGAATGAATGAATGAATGAACGAATGAACAAACGAACGAATGCGATTGGTCTTAACTCTCAAACAAGAGATATTAGATACTGTTTATTGAGCATTTAGATCCATTGCAAGTTCCAGTGTGGAGAGTGGGCACTTATGGGAGATCAGAGCAGCATATGTTGTGGGTCAGAGGCAATGGGGCTGGAAGGACAGAGACTCCCTAAGGTGCCATTGCAGCAGTAGCCAGGCGAGAGATTCTGGAAACCCAGATTCAGATGATGATCTCAAGACTGAAGAAGAAAGGCCAAATCGAGAAATGCCAAAGAGGCTGTCAATATGACCAGAAAGAGGAATAGATTTGAAGGAAACGATAAGATTGGTCTTAGACTTGCTGACTTGGAAACATGGACGAAACAACCAGGGGCTGCCTTGTGGGTCCCATAAAAATCCTGGCCCAAGGATCAAAAGAGAGCAGACAAGATGAGAGACATAGCAAATACCTGAAACACAACTAATTCTCCACTTTCTGAACCCACATCTGTGGCAGATCCATCACCAATCAATCCCAATGCTCAGACTCCTCAAGCACAACTCCAAGTAGACCCTACTAATCAATAACAGTCGACTTGCAAAAGGAAATTTATTTGTTGCCCCTGCATGAGAAGCAACCAGGGGAGCCTTCAGAATGGGCCGCTCTCTGGCAGCCAGAATAAAAGAGGGAGGGAGGCAATGAAGGGGCAGAGGTGGGAGCAGTGAGCCTTGGAAGTTAAGGTCAGGGTGTAAACCACTTGAGATAAAGGTCAGAACCATGAAATTTTCCCTCTGTGTGTCTTTAAACTCTTTTTTAAAGAAAGATTTTAAAGAGTTTAAACACTTAAACTCCTTAAGAGGTTTTTTTTTCATGTTTATTTATTTTTGAGAGACAGAGTAGAACAGGGGAGGGGCAGAGAAAAAGAGACACAAAATCCAAAGCAGGCTTCAGGCTCCAAGCTGTCAGCACCGAGCTCAACGTGGGGCTTGAGCTCACAAACTGTGAGATCATGACCTGAGCCAAAGTCAGACGCTTAACGGACTGAGCCACGCAGGTGCTCTAAAAGTTTTTTTTTTTAAGAACTCTTTTGGGGTCACCTGGGTGGCTCAGTCAGTTGAGTGTCAGGCTTCAGCTCAGGTCATGATCTCATGGTTTGTGAGTTCAAGCCCCATGTCGGGCTCCTCACTGGCAGTGCAGAGGAGGCTGCTTGGGATTCTCTCCCTCTCTCGGTCTGTCTCTCAAAATAAATAAATAATAAATAAACTTTCAAAAAATAAATAAATAAAGAGAACTCTTTTTAAGCGAAAGCACCCAGCTCTTAATATTCATTCATTCCAATTTAGTGAAAAAGTATTTATTTTTATGAATAATATTCTGAGGGCACATTCAGAATATCACTAACTTTCCTGATAAGCCTAACTGTTCTCAACTGATTTTAGTTTCATTGTTTGCTGAAGACTTTAAGGAGGATGTTTTTCTTATACTGTGAGATCTGTAGCCTCCAGCCATTCATTCTGCCACACTTGTTTATTGAGCACCTACTGTGTGCTGGAACTCTGTGCCAGGTATCAAGCCAGTCTCAACCAGCCTCCTCATGCAGTTCACAGTCTGGCACACTGGGGCAAGAGCTGGCCTTAGAGCTGTCTGTGGCTTCACCAGTGGCCAGGCTCGACAACCTTTCTTCCTCTACAAACTGTCAGTTTTACAACTAGAGAAAGAGAGAGAAATGTTCTCAGTCTCCTTCCAGTCACCACGTAAGCATCACAGCTGGCATTTCAGTGTCCCTGCCTTCAACCTGGCAAGAACAGGGACATGGCTGGTTGGCAGAGTAACTGTCTCTTCTCTCCCAGAAGAGAGTGGACTTGCCTCCCAACAGAAATGTCACTGAGGGGTTGACCAGAGACCCGTGGGTCCTTAGGCATCACAGGAACCGGATTCCTGAAGCCAGACACATGCATCCTGTCTAATGCTTAGAGTTAGTAAAACTTCACAAACAGTTTGCTGAAGGGAGCACACTGTGTCCCAAAACAACGGCCTTCTAAGTAGAGAATGTAACAGGTTTCTAGGTAGGGAGGGGAGTAGCCAGCTTCCTGCTGGACAGATGGGAGGTATCTAATACATGAAATGGAAGAGGCGCTGAGCCTTCTCTGTCACATGGGCAGCAACGGAGGTGGCCTTGGTCAAATTATTGGAGAGATCCACAAAACGTCTAAGTTACAAAAGAACATCCACCAGCGTGCAGTTAACTCTCAAGATAGACACGGGTTGCGAATGCTTACCGTTCCCAGAAGGGACACGTACACACCCGCCAGAGTCATGGAGCGGCGAGAGCAGGGGGCCTCGGTGTCTCAAGACTTGGGTTCTGGTCCCAGCTATGCCACCAATGGCTCGGGTTCCTCCTCCATAAAGGACGAGGCTATTGGCCTTATGTAGTTGAAACTGAAGTCCAACTGGTGACTTGAGGGAATATTTATTAAGTGCCCACTCTATGCCAAGCGCTCTGTGCCATGCATGGCCTCACATAATCTTCTCATCGGCCTCTAGAGTCTCCAGGGTTCTCCCATTCTATAACCCAAGAGGTCCAGAGAAGGTGAGTGACTCACCTCAGGTCACACAGCCTTAAAGGGGGTACAGCTGGAATCACGGGTAATCGTTGGATGCTGTAACCACACAGTTCAAAGCCCAGAGGATCAAGATGAAATGCACGTCCCACTTGCTCTCTAAAGATTCTGAGATGACATGTTTGGTATCAGCAGTACCCAGTCAGGCCTCCAGGTGGGTGTCCACCTGCCATTTCTGCTCAGCTGTGTATGACCACTGTTTGGTGGGGGTACTGGTACCAGGGAGGAGCACTGTCACGATTGATCGAATGCATGAGGCCAAACACTACAGCAGTTCAGAAGAGAACGCAAGCCAGCTTCCCTGGGTTCAAGTCCAGCCCTGCCTGTACTAGTTGTGTGTAAAAGGAGTTGTTAACCGTACCCCCCCCCCAACAAGGAGTCACTTCGAGGATCAAATGGACTTATACGTGGCCGAGCCGTGAGCACAGAACCCGGCACGGGGGAACCGTGAAGTGTTGTCGGTGGTGATCGTGAGGGTGAATGATTGGACCAAAGGGGTTCGTATCCACGTGGTGACTGAGCACAGCCAACAGCCCTCCCTCCCTCCACAAGCACGTGGCGTCTCCTGTGTCCAGCCACAGCCAAGGACACAAAATGACACAACACAGGACTTGCCTTTGAGGAGCTCGAAATGAAGTAATCAGAAGGGTCAGTTGAAATGCCATTTGATAACCTCTGTGGAGATAGGAGGCAGCAGCATGGGGCCATCACGTCGGATTGGGGCTGCTGGGGGTGGGGGGGCTTCCCGAAAAAGGTGCTGAGAGCCACCCCAGAAGGATGAGAGCCAGAAGGGCAGCCAGGCTGGTGAACGGCCAGGCAGAGAGCGAGTGGGCACACGGAAGGCAGAGCGAGGGGAAAAGAAGCTCGCCACCAGAGTGACATCATCGGCAGGGCGCCCCACACCCTGGGTGGGACCCTCTCTGTGTGTGCCACGCACACAGTGCACCCTCATCCCTGGGCAGCTCCATCCACGAGGTGAGCGGCCACAGGGCTGATCCAGCAGCCTAAAAAGGTCCCTCATTAAAGGTTAATAGCTTCGTGAATGAGTGATACGGTTACAAGAGAAGTGTGCAGGAGGACCTGGGAATTTGTGAGCGGCCAGGGCCCATACAGAACTGATCCAAGCCCCTGGGCGGAAGGGTCCAGGGAGGTCACAGCCAGTGATTGGAGGAAGGTCGACCCGGGAAGCCGGCCCCCAGGGCTGTATTGCACCCTTGCTCACACAAGTCTCACTTACCGACCTGTCTCCTTCTTCAGGGCTCCCCCCAAAGCAGAGCGTGAGTCGAGGCTGGGGTGCAGGTGGTATATTTGGGAGTGATCCCAAGAGGGAGTGGGGAGGGGAGGGGGTACAACAGGGAAGAGAAGAATGCCAGTATAAGATATGTTACCGGCCGGTTACAGCTTTCACAGAGGTACCCTCAGCTTTCTGGGGTCCTCGTGGGTTTTCTGATTTGCTTCATAACTGTCACACCACCATCTTTCTCCTCCCCTCTCCATCTCCGTTCCCCCACCCCCGAATTCTTTCATCCTGAGGGAGCATCTATTTCTAGGAGTTGCCTCCTAGTCCTCAAAGAAGCTGCTTTTTTTTTTTTTTTTTTTTTTTTTTTTTTTTTTTTTTAGCAACAGAGAGAAGCTGCTGTCACAGATATGAAGGCCTCTACCTGCCTTGGCATATGTCTGATACTAGATCTCACTGACATTTTTTCCCCAGCAGCCACTTCAGCCCCCTACGTGGGAAGTGTGAGGGATGCCCCAGCGTGAGGCTTGGCCTGGGTGTTTCCCCAGCAAGTCCCTTTGCAGGGGCTGGCTGTGGGCTTCTCCATCCCTCCCATCAGCAACAAGGACGGAGGAGGCCGCTGAGGTCATTGCAGTGTGGCCTTGGCCATATTGGGGGTGACTTGAGGAGACCCTAGTCTCTCCCCTGCCCCTCAGATCTCAGCATGAAAATGTCCCAGAGCAGGAATTGCCTTGGAGTTACACACTGTCCCCTCCTTACCTCCTTTCTCCCCATGCAATTGTCTAGGAGAGGCCCCATGTTTATTGAATTGAGTGTCTGTCTATCTAGTGTGTATCAGACCAAGACAGATGTACTCACTGTCTGCATGGATCTTAGAGTCAACAGGGAGTCAAACATTAAGAAAAACGAGTTACATTACTAATTATTAAAATCATGATAAAAATAAAAGGGATTTCTGGAGAGCTCTGAGACCATTCAAAAGAGAACATTCTCTCTGGGGGCAGGGAGAGGGACAGGTTCAGCCAAAGGAAGTGCTGAGTTAGGTGCAAAGGGGGAAAGAGCATTCCAGGAAAGGGAGGGAACACCAGGTGCAAAGGCCCTGAGGCAGAAAAGCATTTGTGTTCAAACCGCAGAAAAGAGGCTAGAGTCACCGGAGCACAGTGGTCAGAGGGGGCAGTGAGTTTGCAGAAGAAAGTGAAGGCCACCACTTGGGGCGCCTGGGTGGCTCAGTTGGTTAAGCAGCCAACTTCAGCTCAGGTCATGATCTCGCGGTCCGTGAGTTCAAGCCCCGCGTCGGGCTCTGTGCTGACAGCTCAGAGCCTGGAGCCTGTTTCAGATTCTGTGTCTCCCTCTCTCTGACCCTCCCCCGTTCATGCTCTGTCTCTCTCTGTCTCAAAAATAAATAAACGTTAAAAAAAAAAAAACTTAAAAGAAAGTGAAGGCCACCACTGTACAGGGAGTGGAAGCCACTGGGGGATTTTAAGCAAGGGCCTGACGCTAACACCATATATTCCATACTTTTGAAATATCCCTCTGGCTGTTGGGCGAAGAATATTAGAGTGGGAACAGAGAGACCAGCGAGGTGGCTACCAAAGCCCCCCCAGGGTGAGCAGTGATGGTGGCCTGGGCCAACGTGCAGGCAGTAGAGGAGAGTGGGCAGATCTGAGACAACCGTTTCTTTGGGTGGGGGAGGTTTTCTGGGTGGTGTAATAGGGTTGGGGGCAAGAGGGGACCCTGATGGGAGACGAGGACAGGACTCGGGGGAAAGAAGCGATGATGGCCATTGTACACGGAGCACCTCCTATGTGTGTGGCATGTCGCACCTGCCCCCCCATTTTAATCTGCACAACCAGGCTCTGGGCCAGACACCACAGCCCCTGCAACAGACGAGGTGAAGCGACTCACTCAGCAACACCCAGGTAGTAAGTCATGAAGCCAAGGTTTTAATCCCAGAGTATTTGTCCCCAAGCCCACTCTCTCCAAAGGTTATATGGAGACAAACCTATATTTTCTTGTAGTACATATTCGTTGCCTCTTTAAATTAAATTTGAATTATTCAAATAAAACATGAGCACCTTCTCCTGCTTAAAAATATTTCAGTCAAAAATAGGGTCCCCTTGACCACTATGATTGTACAGTCAATCCGAGCACCTTCTCCTCCTCCACAGAGGTCCCACCTCCATGAGTTTGGAGCAGATCTTTATAGGCCCGTTTGCTACACATTTTCATATATACGTACCCACAGGAAATAGAAGCTGTTGTTCTGTTGAGTTGTCTGTTTTACATATATGGAATCAAACTACATGTTCCTCTGTAACTTGCTTTTTTTCCACTCCCCAGTTTGTCTTGGAGAGCCTTCTCTGGGAGTACATAGACATGCATCTCATTTCTTTTAAATGTTTTTTAACGTTTATTTATTATTGAGAGAGAGAGAGAGAAAGAGAGAGAGAGAGAGAGAGAGAGAGAGAGAGAGAGAGAGAGCATGAGTGGGGGAGGAGCAGAGAGAGTAGGAGACACAGAATCCAAAGCAGGCTCTGGGCTCCAAGCTGTCAGCACAGAGCCCGACACGGAGCTCGAACTCACAGACCTCGAGATCATGACCTGAGCCGAAGTCGGACATTTAACCAACTGAGCCATCCAAGCGTCCCCGCATCTCATTTCTTTTAACTGTTGCATAGTACTATTTTATGGTACACTATGTACCACAGTGTATTCAGCCCGCTCGCCTTCCAAAGACAGAAAGGCGTTTTTCTATAAATTTTGTAGCTTTTGAAGGGCTTGCAGATTTTTTTTCCCTTTCAAAATATGAGACTTTTATTTACGTTAATGGAAGAATCCAGACCTCACTGACAACACAAATATTTGGCAACGCCCAGCCTGGTGACTAAGTTCTCCCATTTTCCTTCAGGTGCTTGGCATCCTGGAAGCTACCCCTTGTCCATTGCCAAGTCTCTGTTGATAGCAAAAGGCTGTCTCAAGAGCAGCAGGAGAATGGTAAAGTTCTTGGCTTTGATTTCAGTGCCAGGTCCTGAAGCCTGGCACAGTGTGGAAAGGGTACAGCTATGGAGCCTTAAAGATCCAGATTCAAATCCCAGCTTTAGCTCTGTGTCGCTGGGCAAGTTACTTGACATCTCTGAGCCTTGGTTTGTCCATCCATCTAATGCGTAGAACTCATAGAATGGCCAGGAGAATTAAATGCAAGGCACGTGGATAGAGGGATGATTACATAACTGCACATACGTGCACATTTGGCCCCCTCTGTCTGCGGTCCCAGTGTAGTGGAGGGATGGGGGTGTGAGGAGCCTCCTGCCTCCCCAAAGGGGTCAGTGAGAAGGCATATATACTCTGCCCCTCTGGCGATGTCATGTGGGGGTGGCATTTGAGTTCAGAGGCAAGAAAGGTCTATCTTGGCCGGGTTCTGGGCATCAGCTGTTTGCCAGGCACTTCCCACATCTCTCCTCCTTTCATCTTAACCCCAGCAGACAGAGCAAGATTGCCCCTCAGCTCCAATTTGCAGATGAGGAAACTGAGGCTCACAGAGGGGATGCCATTTGCTCAAGGCCTCAGTAAGTGGTCAAGACCGGCACTCTGCGCCTTGGTACGTCCCCACCGGGGGGACGTGCCTGCTGCTGCAGGCAGCAGCTGTGCAGAGCGCCCTCTCCTGGGGGGATAGAGAAGCTCCTCTCATGAGCTCTCCCGTGTCTACGTTCAGCCACCAAGACCCTGTCACAGAAGAGAAAAATGGCTTTTCTGGCCTCCATTTTTCCAAGGGAATGAGATAAAAGCTTCTCAGAGGTCACCTCGGGACAGTCTGAATCACATCCCTTAAATGAGATTGACACACAGAGAGAATATGAAATGGCCATCGTTTGGGGGTGTGCAATAAAGCTCACTGTTCATTTGAGCGAGACTAGCGTCCCCTCCCTTGGTGAAAAGGGCCTCCACCAGGAATCAGGAGCCCAGCTGCAGTGCCACAGCTGAATCACCCTGTGTCTGGGCTGGGTCACTTTCCCGGCTCTGGGTCTTCGTTTCCCTCATCCTCAGATGGGAGGGCAGGACTGGTGGCCACAGGACTTGTCCTGCTCCAACAGTGGAGAAGCCAGGAGAGGGGACTGGGGGAGCCTCAGGGGTAAGGTTACCAGATTTAGCAAAGAAAAATACAGGCCTTCCGGTTCAATTTGAATTTCAGGTAAACAAAAAATAATTCATGCTTTTATTAGTCGTATGTCCCAAATATTGTATGAGATATAACTTTTCCTAAAAAAAGTTATTTGCTGTTTATCTGAAATTCAGATTTAACTGGGTTCCTGTATTTCATCTGGCAACCCTATTCAAGGCCCCAGCTCCCCTGGACCCCTCATGCTTGGTAATTGCTATTTTCACAGCTTCAAGATGAGCCCCTGGCCACCCGCCTCCCAACCAGATCGCCACCACCCACTCCCACACTCCCCCATACCCCTGCCCTGCCCAGATGGAGATTCTGGAACCATGCGTGGAGAGGTGTTACAGGTGTAAGGATTCCTACCATAGACTAAGGGTGGAAACTTGGCCTGACACGGGGAAAAGGTAACTGGTGGATTTAAATCAGTGGAGAAGTTCGTGTCCGCATGTGGGTCAAGGTGGCTTAGAGGGACACAGTGTCTGGGGTGCCCACAAGCCCTGGTGCCCTTCCATGCCATGTCCACGTGTATGCACATGAGCCAATGGACGTCGCATCCACATGCTACGGAGAAAGCGGCCAGTGCTGTGGCCGTGCGCGTTCACACCAGCTGTCAGCTTTGTGTGTGAGCTCCTGCCTCCACATCGCCACCCGTAATATTAGAGACCCTGGATCCATGGACGACCCCACCTGGGGCCATGATATTTCAGAGACACAGCCCTCCTCCTGCGCCTATCCGTTGGGAATCACTAACACCATGATGTGATCGTGAACTCCAGGCACCTGCCCGCTGTGCACACTGGAATAAAGCCATCAAATCTCCTCTCTACTTACGGCGACTGGCCAGACACATGCAGGTGCAGACCGTAGGGATGCCCATGGCACGGGCTGTTTTTCTGCAGAGGGGTTGAGCCCAGGTGTGTTAAGCGGCTCTTATGGGTGGCACAGGCTGTCGCTCGTGTGTGCAGGGGCCTCGGGGCGGCCCCAGCATTCACATCCCCATGTCGGGTCGCCAGAGAAGCAGGAGAGGGAAGGAAGTTTCCTAAGGGCCAACTCTCCCAGGCACGAACAGCCTCCTCTAGGGTGTGCTGGAATCGGAATCTAGAAGATAGTGGCAGCGAAGAAGGGTCTGTCGGCCTTTGACCCCAGGGCCAAAACCAGCACAGGAGGGATGTCCAAGTAAGTGTGTTAGTGAATGTCCCGGGTGACAAATGGTTTCAGGGAAGGAAAGAAGAATGGATTGCTCTTGCTGGGTAAATCAAGGAAGGCTTTCAGAAGGTGGTAGTGAATTTTCATCTGGGTCTCAGAAGACTGACTAGCTCAACAGGGGGGAGGGGTGGGCCTTCTGGGTCAGGAGCCAAATGAACATAGACACAGCAGACAAACACCAGCAAATGCCAGACATATTTCAGAGCTTGGCAGCAGAGAGGGATAAACATAGCAAGACCGAGAGTGAGGTGGGAGAAGTCCTTTGGGACAACCTCAGAGAGCCCACCAGCACAGGAGTTGGTCACAGTTGTGAATGGGGAGCCATGGAAGATTGTAGAGCAGGGCAGGACCTCTGTCAGCTCGACCTTCAGCTGCCTGATCTCCTCTTCTGGTCTCCTTTCTCTCCTCACCTTGTTCCTAGTTTTTCTCTAGGCTCCTTCAGCCACCAGCAGGAGACAGAAGGTCTGACTGTGGCCTCCATGACCCCCTTGGCTTCAACTCTGGGTCTGTCAGCTTCTCAAAGCACAACACTCATTCCCTCCTCTGCCACCTCAAGGCAGGTTGTGAGCTTGACATGCGTGTGCAGCCTTCAGGGAGAGAGACCAGCCGTGGGGGAGCAGGCACCTGCTGCTGAAGGAAGGGAAAGATCGACAAGGCTGGTCCAGGCTCTATCCCCCACCTGCTGTGTAAGCCGCTCAAGCCACTGCCCGCTCAGAACCTCGGCAGAAACCAGGGTGGTCGGTGAGGCTCGAGGGCAGTGCCATTCCCAAAGCACCTAGCACGTTAGCTACGTCCTCTCCACCCTCTGCCCCTTCTTCAGCCTGTCCCCGCAGGAAGGCTGTTACCACACACATGCCTGGACCCCACTCCCAAGCGGTCAAGTCAGTAGGTCTGGGCTGGCGTCAGAATTTGCATTTCTAACGTGTTTCTAGCTGCGGGTCTGGGAACCAGTAAGTCCTTCACCCAGCACATCAAAGGCCCAGGCCACACCCCAGTCCATTTCAATCAGAATCTCTAGGTTTGAGGCTCAGACATTAATATTTTTCAGAGCCCCTTAGTGATGCCAACATACAACCAAGTTTGGAGCTAGTGGCTTGGGGGTGGCTCAAATAACAGCAGCAACAGTAGCAAGCCTACTGCTTATGAAGCCTTTACCCCGAGCCAGGCCCCTGTCCAACCTAACACATCCAGTGTGTTCCCTCCCCACAGTGACTCTGTGAGACGAGTGCTGTCCTCATCCCCAAGTTACACACCAGGAAACCAAGGCCCAGACCGGGGAGGTCACCTGCCCAAGGTCACGGAGCTCAGAAGTAGCTTTGGGCAAAGCTCAAACTCCGGTCTTTCCTACCGTTTCACCATTTTGTCTTGAGCATTGTGAAGTCCCAAACATCTCAGCAGTGATGTCTTTGTAAGCGGCCCACTCTCCCTGGCCTCTGACAGGGTGGGAGCATGTGGACGCCCCCTCCTACGTGAAGCTCCAGGCCACTCATGTGCACACGGACACAGCCACACCCTCGAGTGCACGCATACCTGCACAGACAGCCTCTCTCACATACTAAGTCACACACCTGCCTTCTGGGTACATTTCCCAGTTTGCACTGTCTTCCCTTTTTTTAAATGCACGCAAGAGCCATGAAGCCCCCTTTGGCCTTCCGGGGGAAGCATTCACAATTTGTTTCATCTGAAATTTACTAAGCACCCCACAGCTGACAGATCAGGCCTGTGTGAGCCAGTGACTTATGTCAGCTTAATCAGGTTAAGATCGCTGTGGGGCATTTGTTCTGGGCAGACGCAGCCCACCCCTAACTAGACCAGGCTGGAGGAGGGCACGTGTGACCCCTGGACTCTGTGGCAAGGGGCCTGACTCAGTCGCCATCCCAGCAGAAGGACTCTGTGCCTCAGTGTACATTCCTGCATAATGGGGTGACCCCAATAGAGGAGGAAGAATGTCA
Organism: Panthera onca; assembly: GCF_046562875.1. Lineage (NCBI taxonomy): Eukaryota > Metazoa > Chordata > Mammalia > Carnivora > Felidae > Panthera > Panthera onca. The sequence goes on along the minus strand of NC_138340.1, from coordinate 51,871,150 downwards.
CAGTTCACAAAGCACTGTCAGAGCCTGGTTCTGTTTCATCCTCAAGTGAAACAACCTGAGGGCCCCCAGAGAGGGTAAGTAACCTACTCAGGGTCACACAGCAAGTGAAGAGGCATCCAAACCAAGTCTCGGGACCTAGGTAGGGGTGTGGCGTGGCTGCAGTGGTGGGTCTCAGACAGTCTCAGACAGCAGCCATGCTGACAGAAACATCCAGGAGGCACATTCCAGGCCGAGAGTGATGGTAATGCTGATAGTGTGGTAGTTAGTAGTAACAACTGCATCTATGATTTATGAGGGCCAATATATGCCAAGCACCGGCATCTGGGGGGGCAGTTTGTTTTTGCACTAACGCTGAGCAGCAGATGGAGAGTTACTTTCTCCTTGAAATCATTTGCTCAGACAGCAGGCAGGTTCACTCAGCCAGGCAATGCCCCCCAAATATCAACCAAATTCAGTGGCAGCATTCATTATGGCTACCTTCCTGGGGTTGAAAAAGTTCTCTGGCATCCCTCTGCGGGGAACAAGGATGCTCAGCCTTGTGGGGGTCTCAGAGCAGGGAAGAAGAGGTCAGAGGTCATCCAGATGGCTTGCCAACTCTCACCCTGAGCCCCTCCCAATGGCCAAAGCCCCCTACTTTTCACAGAGCCCAGCTGGTTGGCATGAGGAGTTTCACGTCAGTGTCCCCCACACAGGAAAAGCAGAGCCCAGCCCCCAATTACCAGGGCCAAAAGTAAGTCATATGTGACATGCCCCCATTCCTTCATCTTGCCCCTTCCTTCTGACCTCTGAATCCCTGCACCTGTGCCTACCTCAACACTCCCTTTTTTCCTACTTGATTACGCATGTCCTACAAGCAGAGCAGCTTGTAAAAGTTTGTCTCATACAGAAAGATTTTTAATGACTTTCGTGAGGAAATTCAGACAAAGGGAAGAAAGGAGAAGTAAGATGATGATTTACAGGCACAACAGGTACCACTGAGTCCTCCATGCAGCTCTAAGAAGTGAACTGTAAATTCAGTGCTGAGCTAACAGGCAGGCAAGGGAAAGAGGGCAACAAGATGAGTTCCGCTATCCATTAGATAGCCCCGCCCCGGCACTCCAAGGCCTGCTCAATGAGGACCCCGTGTGGCACCAAAAAGATGTGTCCTCTCCCTTGGAGACCATCTGCCCCCTCTCCTGAGGGGCAAATGGGAGATGCTTCAGCCACATTGGCCTTTCCCAAGCCCTTTGGGGTTTCTTCTGCCTTCGCCAACCCTCTTACCCTACCCAGACCCTTTCACCTGATTAGCCCCCACTCTTTCTTCTGAGCTCACCCAATTACACTTCCTTCAGGAAACCCTTCCTGGCACCAGAGTCCCCAACATGTAAAGCAATGTTTGGCTTATAGTAGGTGCTCAATAAATATTTGTCGATTAATTAAATAAGCAAGTGGAAGATTGGATACACGCCATCTAATAGGATCCTAACTACTTTCTCTACCTTCAGAGGGGCCGGGGGGGAATTCAGGCCTCTTTAGAGTAAAGACTCCTGAGTCGCTGGGGGCCTGGCATCTAGTGACAGGACACCATGGCGGGTTGTCCAGCCTCTGGGTGAGTTTCCCTTTCCTTCCTCCCTAGACATCCATCCACTTCAGCCCACTGGTGACAAAGTCCTTCCCTCTAAGGAAACCAGGATCCCTTCCTGCACTCACTCTTCCTGGTCCCCAGCTCTGCGCTAGGTCCAGGCGATGCAAAGACTTCCTCTGCTCCTGGAAGAACTTAAGCTGGTTCTCACTGTCCCCCTGAGCTTTCCTTAACAGGAAACATGTCCGCCAGCCAAGATGAGGCCAATGTTTGGGTCAGAGAGCTCTCATCCACAGGTTCCAGCTCCCTGGGGTCCACGCACACATCCTTGCTGAGCTAGACATCCGGATTTTTATGTGGAAGTACCTGAGTTTTTAATGCTAGCAACAAATTATCATTTATTTTATTTTATTTATTTTTGAGAGAGAGAGAGAGAGAGAGAGAGAGCACACACGTGCAAGCAGGGGAGGGGCAGAGAGAGAGAAAGAGAGAAAGTCCCAAGCAGGCTCCACACTGTCAGCCTGGAGCCCAATGCGGGGCTCAGTCCCACAAATCATGAGATCATGACCTGAGTGGAAACCAAGAGTCAGATGCTCAATCAACTGAGTCACCCAGGCGCCCCTATCACTTTTTTAACACTGTGCAAGTGTGCAGCTGACCAAACAAGACCTCTCTCATGGCCTGAGGCTGCCATTTGCGGCACTCAGGGCTGGGCCTGAAAGAGCTAAGGAGAGAGAAAGGCAATCCACATAGAGGAATGAGGATTAGCAGGGGCACGGGCTTAGAGGCTGGGAACAAATCCAGTTGTGTCCAGGACAGCGGGATAGAAATGAAGCTTGGCACAAAGGTTATTTTAATATCCAATGATAGCAAACAGCCATTGCAGCAAATAATTGCTGTACAACCCAAGCTTCCCATGCTCTGTGTTTGGCTTTCTCCTATTACGTGATTAATAGAACACACAAATTCCGATTCCAATAGAAGAATTTGTACAAGTGATGGAGGCTTTTTACTGTGAAGGCACAATTGCTACGCCCGTACAATATTGCACACATTCTTCTCTGCATGGCTCACCACAGTCTACGAGTTACTTTGCTCCCATTTTATTGATGAGGACACTGAGTCCCCTAGGGATGAGATAAATGGCCCAAGTTCATCCACAAACCTGACTCCTCACTCTGTCCTCTGCCTCTTGTGCAAAAAGAGAAATTCACATTAGAAACCCACAACCCCACACAGCTTCTGACATCAATGCCCAGGCACTGTGTTTCTGAATTTTCAAGGCCTTGTTGGCTTTGTCCAGCGATACTTGACACAGAATGTTAATTTTTAATATGCTAAATGGTGAGATGCTCTTTAATCTAAATTGAATCTCCAGCACCATTCATCTCTCACATCACCTTCTGTTGTTTCTGCTCCCCAAAATAGGCATGTTCATTTTCAGCCAGAAGGCAGGGAAACTATGAGATTCCACTCCTGGGGAAAACAGGATAGGTGGATTAGACAGTGGGAGGTCCCACCTGTATGTCCTCAAAACCACTGTCTTCGGATACAAGGTATCAGAGCCACCAGCCCCTATCCTTCCGTCAAGCCAATCCTTCATGTCACCTATGGGGAAACTGAGGCCCCGAGAGGATAAGTGGCTTGTCTGCAGTCATATAGCCCTTCTGCTGTTCCTGTCCTCACACTGACCATCTTACTGATCTCCTCCCCATCTTACTGAAATGCCACCTGTCCAAAGTCTTCCTCCTCCGGCAGGCCATAATTATCACACACACCACCTAAAACTGAGCGACACTAACCAATACCCTCACCCAGTGCCAGGCACAGCACCGGGCACCTTACGCGAGACATCCTGCCAAAGGCCCGCCCAACCCTGTGAAGTAGGCCCTGCTGTTACTCACGTTTTACAGATGAGGAAACTGAGGCACTGAGAGGCGACGCCTCTTGCCGAAAGTCACTCAGACCTGGCATCTGAACCTATAACATCTGAGTTCAAGCCCATCTGAGTTCCTGGGGCTGGGTATCCCCATCTCCAGCTCAGCCCACCTTCTTCCCCTAAGAGGAAGAGGGTGAGCAAGATGTCATGGCCACCATCTGTCATCTCAATCACCCTATGTGAGCACCTCAACACCCAAGGTTCCCATCTTGGGTTTATATACTAGGGTGTTTGTTGTGTGGAAACTGCCTAGAGATTTCTAAATGGGACTGGCCCTACAGAACACACAAATATTTTTATTCTGTGAGCTGTTATTTCTAAAAAACAGAGGAGACCTCAGAACCTGCAGGGAGCAGAGCAGGGCAGGGTGTAGTGCTGGGGAGGGGCGGAAGCCCGGGAAAGATGAGGAAGAGACAGGGAGGCTGTTCTACTCTGGCGCCTCCCTGCTCCTCCCCTCTCCCCAGTCCATAGTCTTGGGGGTTTCACACCAGCAACCCCAGGGCTGAATCTAGCTCACAGATACATCGTATTTCATCCTGGGCTATTGTTAATGGGAAGATTTTACGTCAAATTTCAGGTGTCCAGCTTCCCTTGGAAGACTGACAGATCTACCTCATTGGTTCCACATTCTCCCACAAGAGCTAAGACATAATTTCCCCCTTTAAAATGACTGAGATTCTTCATGTTGCCCCAGTCCCCACTACTCCCTGTTGCCCCCCACCCCCCTACTTCACTCATTCACAAAAGCTGCTCAGCCCCATGGCTCTGCAGATTTGCAACCCCCTGCCCTGTGCTCTGTCCCAGGACCCAAGATCTTAAAGCCAGTCCCATGAATCCCCAGATGAAAGAACCCCTGAGCTATGACCAGACTCCCAGAACTGGGGAATACCCACATTTTCAACTGGTCACACTCCAGAACGTTTGAATCACAGACCCTCAGAAGATTCAAAGACTCACTCTCTGTGAATCAATCAGGACAGGCCTAGGAGATAGACTGGCCCCAGTTTTGCTAAGCTTCTTCTTAGTGAAGCCCTTATTTATACCAAACCTACGAAGAGTTGTGAATAGACCCCAGCAGGACCCCTTCAGGAACCTTGGAACCTGTGGGATCCTTAGGACCCACCCATCCTACTGAACTCTCCTATTATCAAGACTGAGGCTTGGAAAAAGGAACTGACTGGTCAAAGCCCAGCAAACTGCCATAACAGGCCAGTATTGACTGGTCATAGCCCTTTCCCTCCGAGGCCCCACCACTATCCCCAGTTCTCCTTTCTTCCCTTTACCAAATCCCACTCCCAGGAAAAAGCCTGAAACTCATTCACACCATGGTGTCCAGAACTGATGATGGCTTCCCTGTCCCAGGGAATCTAAAGGAATTGGAGTTTTTATTTCAAGGAATGAAGCCCAAGTGGAATGATTTCAAATGTTAACTATGGGTAGAATTGGACAATTCTTGTCCACACCTTGGAGCGAATGAGTTTGGGAGAGGACTTGCAGACAGGCAAACGGAGCAGGGAGGAGGGACGTGGAAGGCACACCCGACCAAACATGTGGCAGGAGGTATACACAAGCCACGCCAGCAGAGGACTGGCCTGATTTGGTTGGGAGGGGGCCAGGTAGTGAAAATGTGGACGCAAGCATGACTTGGGGGTCCGATCAAGAGGCCAGAGAGCCAAGCTGAGAAGCATGGACTTTATTCTGGAGGTAGTGCAGAGCCTCCAAAGATTGCTGAGCAGGGAGTAAGGATCGGATTGGTGAGGCAGGGAAAATTGTCTGGAAGTGAAGAAACAGTGGGTTGGAAGCGGGCCGCTATGTCCCGGCCCTGCATGATGAGGACTGCACTTCACCCCCATGGTCCATGAGACAGGCCAATAGCCTCCACTGAGTGTATGCCACACCCCAGGCACCGCTTGACCACGTCCTGTGTGTCCCCTGGGAAGTCAGCACTTCTGGCAGGGTGCTCTGTTTGTGTCTCTCACTGCTCTGTCCCAGTGTCTGGAACAGTGATGGACACATAGTAGGTGCTCAACAAACACTGACCTAACGAATTCTGTCCTGAGATGCTCACAACCACTCATGGGCTACGTACAGTCGTCATCCCCATCACAGAGGAGGACACTGAGGCTCAGAGCTGGAGGCACAGGCTGGGATTCACACCCAAGGCAGGGGTCTCCAAGTGTGTGCTCGATGAAGAGATTGGGAGGAAATGCAAAGCAGGCACACGGGTGTGGTGGGGGGTGGGCCTGGTGGTGTGTATGTGCTTTCTGTCGCCCCCATAACAAATGGCTACAGACTGGGTGGCTTTGGGCAAGAGCAATTTATTCTCTCACAGTTCCGGAGACCGGAAGTCTGGAAATCAGGTGTCGGCAGGGCCATGCGGCCTCCAAAGGCTCTAGGGGACATTCCCATCCTTGCTTCTTTGGGCGTCTTCATGGCTCCGGCGTTCCTTGGCTGGTGGCTGCATCCTGCCATCTCTGCCTCCATCTTCACATGGCCTGTGCCCTCTGGGTCTGTGTCTTCTCCCTCCGTCACGTATGAGGACACTTAACACTGGGTTTAGGCCAAGATCCTTAACTATATCAGCAGAGACCGTTTTTCCTTATTTCCAAATAAGGTCACCTTCATAGTTTCCATGGATTAGGATGCGGACATATCATTTTGTGGGGGACCACTCTTCACCCCACTTCATGGTGTCTCTGGCATTTCACAGGAGCCCACTCTGGGCCTGGCGCGAGTGCTGGGTGCCTGGCTGGTGCCTGCAAGTTTTCTGCTTTGTTTCCGCCACCCCCCCCACCCCACCCCCACCCCCCCACCCCCCCCCACCCCCCCCCCCCCCCGCTCTGTGCTTCCCCATGGGGCCAGCCCCATTCAGGACGATTCCCGGGAAGCTGAGTGTCTTTCCCAGGCCTCCCAGGCCAACCTTCCTGCACTCTGTCCACAGGTTTGCCGGGCACTGCTCCAGATCTGGAAAAGAGAAAGCAGATTTTTGGGCAAAACTTTATACCTCCAAAGAAGCCAAAAACCTTCCTGCAGCTGGTGTGGGAGGCACTGCAAGATGTGACGCTGATCATCCTGGAAATCGCGGCCATCATCTCCCTGGGGCTGTCGTTTTACCACCCGCCTGGAGAGAACAATGAAGGTAAGACCCCAGCGCCCCACCCTGCACCAAACGTGCACCTGCGGGTACCCGGGACTCAGCCACGGCTCCACCAGGTGAGGAAATTGAGGCCCAGGGGACAGGGCCCCACCCCCAGCCCCCGGTCCCCAGTTTTTCCATGTGCAAGATGCAAGGATTGCACCAACAGTGGAAGGAACTACAGTGAGCATTTATTGAGCACTTACAGTGTGCCGAGCTCTGAGCTCGGATGTCATCTTCCTAAATCCCCATGAGGTAAGGGCTGATTAGGTGCATTTTAAAGATGAGGAAAACAAGGAACAGAGATGGGCATTAACTCACTCGAGGTCACCGAGTGGGTGCTGGACCTGCTACCACCATGGGTGTGACGGCCCCAGGCTTCCTCCTCCCAGTTTCCCTCTTAGGTCTCATCCTTCATGCGTGCGTGAGACTCAGCATCCACGCTATTCCTCCTCTTTCACGTTCCTATCCCGGAGTTGGTTCACTATCACCCACACACTTATGAGGCTGACGCCGAACATGTTTTCCCACGTGAGGAGTCCTGGTCTTGAGAGGGCCTCCCAAAATCTGTCCCTGAGTTCTGACTGGGATCACTGCTCCGTTGACGGAGGAAGCACCACCCACTCATCCAGGGAGGGTTGTGGAGCAGACCTTCTCTTGTCAAAGTCAGAACTTAGGACTCCTAATGGAGAACTTCAACTTTCCCTCATCTTTTCATTCCAGAAAGTGAGCACCTGCTAACAGCTAGTGCTTTATCAACTCAATGACTCTTTCCTTTATGATGACACAGTCTTTCAAACCTATGTCACATTACAGATAGATAGATAGATAGATAGAGAGAGAGAGAGAGAGATAGACAGACACATACTATGGGATCACGTAAGATATATTGTTTTGTCAGATTTTTACAATCTGATTTTTCATTAGTAGGATGTTATAAACACTTGTTATTATTTATGATTCGACATTTTCCTAGTGAATGTGCTACATCAACAGATAATCCTACTATGTTCATTGCTTCAAGCAAGGAAATAAAAAGTGAATAGCTTATAAGAAATAACCATTATGGGCCTCATTTCCCAGATGAGGAGGTGGTCTCTGAAATTCCTTCAACACCTGTCCCCTCACCCCATCCAAAGCCAGAGTTGCCCAAGTCTATTAGTTGCCCAAGTCTAATGACCGAGTCTCTTAGGCCAACTACCTCAATTTTATGCATAATATTACTAAGTTGCTTTTTATCCTGTGTGACTCTTCCCAGAAAGGGTTTAAAGACACAAGAAGGGCACATCTCACAAGATGAAGTTGAACAGAAAAGACAGGAAAGGAATGGAAGCAAATAAACCAACCATATTTCCTGCCATGACTGAGATTTAAATTTGACTTTAAGCTTCCTGGATGCCAAGGCAGAAAGGGAATTAGGATGACTTTCTTAGCTCAGGCTATCAACAAGGCAGGAAAACAGTTTCTTTGGTTGGTAGCGTGTCCCCTGACAGTGAATTCTGGGATGAACTTTCACATAGGGCCTTATAAGAGATGCATATCGGGCAACAATCTTTGCAGGAGTTTCACAGAAAATGAAGAAGGCTACACATGGCTACTTGATTGAATAAGCCTTGAACTCAGCTAAAGGTGCAACACACAACCATAATAATAATGATCATTCTTCTAACTATTTGTGTAGCCGGCACTAGTTGGGAGCATTTACAGTAGAAGTTCATTTGATCTTCACAAGAACCCTGTGGGTAGGTGCTGTTATCATCCGGGAGCCAAGGCCCTGAGATAGTAAATGACTCTCTAGGTCACACTCTAGGAAGCAACAGAAGCATGACTCAGACCCAGACGTTCTGGCTTCCGAGCCCACGCTCTATCACTCAGCTGCATTTCCTCAGGAAGGGACAGGACTGAGTCAATGCCCCCCAGGTAAATGGCTTCCTGTGACCCAGTTTAGTGCAAGATAGAGAAGTCAGAGGGCAGATGGTAGAGGGGGGTCCCGTGAGAGCACGGATTAACTCCAAGTGCATGCCAGGAGGAGCCTTCCCACACACAGCCCTCCAAACAGAGGGCTGCCCTTCCCTTCTAGAGACATGGAAACCAAGGCCCAGAGAGGGGAAGAACCTACCCAAGGTCACACAGCTTGTTAGGCAGTAAGGCTCGACTTTCAATCCAGGTCTTCTAGTTCTTTCCACTGCCCCTCCCTACCTCTAGCTGAGACACTAGCTCAGGCCAGACCTGGGTGGATGAGGGCAGCCACTGCATGTATCCCAGCACCAGAGAGTGAAGTTCCTGCACTCTGTGGCTATACGTTCTCCCCAATGCCCAGGCTCTGGCCTGAGCTCTGAGTTCTGGACCTTTCATGTTGCCAGGCCCACCGCCCTGCCAAGTCAGACTCAAGCTTCATCAGTCGTGTCCAGAATGATGCTGGTGATGGGTTTACAAACCGTAGAGCCTTGCGGCACCCACCGCACTTTCCTGTTTGCTTCCTTGGCTCAGAGTCCTCCAGATACTTGGGGGAGGTCACACAGCATGTTCATGACAGAGCTGGGATTGGCACACCAGTACACCAGTGTTCCCAACTCCCTGTTCCTGACAGCTCCCCTAGTGTCAGAGTGCCAGCAGAGTGACAGGCACATAGTAGGTGTTTAGAAAACGTTTGTGTCTCTTCTAGTTTCGAGGGCCCATATTTGATCCCGGGCCCTGGTAACCTTCTAGCAAGTCATTTTCCCATTTTACTGATGGACAAGAAGAGTAGGCCCAGAGAGGCCAAGAAGTTCCCTGAGGTCACACAGACAAAAGCCGAACCTTACAAAGCCTCAGGTCCAGGGAGAGCAGCTGCGGGCTGCTCAGAACCTGTTCCTGCCCCAGCCCAAGGGGCCCCAGAGGAGACCTCAGCAGGGTCTGCCCAGTGCCCCCCTTCTTTCCATTTCCCCATCTCTTTTCCCTGATTGCATCTGGGGCAGCAGGAGTTGTTCCCAGGGTCCAGCAGTTCCTGGTAGCTGAAGGCCTAACCCAGCAATCCACAGCCCCACTCTGGCCCACCCAAGGCACAGAGTGACCATCAGACAGTTCTCGGAAGGAAGGAAAAACAAATGGGCTTTGGCCAGTAGAGTGCCCTCAAGGACCCAAAGGGCTCCTTGGTATGGAACCAGCAAAGGCAACAGGCAGGGTTGGGAGTCAAGGGAACAGAGTGTGAATCCTGCTCAGCTACCACCCCCTTGGCTTCCAGAAGCCAGTCCAGGGAGAGTAGCTCATGAAAAGGAGACCATTTATCTTGTACCCAACAGATGCCAGGCCCTTACTAGGCCCTGGGGTCACAAAGTCATCCCACATTACAGCTGTCCAAACGGAGACTCAGACAGACCAAGTCACTTACCCAAGGTCACACAGCAGAGCCAGGATTCAAAGTCAGTCTTTACAATTCCAGACCCCAAAGGCTTTCCATGGTCCTTGGTTATCTCTGAGTGTCCTAAATGCTGCAGTGACTGCTGTCATCTGTAAATGGGGGGGGGGGGGGCAGGGGGGGGGGGACCAATGAAATACACAACAGGGAAAGAGTAGTCTTCCCATTTACAAAGCACGTAGCAGAGGCAGAGAGTAATAAAAGTCCCATAAAGCAAAGAACTGGGGCTCTGTATCTCAAGTCACTCCCCTAAAGCCCAAAAGAGCACATTTCCATGGATTGGGTTTCTGTTTAGAAAGGTTCACCTGTGTTTCCCAGGCTTTGGGGCTGCTGGTGTCATTCATGATGGTGGAGGGGTGCCCTTGTTTGCCTCCCCCGGTCATCGCAGCTGAACTCCAGCTGGACGCCTCCATAGCTTGGGGCCCCAGGCTCCATCCAAGGCTGGCTGTGAACTTGAATGCATTTAGGCACTCTGCACACCGGATGACAAAAAACAGCAGCTTTCACTCTTTGTTGGCTATGTGCTCAGGAGGGTGAGTGCTTTACGTAAAGGCTCTCCCTCTGTCCTCTCAGCCACCTTCGAGGGAGTGTCTGTCACCACCCCCATTTTACAAATGAGAAAACTGAGGCACAGTGGTTAAGTAGCCCGGTCATAGGCACCCAGCAGTGACTGAATCAAAGCTGGGATTCAAGCTCAAGGCTGGCCCAATGGCAGTTACTTTAGCATGATTATGATTATCATCAGCACTAAAGGCTGGTCCAGTTAAGCAGTTTAAGATTATTGCAAAAGTCTGAAATTTCAAAAGAAAAAAAGAGTGACATCGAGGACCTTGTGCAGTGATACGGTTGTTTACTAGTCTGCAGAGTGTGACTCGTTTGGTGAAAGCTGTGGAATTTTCTAGTGATACATACTGCTGGGCCACATGATTCTGTACCGTCCCAAGCTTAGGCCCACCAGCTAGCCTTGACCTCCACCCCTCCAGGGGCTGGAAAACATTCCCTGGTACCACTTGGCCTTCTGGTCATGTTGCTTCTGACCCTCTGGCTTCCCAGAAGCTCCTGCTGGGATCTCTCAAAACTGTTCTCTCTTCCTTGGGGTTGAAGTGGACTTCCAGACAGTTAGCCAAGGGTCTTTGGCAACGTGAGGCCAGCACATGGCAGAAGAGGCCACTGGGCTCAGGGACAGTAGGCAGACCAGACCCAGATTCCAGGCCTGGATTCAAACTCCAGATCTGTTGTATGACCCCAGGTGAGTTGCCAGCCCTCTCTGAACCACTTCTCTTGGTCAGCTTGAGAACTAAAGTGAATGCTTGGCACAAGTCACTTGTGACTGGTCCAGTCCCCTGCCCTGCCACCACGAAAGGGAAGCTCTCTGAGTTTTCCGGGGATGGATAGTCTGATGCTACTCGGGTCATTTTCCATAGAAAGGGCAGTTCACCACCTCCTGGTGGGGAAAAGGGGCTGGGCTAGTCCTGGCTGTCACACCTACCTTGGCTGTTCCCTCACCTCTCTGAGCCTTAGTTTCCTCATCTGTAAATGGAGGTAACTCTCCCTCTCTGGGTCCTTTGGGGGACACAGGAGGCAGGGTGCATGGAGGGGCTTGGAAAGACCCTAGGACCTAGTACTGCATGGGCAGGGCCTGAGGCTTTTGTATCAGATAGGCCTGCTTTTTTCTTCTTTGGTTCACATGGTGGGCCTGGCAGGCCTCAAGCAGTTTGGGGAACCAGACTGGGATGTTCAACAGTGCAAGAGTGTATGGGATGCACAGTCACTGTAGGACAGATGAGCAGCCTACAGCCTAGAGGGTGGCATCAAATCCAACCAGAGATGCAAAAGGGCTGTGTGCTAAGCTCTAGGTGGGGCTTTCACCTTCCTCTCCTGGAACCTAGAAAGAGGTCTCCGTGACTCCAGTTTTGCAGAGGAGGACACTGCAGCACAGAGAAGACGGTGAGTTACCCAGGATCACGGAGGGGCAGTGGCAGAATTAGAACCAGCTCGTTGGAGGTCGGGCCCGGCACCGTGGTTCCTGCCCTCCAGCCTGCTGTCAGCAGACCTGCCTCACAGTTGCTGGAAGAATGGAAAGAAAGCACATCAGCCAAACTGCGCTCCAGACCCTGATCAATACTGACTGCCTTCGTCCTGTTACATCCTCACTTTTTCTCTTTCTTCATGAATCAGACCTGCTGGGTCTGTGCTGGAGCCACCATGGACCTTACCTCACTGAAGTTCAGCCCTCACAATAGGTCCCCCAGATAAAGAATATCTGTCCCTTTTTACAGATCTGAAAACTGAGGTTCAAAGAGATGGAATCATTTGTCCAAGATCCCACCCCTAGAACCAACACAGGAAACCGAAGGGCTCACCACCCAGACACATTGGATAAATTGGATCGTGTTCATCTAATTATCAACGTTTTTTACTTGGGGAGCTGGGATTTAAATCCAGGCCCGTGAGGCCCCTCCTGCCTGGCTGACCCCACCCTGCCTGCTTCCTTCTGCCCTCTGCAGGATGTGCGACGGCCCAGGGAGGGGCAGAGGATGAAGGGGAGGCGGAGGCGGGCTGGATCGAGGGGGCGGCCATCCTCCTCTCTGTCATCTGTGTGGTCCTGGTCACGGCCTTCAATGACTGGAGCAAAGAGAAGCAGTTCCGGGGCCTGCAGAGCCGCATTGAGCAGGAGCAGAAGTTCACCGTGGTTCGGGCTGGCCAGGTGGTCCAGATCCCTGTGGCCGAGATTGTGGTTGGGGACATCGCCCAGGTCAAATATGGTAAGCGTCCCAGCCACAGAGCCAGGTGCTAGAGCTAGAGTCTGGGCAGAGGCAGGACAGGACAGGCAGACCCAAAGAGGCTGGCCCAGGGAAGGGGGTTGGTTCCTGAAAGCTAATCCCAAGGTAGGATGTCTTCTGAGATCCTTTGGGAGGTAGAAGGCTACTTCTTGGAGGAGGTAGGATTCCAGAATCCATTGAAAGTCAGAAATGGCAGATACATGACACATGTGCTACCACTCTCAAAACCTCCACCTGTAACAGACATTACTTATCAATCACAATTCAAAGCCTAGATACAGAAGCCTTCTCAACATAATGCTCCAAGGACCACTGACACTCAGAATGGGTTTATGAGACGAAATCCCTTTCCCATCTATAATTGGGCTGTTGATGGATGGTTGTTGGGCTATAGAGGGTGTTGTAGGGAGTGGACGTGGATGGGCCTGTGATACTACCGTGGAGAGAGTGGTCAGGCTGGCTGGTGCCAAAGGGGGTATAGGTGAGATATGTCCTGGGTAAGCAGAGGCAGACGATGGGGAAGAGATTGGAGTTCCCTCTTCACTCCACCTTAGGAGGCTTGGTTTCCTCTGATAAAGTGACCTGTCATAGGGTCTCCTCAGCCTAGCCAAGACAGACTAGTCCCTCCTAGAAGAATTTCCCAAACCGTAGTTGAGACCAGAGAATGAATCATTGAGAAAACTGGACCCCAAATCCACACCAGGCCAAGAGAAGCACTTTATAAACAGAAGTACAAGCCCACTTGAGCTAGGATTGTTCTTGGGCCCAGCCTCAGCCCTCCAGGCCTTGTGCCATTCACCTTGGCTCCAGTCTTCAGCTGCCTATTGGCCTGTGATGAGTGCCATCTTGGTTCCAACACCCTGGGAGCTCTAGGCAGCTGGTCCCCAATGGTGAACTTGACCTTGCAAACACACCTTCAAAGGAATGTTCCTAGACCCTCCAGCCACCTGAGACCCTGCTAACTCGATTGCCCTTCCTACCACCAGGTGACCTTCTCCCTGCTGACGGCCTCTTCATCCAGGGCAATGACCTCAAAATCGACGAAAGCTCCCTGACGGGAGAGTCTGACCAGGTGCGCAAGTCCGTGGACAAGGACCCCATGCTGCTGTCAGGTGAGATGTGGCCCAACGGTGGGTCACTCCCATTGCCAGTTCCTGCCTCTATGCTGTGGGGGGCACCTGTGTCCCCTTCATGAGGCTGGAAGTTCTCAAAGACTTTGTTCCTTGGCTTCAGATCTCCAGCCAGCTCAGCCCCAAATGAAAACTCCCTCCCTTTCCCCCCAACAACCGTACTTTGAGCCTACTGTGTACTTAGCACTGCTCCAGGCCCTGGGGATAGTGCAGTAAAGAAAATCGACAGACAATCCCTGCCTTCATAGAACTTACTTTCTAGTGACTTGGTCTTCTGAAAAGTCAAATGCCAGAGGCTGTTCTTATCAGGGATAGGGAAGGATCGATCAGGTGACAGTTATGTTGAATACCTACCATGTGCCAGACACTGGGCTGGGTACTTGGGATACAGCAATGAATGAGGCTGACAAGTCCCCTCCCCTGAGAAGCTTGTGGTGCAGTGAGAAGCCCCAGACATTGTGAAAACTCCAGGAGGTGGTGGGTCTATGATGAAAATAAAGCAGAGCGATGGAAGGCAGGTGGCTGCGGGGGGCGGGGGGGCCATGTTTGAGGTGAGGTGTGAACGATGAGAGAGAGCTGGCCTAGTGACTATTTGTGGGGAACGTATACGAGGGAACAACAAGTGTAAAGGTCCTGACGCAGGAGGAAATTGAGTAAAATGGACGGGGTGGAGGGCCTCGATGCCACCTCTCGAAGAGTTAGTTTGGAAATGTTCTAAGTATGATGAGGGTCATCTGGAATAGTTTTAAGCAGTGAACTAGACACATTGCATTTGTAAAATCTCATTCTGGCTGCTGCAGGGGGCAAGAGAGGAGGTAGAGAGACCTTGCAGAGGTGAGGCACCTGCTGGATGAGACACTCCCTTCGAGGGGACACACAAAGGGTCTCATTGCTCAGCGCAGCTCAGGAAACATCCTCTGAGAAGCTGCCCTGGGCCAGGCCCCCACAATGATTCTGAGCCTCCTCCTGACCATAAGAGCCTCCAGCCTGTAGACTGCAAACAGCTCATTCCACAGTAGAGGAGTGAGAAGATGCGAGAAAGCCAGAAAAGGGACAGAACCACTTAAATTGGAATTGAGCTGGGTTTTAAAGGGTGAGTAGGAGCTCGCCAAGCAGAATTATAGAGGAAGGGCCTCAGAGCAGAAGCAAATGTGTGCAGAGACACAGAAGTCTGAAGGAATATGGGATGTCCTAGCAATACGCAGAGGACAATCAGCATGTCTGCAGGGTAGGATGGGAGAAAGGAGTGAGAATCGGAGCTGGGGCATTTATTTATCCAGAACATACGTAACCAACATTTGTTAGGTAGCTCCTGTTTGCCAGTGGGTGGTGGGACAAGTAAGGTCCCTACCTTCCTGGAGCTTAAAATCTAGTAAAAAGAAACAGACAATAAAGGAACAAGCAAGCAAATATGTAAGATAATTTCAAATATTCAGATGACATTATACCACTGTAATGAGATAGAGGTTCTGAGAAAGGGGACAGGAATCTTTTTGGTCAGAGAAGGCCTGTCTGAGGAGGTTTCTTGTGAGCTGAAACCAGCACAATGAGAAGAAATAACACTCCAGGTAGAGGGACAGGAAGTGCAAAGGCTCTGGGGACTAGGAGATCATATAAAGCCTTGAACTCCTTCTTGGAACTTAGGGCCACATCAGGGTTCATGTCACTGAGGCTCTGGTTCTGACCTCTGAGATAAAGTGGTTGACGGAGAGGCAATCATCCTTGGGAGAAGTGGCCTGGTGGGTCATCTGGATCAGCAGAAGTCAAGTGGAGGCACTAGGCCTGAATGGATGGGTGATGAAGGTTCCAGACAGTTTGAAGAAGGGAGAGGAGGGGTAGTTACCTCACAGGAGGCTAAGGAGATAAAATGTTCAGAATCACTGACTTGGTGCATCACAGACCAGCCAAGGAGATGGGCACAAGTACAGGGAGACTCTGGAAAAGACACAGACAGGGCAGAGATGGGATGGGAAGTCAGCTAGCCAGCCCAAGTCGAACCAACTGTTTGGGCCTTTACCTATACATCTAGCTGGAAGCCCAGGTAAATAGTATAGGCCCTGGGCCTCCAGATGTCACGAGACAGCAGCCAAGGTGTCTTGGGATGCCCCTGTGGGCAAGATACAGCAGGATGTGCTAGGGGCCAGGAGATTTGGGTGGGTTTGTGCTGATTGATGGGTTGCTGGTAGTCCAGTGGGAGGTTTCTGGGATTCTCTGGAGCTCTATCCTGTTTCAGCATGGAAAGTATGCCTGTCAACTTTGCAGAGACCATGCATGAAGTGCAGGGGGATGGCAAAAAGAAAGCAAGAGTCAGGACCCACCAAGAATGCCAGAGCGCAGGGTGAGCTTGACTGTGAACTGTAGTGCTGACATTCTGAAACATATCTGCATGGGGCTGGGACGGCCGAATGATTCACGCAGGCTCACGGGGAATGGGGGGGTGAGAAGAGGGTATAGGCAACCCTACAGAAAGCAGTCTACAGAAAGAGAAATTCTGTAACGAAACCATTCTAGGACAAAAGAGGCTGCCTGGCAGGTAGTGAGTTCCTGGTCACGGTTTGTGTGTAAGCAGGCCTGGACAGGCTGTGGGGTGTTGGGGGTGTTGTGGAGTGGACCCAAGCACCGAATGGGCACTGCATTCAATGCCCTCCCAGGCCTGAGAGTCACAGATTCATCACACCCATCCTCACCTTGTACCTCTGCCACAGGTGCACCTTGCTTTGTTCCCTCTGCCCTGCCCCTGCTGAGGTTGCTCCCCACTCTTAGATGGCCCTCTCCCTTCCTTGTTACACATTTAACTCCTGTTCATCTGCTCAGGCTCCACCCCCTCCAAGAAGCCTTCTCTACCCACCACTGCCCGTGGGCAGTCACCCCCATACAGCATGGCACTCACACACATTTCAGCCCATGACACCCACACTGTGCTTGGCCCTTTCGAGCACAGCCCCGTCATGTTGACCGAGTCTCTCACTGTGCAAACCATCTCAGATAAGGTAAAGAGTAAAATTCTTCCAGTTCTGCCTCCCAAAGAGATCTAATGATGTCACTCTTACGGGCCCCTTCCATCCTTGGCCGTATGCAGATAAACACACACCATCACCATTTGGATGCCCTTCTTCGTGGATCCTCTCTCCCAGACAGGTCCAGCAGCCAGGAACCCTGGTGTGAGGCTACCAGGAGGTCATGCCCCGCCCATCCATGGGTCCACATGGCGTGGGGGCTCAAGCACTGTCTGCCAGAGAGAGGAAAAAGGCTGGGGCTCTTGTAGAAAAAGCTGGGTGGGGCTGGACTGAGCCAGATCTGGGCTTTGGAATGAACTCACTGTGTGGCCTTGGGCCATGTCGCTCCACTTCTCTTGATCCATGAGGACAGTAGGGATGTTCTGGTGTGTGATATAGGCAAAGCCCCTGCCTAGCCCAGTGCTAGCTGAGGGATGCCCACAACGGGTTGGTTCCCTTCCCTATTCCTCAGATGGAGCCTGGACTTGGGAGTGAAACAGGTCTGGGTTCAAATCCCCACTGCTCTCATTTGCTAGGAGCCCCTGGACAAGCTTCTTACCCTTTCGGAACCTCCATTTCCTTGCTTATAAAATGGGTTGACCCCAGCTCACGAGTCTTCTTTCATCTTGACTATCTCCCCCTTCCTCCTCTCTGAGATCTGCCCCATCCAGCTCCTCCCCACCTTCAGCCTGCATGAGCCTGCCTCCTCCAGGGGATTTTCCTCGATTGTTCTGAACTCTGGAGAACTGCCATTTGGATGCTCGTTTTTGTGCATGGACAGACACCTTGGACGCCTTCCCTGTGCCGAAAGGCCTTGTTGGGCCTTCCAGTTGAATGACCCCTGGGGAAGACAGGGACCTGGCTGGGGGCACCTGCAGGGTCCTCATGGTAGCTCAGAAACCCCCCTCATGGCATCTGGCACAGTGGTTCAACCTAGAGGAAGGCAAGGAACTCTCTGCTGCTGGGTCACTTGGCCCAGCCGTGCCCAGCCTGTGACCCTGGACAGGTCTGTCCACCTCCCTGAGCCCCAATGTTGGGAGACCAGCTCTGTGCAGTGGGGGAGTTGGTCAAAGGCCCTTCCCCTCCCCCCCGCCCCCTGCCTACCCCACAGGGCTGTTGTGGGGACCACATGCATGGATGGACGGGACTATCCTTTGCAAATGGTACAGGCGTGAGGTGCTGTGTGGTGGGGAGCAAGGACAGCGTTTGGAGGCAGAACACCCAGGTCCCAGACCTCTGTCAGCTCCACCTATGACCTCTGCCCCGCAGGTCCTCAGCCTCTCCATCTGACAAATGGGGACAGACCTGCCTTCAGAAAGACTCAGATGTCCCCAGTGTTCAGGCACAAAGAAAATCCAATAACGGCCTGGAGCTCGTCTCCCAAGATGGACAGGTAGACACAGGCCCGTGACTGAGGTGTCTTTGGGCCAGGCACGGTAGAATGCTTACGGGGCGCGAGCTCCCACCTCCATGGGGTCGGGCAGGGAGAGCGTGGGTGCCACACCAAGAGCATGACTACTTCTGGCTGCTGCCTGCAGAAGCACCCTGGCCCCAGTGTGGCTGCAGCGTCCTCTGTACAAGGGGAACCAGAAATCCAGCTTTCGTGTATGATCTCACAGTGTTCAACTGTTGGCAAGAAATTCCCATTTTTTAAAAGCCTGTGTGTGTGATCAAGCAACATATGGGTGAGCCCTGGAGTAAAAACTCTGACCTGGGCCTTTTTTTTTGTTTGTTTGTTTTGTTTTGTTTTAGTTTTGTACTTTAAGATAATTTCCAACTTTCAGGAAAGTGGCAATACTGGTACAAAGAACACCTGAACGCCCTTCCTTCTGATTCAGCTGATGTTACCATTTTTGCCCCATTTGTTCTCAGGAGGCTCATCCTGTCTTGTGGTCGTGATGGCCCTTTGGCCCCTTCACACTTTATGTGTATCTCCTTTTTTTAATTTTTACCATTTATTTATTTTTGAGAGACAGAGAGAGACAGAGTGCAAATAGGAGGGGGGCAGAGAGAGAGGGAGACACAGAATCCAAAGCGGGCTCCAGGCTCTGAGCTGTCGGCACAGAGCCCGACGTGGGGCTCGAACCCATGAACTGTGAGGTCATGACCTAGCTGAAGTCGGACGCTCAACCGACTGAGCCACACAGGCACCCCACTTCGTGTGTCTCTCCTAAGGAAAGGATATTTTCACACATAACCACAGCACAGCTAGCAATTCAGGAAACCCAACATTGATGTAATACCGTTAACTAATATTCTGTACGTATTCGTGTCCATCAACGGTCCCCACGGCATCCTCCTGGCTGGGACCCAGTGTAGGCCCTGTGAGGCATCTAGATGTCCAGCCCCTTCCGCCTCCTTTGACACAACAGCTTCCGTTCATGGAACCCCGTGGTCTCTCATGCCCCCAGGTCATGAATCCCTGTGAGAGCCCCTTGGAAGCAGCGAAATAAATGAGAAATAAATACCTAGACTTGTGATTCGGCAGCCTTCCTGGAGATTCGCTGATCCCTAGAGAACTGTGGTCTCGTCTGGATTTACACCTGGGGAAACTGAGGCCCAGAGCAGGAGTGTAAAGCGCCACAGAAGGCAGGGCCAGAACGAGACCCCAGCCCTCCAGCCTCCTAGCCCCAAGCTCTTCCCGTAGCCTCTATGCACAAGCCCACCTCTGAGGACACTGTGACTTTATGACCCAGCAGCAAGGCCTGTTTGAGATGTCTATCGTAAATTCCATTGGGAAACCAGCGACCAGGCGCCATCTATGTGGCCGGGAAAGGGGCAGGAGCCAGGGGGCCGGGGCAGGGGGGGTGTCCCCAAAAGCAGCAGGGCCCAGCTCCAGCCAGGCCCATTGGCTCAGCCCCCTGCACGACCCCCCACCCACCTCCACCACCCCTGGAGCCAGAGCGTTAACAGCACGAAGTTGCCCAGGACATCGGCAGACCTTCTCAGGCCTGCTGCCCCACCCTGCCTGCCAAGCAGAAGGCCAGGCACGGAGAGCCAGACCTGCCGCCATTGCCGCCGCCTCCAGGGAGCCTAGGACGACACCGTGACTGCAGGAAGTCCCAGTCTGCTGCTCGGCCCGCGCTCTCTCCATTACACTACCCTGCCTCTTCTCCATGAGAGGCAGCGGGGTGTAGTGGATAGAGCACGGGTTCAAGTCCCGGCTCCACCGCTCACAGCTGTGTGACCCTGGGCCACCACTCCACCTCGCTGAGCCAGAGAGGCCATGGGGAGGGGAGGGGCTTGGGGTTGTACTTGCACCAAAACCTACCTCACAGGGCTGTTGTGAGGAGGACAGTCTTGTGGGCGCTGAAATGCTTTGCAAACTGTCTAGTGCTCTGCAGGCATGTGTTATTACTGTTATTAACTGCGTTGATAACAATAATGATGAAGGAACTGCTCCTGGGCTGGGAACCGCATTGGCTTTGCTCGGAGCCTGTGCCTGGAGGCAGATGATAATTCCCAGAAAGGCCAGAAATGGCCTTTATCCTTTCTTCATATCTCTACCCCCAGAAAGAGACCTTTTAGGAGGTAAGACCTCTCTCCTCTCCTGTCCAGAAAGAGGCCTGGGAAGTCAGAGCCAGAAGAGCAAGGAGCCCTAGGTTTGAGCCCCCAGCTGTGCCCCATGTACCCATGTACCTCATGTACCCATGCCCTCATGTACCCATGAGGTACACCGTGCAACCTCAGTCAGTCATTTGCCCTCTCTGGGCGCAGAAGCCCCACTCTGTACAACTAGGCCCCTCCAGCTCTGCCACCAGAGGCTCAGTGCACCCCACTTGCCATTACATAAGGCTTCGGGACCGAGACAGCTGACATCTGGATGAGGCACAGTGGGGGCCATCTCCTGCTGCCCAGAGCCAGTCTGAAGCAGAGATGGCCTTTGAGCCAGCAGTTGGGAATGTTCTGGCCCACCCTCTGCTGCCTGTGTGGGGAGGAGATAAAGGTTCAGGTGGGACGGGACAGGCCATCTGGTTGGTGGAACACCCAGCATTCCCTGGGCCTGAGCTCCTTCTGTCGTGGACAGACGGCCGCTGGGTGGCTGACACAGTTTCCCCTCCATTCTCCTGCCTCCCACTTCACTACAGGCCTTCCCAGCGAGGTGGAAAGAACTGGCATGACACCCTCAGTCCACCCTGGCCCTCTCCCCCTAGGCTGAATGCGGGGATGACCTCTCCAGGCTGCTTCCCTGTCTGTAGAAATGGGGTGATGATGGTCACTCACAGGGTGATTATGACAGCCAAGTGGAAAAAGCAGCTCAGACAGTATTTGCACAAGGGACTGCTCACTAAATACTAATTGTCTCCCTCCCTGCCCTGGAAATGCTTCCAGCGGCTCCCCCCTTGAACACCCAGCAGAGACCCAGCTCTGCAGCCCTCTCTCCACTCAGGCCATTACACCGTCCAGCTTCTCTCTTGCTCCTCCTCTCACGACCCTGAGCGGCTATCGTGCTATCCCACCTCTCCATCTTTGCCTGGGCTGTGCCCGCCCCCGCCCCCTGCCAGCCCACCGGGCCCTAGGTCTCTCTTGTCTTGCGTCGTTATTGATCTGTGTTCCTGTCTGCTCCCCTCACCCCAGCTGGACTGTGAGCTCCTGGAGGGCAGGGACCTCCCTTTGGGCCCTGCTGGCGTTGTACCACATCTGTCCATCAAGTAAATGAGCATGGTGTGCACAGAAAGTGTCACACGTAGTCGGTCTGTCTGCACGAGCCTCTACTGGCCCATCCAAACCAAGATCCCAACTCCCAAGATAACAGCCTTTTAATGGAGGCTGCCCTATGCCACCCAGGAGTGGCCCTTGTCTCTCTGGGACCCTGGGTGCCCAGACTTCATCACTCGGAGGTGATGACCTAACATAGACCACCCATTTTACAAAGGACAGACCGAGGCCCAGAGGGGAGAGGGCTGGCCTCAGGTCACACAGGAAATCAGAAGTAGACACCAGACCAGTTCCCAGGTCCCACCCTCCCCTCAGCTCACGGCTCTCTCAATTTACCCACCCCCCATGTTTGTGTATTCCAAGGGGCTCTGTGAGACCTACAGGAGGTGGAGGCTGCAAGATGATGGCAGAGGACCACAGACAGTGAGGTCCTGGTGCAAGGCTCTGCCGGGACCCCCAAACCTGAAGGGTTCTCACCTCCACCTCTCCCCAGAGACCCTGCCGTTTTCCTGTGGAAGATTTGGTCAACCTTGACCCATATGCCCGTGGCTCCACCACAGCTGCGGCCCTTGGGGTTAAACATTGCCCTTTGTGGGGTAATCTGGGGCTGGGGTGTGATAGCTGAAGGGGGTGACCTGGTCCATTCAACTCCTCCTCTAGTAGGAGGGTGCAGCCAGTCCCTGGGAGGGGAGATGGACGGCCCAGTGCGGCGTGGGGATGAGTGCTAGGCAGGGATAAATCTGACCCTTTGCAAAACCATAAGGACAGTGTACGAAGGGTGTGGAGATTTTCCATAAATGTAACATGTACCCACCACAGAAAATGCACAGCAAGGAGACAGCAGTAAAAAGGGGCTGGAGTTTCCAACTATGAGCTGGGATCTGCTAAGAGGAGACTCACAGTCCGAACCTACAGCAAGTAGTTCGCAGCCTATGGGGGAGCCAGGCCTGGAAACATCCCCAGGGGAAACTGCAGGGGGTGGGGCAATCCAGAGGAGAGAGAAAAAGTCCCCTTGTGGGGATCAGGGAAGGCCACCTAAGAGGGACATTTGTCCCAAGCCAAGAGGAGGAGGTTTTGGACCAGAGGAGGGAGAATGCCACTTGGGGGGTGGTAACTGGGTGAGCAAAGGTGGGAGGCTGAACACAAATTTCCAGTCAGCTGCCCGCTCGCAGGGCAGAGGCCACAGGGCAGAATCGGAGGTCAAGGGTCTGGAGCAGGCTGGGGTCTCATCCAAAGCCTGCTGAGAGGTATTTGGATTTTGGAGATGATGTCAGGGGTGTCTGGGCTGGGAGACAGTGGTTAGAGCCGTGGCGGGGGGGACCGCTGGGGCACAGGGGGAGGGAGGACCAGGGCAGGGGCGGCTGATGCCCCCCAGCACTCTTGGCCCATCTAATGCTGAGGCCTGGAGGCCCACCCTGAGGCTCATCTGAGGCTGAGCAGGCATGTGCTGCGCCTTCACCCCGTGTCCCCATATCCTGTGTCCTGTGTGGTGCCCCCTTGGCTTCCTCCTCCCTCCTCCCTACCTCCTGAGGCACAGCTACCAGCTCCCTACTGTGATGGGAGTGATTAGATTAAAAGGTGATTTGGGGTCTGATTATCTTGGGTGGAAATTGGCCCCCTATGTGTTTTTCCATCCTGCTTAGGGCTGGGGAGGTGGGGAGCGGCATCCTCATTACCAACGAGGCAGAGAAACTTCCTCAGAATACATTTGAGACCAGGGTGTGAGGGCCTGGCTTCCTGGGGTGGGCACTGGTAGGTGACAGAGAGGATAGGCTCAAGAGAGAGGGGAGAGTTCAAATCCCAGCTCTGCCCCCACCAGCCAGTGACTCTGGGCAAGCCACTTCTCCCTTAGCCTCAGTTTCCTCCTCTGTAAACTGAGGGCGGGTGTGAACTCTAATGAGATAATGGTGTGTGAAAGGTTTGACTCGATGCCCGGCCCACGGTAGGTGTCCTACAGAGGTCAGCACTGGCCACTGCCCCTGCCATCTGTGCTCTGAATCAGTGCACTGTACTCCTCACCTTGAAGAATCTGGTGACCCCACCCCCCACATGACCTCTCCAGGCCCCAGGCTCCTCATCTGTCTAATATTGCTGCTGTCAAACTGTCCCCCGCCCACCCCACACAAGCTGAGCCAGTACGCAAGAAATCTTGTCAGCAAGTTACTGTAATTACCAGGGTCCTGTCAGTGGGCCCTGGTGTTCCCAGTTAGTGCCTCTTGGGCAAGTAGATGGGCTCCAGAGTCGGCCTGGGCTGCTTGGCCTCTAGTCAGTGTCTGAGCTCATCCTGTGGTCCCCACTGTGCCCTGCCCAGAGATGAAAGAGTGTTGTCCTTCTGCCCTTAGAATGAACAAGGAGCCAGCTGACCATGTGGGTTCTGCTACACCTCACCAGGCGGCATGCCCCTTCTGGGAGCCTTCATCCCTTGGTTCACCCATGCACGGTCAGACAGACTGACCTTTACCCACCATGAAGAAACTCACTGGAGAGTGTCCATCTGTCTGCCTGTAAAGCACTTTGAGATCATGAGATCTTAGAGGGCCAGAGGCTAGAACACACATATACACACATGCGCACACATACGCCTATATACACATGGGTGCACACACATGCACACCAGCACATGCACACACACAATCTCAGGATATCGCTCAGGTCCTAGAACAGAAAAGAAGGAGTGGGTGAAACCTTTTGAAAGGTGAAAATAGATTCCTTTCTTGAGGAAAATGTTGTAAGGTAGATGTTTCTTGAGTTTGCTGACCTAACCTTCAGGTCTAAAGCAAACCAGAAAACAGAAAGCTGCTAGAGACAAGTCACCCCGAAAACAGGGAGAAGTGACCAGCAGTCTGGAAGAAAAAGAAGGAAAAAGTCTAAAATGCAGAACTGAGTTCAAGAAGCAATTCATCAGGGCCTTTTAGCATCTGGGTCGGTGTCTGTGGCCATTGGGCTCAGCCCCTGTCTGGTTCTTACTGTGCGGCCTGTGGATGGCCTGAAATGCTCCAGCCAGGCTGGGACGCTCACCTCTCTGTCGGAGAAGGAAATACATGCTGCATTGAAGAGAGCTTTCTACCCTGGGTAGTAAGGATTTATATTTAAAAAAAATACAGGTGCCCAAAAGTCCAAACTTCACTTACCTAGGTTCTTTACTAAATAGAGGGACCACTGGCAGGACGGAAGGTGCCTCCTCATGTGTTCCTTGGAGCCTTCTGCATGTGACCCCACACAGGCCATGCAGGTTAACTCTTTCTGTGAGTGACCTGTCTGTCTGTGAAAGCTCCTGGGACACAGTGATGTGTCCCCAGCACCAGCCTGAGGATAGAGGGCTGGCTTCACTGTATCTCCTCTGTCAGAACCAGGCTGCCGTAGTGACCATCCCCTCCCCAGGCTGGGTCCCAGCTGCCCTCCCTGGACTCCCCTTGTTTCCCCAGTGAGGTCACAGCCAGCTTCAGTGGGTTTGTTTGGTTTTTTTCCCCCAATTTTTCTATCATGGCAAAATACACATGACGTGAAATTTACCATTTTAACCCCTCTCAAGTATACAGGTCAGTGGCATTACATCCATTCACACTGTTGTGCACCCATTACCACCATCCATCTCCAGACCTCTTCATATTGCAAAACTGAACCTCTAGAGCCATTGAATGGGAACACCGCCCCCACCATAAGTTCCCCACTCTAGCCCCTGGCAACCACAATTCCACTGTCTCTGTCTCTGTGAATTTGAGTGCTCTATGGAGCTGCTGTACTGGAATCCACCATAGACGTCCTTCTGTGACTTGTGTATTTCACTGAGCATAATGTCCTCAAGGCTCATGCCTGTATCAGAATTTCCTTCCCTTTTAAGGCCAAATAATACTCCATTGTATGTATATAGCACACTTTTCAGCAGATTTACCTTTGCATTTAATCCTCACTCTGGTACAGAGTCCCCTGAATGAACCTTGGACAGGCTGCCCTCTGATCCTGCACGGTGGAGGGGCCTGTGCAAAGCGCAGCTGACACAGAAACCCCAAAGATGAATAAAAGTGGAGCCACTCTGACCAGAGGCCTCCCTCACCCCCCACAGCCAGCCCTCCTGCCCCTCAAAAGAATTCCAGGGCCCTTTAAACCAGTTTGAGGGGCACCTGGGTGGCTCAGTCAGTTAAGTGTCTGACTCTTGATTTCAGCTCAAGTCAGAATCTCACGGTTCGTGAAATCAAGCCCTGCACGGAGCCTTTTGGGGACGCTCTCTCTTCCTCTCTCTCTCTGCCCCCCCCCCTCAAAAATAAACAAAGAAACTTTAAAAAAAATTTTAAAGTCCAGTTTGGAAATCTTAAAATTCTACAAAAGGGGTTCTTAACCTTTCTTTCACCGAGGAGCCTGGGGAAGTCTGGTGTCCTCAGAGATGCCACCCCTAGTCGGAATAAAGCTTTAAAATGCATAAAATAAAATACATTGGATCACAAAGGAAGCCGATGATATTGAAATAATTAATAAAAAATGTGTGTGATAGAGTAACGTATGTGCTTCTTTGTCAGCACACTAATGACAAGATCCAGCGGTCAGTCTGATAGCTGCCTTACTTGTAAAATCAGGATGAGCATGAATGACTGCAACAGCTATAAAGTCGCATGACAAAGAACCTGTCATATTTGTAATACATGTAACGGCGTCGCGGGCGACTAACACTCCTGGGGTCGGTAGCCTATGTCATGGTGAAAATGCTAACTTTCAGTTAGATGGTTGTGAACACCAAGATGTCATTGTCTTCTCATGCAAGTTCACAGAGCCCTGAGTTCTTTCCCAGATCTTTGAGAGGGAGTGGACCCCATTTTAAGCAGTCCTGTCTAGTCCTGTCTAGGACAGAGTGGGGAGGTGGCTCTCTAAGAGAAGGTAGTAGGTGGTAGACGTAGCAGGGTTTGAGTCCCAGGCCCGTGACAGCTCTGTCCCAAGGGCATAGTTTGAACCCTAATCATGGGCGGCACCCCAGGACCTTGGCAGACAGAGCCAGGAGCTTTCTGGGACCCAGTTCCTTCCACTCCTCTGGGGAGGGGGCTTGGGCCCATGCAACGGTAACTTGGCTTTCGTCCCCCTCCCCAGGGACCCACGTGATGGAGGGCTCTGGACGGATGGTAGTGACCGCAGTGGGTGTGAATTCTCAGACTGGCATCATCTTTACCCTGCTGGGGGCTGGCGGTGAGGAGGAAGAGAAGAAAGACAAGAAAGGTAAGCGCAACCCCCTCACAGACCAGGAGAGGAGCTCTTCAGGTCACTTTTTTTTTTTTTTTTTTTTTTTTTTTTGTCGTTTATTCATTCACTCAACAAAATAGTTATTGAGTGACTTTTATGTCCATGCCCTGTGCCAACAGCTGTCTCCTGCATCCTTGAGGCCCTGCTTGGGCCAGGAGGGTTCTGTCTGTTCCATCTCCAGGGTCTTGTCCCAGTCTCTGTCTGTCTGGTCATGTCATGGAGTACCCTCCCGTCAGGCCAGGCCCAGGGCACTGAACACTTTGTTGAGTCTCCAGCCTTGAGCGTGACCTGGTCCCATCATCAGCCCTGATACAGAGTCGAAAGCCCCACCTGCACTCACTCCTGCCATTAGTCTCAACTCCACAGAGCAGGGCTGCAAACCCACCCAGCACTGACTCAGCCCAGATGTGGGCAGAAGAGATTCTGGGGAATGTGGCCAAACTCATGGTTTCCTCCCCTATCCCCCCAGAGCTGGCACCTTGCCTGGGTTCTAGCTCCTCTGCCACTTTGGAAACAAGATCCCTACTCCCTGGGCTCCCCCTCGGTGCAGCGAGCCGGTAGCTTGGCTACAAGTGCCTCTCAGAGCAGAGGGAGGGATGCACGGAAGACCCTAGAAGCCCAGGCCCAAATCCAAAGGCCCAGGCCTCTGGCCCTTGCACAGCCAGCTCCTTACCCAACACCTAAAGTCAGTCTCAGGAACAGACCCCTCTCACATCTTCAGTCTTTTGTCCTATCTCCTTCCCCAAGCTCCAGGGGAGGGTCCACAACACCCACACCATCTGGGGTCCAGGGGAAGAAGATAAGAATGCTCTCCTTGAATTTTAGGGACAGGCCTGCTACCTCCAGCTCTCCATGGCCGACCAGGCCCAGAGCCTGGGTCACAACCAAAGGTTGCTTGTTCCTAAGGGTAATACCTTATATTTTCTAGAAGGGTCTCCCTAAGATTATGGCAGCCCC
Source organism: Panthera onca (assembly GCF_046562875.1). NCBI lineage: Eukaryota > Metazoa > Chordata > Mammalia > Carnivora > Felidae > Panthera > Panthera onca. The sequence continues at coordinate 51,843,366 of NC_138340.1, read as the reverse complement.
AGCAACATGAATAGTGGAGCTAAGCTGTGATCTGAGAAATCCAGAGGTGGGAGAGAACCTGTCTCAGGAGACAGCTGAGGTTGAAGCTGAGGACACAGTCCTTGTCAAGAGCCCCAGAGGGTGTCAGGACAGTGTTCTCACAGTGACGTAGAAGCTGTGGCCAGCTCTGGCCCCAGGGTGCAGACGGTGGGGCAGATATAGGCAGTGGGCGGGGTATGGCAGGATGACACAGGCTTTGCCCCTTTTCTTGGCCTCCCTGGGTCCTGGGTGAGGGGCAGAAGCACCCAGAAGCTCCCACAGGCCAGACCAGTGTTCTCAAAGATTTCAGTAGGGAGATGGGCCTCTCCCGCCCGGAAGCACAGGTCAGAGCCCTTTACTGAACACACACCTATGGCCCAGTGAGATGGGGGTGTCAGTGTAGAAGGAAGAAGTGGGGTGTGGGAGGACAGGGCAGAGGAATATACAGGGCAGCCCCACCTCTCAAGCCCCTGTGAGCAGCACGGCCAGGGCTGGGCCCCCTCTGCATTCCCATTTCATCACCTCCACCAGGGTCATTGCTTAGAGCCTGCCAACCCCGGGCCCCCATTTCAGGATGAGCACAGGCGTGCAGCCGGGTGTGTGTGTGGGTGCGTGTGGGTGTGTGTGTGCGCGCGTGCGCACAGATGAGGCTGGATGTGCTTCTCCTTCATTAACGTGTCTCAAAAATCATCACACAGGTGTGAAGAAGGGGGATGGCCTTCAGCTACCAGGTACAGTAAGACACCCCTCAGGGTAGATGGGGCTTTTAGAAATAGCAGCAGCCTTCGAGCACTGAGCCCTGGCCCCAAGCCACCAGCACACAGCTGGAGGAGGCTCCCTGACCCACCAGACCCTCCACTGTGCCCCCACGCGATGCCAGCCTCACGGCAGGAACCGGCGCCTCACTCTGCCCGTTTGCCCTTCCAGACCCTCACCCCGCCAGCCCATGCACATGGCGCCACCACAGGGCCCGCAGCCCTACACACTGGCATGTAGTGCCCCGCTCACCACCCTGTGACCCCACAGCCCTGCTCTCCTGTGCACACCCCACAGAGCCTGTCCCAGCTCCCCTCACCACTCAGCATGTGCCCCCCGCCCACTAGTGTCACTTCCCTCTCCTGCCCACTCAACCCATTTCCCCACGCCTAGAAAGAACAACCAGAGTGGATTTGAGCATCTCATGTCATTTGTAATTTCTAAACTAAGGGAAACTTGCTAGTACTTTCTCTGTCTCAGGCACAACGTGTGACATGCTTGGTATCACCTATTAAATGATGGGGCATCTCGTAGGGGGGGTAACCAAGGTGATCTTTTGAGTGCTGGTTAGGAAGGAAGAGGTGGCCGCAGGCAGTGGCCTGAGTCAAGGGCTTGAATCCTGAGTCACCACCACGGCTGTTCCATGTTCCACTGGGACGCAGTGATGGCAGTCATAGCAGATACCCAATCAGAATGCCCACACTGCACCCATTACTGAAGGTTTGGAAATGACTCCTGGCCATGGGTCCCTCTGGCCCTGACGGGCAGCCAGATGCCCTCTCATAGAAGCTCCTGTGACGGGGACTTGCCCGATTGGCATGGCCAAGGGGTGCATCCTACCCAACCACATTGATCATCTGCCATGTTTTATTTCAAAGACCCTCCATGTCTGAGTTTTTTACCCTGATTTTTACGGCATCTCTATGGGAACATTTCACCCCCGCCCCCAAATTTGAGTTTCTTGATTTCCAACGGAGATTTTTTTTTTTTAAAGAATATAGTCATGTTACCTTCTGCAAGTTGGTTCATGTCTTTATTGTTGTTGCTGTTCTGCATTGTTGCTTTTCTCCATTGTGACACACTGCATTTTCCATCCCTCCCACCCCCACAGCGGCCGATGGTGCAGCAGGCTCAAATGCTGTAGATAGTGCAAATACCAGCCTAGTCAATGGTACGTCTTCGATGGCGAGCGCTCGGTCTCGGTTGGATGGGCGTCTCTCTCCCCCACCCCCAACTCTGGGCTTGCCTCTCCCTGTTCTGGACCGCACAGATCTTGGATGTGCATGGGCAGCTCTGGGACAATCGTCCTCTCACGTGGGGCAGGCGCTTAAGAGAGAAGCCACCACCGGGGAATCCGCTCCGCACCCACTTGCGGCTGCCAAAATGGCACTGGCTCCTGGTGGGCCCTCAACCCCCAGTGGAGCCCAGAAGAGGGACATAACGTTGGCTTCAGATTTGACTCCCAAGAAGCAGCATCCCACCCGGCGTGGCCCTCTCCTAAGTACATTCCTGGCCCCAGCTTGGGGAAGAAGGCCTGGGGTCAGGACCTGGGCTGAAGCTGGCATCTGGGTCCCTAGTGAAGTCTCCAGTCCTTGGCTCGAAAATTCCCTCGAGGCAGGGGGGACCCAGGCCGGGGTTCAGCCCCTTGGCCCCACCCCATAGCATGGCTGAGCCACAGATAAACATTTCTTCCTCTTCTCTTTCACGGAGTGAACGGGCAGGGGGCTCGCTTGGGCTCGGGCCTGGTTCTGTCCCTCGGACGTGGACTGGTGTTTCCTGCTGTTGCCTGTGCTGGAGCATTTGTCCTGAGTCTCTGCATTCTTATGGGCCCCTCGGGGGTGAGGGGTGGTGGGGGGGGGCTGCCACTGTACATGGGGTCTGCATTTTAACCTTGTTACCCACAGGCATGAAGGAATTGTATTCACTGGCCTCCAAGCCTTTAGAGGGTTTCTTATTTCTATACCCTCCCATCTTCAGAGTGAAGAGGCTTCCGTTTGCTCAGAAAGCTCCCCTGTCCCCAAATTAGGTAGCATGATAGTCACCCAGACTAAGAGCTGTAGGGCTTGATCATAAAACTGTTGCCCGAGAGAATCGAAGGGAAAGGAAAAGTCTTACAGCATCACTGTGTACGAGGCACTGGGCTGTGGGTTTCTCATTCATTATATCATTTACTCCTCACCACTCCTGGACGACATGGAGACCCTATCCTACCTCATACTCCCATCCCCTGCCGCAGACCTCTGGCTGAGCCACCTGCATTCAAAATGACCAATGATGGAAGCACCTAGTGGATGTCAGGGGCCAAGCAAGACACTTCGGCGAGCCGCGCCTTGCCAAGAAGGGCTAATTCGGGTGTAGGTCTATTTCAAGCATAGGAGGAGAAAGGAGAACAGCTTGGGGTGTGGGAGGTGTCATGCGTCATGGAGGAGTGGCGAGGGGTGACAGGGAGAACCGATATAGGCAAACCCGGGGGGGGGGGGTGGCGGGGGGGAGAAGGAAACGGGAGGTGGTATTCTGCTTCCCCCAGAGCAATGAGCCTCCTGGGCTCATTGAACATATAGACTACATCCAGTCTGGTCGGTCCCAAAAAAAGGCAGCTTCACTTCCAAACTGTAGCAGAAACTCGCAAGTATCCTGAGGAAAATTACAGGAAAGATGGGGAACTTGACCACCCACTGTAAACCAGGCACTTTGCAAACATTTCATGCTCGTGGCCTCATTTGGTCCTCATGATAACCCTATGATACAGAGTTTATTGTCCCCACTTTAAAGATGGGGAGACTGAGGCTCAGGGAGATCAAGACACTAGCCCAAGGTCACAGAACTAGAGAGCGGCAGGGCTGGCATTTGAACCCAGGCCTGCAGGCTCTAAAGTGTGTGCTCCTCTTCCTAATCCAGGATTTCCTGAAGGAGTATGTCTTATAAACTTCATAGGGATAGTTATCGGTCCTATCTCCAAAAAAAGGATCCTGTGGTCAAAGATGGTTAAGAACCGTGGGACAGAATTGGTCTCTTCCTCACTGCAGGACTTCTCAGAACCTTGAATAGGCTGGCATATAGTGGAAAGTTAGCCATGGAGGGCTTCCCGGGCTGATTTGGCTGCAGGACTTTTCCTGGCTGAATCTTATGAGATTGGTGTGGCTCCATAATATACTTTGGGAAATAGTACTCTACGCCGTTGCTACTCAAAATGTGGTCAGAGGACCTGAAGCCTGGACATCTCCTAGGAGCCTATTAGAAATGCAGAATCTCAGGCCCCACCCCAGACCCACTGAATGAGAATCTGCATTCTAATAAGCTCTCCAGGCTCTAGGCCAGTGTGCATTAAAGGTTGAGAAGCACTAGGCTGAGCCTTGGTCAATGAGAGAATTAACTGTTCCTTTCCCTCCCTCCTCTGAGCCAAGTCAGGATGATTTGGACATGGAAAACACACCCAGCTGGCAGTAATCCCCCTGACTCCACCCCCCCATCCCCCTCCCAACTGAAAGTGGGTGTATTCCATTAATCTTGGAGGCATTACGCTTGTTATTGTTATTTTATTATTTCTTTTACATTTATTAATATATCACTTATAATCATAATTAGTAAATAATCACTCTGGACCCCAGACATTTACAGGACACTTTGTGGTGCTTTTCATGAGCGTCATCTTGGTTCAAATGGTCACATTTCACAGAGGAAGAAACGGAGGCACAGGCGAGAGGGGACATCCCCCAGTTCACCTAGTTAGTGGTCAGTCTCCCCAAAGCTTGTTTATCAGGCCGTCTTCCCGTGAACCCTCCACACATGTGTTTTTCACACCCATGTCCCTGGCAATGCATGAAGAGAACAGACCTAGTTGTCAAAGCTGCATCTGGCATCTGATGCAGAAAGGCCTCCAAGTCTCCACCCCAGGTCCCCATCCCAGCTCCCCTGAAACACAGCCCACCCTCCAGGTTGTGTGTGGAGCCAGACCTAGCTGCCCCACCATAGTTCCCGGGATAGTCAAGCACCAGTTTGGCTGAGGAGAAGCAAGTCCCTTGCTTCTGCGAAACCAGGCCATCTGCACCAAAGCACCCCCAGAACACCTCTCCCTTCCTCGAACACATGCATTGGTGATTATTTTTCAAGCCACGTGATCACTATGGAAATAAAAGAGGAAATTGCTAGCTTGGTTAATGGGCACACACATGGGCTGTTGCATCTGATAATATGCAATGCAAATAAAGGCCCCTTTGTGTCTTCTAAAATCAAGTATCAAAGAGGAGTCCTCCAGTGCCCTTTAGCCCAGTTAGTAAAATTATTTTTGAAAATAAAAATAATTGTTGTAGTTCATTCCTGTTTGCTCTAAAAAGGCTTTTCCTGTTTTGTTTTTAATCCAGCAAAAAGAGCTTTATAATTGAGCGACAGGGCCCTTCTCTTTCAACCCCAGGGTGGGTCACTGACCCTTTGCTGTGCGAGGCAGTGGGAACAGCCCTGCATTTCCCTTGCAGAGATAGCAGGGGGCTGGGATCCAGGAAAGCCACTTCTCCCCTCGGAGTCACTTACAACATGGCATGGTGATGCTGATGACAGTTTTATGGAACCAATAAGGCAGCGTTATGATCAGGATGTTCCAGAAATGAGGGCTACCTCTGAACCTCCTTTGGCCTCAGTCTCCTCATCTGTAAAATGAGACTGATGAGAATCCTTCCTATCCCACCTGCAGGGCATTGGGAAGATTGACAGGAGATGACACTCGCAAAACTCAAAGTGCTAAATGGGCAAGTGGTTATTACTAAGGCAACCATCAGGTGCTCTGGGAGCTGAATGTTGCATCCCATTTTACAGAGGTGGAAGCTGAGACTGGGAGAGGTAAAGCTGCACAGCTAATTGGTGTCAAAACAGGGGCTTCGGGAGCCCCATCCCACCAAGGCCGCCTTGATGCCCCTCCTCTGGGCTCAGAGGGGCTGAGGGATTGCTGCTTTCTCTGAAATTGGAGGTGGAAACATAGACGCACTTTGGGGCCAGCTCTCCGTTTACCCCCTGGGACCCGGGCAGGCCATCTGCCTCTCTGAGCCTCAGTTTCTCATCCGTAAATGGGTGCACTACAGGAGTGCCCTTGTAGGGATGTGGTGAGGATTATATGAAATCACGGGAGTTATAGATGCGCCTGGCACATGGTGGGTTCTCACAGAACGTGAGCTGTGAGAATCACCTTTGCAGCAAATGGCCAAGGGTGTCTGACCTACTGAGACTCCTCCTGAGGTGGCAAGGCGCATGGGCAGAGCTCTGAGTGAGCTCAGTGGACAAGCCCAGGGGACAGGAGGAAACCCCTTTTCCTCAGTGCCAGCAGTGAGGGCAGGTATCTCAGCTGCCAACTAGTGACCACCAGTACCTGCCATGCTGCAAACCCAGCCCCCAAGCCTCTGGCTAAGACTGGGGAGGGGGCCTCCCAGGCAGCCCCGATTAGGTGATGAGCAGCCCCAGATTCGGCCCTTTCCCCAGCCCTGGCACGCAGGGCCGGGGCAGGGGTGCACCCCAGGGAACCCACCAGCCCAACTTCCCTGTCTACTGGGGCCCAAGCTGGTCAACTGCAGAATAAAGAGCACACACCTAAGTGGAGGGGAGGGGCCAGCAGTGTCCCCTTGAGAGATAGGGCACTCCCACTGGGCCCCCTGGATTCACTCAGGGCACCTCAGAGCCCACCACTGGGGAGCCCTTGCCCAGCCTTTGCATGCATTACCCTCAATAGGGCTGGGCAGGGGGTTGTCCATGCTGTGCCTTCACACTCCTCCAGGTGGAAAAAGGAGAAAGTAGAACTTTACGTACATCCCTCCTGAAGCCAGAAAGTAAGGAGCACATTGACCAAACTCCTCCCTTTTCTAGAATCTCTCTCGTCTCTCTCTCTCTCTCTCTCTCTCTCTCTCTCTCTCGCTCTTGCTCTCTCGCTCTCTCTCCCTGTCTCTCTCTCATTTCCTTTGCCTCCTCTCAGTTCACAAAAGGCACCAGCCAAATTAATCACTGGGGACCTGAGAACCCCTCTGATTCCTGCCAGCCTACTGTGGTCCCTTTTACCCTCAAAGGCTGTCATTTAATCTGTAAGATGCTCAGGGCCAAAATAATTCCCACCGAAGCTCTCTCTCCAAGCCCCTGAGAATCAAGACAGACCCTGCAGTCAATGTGGTGGCCAGGTTTGCTCTTGTCTCGGGGCGTCCCCAGCATCCCTATATGGAGGGACGGAGTCGGCTCGGCGCTTCCTCCTTCTATGACATGAATGTCCGTGGCCCTGTTGCGTCTTCGTGATGATCAACGTGTGTTGTCTGTTCTCTGTTGTCTGTTAAAATTCTTTGTCGTGTAGGTAAAATGCAGGATGGCAATGTGGACGCCAGCCAGAGCAAAGGTAACCCTTTTGTATTAACCGGCTTCTGTGGTCCCCGCAGCCCCTCCCCACCGGCTCTGAGAGCCAAGCCCGACGCAGACATGTCCGCACCTACAGGTGCCTGACGTCTTTGGGGGGCATAGCTGTGATTCATGTATTTCCAGGCCAAATGGAGACGTCACCGGTGAGGACAGGGGACACCTGTGAGCCAGCTCTTCCCCAGCCTTTGAGCTATGCTGCCCATTTAGCTGAAGACTTGTAGCTGGTTCTTTGAGATCCTTAGGGGCTAAGGGATAGGTCCCCAGGCCGACCAGTCAGTCCACCACTGAAGGAGGAGGAGGCTCGTCACCCACGGACAGGGACACTCTCTTTTATCTTTTACGCCCCCATGTCCCTTCTGTCTGGTGACTATTTAATATCCCAGCAACATATTCAAGAACCAACCGGGGAAGTCCAAGCCTACCTGCCTTGTCTGAATGTGGGGAAAGGTGAGGGGCCATTTGGGAAGGGTCTGTGGGCTTATTCAGGCCCAGAGGGGACCCCAGCCTCCTCCTGCTGGGAATCCAAGGTGGAACTGTGTCACTCCCTGGTTGCACTTGGATTCCAGCTCCAAGGCAACCACTGGCCCTGGGACCAGAGTCTCCACCTGGAAGAGGCAGACACCACATCGCAGGGTTTCTGTGCCAGCCACACAGGGGTCCAGTCAGCGGAGTGCATGAATGCCTCACCACACTCCCCTGGGCAGGCAGGGTGGGTGCCAATATCCCCACCCAGCAGGCTGACCTCGGTGCGTGCATGTCTGTGTGTGTGTGTGTGCATGTGTGTGCGTGTGTGTGCGTGTGTGTGCGTGCGTGCTCTGCCCCCTGCAGCCAAACAGCAGGACGGGGCAGCCGCCATGGAGATGCAGCCCCTCAAGAGTGCCGAGGGCGGCGATGCCGACGACAAAAAAAAGGCCAACATGCACAAGAAGGAGAAGTCTGTGCTGCAGGGAAAGCTCACCAAGCTGGCTGTGCAGATAGGCAAGGCAGGTAAGTGTGCAGCCACAGTGGATGGGGCAAGGGGGAACGTGGGGTGCACAGTGGGACCCAAAGCTGGCTCTCAAGTACTTCATCTGCAAAGTGGCGGCTTGCATGAGATGGCCCTGAGACCCACCCTTTTCTACCACAGCAACCAGCCCGAGTCCTGAGACGATAGACACTCAAGTAATAGGTTGGAGTACGGGAGGGCAGGGATGGATTAGGGCTCTATATTAGCCACCCCGGCTGCAGGGCAGAGGAAAGATAGTAGAGGTTGAGGGCAGTGACAGGAGCCCAGGGAGAAGCCTCTTGTCTGAGCCTCAGTGCAAGCTCAGCTTCCCAACTGAGCTGGTGGCTCCAGGTGACGGCTGGTGGTGGCCCCTCTGGCCCGGGAAGCTGAGCCCAGCTGTAAGGCGTGCCCCGCCCGGCTGACACGGCCCGGGCCTCTCCGCCCGCATGAGGACACAGCAAACGCCAAGGCCTCCCCACCTGGCTGTCTCTTGGCTCTAATTATAGGCACCACGGCGTGGAGAAGGGGGGCAAATTACAGGCTTGACTGTCTATATTTAAATTCGGGCCTGGTGATAGCTCCCGGCTGCTGGGAGCTTGGCTTCCCGCCCCTGCGACTGTCAGATGGGGGTAGAGCCGGCCCTGAAGTTCCACAGCTGGAGGTGGGGGCGGGCGAGCGATGGGCCCAGGGATTTCCTCCATTCTCGGCCTGGAGAAGACTCCACAAAAACAGGCAGCAGCCCTGGGGGGCAGGGAACAGAGAGATGAGGAGAAGGAGGAGGAGGAGGATAACCCCATGGCCTTCAGAGCCCTTGCTCATCTCCCTCCTTCTCCTCAGCCTTGCCGAGAATGCAGTTCAGAGTCTAGGTTCACACCCCACCTCTCCTTCTCTCTTGGGCTGAATTCCCTGAAGCACAGCCTGACGTGGCTAGGAGCAGGATTTTTAGGGGTGAGGGTGTGCTCAGGTGAAACCTCTAAAGGGTAAGAGACTTGACAGGGCCAGGGGGAAAGCCAGATACTTTCTGGAGAAATCCCAGTCTCTACCTACCTCTGCAGGGTCTGTCCCAAGTCATGCCAAGGGGACTGGGCTGTTGGACCCCCACCTCAGCCATTGGATATTGGCCATCACATTGGGGTGGGGTGCCCTCCCAGGCACTTCCTGACAAAGAGACGGTGATCACCGAAACGCGAGCTTCCTCTGGCAGCGGCCGCAGGTGTGCACAGCCTCAGGGGCACCTGCCTGGCACCAACAGCAGGTGGAGGCCGCACACACCCAAGTGGCAAGGGGATCCCAGGGGATCCGGGCAGGTAGGCACCTGCCTCTACTAATTCTGCAGCGCTTCTCTGGCCTGTGGCCTTGAACAAGTCACTTCCCCTCACTGAGCCACAGTCTCCTCATCCAAAAAAGGGCCCCCTGCTCTTTCCTCTGTCTGGAACACTCTTCCTGCAGGTCACACCATCTGCCTGATCCTTCTCATCATTCCCCATCTTCTCAAGTATCACCTCCTCCAGGAAGTCTTCCCTGGACGCCGTCGCTAAAGTAGTAACTCCCATGCCAGCCCATGTTTTGTTTTTAAGCTTTATTGAGACACAACATATATACAAAAAATTGCTCACAGGGGCGCCTGGTGGCTTAGTCAGTTGAGTGTCTGACTTCGGCTCAGGTCATGATCTCGCAGTCTGTGAGTTCAAGCCCCACATCGGGCTCTGTGCTGACAGCTCAGAGCCTGCAGCCTGCTTCGGATTCTGTGTCTCCCTCTCTCTCTGACCCTCCCCCGCTCATGCTCTGTCTCTCTCTCTCTCTGTCAAAAATAAATAAAACATTAAAAAAAAATTTTTTAAAAATTGCTCACATTTAATGTACATCTTGATGAGTTTGGACACACGCATACACCCGTGATGCCATCCCCACAAACAAGGTACGAAGCCTATCCACCACCTCTTCCTAAATGTCCTTGTGTTCTTTCATGAGTTTTCCTGTTTTCTGTTCTGGGGGTAAGAACACTTAACAGGAGACCCATCCTCTTGCCCAATTTTGAAGTGCACAATACTGTACTGGTAACCGTAGGCACTGTAGCGTAAAGCAGAGCTCTAGAACTTATATATGTTGCATAACTGAAACTCTGTACCCACTGAAAAACAACACTCCCCTTCCGCCCTCCCCACAGCCCCTGGCAATCACCCTTCTACTCTCTGCTTCCATCGGTTTGACTATTTATTTTCCTCATGTAAGTCCTTCTGTGTCTGCCTTCTCTCATTCAGCGTGATGTCTGCTAGGTCCATCCATGTTGTCGCAAATGGCAAGGTTCCCTTCTTTTTTAAGGCTGAGTCACATACCGTTGTGTGTGTGCCCCACGTTTTCTTTATCCACTTGTCTGTCGATGGACATTTGGGTCGTTTTCTCATTTTCTGCCCATGTCACTTTCCGTCTTGTCATCCTGAAGTTTTTCGTCACAGCATTATCCCTATCTGAATTATCTTGTTCATGAGCTTGTTTCCGGTCTGCCTCCCCCTCTGGAGTCTCGGCTCCCCAAGGGCAGGGACTCTGTCCTCTCTATTGCTGTGTCCCTGGTTCCTGAAGTAGGAACTACTAGGTGTCTGGGTGAATGAGTAAATACATGGTACCAACTGCACATCATTATTGTGTGAGAGTACTATGCAGGCAGTTCTAACTTACTCACATGGTCTCTCGGCACACATTTCTTGAGCCCCTGCAAGGTGTCGGGCAGGCACCGTGCTACGCACTTTATGCGCACTAATCGTATTTGATACTTATAAAATCACATGAGATAAACGTGCATCCCCGTTGCACAGAGGAGGAGACTGAGGCTCTGTGAGGATCAAGAACTTGCCTTAGGCCACAAAGTGAGTAAGTGGCAGAGCTGAGATGTGAGCTAGGGTCTGCCTGGCCCCAGAGCCCTTCTGGCCAAGGGTTTGGTCTACATCTCACTTCCCAGGCCCACACCCCCAGGAAAGCCCCTGAACAGGTCTTCCCCTACCCGTGTTACAGGACTGGTGATGTCGGCCATCACAGTGATCATCCTGGTGCTCTACTTCACCGTGGACACCTTCGTGGTCAACAAGAAGCCGTGGTTACCCGAGTGCACGCCCGTCTACGTGCAGTACTTTGTCAAGTTCTTCATCATCGGTGTGACGGTGCTGGTGGTGGCCGTGCCCGAGGGGCTCCCTCTGGCCGTCACCATCTCACTGGCCTACTCTGTGAAGGTGAGAAGGAGGGGACCAGATGGATGCAGTTGGCTGCCCCCCACCACCAGGGGCTCTGTGGGGGTGGCCCGTGGGGCAAGTGCTGGGGCTGAGAGAAGCGCTGAGAAGGAGGGAGGGGGCACGCTGGAAGGTGGGAGAGAACACGGATGCAGGAACCCAAAGCTTGCACACCCTCAGGGAGGCCCGGGGCCTGTGGCCACAACCAGAGGGCCACACCCTGGCTGCAGGGACAGCCGTCATTCACCCCAGCCAAGTGTCGCCTTGCAGAGAAGCCCCTTTGTTGCCAAATCTTCACAATTTTCCAGAGAAGCCAGAAACGTGGACTTAATATGAACTCTCTTGGTTTTTAAACGTTGACAATCAACTCAACTTAACAAAAAAAACAAAAAAGCACAAAGAGCAGACGTCACCGTGTAGGCTCAAACCCATCCCCAAACCACCAAATGTAAGTAGAAGTCTGTAGTACTTCTATGACTAATCTCAGAGGGTACTCCCTAACTTTGGGAAGAGATAAACCTAAAACCAAAAGATATCTGATGTAAGGAAGCCCCCTCCTCTCAAGGGACGGGCAGAAAATGGAAGAGGGTTTAAAAGCAGTTTAATGAGGGTGCCTATGTGGCTCAGTTAGGTGAGCATCTGACTCTTCATTTTGGCTCAGATCATGATCTCACAGTTTGTGGACATCGAGCCCTGCATCAGGCTCTGCACTGATAGTGTGGAGCCTGCTTGGGATTCCCTCTCTCTCTCTCTCTCTCTCTCTCTGCCCCTCCCCTGCTTGCTCCCACTTTCACATGTGGGCATAACAAACTTTAAAAAAAAAAAAAAAGTTTAATGAAGAGGGGTAGGCCCAAGAAGGCTGACTATGAAAACTTGCGTCTTGGGGGGTGTTCCTAGTGCCCCCCAGATGGCAGAGACCCCCGCCCCCTGCTTCCAGGCAATGACCATCCACAGAGCCTGAACACTGAGCTGAGCATCTCCACGGGCACTTTGAGCCTGGTTCACATGGCGGGCTCATTCTCTTCCCTTGGCCCCATGGTTTTCCCACCTTGCGCTCCTGGTTCCCAGGGCCCGGATGCCAGGACATCCCCGTGAGGACAGAGGCCAGGGCGTGTTTATAAACAAGGCATTCTCTCCGAGACGTTGGCAGAGCTGGTGGAGGGCACAGCGAGCGTCAGTTTCCAAGTTGGAATTTGGACCGGGCTCACCGATGTAATTTCATACAGAAAAGAGATCTCCAGGCAGGTGCCAGAAAGTGGCAGCTCTGTGTAAAGGATACAGCCCTTATCGTCTCCTTGTTTTAGGGTTCTTGAAGAAACTCCATCCCACAAACCAAAGCCCAAACAGGTCACAACACGATGCTGCTTGGGGACCTGGGGCCCAGAGATGGAGACTCCCACACACACAGCCATGAGTTGGGACCCCCATGGCCACCCAGCTGAGCTCAGGGTGTCTTTGAAAGTCACACAGGGTTAGTTTGGGGGGATTATGTACTGACATCTTTAGACCTCTGCACCATCTACAGTTTGTATCTCTGGCACCTGGTGCCTTCAGCTGTCTTAGGTGACTTGATAGACTTAGTACAGCACCCCAACCAGTCCCTTGATAAACTTGATACAGTCACTTGATAAACTTAGTACAGCACCCCAACCCAGGAGAGGCAAACTGTCCCCTCTCTGAGCCTGGCATACCCCCCTGGGAGCCGCCATCAAAACACTAGAGATGACACTTAGATCAGCGCTGGCCAATAGAGATATAATATGAGCCACGTGTGTGATTTTAAATTTCCTTGTAGTCACGTTAAAAAGAAAAAGTAAAACGAAACAAGTGACATTAATTTTAATAATATAATTTACTTTACCTAACATGTCCAAATTATTATCAATCCCACATGTAATATAAAAATCACTAGTCACATATTTTACATTTCTTTTTTCATGATAAGTCTTCAAAATCCAACATGTGTTTTACACGTACCACATGTTTCACGTCAGACCAGCCACATTTCTAGTGCTCGGTAGCCACCTATGTATTCTGAAGCCCAACAGACGAACCCTCTTCCGAGAGTGCAGGTGGTCAGAGGCCTGATGGAATGATCCAGGCTGTGAGGTTCAACAGAGCTGGGTTCCTGTCCCAACTTTAACCCTCACATTAGGTGTGTGATCCTGGTCAAATCACTCGGCCGTGACTTTTTTCAGTTGCCGAAATGGTTGACAACAATCCTTGTAGTAAAGTCAGACCAGAAAGTGAGGAGGAACTTTGCAGACTGTAAGTCTGTAAGTTGATCATCCATTAAATGTACATTAAGTGTGTTATAAGAGAAAATGGCAATAGCACAGATCTCTAACCGATACCCATTTTGCAGTGACGTGAACTAGTGTTAAAATTATTCTCCTGGCGCTTTTTTACCCTTCTTACAAAGAGCTATAATGGGCAAGAAGAAAGGAAATCAGATTCCTAGGAACAGGCTGGAACTGTGCCTGATTCCGCCTCTAGCAACTTTTCATGTCCCTCCTTGGCAGATAGGGTCCCTGTGTCGGGAGGGCCTGCACTGAGTGGCAGTTCCTGGAGAGTGACTTTATTTGCATGACTTGCTTGAGAACCTGAAAGAAGCTATAGGAGTGGAGCTGGAAAGACAGAGAGGAAGACGAATACAAGAAAATTAATAATAATACACATGGTAGGATTTCATTTTTGCTATAAATTTGAAAAGAAAAGATGTTGATACATAAACTGTGTCAGTTCTGGGTGATGGCATTATGGCTGGTTTTTCTTTTCCATATATCTATGTTGAAAAGAAATTTGTGATTTTTATTATACAAGTTATAATCTGTATTGAATACAGAAAATAGAATCTATAGAATTTTTTTTAGAATCTATAGATTTTTGGGGTGGCTCAGTCGGTTAAGTGTCTTACTTCGGCTCAGGTCATGATCTCACGGTTCGTGAGTTCGAGCTCTGCGTCGGGCTCTGTGCTGATGGCTGGGAGCCTGGAGCCTGCTTAGGATTCTGTGTCTCCCTCTGTCACTGCCCCTCCCCTGCTCTTGCTCTGTCTCTCTGTCTCTCTCTCTCAAAAATGAATAAACATTAAAAAAAATTTTTTTAAAGAAGAATCTATAGATTTTTAAAAGAAGGCAATAAAAATCTCCTATAATTCTACCACCCAGAAATAATGACATTAATATTTTGATATTTTTCCAGATATTGTTCTATGTCTATAAACACACATATCTATCCTAAATTTATTTATTTTTGGTGGAACCAAATGAAAACCAGGTGCCAGCAAAAGATGGTACATTTGAAAAAAAAAACCCATAACCAGATAAGGAATGGTTCTTTCTGTCAGGGCGTAAGAGAAAAATATTTGAGGTAACCAGAAAGGACCCAACCTTAATTTCTCATCCTTCTCCCTTATTTTTTTTTCTGTAAGGAATACAGATTATTTCCATCATTCAAATTAACAAAGTCAATTCATCAAATCTTCTAAATGGTTCAAATCAAAGTAAAGGAAAAGGCTGCACACACACGAGGAGTTCAGATGTCAACGTTTCAGTGAATGCCCTTTGCGTCTGTGGGAGGCAAAGGGGCAGATAGCAGAGGCAGAGCCTCATTTACTGCGTGTTTCCCCCATGCCCTCAGCTCTCTGGCCCCCCAGCTCCCTCTCCTTACTGCCGCCCTCTCACTCGCCCCTTTCCCCCAGAAAATGATGAAAGACAACAACCTGGTACGCCACCTGGATGCCTGCGAGACCATGGGCAATGCCACCGCCATCTGCTCAGACAAGACAGGCACACTGACCACCAATCGCATGACAGTCGTGCAGGCCTACGTGGGCGATGTCCACTACAAGGAGATCCCCGACCCCAGTTCCATCAACACCAAGACCATGGAGCTGCTCGTCAACGCCATTGCCATCAACAGCGCCTACACCACCAAGATTCTGGTGAGTGGTGCAGCCTCCTCTGGGGGAAGCAACAACGTCCGTGGGGCGAGGCGCAAGTTCTGGGCAGATGGAGCAACGTGACTCGTATTTTTGAATCCTGCTGGTGTCTTTTGGGATGGTCGTGGAGTAAGCAACTTGTTTCCGTTTGATTTAGCAATGGTGTTTATATGACAGAAAAATAGTGTGTTAATTGTGTTTTTTAGATCCCATCATTGTCCCCCTTACCAGAAAACTTCCACACTTTTTATTAGCAGGCTTTTGCTACATCACTACGGTAGGCTCCCCGTATCTGTAGTCTCAGTTACCTCCAGTCAGCCTCGGTCCCGTAGCCGATAACCCTTTGCTAACGATACGTCAGAAGGTCAGTAGCAGCCTAATGTCATGTCACATACCTGTATCATTCACCTCACTGCATCTCAGCACGTAGGCACTCCACTGTCTCACCTCACCACAAGAAGAAGGGTGAGTACAGTACAGTAAGATATCTAGAGAGAGATCCCATTCACATATACCTCCAGTATATGGTTCTAACTGTTCTATTTTATTATCAGTTATGAATCAGGTGTTATTCTCTTACTGTGTCTAATTTATGAAGTAAACTTTATCATGGATATGTGTATCGAGGAAAAAAACATAGTATACATGGGGCTTGGTACTATCCGCAGCTTTGGGCATCCCCTGGAGGTCTTGGAACGTGTCCCCCAAGAATAAGTGGGGGACTGCTGTACTCCAAAACTTAGTGGCTCAAAATCAAACTGTGTATTTAGCGCTCGATTGTGAGCTGGCAATTCAGGCTGGGCTCAGCGGGGTGGTCCTTCTGCTCTCAGCAGGACTCCCTCACACGTCTGCATCTGCGGTGGCTCAGGGGACAGCCCTGCTGATCTCGGCAGCACCGCAGGCTGGTCTAGGATGGCCTCAGCTGGGATGGTTCACCTGGGCTCTGTGCGCTCCCGCCTCCTCCGGCAGGCTGGTCTAGGTGTGTTCATGTGGTCATTTTGCCACATCCTGTTGGCCAACACAAGCCAAGAGGCCTGCCCAGACCCGGGGAACGGGGAGGCTGACTCCATCTCTTGCCAGGAGGAACTGCCAAGTCACATTGCAAAGGGCACGGATTTAGAGAGGAACTAATTGTGGCCATTTTCACAATCCACCACCGATGACGTTGTTGTTAGTAACTTCTATTAGGTAGCAGCATCACAAGCTTTGATAAGAAAAACTATCATATTCCTGTCTCAGCTAAGCTGCATAGACTCATCATGCTGTAATCCCTTTTTGGTTTAGAAGCACAGATGGCTTTTTTTTTTTTTTTTTTTTTTTGTAATTAACCAGCATTCAGATGAAGAGAAGCACAGACTTGTCCATCCGGAGGTCAGTCAGCCTCCAGATGTGTAGGGCATTTCTGCAGTGTGAGCCTCTGGGTGAGCGGCTGGGCTTTTTTGCTTACCCTCCAAATGTGCCCTAGTCCTGACCTCTCCCTTCTGCCCCTGAGCCAGCTCAAAGCATCACCATCAGGTTGGATTGTGGGAGCCGCCAGAAGCTTTATCCAAACGGGGAGGAGAGTGTGACTCAGCAGCAGCGAGGGGCTGAGGGCTGGTGGGAGAGGGGGAGGAGGCAACTTCTGCCTCTAGACACCGGCCAGTCCAGGGCTAAGCAGCCACCCACATCACCCTAGAGCTGCAGGCTGCTGGAGGCAGCACAGAGGAAAGGAGAAAGTAGGTCGGGAGGATGCAGGCAGATGGGCGATAGAGAACCCCGTGTGTGATGCCAGAAATGACCATGTTTTGTCTTCTTCCCACCCCACCCCCACCCCAACCCCAATGTGGGAATCAAGGGAGATCAGCAATGTTCTATTCTGTTTCCCAGGCCTCCCTAAAATCACTGAGATGCTGTTCATGACCTTGTCCTGGAGATGTGGCAGAGAGGGGAGCAGAGCAATTCCCAGAGCAGGCTTCGGGCGAGGGGGTGGCCGCGTGGGCAGAGCCCTGCAAGGTGGGCTTGGATGGAGATGTGTGTTATGCAATCACCATAAAAGGGAGTTCTGGGATCTGCCAGGAAGGCTGATGAAACATCTCAATTAGGCAGTGTTTCATAGCACTGGCAGCAAAGTTAAATTCTCATTTTCAATGTTGGTTGTGTCTAGGTGGCTTAAAGGACAGGGGTCAGTCAGTCTACCTGGGGAGGTGAACTGCTGAGACTAAAGAGAGTTCAGGGACCCCAGAACTGGAATCTTTGGTTTGTAATCAGGCTAAATCACTTACCTCTTACTTAGGCACCAGTGTCTCCTGATGTGCCTTGAACCCCAGCATCCTAGGACCCCTGTGCCTCTCTTTCTGGGTCTTTTCTGAAAGACCCCTGGCCACATGGTTCTCCTTGCTGGGGGCTGATGGCCACTGGTATAGAAGGGATAGCAGAGTCCCCTGGTATGACAGGGTAGTGGTTAAGGCTCATACTCTGGAGCCAGGCAGCCTGGGTTCAAATTCCTCTCCAGCTATATGAATGTCAACAAGTTACTTAACCTCTCTCTGCCTCAGTTTCTTGGGGGAAATGATAGGATTATTGTGAGGATGAAATGAGTTAGTAAGTGACAAGTGCTTAGCACAATGCCTGGCTCGTATTCAGCACTAAGTATGGTTAGTGTTGTCATTAAATTGCCCATTGAATAAAATCACCCATGGAAAGAGGATTCCGTTTGTAGCAATGCAGAGGCTAACCAATAAACAGACAGTGGAAGCATTAGGACTACAGAGGAAAGGGTCCTACCCAAAGTCACATAGCGAAGTATGGCAAAGCCAACTTATAGACACTCCAAAGCCAGCTGTTGAGTAGAGTGTCCAGACCAGGCTCTTGGTCACTGAAACCAATCCTGCAGCATCTTTAGTACAGGGTGATCTCAAAGAAGGAAGGCCCGGGGTCCAGGCAGTCATATTCAGAACCAGGGCCTGCCAGCCATGTGGGGCAAAGGGTGTCTAAGGGACTGTCCTTCTAGGCCCAGAGGAATCCTGAGAAGAGTAAGGATTTGCTCGGTCCAGAGTAGATGTCCAACCACCCTCTAAACCAGGCTGGGAAATCTAGACGTATGGGTGGATGAATATGTGGGCAGTGGATGGGTGAATGTGAATTAATAAGATGCTCAGAACAGGACTATCTCTGTGTTCTACTTTCCTGTTCTTGTGGCAGCAAGAGGTAGGGTTTGGCCCCATCTCTGCCCCATGGTCAATAGCAGTGCTCTCTGGGTCCCTCCAGCATACTGAGCTGATCTCTTCTGCAGCTGCCCTCTGCTCTCTGGTCTTCATTGATCCGGAGACCTCCCAATTAGTTAGCACCTTTCATTCTTAAAACACACACACACACACACACACACACACACACACACACACACAAACCTACTTGAGTATTTGCAAGGGTAGGTTGTGTGGGTGTCATCTACATGGGTT
Source organism: Panthera onca (assembly GCF_046562875.1). Taxonomy (NCBI): domain Eukaryota; kingdom Metazoa; phylum Chordata; class Mammalia; order Carnivora; family Felidae; genus Panthera; species Panthera onca. The sequence goes on along the minus strand of NC_138340.1, from coordinate 51,824,628 downwards.
TGCATACCTTAGAGACATACTGGTCCAGCCCCCTTACTTTATCTGAGGCCCAGAAATAGAAAGGGACTTGTGCCAAGTCACCCTGTGGAATCCAGACTTCTGGACACCCAGTCCAAGAAGTAATGAGGTTTGGCTCTGAAGTCCAACAAACCAAGGTTCAAACCTCAGCTCCAGCACTTACCACCCATGTGACCCTGAGCAAGTTACTTGACCTCTTTGAGCTTCTGTTTTCCAATCTGCAAATCTATAAAGTGAGTACATAATTAATTCTAACTGGTAACATTCACTTAGCCAGGCTTGATGCTAAGTGCATACTCCATTCTGCCTCGTATAACAACCCCATGAAGTAGGTGACATCACATCTCTAATTCATAGCTCAGACCCTGAAGCTGGGAGAAGTTAAAAATCATGCTTGGAGTTCCAGAGCAGATAAGAGGCTGAGCCAAGATTAGAACCCCGTCCAAGCTGGAGCCTGTGCAGCTCACCACCCCTTCCCACCCAACTCACGCAGCCGCACCTTTGCCTTGAGGCAGCTTCAGGGCTCCCGTGAAGATCAGATGAGAAAATATATGTGAGGCTCCCAGCACAGTGCTTGACATGTAGCAAGTGCTCAGTCCACATGTTATTACTCTCACTACTTCTGTTATTATTTCTGAGCCTATCCTCTGTCGTTTATTTTGCCAGCCATTATCTTCCTTGACCCTCCATATCCCTTCAGGGGAATAAAGGCAAATATGACCATTCCCATCTTGCAGCTAAAAACACTGAGCTGCAGAGACATCAAGTAACCTGCCCAGCATTGCTCCTGACCACCAAGTGGCAGAGTGGGGCCCAGAGAATTCTGGGGGAGTTTACCAAGTGGGCAAGGGGGCAAGGACATTGCAGACAGGGACACAGCCCTGCAAAGGCCCAGGGACCCTAAGATGCATGGCTCATTCACTTGATCTGTGGCCTGTGCATTTCTCTGGGGCTAGAATGATGATAGTTGAGGCTGGAGGGCAGGGGGCGGGGACAGCTAGGTGGCATCAGATAAGCCCTTGAAAGGATGCTGCTCGTGGTACTTAGAAAAACCACCCCAGGCAGAGGTGGAGAGTGGTGTGAGGGCCACGGCTAGTGTCAGGGAGGCCAGGAAAAGTGGTCTAGAAGGGCCCTCCCAGCGGGCCAGCTTCAACCCCATAGCCCCATCCCTGTGAGGATGGCAAAGCTTTCTTCTTTCCTGTCTTATTTCTAACCATTAGGAACTAAACTTGCCCTCTGAGAGAAGCTATGTGAATCATCCTTTAGTGAGAAATTGCTTCCCTGCCTCAGAAATCCTGGCACACCCTCAGACTTCCTTTGTTGTCTCTGACTCTTTGAACATCAGGACTTCTACTAGCTTCTTTCCATCACCCTGCAGCTTCTCAGAACCACAGCTTGGTGTTAAGAGAGAAATACCTCCTTCCTCAGACTTTGGAGGCCTTCTTGTGCTTTCTTGGGAAAACATTCTCCTTTTCCAACCGTGTGTCCTCTGTGTGCTGAAACTGCCAAGCGGACCTTAATTTTGTATTTTATGAGACCTCTTTGAAAGTAGATTGACAGTGCAGTTAACATTTGAATTATTAAGCTGAGGATGGAGACTTGTGGAGCTGAATTGTTGGAAGTTTATGGCGTATTTCTGAAAACATAAACTATTGAGACAAAAACAAATCTCCCTGGAGCCCCTGAAGTGGTTCTGGAGGAAAGAGCAAAAAGGGTTTTCCTGGCAGGATGGTTTGCCCAAATAGGTAAGCCAAACTTCACCAGATGAGAAACCCCGGGTCGTCAACATACCCCATGCTGAGATGCCCCTCACCCCAGAGAGCCCCAGTAACCCTCAAAGGCAGGAAGGAGCTGCTTCACTGTATTTCCCATAAATCTTAGAACGTGGGCACTTAGAGAGGGGGAGGGAGTGCTCCAGGAAGCAGAGAGCCAACCCTTGAACTCAGATCTCCTGGCTGCAAAGCCAGGGCTCAACTGAATGTTCCAATGAGTCTCAGAGTCCCCAAGTCAAGCCATACTCTGCGACTGGGCTCTGGCCAAGCCAGGTGTGCCAAAAGCGTGGACGACTGTGGAGGCGACTTTGCAGGGCATTAAGATGGGGAGGTGGGGTGGGCTGTGATTCTGTGAAATGGCAGGGGCCTGTATGCTGAATTTGACACCTGTTTTGGTTGTTTTCTTTTGTTTTTTTTTTTGCAAACACCATCTCTGGGAGAAGAGTTCAAAGCAAATAACTCCAAATGGGGAATTTGGATTTTTAACAGAGCTGTTAATCCCTACATCCCATGCTGTCACCCTGCGTGTGTGCATGCACACACACACACACACACACACACACAATTGCACTTGCATGCCCTATACACATACCACACACATATAACTGCACATACCACACACAACTGCACACACACCACACATACACACACAAAAAAACTACACTTGCACACCATGCACACATAGCACACACATACAACTACACACACACCACATGCATACACTGCACTTACACGCTGTGCACACCCCATACATACACGTACACCTGCACTCACACACCATGCACAAACACACACACCACACACACACACAACTGTACACACACACATACACACAATACACTGCTAAGCCTGGGAAGGTTTCCGTGTCAACCTGTCCTGGACACTCACACTGACCTGCCTTCCCAGCCTCTAGGGAAGATCCCGCAGCCCTGCGCCTCACGTTCCTCAGGAGGCCTAGCACCGAGAAGCTCCTGGGGAGGCCGGCCTTCAGACGACGATTCTGGAGGCCAGAGTTCCGCCCCCTCCGGCCTCCCATTGGCAGCACCCTACACACACAAGCATGGGATTATTCATTTATTCATTCCACAGATATTTATTGACTACCCCGAAGTGGGAGGCAAAGATAAGCAAGACAGACATGTCCCCCCGCCATCCCCTTGGACTCTAAAGCCATCAGCAGCAAGTTCCCAGTCAACTAAAGATCTCCAGGGCCAGTGGAGACGGGCGGGGCTGTGGGGAGACCATGTGCTGTGGGCTCAGAGCCAAGAACACTGGGGTCAAATCCTGGCTGGGCCGCTTCGTAGCAGTGTGACCTTGCCTCGTGTGCACAGCTGTGAAATGGGAATGCTAGTAGCTGGCCTCCCAGGGATCTGGGAAGGTACAACCAGATAGTGCGTGTGACAAGCCCATTACAGGACAGGGCAGAGTCACCATGCAAACAGTGGCTGCTGATGCTGCTGTTGAGTGGGCTGGTGGTTCGTCTGGGCCTTAGGGAGGCTCCCCACCAGTGCCTGTCCTTGAGGGGTGAGGAAGAGCGGGTTAGGCCACCAGAGGCAGCTGCTCAGCGGAAAGTCGTTCCCGAACACGCTCCAAATCATCATATTGCAGATGCTGTAGTTTACTATGCTACGGTTGTCAGGTTTTTGGGGGGGACTTTTTAGAGGCTTTTTAGTGGTTAAATACACATCACATCAAATGAATCAGATTAATTGTTTTTAAGTGCACAGTCCCACAGCGTTAAGTACATTCACACTGTTGTGCAACCATCACCACCATCCATCCCAAAACTTTTCATCTGCCCACACTGAAACTCTGTCTCCATCAAACGCTAACTCCCCATTCCCCCCACAACCAGCCCCTGGCACCCACCATCCTACTTTCTGTTTTGGTGAATCTGACTCTTCTGGGTACCTAATACAGTTGGAATTATACAGCATCTGTCCTTTTGTGACTGGCTTGTTTCACTTATAATGTCCTCGGGGTTTATCCATGTTGTCACATGTGTCAGAATTTCCTTCCACTTTACGGCTGGATAATATTCCGTTGCATGGAGAGACCCCACTTTGTTTATCGTTCATTTGTCGATAGACACTTGGATTGCTCCCGCCTCTTGGCTTTTGAGAGTAACGCTGCTATGCACGCGGACATGCAAATCTCTTTTCCGGCTCCTGCTTCCAATTCTTTTGGGTATATATCCAGAAGTGAAGTGCTGGATAGTATGGTAATTCCATCGTTTAATTTTTTGAGGATCCACTATCCTGTTTTTCTCATGGCAGCAACACCGTGTTACCTTCCCACCCACAGTACGCAGGGTTGCAGTTTCTTCACACCCTCACCAACAGTTGTTGTTTTCTGTTTTGTTTTTTTACAATAGCCACCCTAGTGAGTGTGGGGTGGTACATGCCAGCTATGCTTTTTTAATCTCATTTGTGCGGATGTTATTTGTAACTTGTAGCTCTTTAAGTCATCATTCCTTGCCCTTGCTTCTGTTCACCCCCCAGCATCCCAAAACAGGGACATGAATTGTCCTCTCAAAATTATGCCTTGTGGCTGCACCCAGCATTCCCAGAGGGCTCAGGACCACACTGGGGAATGTGCTGGATGAAGCTCTTGCCCTGGGAGCCAGGAAGCTTGGGGACAGCCCCAGGCCTGCCCCTCCGCAGGTCTGTGATCAAGAGCAAGTCACTTCCACGTGGGCCTGCTTCCTGTCTGTTAAAATGGAAACAATACTGATGCCTTAACTCCCTTATAGAATTGGAGCCCTGGAGATAAAAAAGCTCCTGGAAAGTCTACAGCAATAGCAAAATCTCTGGGTTTGTCAAGATTTAAAAAAAAAAAAAAAAGTCAAAAGAAAAAAAGGGATGGGCCTCTGCTTCTTAGTAATGCACGTGGGCGATGTCAGAGCTCAAGTTCATGGAAACAAATTGAATTACGTAGGAGGCAGCTCTGCCATTTGCAACCATGGATTGTTTGAAATCCTTTTAAAGGAAAATTAAAATATCTCACAGAGGGTAATAAAATGCCGGGTATTTTGAAGGCATAACTGCTCAGCTCTCTTGGGCAAAGAAGTAATTAGGCATTTTTATTTAAGCCCTCCGAGCCGTCATTTTCTTTCATTGGTGGAGAGGGGAGAAAAACTGTTGTGGAAAATACATAAAACTCTGGAGGTCACCAGAAGATTAATTATCAAAATGTAGAAAACATTAAAAGTAAGTAAATAAATACATCATTTTTAAAGCACAACATAATACCACGCTGCAGAGACAAAGGGAAGTGCTTCAAATTTATTTTCACAAACATCAGAAATGGGAAGCTGTACCAAAGGTTCCTTTGTTTCCAGATCAAATCCCACCAAAGAGCCCAGGAGTGGGGAGCCTTCCAAGGCCCATGGTGCTGGAGACATAGTTCTGCTTGGCGTGGGAGCAGGGAGGGCGTTCTAAGCCTTGTTCCCGCCCAGAGCCCTCAACCACCGCTGAGGACTGTGCCTCCACCTTGTTGCAGCATCCCTCACCATGATCCACTTGAAGAAAAGGGTTGCAAATGGTTGATTTTTCTCTCAGCTAGAGATCATCTGCTCTAGTCTCTCCATTTTACAGACAGAGAAACTGAGGACAAGAGCTTAAGGCTCTGTCCTTCCTATGAATCCCTAAGTCTCAAGACCACCGCATTATCAATGCCAGTGACTCCACAGCGCTTGGGTGGGCTCCCTAGGCCTGAGCCCTAACTGTGGAAGGGGGAGTTGGCCAGGGCTATGTCCCGTCGCCGTCCTGTCCCCTGCACAAGTGGTCCATGCCAGCATCTCCCAGACCCCACCTTCTCCTGTCTGTGAAGATTGTTAGAGCAATATGACAAGGGGCTGGGGCTGAGGATACAGAGTTCCTGGACAACGCTGGTTTGAGACCCATGCAAAGCCACTAATGGCGGTGGCGGGAGTGGGGGGGTGGGGTGCGGTTGGCACAGGCATTTCATAGGTAGATATTCGTCTTCTAAATCTCTCTAGGGTTTCAGTTTATCTGTGGTGCCTTTTACCACTCCCAAGCCACCTCCACCTAAGATGCTGCATAGTAATTTTATGCAAGGAAAATGAGCAGTGCATGCACGTGGGTGTGGGTGCAGGTGGATGTGAGTTCACCTCCCATTCCCTCCGGCTAATCCCACCATTAGCCCACGTGGTGGTTTCTTGTTCTTACCTATTAACCTCTCCCACCATTCTGATCTGCATGGAGCCATCCCGCCAACAATGAGTAAGTGCCCACTGTGTGCTGGGCTTTATGCTGGTCCTGAGAACCCTGCAGAGAAACGAATCTGATAACTCATTTATTCAGGGGGAGACAGACCCATGAAGCAATTGTCAAAGACACTGTGATATTTGAGCTGGCCCTTAAAAAGCAAGGAGGAGGGGTGCCTGGGTGGCTGGCTCAGTTGGTTAAGCGCCTGATGTCAGCTCAGGTCATGACCTTGAGGTTCGTGAGTTTCGAGCCCCACATCAGGTTCTGCGCTGATGGTGCGGAGCCTGCTTGGGATTCTCTCTCTCTTCCTCTCCCCCACTTGTGTTTTCTCTCTCTGTATCAAAAATAAATAAATAAATTTAAAGTAAAAAGGGAATGGAGGAGTTTGCCTTGCAGGGGAGGGGGAAGGAACAGCAGAGGCAAAGGCACAGAGGCATGAAACAGCTTGTGTTCAGCCAGCCACACAAGGAAGTGAGAGGTGCTGGGGGAGAGGTGAGTGATGATTTCACTGAGACCCCAGGGTGGGAGTTTGTGTTCATGCAGCCCAGCACCTGGCAGAGGGCCAGCACCCAGCCGGTGCTAAAGAGTGTGTGTCAGATCAGTGAGTAGAAAGAAGGAAAAGCGGAAGGGACCAGGAGAAGGGAAAAGTAAACTGTGCCTTAGTCATAGAAGGGAATCAATAGAACAGTCAAAAAAAAGAACAAATCAGAACCATAAACACAGGTGCCTCTCAAAGTGCAATTACATGAGCAAACAACTTTTAGAAGAATGTCTACAGTCTCCTTACACACACATACATGCAGTAGGTTAGGCTACATGTAATTGACCATTTTGACTTACAACATAGCAGTTTCAGGGGCGCCTGGGTGGCTCAGTCAGTTAAGCATCAGACTTCAGCTTGGGTCATGATCTCGCGGTTTGTGGGTTTGAGCCCCGCGTCGGGCTCTGTGCTAACAGCTCAGCCTGGAGCCTGCTTTGGATTCTGCGTCTCCCTCCCTCTCTGCCTCTCTCTCTCTCTCAAAACCAAATAAACATCGAAAAAATTTAAAAAAAAAAAAAAAAAAGGGACAAGCTGTTGACACACACGTAACTTGCCTGGACCTCAAGGAGATTATACTGAGTGAAAAGAAGCCAGTCTTCAAAAGTTACACATACAGTATGGTTGCATTTACAGAACAGGCTTGAAATGACAAAATGATAAAGATAGGGAACAGACTAGTGACTGCCAGGGCTGGGGGTGGGGGGGAAGGGAGGTGACTGCAGCTCTAAAAAGGGTGTCACAGGGATCAGATCCTTGTCATGAACTGTGTGTATCTTCATGTATCTTCCTGCTGGCGGTCGTGGGAATCCACACTCAATGCCGTTGCATAGAACTAAACACACACACGTGAGTGCATGTAAAACCGGTGAAGTCTGAGTGAGGTGGGTCTGATTGTATCGGTGTCAGTGTCTTGCTGTGACATTGTACTGTAGTCATACACAGGTGAGCACTAGAGGAAACTGAAGGAAGAGTGTATTTCTTATTGCATGTGAATCTAGAACTATCTCAAAATTAAAAAAAAAATTTTAATAAATAAATAAAAATAAACATTTAAAACACACACAGGGTAATAATAATGCCACATTTGACACAGAGGTTCTTTCTGGGAGGAGGGGAGGATTCTGCAGACTGGGAAGGATACACAGGGGGATTCACCTGTATCTGTCATGTTTTCCTTCTCAAAAAGGGAAAATCTGAAGCTAATATGGCCTATTTCTCAGGTTCTACAAAGCTGAATGGTGGGTACACCAGTGTTTCTTTAATTATTCTCTATCCTGCTTTTATGTTTGAAACAGTTCGTGATTTATATATTTTTTAAGTTTATTCATTTATTACTTCTGAGAGAGAGAGGGAGCACACAAGCAGGGGAGGGGCAGAGAGAGAGGGAGACACAGAATCCATAGCAGGCTGCAGGCTCTGAGCCTTTAGTGCAGAGCCTGACTTGGGACTCGAACTCTCGAATGGTAAGATCATGACCTGAGCTGAAGTAGAACACTTACTTGACTGAACCACCCAGGTGCCCCGAAAGAGTTCGTGATTTTTTTTTGAAAAATTTTTTTAATGTTTATTTATTACTGAGAGACAGAGAGACACAGAGCGTGAGCAGAGGAGCAGTAGAGAGAGGAGACACAGAATCTGAAGCAACTCCCGGCTCTGAGCTGTCAGCACAGAGCCCGACGCGGGGCTCAAACTCACAAACCGTGAGATCATGACCTGAGCCGAAGTCGGTCGCCTAACCAACTGAGCCACCCTGGTGCCCCTGAGTTCATGATTTTTAAAACACAGATCTTGCTTAACTCCTTTCATCCAGAGCCAGGATTGGGTCTTGGATGGAGAGGGCTGAGGGTGTGGGTGGTGGGAAGGGGGCACACAGGGCTCTCTGAGAAGGGGAGGGGGTGGCTCGGCCCCAGGGCCTCAGCAGCAACCCCCTGTGAGCCACCTGGGCCTCTCTCTCTGCAGCCCCCGGAGAAGGAGGGTGCCCTGCCTCGGCAGGTGGGCAACAAGACAGAGTGCGGCCTGCTGGGCTTCGTGCTGGACCTGAAGCAGGATTATGAGCCCGTGCGCACCCAGATGCCAGAGGAGAAGCTGTACAAGGTGTACACCTTCAACTCTGTGCGCAAGTCCATGAGCACAGTCATCAAGCTGCCGGACGAGAGCTTCCGCATGTACAGCAAGGGTGCTTCTGAGATCGTGCTCAAGAAGTAAGCCGCGCGTGGTCGGGGAGGGGTGTGGGGAGCCGGGGACCACCAAGTCATGAAGCACGGGCTGTCCTACAGGCTGGGCCGAAGGGCCATCTGGCACTCAGAGGTGTGGGGAGGGCCCTGCCCAATGTCCCACGGCAGGACCACCTCCAGGGTCCCTCGCCCACTGCTTTTCTCCCCGTTTCCTCTTATAAATGTCTGCAGAGAGCCCTCCCCATCCTCCTCCCTACATCACTGGATCATCAGGAAGGGCTCCCCATCATCAGTGTTAAATCTCCCTCATTTTACTTCCTTTAGCATAAAGTGATTTTCATCGTGACCTAGTCTACTCTAGCTCCACGCTGGAATCACCCCAGGGAGCTTTAAAAAAAAAAAAAAGAAAAAATAGGGCACCTGGGTTGCTTAGTCGGTTGGGTGTCTGACTTCGGCTCAGGTCATGATCTCACGGGCCGTGGGTTCGAGCCCCCCGTCAGGCTCTGTGCTGACAGCTCCAGAGCCTGGAGCCTGCTTCAGATTCTGCGTCTCCCTCTATCTCTGCCCCTCCCCCGCTCAAGCTCTGTCTCTGTCTCTCTCAAAAATAAACATTAAATAAATAAATAAATAAATAAATAAATAAATAAATAAAAAGAAAAAACATTGATTCCTGAACTCACCCCAGACAAACTGAGTTGGGGTGAACCTCTGGGGCAGGGCTCACACGCGGGTATTTATTTATTCAGTGTTTCTCCAAACCATTGTAATGTGCAAGCAAGGTCCAGAACCACTAGCATAACTAAGTTTCCTCCCCTTCGAAAATCACTTTAGTTGTGGAACAATTTTTTCAGATGAAATCTTGTGAATATAAAACAGATCAAAGTAGATGTGCTCTTGCTGAATGGACTGGGGCAAATATTATAAGAAGGCTGCCTGATTTCTTTTTGGCTGGTCTTGATTTCATCCCTCCCTGGGGCCCAGGGGCCTGGACCAGCCCTGAAGCATTATGGGAGTTGAACTGGATGGACACTAGTTGACCAACCACGGCCAGCTGAGCATCACTGGGGAGGGGGAGGTGAGCTCAAGCTGGTCAGAGGGAGGATCCTTGGGCCCTCAGCTGGACCTTACCCATCTCCCTCCCATCTGCCCCCAGGTGCTGCAAAATCCTCAACGGGGCAGGGGAGCCCCGGGTCTTCCGGCCCCGCGACCGGGATGAGATGGTGAAGAAGGTGATCGAGCCCATGGCCTGTGATGGGCTCCGCACCATCTGTGTGGCCTACCGTGACTTCCCCAGCAGCCCGGAGCCTGACTGGGACAATGAGAATGACATCCTCAACGACCTAACCTGTATCTGTGTGGTGGGCATCGAGGACCCCGTGCGGCCCGAGGTAGGCACCCTACCAGCAGGCTTGGAGAGGCTGGGAATCCAGCCTGCTGCCAACCTGACATAAGTTGCCTCACCTTTTGGAGCCTCGGTTTCCCTATAGCGTCCACAGGTTTTTTCTGCACATACTCCTAAACGTTCGGACTCATGAGACCAGCGTAGGCCACGTTTGGCATTGGTCTGCTCAGGACCCGTGGCAGCGCCCACAGCCGACTGCTGGAGATAGTCCTGGAGCCATCCACCCAAGCACCCAGAAACCTTCCCTTGCCCCCAAAGGACAAGCATGGGGGCTGCCCTGCCTTAGAAGCCTCTTGCCCCACAGGAGCCAGGATCTCCCATCTGAACAGTGAGAGAGTAGGACATTCCCAAGTGAGAGACACATAGCAGGGTTGCTGGTGGCACTGCTTAAAAGTATAAAAGCTCTGACCTGTTGACTCAGCATCTCCCAGTGGGGGTGGGGATGGCTTTTGATCTATTTGGTTTTTAGGCCGGGTGATTGATACACACAGAGCCAAATTCAAACGGTTCCACAGCACAGAAGGGGTGAAGCAGCCTCCCATGCCACCCCCAGTCCCCTGGTCTCTGCCTCACAGTTTCTTGGGTGACCTTCGCAGAGTGTCTATGCCCACAGTTTTTGGCAAGCTCTCCCAGGCCACCGTGAGGCTGGTCGGAGCGGAAGCCTCAGGCTGGACCACCTCTAGGGTCGTACAAACATTTTCAGATTTGTTGGGCAGCTGCCCCTGGAGCACAAACCCTGCCTCCCTCAGTTTTCCCATCTGTCAAGGGGACAAATCACGTTGCCTTCCTCCCTCAAGAAGCGAGACAACGGAACAGATCGAAACAGACTTGCCCGTCACCCCCCAGACAACACATAGGATGCTCCCTCGGGTACACTTTCCGAGGCTGATCGAAGCCGCTGCAGATAAAGCCATCAGAAGAGCAGCAGTCTGGGATTTGCCGGGTTATCTGGGGGTGTTTGGAGCCCTTGAAGTCACAGACAACGGGTGTCACCAGAAACAACAGATGTTTAAAAGCCTTTATTTAATGAAAACAGGAAGCGCCCATTTCCTGGCTGTTTTTCCTCAGTGAGAAAAATCTTGGATAATTTTAGCAAAGGAAGGGATTTTTTTTTTTTTTTTTTTTGAAATTTTACAGCTACTTTATCTATGTGGAAAGTCTATTTCAACCAGATTGGTGCCCTTGTGGCTTGAGTCTTCATCATCTCTGGATCCTCAGTGGCCAGAACAGTTAGATGTTCAGTAGCTATTTGCCAAACAGATGAATGAATAAATACAAGGAAATGCTGGTGCAGTTTAAGGAAGCACCCCATTGGGTTGGAGGAACCCAGAGTGGCTTCATGAGGAGAAGGCAACTCACCTGAAAGAGAAGAAACTTTTGACACACAGGTTAAGGGAGAGAGGGCGTTCCAGACAGAGGGAACAGCGTGGACAAACGCAGAGAGGTGTCCAGGAAGGGATGCTAAGTGTTTGGAGTCTAGTGAATACCCCACTTTGGAGGCTAGGAAGAGGAGCCTGGAGCGACATTGTGAAGGGTCTCATGTCCCCATCCAAATCCGTTCACCAGGTCAGGCTTTGAGGGATGTAAGCAGAGAGACTGTTCGTGATGACCCACATTTACGAAGCACCTACCCTGTGCCATGCCCCTCGGTCAGCAGTCCCTGCCCCCCAGAGCCCACAGCCTAATGAAATGCCTGGTAAAAAGGCAAGAGTAGTAGACCCAAAGCACATGAGAGCCTCAAGCCAGACCGAAGCGCAACACAGACGTCCAGGTACACGGGCCGCCGCCCAGAAAGGAGGTGGAGTATCTCAAGGAGGTCGGAGATGCCCTGGGGTGTTTCTGGAATCCCCCCACATTCTAGGCAGGTCACAGACCTCGAAGGCACCTGGCCCAGAAATCATGGTGAAGCGTCCACACTATCCCACTGCCCCAAACAAATGGCCGCCCCTCCAAGTCCCCGACACCAGCTATGCCCCACCCCCACCACATCTACATCCACACCCTCTGCACCCCTCCCCCTCTCCCAGAGCAGGAAGAACAAGCAAGGAAGACCATGGTCAGGTGTGTTGCCAGGCTCCCCACCGCCACCACCAGCATGGCTGGCTCCATGCGTGGTACTGTTTACCCCTGTCATGGCATCGTCCAGCCTCGCTGAGGGGTGTAGACTATCATCCCCATTTTACAGATGAGGATGCCAACGCTCAGGGGGAACCCCAGGGCAAAGCCCAGCCCAGCCTTTTGGTCCCTGAGCCCTCTCTCCAAGAGGGAGAGAAGCCTCCACCATACAGAGGAAAGCGCGGGGGCCATAAAAATGAGCTGCCTCTTTTTTCTCCCTGAGCCAGCTTGTTTTGGGGAGCCCCAGAGGGTGAGGATTCCATGCAGGCAGATTGCAGCTCCCGAGACAGCCTAAAAAGTATTAGTCTTTCTAAAACACAGTGCCAGTCACCTTATCACTAGTTCAGAACTTACCACGGTTCCCAGGCCTGAAGGAGCAAGCCCCTGATTCCAGCACCTTCTGACCTCGAGCCTTTCTCCAGCTTCATGGCCACCGGCTCCTGCCCCACAGCCTCAGCCCCTCCAGATCACCTGCCACACCTTCCTCCAGCACCCTTCCCACCTTCTGTGCTAGTGTCTCTCATGGGACAGAACCCTGTGGCCTGGGCCACAATGAAGTGGTCACCTGTGTAGCCCCAGCCAGGGCACAGTGCCAGGCACCAGAGCCTCAGTTAGTGTTAGCTGAACAGAAGCAACTCGAACGTCCCCTCCTCCAGGAAGCTTTCTCGGATTTCTCCTCTGCATCTACTTCCTTCTGAAGTACTGGCACCCTTCTCCTTGCTCCCAGAGCCCGTTGTACGGAGATCTTTACCAAAGACCCTGCCTCCTACAAGGGTACAGCTCTGACCCAGAGCAACTGCTTTCTCATCTGAAAAAAAGAACGATTCTGTGAAAGGATATGATAGACTTGTTCCACTGTGGAGCGTTCAGCCTGGGAGGGAGTGAGCACCCTGTCACCAGAGACCTACAAGGAGAAGCTGGCTGGCCATCTGTTGGGATGCCTAGCAGGAGAGCTAGGCAACAAGGAGAGAGTCAGAGTCATGACCTGAAGTCCCTTCCAACTCCAAGACTTCAAGCGTCTTTAAACCAAACAAAACCTAAACTATTCCTTTGAGGGCAGGAGCCAGATCAGGTGGATGTCCCCGAAAGAGCAGTGGCTCTTTCTGTTCCTCTGAACAGGAGACAGCAGGGGGCTGCAGCCCGGGTTACAGCCATTTTGAGGACATCGATCAATTATGTAAGCAGGATGTTGGAGACTCCACATCCCCACTCCCTCTGGCTCTGTAAAAAGAGGTCACGGTTGCCTATGTGAGCAGCAGCTATGGCACGAGGCAGAGGCCTTGCTCATGTGCCCCCTGCCCAGCCCCAAGTGGGCTCTTCCTCAGGCCCTGGAAATGCAGCCAGAGGAGACCCGTGGTCAGCTTACCCTACTCCAGCCCTTGTGACAGGGAGATCACTACCTCTCACCACAGACCTGGTCTCTTATACGATTCTGGTAGCTGGAGGGTGCATTCTCCTGACCTTGGCCGGGACCCTGCCTCTTCATGATGTTCGTTCCCTGCTCTACCACAAGATGGCCATGCTCAGGAGTCTTGATTTTCTCTATAAGCAGCTGGGAGGGAGTGACACCCCAGGCTGAACTCTAGGCAGGTCATTGGAGGTCAGGTAGGGGAGCGACGGAAGACAGGCGAAGCCAGAGGCAGGGAGACTGGGGAGGGGCTGGGCAGTGGCCCCCACTTGGAATGGTGGCGCTCTGTGCTGAGGGAATAGCAGATGCTGTGGACGGGGGTGGACAGAGGCTAGATATTTTCAAGATCAATCCTTGTTTCTAAAATTCCTGAGGGCGGGAAGGGGACCAGCAGGCAGGAGCTGTCCACAGTCAGGTTTTGAAACAATGTTCTGGCTCTTTGTATTAGTTGCCATGATGCAATAGCACAGACTGGGTGGCTCAGACAACAGAACTGGATTCTCTCACGGTTCTGGAGGCTGGAAGTCCAAGATCAAGTGTTGGCAGGGTTGATCTCTTCTGAGGGCCATGAGGGAGAATCTGCTTCATGCCTCCCCCAGCCCCAGCTCGTGGGGGTTTGCTGGCAATCTTTACTGGTCCTTGGCAGCAACACCCCAATCTCTGCCTTTCTCTTTATATGACATTCTCTGCGTGTGTGTCTGGGTCCAAATTTCCCCTCTTCATAAAAACTCCAGTCACACTGACTGAGGGCCACCCTACCGGCCTCAACTTAATTACCTCTATAAACACCCAATCTCCAAGTAAGGTCATATTCACAGGCACTGGGGGTTAAGACTTTAACATATCTTTTTTTTCTTAATGTTTATTTATTTTTGAGAGAGAGGGAGAGAGAGAGAGAGAGAGAGAGAGAGAGAGGAGCGGGGAGGGGCAGAGAGAGAGGGAGACACAGAATCCGAAGCAGGCTCCAGGCTCTGAGCTGTCAGCACAGAGCCTGACACGGGGCTCAAACCCATGGGCTGTGAGATCATGACCTGAGCCGAAGTGGGACACTTAACCGACTGAGCCACCCAGGTGCCCCAAGACTTTAACATATCTTTTTGGAGCAGCCACAGTAATCAAATAATCACCAGACCCTCTCAGCAGCGACTTTGCAGAGCGGGGATGGGAGTGACCTCCCAGACACTATGGGTACGAGATGAGGGGGAGACAGACTCCCTGAATCCAAGCCTGAGATTCTAAAGTGCTTTGGTCTTTTGATACAACCGGACTTTCTGCCCTTGACGTGTCCTCTTCCACTCAGAGACTTTGTGCAGCAAATAGCAAATATTACCTTATTATTTTATCATTTGTCACTGCCCATGGGTAAGAATCACTTGTTCAGTTGATCTGTGTTGTGTGTAAAGGGCTGTGGCAGCTCCAGGCTGGTTTCTGCATCCTAATTGCTGGGCAGATAAATCCACAACTCTGTACAGGGGCAGGGACTGGGGGGATGGGGAGAGAGGGGAGGGTGCTGCCACCTGCTGATTGGCTGGGTCTACTCTGGCCTGATTGGCCCAGACATCAGTCTATCATTGCAGTCAGGGCAGGAGGCAGTCCTTACTCTCTCTGGGGAATGTCCTGTTTTACAGGAAGCATAATCATTTGTATGTATCCTAAGCCAGTGTCACATTCTGTAAATAAAATGCTCCCAAGTGCAGTATCCCCCCAACCCCCCCCCCCAAAAAAAATCTAAAAATACACAAACATACTTGTCACTGAATTTGCAGGAACTGTGCATGTGGATAAAGCTGTGCATGCGGATAAAGCACATTCTCATGCAATAGTAGAGTATTCTACTCCCGCCTGGGGCCAGATCTGAGAGGGTGTTATTGGGGTCTTTCTCAAATTCCTTGCCCAAGTCAGGATAGCCAGTGGTTTCATCTCAGGACAGACTATCATGGTGACAGGTGGTAGCTGCCTGAGGCTCTACTGAGAATTCTGAGACCACATCAGGGTTTAATCACAAGATTCTGTGATCAATTAACAATGCCTGCCATGGGCACAGGAAAGGAGGAGATGGCCCATATTCCATGCATGCTATCGGTATCTCATGGTCATCCAGGCTCCTTATGATAGGGCTGCCTGTGAGCAGGGCTCACTCTGGAATCCACGGGGCAGTGAGGGCCTGCCCCAGGTGGTGCTCATTCCCATGGCTCCTGCCCTCCTGCCAGGTCCCAGAAGCCATCCGCAAGTGCCAGCGAGCGGGCATCACAGTCCGCATGGTCACCGGTGACAATATCAACACAGCCCGGGCCATCGCCATCAAGTGTGGCATCATCCATCCTGGGGAGGACTTTCTGTGCCTGGAGGGCAAGGAGTTTAACCGGAGGATCCGCAACGAGAAGGGGGAGGTACGTACCCAGCACAAAGAGTCCACAGAGGGATGAGCTAGGATGGGAGACTGGGAGGCATGGGGGCTGCGTGACTGTGCAGAAGCCAGCCAGCGTGCCACTAAGAGCCCAGTGACTTTGGGTGAGTCCCCTCCCTTGTCTAGGCCTCAGCTTCTCTCTCAGACCCCCCATCCCTCTCCAGATTGAACAAGAGCGAATTGATAAGATCTGGCCAAAGCTACGGGTGCTGGCTCGCTCCTCCCCCACGGACAAGCATACCCTCGTCAAAGGTAAGACTTGGGGGAGGCAGTTCTGAGGACAGAACCCCCTCTTCTCCTGGTGCCTGCAGCTTCTTTCCAGGACAGAGGGGCTTTTGCATGGGGCCCCCCACACCCGGCAAAACCCTTGTCTCTCCCCATTGCAGCCCTGGGAGGCCCTCTAAGGGCCACAGTGAGATGGGGAGGTTGTGAATCTTCTCTCTGGGTGCCACTCTTCTAGGAAGCAATGAGACTGGGCATGTGTAGGTCCAAACCTCTTGGCCTGAGGGCCAAGGGGGGCCCAGAGATGTGTTGTATTTGGCTGGTACAGTGCCTTTGTTTATGTTGAATTTGGATGGCTTTATACAAACTCTCCTCTCACTTTTTTTTAAAAGAGCCCTTTTTTTGAGGGGGGGGAGCACAAGTGAGCAAGAGGCAGAGAGAGGGAGGGAGAGAGAGAAAGAGAGAGAGAGAAGCAGGGCTTACCCAAAGTGGGGCTTGTGGGTTTGTTTGTTTTTTTTTACCATAAGTGGGGCTCATTCTCACCCAATGCAGGGCTCGAAATCACAAACTATGAGATCATGACCTGAACTGAAGTCAGATGCTTAACTGTCTGAGCTACCCAGGCACCCTCCCCTCACATTTGAAGCAGTCCTCACCACTCCTTGTCATCTGACATTCAGCGCACTTCACTTATTTGTGTTCTCAGTCTGGCCCCAGAGTTGTGAGTTTGAGACCCTTGGTCTGCCTGCTCTCTGAGGACCCCAACCAACAACTGTAACCAGGACCCCAGGGGTGGTTTATCCCGGGAATAGCAACC
The DNA here is from genome assembly GCF_046562875.1 of Panthera onca. Lineage (NCBI taxonomy): Eukaryota > Metazoa > Chordata > Mammalia > Carnivora > Felidae > Panthera > Panthera onca. Next base: position 51,807,523 of record NC_138340.1, on the reverse strand, counting down.
TGAGAAATGAGGCCAAAAGCTAACATCTTTCTCCTTCCTTGTCTCCTTCTGGATACAGGGCATACAATTTGCTGAGCTCATGCAGGTGGCCAGGTTCTGGGCACTTTTACAGTCATGCCTTCCTGGCTTCCCATCCTGGCTCTGCCACTGACCTGTTCTATAGCCTTGGGCAAGTCCCTCCTCTTCTGGGACTCAATTTTCCCATCTTTAAAATGGCCATAGAAGGGCAGATTTCTGGCTGAGGTCATCCCTAGGGCATCTCAGATTCTCCTCCCAAAATACTACCCAAGGACATTAATGGAGGCAGATGTGGCCCAGGGACAGAAACATAGAACCTCAGAACCACAGATACCAGAGCAGGAGGCCCCTCACCCCATCCCCATTTATTTTTCAATCACTCCTTCATTTACTTATTCATTCTCTTGATAAATGTTTATTGAGGATCTACTAAGTGCAAGGTCCTGCTCTTGGCAGACATGGTCCTTCCCTTTTGGAATTCACGGTCCAGATTCCATCCAGCAGACATTAAATAGCTTTCCTCCCATAGACCTGGAGGCTGCATTGGTGGAAGAGAAGGGTGGGACTGTCTGTTGGCCTCTCACTCAGGCTGGGGATGGGTGTCCCCTAACAGGCCGTCAAGGTGGGTTGAGACTCCAGGAGAAAGGGCCTGTGTTTCAGGCAGGGAAGAGGACTGCACTGTGAAAGCCCAGAAGATTTCCAGACACTTTGAAGGAGTGGAAAGAAGCTGACCTGACCAGGCAGGGACCTCAAGAGAGAGAGAGGAGCCAGTGAAGGGGGTGCCGGTGTCAGATCGCGTAGGGCCTTGAACACCAGGCTGCTGACCTGAGCTGTTAGCCCAGGGTTGGGAGCCTTTGGGAGGGCCTTGAGGGGAAAGCATTGTTTTAGAAAGTTCACTCCCCGCTTGTGGGGAGAATAGCCTGGAAGCAGAGGGACCACCGAAGCTGTCCATCTGTGAGAGGTGATGCCAGGACCAGGGTGGTGACAGCACAGGTGGAGCTGGAAGGCAACGGGTCAGAGACCTGCTTGGGTGGCAGAAGGATATGGGCCCAGCAGCTGTTCGGATGTAGTGGAGGTCTGACAGAGGGGAGGGGTCCCATATTCCCTCTGTCTGTACCTGTTTGAGAGCCGGCAATGTGTCAGCATGGCCCCTGGGTTTTGGATGGGCAGCTGGATGTGAGGAGTCACAAGGGACACGTTTGAGAGCAGAGTGTCATGTGCAGTTTAGGGCTGGCTGAGCTGGAGGCCCTGTGACATCCAAGTGGGGCGTCCAGAAGACAGCTGGCCATCCATGCAGTCAGGACTCAGGAGAAACATTAAGGCACAGGTGGAGCGTGCCAAGTGGGGAGAGCCAACTGAACCCAGGAATCTCCCATGTGAGCGATGGGCAGAGGCCGAGAGACCGAGAAGAGGCCGCCAGAGTGGTAGGAGGACAGCCAGGAGCGGTGGGGTCTAGGAAGACAAGGAAGGGAGCCTGCTGAGGAGGAAGGTACAGTCCATGGCATGAATGGCACTGAGAGGTCCAGAGAGACAGAACAGGGGTGTGGCCACAGGAGATGGCCACAGGAAGGCCCTTTGTGACCACACACGGTGGGGACATGTTAGTGGGGTGGTGGGGCCATGCCAGCGCTAGAGGTGGAGGAATGGGGTGTGAGAGGAGGTGTCCTCCCAGCTCCCCCTCTATTGGGACCAGTGGGAGGGCTGGGGCAAAGCTGGTACCAGCCTGAGGGGCCACAGAGGAAAACTTGGCCCCCTTCCTGCTCTAGAGGAGCACGTAGGCAGGCTGAGGGAACCAACGGGAACAAAGTCCTCAAATGCCCAGTAGACAGAGACTGGAGGCCGAGTCTTGGGGGGCGACTCAGGGACAGCCACCAGCTGGGGGGAGCAGCCCAGGATGACTCCCGGAGCACGTGGCCTTGGAGCTGGGCCTTGAAGAGGGTGGAACTTGGATATTTGCAAAGAGCTGGGGGAGTGTTGGGAGGCTACGAAGTCTCCCAAGTCAAGAATCCATTCCCTCATTCCATAGGCTGCTGCTGTTTGCCAGGCACAGGAAGGGGGAGACACATATGGGAGCTACAGTGATCTGATTAGGGCAGGCGAGGGTCCTCAGGGAGTCACAAAGGTTTCCCGGGGGAAGTGGCTTCTGAGCTGAGACCACAGGTGGGTGACAGCACAGCTGCTGAGGGAACAGCCCATGTAGACAGGGGCAAGGAAGCCAGCTTTGCAGACCGAGAGCCATTCCTATGGCTGGAGCACAGATTGGGGGCGGCCTGAGGCGAGAGAAGAGGAGATTGGAGAAGGGGGCGAGGCCTGACCACAGGGAACTTCAAATTTTCAGAGGGAGCTAAGAACATGGATGTCACCCCGAGGCCAGGGTGGGCAGTGAGAGAATGACTCTCAGTTGGAGGGAGGGGACAGGTCTGTCCCAGGGCTTAGAGAGAGCCCCTGGCACTGCTGTGCAGATTGGAGGGGCAGCCTGGGGTCAGGGAGAGGGCAGGGGGATGCTGGTGGCAGAGGGAACAGGGCAGAGAGAAGTGGAATAGTTCACCTGGGATCTCGGAGCACAATCTGCAAGCCTTGGCCATGGATGTGAGGTGCGGGACGAGAGAGAGACATGTCAAGAGTGACATTCAAATTTCTGTCCTGTCCGTGGACATGTCCTCTCAAACTCCACGTGGACCCCATGATGACATCTTTCACCCATTCTTCTCCACTGGCCCCAGCTCAGTGACGGAGCCACGTGTCACCTATTTATTCTCTTTCTGAATATTTTATATTTTATTGAGGGTGAATGTCTGGAGAGAGGTCAAGGCCAGAATGGTGGGTCAGGGGTCATCAGCAAATGGCCCAGCCCAGGCCTCCTCAGTAAGTGAGTGACTGGATGGCCCAGGGAGAAGGTGGTAGGACCCCAGCCTCTGGAGAACAGAGGAGCTCCTGGAACACAGGCAGACGGGGAGATGTTCTGGCTGGAGTGGCCACCGAGCCAAGGGCTGCAGAGAGTGCAGAGTGTGCTGGAAAGGCAGTGAGGGCCCAGACCGCAGAGGGCCGCAAGCCCGCAGGGGGCTAAGGTGCCCGACATGCCCTGCAGGTGCTGGCAGCTGTGGGCAAGCCTGGAGCTGGGAAGAGCCAGGATGGGGGGCAGGGAGGGGCATGGCTGGGGCCAAAGAGGAAGCTGTGCCCAGCCCAGGGCCCTCCCAACAATCAGGCTGGTCCTGGCTGCCCTGGCCCCGTGGAGCGTCTATCCCAGGGCCCAGATTACACTCCTGCCCCACCCCACAGGTATCATCGACAGCACACACACGGAGCAGCGACAGGTGGTGGCCGTGACAGGGGATGGCACCAACGACGGGCCTGCGCTCAAGAAGGCTGACGTGGGCTTCGCCATGGTAGGGGCAGCTCACAGCGGGCCCAGGGTGGTGCCTGGTAGGAGCTCATAGGCAGGGGGTGTGGGCAGCACGGCCTCCAGCTGACTGTGCGGGACCCCCAGTTCACACTCAGCTCACCCACCATGCACCTCATGTGCCCAGTGCTCTCAGGGCTGTCTGGCCCCCCCACCACGGTCTTCCTGGAAGGGTAGAGGGAGGCTCCCTGCAATGGGTGTGGATGGGGAGGCGTTGGTGGTGGGGATGGGCCAGGGAGAGGCTTCCTGAAGGCAGAGAGCTGGCCTCAGGGGGCTGGGTCTGTGAGAAGTACAGGCACACACACCCCACGTGGTCCCGGCCATGCAGTTGGGAGTATGCATGTGAGGGATGTTGTAGGACTGAGGATGTGTAGGGGAGGAGGATGGTGCTGCTTGAACTGCTCACCATCCCCCCAGCTGCCCCACCCAGGCTCCTGTCCGTGTCCCCACAGGGCATCGCAGGCACGGATGTGGCCAAGGAGGCCTCGGACATCATCCTGACAGATGACAACTTCAGCAGCATCGTCAAGGCAGTGATGTGGGGCCGCAACGTCTATGATAGCATCTCCAAATTCCTGCAATTCCAACTAACAGTCAACGTAGTGGCTGTGATTGTGGCCTTCACAGGCGCCTGCATCACGCAGGTGGGTCCTCCAGGGGGGCGGGCAGGGCGGGGCATGCCAAAGCCTGGGGGAGCCCCTGCCAAGGGCCAGGAGCTGCATCGCAGACCTCAGGTGCAGGCACCAGCCCGAGGAAATGAGGCTCAGCAAGGTCGGGGGCTGGCCCAAGGTCATCTGGCAAATGAGAGATGTCAAGCCTCACCCCCATGACGACCCAAGCCAGGCACAGGCCCAGTCCTTGCTCCAGGAGGCAGTAGAGATCATCCCTGAAGGAAGGCAGAGCCCCCAAAGGGCCAGAGGGAAGCAGGGCGGGGCAGGACCCAAGGGGTATCGGCAACCGGCTGGAGACAAGGAACCGGCAGGGTCCTGGGGGCCTCAGTTCTGGCAGGAGTGTGACAGGAGAGGCCTGTTTGCCTGGGGCCCTGAGGACAGGTGGGTGCTCTTGGTCATGGAGAGGCAGCTGTCCATCAGGATCACTATCTGGGTCAGGGGCAGCCCCATCCCCTGAGCTTCGGGGAAGCCAGCCAGCAGGCCTGCATGTCTACAGCCTCACTGTTTCCTCCCCCAGCCCCATGAGGTGGGAACTGTGATGATGCCCATTTTACAGAGGCAGAAACTGAGGCTCAGAGGATGGACCAGTCAGGAACCTGCCATTGTTCCCACAGCCTCCTTCCTTCCCCTAGGGACTGACCAGCCTGGCCTGGGGAGGAGAGGGCTGGTATTCGAAGGCCTTCTGCCAATCACATGGGCAGACAAGCTCCTGCCCACAGACAGGAGCCCCCAGAGGTCCGGAAGGTAGCACTGCCCTGAAGAGCTTGTGGCTTCAGGAATGCTGCTCCCCTCTGTTGCATTCTGAGCCCCTGGGGCTGCATGTGGCAGCACCCAGTACCCTATCCTGAGAATGTGAGCTGGGAGGTGGCTGGTGGGTCCCTTCTGCCCAAAGGGCCCTCTCCTGCTCTGTGGGCGAGAGACTCCCTCTAGTGGTGGCTTAGGGAACACTCCCGCAGCACAGCAGCTCCTGCAAGGCTTCTTGGAGACCCACTGACACCAGCTGGGGAAACAGGTTCAGGGTGGACTATCCGTTTGCCTGAGGTCTTAGACTAAGTTGGCAGCAGGGCCACGTAGGCCTTGGTGGAGATGTGGGGGGGCCCTGACCCTGAAGCACTTGTAAACAGAGAAGGCTAGTGAGCAGGAAGAAGCCACAGGGCCTGGGGAACTTGGCTGGGCCAGGGCAGAGGTGGGAGAGGTGGCTTGGAGGAAGGGCTATGATGAGTATCTAGGAGAAGTGAGTGAGTGTATGGGGTGCAGGCAGAGTGGGCCTTGGGGGATGCACTGAGAAATGACAGGGGCATGACGAACAGCTCAGTTTAGGCTATTAGGTTTACAGAATCTGTGGGCTTCCTGAATGGAGGTGTTCCCCCAGTAGATGAGGCTCATACCAGAGGGGGAAGTCTGGGGTGGAGAGTGGGGAGAGGTGGGCACCAAAATGAAAGCCAGGGGGACAGGTGTGGAGAGGAGAGCAGGGCTGAAGAAGAGGCCATGGGAGACACGGATTTAAAAGGCAGGGAAAGGGGCACCTGGGTGGCTTGGTTGGTTAAGCATCCGACTTCAGCTCAGGTCGTGATCTCACAGCTCATGAGTTTGAGCCCCAAATTGGGGCTATCACGGAGAACCCTGCTTCAGATCCTCTGTCTCCCTTGCTCTCTGCCCCTCCCCTACCTGTGTGTGTGTGTGCACGTGCTCTCTCTCTCTCTCTCCCCTCTCTCTCTCTCTCTCAAAAATAAACAAATATTTAAAAAATAAGAAAATAAAAGGCAGGGGAAGAAGAGCCTGAAGGAGATGGAGAAGGAACACAGAGAGGAAGAGGAGGGCCAGACGAGTGGGGTCGGGCTCCAGGAGGAGGCAGTGGCCAAACCAGGAGATGAGGCTGCAAAATGTGTCTCTAGATTGGTGACAAGGAGACCTTGGCTGGTGACCTTGGAGAAGGGGATTTGGGGAGCACAGAGAGGCCAAAGTCTGGCTCCTAAAGACATGTCAGCCGGGTGTGCGAGGGAGGAGGGGACAGTCGATCGGCTCCTCCAGGCAGTGCACCCCGCGCAATATGATTGTGCACAGAGTGGTACCACTATAGGACCCCAGTCTCAGCCAGAGAGAGGCGTGCAAGGATCCACACCAGAATGTGGATGGCGGCAGCCTGTAAGTGACAAGACCACTGATGAGTTTTAGCTTCTTCTGTTATTCCTTACTTGCCCAAATGTTCCACCACCAAATGTGTTATTTCTGGAATCACAGAGGCACACAATAATTGCTTAAAGTGGGATGATGAGGTAAAAAGGAACTGGGTGGTAGTGAAGAGAGGACAGGGGTCATGGGCACTGGTTGTGGGATAGCAGAGACCAGAGCCATTGACAGCTGAGCGGAAAGCAGCAATGGGGAGGGCAGAGGGAGGGTGAGGACATGGGATTTGTGCCGGAGACGGGATCTTGGCCTTAGCCAGGAAAGATGTGTCCACAGGGAGTGAAGGGAAGGAAGGCAGATGGTGGGGGTGTAGGTAGGTTTCCCAGAAGGCAGAGAGCTGCTCACCATTGTGCCCAGAGGACTCTATTTTCTCTTTGGAAGAGAACACAGGTACGCAGGTCTAGGCTGTTCTCCGGGGAAGGGAAAGCCTATCAAACCTGCTGGGTGCCTGCTTAGGAGCCCAGCGGGCAGGCCAGCCTAGGGCAGACCCACTGGGCAGAGCTGACTCAAGATGCCACCAAGACGCTGCTGAGACCCATACCCGGCACTTCGTAGCGGCAGGTGGGGCTGACCTCCCCCGTGACAGCCTTCCCCACCACTGCCATCTCCAGGACTCCCCTCTGAAGGCCGTGCAGATGCTCTGGGTAAACCTCATCATGGACACGTTCGCCTCGCTGGCCCTGGCCACTGAGCCGCCCACCGAGACCCTGCTTCTGAGGAAGCCATACGGCCGTAACAAGCCCCTCATCTCTCGGACCATGATGAAGAACATCCTGGGCCATGCCGTCTACCAGCTCACCCTCATCTTCACCCTGCTTTTTGTTGGTGAGTCCCCCACCGGCCCACCTGGGACACGGTGGCCCAGACACAGCATTCTGGATTCACATCTGCCTTCTCATTTGCCAGGGAGGTAACAGAGGCCCAGGGAGGTGAAGTTAGTTGCTCAAGGTCACAGAGCAATTCCTGGGCAGAGCCAGGCCCCGTCTCAGGTCTGGCCCACCCCAAAGCCAGGGCTTTGCCACTGATGACGGCTCCAGAAACTGAATACACACCGTGCAAGGCGGCACCCAAGTGCTGATTTATGCTCCTCTCACCTGCCCCATAGGAGCCCAGGGCTCTGGCCTCTCCTCTGACCCATCCCTGCACCTTATCCTCGCCCCTGAAGGCATCCTCACTGAGACTTCCCTGGGGAGGTGCCGCATGCCTGCCTAGCCACCAGCTATTTCCACAGCATTCTCATCTAGGCTGCTTCATTTAGGTTTTCCAGCCACTCAGTGGGGCCGGCACCTGTGCCACCACCATACATTACAGTGAGTGCCCTGAGGCACACAAAGGTGAGGTAACTTTGCCTGGGGGACGCAGCCCAACTCAGAAGCCTGGGTAAAGACCAGGCCTCGTTTCCTTGGGTGCTTCAGAGATGATGCGGGCCAAGCCTACCCCTGGGTCACAGAAAGGCCCGGAGTGGGGAAGGGGCTGGTCCACAGTCACACAGGGAGTGGGGGCCAGCTGGGAGTCCCCAGCCGGGGCAGGGCCCCTCCACGTGAGGAGCTGGGCTTTCCATGCCCATAATGAGCACTTACCTGCTAAGTCCAGGGCACAGGTGTGGGTAGTGCATGGACCCTACTCCTCAAGGGGAAGTCCTCTTGTGTAAATTTTGAAAGCAATGTGTTGGCAGGACTATCGTAAAGGTTATGTGTAGAGTCTTTGAAGAAGCCACATGAATGAAAAACTAAGAGAGAAGGTTGCCAGGTGGGGGAGGGGAGAAGAGGGCAGGTTCCGGGTCTAATTGCTGGCTTCCCCCACTTGAGCACCTACCCTCAGTGGTCTTGGATTCAGCTCAACACCTCACACTCTGAAAATTCCACAAGCTCTCCCAGCACCTGCTTACGCAGCTTTGCAAAGGGATATAGAATGACATCAGGCCTGCCACCTGTGGCTGTCCACACAGCAGCCGGGGGGGGGGGGGGGGGGGGGTTGACTCTCCCCCATCACGTGACAGCTCAGGTACAAGAGAAGGAGGCCACATAGGCAGAGCCGGCCTGGCCTAGGAGTCCCAACCTCCAGGTAGCACTCGATGTTTCCTGTAAGAGCCCCAGGGGTCTCCAGAGGCCTCAGCAAGGGACACATTCAGTTACAAGAAGTAGCCCTTTCAGGGGAGCCCAAGGCCACAGGCTCCACCAGGGATTCCTGGTTCACGCCCAGTCCTCCCAGTCCCCGATGAGTTTGCCAGCTGGAGGTCACTTTCTATAAGCAGTGTCAGTTCACAACACAGCTGGCATTCCACCTTTATCAGATCTCCACAGAAAAGCGAAGTAAAGTTCACCCAAGGTCTTTCCCCCTAGAGAAGAAAGGGTTCTGTTATTCCTCCACTCACACTCAGGACCACGCAACAGCACAAGCCCACTCTGCCCCCTGATATCCAGAGCACCGCCTCTGACCTGCATGACCCACCTGGCTGTGTAGGAGAGGCCCCCACGCGGGGCCAGCGTCTTCCCCAGCCGTGGCCCTCAGCCCAGTTCCCTCCCTCTCGGCTTGGCAGGCGAGAAGATGTTCCAGATCGACAGTGGGAGGAACGCACCCCTGCACTCGCCACCCTCGGAGCACTACACCATCATCTTCAACACCTTCGTCATGATGCAGCTCTTCAACGAGATCAACGCCCGCAAGATCCATGGCGAGCGCAATGTCTTTGATGGCATCTTCCGGAACCCGATTTTCTGCACCATCGTGCTGGGCACCTTTGCCATCCAGGTAGCCAGGCCCCACCCTCACCTGGGCTGGGGTGGGCAGTGGACAGGCGGGGCCCCTTGGCAGTGCCCTGAGAGCCCAGACCCCTGAGTTGGCCCCTGATGGCCTATCTCTCTCTCTCTCTCTCTCTCTCTCTCTCTCTCTCTTTCTCTCTCTGTCCCTGTGCTCCCCTTTGACCTCCAGATAGTGATCGTGCAGTTTGGGGGGAAGCCGTTCAGCTGCTCTCCGCTGCAGCTGGACCAGTGGATGTGGTGCATATTCATCGGGTTGGGAGAGCTCGTCTGGGGTCAGGTACGTTCTGGATGGGTTCTCAGCAGAGGGAGAGAAAGAGCACTGGACAGGGAATCCGGGAGCCCCAGGAATAAGTCCTGACTGCCCTGGGCTCGCTGTCTGGCCCTAGGCAAGGTCCTCCCCATCTCTGGACATGTGAGCGATGGGGTTTGGCCCCAGGTCCCAAATACTGGTCTTTGGGGTACCACCACTATAATTTTTGCTATAGATCTATATACCTCTGATCCTACTATTTGCTTGATGGTTTCCCTCAATCCAATCAGTTATTTTAATTGAAATTATTTCAAAAGGCAACTTTATGTTGTTAACAGGATTAGAAAATCGGCATCATCTGTCATACACAGAAGCTAACCAAAAAAATAATAATGCAATGAGAACTATGTTATTAAACTCTAACTAGATCCTGAAGCCAGCTTGTTGTCTAAAGGGGTCCAAGCAGAGACTCCTTCAGAGGGCTCCAAGGAAACAGAAGAGGGGTGAACGCTGCCTTGTCTCAGAGCTATTCAGTGCTGTGTCTGAGATCCTCCCCAGCTTTAGGGAACCATGGGCTGAATGCTCTGTGGGGGCCCTTCCAGCCGTGACCCAGAACATTCTCCCTACTTTGCCCAAGTCCTAAGCATGTGTGCGTGTGTGCATGTGTACATGCATACACACACACGCTCACACACACGTGCACACACTCCTTCAGAGCACGTCTGCTTGCAGACAGACCAGGATGCAGTGCTTGGGAGAAGTACCTGGAACTGGATCTGGGCCAAGGGGGCCTTATTCCCAAGGTGCTCCGTCATCCAGGTACTAGGAGCCCCAGGTTGCCTGAGACATTGTTCTTGATTTCAAGCTGTTCCAGGCTGGAGTGGGAAGTTGCAGTAGCAGAAATTAGATAGAAGATAAAGAAGAAAATTTAGTTTCATCCAAAAAGGTCCTTCTTGCAACTTTGGAGCTTCTTTGGGAAGTTGATAAACTAGATTTGACTTTGCAATCCCATTCCTTGGGCACCCTCACAGCCAGGCCATCTTTATCCTCCTAGAGCCCACACCCTCAGGGAGCTCTTGGCTTCTGGGAGAGCAGGCTCCTGACGCCTGAGGATTATGCCGGTGGGCAATGCTGAAACCTCCAGAGAACCTGTGAGACTGAGTGTCCAGGCCAGCCTCTGTTTGTCCCTACAGGATAGGAAAGGGGCCTCTAATCTCTGTCACCTCAGCCTCCCCATAAGGTCTGTCTTTCAGGTCTCAGCCCCACGGACAAGCCCTTTGGAGGACGATTAAGGATAAAAGCATATCCCCTTCCCATATTGCCTTCCCTTTCTGGGAAGGCAACCATTCCAAGTCCTAGGACTGGCTGCCCCCAAGGTACCCGTGCCCTGGGCCCCTATTGCCCACACTCAGGTTCCACAGGACCAAATGATCAGGAGGAATGAGCCCAGGGACCTGAGGGCCAGCCATGAGCCAGGCTCATGCACAGCAACTTAGATACACCACCCTGCTTAATCCTCCAACTCTGAGAATTACCCCCAGCTTTACAGATGGGAAAGGCAGAGCTCAGAGACATTAAGTGACTTACCCAAGGTCATGTGGCCTGTAAGGCCTGGGGCATATTCAAAGTCACATCTGTCCAACTCCTGAAGGCCAAGATTTTCCTCTGAATGAGTGAGTGACTTAAAAAGCAAATCAATAAGCAATTATACAAGACGGAATTGAGGAACAGGTAGGATGAGTTAAGGAGCGAGCTGAGCATGAGTAGGTAAGTGGGGAGGAGAGGGGGGTGGGGTGGCAGGGCGGAAGGAGGCCACCTGTGGGACGACCCCCATCACCCTGCCACTGGACCCCCTGCAGGTCATCGCCACCATCCCGACCAGCAGGCTCAAGTTCCTCAAGGAGGCGGGGAGGCTCACGCAGAAGGAGGAGATCCCAGAGGAGGAGCTGAATGAGGACGTGGAGGAGATAGACCACGCTGAGAGGGAGCTGCGGCGGGGCCAGATCCTGTGGTTCCGAGGCCTGAATCGGATCCAGACCCAGGTACGGGAGGCTCCCAGGGCGGGTGGGTGACGGAGACGGGCGTGCTCCATGCCACCCCACAGGCACTCAGAGACCGGACTCCGGCCCTGCTCTCCCATCTCACCAGCCGTGTTCCCTACACACACGCTCCCGTGGCTGCTGAAGAAGCTGCGGCCTCCCCAGGAATGTTCCGCCTCGCCCCGCAGACCAGCGAGGGGTCAGACTGGGGGTCACACCCACCATGGGTTTCGAGGGGGGATGCCCCAAAGCGGGGAGGGGGCCTGAGTGCTGAGGTGAGTGAGGGGCTCCGGTCGGGGTTGCGGGGCAGCCACCGGGAGGGGCAGTGCAAGGGTGGGCACCAGTCCATGTAAGGGCAGAGCCAACCCCACATTCTCCCGGGCCTGGGGGTCAGCCTGGGAGGTCCTGGCGTCTCTACACATGCTTACATGTCCTCCACCTGGGCCTTCAGACACTGCCCTCCGCCAGGGTGTTGACGCCACTCTGGGAAGCAAAGTTTGGTCTTCCCCACACATACACAGACACACACGTGCACACCAAGGACACACAAGCCAAGCACACGCGTGGGACGGATTCCTTCCCCAGGACGGAGACACGTGCCACAAATGTGTAGGCCCCACACACTCCTGCACAGCCCTCTGCCTAGGCTGGAGCTGTAGTTCACACTGTGCGTTCACAGCCCTGCGGGATGAGGGACACGGGGGACTAGGAAACTAAGAGAGGGTGGGTCCCTTGCCCCCCCATCACTCTGGGAAGTACTGTCCAGCCCCTACCTCGATCCGCCAGGCCTAGGCAACAAACAGAAGATCACCTGGGCTGCTTCACACCCCACAGGGCACCCCCAAACATCCTCTCATTGGCCTCCACAGCCCTGAGAGGTAGGTATGCCCCCCTAGTTTTAGGGGTGACCAAGGTTCAGGAGACAGCACTTTCTGAGAGCCAGGGTCGGGGTGGGACAGGTTTCAGACCAAGAGCCTCCTGACACAGCCTGGGTTCTCCCCCACGACAAGGACCCCAGCACACGGCCCCCTTGGCCAGCCCTCCCCGGGACTCTGGGGCCTACAGATGGGCCTGGAGCTGAGCAGACATCTTGCAGAGGCTTTGAGTGTGTCTGGTAGTCTTTGTTTGACTTTAAGTGACGTTGTCGTTGTCACCGTGGCTGCGGCTGTTCTCGTGGCGTTGCGCCTGTCAGTCATGTAGCTGTGTGTCCGTTCTTCTCGCAACTTGTCTCGTTCTCTCCTCCGTTGCAGATTGAAGTAGTCAATACTTTCAAGAGCGGGGCCTCCTTTCAGGGGGCCCTGCGGAGACAGTCCTCCGTCACCAGCCAGAGCCAGGACGTAGCCAATCTCTCTAGCCCTAGTCGCGTGTCGTTGTCCAATGCTCTTTCCTCTCCGACCAGCCTTCCTCCTGCTGCAGCTGGGCGTGAGTGTGAATCCTTACTGCCTCGGGCGCCACCGACGCCAGTGCTGGGCGGGCAGGGGCCGGGGCACCAAGGACACGGGGGGCAGCCAGTCATGGCGAGGCCCAGGGGGCTGAGGGACCAGAGCCATAGAGAAGGGTCCCAGTTGGTCAGGAGAGCATTGCCAGTCATGGGGTGGCAGTCATTTGGTGGGCCAGGGTTGGCTGGGGTCAGGGTCAGGGATTTAACCACTCAGCTAAGGGGTCGTGAAGGTTGAAAGTGGCCAAAAAGGTCTGGGTCAGTCAAAGGATCAGCATCTGGAGGGGAGTTTCCCGTGATCAAATGTCCCAGCACCACAGGGTCACAGCAGCCAAGGGACAGCAGTCAGCGGGGAGGGCAAAGCGTCAGTCTAGGATCAGTCTAGAATCATACTCAGTCAGGAAAAGCCTAGCCCATGAGGGCAAAGTCAGAGTTGGCCAAGCAGTTAGAGTCTTATAGTCAGGTAGGTAGGGGGTTACCAGGGGTCAAGGCCCTGAGGGGTCACAGTCAAGTCACAGTGGGGTGCAGCCAAGAGAGGGGTCACTATAGGTCAGAGATCCTAGTCGGTGAGGGCTCCCAGGCCATCAAGGAGATCACAGCCTGGTAGTTCAGAACCTCTGCCTTCTCTCCTTGTACATCTGAGGACATCCACTGCTTTACACACACTTTTCCCTGCACACTGAGAGTCTGACCCCTTTCTAGAAAGGACAGAGCTCCTGACCCATTCAGCTTGACCTCAGGTACAAAACGGTGGGCCCAGGCTCACGTCTTGGCTGGGTGCCAGGAGGCCCTGAAGACCTGGTCTAACCCGTGGCTTCTGGCCCTTCCTCATCTCAGGGATAGCAGGGTACTCTGACCTCCTCCATCTTCTCCCTCCTGCCAAGCTCACCTCCTCCTCTCAAGTGGAGACTTCTGACCTGGGTCTCTCATTTCTGGCCTGTTGAGATCTTTCTGAACCACCCCTCCCCCATGGCTTCAGGCCCCAGGGAGAATAAGAAGGGTCTATTTGCCACCTGCCTCCTTTACCTTGTCTCCAGTCAGCCTCTCCCAAACCATAAGGGAACCCCTGGTTCTCGTCTTCTCAGATTGCCACAGTGTGTCTGTTCTAGCCCAGCTTTTGACGAGGAACAGACTCTAGGCTTCATCTCTCCATATTTTGTAAAGTGCCTGTTCCCCCATCCAAACACAGTACACCCACCACACACATCCCCTTCCACTGGGTGGGAAAGGACTTGCATGCAGGGTGGGACCTGGGCCATCTGAGCCCTCTGGTGGGAGACACAAGCCACAGAGAGACTGCTGATGGCATATGCTCATGTCCCATGACTGTTCAATGGATGCAGCCCTGCCAGGTAGACAGGATAAGGGGGCGGGGGGGTGCGGAAAGGGGAACAAAAGCCCTTCCATGTTCACTCATTAGCACAAAATCCCAGCAATGGGGAGGTGAAGCCAAAGTGAAATGGAGAGCTATTTGAGCAGATGGTGTCCAAGTCGCATGTCTGTGACTATCACTAGGAAGTCACTGCCAGGCTTTCTCAGGGCAGGAAACACTTTGGTCCCCTCCTCCTCCCCTTTACAGCAGAGAGCCTCACCCAGCTGACCTACTCCTGCGTCCACATAGCTCTGGCCTTGCTCAGCACTCACTACCACCTTTCTTGAAGACCAATGACCAAGTGTTCTGGTCTAGGGGCACCTCGCTGGCTCAGTGGATAGAGCATATGACTCTTGATCTTGGTTCAAGTGTAGAGATCACTTAAAAAAAAAAAAAAAAAAGTTCCGGTCTGGAGAGCCACTGGCTGAAAAATCCATTTCTTTTGGCTCCTGCCACCCCTCCTGGTGACTCCTGCAGCCCCCTGGCTGGGTCTGGCTGCCAGCCAGTTTGGCTTCTGAGTGCTCACTCAGCTGTTTGTCCATCCCGGGTTAGCCTCTTTCTTGAGGCATGGTGCTTCACCCTGGCCACAGCCAGAGACCACCTGGCATTTCTGGGTACCCATGCAGCCTTTGGAAGTCTTCCTGTGGCATAGCCCCTCACCTTAGCTCTTATAGTCTAGGGAAAGAGCTTGGTCATCTCAAACCTGGGTAATATCATTCTCACCTTTTCCTGTGCCATTTATAAAACCATAAGGCCAGCCAAGGAACAATCAGCTCTCAACACTTCTTCAGAGAAACACCCATTTTTGCCCGCCTCTCCAAGGACCCAACAGGAATGGTCAAGCGTGACTCCCTCATCCAATTGCCATCTTGTCTCCTTAAGCATTTTGTATTCCTACCCTCTATTGGAGACTCCAGACTGTAATTCAGCATGCTTTATGGGAGCCTGACCATCCCCCCTAGCCAAGGGTACTGGTTCCAAAAGAGATCACGACCTCTGTGGTTTCAACACACACATTTTGGTCAATACAGTCACAATGTGAACTCTAAATAAATAGTCCCAGTTCCTCCTTCTCCTGAATAGTCGTTATAACAATGACATACCCTCTGGTCTCCAAGGACTCTGAGGGCCCTCTAGCTACTGGCCAGGGTCCCTTCAAAAGCCAAAGGCTTTCTTCCCACAGGGAGGTGTGAAGCCAGTAGCCACAGTTAAGAGAAGGGGTCCCAAATTGGGTGGGATGGAAAGGTAGGCTGCCTCCCACCTCCTCTGAGGAGGGTCTTCCTCCTGGGGATTCTCCAGCAGAGGAGGATAGCCATATGCATTCTGAGTTCAAAATACCTGGAGTCTGTATATTCTAGAAGGAGTCAAACCACTGTTTCCTGGGTTATCAAGAGTTAAGCACCAAGGCCAGGGACCCCTGTCCCTGGGATGGACTTCTGACTCATGACCTTGGGGTGAGGAGCCCCCCCACCACATCACACATCGCTCCCCAGGCACCACTGTGGGACAGAGGGTGCCAGGCAGACAGGTGCATGCAGACGTGACAGGCAGGTCAGGCTGGCATCCGGAATGTTTGTGTGGGAACTCTCGTCCGCTCTCGTGCTTTCCTCTTCTGACTCACTCAAAAATGAGAGGTTTTTTCCCCCAGAAACTTAAAGGCACACGCCTATAAGGCCTTATACTTGAGCCTCACTCAGCGTTTTCCAAAGCTGTTCCCATATTCTTCACTTCACATATGCCTCGCAAATGAATAGGAGGAAGGAGTTTCTTCAATATATCCATTTAACTGAGAAAGACACTGAGGCTCAGAGAAGTGGACTGACTTGACCAAGATCACCCAAGTGAGTGGCAAGAGGCCTGACTCCAAAGTCCCTCATTTTTCCCACCGGTGCACACCACTTTCCAGACAAGCGCATAGACCTGGAGCCTGCAGAGGTGGAATTTTCATTCCAGAACCAGTGCCCATGCCCATAGTCTCATACAGTGGAAAGGAGCCAATCCTCTGGGATTTAGAAGGCCAAGAAAGCTGTCTCTCTGCTTGAATTTCTACCAGCCTGGCAGGGACTGGGGAGAAGGGCACCTCCCCGCTGGTGATCCAGGACAAAATTAACATTCAGCTCTGACCCAGGGCCAAGCTACACTCATCTGCACCCATCTCAAACCACTTTTGTATTTAGCGAGTGTGTGGCAGGCTCCGTGTTGGTCAGTGAAGGTCCTACTCCTTCAAACCAACCAAGCCAAGAACTGCAGGGTCCTTACCCAGAACCGGCCACTTTCTGGCCACTACCAGAGCGGGCATCTTCTATTGCCACTTCCCCGTCACATTCCTGATTCTGAGGACTGCTAGGAGCAAGGAGTTTGCATCTCTTAAGGGGAGAAATGAAGAAGGAAAGAAAAGAAAACTGTATCTCTCATTAGCGTTTTGGTAACTGACTTAGTGCAATCTTGGGTTGGCGAGAAAATGGCTTGCTTCTGGGGTGGGGCCTAGACCTCTCCACTGTCTGAATATTCCATGTGTTTGTTTCCCTAGAGGGCTAGAGAACCCTGGATACAGAGTTCAGCAAGAGAGAGTGAAATTAAAAGAGGTTGTGAGTCTTTAACCTTGAGCCTGAAATGAATGTGAATCAATCCCAGACTCTTGGCTTCCCTGAAGCCGGGTAAACATTCGAGTATGTCGAACCCGTCCCAGCCCGGGGCCTACGCATTTCCTCAGAGCCCTCCAACACGGGCATGGGTGTCCTACTCCCTTTGTGCCGATGAAACCAAAATGTCTAAAATCCCACAGGCCCGGTCCTCACCCCTCTCCCCTCCCCCCATGCCCAAATGCGGCTCACGCCCAAAAATCTCACTTTAGGGTAGGCAGGGAAGGGAGGCGGAAGAGCTTTTTTTCTTCCCGTATTTTTTTTTTTTTTTCCATTTCAGCCGCGGAGTGAACCGAAGTGGAGACTTGAGATGGCCGTGGTGGGGTGTCCCGAAAAGTCTTGTCCCCACAGTCTTGTCCAGAGCAGTTCATTCTCTCTGTTGTCTCCATGCCAGGGGGAGGGCAAGGGGCCTGCATCTCATTGTGTGTCGTCCCCTCTGCATTTTCAGTCACATGACAGGGTCCTGCCACCATCCCTCCTCCTCCACCAGGTGCCCCAGCCAGCATCTTATTGCAGTTCAGCCTCAGAACACACTGGGGACTAGGCTGGGCAGTTACAGTGATTATTATTCCCATTTTACAGATAAGAAAACTGAGGCCCACAACACCTTTTTCATTGTTTTCACTGAATCAAGGGTGTAGTGGCCTGCTCATCAGGAGATCAGAATATTTAATAATCTCTGCAGAGCCACGAATGGGGAATCCAGGGAGAAAGAATCCTCGGAGCAGTGAAATGCCTGTCAGAGGGCCAGCACTAATGCATGGCATCTGCAGGCACCTGCTACCTCTTATTTAAAGCATGATTCCAACAAGGAGGCTCCCATGCAGTCCCCAGCCCCAGCACATAAGAAGGAAAAGGGACAGAGATGCTTTTGAGAAAACAAGGAAAAATCAGAACTACTAATGATGGCTGACAACAAAAGAAACTTAACAAACAAAATCAAAACTGTGGGGTCTTACACAAGACTGAAAAGGATTCCTGACCAACTTGAAGTTAAACCCTTCTCTGTACACACTAAATAGATACACATATTATGTGCTTTAGAAACACTTCCCTCTGAAATAGTAAAATAGACCCTGAGCTATGACACTTAAAACCACCAGCCACAGTCACCCAGAAAACTCACTTCCATGGCCCATGCTTTCCCCACCTGTGTCCCACCAGCAAGATACCCCTGGGTTCAGCTGAGAGTTCCACAGATCCTGGGACCGCAAGGGCCTCCCCATAAGGACCCCAGCGGTCCTCTGCCTCCCGCGGGTCTGTGGTGTGGAGGCAGCCACTGCTCTCAGCTCCACGGCCACCTCGGCTGAGGCTCTGCTCCTTGGAGACACTGAGGCTGCCTTGTATTCCCCTGCCACTGCCTCCACTCTGAGTTGTGGCTAAGAATAGAGGAGAAAGTACCTTTTTATCCCAAGTTCCATCTGCCCCTGGAGATGACAGGCATGGCTTCCCCCTCCCAAGAGTCTGGAGAAGGGACCCCTCTCTTCAACACAGGGATCCTGTTCCTCTGCACTCTGTGAGACAGGACAGGGGACGACCAGTGAGGCAATGTGGTCACTTGCCCATGGTCAAGGCACCAAAAGTGCCAGAGCCAGGACTCAGGCTCAAGTCTTCCTGACTCTGAGTCCAGTGCTCTTTCCACCAACCTGGAAGACTCAAGATCCAACCCCCTTTCGTGGTTCAGAGAACCATGGCTTCCAACGAAGTCACAGAAGGTGAAAGAACATGCTGTTTTGTGGCTCAGGTCCACACCCCCTAGAATCCCACCCAGGGCTGGGTTTGGCCATCTGATTCTGGCTTCCTTTTTTGGGGTTTTTGTGTTTTCAAAGCACAAGTAAATCAAATACCCCAGGAAATGAGGGACCCCAAAGCCAACTCCAATGACTGGCCAGGGCTTTGAGTCTATACTCGAGTGTTTACCTCCCAAATGCATGAAGGAAAGAAACGTTGGGTACAAAGACCTCCGTTCACATTGTCCAGGCTTCCAAGTGTAGCCGTGTGTCTGTCTGTGTGTGCTGTGTGGTTCCTGACCCCTCACCGTGGCATGCTCCTGCCCATGAATGTCATCAGTCTGCCGGCTCCTTCGTGCTTTCTGGCTGCCTCTGCTCTGCACCCCAGAAAGCCCTGAGTTGGCTTTGGTTTGCTTTGCTGCCTTTGGTTTGATGTTCCTGTTCTCTGGCCCTCGTGTGTCTTCTCCCATCCCGGCTCATCCAACTGTCTCCCCCTTTCTGTTCCTTTTCCGTTTGTGACGTTATCTGTTCCATGTTGTATGGTTTCTTAACTGTGTGTGGTTTTTTTGGAGATTAATTTTCTAAAAATAGCCTCTCCTCCTTCCTCCTTTATTCCCACCTGGTCCCGCACCCCTTCTGCATGGTTGAACTTCTGCTCTAAAGTTAACAAGGCTCAGTCTCTCACTAGGTCTGGGTGGCCGCCGGAGTGGACTATGCTTCCTTTAACCACTGTTTCCCACCATCTCTGTGATGGGGCTTGATTCCTCCTGTCCTCATGCTGTAGTTCTGACCAAAACCAAAGCAGTTTTTAAAACCTCTCGGATGCATATAACCTGAGCCCCTCTTCCATTCTTCCCCCTCCTCCCATGCTCATAACACCCAGCGACTGTGGATTCCAGCCGCCTGCTGTGCCCTGACCCCTCCCCCCAACCCCTCCTCCGAGCCCCCCCCCCCAGCTTGGCTACTGGGCCCCCCACCCAGGGCAGTGCTTCTCACCCCTATGTTTCCCTTGCAGATTCGCGTCGTGAAGGCGTTCCGTAGCTCTCTCTATGAAGGTCTAGAAAAGCCTGAGTCTCGAACCTCCATCCATAATTTCATGGCTCACCCCGAATTCCGGATCGAAGATTCACAGCCCCACATCCCCCTCATTGACGACACCGACCTGGAAGAAGATGCCGCACTCAAGCAGAACTCGAGCCCGCCGTCATCGCTCAACAAGAACAACAGCGCCATCGACAGCGGGATCAATCTGACGACTGACACAAGCAAATCAGCTACCTCTTCAAGTCCAGGGAGCCCCATCCACAGCCTGGAGACGTCGCTTTAGCTGAGGACCCCGCCGCCACCCACCCCCGGGCCCCACCCATCCAGGCACCCAGCTCACCCAAGCAGCAACGAGCAACAACAGGAAACCAAATACTGGCGAGAAAACCAACATTTCCACCCAAAAGACCCTTTTTCTGGCTGCGATGCTGTTTGAACTCTTTTTCACTTTGAGGCAAGGGGCGGGATCTCCTTGGGGAGGGGGGGCTTGCGGGAGTGAGCGATTTTCCCAGAACAAGCCCTTCCCAGCTCCCGCCCGAACATGGACCAGCCATGCACCCGCCAGGCCACCACATCCCCTGCATGAATGTACTGTGCACTTCCAGTCCTCCCCTTGTTTGGTTTGGGGGGGGTCGGGGAGGGTTTTTTGTTTGTTTTCTTAGGCGGGAACTGACAACAGACTCTTTTCTGAGACTATTTATCCAATCGACTGGTCTGTGAGTTTTTGAAATGCTTGCGCAGCATGGTCTCAGTTGCATAGGTTAATTTAACAACTTTTTGAAACTGCAGAGCTTAACTCACCTAGTAAATTTGCACCAATGGAACCGAAGAACTTCATAGACACTCACAAGGTTATATCCATTTCTTTGTATCTATATCAACGTATACTTCTGCAAGACTGTATACGTCCATATAGATAGGTATACACACACACACACACACACACACACACAGATATATAAAGTTTTTTTGCCGGCATGTTGCCTTGTTTCCGCTTAAATGCTCTATTTTAACTTATTTATGTCCTAAAACAAGAATGTAATTTGTTTACAAACCTGTAGATAACGTCTTTGGCTATTTGTACGGTTTAAGAACACTGGTGGCTGAGATGCTATAAAGACAGCTCAGCCCAACAGACACTTCCCTGGATTGCATCCTTGATGTTTTACAATAGCCATGCTCTGATTTTTGCCTGCTGTTTCCGTTCAATTATGTCACTACCGCGGGAGGCTCAGGCAGACGCCAAATGCTACTGAGTGTCCATCCGGAGTGGGTTAACACCGTGCTCGTGCTCCGTAGACACAGGGAGAGGAGGAGAGAAGGCTTCCTAGGTTTGCAGCACTAACGGCCGGCCCGGCCCGAGGAGGATGATGGGGTCCGCCAAGCTCTGGTTGAAGACTTTTCTCTCGATGAAACTCGCTTGAGTTTACTAAGAGCATTTCAAAAAAAAGGTTCTCTTTGGCACTGTCTGTACAGAGATTGAGGTAGTGTTGCAATATTATAAATGCTACTGTGTTGATTTTTTTTTTTAGTAATTTAGAGGTTTATTTACTTATAAATTGCAGCATATAAGCTGTTGGCATACTGGATGAGGATCATTAAGGCCTGCTGCTTTTATTTTTATTTTTATTTTTGAAGAAGAGTAGCCTTTTTCTCTGCACTATTTAGATCCGAACGAACCTTATGATGTGTATATTGAGATGTATTCAGTGTGATTTTTAAACCAAATTGTCTTCCTGTAGTCGCAATATATACTGTAGCCTTTTGACAGCAAGTCTCGCTTTCCCAGACAGAAAGCCATTCTGAAACCCTACAGTATCACAGGTGAGAAAAGGTGGTTATTTTCCCCCCAAGACAATAACAGCACTAGTAATCCCACTTAATGAGAGCTTATTTAATTGTACGTCAGCCTCTTAACTGCTAAGCACTTTGTGGGTATCAGCTTTTTTCATAAAAGAACTTTTGTATTTAATACAAAGTTTGCTTTGAGACTTTTCAGCATACAATCTTTTTCCATAAACTTGTACAGTGCAAAAGACATTTTGAATACCATGATCGATGACGTCCCATGCTTCGAGGAAAACCAAACACTTTTCCACCTCGCTTGCAAAATTCATTCCTCATACTGACCTTTCCCACAGTTGCTCTGTGTCAGCTCGGCCCTTCCCTTCTCCAGGCCCAGAGAATTCTTCCACAAACAAGATGAGAGCCACTCGGGAAAAGAGCCATAGTCAGCTGGGAGGGCCTACGTCTGGGTGGCTGTGAAGAAACCTGAGGGTTTGGGATCCCAAGTCAGCCCATCCCACCTGGCAAAACCTTCCTGGAAGGAGGACCTTCCGTGTGCGAGAGCATCACCTGATTGTCGTGAAGGAATATCTCTGAATGTACCCAGCAGAGGAAACTGCATCCCCAAAGGGGTGACCAGCCCTCAGATATGCTTACTGGATTCCAATACAAACACCACAAAAAGCCAGCCCACTGCTCGCCTGCCGAGAAAGTAGAGACCCGCACATGTAAAACATGGAGCAGCCTTGGAACACGGTGTTTTTTTGTAGCTTCCTTTCTCAAGGTTTTCCATCTCCCCACCTTCTTTGTTCCAATCTTGTGTCCATGACCTCATTCCACGACACCAGGAAAGCTGTGCTTGCACACCCATGCTCCCTGTTTATTTGGAGCCAGGACACAGGGAAAAACAGGAGGGGTTTCTCTGAGTGGAGCCTAGCTTGGAGAACAGGGAGCAGCGGAAGTAACGGAGGACACCCGACATTAGCGTTGGTCTTTTCTTGTCAGGAATGATGGATGCTCACACAGACACACACACACACACACACACACACACAGAGGAAATGATTGGTTTGTCCAAACTCACTGTAGTACATAAAGCTTGCACTCTGCGTCCTATATCTAGCAGCATGGGGTACGTTTGGCAGTCCACCCCATTAGGGGGTAAATAATTTATGACCATTCATCTGTTTTTATGAATTTTTTTATCTAGACAATAACTGTAAATAAAGAACTCACCGTCTCTGTTCATTTAATACTATGCAATGGTTATGCTTCGATCGCTGACTCTTCTTACTGCCGCAGTGTGATTCTGAAATGTCTGTGGTTTTAAAAAAAAAAGGGAAAAAAACAAAATCAAACAGAACACAGTAAATATATATTCTGTAATGTATATTTTTTTCTAGTTTGGGACTGCACCATCCACATAGCTTCTTTTCTGTCCTCTGGACAAGGGCTCCAGGAGAAGGTAGCAGATTCATTCTGAAGTCTAAGTTCAGCAATTTGTCTCTCCCAAACAGATGAGAGAAGAGCGAGGGGCCCAGTGAGTGACCCCTGATGCTGGAGAATCACCCACTTTTGAAGGTGGGCAGGGAGGAAATGTCTCCTCCCTGCCACACAGGCAGCACTTTCCCTAACTCAGAAGCAGCCTCGATTGCTCCCACCACCTCACCTCACCCTGGCCCCTTCCTCCTTTGTCCCAACTGGAGCACAGAGTTGACAAGAGGGAGGGTACCCTGCTTTTGAGACCAGACCAGTGGCAACAATGGTACTGGGCCGAGGACTCTGGACCTGTCTCAGCCTGGGTGGCTTACCCCTGGAGTAGCCACTCTTCACAGCCATGTTGAAATGCCCCCCCCCACCCCCACCCCGTACCACCTACTGATGGTGTATATAGATGTGGGCCTATTTCTGGAATTTCTCTTCTGTTCCCTTATCTGGGTGTCTCATCTGGCACCAGCCATACAGTTTTACTTACTGTCGCTTTATATGTTTAATCATGTGATAGGATAAATACCCTTCTCTCTCTCTTTTTTAAAACAAAACTTGCTGGTTACTGTCTCACAGCTGTTCTTTTAAGTAAACTTTAAAATGTTGCCAAGTCTTCTTCCAGCCCCAGCCCTTCCCCCACCCCATATACTAGGCCCTGTCATTCTACGTGCAAACATCTTCCTGCCATTGTAAGCACTGTTCACTCAGGGTCGCTAAATAGAGTGTCTCAAAGGAGAAACAAAAGGAGTGTCCTAAATCTTGGGGGGAGGCCGGATGTTCCCCCCAACAACATCTCATCTATACCCTAAGCAAGGGTGTCAACAGGAGAGGCCACCAAGTCCCCTCCCAATCTCAGTTTGGGACCCAAAGTCACCCCCCCTTGGTTGTGCTGGGGTGGACCCTCCACCTGCCCCAGTCCAGAAGAGAAAGAAGGCTCTCTCCCAGACCTGGAGCTACCTGATGTATGGCCCATTTGTTTGTATTTCTTATCCTCCTCCTGGAGACACATTTATTCCCATCCCCCTTTCCTGAACTGCTTTTTTTTTTGGGGGGGGGGGGGTGGGGAGGGAGTTCACTTCCTGTTCTTTGTCCAAAGTTTTCTCAGTGGTTGTATGATAGGTCCTCTGGGATGCAGCCATTTCTTTCCTGGACCTTCACGCCACCCTTACCCTCTGCCCATTCTTGCTCTACTTACAGGAGGCTGTCAGCTAGGTGCACTGTGACGTGCCTCCTACCCAAAACTCTCTCCCTAGTGTCCGAGATCCCATCAGAAGATGGGAGGGGTGCATTTCTTGAAGGCTTTGGGTCTTCTAGAGCCAAGGCCTAAATCAAACAACAGCAGAAAAATCCCCAGGTCTTGTCCAAGTTCTGAAGCAAGCTCTTCTGATTGTGATGTAGAGATCCTACTCACCCAAGTACAGGGAAAGGGATCCCAGGACCTGGGCATCAGCCATCACCCCCTCCACCAAACACAAGACCTTTGAGGCTGCTCTGGGACCTTCTCAGCCCCCGAAGTCTGTTTTGTAACGCCTGTGGTGCTCTCCCTCCGGACCTTTCCTCTCGGGGGTCACCACACTTTGCTAACTCTTGTGTGCACATATTTTATAACAGAGTAGCGAGGAAATGGTGCCGTTCCAGCTTCCACGAGCTGCCCGGGCTCCGGGGGGCTCTGGGGCAATTGGGGCTGGGAAGTGACTGTGCTCTTATTGTACACTCTTTATTTCTCTGTATCTCTGGCTTGTGCTCTTTGTAATTAATGGGATTTGTCTGCCTTTTCAACACTATACTGAGCAATAACAATAAATGCACACGTGGAAACACAGACACGGTACACATCACAAGGCCTTTTTCCGCAGGACAGCTGGGTCTTCGTCCTCTGTGGATTTGAACTCGGGAAAACTGAGTCTCTGGGAGGGAAAGGCACTTTGCCCAAGGGTGCATAGCTCAGTGGGTGTCTCTCTCCTTCCATCAGGCCACACCTTTCAAACATCCACCATTTGAGGGAGATAAGTTTAACCTGCCTTTCATGAAGAACAGTGAGCAGTCCCAAAAAGAAAGACTTTGGGGGAAGAGGCCTCAGGAGAAGGAGGAAGAGATTTGGGGACAGAGGGTCTGGGAGGTAGGGGCACAAATGGGGGAAAGCTAAGAATGGCCTGATTTGAGGCCAGTCCAGGATCAACTGGAGGGAGGTGACAGGAGGTATGGACAGAGGATGTAGGTGGCATCCCTTACTGGGGATGGGGGAGGCAGAAGGGAGCCTGGCACCCTAAGAATCTGAACTGTGCAAACCTCTGCTAAGCATTAGCAGAAAACAAGAATGTGCCCAGACCAAGAGATGGTCTCAATGTTGGTCCAAAGGTTGAGGGTTGCACATGCACACCTCCCCCCACCAACACACACACACACACACACACACACACACTAAAGGCCAGCCTTTCTCAGGGAGAACTGATCTCCAGATCAAGCACCATGAGCCCATTCAACTTCCAAACAGTTTCACATCCCAGGGTCCATTTACTCCCAACATCAACCTTCAGCGTAGGTATTATAATTTCCACCTAACAGAAGAGAAGACAGCACCTCAGAGAGAGTGCTTCTCCCACCTAGAAAGGAGAAGATACACAAGTGATCCAAGTGGTCATGATGCCAGAATTGGCACTCAAAACTTCTATATTACAGTGTGCTTCAGTCCTACCAGCAAATACCTTAATGAATAAGAAACAATTGCATTGCTTGTCCCAAATCCACAATCTCTCCAGCTTCAATGCCTACACCAGGGAATTCCTTTAATAACAACTATATTATTTGTATTATATCAAAAATGTCATCGTCCCCATTTTCCACTCGAGAAAAACAAGGCTCAGAGAGAAATGATGCACCCAGAGAATCAGTGGTGCAGCTATAGACTGAAGGCCAGGGCTTGTCCCTTGAAGAACAGGAGACCCAAGCGCCCTGCCCCCTTTGTCCCTTAGCTCCACCGCCAACATCCCTGCAATATTTCTCCATTAGAGGGAAATAATCTTGAAATCTGGGGTGGGGGCGGAAGGATGAGCCACTGCTTGGAGGCCCAGCACTTAACTCTTTAACACCACACAACTTTGGCCCCTGCTCCAAAGTTCCTTGATGCTCTAGGTCTGTCACACTCTTTGAGCCTTAACATCTTCTCTCCAGCAGTGACCATCGCCAGCTAGAATTCTTCCATCTAGTGTCAAGACAGAAACTGAGGGATTGTGACTTACACAAGGGGAGCCTAGACTCCACCCTAGGTCACTGGACTCATTAACGCCATGAGAGGTCCAGGGCTGCCTGACCATGTGTGGCTGAGGGGAGCTCCCGGGCTCTGTCCAGCAGTACTGCATTTTCATTGTGCTTGTAGGAAGCCCGGGACCTAGGGGTTGGGGATACTGGGGTTTAGGTACTGGGCTGTAGCCGCAAGAGCCTAGCTGAGATCCCTCCCTGCCTGGGGTATCCACCTGATGGACCAGATTCACAGGATCCCAGGACTGTGGGGAAGGGGCAGTTTGGAGGCGTTGGTTCCTCCCATGGCTTGGAGAGGGCAGGGTGAGAGGGCTCAACCTCTGGTAACTGGCATCCCCTGGCCTTCATTGCCTCCGGTCCCAGCTTTGGGTCCTGAGGAGGGACTAACAAGAAAGCACTAGGACCAGTCTACCCACTACCCCCAAAATTACTCTCCTACGATGTTCATCCTAAGGCCGGTTGGACCCAGAACCTGCAGGGAGGGAGGTGAAGCTGTAGTTATGAATCCTTCCTTTCGTGTACGGATCCCAGCAAAAGGCAAGGGCTCTTCGGAAGAGAAGACCTGCTACAGTTGCGGATTCCAAAAGGCCGAGGATGAGCCGGGCCTTGGAAACCAGAGCCCCACCCCTTTGGTCTCGTGCGCTCCGCACGCAGAAGGGGAGCGGCCTTGGGAGGGCGGGGTAAGGCCCGGAAAAGGCACGGACCTTTCGTAAGAGCGGAGCGCGTTGCTACCCGGAGGCTCTAGAGCCACGGCCCGACTGCCGGCCAGCCCGGCGCCGGAAGTGAGCTGTTCGGGGGCGCCGCCGGGAGCTGCCACGTCCGAGACCGGGAGCTGCCCACCGTCGCAGGCATGGTGAGTGTGGGGTCCGGGGATGCGACCCTCCCGGGTTCCACTACCTTGCTGAGGTTCAAGCCCCAGACCGGGGCCATTCAGCTCCCCTTCACCGCTTCGAGGTTTGCGGGGCTCTGGTCCTGCCCCTCGGAACCTTTCGGAGGGGCAGGCCAGAGGGAGGCCTTAGAACCTCTTGGAACTATGCGGACCGCGTTGCTGCCGCGTCTCTTGCTCTTTCTTTTTTCTTTTTTTTTTTTTTCTCTTCCCCCAACAAATGAAAACAAAACCCAGAACACCGTAGGTGCTACTGTATCCTGAGCCCTTAGTAAGTTCCAAGCGTTGTCCATAATCTCCGCCTGCTAACAGCCCTGCAAAATAGGTGCTGTTATTATCGACACTTTACGCATGAGGAAGCTTGAGGTTCGGAGAGGTGAAGCCTCTTACACCAATGGTAAGTGGCAGAGCTGAGATTCGAACCCTCTTAACCAGTCCTTTCCACCACCTACCACCACTCCCAGCAGAGATGTATGCGGAACAGTTGTTGGTGTAGGGCCGGAAAGTACGATGGGCGCTTCAAGAAACTGGTGTGAGGATGAGCTTTTAAATGACTGAGGGTAGGGGCTCGATTTTTTAAATCTCTGGCATCCAGCGTACAGTCATTCCACATTTACTCTTTGAGTGAATGACTGAATGGTAACTAATGAATAAAATCATGTCGCTGGAGACTGGCACAGAGTAGGGGGAATACAGTAAACCAGTGCTCTCAGGAAAATGGGTGTGCTTGGACACACCAGAAGTCAGGACACTGGGTTTAGTTCTTGGTCTGCAGGGTTTGACCTTAATCATCTCTTTTGGCCCCTCATTCTTCAGCTGCTGAGTAGAATCGCTCATGTTCTGATACTCAGCACTCTCTAAATGAAATTTTAACTCTTCAGCCGATTGGGAAGAACTGAATTGTTTTAAGGGCTGCCTCTTACTACTTAACAAGGACCAGACAATGTGAGGTGCTCAGGAAGAAGGACCTTTTTTTAGAAAAGAGCTTAAAAAAAAAGAAAAAGTCACTTCTTCAGAAGTGCGGTTCCCACCAATCCTGGCTGGTGGGTGAGGGTGGTTAAAAATAAATGCTAGTTATTCCTGAGGCCCTTTGGTGACCTGGGGCAAACCTACCAGTAAACTTTGTTCCTGACTCTGCTTAGCCCTCAGCTGCTGATTTAGGGAAGTCAGTATAACAACTACTTTATATTGTAGATAGACAGCCTGGTCAGGTGGAAAGCTTTGTGCGCTGAGAATTAACAGGTGGGGCTGTTTTTCCAGCTCCGCCTTTAACTAGCTCTTTGACTTTGGCTAATGCTCTCTCTTCTGGGTTTCTTCATTTCCTTAGTTATCAGATGGCTCCAATTAATCCTGCCCTTTGTCCTTCCCGGTGCATCTGAGAGAGTACTTTGTAATCTAGACGGCTTGGCAAGAGTAAGAGAATCTTCATCTTCCATACTTGCCTTTGCAGATCTTAGAGGTCTGCTTATTAGGGAGCCTAGAATTTGATGAGAAAACTGGTGCTTACTTGTTATGTACCTTTTGAACTGCTCTGCAACTGTCCTTTTCCAGTCTCCACTTTTCCAAAAAGTCAAATCAGACTTTATACCTTCAGGGCTTGTACCAGAAAAAAATGAAATGGGAGAGGTGGTAAGATGTACCAGTTCCAGGGTGCCTCGGCAGCTCCGTTGGTGAAGCATCCAACTCTTGGTTTCCTCTCAGGATCTCATGGTCATGAGATCAAGCCTCAAGGCAGGCTGCACACTGGGCGTGGAGCTTGCTTGGGATGCTCTGTCTCTATTCCTCTGCCCTCTCCTGCTTGCTCGCTTGCTCTCTTTCTCAAGAAGGAAGGAAGGAAAGAAAGAAAGGAAAAAGAAATACAGTTCCAAACTGAAACCTCCCTTACAGTCCTTTTCTGTCCCAAGAATTTAAATAGTGGTTGAGCAAAGTAAAGTTGTCTGGTTTTGTTCATTTATTCATTGAGCAAGCAGTCACTGGGTTCCTTTTGGTTGCAAAGCACTGTGCTTGGGTGATTTGAAAAGATTCAGAACTGTGGACGACACAGACCCTGGTCCAGGGAGTTCATCTTGTGTTAAGAGAAGAAAAGGGTGTAAAGTGGGGGCACCTGGGTGACTCAGTTGGTTAAGCGTCCGATTTCAGCTCAGGTCATGATCTCAAGGTTTGTGGACTCAAGCCCCGCATCAGGCTCTGTGCTGACAGCTCGGAGCCAGGAGTCTGCTTCAGATTCTCCCTTTCTCTCTCTGCCCCTTACCTGCTTGTGTGCTTGCGCTCTCTCTCAAAAATAAATAAACTAAAAAAAAAGAAAGAAACGATGTGAAGTGTTGTAGACATTAAGTGCTTAAGATAGAGGAGTCCAGCAAGTTGGGGAATCTTGGAATCTTCAAGAACAGGGGCATAATTTGAGCTGGACCTCAAAGAGTGAATGGGAGGGTGATGACCATGGCCTCTGTGTTCCAGCCCTATAAGCTGCTCAACCCTGGATCCCAGTAAGTGAGGGACTAGGATCTGTCACAGGTGGTGGACCAGGGAGCAGCTTCAGGAGAAACTTGAATCGGCTCTCCAAATCTTAGGTATTAACTCTGTTATGTAAAAAACTGCCTGTAACGTCAGAAACTCTGTCATCCAGGAAGGGAACAACAGCCATAGCTCCCCCAGGGTGCCTCTTTACCCTCAAACGTAGCCAGGACTGGTTGCCATTCCCCCCACTTTTGCTCATATTAGTCCCTCTGCTTGGACTTTCCTTTTTTCCCCTGTGCCACCTGGCAAATTTCTCATCATCTGACCCCCAGTTCATGTCTACCACCACCAGCCCCTCAGGCTGCTACGGTACATGTAAATTACCGTTAAAGTACTTATCTTTGCATGTCAGGGTTAATTATGTGCAACATTCTTGGGGCAAGAAATACTTCTTTTCTTCATTTTTTAAAATATTTATTTTGAGAGGGAGAGAGCACGTGCCCATAGAGAGTCCTAAGCTGTTGCACACCAGCAGCACAGAGCCTGACGTGGGGCTCCAACTTACTGTAGGTCATGACCTGAGCCGAAATCAAGAGTAAGGTGCTTAACTGAGCCACCCAGGTGCCCCAAGAAATACTTCTTACTCATTATATCTCCATTTCTTGGCAAAAAGAACATACTGAAACTAAATGTTTAGTGAATGAATGAACAAATGCAGGCAAGAACTTTAGAGATGACTGATAGATTTAATTTGCATTCTAACTGCCATCTGTTGATTTACCAACTGTATCTTTGGTTTTAGGTATCGGTAATTAACACTGTGGACACCTCCCATGAGGACATGATTGTAAGTATTCCTTTAGCCTTCCCTCACGCACTGTGCAGGTGTGCATTTCAATGCAGGGGAGCATTTCTGTTGATCATCCATAAATCCAGTGTGGCTTTGCACCCTTTAGTGAGGCTGTAACCTCAGGATATGGTTATTCTCCCAGAAGTGGCTGCCACATTGGCAGGACTCTGACATTCTGGTCACTCTATAGTGGGAGGAACCTGGGAATTGTTTATAGCTCAAGGCCCTCAGTCTTTAGGCAACAGAGCAACCTGCTCTGAGATGAAGGCTGCGTAGGTGCGAAGGTCTAACAATGGTTTTCCCACATGCCTTCCTCCTACTGCTACTTCTTAGCCCCATAGCAAAGAGGGCTGAAAGAAGAGAGAATAGGAAGGTTACTCAGTACAAAGGCAGAGAGCATTTACCGCGAAAGCCCAAAGCAGAGCCAAGGTAGGACTACCACAGACAGTGGGCCGGGCAAAGCCCTTTGAACCAGAACTCATTAACTCAGGGCATTTCCTGAGAGGCAAACACGGGGCTCGGTATCAGAGGACAGGGCAGTGGAGAAGGTCCAGAGATTAAAGTCTCTAGCAGCAAAGATGCAGACTCTCCTTCATGCAGGGCCAAGCAGTCCAGGCCCAGCCTTTGAGCAAGACCCTGTTCAGTAAGCTTACAGCATTTCCTCCCTGCCCTCACAACCTCACCAGCAATTGCTTTTGGGCTTCTGAGATGTTGCCTGGTCTCACGGTGGTTGTATATCTTTTTTGGATGCAGTCATGTGTTGGTCTAGCTGTAAGACCACACCTCCTTGGAGACAGCATGGTACCTTGGGTAAGAAAATGCAGTCTGAGACTCCCACCAATTTCTTAACTTTTCTGGGCCAGCACTGATTTCCCCATAGGTAAAATGGGGAAAATAATGGATATGCTACCTGCTTGGGTAGGTTAGATTTGAGAAGCAGATGAGGCATAGTAGTAATGACTAATGTTTGCATGTTCACTTACTGTCAGACTCATACTAAATACTTTCATTCAGTATCTCATTTACCCTTCATAACAACTCTTAAAGCAGATGCCACCATTAGCCCCGTTTAAAGAGAAGGAAACAGGTTTAAGGAGATTATGTCATTTTTCCAAGGTTGCAAAACAGGTAAGGTAAAGAGATAGGATTTAAGTCTGTAGGTATTATGCCCTACTTCCTGTTGAAGTGTGTGATGGCACTCTGCAAGAGAAGTGTCCAAGAAATCTATCTTAATACTTGCATTGCCTGCCTTCCAAGAAGCCAAGACCTAGAAGAGTTGAGGGGGTGACTTCCAAAGAAGAATCAGGACGTTTTCCTCAGGTAGAGAGAGAGGTGGGGAAAGAATGTTGAAGCAGACAGAATGCTTCTGTTGAAAAAGTGGAATTGCTCCTGAATACCATAAGAATGATAGCTGATAGTTCCTAAAACCCCCAAAATGAGACAACTGAAGAAGGTACCTTGGAATAGGCAACAAACAGAAAGGACCAGGATGTTCAGTGGGGCAAAGCCTCATCCTTGCACCTCAGAGGAACCAGGGAGACAAGAGCTGTGGGCAGGGACCAGCCCTAGGTCTGGATGGACAGTTAGCATCCAGAAGGTCCGTTCATCGGTGGGACTAGTGACATTTAAGGCATTGGTGAAGAGTCTGGGGTACTGGGCCTACTACTAGGAAAAAGGTCTAGTAAAAATCCAGGAACAAAGGTCCACAAAGGATCCAAGGCCATGGTTGGAGGAAGGAGCCCAAATGTCTGAATAGAACCTTGTGTCCAGGCCCAATGTGCATTTTGGAGGACCTCACTGGGGACTACAGGCAGTCTTAGGCTGTTCCTTTGGATCAGCATTAGCCCTGGGTTCTGGGGCTGAGCTGAACCTCCACGTATCCTCCCCGGTAGCCCACAGAGCCTCAGAACATGGTGGGGCCTGACGAAGGAAGAAGAGGGAGGCTAGCCAGTCAGCGTTTTGTCTCCCATACCCACCCTACAGAATAGGATGGAAAGGACTTTCCCGTGTCTGTAAAGGGTCTCAAAGCAGCTAGGTATGGTTTTTCTTGTCCCTTCAGAAAGACAGTGCCTGTCAGAGAAATGGGAATGTCGGGATGCTGGCTTGTTGCCTGATAGTGATGCTGCTTTGAGGTTAATTTCAGGTAAATTTTGGTCCAAACTAGACTGTCCTGGTGACTACCCCACCCCCACCCGCCCAGCCTGCAGGCTTCCTGAGCTATCCTCCCTTTGCAGCACGATGCCCAGATGGACTACTATGGCACCCGCCTGGCAACCTGCTCATCAGACAGGTCCGTCAAAATCTTCGATGTGCGAAATGGAGGACAAATCCTCATCGCCGACCTCAGGGGGTGAGTGCAGCCACACCTGGGCAAGGTCTCAGAGAATGGTTGGGCTTCTCAAGAATGGCAGGAAAAGCTAAGAACACAGATCAGAGGAGCCCCATGGTGCAGTTAGCAGAGAGAACA
This sequence comes from Panthera onca, assembly GCF_046562875.1. NCBI lineage: Eukaryota > Metazoa > Chordata > Mammalia > Carnivora > Felidae > Panthera > Panthera onca. The sequence goes on along the minus strand of NC_138340.1, from coordinate 51,774,779 downwards.
CCCAGGTCCCAGCCAAGTGACTGCCCTCAGCAGACATCCCGGGCTGATGGATCCAGGAATAAATCCCAACTTTGCCACCCAGATACTCACTAGAAGACCTTGGGCAAGGCCTTCACCTGCTCACCCTCAAAATGGGCTGATGCTGCCTCCTCCCAGGCAGGGCCTGCTCACCACGTGCTTTCAATAGCTACTGCTGCCTTTAAAAGTGGGAAATGACCTTCCTTTGTTTAGCCAACTTGATCTAAAGTGGCCCTGAAAGGCAGAAATGTAAGAATAATGTTAATGTAAAAATGCATTAGTAATTATATAAATCCCATAAATTTGCCTATTTACCCATGGCAGATATTCAGTAATATTTACAAATGTTTGATTTATTCTCTCCCTACTGAGATTCTTTTTTTTTTTTTTTAAATATGAAATTTATTGTCAAATTGGTTTCCATACAACACCCAGTGCTCATCCCAACAGGTACCCTCCTCAATACCCACCACCCATTCTCCCCTCCCTCCCACCCCCCATCAGTCCTCAGTTTGCTCTCAGTTTTTAAGTCTCTTATGCTTTGGCTCTCTCCCACTCTAACCTCTTTTTTTTTTTTTTTTTCCTTCCCCTCCCCCATGGGTTCCTGTTAAGTTTCTCAGGATCCACATAAGAGTGAAACCATATGGTATCTGTCTTTCTCTGTATGGCTTATTTCACTTAGCATAACACTCTCCAGTTCCATCCACGTTGCTACAAAGGGCCATATTTCATCTCCCTATTGAGATTCTTGAGATCCTGGCTGGTTTTTGTGGCCACACTTCTGCTTTCCCTCATTCCATTGCCTTTCAAATAAATGGGAGTTCTTGACCTGGATTCCATGGATCTCCAGTGTTCTGTGTATAGAATTCAGGGCTTGGTGAACTGGGGCTGAGGGAAAAAAATCACATCTTTATTTTCAGTGACTCAGATATTTAGCATTTCCTTCAACCTTGGAGGTAGGCTGGAAACCACAGAAGTCAGAGCACCTGTAACTTTATTACCAGTAGAAGACACACATGGTTTCATATCACATTACAGTTGTAGCTGTCTCAGAGTAGCACTGACACTCATCACTACTCTGAACTAAGAGTGGCTATTAGACTTGCCACTAGAGTTTATTAATGTGCTAACTGAGAAGTACACGTATCACTGTATTATAAATCGTTCTTTAACATTTCACTAACCGTATTGTAGTATAATTAGATTTCCTTTATAATCCTAGCTTGTTGTATCCATTATTCTGAAAAGGGAGCAACCATTTCCTTCACCAGACTGCACAGAAGAAATTAAGAACCCCTGACAGATAGGGGCTCATTACACGTTTGTTAATTAAAGAAGGCATAACTTGGGGCGCCTGGGTGACTCAGCTGGTTAAGCGTCCGACTTTGCCTCAGGTCATAATCTCACAGTTCGTGAGTTCAAGCCCCGCATCGGGCTCTGTGCTGACATCTTAGAGCCTGGAACCTGCTTTGGATTCTGTGTCTCCCTCTCTCTCTGCTCCTCCCCCACTCATGCTCTTTCTCTCTCTTAAAAATAAGCAAATGAACATTAAAAATTTTTTTTAAGTTTTCTATATAAAAAAAAAAAGGCATAACTAAGTAGCCTTCTGGGGAGATGGGCCTAGAAGTTCCCCTCTTCCTGAGTGTCAAAAATTGAGTAAGGGGTCACATGCTACTTTCCCTGGCCAGCAGCAGCCCATGGCTGCACAGAGAGGTGCCTGGCTGCCAGCTCTAGCAGAAGCGGGCACGTCTGCTGTTACTCAGTCCTTTCTGCCCTGTTTTTCTTAGGTTCAAAAGATGTGCAATATTACAGGAATAAAAAATCCACACACCCTTTCTTTTTTTTTGCCTCAGTTAAAACTATGCTAGTTGTAGGACATTTGAGTCTTCTGTGAGTTTGCTTGGCAGCTCCTTTGTGGGGACTGGGAATTGTCCCAGCCAGAGGGAGGAGGACACTTTGAGTGGGGTAGAGGAGTGAACAAGGAACAGCAGTACCAACTAACAGGCATGAGTGGTTTTTTCTTTTCTTGTGCCCAGCACTGTTCCAAGCTTTATATGTGAGTTATCACCAATATTTCCCCTCATGAGCACGGTATGAAAGAAGCCTTGCTCATATCTCCATTGGGAGACTAAGCCGTAGAAAGGGCATGGCCCTTGCCTAAAGTCAAGCAGCTAGTGAATGGCGAGTGGGTGTGAAAGAGCCTGGGCCATCACCTCTGCCGTGCCGCTTCTTTGTGCTTGGTGCCCACCCTTCCCTGCACCTTAGAGACGGTCCTAGTAGAGTCTAGCACTGCGTGTGTGCTCAGATAGTACTTACCAGGTGAATGCATAAGATCAGAAGAGCAGAGACATGCCCTTGAACAAATTAGAAGAAGAGTGAAAAATATGAAACAGATACTCAAGACTTAGCCATTGTGGAAGGATGAGTAGCAGTTCACTCTGTAAATACTTCCTGAGTATTTGTGGGTGCAAACCCTAGATTGATCAGTGCACAAATGAATAGACTGAGAGGTTTCTCCTGATGATGGCAGGTGTAAGTGGTGTCGGCTGCACTGCGGGATGAGGGAGGGAGGTTCTGCCGTGTAGGAACAAAGAGGCTAACTTAGAGTCCTGACTTGCTTTCAAAGCCTCTGTGACCTCTTTCACGTCCCAACAAAGGTCCCTTTTGGCGGTGACATCCTATAGTTCTCCCTTATAAAATTCTTAGGTGGCTCTGTCCTAAGATACTGTATCTGCCTATCAAGGAAGGCATTCAGTTGGGTCCAAAGTAGTGGCTGGCAGAGCACCGCAGGTTCCTGTGGCCCATGTGAGCCGCCTCTGATCCTCTCCCCTTGCAGTCACGAGGGTCCTGTGTGGCAAGTGGCCTGGGCCCACCCCATGTATGGGAACATCCTGGCATCCTGCTCCTATGACCGGAAAGTCATTATCTGGAAAGAGGAGAATGGCACCTGGGAGAAGACACATGAGCACACAGGCCACGACTCCTCAGGTACCGTGAGTGTGGTAGGAGCGGGTGGGCGGGGCCTTGCACCGGTCGTGGCTGAAGCTCACTGGTGCCTTTCCCCTCATGGTGCTCCTTGTTTATCCCTTGGATTTGGTTGGTTTTTCTCCTGTCTGTCCGCAGCAGAGGTAAGGCGCTAAGACCTAAAGCCAGTCTAAAGCAAATCAAGAAAGGAAAAAAAAACAACACGGTGCATTTTTTTTTTAAGTTTATTCATTTTAAGTACTGGCCTTTATTCTCAGATTATTGTCCTACTTTTTTTCCTATTACTTTTTTATTAATGTAGTGTTATATTGGTTTCAGATGTATATTATAATGATTCAGTATTTCTATCCATTACTCCGTGCTCATCACAATAAGTACACCCTTAATCCCCTTTATCTATCCCACCCCGTCCTACTTTTTGTAAAGGTAGACTATAGTTTATGAAGTTATGATAGTCGTAGGTGATGGGTTTTTTAAATCTTCTTAATTGACAAAAGTGAAACTTCCTCTTGGCAAATTCTGCTAACTGTGCCTCCCTCCTTCCCACAGTAAACTCTGTGTGCTGGGCCCCCCATGACTATGGCCTAATCCTCGCCTGTGGGAGCTCGGATGGGGCCATCTCCCTGCTGACATACACCGGAGAGGGCCAGTGGGAAGTGAAAAAGATCAACAATGCTCACACTGTAAGTCCAGACTCTGCCTGCATGTGGAGGGTAGCTCTGCTACCTTGCCTTGTGTCTCCTGGAAACTCCCTAGAGAGTGGCAGGAGTTGTGTCGTTGCTCTGCGGGGGGCTGGGAAGGACTGATGCTCAGACTTGTTTGGTGGGGCAACTTCAAGCCGCTTTGCTCTGAAGTCAGACAGAGGCGGCATCCAGGGAGGCCCCAAGCTGCACCAGCCTCATTCAGCCCAGGACAGGGTTTGGCACAGCTGCCTTCTTGCAAGCTCCCAAGTCAGGGAGGGCCAGGGCACTGGCAAGGTGGTAGTGGCAGCCTACCTACCTGCTACCTTTGCCATGGACGCCTCAAGTTAACGTGCTTGCAGTGGTCATTGGGACCCCCTCGAACTGAGTGGTGTTATAAAGAGCATCATAGGAATTCAGTGCCTTGCATTTCCATTCATTGGATATTATGGTTGAAATAAGAAAGCACTATGGACAGTGGAAGAGTGTCTCACACCATTTGAGCCCCTACTGTGTGTCACGTAATCCTCACAAACATTTGTCAATGAAAGAAGAAATTATCAAATTAACAGATTTGCAAGGTAAGCAGTCCTGTTCCCATTTTATGTTGACACAGAAAAGGCTTAGAAAAAGTAAACGACTTAGAGAAGGTCCTGTGTCAGCGTTAGAACCCAGAATCTGTGCCTTCTCACTATATAACAGTTCCAACTTTGGTGGCCCCAGATTCTTCTGCAGTCTACCCAGATGGAAACTTGGTAGCTCTCAAGTTTGACGCTGTACTTATGCGCCTCTCGAGTTTAAGAGATCCACAGCCTGTTCAGCCCTCAAGGCCCCAGGAGCCTGTGTCAGGGTCTTTACTTGAGATGCTTGGATTCTTATCTGCTGACTAGCTTGCAGAAATGAATAGGGTGAGCGGCTTCTGGGAAGATGGTGGGGAATGGCATCATAGCTTTTCAGTCTTTCCTCATCTCTCTGTAAAAACCAACAGAGCAACTAGGTAGCACAACCAAAAACTCAGTAACCACATTTACAACAGAAGGAGGTAACGAGGTATTTCCACGACCTCCAAAGTAGAGGCAGAGGGAAATAAACTACCAACAACCAAAGGCCTTAGGGTATTGGTATCTGAGCAGGAGGAAGCAGGAAGCAATGGAGTGCCTTCTAACTGACAAAGCAGCCAACCGTGTTCACTGGAAACCATAGCTGGCCAGTGTAAGAACAGCACCTGAAACTGAAAGAAGTTTTGCATTTTTTTTGTTTTTAAATTAGTATACAATTTACTTACAAAATTCACCCCTTTTTAAAATATATGATTCTGTAGTTCTTAGTATATTCACAAAATTGTGCAATTATCACTGCTGATTTTCAGAACTTTTTTATCACCCCAAAAAGAATCCTCCTTAGCAGTCGCTCTCCACCCTACCCCCAACCTAGGCAACCACTAATTGACTTTCTGTCTATGGATTTGCCTATTCAGGACATTTCGTATGAATGGAATCCTATAATACAGGCAGATCCTATAATACCTCAGAGCCATTGTGGGTTTGGTTCCAGACCACTGCAGTAAAGGGAGTCGAGGAATTTTTTGGTTTCCCATTGCATATAAAAGTTATATTTACACTCTCCTATGGTCTATTAAGTATACAGTAATAGCATTGGGTCTAAAAAACTATGTACCTTAAATAAAATTTATTGCTGAAGAATGCTAAGCATCATCTGAGTAGTCAAGTTGTAATGTTTTTTTGTTTTTGGGGGGGGGTTGTGTGTGTTTTTTTGGTTTTTGTTTTGTTTTTTATTTGCTGGTGAAGGGGCTTGCCTCAGTGTTGATGGCTGCTGACTGATCAGGGTGGTGGTTGTTGAAGGCTGGAGTGGTGGGGCAGTTTCTTAAAAGAAAACAGCTTTGAAGATTCCCACATCTATTGATTCTTCCGTTTATGAACAATTTCTCTGTAGCATGAAATGCTGTTTAATAGTATTTTACCCACAGCAGAACTTCTTTCAAACTTGGGGTCCATCCTCTCAAATCCTGCCACTCCCTTATCAGCTAAGTTTATGTAATATTCTAAATCTTTTGTTGTCATGTCAACAGTCTTCACAGCATCTCCACCAGGAGTACATTCCATCTCAGGAAACCACTTTCTTTGTCATCCAGAAGAAGCAACTCCTTGTGTGTTAAAGTTGGATCGTTTGATTATAGCAGTTCAGTCTCATCTTCAGGCTCCACTTCTAGTTCTCTTGCTCTTTCCACCACATCTGCAGTTATTCCTTCTGCACTCTTGTTCATGTTGTTATTTTGATTTCTTCCCATGAATCACAGATGTTCTTAATGGCATCTAGAACAGTGAATCCTTTCCAGAAGGTGTTCAGTTTACTTTGCCCAGATCCATCAGAGGAATCACCATGGCAGCCACAGCCTTACAAAATATATTTCTTAAGACTTGAAAGTCAAAATTACTCCTTAATCCATGGAAATTGCTGAATGGATGTTGTGTTAGTAGGAATGAAAACTACATGAATCTCATTGTCATTAATCTCCATTAGATCTCTTGGGTGACCAGGTACATTGTCAGCAGTAATACTTTTTTTTAACTTTCATTTATTTTTGAGAGAGAGAGAGCACAAGCAGGGGAGGGGTAGAAAGAGAGGGGAACAGAGGATCTGAAGTGGGCTTCATGGTAACAGCAGAGAGCCCGATACAGGACTCTAACTTGCAGACCGCAAAGTCATGACCTGAGCTGAAGCGGGACGCTTAACCGACGGAGCCACCCAGGCTCCCCCAGGCAGGGACATTTTAAAGGATTCTTTGGGTAATATGTCTCAACAGGGGACTTAAAATATTCCATAAACCACATTGTAAACAGATGTGCTGTCATCCAGGCTTTGTTGTTCCATTTATACAGCCCAGGCAGAGTAGATTTAGCATAAATCTTAAGGACGCTAGGATTTTCTGCATGGTAAATGAGCACTGGCTTCAACCTCAAGTCACCAACTGCATTAGCCTCTAACAAGAGAATCGGCCTGTCTTTGAAACTTTGAAGCCAGGCATTGGCTTTTCTCTAGCTATGCCTAGATGGCATCTTCTTCCAATAGAAGGCTATTTCATCTACATCGAAACTCTGTTTACTGTAGTCACCTTCATTCATGATCTGAGCTAGATCTTCTGGATAACTTGCTGCAGCTTCTACATCAGCACCTGCTGTTTCACCCTGCACGTTTATGTTATGGAGATGGCCTTTTTTCTTAAACCTTAGGAGCCCGCCTCTGCTAGCTTCACACTTCTGTGGCTTCCTCACCTCTCTCAGCCTTCACAGAATTGAAGAGAGTTAGAGCCTTGCTCTCAATTAGGCTTTGGTTTAAGGGAATGTTGTGGCTGCTGGTGTTATCTTCTCTCCAGACCACTAAAACCTTCTCCTTATCAGTGGTGAGGTGGTTTCACTTTTTTATCATTAGCATAGTCACTGGAGTAGCACTTTCAATTTCCTTCAAGAACTTTTCCTTTGCATTCAGATGTTGGCTCTTCGGTGCAAGAGGCCTAGCTTGTATAGTCTGTCTCAACTTTTGACATGCCTTCCTCACTGAGCTGAATTATTTCTAGCTTTTGATTTAAAGTGAGAGACACGTGACTCTTGCTTTCACTTGAACAGTTAGAGGTCATTGTAAGGTTATTAACTGGCCTAATTTCAGTGTTGTTTGTGTCTCATAGGAAGACCCAAGGAGAGGGTGAGAGACGGGGGAACAGCCAGTTAGTGGAGCAGTCAAAACATGCACATTTATCAATGAAGCTTGTCATTTTATATAGGTGTAATTCATGGCACCCTAAAACAGTTGCAATAATAACATCAAAGATTGCTGATCACAAATCACCATAACAAATATAGCAATGAAAAAGCTTGAAATATTGTGAGAAGTACCAAAATGTGACAGACACACAAAGCGAGCAAATGCTGTTGGAACAATGGCACCAATAGACTTACTTGACACAGGGTAGCCACACACCTTCAATTTGTAAAAAACACGGTGTAACTGAAGCACAATGAAGTGGAACACAATTGAATGAGGTATGCCAAATGTGGTCCTTTGTGACTGGCTTCTCTCATTTAACATGTTTTTGGGATTCATATCATAGTATGAGTGCTTTATACCTTTGTATGATTGTGTGATATTCCATCCTGTGAATTTATGTATCTCATTTAGCCGTTAATGGACATTTTCAGCTATTGTGAATACTGCTATGAACTTTCATGTATAAGAATTTTTGTGAGTATATGTTTTCAGTTTTCTTGGGTATATACCTGGGAGTAGAATTACCAAGTCAGATGGAAAGTGTCTGTTTAACTTTTTGAGTTTCCAGGTTAATTATACCATTTTACATGGCCTCCAGCAGTGGACAAGGGTTTTGGTTTCTCCACATCCTTGCCAAATCTTACTGTCATCTTTTTTTGTTTGTTTGTTTTGTTATAGCCATCCGAGTGGGTGTGAAGCGGTACCTCACTGTGGCCTCAGTTTGCATTTTTCTAATGACTAATGAAGTTGGGCACATTTTCATATGCTTACTAGCCATCTGTATTATCTTTGGAGGACTGACTGGGAGGGGTTTAATACTTTGTCCTACCAGTTGAGTGCAAGCCCCTCACCCTGGGAAAGACTAAAGGGACTTGTAGAAATCTGACCTTTATGACCCACTAAGGCTTGTTTCCACGACAGGGCCCCTGGTGAGGAGAAACTACTAGAAATCAAAATCGAGCAGGAGAGAGACACAGAAAAAGGAAAGCACGTATATAGACCAAAGTCAGGGAGGGGAACAAAGCCAAGAAATCTTGAAAGCAAGTTGTCATATTTGTCAGCACATTTATTAACAAAAACAGACTTCTCAACCTAGAAAGGCTTCCCTGGACCTCACTTTTTCAGGACAATAATTTCACATAAAAATAACAAAAGCATTTGAGGTGAAATTACGTAAATTTTAACTCACAAGAAAGGGAAAGAATATAGAAACTGGTTTGGAGGCTGGTGAGCAGCATGTTATCATGGAAGTTTCTAATTTAAGAGGGGATGTAGTTAGGTAGGCTCTAAGGGGGTTTTGGTATAATAAACTATTTGAGTAATTTACATTGTTCTGAATGTATGTAATATACATTAGGAATTTTTAGGCGCTTTATCCTTAACTAAATTCTTGAGCATTCTGAATGTTTTTAAGTTATTTCTTAGGAAAAAAATTTTCCAGGGAAGAAGTTGTCAAGGGATAGGTGAAATACATCATGGGGATTCAGGAGGGCACTTTTGATGAGCACAGGGTGATGGATGGAAGTGTTGAATCACTGTGAAACTAAATATAATACTGCGTGTTAACTAACTGGAATTAAAGTAAAAACTTAAAATTAAAAAAAAAAAGAATATACAGAATAACATCCTGACAAGCAATGAAAGAAAGGCATGCCCACAAAACAGAATCAAACTCTCACCTGCTATTTCAAATCAAGCTAAGAAACATTTTTTAAATGATACAAGGTGTGAAAAAAATACCATAAGTCATAATTAGAAAAACTTCAAAATGAAGTGACAGAATTTAGGAAAAAATCAGAAATGAAAAATTATTTCAGTAATAAAGACTAAACTGGAAAGAATACAAGAGCAAATAAACACAACAACAGATAATGTCTTAAGAGAAATAGATCGCGAAGAAGAGGAAATTTCTTCTTGCTTTGGCAGCATATATACTAAAATTGGAACAATACAGAGAAGATTAGCATGGCCCCTACACAAGGATGACACACAAATTCATGAAGTGTTCCATATTTTTGGAATACTACTCAGCCATCAAAAAAAAAAACCTGAAATCTTACTTGCAACGATGTGGATGGAGCTAGAATATATTATGCTAAGCGAAATAAGTCAATCAGAGAAAGACAAATACCATATGATTTCACTCATATATGGAATTTAAGAAACAAAACAGAAGAACATATGGGAAAGGGGGAAAGAGAAGAGAGAGACACAAACCACAAAAGACTCTTAATGAGGGGAACAAACTGAGAGTCGCTGGAGGGGAGGTGGATGAGAGATGGACTAGATGGGTGATGGGTATTAAAAAGAGCATTTGTTGTAATGAGCACTGGGCGTCATATGTAAGTGATGAATCACTGAATTCTACCTCTGAAACCAATATTGCATTGTATATTAACTAAAATATAAAAAGAAAATAAAATAGTATTTCTTAAAAAAAAAAATGAAGAGATAGGGGTGCCTGGGTGGCTCAGTCGGTTAAGTGGCCAACTTCGGCTCAGGTCATGATCTTGTGGTCTGAGTTCAAGCCCCGCATCAGGCTCTGTGCTGACAGCTCAGAGCCTGGAGCCTGTTTCAGATTCTGTGTCTCCCTCTCTCTGACCCTCCGCTTTTCATGCTCTGTCTCTCCCTGTCTCAAAAATAAATAAAACATTAAAAAAAAATTTTTTTAAATGAAGAGATAAAAAGATTTTGAGAAGAAAGTAGACAGGCAAAGATCAAACATGAATATGAAGAACTCCTGAAGAAGAAAAAAGAACAAATACTAAAAACTAGTTCAAGAAAACTATCTTAAAATTTTAAAACAAAATTTGAAATTGCATTTTGAGAGAGCATGCTCTACACTTAAGAATATCAACCCAGGGGCACCTGGGCGGCTCACTGTTGGTTAAGCATCTGACTCTTGCTTTCAGTTCAGGTCATGATCTCATGGTTCAAGGGATCAAACCCTGCATCAAGCTCTGTGCTGACAATGCGGAGCCTACTTGGATTCTCCTTGAGCGTTGTCTTTCTCTCTCTCAAAATAAATAAATAAATAAATAAACTTTAGAGAAAAAAGAAATCTCAACCCAGAGGGGTGCCTGGCTGGCTAAGTTGATAGACCATATGGCTCTTCTTCTTAGGGTCATGAGTTCCAGTCCCATGTTGGGCATGGGGTCTACTTAAAAAAATAAAATGCTTAAAAAGTATCAACCCAGAATCACTAGCATAAAGGACATAATTGTAATAAAATTACTGGCCTTTAAATAAACAAAATCGTTTGGGCATCCGGGGGAAAAAAGCCATGTGACTTACAAGGGAAACAAAATTAGATTTTCAGTAGACTTTTGAACAGCTATGATCCATGCATAGAAAAAAAAAAAATCACAATAATCAAGGAAAGAATGTGTGGGCCAAGGATTTATAACCAGCAAAACTGACTTTCAAGTTCATACAAAAGATCATAGCAGCTTTAAAAGCCAAAAACTGGATATAATCTACATGTGAATGGATCAAATTGTGTTTTGTCCATACTATTGAAATGTTCCTTAGCAATGAAAAGAAATGACTACTGACACACATAAGAAGAATGAATTTTAAAATAATTACACAGAGTGACAAAAATCAGATTAAAAAAATCCCATTGATCTAAAATTCTAGAAAAAGTAAACTAGAGTGACAGCAGATCATTTAATTTTGGGGTAGAGCAGGGCTAGGGGAGGGATTAGGAAAAAGACCAAAGGAAACTTTGAGGGGCAATGGATAGATTTATGTTTTGTTTTTCAGTAAAATACTTTTTTTAAATCACCTCTTGTTTTTACTGAGGTATCATTGACATATTTTTATTTCAGATTTATAATTTAATGATTCAGTATTTGTATACATTACAAAATGATTACCACAATAAGACTAGTTAACATTTGTCACTGTATATAATTACCCCCCAAATTTTTTCATTTGAGCTTCCAACTTCAACCCAGGTCATAATCCCATGGTTCATGAGTTCGAGCCCCACGTCAGGCTCTGTGCTGATAGCTCAGAGCCTGCTTTGGAGTCTGTGTCTCCTCTCTCTCTGCCCCTCTCCTGCTCACGCTCTGTCTCTTTCTGTCTCAAAACTAAACACTTTTCCAAAGAAGACACGCAGATGGCTAACAGACACATGAAAAGATGCTCAACATCACTCATGCCAGAGAAATACATATCAAAACCACATTGAGATACCACCTCACAGCAGTCAGAGTGGCTAAAATTAACAACTCAGGAAACAACAGATGTTGACAAGGATGTGGAAGAAGGGGAACCCTCTTGCACTGTTGGTGGGAATGCAAAGTGGTATAGCCACTCTGGAAAACAGTATGGAGGTTCTTTAAAAAATTAAAAATACGCTACAGCCCAGCAATAGCACTCCTAGGAATTTATTCAAAGGATACAGGAGTGCTGATTGAAGGGGCATATGTACCCTAATATTTATAGCAGCACTATCAACAATAGCCAAATTATGGAAAGAGCCCAATGTCCATCAACTGAATGGATAAAGAAGATGTGGGGGGGGGGGGGGGGGGTGTGTGTGTGTGTGTGTGTGTGTGTGTGTGTGTGTGTGTGTGTGTGTGTGTACACACACACACACACAATAGAATACTACTTGGCAATGAAAAAAAATGAAATCTTGACATTTGCAGCAACGTGGTTGGAACTGGAGGGTATTATGCTAAGCGAAATAAGTCAGAGAAAGACCGGTATCTTATGTTTTCACTCATATGTGGAATGTGAGAAACTTAAGACCATGAGGGAAGGGATGGGGGAAAAATACATAGTTACAAACAGGGAGGCAAACCATAAGAGACAGAGACTCTTAAATACAGAGAACAAACTGAGGGTTGATGCGCGGGGTGGTGGGGAGGGGGGGTGGTCCAGGGCAGGGAGGGGAAATGGGAGATGGGCATTGAGGAGGGCACTTGTTGGGATGGTAACTGAGTGTTATATATAAGTGATAAATCATGGGAACCTACTCCCAAAGCCAAGAGAACACTGTATATACACTGTCAAATTATATTTAAAAATAAACACTTAAAAATTTTTTAAATAAAATCTAAAGTTTTTTCTTGTGATAAGAAGGACTTGTGAGATGTGCTCTCCTAGCAACTTGCAGATAGGCAGTATAGTATTAACTATAGTCACATCTCTGTGACTTATTTTATACCTGAAAGTTTATCTTTTGACTCCCTTTTACACACCTCACACCCCACTTCTGGCAACCACCTATCTGTTCTTTGTATCATCTATGAGCATGGTTTTTCTCATGTTTGTCTTTTTTTTTTTTTTTTTTTTTTTTAACAGATTCCACATATAAGTGAGATCATACAATGTCTTTCATGCCCTCAATGTCTGTCCATGTTGCAGATGCCACAATTTCATTTCTTATGGTTGAATATTCCGTGTGTGTGTGTGTGTGTGTGTGTGTGTGTGTGTGTACATACACCACGTTTTTGGGTTTTTTTCATTCATCCATCGATGGACACTTAGGTTGCTTTCATGTCCTAGCTATTGTAAATAATGTGCAGGGCACATGGGGTGGGGTGCAGATGTCTTGTTGAATTAGTGTTTTTATTTTTGCTTTTTTTGATAAATAACCAGAAGTAGAATTGCTGGATCATATGTTAATTCTATTTTTAATTTTTTGAGAAACCTCCTTACTGTTTTCCACAATGGCTCCACCAATTTGCACTCCCACCAACAGTACACAAGGGTTACCTTTTTTCCACATATTCAACACTTGTCTTTTTGATACTAGTCATTCTGACTGGTGTGAGGTGCTATCTCATTATGGTTTTGATCTGCATTTCTCTTATGATGAGTGATGCTGAGCATCTTTTCATGTGTCTGTTCATCAGTATGTCTTTGGGAATTGTGTATTCAGGTCCTCTGCCCATTTTTAATCAGATTATCTATTCGGAGGTTAAGTTGCATGAGTTCTTCAGGGTAACATTGGCCTCCTAGAATGGATTTGGAAGAATACCTTCCTTTTCTATTTTTGGAATAGTTTGGGAAGGCAGATATTCATTCTTTAAGTGTTTGGTAGAGGGTCACCTGGCTGGTTCAGTTGGTGAGCATGCAACTCTTGATCTCTCGGGTTGTGAGTTTGAGCCCCACATTGGGTGTAGAGATTACTTAACAGTAAAACGTTAAAAAAATAAATGTTTGGTAGAATTCACCTGTGAAACCGTCTGGTCCTAGACTTTTTTTGGAAGTCTTTTGATTACCAATTCAGTTTTATTACTAGTAATCTGTCTGTTCAGATTTTGTTTCTTCAGTCTTTTTTTTTTTTTTTTTTTTTAAGTTTATTTATTTTTGAGACAGAGAGAGACAGAACATGAACGGGGGAGGGGCAGAGAGAGGGAGACAGAATCGGAAGCAGGCTCCAGGCTCTGAGCCATCAGCCCAGAGCCCGATGCGGGGCTCGAACTCAACAGACCGCGAGATCGTAACCTGAGCTGAAGTCAGCCGCTTAACCGACTGAGCCACCCAGGCGCCCCTCTTCAGTCTTGTAAGATGTCATTCAGTCTTGTAAGATGGTATGTTTCTAGGAATTTATCCATTTCTTCTGGGTGGTTCAATTTGTTGACATATAATTTTTCATAGTAGTCTCATAATCCTTTATATTTCTATGGTGTAGGTTGTAATTTCTTCTCTTTCATTTCTGATTTGAGTCCACTTTTGATCATTCTGGCCAAAGATTTATCAATTTTTTTTTTAATTTTTTTAAAGAACCAGCTCTTTCATTGATCTTTTCTGTTGTAGTTTTAGTCTCTATTTTATTTATTCCCTTTCTGATCTTTATTATTTCCTTCTTTCTACCACCTTTGGGCTTGCTTTGTTCTTTTTTTTCTTTTTTTTTTTTTCCAAAATTCTTTTAACATTTATTTGTTATTGAGAGACAGAGACAGAGTGCGAGTGGGGGAGGGGCAGAGAGAAGAAGGAGACAGAATCTGAAGCAGGCTCCAGGCTCTGAGCTGTCAGCACAGAGCCCGATGCAGGGCTCAAACTCACGGACCATGAGGTCATGACCTGAGCTGAAGTCGGGTGCTTAACCAACTGAGCCACCCAGGTACCCCTAGGCTTTGTTTGCTCTTTTTCTAGTTCCTTTAGGTATAAGGTTAGATTATTAGAGATTTGTTTCTTGAGTAGACCTGTATCGCGATAAATTTCCCCCTTAGAATTCCTTTTGCTATATTCCAAAGATTGTGAACCATTGTGTTTCCATTTTCATTTTTTTCCAAGTGTATTTTTTATTTCCTCTTTGATTTCTTCATTGACCCATTGGTTGTTTAGCAGCACGTTGTTTAGTCTCCATGTGCTTATATTTTTCCCATTTTTAAAATTAATCCCTTTATCATTTGGAATGCCCTTCTTTTGTCTCTTTTTATAGTTTTTGTTTTTAATTCTATTCTGTCTGACCTAATCATTGCTACCCCAGGTTTTGGTTTGTTTGTTTGCCTCCATTTGCATGGAATATCTTATTGCAACCCTTCAGTTTAGTCTTTATGTGTCTTCAGGTATGAAGTGAATCTCTTCTAGGCAGCCTATAGATGCGTGTTGTTTTTTCATCCAGTCACCGTTTGTCTTTTGATTGGAGCATTTAGGCCATTTACATTGAAATTGATTATTGATAGATATGTACTTATTGCCATTTTTTTTCATTGTTTTCTGGCTGTTTAGTAGTTCCTTTCTTGTTCTCTTTATGGCTTGATGACTTTCTTTAGTAGTATGCTTAGATTCCTGTCTCATTATCTTTTGTGTATCTACTTTAGATTTTTGCTTTGTGGTTACCATGAGGCTTACATTTATTTATAACATATTTATAACAGTCTGTTTGGAGTTGAGAAGAACTTACACATGAACACATTCTAAAGCTCTACATTTTTTACTCTCCCTCCACCCACATTTTATGTTTCTGACATCACTTTTTATCTTGTGTATCCCCTAACTAATTATTGGAGTTATATTTTTACTACTTTTGTCTTTTAACCTCCATACTAGCTTTAGCTGTGATTAACCTACCAACTTTCCTATATTTACCTTAACCAGTGAGATTTTTATTTTCAAATGTTTTGTTGTTACTAATCACCCTTTATTTTCAGCTTAAAGAAGATCCTTTAACATTTCTTATATGGTAAGCTTAGTAGTCATGAACCCCATTAGGTTTAGCTTGTCTAGAAAACTCTCTCTCCTCCAATTCTGAATAGCTTCACTTCCCTGAGTATTCTGGGTTGGAAGTTTTTTTTTTCTTTCAGCACTTTGAAACATGTCTGTTATCTTGGTTGTAGTGGTAGTTTTACAGAGTATACCTGTGTCAGAGTTCATCAGATTGTGCCTTTATGTCAACAATACCTCAAAGTCCTTCATAAAATTTTATATTGGAGTATAAAGGACGTAGACTGTTAGTGCTATACACAAACTCAAGGACTTCTTTCCACTCGCCCTTCCTGAGGGATCTACTTGAGAATAAGCTTCAGACAAAAAAAAAAAAATGATTGGAAAGACATCAAGTATAGTTAACTGTAGAGAAATAAGACCAAATGAGTTATAAGGCAGAGTATAGGATGTACTGGCCATGTGCTCTATTAAGGTAGTGGATGGACAACTATTTAAAAAGTGGGCACAAGCAGAGCAGGAGGTCAGAATCTTTTAATGTTGGTACCGTACACACAAAACACGCCCCTCCCACCTCCATACATTGGCAGTGACTGAGACTGATGTGTAAAATGAGATAAAATGATTATGTGGCAGCGAGCATCCCTAGCACCAGTCTATAGTTTTGAAATAATTTCTCACCCAAAGAAACCCTAATTCCTGAGGAAGTGGCTGATCTCAGGTCTGAGGCAGGAAATGTACAAGATGAGTCTGTGATATCTTGTTATACTTAACAGAAATAATCAAAGATGTATTTTGACATACTAGAATTATGTCAGAAGAGCCAATTTGAACACACACTGCAGTTTAGGTGTCAAAAAAATGAACTGAAACCCATCAGATATGCTTAGATCTATGAGTTCATAATGATATATAAAGAGAGAATCAATCATCCTTGAAGACCGTCAGGAAATCAGTTCAAAAGTGTCAAGCATTTGACCTGCCTTTCCTATCTGATCTGCACCCATGAGGATCCAAATATTAATGAGGGGAATTGCCCCATGTCTAGCTTATTCCTAATAATAAATGAGAAAGAAGTGAATACAATTACAATATCACCATTTTGTAATGTCCAGTGAATTGAAAGAGACATAAATTGTTGACAGATGCTAATAACATAAAAAAGACAATTTGATGTCATTTGCCTCCCGATGAAAGAATACTGCCTGTAGTGTTAACAAAGGGGTCAAACTTGAGTCTGATCCAGTCTAGGATCCAGCTGACAGTTTTCAGGAATTCAGAGGAAAGTGTTGAACCAAGTGAGAAAGAACAAATCAGCCTGAGATACTGCAGGTCGGATGACTGGTCTTTCTTCAACAGAAAAATTGTAAAGAAAAAAGATCAGAGTGGGGAATCTGTAAATGAGGAAATGTAAAAAAGATTTTGAAAAAAACATTTAAATGGCAAGACCACACTGTAGTGTCTAGGGATGCATATTTGGGTGACAAAACTAAAAAGAAAAAAAGGTAAGAAATTAGAAGTTAGGAAAATGTTACTGGGGAAGAGGGCCATGATTCATAATTACAAGGCTTCCTGGGTAAATGGTAATTTGCTGTCTTGAGCAAGTAGTGGTTACAAGAATGCTTTAGACTAATTCATTAAGCCATGTATTTGCATGGTTTTCTGAATCCCTTCATATTTTTGAAAACTGTTCTGTTTCTTAAACTCCCTGAAGTTTCTCCTACTTTAAATATATTGCTAGGGGCGCCTGGGTGGCGCAGTCGGTTAAGCGTCCGACTTCAGCCAGGTCACGATCTCGCGGTCCGTGAGTTCGAGCCCCGCGTCAGGCTCTGGGCTGATGGCTCGGAGCCTGGAGCCTGTTTCCGATTCTGTGTCTCCCTCTCTCTCTGCCCCTCCCCTGTTCATGCTCTGTCTCTCTCTGTCCCAAAAATAAATAAAAAACGTTGAAAAAAAAAAAAATTTAAAAAAATATATTGCTGAAAAATAAAGGCACTGTTAGGGCTCCTTGAAAAGCATTATGGTGGCTAATCCTTAATTCATCAAAATAGCTGTCCTACTTAATCCTGTCCTGAGAATTGGAGGGGATATGAACTGCAGCTTTGGATCTGCATAAGCAGTACTCTGTTGCAAGTCAAAAGGGCAAAGTCATCCCAATCCCCATCCTTACAGATTGGCTGCAATGCTGTCAGTTGGGCCCCTGCTGTTGTACCTGGAAGCCTCATAGACCAGCCATCGGGGCAGAAGCCCAACTACATCAAGAAGTTTGCGTCAGGCGGCTGTGACAACCTCATCAAGCTGTGGAAGTAAGTGGGGTTGGTGGACTTATCCTCAAGGGGACACTTCTTACCTTCCACCCTACCTACTGTGACTCAGCCACAGTTCACAAGAAACAGGATCACCCTTTTTTCCCCTCCTGCTGATAGAATACCAGTTTCAACCTGTCAGAGGACATCCTTTAAAAACAACTTGGCCTTGCTCAAGCATTTTAATTCTTCACCTAATTCCCAGTTGCCGGCACCATTGGCTGTGAGGGAACAGAGCATTTCTTGGAGGGTTTCTTTAGAGCTGCTGAACTGAGTAAAAATCTACAAAGTCAATAAATGAAATCAGAAAGATGGAATAGCTTCTTGGCCCCTGCAAAGCCCATGGGCTCGGGGTGGAATGGAGGTGTGGGAAAACACCTGGGCTGCAACCTGCTGCATTCTTCCTTTCATCTCCCCTGTCAGGGAGGAGGAGGATGGCCAGTGGAAGGAGGAACAGAAGCTAGAAGCGCACAGTGACTGGGTTCGAGACGTGGCCTGGGCCCCCTCCATTGGCCTGCCCACCAGCACCATCGCCAGCTGCTCCCAGGTCAGCTCAGACCCATGAGAGCCTCCCGTGTTGTTTAATCTCTGAGTAAGTCCCGTCAGCCCTTATAGTCCCCCTAGGGTAAAGTCTTTTAAAGGTAAGGGTAGGGCAACAGGCACCTTTGGACCAGTGCAAGTAGGAGAGCCAGGTCATCCTGTAGCGAAGGCTTGATCAAAAGGCACAAGTGGCTTGTCTCCACTGAGCCACGAGCTGGGCCAAATTTGGGACCAATTTCCCATCCTCAGCATTGTATGGCTGGGAAATAGAGCTGCCCAGGTACATTCTGGGAGTGTTCCCAAGCGGGGTCTAGGGGCAATTGGAAGTTCTAATAAGGTCTTGGACTCACCTACCTATTCTATCTTCACAGATCACAAAAGAAAAACCAAGGACAAGCCTTAAATTATGTGCTAACCCCCCACTAACAAAGGTTAAGCCAGGCTTCATTTGAGCCTGTTATGTTTCGTCCTAAATTTGAGAGGGACTTTTTAAACTTGTCCCTTCTCATTCGCTGAGCTCGGTTTATAGACAGCCATACCTATTTGGTTGAGAAAATATAGACAGAGCCCAAGGGAGCCAAAATAAGGAGGGGACTTGGCAGACATGAGGAAAACCCAGAGAAAATTTTACAGTTAGCAGCAATGCAAAGTCCATACCTGAAACCAATATGAGCACAGGAACCTGGGAGACTCGAATGTGAAACGTGTTCCTGGGGTAAAGGGATAAAAGCACGGCTGCTGGGCTGGACACTGGCCATCACAGCTGTGCACACCCAGGAGGGCCTTGGCTGTGCTTTGTGCTGAATCCCCCACCCCATTCCTGCAAAAGTCCAATATGGCTCCAGATTGAGCAGATATCCCCAGTGCAAGATCCCTGCCTTACCTTCCCTGACTTTAGCCTATCTCTTCCCAGGATGGTCGTGTGTTCATCTGGACCTGTGATGACGTCTCGAGCAATACGTGGTCCCCCAAACTGCTGCACAAGTTCAATGATGTTGTGTGGCATGTGAGCTGGTCCATCACCGCCAACATCCTGGCTGTCTCAGGCGGAGACAATAAGGTACACCCCACTTCCATGACATGGTAGACAGGGCCCTGTTTGTCTTTACTAGGCCCGTTAGAAAGCACAGTTGAATTCCCCATGTAATGAGAGGCTTAGAAGGAACCTTAATGAGGACTGTGTTTTGAGTATGTCTCTTAATTATATCATTAAATTTTACAGTCCCCTGTACCTCCACCCCCAAGCCCCCAGAGGTTGTTTGTCCCCTTTTTACAAATACAAAAGAAGCTGGCAGAAGTGGTTTGACTTGCACAGGGGTCACAAAGCTTTTAGGTGGCAGAGCCAGTAATCGGGCCCAGATTAAATCCCAAGTCACTGCCTTGATAGTCCCATCACCTTAACCATTTGACCACCTTGTCATATGGTGACATTCAGTTAGCACGGCCAAAAAGTAAATAGATTTAAAAAAAAAAAAAAAAATACCTCATAAACAAAAGCAAAAAGATAGGAGGGTTTCTGCCAGACTCCTAAGAGACATATTTCTAAAAATCCGTATAATTCATGAGTATTATTATTCACCCACCATATACCTCTCCCTACTGGGCTATAAGCCATATAAAGGAAGGGACATGGAGGCAAAGTAGCCACTGGAAAACAGTAAAACAAAGAGTAGTTCAGGACAGTATAGCAACAAAGCAAATGTGCTTGAACAGTCATGACCACTGCTTTGAAACCTGCTTTTTAAAGTTATATATGGACCGTATGCCTGAGAGAAGAGGCGTAAGCCAGGGAGATGGCAGTAGCTTGTTACTTCTTCCTTCCTAGAGGCAGCTTTTTGTTTTAATCCTGGCAAAATACATACAAAGTTTACCCATCTTAACCATTTTTAGGTGTACAATTCAGTGGTTTTGAGTACATTCACATTATTGTGCGACCATCACCACCATGCATCTCTAGAACTGTTTCCATCTTCCCCAGCTGAAATTCTGTCCCCACTGAACACTAACTTCCACTCAACCCAGACCCTAGACCCCAGTAAGCACCATCCTACTTCCTATCTGTGAATCTGACTACTTTGGGGAACTCATGTAAGTGGAATCATGCAGTAATTGTCTTTTTGTGACTGGCCTCTTTCACTTCCCGTAGTATCCTTATCTGTGTTGTACCATATGTCAGTTCCCTACCTTTTTAAGACTAATACTCTGTTCTACCACATTTTATTTACACATACATTGGTACACAGGGGTGCTTCCTCCTTTGGCTGTTGTCAGTAATGCTATGCACATGGGAGTACAAATAGTATCTCTTTGAGGGGCGCCTGAGTGTCTCAGTCGGTTGAGCATCCCACTCTTGGTTTGGGCTCAGGTCATGATCTCACAATTGGTGGGATCGAGCCCACATCGGGCTCTGCTGATGGTGTGGATCCTCCTTGGGATTCTTTCTCTTCCTCTCTTTCTGCCCCTCCCCTGCTTGCGCACGTGCACGCTTTCTAAATAAATAAATATATGTATATCTTTGAGACTCTGTGGGCAGTTTTCATCCAGCCTGGGGTCCCTTTCATGTACAGTAGTCCCAGAAATGTAGCAGGCCTCTTCTCCAGGCCATAGAACTTTAGAGCTGGAATGACCCTCAAAGATAACTAATGTAACCCTCTTTATTTCTAGTAAGTGCCAGAGGCGGGACTAGGCCCCAGGTTTGGTGGCACCTAGGACAGCCCAGCCGACCTTGACTTGCCTGAGGAGCCCTACAGTAGTATTTACAAGGCAATGGGCAAGTGCCTGGTTGTATGCACATTCCACATTTGGGTTCTGCTGCCATTATTCTTTTATGCTTCTCAACTCTTCTTTATCACTGTTTGCTACAAAGAGCTCAACTCTATTGCTGTCTGCATAGCATTCCTTCACTAAAGGACTTAGTTTGCAGTCTAGAGCATTCTGCATAGTGCATATGTAGTAAATAGTCTGACTCTAAAGCAGGAATTCTTTTTTTTTTTAATTAAAAAAAATTCTTTTTAAGTTTATTTTTGAGAGGGACAGTGACAGAGTGTGAGCAGTGTAGCAACAGGAGAGAGAGGGAGACACAGAATCTGAAGCAGGCTCAAGGCTCCGAGCTATCAGCAGAGCCCAACGTAGGAATCAAACTCTCAAGCTGTGAGATCATGATCTGAGCTGAAGTGAGAGGCTTAAGTGACTGAGCTACCCAGGTGCTGCTAAAGCAGGAATTCTTAAAATCATTACTATTTTTTACCAGATACACGTACATAGCTTGAAGTAGTTTTTATTAGGTTATGATTTTTTTTTTAACGTTTATTTATTTTTGAGACAGAGAGAGACAGAGCATGAATGGGGGAGGGTCAGAGAGAGAGGGAGACACAGAATCCGAAACAGGCTCCAGGCTCTGAGCTGTCAGCACAGAGCCCAACGCGGGGCTCGAACTCACGGACCGTGAGATCGTGACCTGAGCTGAAGCCGGTGCTCAACCGACTGAGCCACCCAGGCGCCCCGGTTATGATTTTTTTAATGCAGTCTAATTTTCATTCTCCAGAAATAAACCTTTCCAGTGCTTAGCTATTTATTCCACTGTTTATATCAGTGTTGAAATAACATACTTATCTGTTGTCTTCCTCTAGCACACTTCTCACATTTTAGTATTTAACTTGTTAAAACATGGATTGCCAAGCCCACCCCCAGGATTTCTTAATCAGTGGGTCTGGGCACGGACCCAAGAATTTGCAGTTTTCACAAGCTCCCCATTATGGCAGATGCCCTGGTCTAGACAGCACACTTTGAGAACCACTGCTGTATCCCGTATCCTCTTACAGAACCTGTAGCAACTTGGTTAAAACAACATCAGTATTTGGTTTTTGGTTTTTTGGGTGTCTTTAATGTTTACTTTTGAGAGAGAAACAGAACAGGAGCCGGGGAGGGGAAGAGAGGGTGGGAGACACAAAATTTGAAGCAGGCTCCAGGCTCTGAGCTGTCAGCACAGAGCCTGATGCATGGCTCAAACCCACGAACCATGAAATCATGACCTGAGCCGAAGTCGGACGCTTAACCGACTGAGCCACCCAGCCACCCCGGGGATGCAGATACTTTTCAAGACAGTCTCTTCATTTTCTTCAGATGAATACCCAGAAGTTGAACTGCTGGGTCATATAGGAGTTCTATTTTTAATTTTGTTGAAGATCCTCCGTACTGTTTTCCATAGTGGCTGCACCAGTTTATAGTTTCACCAGTAATGCACAAGAGTTCCCTTTTCTCCACATCCATGCCAATACTTGTGTCTTTGTCTTTTTCATGATGGCCATGCTAACATGTGTGAGGTGATATTCTATGGTTGTACTTCCCCAGTGATTAGAGATGCTGAGTGAGATGCTTATCTCTCACTATCACATACCTGTTGGCCTTTCGTATATCTTTTTTGGAGAAATCTTCTATTCAGGTCTTTTGCCCAATTTTTAATTGTATTTTTTGGCTTTCTGGTATGGAGTTTTAGTCTTCTGTGGATATATTGTGGCGTGGGGAGTTTTCATTTGTTTGTAAACAGGCTTCACACCCAGCGTGGAGCCCAAGGTGGAACTTGAGCCCATGACCCTGAGATCAAGACCTGAGCTGAGATCAGGAGTCAAGTTGGATGCTTAATTGGTGCACCAGGGTGGCTCAGGCAGTTAAGCATCTGGCTTTTGATTTCGGCTCAGGTCATGATCTCACAGTTTGTGAGTTCAAGCCCCATGTCAGTTTCTGGGCTGACAGTGCGGAACCTGCTTGGGATTCCCTCTCTCCCTTTCTCTCTGCCCGTTTCCTGCTCATGCACATGCACACGCATATGTGCTCAGTCTCAAAATAAATAAATTTAAAACAAATCTATAAAAACAAGAGACAACCCACTGAGCCATGTAGGCATCCCTGGATATTTTGGATATTAACTCCTCTTCTGATGTATGATTTGCAAATATTTTTTTCCCATTTTGTAAGGTTGTCTTTTTACTTTGTTGATTATTTTGCTATGCAGAAACTTTTTAGTTAATGCTGTCCTGCTAACTTATTTTTTGTTACTTTTGCTTTAGATGTCACAACCAAAAAATCTTTGTCAAGACTCATGTCAAAGAGTTTTTTTTTAAGTTTATTTTCAGAGAGGGAATGCACGTGTGTATGAGTGGTGGAGGGAGAGACAGAAGGAGAGAATCCCAAGCAGGCATGAAGCATGAGAATCATCACCTGAACCGAAATCAAGAGTCAGACACGTAATCAGTTGAGCCACCCAGGCACCCAAATAGCTTGTTTTCATATATTTTCCTCTAGGAGTTTCGATAGTTTCAGATCTTATATTTAAGTGTTTAATGCAATTGAAGTTAGTTTTTTTGAGTGGTATAAGGGTCTAATTTTATTCTTTTACATGTTAATGTCCAGTTTACTCAGCACCATTTATTAAAGAGACAGTCTTTTCTCCATTGAGTATTCTTGGCTCCCTTGCCGAATACTAGTTAACTGTATATGCTTGAGTTTATTTCTGGGCTTTTGATTCCATTGACCTATTTGTTTTTATGTCAGTACCATCTATTCGTTTTTATGCCATTACTATAGCTTAATAGCTTGAAATTAAAAAGTAGGATTCCTGGGGCGCCTGGGTGGCTCAGTCATCCGACTTCACCTCAGATCATGATCTCACAGTTCATGAGTTCGAGCCCCGCATCGGGCTCTGTGCTGACAGTGCAGAGCCTGGAGCTTGCTTCTGATTCTTTGGTCTTCCTCTCTCTCTTCCCCTCCCCCATTCATGGTCTGTCTTTCTCAAAAAAACATTTAAAAAAGAATACTTTAAAAAAAAAAAGTAGGATTCCTTCCACTTTGTTCTTCTTTCTCAGGATTGCTTTGGCCATTCAGGGTCTTTGGTGGTTCCATATACATTTTAGGACTCTTTTTTCTATTTTTGTAAAAAAAAAAAAAAAAAAAAAAAAAGGCCATTGGAATCTTGATAGGAATTGCATTGAACATATAGATGGCTTTGGTAGTATTAAAATTTTAACAATGTTAATTATTCTAATCTATGAACAAGATACCTTTCCATTTATTTGTATTCTCAGTTTCTTTCATCACTGTCTTGTTTTCAGAGTAGAGATCGTTCACCTCCTTGGTTAAGTTCATGAGTATTTTATTGTTTTTGTTATCGTAAGGATCATTTTATTTCTTTTTTAATAATTCATTCTTAGTGTATAGAAACACTACTGATTTTCATTAATTTTGTATCCTGCAACTTTAATGAATTCACTGTTTAGATCTAAGCTTTTTGATGAAACCTTTAGGATTTTCTGTGTATAACATCTTGTCATCTGCAAATAGAGACAATTTTAGTTTTTCCGTTCCAGTTCTGATGCCTTTTTTTTTTTTCCTTGCCTGGTTGCTTTGGCAACAACTTGTAGTATTACATTGAAAAAGAATGGTAAGAGTGGGTACCCTTTTCTTATTGCTTATTTTCAAGGAAGAGCTTTTGGCCTTTCACCATGGGGTATTGTACTAGCTGTGGGCTTATCACATGACCTTTATTATTGAGGTATGTTCCTTCTATACCTAATCTGTTAAGCATTATCACAAACAGATCACATTGGTTGATTTGCATATGTTGAACCGTCCGTGCATTCCATGTCTGAATCCTGCTTGATCATGGTGAATGATCCTTTTAGTGTACTGCCAAATTCAGTTTGCATCTATATTCATCAGGGTTATTTGTCCAAAGTTATTTTCTGGTAGTAGCCTTTTCTGGCTTTGGTATAAGGGCAGTTGTTGGCCTTGTAAAATGAGTGTGTGGGTGTATTTCCTCCTCTTAAAAAAAAAAATTTTTTTTTGGAAGATTTTGAGGATTGGTATTCATTCCTTACATGTTAGCTTAAATTCACCAGTGAAGCCATCTGGCCCAGGGCTTTTTTTATACAAGGAGATTTTCAATTATTATTCAGTCTCCTTACTGTTGAGATATTCTATTTCAGAAAATTTTTTAATGTTTATAAAATTTTTTATTCAGATTTTTTGTTTCTTCCTGATTGTCTTGGTAACATTTCTAAGAATTTGTCCATTTTTTCTAGCTTGTTCAGTTTGTTGACATAGAGTTGTTTCATAGTAGTTTCTTATTTTTCTTTGTATTTCTGTGATGATCAGTTGTAATATCTCCTTTCTCATTTATAATTTTGTTGTTTTGGGTCCTCTTTTTTCTTTGGTTAATCTAGGTAAACTTTGTTAGTTTTGTCAACCAACCAACTCTTCTGGTCAATCTTTTCTATTTTCTTCTCTATTTCATTTATTTCTGCTCTAATATTTATTATTTGCCAGCTTTGGACAAAGTTTGTTCTTTTCTGATTCCTTAAGGCATAGAGTTAGGTTATTTGGGATAGGTCTTGTTTCTGAATGTAGGCATTAATTGCTGTGAACTTCCAAGAACTGCTTTTGCTGCATCCTGTAAGTTTTGGTATATTGTGTTTTTCATTTGATTCAAAATAATGTCAGTGTTTAATTTGCATGTGTTTGTGAATTTCTCAGTTTCCTCTTGCTATTGATATCTTGCTGTATTCATACCATTGTGGTTAGAGAAGATAATTGGTTTAATATTTTTTAATTTGCTAAGACTCGTTTTGTGGTGTAACATATAGGAAATGTTCCATGTGCACTTAACGTATGTTCTGCTGTCAGAAGGTTATGTACATGTTAGGCCCATTTGTTCTGTACTATTGTTCAAATCCACTGTTTCCTTATTATCTGTCTGGATGATCTCCATTGTTGAGAGTATTAAAGTCCCCAACCATTTTTTTGTTACTCTTTATTTCCATTTAGTTTGTTCAGTTTTGGTTCATATAATTAGATGTTTCAGTGGTGGGTATCTATATATTTATAATTGTTACATCTTCTTGGTGTGTTGATCCCTCTGTCTCTCTGTACTATTTTTTAACATTTTATTTATTTTTGAGAGAGGGAGGGACAGAGAGAGAGGGAGACACAGAATCCGAAGCACAGGCTCTAGGCTCCCAGCTGTCAGCACAGAGCCCAATGCAGGGCTTGAATCCGTGAACCATGAGATCATGACCAGGGCTGAAGTCAGATGCTCAACCAACTGAGCCACCCAGGCACCCCTCTCTTTACTATTTTCACTTTAAAGTGTATTTGATATAAATATAGCTACCTCTGCTTTCTTTGTGGTTGCCATTTGCTTAAAGTATCTCTTTCCATCCCTACTCCATCTCTGTCTTTAAGGCTGAAGTGAATCTCTTATAGGAAGCATATTGTTGGATCTTGTGTTTTTGGTTTTATTTTATTCATTCAGCCAGGTGTTGTCTCCCCGGGAGAGTTTAAACCATTTACATTTGAAGTAAGTATTAATTAATAAGGCCTTACACAATTGCCATTTTGTTTATTTTCTTGTGGTTTTCTTGATACATTGTTCCTTCTTTTTTTGTGTTTTGAAGTTTTATGGTATCTGTATGCTTTGACTTTGTCATGTTCTTTGGTCTAATATTACCACAGGTTTTTCCCTTGTGGCTATAAGGTTTACATAGACATTTTAAAACACTCTGTTTTAAAATAACATCTGAACACTTTGACTTCTCCCCCTCACATTTTAGGTTATTGATGTTACAATTTATATATTTTATAATGTGTAATAACAGGTTATTGTAGTTATGGCTATTTAACTACAATGGTTATTTCTTACTACATTATCTTTTAAACTAGAGCTAGAAGTGAATTATGCACTAACATCACATTACAGAATCCAACTTTAATTATTTATCATTACCAGTAAGTTTTATGCTGCCTTGTATAGTGTTAATGAGCATCCTTTTATTTATACTCAACTCCCTTTAGCATTTCTTGTAAGGCAGATGTAGCGGTGATGAGTTCCCTCTGCTTTTGTTTGTCCAAGAAAGTCTATCCATTGCCGAAGGACACTTTTGCCTGGTAGAGTAGTCTTGGTTAATAGTTTTTCTTGCTTTGAGTATTTTGTGTCATCCCATTTTCTTCTGGCCTGAAAAGCTTCTACTGAGAAATCTCACAGTCTTATGGGGGTTCCCTTATATGTAACCTTTTTTTTTCTAGCTGCTCTTAAAATTCTTTGACTTTTGATGATTCTGACATGTCTTTTGTAGCCCTGTTTATTTAGGGCCTCTTGGCAGTTCATAGGTCTTCCTGTCTTTAGAGTCCATTGTAGAGCTCTATTAGTTTCATTTGGTGGTGTCACATTTACCTGGCTTTCTGTGATCCTCGTGTTGGTATCTGCATTGGAGTTGTGGTCCCTTCTTCCAAACGTTGCAGGCTCACTTTGGCAGACAGTTGGACCGGTCAGCGCAGTTGGGTTTCTGGTCATTCCTGGTCCTTGGACAGGTGTGGCTGCTGTTAGGGTCTGTTTTTTAGTGAAGCAACTGTTTGAGTTCTGAGCATAGAGGGTATTCCACTGGGTGAGAACAGCAGGTAGGACTGCTGACTCGAGTTCCCTGCCCAAGTGAAGCTAGTGGGTGTCACTGTGACCTGGATTCTCCAGTCAGGACTGGGCTCTCTACAAGAGTCTGTAAATTGGCTTTCTGGATGAGAGACCAAGAGCCAGGAACTGCAGCAAGTGGGGCTGTGACTCAGCCTTTCTGCCTGGGTGGGGGCAGACCAGGTTCAAGAGCTGGCAGAACTGCACTGTAGAGCATTCCCTGGGGCAGACTGGACCCCCAGCTTGGTGCTGTAGATGAGCAGAGATACTGGTTGGGACTACTGCTTGGGCTCTGCAGCTAGGAACTTGGTCTGTTAATAACACAGTGCCGGTTCTGGGAAGCCCACCCAGTGCATGGGCATGATGATTCTGTCTTACTTGGGACCAATGATTTATTCAAGCCCTTGGCATAGACTCGGACTTAGAGGAGGAGGAAGAGGGCAGTTGGGTTCACTTGGACCTGGTGACCGGGAGGTGGACCGTGCCTCCCCTGTGGTGTTGACCACTTAAGAACCCCACTTAGTCACCATCAGATTCGCAGTAGTTGAAACCCACAGATGTGCCTGCAGTCCCCATGGGGCAGAGCCCAGAATGAGGGATCCCACGAGGCCATGACTTACAGCGCTGAGTGACTGGATGTCACCCCTGTGCTCCTTTCCCCCTGGAAAAACAGAAGTTGAACGTGGTGTTGAGTCAACCTGGGTGGGGGCCATGCAGTCAGCATGTAGCCTTCCAGTCTATCCTTCTGGTACAAGGAGTTGGTCCCTTTGGTCGGGCAGGGGGTACTTCAGCCACATTCCTGTCTTCTAGGATTTGCTCAGTGGCTTCTTGTTCATGAATATTTGTTGTTCTTCCTGTGAGGGGGAGCTAAGTCAGAAATATCCTTTGTCACCGTCTTGCTGAAGATCTGGGAAGGTAAGGACAGCAGAGGGAAGGGTGCAGACCTGTAACAGGCTGTGTGCACTGGCTTGCAGGTGACCCTGTGGAAGGAGTCTGTCGACGGGCAGTGGGTGTGCATCAGTGATGTCAACAAGGGCCAAGGTTCTGTGTCCACTTCCGTCACAGAGGGCCAGCAGAACGAGCAGTGACAAGACAGGAAAGGCTCAGCTCCCCTCCTGCTGACTCCAGGACTGCCCTTTCCTGGACCAACTGACCAAACCGCTGGGAGGAATAGCTCCAACAAGATTCCTTCCCCAGGAGTAGTTACAAGTGCAACCAGATAGATCATCTGCCTTAACATGATTTGATATGGTTTGTAATTTACTGTCCTGCTGAAAGCACTCATGTTAGGAGAAAAAAGCTACAAATGATCTTCAAATTTATTATTTTAAAATATTTTTGGCCATTTTTATGTACCTTTTGGGTTTCAGGCATTATTTGGGGGGTTTTGTTTCCAAAATAGTTAAATAAATTCATATTGCTTGTAATTCTTCCTGCATTACCCCAACCCCTCCCTAAAAAGCTCATGTTCACTCCTGTTTGTCAGTGTATTAGAACAACATTCGCCAAGACCCTGGTCCCTGTAGGCTGGCTGAACCCCCAGCCGACATACACAAAGCTGGTATCTGTATAACATCCTTGTGATTCCAGTCACACTGGACGTGGGCTGCGGTGAGGGGGAGTGTGTCCTCTGAACACATATCCTCTTCCAGAGAGTGGGAATACAAGTCTGCCTTACAGAGAAGACTCGGATGAACTAATGCATGGAGGTGACCCATAACGTGCCATGCAAACGCAGGGCAGTATTAACCAATACCCACAATTAAGAGACTGGCCCGGAAAGTGGGTACACTTCATGCAGATTATGGACCCTGTCAGTGATGGAGACCATGGTTCTGGTCCTGGTCAACCCTGAACCTAGTATCACCTGTTAGCAGAAGCCTTGAGACCCTCACCTGAATCGGTCGTCACAACAGCGGGTATAATTTATACTGACACCTATCGCGAGCTGGTACTACACTGGAGCTGTCCTATGTTGCAACACAACAGACCAGTGTAGGCCTATATCCCCAACTTACCAATGAGGAAACTGGCACTGAAGGTGGAAGACCTGCCCAGGGCTGTCCACTGCCAAGTGGTAAAGCTAGCCTTTGAGTCCCAATCCAGCTCAACTCCAGAGTGGGTGCTGTCAAAGGCACGACTCAGGAAGAGTATGTGAGTGGAGGGCTCCTCAGCTGTAATGTGGGGTGGTGCTCACAGCAGACCTTTATGTGAGTGCACTTAGCTTTGTAAAAGGTCAGGCCACTCACCGCAGGAGGCTGCATGCACAAGGAAATGTGGACCCCTGTTCTTCTACCTGCTCATCCTTCATTTTTCAGCAGCAAAACCCCTGTTTTGAAATAAATATTAGATCATAATGTATAAAATCGGAAAAGGTGGATCGACTGTGCTTGAAGTAAGGATATAGAGGCCACAGCCCTGCCCCTCAGCCTCCATGTCATTCTGTACAATCCAAGCCTTTGGACAACAGTATGAGAACTGTGCTTCTGTTTATTCAGATGAGAAAAGGCCCAAGAAGGCACCTTTGTGTACACTTCTCAGGGGATAAAAACTACCCCTTAGTTCTAGTTAGCTCTTGTTACTTGTCTGCCTTCCCTAACAAGCTCTGTGCTCCCCCCAAGGACAGGCCTGGTCTTCCTTATGGTGTCTGCTACCATCAACAATGAGAAGAAATTAGTCCTGTGTCACACAGTGGGTTGGTGGTAGGTTAGTGGGCTCCTGGCCATAAGCTGTGTTTGTGGCTTATACTACAGAGACTCAAGGTAATCTGGAGGTAAGTAAAATTACCACCCGTAATAGTTTATACTTAGAGTGCTAAAGTGTTAACTATTCCTGGGGTAAAAGCAAAATCCCTCAAATTTCGTTACCACAAAATAGGCTAATCAATTGGAAATACCACACTGTCAGTCTTCAAGGGCCACGCCCAAGTGATATGAATGGAAAGGTAACTTAAAAGGTAGAGAGTTCTGGTTAGGGTAAGAACAATAGCAACCACAATGGTTTTTAATCCTTTCACAAAAACAAAGCAAACTGGGATAGAAAATGAGACCCCCAGACAACATTAAGGTAGTCCCTCAAACCCTAGGGCCAAACTCTTCATACCTAGAATACCTGTGTGGAACCAGCATAGGCAAGAAAAAAGGGAGTTGTTATGATCCTATGAGCCAGGTAACCCAAAAATTACCATCAAATACTCATCCATCCCAAATAGAAAACTCAGCAAGCCAATGTGAGAACTAGAAACCAGGGGATTCACAGGTTTTCACTGACAAGTGAGTTCAAAAACGGGGAGACTTCCACTGCCTTCCACCCATGAAGGAGTAATGGCTGTTAAGAGTTTCCCTAGAAATTAGTTTCCCTAAACAACTAGGAAACCACACAATATACATGAAACAAATGCTTATGGACATAGGACAAAGACAGTGTTTGGGTGAGGGAAACAGGTGAGGGGAGCACCAGCTGCTCCAGCTTACTGCCTAGGAGCAACTTTCAGGCCAAAGGGCAAGGAGACAATCCAGGGTCTAGTGGTCAAGTTGAAGACACAGAGGTCAGAGTCTAGGAATGCTAAGCTAGAACCTAATGAGCAGAGTCCTGGAGAAGAGGGAGCTGCTCAGAGAGAGTAAGCTCCTCAGATCTACAGAAATGTCTCCTAGAGTCTGACCAAGTCCTGACCTACATGAATAAAAGGCACAACTTCATGACCAGAAACCAATAGACCACACAATTCTTAGAACTCAGAGGAGTGGGAAGAGTTCATGTGCCTGAGACCCAGAGTACAACTTCAGAATATGCAGCGCATTGGGTAGAGTCCTAAGATCACGCCTTAGTAATAATCTTAAATTAGGTCTAGAGCACAGGCTCCTCTGGACCATGAAAACCAAGCCTTGAGGTCCACAATCATTTCACTTTGTGCCAGATCAAAACCCAACACTCTTTAAAGCAATAACGAAAATTAAGCACTTAGAAACTAAATTCACAATGTCCAGTTTCCAATCCAAAATTACATGTGCAAATAAGAAAATATGACCCATAACCAGAAGAGAAAAAAAATTAATGGACACAAATCAGAGACCTCAGGATTAGCAGATAAAGACCTTAACAACAGGTATCACAAAGGTGTTCAAGAATATAAAGGAACAGGAACATAAGGAAAATGAGACATAAAAAAGTTGGGAGTTTCTAGAAATGGGAAATTCAATATTTGAAGTGAAAACACTGGACAGGAGGAAGAGCAGGTACACACTGCAGTACAACAGATCAGTAAGTCTGAAGATACAGCAATAAAAACTATACAAACAGCACATAGAGAAGGGACCAAAACAATAAACCTGGCAACTGAGATGTGGGATACTATCAAGTAGTCTTGTGTAAATTAGAGTCCCAAGGAGAAAAAAATTAAGGGGCGAGGAGGATTGAAAAAATATCTGAAGAAATAACACATGTTTCCAAGCTGGATTAAAACTGTAACCATAGAGATTCAAGATCAGAACCCCAAGCAGAATACTAAACACACATACATACATACCCCATAATAAAACTGCTGAAATTTTTAAAAACTATGAAAGCCAGAGAAAAAGACACATACTACATAGAAACAAACATAAGAATGGCAGCCAACTTCTCATCAGAAATTATGCAAACCATAAGAAATTTAACACTAAAGTGCTGAAAAAAGAATAACATAAAAATGACTATCAGCCTACAATTCTATAGCTAGTGAAATATCTTTCAAAAATAAAGGTGAAATAAGGAGTTTTTCAAATGAAAGCTGAAAGAATAATGACCAGCAGAGCTGCATTATAAGAAATGTCAAAGGAAGTTCTTCAGGCAAAATGAAAATATCAGATGAAAATTTGGATATATACCAAGGAATAAGGAGAACCAGGGATAGAAAAAATCTGGGTAAATATACTTTTTTTTCCTTTTATCTCTCCAGTATTGATTATTTTAACTGCATTGAGAGGCTTACAACTTATATAGAAATAAAATAAGTAACAATAGCACAAATAATGGAAGTGGGGGAATTGAAAATATTTTGTTGTAAGGGTCTTATATGTGAAGTGGTGTCATATTTGTTGAAAGCATACTGCATTATATTGAAGTTGTATTTGTGTGTGTGTGTACTTTTTTTTTTAAGAGAGAGCCAGCACAAGCAGGAAAAGGGCAGAGAGAATATTAAGCAGGCTCCACACTCACTACAAGTCCCAACACGGAGCTCAGTCTCACAACTGTGAGATCATGACCTGAGCCAAAATTAAGAGTCAGATGCTCAACAAACTGAGCCACCCAGGCACCCCTGAAGTTGATTTTTTTTTAATGTTTATTCTGAGAGAGAGGGGGAGAGACAGAATCCCAAGCAGACTCCACACTCAGTGCAGAGCCCAACATGGGGCTGATCTCATGAAGCATGAGATCATGACCTGAACCAAAATCAAGAGTCAGATTCTTTTTTTTTTTTTTTTTTTTTTGAGACAGAGAGCATGAGCAGGGTAGAAGGGCAGAGGGAGCAGGGGTCAGGGGGAGAGAGAGCATGCACGACAGAGAGGGAGAATCCCAAGCAGGATCCAGGCTCAGCACAGAGGCTAACACAGGGCTTGATCCCACAACCCTGGGATCATGACCTGAACCAAAAACAAGAGTCACTCAACTGACTGAGCCACCCAGGCACCTCCGAAGTTGTATTTTTAAATCCTAAGTCAAGCATTAAAAGAATAAAGCAGAGAGTATAACTAACAAGCCAACTGTGAAGATAGCATGATATTATAAAATGTACTTGTCCAAAAGTGTCTATGAAAAGAGGAGCACCTGGGTGGCTCAGTTAAGCATCCAGCTCTTGGTTTTGGCTCAGGTCATGGTCTCACGGTTCTGAGTTTGAGCCCCACATCAGGCTCTACACTGGCAGAGTGTGTAGCCTGCTTGGGATTCTCTTTCTCTCTGCCTCTCCCCCACTCATACTGTCTCTGTATCTCTCAAAAGAAACAAATAAACTTTAAAGAAAAAGGGACAAAGAACAGATGAGACAGATTGAAGGTAAATAACTAGATGTTAGATTTAAACCAAATCTTGTAGGTCATTGCAATAAATATAAAAGGTCTAAACACTCCCAAGTTAAAGGCCCCTGATAAGAGATTATCAGAATGGACTTTTAAAACACAAGACCCCAGGTGTCTGGGTGGTTCAATCGGTAAAGCATGAGACTCTTGATCTGGGGTGTTCTAAGTTCAAGCCCCATGCTGGGTGTAGA
Organism: Panthera onca; assembly: GCF_046562875.1. Classification (NCBI taxonomy): domain Eukaryota; kingdom Metazoa; phylum Chordata; class Mammalia; order Carnivora; family Felidae; genus Panthera; species Panthera onca. The sequence continues at coordinate 51,740,642 of NC_138340.1, read as the reverse complement.
GATTACTTAAAATCTTTCAGGGGTGCCTGGGTGGCTCAAACATCCAACTTCGGCTCAGATCATGATCTTACAGTTAATGAGTTCAAGCCCCGTATCAGGCTGTCTGCTGTCAGCACAGAGCCTGCTTCAGATTCTCTATTCCCCCCCCCACCCCGCTCCTCCCTTGCTCATGATCTCTCCCTCTCTCAAAAATATGCATTAGGGGCACCTGGGTGGCACAGTCGGTGGAGTGTTTGACTTCAGCTCAGGTCATGATCTCATGCCTTGTGAGTTTGAGGCCCATGTCAGGCCCTGTACTGACAGCTCAGAGCCTGGAGCCTGCTTCAGATTCTGTGTCTCCCTCTCTCTCTGCCCCCCCCCCCCTTTGCTCATGCTCTGTCTCTGTCTCAAAAATAAATTTAAAAAAAATTTTTTTTTAATTATTTACCATGACCAAGTGGGCTTTATACCTGGGATGCAGGGCTGGTTCAATATACACAAATCAATGTGATACATCACATCAATAAAGGAAAGGACAAGAACCACATGATCCTCTCAATAGATGCAGAGAAAGCATTTGACAAAATACAGCATCCTTTCTTGATAAAAACCCTCAAGAAAGTAGGGAGAGAAGCATTGTACCTCAAGATCATAAAAGCCATATATGAAAGACCCTCCACTAATATCATCCTCAATGGAGAAAAACTAAGAGCTTTCGCCCTAACGTCAGGGACAAGACAAGGATGTCCATTCTCACCACTGTTATTCAACATAGTATTGGAAGCCTTAGCCTCGGCAATCAGACAACACAAAGAAAAGGCATCCAAATCGGCCAGGAGGAGGTGAAACTTTTGCTCTTTACAGGTGATGTGATATTCTATATGGAAAACCCAAAAGATTCCACCAAAAAAACTGCTAGAACTGATCCATGAATTCAACAAAGTCGCAGGATATAAAATCAATGCACAGGGGCGCCTGGGTGGCTCAGTCGGTTGAGTGTCCGACATCAGCTCAGGTCATGATCTCACAGTTCATGAGTTCAAGCCCCGCGTCGGGCTCTGTGCTGACAGCTCAGAGCCTGGACCCTGCTTCAGATTCTGTGTCTCCCTCTCTCTGCCCCTTCCCCACTCATGCTCTATCTCTAAAAATGAATAACTTAAAAAAAATTTGTTTAAATCAATGCACAGAGATTAGTTGCATTCCTATACACCAAGAATGAAGCAACAGAAAGAAATCAAGGAATCGATCCTATTTACAATTGCACCAAAACTATAAAACGCCTAGGAATAAACCTAACCAAAGAGGTGAAAACTCTATACACTGAAAACTATAGAAAGCTTAAGAAATTGAAGGAGACACCAAAAAAAAAAAAAAAAAAAAGGAAAAATATTCCATGCTCCTGCATAGGAAGAACAAATATTGTGAACATTTCAATACTACCCAAAGCAATCTATATATTCAATGCAATACCTATCAAAATAATACCAGCATTCTTCACAGAGCTAGAACAAACAATTCTAAAATCTGTATGGAACCAGAATAGCCTAAAGAAAAGATCCCGAATGACCAAAGCAATCTTGAAAAAGAAAACTGAAGCTGGAGGCATCACAATCCCAGACTTTGAGCTGTATTACAAAACTGTAATCATCAAGACAGTATGGTACTGGCACAAGAACAGACATTCAGATCAATGAAACAGAATAGAGAACCCAGAAATGGACCCACAAACGTATGGCCAACTCATCTTTGACAAAGCAAGAAAGAATATCCAATGGAATAAAGTCTCTTCAGCAAATGGTGCTGGAAAAACTGGACAGCGACATGCAGAAAAATGAACCTGGACCACTTTCTTACACCATACACAAAACTAAACTAAAAATGGATGAGAGAGCTAAGCATAAGACAGGAAGCCATCAAAATCCTAGAGGAGAAAGCAGGCAAGAACCTCTTTGACTTGGCCGCAGCAACTTCTTACTCAACATGTCTCTAGAGGCAAGGGAAACAAAAGCAAAAATGAATTATTGGGACCTCATCAAAATAAAAAGTTTCTGCACAGCAAAGGAAACAATCAGCAAAACTAAAAGGCAACCGACAGAATGGGAGAAGATATTTGCAAACGACATATCAGATAAAGGGTTAGTATCCAAAATCTAAACAGAACTTATCAAAGTCAACATGCCCCAAAAAATAATAATCCAGTGAATAAATGGGCAAAAAACATGAATAGACACTTCTCCAAAAAAGACATCCAGATGGCTAACTGACACATGAAAAAATGCTCAACATCACTCATCATCAGGGAAATACAAATCAAAACCACAATGAAATAACACCTCATACGTGTCAGAGTGGCTAACATTAAAAACTCAGGCAACAACAGATGTTGGTGAGGATGCGGAGAAAGAGGATCTTTTTTGCACTGCTGGTGGGAATGCAAACTGGTGCAGCTACTCTGGAAAACAGTATGGAGGTTCCTCAAAAAATTAAAAATAGAACTACCCTACGACCCAGCTATTTATCCAACGGATATAGGTGTGCTGTTTTGAAGGGGCACATGCACCCCAATGTTTATAGCAGCACTATCAACAATAGCCAAAGTATGGAAAGGGCCCAAATGTGCATCGATGGATGAATGGATAAAGAAGATGTGGTATGTGTGTGTGTGTATATATATATATATATATATATATATATATATATACACACACAGACACACACACATGTATATATGTATATATATGATATGTACATAAAGATGTCGTGTGTGTGTGTGTACACTGGAGTATTATTCAGCAATCAAAAAGAATGAAATCTTGCCATTTGCAACTACATCCGGATATAACTAGATGGGTGTTATGCTAAGTGAAATTAGAGAAAGACAAATATAACTTCATTCATATGAGTACTTTAAGATACAAAACAGATGAAAATAAGGGAAGGGAAGCAAAAATAATACAAAAACAGAGAGGGGGACAAAACATAGGAGACTCTTAAATATAGAGAACAGAGGGTTTCTGGAGAGGTTATCAAAGGGGGGATGGGCTAAATGGGTAAGGAGCATTAAGAAATCTATTCCTGAAATCACTGTTGTACCATATGTTAACTAACTTGAATGTAAATTTAAAAATACATAAATTATTAAGAATTTTTTTTTAAAGTGTTTTGAGGGGCACCTGGGTGGCTCAGTTAAGCACCTGACTCTTGATTTCAGCTCAGGTCATGATCTCACAGTTCATGGGTTTGAGCCCCCCATCAGGCTCCACACTGTCAGTGGAGAGCCTGCTTAACATTCTCTCTACCCCTCCCCCACTCATGCATGCATGCACTCTCAAACTTTAAAGTATAGTGTCATGTCAAAACCACATGGGAATCATCAAATATAGAAGCATCTAAAGGAATAAGGACTATAAAACTCATTGAAACACTTATATAAAAAATCCCTAAGTTTATTATAGGAAAAAAACATTGCCGGTTGCTAAGACACCAACCTTATTTTGAAAATGAGTAAATAATTTTTTAAAATCCTACATTTATTTTGCCTTTTGGTACAAACTGTATGTGAATTAACAAAATAATTGCTAAAGGAAAAAATACTAAAAAACATAGAAATCAACAGAACAGAAAATCACCTTTTGTAATTTTTAATAAAAAGTGTAGACAACAATAATCAGTGGTACATAACTCCATTATGTGAAAAGTTCATGAGGCTCTCCGTGTTGAAGTGTAACTACCAGTTTAGAGAGGCAGGCGGGAGAGGAATAAGTCAGGCAATGCCACAAGAAAGTGGTCCACCAAGTCCAGAATGCAGAAAACTGTGCAGGACAAATAGCCTGTTGTGTAAAATGCATGAAGGGATGGAAGAGAGGGGCAGGTAGGGGATTGTTGTAGACTAAGAGACTTCATGGACTGGTCAACCAAATGTGAGCTCCAGATGTGAACAAACCAACTGTGTATTTTATCTGTGGAGACACATACTCAAGGCCTTTTTTTTTTTTTTTTTTTTTTTTTTTTTTAGTTTATCTATTTAGAGACAGTACATGAACAGAGGAGGGGCAGAGAGGGAAAGAGAAAATCCCAAGCAGGCTCCATGCTGTCAGCACAGAGCCCAACGTGGGGCTCAATTCCACAATGCTGGGATCATGACCTGAGCTGAAATCAAGAGTCAAATGCTCAACCAACTGAACCACCCAGGCACCCCTACATTCAAGTTTTTAAAGCTGAAGTTACACGACTTCTGAGATTATCCCACCCCCCAAAAAAATAATGTGGAGGATAAACAGAGGAAGATGTAAATAAATGTTGAAGCTGATGATGGATGCCTTGAGATTCATTATATTAACATTTTTTATGTGTTTGAGACTTTCCAGAATAAGGTATTAAAATATATGGGGGGGGGGGGTGCTGAATTTTCTGCTCGAGGTAACCAATTATTTTACAATCAGAAAGGAATTGCCTGAGATACTTGTTAAAATACAGATCCTTGGGAATAGTCAGAAGATGGTTGTGGAGTAGGAGGACCCTAGAATTGCCCCATCTCAATAACATAACCAGATAACTATAAAATCATCCTAAACATCCCAGAAATTGATCTGAAGACTGACAGAACAAACTCCACAACTGAAGGGAGAGAAGAAGCCACATCAAAGAAGGAGCAGGAGACATAAATGGCTTTTCTAACACAGAGAAGGCAGAGACTTAGACAAAATGCAAGGACAGGAATTTATCCCAAATGAAAGAATAAGATAAACCCACAGCCAGAGAAAAGAAGAGATCAGTGAGACCCTACCTTAGAGATATAAGAGTTAAAAAAGAATCAGAGAGGAAGAGTACAATAAATGAGACTAGAAACATACTTGAAGCAATGAATAGAAGGCTGGAAGGAACAGAGAAATGAATTAATGACCTAGAAGACAAGGTAATGGAAAGCAATGGTGCTGAACAAAAGAGAGAAAAAAATATACAAAATGAGAACAGACTTAGGGAACTCAATGACTTGTTCAAATGTAGTAACATTCGTATTATAGGAGTCCCAGAAGAAGAAGAGAGAGAAAAGGGGGCAGAAATTTTATTTGAAGAACTAATAGCTGAAAACTTCCATAATCTGGGGAAGGAAATAGACATCCAGATCCAGGAGGCACAGAGAACTCCCATCAAAATCAACAGAAGCAGACCCACACCAAGACATATTGTAATTAAATCTGCAAAATAAAATAAAATTTTTAAGCAGTAAGACAAAAGAAGTCATTAACTTATAAGAGAAAACACGTAAGGCTAGCTAGAGATTTTTCAACAGAAACTTAGCAAGCCAGAAAGGAGTGGCATGATATATTCAAAGTGCTGAATGGGAAAAATCTGCCGCCAAGATTACTCTATCCAGCAAGGCTATCATTCAGAATAGGAGAGAGAGTTTCCCAGACAGACAAAAACTAAAGGAGTTCATGACCACTAAATTAGCCCTACAAGAAATAGTAAGGAGGACTCTCTGAGTGGAGAGACTAAAAGTGACAGTATAAAGGCAGGAAGCACAAAAGCAGTAAAATGAGTATTTCTCTAAAAATCAGGCAAGGAACTCAGACACACACCAAAAACGGGATATAAAATATAGTAACATATACATACCTAAAACATGGGGAGGAGAGGAAAAAAGAAGGTCTTCAAACTAAAACAACCATAAACTTAATACAGATTGCTATTTGCAGAAGGGGGTTATATATAAACCTAATGGAAACTCTGTATCAAAAACCAGTAGGGGTGCCTGAGTGGCTTAGTCCGTTGAGCGTCTGACTCTTGATTTTGGCTCAGGTCATGATCTCATGGTTCATGAGATCAAGCCCTGCTTTGGGCTCTGCACTCATGGCACTGAGCCTGCTTGGGATTCTCTCTGCCTCTACCCCGTTCATGTGTACTCTCTCTCTCTCTTAAAATAAATAAACTTAAAAAAAAAAAAAAAACCACCAAGGGGGTGCCTGAGTAGCTCAGTCTGCTCAGGTCATGATCTCGCAGTCCATGAGTTTGAGCCCCACATTGAGGCTCTGTGCTGACAGCTCAAAGCCTGGTGTCTGCTTCAGATTCTGTCTCCCTTTCTCTCTGCCCCTCCCCACTCACTCTCCCTCCCTCCCTCCCTCTCTCTCTCAAAAAATAAACATTAAAATCAAAAACAAAAACACTGGGGTGCCTGGGTGGCTCAGTCAGTTAAGCATCTGACTTCAGCTCAGGTCATGATCTCATGGTTCGTGGGTTCAAGCCCTGCACACCTTGAATGTGAATGGACTAAATACTCGAATCAAAAGACACAGGGTGAAAGGATTAAAAAAAAAAAAAGAAAAAAGAAACCATTTATATGCTGCCTGTAAGAGACTCATTTTAGACCTAAAAACACCTGCAGATTGAAAGTGAGACGTTAGAGTTGGGGCGCCTGGTTGGCTTAGTCGGTTAAGTGTGCGGTTGGCTTAGTCGGTTAAGTGTGCAACTTTGGCTCAGGTCATGATCTCACGCTTTGTGAGTTTGAGCTCCACATCAGGCTCTCTGCTGTCAGCACAGAGCCTGCTTGGGATCCTTTGTCCCCCTCTCTTCCTGCCTCTCCCCTGCTTGTGCTCTCTCAAAAATAAACATTAAAAAAAATTATACCCCTCTCCCACTCACACTCTCTCTCAGAAATAAACAAACATTAAATATTTTTTTTAATTAAAAAAAAAGTGAGGGGATGGAGAAACATTTACCTTGCAAATGGACATCAAAAGAAAGCTAAAATATCAATACTTATATCAGGCAAACTAGATGTTTGTTTGTTTTTATTATTTGAGAGGCAGAGAGTGGGGGAGAGGGGCAGAGGGAGAGAGAGAGAATCTTAGAATCTGAAGCAGGCTCCACATTCAGCATGGAGCCAGACATGGGACTTAACCCCACAACCCTGGGATCATGACAGGAGCTGAAATCAAGAGTCAGACACAACTGACTAAACCACCCAGGAGCCCGTTTATTATTATTTTTTACATAGGCTCCACACTCAGCATGAGTCCAACACAGGGTTTGAACTCACAACCATAAGGTCAAGACCTGAACTGAGATCAAGAGTTGGACACTCAACTGACTGAGCCACCCAGGCACCCCATGGACAAACTAGACTTTAAAACAGAGACTGTAACAAGAGACAAAGATGGGCACTATATAATAATAAAAGGGACAATCCAACAAGATTGTTTATGCACCCAACATGGGAGCACCCAAATAAATAAAATAAAACAAGCATAAACAAACTGATAATAATGCAATAATAGGACACTTTAAAACCCCAATTACATCAATGGACAGATCATCTAAACAGAAAATAAACAAGGGAAAAATGGCTTTTGTTTTGGGTTTTTTAAATCTATTTTTATTTCTTTATTTTTAATACTTTGTCAAGTTAGCTAACATACAGTGTATACAGTATAGTCTTGGCTTTGGGAGTAGATTCCTGTGATTCCTCACTTACATACAAACACCCAGTGGTCATCCCAACAGGTACCCTCCTCAATACCCATCACTCATTTTCCCTGCTCTCCCAACTCCCCACCCCCATCGACCCTGAGTTTGTTCTCTGTATTTAAGAGTCTCTTGTGGTTTGCCTCCCTCTCTGTTGGTAACTTATTTTTCCTTCCCTTCCCCTATGGTCTTCTGTTAAGTTTCTCATATTCCACATATGAGTGAAAACATATGATACCTGTCTTTTTCTGACTGATGAAATAATAGCTTTGAATGACACACTGCACCAGATGAACTTAAAAGATATATTCAGAACATTCCATCCTAAAACAACAGAATATACATTCTTTTTAAGTGCACATGGAACATTCTCCATAAGAGATCACATATTAAGACACAAAACAGACCTCAACAAATACAAAAAGACTGAAGTCTTACTATGCAGCTTTTCTGACCACAACACTATGAAACTAGAAGTCAACCACAAGAAAAAAATCTGAAAAGACCACAAATACATGGAGGTTAAATAATATGCTACTAAACAATGAAAGGGTCAACTAGGAAATCAAAGAAGAATTTAGCAATACCTAGCAACAAATGAAAATGAAAACATAATGGTCTAAAACCTTTGAGATACAGCAAAAGCAGTTCTAAGAGGGAAGAGCATAGCAATACAGGCCTACTTTAAAAAAACAAGAAAAATCACAAATAAACAACCTTAACTTAACCTTACACCTAAAGGAGCTAGAAAAAGAACAAATAAGCCAGCAGAAGGAAGGAAATAATAAAGATTACAGCAGAGATAAATGATATAGAAACAAACAAGAAAAAAAGCCCAACAGAACAGATTAATGTAACTGATAAACCTCTAGCAAGACTTATCAAAAAAAAAAAGAACCCAAATAAAATCATAAATGCAAGAGGAGAAATAACCAACACCACAGAAATACAATTATAAGAGAATATTATGAAACACTATATGCCAAAAAATTGGATAACTTACAAGAAATTGATAAATTCCTACCAAAACTGAAACAGGAAGAAATAGAAAACTTGAACACCCTGGTAACCAGCAAAGAACTTGAAATCAATAATCCAAAAACTTCCAATAAACAAAATCCAGGACCAGATGGCTTCACAGGCGAATCTACCGAACATTTAAAGAAAAGTTAATACCTATTCTCCTCAAATTATTCCAAAAATTAGAAAAGGAAGGGAAACTTTCAAATTTATTCTATGAGGCTAGTATCACCCTGATTGCCAAAAACAGATAAAAACAAAACACCACAAAAAAAGCGAACCACAAGCCAATATCCCTAGTGAACCTAGATGCAAAAATTCTCAATAAAATACTAGAAACCAAATCCAGTAATACATTTAAAAATCATTCACCACTATCAAGTAGGATTTATTCCTGGGTTGGAAGGGTGGCTCAATATTTGCAAATCAATCAATATGATACATCACATTAATGAAAGAAAGGCTAAGAACCATATGATCATTTCAAAAGATGCAGAAAAAGCGTATGACAAAGTACAACACCCATTCATGGTAAAAACTCTCAACAAAGTAGGTTTAGAGAGAACATACCTCAACATAATAAAGGACCTATATGAAAACCCACAGGTAATAACATCCTAACTAGGGGAAGCAGAGAACTTTTCCTCTATAGTCAGGAACAAAACAAGGATGTCCACTCTCACCACTTTTATTCAACACAGTACTAGAGTCCTAGTCACAGCTAATAATAAAAAAAAAAAAAAAATACAAGGAAATCAGATAATAAAAAGAAATAAAAGGCCTCAAAGTCAGTGAGGAAGAATAAAACTTTCACTATTTGCAGATGATATGATTATATGTAAAAACCCACCAAAGACTCCACCAAAAAACTGCTAGCTAGAACTGCTAATGAATTCAGTAAAGTCGCAGGATACAAAACCAATGTATAGAAATCTGCTGCATTTCTAATTTTAAGTAGGCACCATGCCCAACATCAGGCTTGAACTTATAACCCTGAGATTACAAGTCATGTGCTCTACCAACTGAGCCATCCAGGCACCCCTGTTGCATGTCTATACACCAATAATGAAGCAGCAGAAAGAAAAGTTAAGGAATCAATCCTGTTTACAATTGTACCAAAAAAACACTAAGATACTTAGGAATAAACCTGACCAAAGAAGTGAAAGACCTAGGGGCGCCTGGGTGGCTCAGGAGTTAAGCGTCCGACTTGGCTCAGGTCATGATCTCGCAGTGTGTGAGTTCGGGCCCCGCATCGGGCTCTGTGCTGACAGCTCAGAGCCTGGAGCCTGCTTCCGATTCTGTGTCTCCCTCTCTCTCTGCCCCTCCCCTGCTCATGCTCTGTCTCTCTCTGTCTCAAAAATAAATAAAAACATTTAAAAAAAAAAAGAAGTGAAAGACCTATACTCTGAAAACTATAAAACACTGATGAAAGAAACTGAACATGACACAAAGAAGTGGAAAGATGTGCGCTGTTCATGGATTGGAAGGATATTGTGAAAATGTCTACACTACCCAAAGCAATCTACACATTTGCAATCCCTACACAATGCAATCCCTATCAAAACACCAACATCATTTTTCACAAAACAAACAATCCTAAAATTTGTATGGAACCATAGAAGACCCCAGATAGCTAAAGCAACCCTGAAAAAGAAAAAGTTAGAGGCATCACAATTCCTGACTTCAAGTTATATTACAAAGCTATAAGTGATCATTTGCACAAGAATAGACAGATTGACCAATATAACAGAATAGAAAACCCAGAAATGAAGCCACGATTATATGGTCAATTAAAATTCAACAAAGCAGGAAAGAATGTCCAATGGGAAAAACAATGTCTCTTCACCAAATAGTATTGGGAAAACTGGACAGCAACATGCAAGTTAATGAACCTGGACCACTTTCTTCCACCATACACAAAAATAAATTCAAAATGGACTAAAGAGGGGTGCCTGGGTGGCTCAGTCAGTTAAGCATTTGACTTTGGCTCACAGTTCATGAGTTCGAGCCCTGCATCAGCCTGTGCTGCTTCAGATTCTGTGTCTCCCTCTCTCTGTCCCTCCCCCAACTCATGCTCTGTCTCTTTCACTCAAAAAAAATAAATAAAACATTAAAAAAAATTTTTTTTAATGGACTAAAGACCTAAATGTCAGTCCCAAACCATAAAAACTCTCGAAGAGAGCACAGGCAGTAATTTTTCTGACAGCAGCCATAGCAACTTCTTTCAAGATATGTCTCCTGAGGCAGGGAAATAAAATAAAAAATAAACTATAGGTACGTATCAAAATTAAAAGCTTCTGCATAGCCAAGGAAACTATCAACAAACCTAGAAGGCAACCTAAGGAATGGGAGAAGATATTTACAAATGACATATCTGATAAAGGATTAGTGTCCAAAATATATAAAGAACCTAAAAATCTCAACACAAAAAAAATGGATAATCCAATTTAAAAATGGGCAGAAGACATGAACAGACACTTCTCCAAAGAAAACACACAGATGGCCAATAGACACATGAAATGTGTTCAACATCACTCATCATCAGGGAAATACAAATCACAAGTGCCAGAATGGCTAAGTCAACAACACAAGAAACAACAGATGTTGGTGAGGATGTGGAGTAAGGGGAACCCTCTTGCACTGTTGGTGGGAATGCAAATTGGTGCAGCCACTGGTGAAAACAGAATGGAGATACCTCAAAAAGTTAAAAATAGAACTACTCTACAATCCAGCAATTGCACTAGGTGTACCCAAAGAATATAAAAACACTAATTCAAAGGGACACATTCACCCTGATGTTTGTAGCAGCTTTCTCTACAATAGCCAAACTATGGAAACAGCCCAAGCCTCCAATGACTAATGAATGGATAATGTGGTACACACACACACACACACACACACACACACACACACACACACACACACACTGGAATGTTACTCAGCCATAAAAAAGGATGAAACCTTGCCATCTGCAACAACATGAATGGAGGAGCTCAACAGTATAATGCTAAGTGAAATAGAGAAAGACAAATACCTTATGATTTCACTCATATATGGAACTTAACAAAACAAACAAGCAAAATGGGGAAAAACAAAAGCCAACAAAGAAACAGACTCTTAACTACAGAGAACTGATGGTTACCAGAGGAGGGGTGGGTGGGGAGATGGGTGAAATAGGGGATGCGGATTAAGGAGGACATTTGTCATGATAAGCACTAGATGTTGTATGGAAGTGTTGAATCACTATACTGTATACCTGAAACTAATATTACTCTGTATGTTGACTAACTGGGATTTAAATAAAAATTTAGGGGCGCCTGGGAGGCTCAGTTGGTTAAGTATCCTACTCCTGATTTCGGCTCAGGTCATAATCTCACAGTTCATGAGATCGAGCCCTGCGTGGGGCTCTGTGCTGCACAGGACATGGAGCCTGCTTGGGGTTCTCTCTCCCTGTCTCTTGCTCTGCCCCTCCCCTACTCACACATTACCCCCCCTCAAAATAAATAACCACTTAAAGTAAATAAATTTTTTTAAAAAATATAAACTCTGGGGCCCCACTTCAGATCAGAATTGGAGGATCAGGTATAAAAATACCCAGTGTCCTTATAAGCTCTGCCACGAATCCAGTGCAGCCCAGCACAGGCCTGCACCCGGAAACTGAGATTAGACAGCCTTGAAGTCCTCATCCTGAGATCCCATGGCTCTTAGTGGTCCCTAGACTATGGCTTTGCTACCGGCAACACACAGAGAACGGCTTCAACACAGGGTGTAGATGGGAGTTCTCTCTGGAGTTTTGAGGGGCCAGTGTACACTAAGGAAGAAACAGGGAAAGGGAAAGGGAAAGGAAGTTATTCCTGGAGGTGGTAGAGTGAAGGGAAGCAGGCCGGTGCCAGATAGACCCTTGCAGGATTAGAGACCAGGGCATATTTTAAGGCTGAGAGCAGAAGCTGTTGGGGAGGAAGATTAAAAGTAGGAGAAACTAACTCTTGGGGCCCCAGCACCATGACGGCAGGACAACGGGAAGCCTCGGTTGGAAAGACCTGGCTCAGACAGCTGGAGGCATGGAAGAGAGCATGGCTAAGCTTGTGGGAGTTGCAAGAATGATACTCATGATTACCTAGAATGGTGCTGTCCAGTACAGCAGCCACAAGCCACATGCAGCTACTAAGCACTGGAAATGAGGCTAGTGTGAGCAGAGATGTACTGGAAAAAGTTTAAGGTGCACTGAATTTTGAAGATTTCGTAAAAAGAAAACCAGGGTCTGGTATCTCATTAAGCATTTTGTAGATTGATTACACATCAAACTGATATGTTAGATTTATTAGATTAAAGAAAATATATTAAGTTGATTCCACTGGGTTTTACATTTCCTAATGAAATTTAAAATACTTATGAGGCTCTTGAGGCTGGCATGGTATTTCTATTGAACAATGCCAACCTAAAAGTATGGAAACCAAGACAAAAAAGAAATCCCACCAGAAAAAAATTTCTATCTATAACCCCATCACCAAAAAATAAAAACCTCTTTCTACAACCCCAAAATCTGCCTCATTCAGACAAGAGGTTTGGCCAAACTGATGAAAAAAAGTGCTACACAAGCCAACTAATTGTCAGTAGAAATGGAAGTGTAGTAGAAAGTGTATAATTTGTCCTCAGACACCATTAACATACAGCAATTAATTCAGAGGTGATGAGTGCTTCCCATCCATTCATTAAGGCAGGCCCGCAAGGCCCCACAATGGGAAAGAAATCACCAGCCAGCAAGCAATCCACAAGAAGCATGTGCAATGAGCACCTGCTAAGTTCTGGGAAAGACACAGGACAGGGAGGGGCCAAACTGGCCTTGAGATGATCCACACTTGAAAGGAATGAGGAAGAAAATGAGCCTCGGGAAAGTCAGTCCTTTCCCTGAGTCACACTGTCTTCCTCCAGACTCCCCTTGGCTCCAATGTGCGTACATTCCTCACCGCATGCCTGTCTCCGCTTCCATGACTATGAGTGGGCAGCGAGGAAAGTTCTGGGTGTCCCCTGGCTCCTTCCTCAACAGTTCTGACATCCATCAGATGTTCCTCCCTCCCCCTACCAACCTCGACTCTGTGGTATGTGGTTAGGGTCATTCCCGACACACTGGCCACCTCTCTGTCCCCCAAAGATAACAGAGCGAGCAGGGTGTTTGCTGGCCGGTAGCCTTATCTAGGATCAACACTGGCAGCTCCTGCATCCGGATTAGGCAGAGGCTTCATGTCTTAGCAGGTGCCTGGTCACCATAGTTGGGTCTGTGAGGGCTTCTGTTTGGCTTTCCTTTTGGGAAAGGGGCTCTGAAAAAGCTGCAAATCTTCTCCAAGAACTCCAGATTTGTCCACACCCAGGAGCCAAGAGATCTAAGCTCAGGTGGCTGACAAGGGGGAAGGCCTCCTGGAAACATGCTCACATTCTGCTGGGGCTAAAGGAGGGATTCCAGCCCTTATGGCAATCTGGCAATGAGAGGTTTTCCACGAAAAGGTACTTAGTCCCCCACCTTCTACTAAGGGGCTTAGTCCAGACCCTCCCGTGCCTCCACTGTCCCTAGAGACTCTACAAGGGTCCAGTGCCCCCTTTAAGTCAGGTGGCCAGTCATTTGATGATCAGCCTTCTATTGCCTTGATAGCCTAACTGCATCCCCTGCCCCAATCCCACCCCTCTCACAGCAAGATTTTTCTGGAATCCCAGGTTTGCTGTGCAATCAGGATGGTCTATCAGGGAAGACACTGACCTAGCAGCCAGGAACCTGGAAAGCCAGCATCTGCCACTGAAGGCTGTGTGGCTTTGAGGGGACTGAGGCCTTTTTGGTGTTCAGGGTTCCTTCCAGTGAAATCAAAGCTCAGCCTCCCAGCTCTTCAAGGTCTTCCCAACTCTTGTATTCCACAATCCTGTCACTCCTCTGTTCAAGAACCTTCCGGGGCGTCCCTCCTGCAGAAAACGCCCAAATTCCTTGAACTAGCAAGGCCTTCAAGACCGTGTATAACCTGACCCAGAACCATCTTCTAGGCCTCTCCTGATGACACCCTCCCCCCCCCCCCCGCCCACGGACACCCTCATCCAAGGCAGCCAACTTTCTAATCTTTACCCCAAACGCTCTACATACACCCACGCCTTCTGTTCACCTTTGCTCACACCGGGTGATGCCCTCCCTTCCATTTTCCCCTTCTGCCTGTTTCAAGGAGCCCTTCCTGATCTCCCAGCTCTGAGCCCCTGAGCCCCAGCACGAAGAGAGTTCCTGCTCAGAAATGCTACAATTTCTGTGGAGGCAACTCATTTAGCCCTTAGGAGTCACTGCCTGGGCATCCAATTAGATGAAGCTCTCCAGACAGGGAAGGATTCCCCTGTGATGTTAATTAACTCATCATCCAGGAACGTGTGACCACAGCATACACTTGCAAATCCCACTGGCCAGAACAGAAGGGGCAGTCATGTGCATGACACCTCAGAAGATTTTCACATCCATCACCTCATGTCATCCTCAAAGCCACTCTGAGGAGCGGCTCTGACACAAGGCAGATTACTAGTCATCTGCCTGGGGCCCATCACCCTGGGAGTAGTCACCTGTGCCAGCACTGGGCCATAGCTCTTCTCCCTCCAGGGCCAGTCTGTTCCCTCTCAGAACGTGGCTAGGGGAAGGGAGACAAGGCAAGACGTCAGGAAACACCAAGGCAAACCGACGCATTCTGGAAACGATCCCCACGCCTCCTCCTCTGAAAGGACGGTCAGGAGCCTGTGTCACTGTCCCTCCCAGCAAACTCCTCATTCTATCATGGCACTTCCCTGCTTGGGGAAGCATGAAACTTTCCGGAGTCAGGATCCCTATGAGCTCCAGAGGTTTGTGGAAGCCAAAGCAGCATCAGTCACAGAAAATAACATGTTGGGGCTGGAAAAACTCTTAAAAATCTGGTAACCATCACCTCATTCTAGCCAGGAAGAAGAGGAATTTCAGAAGGGGAGTATGCAGAGCAGCAGAGAACAGCAAAGCTGACCTGGACCCCTGAGCCGCCTCCCCCCTCCCACCTGAACCAGAGTTGGGACCACTTGGTGACAGCTGGAGCAGGTGCCAACGCAGCAATCTCTCCGAGCATGTGACCTCCACTGCTGATTTCTACCCAGAGGACACGAGCATATGAGTTCCCAAAGAATGTAAAGCAGCCACAGGAAGTTAGGAAGGGGTTGCTAGTTTAAAACAAACACAGGGCTTCCTACATAAGGACCAGACAGCTACCGGGCACCACTTCCACCAGGAACCCCAGGTAGGTACTCTCTCTCTACTCTTCGTGTGTGGGTTTATGGGTTTAATTTACTGTGACTGCTGGCCATTCACAGGCCCAACTGAACAAAGGGGAGGCTGCACAACGTGGGGCGGCTGGAGCCCCCCAAGCCCCCGTATCCCCCGGGGACCCTGCTGGCCCAACTTCATGATCCTTCATTAAGAAATTCAGCACAATTGGGGCGCCTGGGTGGCGCAGTCGGTTAAGCGTCCGACTTCAGCCAGGTCACGATCTCGCGGTCCGTGAGTTCGAGCCCCGCGTCAGGCTCTGGGCTGATGGCTCGGAGCCTGGAGCCTGTTTCCGATTCTGTGTCTCCCTCTCTCTCTGCCCCTCCCCCGTTCATGCTCTGTCTCTCTCTGTCCCAAAAATAAATAAAAAATGTTGAAAAAAAAATTAAAAAAAAAAAAAAAAAAAAAAAGAAATTCAGCACAAGCTCCCTGGGGCCCAGGACAAACATGGGGAGTCTCACTGCTCAACAGCCTGGGAATAGAGGGCACACATCCTTTAATTTGCTTCTACCTGGGGCAGTGAACAGAGGGAGCCCCTCTCTCAGGGGTAGGAAGAGCTTCTCTACTCTGCAGTGACATCCCAGGGCCAAGTCCCCTCACCAGATCTGGGGTACAGGGAGACAGGGGAGGGCCCACTGCCTGGAGACCATCTGTCCTCCAGGCCCACCTGACACCATGCCCTCCCCGGGGACCGTGTGCAGCCTGCTGCTCTTCAGCGTGCTGTGGGCAGACTTGGCCATGGCAGGCTCCAGCTTCCTAAGCCCCGAACACCAGAAAGTACAGGTAAGATGTCCCCCCACAAAGCCCCGCATTCGAATTGGGGTATCTCATCCCAGCCTTGCCATGTAGCTGCCAGCTGTGTGACCTGGGCAGTGGCTCAAACTCTCTGGGCTTCAGCTATCTCCAAGAGCACAAAGGAGGAATCTGGGTCTGACCATAGGTTCACACCTCACTCTGCTTCCAGAAGTATACGGGGGAGAGGGAGAGGGTTGGGGCCCTAAAAAGAGAATACCTCTTTCCAGCAGAGAAAGGAGTCCAAGAAGCCACCAGCCAAACTGCAGCCCCGAGCTCTAGAAGGCTTGATCCACCCAGAAGACACAAGTCAAGTGGAAGGGGCAGAGGATGAACTAGAAATCCGGGTTGGTTCCTCTGCAGTTTTATGCTTTTGTGGCAGTGGACGGGAGGAGGGAGGAGGGCAGGCTATGAACAGGGATCCACCTACCGACTACTTACGAAATATAAAATAGCACAAAACAGTTGACCCTGAACTGGCTCCAGGTCTTTTCCCATCAGGAGGCAGAAGTCTAAGAGAAAGGACTTTGCTACAACAGAACGGGACAGGACCAGAGCCATGAGCAGGACAGCAGGGGTGCTAGCTGACACCAGATGATTTCAAAGGGGAGCCAGCACGCATGTTGCCAAGACAGCCAGCGAGAGTCGGCTGGTCATGGACTGAAGGCATTTCCCCACAGAAAACTAGTGGCCTCTGGGCCTCTCCAGCCTTTCCTGGGGCTGGAGTGTATGCAGACAGCACCCTGGACAGGCCAGCTACCGCCAGCCCATCTCTGGTGGCCCCTCACCAACCCCCATCTGTAGACAACGACAGGATCGGTGGGGCTTATCGTGGCTCCGACAAATCCTGCCCGAGGTGAGGAGCAAGCTTGGAAATAAAGAGAACATGAGGACAGAGAGGGAGTAAAGGGATTTTGTAGGGGTTCTCTATGCAACTTTCCTGAAAGGCTGGCTGTGGTTAAGGCGATGGTTCTGACAAGCATTCAGATGACAGACACCTCCATGCAGTGGAACCAGAATTCCCCTGGGGGAGTCCTTAATTATCGCACTGCTTGTGTCTATTGACCGGGATCTCATCTGCAAACTGTCTTTCCCTTATCACACACATTTAATCTCTACAACAACCTGTGAGGTAAGTAGGGCTGACATTATTGCCCTTGTGGTAGAGACAAGGAAAAGAAGTTCAGACAGGTGAGCACACGTGCCTGACACGCCACAGCCAGTGTGTGGCAGAGGCGGGACCTGCAGTCACGGCTGACTCCAGCTCCCAAGCCCCCCTTCCCCTCACTGGTCTGGCAAACGGAGCATGCACAGTGGCCTAAGAACGCCTCTCCCTGGTCTCTTCTGGCCCGAGAAGCTGGAGTGTGTCCTGCCTTGGCCTCCCTCCCTCCCGCCAGCTTCTTCTAGCAAAGGATGAGCTCCCAACCCCCGCTCTCGGACCCTCAGCAGAACCAAGGGGTGCTCTCAGGTGCCTCCTCCACACCACATGTGAGAGCCCCATTCGATTCCTACAAATCCTCAAACCGGGGAATTTCCTGGTGAGACCGGCAGCCCCTGTGGCTGACACTCACCCCAGTCGGGCTATGCTCACTTTGCCCAGACAGGGAAGAGGTTTCAGTGGCTTGATGACTCAAGGCAGAGATGGGATGACCAGAAGTTTCCAGTTCCCACAAAGGCTGGCCTTGGAAGAGGTGGACTGTGCTGCCTCAACTAGAACCTGAAATCTGGAGCTGACAGAGGTGGGGAGGCCTGCATCCCTGGCCGCAGGGTTCTGGACCTACTGCCTGAGCCCCTCCTGCACTGGGGCTCCACCTGTCCCATCCCGGGCCCCCACCGTCCCCCAGACACGTTCCTCCTGGAATCGGCTTTCAGAGCCGTAAGACTTTTGAGACCAAGTCCTGTCCTTTCCCCCGGCGCCCCCCATCCCTGACAGAACTCATGAGGCACTGAGGCCAAATGGGCCTTTTCAAGTCACCAGAAGCAAACCTCCCCATCAGCAGTTGCCATGTGGCCGCCCAGTTCCAGGTGCCCTGCCAGCCAGCAGGCCCCCAGACCCATGCTCATGTGGTTCCCAAGAAGTCTATTCAGGTCACCTGTCAGCCACAGGATGGAAGAGAAAGAAATAATTGCCCATGGGAGAGAACAGACGGGCCAAAGTTTCCTAAAATATCAATCATGTCCTTCCCCACTCTCTCCACCTTCACAGTGGAGACGAGGAAGGTCAGTTTTTTCAACAAGCAGCTATTTGTTTTTCTCACAACCTCTTGGAGCACGTCTGCTCATGTGTGAAATGAGAATAACGGCGGTACCTGCTGGCAGAGAGGCCCGGAGGACTGCACCCGGCGTGGAGGCAAGGCCTTGGGCCAGCCTGGCGGAGACAAGGGGGCTCCACGCTGGGCGTCACTGCAGCCCTGGACTGGACGAGGCTCCAGGGCAGGCGGCAGAAGGACCAATGACCAAAGGCTCCCTCCCACCACCAGGATCCCCTCAGTGACTTGTTCAGACATCTCGGTGACCAGCATGCAGGTTGCCAGGTACCAAGGCAGCTACTAGAGGAACAGAGATAACGATACAGTCTGCTCTTAAGTAGGGGAATCCATGATGTGGCTGCAAACAGAGCTCTTCCCCATTTACCCAAAGCTGAGCTTCAATAAATCATTTGCTAGAGTGCTGACAGAGCTGGGAAAATAGGGTGCTCCCCTGGAGAAGGGAAGAGACAGAGGCACAGAAAGAAGGGAGCACTTGGCTCAGAGCATCTTTCCAGGCAAAGGTCAGCTTCTTGTCTAACTTCCCATGGAACAAGGAAAGACCTGTGCCCAGGAGAGGAAGAATGGCTGGGAGAGGAGGTGGGGGCAGATGAGGGGCAGGGACCACCACCCGGGCTACTGCTAGGACACTGGCGAGACCCACTGTCCTCCCGGTCTCCCTACTGGAGTCTGAAATTCTACCATTGGCAACCTCAAACTTAGGTCTTCCAAAATTACAAGGGGGAGTGGGAGCAATCTCGGGAACCCCATAGCTTTTATGAGCAACCTCACTAGAGGTAAGCAAAGAGTACAAGGTAAGTCTGAAGATGGCAGGGGCGGGAAGAACAGGCCTAAGAAGGTGAGTAATCTGGCTGAGCGGCCTCTCACTGGCACCTGCTGGGCCCGCACACCCTCCTCCCTCCCTGTCCCTGTGATGAAACCCGGAGAGCCCAGGAAATCCTTTGGGAGGTCTGTGTGTTTGGGGCAGAGGTGGGAGGGTGTGACTTCTGACACTTCCTGGGTCTTCCCCACCCCTCCTCCTAGTTCAATGCCCCTTTTGATGTTGGAATCAAGCTGTCAGGGGCTCAGTACCACCAGCATGGCCAGGCGCTGGGAAAGTTTCTTCAGGACGTCCTTTGGGAAGAGGCCGATGGTAAGTCATTGCCCCAGTCAGGTCACTTCAGTCTCCATGGAGTCCCAAATGGAGCTCAGCCTATGGGTGACACAAGAGAAGTTTTCTTCCTCTACCACTGCCTCACAAAGAGCTTCTAATTCTTCCTTCCCAAATGTCTGCAGGAGAGCAGACTGGGCTGGGATTTCCAAGTGGCTCAGAAGAGAGGTGAACACAGTCTTTGTATTTCAAGAGCACGCTCGCTATGTTCCAAGAACTAGCACACTAACTTTGGGGCCCAGGGAACCCCAATATCCTAACCATAAAATGCAGCTAACACTCACTGTGAGTGCATAAAATTATACCTTTATTATATAACTTCACCTCGTGAACAAAAGGAATTAGTGCTATCATCAGAATAGGCTCTTCTGCAGCCAGTGAAGCAAAGATTTCTTGCTTTTGTTCTGAATCCCTTCTTGGCTTATAAAAACAAACCATTCAATTTGTTCCTGGTCACGGGGGCCAACACCCGCCTTTGGAAGCACATTACAACCTGCAAAGCACTTCCCTAACTAACACGGTGTCACCCTGTACCCCCACCAACCACATGAGGTAGGCAGGGAGCATGGCACTTACCTGGGGGGTGCAGAGAAGGAAACCGAGGCTCGGCTTTTAGGTGACAAGATCAACTCACACAGTCCACACGCCAAGGCCAATGCCTCCTCCCCGCATTACAACACACTACCTCCGACATCGCCATTGTGGAAGAAAAGCCATCTATGATGGCACTGGCAGGACAGTGGACACTGAATTTTGACCTCTTCCTTTTCAGAGGTCCTGGCAGATGAGTGATCATCCACTAGAACGACCCACTTGCTTTCCTCCCAACCTGACAGCACCCACCTGGCTTTTAAACTGTTTCTGCAACAACACCCAGTTCTGAGTGGTACTAGCTTAAGAGGTGAATAAACATTCATGCTGTATGCCGAACGTTCAAAATGGAAATTTATTTCACCAGAGGAAAACTTCACATTTCATTGAAAAAAAAAAAATTTTTTTTTTTAATCTATGGTCAGTACGAAGAGCAAGGAGGGATAGGTAGTAAGGCAGGTGTGCATACTTAGGAAACCAAGAGAGGGAGGGGAGAAGAAAGGGAGGGAACAGAAGACAGTTTTTTTTTAAAATACCACAGCTTCCTGAGCACAGTGAAGTTACAATGAGAGCTATTTAGCAATCAGCAAGGATGGGGGACCAGGAAACTTCAGGTGACATTATCAGAGCCAACATCCACTGAAGTGACATCCAAGATCAGAACAGGATCCTGGGAATGTGAAGGCATGAGTATGAAGTTATACATAACTGGGGTGCTTACAACGGCTACTAGCCACTGCTAGACAGGGCTGAAATAACCATTTCTCCTTCCTCCCTGTCCTCTCCCAAAAAGACACGGCAAAGCAGATGCCACCTCACGTAGGCCAGGCTGGGCACTGCCTCGGGGTACTTCGCTGATACCAGGCAGGTGTTCCTAAACACTTTCAACTCCAGCTCACAGCTGAATTGAGACTTGATCCTTAAGTTCCACAACTTAGTTCCACCAAAGATACCAGCCTTCTCAGGAGGAATGTCAGTTATCAGTGATTTACACTTCCACGTAAAACGTGTGAACTGTCTTTGAAGAGCTGGTGATGACAGATGATGCGTGAATCACTAAGGAGAGAAAAAGGTAAAGAACGAGTAGGCTCCAAATATAAGCACTGCCAATACCTATTAGAAACATGTAGGCCGACCCTCTGCACGGAGTTGGGGTAACATGCAGAGCCCGGAAAAGCCTTTGTCAGGGTGCTGGAGGAGCCACGTATCTTCTCGAGTAAAACTATCATCGCCTGGCACTGAAGGCACAGCCCCACTGGCACTAACCACTGATCACATTTGGCAGGCACACTGAAATCCATGCCACCCTCAGCAACGAACACCACGTGCACCCTGGAACATCACCATCATCTGAGAACCTCTTAGAAATGCAGAATCTTGACCCAACTGTACCAGGATCTGTATTTTAACAAGATCCTTGGGCTAATAAACAGCTTATTTAAAGGGGCTGAGAGACAACTGGATCCTATTCAATTCAGGCAGGAGAGCACACAGTAGAACCAGATCACCCACTCGGCACAAACTGGTGTTGATTCTCATATAAAATCTCATATAAAACTTCTGAAAATTCACACCTGGCCAGGTGATATCCTCAACAGAACTGAGAAAACATCATGCTCACTTACCTCCTCCCATTTCTCTAGCCCCAGGCTTGCCATCATGTCCATCCCTTATGCCTACCACACACACATACTTGCGTCTCCCAGAGGTCTAGACACTGACTATATGACTACATGGGCACTTTGCACACCAAATCTTTGCTTCTGAAAGCATCTACCTCTAAACCTCAGTAGTAAGATTGAAAAGCATTATTCACCATATAAAGAATTTAAGGTACTGGTGAACACAGTGGGAGAAGAGAGGGAAGAGGGAGAAAGGCAGTAGAAATGCAGGGAAATGACCTTCCTCAGCCTCCAGATGGCCACCCCCTAGGCACTGATGTAGAGACTAGCACACTGTCCTGGAGATTAGCCACATCCTTAAGCTCTATAACTTAGTAGGGGTGCAACTCTTATCATCACTAACCAGGCCCATGGCCCTTTTTTTTTTTTCTTCCTAGAAGTGAGTCACTTACATATAACACCCAGTGTCCTCCTTAATGCCCATCACCCCTTTAGCTCTTCCCCCCGCCACCCCGCCACCCAACACCCCACCACCAACCCTCAGTTTGTTCTCTGTACTTGGCAGTCTCTTACGGTTTGTTTCCCTGTTTTTATATTATTTTTGCTTCCCTTCCCTTATGTTCATCTGTTTCGTATCTTAAATTCCACATGAGCAAAATCATGGGATATTTGTCTTTTTCTGACTTATTTCACTTAGCATAATACACTCTAGTTCTATCCATGTTGTTGGGAATGGCAAGATTTCATTCTTTTTCATCACTGAGTAATATTCCATTAAATATATATACCACATCTTTATCCATTCATCTGTCAATGGACATTTGGGTTCTTTCCATACTTTGGCTATTGTCGATAGTGCTGCTATAAACATTGGGGTGCACGTACCCTTTCGAATCAGCATTTTGGTATCCTTTGGATAAATAGTGCAATTGCTGGGTTGTAGGATGGGTCTGTTTTTAATTTTTTGAGGAACCTCCATACTTTTTCCAGAGTGGCTGTACCAGTTTGCATTCCCACCAGCAGTGTAAAAAGGGTTCCCCTTTCTCCACATTCTCACCAACATCCATTATTGCTTGAGTTGTTCATGTTAGCCATTCTGACAGCTGTAAGGTGGTATCTCATTGTGCTTTTGATTTGTATTTCCCTGATGAGTGATGTTGAGCATCTTTTCATTTGTCTGTTAGCCATCTGGATGTCTTCTTTGGAAAAGTGTCTATTCGTGTCTTCTGCCTACTTTGTCACTGGATTATTTGGTTTTTTGGGGGTGTTGAGTTTGGTAAGGTCTTTATAGATTTTGGATACTAATCCTTTATCTAATACGTCATTTGCAAGTATCTTCTCCCCTTCCGTCGGTTGCCTTTTAGTTTTGCTGACTGTTTTCTTCACTGTCAGCCCTCTTCTCAATAGCCAGAGGAGGATCCAAGGCTCACACATGGTCAAAGTGGCCTAGGAAGGCAGCTGGCAACCCAAGAAGCATGCATGGATTGAGCTCAAGGCAGCATGGGTGTCAGGCCATGAGGGGAATACAGTCACCTGATGCTTCCAAAACAAAGACAAGGGCTTACTCCTCTTGCAAAGGACTCACAAGCACTCTCCCACTTACCTAGGTGATTTGTGGAAGAAACACATGCTGGGGGGTACGGGAGTGGACATTACAGAGGACACTTGTTGGATGAGCACTGGGTGTTATAATGAAGTGATGAATTATGGGAATCTACTCCTGAAGCCAAGACTACACTGTATGTTAGCTAACTTGAGAATAAAAAAAAAATAAGTTGAGTGAATGACAAAAAGAAAAGAAAAAGAAAAGAAGTAGATGCTGAGCACCCACTGTGGAACAAGTACTCTCACTCCTGGGCCAGGGAGCATGATGTGATGCAAAGCTAGGACCTTCAGCCTGACCCAAATTTGAATCCCAGAGGTATGATCCAGACCAAGACAATGAATTTCTCAGGCTCATCGCACGTAAAACACCTATTTCCCTGGGTCACTGTCAAGACTGAACATAGTATCCCCCACACGGACACCAGGCACATAGCAGGCATTCATTTATTCGAACCATCACCATTTACTGCATGCCTGCTGTGCACCAGGCATTGTTCTATAAACTTATATGTACTCAACGTAGTCGCAGTTAACTTGCACAAGCCCACTTAAGAGGGAGAAAACAGAAGTTCAGAGAAGTTAGTAACTTTCCAAAGTCAGCCAGCAAATCTGTTGCTGACTCCTATCCAGAGCTATGGTACCTGGGTTTATCTTTAGTCCCTGCTTCCCTTGCCTGACTGCCTACAATCCAAGGGGCTTCTTTTGTTTTTCATTTTCCTTCATAATACATCGAAGTGGGGTGAGGACAATTTCAAGTCAACAACTGACAAATAAAATTTAGCAGAGGAAACACTTGAGAAAATGTAGCATTTCCAAAATGGTCCTAGGTCAGCCTTTTAAAAAATTTTTTAATATTTATTTTGAGAGAACAAGCACGCACAAACAGGGGAGGGGCTAGAGAGAAGGAGACACAGATTCCCAGTGAGGCTCCACACCATCACTGCAGAGACCAATGCTGGGCTCAAACTCACAAACTGTGAGATTATGACTAGGTCAGCTTTCTTAAACCCATGCCTCCATGCATCATTTAATGATGCCACTAGCTTAAGTTTCTCTGAAAGAGCATGTATTTATCCCTGGGGGAAGCGACATATTTGCTGGGGGAAAAAAATCCTCCTTATAAAAAACTTTGGTTTTGGAGCATAAAAAAAAAACTTTTTATAATATACCTGCTACCTTAGTACAGTAACATGTATTTAACTTACTATACACTTATAGGTGTGTGCTTAGACATTCATCTGACAGCGTGCAAACGTAAGAATGAAGACCCACACTTAGTTACCTTCTTTAATCTGGATACGCCCCCAACCATCACTGACGAATGAGCGCTCACTGTGATCCAGGGGCTGGCCAGCCACTGACCAATACTTCAGCCATCTCTGTTTGATGCAGTCTGTTCCGTCACTATGTAGCTCAGTGGCCATTTGCCCTTATTTTATAAAACTGATGCAAACGTGAACGTGCTGACGGTAAACAATAAGTAACTGGTCCCAAACTTAATACAGAGGAAAAGATGGAAGCACCACAAGAGCCGAGAGCAGCAGATTTCTAGCCACAAATAGGACTACCCCTGAGCAGATGCCATCAACCGTGTGCTCTCCTGGGAAGGAATGGAGGAAACAAAGTGATGGAATTATGCTGAAAATGCATCATCGATGACCGTGTCTCGAACGAGGCATCAGCACAGGCGTCAAATCAGCACAGGCATCTGTAGCATTCTTGGAACACAGCCTTCCTTTTTACAGGCTTACTTCTGGCTTGTGCACTTGTGTTCAGTAATACCTTGGCACAAAATTAGAGGACCGACTGAAAGTAGTGACACAGAATTTCCTCCCAAGTTTGCCCAGAGGCATCAGAGGAGGCCATAGTCCAAAGACTCCCCTCACTACAACAGATCTGTCAACACTACCCTTGTGTACTCCGTTTCTCCTACTACAGTGCTCCGGGGGGAGAAAGGAAAAGCAAAGATCTGTGTACTGCTAAGCAGCAGTACATCGGAATTCCCAGGCAGTAAAATGGGTTAATGTTCGAGGGCAGCAGAACTCTGAAGAAGGAAGGTACCAGGTATTCTTATTACCAGTTTAATTTTGCAGAGACATAACATGTATACCCGAGAATTTCTCCCCAACTTTGGATTCTCAGGTTACAAGGCTGGGCAACAACTTGATTGTTATCACTCTGAGAAGTGTAACCAACCACAGAGGGCACGGGAGCTGGCTAAAGACCCATCACTTTATTTTCAGAAAGAGATGGCCAAAAGGGGCAGGGGGACATACAGAGGCATTCCGGCAGCACAGCAAAAACAATCAAGTCAGCCATCAAGTCAAAAACAATGCCCACCAGCTTTCACCGCCCACACAAGTCATGTTCCACTGTGTAACAGCACAGAAATGATCATCTTAAACCCTAGAGATGAGAGTACATAGCACCTTGTGCTTTACCTTGGCAGGGAGACTGCACAGGCTCAGAGACATCCACTTAGTCATCACTTTTAGCCCTCTAGCACAGGACCACTCTGCTTCCAGCGCAGCGAGTATTGACTGACAGGGCTTGTTGTAAAGGAGGTGTACAGGCTGCAGTTCACTTGCGGGACAACAGAGCGCTCTGAAATACTTAGTCCTCCAAGCAGGACAGCAAGCCCCCGATTCCCCGCGTTGGCAAACTGGAGGCACAGACAATGCCACGCAGCTGAGCCATGGAAGGCCAACAGTGAATCAAGGCCTGCTTCCCAGGCCAGTGACACGTGCACCAGGCCAAGACAGAAACACCAGCTATGAAACGTTAAGTCCATTCCCTTTCAGCTTACGAGGCTCAAATGCACCTTCCAAAAACCCCTAGAGAAATCCAGCATTAAGTGATGGATTTCACGAATTAAGCTACTGGCCTCCAAGAAACAGACAAGGGACTGAAGGTGTCCCGTCTTACTGTGGGAGATTGGGGTAAAGGATCCTTTTGGACAAAGTGCAGAGTGTCCTCACACTTAACCCTCAACCATTAGGACCTTCCAGGGCCTGTAACAGATATACCAGGCAGGGAGCAGAGCACAGCTTAGAACCTGATGACCCAGCCTCTCAAAAGTCAAAGGAGAGGCGCTCACTTCCAACATGGGAGAAAGGACACAGATGAGGCAAAGGCAAGGGAGAGAGAGCCCTGGGAGGGGACTGAAAGGCAGAGACACCAGGCCTGTTTGTTCGGCATAAGCAACACCATCGCTTCTCGGCCTTTTGGCTAAGATCATGTGTGGCAAAAGCAACACCATGGCTGAGCAGCCCCAACAGAGTTCTGAAGAATTAAACTGGTTTACCTTTCAACCCGGGTGGGGCACATAAGGGGCTGTTACATGGGATGAAACAGAAGTATTCTTGGTCCAGTGTTCCAGGAGAATGGGGCAAAAATGGAGCAACAGGCAGGTGGGACGTCCCAACAGCAGACTAGCAGGTCGCATCTGCTGCAAACTGAACCCTTACCAGATGAACACAACCGAGCGGTAGCCCTGGGGGCATCGGTAAGCAGAAACACCTTCTCAGGGGTCCTCTTCCTCCCAAAGGCCTCCTCCTGGAGTCCCCCAGTCTGTCCATATCCCCAT
The DNA here is from genome assembly GCF_046562875.1 of Panthera onca. NCBI lineage: Eukaryota > Metazoa > Chordata > Mammalia > Carnivora > Felidae > Panthera > Panthera onca. The sequence goes on along the minus strand of NC_138340.1, from coordinate 51,713,263 downwards.
TGGCCAGGACTTCCCCGGGACAGTGAGCGTCCCCCGCCCCTCCAGACCGATGGCAGAAGAACCAGTGAGACGAGCAGCCAAGGTCTTCCACTCATGCTGAAGCAGAGCTGAGGCAGCAGCGGGGACAGCCGAACCGAAGCATTATCCAGGGAAAGAAGGGGAGGACTTCTCGGTTGGAGGACCATAAACCTCCGAGACAAGGCTCCAGTTAATGTCCCCCAGAGGTTTCCCACTTGGGAGTTCATCTTTATATCGGAGACCCAGGAGCTGAGTTACACACACACAGGTGCTCAGACGAGTAGGAGAGGGTCTGTGAAGACTGCTCAAAGTCGCAGGCTGCAGAGCACCAGGACTTGGAGTGGCGAACTCGCTGCGCCCTCCTCTCAGCCCCTTCCTGCGTCACTGACTGCCCCGGGAGGTAGACCCTACCCGTGCCTTGCTTCACGCTGCTCCCCACCCCACCCCCCGTCCGGAAGTAGAGCTTTAGGACGGGGCTTCAAGGCAAACATCCTGTCCTGGTTTCCTCCGTTCCAAGGGGCTCTCTTCAGACACATCCCTGACCTGGGACATACAGGCAGAGAGCAAACCAGCCCATCTTCTGTCAGGCCACTGGTTGTCCTGGAGGGGTGGGGAGAGAAAAGGAAGAAGGTCCCAAACCAAGTTCACTCAAGACAGATCAGGCTAAATGCTCACCCTATGTTCTACATTCTCTCCAGTAAGAAGATGCAGAGAAACCAATTTTTGTCCTGATTTTTAAAAAACATGTAACATGATCTTGATGACCTTTTCTAGTCTGACCTTTTTCTCCTGACTGCACCCTCTCTGCTTAAAGATTGTAGAGGCGGCTGGTGTTCTCACGCAGGATGGCCAAGGTGTGGGAGAGCGGCTGATCTTTGACCCTCGCAATCTCTCGGACCGTATGCAAGGCCAGGCCTGGGTGGGCATACTGGCAGAGGCTTTTCGGAACCTGGAAGACATCAAGCATTCAGAACATCACTGTGCCTTCTGTGCACAGTCATTACACAGATCCCCCTCCCCGTCCCTTCCCCAGCAAGGACCTCTTTGGGGCTGCCCTGTAGAGACCCCTTTACCTGCAGGTGCAGGGAGAGTCCTAGTCATGGGGGGCTCTGGGTGAGCAGGGTCCCACGCTTCCTTGGACTACCCTCTACAGGGTAGGGCTTTGCACTGCCTGGAAGAGAGTGGTTACCCTTCAGCTTCTCAGCCCCCTAGACTTTTGGTTCTGCAGAGCAACAACAAGGAGACATCTACACAGCCAAGGGTGAAACCTGGAAGTCACTGGGGCTCTGGGCCTGCCAACCTTGCAAAGGTGACCACCCCCCTCCCCCCCACACCCGCCTCAACTCAGCCTGATGACCCACCCCTACCTGTCGGGGCAGGAAGTAGGGAGCGTCCGTTTCCACAATGATTCTCTCCAGGGGGATCTGCTTCAGAGCTTCCCGGGCCTCCCAGGCCGAGGAGTAAGTCAGGACTGCTGTGAAGCCCACAGACATGTTGGGGAAGTGCTTCAGCAGAGGCTCGATGACTGGGTAGCTGCCAGTGAAGCAGTGCCTGGTGGGGGGGAGGGTAGGGTTTCCAGATCAGGGCCCCTCTCACAGCCCCCTTTGCAATAGCCCCCAACTGCCCCCAAGACACAGTGGCCCTTTCAAATGATTTTGTGTGGACAAGTTCCCAGAAACACAAAGATTTCATCCAAGAGAAGGACTCCACAGTAGCCAGACGGGAACACCATGGTTCCAACACGGTAAGACCCAAGGTGACTCTCAGCGATCAAAGCTCAGCAGTTAGCCCATCACTGCGCCCAATCCCACACAGCCACTCGAAGTGGCCACCACAGGGAATATCCAGCAGCAATATAGGGACAGGGTGCGCTTATAACACGAGAAGAGAAGCAGACTTAAAACCTGTGGCCCCTCCAAGATTACAGTTACAATAGGTAAAAAACTATGTCTGCAGCCAAATGAACTGGAAGCAAACAAAAAAATGAAGATATCACAGAGTGGGACTACAGGTCAATTTTCTCTGAATGTGTTATCCATTCATGTTCTTAAGCCACTGTTATATTGTTAACCAATCGGAAAATTCAGGGCTTCTTCCAGCCACAACACCTCGCTGAGCCGTCTTGGCCCTGGTTTACCTGTCCCCCATTAGACTTCCTTCAAAGCCATCCCCAAACAAAGCCATGAGAAGCCAACCCACCCACCCAAAAGGGCTGAGGGATGGTGCCTCATCTCTGGTGTGTGCTACAACAATCAGAGAGGTCGCCCTCTCCGCTTGGGCACCTGAAAGGCGGCGGTCTAGCCTGATAATCCACTGCCTTCTGCTGCCTGTCAACACCTGGTTTGGGTTCTAGGCTCCGTTTTTTCAGTTAACCCATCTCACCCATCTTGAAAGAGCCAGCCCAGGCAATACCTCCTGGCCCCTTTCTAGCAAAGCTAAGCTAACAGCCCCTCTTCTGGCTCCCACAGCACCTTATGCCCGACTCAGCCCTACTCTCTGCGGGAAGTCACTTGCCAGCCTCCACAGCTGCTCCCAGGGACCCCGAGCCAAATGCCTAGGACAGGTAGGCATTGATCTCCCAGGTAGGAGATCAAGAGTTTACCACACTGAGCCCCTAGATACAATTCAGATTAAATGCATCGTGAAATTCAATGGCTAGAAAATGAACTTTCAAATTCAAAAAAGGAAAGAATTTCTTTTTTGGTGCCCTGGAATGATCTCTATTTGCTAAGTCACTGGACAACACAGTGATCTCTCCCCAGATCAAGGGACTTCATCTCTGAGAGCTCAGACTCCACTGTAGCCTGCCACCAGGGACCGGGGTCACGAAAGCCCCTTTGTTGCTCAGAGGTGATTTAGGATATTAGTTCAAACCATATGAAATTGCCATTGTGTAAGTGAAAAATGGTCATATATCAGAAATCTCACATGATTGAATCTAATACTTCATCTTTAGAAGGGATACTATGTCACAAAGACCTGATAGGATCATCCTCTCCTCAGTGAGTTTTCCTTTTTCCAACTAATATCCTACACAGAAAGAAGTGTTCCTCTCATTTGCCCACCGAAGCTCCAGCCTTCTAACCTATGGATCTTGTAGTCTGAGGGCACAAATTTTTTCATGATGTTCAGCAGATCTTCGTCAGCTTCTCGGCAGTGGATCACCAAGGGCTTCTTCAGAGATACGGCCAGCTGCAGCTGTCTCTCAAACACCTGGGAGAAGGCACAGGGACACCTGTGGGTCAGAGCCACTCCAGAAGCCTGTTACCTCCACAACACCCAGAGCAGTGAGCACCTCCATCGTCCCCAATTCTGCAGACTACATAATGTATTATAATAACAGCTAACGCTTACTGGGTGCTGACTCACAGGTAGAGCTCAGAGCTCTTTAGGTGTATTCCTGTGATTCTCGCAAGCACCCTAAGGTAAGGTACTATTGTTGGCCCGTCATGCAGTTGAAGAAGAGGAGGTTCCAAGAGAGGGCAAGGGATCCGCAGCTGGAAGCTGGAGCACCACAATCCACATCTGAACCCTGGCACTCCACAGAGCAACCACCATGCAATGCTTATGTGGGGTTGCAGGGGCAGGGCAGGGCTCAGGGACATCAAGTTAAATGTCCTTCCCCTCACCGTACCCATCTCTACGCCTACCCCCAAGAGGTAATCCCCTTCCACGCAAGTTCCAAAGTTGTACGTGCACACACACACACACACACACACACACCCGCACAATGTGTGGATCTCAAAAGGTGCTCAAGTATTTGAAAAAATAAACTACCTATTTTCTCCAACTCACTTTCTTTACTCAACCAAAATCAGATATCCTTCTAGGTGAATACCTACTGATACACTACCTTTCATTTTTTTAACCTTTAAAAAACAACAACAAACTCTAGCCACTTTTAAATCACTAGTAAAATACACATATTGTTAAGAATTTAAATAAAAAAGGGGCTAGAACTTATCCTTTCCTCTAACAAATTCACCTTTAGAACACAAGTATTAATTCATTATAAACAAATGACCTCATCTAAAACAATGTTTCCATGAGTTTTTTTTTTTAACAGTGGAACAGAATTCATGTTTGCATTTTTAACATCAAATAAACTACTATTGGTAATTTGAGTCCTGTAATATTCACTTGAGAATGACATCTTCAAGTCCAATGCTTGGGCTTCCTCTTCTAACAGTGACAGTGAACCAATACCAATTCTGATGTCATTCTTGTTTAACCTGTGTTTTCAACAAAAGGAAAATGACCACAGACACCAAAATCTTAGAATGCTTGGTAGAGTCTTCAAAGACGGTCTAGCCCTGTATCTACAGCTCGCTGGATCCCCTCCCCAACACAGCTGCCCTCCTTGGGTCCCTCCAGAAGCCGGAGGTCACAAGAGATTCAATTTCCAAGGCTTAATTCCTGCTTCTAAAAAATTGTTCATAATGGCAAACTATAGCCTTAGGGTAGAATACTACAAAGCTGTTATAAAAAGCCTATTTTTTTCAAAATATATTTGAAACCAGAACCTTTTCAGAAGTGGAAAAAACATTCAAAACTAATTTTTGTTTCCTAACTTCTTTTTTAAAAAGCATGGACATATGATTCTATGACAGGTTCTTGTTAGACATGCCATTTGTTCCTTGCAATTCTACAAGGGACAATTATACTAAAAATACAACATTTTGTAAAACATCCAAATTTCAAAAACAGGCAGATGGGAGAAGACGTGTTAGAAGGCAGGACCCTGTGGCTGGGTTGGAGCTACCTAGAGCATTTGTCATCACCAGGAATCCAGCTGACAAACACCAGTAGGGAATCAAGCGGGGGGAAGCTACTGACCCAGCATAATTACTCTTCTTCTGCCTGTACGAGCTCTGGTTCTCCCACGGATCCATTATTTCCAGGAATTCCTGAGTCAATCAGTCTCTCCTAGGGGTGGCCCAGGCAGCTCTTGCATACTCAATTCCCCAGTAATTAATTTCAGTCAAACACAACTAGAGGCAAAAACCGCCTGGATCAGACAGCCCAGGTAGGGAAGGCCAGTCCACTCTCCCTGTCTTTTGAAACCAGATACCAAGAGATTCTGATAGTCATGCTAGCTGATGTGTGCAACTCATACCTGAACTATCCAGGAACTAACTCTTAGGAGTCAATAGGCAGTTAAATCTACGAACACACAGATAAGCAAGGAAAAAGTTAACAGTGGTTCACTCTGAGTAGCAGGGTAACTATTGAATTTTCCCCCAATTCTTTTGCTTTCCTCTGTTTCCCAATCCTTCCAGAAAATACTAGGTAACAGAAACCAAGCTCTAATAACCAACCAGAGCTGGCACCCTATCACTTAGCCAGATACGGTTTCTTCCATCAGCTTATCTTCTTCCCTTCATAAGGTAAAATATTCATCAAGAACTTGTCAACCACTCTGCTTTCAGGTAAATCCAACTCCGTGCAGACATCCACCTATTGTAGCTGTTAGGTCCCACCACTTCTCACTTTGGTGCCTGAGTGTAGATTTACATCAAGAACAAGGCATCCACTTCCTCCATCCAGCCTGGTGGTCGTCAGTGTTCTACAGAAATATTTTATCTTCCCCTCCCGCTGCCAGCTATGTGTTTCCTCTGAATCGCCATTTTCCAGTCATGAGTCCCCTCTCACCAAGCCAGATGATATCCACAGGATTTTATCACCCTCTGCTACACCTTCAAGATGTCTGTTGCGCAGCACGCCCTATGGGCCTCTACGTGCAGATCTGATACCATAATAACTTTTTTTAATGTTTATTTTTGAGAGACAGAGAGACAGAGCATGAGCAGGAGAGAGGCAGAGAGAGGGAGACACAGAATCCAAAGCAGGCTCCAGGCCCTGAGTTGTCAGCACAGAGCCCGACACTGGGCTCAAACTCACAAACCGTGAGATCATGACCTGAGCTGAAGGTGGACACTCAACCAACTGAGCTACGCAGGTGCCCCGTTACCATAATAACTTAATAAAGGGAAAAGTTACTGTGAAATACTTAGTACGTTTCTTGGCACATAGTAGGCATTCAATCAACCCCAGCTATACAATTAAACACAATACTCTTCTTCCTTCCAGTTGCCTTAGTGCATACATTTCTCAACTGTTCCTCTTTCCATACCACACCTGCATTGAGCCAGGGAAACAAACCAGGAAAGCTGAATATTAATATTCCTCACTTTCTTAAAAATCTGTTTTCTATGTCTTCAGATTTAGCTATTCTTCCATTCACTTTGGACTAGTTTATGACTGCCACAAGCCAGGAACTGCAAGCTTTCTAGTATTAGCGAAAAGAACTGTGGACACACAAGAGGTTTGTGTAAGACAAACCTAATTCTGAACACAAACACTATTTACACTAGAAACTCACTAAAGTAAAAAATTGAAAACATTTGCACAAATAAAATCCCACCTGTCTGAAAATTAGATCAAGTCAAAATCACCCTGTTCCAAATTTAGTAACCGTAGCAGGTCCTAGAAAACTCATCTTAAAGAGATCCTTTGGGAGCATCTGAGCATCTGAAATCGTTTCTTATGTAAATTAACTCTTAAGCCTTGCACACAAGTTGGTTGCCATGGACAACTGTATTCAAATTGGAATCTCTCTCCTAAAGGTGTATAAAGGTCTGGAGTCCTTCAGCAGAAGAGTACCACACCTTCTCTAAACTTTCTCTTTGGTCAAGGGAAAACTAAGAAACCTCTGACTCTACAAGATTCCCTCTCTTAACTCACACCGTTAACCACAGATGCAAGCATCAATGGGGCACAGTATCAGTGCATGGCAGAGGTTGACCGAGCCGGGCAGGGGACAATGCTAAAGGGAAAGCTGGCTTGCTAAACTCTGCCCAGGCTGGCATCCACGAGCCCTCTCACCAAGGCCTGGAACGTACTGGGCATGCAGACCCAGCCTACCAGGCATCATCAGCACGAAGACAGCACACAACAAATTCTACAACAAATGCAACCTGGCAGTGTGAGCAGTGACAACGTGGGAGGGTCTTTCCTCTTGTCCTGCTCCTTCCCAAATCAGAAACTTCCACTGAAATACCCGAACCACCCTTCCTCTGGCAAATGTCTGTGCTCAAAACAATACTTGGACAGGGGCAAGTACTAAGATGGGTAATAGTCGTCATCTCTGGCAGGATGGGAAATTCTCTTTACATGTTTTTGTATTTTCAAAATATTCTGCTACTAACATACTTAACTTTAGAATCAGATTAAAAATATAGTTTGAACAAAATTGGTTGCCTCCCAAAAAGAGTAACAAATGTCTTGCCATATATATATATCATGCCATAAGATGTCACAGAGTACCTATCCCCCTCTCCTACACAATCAAGTGTAAAGATAATAGTTGGTGAATCATGTGACAAGTAACATCTTGAGGGTCTGGACAAGAGCCATCACATTTTTAGGGGCTCTGAATTCTCTAGATACGAGAGCAGAGAAAGCTTTACTGTTGGGTTTCAACAACTGACAGAGGAAATAAAACTGTGAGCAAACTAAGGAGACCCTCATTACCTTGTGCTGTTCTGGGACAGGCGTGGTGCACTTATACGAGTAATCCAAGCCCATTTCCCCAAATGCCACAGCCTTGGGGTGCCTTAAGGCTTGCAAAAGATTTCTTTCTTGACTCTCACTGTAGTAACGTGCAAAATGAGGATGACAGCCAAAGGCCCCCCAAACCAGATCCTCTTTCAAGAGCTCCTCCCACAGGCAATCAGTCAGTGTCCGAGGATCACAGAAGTCAGAGATGCAGCCCTGAAATTCCTTAGGGAAGGAGCTGCTATAAATTTTTCTGAACTTGGTAAAGGACCCTTTGAAAGACAACTTGGAATACAGCATGTCCAGGTGACAGTGGGTATCGATGAAACCCTCTTCTAGGCCTGACCCCCGATGGCTCCTTGGCAGGGAGCCGGATGCGTGGCCTCCGCAGGGACGTGGTGCCATCTCCTCCTGGAGTGCTCTTTTCTCCTTCACCTCTTCTTCCGAGCTTCTGGAGAAATGAAATGAACGGGAGTTCTGGGATGTGCCTTCCTCTGTTGCCTCCTGGTCTCTGGAAGTATTCTGGGAAGTTGCTGCAGAGTTAGGGGGACAATCACTCAGGAGGCCCCGGTTGCTCCGCCCTGCCTGCAGCGTGTCACTGCCGGCGCCCACAGAGGGGTAGCCGCAAGGCTTGGGGCTGCTGGTCCAATAGCTGGCGTAGTCACACCACGGACTACTGTACAAATGAGCTGGGTACATGACATAGTCAGTGGGGAAGGCAGAAGGCTCTGGAACTGTGGAGGGTTTCAGTGAGCCGGGCTCCTCCTGAGAGAATCGGACTGTGGAGACTTCGTCTACATCAGACCAGTCACTTCCTGAAGAGGTGCGCTCTATCACCACCTCCCTTTCTTTAGGCTGCAGAAAAGAAAACAAACAACGGGTGAGCCCTCCTGTGTGAATGAAGACAGCCTCTCACACTGTCATCACAGAACATAAACTCTGGCTTGTCTTTCTGGCCACAGTGAAGGCCTTGCATTGGCTTACTTTCTGCCTGGTTTCCTTGTAATTTCCAGAATGTGAGCCAGGTTACAGCTATAACCAGTCATATCAGGTTCAGGAAAACAACTGTGACCACAGTCTTAGAATACCATCCCTAAAGGGGATGCTATTCCTGCACTCCCTTTCTGAATGATCCCTTTGGAGAAAATCTGCTCTCTAGAACACCTGGTGTGCTGGGGATTTTAGAGAAAAGCAGCACCCAGCAGGTCTCATCTCTAACGTGTCTCCAATACATTCCAAATGCAAACTGCACAGTCAAGGTGGTTTTAAGATGTGTCTGCAAATGCTTTTAACACTACTCCCCATGGAGAGGTGGGGTTTGTGACCCTTCCCTTCCCCTCAAACCTAAGGCAACCTAGTGACTCACAGGAGAACACTCAGGAGAGCACAGCAGGAGGGACACTGGACAACTTCCAAGGCTAGGTCAGAACAGCCTTACAGCTTCCCCTCTGTTCTGACAGCTTGCTCCTCCCAGGGAAGCCAGCCACCATAGAAGAGGCCAGAACGCCGAGACCATACACTAGAGAGGTCCCATGTAGGTGCCAGCATCAACTGCCAGCCACATGAGCAAGCACCTTGCCCGTCCAGCCCTGATGAACTTTCGGAATGCAGGCCTCCCAAGAACTGCATCAGAAGCACATGACAGACCACCACCTCCACCCCCAAGCAAGACCTGCCTTGTCCAGACCTTTCTGAATTCCTCACTCACAAAACTGAGAGCAAAGTAAAACATTTAGTTTCAGCCACTACATGGCAATGGTTAAGTGGATCACATTACATTAAATCAATTTAGCTTTGCCTAAAACAGAAGTCCCGAAGGTCAGGAATTTTTGGTTTCTTCACTCATATCTTCCAAACACTTACAACAGTGCCTAGCATACCGTGCTCACAAATATTTGATGAATTAATCTGTAGAATAAATGGGGCAATGGTTCCTGAACTTAGCTTCATATTGGAACCAACTGGGGGCTTTTTAAGGCTACCCCACCCTAAGAGATTTTAATTCAACAGGGTCCCAAAGAATCCGTATTTAATTCTCCATGTCACTTTTATACAAATCAGGTTTGAGAAATACAGTAAACACATAGATCTCAACTCATGCAAAAAAGACTGTTCCTAGTTTCTTTTAGTTAACGAAGCCATCTATACCCTCCAGGACCAGTCAGCTTGAGCAGCAAAACACACTTTACAAAGTGTTTTCCTAAAAATACTTGTATAAGCAAATACAAATCACATAACAAAAAATTTATTCTAAAGAAGCCTGATGAATAAATTGATTACTTCCTTAAAATGGAAAAGAAATCTTTTTTTGTTTCTACTGAGGATACTAACCTTCCATACCTCTACCCATACTCCAAAAGGAAACAAAATGGTCACATTTTACTGGTCACGAAAATGTTAATGAATTATAAACTTCCCATAGGATACTTTCCCACTTTAGATTTTCTTCTTGCTACTCCTTTCCTGAGTAACAGAAATATCCAAACAAGAACCTTTTCTAGGGGTGCCTGGGTTGCTCAGTCAGTTAAGCGTCTGGCTTCCACTCAGGTTACAATCTCACAGTTCGTAAGTTCGAGCCCTGCATCAGGCTCTGTGCTGACAGTTCAGAGCATGAAGCCTGCTTCAGATTCTGCGTCTTCCTTTCTCTCCGCCCCTCCCCTGCTCATGCTCTGTCTCTGTCTCTCTCCCTCTCAAAAATAAACAAACATTAAAAAAAAATCTTTTTAAAAAAATAATATTTTCTAAGATACAAGATAACCTAAATTGCAGCACATTTAACATTTAATCTGAACTCCTGAAGGTGGGTGACAGGCAACTGGGTGATTTGTTACACTAGTCTATTTACTTTGAATATGCTTGAAATTTCCCATAAAAGGTTTTTCAGGGGCGTCTGACTGGCTCAGTCAGTGTGGAGTGTGTGACTCTTGATGTCAGGGTTGTAAGTTCAAGCTCCACATTGGACACAGAGTTTACTTAAAAAAAAAAAAAAAAAAGTTTTCTACAAGTTAATCTCTAAGGGAGAATAATCCTTCAAAAACCATCTTACTTATGGTGGAAATTTCCACCAACGTAGACAATAAAAACTTGCAGTCTTGCTACAGCTGGACAAGTTGTTTTTTTTTTTTCTTTTTTTCCACTAAGACACACTAGAATCATTACTTTTGTATATGTGCATTTGAAAGTTAAAACCATTCTCAGATGCAATTAACATCTTTGCAATCCAGCTCTTTAAAGTTATTCTGCCATTTCTTTAAATAACTAATCTGATTAAAATTACAAAAAGCACCTGAACAGAAGGTAAGGTTTTATCCCTGAAGATAACCCCTCAGAAAGGGGGCATTTTATATGCTAGTTCTTACAAAGTCTCCTGTATTGCAAGATGTACGTTCTTTTATGTGAGGAGGACAAATGACCCCAAACGGACCTCAACCAAGCTAATGTTGGATGCTTATAGGAAGGTTCCCTAAATTCATTTCTTAAAAATAGAGGGGTGGGGTTAAGCAAAGAGATGTACCAGATTTAATAATCATTTCTGGAGGATATGACCTCACAGTTTGCCCAACGTCATTTTCAACAAACCTTTTAAAGAGCACTTTTTTTTTTTTTTTTTTTTTTTTTTTTAAATTTTTTAACGTTTACTTATTATTGAGAGAGAGACACATGGAGCATGAGCAGGGAAGGGGCAGACAGAGGGGGAGACACAGAATTTGAAGCAGGCTCCAGGCTCCAAGCTGTCAGCATGGAGCCCGACGCGGGGCTCAGACTCACAAACTGTGAGATCATGACCTGAGCCGAAGTCGGTCACTCAACCAACTGAGCCACCCAGGGGCCCCGCACTTTTTGTTTTTTAAATATCACTCTTGGGACACCTGGGTGGCTCAGTCGGTTGGGCGTCCAACTTCAGCTCGGGTCATGATCTTGCTGTCTGTGAGTTCGAGCCCCGCATCGGGCTCTGTGCTGACAACTCAGAGCCTGGAGCCTGCTTCAGATTTTGTGTCTCCCTCTCTCTCTGTCCCTCCCCCGCTTACACTCTGTCTCTCTCTCTCAGAAATAAACATTAAAAAAAAATTTTTTTAATTATCACTCTTAAAAAGCAGTATGGTAAATGACTGCACATAAAGAAACATTGGAAAAATACTTGAGGAGCACCTGGGTGGCTCAGTCGGTTAAGCATCTGACTTTGGCTCAGGTCATGATCTCTCAGTTCACGAGTTCAAGCCCCGCATCAGGCTTTGTGAGGACAGCTCATAGCCTGGAGCCTGCTTCAGATTCTGTGTCTCCCTTCTATCTGACCCTCCCCCCCAAAAAAATAAAAACATTCAAACAAACAAACAAACAAACATCAATGCCCATCTCAGACCTCCTGAGTCAGATTTTCCATTCTTATTATCAGGGAAGTTCAGGAAATCACACTACTTGACTCAAAAAGTAACTCCAGTGACAGCAAAGACCATGTCAAAGACATGTGCAAAGGTTCAATAAAATTTAATGAAATGAGTGAGTGGGAAAAATGGCAGAGTGGGGAAAATATATGAATTTGAAAATGCAAGTGTAACTACAAATACATACCATAAACAGACTTATGATTATGTGATCTAAGTTCCTGAAAGGCTTAGTCAAGTTGGCCAAGAAAAGGTTTTTGCGTTTTCTTAAGAAAATGGAAGGTTACCTATATTGAAGATTGCCTTAGGTTCACACAAATATGGTAAAATTTAAAGTTACATTTACTGAGGTCCTACTATATACTTAGTCACTGAGCAAAGCGTTTTCATTTATCAGTTCAGCAAACTGTGACCCATAAGCCAAATCCAATGCACTCCCTGTTGGTGTAAACAAAGTTTTACTGAACAGTCAGGCCTGTGCACTTAAATACCATCTCTGTTTTCATGCTTCTACAGCAAAACTGAATAGTTCCAATGCAGGCCACATAGTTCACAACACCTAAGATATGACCTGACCCTTTACAAAATAAGTCTGCTGATCCTTTTGTTTAACCATGATAAGATTTCAGGAACTGTGACTTTTACACAGATGAAACTGGGGCTCAAAGAGGTTAAGCGGCTTTCTCATGATCACAGTTCAGGTGCCCAAGGTATGACCCCTTATTACCTGATCCCAACACTCAGTGCTTACCTACCATTTCATGCCTCCTCCAAATGCATACTTAACAAAGACAATCTAAATGCCCTGCCTGACAAATAGAAGTCTGGGTAAGTTTGGAAAGTTCACCCATACAAAGGAATTTCAGGTGGCCCAACAAGATCATGATCAACATCAGACAGGAAACGCAGCCATTATATAGTTAGTAGAAAAAGTAGGTTATAAAACATATTGTTCTTGAGATTTCCAGTTAAATATAGCACATGTGGTTTTTGTCCTTCCTGCCAAAAAACCCTTTGAAAATTATAGGAAATGACTTGAAAAGACATAAACCTACAAAGAGAAAGCATATAGAATAAACAGCAAAGCTAATTACACAAAAACCAGCCGCTAGAAAGCAGACAGATGAACAGTTATCAGATAAGTTATCAGATGAACAGTTATCAGATCAGAGACAGCCAAAACCTAAGCCTGTAGTGAGAAAAACCCAGGGTGAGCCACAGTACAGGACCCCCAAAAGACTCAGTTGGAAGTATTCGACCTCTGAAAATGAAGGTAAAGCTAGAGATGAAAACAGGAGAATGAGCTGGAATCTGTGATGTTAGGTCCCCAGATCCCTCCTCTCATCCTGTGCAGGTGGGTCCGCCCTTTCTCCACCCAGCAAAAGACTAAGGTTCATACTTGGAAAAGTTGAGCCAAGGAGATTATGGAATAATCAGGGACAATGGACACACAATCAAGGGTGAGGGACCATCGCACGTTAGACAGTTGACAACCCAGGTACCTCCCTCACCCTGACTCCCAGAACCGCAGCAGCCAGATGTATATCTCCTAGGTGGAGGAACAGAGCATTTCCCCTGGGGGACACTGAGCAGCCTGTGAACAGCAAGCCACAGATCCAGTTGGGACCCCCACAAAATTACCCAATGTCATCACTCTACGTTGAAGCCAGCACTTAGGACTTCCAATCATCTTTTGAAAGCTCCATCTTTAAATATGAACAGACAGCCAACACATCCCAGGAGAGCTCTACCACAAAAGATAGAAACCAAAATACTTGGAAAAAAATGAGAAGGAAACTCAGTGAAAAAATAGTGCAGAAAGCAGAAGAAAACTCAAAACAAACCTATAATATTCTCAAAGAGACAAGGCATGATAATCTCAAACAATAATAGGATGCTCTAAAAAAGGAATACTCAAAACATTAAACTAGTGTTCCTAGAAATTAAGTATGTCAGGGGCGCCTGAGTGGCTCAGTCGGTTGTGTCCAACTTCAGCTCAGGTCATGATCTCATGGCTCCTGAGTTTGAGCCCCACATCGGGCTCTATGCTGACAGCTCAGAGTCTGGAGTCTGCTTTGGATTCTGTGTCTCCCTCTCTCTCTGCCCTTCCCTGCTCACACTCTGTCGCTCTGTCTCTCTCTCTCTCTCTCAACAATAAACATCTATAAATTTTTAAAAAACCAAGACATTAAGTATGTCAAAAATGGGGGGGGGGGGCGGGCAGTAAGTATTATATACACCTACCTTAATTACTCACAAAGAAAGCAAAAATGAAAGGAAACAGGAAAAGGGGGAATTCTAAGGCAACAACTAAGGCAAGTACAGGGAAGAAGAAAACTGAGATTACTTATTTTGACAGTATTGAGGAGAATTTTATGGCACTAGCAGTTTGGGGATGAATTAGTGACAGGTATGAAGAAAACTAAAGGGAAAAAACAAGGCAGTGATGCTCTCAAAGGAAGATAAACTTTTTATAAGAATGTAATCAGGGGCGCCCAGGTGGCTCAGGTCATGATCTCACGGTTTTTGGGTTCAAGCCCTGCATCGGGCTCTGTGCTGATAGCTCAGAGTCGGAAACCTGCTTCAGATTCTCTGTTTCCCTCTCTCTGCCCCTCCCCCACTCACACTCTGCCTCTCTCAAAAATAATAAAACAAAACAAAAAATGTAATCAGAGTATATTAGATGATTCGGGTTAGGAACATGGGAATAACAAATCTTCAATAGATTTAGCCAGAAATTGTATGACAACAACACAGGGAGCTGCAAGGAGAAGAGGTAACAGGTTCATGGGTGTGGTGCTGCCAAAGTTAGCGCAGCAAACTAAATTCTCGTCTTCTGCATAGCACGTCCATAGATGTCTACAACTAGAAAATCAATACACAGTGCAAGATCACTGAGAAATATTGAGATACTAGAAGAAAGAGTTAAAGAGATTCAAGGAGCTGCTACTCAAGAGACGTAAGTAAAGGATAAGTAGAGATGGGTACAACAGAGGAATACTTTTCCCCCCAATTATAAACTGTGTTAAAAATTGCTAGTGTCCCTCCAATACCATTCTTTCCTTCAAGAGCAATAAAGGTGATCTGGGTGTAAATCTCCCAGATGAAAGTTAATTTTCCAGAGTCTCTTGCAGCTAGGCATTGGCCAGGATTCTAGATTCGTGTCAATAAATAAAAGCAGAAATGATGTGGACAACTTCTGAGCCAAGTTCTTAAAAGAGAGGGAGTGTACTTTCCTCTGCTCTTCTCCCCTTCCTACTGGCTAGAATGTCAATGTAATGTACTCAGGGTCCCTTCAGAGTAGCCAACTCAGATCACAGACGGAAACTGAGCTGAGGGAACAGGGCATCAAGACAGAGGGCACCAGTGTCCCTGAAACTACGAAGCCATTCTTCTGAAGCCAAGTTTCTATTTTCTTTAAGCCATTATCCATTTTGTTAGGGCAGGCACACACATCCTAACAAACATAAAGTCTACATTTAAAAAAAAAAAAAAAGGTTGGGGGGTGCCTAGCTGGCTCAGTTGGTGGAGCATACAACTCCTGCTCTCAGGGTTGTGAGTTTGAGCCCCAAGTTTGGTGCAGCGATTACTTAAAAATAAAATCTTAAAGAAAGAAAACTCAGCACTGTATTGAGACTTCTTAGAAACTCTGAAAGTATTTTAGAAGAGAATCATCAATTCGTCCTGGAATCCTGGGTAAGTCAAGTGCTGCTTTTAACGAAGAACACCTAGGATCAAACTACAAAGGCCAAATAACATATAATCAAGAGAACTAAAAACCTAACACTTGGTGTAAGCTCAACTCACCTTCTGGCTTTCTAAATGAGAGTCAGAGTCATCCAAAAACTCCAGAGGTGGAGAATGCTTGTCAATGACTGTCCTTCGGTCACCAGGTGTCTCCTCGCTGGGTTTCTCCTGAGGGTCTATCACCACTCTCCTGTCGCAGAAGCTGGTCCTCTCCAGCACAGCCTTTTCCTCCTCTGCTCTTACCTCTGGGGCTGACTCTTTCCCTTTCTGAGGAGGAGACACAGTGGCACTCCTGGCTGGCCCTTCTCCACGGCTGGGACGCTCCCTTGTGTTTGGTGTGGCCCTAGTGGAAGCCTCTCCCTTCCTTTTTGGCATCGACTTTCCCAAGATGCCCTGGATAGCCTTCAAGTAGATCATTGTAGAGCCTTGGTCTCGAAACCTATCCCTCTTCCTTTTCTGGACCTTGTTTGGTTCCTCAATTGTGCCATTCTGACCCTCAGCTTCGGCTGCAAATTCAGAGTTTGTGGAGTTACGAGAACTATCTTTCGAATCAACCTGGAAGGGGGAAAAAAAAAAAATCACAGATCATGAAAGGGTTGTCCCAAGGGCGATTTCATATAGCAAGGACTCAGCAAATCATAAATCAGTGGTGGCTGCACCAATCATAGGCAAAGTGACAGTGGCTAAGACAAAGATTCTCTCCTGGAGGTGGTTTCCATCCCAACCTATTGAGAAGTACCACTGTAAAAGGGCCTGAATTGCTGCCATTTCTTACTATTCACTTTCTACTGCTCATTAGATCATACGCTCATACTGTAGGGGGCAGGAATGAACTGAGAGATAAACACTCTAAAAACACTAGAATGTAAGTTCCTTAAGGCCAAGGACTACCACCAAACACTTCAGAACACACATACACAAAAGAGAACCCCAAATTTTCAGCAATAAAAGGGTCAATTAACCCAATCCCACATCTAAGAGTCCAAGAGACCTAAGGACCCAGGGAGGAATAGACTCCAATCTCCCAAGTCCTGAGGGCAGGGTGCAAGCCTTATTGAAATTCTCTACAAACTCCTTCCCCCAAATCAAAACCTTGGTGCTGGGAGGTGTCTCGTCTCCCAGAGAATGCACCAGGGTCAGTCCAGAGACTATAACTACCCCCGACCTCAAATCTCCTCAGAGACACAGGTCAAGTCTCAGTCCCTTCTTTCCTTCCCCTCAGCACTCACTCATTCCAGGAGCTACACTATTTGTTCTCAATGTTAATTTACTGTGAAATGCATCCAATCTAATCCCAGCCTGGGGTAAGAACACTCAACACATCTTCCTCTAGAATCATCTCAAAAGCAATGAAGTCCAAACCTTCCCAGCCAGGACCTAGACTGACCATTATCCCAAGGCCTTCTATAGTCCCTACAACTTGTTCTAATTCATTTGCATTAAATTCCTCTCAAGTATACAGACAGAGAGAGAACGCCACACTAAGGTCGCTGATACTTTTTCTCTACTGTCCATCAGGAAGCAAGTGGTTACATAAAGAGGTTTACCCTCTTATTTTACACACTTCTCATATTATTTGAACTCTTTCCAGGAAGCACATATCATCTTTGGTTGTTGTCTGTTTTTTTTTAAGGCTTTTGAAATATATAAATCTAGACACTAACAGGGCATGCTATTTTTTTACTAGCAGTACTCAAATTGTTGGCATCTACTAGCTTTGACGAAATGGACGGGAAAGGTGGTTTTTACTTTCATTTTGAACCTCTGAATTTTCTAACATGGTAAACACTTTTTTTTAATTGTCTACGGGGATTATCTGGGAAAGGAGATTATAAACCATTTTTTTTGGTACCTTTCCTTATTTGAGAAAATCTAACAAATATTAAAAATGAACTTGGAGGTTCCCTGGGCTTGCCTTACAGGGCACAGCCACAACTTCCCAGCCTGCTTCTCCACCGCCCGCATCTCTACCACCAACCACCTGCCAGCCTCCAGCATTCCCGTCACACCCTCTTATATACCTTTATAGGCAAATCTAATCTCCTTTGCTTGGAATACCCTTGCCTTAGTATTCATTTCACATTTCACAAACTACTATTCATCCTGGAAGGCTCCAAATCCCTTCTTTGACTTCTCTACCTCTCCCTGGGCCATGAGCTACCCCTCTCCTCACCCTCCAACCCCTGGCCGAGGGCAGGTGTAGGACAGCACGGAAAGACAAGGTCGACAGCAAACAGAGGAGCGCCTGTACTGTCTGATGGGTCACAGCTCCTCATCTCAAACCAATTGCCGCCGCTTGGAAGTACAGATCCAGAGTTAAAGATTCTAGTTTTCCAAGTAAAACAAGAAATCTCAAATTTAACTCATTTTTTCATCCAGTCAGCAATTTTTTGTTGAGCACTTACTATATGCTGGCAGGCACGCTTCTGGATCTGAGGGTTTAGCATTCAATAAAGCATACCAAAACACCTGCTTACTGCACCTTACATTCTAGTTGGTGAGCAAAGGGAAAACCAGAATAAAGGCAATATATATGTTAGAGAGTGAAAAGTGCCAGAGAGAAAAATAACACAGGAAAAGGGAGTAGAAAGTAGGGAAGGAGAAGAAGGTCCCTCAAGTCCCCAGTTCAAGGCAGAGGTCTGGACAGGAGGCATATATTTTTAATGTGCAATTTCCAAAATTTTGAGTACTTTGAGGACCCAGCAGGCCGCATTCAGCCTATGGACCACCATTTTGCCCATCCTGGTAAAGAAAACCAGGACTATCCTTGTGGGAGAAAAAAAGTGTTAGAATTCAAATAACATACCTTGTGTTACCTTGTGACTTACAATTCAGAGATGCCACAGCTGTCATCCCTCTTGTACAGAGAGGGAAACTGCCATATGCCTTGTAAGTGGCAGAACTAGGAGGCAAACTCAAGTACCCCCTAATATCCTGGAAACCAAAGGAGAATGGCAAAAATATGAAAATTGAGAAATAGCAGCAAAGGCTGAGATGTCAAAGGCCGTGAGGACCCGAAATGGATCCAGGTTACCGAAGACTTTCAGAATAGGAGGCTATAAAGTTAAAGATTAGGCAGAAAGTTCAAGAGAAAAGGCCAACAACCTGGCTCCTTAAAGGAGAGATTTCATTTTTCCTGGCAGCATGGCTTGGTGAATTATCCATCTCTGAAGGTGGGGCAAAGACTCAGTGGAGATGCTGTTCCAGCCCTAGTCCTCACCCACCTGCACAACTGCCAACAGTTCTTACCCAGTTCCTGCCTAATCCCTCCCATCCTTTCTCTAGAGTGCGCCAGAGGAGTTCTAAAATCTGGCAACCTCACACCTCTGCTTAATTTTTTCTTAATGTTTATTTATTTTTGAGAGGGAGAGAGACAGAGTGCGAGCAGGGGAGGGGCAGAGAGAGAGGGAGACACAGAATCTGAAGGAGGCTCCAGGCTCTGAGCTGTCAGCACAGAGCCTGATGTGGGACTCGAACTCATGGACCACGAGATCATGACTTGAGCTGAAGTCGGACGCTTAACTGACTGAGCCACCCAGGTGCCCCATCACGCCTCTGCTTAAAACCCTTCGTGCTGCATTTGCCCACAGGATACATCCCCACCTCCCGAGCATGACATCGGAAGCCATTCACAGGCTCAACCCCAAGCTTCTTTTCCAGCATCATCTCCCAGCTTTCTCCACACACCCAAGTGCCCGGGAATGAAGAAAGGTGCTGGAGCAAATGCAAGCGAGGGCACCTCTTCCGTGAGGACTTTCTCGATGGTTAGTCATTCATCCCTCTGACTCTCAGTACTTTAAATACCCCTGTTACAGCACTCCACACAATGCTCAGTGATGAATGACTTTTCAGTGCTTCAACCACGGCCTTATTCTTCGCACCTCCAAGCGCTAGCACGGACTACCACCCGAGCACTGGACATCTGCTGGGTGAATATGCAGGAACCACGATCACACAGGAAAGCTCTGTCATTCGAGAGCCAACATACACAATGGCTTCCTATGTCTGGGCTGTGCCACCCTGCAGAGAGCTCCTCAAGGGGAGGATCTTGCCCTCCTCATCTCTCCATCCCTCATTCTAACACTGGGCCAGGACAGAGCAGGTGCTCCAGAGGGCCGCACTGGAAAGAACACAGGCTTTGAAGTCCCACAGATCTGGGACTACAGCACAGCTTCACCACATACAAGTATACGGCCTTGGTCAAGTTACTTAACATTTCTGAGCCTCTTTTCCCAGAGCCTACACATACTAGGTGCTCAAACATTTGTTAATCGATATGTAAATATTTGTTAACTGACATGTAAAGATATTACTCCCTATTTCACAAGCCTTTCAAGATTATATGAGAGCTTATGGGTCAAACATTGAAAATCATATTTGATAAAGGTCTATCACATCATAAATGCTCAATTTTTTCCCTTCCAGTCTTCCTTCCCTACGTTGAAAGTAGAAATTTAGGTAGGTCATACTAAAGACTAAAGGCCAGGTAGGTGAAGGTGCTCACAACAGATAAATTTAACTCTTACTCTAAGAGTAAACGAAGATCTTCAGCCACCATTAGAATTTGAGAAAACTTCTCCAACAACTGTCCTAGATAGAGGTAATAAGGAATAAATATTAAGAGGCTGGGCCAGCAGGCATCTAGTGATTCCAAATTGCCTAGTCTAGCCATGGTCTGAATGGGTCCCCCCAAAATTCCTTTGGTGAACTCTAACCTCAAGGTCATGGTACTAGGTGGGTCATTTGGGAAGTGATTAGGTCATGAAAGTGGAGGCCTCATGAATGTGATTAGCGCTCTCATCTAAGAGGCCCCAAGAGAGCTTCCCTGTCCCCTCTGCCATGTGAAGACAGAAGGAGAAATCTGCAACCCAGAAAAGGGCCCTCACGCAACCATGCTGACCCCTTGATCTCAGACTCCAGCCTCCAGAACAGTAAGAAATAATTTTCCACTGTTTACAAGCTACCCAGTCTGCGGCATTGTTATTGCAGCCAGAAAAGACTCAAGCAAGCATCTTCCCCTGTGAATATCCTGTGACCTGGCTGAGACCTCAGTGCTGAAACTAGGGAGGAGACAGATGATGCGGGACCCACACACAAAGCCAAGGGTGTACCCCAAAGTTTACAGAGCAAATGAAGAACAGGCGGATAAGTGGGTAGAAAGTAAGAGTAAGGGGACCTTAGAAGGACCTGAGGGGGGAACATGCCATTTTTTTGTGAGTGCCGCTGGGCTGTGCTTGCTGACGGGACTTAGGACTTACGACTTACTAGACAAACAAGCTGGACGTGGCTGCAGAGCAAGAGGGGCAGAGGTGCAGACTGAGAGGAAACTAAGAAAGGCATTTTGTATTTCATCAAGATGAGGCCAGTACCACACCTTGTTTTCAAACTAGCAAGCACTATAGGAACAACCCTTAGCAGGGCTAGAGAGGAAGAATTAGGATTAACAGTATCAACATGCTCATGTTCTATCCTCACGGAACATGAGTAACCTTTCAAAGATGCTAATCTGCCTTCCCCGTGTACAGAGTTCTATAGAACTCTCTAATGGCTTAGAACAAAATCCAAACTCCCTTGGCTACTAAAGCCCTGCTGCAACCTGCCCCCACCTCGCTCGCTAGCCTCCATCCTGGGCTCACTCATATGCTCCACGCACCACATCGCGAGGCAGTCTCGTGACTTCTCAAGCCTCCCCCCAAAACATGTGCTCCTGAGAAGCCATCTCACGGCTCCACAATCCAGCAGAGTGCTTGGTACTCAGGAACCCTCAAGAGCTTATGGACTGAAGGCAAAGCACTAACCTCACAACTTCTGAGACAGGACCGGACTACTCATGACTCCGCAGCTAACCATTAAATTGCTTTTGGCATAAGAAGGCCCTTAGGCCTAAATGAGATACAGATGGGTCCATGATAGACTTACACCCACCTGGATCACAGGCTATATCTTCAAATCTTGGTTCCTGGTCTGCAGGACAGCCTGAGCCAGGAATACAGCACCCCTGAAAGACCAACCAAAGATTCCCACCCCTCTTGAAGGGCTTCATTCTATCTCTAATTGTCACCAAAGTAAAACTTAATCAATTGACATTATTTTATGCTGTGCCCAAATCAAGTGAATCATGTCAAGGATTAATGGCAAGATTAAATTATACGGGCCAAGACTGATATTCACCTGATTTACATTTGAATCATATTCAATATGTATTCTTATGCCAAAGACGTAAGAATCTGAAATCACAAAAACAAAAAAAATCCACGTGCCATACAAGAGTCGTGTGAGGTGCACAGTGAGAACACCCGGCCCACTTCACCTAAGAGATCCACAGGATCAACAGCCAACGACAGCCTAATTTCTCAGTTCCATGTAATTTAACCAGTGAGCCAAAGTTCATAGATCAATCCACTTTCCTCATTGCCTTTTATTTCTTTTGTAAGATCACTTTATCGGAAGGCAGCTCATCTCACCCAACTATGACTTTTCTTCCACTCCTCCACATACACAACTCCTCACCTTCTAAGGTCCAGAGCTGCAAAACCAGAATGCAAACTCTTAAGAGGGCGGTGACGTCCGTTTTGCTCCTGGAGAATCTCAAGCAACTAGAGAACTGCCTGTGACAATCTAGGCCCTCGATAAATATTTGTTCCAAACCTGACTGGAAGAGTGGATGAAGCTCATGGTAGAGCCAGTGACATTAGCTAGTACTCACCCTCTCCACTGGGGAAACAGCAGACCATGAGAGATGAATTACATTTGCTTCTACTTCTCACAGACTCATGTTCAACGTTCCCTCACCACCACCACCTCCCTCTCAAAAGCAAAAGGCTGAGAAAATTTTATCCATCTTTTTTTAAGTTAATATAAAATGAAGGGGTGGATGAAATCTACCTCCTCTGAGAAATCCTCCTGCATGTTCCTAATGGGGAACTAAATATTTAAGCTCCAAAACAGATGTTACCCTACCCACCAAGCAAAATCCCAAGGTGCTAGAAACCGTTAACTCTGGTGAAAAGCCACACCAAGAACCAAGTTCTTTTTTTAATTTTTTTTATTTTTTAAATGTTTATTTTTGAGTGGGCAGTGGGGGGGACACCACAAGTGGGGGAAGGGAAGAGAGGGAGGGATACAAAGAATTCAAGCCAGCTCCAGGCTCTGAGCTGTTAGCACAGAGCCCAACGCAGGGCTCAAGCTAAAGACTGTGAGATCATGACCTGAGGCGAAGTCAGCCTCCCAACCAGCTGAGCAACCCAGGCGGCCCAAGAACCAAATTTTGATTCTCAGTTCTGTGACTCAGAAAGGTTCAAATTACAAGGGCACCATTCCTTACATTTACAACTGACATAAACACAGCGGTGTCTCTTGAACTTGCCATGCCCCTTCTAATGCAGTAATCCTTCAACCTAAACTGCACATTACAGTTACTTGAGGAGCATTTAAAAATCTGGAAACCCAGACCACACCCTAGCCCAATTAAATGAGAATGAGAAACAGGCACAAGCACCTTAAAGCTTTTCCAAATAGTTTTGAAGCGCTGCCAAGTTTGAAAACTACCTCTCTATGGCACTTTAGCCTGCCCCCTCCCCGCCCCCCCGCTCCGACCAACTGCTGGGTGTTCGGAGTTTGCGTAGACCTCTGGGAAGACCCCAGAGGTCTTTAAAGACATGACCCTTCTTAGTTTCCTGCCACCAATATCTCAAGCCACGTGCAAGGGCTTCACCGACTGCAAGACTTCCCAGTCACCTACCTTAAGGCTGCAGGCTTCCTCCTCTAGAGAAGCCATTTCTTCCGGAGAGGGGTTGGCAGAGCGAAGAGGGGATCCTCTGGACGATGACAGGAAACCCCGTGTGCTCCGAATCAGGCAGCCTTTGGGGGCAGCCCCGCCCACACCTGGGCCAGAGGAATGCGAGGAGGAAGAGGAGGAGGAGGAGGAAGAATTTCTGCGGCAGGATGAGCCCCAGGGCAACCCCGGGGTGCAGGCCACATCGTCCTCCTTCTGGGCTTTCAGGCGCTTGGGGCTGCTGGTGCCTCCTGAACGCGACGCAGAGCTAGGAGCTGACCGGCTGGAGGGGGCCACATCACCGGGCTCCCTGAGGCAGCTGCGCTTGCGGGGACACCCTTCCGAAGTGCTGCTCCAGTGGTACTTGACCTTGCGCCGCTCCGACGCCATGGGCACCTGCAAAGTAAAGAGGGGGCCTGGATTCCAACACCACCCCTCCGCAGACCCCCGCCATCCCAGGGCCCCCTGGAGGAGGGCAAGCCAGGTCAGAGCCAGGGGCCTCACTGACCTTTCCCCGTTCTTTCCACTGCCCATCACAGTTCTCAAGGTTTCGGAGATACCAACGCGCTTCTACTGTTCGCGATTCCAAAGCGCTTCGCCTTAGTCAAAACGATCCAAGATTTACTAAGGGCGTCGGTTTGGTTTCCAAACCCCACAACGTGCTTCCGCGATCGCCAAGCGCTTCAGTTTGCACAGCGCTACTAGGGAGATGTCAAAGCGCTTCCGGGATTACAAAGCGCTACGATTTAGTTTGCAGTACAGAGCCCTTCCGAGATGTCAAAGCGCTTCAAAAGACTACAAGGCGCTTTAGGGTCCACACATGGCTACCAGACCCTCAGCCTTTGGGGGGTTGGGGGGGGCGCGTGGTCCAGAGGCCCGGAATGCCGAGGGCGGGCCGCAGGGCAGGGCCAGACCCGGCACGCAGCCCGCCCTGCTCCCGCGGCCCCGCCGACCAGCCCGGGGCCCTAGGGGCCCGAGCCGCCCCTCAGGAGGCAGCGGTGCGGCGCTCGGCCGCCACGAGACACCCTCCGGCTCGCCCGGTGACCCCTGCCGCCGCAGCCCAGACGCCGCCCCCGCCGCCCCCACGGCCGGAACGTCCCACCCCGGCCGCTCGCTCGCCTCCCGCCCCAGTCTTGCAGCCCGCGCCCGGCCTCCGCCCGAGCTCCGGCCACACCGGCCTCCGCTGCGCCCGCCTCCCGGAACGAGCCCTGCGGCCCACGGCCCGGCGTGCGGCAGGGGCGGGTCCTGCGCCGAACTGGGGACGCCCATTGCTCGAATAGGCAGGGGGCGGGACTCCGAGCAAGACGGAGCTCGCCTGTTGGTCAGGAGGCTTGGAGGCATTGGTCGGAAGCAAGGCGGGGCGGAGCCACTCACGTGGGCCCGAAGAGCGCGAAGCTAGGGAGGGCCGCAGTTCCGCCCGCCAGCGTTCCACGGCTCTGGGGGCGTCCGCGAACCCCTACCCTACAGTGTCTCTCCCTGCTGCTCAGCGCTTCAACCCTTAGCTAGACGCGTTCAGGTCCCGATACTCTCCTCGAACCCGCACTAACATCATGACCCCATTTGCAGAGCAGGAAACTGGTTCAGAGACCAAGTGACACACCCAGAGAGTGGCAGAGTTGGAAGTTAGGAGCCACAGGGAAAAAAAGACGATACAAAAATCTAAAATGTAAAATTTCTGCCGGGCAAAAATATCAAAGTTAAAAGAATATTAGAAAAATGCAACACATAAAAAAGGGCTGATGTCCTTACTATGTAAAAAACTGTCTTAATAAGATAATTAAGTATTAAAATAGAAACAGATGTTAAGTAACTAGAATTAAAAACTTAAAAAAAAATAAAATGAACCAAGGAAGCAGAAATGAACCAAGAAACAGACACAAATTACGAAAGGCTCTTTAATATCTGAAAATAATGGCTCCACTTGTCACTTAAAAATACGAATAAAATTATAAATTTTCACCTATTAATCAGCAATGATCAAGAAGCAAGATAATATTCTTTGTAGCTGAGGATGGGGGGAAATGCATTCCCATACCTGATTCCGTGTAAATTGGTACAGCCTCTTTGGAAGGAGCACTTTGTAGTAACAAGAATGAAACCACCTCAACATCCAGCATTGGAAGCTAATTATATAAATTATAAAATATCCTTAGAGTGGAATACGAGGCAAAAAGACTAAAGTAATCCAAAAGTACTGTTGAGGAAGAATGGCCAGGAAGGATGTGAAAAAACATACCCACACTGAAGCCAGAAATTCCAACTCCATGTCTAACTCACAGTTTTGATCTTCGAATGAAAATTTTCTAATGAAATCTAATGATTAATGACGCTAAGCAAAAAGATAAAATTTTCATCATCTTTGGAAGGATACCCCAAACAGCAGCAATGGTAACTTCTGGAGAGAAGAAGCAAGAGACTAAAACCCCAGTGGAAAAAAGGCTTTTTTCCTAGCATGTAATGGTTTGTACTGGATTTTTTTGGTCATGTACATTTATTAACTTGGGGAAAAAAGGCCTTCCCTCTAAGGATCCATAGAAAGACATCATGGTGCCCATGAGCCCCCCCTGGAATTCATATCCACAAATGTCTATGCACATATTTACATCCTGTTGAGGGGAGAAGGTCTGTAGCTTTCATCAGATTGTCAGAGTGGTTCATTGACCTCTCCATTTTTTTTAATGTTTATTTATTTTTGAGAGAGAGACAGAGAGAGCATGAGCGGGGGGGGGGGGGGGGGGGGGGGGTGCAGAGAGAGAGGGAGACACAGAATCTGAAGCAGGCTCCAGGCTCTGAGCTGTCAGCACAGAGCCTGATGTGGGGCTCAAACTCATAAACCGTGAGATCATGACCTGAGCTGAAGTCAGATGCTTAGCTGACATAACCCAGGAGCCCCTTCACTGACTTCTCCAGAAATGTATGAAGCCCTATTCTCGAAATGCTGGTATGTCTTGATAACCAGTACCCTACTGGCACTAGTCCTGAAAAGACCCTACTCACAATTGTAAGGTGCTTGCCACATTCCAGGTCCTGGTTGGGGCATATAACACACACTCTAGTTGACTCCTCACAGCCATTAGAGCTTAAAACAGGGGTGTCAGTACACATGGCTGCCCCTGAGACCCGAGCACACTCATCTTTGTTACGTATCAGTACAAAGCTGAACTTCTTGGGGGACTACTGAATGCTTTCACCAAGCAAGTTCTTCCCCTTGGCCTGATGACAAACACATGAAAAGGGTACTTTTTATTCTCTCCATTGTGTAGATGAAGAAGCAGAGGCTCAGGGTAACTCCCTAACCTGACAGATCACACAGCTACTAACAATCAACATTTAGAGGCAGCACCCAACTCTTAGACACTCCATGATACCCCGTGGGACAGGGCACCCTTTCCAAACAAACTCATCTGGATACAATCAAAACTAATTACAAGATATCTGTTAACTTTATCAATGTATTTTTTTAAGTTTATTTATTTAGTCATCTCTACACCCAACGTGGAGCTCAAACTCAACCACCCTGAGATCAAGAGTCACATGATCTTCCGACTGAGCCAGCCAGGTGCCCCCCTGCCATGTATTTTTATTTTACGAAAAGAAGAAATCATTACAATAGTAGGACTATTTAAAATAGGACACACTGAATTTAAAACAGGATGTTTCCCAAAAAGATTTGCAACATGACTTTTCAAAAAAATACCCACTGCATAAACCTTAAGTACATGGCAGAAATCTATATTTATTGTCTTTTTATTTATTTTATAAAACAGGGCAAGTGCATTTTCAAAGTACTTCTGTAGCCATTTCACCTGTTCCTCCCAACAGCCCTGGGAAGGAAAACGAACAGGTGTTACTTACAAGGAAACCAAGTTTCCAGAAATTAAATATGTGGTTTAAATAGCAGAATCAGACATGAAACTAGCTCTCCAGATTCTTCATTCACTCATAAATAATACATACTCTCAAAATAAAATCTCCACTGAAAATATTAGCATTAGTGGGATGGGAGGATAAAGGTGCCGAGTGGGCGTTAAATAAATATCTGTGGGTTACAAGATGCAGAAAGTGGAAAACCTACTGAGTCCTCTGCCAGGTGTCTGGCATTTGTAAAACTCGAGGCCTTGGTATGTGAATTTAAGAACTGCATTAGGACACACAAGTTGAGAATCTTTCAGGCCATGGAAGTTTGCAGGAGTTGGTGGCAAATGTGACCCAGAGATCTTAACTTTGGAAAGTACAAATGACAGCACTCCCCGGCAGTTCTTGAGGGGTGTGAGCTGGGTAACAGTATTAACACACAGCCAAACCCATAAAATCGCCCACATCCTGGGCCCATGGACCGCGGTTTACACTTCAGTCTCCTAATACCCTGCTCTGACTGACAAATCCCAGAAAGGATGATGACTTCCTGTATTTTTTGTCTTGAAAAGCTGAGGTCCCTTCTTCCCTAGCTCACTCTGGAAGCTTTTCTTCCCGGCCCAGGAAAGCCGGGGGGGTGGTGTTTCCTGGGAGATTTTGATTCGGCATCAGATCTATTTCTTGATTTGGTGTTTATCTTTCCAATTGAGGACAAGGATCCTCAGCTGTGTTCTAGTTATCAGGGGCCAAAAAGTTCAAGGCTGTCCAGTTTCCCTTCTTTGTAGAAGAAGATATTCTCCATCAGTTTCCTTTTGGCTTCATTGATCTCAATCTTCCATGAAGTCTCTGTAGCTGGCGTTCAACAGAAAATTTAAAGAAAGAACTTGAATGAACGGCATTTAGAAATAGTTACTATTATAATTCTTAGAAGTCAGACTTGGTCAGTTTCTCACTTAAATCAGGTTTCTGAATCAGGCCCTGAGCATAACGAGCATTTTCCCTGCTTCTGCCTTTGCAGTGAAGCCTTGCCACCTGCCCCCACTTTTCAGAAAGGCGGGGCCTTCCACGCTCCTTCTCATGGGTGGGAGACGTTGGCATGAACACTTACACCCTCTCTCTCTTCTCCCTCCTCTCTTCTCCCAATGGGAGGAAGATGTAGGTAGAGGTAGGGCCTGGGACATTCATTAAGCCATGTTTAGTAATGGACAAGGACACTGCATTAAAAAGGTCTTTTTTTTTTTTTTTTTTTTTAATTTGAGAGAGAGAGAGAGAGAGAATGTGAGTGGGGGAAGAGAGGCAAAGAGGGAGAGAGAGAATCTCAAGCAGGCTCCACTCCACCACCCTGGGATCATGGCCTGAGCCGAAATCAAGGGTTGGACACTCAACTGACTGAGCCACCTCGGCACCCAGGCCTTCCAAATTTTTATTTCAGAAGGAAGCCTGGGGTGTTTGGAGAGGAGACGGAGAGATAGGAAGAATTCTGACTTGGTCCCTCAGTATGATGGGGGGCCATACAAAGGCTTTAAACAAGGGGTGACATGAGTTGTTTTTAAAAACTATGCTGGCTGGTCGCTGGAGAAGGGACAGGGTAAGGGGCCAGAGTGGATCAGGGGGGACACAGGGAGGCTGTGTGGTCATCCAGCAAGAAGACAGTAGCTTGGCCAAGAGGGGCCAGGCAATGCAGAGAAGCAGATGGAGCTGAGAGATATTTAGGCCAATGGATAGGACTGGGTGATGGGCTGGACATAGGCAGCCAGAGACAGAGGGAAGTATAAAGGATGACCCCCACCCAAGGCTTCTCTTTGTGCAGTCAGCTAGTAGGTGAACAGCTGAAAAATCAAAGAACGCATGAATTAGAGCAACAGAAGGAACAAATGGCAGGCTGAGTTAGAGACCCATAAACGAGCTTGTGTAAGCACACTGTTCTCCACACACTTACCATCCTGGGGAGGCTCCGGACTGGCATAGGCTCCAGAGGAGGAGTCTGCCGGCGTTCCCCCATCAGCCTGCAGCCTGCCTTCTCTGCCCTCTGTAGGGGGGAGTGAGGCAACATCCCCAGCCCTGGGTGCTGCCCTCATGGAATAGGAGGCATCAAGGCTGGAATTGTCCACATCGTCCGTTTCTTCTGGGGTGTTGGAGGAAGAGCCTGTGCTCTCGGAAAGCCCACTCCAAGGGGACAACATCTCCTGATCTCTCAGCCGCTCTTCCACAGCGGCCACAGAACCACACACCTTGGAGAGAGGAGAGATAAGAACTTTCTCTGAAATCAAAAATCTTACGGGTCTCCCAGGCCGAGAGAGAGAAAGAGGGAGACTGAAGAATCAAATGTTGATTCTTGCTGCTCTGTCTGGAAGAAGAGAGCATGTGCCTTTGAAAAGAGCACATGACCAAGATGGACCAAACATTGTATCCCATTCCTCTGACCTTAATGAGTTAAGGTTTGATCACGTGACCCAAGCTGGTCAACCAGAATCCTTCTCCGGGAACTTTCTACTTAACGCTTCTTGAGGAAAGACTCCACTTTCCTTTCTAGTGGTAGATCCAGACTCCCTACCCACACAGAAAACCTGTTCACAGCAGGAAAAATTAAGACCCCCACAAAGAATAAAACAGAGGCCAGAGATAGAGATAGATGCACTTTTGCTGGTTGAGACCCTGTGTCTCCTGTCTGCTATTTGTTTATGTAAGCCAATAAGTTCATTCATTCATTCACTCATTCATATACTCCCTCCCAGGCCCCCCTCCTGTGTGTGTGGGTATGTGTGTGACTAAGAGTTTGACTTAA
Organism: Panthera onca; assembly: GCF_046562875.1. Classification (NCBI taxonomy): domain Eukaryota; kingdom Metazoa; phylum Chordata; class Mammalia; order Carnivora; family Felidae; genus Panthera; species Panthera onca. The sequence goes on along the minus strand of NC_138340.1, from coordinate 51,683,145 downwards.
ATTCTATCTCTTTCAACTGGAAATGCCCCAAGTAATATAGATATTGCCCTTGAGGACATTTCTGACTAGGGAGGTTAGCAAATCAGAGGGAGGCAGGCAAGGAATGTTTCTTCTTTGTATACATACATACATACACACACACACACACACACACACACACGCACGCACAAAGGGCAGACAGATATACCCTTAATAACAATGACACATCTCACTTGCTCAGTGCCTTTGCAATTTACAAAGCACATTTGAATGTGATGCACAGTGAGTTTTTATAGGTAAAAAATTTAAAAGACCAGAGAAATTAAGTTCCCTGCCTAAGGCTACTCAGCCAGTAAGTAACAGAACTACTGACCCCAGGCCTGCTTGTCTTCAAGTCCATGACCCAGATGACCTCTCATCTTCCCAGTTTATTTGTGCAATACTGAGGGCAAGGATCACTTCTCATTCCTCTTTGTATACCTTAAATGCCCTATCCCCTTTATTCTACATAACTAATGCCTCCTCATCCTTCAAGGTCCAGTTCAAATGTCACCTCTTGAGACAAATCTTCAGAGCATGTACCAAATAAATATTCGCCAAGCTAAAAACCTCATTCCCTTGTGGCTAGGTGTGGCCATGTCACTAGATTAGGGCCTATGGGGTGTGAGAAAAAGTGATGTGTGCATTTCCAAGTCACACCTTTAAAAGGTAAGGAGTGTGTTCTCCTCTTCCTCTTAACCCCCTTTCAACGGCTGGAATGAAGATGTGATGGCCTGAGCTAGAGCAGCCATCTTGGACTCTGAAACGGAAGCCACACAGTAAGGATAGCAGAACAACAATAATATAGAGGCGGCCTGGAGTCCCCAGTAAAGTGGCGCTGCCACATCAGCTCTGAACTGCCTGCGTTGAAGCTGTTCAGCTAAAGAGAATAAATTTCTATCTCATTTAAACCACTGTATTTTGGAGTCTCCTCATTATAACAGCTTCATCGAGTGTCCTTTAACGAATACGTTGAACAAAAGAATAAAATAAATGAAGAGATGAAAGCCTGAATGAAAGAATAAGTGGTTCAGGGAGACAGATCTTTTCAGAACATAAATCTGATTACGTCCTGCCCCTGCTTCAAACCCCTAGTGTCTTCCTCAAAATCCTAACTGTGCCTGCAAAGCCCTAAATTATTGGGCTCCTCCTTTCTCAGCAGCCTCACCACAAGCCACTCTTCCCCATGTGCTTCTTGTTGTAGTCACTTACACCTTCTTCCAGACCTTTGACTAAGCCAGGCTTTCTCTCACCTCAGGACATCTGCAGGAGCTGCTTCTTCTGTTTGGATTGCTCTTTGCTTACAATCACTACCTGGGGAAAATCCTCCTGGGTGGGACCCCATCATATGCTATAGTGCTCACCACACAGATGACTACTACGCATTGTCTGTGAGCTCCAGAAAAGCAGAACTGGACCTGCCTTGTTCACCGATTTGATCCCCCCCGCCCAACACACAAGTACTGAATGAATGCTGTGCCACTTGGCACCTGGAACAGCTCAGGCGAAGAACAACCACTTGGGTCTCTAGCTCCTGCCACATCCCAGTGCAATATGGTGGACATGGGAATGAACGTGGAGTCCAGAGAGCTCTGACAGAAACTCACTCTGTGGCCTCATCTTTTCCTCTCTGGATCTTTACTTGCCCATCTATAAAATGACAGGCCTGGGCTACAGCGGTGGTGTTCAAAGACTTTTTTTTCAGCTACTAAGCCCTTTCCTCAAATGAAGTGTTAAGTACTCAGTACAATTATGTGAAGTAAAAGGGGGTGTCTGGTTGTAGTCCCGGGTGGGGCCTGCACCTCCCCGAGCCCTCTTGCTGCCAAAAGCAACTCCTGAGGTGACTGCAAGGAGTCCCTCTCTGCCAAACACCACTTGAAGATCACTGTTGGCCTGAGAGTCCTCTCGGGCAATCATTAGGTCCTTAGAAATACCCAGCATGGACCACAAATCTATACCTGTTACCATGGAAACCACCACTCTATATCACATGCATAGAAAGATGCTGTAGCCCCTGATATGTTTGATTTCTGGGATATCTGCCTGGCCCATGGGTTAAGGATGCTCCCTTCCTCTAGGACTTAGCCCTTCCAACTTTCTTGGGTTGACCCCCTGACCACCAGGTTTATAAACTGGGCCCCACTCCCCTTGTCTTACTTGACTGGCCAACGGATGGACAATGACTCTAGGTAGGCCAAACAGGCTCTCTCACTGAGAGACTGGAATTGGGACCTGGAGACTTGATCTCCCAGTCGGGGTAGAACCATAGCATATACATAATACCCATGGCCATATCTCTTAACCAAAACACGGGTCAAGAAAAGGGAGCCCACAGAGAGGAGAGGAGGAATCAAGCAGATTCAGGGAAAGCAGAGTTCTATTAACTGAGTACAGGATCCTGGGCTTCCTGAGGCCCCCAGCACACCGCCCTCAGGTTCCTGAGCTACTCTCACTGGCTTCCCTGCTTTGCTCTTATGAGCTCCATTAAGTTGTGATGCTTGCAACCAAATAAGGCTCAGGTTTATGAAATCACATCTCGGTAAAGGGTTCAACCCCGAGTGTTAACCTAGTCCCTGGTAAAGCAGAACCACAGGGCCACCGGGACGGGAGGCCCACCCACCCCAGGGCAGGGCTCATCGCCAGGGTAAAGGCTGAGAGTGAGGCTCACCTCTGCCAGGCTGGCATTCCGCCTCCTCAGGCAGAGGCAGGCAGCCATGGCCAAGGCCTGGGCGCAGTCCTCCAGCAGCCTCCCAGCTCTCTTCTCCAGGTACTTCTGGCAGATCTCCTTAGCCATCACCTTTTCCACGCCCGTCTTCCTGCAGCAGAGTGAGGTGGTGCTGCTTGGGATTTCACTGAGGAGTAAATCCTTCTGTGGGAAGAAGAGGATAAACACTCCAGTGTGAGTTGCAGGGATGTGGGATTCAACCTGCACATTCCCCACCATCCCCCGCAACACACCAGGGCTGCAAAACTTCGCAGAAAACAGGATTTTAAGGGGCGCCTGGGTGGCTCAGTCAGTTAAGCAACTGACTTCGGCTCAGGTCATGATCTCACGGTTCGTGGGTTCGAGCCCCACATTGGGCTCTGTGCTGACAGCTCAGAGCCTGGAGCCTGCTTCAGATTCTGTCTCCCTCTCTCTCTCTGCCCCTCCCCCACTTGTGCTCTGTCTCTCTCTCTCTCTCTCTCTCTCTCTCTCTCTCAAAAATAAATAAAATGTAAAAAAAAAATTTTTAACAGGATTTTAAGAAATAAAAGCATACAAGGATCCAAGAAACAAGGAAAAAAGCCAGAACTGGAGAACTGCTAAGTTCCCTATATGTACAAGGTGTTCCATAATACACCAGTACCACCCAGGGAGGGACTTAACATAGGCCTCAGTTGATTTACCAGGAAAATGGGGATAATAGGACTAACACAAAGATTAAAAGATATAACGCATCTAAGGCATGAAGTGTGACACTCGACGCTGAATAAAGATTCAATAGTCTATTAGTGACCATGATAAATAGTAGCAATAGCTATGGTTTATATAGTACTCCATGCTAAAAACTTTATTTACATTCATAATTTAATCTTATTAACAATTACAGGCACATTTTTTTGATATACAATACATATTTTAGGGTGTAGGATTCTGACTCATGTATATTTATTTATTTTTTAAAGTTCGAGAAGCATTATTATTTTTTAAAGTTTTATTTATTTAAGTAATTCGTACACCCAACATGGGGCTCAAACTCATGACCAAGAGTCACATCCTCTACTGAGTGAGCCCCTAACACATATATATTTAATAGGAGATCTACTATATAAATATTGTGTATACTTACAATTTTATAAATTTTATATTTATATATTATAAGGTTTATAATATTTTATACTACTTAGCAGAAATCTAAACTATGCATATGACAAAAGTTATGCTATATATTTTTATATAAATATATAAATATAAATAGTATAAATTATGTTTCATAATATTTCATAAGTATATATTTACATATTTACAAATATGTAAATATGTTGCAAATATATTAAACACATTGATTAAATATATTAAATATAGTATAGGGAGCTATGTAATATAATTATGTATATTTATTGATATAACATATAGCATATTGCATACAGCATTATAGCATCTTGTCATTGATACAACAATCTGTTGTATCATACGAAGCATTTACATTTATGTTTTATATTTGTGATATATTTGTGTACATAAAACATTTAATATAAATTTTCTACACATATTCTGTTATATATAATGTATACTTTAATCAGTATGTTATATGTGTACATATTTGTAATTATATTTCATAGAATATGTAGTATTTTATGTAGTTACTCATGTAAATATATGCAAATATTTCAATGTACTTTATGTTATATACAATGTTATATGCACTATAAATATTGTATAATATTTTATGCTATATAAAATGCAAAAAGTGATGGAGCTCCATGTCGTACATAATATAAAATATGAATATATATTTAAATATAAATATAGGGATGCCTGGGTGGTTCAGTCTGTTAAGTGTCTGACTTCAGCTCAGGTCATGGTGTCATGGTTTGTGAATTCAAGCCCCACACTGGGCTCTCTGCTGTCAGTGTAGAGCCCGCTTCAGATCCTCTGTCTCCCTCTCTCTGCCCCTGCCCCACTTGTGCTCTCACTCTCTCTCTCTCTCTCAATAATAAATACATATTAAAATATATTTTTAAATTTTTTTTTTCATGTTTATTTTTTCTTGAGAGAGACAGAGCATGAGCAGGGGAGGGGCAGAGAGAGGGAGAGACACAGAATCTGAAGCAGGATGCAGGCTGTGAGCTGACAGCACAGAGCCTGACACGGGGCTCATACTCAGAAACCATGAGATCATGACCTGAGCCAAAGTCCACTCAACTGACTGAGCCAACCAGGCACCCCAACTGTATATACATATTTTAAGAAGTTGTCATGGTGTTTAAAGTTGATACATCAATAAACACCAGAAGGGTGTTATTTACAGATATGGAGGTTACCACCATCTGAAACAGAGTCAGAAACTGTTCAAAACGACTGCCCTGAAAGAATGATAGGGGCAGAAGCTCACCATTTGACTCCCCACCACCCGTGAAATCACGGATCTCATCTGGCAAGAGTCATCAAGAGACGCTAAGAGCACGGGGGGTGATGGGGAAACTTAGCGAACTTAGTGGAGTCAGCAACTCCACCTGGACCCACTGATGAACCTCAGCACCAGAAGGAGGAGGATCCACTATGCGCATCGTGTTGTGATGCAGTGGGAAGCACCCAGCACCATCTAGGAAGCAGCACTGAGCATGAATCTAACCAAGTCTCAGGATAAGAGGAATAGAGAAATAAGAACACCACAACGACATAAAAATCCGGAACATGAGACAGTCTACGGTACAAATGACTCACTTTATGCAAAAATGCAATATGTGGAAAGAAAAAGTGGGGAAGGGTGCAGTTGGAGACTAGAAGAGTTTCAAGGGGCGTCTGGCTGACTCAGTCAGAAGAGCATGAACTCTTGATTTTGGGGTCATGAGTTTGAGCCCTGCATGGGGTGTAGAGATTATCTAAATTAAAGAACTTTAAGAAAAAAAAGAAGGGTTTCAAGAAACATAATTAAAGGCAACATGTGGACCTTGTGTGTATCAGTTTCAAACAAACCAACTTTAAAAAGCAATTTTGGAGACAACTTGGGAAATTTAAATATGGAATGGGCGTTAAATGATATTAAGGAATTAAGAAAACTGTATTTTATGGGTGGCATAATATAATACGTGGGCTATGCTTTCTTTCTTTCTTTTTTGAGAGAGGAGGGGGAAGAGCAGGTGGAGAGGGAGAGTGAATCTTAAGCAGGCTCCACCCACAGCGCGGAGCCTGACTCGGGGGCTAGATCTCATCCATGACCAACCGTGAGATCATGAGCTGAGCTGAAATCAACCAGCTTAACCAATTGAGACACCCAGGTGCCCTTAGGCTATGCTTTAACACACACACACACACACACACACACACACACACACACACACGTTTTTTGGGTTCAAAAGAAATAAGAAAAGTGTGATAATGATAACTGATGGGATGGATCCATGGAGATTCCTTATACTCTTCTCTTTACTTTTGTGCATCTTCGAAATTCTCCATAACAAAAGGGGCTTTCAAGAAGTGGCCATGCCTGAGGCCAGAGAAGCGGGGGAGAGAGGCGCGGTTGGGTTTTTGGAACCAAATATGCAGATTATCTCTTCAATTTCACTTGCCAAAGGTAACACCTGCTAGTGGTTTGGATTATATTGTCCTAGACCTTCTGCTACAGAAGTCTATAGGTATAATTACTTTTGTTACATATTAGTTATAGGTAATAATTATTATAGTGGCAAGCAACCACTTAAGAGTTATTAAAATAGAGGTAATCATAGTTAATAGTTAACTCATATAGTGCTTACTATATTCTAGTCACTGGTATTTTTTTTAACTTTTTAATTTCTTTTAATTTTTTTTTGGGGGGGGGGAGAAAGAGAGAGAGGCAGAGAGAGAGAAAATATTAATCAGGCTCTACGCTCAGCACAGACCCTGTCACCAGGGCATGATCCCCCAACCTGAGCTGAAATCAAGGGTGGGACACTCAACTGATTGAGCCACCCAGGCACCGCTCTAAGTCACTATTTTTGGTACTGTTTTAGGTACATATGACTCAACCTTCACTAAAGCCCCTTAAGTAGGTACTATTTTTTTTTTTTAAGTTTTTTTTTATTTTATTTTTGGGACAGAGAGAGACAGAGCATGAACGGGGGAGGGGCAGAGAGAGAGGGAGACACAGAATCGGAAACAGGCTCCAGGCTCCGAGCCATCAGCCCAGAGCCTGACGCGGGGCTCGAACTCACGGACCGCGAGATCGTGACCTGGCTGAAGTCGGACGCTTAACCGACTGCGCCACCCAGGCGCCCCAAGTAGGTAATATTATCTATCCCAGTTTGCCAATAAGAAAATGTAAGCTACAAGTTTTTTTTATTCATTCATCTACTTATTGCCAAAGATGGGATTAAACTATAAAAGTATTCTGAACTTGCTTTTTTCACTTGGAGATATTTTCCTGTCAAAACATACGTGTCTTTCTCATTATTTAAAAAAAAATTTTTTTTCATTTATTTATTTTTGAGAGGCAGAGAGAGCACAAGTGGGGAGGGGCAGAGAGAGAAGGAGACAGAATCCAAAGCAGGCTCCAGGCTCTGAACTGTCAACACAGAGCCCGACGCGGGGCTCGAACTCACAAACAGAGATCATGACCTGAGCCGAAGTTGGATGCTTAACTGACTGAGCCACCCAGGCACCCCTCTCATTATTTTTTTTTATAAGATGTTTATGTTAGCTTTATTTGGAAGTGCCAAAACCTGGAAGTGGCCCAAATGTCCAACAACTGGTGTTAAACAAATGGTCATACATCCATACATTGGAATATTCCTCAGCAAGAAAAGGAATGAACGACTAGTATGCAAAATAGCATGGATGAATCTCAAAAGCACCACACTAAGTGGAAGAAGACAGAAACAAACAGGTACACACTCTATGATTCCATTTATCTGATATTCCAAAAAAGAACTATGCAGTCAGAAATTAGATCAGTAGTTGCCAGGGGCTGGAAGTGGGGAGAAGGCATTGACTGTAAAACTGCACAAGGGAATTTTCTGGAATGATGGAAATACTCCATATCTTGATTGTGGTGGTGTTGGTTACATAAATGTCTACATTTTCTAAGACGTACACCATTCTATACGCCTCACAAGTGTGAATTATACCTCAACAGAAATGAATGCACATGTCCACAGTGAGACCCACATACAACAGTACCTAGCAGCTGTATGTGTAATGATCAAAAACTGGAAACACCCCACATGTCCATCAACAGGTGATGGGACAAACAGTGGCACATGTCTGCAAAGGAACATTACTCAGCAAAAAGAAACGAACCACTGACACAAAGAACATGGATGTATCTCAGAATAGCCATGCTGAGTGGAAAAATCCAGACAAGAGTACTCTCTCTATGATTTATTTTGTATGAAAGTCCAGAAAATGGAACCTTGTACAGTGACAAAAAGCAGATCAATGGCTGTGGGGGATGGCAGGGGCTGGGAGGGATGGGCAGGGAGGATTACAAAGGGGAAGAGGTAACTTCTGAGGTAGTAGGCACAGTCATGAGCTTGGCTTGGTGATGATTTTGCAGATATATACATATGTCAAAATTTATCACATTATACACTTTGTCCTCATTACTTATAAATATTTATAAACTTATGTTCATGAACTTATTTATGAATAACTTCATGGAATTTCCACGGTGTGTGATTATACTGTCATTTCTTTAACTACCTCCCAGTTGACACATATTTCACTTGTTTGCAGCTCTTTACTAACATAAATAATGCTACAATCAACGTTCTTGTCCATCTGTCTTTCCTCCCTTGTATGTGTGTGTCCCTATGTACAAGTGAAATTGCTGCATCAGAAGGCACGCCCATTTTAAATTTTGATGGAAACCACCTAATGACCTCCGAAAACACTGTGGCCAGAAACACTCCCCCGAGGGTGAAGGAAAGGCCAGCTTCCTCCTACCGTGGACCACACTAGGTGTTACCAGCTTTCATCTCTGACCCAAATCTTAAATACATGTGCAATCTTAATTTTTTTTAATTAAGATTTTTAAAAAATTATACCCTCCACATTTTTATAAAGTAACCTCTATGCCCAACATAGAGCTTGAACTCATGACCCCAATATCAAGAGTCTCATGCTGTACTGAGCGAGCCAGCAGGCGTCCCTTCCTCCACATTTTTAGAAACCATTAACAAAAAATGCCTTCCAGAAAATTTTACATAAATGTCTCAAAAAGCTCCTTCTCCTGTGACATTCATCCAGGGAGACCCAGAGGACTGCTAGGGAATTCACTTCACGAAAACTGTCAGAATAGCCAAAGTATGGAAATAGTTCAAATGTCCATTGATGGGTGAATGGATAAAGAAGATGGGGTACATATATATGCAATGGAGTATTACCCGGCTATCAAAAAGAATGAACTCTTGCCGTTTGCGACTACGTGGGTGGAACTGGGGGGGTATTATGCCAAGCAAAATTAGTCAGAGAAAGACAAATATCATATGACTTCACTCATATGAGGAATTTAAGATACAAAACAGATGAACATAAGGGAAGGGAAGCAAAAATAATATAAAAACAAGGAGGGGGACAAAACATAAGAGACTCTTAAATACACAGAACAAACTGAGGGCTGCTGGAGGGGCTGTGGGAGGGGGGATGGGCTAAATGGGTAAGGGGCATTAAGGAAGACACTTGTTGGGGTGAGCAATGGTTGTTTTACGTAGGGGATGAATCACTGGCATCTACTCCTGAAATCATTATTGCACCATATGCTAACTAACTTGGATGTAAATTAAAAAATAAAAAGATAAATAAAATGCAGAAAGAAAAAAAGAAAAGAAAGAAAGAAAAGGAAAAGAAAAGAGAAAAGAAAAGAAAAGAAAAGAAAAGAAAAGAAAACTGTCAGAATAGGAGAAACCACCTCAAATTGCCCCACACCTACCTGAAATTGCCCTGAAACCTACCTCTGTGCAGTATCTGGGGCTCGGTGGCCCAAAAGTGGCAGAGCTTGGGGGGATCAGCAAAGGGAGAAGTCATGGCTTCCTGTGTGTAGGAAGGCCTTCAGCCCCCCACCCCAGGGCCCAGGGGATGCTTTTGGGGCCCAGCCACAAAAAACCAACTGCTCTAATGGCCTCAACATCAAGTCAGGAAAGGTGCTCCCCTCTCAAACTGATGAAAAGGATTTGGAACTCTGCAGAAAACATGGGTTCAAATCCCAGTTCTACCACAGATCTCACTGGGGGGCATGAGACAAATCTCTTCACCTTGGCCTTAGTTTTCTCATCAGAAAAATGGGGATGATAATAATCTTGAATTCATATGGTTGCACTGTCACGAAAATTAAACAGTCAGCCGAGTGTCGGGGTTAAGAACTCAGGATCTGTAGTCCAGAAAGACCTGACGTGGAAGTCCAGCTCTGACACTTAGTAAAGCTGAAATCTCAGGCAAACCTCAGAGCCCGCTTTTCTCAAGTGTGGGTGAACGCAATGACCCTAGCAATCTTGTGGCGGTTTTGAGATGACTTAGAAAGATAATATATGCAAGGTGCCAAACACAGAGTCTGGCTGTGCTGTTATATTTTTGAAATTACACTGTATGTATATACATAGGAATGCTAATTCTTTGAACCCTCAAAATGGAAATTATTGTTTTTATTATATAAACCCATTTAAGAGGGCTGAAATTCACTTTTACCAACTTGAAAACAAATCCTATTTGACTGCCAGATGTGTGGAGAGAAGAAATGGGTTTCCCCTAAACATTCTGAGTTCTCTTATCACAAAAAATAAATTCTTGGCTGGCTGGTAAGTAGGGGAGAAGTTAAGGTTACTTTGCAGATCAAACCCTAGACTGAGGCCTCATAACCATCTGTAAAATGGGTACAGTAGAGGTCTCTGCCCTCCGGATCCCTCCCCTGCTAGCTGTGAGCCAGAAGTGACTGGTTCCCTTACCAGGTAAACTGGGCTTCGGTCATTATCCATTGCAGGGATGCCGGTGAGGACCTCAGCTAACACCTGGAGAGGACATGCAGTTAGCATTGTTCAGACACTCATACAGAAGTTCAGACAGCAGATTCTGGCCAAGAGAGACGATTCTTCTCAGAAACAAAAGCTGAGCTCCAGGCCTGGCTCTGCCATTTGCCAGGACAGACACTTGCCCCAAATCTGGAACATCAGAGTATCACTAAACACCTCCTCCAACTAAACACAACACCCAGCTGCTAGTAGAAGGTTTGAATAAATAGCAAGTCAGGAATGATGGAAAGCAAATATGTGTGTATTACCATGAGTTTTATATGCATATGTATATCCACATAAATATATATGTATATTTATATATGCATACTATATATTTATATATAAATATGTGTATACACATACTTATACTCACATATCTATCTATATACATATATGTACACATACTATTTTTAAGTCTATTTTTTAAGTTTATTTATTTATTTTGAGAGAGAAAAAGAGAGCAAGCATGAGTGGGGGAAGGGCAGAGAGAGACTCTTAAGCAGGCTCCATGGTGTCAGCGCTGAGCCTGACACAGGGCTCGATCTCATGAACTGTGAGATCATGACCTAAGCCGAAATCAGAAGTCTGATGCTTAACCTACTGAGCCACCCAGGGGCCCACACACTATATTTTAAAGATCATTTCACTAAAAAACCCATCCGAAGTGGTAAGTAGGCATTGCTACATCAGTCTCAGGAAAAGGAGGAGTCTGGGTATATATGTCTATTCTACACAGCATGTCTCAGCAGTATCTGTAGCATGTTTCTTCCTCAGCCTTTATTAACATTATTTGTTCATTAATTCACCCACGCACAGAAGGAGCACACCCCTGCACCAGTATAAGACACCACAGCTTTGACAAACCATGATATGTGTCTTATTATAGGGAACACCTGCTTTGAACAGAAATTCTCAGCAGACATAAGAGCATAGTGGTTAAGGGGTGTACGATCAGACAGGACTGCCTGGATTTAAATTCTGACTCTCTTCCTTTTTTTTTTAAGTTTATTTATTTTGAGAAAGAGAGAGTGTGCATGCACAAGCTGGGGAGGAGCAGAGAGAAAGGGAGAGAGAGAGAATCCCAAGCAGGCTTTGTGCTGTCAGCACAGAGCCCAATGCAGGGCTCAAACTTACAAGCCAAGAGATCACGATCTGAGCCAAAGTTGGAAGCTTAACCAACTGAGCCACCCAGGTGCCCCTGACTCTCTTCCTTAATCACTTAGGTGATCTTCAGGCAAGTGCCTAAAATCTGAGCTGGCATCCTATCCCCAGAGGACAGACCTGCAGGATTAATTACAGACTGGCAGGGGCCAGGAGGGGGCAGCAGAGGGCACCCCGTAGCAAGTGGATGGGAGCAAATTGAAATGGGATTCCCAACCAGCTCCTGCCAGGAAGAGAGGGAAGGACGAGGGGAAATGAATAAATAGACATTCACTCTGCCCCTTGTACAGACAGGCTCTGTGCTGAACCTTTTATGGAGATCATTCAGTGTTCACCAAACAAACAAACAAACAGACAAACAAAACCACTGAGAAATGCAGTGTTCCTAACTGGAGGAACCAGAGTTCAAAATCATAGTGTCAGTGGCAGGGCAGAGAAAAAGAGTGAAGGGAGCCAGTGGGCACTGAATGAATGAATGCATGAATGAATGAAAAAAAATTGTTACGTCAAGAGTTGAGTTAAAAATTCAAGGGTAGGGGTGCCTGGGTGGCTGGTCAGTTAAGAATCCGACTTTGGCTCAGGTCATGATCTCTCTGTTCATGGGTTAGGGCCCCACATAGGGCTCTGTGCTGACAGCTCAGAGCCTGGAGCCTGCTTCAGATTCTGTGTCTCCCTCTCTCTGCCCCTCTCCAGCTCAAGCACATGCTCTCTTTCAAAAGTAAATAAACATTTAAAAAAATTTTTTTTATTTCAAGGATAAACAGAAATCAAGAGTGAGGGTATAAGGGTAGGAATAATAACTACCACCACAATAATAATAATCTTGACATGTGCAGGGTACCATGCTAACTAGTTTATATATATTATCTTATTAGTCTCCATACCTATCATTATTCCATTTTACAGAGGACAAAACAGGCCCAGAGTTACAGGTGACCTAGCTGAGGTCACAAAGCTGAAAATAACTAAGCTGGGAATCAAACCTCTGCCCTTAAGCTCTGCACTGTATTGCCTGGTAGCCTCAGGGTTTAGTCCTGCTGGTTCTTAAGATGAGCAGGAGCCTGGCCTAGCCCCACTAAGCATCACTGAGCCACTGACCCCTGATGGGGTCAAGGAAACCAGAAGAGCCAATAGGAGACAGAAAGAAGCAGAATCTGATATATGGAGGTCAGGCTAAGAGCAGAAGGTGGCTCGGGGAAGGCACTAGTGCAAGAGGTGGACAGATAAGAGACTGGGGTCAGAGAGAGGAAGCTCAAAGTTCAAGGCTAGAGAGGAAGAGAGAGGGCAAGGTCTGAGAGGCAAGTGTTTGCTCTTGGCAAAGGTCAATCAGAGACTGTCACTTTTTTTTTCTCAGCCAGCATTTCCCAGATGGGGCTCCATGGGACACTGGTGCTGAAAGATACCGAGGAAACAAGGTTCCACAGTCAAATAAATTTGGGAAATGCTGTATACCACTTGCCCAGCTGTGGTGAATTCCCAATTAAATTAAAGGCTCATAACCATATTGAAGTCTCTGATTAATTTTGTGATAAAGAAATGTGCTGGACTTTACTTAACCCAGCATTTCTCATATCTATTTGGCCATAAAAGCCTTAAAACACATCCAACCTACAGAGATGCGAGGATGTTCCACAGAAATACTTTGGAGGCTGTTATAGTCAGACCATGAGCTCCTGGGGGAAGGACTGTGTTTTAGTTACATTTATATTCAGAGTGCCCAGCACGCAGTGATGATAGGACAAGATGGTGGCAGTGATGAGGAGGGAGGGTAGAAGCAGAGGTGGATACTAAATCGGTGGGTGGCTGTTGAACAGATGGATACTGGATGACTAAGTGAACAGATGGTTGGACAGATGGATGGACAAAGATGAACAGACAACTGGTTGGACCATTAGATGGCTGGCTGGCTGGGAATCAGGGCACTAAGGAGCCTACTAGAAGCTGGACACTCATGAGTAGCTGTACTTTAAGGGTCGGCAAACTTTCTGTAACAGGCTAGACAGTAAATACTTTAGGCTTTGTGGGCCACAAACCAAGTCTCTCTCACTTATTATTATTGTTATTAAATCTTTTATAAATGTAAAAGCTTTTCTTAGTTATAGATGGTACAAAATATGCCCTGGGCCAGTTTTGGCCTGGGGGCCATAGTTTGCCAACCCCTACTGTACTTTGATGGAATATATCTATGGGCTTCTATTATATCTTATGCTTACAAAGGAGCTGTGGGGAGAACAAATAGGTACAGGCCAAAGCCCAAGCACAGAAGGAAGCTCTTACTATTCCACAGCTGAAGATGTCCACTCGCTTTGTCAGCTGTCCCACCCTGATGAAATCCTCTGGCAGATATGCAGCAGAGGCCTGGAAAAGGTGAGTCTTCATCATGGTATATCTTGACCTTTTGTTGTCAGGACACAGGTGAGCCATTGGGTGAGCCAGCTTGGAGGTGAAGTTTTGGTCTAGCAAAACATTGGAGCTGTGGAAAAGAAAGCAGACAGAACTTTCTCAGTTTGAGCTGGAAAGAAGAGGTTGTCAAGGAGACCCTTTTGGAAAACAACTTTGCAGTAAGCAGCATTGGCCCCTACAAGTTAAGGGTCACTTAAGACTCTCAATCCGGGGGTGCCTGGGTGGCTCAGTTGGTTAAGCATCCAACTCTTGATTTCAGCTCAGGTCATGATCTCATGGTTCGTGAGTTTGAGCCCCGTGTTGGGCTCTGCGCTGACAGTGCAGAGCCTGCTTTGGATTCTCTCTCTATCTCTCTCTCTCTCTCTCTCTCTCTCTCTCTCTCTCTTTCTCACACACACACACACACACACACACACACACACACACAATAAATAAACTAAAAAAAAAAAAGACCCTCAATCTGGATTTTCTGAGCCAGTCCTGAAAGGGCAGGGAGTGGGAACCCACTCCCACCAGGAAATGAAGACAGAGCTAAGATTAGTTGTGCTGCCCCAGGCATGCCATTGGTGTAGCCAAAGAGGTGTGGCCTTCCTGACCCCCACAGATGTCAAACCCTCATCAACCTCAGTTTGCCAAGCCGATAGCCTATGAGGGCTTGGTCCCTTCCAAAATTGTTCCGACCCCAAGTTCTGGCCCAACTGACTCAAGTCTGAAGGCCACCGTCCTTTGTGACTAGTCCTGCCCAGGTCATGGGGAATAGGGGAAGCAATAAGAAACATTCTTGAGCCTAGTCATCTAATCTGTGGGAGTAAACATTCTCAGAAAGTACTTCAAAGGAAAAAACAAACAACAAACAAGAAAACAACTAAGTTACGTGTGTGAAAATTATCAAATTAACCCTAAATAGTTGTTTACAAAAGAAACATCAATTCTAATATCCACTATTAGGAGTGGTTAAGTAAATTATGGGTAAATCCTTCAACAGAAAACTACAAAGTCACTAAAAATGGTGAAATGCAGGGGCGCCTGGGTGGCTCAGTTGGTTAAGTGTCCAATTCCATTTCGGTTCAGGTCATGATCTCACAGTCTGTGGGTTCAAGTCCCACGTTGGGTTCTGTGCTGACAGCTCAGAGCCTGGAGCCTGCTTTGGATTCTGTGTCTCCCTCTCTCTCTGCCCCTCCCCCACTCACACTCTGTCTCTCTGTCTCTCAAAAATAAACATTAAAAATTAAAAAAAAAAAAAAAGGATGACAAGCAATAAAGGGAAATATCTGCCTTGTTTAAATAAAGGGGGAAAAAAGAAAATGTGAACTGGTAACCAAGTAACAGTACTCCCTTAAGGCTAAGACTTCTGTGAGGGCAAGGGCTGAAGAAATGGAGGCCAGGTGTAAGTCAGGGTGCCAGAGCCAGAATGACCTCTCACCCTTTCATTTCCTTTCTCGCTATTACAATTGTTTATGCAATCAAACAAAAATCAGGGACAAAAAAAGAGGACAGGGATCCCACTTGCCAAACACAGAACTTTGAGGAAACATGAGTTCTATGGTTTTGAGGTCAATTTTGCCAGATTTTCTGGTGTCTTCTGGAATCTCTCCCCATGCTTCCAGTCCCCAGACTGGTCTCTTGTGTTCTTGGGAGCATGAGATACTGGGTTGCACACCTACCCTTCAGGAAGATTCCCTGACACGAGTTGCTCTTGCCAACAGATACACAAGCAGGGGACAGTTCTCCAAGAAGACCCTGAGTGAAAAGCTCAAAATCCAGGTCCAGACCAGCTACTGGGTTGGAAGTAAAATACATCGGCATGTGAGGTGCTCTCTGGGAAAACACCAGCTCAAAAAGACGGGGTGACAGACGGGTAGTTCGTGAGGACAGCAGACGCTGATTTTTGAGACAGTAACAAAGAAAGACAGAAGAGACCCAAGGGAGGTGAGATGGGGAGAGAGAGCCACAGAGAAAAGAGGTGGGGGTGGGGGGAGAGGAAGGGACACAAGAACGTGTGCTGTCTTGTCCCCGCAGCACAGGTAGTCAGCAGGGTGCGGCCCACCTCTCTCACCTCTTGATATTGCCGTGGATGATCTCCAGGCTGTGCAGGTGCTCCACAGCATGAAGCAGCCCAGAGCAGATGCTGGCACGCTGGGGCCAGAGGAGGGGGTCCGAGCCACCCTAAGTAAAGGAAAAAAGAGGAGAAAGAGTCACACCTGTGTCTTTTTATTTTTTATATACATTTATTTACTTTTGAGAGACAGAGCACTAGTCGGGGAGGGATAGAGAGAGAGGGAGACACAGAATCTGAAGCAGGCTCCAGGCTCTGAGCTGTCAGCACAGAGCCCGACGCGGGGCTCAAACTCGCAAACTGTGAGACCGTGACCTGAGCCAAAGTCAGATGCTTAACTGACTGAGCCACCCAGGTGCCCCTATGCCTGTGTCTTTTTATTTTTTTTATTTTTTTATTTTTTGGATTTTTTTTTTTTATTTTATTTTTTAATATATGAAATTTACTGTCAAATTGGTTTCCATACAACACCCAGTGCTCATCCCAAAAGGTGCCCTCCTCAATACCCATCACCCACCCTGCCCTCCCTCCCACCCTGCCCTCCCTCCCACCCCCCATCAACCCTCAGTTTGTTCTCAGTTTTTAACAGTCTCTAATGCTTTGGCTCTCTCCCACTCTAACCTCTTTTTTTTTTTTTTTTTTTTTTTTTCCTTCCCCTCCCCCATGGGTTTCTGTTATGTTTCTCAGGATCCACATAAGAGTGAAACCATATGGTATCTGTCTTTCTCTGTATGGCTTATTTCACTTAGCATCACACTCTCCAGTTCCATCCATGTTGCTACAAAAGGCCATATTTCATTTTTTCTCATTGCCACGTAGTATTCCATTGTGTATATAAACCACAATTTCTTTATCCATTCATCAGTTGATGGACATTTAGGCTCTTTCCATAATTTGGCTATTGTTGAGAGTGCCGCTATAAACATTGGGGTACAGGTGCCCCTATGCATCAGTACTCCTGTATCCCTTGGATAAATTCCTAGCAGTGCTATTGCTGGGTCATAGGGTAGGTCTATTTTTAATTTTCTGAGGAACCTCCACACTGCTCTCCAGAGCGGCTGCACCAATTTGCATTCCCACCAACAGTGCAAGAGGGTTCCTGTTTCTCCACATCCTCTCCAGCATCTATAGTCTCCTGATTTCTTCATTTTGGCCACTCTGACTGGCGTGAGGTGGTATCTGAGTGTGGTTTTGATTTGTATTTCCCTGATAAGGAGCGACGTTGAACATCTTTTCATGTGCCTGTTGGCCATCCGGATGTCTTCTTTAGAGAAGTGTCTATTCATGTTTTCTGCCCATTTCTTCACTGGGTTATTTGTTTTTCGGGTGTGGAGTTTGATGAGCTCTTTATAGATTTTGGATACTAGCCCTTTGTCCGATGTGTCATTTGCAAGTATCTTTTCCCATTCCGTTGGTTGCCTTTTAGTTTTGTTGGTTGTTTCCTTTGCTGTGCAGAAGCTTTTTATCTTCATAAGGTCCCAGTAATTCACTTTTGCTTTTAATTCCCTTGCCTTTGGGGATGTGCCGAGTAAGAGATTGCTACGGCTGAGGTCAGAGAGGTCTTTTCCTGCTTTCTCCTCTAAGGTTTTGATGGTTTCCTGTCTCACATTCAGGTCCTTTATCCATTTTGAGTTTATTTTTGTGAATGGTGTGAGAAAGTGGTCTAGTTTCAACCTTCTGCATGTTGCTGTCCAGTTCTCCCAGCACCATTTGTTAAATAGACTGTCTTTTTTCCATTGGATGTTCTTTCCTGCTTTGTCAAAGATGAGTTGGCCATACGTTTGTGGGTCTAGTTCTGGGGTTTCTATTCTATTCCATTGGTCTATGTGTCTGTTTTTATGCCAATACCATGCTGTCTTGATGATGACAGCTTTGTAGTAGAGGCTAAAGTCTGGGATTGTGATGCCTCCTGCTTTGGTCTTCTTCTTCAAAATTACTTTGGCTATTCGGGGCCTTTTGTGGTTCCATATGAATTTTAGGATTGCTTGTTCTAGTTTCGAGAAGAATGCTGGTGCAATTTTGATAGGGATTGCATTGAATGTGTAGATAGCTTTGGGTAGTATTGACATTTTGACAATATTTATTCTTCCAATCCATGAGCAGGGAATGTCTTTCCATTTCTTTATATCTTCTTCAATTACCTGCATAAGCTTTCTATAGTTTTCAGCATACAGATCTTTTACATCTTTGGTTAGATTTATTCCTAGGTATTTTATGCTTCTTGGTGCAATTGTGAATGGGATCAGTTTCTTCATTTGTCTTTCTGTTGCTTCATTGTTAGTGTATAAGAATGCAACTGATTTCTGCACATTGATTTTGTATCCTGCAACTTTGCTGAATTCATGTATCAGTTCTAGCAGACTTTTGGTGGAGTCTATCGGATTTTCCATGTATAATATCATGTCATCTGCAAAAAGCGAAAGCTTGACTTCATCTTTGCCAATTTTGATGCCTTTGATTTCCTTTTGTTGTCTGATTGCCGATGCTAGAACTTCCAGCACTATATTAAACAGCAGCGGTGACAGTGGGCATCCCTGTCGTGTTCCTGATCTCAGGGAAAAAGCTCTCAGTTTTTCCCCGTTGAGGATGATGTTAGCTGTGGGCTTTTCATAAATGGCCTTTATGATCTTTAAGTATGTTCCTTCTATCCCGACTTTCTCAAGGGTTTTTATTAAGAAAGGGTGCTGGATTTTGTCAAAGGCCTTTTCTGCATCGATTGACAGGATCATATGGTTCTTCTCTTTTTTTTTGTTAATGTGATGTATCACGTTGATCGATTTGCGAATGTTGAACCAGCCCTGCATCCCAGGAATGAATCCCACTTGATCATGGTGAATAATTCTTTTTATATGCTGTTGAATTCGATTTGCTAGTATCTTATTAAGAATTTTTGCATCCATATTCATCAGGGATATTGGCCTGTAGTTCTCTTTTTTTACTGGGTCTCTGTCTGGTTTAGGAATCAAAGTAATACTGGCTTCATAGAATGAGTCTGGAAGTTTTCCTTCCCTTTCTATTTCTTGGAATAGCTTGAGAAGGATAGGTATTATCTCTGCTTTAAATGTCTGGTAGAACTCCCCTGGGAAGCCATCTGGTCCTGGACTCTTATTTGTTGGGAGATTTTTGATAACCGATTCAATTTCTTCGCTGGTTATGGGTCTGTTCAAGCTTTCTATTTCCTCCTGATTGAGTTTTGGAAGAGTGTGGGTGTTTAGAAATTTGTCCATTTCTTCCAGGTTGTCCAATTTGCTGGCATATAATTTTTCATAGTATTCCCTGATACTTGTTTGTATCTCTGAGGGATTGGTTGTAATCATTCCATTTTCATTCATGATTTTATCTATTTGGGTCATCTCCCTTTTCTTTTTGAGAAGCCTGGCTAGAGGTTTGTCAATTTTGTTTATTTTTTCAAAAAACCAACTCTTGGTTTCGTTGATCTGCTCTACAGTTTTTTTAGATTCTATATTGTTTATTTCTGCTCTGATCTTTATTATTTCTCTTCTTCTGCTGGGTTTAGGCTGCCTTTGCTGTTCTGCTTCTATTTCCTTTAGGTGTGCTGTTAGATTTTGTATTTGGGATTTTTCTTGTTTTTTGAGATAGGCCTGGATTGCAATGTATTTTCCTCTCAGGACTGCCTTCGCTGCATCCCAAAGCGTTTGGATTGTTGTATTTTCATTTTCGTTTGTTTCCATATATGTTTTAATTTCTTCTCTAATTGCCTGGTTGACCCACTCATTCGTTAGTAGGGTGTTCTTTAACCTCCATGCTTTTGGAGGTTTTCCAGACTTTTTCCTGTGGTTGATTTCAAGCTTCATAGCATTGTGGTCTGAAAGTATGCATGGTATAATTTCAATTCTTGTAAACTTATGAAGGGCTGTTTTGTGACCCAGTATATGATCTATCTTGGAGAATGTTCCATGTGCACTCGAGAAGAAAGTATATTCTGTTGCTTTGGGATGCAGAGTTCTAAATATATCTGTCAAGTCCATCTGATCCAATGTATCATTCAGGGCCCTTGTTTCTTTATTGACTGTGTGTCTAGATGATCTATCCATTTCTGTAAGTGGGGTGTTAAAGTCCCCTGCAATGACCACATTCTTATCAATGAGGTTGCTTATGTTTATGAGTAATTGTTTTATATATCTGGGGGCTCGGGTATTTGGCGCATAGACATTTATAATAGTTAGCTCTTCCTGGTGGATAGACCCTGTGATTATTATATAATGCTGCCTGTGTCTTTTTAAAGTCCCAACGAGCTCCTGTCTCTCCTCCAGACCTTCACTTCCTCTGCAACAGGGTTTGGCCAGCATGGAATACTGGCAGGGTACCAGCTTTAACATGAGAAGATCCAGATGTAAATCCCAGCTCAGACAGGCACTAGCTGTGTGACTTTGGAAAAGACACTCAACGTCTCTGAGCCTCGGTTTCTTCAGTTATAAAATGGAAATGTTATTAAATGTTAAACCCCTATGCTTTGGGATTGCTCTAAGGATTCAAAGGAGGATATGGTGTAGGAATATATGGTATGCCCCTAGCATAGTGCCTGCCACACAGTGGGTGCTCAATAAACTACAGCTATTTTTATCATGACTATAGAGTGGTAAACTCTGGAATTTTCCTCTAGGAGGGGATGGCTGGGAGAGGAGCTACGGAGCTTGTGTTAGCTCACCAAGCATATGGGCCTTACACCAACTTTATGTGTATTTAGGGAGACCTCACAAGGGCTGATGGGGATTGTGGGGTGAGCTAAAGCCCCCACCATCCCCAGGCACTGCCACAGTTGTTCTAAGACTGGAAGTCCAGGCTAAGTCACTACTTACTTTTCAAGTCTCGTCTTGGGTCCCACATCCTGTAAGAACTGGCCTTGCTAACAGGTTTCTCCTCAAAACCTCTGAAGTTTAGAGCCACATGAACCCTGTTTAAATTCCGGCTCTGACACTTGTCAGCTTTGTTCCTCTGGGCAAGACACTTTGCCTCTCTATGCCAGAGACTCCTCTTTTCAATTTCTTCAAGGTTTATTTGGTTTTGAGAGAGAGAGAGAGAGAGAGAAGGGGGGTGCTGAGAGAGAGAGGACAGAAGATCCAAAGCAAGTTCCGCGCTGTAGCAACAAGCCCAATGCAGGGCTTGAACTCACAAGCCATGAGATCACAAACTGAGATGAAGTCAGACACTCAGCTGACTGAGCCACCCAGGAGCCCCAAAGACTCCTCTTTTAGAAAATGGGAGATACCTCTTGGGTTGTGGCAAGGCCTGAAGGAGAAGCCTTTATCATGGTGTCTTGAACACAGCAAGAGCACAATAAAGCTAATGATCATTATTATATCACAAATAATTGCTTTGTCTGGTCTCTGTTAAGGAAAGCAGTAATCTCCTGTGGAATAAAATTTCCTCCTATTTGAAGATTTGACGGGAAGGAGGTTTGTTTGTTGTTAAAACTGTAAGTTTAGTAGGTATGATGCTCACATAATATGTGAAAGGCACAAAGGGTATGTAGTAAAAGTTTCTCCCCCTGTCCCATGCCCCAGCTACCTAGCTCACTTCCTCAGAGGTAGCCAAGACACCAGTTTTTTTGTATCTTTCCAGAGATAGTCCATAAATATGGAAGCAAATATATAATAGAATAGCATTCTCTGAAATCTTGCCATTTGCAACTATGTGGATGGAACTGGAGGGTATTATGCTAAGTGAAATGAGTCAGTCAGAGAAAGACACAAATCATATGACTTCACTCATATGAGGACTTTAAGAGACAAAACAGATGAACATAAGGGAAGGGAAACAAAAATAATATAAAAACAGGGAGGGGGACAAAACAGACTAAAAAATATGGAGAACAAACTGAGGGTTGCTGGAGGGGTTGTGGGAGGGGGGATGGGCTAAATGGGTAAGGGGCATTAAGGAATCAACTCCTGAAATCATTGTTTCACTATATGCTAACTAATTTGGATGTAAATGTTAAAAAATAAAAAATAAAATAAAATAAAAAAAGAACAGAGTGCTATACCTGAGATGCTATTGTAAGTTGCACAGGTGTGCTGTTGGCTAATACTGTTGATTTTTGCATTTTTATTACTAAGCAAAGTGGCTAAATTTTTATTTTCTCATATAAATTAATATTTTCTTATTTAATCTTATATAGTTTTCTAAAATTTTTTGAATAATCTTGGAAGCTTTCAAAAAAAATAGAATAGCATTCTCAGCAAATAAAAATCTGCTTCCTCTCTTTTGGGATGTGCACTGGGTGTTGTATGGAAACCAATTTGACAGTAAATTTCATATATTAAAAAATTAAAAAAAAAAAAAAAATCTGCTTCCTCTTCTCCCATACTCTGTATCTCTTAATTATTTTTCTTGTCCTATTGCATTGACTAGCACCCCCAGAACAATGTTAAATAAAATGAGTGCTATGGGATACCTTTGTCTTGCTCTTGACTTAAATGAAATGCCTCTTGTCAAATAATTTGTATAGGCTTTTATCTGAAGATGTTTAGCCAGATCTTATCTACCCCAACCTAAATTCTCTCTGGATGGCCCCTCTCCCATCTGGAAGTCCTTAAACCCTGAGTCCCTACCTAGATGCTACCTGGTCCTGTTCTCTGACCATGATCCAGCCCCTTACCTGACCCTGGAGTCTGTCCTGTAAAGAACCATTTGCCATATATGGGTAGATCAAGCTGTAAAACTGATTTCCGGTGCAGAAGCCCAGCAAAGGTAAGACGTTGGGGTGGCAGCATCTGAAATCAGGAATTAGTGCAGAGATGAGGAGTCAGACAGAAAGAATAACTAAAGACTGCTCCACTTCCTCACCTCCCACCCCTCTTCTGCCCCCGCTACCCCTCAGAGGCCACCAGTGGCTTCCCAGGTACCAAATGCTGTGACCCCTGAGGGTTGAGCATCAGGGTAGAGAGATGAAAACTGCCTGCCTTCAACAAGCTTGAAGTCAAGGAGCTCAAGCTTATCCTGCCTCACTGCTTGGTAGCACATAACATCTTAACCACCCCATCTTCTGGAAACAGAGGCTGAGAGGTCAAGGAACTGGCTCATAGTCACAACCAGCAAGCAGTGAAGCCAGGATCAGACCGCAGGTCTGTTTGACTCCCAGGACTGGGTTCTTCCTGAAATCCTCTTCTGCTGGGTTCTGAGTCACTATTCCCTCCTGACCCTCTTCCTACCTCTCTGACTGTTCTTTCATGGCCTTTTTCCCTAAGACCCTTCTCCTTTGCCTTCCTCTGAAGCGTAAGTATCCCCAGCTCATCATCTTGTTTGATAAGCTGTGTCTCCAGGGATCTCCCACCTGTATCAGGAATGTCCCAACGTCTCTCATTTCAGCCCGTCCCTAAGGTCCAGACCTGAATGTCTAATTGCATTCCGATGCTGCAGATTAGCAGTCTAGACTCAACAAGTCCCAAACCTGCTTCCATGCCCACGGTTATTATCTCAGCAAAGGGCACCACTATCCATCCAGTTTCGTGGAAACCCTCCTACCTCCCTATCTAATTAGTCAGCATTCACCATCATAAATAGCTTTCCAACTGTCCCCTTCATTCCTCCCTCCTCTGCCTTGAGTTAGGCCCTGATGGATACTCCACAGGACTATTGTAATGGCCTCCTATCCAATCCCTCTGCCCTCCCCCACTTCCCCAGGCCATGCTACTGCACGTTTCACACTCATGAGAGTCATTTACACTCAGTCCCTTCCAGACCCTAAACTTCCCCAAGGCAGGGGCTGTGTATTCTTCACAACTGTACTCTCTAGAGCCAAAAAAGGGTCTTGACAACTCAACATTTGCCCACTCAGTGAAGGAGTATCTGCCAACTCAAGAAAAGCACTTTGCCAAAATGGGAAGGGGAATTATACTTTCATCTTTTATTAAATGTTTTTATTTATTTATTAAATATTTTATATTTATTAAATGTGTTTATTCACACACATATATGAGTACAGAAAAGATTAAAGAAAATATATCAAAATACGAACACAGTAGTAGTTATTTATAGATGCTATGGAAAACAGGTGATTTCTGTTTCCTTATTTCTGATTTTCTTTTTTTCTTTCCTTTAAGTAGGCTCTGCACCCAACGTGGGGCTTGAACTCACGACCCTGAGATTAAGAGTCGTGTGCTCTACCAACTAAGCCAGCCAGGCGCCCCTGATTTTCCTTATTTCTTAAAATACTCTCCAGTAATCATGCATTACTCGCCCAAGGCTACACATTGGCAGAGGAAACCCCGACAGTGACTTGCCAAGGTTGAATGACAGCTGGCGTCCAGAGCATGACAGGTGCCCAATACGCATTTGTTAAATTCATCAGTGACGGCAGAGCCAGAATGAGTCTTCCTAGGTCCTTCCCCTTTTCTTTCCCAATCCCCACCCAGCTCTGTGACAGGCAGGCTCACTTCACTTCTCAGCCTCAGTTTCCCATCTGTAAAAGGAGCAGGTTTCAGGATGACTTTTGAAGGCCTTTATTGTTCAAGACTAGAGGTCAGCAAAATATCTCTGTAAAAGGCTAGATAGTAAATATTTTAGACTTTATAGGCCATATGGTCTCTGTTGCAATTACTCAGCTGTACTCTATCATACAAAAACAGCCACAGAGAATACAGAAATAGGTAAGTGTGGCTGTGTCCCAGTACAACTTTATTATGGACACCAAAATCTCAACTTCATGTACTTTTCATGTGCCATGACATATTCTTCTTTTTCTTTTTTTCAACCATTCGAAAATGGAGAACCCATTCTTAGCAATCAGACCAGACAAACACAGGCACGGCCAGATCTAGCCCATCAGTCATCGTTTGCCAATTCCTGCTCTGGAGCGATACAGTTTTAAGATGGATTTGCCATTGGAGTTAGAAACCGTCAGTTTCTGCCCATCTCAAAAAATGGAAGGAACGAGCTGGACCAAGTGAACCAAGGTTGTGTGATAAGTCTAATCTATGCATATAGTTGCTACATAGAAAAAGCATGGACTATGCAGCCATTTACTAGCTGTGGAATCTTGAATAAGACACTTAATCTCCCTGGGCCTCAATTTGCCCCTGTGTAAAATAATGCTGATAACAGCAGCTCCATTACAAGGTTCTCGTGAGGATTAAGTGAATTTTTAGATGTGTAATACTTAAGACATGCCTGGCACACAGAAAGCACTATATAAGGGTTAGTTGTCATCGTTATTAAACAAAGTATTTCCAAAGGGGGGGCTTACCTATGACAAACTTGTACCTCTGCCTGGAAGAATTTTTCGATAGATCCTGGACCTGAGTAGGCCACCTGTGGGAAAAGACAATGAAACATGAAAATTCAGCCTCACCCATACAGGCTCCACCCCTTACTAGAAACAAAGAAGCGCTCGCCTCTCTGAGCTTCTTGAAGACGAATGGCGTGCCATGCCTTTGCCCTTTGTAGATGTCGGCAAAGGTCCCCTCACTGATTTTGTGGCTTTGGTTGAAGTTATCAGTTGCCTGGACCACGTCTGCCTCACTCCAGAAAAGACTGTCTTCAGCCATACTCAAAAGTGTTTCCTGCTTAGGAATGGAGACGCTAACGTCCTAGGAATGCAGAGAGGAGAGATGGAATTTAATATGGAATTAATGTGGAAAATATTATTGTCCCTGGCACATGATTGGGGGTTTTTATTTTTTCCCCAGTTTACAAAGGTGAGAACCAAGGAGGTCAGAGAGCTGAGATGAGGTCACACAGCTGATCAATGGCTGAGCTCGTGCTTAATATAAATAAATTTATATTTATTAAATGTGTTTATTCACACACATATATGAATACAGAAAAGATTAAAGAAAATATATCAAAATGCGAACGCAGTAGTAGTTATTTATTGGTGTGTGTGTCTCTCTCTCAAAAACAAATAAAACATTTAAAAAAATAGATGCACAGAAAGTTAACTTTTTTTTAAAGCTGTATCTGCTCTTACAGTTTTAGAAAATTGGAAGGGAAAAAAATCATCCATGATCCCATTATCCACTGAACTGCTATTAATGTTGAAGATAGTTCTTATAAAGTAGATGTACAGATTTATTTTTTAAATTGGGATCATGCCATACTCCTAGTTTTGATTTCTGGTGTTTTCATTTAACATTATACCATGATCATTCACCCAATTATTACACTATCTTTGAAAATTATTATTTAAAAACACATGCTTCAGTGCCCATCTTCTTTATGGAAGAGCTTCATTAACCAGACCCACAAAGCACTGGCTTCTCCGCCAGGCACCCTGCCCAGGACAGCTGTAGAGGCCCACCAAAATGTTTTGATTTACTTTAAAGTCAGAAGAGCAAAAATGAACTTTTAGAGTCAAAGAAAATATTTTTAATTTTTAATCCAGTTTGGATTGTGTTCATCTTTGTGCCGATGCAATTTTAAAATATAATCTTTAGGGGCGCCTGGGTGGCTCGGTCGGTTAAGTGTCCGACTTTGGCTCCGGTCATGATCTCACGGTCCGTGGGTTGGAGCCCTGCGTCGGGCTCTGTGCTGACAGCTCAGAGCCTGGAGCCTGTTTCAGATTCTGTGTCTCCCTCTCTCTGTGACCCTCCCCCGTTCATGCTCTGTCTCTCTCTGTCTCAAAAATAAATAAACGTTAAAAAAAATTTAAAAAAAGAAAAATATAAAATAAAATATAATCTTTAGGGGCGCTTGGGTAGCTCAGTCGGTTATGCGTCTAACTTCTGCTCAGGTCATGATCTCGCAGTTTGTGAGCTCAAGCCCCACGACGGGCTCTGTGCCGACAGCTCAGAGCCTGGAGCCCGCTTCAGATTCTGTGTCTCCCACGCTCTCTGCCCCTCCCCCACTCACACTCTGTCTGTCTCTCTCTCTCAAAAATAAATAAACATTAAAAAAAATCTTATTTTATTTTTTTTAACAAAGGAAGGAAAAGGCCTAGGAAGGCAAAAGTGCCTAAACACCCACAAAAGTCATACGTGGCCCTGGACCCAAGACACTGAATATTCAGGGTAACTCAGACATATACTGGGCTGAAAAAAAGGTTAGAAGAGAGGTGGTTTGTAAGCAAATGACTTAGTATAAATGTAACATTACTTACATATTGTGAGGGGGAAAAAGATGCCATGTATCAGCCCTCATTTAAACACAAATAATGGAAAAGCTCATTAAAAACATGTATTCACTGGGGCGCCTGGGTGGCTCAGTCGGTTAGGCATCCGGCTTCGGCTCAGGTCATGATCTCACAGTCCGTGAGTTCAAGCCCTGTGTCGGCCTCTGTGCTGACAGCTCAGAGCCTGGAGCCTGTTTCAGATTCTGTGTCTCCCTCTCTCTCTGACCCTCCCCCATTCATGCTCTGTCTCTCCCTGTCTCAAAAATAAATAGACGTTAAAAAAAAAAATTAAAAAAGAACTACATGTATTCACTGAAATGAACCCTCTTCAGTCACCCCCAACCCCCAGCACCCAGCTGCACTGACAGCCTGCATGTAGAATCTTAGAAGCTTGGAGTAATTCCATGAGTCTACTTTCTCCCCATCCCCCTAACCACTAGAGCCTAGACTGATCCAAGGAAGTAAATACATTGCTTTTTTTTTTTTTTTTTAAGCTTATTTCTGTCATCTCTACACCCAACATGAGGCTTGAACTTACTACCCTGAGATCAAGAGCTGCACACTCAACACACTGAGCCAGCCAGGCACCCCAATACATTCTCTTTTTAAAAAAATTTTTTAATGTTTGTTTATTTTTTTAAGGAGAGAGAGAGATAGAGTGTGAGTGGGGGAGGAGCAGAGACAGAGGGAGACACAGAATCCAAAGCAGGCTCCAGGCTCTGAGCTGCCAGCACAGAGCCCAAAGTGAGGCTCGAACCCACAAGCCTTGAGATCATGACCTGAGCCACTTAGGCACCCCTATACATTGGGTTTTTGAGTGAGAGCCACAAGCTGGGGAGGTAGCACCTGGGGGTGAGGAAGATTTACCTTTGAATCAGATGAAACAGGAAAGTTGGTTTTTAAGGAATGAGGGGCATCTTCGGAAGGAGGCAGGAGGTTGGCTCGGGCTGGAGCAGGCCCTGGAAAGGAGGAAGACAGGAGGGGTCCTCAACCAGTTCCCACACCAAACCAGGTTCTCATTCACTCCACAAACACACATTTGTGTCCCAAATGACAACTGCTACTTTCTGACACCCCCAGGGGCCAGCCCACACACTCCTTACAAGTTACCTCAGTGAAGCTCTACCACAGCCCCAGGGTTGGTTCTATGTGATTCCCAGTTGATGGGTGGAGAAATGGAGGCGCAGGAGGTGGCTACGTGCTCAGGGGCACACAGCCAATGAAGTGGCAGAGCCAGGTTTCCAACGGAGATCCGTGTGACTTCCAAGCCCTACTCCGCCCCACCTCCCACACAAGGAATAGTGAAAGACACAGAGGTGATTAGCTAGGGAGCCCTCCTTCCAATAAACTCCATTGCAGCAGTCATGTCAATAACCAGCCTCCCAAGGGCAGAGGCAGGAGAGGCCACCAAAGCAGTTTGGGAGGCCAAGGAAGGTTTCACAGAGGAAGGAGCATTTGACCTTGAAAGATGGGGAAATGTTTTCGAAAAGTGCTTATGAGGTCAGAAGGCATTGAGGGAGTGAGACTGGCTGAGTGGAGGTATGACAGCAGGGAAGCACAGGCATGCAGAAAATATTCCAGGCAAGCTTAACTAGCGAATACTGTCACGTCATCTAAACCTCAAGACAGTCCTAGGAGATAAGGACCATTACCATCTCCTCTTTACAGACGGTGAAACTGAGGCAGAGAGAGGTTAAGCAACCTTTCCAGGGGCACACAGTCATGACTCTGGAGTCCATGTTCTTCACCGCTTAGTAAATGAAGAAGATTCAGGAGAGAGAAGGCTTAAAGTGTAGTTTGGGGTCCAGTAAAAGCCAGGTTAAAGAGGTGACATTTCCCCACCAGCCTCCGCCAAAAGATTAACCTGAACACTAACAAAGCAGTCTGGAGTCAGATGAACTAGAGCAGGTGCAAGCTAGGCATGAGACAGGCTGCGGTGGCTGATCAATGCAGAAGCAGGCCTCAGCCAGAAGCCAGGAGCTTCAGATGTCCCCATGTGGAAATACCCAGCGGCCCCATGGCTAGGATGGTCTCTGAGTAACCTGGGGCCAGCCCTCCAAGGGAACCTGGCCTTGACCCCAGGGTTGCTGGCCCAATCCACTTGCTTCAGGTATTTCTGGTTTACAACATCAGGAAATGAGTGATTAATCTGGAACTTTGACCATAAAAAAATTTAATTCAGAAGACTGAAAAGGGCACCATGCTGAAACTAACATCAGGCTCGCTAAACTATTAACCCAGGCAGCTGATAAAACAAAGCTCACGTAATGCAAGCTGAGGATCTTTTATCCCCACAAGGCCCAAGAGGAGGTGCATCCTAAGCCTCTCTCCCTGGGGCTGCTGTTCTAGACCAGCTGCTACTTCTAGGCAGCTGACCGAGAGACCTGCCGCCCTCTCAAATCAATCCCCCACATTCCCCTGTGCTTCCCATGGGCTGCTCCCCCCAGTAAATGACTGTGGAGGGGAGATTAAGGGGAGACCCAGGGTCCTGATCTCCCTAAAGACACCAGGTAGGCCTGCCTTAGACACTCCCACCCAAACTTCCCACCCTCTCTCCTTCCCTTGGGCCCCAAGTCTCTCCCAGCCTTGCCCAGCACCTACCTTCTCCATTTTCTCTCAGGCATTTGTCCTGTGAAAATCTTTCTCTTTTTTTAATGTTTATTTATTTATTTTGAGAGAGAGAGAAAGTGCACACACAGTAGGGGAGGAGCAAAGAGAGAGGGAGAGAGGATCCCAAGTAGAGCCCAACATGGGGCTTGATCTCCAAACCGTGAGATCATGACCTGGGCTAAAATCAAGAGTCAGTCACTTAACAGACTGAGCCATCCAGACGCCCCTGTCCGGTGAAAATCTTCCTGCTTCTCAGGTAACCTAGTCCAATGTAGGCCTCTGCTGGCAGGCCCAGGGACCCTGCCTTGGAGTAAGGCTCCCTGCCACCGCTGCCTCTACCCATGCCCCTGCCTGCTCTTGGCCTTGGCTCAGTACCCTTGGCCTGTGTCCCCCAGACTGTGGTCATGTTCATCCATCTCTTAACTGTTGGCCATGTCTCTGTGCCGCCTCCCCTGTGAGTTACTTGATGTTTTTCTTTCAATCCCCTTTAATTCACATATTATGTATTTAGCTTTGAAACCCCTAGTTTTTTGTGCATGAGATATACATCTTTTCTAACACGCATGCTCTCTGGTACCACTGGGGAGCCAGGCTCCACACCCTGGGGGACCGCTGCTCTAGGCTGCTCCAGGCCACTCCATTTCCCTCCCGGTTCTTCCCTCAAATTCTGTCCTGTCCCCAGCCCAGAGCTTGCCTCACGACAGGGGCTCTCACTGCACACATGGTCCCTCTTCCTCTCCCTTTGCCCGGTGACTCCCGGGCCAGTACTGGCCTCAGATAAACCATGACCTTCTGGTCTGGCTTGATGCCTGGG
The DNA here is from genome assembly GCF_046562875.1 of Panthera onca. Classification (NCBI taxonomy): domain Eukaryota; kingdom Metazoa; phylum Chordata; class Mammalia; order Carnivora; family Felidae; genus Panthera; species Panthera onca. The sequence continues at coordinate 51,652,329 of NC_138340.1, read as the reverse complement.
GTTCACCTGAAGGCTGTACTAGGCCTCTTGGGTTGGGAGGGTGGTCACTGAGGTCTGACCTCGTGACATCTGAGGGCTACTAGTTGCAGGAGTGGCTATTTATCCCTGTGGTTTGTAGGGAAAACAGAATGGGATATGAGCCAACACCACAAGGTGGACAAATCAGAGAATAGCCAGCCCTTGCTTTGTAAATGCATGGGGGAAGCACTGGGTCCAGGAAGACACTCATCTTCACACAGGTCATTTCCAAATCACTAACCCTCCATGTGCCAAATGTTTACTGGAAGAAAAAAAAAAAAATCCTACAGAAATCTTTCTGGCATGTCTGCTTCCCTAAGAAGAATACCCTGAATCTTGTCCTTCTGAGTTGTGTCACTGAAGGCATGAGGACAGAATGTCAGAGTGGTGCTATATCTGATTGGGGGTTTTCTGCATCCGGCCCTGTGGCTGGCAGTGGAGTGGCCTCTACAGCTTCCCCGTCTGCTTTGTTGGCATCAGAGAGAAATGGGCTCAAGTCCTGGCTCCTTCCTTAGTAAGATTTGCACTTGGGTGACTTGTGCTTCATTTCTTTGGGCTTTCTCAAATGTGAAAAGAGAAAGTGGCTCAGTCGGTGAAGTGTCTGACTTCGGCTCAGGTCATGATCTCGCGGTCCGTGAGTTCGAGCCCCGTGTCGGGCTCTGTGCTGACAGCTCAGAGCCTGGAGCCTGCTTCGGATTCTGTGTCTCCCTCTCTCTCTGACCCTCCCCCGTTCATGCTGTCTCTCCCTGTCTCAAAAATAAATAAACATTAAAAACAATTTTTTTAAATAAATAAATAAAATGTAAAAAGAGCAATAAAAGCCCATTCCTTGTAGAGTTCTCGTCCAGACTAAATAAACAAGATGACAGTTACAAAACACAAGCTCCGTCACTGGCACACGGGGAGTACCAAACGTGGTAAAAATACGTGCAGGATAAGAGATGCTGACTGAGAACCCAATGGCCTCTCCTACAGCTAAGGCTTTGTGACAGTATTTCAAGCTACTAAAGCCCTTGTCTCTGAATCTGTTTAATGGGCTGCTCACGTACTTTTCTCCTCCATGTCTCTTCCCCCTTTCCTTTCCACCCACAAGGCAGCCGGCACAGACGGGTTACCTCGTGGGTTCCGGGACAACTGGCCTGGGCTGGATCCTGGTCCTGCCACTTTCACAGCCATGAAGCTTCAATAGGTTCGGCATCCTTCCCCAGCTGTCCAGGGTTGGGGGGTGTGGGGAGCAGCCAGAGCCCCCACGTCCCTAGGTTACAACTCAGCGGGGCACCAGAAGTTCCTGGGCCAGCGTCTCCCACACAGAAGGGCGCCTTTGCCACCACCCATCTCTGTCCTCCCCCGCCACCACCTCCATATTTTCCACCCCAACAAGATAATCAGTCATGTTGAAATCTGGGGCCCAATGGAACCTTAGGGTTTTCCCAAGAGAAGACAAGGTTTGGGTCACTGATGAAATTAATGATTATTTTTAGTTTGGGCAAAGATAGACCACTGGCTTCCCCTCTCTGTCTGTAGATTGTGTTTATCATCTCCCCTTGCGGGGGCACATGTGCTCCCGAGGGCCATTTAAGAGATTGAACAGTGCAAAGGTCTCTCCAGATGAGGCTGGTTTCTACAGTAGCCCAGGTAAGGAATACCAGAAGAAACTGCAACCCCCATCACCTCCTCCATCTGGACCAGCAGTCCCCTAGAATTTCCCTCTTTTACTATCACTCTTTCCTCTGGCCATCAACCACTTTCACATTTGCTTTAGGACCATTTCCCCTTATCTCTAACTGCTGCTCAAAGTTCTGCACTTGTTTTTGCTTGTTTTTATCTTTAGCTACAATTAACAATTCAGACTTCCTGCGCCAGAATTATTTTCCCAGCTTCAACCTATCTGGGGTGCCCAGAACGCTGTTAATATTAACTGACATTTAATAAACGCTTACATGGTAGCAACACTGAGGTATTTGATTCCTTACTACAACACGATGCCATAGGCTTTCACTATTGTGCCCACTTTTTTAGATGAAGAAGCCGAGGTACAGAGAAGCTATGTAATTCTCCTGCTAGAAAGGGAGAGGTGGGACTCAAATACAGCTCTGTACAAAACCCCAGGCATGCTCCTCCCAGCCAATGCTGACTCTGGCTTCAGGAACAGCATCGATGAACTGAGATTTCATGGATTTGGGACCTTCAGCTCACAGAAGAGCAGAAGGGAGGCCAGGCCCCCAGGGAGGGGTGGTGAGAATGGACACATGGATGTATGCAGTGGCCCCACCCCCACCCCCCGGGGAAGTCATCCACTGGCTGAGTCCTTCCATCATTTGGCAAACTGTTCCTGAACCCTTCCATGGGCACAAGTGGTCTGAGAGGCTTGGGGATAGCGGTGTGTGCGGTGGTTAGGGACAGGGGCATTTAAATCACACTGCTCACATGCTTTCTACTTGTGTGACCTTGAGCAAATCACTTTTCCTTTCAGTGCCTCAGGTGCTATAGAACAAAGCAGCAGGGCACCTAGGTGGCTCAGTCGGTTAAGCATCTGACTTTGGCGCAAGTCATGATCTCACAGTTCGTGGGCGTTCGAGCCCCCGCGTTGGGCTCTGTGCTGACAGCTCGGAGCCTGGAGCCTGCTTCAGAGTCTAAGTCTCCCTCTCTCTGCCCCTCCCCTGCTCACACTCTGTCTCTCTCTCAGAAAAATACATAAACATTAAAAAGAATGTTTTAAGCACAAAGCGGCAGGCTGGTACTAGGGAGAAAGGTGGGGGAGTGGGGGCAGGCAGCTCCCATCAGTGCCCTCAGCACACAGCTGTGAGGGTAAGTCGGCCTGTGGAGAACGGACAGAGAGGTCATCGGGCTCCCAGCCGGAGCCAGCAGCAGGATCAGCCCATGCTGGGGACTTGTAAAACCATAGGTAAAATACCTGGGCCCCAAAGCATTTGACCTCGGCAGGCTGTTCAACCTCTCTGTGCTTCAGTTTCCTCATCTGTGAAATGGGGATAATCAAAATACCTAACTTGGACAGCTGAGGATTAAATAAGTCAGCATCTCTGAAGTGCTCCGAACAATGTCCGACACATAGAGAGCCCTCAATTACAGAGTTATTTCTTTCTTTCTATAAAAGTGATAATAAACGGTATATGTTCTGTCATTTGACTTTTTTAGCTGTTTTAATTCAATATATTATGAGCATGTTTCCACATATGTAAAAATATCTACATCATTTTTAACAGTATTGTATTGTTATGACCGACTGTCATTAATTTTACCATCCCCATGGTTGTTTCCAATTTTTTGCTATTTTTTTATTTTAAAAAATTTAATGTTTTTATTTATTTTTGAGAGAATGAGAGAGACAGACTGTGAGTGGGGGAGGGGCAGAGAGAGAGAGAGAGACACACACAAAATCTGAAGGAGGCTCCAGACTCTGAGCTGTCAGCACAGAGCCCGATGCAGGGCTCAAACTTGTGAACCATGAGATCATGACCTGAGCTGAAGTTGGACACTTAACAGACTGAGCCTGCCTGGTGCCCCAATTTTTTGCTATTATATGCTGAGTTGAAAATCCTTATAGATACATTTACTCCAAATTAAAATTTTAATTTAAAATACCCGGGCCTGGCAAGGCGGCTGGCCTCATAGACTGCCCCTTTCCCTGTTCATCTTCAGTGTTTCTTACAGAAGCTGCCAAAGGTCTTCCCGGCTTCAGAGCATCCGGGAAAGAGGATTTGATTTCAGGAACTGGTTTCCCTGAAACAAGGTGAAAAGAAAGAAAGTTAGTATTACTCCATGAAGTGGGGTAGCCACCAAGTCACTGGGTCTAGAAGTCAGAGAGCTGGGGTCTATTCCGGGCTCTCCCTAGAATTCACTGGGCCCCGTTGGGTTCTTTGCCTCCTGGGTCTCAGCCTCCCCAGGAAAGTAATGGGGGGAGACAACAATCTCCTGTGATCAGTCCAGCTCTGACACTGAGTCACACAAAACAGGCTTCCAACCCTGCCAGCTGTGTGACCTTGGACAAGGCACTCTCCTTCTCTGAGCCTGTTTCCTCACCTATAAAATGGAGAGGATAATAACAATCGTGCCTGCTTGCCTACCTCACAGGGCTGTTGAGAGGAAGGAAATGGGAACATAGACGTGAAAGGGCTTTATAGACTGTACGTTCCCCTGAACACGTGAGGAAATTAAAGATATTCACCTCACCAAGTGCCTAGTTGAGCCCCTAAATACACAAGTCTGGCAGTCCTACAGTTCCCCTTCCACACACAGTGGAATCATGTGCATCCTTCCCTGTCTCACAGGTGGGAGCCCTGCAAACAGAGACTACATCCACTGAGCACCAAGAGTGCCAGGGGCATGCTTCTGATTCCCACAAGCTGTTTGCATTTCATCAGGTTAGAAATGAGGAAACAGGGGCGCCTGGGTGGCTCAGTCGGTTGGGTGGCCGACTTCGGCTCAGGTCATGATCTCGCGGTTCATAAGATGAAGCCCCACATCGCTGACAGTGTATGGAGCCTGCTTGTGAATATCTTTCTCTCTCTCTCTCTCTCTCTCTCTCTCTCTCCCTCCCTCTCTCCCTCCCTCTCTCTCTCTCTCTCTCCTTCTCCCCAACTCATGCTCACTCTCTCTGAGAATAAATAAACTCAAAGAAAAAAAAACTTTAAAAAAAATAATAAAATCTTTAAAAAAAAAAAAAAAAAAGAAAAAGAAGCAGCAGAGAGGAGCTGATTAGAGTTCAGGCTCTGAAATGGAAAGCTCTATCAAGTCCCAGCTCGGTTGACATTTCGCCTCTTTTGTGCGGACTAAGGGACACAGTGCACGTGTCTGCTTAGCTCCAAACATGGGAACTTCATTGTTGTTGCTATTATATTTTTAAAAATTTTTTTTAATGTTTTTTTAAAATTTTATTTTTGAGAGAGAGACAGAGTGTGAGCAGGGGAGGGGCAGAGAAAGAGGGAGACACAGAATCCAAAGCAGATCCCAGGCTCCGAGCTATCAGCACAGAGCCCGCCACGGGGCTCGAACGCCCGAACCATGAGTTCATGACCTGAGCCGAAGTCTGACGCTCAACCGACTCAACCATCCAGGTGCCCCTTGTTGCTATTATATTTTAAAAATATTTAGTATAAGGAGGGTAAGATGTGAATCTTAGTTTTCATTGAACACAATTCTGAACCATCGACACTTTTCTTTTTTAGTTTTATTATATCTTTTTTATTGTGGTAAAATGCACAAGACATAAAATTTACCACCTACACCGTTTTTGAGTCCACAGTTCAGTGACATTAAGTCCATTCACACTGCCATGGAGCCATCACCACCAGATAACTCCAGAACCTTTTCACTTTCCCAAACTGAACCCCGTCCCCATTAAAAACCAACTTCCCATCCTTCCCCGCCGTCAGACCCTGGCAAGAGCATTCTATTTTCTTTCTCTAGAAATGTGACTGCTCATTTAAGTTTTTTAACTTGTGTGGGTTTTCTTTTCACTTTAATAGCAACTAAATGTTTTCCTTTGACATGGAAAAGGGTTAACACACTTTTGAGTGACAGGAGAGTCTACAGACTATGTAACCAGTTTTCTGTAAAATATGAAAGCATAGAATAACGAAGAAAAAAAGAACCTGAAGAATATACACAAAACGTGAACAGTGATTATTCCCGCAATTGATAATTGTGGTTATCAATTATTTTACATCATGGGTTTGGTTGGTTAGTTTTCCGTTTATTCACATTGTAGAAATTTTCAACGATGGTCATGCATTAGTTGCACAGTAAAGTATGTTTCCCGAGAGGGATAAAAATCCAGAAGCAAGCTAGCTACAATAATGACTGGAACTGAGTCTTCCAAGGTAGAGTGAGTAGTCATCAGCCCCAGAGACCCCTTCTGACCTAGATTAGCAAACAGGCCATCTCTCTAGATTCAGATCTGACTCACTTCTGGTTTTTTGCCACCCACCAAGATGTGTTCTTGATCTTTTCACTACAAGTATCCTCACCACAACCCTGGAAGTAGCAAGTAGGGAACCAGCGGTTCAAGGAGGAGAGGAGACCCGCCGGAGGGAGAAGGCAGAGGAAAGACTCACTGAAGCAGGAAGGAGGGGAGGCCAGGGCCGTGGGCAGGACTCACACCCACAGCAGGGACCCCCGGGGAGAATGCACACTTCATCCCCCACCCCCTATCTGGGGTCCCCAGGCACTCAGAAGATTGTCTATGGGCCAGGCTGCACCCCCACCCCCACCTGAGGCCGAAGACCTTCTGGCCAAAATTGAGAGCCTAGAAGCAGGGGAGTCCTTTCCAGCAGCAGCCCTGCAGCCAGACCCATGGAGTCACACACCTTTGCCTTATATGACACCTCCACGTTCATTCCACATGCCCTCGTGCAAAAATGACAAAGTGAACGATCGCCGGCCATGAATGTGAATTGGTGAGCAGAGTGGGGACAGAGCCTCCCGTTTCCCAGGTGGGTATAAAGTGAACCCTGTGCCCCTGCCCCAGGAGGAAGGGGCCACCCCATGCCACTTGGAGTCCTCATCGCCTCTGCCCTCCCCTCTCTGGCTTGGCGCCTCTCCCAGGACCCTCCCGCCACACACTGCCCCAAGGCGGGGGCTCCTGTGCTCCTCAAAGGGCCACCATGGTGGTATCTCAGGACATCTGTGTATGAGGCAGAAGGGCAGTGGGGGCTCCTCTCACGAGGCCCGCTACAGCCTGGCCCCAGCTCCCCTCGCAATGAAGCTGGTGAAGGGGACCCAAGACTGCGACTTCCTGCAGACGCCAGGCCACGACAGGAGATGTTCCCGAGCTACACTGCCTTCCTGAAGGTCCTACCTGCACCCTGAGCTGTCTGTGGCCCCAGAAAAAAACAGCACCTTCCCCTGTCTGAGGCCCCGGCTGAGCCTTGGTTTCCTCATCATCAAATGGAGGGGCGGGTGGGGAGGGTGAACATCCTGGCCTGACCTCACTGCAGCGTCCTATTGCTGGGGACTTCATCATTTCTCTTTCTGCTCAAATCTTTGTCTCTCTGTCAGGACATAGCTGACGGGAACATTGAGGCCACCAGCCCATCTGGGGCTGACCTCTATGGCCTCCACCCATGTGGGAAATAAAGGCTTCATTATGTTTTCATCCTAAGGAGACTTCAGCCTTCCTCTTTGTTTTTCTTATTCTTTTACAGTGACATGCAGTGGCCTACAGCTGGCACCCTGGGTCACATGTCAGCACTCGGGAGTGGGGGTCCCCACACGGAGAAGGGAGAACTGTCCTATGACATCAGCAGGGTCTACCTGCCAGCACATTCCTGGCTGACACCGACCCTTCCACCCAGTCAACCTTCAAAGGCCACAGCCAGCCACAGAGGTCAGCTGACAGAGCTCCACGTCAGGCCCACAGTGACAGGTGGATGACAAATTTCAGTTTCCTGTGAAACCCCTGTCTCAGCGTGCTTTCAGATGTATTTTAGGTACTGACAATAAATAAGATGTATAAACATTAAACAACTCCACTTCTCTTCTTGAGCTGCCGGTGCCTTATCTGAGTCGTCGGAAGCTATGCCGTGGACCTTTGCGAGCCTCCTTTCCCACCTTCAAAACGAGAAGGAGAAAATGTGGCTCTCTACCCTTAATGCCTATAGGAACCTGATCTCTGAGAGCCGGGCAGATACAACACCCACTCTTTCAGGCTGAGACACCTGAGTGCTGTTGAGGTAAAAATAGACCATCAATGACAGGGCAGGGCAAAGGAAGCCAAAGCATTCACGACAAAGGGTTGTGACAAACTTGAAATCTCACCACAAGTTTCCTGTCTGCCAAGGCCAAGACTGGAAACAAACTGGTTATAGCATTTCTATGACCAATGTATAGGCACAGCCTCACGCTCTTCTCCCTTGGGATTATATTCTCAAAGTGATTCTACACATGTGAAGTTGGTTCTGCAGCATAATGAGATCCAAAAATACAAATTGTATTTTTGGGCGCCTGGGTGGCTCAGTCAGTTGAGCATCCAACTCTTGATTTCAGCTCATGGGACAGAGACCCACATCAGGCTCCATGCTGAGTATGGAGCCTGCTTAAGATTCTGTCTCCCTCGGGGCCCCTGGGTGGCTCAGTTGGTTAAGCGTCCAACTTCAGCTCAGGTCATGATCTCATGTTTCGTGAGTTCAAGCCCCACATCGGGCTCTGTGCTGACAGCTCAAAGCCTGGAGCCTGTTTCAGATTCTATCTCCCTCTCTCTCTGTCCTTTCCCCACTTGTTCTCTCTCTCTCTCTCTCTCTCTCTCTCTCTCTCAAAAATAAAATTTAAACAAACAAAACTTAAAGAAAAAAGAACATAAAAAAAGATTCTCTCTCCCTCTTCTTCTGCCTCCCCCCATCTCCCTCCCTCATGCACACGTGTTCTCTCTCTCAAAAAACAAAAAAAAAAAGAACAAAAATATAAACTGTGATCAAAGAGTAGAACAGAGACTAAGCGTGAGGAAGCTTCCATTTGTTTCCAGATCCAGCCTCTACAATTCCCACCTGTGTGCCGAGGGCAACTCTCTCAACCCTGAACATCATTTGCACCTATCTGTGGAATCAGAGTAATTATAACCTTCCTGTCCCAGGATTCCCCCGGACTCAGTGGGACAGGATATGTAAAGCAGCCAGCCCAAGGTCAGGGACAGGGCACAAACTGCTTCAATGACCATCCTCTGCCCTCTCTCCCTGCCCAAAAGGCACAGAGAAAGAACCTCTGGTGCTCAGCTTAGGGTCTCTGAAGGAAGCATATGGGGTGAATGGCTATTGGCAACATTTTCAGTCCTCTAATGGAAACCGTGACTCTCAGCAGGCAGTGGCATGGTCTCAAAAGGCCCAGTGGCTGTGGGGCATCAGAGCCTGGATGTATCTGAAGGTTCCCCAGGTAAAGCTGAGAGAACCACTGGCTTAACCCAGAGGGATAGTGAGCTTACAGCGTTTGGCATGCTTCCCACCAGACACAGTCAGGCTCACTGGCGAGGTGACCTGTTTCATGTGACAAATGAGAGGCCCTGTACCCTCACTCCCACGGAGTAGCTGTGAGGATGAAACACGCAATGGCTCAACAGATATAAGCTATTATTCTTATTTGCTATGGTTATGATCACTATCCCCAACCCTAGGTCAGGCTTTGTCTTAAGAGCTTTCCCATACACATGACCTACTTTAATATATATATATATATATATATATATATATATATATATAAGTAATCTCTACACCCAGTGCGGGGCTCAAACTTACAGCCCCAAGATCAAGAGTCACATGCTCTTCCAACTGAGCCAGCCAGGCGCCCCTATGCATGGCCTATTTAAAAGCTCTGGGGAGCAGGTTCAACTGCTCTCTCTGTTTTATATACTCAAAAAAGCAAAACCCAGAATAGTCATCTTATGTCTGTTTCACTTATTTATGACCCACTTCCCTCAAGTGAAAGGCTGATGCATGTTGAACCCTTGGGAGAGGGGCCTGGGGATTCCCCCCCAGCTGCTCAAGGACACTGAATACTGTAGCAAACCCAGGAGCCGAACACTCGAGCAGAGGGGACTTTGCCAACAAGGTCTTTCCTCAGTGAGCATAATCTGGAAATCCCTCCCTCCCTTCACAGCTCTCGAGATACACAGTGATGTAATATTTGTATGTGTGTTTTCACACTTCAGCTGACTCATGTGGCTGAAATGTAGCCTTCTAGCACAAATAAAAGTGATTCAGCCATAACTAAAGAATCCTGGTGCCAGCTGGCATTATCAGTGACAAATATAGCTTTCTGGATCTTCCTTTTTCCTTCCCCTTTTCAGCTCTGGACTGGACCCTCCCGGATATCCAAAGTCCAACACACACACACACACACACACACACACACACACACACACACACACACCACTCAACTCCCAATTCAAGCTAGACACAAAATCAGGCAAATCTGAGAGAATGACCTCCTAATCAGCCTTCCTAATTGCTCTGTCTCTGGTTTTCCATTGACCTGTACTCCACTAGCTGCTAAAATGATTTACCCTGCATTCATTCATTCATTCATTCATTCATTGTGTTAGGGACTGGGGATGCCATCCATTATCAAAACTGACATAATCCCAACATCAAGCTAGTTAAATAAGAGATTTCTGATTATAACCTGGGAGAAGTTCTGCGCTGAAAACAAACTTGAGAGAGGGGAGGGTACGTGACAGACTTACTTACATGGGGTGGCCTCGGAAGGCTTCTGTGGGCAGATACCATTTAAGGACAGACTCAAAAGATGAGAAACATTAGCCCCGGGAAGAATGCAAAGAGCTGGGGAGGGACCAGCATTCTGAGGAGAACATATTTGAAGGTCCGGAGGCAGAAAACCGCCCGGTGTATCTCCTCAAATGAAGGATGACCCTAGTGGCTGAGCTAAATGAATGAAGGAGAAGGTGGCACAGATGAAGTGACAGAGCTGGGCAAGGGTTAGATCGCATAGGCCATGGTTAGGTAGAACCTCATCATAAATCCCCGTGAACTGAGGAAACCTGTAGGCGAGACACTGTTGACCAAACAGTCCTTTGCTTCCTCTCAAACCCAGCCTCTCTTGCTGGGGCCACGTGACCAGTTCTGGCCAATGGATTTTAACTGGAAATGCTATCATCACTTTCTGGACAAAGCCATTAAGAGCCAGTGAGCCTCTTTCAGCCCTCTCTTCCCCAGCCACACTGCCCCTGGGAGCTATGTGTTCCACAGGACAAAGCCAGCTACAAAAATGCAGGAGGCAGCACTGGACGTTAAGGAATCAATCTTTGTTGTGTTGAACAACTGAGATTTCAAGGTTTATCTGGGACTGCAACATAACCTAGCCTATCCCGGTTAGGGGATGATCTCAAAGTGTTCGAAACTTGCAACCCAGGGAAGCCTACTTACAAGAGCAGGAGTTCAGTAAATGGCCGTTCCTTTCATACCAGCTCTTACCTTTCCTCTCTAAAAAATTTGGGACTGGGGGTGCCTGGGTGGCTCAACCGGTTAAGCATCCGACTTTGGTTCAGGTCATGATCTCATGGTTCGTGAGTTCAAGCCCCGCACAGGGGTTGCTGCTGTCAGGGCAGAGCCCACTTCGATCCTCTCTCTCTCTCTCTCTCTCTCTCTCTCTCTCCCTCTGCCCCTCCCCCACTCACTGTGGTCTCTCTGTCTCAAAGATAAATAAACAATTGGGAACTGCTTTAGATGCATTGCATAGACCCTCTGTTCATTCTCACACAACTCCCCAAAAAACCCACAGTGATTAAAGACTTGCTTTATTCCAGTGGAATAGCTAGTGTGTGGAAGGAAAGTCAGATGATCTGTCCGGAGCCACACAGCAGTAACTTTTAAAAAACTTCACCATCTTTTTTGTTTTGAAGTTTCCTAGTTTACAAGAAAATAGACAGGGCAATATGTGTACCTGTTTTTCAGAGGGGGAAAGTGAGACCTGACACCTACCATCTAGTGACCTACCCCAGTAGGGTGTAAGGGTGTAAGTCCCCATCCCAGCCCATTATTTATGAGCAATGTGGCTCTGGGCATGTTAGTCAATCTCTGAGCCTCAGTTTCCACATCTATAAAATGGGGATAATAAGATTTGTGAGAGAAGATGCCTGCCTGGCACATATTAGGTGCAAAATACAAGTTACAACTAGTACTCAGATGGGCAGACTCCAGGCCCGGGGGAATCCTGGCCAAACACAGTGCCAACCTCCAGGGGCAATTCTCCAGTGACCCTGAATCCTATCCATGTTTTTTTATTCCCTAGCAGTTGGAAACGGGCGGATCCTGGGAAGCCTTCCAAGAGAGCAAATGCAGGAGCCTCTTCCGGCCCTTGCAACAGCCCGGGCTCTTTTGGAAAGAAAGAGATCATTCTCTTCTGTTTCCTTTTAAACAGCAGCCAAAAATTCCCCATTCAATGAGAGCCCAGCTCCAGGAAGGAAATGACTTTGGCTGAGATGCCAAACCAAAAGTTAGAAATTGTCAAGGTTGCACAACCAAAACAAAACGTGAAAATTGCAAAAGTCACAAGAAAACTCCGAGAAGACAGTGACAGCAGGAGGAATGATTCCAGAAGCTTCTTGCTCTCCCACTCAGATTCTCACACCCGGAACCTCACAAACCCCTATTCCACATAGCGGACAGAACAATGGGCACACCCCAGGAACAAGCCCTCCAAATCTTCCCTTTGCCCCTGAGAAAGCCGACCCTTGACCATGGCCTGTGAGGCCTTGAGTGGCCTGACCCTGCGTCCTGCGCCCTCTGTAGGCTCAGCCCACCCACACTCACATGTCCTTTAGCTGAGACCTCCACAGCCTCTCTGAGTCCTCAAACATCGCTCCTTCCCATCTCCAGGCCTTTGCACATGCTGTGCCCTCTGCCTAGAAATGCTTGCGAGGTCTCACTAGGTCCACTTAGCCTTCGAATGGAAGCTCAGTTTTCACTTCCTCAGGGAAGCTTGCCCTGATGAGATCAAATCCTGCCCTCTTTCATGCTATCACCCCACATGCACTTCCCCAAGCACTCACACTGCGGTTGGTTATGGTCTCCGTGTCATCATCCTGTTAGTATTTGTCTCCCACACTAGACTGCAGGCTCCTTGAGGCCTGGGACCGTGTCTGTATTTTCATTGCTGTGTCCCTAGTGCCTGACATATTGTAGCCACTTGATAAATATTTCTTGAGTTCATTACTGACCCCTGCCCAGCTTCCACGTTCCTAACTCTCTATGAGGATGAATGAGGGCGAATTTTATCTCACAGGCTAGGCACAGCTGGTTTCCAGCCTCTTTCCTCAGAGCTAGAGCCATCTGGTCCTCACCATCAACAGGCTCAGCTCCTAGGCCTGCCTTTGGTGGCATTTAACCAGCTGTAGAGCTCAGCAGTGATGACAGCTGATCTGTCTTTGGCTGGAAGTCACAGCTCCAATACTTTGGCCTCTGTCAAAGTATTCCAGTTCCTATGCACCCAAGATGCTAGAACTTGGGCTCTGGAGCCTGGCTTACAGTCCCCTCCCAAGGCTCAGAGTCTGGAAAAGTCCCTCTGAGGAGTAGGATCTTCATGTTTTGAGCCCCAGGGTGATGGTCAGCCCTGGCCCCCTGGGACAGACTCTTCTGATGCTGAATGCAGCCTGACCATAAAAGTCTGCTCCTGATCCCCTGGTCTCTCCATCATGAGGCCTCTCTGAAATGTCTGGCAATTTCACCATGGTCACCATTCTTTAGAACAGTGATTCCCACAGTGTGTTGGTTCTGTGGGATTATTTCCAAGTATCACATCAAAAGGGGTCCCATGATCAAATATAAATGGAAACATGGGCCTAAGCAGGTCTTTGCTACAGGACTTATCAGAGCCTTAATATGATGGTTTACATTGTGAATCTCCAAAGGTAGGGGCCACTGATAAAGCATACAGCATTGCCCTAGTTATTCATGAGCTTTTGGTTTGCAGCAGGGGTATCTGGCTGGAGTACTCTTCTGAGACCCATGCTTTGGGAAAGGCTACTCTAGACTATGATTCGCCCTGCAGATGCCCTATGCACACAGTACTTTCCCCATCACAGACATCTATCAACCAGGACACACAGACAGCATTCCCCTGCCTGTCCTGACCCTGAGATTAGGGTTTCACCCAAGAGCCAGCTCTTTCCTGTGGGCTTACCAGAGCCTGGAGCTATAACAACATCCATGGAGGACTACTTACAACTGGTCTTCACCCAAAGTTGGGAGGTGAAAGTGGACAGAACAGGGTAAGAAAGGGTAAGAAAATGGGCAATTTCATCTTACAAAGTGGGGAATCAATAGGCATTGCCTAGAGCTGACCAAGAAAGAACCAGAAATGTAAGGATGTTCTTTAAATGTTACAAAAGCAATCTACTGAGGAACTAAAAATTGTGACATAAATGTATTAGAAAGGGAGAGAAGTGGGGCGCCTGGGTGGCTCAGTCGGTTGGGTGTGCGACTTCGGCTCAGGTCATGATCTTGCAGTTGGTGGGTTTGAGCCCGTGCCGGGCTCTGTGCTGACAGTTCAGAGCCTGGAGCCTGCTTCAAATTCTGTGTCTCCTCCTCTGTCTGACCCTCCCATGCTCATGCTCTGTCTCTCAATAATAAGTACACATTGAAAAAAAAATTTTTTTTTAAAAGGTAGAGAAGTTATGTATAAGCCAAATCTTCTTCTAGGAAATTAGTGGATAATATTTAAATTAATAAATATGAAAAGGACAAAAAATAAACTTTGTATGATGCATTAAAAAAAAAGTTTGTGGGGCACCTAGGTGGCCCAATTGGTTAGGGGTCCAACTCTTGATTTCAGCTCAGGTCATGATCTCACAGTTTTGAGATCAAGTCCTACATCAGGCTCTGCACTGACAGCATGGAGCCTGCTTGGGATTCTCTCTCTCTCTCTCTCTCTCTCTCTCTCTCTCTCCATCTCTCTCTCTCTGCCTTCCCCCACTTGTTCTCTCTCTATTCCCTCTCTCTATCAATACATAAACTTCTTTTAAGTTTATATGTTGAATTTAAAAAAAATAAAGTTTAGGGGTACCTGGCTGGCTCAGGTGGTAGAATGTGCCACTCTTGATCTTGGGGTTTTAAGTTCGAGCCCCATGTTGGATGTGGAAATTACTTAAAAATAAATTCTTTTTTTAAAAGTTTGCATGCTGTATTTAAAAAAAAATAAAATAAAGTTTGTATGTTGCATTTAAAAATAAATATGAGGGGCCTCTGGGTAGCTCAGTAGGTGAAGCATCCAACTCTTGGTCTCAGCTTAGGTCGTGATATCACAGTTCTTGAGTTCAAGCCCTGCATCTGGATCTGTGTGGACAGTGAAGAGCCTGCCTGGAATTCTCTCTCCCTCTCTCTGTGCCCCTTCCCTGCTTGTGTGCCCATACTCTCTTTCTCTCAAAATACATAAAGAAAACTTAAAAAATTAGGGGCACCTGGGTGGCTCAGTTGGTTAAACATCTGGCTTTAGCTCAGATCATGACCTCGTAGTTCATGAGTTTGAGCTCTGCGTCAGGCTCCGTGCTGACAGCTCAGAGCCTGGAGCCTGCTTAGGATTCTGTGTCTCCCTCTCTCCTCTCTCTCTGCCCCTCCTCTGCTTGCACTGTCTTTCTCCCTCTCTCAAAAATAAATAAACATTAAAAAAATAAATAAATAAATAAATATGAAAGGGTCAGTATAAGCACATTATTTAGAGACAGTACTAATAAGGCAGAGAATGCCCATTCCCCTTGTCTTCACACATTCTAGAAGTTTTAGCTAGACATATGATTGCCTGGCTAAAAACTACACTTCCCAGACCAACAGGAAGCAGGCTGTGCAAGCCACGTGGCCCTCCCTAAGGGCAGACCTTTCTCACTTCCCACTTCAGATGAGGCCACAGGGAATAATGAACAGGGAAGCTCCCCCCAGTGCCTGCCCCCATCCCTCACCCCTTTGTAAAACATAGACCCAGACCCCACCCCTGGAATTTCTGAATCCGAAGATGAGGTGAGACCCCAGAATTTGCATTCCTAACAAGGTCAAGGCGATGCTGATGCCTGGAGGTCTGGCGCAGTGAGAACCCCTGATCTACCAAGAAGAACAAGGGGTGCAGATGGTTCAAGCCAAAAACTTACTTCCCTTGGCTGGGATGGACCTTTACACCTGCTGCTCTGCCAGATGTCTACTGCTACAGATCAGTGACCACAGCGTGTTTCTCATTTCAAACGGGACAGTTGTGAGCATGGCTCCCTGTGCAGATACCACCACTGGGTTCTGAGTGTGCTGGGGGAAGGGGAGCAGGTAACTTCTCTTTGGTGGAGAGGTTCTGGACCACTGGGGGCTGATCCCGAGGACTACACATCACCCACAGATCCTGGGCCTTGAGCTAAAGGAAGAAACTGATTAGGGCCTCGGGCCTTGTCTCTCTTGGGGAAGGGGTGAGCACGTTTTAGTTGTGGGAAGGCAGGTATAAATGGATATTTGGGTAGCCCAAAGGGGAAAATTCTAGGGAGACTGCTGACCCTCCAATATTTATTCCCTCCTCCTCTAGAGTAATAGAAGCTTTAGTTAGGCACACAACCTCCCAGCTACAGATTACATTCCCCAAGTCTCCCCTGCAACTAGGTGCTATCATGTGACTAGGTCCTGGCCGACAGCTTGGGTGGCAAGTTAGGCGTGCACCTTATTTGAGTACTGGAGTCTGCCTTTAGTAACAGCAGTGAACCAGAAATGTTAATACAGACAACCACCAAGACACGGCTCAGAGAATAAAAAGGGGTTGACGCTGGAAAACAAATTTGCCAGAGGAATGGGCAGTTGGGTGGTAAGCCTTCTGTACTAATGTATTCTAATTCTTTTTTTAAGGCATTTTTTAAAATGTTCATTTATTTTTGAGAGGGAGGGGAGGGGTAGAGAGACAAGGGGACAGAGGATCCAAAGCAGGCTGCATGCTGACATCAGACAGCCCAATGTGGGGCTTGAACTCACGAACCATGAGATCAGGACCTGAACAGAAGCTGGATGCTTCAGTTGGAGGAACCCAGGTGCCCCTATTCTAATTCTTATCACATTTAATGTTAGGAGTTTGGCAAATAGAATAACAACAGTCTTGGCAATGAAGGTGGAGAAAATATCAAGGGACAGAGACCCACAGACCCAGGTCTCTACACAGTCAGAACAGCGACCACCCACAGTACTTGATTTCAAGAGACTAGATGCAATGTGGCCCCCAGGGGACCCCACACACTGCCCTTCAGTTCAGATACAATCTTCAGAAGGCCTCTGTTAAATACAAATATAGCACCTGGAGATATAAATACAATATAGTCTCTAAGGAAGCCAATTTATACCTAGGACCTCTGGTGTGTGCGGTTTCCAAGCATGCTTCTATCAAATCTATTCTAGAGGCCCTTTAAGAAGTGGTAGGCAGACATCAGGTTCTCAAACTGCCGGAAGCAGCTGATCAAGTTCATAAGCAATCTTCCTCAAGCAAATGCAAAATAAGGTTTAACTAAGTTATGATTAGGGAAGGGAAAATGGCTTTGACTAGTCAGAATACAGAAACTTAAAACGCTTCACACATATAGAATATGCCCTCTATATTTACCTCCAAAAAGGGGCAGAGATTTATGGCACTTTTTTTAACTAATGACAAAAATAGAAAGGGGAAGTGTCCTGCCTGAGGACGTAAAACAATAGTAAAAACACAACCAGACTGTCAGAAGAACATCGAGGGGATTTGTGGATGTGGAAACAAGTGTTAGTCTCTCTTCCTCAGGGGCTAAGGGGGAGAGAGGAGAGGTTTGAGGGGCAAAGGTAGACTCCCACAGTCCTGACAGGTTGAGGGCAGCTGGACCAGGAAAGCGGGGATCTGAGTACAATTCTAAACAGAAGAGAAGCTGACAGAAAAAATATCACTGTTGCCTGGAAGCCCAAATGCTGTGTTCAGTGAAGTTTCTGTGAAAAATGCTAAGCATGAGGGTGTTGGATCCAGACACGCCTGGGTGTGACCTCCATCTGTACCCACGACCAGAATTATGCCCCTGGGGGAGTCACTGAGCCATTCTTGGCCTCAGTCTCCTTAGGTGGAGAAGGGGCTCCTTAGAGCACCCACCTCAAGGGGCTTTTGGGAGGAGGCAAGCAGGCAGCTCAGGGCTCAGTCAGTGGTTAGCTTAAAGTGTCGTGCCACAATGAGTGGCTTCTTTAAATCTGGCACTATATTGTGTGTTGACCTCAAATCGTTAAGAACATGTTCAAGATTAGTCAACAGTCAGGTTTTGACGTCAATGGAGAGTTGATGTGTCCAACCAGAGGCCTGTCTCAATGCCTGGTACTTGTCTGCTTTCGGGGCTCAGGACATCCCGGTAGTGTTTCAGCCGCTCAGCAGAGACAAAACCAGGGTGTCGTGCGGGCCCCAACCCACTGGCCCCCTCCCCGAAGTGGGCTAGGCTGGAGAAGCCCAGGCAGCTAGATTCTGACTGCATTTGACCCAGTGGCATTTCCCCTCACCTCCAGCGGCCCCTTCCCTCCTTGCCTCTTTTCCAACCCATTAAGAGTTTACCATTAAATCTCTCAAAAGGTGAAAAATATTTGAGGACATAGTCAGTGCTAATCGTATCTCCATATCCACCACATGCCAGGCTCTGGGGACACAGAGAAGCCAGAGCCAGGGTCTGCGCATGGCTAAACAGGGCAGGCGTCGGTCACACCAACCAACAAGGTCTGAGGGACAATGAGGGCCACGGCACCACGAGTGTCCAGAGGGGGCTCAGACGGCATCCAGCCCACCCCCACTGGACAAAGGTGGGACTAAGCCCAGGGAAAGGGAGGACCTGCCCATGTAACAATAGGGCTTAGCCACACTGCCTGACCACCTTCCTGTAAAACCGCAGCCACCCCCGGCTGACCCGGATGAGGACCTGGCCTTGGGGATGTGAGGGTAAGGATGCTGTCTGACTGGACTTAAGGGAACCCTCTCAGGACAGAAGGGCTGGCAGGGTAGGGAGGGGTTTCAGGAAGTTCCCAAAGGCTTGGGGAGCCTGGGGACTGAGCAGACCACCCCTCCCCAGTCTGAGGAAGATGGTGAGCTGGGGGAGGCTGGCCAGACAGGGGCAGAGGCTGCAGAAGTTTGGGGGTGGCCATGTTTTGAGATGTGCCCATTCTTGATTCAGAGATTACGCTGCTAGGGCCTGGAGGCAGGGAACAGGCCGAGTCCCACACTGGTGTGTCACTGCTTGCTGTGTAAGCAGGATCTTCCCCACAACCTGCCTCAGGCAGAGAATCCTGCCAGCAGAGGAACGGTCCTTCATCTAATAAGATCTGGTGGGTGTGCGGAAGCCCTGTGTCCCTGGACACCCGAAATCCTGAAGAATCGCTACGTGCCTAAGGGCGAGAGATGGTCTCACTGTCCCACTAGCGTTCCCTGCCCAAGAGGTGATCTACCTCTGTGGTGTACCCGAAATCCTGCCTTGGGCTTCATCTCTAGATCCCCTCACCCGCAGGGCCACCCCAATGTCCCTTATTCTCCTGCCACCTCTGAGGGTGGAGGTTTCTAAGCCCCCATCAATCAGCTCTTTGCTCTAGATCCTACCATCCCTCCTCCTGGAAGCCCTCCATGATTCCAGAATTCCTGGGGTGCAGTCGGGAAAGTGTTGAACCTGTGTCTATTGATTCAGCCAACTTCTTCCCAGACCAAAAGCCCCAGACAGGACAACACCAGAGCCCACATAGGGTCTTCTGCAGGTCTCTGTGGCTCAGAATGCACTGCTCTTGACTCCCACACCAGCTTCACGCTGGTTCCTTCAAAATCCAGTGCTCTCCCTGGGCTCTCTTACCTCAGCTCTTCACATGGCTGTCTTCTTTCCATCCCTCCAATTTCACCTTCTCCGACTTCTTAGCCTTCCATGACTAACATGTTCTAGGAGACTCTCCTGCCTGCTCACTCCAACCTATTGTTTTTATTTATTTTCCTGTCCATTGATTATATCTTCATATGACTATGCCCTCCATGAGGGCAAAGGACCTGTCGCTTTGCCCATCACTGTCGTCTAGAAACTAGGACAGCACCAGGCACTAGGCAGGGGCTCAGAAAGTACCTATTAAAAGACCGGCTTGCTGCCCCACACTGAAGGGGTCTCTTTGGAGATACGAGAAGGGATGGGTTCTAGATGGGAGTAGCCATGACCCACCTGCCTTCTGCTAAGCATTGGCTGAACACAAGGCACTTGGCATAATTCTACTTCAATTTTGCAGCATCTCTTCATGGCAGAGAACGATTATTACCTGCTAAATACGTTCCCACCACTGTTGTAATAGCAGGTAAGAGGGTAATTTGGTAATACTGATCCAGATATCTTTTTAATTTTTAAATTTTTATTTATTTTTTTAATGTTTTATTTTATTTTTGAGAGAGAGACAGACAGACAGAGTGTGAGCAGGGGAAGGGCAGAGAGAGGGGGAGACAGAATCCAAAGTAGGCTCCAGGCTCTGAGCTGTCAGCACAGAGCCCGACATGGGGCTCGAATCCACAGACTGCGAGATCATGACCTGAGCCAAAATCAGATGCCTAACCAACTGAGCCACCCAGGCTCTCCAGTTTTTATTTTAGAGAAAGAGGGAGCACACACAAGCGGGGAAGGGGCAGAGGGAGGGAGGGAGGGAGAGAAACTTAAGCAGATTCCACGCTCAGTGCAGAGCCTGATGCAGGCTCAATCTTACCACCTTGAAATCATAACCTGAGCCAAAATCAAGAGTCGGATGCTTAACCAACTAAGCCGCCCAGGTGCTCCAGTAATATTGGTACAAACATTAACCAAAACTTAAGGGGCACCTGGGTGGCTCAGTCAGTTGAGCATCTGACTTTGGCTTAGGTCATGATCTCATGGTTTGAGAGTGAGTTCGAGCCCCATGTCGGGTTTACTGCTGTGCTGACAGCACGGAGCCGGCTCTGGATCCTCTATCCCCATGTCTCTCTCTGCCCCTCCCCCGCTTGTTCTATCTCTCTCTCTCTCAAAAAAAACATTTAAAAAATACACATAAAAATAATAAAATAAAATCATTTTAAAAACTCAAAATACAGGAGCACCTGGATGGCTCAGTCAGTG
Source organism: Panthera onca (assembly GCF_046562875.1). Lineage (NCBI taxonomy): Eukaryota > Metazoa > Chordata > Mammalia > Carnivora > Felidae > Panthera > Panthera onca. Next base: position 51,631,742 of record NC_138340.1, on the reverse strand, counting down.
GAGTGTACAACTGACTCTTGATCTTGAAGTTGTGGGTTTGGGCCCCACGTTGGCTGTAGAGATTCCTTTAAAAATAAAATCTTTAAAAAAAAAAGTAGTTGTAGATGTCACATATATGTTAACCAATGCACAGAAAACTTCCAGTAAGATAGGCATGACATTGTTAATAGTGGTTACCTTCTTGGGGAGTAAAACTGAGAATATAGGATGACGACATAAATCATTTTTTACTGTAGACTCTTTTGGATTTTTATGTATAGCTATCTTTTTAATCCTTATTTTTAAATTTACTTTTGGAATAGAGAAGCAGACTTTTAAAGGTACAGACGAACTTATAGAAAAGTCTCTCTCCAATATCTGGTTCCCTGGGCACCCAACTGCTCTCCCAGAGGTAATTTCTTAGTTGGGTGGTAAATTCTGTCAGTTACGGGGGCGCCTGGGTGGCGCAGTCGGTTAAGCCTCCGACTTCAGCCAGGTCACGATCTCGCGGTCCGTGAGTTCGAGCCCCGCGTCAGGCTCTGGGCCGATGGCTCGGAGCCTGGAGCCTGTTTCCGATTCTGTGTCTCCCTCTCTCTCTGCCCCTCCCCCGTTCATGCTCTGTCTCTCTCTGTCCCAAAAATAAATAAAAAAAAAAAAAAAAAAAAAAAAAAAAATTCTGTCAGTTACGTTTTTTTTCTAAGGTGAAGAAAAGTTCCAAGGCCAGAGGGTACGGCTCCTGCGGAAACCTGCTCGCGGGCGGCTGAGTGGGCCACCTTGGATACTCACAGTTCAGAATGATCTGGGCAGCGCGGTAGAGCTGCAGGCGGCACAGAAGGTCCACCAGCTGCTGGACGGTGGCCTGCCGCATGCCCCACCACCACAGAAGCTCCCGAGTGATGCTCACGCCCTGCACCCGCTCCATCGACTTGATCTTTCGCAGCTGGGTCAGGTCTGTGATCACATAGGAGGCTGGAAGGCAAGCGAGAGGCCATCTCAGCGTCAGAAAGGCAGTACTTCCACCAGAGGGTCACCAGGCTAGCGGTCTTTGTCCGCAGTAGCTTCTCACTCGCTCCCCTTCACACCTGAAATCTACCTGTAGCTGGGATCCACAGGCAGACCGAGTTATAGCACTGAGTCCACCTGACACCCATGGGACTGGCACTTTGACACCTCAGTGTAAATATCAACTTCACAGCCACACAAAACTTAGGAGAGAACCCACTGGAGGAGAGGGTCAGGGGCAGCCTTGAGCTTTAGCTGTTTGTCTGTTACGGGCAAGTCACCTCACTGGTAGGAGCCTCAGTTTCCTCAACTGTAAGAGGGGGCAGGTAATAGAACTTCTCTTGCCTCCCCTCCTAGAACAGAAGCTCCATGTAGACAGGGAGTTTTATCTGTTCCGTCCACTGTTAGATCCCCAGAGCAGAGAACAGCACCTGGTACAGAGTGGGGGCAAGACCAGGACCAAGGTGAGACAAAGGAGGCACTCAGGGGCAAAACTTAAGGCACTCAGGAGCAAAATCTCACTCTCAGGGCTGATCTCAGAAGCTGGAGAAGTAGCTGGAAAATAGGTGCCTCCTTAAATTTTGCCCTGGGCATCTCATTCTCCTCACCCCTAAGTCCTAGCTTTGGCAGCAAGGGAGGGGGAAGAATGAATGAATGAATGAATGAATGAATGAATGAATGAATGAAAGAACTAAGGAACAAATGGACCCATGGCCCAGCATCCTCATAGAACTGTTACAGGCATCAAGAAGGACCATGCATCTAGGGGCGTCTGGGTGGCTCAGTCGGTTAAGTGTCCAATTTCAGCTCAGGTCACAATCTCATGGTTTATGGGTTCGAGCCCCATATCAGGCTCTGTGCTGACAGCTCAGAGCCTGGAGCCTACTTCAGATTCTGTGTCTCCCTCTCTCTCTGCCCCTCCCCCACTGGAACTCTGTCTCTCTCAAAAATAAAATAAACATTAAAAAAAAATTTTTAATAAAATAAAAAAAAAAGAGAGCTCATGCATCTAAAAGCACATTGCCAACTCAGAAACACTACAAAATTTGCAGGTGGCTGCTGCTGGCAATACTAAATATAAAGCATTCCTGCTTTCCATTTTTCATGATAAAATTAATGGTTGTTCACTAAAGAAAACTTGGGGGAAAAAGGGGAGAAAAACACCAATATAACATGTTACACAGCATCCCACTAGGGTACTTTCTCTTTCCAAAACTCTCCTCTCCCCTCCCCTCCACACAGGAGCGGTTCTAGATGCACTGTTGCTGGACTGTAAGATTTTGCATCCTGCTCTCATTTACTAACATTATACCATCAGCATTTTCCGAGTTGTTACAAACTCTTCCTCATGGCATTTTGAATGGTCACATGTATTCCACTGAGTTTACTAAAGTGAAGGAGGCTTTTTTTGTCCTAATTAGGAATAAAATAATCACACTTCAGTTCCAGATTTTCAGAAATCATGGAACAGAAATGCATATAAACATCAAGTTGTTCGTTCATTTGTTCATTCATTCGGCAAAACATCACTGAGCACTTCTGTGCTCCAAGCCTGTGACAAGCTGTAGAGATACCGTGGTGAATAAACCAGAAGCCCATGGAGATTTCTGTTTGAAAAATACAAACAAGGGGCGCCTGGGTGGCACAGTCGGTTAAGCGTCCGACTTCAGCCAGGTCACGATCTCGCGGTCCGTGAGTTCGAGCCCTGAGTCAGGCTCTGGGCTGATGGCTCAGAGCCTGGAGCCTGTTTCCGATTCTGTGTCTCCCTCTCTCTCTGCCCCTCCCCCGTTCATGCTCTGTCTCTCTCTGTCCCAAAAATAAATAAAAAACGTTGAAAAAAAAATTTAAAAAAAAAAAAATACAAACATAAGTGAACTGAGTGGGGAAGGGGAGGCAAGAGATAAAGCTCAGGACTACATTAAAGGCCTCCAAGGCCAGGCTATATAGAGTTTGGACTTGATCCTAAGAGCCACAGACGCTACCTACCGAAGACCTCAGAGCCAGGGAGTGTGACATGATCATATTGCACAATCCCCTCCCTCTGGAGGAATGGGAAAGATTGAGACAGCCTCAATCTTTCTGCAGAGAGAAAGCCTGTTAGGGGATGGAAAGTTCTCAGTTGCAACTTTAGTCACTGGAAACCCCAGGCCAGATTCCTGGTCAGTGGGAAATGATGTCAGCAGGGTCAGGGGCTGCTTCTAGAAGCTGAGAGAAAAGAGGGGAGGGAAGAGGAAGGAACACTTCCCCCACACCTCTCCCTGCCCCCTTCCCTATGCACCCGGCTATTCACCTGTTCACCGGCACAGCATGCCTCCCACTCTTCAGAGGTAGTGGGAAAAACAGAAACCCTGGTGTGGTGTTCCATCACACCTTTGTGGGGTGCGCTTTCCTTACAGGCAACACAAGAGAAATAGGAACCCAGCCCTGAGGCGCCTTGCACTTCGAACATTTCCATGAAAGCAATTTGCATGAAAGTGACAATTCTTAACCCATTAACCTATCAACATCTAACCAGGCCCTTAAAACAGGTCAAGGCAAGATAGAGATCTTGGGGGAATGAGTCAGCACTGAGGGCCCTGCTAAATTCCCAACTCTTTTCTCAGCACACACAAGAAATTCTTGGTCATTATTGGCTAACAGGATGAAATCAAAGTCTCTGTGATCATCCCACACTGGTCATACTTTTACTTCTAATCTTCCAAACTTTTCTACAGATATAAAAATACATATTTATATAATCAGGACAGGACAGGGGTGGTTCAGGGCCTAAATTTTGGATTCTGAGGCCAGGGTTCAAAATCCTATTCTGCTACTTAGGAAGGACCTTTACCTCTTCCTGTGCCTCAGTTTCCTCATCTGCAAATGAGGATAACAATAGCACCTGCCTCAGAAGCTGTTGCAAGGATCAGATTAGTCATATATACAGAGGTACTTGGAATAATGCTTCGTACATAGAAAATATGATATAACTGTTAACTGTAATTATTAAGCCACCTATGTTCTATGAAAACCTGGTTTTGTTCCCTGTGGTTAAGACCACGTGGGACCATCCCACCGGATCTGAGTCCCTGAATCCTGCAGGAGTTCATTCACCTGAGAGTAGTAAGCCATGCCTCATGCTCAAAGCCCTCTCAAACAGATACGACATAGCCTCCTGAAATGATTCCTGGCCAGTGGGAAGTGATGTAGGGTCAAATGACCCTTGTCAGGATTAATGGGACTCCTCCATGGCTAAGAGAAGGAGAAAACACGAAAGACCCTAACATGTCCTCTAAGCATCTCAGCAACTCACTCCCATTTTGTAGATGAGGAAACAGAAGGCTCAGAGTCACTTGCCCAAAATCACACAGCTAGACCAGGACAAAGCAGGGTGATGCACAAAGGCTAGCACATGCATGACTGAGCAAGATGCGGAGCAGTCCAACAAAGCAACTCCTGCCCTCGGGCCCTTTGGAAAACACCTGGGTGGATGACGCTGTAAGAAGCCTGTCTTCCCCTAAGACAAAAAATGGATGCCACTGTAATCATAGGGAAATGAACAGGAAGCAGCCACAATGTCTCCCAACAGTTGCCAAATCCAAAGAGCACGCATATGTGGCCATGCGATTTTCTAAATCACCTGACAAAGGATCTTCCCACCCCACGTACCCCCCAGTACCACAATCTGCCCTAAGGGACTATCTTTTTCTTTTATTTTCTTTTTTTTAAGTTTATTATTTACTTATTCTGAGAGACAGAAAGAAAGAGAAAGAGAGACAGAGAGAGAGAGAGAATCCCAAGCAGGCCCTGCACAGTCAGTGCAGAGCCCATTGCGGGACTTGAACTCACAAACCAGGAGATCATGACCTGAGCCAAAACCAAGAGTCAAATGCTTAACTGACTGAGCTACCCATGTACCCCTCTTTTCTTTTCTAAATGACTCACAGAAGCAAAGACTCTTTAGCAATGGAAGGACAAAGGCGATCACTAGTTCTGATGAAGAGGAAGCCAGACAATACTGTGACCTGGCAAGGAGCAGCTAAACAGGCAACATGGCTAGCTCCCAGCCCAGCGAGCCCCACGCCAACACGGAGAGCTGGTTGACCATGGGCCAAAGCCAATTCAGTGGGATAAAAAGTGCACACCCCCCACGTCCTCGCCATTCCTACATCCTTCAGCTCATCATTTGTTCAAGTGGCTGTTGAATGTCTGCCCACTGGCCAGGTGCTGTCCTAGACTCTGGGAATACAGGAGTGAACCAGATGGGTGAGGTCTCTGCACTCATGGTGCTTACATTCTCCAGGGAGAGAGACACATAAATAAATAAGGAATGAGGTAATATCAAAGTATGTTAAGTGGAACAGAGGAAATAAAATACAGTGGTGGTACAGAGTAACGGGGGGGCAGGGTAGGCCTCTGGAATAAGGTGAAGTATGAACTGAGACCAGAAGGGCTATGGCCCTCCAAAGATGTCAGTATCCTAAACCCCAAAACCACCTTGCATGACAAAAGTGACTTTGCAGATGGGCTCACATTAGGGGTTCTGAGATGGGATTATCTGAATGATCAGAGTGGACCTAATGTAATTACAAGGGTCCTTACAAGGGGGAATCAGCAGTGTCTGATTCAGAGAAGATATAGTAACAGAAGCAAACGTCAGAGAGAGATTTGAAGATGCTTTGCTGTTGGCTTTGAAGGTGGAGGGAGAGGCCACGAGCCAACGTAAGCAGGCAGCCTCCTAGAAGCTGATACATTTGGGCAAGAAAATGAGTTCTCCTCTAGAGCATCCAGGAGGAATGCAACCCTGCCAACACCTTGATTTTAGGACTTGTGACCTCCAGAATTGTAACATGATAAATGTGTGTTGTTTTTAAGCCATTAAATTTGTGGTAATTCGTTACAGCGGCAAGAGGGAACTAAGGAGCCATGGTGAACACTGGGGGAGGAATGTCCCAGGCAGAGGCAACAGCAAATACAGAGGCCCTGAGCCTGGACCAGGGAGGCCGATGTGGCTGAAAGCAGGGCAAGCAAGAGCAAGTGTGGAAGGAGAAGAGGTCAGAAGTCAGTGGGGGTCAGATTGTGACAGATCGGGAAAGCCTGGTAGAGCTCGGATTATATCCTAAATCACAATTGGAAGTCTTTGAAGACTTTGAGCAATTCTGGTGTCTCCAGGGTCTAAAAAATCAGAGGTATTCCCCAAAGAGGATGTACAGAGGGCCAACAAGTACATAAAAAGATACTCAGCATCACTAGTCATTAGGGAAATGCAAATCAAAATTACAATGACATACCATTCACACCTGCTCAGATGGGTAGCAGTGAAAAGACAGATAATAACAAGTGTTGGGGAGGATATGGAGAAATTGGACCTTCGTACACGGGTGGAGGGACTGTAAAATAGTGCAGACAATGTCGAAAACAGTCTGGCACTTCCTCAAAACGTTAAATATAAAGTTACCATATGACTCAGTAATTCCACTCCTAGGTATCTACCAAGGGAAATGAAAACATATATCTACATAAAAACTTGTACACAAGTATGCACAAGAGCATTATTCAAAAACAGCCAAAAAGTGGAAAGGACCCAAATGTTAACCCCATTAACTGGTGAATGGATTATAAATTGTGCAACATTATTCAGCAATAAAAAGAAATGAAGCACTGATACATGGTACAACAGAGATGAGTCTTGAACACTAATGCTATATGAAAGAAGCCAATCACCAAAGACTACACGTTATATGATTCCATTTCTATGAAATGTCCAGAATAGGTAATGCCCAAAGCTGAGGAAAATGAGTGGTATGTGGTGGGAATGTTGGGATTGACAATTAAGGGGTATAGGGTTTCTTTTGGGGGCAATGAAAATGTTCTAAGATTAACTGTCGAGATGGATATGCAACTCTCTATATATATTAAACACCATTGAATTATACACTTTAGATGGGTGAATTGTATGGCATATAGATTATATCTCATAAAGTGCTTTTAAAGAGCCACAGGTGTTGGGGGCACCTGGGTGGCTCAGTTGGTTAGGTGTCTGACTCTTGATCTTGACTCAGGTCATGATCTCACGGTTTGTGAGTTCCAGCCCCACATCAGGCACTGCACTGCCAGTGAGGGGCCTACTTGGGACTCTCTCCCTCTCTGTCTGCCCCTCCCCTGCTCACTCTGTCTCTCTCAGAATAAATAAACTTTAATAAAAAAAAAAAAAAAAAAAGCCACAGGTGTACCTTTTAAATATCTTAGGAACAGAAGTTCCTCTGGTGTTTACAGTCAAGGCCGACATGAAAAAAAAAAAAAAAACCTAGAGGGAGTCTCTTATACAAAATTTGTCCACTGCCCAGGAAACATTCAAAGTAGATAAGTCACAGGTCATTGGAACAAAGGAACAGTGTAGAAGATCAGGTGGTGTCCTGACTTTCTCAGAGGTGTCCTGACATGTTAGCAGTGACCGCCTCTGGGGAGAGGACTGAGACTGAAGACCCTGAAGAAGAAAGACTTTTACCTTTCTCCCCACCCCTGCTGTATTATTTACTTTTATAAATGCATGTGTTGCTTTTTCCATTAAAAATAGTTAACAAAAATACAAGCTAAAAATAAAACCTAAATCCATGTTGCTAAGGAACATTGCTTGGCAAGGAGAAATACCTGAATATTTTAAGTTTAAAAAGCATGCTATTAGAATGTACAAAATGATACAATTTTTGAAAAATGCATGCACATAAGTAAATTTATTATTATATACTAGAAGGTATAAATCACATAGCACTCTGCTAGCACATAGGAAGTAGGCAGCAAAAGTTGTTGCTGTTTATTATCATTATTATATTAGCATCCAAATAAGAATGGTTATCCCTGAGTAGTGGAATTTGAGCTAATCTTTGTTTGCCACGCTATTTTTCAATAAGCGTGTATTATTTTTGTTACTGGTTGAAAACGGGGTTTCTGAATCTGAGCACTATTGACACTTTGGACCTGATAATCCTACGTGGAGGGGGCTGTCCTGTGCATTGTAGGGCAGTTAGCAACACCCCTGGCTTTTACTCACTGCATGCCGCCAGCTGTGACAACCAAAAATGTCCAGACATGTGTTTCCGAGGGGGCAAAATCGCCTCTGGTTGAGAATCACTAGGTTAAAAGGTATATTATTTGCTCAAACTGATGGATAACAAAAACACGTTCATTTTATTACTATTCTTTCAACTGTGCATATATCATACACTCTTGTATAAATGGTACATATAATAATCTAAGTTCGAAAGAAAATACAGAGATTATTTTAGGGGAACCTAGGTGGCTCAGTCAGTTAAGCGTGAGTTCGAGCCCCGCATCCAGCACTGTGCTGACAGCTCAGAGCCTGGAGCCTGCTTCAGATTCTGTCTCCCTCTCTCTGCCCCTCCCCCACTAGGGCTCGCTCTCACTCACTCTCTCTCAAAAATGAACAAAGGTTAAAAAAAATTTTTTTAAAGAAAATATAGAGATTATTTTAAAAATAAAGTGGTACCAGTTACAATGACATCAAACACAAACATAATAATTATTAATACTTCCTTATTACTTACAAGAATCTGACACTTAAGTGTCAGGTGCCTTTGCGTAATTTTCATTACTCACAAGAACCTCCAGTTTACAGATTAAGAAGCTGAGGCTCAGAGAAGTGAAGCAACTTGTCCAAAGTCACCAGCTGGGAGGAGGTGGAGCCTGGAATGCAGACCTCTGCTTGGGAATCCGAGGACCAGAGGCGCGCAGCGTCCCCCCCTCCCCCCCGCCCCGCCCCAGGTGCCAGGCCCTCTCTGCCTATTACCAAGCTCAAACAAACAAACAAACACACCAAGGAATTTAGCAACCTTTTAGCAACGCCATGCCCGTAGGGAATTTACTCCATCACTCTCTCAATCTGTCTCCACGTCTGTAAAAAGGTGTAAGAGAAACATGCACTTTATAGGCCCTTGTGGGAATTCAATGAGATAATCCGTGTCAGTGCCTGCATCCGGGCGGGACGCACAGTAAGCGCACAGTAATTGCTGACAGAGCTATTAGGATAAGCTTTACCATAAACAGCAAAGTCGAGCCGGTCATTATTCAGCGACAGATGAACAACAGAAATTTTCAAAGATCGTCTAACACCTTCCAGACAATCCCGGTGGTAGTGGTGAGGGGTGGGGGGTGTCCAGATAAGGGGTGGTGGCCAGCCGAGGATACACGACGAGGCTCCGGCCCGGAATGGCCGCACAAAGAGCCCCTCGGTTCGGGACCCACTTAAACAGGGGTGGGCAGGGGGCTTGGTGGCGGGGTCGCCAGGGGGAGCCCACTCACCGAACTGCATCCAGTCCCACTCGCTGAGCGTGTCCATGTTGCGGCACAGGTCGTCCAGTACCCAGGCGGGCAGCTGGTAGATGTAGCAGGACATGGCTGGGCTCCGGAGGCCGGCGGCAGGCTCGCCGGCAACTGGGGCAGCCCCGCGGGGACCCGGGGCTTCTCTACTCCGGGGGCGGGCGGGTCCAGCCAGACAGCCACCTCCTCCGGGGAAGTGGGCGGGCCGGGCGCTTGGCACCACCGCCCCCAGCGGCCACTCGCGGCGCGACACCGCCCCGCCGGCTGGACCGACTGGCGACGTGGGGCGGGAACGCGTTTAAGGACACACGAGGACTTCTGACTCCAGTACCAGTGTTTCCGGGCGCTCCGCCACATAGAATTCATTCAACAAATATTCTGTTAATTACCTACTATATGCCAGGCACTGTTCAAGGTATTGGAGATACAGGATTGGAGAAAATCTACAAACTTCCTTACTTTCACGGGACTTAAAACCTAGATGGTGGGAGAAGAAAACTAATGATAAGTAATAAAAGTATGTAATAAATAAGTCATGAGGTGTGTTAAAAGGTAGTAAATGCTATTACAAAAAAGAAAAAGGAAAGTTGGTTAAGGGGAATTAGGAATTGAGAGCGAGTTAAATAGGGTAGACAAGATAGACTTTATCATAATAAGGGTTAGTGTTCATTGAACAGCTACTATGTGCTAGACACTGTTCTAGGTGCTGGCAATGCCTCTGAGGAAAAAAGGACATGGGGTGTGAGTGGCTCAGTCGGTTAAGTGACCGACTGCAGCTCAGGTCATGATCTCATGGTTTGTGAGTTCGAGCCCCATGTTGGGATCTGCGCTGACAGCTCAGACTGGAGCCCGTTTCGGATTCGGTGTCTCCCTCTCTCTCTGCGCACCAACCCCCCCCCCCCCCCCGCCCCGCTCATGCTCTGTCTCTCTTTCCTTCAAAAGTAAATAAACATTTTTTAAAATTTTTTTTAAAGAAAGAAAAAAAGGACAAAATTCATACCCTGGAGGAATATAGACAATAAGCAGTAAAATATTAAGTAAGTAAATAACTTAGCACTATAGGACATGATAGGTAACATTAGAGAATAAAAGCAAAGTATGATGAAAGAGAGTGGGGGTGGCATGCTGAATTATTATCTTAGAAGGTAATAAATCTTAATGGGGGAAAGCAGAATAAGAGAGATTTCAGGGCAAATTGAATTATTAAGTAGAGTAGGAGGAGAACTTACACTAATAGTGGCTAGTATTATTGATCATTTACGATGTGCAGACTTCACCTGGGTCATTTTACCCACTCCTCTCAATGAACCTATTAGGTAGGTGTGGTTATTACCCCCATTGTACAGATGAGAAACCGAAGCACAGAGAGGTTAGGTAAGTTGCCGAATATCATACAGGTACAAGTGACAGAGCTGGGATTTGAACCCAAACAGTCTGATCACTGGCTACAAACTGCCTCTTTATTATAATAACTACCACTTATCTGCACCTATCATGTGCTCAGCATAAATCATTTTCTGTAACTTTCATAGGCCTATGCTATAGATAGTATTATCCCCCTTTTTTGTTGAGAGAGAGTGTGTGCACACGCACATGCTCAAGTGGAGGAGGAGTAGAAGGAGAAGTAGAGAGAATCTCAAGCAGGCTGCATGCCCACCACAGAGCCCCATGAGGGGCTTGATCTCACATCTGTGAGATCATGACCTGAGCTGAAATCACGAGTTGGATGCTTCACCAACTGAGCCACTCAGGCATCCCAGTATTATCCCCTTTTTTACACAGAAATAGAGAAGTTCCAAGAGATTGGGCAACATCAGTGAGAGCAAATAAACTAGAGTTCCACTTTGTGGCCATAAACATCCGGCTGCAGAAGGAACCTGAAAGGAAAGCAAAAAGTCCTGGGGCAAGCCTTGGTTCTGCCACCAACAGGTTTTGTGTCCCTGGACAACCCATTTCACTTCTCAAACCTTGCATTCCACATCTATAAAATGGTACTAATGAGTTCTATTGCCTAGGGTTGTGAGCTAGAGAAATAGATTAAATCAATTTATACAACCCATATAGAATGCCTACTATAGTCTTTCTTGTACAGAGAATAGACTCGAAAAATGGTAGCTGCCATTGATAATATTGAAAAAAAGCTCCAGGAAGAGTGCTCCCACAATCCATCAGAGGACAAAGGATCAAAGGACATCAAACTCATTTTTAAAAGAAAGGAAAAGAAAAAAGCATCCACCACCTTAGAATTCTACCTGGATACAAGCGGTAGTTCTGTCACTGTCTGGTACTTTATCCTGAGCAAGGCTGCAGTTTTCTCTTTTGTAAACTGGATATCCTCCCATAATTACTTCGAAGGATTGGTGTGAAGCTTAAATGGACCTCCAAACGCTTGGGATAAACAGTAAAGTGCTTAGCCCAGTAAAGGGTTGATTTTATGCGAGTCTACCCCTTTGATGTTGGAATTAGGGCATATTTTAGTGTTCTGTGACTGCTTTTCATGGGAAGTCCTGTGTTTCAGCAGTGGTTGACGGTGGAATAGAATGGGAAAGCACCTACAGCCCAGAGCATAGATCCTTCTGTTTCTCTCATGTTTTCTACTTGCAGAGCCCTCCTCCTCCTGCCTCTCCCTCTCTTTTGCAAGCACAGAGCATGGGTCGTAGCTTTCCTCCCTTAGTGCCATGAGGCCTCTTCCCCCTGCTGGGGCTTTGAAACCACAGGAGATTTGCATTCAGCCTAGTCCAGGATAGACAAGCCCCAGCAACTCCTCTCTCTGCTATTTCCTTGGGTTTTTGGCAAGTTTCCTTCTCATCCCATCCTCAGGGCTCGGAATCTGAGTCCTAGGATTTTCTTCTCCAGAGAGATCTGATCAGAGAGATCAGGGCCTGAGCAGATCATCTTAGGGGCACATCTTGGTCCCCATTCTTTAGAATAAATTCTTCAAAGTAAGATCTTTGTTATTACTAAGTAGTAGAGCTACCGCTCCCCTGCCAAATACCAAGCATTTACCATACATTATCTGGCATCCTCACAACAACCCTATAAGGTAGGTTTAATTGTTCCCATTCTACAGAAGAGAAAACTGAGGCATAAGTCAGTGTAACTTGGCCAAATCAAATTGGCCACGTGACAGGATTCAACCCAATTCTGACTCCAAAGGAAGTGCTCTTTCTACTCTATAATATTGCCTCACCACAAAGAGAAATCTCCTTTGATCCTGCACAGTTCATTTCTTCCCCTAATTAGCTTTCTCTGGCCAATACCCTCCCTCCCACAATCAGTTGAAACAGTTATTGAGGCTGAATGTAATTAGTTATATAGGTATGTCATTTAGACCTATTCACATCTAATTACCTTTGACAAACTGTACATGCCCAGCTTGGCCTCCGAAGATCCAGACTGGGGTGGGACTTGGGCACTGGCATTTTAAAAATCTTCCCAGGTAATTCTAATTATGGGCAGGCAGAGTTGAGAACCGGTGTTTTATCACAAAGTTGGGACGAGAAAAGAAGACTGATGATAGGGGATTAACAATATCAAAGCTTCTCTGTGTACTTTGCACATGTTTTTTCTAATAAAAATATCTTCATTGTTTTTTTCTGATAGTGTAGCAGGATTCTCGCACAAAGAGTCGTGACACCGAGGCTTTTCTTTCCAGGAAGCAACTTTATTCCTGCTGGCACCGCTCAGTTGGGTTCATAGTTGGGTTCATATGCAAAGAACTGAGCCCCAAATGCCACCTGGCGTAGGTTTTTATTTATTTTTTACTTCTTTGTCTCCCATATATGGTAACACACAAGCATGCAGTCTGATTAAATGGTCTCATGTTACAAGGTCGTGAGGGATGTTGTCACATATGCATATAGCCAGGTTGCCTTGAGGGTTTTTGTTTTTTTGTTTTTCTTTTTTTCCTTTAGGGAGGGGACCCTACCACAATAGTACATGATCATTCTCCAGAAGAGTAGGTAACCTTAAACATAAAACTGTCAGTTATTTTACCAGCAAAATTGGGTTCATTCAGAAATAGCAGAGAATTGGAATTCAGGACACACAAGCTACTGCAAAACCCATAGGCAAGTCGCAGAACAAAAGAGAAGTCTCTTTTATAGATGAAAGAGGGGAGTTGGGAGTGCTGTCATAAAGTCCATTAGAGCAAACTGGGAGTTTAAAGTATAGTGACTTTTCACTGGCTGAGTTGTCTCATTGGCTGCGCTGTTGCTGGGAGAAGAGGTAAACCTTTTTTTCTCCTACTGGGATGGTAAAGTAGTGTAGACCCACAAGGTCCATCTCTTCCTATGGATATGCAACTGATCAGGAGTGGTAGGGTGTGAGAGCTCCCCCTACTGGCCTCCTGATTCCATTTTAGCGAGTTTTCCTTTTATTAATTTTCCCAGAGGGCTTTGAGAAAAAACCCAGTCCTACTCTCTCCTCCTCTTGGGTAGGAAAAAAAACAAAAAACAGTTCTACCTTCTCCTCTATGTTTCTCCTTTATTTACACAGAACACTTAGCTTTTGACACTTCTGGTCACCAAATGTGGAGGCAGGGGAGTAATTCCCCACAAGCAATTCTGTGCAACACGGGCTGGGTGTGCTACAACCTAACTTACTTCTAACACTGTCTACCCGAAGATAGTGTCAGATCCCACAGATTAAGGGCTCATTCCCACAAAACTGTTCCCTCCCTACTTCAGATGTGGATGGCAAGTAGCAGTGCCCCAGGTCACCCATCACTTCTGTACTACTTGGCTACAGATAGGAGGTTCCCATGACCCCCTCCTTGGGTTCAATTAATTTACTAGAGTAGCTCACAGAACTCAAAGAAACACTTATAGTATTTACTTTTTTAAAAAAAGGATACAGAGGCACATGGGTGGCTCAGTCTGTTAAGCCTCTGCTCTTGATTTTGGCTCAGGTCGTGATCTCTCAAACCCCACATCGGGCTCTACAACACAGAATCTGCTTGGGATTCTCTCTCTCCCTCTCTCTGCCCCTCACCCGCTCCCCCTTCAGCACACGCTCTCTCTCTCTCTCTCTCAAAATAAATACACTTTATAAATAAATAAATAGATAGACAGATACAGATGAACAATCAGATGAAGAGATACATAGGGTGCAGGAGCTTCTGTGCCCATGGGGTTGGGTTGCGTCACCCTCCCAGTCTAGAGGAGTGTACTGACCCAGAAGCTGTCAAACCCCCTACTGCTAGGATTTTGTGGAGGCTTCCACAGAGGCAGGATCAATTATTAACTCTATTTCCATCCCCTCTGCCCTCTCTGCAGAAGTAGGAGATGGGGCATAGCTGAAAATCCCAAGCTTCTAATCATGACTTGGTATCTTTCTGGTGACCAGCCCCCAGCCAGGAGCCATTCAAAAGCCTACCTAGAGTTGCTTCATTAGAACAAAAGATGCTTCTAGTGCTTTATCATTTAGGAATTTACCAGGGTTTTAGGAACTATGTGCTGGGAACCAGGGGTGGAGATCAATATATTTTCTATTAACACACACACACACACACACACACACACACACACACACACGGAGGGAGGAGGGATAGGAGAAAGAGAATGAACACCTTCCCTCCTTCCCTTTATTTGGGATGTACATTTATTTTCAGTATTGGGGTCTGTTCCAGAGGAGTCTGCTTTCTTATCTACAAGAGACGTAGGACAGTCCTAGAGTCTATCAAGGAAAACTATAAACCAATATTTGGAAAACTGCTGCTCCAGGGGCACACCAGGCCACACTCACAATTCCTCCCTTCTCCCTGTAGTTGTTCCAGGACAGGGTATTCCAGACCTGATAGAATCATCCTCACATTCCCAGCATTCTTGTGTGGGACCTCCTAAAGGTGAAGAATGTCATCTCATGCCACTCCCTCTCAAGCACAATGCTGCTAAGCTATCCCTTGACCAAGGAACTCTCCTTCAATTTATCTGAAGATAAAATGGTTCGCTATGATTTCCTTTGGTCCTTACAGTATTCTGTTAACATTTGTGGGGCCAATGCAGGACTCTAAGACTCAACTTCTCCCAAGTGGTGCAAGGCAATCTTTTGTGTTTTCTGCCTGAAGAACAGGGAGAGCATATTGCTATTTGTATGTATGTTATGCTGACATACTTTCCTGAGGTTTCATGTTCCGATATATTTTTTTAACATTTTTAAGTAGGGGTGCCTGGGTGGCTCAGTGAGTTAAGCGTCCGACTCTTGATTTCAGCTCAGGTCATGATCTCACGGTTCGTGGGAGTCGAGCTCCATGTCAGGCTCTGCACTAACAGCATGGAACCTGCTTTGGATTGTCTCTCTCCTTCTCTCTCTGCTCTTCCCCAACTCATGCTTGCTCACTCTCTCTTTCAAAATAAATAAATATTTTTTGAAATAATATTTTTAAGTAATCTCCACACCCAACGTGGAGCTTGAGCTCAAACCCCCAAGATCAAGCCACATGCTCCACTGACTGAGCCAGCCAGGCGCCCCTCATGTTCCAACTTTGAAACAAGTTTTGTGGGTTTTTCTTTTATATATCCAGGGCTATTGCCCAAATCCTTTTGATTAACATCGTAAGGTTATCCATTTTTTCTATGATCTGCCAATGGGTTACAGGGTATGTGCGGTGAGGGGAAGCCCCAGAGAAGTGTTCTGTGGGGCAGGCAGTTTAAGTGTGCTGACAGAAAAGGGAACTACTGAAGGGGTATCAGGCAGCCCAGTGACTGGCATAGAGTAGGACTGAGCTGGTAAGAACAGGTTACAGGAAATTTGTGTGAAAGTATCTGAAAAGTTCACATTGGTGCTCACGTGTCAAGAGTCCAAAACACTGCTATCTATTTCATATCCTTAGTGTGTTGATTTCTAGGACAGTGCCTGTCCTTTCATAACCTTCTCAGTATAAGTACTGATAAAATGGTAACCACTCACCTTTTTTTTTTTTTTTTTTTTTTTAAATAGACTTTAAAATCACAGTGTAATTGGGACACCTGGGTGGCTCAGTCAGTTAAGCGTCTGACTTCAGCTCAGGTCATGATCTAAAAGCTTGTGAGTTTGAGCCCCACATCAGGCTCTGTGCTGACAGCTCAGAGCCTGGAGCCTGCTTTGGATTCTGTGTCTCCCTCTCTCTGCCCCTTCCCTAGCTCACACACTGTCTCTCTCTCTCTCTCTCAAAAATAAATAAACATTAAAAAAAAATTTTTTTTAATTTAAAAACCACAGCATAATTAAGAGGAAGGTATAGGAATTTCCCATACATCTCCTGCCGCCACACATGCAAAGCTTCCCCCACGATCAACATCCCCACCAATGCGGTATCTTTGTTACAACTGATGAACCCTCATTGACTCATAATTATCACCCCAAGTCCATAGTTTACTTTAGGGTTTATTCTTGGTCTTGTATATTCCATGTTGCAAAAACTCACGTACCTACTATTAGAGTATCATACAGAGGAGTTTCATTGCCCTAAACAAACCCTGTTCTCTGCCTATTTATCCCACCCTCCCTCCATAACCTGGCAACCATTATCTTTTTACTCCATAGTTTGGTCTTTTCCACATCACACAGCTGAAATCATACACTGGGTGACCTTTTTAGATTGGCTTCTTTCACTTAGTAGTGTGCATTAAAGTTTCCTTCATGTCTTTTCACGGTTGACAACTCATTTCTTTTTAGTGCTGATTAATATTCTGTTGTCTGGAACCAGTTTATTTAGCCATGCACCTACTAAAAGACACTTCTAAGTTTTCGTAGTTAGGAATGAAGCTGCTATAAATACCCAAGCATTTAACTCCTTTGGATAAATACCAAGGAGCAGGATTGCTGGAATATATAATAATAAAATGTTTAGTTTTGTAAGAAACCACCAAACTGTCTTCCAAAGTGGCTGTACCATTTTGCATTCCACCAGCAGTCAGAATTCCTCTTGCTCTGCCTCACCAACATTTGTTGGCAATCCTCCAGATTTTGGCCACTCTAATACCAAATGTATTGGTATCTCATTTTAATTGGCATTTCCCTGGTGACATGATGTGAAGCATTTTTCATATGCTTACTTGCCAACTGTGTTTCTTCTTCAGTGACGTGTCTGTTAAGGTTGGTTCTGTTTATGTGGAAGAAAAAAAAACAAACACCTTTGTTCCCAATGTGAGTACTTTTCTTCTTAATGCTTTTCTGTAAGGCTTAATTTTTTTCACAGTGATACTTCATTTTTACATGAAAAATAAAGCTAAAAGAAAGTGTTTTGAAAAAAATAAAATAAAACACAGTGGGGGGGGAGGGGGTGCCTGGGTGGCTCAGTCAGTTAAGCGCCCAAATTTGGCTCAGGTCATGATCTCCTGGTTCGTGGGTTCGAGCCCCGTGTCGGGCTCTGTGCTTACAGCTCAGAGTCTGGAGCCTGCTTCAGATTCTCTGTCTCCCTCTCTCTCTCTGTCTCTCTCCTGCTCACACTCTCTCTCAAAAATAAACATTTTTTTTGAAAATTAGAAAAAATAAAAAACATGGTGGGGGCACCTGGGTGGCTCAGTCGGCTGAGTGTCTGACTCTTGGCTTTGGCTCAGGTCATGATCTCGTAGTGGGTTGGAACCCTGCATTGGGCTCTGCGCTGACAGCACAGAGCCTGCTTGGGATTCTCCGTCTCCTTCTCTCTCTGACCCTTCCCCACTCACGCTCTCACAAAAATAAATATTAAAAAAATGGCAAGGGGCACCTGGGTGGCTCAGTCAGTTAAGGGTTAAGCATCAACTCTTGATCTCAAATCAGGTCTTCTTTTTTAATGTTTATTTATTTTGAGAAAGAAAGCACAAGTCGGGGAGGGGCAGAGAGAGAGAAGAAGACAGAGAATCCCAAGTAGGATCCATGCTCAGTGTGGAGCCCAACTTGGGGCTTGATCTCACAACTGTGAGATCAAGACCTGAGCCAAAATCAAGAGTTGGATGCTTAACCGACTGTGCCACCCAGGCACCTCTCAGCTCAGGTCTTGATCTCAGGGTCGTGAGTTCAAGCCCCATGTTGGGATCCCCACTGGGAACGAAGCCTACTTAAGAAAAAATAAGCAAATAAAAATTAAAAATAAATAAATAAAACACGGTGAAAAAGAAAAGAAAGAAAAATTAAAAATCAAACACATACATACATAAAACCAGGGTGGGTGGCCTGGCTGGCTCAGTAGAGCATGTGACTCTTGGTCTTGGGGTTGATCTTGATCTTCGAGCCCCATATTGGGTGTAGAGATTACTTAAGAAAATTTAAAAAATAAAAATAAATAATAAAAACAAAAGAAAAGGGACTGAGCATGAAGACAGGTGCTTGTATTTGCAATGCCCCTCCCCACTTCAAGTCTTTAAAGAAACACAGTTCTCACAACAGAGCCTGTTTGAAGTAACACTGAGACACACCCCACCTATTTTCTTTACTCAGCACCATTTAATGTATTAAAGAACAGGTTTTTTTAACTCAAAATAGGAAAACATCACAGTCTCTTAAGAGCAATACATTTGATACAGTCATAAGATTTCAAATGAAAAACATATTATTCATGCTACAGGTTTTTAATCCTCCTGGACAACACACAAAACAACACAGTACTCAATCTACATGGTTTCACAAGAGAAACACGAATTTCATTTGGACAAAGACAGGTTTAAAAAAAAAACAACCAACATTGAACTAATCCTTACGTCCTTACATTCCCCATCCCATCCCACCCTCAAATATGTACTGCTTCCAGCTCCCCAGGATTTCTTTCTTCCCACCCAACAGCTCGTAACACGGTAGACACTGAGAGGTGTGTCACTGAATGAGTGCTACAGTGCGTTTAAGAAACAAAAGCTAATCGATTTGTTCAATGTTGAAAGAGGGGCTTAAGATTAGGTGAAACAAAGTCTAGGGGAAACTGTGGAGCATTGTCTTGTTCATGCTGATTTCAGAGCACAGAAATTGTGCTCAAAGGTTAGTACAGGAACTAGAGATACCAAGAAATATCCCACTGTTTACAAAAGGAAGACCGCACTAATGTCTGAAAAGAGCTTATAATACCATGGGAAAATATTTAAGTTATAAAGTTATAACTGAGAAGGTAGAATACAAAACTGTATATTCAGTATGATTTTAACTACGTAAAACCAAACCAACCACAAGATGCCCTAAAGAGGCTAAAAGTTCAAAATGTTTAGTGGTTGTATTCAAGTAATTTATCTACAGTGATCTTTTTTTTTTTTTTTTTTTACTTTTACTTTACTGTCTTTACCAAAATGTTCTCTACTGGGGGGATTTTTTTTTTTTTTTTTAAACTATTAGTTACCAAAAAAAAAATCAGACTGATAGAACTATTGCATTTGAATTAATCAATTTAAGTCCAGCCTATAAGAAAGGATTTGTACATTTATAAAACTATAAAACATTCTTAGCTACTCCAGGAATCCATTCTGTGTTGTGAGTAATCCCAGAGATGGAGGGCTTCCTTCCTCCACCTCTCTTCCAGCCAGGTGCAAAGTCTCACCAGTTCCTGCCTGATGAAAAATGCTAAACCAGGCAGCCTCGTGAGTCCACATGAACCCAAGAGTGGCTCTCCTCAGTGGTCCCCAGCGCCCAAAACCACTGGCCCCTGGTTAAAATGCTGGCAGCATTAAAAAAAAAAAAAATGCTAAGCCAAACAGAAATGTAATGGATTTACAAAAAGTAACAGAAATATCCACACTTGGCAAAAACCTATTTGCAGTACAGCAGTAGCTCCTTAATACTAGAATTAAGAGGATAGCTATTTTCTCCTATCTTCAGTTCAGCTGTCAAGTTTAAAAAAAGTGATCACCACAAAGCTAATCCTGGTTTAGAAACAAATAAAAGAGCACTGCAACAACAGCGGACAGAGAAAAGCACAAAATTTAGAAAGTTATAAAAAGTGCTTTCTATAAAAGTAATTCCCTTTAAAACATTTGTTTATGGTATACACTGTAAGGTCCCACCTCCCCACCCCCCAAAAAAGGGCAAAACTTCCAAACACTTTCTACCAAAGTATCCACTGGTTTGTTCATTCAACAAACACTGACTGAAGGCTCATAATGTGTGAGGCACTGGGGTCCCAAAGAGAAGACAGACTTGTCCCTGCCTCAAGGACATGTCTGTCTTCTCCAAGTGGGAGGCTGACACGTCACCAACCACAGCACAGCAATTAAAAGCAGATGCCACTGCTTTCTTACAATTTTAGAGTATGCTGCAATTCTCATTGAAGCACTTACACAAAAGTCCTTACATACAAACTTTCCTGACTTACTAGGAGGCAAAAATGCAACTACTTGATGAATACTTGAATACTTCTAGAAAGGGCAGGCATTAAATTACATTTTGTGACATTTGCCCCTAAACATCACAATGCCTAGTGAAGTCAGTTAACTTTCCTTTAAGCAATGGAGGATTTTTTCATCCGGGAATGAGACACCTTGAATCTGAGAATAAGTGACCAGTCCTAAATGTAGATCAAGACTAGTCAGTACCATCTAAGGCCGAGACTCAGGAGTGCAAATTTCATTTCAGTTTCGTTTCATTTCATTTCAGTCTCCCCTTCCATCCGCTGGTTTTCAATATGCTCCTGTGTCAGCCGCTCCAGGTCTTTCCTTACATTCGGATGGTCTTCCAGATCTTCATAGAGTGATCTCACGATGTCCAGTCTCCTGTAATTCTCAGGCTTGACTAGGCTTCGGACAACCTGGAGGCACCGCTCTTTCAGAGTATACACTGTAAATGCAGAAAACCAAAACCTCAGCAGCAGACTCGGGCCTTGGGACAAGAAATGAGCAAGACGCTTTGCCAACCATAGCAATTCCATTTACTATAGAAGCACCTCACTTTGGAGGAAAAAAAATTGAGTACATGTGTTGTGGCAGAGGGGAATGTGATGGCCCTAATGGACATCTCATGGTATGCATGACCTTGTATAATAACTTCCCCTTATAAGAGGGCTGGGCTTGTGATGTGCTTTAATTAATTGAACGTGGGTGACGTGACATTGTGCCAATTCTGAACCTAAGCTTTAAGTAGCCCTGGCAACTTAAGGGCACCTGGGAGGCTCAGTCAGTTGAGCGTCACAATCCCAGGGCTGTGGGACTGTGCCCTGCATCAGACTCTGCACTGAGTGTGGATCCACTTAAGGTCCTCTCTCTCTCTCTCTCTCTCTCTCTACCTCTTCCCCTCTCCCCTGCTCACACTCCAAAATAAAAAATTAAGAGGTGCCTGGGTGGCTCAGTCAGTTGAGTGTCCGGCTCTTGATTTCCGCTCAAGTCATGCTCTCACAGTAAATGAGATCAAGCCCCGTGTTGGGCTGTACACTGACAGCATGGAGTCTGCTTGGGATTCTCTCTCTCTCCTCTCTCTGTCCCTCCCCCGCTGCTCTCAAGATAAGTAAACAAACTTTTAAAAATATATTAATTAGATTAAATTAAAAATTGTTTAGTTTTTTAAAATTAAAAAAAAAAAGAAGCCCTGGCAACTCCTGCTTTTATGCTCTCAGGAGTCCCAAGCCACCCGGCAGGAGACACCACACAAAGAGGGTCATGCCCTGAGAAAGCATGGAAGAGAGGCTCAACCTCTTGCCAACCTGCCAGCAGAAGTCAGCCACACCAACCACCACCAGTGAGCAGAAACCCCCCTCGCTGATCTCAGCCCAGACTGTAGAATTATGAACAAATAAAAAGGTGGTTGTTATTCTGGGGTAGCTCTCACACAGCAACAGATAACCAAACAGCCTGTAACTGGATTTGAGGAACTCCAAGTATATTTTATTTCTACTTTTGGGGGGCGCCTGGGTGGCTCAGTCAGTTAAGCAACTGACTTCGGCTCAGGTCATGACTTCCTGGTTTGTGGGTTTGAGCCCACATCAGGCTCTGTGCTGACAGCTCGGAGCCTGCAGCCTGCTTCGGATTCTGTGTCTCCCTCCCTCTGCCCCTCCTGAGCTCGCACTGTCTCTCTCTCAAAAATTAATAAACATTAAAAAATTCTTAAGATTTTATTTGTATTTTTTATTATTTTTAGTCTATTTTTTTATTTTGACAAAGGGAGAGAGAGAGAGAGAGAGCAAGCACACAAGCAGGAGAGGGGCAGAGAGAGAAAATTCTAAGCAGGCTCCGCACTGTCAGTGTAGAGCCCAATGCGGGGCTCAATCTCACAAACCCAGACCTTAAATCAAGAGTCAGATGCTTAACTGACTGATCCACCCAGGTACCCCTCCAATTCTATTTTAAGCTCACTGGGAAACTGACACTGTAAGGGTATCCTATAAGGCAAAATTTACTACATTTATCAATTTAACTTACCAATTTTTATACACCTACTTCCTTAAGATAGGATCTATACATACATATCAGTTTGAACCTTATGAAGCTACATGTATTTGGGTGTTTAATATTTTATTTTAAAATCATCTTTACACCTAACATGGCGCTTGAACTCACAACCCCGAGATCAAGAGTCGCATGCTCCACCAAATGAGGTAGCCAGGTGCCCCAGTATTTGGAGTTTTTTAACCCACTAGAATAGTTTGTTTGGGTTCAACCTAATAAAATCAATCGAGTTTTGTTTTTGTTTTTTTAATTTGCATCCAAGTTAGTTAGCATATAGTGCAACAATGATTTCAGGAGTAGATTCCTTAATACCCCTTACCCATTTAGCCCATCCCCCCTCCCACAACCCCTCCAGTAACCCTCTGTTTGTTCTCCATATTTAAGAGTCTCTTCTGTTTCGTCCCCCTCCCTGTTTTTATATTATTTTTGCTTCCCTTCCCTTGTGTTCATCTGTTCTGTGTCTTAAAGTCCTCATATGAGTGAAGTCATATGATATTTGTCTTTCTCTGACTGATTTCGCTTAGCATAATACCCTCTAGTTCCATCCACATAGTTGCAAATGGCAAGAGTTCATTCTTTTTGATTGCCGAGGAACACTCCATTATATACATATACCGCATCTTCTTTATCCATTCATCCATCGATGGACATTTGGGCTCTTTCCATACTTTGGCTATTGTCGACAGTGCTGCTATAAACATGGGGGTGCATGTGCCCCCTTTGAAACAGCACACCTGTATCCCTTGGATAAATACCTAGTAGTGCAATTGCTGGGTCATAGGTCATTTTCTATTTAAAATCAAATGAGTTTTAAACAAATCGTAAACCATGATATTAACATTCAATTTGGTGTGTTTTTTTTAACCCCTGATTGGCACTGTGAGCTTGAGTGGGTTAAATAACATTAAAAGGTACAACACTAGGGATGCCCAGGCAGCTCAGTTAAGTGTCCAACTCTTGATTTCCACTCAGGTCATGATCTCATGGCGTACAGCCTGCTCAAGATCCTCTCTCTCCCTCTCCCTCTGACCCTCCTCTACTCACAGGCACACTCTCTCACACTCTCAGAAAAAAAAGAAAAAAAAAAAAAAAACAACACTAGAAGCCATGATATCTCATTCTCTATACTTTATTCTTCTCTAAGACTCTAGGGCATAATTCTGCTCTAAGGCCAGGGAAACGAAAATGTATTCATAATTACATGAGATATTTTACTTATTTATTAAATTTTGTAAGTAATCTCTACTCCCAATGTGAGGCGTGAACTCACAACCCTGAGATCAAGAGTCACATGCTCTACCGACTGAACCAGCCAGGTACCCTGACAATCAGGTATTTTAATTCAGCTCATTTCTGACAAGCCCAAAGAGCTTCTGAGCAACCACATCTTTGTTCAATATAGAAGATACAAATAAATTAGTTCCATTTTATTTATAGTGGAGAAAAGGACACAGAAAGGTTGGATAACTTGACTAGCATCCAGGAAAAACCAATAAAGGTTTGGATCCTTCAAGTTGCTTATTCTCTACTTATTCCAACAGCCTTATCTTTTGATTTATCATTTTTAATTAAATAATTATTTATTCATTTTTAAGTAGGATCTATGGTCAATGTGGGGCTTGAATTCACGATGCTGACATCAAGAATCACATGTTTTACCCACTGAGCCCAGCCAGGCACCCCCAGCCTTATCTTTTTATAAAGTAAGATAGAACATCAGTACCTGGCAGTGTGATGTTGGCAAAAATAGGCTGTCCATCAACATTGAGAGATGGCACAAATAGTTCAGTTTGGTTAACCAGAAGCCCATCATATGTTCCTGCATCTCGGAAAAGCCAAAGGTGACCTGTCAAAACAAGAAGAGGCTGTTATGTAGCCACACACCCATTTCCTTCATCTTCCTGGATTGACCCTGAAGTGCTTGCCTCCCACGCTGCTTAAATATCTTACTAAGCCCTCCCAGTAATATTACCTTACTCAGTCCTCACAACAGATCTATTTACAGATGAGCAAATAGATCTGAAAAAGCCAAGGGACTTGCTCAAGGCAACGAGGACAGTAAGGGAAAAAGAGCAGATACTTGAGGCTTCAAATACAGCACCCTTTCTGCTACCGTGGTCAAAAAGCAAACACATGCATTGCGAATCACACCCAACACTGCAAACTAAAAGAACTTCAACAACTCTTTACATCTGTGCTTCTCAAGAACAAGAAGATGCAAAAAGATCATGTTCAGAAAAGGAAGCCACACAGAAAAAGGTACATTCTGTACGAATAGACCAAACTAATTTATGGTGTGAAAAATCAAAAGAATGGTTGCCTCTGAAAGGGAGGGGACTGAGTGGAAAGGGGCAGGAAGGAACTTCCTGGAGTGATGGAAATGTTTTAACCTATAGTTTGATCTAGGTGTCGTATTTGTCAAAAATGCATCAATCTCTAAGATCTGTGCATTTTACTGTATGTAAGGTATACGTGAATTTAGAAACAAATACATCATATGCAAAAAGAGAGAGAGACAGAGACAGAGAGAGAGAGACAGAGAGAGAGAGAGAGAGAGAGAAGGCAACCCCCCCCCCCCCCCTTCCCTAGGACTAACATTCTGTTTAAGGCAGGTGGAAAGCATGTCTGAATGTGTTCCTGGGACACAAATGTACTTGAAGATTTGGTGGGAAATTTTAAGAAACGTAAACTGGTAAAAAAAAATTTTATTATAGTAAAACTTACATAAAATTGACCATTTTAACCATTTTAAGTGTACTGTTCAGTGCCATTAAGTACATTCACACAGTAAGTCATTTTTTTTTATTGTTTATTTATTTTTGAAAGGCAGAGAGACGGAGTGTGAGTGGGGGAGGGGCAGAGAGAGAGACACAGAACTTGAGGCAGGCTCCAGGCTCTGAGCTGTCAACACAGAGCCCGATGGGGGGCTTGAACCCACTGACCGTGAGATCATGACCTGAGCTGGGAGTGGGATGCTTAATCTACTGAGCCAACCGGGCGCCCCTCATGGTAAGTAATTTTTAAAAAGTTTATATTAAGGGGCGCCTGGGTGGTCCAGTCAGTTGAGGGGCAGACTCTAGGTTTTGTTGGCTCAGGTCATGGTCTGCCCCCCTCTCTCTCCACCCCCTCTCTCAAAATAAATAAAACTTAAAATAAAAAAAAGATTCTCTAAAAAAAATTTATGTTAACTCAAGCACAGACAAATTTTAGATGAAAAAAACAAAATTTCACACAATTTCCTAGATAAAATAGAAGACTACAGAAATGTTGATCCCTGGAAGAACTGTGTTCTCCCTTCTTTAATATCAGGGGAAATTTGGAGTAAAGGTCTGAGAAACATTACCGCGTACTCTCAAGGCAAAACGATCCATTGGAAAGCTGTCCTTAACTGAAACTTACACACCCCTTCCCTTCACTGAGCTAGGTGCCTGCTCCAAGCTCCCACGGGCCGCTGTGCTCCGTTCCTCCTGCAGCAACTGTGACACTGGCTTGTTCTCATCTGTTTATGCATGCATCTGTCTCCCCGACTGGACTGTGTTCTCCATGAAGGGCAGGGACCTAACGCGGACCTGGCCCACTGGGGACACTCGGGAATGTGAGATTCTCTCAGAGACGTAATGAACAAACGGGCATTAGGTACGGAGCACTTTTAGGGGTAAATATACGTGTAAGGGGGAAAAGCCACCTCCGATGCAAATTACTCAGTCCTATAAGAAAGAATTAGCTGCCACCTAGTAGCAGCGTCAACCTGGATCTGTCACAACCTCTCTGGGGCACCAGCAGGCGTTCGCTGCGCCCCGGGACAAAGCAGGAGGCGCGACCGGGCTGGGCCGGCCCGGGCCAGGGCGACCCCGGCTCACCTACCTCGGTAGCTATGGATGCGGCGGCCCGTGCCGGGCGGCAGTGTCGGGTACGGCTGCGGCTCGCCGTCGAAGTTGAGCCACACCGGCAGCACGACGCGAGGACTGCGGTTGCAGAAGATGACCTGAGACGGCTCGCAAGAGTTCACTGAGCGTAGCACCGGTCGCGGCTGCCCAGCCTCCATCTCCTCCTCGGCGCCCGGCTCCTCGAGGTCAGACTCTTCCGGGCCAGACTCCTCGGCGCCCGACTCCTCCCCGCCGTACTCTTCAGGGCCCACCTCCTCCGCGTCCACCTCCTCCACACCGGCCTCGGCCTCTTCCAAGTTCCCTGCCTTCCGGGGCATTACCTCCCGGAGCCTAGACAACCCCGGCCTCGCCGCCTCGGGATTTGTGGGGCCGTACGGGGTGGGGCGTGGCGCGCGTGCGTGCGCGTCCCCGCAAGCGTGCGTGCTGTTTCTGCGCGCTCTCGGTCGGTTGTGGAAGATGCTCGCAGAAATGGCCGACTTGAGACTGTGCGCAAGCGCAGGTGGAACCTCCAGCCACAGAAACCGAGCATTCAGGAGGCAGAGGCTAACGCTGGGCCACCTCGTCCACGGTTTCCTCTGTAAAGTGGATTCTTTTTTCGCACCGCTAAGTTTTTGACACAGCATTTCCTTAGCTCCATTTATTCTAAGACCTTCATGGTTTTTGCCATATTCTCCCTACCAAATGCGCTATTATTTATTTAATAATTTTCTCGTTTGTTTTGTCTCCATCTTCGGTCACAAAATTCGAATTTTGTGTAGAAGAATATAATAAAGTCAAAATGTCCGTCTCCTCCTAGTTTCCCCCAGCCACCCATAAAGACTCCGCGGAGACAAGAAGTATTACCAGTTTTTGTGCTTCCTTTAACAAAACAAAACAAAACAAAACAAAAATTTAACATTTATTTATTTTTGAGAGAGAGGGAGACACAGGATCCGAAGCAGGCTCCAGGCTCCGAGCTGTCAGCACAGAGCCTGATGCGGGGCTCAAACCCACGAACCTTGAGGTGAGATCATGACCTGAGTCTGGCGCTCAATCGACTGAGCCACCCAGGTGCCCCTTTGTGCTTCCTTTTAAAGGTATTCTGTACATATGCAAAGCAGTTGAACAAGTTTAAGAAATTTCCACTACCATCAGTGGAAATTCGCTCTCATTTGCCACGTAAGAGTACAGTGGGACTAAGTTAAATGAAAACAAAACAGTTAAATTTTATCTATAGTCTGTTAAAAGCGCTCAGCCTGCTCTTTCTTGGTTCGACCGGTTAGCCAAGTGTTAGATGTTAAGCACCAAGTATTAGCTGTGAAACCAACTTTGTCCTGGACGTAATCAAAAGGATTAACGGAAATTGAAAATGGGATAATATTTGATACTGCAGTCTATGTGCGATTTGAAATTCACATCCACCTGGGTTCTCATTCCAGGTGTAGCTTCAGATCTGCGATGTTGGGCAGAATTCTTTAAATTCTCTGAGACCTTGCTCATTTTTAAAAAGTATGTCCCAGGGGCGCCCGGGTGGCACAGTCAGATCTCAGCTCAGGTCATGATCTCAAGGGTTCCTGAGTTTGAGCCCCACATTGGGCTATGCACTGATTAATGGTGCAGAGCCTGCTTGGGATTCTCTCTTCTCTGTGCCCCTCCCCGACTTGTGCTCACTCACTCTCTCTCTAAATAAATAAATTTTATTATATATATATATATATATATATATATATATATATATAGTCCCCTGACCAAGTGTTGAGGGGGAAGTGGTAAGTGCCTAGTACATAGTAAGCACTCAGAGCAATTCTCAGCAGTTAATATTATAAATTAAACACATTGTCTCAGTCCTGAAAATGTTCACAGGCTACTGGGCAAGCATACAAGACATGCTGTTAGAATATGATATTGATTGTAGAAGAGCAAGGTGTAAAGTCATTTGCTGGACCTGAAAAATTCAGGCAAGTCTTCCCAGGAGTTTTATCTGGGATGAACTTTGAAGAATAGAGCTAAAAGTTTTCCCTTCCCATTTATCATCAGACAAATACCCACCTAGGATGTCAGATAAGGGCTCATTGGCAGACTTCCCAATCCAGTTTTCTTCTCATTGGTTTTATATCCTGCCTCTAAGTCCAGGACTCCGACAGTCCTACCACTTACTGAAAATCCATTTGGAGGCCCAAACCAAAGAGAGACATATATTTATGCTCATAGACCAACACTATGGCCCTAACATTTAAAAGAAATGGCAGAGGGAGAATGGACAAATAAAAATTTTTTGTTTGGCTATACTCCTGGGCAGCTGTTCTCAACCAAATCTGCAAAAGCAGAAGAGGTTTTGATTTGTGATTTTAGATGTATGATGACCCATTGGAGCAACTTCATTCCAGTTTCTTCAATTGCCTGACAAGAAAGACTGATGCAAAATTCTCCAAACCATACTGGAAAATGGCAACCCTATCAAAATGAGAGAAGGCTTATTTAGAATTTGGAAATGAATAAAAATGCACAGGGCGGGGGGGCACCTGGGTGGCTCAGTCAGTTGAGTGTTTAACTTCTGCTCAGGTTATGATCTCACAGTTTGTGGGTTTGAGCCCCGTTTCGGGTTGTGTGCTGACAGCTCAGAGCCTGGAGCCTGCTTCAGATTCTGTGTCTCCCTCTCTCTCTCTCTGCCCCTCCCTCGCTCATTTCTCTCTCTCAAAATAATAAACATTGAAAATTTTAAAAATACAGGGGGAAAAGGTATCAAACTGTATGTATAGTGTGGTGACCTTTATGCAGTTATTCCCCCACCCCCATTTTTTTAGAATATAGTTTTATTACCTTTGTAATGAAAACTAAATCAGTTCCTTTTTCCCCCAGTCTTGAGATATAATTGACCCAAATCAATTCTTTTTTTTTTTAATACTTTTTATTTTTAAGTAATCTCTACATCCAACATGGGACTTGAACTCATGACCCCGAGATCGAGTTACATGGTTTTCTGCCACCCCTGGGTGGCTCAGTTAAGCCTCTGACTTCAGCTCAGGCCATGATCTCGCAGTTTGTGAGTTCAAGTCCTGCAATGGGCTCTGTGCTGACAGCTCAGAGCCTGGAGCCTGCTTTGGATTCTGTCTCCCTCTCTCTCTGCCCCTCCCACGCTTGCACTCCATGTCTCTCTCCCTCTCAAAAAAATAAAACATTTACATATAAATGTTTTATTTTAAAAAATTGGAAGCATGTATAAGGGTGTGCAGACGGTGGTCAGAGGAGTGTGCTGGATTAGAGGTTCATCATTTCCTGCCTTGTTGAAAATGATGGCAAGAGTCCCATCCAAGGAGTCAGGCAAATCTACAAAGGAACACCAGAACCTTGGGTGATTTTGCCATGGAGTTTCCTTGAAAGTACATTATACAAAGTATCCTGATGGCTTCCAGCAGGAAGAGTGGCCAGCAGGGATGACCTCCAGCTATATTGAACATCAACATGGAAACATTTGTGGAGGAAAACCCCAAGGAAAGATAGGACTTCCTGTTAAATTACAATGGTTCAGAGACATCAAAATTTACAAGATTCATTCCAACATACCCTCATTTGTACTTCCAGGTTAGTAAAGTGAAACATACCAGTTTAATAATATTACAGAAATGCCTACATCTGTAAAATGAGAGCAGTTATTTAAATGCAAGGCTTAAGACTGATATTACATCATTGCAAATAATTACAAAGACTATTTAAGAGGAAGGAAAACATGTTTTAGGATATACCAAGCAAAACTAGAGCCTATAGTGTTCTTACATTACACTTTCCACTATGCAAAAGCAAACATGAAGAGAGGAATAGAAGAAAATACACCTAAATATTTTAATATAACTGGTTATTTCTCTCCCCTTCTATTTTAATGTCTTTTATAAATTTTCCTTTAGAAGGATACATTCTGCCTTGTTTATATTTTGACCAATTAGAAAATACAAAGAAGTACAAATAATAAAGCAAACACTGATAATCTCACCGTATAAATTCAACAGTATGTTATCATATTTACTTTTTTATTTTTTCAACAAAACATATGATGAGGCTAAAATCCCCTTTAACATCCACCCTGGTCCCATTTCCCTCCTTCCTCCCCAGGAGCAATAACTATCTCAAGTTGGACGTGTATCTATTCAGGCTCTTTTCCCCCCTAAATTTATTTTAAATTTACATATAGAATTCACATTTTGGCGTATAGATCCAAGTTTTGACAAAACAGTCACGTAACCGTCACCACAGCTAAGATACAGAGTATCTCATCACCCCCAAAAGATGCTGTGACCAACCTCTACCTGTAGGCCTTAGCCTTGACAACCACTGATCTGTCTTCTGTCCCTCGTGTTGCTTTTCCCACAATGTCATGTAATGGAATCATGCAGTACATAGCCTTTTGAGCCTGGCTTTTTACTTGGCATAATCAATTTGAGATTCATCCATGTTGTATCAACAGCTTATTCCTTCTCATTGCCAAATGGTATTCCGCCATCCACTCACTAACTGAAGGACACTGAGTTGTTCCCAGTTTTCAGCAATCATGAACAAAGCTGCTATAAACATTTGCATACAGGTTGTTTTGTGTGTGTGTGAACATAAGTTTTCACTTGTCCTAAATGAGAATCATCTAGGAGTGAAATCGTTGGGTCACACGGGAAGTGTGTTTTCCCACAGTGGCTCTATCACTGCATTCTCACCAGCAACGCAGGCAGGCGTGTGCCAGTTGCTCCACATCCTTGCCTGCAGTTGGTATTAGTTTTTTTGTTATTTTAAAGTATTAGCTCTTCTAATAGATCGTATAGTGGGAATTCACTGAGGTTTTAATTTGTGTTTCCCAGTGACTGGCAATGTTGAGTATCTTTTCATGAGCTTATTTGCCATCGTTTTGTCTCTGAAGCCCTTTGAACATTTATTAGATTTTTTATCGATGAATTTTGATAGTTCTTTTATCCAGGCCAATTTTTAGTGCTTCTCATATACTTATGCATACCTGTAATCTATATGCAGTATCGTATGACTATCACAGGTGTTTAAAAAAAACAAACAAACAAACAACTAAAACTAAAGTAACCAAATAACAGAACAAAAAACTTGATTCTGACAAATAAAACTTTGGCCAGTGATATCTTTCCTATTTAATAAAGTTGATACTGCATTGTTCCTCTATGTTCTTTTTTTCCTGAGTTTTTAAATGAAATGTCATTTTGGTATCCTCTGGGTTGTCTGGGAAAGTACCAGTGAACCATGACTACATTATACTCTCTAAGAGCAGGATCTATATGTCTGTTTCTCACCATTTTATCTCCAGTGCCTTACGCACAGGAGACCTACAATGTATTTGATGCTAATAAACAACTTCTTAGGCATAGTGTTTGTCAAAGTCAAACTGAATTACTTATTGAATTAAACATTTTCCTTTTAAAAAAAGTATATTAATAAAGTGTTTCTCCTTATAATGCACTTATTGTCCATGTGAACTCTTAAAGTCACACTGGGATTATCACATTAAATGAGTTCAAATTTGGGGATAAAATAAATACTCTCAATTCAAAAATATGTTATATGAATATATATAAATTCTTTGTACTATTCTTATAACTTTTCTACAAGCCTGAAAATTGTTTCACAATAAAATTATTTGTTTAAAAACATGTTATTGTTGGGGGATGCAGATTAAGGCACAATAACAACCTCATACTTGGGTCATCTCAACAAACCCAAAGGTGCCCAAAGAGCCACAGGAAACCCTGCCCCAGAGTTTTTTGATGCAAACACTGATGCCAAAGGGTAACACTTAGCTAAACATGACAGTTGCTCTTTGTTCTGTCAGGTTATCAATGCGATCCAAGGAGAGGCTGATAAAGGACCAGCACTGCACAGAAAACAGAAACCTGATGTGTGAGTCCTTGAATAGCTCTGCACAGAGCGGGGATAAGGAGACCTGGGTTTTAGTTTTGGCCTGGCCTGACCAGGTAAGTGGATGGGCATGTCACACAACCTGTCTGGATTTGTTTATTCATTTCTAAAATGGCAAGAGTAGACTTGATTATCCCTAAAATTCTTTCTCATCTTAGTTCTGTGAGTTTTATTGCTAGCTAATCCTAATCTTTAGACAACTTAGAATTAAGGTTAGCTTTTCTTCAGAAAATAAACCTGAGAGCCCTAAATCACCTGATTTTCTGTTAGATAATCTACTTGACAACCACACCTGCCTTCAGACAGCAGCTGTATTTTTGTACAGTTCCTAATGGCACCGACTGTCTGCAAACTGCCAGAGTAACTCACATTCTCCAAAGCCAAGTTTGGACAAAGATTTTCTCACATGCAACAGTCTGAAACTGAGTACAATAGCTGGGAAGGAGCCTGGAGGTGAACAATGCGCTTTCTGTCCCACTCACCATGGCCTACAATAACAAATACTGTTTATAAACATGCCTTCAGCTTTATGAAATAAAGGTGGAAAATTCAAAGTACTAAGTAACAAGAGCAACATAACAGAACTCCGTATGTCTCTAATGCCAAAAACATCAGTTCCCTATTTCTTCCTGCTTCTGAAATCTAGGTCAAGCTTAGTTTTTCAAGAGATTGAAAACTGTTTTATTATCAAGAGATGTGTAATCCTCATAGCTCACTGGCTCAAACCCCCTACTTTTTAGTTTTTCGATAAATATGCAAATTAAACCAAACTGCAGGGCAGAAATTATTTCCAAGTATGAGAGAATCAAGAGGTTCTCTTGAAGGTTCCTATGGATGGTGGGGAGATTTGTCATATATAGCTCATTTCCCACTCACATTAGAAAACAGGAAAGTCCTTCAGAATTATCTTTCTTCAGAAATCATTAAGATGTCATAAGGAAAGGAAGAGAGGCACCATGCGGGTAACTTCCCTATGTCAAACCTCAGGAGAAAATGAACTCAATCTAGTTTTTCATTATGATGAGGTGACTGAGAACAACTGGAATTTAGCAAATCTGAGCATATTTTATCCTTCTAAAACTCTATCTTCTTACAGTTCAAATCAAAAGAACTACCCTGTCAACCTCTTAGTTTTGTTATAAGCACTGAACATTAGTGTTTAAAAGAAAGACCAGAATGATTTAATAAATGCAGATTAAAATGTAAAATAGAACTTTATCATCCTCAGTAAGGATAAAATATTAGTATTTTGGAACTGTTACTGCTTAAG
Source organism: Panthera onca (assembly GCF_046562875.1). Lineage (NCBI taxonomy): Eukaryota > Metazoa > Chordata > Mammalia > Carnivora > Felidae > Panthera > Panthera onca. Next base: position 51,598,077 of record NC_138340.1, on the reverse strand, counting down.
TTGAAGAAGTTGACACCCTGGAGACAAAAATAAATGGTTGTTTAACCTAACAATATGGACTGCAATGACCTGTGAGCAAAGACTCATATGACATGAGAGTAAATTCCAGTTTCTGGAGTCTGACCAGATAAGGTCTTTCAGAAGGGGGATACAGCTGCTTCTTTTGGCTCAACCCAAAATAGCTGGAGGAAGCACTAGAGTGGATTAAATTCCTTAGGCAAGGCTTCCAGAACATACAGCATAAAATCAAACCTTCAGAGAAAGGAAGCGGTTAGGAGCAAAACTACGCAACACAGACATAAATGCAAACAGTGTTTGCCAGACACAGCAAGGACAGCCTGTGAAGCCTTCTTAACAAAAGAAAAGATGGAAGCATGTAAGGCTAACACAGGTGTGTAGTGTCTCATGTGAGGACAGTGAAAGGGCACTGGCCTGGGAATGAGAAAATAAATTTTAGATCTCATATACCACAGTCAGAATCAAAGAATGGTTAGAACAGTCTGAGTCAGGTAGGTCCAGGTTCAAATCCCAGTTCCTTCCCTTACTTCGTATGGCTTTGGACAAGTTTTAGCCTCTCGAAACTAGTTCGTCACCTATTACACGGAGATAAGAATGCCTACTTCTTAAAGTCTGAGGATTAAATGAAATAAAGTACAAAAAGCAATGAGCACATCTAGCACATGTAATAATAAATTATAGACAACACAAGCTACATATCCTTGAGCAAACCAGGGCCTCATTTTATAAAGGGAGTGGTAACACAGAAAAGCACTCTCACACCTTGAAGTGCCAGAGGTGATGAAGGGGTTACTACCAGCGGGAGGCTGTGTTCTGTCTTCCCTTGTTTCCCACATCAAATATTACTAGTTGTTTTCCTTAACAACCAGCAAGTTACCATTAGCAACATAGCATTACTTAGGACACTAACTTTTTTTAGAAATGTTACTTCAGTATCAATAAATTAACAGATTAGTATCCATACAACCATAAGGAATTTATTGAACATTTTATAAAGGAAGGGTTTTTCCTATTTCTGTTGATTACCATCACTTTTTCCCCTATCACTAACTCATGGTATAGTCCTTGCATATAGCAGGAACTCAATAAAGGTCTGCTACTCTGACTGTGGAGCACCAGATGACCTACATCTTGAACTTAAGAAGTACTTACTTCATCCTGGACAGGACAGAGCTATTATGAATAACGAACTCAAGTGACTCAAGTGACTGTTAAGAGCACTGTACTGATGAGCTCAACAGTGTTCAAAAATAACACTTACTATAGGAAAGGATGTCAGGTTTGTCTCCATTGAAAAATCCCATTTTTAAATGAAGGTACTACTTAAAATGACCTTCCAAAGGTCTAAGCAGAGGTTCCAAAAGATGTGACAATGCAAAGCAGCTTGGGCTCTACAAGTCAATTTAATTGGTGTTTATTGACCACCCGCCTTCCTCAAGGCACCTAGCTGGGCAATACAGGAAAAGGTACTCATGTATATTACACCAGGTAGACACTACACCAGAGAATGACTCATAACAAGATCAAATCCAGAGCTGAAGTGTAGTGTTAGCATGGCAAGATGGGATGGGAGGGACTGAGAAAAGGAAAAGGGCAGTACTAAATGAAAAGTAAAGTCTAGGAGAACTTTCTAGAAGAGGTTTGACTCAAGCTACCCTTGAATAGCAAATACGATTTGAATGGAGGGAAATGTGTGTGCTTGGAGCATAAGGACTTCTATGTGACTAAAACAGAGATTCTACATAAGAAATAAACCTTTAGAAGTAGGGTGGCCTAAGTTCATAGCAAGTTTTGGATTCCAGAATGAAAAGTTTTAGACCCTTCTGTTTAAACTCTGCTTTTCAAAAGAAATAGACATTTAGCTCTTACCTGACAAAACTAATAGTCTGCCCTGGGCTGCGGTTAAACTGTGTGGATGCTGGCATTTCAGTAGACTAGAAGCATCATGCCTGATTCAGTGCTGTAGCTTTTATTGGAGCATAACATGCCTACATAAAGTACCTGGGAAATGTCTGCTGAATGACCAAATGATTCCCAGGATGTATCAGTCAACTAAAAGTCCAAACATGGAGGGGCTCCAGCTGGTAGGCAACCTAGACTTTGATCAAAGAGCAACATCTGAGAGTTTTATGTCAGAGTAATCATCCCGCACGTCAGATTTCTGTGGAATGGGTGAGCCCCATCTCTAGCTCCTCTCCCCACCACAATCACAGCAGTCAAATAAAGTTGAGGAGTTTATTAGGGAAATATGAGAGGCAAAGACACCCCAAGTGACAGAAAGAAAATTCTGAAAATGTCCCTTCAAGCCAAGTGGGGGCCTGGCCTTGACCTCCCCAAAAGGACAAGAAACTGGTGGGTTACCAACAACATTCTCTTGTGGCCACCTTGCCGGGGCATAAGTGTCTCAGACAGGACTGCCTCCCACCCCCCCCACCAAAGGTGGAAAGCAGACAAAGACTGTTTATAGAACCAATGCAGAGGCAATGAGAGCTGTAAGGAAAGTGTGTGTGTGTGTGTTGTGTGTGTGTGTGTGTGTGTGAGAGAGAGAGAGAGAGAGAGAGAGACAGAGAGAGGGAGAAAAGGAGGTGGGGAGGACCTTAACAAAGAGTCCCAGGCATCTGGCTCTGCACGCCTCAAATACATTGACAAACAGTTCTACAAAATGTTACTTAAAAGGTAAAATGCCTAATGTTGTTTCCGAGAGTTCCCCTGGACTTCTTCCCACATGCCACATCACACACCGATGTACATGGCAGAGCCCAAAGGCCACGCTTTTGAAAAAAGAAAAACAAGAATAAGCCCTGTTGCTCTTTAAGGAGAGAGGAAGGAGCTGAGGCTGCTGGGGCCTTTCCCACGTAGGCCTGTGTTCTGTAAAGCAACTTCCCAGCAGCAGCAATGGCACAGTTCTAGGTGAGGGTCTCACCTTTTGTCACCTGTCAAAGGAAATTGACAATTAGATAAATTCACAAAGAGTAAAAAAATCTTTTTATAGATCCTAGGTAGTTGGGAGTGATAAGAAAGATAACAGCTTTGGAGTCCAGAAACCTGGGTCAAATCCAGGGAACTAAGTCCATTAACTTCTCTAAGGCTGTTATTGCTTCCATGTTTGTTTCAGTAACAAGTAGAAATGTGCATTCTCTCTGTACAACCCTTGCCTAGCGTCATGAGGAAGTACCTTCCCTGACATACTCACCCGTGCTTCAATGTACTCTATTCTCCGTTCGAGGGCTGTCAATTTCTCGTTTAGTGTTGCAAGTCTTGAACGACAAGACATATCTGGTAAAAGGAGACTGATGTTCAGGATTAATGTCATTCCAAATACAGACACACACACACACACACACACGTACACACAGCCCCTAGCTGAAGAGGAGGAATGATATATCATGCAGAGCCCAAATGAGAGCAGATGGGCAAAGCAGGGGAATGCAGAAGAGGTGAGAATTATATTAGGAACACAGCTGCTTAGAATGGACTGCTGAACTTCCTACCAAGGGTGGTAGGCAGAGAAAATAACCCCTAAAGATGTCCATGACCTAATCCCCCAAACCTGTGAATATGTATCCTACACGACAAAAAGGACTTTGTGGATTTGATTAAGTTTAAGGACCCTGAGATCCAGGATTATCCAGATGGACACAATCTAATCACAAATCCTAAATGTAAGAGACAGGGAAAAGGTGGAGGAAGAAGAAGAGATTCAAAGTGTGAGGGGAACTCAACCTGCTATTGCTGCCTTTGAAGATGGAGGAAGAAGACCATGAGCCAAAGCATGCCAGTGACCTTGAGAAGCTGGGAACAGCCCTCAGCTGACAGCCAGCAAGGAAATAGAGATCTCAGGCCTACAGCCACAAGAAACTGAATTCTGCCAGCAACTCAATGAGCAAGGAAATGGATCTTCTCCTAGAGTCTCCAGAAAGAAAGGCAGCCCTGCTGACACCCTGATTTTAGCCCAGGGAACTGATGTTGGACTTCCAATCTACTCAGCTGTAAAACAATAAACTTATGTGATAAAAGCGGCTAAAGTTATGGTAACTTGTTATGGCAGCCAGTAAAAACTAACACACCAACACTGTACAGGTGGCTATTTGCTAAAAGGCAAACCAAGAGTTTCAAGAAAGGGGAAGCAACAAGAGGAAGAAAATAATCTCAACAGGGAGGAGAAACAGAGGCCAAGAAAGCAGCAGAGACTGTGGAGAGGAGGAAAGGCATCACTGCTTTTGCTCTAGGAAGGTACTTAATGTGTCATCACTATGTGTGCAGGCATTTCAGAATGAGAAAAAACTTGGGAGAACATCAAATACCCTGTGAAGCCCACATTCCATCTGTGGAAAACAGCAAAACTCCTTTTCTTCCTTTACCCTTCTAATCTTCTTTCTCTACCTCATCCAAAATGAAACCTCAGATTTCCCCTAAAATACCTTTTCCTCTGCAAACTCCTCTAACAGAAACCACTTTACTACTCTTTCCCCAACCATTCTCAACACATAGGAGAAAAGGTTTCTAGACATGCTAATTATTTCCTACCTCTTCCAACTTCATTGTTTGCTCATCCTCAATAATCTTCACTTTTTAAGCCTAAAATATCCTCTCTCCAAGACAATCTCCCACTCAATGATTTAACACTTAGCTCACAACTTCCTCTTCATCTCTTCCTTGTTATGCAAAAGCACTTGGGCATCTATTTCGACAAATTTTCCTTCACCCAGATTTTGCCTCAACCCCACGTCCAAATCTTCTCCATGTCCAAATCTTACTCATCTTGCCTGTCTAAACATTCTCCTTCAAGGTTCACTTCAAATTGGGCCTCTGAGAGGTCTCTGACAGATGGATATAATTCTCCCTCTGCTGTACATTTATGGTTGAATTTATAGTTTATGTACTTGGTCTTAGTTATCATTTCCCCCTTTGAATACAGATTTAACAAATAAGAATGTTCACCACTTGGGGCGCCTGGGTGGCTCAGTCGGTTAAGCATCCGACTTCGGCTCAGGTAATGATCTCACAGTTTGTAAGTTCAAGCCCCACATCGGGCTCTGTGCTGACAGCTTAGAGCCTGGAGCCTTCTTAGAATTCTGTATCTCCTTCCCTCTCTCTGCTCCTCCCCTGCTAATGCTCTGTCTCTCTCTCTCTCTCTCCTTCAAAAAAATAAAAAATAAAAAAAAGAATGTTCACCACTATTACGAATGATTTCATGAAGTAGGGAATATTTATGAAAGACTATTAAAACCAACCATTAAAAATTACAAGTTTGCATCTTTTTAACAAGTCACTAAAAAAACAAACAAAAAAGGCATCATTTCAACAACTCATTAAAAAACAAAACAAGGGGTGCCTGGGTGGCTCAGTTGGTTAAGTGTCCGAATAAGAGTTCAAGCCCTAGGTCAGGCTCTGTGCTGACAGCTCAGAGCCAGGAGCCTGCTTCAGATTCTTTCTCTCCCTCTCTCTGCCCCTCCCCTGCACGCAAACAAAATTACAAGGTTGAATACTTAATGACACAAGAAAATGCTCATGCTACATAGCCCAATGATATTTATGTATTTATAATTTATCATTTATTTCCATGTCTGCTCCCCACTAGAATGAGTTCATCAAAGGCAGATACTCTTATTAATCTTTGAAATATTAGTATCTTGCCTGGCACAGAGATGTTTTTGAAAAAAAAAAAAGATGGATTCTGGCATATTAGTATCAGTAGAACAAAAAATTGGCTCTAGTGTGACTCTACTAATTCTACAAGTGGGGAAACCAAAGCCCATCTTGGATAACTGATGGAACAAAATAGTAAGTAGCACAGCTGAGTTCAGAACCCAGTTCGCTTACTGTCCTGGATGGTACCTTCCCACCACATGCAACATTACCATCTTTAGGAACCTCTGAGGCCGTAATTGAGAGAGAGAGAGCGCGCGCGAGCATGTGCAGGGGAGGGGCAAAGACAAAGGGAGAATCCTAAGCAAGCTCTGTGCTATCAGCACAGAGCCCAACGCAGGGCTCAAACTCACGAAACTGAAATCATGACCTGAGCCAAAATCAAGAGTCAGACACTTAACTGACTGAGGCACCCAGGTGTCCCTATTCCCCACATCTCTTTTTTTAATGTTTATTTATTTTTGATAGAGAAACACACAGAATGCGAGGTGGGGGGAGGGGCAGAGAGTGAGACACAGGATCTGAAGCAGGTTCCAGGCTCCGAGCTGTCAGCAGAGCCCGATGTGGGGCTCGAACTTACGAACTGTGAGATCATGACCTGAGCAGAAGTTGGACACTCGACTGACTGAGCCTGGAGTCCCCTCCCCACATCTCTTAAAATATGCTTATAGCCTGACTCTTCCATTTACTGGTTCCTTTTTTTCTTTTTGTTTCCATACTAGGTATTTTCCCACTCACCCATCTTCATTATTCTTTTTTAAAAATAGCTTAATTGATATATAATTTATATACCATGAACTTCACTTGCTTAAAGTATACAATTCAATAGTTTTTAGAACAGAGTTGTGCAACCATCACCATAATCTAATTTTAGAACATCCTCATAATCCCTACATGAAACCTTGTACCAATGAGCAGTCATTCCCCATTCAGCCTTACCCCAACTGCTGGCAACCATTCATCTTTCTGTCTCTATGGATTTGCCTATTCTGGACATTCTCCATTCCTCTTTTAAATCGTTTTGTTTATCTGCTAGTGCTGCTTCTTCTAATTCCTAGATCTAGCTTGAGTACAAAGACCTCAGCACGCTCCTTTTCCTGGATCCACCTTCACTGCCAGGACAGCCCAACAGGACCAAATCTCTTTCAATCTGGTTTTTAGCAGCTCAAAGGCACACCATGTATGCTATTCAGTAAGAGCATGAATGTTACCACTAACAACCTGTCATTTCCCATAAAAAGAAACATGCCAAAATTATCTGCAGGGGGGTGGGGTGGTGAGAGGGAGGGTTCCTTCCTGGACAGCTGTTTCTGTTCTAAGCTCTGTAAATCTGGTAATGAATTGGAATCCAAGAACAACACTATGTTACTGACCTAAATGGGTAAGCACTGTTGAGAAATATATAACCTTGAACTCCAGAAACTGGTCATTATTTCAGATCCCAAGAAATACATATTGATTCAAGCAAAACACTGTGAAAGCACTCAGCAGCTGAAATTTGAAACCAGAGTGCATTTATGAGTGTGTTATCACCAGACTTTAACTGAGGACACCACCAGTCCTAGCCAGGGTGCTTGATACTGTGTATCCATTACCACTACTGACAAATGCCAGTTACCAGCTCCTCTGAACTCTTAATGCACATAACCTTAGCCTGCAAAAATCAACACTGTCATTCTCTTGAACTGCTGTTGTAGTTATGTCTTACTTCTCTGACAGAATTCTAAATTTCTCAGGAGTGGCTACCATTTATTCTTATTTATTCCTTTTTCAGAGGATGTGTCACATAGCTGGGATCATAACAGACATGCTACATTTGTTGGCTAAGCATAAAAACTGACATTTAGAAAAATATCACTTATTATTTTTGTTACACTTCTCTGCACAGATTAGCTTTAGAATCAGATAAAATGGTATAAAAATAAAAAGCTATCTTCCGTGACAATCTGTTTTTAGAAGTGTCCCCAGTTCAAGGTACAGAACAGGCCAAGTGTTTGGGTGTTATCACTGCCTTATGATCTATGGGTTCTCTGGTTCAGGTGGGTGGTCCACCTATATTACTCTCACCTGCTGGAATCACAGGGTAAAAGCTATTTAGTCATTAGCTGTCTTGAAAAAAACAGTTTCCTCTGCAAAGTACGCAGCCTACAGAGACTCTCTGTGGCCGGGATGGGGACTGGAGGATTGCTGCCATTTCCAAAGAGCTCCAGATGCCCCCTCAAAGTAAACTCCTGGTAAATCTCTGTACCACCAAATCATATTATTATAAATTCAATATAAGCCCTACATCTACACATCAGAACTGAGGAGTCACACTAAGGACTTAGAGTGGGAAAATATATCCCTCACAAGTTCATCCTGAGTCACTCAATGCCAAGACAATATATTCAAGTGTTACATGATTTATCCAGTTTCTTGGCCTGTTGGTCCTGGTCGAAACTCTTCTATCAATGATATGCTCAGTCTTCAAGAACTTGCCTCAGGTACACCTAAGTACTAAGTCAAATGGCTTTAGCTTTTTACCTTGCTTCATAATTCCATTCTTAATTGCAATTAATTGTCATTTTTCTTCAAAAGGACTAAATTCATTCCCCACAATCTTCAAAAACTATTTAGTAATTACTCCAAACATTAGGCCACTAGCATCGCATTAAGGGAGAATAATGGCTTAAGCTAAGGAAATCCTTAAGATCCAATCCTCAACACTGGAATTCTGTGTGACTTTTCCTCAGTCTAGGACTTGTTGGAAATCTCAAATAAAAAGAAAAGTCTTTATCCTCTATTTGATCACAAAATGTGATCCACACATTTGATAAAATTTCAGTGCAGGTATTCCCTTGTTTATAAAGCAAGAAAAGAGGCATTTCTCCCCCGCAAATCCTGAGCTCAAACTCTTCAATTTCTGGTCAGTTCCAAGCCTCATCTGCTATAAATCTAGTGACCAAAAGATGCCAAGAAGATTTATGTCAAAGACAAATGTACATGAATTAAAAGTTTATTAATACAATTCAGTGCTCAGAAATGAAATTATTACGTTACCCAGATCCAAATCCAGGGAAGTGACATGCTAGATCACTTAAATTTTGAGTAACAGCCCCAGCGTTACTTGTAATTTTAGATGCTTTACTGATTTCACTGACATTCTTAGTACTTTGATTGGATTTTCTGATCCTACCAGATAGGTGAAGTCTTTTAATTCTGCTTTTTAAAGTTAAAACTCTCCATCTCAGTGATTTTTCCAACTACTTTCCACTGCCTTTCCCAACTAAGCCAAAGTCGCAAAGCTGTGATCTTATCTTTCCATCTTTCCCCTAGCATGCAATATTTTGGTTTCTCTTCTCCAGCCCTCTCTCTGAAGGAAGATTATGAGTAAAGAATGCTGTGATCAACCTCCAGTAATAGTTCAACTCTCCAGGAAAGCAGGAGAAACCAATTATGAGAACTAACATTGAAAGCGTTTGCACAGAACTTAGGAAGAAAGAAACTGAGGAAACCCAGACTATCTGAGTAGCAGGGTAAATAGGTTCAGTATTTCTTAGATGTTTTCAGTTCACTGCAATCCATTAGTGTAGCCTCCGACTTGAGTCTCCTAGCTCCAAATCCATGTATCTTTTTTACTAAACCATACTCCTTCACTCATGGTCCTTAAACGATTTCAGGATACATGAGATCTATGATTTGTTGACTATCATTCCCTCCTACAACCTCTATCTATACCGAGTTATGGGTGCGAATATGTATCAATTGCATATATATTTATACTGTTCTCTCATTACTACTGCCCTCACCCTCATTCCCTGGTGAGAAAATCCATCATGCCAAGGCACATCAAGATTATAATCTTATACACTTTGTAAGTAAATACATTAATACAAAACCGATGTTCCAAAGCTGTCATTATTTCATCTTCAAGACAGAAATTCCTTGAAAGCAGGAAATGATTCTTATTCTCTGTCCTCCAGAGTGGAGCTTTGAGAGAGAGCTCTGTACTGAGATCTAGTTTCTCTTGCTGATGCTTTCTAAGAAAATTCATGTTCTGTTACCTTACTCCTCAGAATGCATCAGTCCTCTGACTGGAAAATTAATTACTTTAAATCATTTTTATAACATCAGTTTCCACTACTTAGTCTTAGTTGCTTGCGGCTGAAGTGCTGGAACAGGAGCACACTAGTTGGAAAAAGATCACTAGATGTCATCCTTACACCTTGCAATTACTTAAGTAAGTCTACCCAGGGCCTAGTTCGGCTAAAGAAACAGTTGGGAGAAGATGGGATGGGAGTCTCTGTTACATGTTTGCTGTCCAGAAGGACACGGAACAATGCATCAAGAATTTAAGACTATCACAAGCAAGCCACGCCTAGGAAAGATTTTGCCAAAAGCAGTAGAATACCAACTATCGGCTAGATAGTAGCAATATAGAAAGCTCCATATCCTTAAAAATCTGGACTTTACTTCTGATCTCGTCTCCTACCACTCTCAGGACAAGAAACACGAGAGACGGGAAGGGGCGACTAAAAGGCATGGCGCTAAAATGATCCTGAAAACGATGAGGAAACTTCAAGAGACTTACACAAGCAGCGACACGGCTGCGGCTGCATTCTGAAAGGCGCACATTGAGCGCAAAGTGGGAACTGGAATGGAAGCGGGTCACAAAGGAAGCAGGGAGGCTACTGCTGAGAGAAGAAAAGAAGAAAAGAGAAGAAAACGGTGGATGGAGCGATCTGAAGAGTCTGGAAAAAGGAAGGGCTTGTTAATGGATCTGGGGTGATAGCATTGAAGCCGATGAGCTCAGCCTGGCGCAGGATAACCCCACAGGAACTGCCCAGTGGAGCCTGAGGATCAGAGCGACAGGGGGAAGGTGGACTCCGAAAGGAGGACGCGAAAACCAGCCCGGAGAAAGCCCCTTCAAAGCTTCTGAGCGCCATCGCCAAACTGCCTGAGTGGCCCTCGACCCACCCTCGCCTCCCCCTGCTCCCCCGCTGACCGAACGAGTTGAGAAAGTCCGCGATTTTCTTGATGCTGCTGGTGATGACCTCAATGTACTCCCGGTTCGCCCAGTCCTGGTGAATCTCCCGCTGCACCGGATCCTCTTGACCCGCCATGGCTGCCGCCTAAGGAGGAGCGACTGCGCAGGCGCCCCGACCCTCCAGGCCGGCAGTGCGTCTGCGCTGCCAGTCCACACCCATGCCTTGACACCCACAAATCCACGAACATTGTGATGCGCCTGCGCGATGTCAAGTCCTCGCCGGCGTTTTAGTTCTGCTCCCACGCCCCTGAAAAAAGTCGCATCAAAAACCAGCGGGGAGACTGGAATGCGCAAGCGCCGAGACACTCCCTACCCATCACGTACCCCACCCTGGGCGGTTTTGGTCTTTGCGGGGCAAGTGACCACGTGACACCCACTGCCCTAGCTGCTCCAGACTAAGGTTTGTGTCAGCAATAAGTTGGGTACAGTCAATTAAGCCACATTAAATACAACTCATTTTAAAAATGACTTTCAAAAAAAAAAAAAAAAAAGGCTTTCAACAACGCAGTATGATGACCCACCTTGCAACCATCAAATGAACAAAATATTATTTTTTTCTAAACAATAATATCTAGTGGTGGAGAGACGGAGGGGAAATTGATAGACTCCTAAGTAGCTGGTCACACTGTAAACTGGCACAACTCCTTAAGGAAATTTATAAATTGATAGCAAGAGCTGTCAAAAAATTCAAACTTTTTTGACCTAAACATTAAGAAAATCGTTTAAAAAAGGGGTGGGGGGAGACAGTTTAAGCACAAAGGTGCTCTTTGTGACAGTCTATTTAAAAAAACAAAACAACTATATCTCCACAGTTGGGGAATAACTAAGCGATGGTATAGCCACCTACGACGATATCATGCAGCTACTTAATATCATTAATACCATTGCTATTTAAATAAAATGGCAATTATGAACTCTATGACACATCACATACGTGATAAATGAAGGGGAAAACAAAATACAACATTTTCTTTGATTGCAATTATATGAAAATTATATCTGCTTGAGGACAAGAAGTATATACAAAAAATGTCACTGTCTTGTTTACTAAAGTAGTGGAATTATGAACAATTTTAGATTTGTTTAAGAGGATATTTACAGTCTGCTTTGTGCAATACATGCCACTGGGAAGAAACCTTTACTAACAGTCCTTTACTCAGAAACGAGATTTTACAAGCTATAAAGCTACTTTTGTAGCTTTTACCTCAATGGACCCTCACAAACCCTGTGGAAGGAAATCAGGAAGAGGTTTCTCTTGATGACAAAGTTAAAGGTCACACAGTCAAATAAGTGGTGGACCTTCACCAGTTGGTTCCTGACTCCAATATCTTTTCACTGAACCAATCTGAAAACAGGTTAGGGTCTATCTTGAGCTCTCCTACATATTCATAGAAATGATGCTAGAATAATAAATATCAACTGTAAATATCGAACCCCAGGCATCCAGAGGGCTATTGCCATTCAAGACCCTGCTTCCTAAGTGATGCTGTTGAAGTTAGTATCTTGCTCACATGTCACAAATATATCAGATAGATCTGCTTTTCCTTTTTTTTTTTTTAATTTTTATTTTAGAGAGAGTGAGCAAGCAGGGGAGAAGGGTAGAGGGAGACAGAGAATTTCAAGCAGACTCCATGCTCAGCAAGAAGATTGACATAGGGCTCGATCCCATAATCCTGGGATCATGATCTGAGCCAGGAGTCAGTCACTCAACTGACTGAGCCACCCAGGTGCCTGAGATGTACTTTTCCTTCAAAGGTGGGACATCTCAGTTTCAAATCACAAATCTACCAAAGAGGAGTCACTTCACCCCTTTGAGCTTTTGTTTCTTCATGTGTAATACAGGAATAACAACACGGATGGATTAGGATTGTTGGGAGAATTCTGTGAGAAAGGATAAATAAAACACGAAGCACAGTGCTTGACTCTTCACAAAACAGACACTCATGAGTTTACATTTCCTTTTTATGTAGAAAGCAGAAAATTAAGTACACATATCTATCCAACTTTTCTTCCCCAGATTAATGGCCTTCCATGGACAAGTCAGGCTCAGCTCTTCTCTTTTTCCAGGACTTCCTATACACCTATTCTAGGGTCTCCCCTGCAATTCCAAACAACACAAGGATGTGGTGCTATGCTACAGTGAAGAATATTCCTCTGGACTTCTGCAGCTTTTTCCTGTATGCTCATGGAGCTTGCTGTCAGGCAGTCCTTCAGTATGGGTTTGCCAGCGTGGGAGTTGTTCACAGCAGAAGTTGTTACTGATGAGTGATGCAGGGCTACAGAGGCAAGCCCTTTGGGAGTGCTGCTGGTGCAACAAGTAGTGCTTCCAGGTGGCAGATTGCCTCAGCATAAGAGAACAAGGTTCCGGTCTTTAGATCTGTCATATGTTACACAGAACTCAGGGAATCTTGTCAATGACTTCATGGATAATAATCAGAGTGGAATCAAATTCTTGAAGAAATGTGTCAATTGCATTACACGTGGTCATGTGAGTCTTTTTTGCAATCATATGCACTTAGACCATCATTTGTGCAGCTATGAATATAGCATGTGCACCATGGCAATGTTGTTAGCCTCTTTGAAAGAAATGCATCCTCTTTTGGCAGAGCAAATGTGGCTATTGTCATGACAATCCGTGAAAACAGTGCACACAGAATGGTGAGCACTGGATCATACAGTGCTACAACAAAGTTGATGTTGTAGGTCATCAGTAACTTGTAACATGGGAGATTATGGTTTTCCATATATGTGTGATAGACGTGGAGCTGGAGTATCAGAGCCAGAGGTGATAGCAAATTGTACCTCCGAAAATATATCCCTTAGAGCTGGGCAGACTGTATAGAGGGCTGTGGTACAGAATGTCTTAACAGCACGAAGCCCTCTCTAGCCAACAACTTTTAATTATATAATTTTACTTTGGGGGTTTTAATATTTAAAAAACACAACTGTGCAATAAAAACTGTTCTCTTTGCTTTTTAAATAGCAGTGTCTCTTTTTTTTTTATCAACAAGAAAATAAAAATAAACTTACTGGAAAATGATTTGCAATTCAAATCATTTCAGTCTCTTCCAAGACTAGACTCATCACTCTCTGTCCCTCTCTCCATTTTCTGACTTCCCTTCCAAACTCTCTTCTCCATTTTCCTTTCCTTCCACAGGGTGCCACACACACACACACAACACATATGACAGTTCTTGATCTCTGCCCCTTAAGACCTCTTGACCCTCAAGACCAAGACCATCTGGTCTTCCAAACCAGGATCTTAGCCTGACTCCACACCCATGCCCCCCATCTCTCCTGTTCAGCTTCACCCAAAGAGCCAGATAAAAGGTGACAGTTCTTATTTATGCTGTGCTCTATAGTTGGAAAAGTGCAAGGGCAATTTCTGGGTAAGGTAAGTGCAGGAAGGACCATTAGTTTAATTCTCACCACGAATATTTCAACACTGCCACGCACTGGGATAGCCAGGCACAGGGGATATAGGAGTTAGTTGTATAGACCTGTCTTCCCTCAGCCTTCCAGGGACATTGTTTGCAGTGACGCTTACAAAGTTGTTAAATCACTCACTGTGGTGAAACGGTTCTTCAGCTTTGTGAGAAGACGACAGCATTGCCTTTTGGGGGGTTTAATAGAAGGGAGAAAAACGATTTTGGGTCAGGAAGTCAAGGGAAGACATGTACCTTTCCTCTTGTTCGTGAGGTGAGCATTTATAAATACTGTCTCCTTGTGCTGGGACCACACCAATGCAGCAATAAAAGCTTTCAGCCGGAATACGTCTTGAGCGTGGTTTAAAGCGTGAAGACTGGGGCTCTTGGGAGACTCAGTCAGTTGAGCATCCCACTCTTGATCTGGGCTCAGGTCATGATCTCAGGGTTCCTGAGATGGAGCCCCGAGTTGGGCTCTGTCTGCGCTTACAAGCCAGAACCTGCTTGGGACACTCTCTCATTCTCTCTCTCCACCCCTCCCTTTGCCCCTTGCCCACTCGCATGCATGTGCGCGTTCTCTCTCTCTCCCTCTGCCCCATTCAAAATAAATAAACTTAAAAAAAAAAAAAAAAAAAAAAGACTAAAGACTAACTCAACACTAACTACAAGTCCCGGGACTTCCATGCAGGTTCCTGACCACACCTTTTGAAGTGGGCGTGTCGCCCTCCGTGACTATCTCAAAAGCACAAAGGTGTAGCGGTGAAGAGAGGAGGAGGGAGAATGGAGAGGACAGGATTCGAATCGAGTCCTGGACAAAGGGTTCCAAGGCGGTGGGGGTGGAGAATCTAGTGCTGACACCTCCCAAGCTGGGCGCCTGGAGCCCTCATCCGCGCGGCGGCTCGGGCTTCCCCCCCCGCCCCGCCCCATCCTGGGTCACAAAGGCGGTTGCCAGGCGCCTGGTGGAGAAGAGAAGTGGCCCGGGAACAGCGGCCGCCACTCTGGAGCGTGCGGCCCCGCGGAGTTCAGCAGGTGAGCCCCCGGCCCGGATGGTGGGACCGGGCCCGGGCTCCCACCGCCACCTCCGCCTCGGCCAAAGCCGCCTGGCCCCCACCCCCGTTTAGGGACCCACAGGGGACAAGCCCCTTCTGCCTGCTGGGAAGGGGAACCTCCCCCACTCCCGGCAGCTTCAGCCTCTCCGGATCAGGATCGCAGTTCACAGTTCACGAGGATCTCAGCTGCACCTGGACGTTCACTTCCCCTTTCCCAGGTGGGGAAATCGAGGGACCTATTTCCTTGGAACGGGAAGAGCGTGTAAAGGGGAAGACTTTTGGCCAGGAGTACAAGGTGTTCCCTATCTGGGAGCTATTAAAGCAGCTTAAACAGACTTCCAAGGTTGAACCCCTACTGGAGTGGATGACGGTGACTTCAGGTGGTGGGAGTGGAGGAGTGAATCGTCTTCATTTTAACCTTGTGTGGAAGTGGTGTGATCTGGGTTCAGAAGCCCCCTCTCAACCCAGGCTGGTTCTGCCCAGCACTTAAGCCCGGCATTTGATAAAGCCTTTTACCTCCAGCCCTATCTGCTCTTAGGAGTGAAGGATTCAGGAAAAGGATCCTGGGATTAAGTAATCTTTTTTGGTCATATGCTGAGGAGTTGTTAACACCCTGCACATTCCACCTTGCCATGGTGTTGTACCAGTGCAGCCCTGATCTTCTATGTAGTGGGTGATGACATCAAGCATCAGAAGACTTTCACAGGATGTTTGTAATAGACAACTATCCCTTCAGTGTCAATTGCTCATCCTAAGGCAGTCCAGATATTTGAACACAGTACATGAAGGAATGTACAAAGACAGGAAAAACAACAGTTGAAAGAAATCAACAAACCTCCTTTATGCTAAGCACTGTCAGGGAGAGGTCTTCTGATTTGAAATGTCACCAATAACTCTTTTGCTTTTATTTTATTCTTTTCTCCAAAAAGAGGTCCTAATATATGCATGTATGTATGTATGTATTTTTATTTCTTCTCGTTAACACACAGTGTAGTCTTGGTTTCAGGAGTAGAATCTAGCGATTCATCATTTACATATAACACCCAGTGCTCATCCCAACAAGCGCCCATCACTCATTTTCCCCACCCCCAACAACCCTGTTTGTTCTCTATATTTAAGAGTCTCCTATGGTTTGCCTCCCTCTGTTTTTAGCTTATTTTTCCTTCCCTTCCCTTATGATGTTCTGTTGTTTCTCAAATTCCACATGAGTGAAATCATGTGATATCTTTCTCTTCTTTTGCTTAGCATAATACCTTCCCTCCAGTTCCATCCACATTGTTACAAATGGCAAGATTTCATTCTTTTTCATTGCCAAATAGTATTCCATTGTATGTATGTGTGTATACATATGCAAATCATACACGCACATGTATGTGTGTGTATATATGCACATATATATGCATGTATCCATTCGTCAGTTGATGGACGTTTGGGCTCCTTCCATACTTTGGCTATTGTCAATAGTGCTGCTATAAACATTGGGGTGCATGTGCCCCATTGAATCAGCATTTTGGTTTCCTTTCGATAAATTCCTAGTAGTGCAATTGCTGGGTCATAGGATAATTCTATTTTTAATTAAAAAAAAAATAGTGAGATACCTCCATACTGTTTTCCAGAGTGGCTGCACCAGTTTGCATCCCCACCAACAGTGCAAGAGGGTTCCCCTTTCTCCACATCCTCGCCAACACCTGTTGTTTCCTAATTTTAGCCACTCTGACCAGTGTGAGGTGATTTGTCATTGTGGTTTTGATTTGTATTTCCCTGATGATGAGTGATGTTGAGCACCTTTTCCTGTGTCTGTTGGCCATCTGGGTTTCTTCTTTGGAAATGTGTCTATTCATGTCTTGTGCCAATTTTTTCACTGGATTGTTCTTCAGGTGTTGAGTTTGGCAAGTTCTTTGTAGATTTTTGATACTAACCTTTTATGTCATTTGCAAGTTTCTTCTATTCCGTCAGTTCCCTTTTAGTTTTGTTGTTTCCTTTGCTGTGCAGCAGCTTTTTATCTTGATGAGGTCCCAATAGTTCATTTTTGCTTTTATTTCCCTTGCTTTCAGAGACCTGTCAAGTAAGAAGTTGCTGCAGCTGAGGTCAAAGAGGTTACTGCCTGTTTTCTCCTATAGAATTTTGATGGCTTCCTGTCACATTTAGGTCTTTCATCCACTTTGATTTTATTTTTGTGTATGGTATAAGAAAGTGGTCCAGTTTCATTGTTCTGCATGTTGCTATCCAGTTTTCCCAGCACCATTTGCTAGATTTTTTTCCATTGGATACTTTTTCCTGCTTTGTTGAAGATTAGTTAGCCATATATTTGTGGGTCCATTTCTGGGTTCTCTCTTCTATTCCATTGATCTATGTCTGTTTTTGTGCCAATATCATACTGTCTTGATGATTACAGCTTTGTAATGCAGGTTAAAGTCTGGGGTTGTGATGCCTCCAAGCTTTGGTTTTCTTTTTCAACATTACTTTGGCTATTTGGGATCTTTTGTGGTTCCATACAAATTTTAGGATTGTTTGTTCTAGCTCTTTGAGAATGCTGGTGCTGTTTTGATTGGGATTGCATTGAATAATATATAGATTGCTTTGGGTAGTATTCACATTTTAACATTTGTTCTTCCAATCCATTATTTCCATTTCTTTGTGTCTTCAATTTCTTTCTTAAGCCTTCTATAGTTTTCAGTGTACAAACCTTTTTACCTCATTGGTTAGGTTTATTCCTAGGTATTTTGTGGTTTTTGATGCAACCGACAACCCTTTTTTAAAATTAACTTTACTGTCTTACAAACTATGGTGGAGGAGTCAACTTTTCACATTTCTTGGGCAATTACTAGATAGGATGAAATCAGATCTGCTGCTGTTACCTTTCGTGGGAGAAGAGAGAAGGGGCAGAGAAAAATACTTGACTGGAAAGAAAAGGGAACTGCTATGCCCCTTAACACAATACATAGGTGCTCAAAAATGTTAGCTTCTTAATTCAGTAAAACCTTTTATATATTGGCAATTTTAAAGCAGAATGATGGAAAATCCATTTTCTACTTGAATAAATTTTGAGTTAGCAACATCCTCCCAGCCCTTTCTTTTTCCTTTAAGGGGGGGAAATCACGATCTTAACCACTGGGTCTCCCATAACAAACCAAAGTCAAAAATAAAACACACCTAGAAGAATCAGAAAAATGTTTAAAAATTTATTTAAAGACTGTCCTTTGGAAACCTTTTTTCCTTCTAGCCTGGTGTAATTCCTCTGAGGTGATACATAAGTACCTCAGGGCTCTGAGAGAGCTGTTCCCTTATGTTAAAAAACAGGTTTTTAGGGTCAAGAGGAGACAGTCTCCATAATGAAGAATAATGAAAACCTAAGTTCCTTAAAAGGGACAGCATCAGAAGTTCTCAAATAATAAGTGCATCCGAATACCCTGAAGGGTTTAAATGTAGATTGCAAGGCCCTACCCCCAGTTTCTAATGCTATGGGTCTAAGGTAGGGCCCAAGAATGTACATTTCTACATTCCTAGATGGTGCTGAAGCTGCTAGTGCCAGGATCATACTTTGAGAACCCCTGGTATAAATAAAGTACATGGGATTTAGAGTCATAAATATCTAGTAAGACATGGCCCTTCTGAGCTTCTGACCACAAATAATGTCTCATCATGAAGTGCCAGCATCCTCTGCCACCTCAGAGGTGTAGATTCTGTCTTTAGCAGTTATAATGGTGAACTGGGGTATTACATTTTGGACAAACCCATTTCCTCACCTGTAAAATAGGTTAAAACCTACCTTCAGAGGCCTGTGATAAGACTTAATAAAGTTTTAGTATACATAGTAGTTGCCAGATTCAATACTTGTGACCATCCACTACTGCACTTTATAGAATTACTAGTATCCTTAGCATCTATTGGAGTCTGTTAATGAGAACTACAGAATAAGTTAAAGTCAATAATGAAACAAATAAATGTGAATTTAAATGGCCATGCCCTCGCCAAAACCATGCTAGGGAAATTCCATGTTCTGATTCCTCTTCTTTAGGACTGTCAATGGCAGGATACCAGCTCTGGTCACCATGGACCCCACTGGACGAGAGCTTCCAATGGCTGCGGCACACAACACCTACATCTTCTTCAAAGCACCCTTTTAGGGCTTCCCCCTGCTTCCCACATACCCCTTCTGACCTTGAAGTGCAGCTGTGCTTTCAAGAGGTCACTCTAGTTCTAGACAGCCCATTCCTGGAGCCTGAGGTGAGTCCCAAGTTACCCTGCCACACATCAGAGCTCCAAACCATGAACAACAAGAAAGGGCTGGTCAGGAAGCCCCAGCCTGTCCGCCTCAGTGGAGTGGATTCCGTGTTTGGCAGGGTCATCACAGCTCAGCCACCAAAATGGACCGGAACCTTCAGAGTTTCAGACAAATCAGCCTTTTGCAAAATCATCAGCCGGGAGCACCAGTGGCCCACTGGACTTAAGGAACCTCAAATTCAGATGACGGTGACCATGTGCAAACAGATGCTGCGCTCTATCCTCTTACTGTATGCAACATACAAGAAGTGCACTTTTGCCTTACAACACTCCAAGTAAAGGGTTCCCATCTGATTCCTGTTCCTTATACCATGCCCTTTTACTATGTGTCTGAAGTTCACAGAAACCTGTCTGTGTAAAGGAAACTGACATCACCCCAGCAATCTTGCTTTTCTGTCACACAGTGACAATTCAGGAACCCCTTTATTTCCTTTCCCCTCCAAAGAAGGCCAGTGACCGGAGCAAGGGAGAACATTTCCACTGTAAAGCTGAACAACATTTAAAAGAGAGTCAAACTAGCGTTAACATGTACATGTGATGAACCATTAAACCATATAAACCAATGAGCCTAGTGTGAACTCACTTCAACATCTAAGACCACATCATGTTCCCCAAACATGAGTTGGGGAAACAAAGGGGTGTCAAGGAAGGAGATTATGGATTTCCATATACATGAGGATGAAGGGATCAAAAATTTATAGATGGTTCAAGGATTAAAAAAAATAATAAAAAATAATCCCCCCCCCAAAATCAACAACAAAAAACCCTAACCAACCACATCCTAATGCCACTGGAGAGTACTAAAGTGGGTAGAAATATTAACAAATATTAAATAAATATTTATAGCCTGGCAAGAAAGAACTTGGAGGCAGCAATGAAACTGGGCTTTCTGGTGGAACACAAGAGAGCTCCCCATTTTAGCTGGTGTACTACTATTTTACTTCTAATAAACAACAAGTAATTTCGTAGCATTCTTGTAACTAGATTACAGGTATAACTCAGAATAATGTGGAAATAAAATAAACATATATACAAAGTCAACATGAGTTTGATGGTGCCTTTTCCCTCTTTGTCTTATATCTATAGGATGACCAGAAAATTTTTAAAAAGCAGCCAGAATTTTCCTTTTGACTTTCTTTGGGAATTGTCCAGGAATTTGTCACTCCTCCAAAAATATCACAAAGATTTTCTCATCTCAAGTAAAGATGGTCCTTAGAATAGGAAATATGTGATTTTAATTGGTAGAAGTGATGTGTTCACACCAATTTCCATTATTTCTCTGCATAAACCCCAACTGAATTCCATGTAATCCTTGACTTATGAAGGAAATTCAGAAAGAGGAATGAGGTAGTTCAGGCAGAACTTAAAACAATTTATTTGTAAAACTGGTACAATCCTAAATTCTAAAAGTTCCAAAACTAGCTCCCAAAGCCCAGTATCCATTCCACAGCATAGCACTGCCACGTTTGCCCAAGACCGATAAGTAATGCTACAGTGGAATCATGAGCCAAGGTCTATGATGATGACAGACAACCTATGAAATTCAAATTTGGTGGATTCAGCAAAGCCCACCACCCCAGTGACAAAACAGGATGCTTCCAGTAAGGAAGGCAGACAGATTTCAAAGCCTAAACACAAAACAGGAAGAGGCTAGCAGACATGGGGATGGGGCAGCAGTCTCTCTGTGGTCTAATCAGAGTCATCATCACTCTCATCACTATCTTGCTCCTTTTCTCCATCACTTACTTCATCTTCACCATCCTAAGGGGTAAAGGATAGTTAGATATTTTAGGTCATCTGAATAACCCCATGAATTACAAGACTGCTCCCATAGGATTTACTGTACTGTATCATCATTAAAACCAATGACGGGTGTTAAAACATTCATCTGAAAAAGGAATTGAGGCTCCCCTGTTATTTTTCTATTGTGACCTCTTAAGCCAAGACTATGGAGGAAGGCCACTGGGATAGCAACCTATGACATTTTGCAACTGAACCAAATTCACAGGATTTTTACATAAGCCATGGTCCTCCACCTCTACTGCATGTGTGTGATATAGAACAAAGTAGGTACTCAATATAGAATGAAATGTTTGCTAACTTAAAAATTCTGGTGTAGGGGCTCTTGGATGGCTCAGTCGGTTGAGCGTCCGACTTTGGCTCAGGTCATCATCTCACTGTTCATGAATTCGGGCCCCACATCGGGCTCTGTGCTGACAGCTCAGAGCCTGGAGCCTGCTTCAGTTTCTGTGTCTCCCTCTCTGTCTCTGCCCTTCCCCTGCTCGCACTGTCTCTGTATTTCCAAAAAAAATGAATAAACATAAAAAAATAAAACAAAATAAAATAAAAATTCTGGTGTATCTTGGGCACCTGGGTGGCTCAGTCGGTTAAGCGTCCAACTTCAGCTCAAGTCATGATCCCGTGGTCTGCGAGTTCGAGCCCTGCATCGGGCTCTGTGCTGACAACTCAGAGCCTGAAGCCTGCTTTGGATTCTGTGTCTCCCTCTCTTTGCCCCTCCCTCCCTCACGCTCTGTCTCTGTCTGTCTCAAAAATAAACAAACATTAAAGAAAAATTGGGGGTGGGGAGGACCTGGTTGGCTTAGTCGGTTAAGCCCCCGACTTCAACTCAGGTCATGATCTCATAGTTTGTGAGTTTGAGCCCTACATCCAGCTCTCTGCTCTCAACACAGAGCCTGCTTCAAATCTTGTCTTCCTCTCTCTCTCTCAAAAACAAAGATTAAGAAAAAAAAATTTTTTTTTAATTAAAATAATTCTGGTGTATCTCACCAGAGGAATTCAGCATAAAATTCTTTGGTCAGTAGGGGCACCTGAATGGCTCAGTCAGTTAAGCATCCGACTACTGCTCAGGTCATGATCTCACGGTTAGTGAGTTCAAGCCCCCAAGTTAGGCTCTGTGCTGACAGCTCAGAGCCTGAAGCCTGCTTTGGATTCTGTGTCTCCCTCTTTCTTTGCTCGTCCCCTGCTCTCTCTCTCTCTCTCTCAAAAATAAATAAACTTTAAAAAAATTAAAATCTTTAGTTTCCAGTTCTAATCTGGGAGGCTTGCTTAGGAGAAAGTACCAAACTAATAAGATACTGTTTCCAAAAATTTTTTATGAGAACAAGGTAGAGGTATACTATACAAATACAACAGAGGACCATGTAATAAGAGTATTTTTCATATTAAATGATCTTTCTGCATCAGCCTCAAATTGCATTATAGAGAGGCTTTACAGGAGGGGTTCTTAAATTTGAGCTTCTTGGTGTCTATAACCCACCTGAATTGTAACAAAATTTAATAAAAATATCCATTTTTCTTCAGCTTTCTGTAAAGTCCTGAAAATATCTGTAATAGCCCAGAAAAGAATAAGGACCCCTTCTCTTACTGTAGTCCTTAGTGATTGCAGCTTTTGATTCTGTGCTTTAGTTTCCACCAAATGCGTTCATGTTTCTATCTTATATATTCACAAAACATATTTAAATGGTTTAACTCATTCTTCTCAACACTCAGAGAACACCTGACTGCTTCTTTTTTCCTCTCTAAAATGGTTTTTTCAACTCGACAACATATGCTACAACTTGAGAGAGTCTTTTGGCCCCCACAGAATTTCATATAAAAACAGAAGCTTTTCTGGAGGCAATGGTGAAGAGCATAGAAGTCTTTGATTACAAATGTAAGCAGGGTGGGGTACCCGGCTGGCTTAGTCAGTGAGTTGCAACTCTTGATCTTGGGGTCATGAGTTCGAGCCCCATGTTGGGTGTAGAGATTACTAAAATAAATAAACTTAAAAAAAACACAAAACATAAGGGCGCTTGGGTGGCTCAGTCAGTTAAGCATCTGACTCTTGATTTCAGCTCAGGTCATTCTCACAATTGTGACATCAAGCCCCACACTGAGCTCTACACTAAGTGTGGAGCCTGCTTGCACTCTTTCTCTCTCTCTCTCTTTTTCAAAAATGTATAAACATTGGGGTGACTGGGTGGTTCAGTCAGTTAAGCATCTGACTTTGGCTAATGTCATGATCTTGCAGTTCCTGAGTTCAAGCCCCGCATTGGGCTCTACGCTGCTTCAGATCCTCTGTCTCCCCCTCTCTCTGCCCCTCCCCTGCTCCCACATGCACATTTGCTTTCAAAAATAAACATTAAAAAATATATAGGGGCACCTGGGTGGCTCACTCAGTTAACCATCCAACTCTTCTTTGGCTCAGGTCATGATTGCAGGTTCGTGAGTTTGAGACTCACACCGGGCTCTGCGCTGACAGCAGAGAGTCTGCTTGGGATTCTCTCTCTTTCCCTCTCTCTCTCCCTTGCTCATGTTCTCTCTCAAAATAAATAAATAAACTTAAAAAAAATAAAATGACAGGGGCGCCTGGGTGGCTCAGTCGGTTGAGCGGCCGACTTCGGCTCAGGTCACAATCTCACACTCCGTGAGTTCGAGCCCCGCGTCGGGCTCTGAGCTGACAGCTCAGAGCCTGAAGCCCATTTCAGATTCTGTGTCTCCCTCTCTCTGTGTCCCTCCCCCGTTCATGCTCTGTCTCTCTCTGTCTCAAAAATAAATAAACGTTAAAAAAATATATATATATATAAAAAAATAAATAAAATGACAGACAAAAATAAAAGTAGTGCCGACTCACAAGGATTTAAGATAAAAAAAAAAAAGCAAGTTCTATACTTTCTACTGACTTAACAAAATGCAACTGTCAACTGCACAGTCTGGGGCCTTACGCAGAGATACCTCTGTTGCTTTGCTCTTGGAGACCTGGGATGTTGTATTATCCTCACTCTCCTCGGCTGTGCTCTCCTGGGAATTCTGGGATAGTATCTCTTCACCCTAAATGCAGATGGGCCAAGAAAAATGGTGGGTTACAATAAACATATTCGGGGGCTCAAGGTGAGAAAGGCTTGGTTTGTAGATAACACAAGATATTCTAGCCATTCAAACATGGTCAAACACAGACACCAAACTGTGATCTAGTACCTAGAGAAGTGATAATCACACTTTCTGAGGTAAGTGTGGCTCCCATATAATATGTAGTTTTATAAGAAGTCTATTGTTGCATTCTAGTATCACACTAGATTTTACAAGGCCAGGACGTACTGGTGACTCATTTAATGTTGAGTATCATTCTAAAATTTCCCAAATACCTTAAGGTATATGACCACCAACACACCAACTACAAATGGCCATGCAGAAGCTGAACACCGCATACAAAGTGGTTTAAAGACATCAGCTTTTCATCATTTCTGTTTGGACTCAAATCCTGGCACCTCTCACTTACTGCTAAATGACTTTAGGTAAGTTACTTAACCTCTCTGAGCTTTACTCTTCTCAGGGAAACTACAGTATTGTTTTATTATAGTATTTTGTTTAATAGTATTGTGCAAGAGGCACCTGGGTGGCTCAGTTGGTTAAGTATCTGACTCTTGGTTATGGCTCCAGTCATGACCTCAAGGTTTCTGAGTTTGAGCCCCATACTGGGCTCTGCACTACCAGGGCGGAGCTTGTTAGGGGTTCTGTTTCCCTCTCGCTCTGCCCCTCCCCTGCTCGTTCTTTATCTCTCTCTCAAAATAAATAAACTTAAAAAAAAAACAACAGTACAGCGGAAATAACAGTACCTCATAAAGCACATGTGAAAAAAGGAAACTAATTCTCTGGGGTGCTATTCTTTTCATATATGAGATTATAAAACCCTGAACTATTGTATATGTGAATGAGAAGGACTTGTACCCTATATGACAATTTCTGGGGCGCTGGGGTGGCTCAGTCCGTTAAGTGTCCAACTTTGACTCAGGTCATGATCTTGCCATTCATGAGTTTGAGACCTGAGCTGTCAGCACAGAGCCTGGAGCCTGCTTCAGATTCTGTATCTCCCTCTGTCTCTGCCTCTTCCCCACTCACACACTCTGTCAGACAGGTGAAAGACCTTAGAAATATTTACTTGTTAAAAATAGGCAGAGAATAATTTCAGAAATAAGACAGACTGGTTAGGGAAAAAAAAAACCAAAATAACTTTTTAAAAAGTCTGTCCATATAAAAAAATGTTGTGAATCTACCCTCAGTAGATTCTCAACAGGAGCCCACTCTGGTTGAGGAGAGAGGTTTTACTGATCTGGCTCTTCTATCTCTGAGCCCTTGTTATTATCAGTGGCATGTTTTGGTGCCTTTGCTGGCTATGATGAGGGGTGGAGCCCATGACTAAGACCATAAGCAATCTGCCCTAACTTTAAGAGCAAAATGGCCATAGCCTTAAGAGAAAACAGTCTTGAGAGAACAGGGCTCAGTTGACCTCCTTGACATACCTTCTGATGCTCTCACAAAGAACAGGAGTAGATTATCACTGGCATGCCCCTAGGCTTACCTGCAAGTCCCGGTTTTTGAGGTTGCCCAGCCAGAAAGCCTCCCTGCAATTGTTGAAGATGAGCATGGCTTTCACTCTGCAAACTAACAGCTCCAGCGTCTTTTTGAGCAAAGGCACGTGTTTGGTGAGTTTCATGTCCTGGTGAATCTGAACAGAAACCAATGCACCCAACTCACTTGGACTATCATTCTTTCACATTCCTACACAGAAACTTGTGAATTCCTGATATCGTGAACACTAAAATATAGCACAGGTTCTCCCAGTACAGGCCAGAGACACATTTCTGTTAAACAGCCATCTCTAAAGAGAATGGCAGCTCTCCTTCAAGCTAAAAGAGCCTAGAAGACCTAACACCGACACCTTAGGTTCTTCTTCATAACCTCTTATTGACTAATTATCAAGGAATTCACCTAAAATATTCTTGAATGTGTATTATACTGATAGTAAACAACAGAGTATCCCTTATAACTCCACTGTTCAGCACCTTCTAAAGTTAGAACGAAGTGAAGAAGTGAGCCATAGGAACTGGATTGAAGAATTATTTGGTTTGCCTGTGACTACAGAGCTCTGTGGTTCTGTATTCCTTCAGACAAAAAGTGACAATGGTTCAACTGTAGGCTTCAAGTGGAAAAATCCTCTAATGGTAAAATGTTCTCACAAGAGACAGATGTGTTCTTTGACAAGTTAGTAGAGCCTGAAAAGCTCTACAGATGGTTGCTTTTAGAACCACCTCTTGTCTCTAGCACAAAATCATCACTTATATAACATTCCTCCCACCCAGAGTACTTTATAGCAGCAACACATCCACCAACATTCTCTATCTCTCACCAAAGAGAAGCTTCTACAGGAAATAGTGCTATGGAGTTTGAGTCAAACTTCAGAGCCAGAAACTCCTCTCTATGTGATTGCCCAATTTCAACTAGCAACTAAGGATCTGACCACTCTGAATTAAACTGTCTCTGGACACACACAGTCTCAAAAATAAAGACTCAGGAAGGGTAAAAAAGGATGAAGGAAGTGGAGCCCATGGATCTCTTGATCACACGGAGATTAAGCCAACAGGCAGGATGATGCAATGACTTGCTCTCCCCTCTTACCTTGGAATGCCCACACAGATGATGAAGCAGCCTCGTATCCAATTGGAAGGTTTCCAGTAAGCTCAGAACATCTTCCTACAACCAACAAAATTCATAAATACCATATTAAATGCTCTCATTTCATTCTAGATGCAACCAAGGGCTCCAAAGAGGATAAACCTTGCAGGTCCCAGCCTTGTATTGGTAATGATCTCAATTTGGCCCTCAAAGTGAGGACTAACTAGCTATCCTTCCCTTTCTCTTTCTAGGTTATAAGGAGGAACCAACCAAATACTGTGAGAGTGTCTTGCAAACTTGCTAAATATGTGTAAGGAATCATCCTTTGTTTTTATCCTTATTTCACTACTCTAACCCTGAATCTCACTTGGCCAAAAAAACTCTCCAGACTATCCATTACAATAGCAAAAAGCTTATGACACAATGAGCTGTTTACTACTATTACTATTATTATTATTGTTATTTCTGAGGGTAGACCTAGAGAAATGCAAAGGAATAAGCAAATGACACACTGATCCATGAGGTGCTGGGAATGCAGCAAAACAATAAAATCAAGCTAAAAGGAACAACTACCCCCAGATCTGGAGTAAAAGTAGAAAGGTGGGTTTAAATCAGAGTGGGTCTGAGGAGTTTAGCCTACTTTGAAATATTTGGTCCAATATGGGCATCTTTGGTGACAGCTGAAGTGGACCAAAGGAGCCCCAGTAGAATGGTGGCCCAGATCCTAGGAATGGGACCACCCCCATTCCGGGCTCAGGAGTCACCATGGATGTATCTTCTGAGTAACTGTACAGAGCACACCTTTCTTCTGTGTTCTCAGTTCTTACCCGGTGTTTTCTAAAACTGAAGTCTAGGAGTGGCATACACTGCTTCAGAAATGCTTCCACAAAGAGACGTCCATACTGAAGAAGAGAAGAGACACACTGGTGATGACCTCTGTTGAGGTCTTTCACCAGAACGGCCCCTGCCTGAGGTAGCATAGCATCACCCAGCCCAGGGGCTTTATCTTATTTTTGTATATAAAAAATAAGCAGGGAGGAATCCAAAAGGTTAATTTGGAGAGTGTAAGTTTAATTCAAAAACTAAATGGGCCTGCTAACTAAGCCTCAGAGTTAGGCAAACTTACCTACCCTAGACACAGACAATGAACAGAAGCCTTGATCCATGTAAGAATGAGAACACAGAAAACAGAGGAGGACCGCATCTCCCTAAGGACCACTTACACCCAAAAGGAAAAAGGTATAGAGATGAGGAAGCACATAATCAACTGCCAAATTTAATAATCAGATAAACCACTCTCCCTACTCACCCATCTCCCACACTGGGCCAGGGCAGAGAGAGTAAAGAGGAAGAGAGGGACTAGAAGATAACAAGAATAAGGTGCTATTCACTTGGAAGGAACCATCAGGAGTCGGAAAGACACATTCTCCCAATAACATTCCCTAGCTCCTGACCCGTCATCAAATCTAAGGCTAATATGGGCTCTCCCCTTGGGAGAGGAGTTCAGTGGTTATCAGGATACCAGCTTCCACATTCATGAGGCCAGCGATGGGCTTTAAAAAGAGCAATCACCCACCCCTCCTTCCTCCCTGTTGCCTGGGAAGGAATGGCAGGAGTGACTTTTGTTCTTAAAGTCAGCCACCCTGAATCTACTCCTGCTAGTTCTAAGACTCAAACCAAAAATTTTCAAACTCATAGCAAAATTAGCTTCTCTAGTCATCCAGCTAGTATGGGAAAACATATCCATTGTCTTTTCTAAACTACCACCTGTTAGCACAGATTCTGAAAATTCTGGCTTGTGGACAAAGTATTAAGCAACTCCTTTCTGCTAAGGCCATCTCTAGAGATCCACAGGAACAATAAATACTAACGAAGGCCAGGTCATTTTCTCACCTTCAAACATACATGCAGAACAGGACGACTATCAAACACCTGGAGACACAAAAGACAAGAAACCAAAGCTGAGGTCTGCTCCTTTGAGCACCCCCAGCCTCTTCCCCATTGTGCAAATCACAGCTCTGGGCGGTGTAGAGAATTCTAAAATGAAAAAGGCATGTCAATGGTTAATTACAAAACAGAAATTAAAGTAATCACCATCACTGAAATTCAAAAAAAAGGAAGAGGGAAGCAAAGAAGAGTAAGAAATTTACTCTAACTCAGGGATATTAACTCAGGGATATTAAGATGGCATTGTAGAGGTCCAAACCTTGAAGTGAAGCCTTAAGACAGATGGACTGAGAGGCAGAAAGGCGAGAGAATGACATTCTGAGCTGGGAGAATACCCTAGCAAAATCATGGAGTTGGTGAGAGTACACATTGTGTTTGAGGGATAAAGAAGGCATTCAGGATTGGAAAAGGGAGCTAGTGGGAATGTACTCAGATCACAGAGGACCCAAGACAAGGTGAGATCTGTTTAATAGTACTGTGGCACAGACAGAGAAAGAGGAAGGAAGAGAAGGAAAAAGACATTGCCTTTTCAGAGAAGAAGGGGTTATCCAGGATGGGTAGAGGGATAAGGGAAGACAGGGAAGAACAAACCCCAAGGAAGGGTGGGGAAAGGAGCAGGAAGGTCCATTTTGGAAGCCAGGACCCTTGTTGGTTTCTATAGTTAGCTGGTGAGGTGGGTCAAGGAGCCTCCACATTCACCTTTATTAGGTTGATGAGGATACTGAAGTCTCGAACAGCCATGTTCCAGTAGAGGAGCTTCTCTTCATGAATCTGGGGGTAATCAAATATACAGGCACTTCTGAATCAGCCAAGTACTTCTATTATTGTATTCCCAATAATATATGGGTCTTGGATTACAAAGCTATTCAGAGATTAATTTAAGCCAATTATTCTTTCAGAGATCTTACCAGTGCACCCACAAGATGGCTCTGAGGCCCGCATACATATAACACTAAGGTACCTCAGAGAGAGTTTCTAAAAAGAAAACTCCTCTTCAGTAACGTCTAAATAGGAAAAATCCTCTGTAACACACCTGCTGGTGTTCAGATCCCTGTGGCTTCTCTGATACCTATGCTGTCAGCAGTCTAGCTCAGCTCTGGTTAGCGGACTGCCAAGGCCCAGCGTGACAGCATCTTAAACAGGCCTGCTCACCTCATACCAGCTCACAAGCAGCAAGCTGCCAGGCATGGGACCAAAGACATTTTTTCCAGGGCTATGGCTTATGGAGAAGCCTGAGCATTCCCTTGGGAAGTAGCCAGGGAATACAGAACCCAATCCTCTCTCAAACTGACAGGAAAGAAATTAAGCCAAGAGTTCTTTGAAAAAGAATCCTGGATCTCTGTAACTCAAAGGAAGTAGCTTAGAAGAAAACCTGGACCCAAGAAATAGAAGACACAGAAGCTTCCTAGTTAGTCAGGTCTACCTCTTGTGCTGGGAGTATCTGACCCACCTGTTGCGAGTCTGCTGCTGTGCCAGCCTGAAGACCTTTCACTGTCTTCTCTAGTTCAGCCATCATCACTCGGAAGAAAATGACAAAGGTGTGCCTAAAAGGGGAAAATATGCACACCCACACAAGGATGACTAGTTAGATAGAACTTCCTAGGAAGAAGCCAAGGAACCAAAAATCATTTCCTTCTCCACCTCTCTGAATTTCCTTTCACTAGGGTCCACTGTAAAAGAATGGGGGTGGGGGTTGAAAGGATTAAAAAAGGAGTCCAAGAAGATGGCCTGTGAAACAATGGAATTAACTTTATGAAGGGAAACGGTGTAGTGGCATGGAAAGAGCCATGAAGTGGTGGTAAAAAGATCTGAATTCAAGTTCCTAGTTCCATAATTACTGCATGTGTAAGTCTGAGTAAGTTCCCTCTCTAACGCTCATTTTCCTCATCAGTACAACAGGGATAATGATACCTACTCACAGAATCGATGAAAGGATTAAATGACATAAAGAACGTGAAAGTAATTTATAAACTTTGTATGAGACAAAAAACCCACTGAGATGTACACATGATTGGATACTATAATCATTTTATCCTAAAGGTGGTTAAAATATTAGTCTCACTTTTAAAGGATGAAAGTACTAACAAGACACATTTGGTGACTAAATATTTATTGTCTTTGAAGACTCTACTGAAAATTCATTCGTCACTAAGGTCCTTTCACATGGGTTGATTGAGAACCCCTTGGAAAGAATGCACAGTATACGTTCTATGTGTTGAATGAATTACTGTACCTACCATCTGTAATAGAATTAGATGAAGGGTAAGGTAGTTATTTGGAAACCACATACATTGGACAATGTGATTCTAACTTAGGGAAAGAACTGGAAGAGAGAACTCCTTTACCTGGTTAGGGTGGGGAATGTGGAGGAAGATCCATCTTTAGGAGAACTGATCAGTTCTGGGACACCAACCCCAGCAATCTCCTCTATGGCCTTCAGAACACTGTCTGTATGCTCCAGGTAGATGCTGCATTGAGAGCAATAGGAGTATGAACACATGTTACAGAATTCCTAAATCAAGATTTCCTTCTTGAGATATCACCAGCTATTGAGCTTTACAATAACTACTAGCATTTATTCTTTAAAAAAAATTTTTTTTAATATTTATTTTTGAGAGAGACAGAATATGATGGTGCGAGGGGCAGAGAGAAAGACAGAGAATCTGAAGCAGGCTCCAGGCTCAGAGCTCTCAGCAGTGCCTGACATGAGGCTTGAACCCACAAACTGTTGAGATCATGACCTAAGCCAAAGTGGGACACTTAACCGAGCCACCTAGGCACCCCTAGCATTTATTCTTAATAAGATGAAAATTCCAGACAATTGTCAGGAGGTAAAGGAAATGATGTTTTAATTGGAAATACAGTTAGACACTTTGGAAGTGATGGGTGAGTCTTGGATATGGTAGGCAATACATAACGACATAACTCTGGGAACGCCTGGGTGGCTCGATCGGTTAAGTGTCCAACTCTTGACTGTGTCTCAGGTCATGATTTCACAGTTTGTGAGATTGAGCTCCGCATCCAGCTCCCTGTTGACAGTGTAGAGTCTGCTTGGGATTCTCTCTGCCTCTCCCCTACTCATGCACTCTTTCTCTCTCTCAAAATAAATTTTAAACTTAAAAAAAAAATTACAAAACTCTGGTTAACAAGGCACAATACAACTACAGACTCCTCCCTTTTCTCCTCTATAATTTAATAATAAGGAACTAGCTGACAATATAAAACAGAACTAGAGGATCTTACAATCTACATATTCCAAATTGTTAATTATTTTATTTTTCAAGTATAATCAACATATCATGTCACATTAGTTTCAGCTGTATGATACAATTATCCAACTTTTTGTTAATTTCAAACCTACTTCATGGTTTCCAAGTTCCCCCTAACCACAGTAATTCCTCAGTCTTTGACCAGGCAAGAGATCCCAACAGTGACAAAATGGACTATTTGGCTCATGTAAAGAAACCGAGGCTCTCACCTGAGCAAAGTATGGAGCTGCTCAGTAGAGATGCTGCTCTTCTCTTTCTCCCCACTTGGCCATACCCGACAGAGGAACTGTTTGGCTAATGAAGCTGTTGGAGAAACAAGACAAACGCATTTCACGCATGGAAAATTGACCAAACTCTTGTTTTCCAGTCTTTTGGGGGGTGATTAATGATCAAAAGGATTATTATTATTTACTTTACTTTTGAGAGAGAGAGAGAGAGAGAGAGAGAAAGAGAGAGAGAGAAAGATCGTGAGCAGCGGGAGCAGCAGAGATGGAGGGGGATAGAGGATCAGAACGGGACTCTATGCTGACAGCAGAGAGACCCATGTGGGGCTCGAATTCATGAACTGTGAGATCATGACCTGAGCCAAAGTCATACACTTAACCAACTGAGACACACAGGCACCCCAAAAGGATTATTATTTTTTTTTTTATATTTACTATGAAGTTCCTAGTCTAACAGACAATTTGAAAAAAGCTGCCATGGGTTCCTGCTCCAGTGGTCCTTCTACCAGAAATAAACCTAAGACTCAACACGTTCCGCCCTCTTACCCTGTCCTGACACACACAAACATAAACTGAATAGACACACACTGCTGAGCAGTAGGAAAACCAATCTTATTCCTCCTGGGCAGACCAATAAGCCATGGCAACCTCAGATTCACACCAAACGCTCCCCTTGAAATTAACAGGAAGTAATAAAAGGTTTGTTTTGCATTTTCTTCTGGTGTTCTGTCTGTACTGCCAATTAGGATGTATAAATCAATGAGCTGCATTCTAAGAGCTATGACCAAAGATAAAGATTAGGAATGGGGCTCAGCTTTTCTTTAAACTTAATCTTGATTTGTTCTCCTTCTCCCACCCATTTTATTTACCTTGTAGTTTGTATCTCTTTTTGTCAAATATCTCAGATGATTTACCAAAAAAAAAAAGACATGAATAAACAGAAGGCAAACAGAAAATTACCTAGCCAACTGAACTAACCCAATCAGACTAAGCAATGTCAGCAGAGATCAATCATAGTTCCTTGATATAGCAAGAGGGCACACCCACAGTTATGGGGGGGATTTACATGTAAAACGTACAAGTTCCTAAGAAGCACTAAGTTTACAAACTTGAATTATTAATCCTATTTGTGGAAAAAAAAAAAAAAAAAAAAGATGAGCTGAGTCCATCACCAATTTTTTCTTTGTTCTTAGTAGCTGTAGATTTCTCCAAAATGACCATCAAAAGTCTGATGAGATAAAGAGCACACTGGAAATTGGGAATGCTGTGAGAGAAATTCTGCAAGTAATTGAAGCTCTGGCTGTAAAGGAGACAACAAAACAAAAAAGATACCACAAATATTACAGATATGTCTAAATTCATGAGTTGTTCAAGTCCACTTATGTATTTAATGGTCTAATCATTTTCAGGTGCTTTTGTGGCCATCACCTTTCAGGACCCTGATAGGGAACTGTAACCTTGTATGAAGAAAGCCAGGGCAGAACAGAGCCCAGTGGATGGAATGCTGGCCTTGAAGAGTCACATACACCAGAGACCCAAATAGGAGTCTATGCCATGCTTGTATGAGCAACCCTGGACAAATTATTTGCTCTTTAAGGCCTAGGGCAACACAATGAGAATAAGGCTTACATTCTACATTTATAGGGACAAGAGAAAGGAAATTATAAGGCAGAGAAAGCAGAGCTTTTAAATAAGCGTGCCATATATGGTCAGTTTTCATTGTACTGAAATAATGGGAGATAGGGAGTCACAATTAATTCAAATTAATTCAAAATTGTAGTTGAAATAAAACTACAGTCAACTCTCTGATTGACTATGGAAAGGAAGTCAAACAAATTTAAAAGCACTATATTTAAAACAAAGTAAGGTCTTGCCTGATAGGGATGATAAATAATGACTGCAGACCCAAAGACAGCATAGAGTAGGTTAGAGAAACACCAAATTACTCGGGGAGAAGCTGGGATAGGATGCTGGGAGCCATGCTTCTTAGATCTCCTCACCTCCTTCCTCCACTGCCTGCCCTCAGCCTAGGCTTCTCTTCTTCCAAGATGGAGAGAAGATCAGTGGTAACTACTGCTACCTAACTACCCTACCGTACTAAAAGACAGAGTAGGTTCCTGGATAATCAAGAGTTCACTACAGATTACTAGTGTTTTCAAGATCATTACCTGAAAAGGCAAACTTTGGGGATGAAGGATGCACAAAGATTTAGTAGGACTGTTCAACAGTTTCTAATGTTTCAGGGTTTATCTGAATACGTACGTGACAAAGTTCATATAACTGAGGAAAAGCAGCTGAAAACACCGATTTCTCTCACGACTACTGGGAGACACCCAAGTGGTTTCCAAAAAATATTGCTAATCTTGTTCTAGGAGTTTCTTGGGACAACACTCCGTAATATGTAGTCTGACCCACCTGAGCAATTCCTCCAAGGCCTGGTCAGGTTCTCCTTGCTTCAGTCGGTTAGTAAGGACCTCAAGGGCTGAGTACAGTAAATGAACACAATGAGGCTGAAAAAATCCATTCCTAAGGGAAAGTCAAGGTAAGACGGTTGAGCTTAGTTTTAGGAAGATTGCTTGGACAGCATTTGAGAATCCTGGCTTCCAGGCTATACCATCAACAAGTTAATGGAGAAAATGGAGAACTAGAGCACTGAAAGTACCCAGGTGACCAATTCAGTCACAGCTCTGAACCTCATATTACAAATTAAAGTGCACCTAAAACAGTCTTGCCTTAAGGACCCAACAGTCCTCCTAGGTTTTTTTCTTTTTAAAAACTTTTTTTAGTAATTATTTTTGAAAGAGAGACACAGCATGAGCAGGGGAGGGGAAGAGAGAAAGGGAGACACAGAATCTGAAGTAGGCTCCCGGCTCTCACCTGTCAGCACAGAGCTCGACGCTGGGCTCAAACCCACAAAATGCAACATCATGACCTGAACAGAAGTTGGAGACTGAGCCACCCAGGTGCCCCCTTCATTTTCAAGAAAAAAAAAAAAAAAAAAAAAAAAAAAAAAAAAAAGCTCTCCTTCATACCTTACACTTTAGAGAAAGTCTCACCCTTCCTCCCCAGAAAAACCAGGAATAACTTGGTCAACTGTTAAATCAGTATCAAATCCACAGAAGTGCTCAATAAAAAACTTACTCCTTGGGGCGCCTGGATGGCTCAGTCATTAAGTATCTGACTTTGGCTCAGGTCATAATATCACGGTTTGAGTGAGCTCAAGCTCTGCTTTGGGTGAACATGAGCCACACACTTCAGGTAAAATCACGAATGCCACTTTGGGTGAGCCTTGCTTTTCTTTCTTTCTTTTCTTTCTTCCTTCCTTCCTTCCTTCCTTCCTTCTTTCCTCTCTCTCTCTCTCTCTCCCCCTTTTCTTTCTTTCTTTCTTTCTTTTCTTTTCTTTCTCTCCCTCCCTCCCTCCCTCCCTCCCCCGCCTCTCCTGGGATTCTCTCTCTCCCTGCCCCTCACTCACCTGTGCCCTCTTTATCAAAAAACAAAAACAAAAACAAAAACAATTACTCCTTCTTCTAGAAGTCTTGACAATTCTATCTTCAGATTATCTCCTACTGTCCCTTCCTTCCCAAGCCTAGGCCACCCTCTAAAGCAGGCCCTTATCATCACATATGTAGATCAGACACCTTTTGATTGATCTTTCTGCATCCCTTTCCAATCTGTCTTGCACACTGCTGCCAAAAGGATTTTTCTAAAACAGTGATTTCATTATATCCTTGCTCTGATCATAAAACCAAAATTGCTTCTCTGTACAACATTCAAATTCTTCTGACCTTTAAGACCCAGCACGATCTGAACCCCTAGATCTTCTACTCCTCTAGGAACATCTCCACATCACCAGTGGTAGTCCTTCTGTCTTGCAACAAATGTATTCTGAGGGCCTATCATAGGTCAAGTTTTGGGGGGGTAACAGCTTATTGAGATAGACCTGACATCCGATAAACTGCATGTATGTAAAATGTTGATCAGTTTGCTCAGGTGACATATATAAACCCATGAAACCAACACTACAATGAAAATAATGAACAGGGCACCTGGGTGGCTCAGTCGGTTGAGCGTCCGACTCTTGAATTTGGCTCAGGTCGTGATCCCAGGATTATGGGATCGAGGCCTGTATTAGGCTCCATGCTGAGCGTAGAACCTGCTTGAGATTCTCTCTCTGCCCCTTCCCCAACTCACGTCGTCTCTTAAAAAAAAGGAGGGGGGGAAACATATCCATTACCCCCAGGAGTTTACTTATATTCCTTTGAAATCCATCCTTCACTCCATCCCCCCACCCGGCAATAGGCAACCATTGATCTGTTTCTGTCACTACAAGATTATATGCTTTTCCTTAGAGTTCTATATAAATGGAATCAAATGTTATATACTCTTATGTCTTGCTTTCTATTCAGTAGAATTCTTTTTTTTCATCTATGTTGTTGTGTGTAGTATTCCATCATATGAAAATTTGTTTATCCATTTACCAGTTGGTGCACATTTGTGTCTAGTTTGGGGCTATCACAAATAAAGTTGCTATAAACATTTGTACACAAGATTTCGTGTAGATTAGACATATGCTTTCATTTCTCTTGAGTAAATACCTAGCAGTACAATGGCTGGGTTTTGTGGTAGGTGTATATCTTTTTTTTTTATATATATATATAACTTGTTTTATTTTTTTAAATTTACATCCAAATTAGCATATAGTGCAATAATGATTTCAGGAGTAGATTCCTAAGTGCCCCTTACCCACTTAGCCCATTCCCCCCCCCCACCCTAACCCCTCCCGTAACCCTGTTTGTTTTCCATATTTATGAGTCTCTTGTTTTGTCCCCCTCCCTGTTTTTATATTTTTGTTTCCCTTCCCTTATGTTCATCTGTTTTGTCTCTTAAAGTCCTCATATGAGTGAAGTCATATGATTGTCTTTCTCTAATTTCACTTAGCATAATACCCTCCAGTTTCATCCACATAGTTGCAAATGGCAAGATTTCATTCTTTTTGATTGCCAAGCAATACTCCATTGTGTATGTATGTATGTGTGTGTGTATATATATATATATATATATACACACACACACACCACATCTTCTTTATCCATTCATCCATCGATGGACATTTGGGCTCTTTCCATACTTTGGCTATTGTTGACAGTGCTGCTATAAACATGGGGGTGCATGTGCCCCTTCGAAACAGCACACCTGTATCCCTTGGATAAATGCCTAATAGCACAACTGCTGGGTTGTAGGGTAGTTCTATTTTCAGTTTTTTGAGGAACCTCCATACTGTTTTCCAGAGTGGCTGCACCAGCTTGCATTCCCATACATCTAACTTTTTAAGGAACTACAAAACTGTTTCAAAATTGGGTGCACCATTTTACTTTTCCACCAGCAACATGTCAGAGTTCTAGTTACCCCATGTCCTCACTAATACTGTAAGTCTTTTTAATTCAGCTGTGCTGTAATTTTGACTTGGAATTCCTTTTTTTTTTTTTTTTTTTAATGTTTATTTATTTTTGACAGAGAGAGACAGAACATGAGCAGGGTAGGGGCAGAGAGAGAGGGAGACACAGAATCGGAAGCAGGCTCCAGGCTCTGAGCTGTCAGCATGGAGCCTGATGAGGGGCTCAAACTCACAGACTGCGAGACCATGACCTGAACCAAAGTCAGATGCTCAACCGACTGAGCCACCCAGGAGCCCCAACTTGGAATTCCTTAATAACTAATACTATTGAATATTTTTGCATTACTTATTTGCCACCCATACATATCCTTGATGAAGCATCTGTTCAAATCTTTTGTCAGGCACTGTTCTTAAGTACTGAGGATATAATAATGATTGGTTTCAGCTCCCAAGGAGCTCATGGTCTAGCAAGGAAGACAGATTAACAAGCAATTACAATAAAATGTGCTAAATTTTACCATAAGAGGATACCAGAGTATTTTTTTTAAGTTTATTTATTTATAACCTCTACACTCAATATGGGGCTTGAACTCATGACCCTGAGATCAAGCGCCACATGCTCCACAGCCTGAGCCAGCCAGGGCCCTGAGAATACCAGAGAATTAGGAAAAAATTAGGGGTTAGAGAGGGAGGAAGGAGGCTTACTTGTCCTAGGGGTTGAGACGACGGTTCTGAGGAAATGAAGTTTAAATCTAGATCTCAGGGGCGCCTGGGTGGCTCAGTCGGTTAAGTGTCCGACTTTGGCTCAGGTCATGATCTCGCGGTCCATGAGTTCGAGCCCCGCGTCGGGCTCTGTGCTGACAGCTCAGAGCCTGGAGCCTGTTTCAGATTCTGTGTCTCCCTCTCTCTCTGACCCTCCCCCATTCATGCTCTCTCTCTGTCTCAAAAATAAATAAATATTTTTAAAAAACTAAAAAAAAATAAAAAATAAAAAATAAAAAATAAATCCAGATCTCAGAGATGAATTAGAAAAGACTGGTGATCAAGGAAGATAGGGATCCTTGTAGAAGGATGAGTATGCGTGAAGTCTTCCAGGTGAAAGTAATATAAGGTGCTGAAATTAGTTCCATATAGCTGGAGGGCAGAGTGTAAAACAATGAGTGGAAGAGCAGGAATCAGATAATAAGATGCCTTAGAAATAAGGTAAAAGTGTTTGCACTCAAGAAAAATCTAAGGACAACCAGAACCAAAGTTGGGATAGAATAAGGTTGGGTTTACACTGGAAAGACCACTCTGATGTGTGAACAAAAGGACTGAGCGAGGGCAAATGGAAGCAGAGACCAACTGTGAAACTAGTCCAGGTGAGAGATGATGTGAGTCTCAAAGCAGTGCAGAAGGAGAGGAACAGATAGCTAGATGGCTATTTAGATGTTATTTAAAAGATAAAATTAACAGGATTTGGTGACCCAATGTGGAAGAGACAGGAACAAAGAGTAACTTCTGGTTTCTGGTTCAGACAACTGGCGGTGCCATCTACATAGCTGGGCAAGGCCGAAGGAGCAGTGGTGAAGATGATAAATTTCATTTTGGATGTGATGTGTCTGAGGTGTCATCGACACATCTAAGGAAGCATTGAGTAGGCAGTTGGATATAAATGCTTATAGCTCAGAAGATAAATTTCAGCACAAATTTAAGCTTGGGTGAGGCTGCCCAGAAAGCCTCTATACGAGAAGAGAGGAGCCAGGGCCCAGCCCCGAGGAGCAAAAGCAATTAAGAGATGTGTCTTCTTCATTTCTACTTTCATCCATGCCATGCCTTGCAGCCCATTCCTTTACCTCCCAAAGGCCATCTATTCTTCAGGGTCCCATGAAGTCCCATTCCTTCCACAAAGTATCTCTAAATACCCTAGCTCAAAATGTATTCAGCTCTTTAACATATAACCTGGAATTTATCTACAAGTTGTTTAGTAACAACTTTATTTTTAAAGTTTTATTTATTATTTATTTTGAGAGAGAGAGAGAGAGAGAGAGAGAGAGAGAGAGTGTGTGTGTGTGTGTGTGTGTGTGTGTGTGTGTGTATGTGTGGGCCTGCACAAACAGAGGAGGGGCAGAGAAAAGGGGAAAGAGAATCCCAAGCAGGCTCCAAGCCATCAGTGCAGATTCTTATGT
This sequence comes from Panthera onca, assembly GCF_046562875.1. Lineage (NCBI taxonomy): Eukaryota > Metazoa > Chordata > Mammalia > Carnivora > Felidae > Panthera > Panthera onca. The sequence goes on along the minus strand of NC_138340.1, from coordinate 51,558,171 downwards.
GGGGCTTGAACTCCCAAACAATGAGATCATGACCTGAGCTGAGATCAGGAGTCAGACGCTTAACCGACTACACCACCCAGGTGCCCCAACAATTTTTTTCTTTTTAAGATTTTATTTTTAAGTAATCTCTACACCCAACGTGGGGTTCTGAGATCAACTCATGGCCCTGAGATCAAGAGTTGCAAGCTCCACCAACTGACCCAGCTAGGTGCCCCAGTAACAACTTTTTTTTTTAATGTCATTATTCATTTTGGGAGAGAGAGAATGAGCACACAAGAGGGAGGGTCAGAGAGAGAGAGAGACAGAGACAGAGAATCCCAAGTGGGCTTTGTGCCAACACAGGGCTCAATCTCACAAACTGAGATCATGACCTGAGCCGAAATCAAAAGTTAGACACTTAACCAACTTAGCCACCCAGGTGCACCCCTCCACCCACCCCAGTAACAACTTCTTAAGTTAACAATCTCTCCAGCATTATTACAGAAAACCTGCCATAGCAAACCTAGCTAAGAATCAGATGCCCAGATTTGTTACAATATCAAGTCACCTAATTTTTTCTTTTTTTTTTTTTTAATTTTTTAACATTTATTTATTTTTGAGAGACAGAAAGAGAACACAAGCAGGGGAGAAGCAGAGAGAGAGACAGAGGGAGACACAGTATCCAAAGCAGGCTCCAGGCTCTGAGCTGTTAGCACAGAGCCTGATATGGGGCTCAAACTCACGGACCGCGACATCATGACCTGAGCTGAAGTCAGTCGCTTAACTAACTGTGCCACCCAGACACCCCCACCTAATTTTCAAATGAGTTATAACACTGGTCGCATAAGATACAGAGGGTACAAGATCAAATGAAATGATACAGACAAAAACACTCCAAAGAGAACAAGTACCATATTTATATAAGACTTACGCTTTCCCTTATTTTCTCTACCTCAGTGCCTTGTTGACTGTCAAGTAAAAGCAAGTATATACTTAATTATTTTCACCTACTGTATCTGCCACTTACTCACCAAGCAAAAAGAGCATGAAAAATCTGCAGTAGCCTCTGATAGCATGAAGACATTATGTGGTACTCCTGAACTTTCATTCCTGGTCCATCAACTACACTTTGATTCTCAGCAGATAAGCACTAAAAGGGAAAAATGTTTTTAGGACAGTTGTTTCAGCAATTGCCCTCATTTTCCTTCAGTATTTTTCAACCAAAAATGAAATCTCTTGTTCACTTTGTAATTTCTAAATTTCTATAATAATAAGATAGGCTGCTGACCTGAAAATAGTTGTGAATGTTCTCCAGATGGTTACACATTGGAGTCAGCAGTTGAACAACACTATGAACAATTTGTTGGGCAGATCTCTGATGGAGATGTGAGAATCCAATATTTCGGTGTCCTTTACTCTATAATAAATTCAGAGTTACTGGGGAAGAAACTGCTGGATAGCTTCTCTGAAACTAAGAATTTGTTAAGGAGTTTACTCAGACTTACGTCACGAGGTAGAAGTGGACAGAAGAAAGTGGTTATGTGCCCAAAACTCTTTTTGGACAAAGAGATCTTGTCCCATCTTCAAATTACATTGGCTTTTGTAGAATACAAATTGTTTGCAAAGAATAGACCCATAATTACTGAGATAAAGCTCACATAAAAATAGAAATCACTTAGGCTGAAAAGACCATTAAATAGTAAATGGTACAAAAATGAATCAAATAACTGGATATATTAAGTTTAAATGTTTACACCTAAACCTTTCATGTTTTGTTGTTTGCATCACCCAACTGCTTTATCAGATGCTTTGTGCACATCTGTACATTATATACACATGTGAGGTTCTGGGTTTCTCTAGACAGCCAACTACTACATTGAAGGCTTGGGCACGGGCTTAGTTTGGGAGGTTTTTAAAACAAAACCTAAGTAAAGAAAAGGATTCAGGAATGCTCCAGGCATTTAGAAATATGTATCTTGTTTGAGGTGACTTTTTTGATTTGTTTCAGAGTTCCTTTCTAAATCAAGGTGAATGGTCTGGAAATGAGGCTGCCAGTCATGGTACCCAATGACCCAAACACAATGCCAGAGAAAGTGACAACTTATTCACTAAGATCTCCTTGTTGCCAAATTCATTAAGGCCAGGGCCTGTGCTTCTGCCTATACGGACCTTGAGGAAGGGGATTCTCCTGGCAACAGAAGGTATCAGCATATTCTCCAGCTTCTGGGAGAGATCTTCCAGCAAGAAAAGTAGCTCAGGGGGCTGAAGTTGCACAACTTCTGTAGCCTGTCATAAGGAGAAAAGAGAGGATAATTCCGAGCATGTCCTAGCCATCTTTTCTGGGGAGCACATTTCATGTTTACTCTTCCCAATGGGTGAAGAATCTGACCATTCCCAAAAAAGGGGTAAATTTCCCTACCTCATATAAATGGCTGTTGTGCTCTGTCAACAAATCATAAAGTCAAGAATTCCCAAAGTAAAACAAATTTCAAATTATTAAAATAAGAATCCAAGCGAGCACAGTTTTAGAAGACATACTTTTTCTCTAGAAGTAAATGTCTCTGTGTATCCTTCCAGTTGTGGCCTCGAGGTACATTTCCTAAGTACCTGGGGCAAAAAATGACTAATTCAAGGGAATTTCATTTTTCTCTGTTTACTTCCTTCCATATTTTCTTTCTGCTAATGTTCTGCTACTACTAACTCTGGACAGGATCCCTATAAGTGTATTACACTACCAGAAGCAGAATGAGCCAAATACAGTCTCACTTCAAACTATTCGTTCAATATACTTTTATGGAGAATCTCCAAGCTGATGTACAAAGACTAGGGTTGGGAAGGGGTGATCCTATCTCTACTTTAAAGGAGTATACATTTTTCTAAAAACCTATGGTAAAAAATTTCATGATATTCCTCTTTTTACTTGTTTTATTTTTTTAAGTTTTTATTATTTATTTTGAGAGACAGCAAGAGAGCACATAAGTGTGAGCAGGGGAGGGGCAGAAAGAGAGGAAGAAAGAGAATCCCAAGCAAGCTCTGTGCTGTCAGTGCAGAGCCTAACTCCTGACCTGAGCCAAAACCAAGAGTCAGACACTTAACCAATTAAACCCCTCTTTTTCTGAGCCTGGAGAAACTACTCTGGTGAAATCCCTTATCAAAAGTTACCTTTTCCGTGAAAATGTCCTCTACTTCCCACTTCACTATAAATAGCATTCTCTCCTCAGAGTTTCACTGGTACTTGGTTCAGACCATCAATATAGCAGACACTGCTAACTATGTGTGCTTCCCTTATTAGATTGTGAGCTATTTGAAGGCTAGCATTATGCTGTATGCTCTACTGAATTGCCAACATCTAGATTAGTGGCAAACACAAAAAAAACCTTGATAAGCATTCTGATGAAGGCTGAACAAATGTCATGAAAGAGTGAAAACAGCATTAACCTCTATAAACCAGAACAGTGCTGCTCTCCAAGAATAATCTAAAAAGCTTATTATTTGTAACCTAGGATAAGGATCATCTCTTTGGCATGATTTTTCATAATTACCTAACACATTGTAAAAAACTTAGATTTATAAACATCTAGATGATGAAGGGGGTGCCTGGCTGGCTCAGTTGGTACAGCATGTGACTCTTGATCTCTGATCATGAGTTCAAGCCCCACATTGGGCCTAGAGTTTATTTTTTTTATTTTTTATTAAAAAAAAAATTTTTTTTTAATCTTTATTTATTTTGAGAGAGAGACAGAGTGTGAGCAGGGGAGGGAGGCACAGAATCAGAAGCAGGCTCCAAGTCCTGAGTTGTCAGCACAGAGCCTGACGCGGGGCTCGAACTCATGAACCGTGAGATCATGACCTGAGCCGAAGCTGGACGCTTAACAAACTGAGCCACCCAGGCGCCCCGAGTTTACTTTAAAAATAAATAAACAGGTGCCTGAGTGGCTCAGTCGGTTGAGCATCCAACTCTTGATTTCAGCTTAGGTCATGATCCCAGGGTGGTGGAACTGAACCCCGTGTTAAGCTCTGGACTGAGTACAGAGTCTGCTTAAGAGTCTCATTCTCTCAGGGCGCCTGGGTGGCTCAGTCAGTTAAGCGTCCGACCAGCTCAGGTCATGATCTCACGGTTCATGAGTTTGAGCTCCATGTCGGGCTTTGAGCAGACAGCTCAGGGCCTGGAGTCTGCTTCAGATTCTGTGTCTCCCGCCCTCTCTCTGCTCCTTCCCCACTCATGCTCTCTCTCTTTCAAAAATACATAAACATTTTAAAAAATTAAATAAAATTGTTTACGTTAAAAAAAATTATGAGGATGATTATTCGAAATTACTTTCACTACATATAAAACCTCTGGAAGCCAGAGTCTAACTTCTCTCAGTGCATAGTACTGTTATTAAAATAAGAGTAGAGATGAGAAATTTTCTGAAAGAAGATTAAATTCTAGGATTTCAGCTCTGTCACTTACTTCAGTGTGCATTTCAGTATCAAAGATGAACTTGGTCACAAGCCCACAATGCAAGATAGAGAAGACCTCAATGTCCAGTTCTCGGAAAAAAAAACGGTAATTCTGTAGTGACACTGATGGCTTTTCTTCCTTCCCTTTGAACTCCTGGGGAAAAAGTAGCAGCAAACCAACAGAATAAATAAAGCTTCTATATTAACCTGATTTTTCATGAGGACTTCAAAATGCAATTATGCATTCATTTTGTGCAAAAATTACTTTTTCAGCATATCACCATTCTCCTTTCACCAAAGTCCCTAAATATTCCTAAGACAAAAGCACCTAATTTAAGACTGGGATAGGGGTCACCTATTAAGACCCTTTGTTGGTTTCTACTTGGGTATGAACTACTAGACAAACCAAGGTGTCACGGCATGGTACAGAAAATGATGAGCTTCAGCACCAGACAGGTCTGCGTTCAAATCCTTGCTCAATCACTTATTAACTGTGTGAATTTGGACAAGTCACTTACTCTCTCTGGGTCTTAGTTTCCTTACCTATTAAATGTAGATACTACTACTAATCTTGGGTTTTTAGATTATAGGAGCTATCCATAATAAATACTCAATAAACAGAAAAAACAGAAATAATTGGAATCGATGTGGTTTAGGCAATTTCATAAACATATAACCTACTCTGTGATTGGTAAAGTTATAGGAAAAAAGAACTACTATTTATTAACTATCAGAAACTGTCCTAAGCATTTCATGTTATCTCAATTCATTGAGAAGCTGATAATCTCAGATCAGAGTGGGGAAGAGGCTAAAAGCAGTATATCTAAAACCATATCCTAAAACAGAATTTGATAAATGCCACGAAAGGGAGTTAAAAGTACTGCTGGGGTATAAAAAACGGAGTGACACATTCAAGAAAATAACTAGAAAACACTGTGTGGTAGTGATAAAGACTTAGAGTCTAACCCTAACTCTGCTACTGGATCACCCCAAAGCCTAGGAGAGTTCGTTTGCCTCTCCTTTCCCTAATATTTCTCTCTGTAAAATGCAGAGAATAATGCTGGTCTTTTGTTAATCTTACTGGGTTGTCACACACCTTCATGGATACCCATCATTCCAGTACCTTTTCCAGCTGGCTTCTATCAGATGGTGTAGGGACACACTCTGAACTATCCTCCTTTGAAAGTGTGTCAGAGGAAGATGTTTTGCTGCCATCTGCTTTCCGTTTCCTTCCTCCTTTTGTTTCAAGAAGAGAAAAGTAACTCAAGTAATCAATAATCATGTTTGCTAAATATCATGCCTTTAGAAAACAACTTGCTGAAGACTATCTAGGGGTAGAGGAGGTAATCTCATAACCCTGTATTATAGTTCATTTTATAACCATGCCAATTAAAGACTCAATGACATCATCTCTCCAGTTAATGATGCCTCGGTGCATATGACCTCTTAGGTTAATTCATTATGGCTCCTATGGATATACAGGATAAGATGGAGAGAACATACCTATCTTTCCTTGTTTTCTGATTTTTGCTGAAATAGCAGCAGCAGTAATAGGTGTTACATCTAAAGTTTCCAAGTCAAAGTGTGCAAGAGGAGGAACATAGTATGGGGTGACTGGAAAAGAGAAGAGACAACGCTCAACGCATACCCATCACATAACCCTGTTAGAATGCATCGTCTGACTGGCTGAATGCTTGTAAAATACATACAAGTTACCCAACATTAATTGTTTTGGCATAGCAAAATGATCAGAGATGTCTTATAGGAGTATCATATTAAATGATTATAATCAATTAACATAAAACCATTCTATAAAATGATATAAAATATCCAAGCAGATAAGGACTAAAAATAAACTAACCTTTATTTAAAATCTAAATATATTTAAATTAGGTCACACAGAGGTTTGTTTTACACATAATTATTTAGATGAGGACCTGAGGGAGACTCCATGATTTCCCCAGAGAATCTACCTAGCATTTTATTTTTTTAAGTTTACTTATTTATTTAAGTAATTCCTATATCCAACATGGGGTTGAACTCATGACCCCAAGATCAAGATCAAGATCATGACTCACGCTCTTCTGACTGAGCCAGCCAGGCACCCATCTACCTAGCATTTTAAAACAAGTGTACATATTGGTCAGAGGTATCATTTTTTAAGTTTTTTAAAATTTTATTTATTTTTGAGAGACAGAGAGAGAGTGCAAGGGAGGGGCAGAGAGAGAGAGAGAGAGACAGAGAATCCCAAGCAAGTAGCACACTGTCAGCATAGAGCCCATGAACTGTGAGATCATGACCTGAGCTGAAACCAAGAGCCGGATGCTTATCTGACTGAGCCACCCAGGTGCCCCAGTCTTTCAGCTTTACTCCTGGTTTATCACTATGTTTAGGAAAGTAAAGGGCACTGAAAGTTTGCCTTCTTTTTTATTATTTTTTTAAATTTTATTCTAGAAAGAGCGTGCATGTGAGCAGTGGAGGTCAGAGGGAGAGAATCTCAAGCAGGCTCCACACACAGTGTAGAGCCTAACGCAGGGCTCAATCCCATGACCTTGGGATCATGATCTGAGCTGAAATCAAGAGTTGGGATGCTTGAACCTAGATGCCTCTGAAATTTTGACTTCTAAAGAAGAAAAGTTACTTTACAAAAGCCCAACGAATGCTATTTTTCATTTTCTCAAGCAAACAGATTTCTCAGAGGTAACTGGAGGTAACAAAGGGAGGAAAATGGATATATATACACATACGCATATATATAGATATATGTGTGTGTGTGTGTTTGTTTGTTTTTAATTTTGAGTATACATTTCTTGTCCCAGACGAATAGAGGATGGCTATCATTGAGCCTGGCTTAAAAGTAAAGTTCTTTAGGGGCGCCTGGGTGGCTCAGTCGGTTAAGCGGCCGACTTCGGCTCAGGTCATGATTTCACGGTCCGTGAGTTCGAGCTCCGCGTCGGGCTCTGTGCTGACAGCTCGGAGCCTGGAGCCTGTTTCAGATTCCGTGTCTCCCTCTCTCTGTCTCAAAAATAAATAAACGTTAAAAAAAAAAAAAAAGTAAAGTTCTTTATCTCGTCATTGCTATCCTAGCCAGGTTACAGTAAGACACTTTCCTTACCTGCTAAGTACTTTTCCAGGATTCTCTGGAGCTCCACAATATGCTTTAACCGGGTAAGCACTTTCCCCTTCATCTCAGGTGACGTTTGCCGGCAGAAGGCATTTACAACCTGGCAAAGGACAAATTATATTCTCATTCTTTGAATGGTTCCAGTTTTTTTTTTCTTTTTATATTTATTTATTTTTGAGAGACAGAGAGAACACAAGTGGGGCAGGGGGAGGGGGAGCACAGAGAGAGAAGGAGACAGAATCCAAAGCAGGCTCCAGGCTTTGAGCTGTCAGCACACAGCCCGATGCAGGGCTAGAACTCACAAACCACGAGACCATGACCTGAGCCGAAGTCGGACGCTTAACCGACTAAGCCACCCAGGTGTCCCTGAATGGTTGCAGTTTTAACCCTGTTTGCATTATTCATCCAGAGCTTAAAAATGCCGGGGTGCCTGGATGGCTTGGTCAATTAAGCATTCGACACTTGACTTCAGCTCAGGTCATTATTTCAGAATTTGTAAATTTGAGCCCCACTGGCTCTGTGCTGGCAGCCCAGAGCCTGCTTGGGATTCTCTCTCCCTCTCTCCGCCCCTCCCCTGCTCGCATACACTCTCTCTGAAAATAAACATTAAATTTTTTTTTTAAAAAATGCCATTCAGTGGCAGTATCTGTGAGTTTAATCTGTAATGTAGAAGTGTTCTCAGTAAGGTGCTATAGAGGAGAAGGAAAAAAAAAAAAAGCCCTGGACCAATACAGGAGATCTGACTTCTAATCCTAGTTCTACTGATTTCTAGTTAAGTAGCAAGGTGGAACAGCAGTGAGTAGACAGCACACACTTTGGTGAAACAAGTCCTATTTTGCTACTTGCTAGCTGTGTGAACCTGGCCAACTCATTAGCCTTTCTGAGTTTTTATTTATTCAACTATAAAATGAGAATGCAGTTATTATATGGATTTAATACTGTAAATATAGAAATAAGCCCAGCATTTGGCATAATGTAAGTACTTGAGTACTTACTGACTTTGAACTCTCTTGTATCTGCAACTCCACGGGTACGAAACAAGGATAACAACACCTATCCTGCTTACGTCATAATAGAAATGTAATCATAAGAGGAGATAATTTAAGTGCACATTCTCAGAATAATATACATAAGAAAGGAAGTGAGATATAAATATATGTTACTGTCATTTTCATATTTCATTATTATGAATTTCACTCAACATATTTTTTTATATTTTTTTTACTGTTTATTTTTGACAGAGAGAGACAGAGCATGAGTGGGGGAGGGGCAGAGAGAGAGAGAGAGAGAGAGAGACACACACACACACACACAGAATTAAAAGCAGGCTCCAGGCTCTGAGCTGTCAGCACAGAGACCGACGTGGGGCTCGAACTCACAGACTGCGAGATCATGACCTGAGCCGAAGTTGGACGTTCAACTGACAGAGCCACCCAGGCACCCCCAAAACATATTCTAAAGGAAGGGGAAAACCATCACTCACTTGATCTCACTGAATTAAAACATTAAGTACATACCTATGCAAGGGTGAACAGTATTTTCACAGTGAAGAAGGTGAGGTTATTCCAGTCAAAAGCAAGAATACAACAAAAAGGCTTGTAGTAGTAAAGCATGAACAACTTATTAAGTGAATTCTAAGTATTTTGAACTGGCTACATCAAAAGGTACATGTAATTGGGGAAAAGTGGGACATAACAGCTGGAGAAGCACACAGGGGTTAGTGCTAGTAATTTTTTCTTTTTCTTTTTTTTTTTTTTTTTTAACGTTTATTTATTTTTGAGACAGAGACAGAGCATGAATGGGGGAGGGGCAGAGAGAGAGGGAGACACAGAATCGGAAGCAGGCTCCAGGCTCTGAGCCATCAGCCCAGAGCCCGACGCGGGGCTCGAACTCACGGACCGCGAGATCGTGACCTGAGCTGAAGTCGGAAGCTTAACCGACTGCGCCACCCAGGCGCCCCAATTTTTTTTCTTTTTAAGTAGGCTCCATGCCCAATGTGGGGCTTGAACTCATGACCCCTCTGAGATCAAGAGTTATAGCCTCTACCCACTGAACCAGCTGAACCAGCCAGGCACTTCTGTAGAGAGTCCCATGAGAACCAGGAAATAGTTTCCTTTCAAGAAGAATTATAGACAATAGGTGAAATTCCCAGTAACTATGTTTACCTCTCGGAACCAGTTGAGAGTAAGAAATATGAGTGAACACATGAATGAGTGCTCTTTAACAGACATGGATGTCAACCTCTCTCCAGGCTCCAAGTCAGTGAGGAATATAGGACAATCTGAAAGAGAACAAACATTATTAACTCCCTTTATTTCGAGTCAACAGAACCTGGATGCTACCCCTAGAGTTACATCTCCTATACTTATTTTCCCCTTTAACTTATATTTGAAGGTGAAGCTTTGGGCAGTCTCAAAATTACTGCCTTAGTATGTAGCCATCTTAAATATCATGAAGAAGTTTTTACAAAATTAGATGCAAGGACCAGAAAGCAACAAGGAACTATGATGATGATTCATCTGTCAATATGATGGGAATCTTTATATATCATCTTTGCAGTTTCATTATTAGTGCTATTTTACTCTGTGAAGTTCAAAAATTCCTTCCCCTACACACCATGTACTGGTTTGCTCCCTCCCTAAGATTACCAGAGAAAGGTTACAAAGAAGAAAGGATCTGATAACTTCATCCTATACCTAATAAACCATCAATCTCCTCCAAGCTTCCATTATGTTGTTTCTCCACACAAAGCCTCAGTAACCGGAAATAGGGAGCCAGGCACAATGGAGACACCAATCTGGGAAGGAAAAATCCATTTCTAAACAATATTTTATAGGCATATTAATCCATGTTTATAAAGAACCCCACCTTTAAAGCGTTTTGCCCAAAATAAATGTCTACTTTTTAGAACATATGACAAGGAGCTTAATGGGTGCTCAGTAAATAAATAATGAACTAAACTGGAGGGAGACAGAGGCTGAATAGAGTGAATGTCCATGAGTCAGGAGAAGCAGAGATAAAATGGAAGGAGGGAGGAAAACAAGTATGTTCATGGGAGGGAGAAAGAAACAAATGAAAATAGCCTCACAGAGTACCTGTTGGCTGTCATTACGCAATGCAGACCCCAACCACAGGGACTAAGAAAAAACAACCTGTTTTAGGAGAAACCCTTTTCCATCAAGTTCCCAAAAGATTGCAACAAGTGTGGAATATCCCGTGAACATTCACTACAGTAACAGAAGTTAAAGAAAAAGTACACTGACTTTTGGTCCGATTCCTGTGAAGTCATTCTACCCCCATCTTTTGCAAAGTCCTGAGAGTACAACAGTGGCAGGAGGTTGATGGCGATCCCATCACGACTACTGTATTCTTCTAGTCCATAGAGAGCTTTCACAGGAAATGGAGAGTCACTGTAAAGAGAACCCAGAATTTGATGCCCCAAGGGTATACAAATCTACGGGGGAAACTACTAAAACAAACCAATCTTCTCTCTTAGGAAGAGAACTTCTCTGAGGAGAAGTGAGAAACAAAAAGAACAAGTGGGGAAGCTTTGAGCAACTCTGGAGCTGGAGTGTTGGGGCTGGGAGGAAAGAAACTATGGGATGGAGCCAGACTTGGCTGAGGTCAAGAGCATTCTCAAGTCTGTACCATCCATCGACATAATTTCTTCACCAGTACAATCAAGTTAGTGGGTAAACAGTACTTACCCTTCTGGAAAAGCACAGAAGTCCACCACAAAGGCATCTTGGAAATCATTAAAGATGGTCTGCCCAACCCATTCCTTCAGGAAGCAAACAAACAAAAAAGGCATACAGCCCAGGGGGTACTTGCTGTAGATCCCTAGAAAAACTATTACTCTTTCTAAGCTTTAGTTTCGTCATTTCTAAGGAGGAAATAGCAATAATATGTACCCCATTATTAGAAATGGAAAACATATAATACATGAAAAATGCTTAACATGGTGCCTGGCACAGAAAACATGGAGGCTATCAACATTATCAACAATATTATCACCAACCTCATCATTGCTATTATTATTGTTACTATGTAAAGGAGGCCTTAGAGGTGAGGCCTAGGGAAGGGCTTTCCCAACTAGAATATGGGAAAGCTCTCAGGATGACCAATTTTTTTTTTTAAGTTTATTTATTTTTGAGAGAGCACACGTGTATGCGTGAGTAGGGTAAGAGGCAGAGAGAGAGAGGGACAGAGGATCTGAAGCAGGCTCCATGCTGACAGCAGAAAGCCTGATGTGGAGCTTGAACCCACAAACTGCGAGATCATGACCTGACCTGAAGTCAGACGCTTAACCGACTGAGCCACGCAGGCACCCCAGGATGATCTATTTTTGCACTGCAACAGACAGAAGGGCTTGAAGAAAGAATACGGAGTAAAGCAGCCCTCATGCTTCACTACTTTAAAAGATACTTGGCCTTACCAAGGCTTTTGGAGCCAGATTTCCTCTTTGGATCAGAGTAGCAAATTCATCATAATACAGTGCGGACGCCTGGGGAGACTGCTTACTGCAGGAATGAACCAACTGCAGCAACGAGGTCACCTGGAGCAGCCAAAGAGAAAGAATGGTTCAGCAACTGGGCTGCCAACACTTCCTAAACACTGTTCACCCCAAACAGTAGTTTTTCCTTCCAGTATCACTGGCAAAGCTCTTACTTCCTCTCGCCTGAGGTTTTCCTGACCTTCCTGACCAGCCCATCTGTTTCTAAACTCATCTCTTTTCCAATCCATCAGACACCCACAGCCAGATTAATTTTTCTAAAGCAAAGCTTTGATTATGCCATGTCCGTGCTAAGAAACCTTTAAAGAATACCTCTGTGTAAAAAATTACATCAAAATGCCTTGATTCACATTCCAGGCCCTCTGTTTTCTATCTCTGGACTAGCTTTATCTCCAACTCTCCAATTTTACACTTACTTGTCCCTATGCTCCAGTCAATCTCCTATTCTGCAAACACGGCTCACTGTTCTCGCACTCTAGGAATTTACAATTTAATTAAGGAGATTAGATACAGAAATAAATGTAATCCACACCAGTAGATTCTAGGTGCCACAGTAGTGGTACAAATCACAAAAGCTATGAATTCAAGAAAACAGATTTGGGGAGGGAAAAAAAAAGAAGTCTTTTTGGTAAACTGCCAGTGACCAGAAGCAACTCCTCAGTTACCCATATACATATCCAAATACATTACAAGAACTCACCTGCGTGTACTGTTCATTGCTCACGTCTGTTCTCCCTTGGGTCAAACTTGAAGATCTAGTTCTAAAAACAAGGAATTTTAGGTTCACTTCTGTAATATTTTGTAAGAACTGGCAATAAGTTTTTTTGTTTTTGCTTTTTTTGTTTTTTTAAGTACTGGCAATAAGTTTCTGAGTCCTGCCATCCCTGGAATGTGAGTGGAGATAAAAGTACATGAAGACACAGAACTATTTATATACAAAATGTGGATTAGAGCAGATAATGGCTATCTTAATTTTTTTTTAATGGCACATTAAATTAGTAATAATCATAAGAGTGAGCACTGGGCATTATTCTAAGCATTTGGTGCTCTCAAGCAGTATGGCTCCAATGAATGAACTCTTAATCAGTACACTATGTAGCCTCCATGAATTACTAATGCTGATTCTAAGGATGTCTCCTGAGGTCCCAGGAATTCCTTAACAAATTATCTCTAAGAAGCATAAACGGAATTCCAAAGTCATTTTGCAATGGCAACATCTTATCAAGACCCAATACAGATGCTCCTTTAGGTGCTACAATTGTGGCATCAAAGTACAAGAGAGGAAAAAAAAAATCTATAGAAAGACCTTATATGCATCAAACACGATGTCCCAGACAGAAAAACACAGCAATGGAGAAACCTATAATGTCTAGTGCCTAGGAGGCGTAAATGCAGAAAAATGCATCCCAGGAGACTCAGGGTTCCCCTTTTGTAGAAATATTTCTAGAACTTTATTTCTTGGTAATCCCTAGTTTTTAACCATCAGATTGTAATAACTATAATCACATTCTGTAAAAAATTATATTAGTATATAGAGCCAAGATTAGAAGGGAAAATAGAAAAGTTGCAATAAATACTTGCTTACTTCTCTTATTACGGTTTTAATATTTACTTTTGTAAACACTTTTGCCTACACACGTACACTTTATTTGTAAGGTGGCAACTTAATTAACTGACCTTGAGCCACAGAAGTCAGAATTTCCATGCATACCTGTCTGCTGCCATGATGCCAGCCATGGTGACAGCACCAATAATACCAATGAGTTTGTATCTGACTATGGTGCTAGAGAGCTGCTTTCGTATCACCAGGTGCATATCATCCTGCAAAGAGATATGATAAAGAAAGATGAAAATGCTAGAATAGTACAGCAAAAGAGCCTGCGGATATTGGAGCCAAAATAGCTAAAATAGCAAGGGTTCTATCATTTACTGTGTGGCTCTTGGCAAGTCACTGCATCTGAGTCTCAATTTTTTTCCATCTATAAAATGGGGAAGATTTTATGAGAGACAAATTACAAAACTGTCCTAGAACAATGTCAAAAACAAGGCAGATGTTCAAACATTATAGCTATTATTAATGTTGTGATAGTTGCTTGATAAGGATATGTATATTATTGTAATGTTGTTGTCTGCTCAGCTAAAATAATGAAATAGAAAAAAAATACTTAGGAGTAATTTAACCAAGGAGGCAAAAGACTTGTACATTAAAAACTACAAAACAACAATGAAAGATATTAAAGAAGACCTAAATAAATGGAAAGATATCCCATGTGCATGAATTGAAGACTTAATATTGCTAAGATAATGACAGTACTCACAGTGACATGCACATTCATTGTAATCCTTATTAAAATCCCAATAGAATTTTTTGCAGATATAGAAAAACCCATGCTAAGATTCATATAGAACTTTAAGGGACCCCAAATAACCAAAACAATCTTGAAAAAGAACAAATTTGTTCTGTCAAATTTCAGTTTTGAAAACAAAAAAAATTTTTCTTTTTTTAATATTTTTGAGTGTGAGAGAGGGAGATAGAGAGAGAGCAAGCACAAGCAAGGGAGGGGCAAAGAGAGGGAGACACAGAATCTAAAGCAGGCTCTAGGCTCTGAGTTGTCAGCGCAGAGCCTGACATGAAGTTCAAACTCATGAACTGTGAGATCATGACCTAAGCCACCTAGGCACCCCAAAGAAAATAAATTTTCAATTTTGAAATTACACATACAATCTTTCAATTTCAAAATTACTACAATGCTACAGTAATCAAAATAGTGTGCTACTTGCACAGGAAGCCCATACACACTAATGGATAGAACAGGGTCCAGAAATAAACCTTATTTGGTCATATATGGTCAACTGATTTTCTGCAAAGGTGCTAAGACTATTCAAAGGGAAAGGACAGTCTTTTCAATAAAAGGTGTTAAAACACACACATACACACACACACAGAACAGGCGCTGAAAAAACTGGATACCCACAAACACAAAAAACAAAACTGAACCTTTCCTTACACGACATACAAAAATTAACTAAAAGCGAATCAACAATATAAATTTAAGAGCTAAAACTATAAGACTCTCAGCAAAAAAACACAGAGGGGGAAAAAAAAAGGAAAGAAAAAGAAAACACAGGGGAAAATCTTTATGACCTTGAATTTGGGAACAGTTTTTCCTAAGTATGACACCAAAAGCACAGGCAAAAAGAAAAAAACACATAAATTGGGACTTCATCAAAACTCCATCAAAGGACACTATCAAGAGTAAAAAAATAATCCACAGAATGGGAAAAAATATTTGAAAATCATGTATCTGATAAAGGACAATACCCAGGAAACATACAGAATTCCTATGCGTCAACAACAAAAGACAGACCATTTAGGGGTGCCAAGGCAGTCCAGTTAGTTCAGTGTCTGACTCTTGATTTCAGCTCAGGTCATGATCCCAGAGTTATGGGATTGAGTCCTGCATCAGGCTCCATGTTAAGCGTGGAGCCTGCTTGGGATTCTCTCTTGCTCTCTGCCCCTCCCCCACTTGCACTCTTTCTCAAAATAAACATTTAAAAAAAAAAAGATGTTCAAAATTATCAGTCATTAAGGAAATGCAAATCAAGACAAACATTTGTCATACCATATCAACCATCTGAGATACCATTTCACACCCAGTAGGATGGTTATTATTACAAAATGGAAAATAAGTGGGGTGCCTGGGTGGCTCAGCAGGCTGAGTGTCTGACTTTGGCTCAGGTCACGATCTTGTAGTTCCTGGGTTTGAGTCTCACATCAGGCTTTGCGCTAATAGCGCAGAGCCTGCTTTGGATTCTGTCTCCTTCTCTCTCTGCCCCTCACCAACCCCTCGCATGTGTGGTCTCTCTCAAAAATAAAAATTTTTAAAAAATGGAAAATAAGTGTTGGTGAGGATATAAAACCATGGAATCCCCAATTGTTCACGGGAATGAAAAATGGTACAGCTTTTGTAGAAAATGGTTTGGTAGTTCCTCCAAATGCTGAACACAGAATGAATATATGACTCATCAACTCCACTCCTAGGTATATACCCCAAAGAATTTAAAATAGGGACTCAAAAAGATATTTTTATACCAATATTCATTGCTGAATTATTCACAATAGCCAAAAGGTGAAAAAAGGCTAGTGTCCATCAAGAAATAAATGCACAAACTAAATGTTCTACATATATACAATGGAATACTATTTAGCCATGAAAAGGAATGAAGTTTGATATATATTACACCATGGGCGAACCTTGAACAGATTATGCTAAGTGAAATAAAAGGAGAAATATGATATGACTATTTCAATTAGGTACCCAGAACAGGCAAATTCAGAGACAGGAAGTAGATTAGAGGTAATGAGGGGCTGGAGGAAAGAAAATGAGGAGTTACTGCTTAATGGGTAGGGTTTCTGTTTGGGATGACAAAAAGTTCTGGATAGAGACAGTGGTGACAGTTGCACAACATTCTTAATGAACTTAATGCCACTGAATTGTACGCTTAAAAATGGTTAAAATAGTAAAATTTGCTATGCATGTTTTAACCACCATTAAAAAATAAAATAATGATGTAGCTCTACATTACTCATGTGAAGCCATCTCCAAAATATACAGCTAAATGAAAACAGTAAGATGCAGAACAAAAGGGTAAAAAGTGGAATATAGGTAAATACACATTTGTAAATGCTCGGACATCTCAGAAAGCTATAAACTAATAACAGCAATTGCCTTTAGAGAACCAAATGCTTAGAGGACTGAGAGGAAAGGAGACTTATTTTTCACCACTTTCTATACCTTTTGAATTTATGTATGTATATTACCTAGCCTTTTTTTTTTTTAATTAACAAAAAGTGTTGGTTGTTCAAAGTCACAGTCCAGTATGGATATTGCCACGGGGTGGCACTAACGGTACAAAAGAGCTATGAGCTATGACTGCAACCTAACCTCTAGTTTTAGTCCCTTTGCCTGACTTTCTCAGTAAATGGTGTCCACAAATGAAAGCAAGCCTAGGTGACGTTCACGTTAGAAGCAGATGCTCCCTAGGAAACAAGGTAATTCTGTGTCCCCACAGCACTCAGTACAGAACCTGAATGGCTTTTGTTAGTTCCACGGTCAGCTGATTACAGACCCTAATAGACCGAGCTACTTAAGGGTAGAAATTCTAATATACTTACCATTTCAGTGCTTAGTACACAGTAGGCACATAATGTTTGTGGTAAGAAAAGAATGAGTAAGTGCTCAAACTATGGCTGTGTACTTGATTTCTATTAGTACACAGGCTGGAGTGATTTTGGTCAGTGAATTTCAATTCAATAAGTTTAAAGGCTTAAAGGTTTCTCAATACACTGCATGTTACCTGGATGTGACTGCTGGCTTCATGCTGTTGGCTAAATGCCAGTGTGCTCAGAATATAGAAGAGTTTTCGTATCTGCCGAGGGGACATATTATCCAGATAATCTAAAATGCCCTGTGAGAAAAAAAAAATGCCAACAATAAGGCCAGCAACTAATATTTTCTTCCTTTAAATAAAAAAATTAAAATCCTTATAAGAAGTATACACAAATAGCCAGGCATCCATTCCACAAAAGCTCAAGTTCTATCAAGCTGCTCAGAGCCCAAAGGGTTAGTCATCCTAACATACCTCCTAGTTCTCCCTACTTTCTCCACCCTTCCCTTCTTCTCAGTGAAAACAATACTCTGCCACAAGTTATATCTCTGACCCTATTCCTTATCAGCTTTCACTCCATGAATTACTTATTCATTCTCTACAGATGTAGAAGGAGTCACAAGGAAACTAATTACTTTTCGACCTTGGGCAAAACTTCAGTTTTATCATCCCTAATATGGGGATAACAAGGCCTACATAGTTACCTTTCAAAGCCCAGACGCAATTATGTCAACTCCTTGTTAAAAGCCTGTAATAGCTCTCTATGGTCTATAAAATAAGGTTGAAACTCTTTAGGGGCACCTGGGTGGCTCAGTCAGTCAGGCATCCAACTCTTGATCTCAGCTCAGGTCATGATCTCACAGTTCTTGAGCTCAAGCCCCATGTCAGGCCCTGCACTGATAGCGGAGAGCTTGCTTGGAATTCTCTCTCCTTCTCTCTCTGCCCCTACCCGACTCATGCTCTCTTTTGCTCTCAAAAATAAACTTAAAAAAAAAAAAAAAAGCTGAAACACTTCAGTGTGGTATTTGAGACTCTTCATAATCTGGCCCTATCCTGTGTCTTCCCAGCCTCACCTCCCAACACCCCTCACCATTTATCCCATTTGCCAACCATGTTAGTCTACTTGTCATCCTTCATGTATACCAAAGACCTGGGTGCCAGTTTGCTTCTGTTTGAACTGTCCTCTGCCTACATGCACTTCCTTTACTTTCTCCTATCAAATCATTCCCAACCTTCAAGAATCACTGAAATCTATTTGTTGAAGAAATACCCAGTTTCCCAGGCCAAGTTAATTTTCTTGCCAAGTATATCTGTAGCACTTCATCTTTCTAGAGATCTCTCATGTTGTATTTACAGTGACTTGCTTATGGACATAGTTCTACTATCACCAAAGTCAAGAACTAAGTTTTATATACAGAGCACCCAGAATAAAGCCTGCACACAGGCATAAAGAAGTATTTGCTGAATGCATTAATACATACATAAATGAGTCATTTCTTTCTATTATTTGCCCATCACCTCATCTCTTTCCCATCCCCTCCTACCAATCACAGAACTTAATAGCTAGAATACAAATTAAATTGTTACTAATGGATTCCAGATAACTCTCAGATACATGCAAGAAAGAAAAACGACTCAATATATGTCACCAGAGGGACTAGATACCTTCACAAAGATGGCATTCAGCCTCATAGCAGATAGGTTTAGAACTACCAACTCTAGGAGGACATCCAAAGCAGTATCCACTTCAGCTTCATTCCCACTGCAGATATGGGTCACTAGGGCACCAACCACTTCCTACAGAGTAGAGTCAAGAAACAGTGTGGATAAAAATATGACTGAAACCATTATGACTCAGGTTGATGCCTGATATCATTCCAATCTCCACTTGGTGAAAATCCCAACCTACCCTATCCTGTTGTCTAATTCTATAATGTAATTTTCATTCATGTTGGATTCAGAGGTTTAGGATTATGCCAATCTAACTATAGTACCATCTACTCTTGACTTATTTCTCAAAATTTATCAGTGAGCATCATCTAAGCCCTCCTGATTTTGTTCCCTGGAAGTCTTTCCCTTTCTTTTCTCATACTGGTTAAATACTACACTTTAAGCTATGGTTGTATCTATTAAAATGTATTAAAAAGATGGAACTTAGGGCACCTGACTGGCTCAGTTGGAGGAGCGTGTGACTTTTGATCTTGTAGTTGTGGGTTCAAAATCCATGTCAAGTATAGAGATTACTTAAAAATAAAATATTATGGGCGCCTGGGGGGCTCAGTCATTAAGTGTCCAACTTCGGCTCAGGTCATGATCTCACAGCTCATGAGTTCAAGCCCCATATCAGACTCTGTGCTAACAACTCAGAGCCTGGAGCCTGCTTCGGATTCTGTGTCTCCGTCTCTCTCTGCCCCTCCCCTGCTCACTCTCTGTCTTGCCCTCTCTTTCTTAAGAATAAACCTTAAAAAATTTTAAAAACTAAAAAAAAAATCTTAAAAAAAAATGGAATTCAAAGAGCTAAAGGATCTTAAGATTATTCTAGGTTAGACTTGTATGTTTCAAGCACCCATGGATCATGACAGTATCTCTAAGACATTAAGATGGTTCCAAAGAAAATACCTTACATGCCATTCTCCCTTTCCTTTATACTACTGCTCCACAGAGGCATACAGTTTTCTCAACTGCAGTAGCTAGCTCATGCCAGCTGAATCTACTGCTCTGCTTTAAGATTCTCAAAATTCTTTGTTTTTACAAGTTCAATTCAAATGTTATAACATTGTTAACAGTTAAGTATATAGCAAGTACAAAAAATGCACATTAAGACACTCTGTTATTTGTTTTCATAATCACTTTCCAACTTTCCACAAGTACAGTCTTCCCTCTCTAGACATGTGCTATTAAATTTTGTGTCTCATGTTCGTAGGAATAGGATTATGTCCTCAGTTATTTCTCCTTCATTTGTTTTTCATCACAGTTTTTTCTAGAGAACAACTTCAGGATCAACTGGCAGCTGATTATTTGCAGCTAGGTTTTAAAACTGGTCTTTCTGTACTATAAAAACTGCCTGAGGGGCGCCTGGGTGGCTCAGTCGGTTAAGCGTCTGACTTCAGCTCAGGTCATGATCTCACAGTCCATGAGTTCGAGCCCCGCGTCGGGCTCTGGGCCGATAGCTCAGAGCCTGGAGCCTGCTTCCGATTCTGTGTCTCCCTCTCTACCTCTCCCCCGTTCATGCTCTGTCTCTCTCTGTCTCAAAAATAAATAAACGTTAAAAAAAAAAAAAAATTAAAAAAAAAAAAACAAAAAAACTGCCTGATAACCCCAGCCCTTTCAGCCAAGGTTTACTCAGAAATAGACTAGATGGGATGTTCATTTTAACTCAGAGAATTTTAGAGCTCAAAACGCAGAGTTAGATCTTCTAGTCCAGTCTCTTCATTTTATTGAAAGTAGACTACAACTTAGTTTTCCCAACTCCCAGTTCAGAATTCTTTCTACATCAGTGCCTTCCAACCAGCAAGAAATAAACACGAGGGGCGGCTGGGTGGCTCAGTCAGTTGAGCGTCTGACTTCGGCTCAGATCATGATCTCGCAGTTCCCGAGTTCGAGCTCCATGTTGGGCTCTGTGCTGACAGCTCAGAGCCTGAAGCCTGCTTTGGATTCTGTGTCTCCCACTCGCTCTGCCCCTCCCCTGCTCATGCTCTATCTCTCTCTCTCTCTCTCTCAAAAATAAACATTAAAAAAAACAAAAAAGAAAGAAAGAAACATATCACATGCAAGTCACTTGGAACTGCATTTCTTCCTGTTCCGTTCCCTCCTTTCCAAGATAAATATTTCAACATACCTGCTGGCAGTAAGTGTCAAAAAAATTAAATGCATATTTGTAGAGGAGACTGCCAAACAAAATGATACTCTGGTCTAGGGAGTGCACGAAACTCTGAGCCAGCGACAGAATGGATGGACAAATATCCTTAAGGACCTTAAGGGGAAAAGAGGAGAGAGAAAAAAAGAAGCTGTGGGAGGAATTTAGTTAACACAGAACCAAGAGGTGCCAACCCTTATAGGATGTCAGAGTTCTCCTGACCAACTCTCACTTTAACTTAAGGAAACTTAACCTTTGTTTTACTCAAAATTATCCTTCATCATTGAGTCTTCTCTCAGGATTGGTGGGATTTGCCATATGGATAAGAATTAACCTGGAAGCTCAAAGAAGTTAAATTATAAGCCTAACAGCATTGTTCCTATCTGCCCAATTTGGGACTAGAATCCAGATATTCTAAATCCCAATTTCCTCACTCAATCATACTGCCTCCCTAGGCCTGTTCTGCCACGGTTATGATTTGAAATCAAAATATAAGGTTCAACACTAATTAACTAAACCAATTTCTTTTAAAGAAGATCAAAAAGAGAACTGATCATGTCTCACCAATAAGGCAGAAAATGAACATTAATGGACCCAAAGTAAATATAACCAGTTTAGGTCTAGCTTCTTTACTGATACCATCACAATACCAAAAAAAAAAAAAAAAAAAAAATCTTAAATTAAGCACTGAATTGGGTGTAATACTTTGCTGAAGAAAATGCAATAAAAAATTACTTATGGTTTCTGCCTTTTAGAAAACCATAGCCCAAAACACGTATCGTTGCCAGAAATAAGCACAGAAAGGACTGTAAGATAACACAAACACTAAATCCAGTCTTAAATATACAATCTTTTTTTTTTTTTTTAATGTTTATTTATTTTTGAGACAGAGAGAGACATAGCATGAATGGGGGAGGGTCAGAGAGAAGGAGACACAGAATCTCAAACAGGCTCCAGGCTCTGAGCTGTCAGCACAGAGCCCGACACGGGGCTCAAACTCACAGACAGCGAGATCATGACCTGAGCCGAAGTCAGCCACTTAACTGACTGAGCCACCCAAGTGCCCCCTAAATACACAATTTTAAAACTCAACTGCATATTCTCATTAGTTCCTAAGCCATAAACCACTGGGTACCCAGTTTCCTAAAAAGGTATACACTGTTTATATCCTGAAAATTCACCTAGAAACACCATTCCTAGTTTGAATTTCCAATTCAAAAGGTTTTTATTTCAACAGGAATAATCACCCAAGGGTCACTTTACTGAATGGCCAAATAGTGATGGTTTAAGAGATGCATAATTATGTCTCTATTAGCATTCCTTTGGTCCTGTTATACTCAGGGTTTTTAAAAACTGCTTATGGGGTGCCTGGGTGGCTCAGTTGGTTAAGCCTCTGACTCTTGACTTCGGCTCAGGTCATGATCTCACAGTTCGTGAGTTCAAGCCCCAGACTAGGCTCTTCGCTGACAGAGTAGAGCCTGCTTGGGATTCTCTCTCTACCTTGCTCTCTCCCCAAAAATATATAAACATTTAAAAACTGCTTAGAACAGGATACAGAAGGCAAGTTTGTCAAAGCTACAGATCACAAAGAGCTAGATAATTAAAATGTTTAATGCAAAGTTAAGATTCAAAAGTCTCAATCCACTTGAACAATGGGCTGAAACAAGATGAAATTTTTATATAGGAGCTGTAAAGCCTTCCATTGCAGGTTAAAAATCAAGTTATAGAAGTATGTAATTAGAAGACTTGAACTAAGGAGAGCCTGGGTGGCTCAGTCAGTTAAGCTTCCAACTTCAGCTCAGGTCATGATCACATTGTTTGAGAGTTGAGCCCCACGTCAGGCTCTGTGCTAACAGCTCAGAGCCTGGCGCCTGCTTCGGATTCTATGTCTTCCTCTCTCTCTACCCTTCTCCACTCATACTCTGTTTCTCTCTCTCTCTCAAAAATAAATAAGCATTAAAAAAAAAAAAAAAGAAGACTTGAACTAAAACATTTCCTATAAAACAGAATTTGGAGCTTGAGTTTAAGAAGTTCAACATGAACCAGTTTTGTGACATTTTTCCTAAAAAGATGGGACACCAGTCTTAGGTTGGTTTTATTAACATCATATTGTCTCAATCAAGGTAAGTAACAACCCTACTATGTTTTGCAATATATTGAGCTATCCAAGATGAAGATCCAGGAAAGGTGGTATTGTCAGGATTCCCACACTGGAAAGGAAAGGTTAAATATGATTGCTCTGTAACTTTCAGACTAATGTCTGATTCTCTGATACTTACCACGTAATGAATACAGAATGTACTCTGTAGCAGCTGTTCTTCAAAGCAGCCTGATCGAATCTTATTTCTTAGCACCCTCTCGACATACTTCTTTACCTGAGTATTGGTGCTATAGATGATGAAAAGTATTGCTATGTCGAAAATCTATTGTCAATGACAAAAGAGAAATGGTTTAATGTATCAGTACATCTATTTCCATAAAATAGTAGCTCTCAACTTTTCCCCATGAAAACAGAAAATGGGTGATACTCATTTGTTCAACATACTCCATAGGAGTATCTACATTTCTTTTCCTCACAAAACCCACAAATATTTTTCAGAGAAATAACTGCCACAATTATTAACCACTGGTATCTTTTATGAAATCATTGGAATGTAAGTTGAAGTGATATTATTACAGAAATAACCTTGAATATCCTCACATTAAGGAACAATCACTAGCCAACCTCGGTATATATTTATTAGAAAAATACTTTCTCAAAATTTGGAGAGACTGTAAATGCCTGTAAATATGAAAAAAATTAAATTCTTTTCTTAAATTTAAATTCTTGGGGCACATGGGTGGTTCAGCTGGTTAAGCATCCAACTTCGGCGCAGGTCATAATCTCATGGTATGTGGGTTTGAGCCCTGCATCGGGCTCTGTGCTGACAGCTCAGAGCCTGGAGCTTGCTTGCTTCAAATTCTGTGTATCCCTCTCTCTCTCGGCCCCTCCCCAACTCATGCTCTGTCTCTGTCTCTCTCTCTCTCTCTCTCTCTCTCTCAAAAATAAACATTAAAAAAAATTTATTTTAATTCTTAAGTTTAAAAAATTAAAGTCAGAATATTATGCAGCCATTAAGAAGAACAAGGTATACTATATTTTTTGACAGATATTCATGACATTGTAAAGTTTAAAAAAAAGCAACCTGCAAGACAATAACCATAAAAGGATTTTTCTTTTTTTTTTAACTTTTTAAATATTTATTTATTTTTGAGAGAGACAGAATGTGAGTTGGGGAGGGGCAGAGAGAGACAGAGACACAGAATCTGAAGATGGCTCCAGGATCCGAGCTGTCAGCACAGAGCCCAACGTGAGGTTCAAAGTCACACCTGCACTCACACACAAATACACCTTGTATATAAATAGGAAATAATCTGTAAGAGTAATTATACAAGAAGAATGAACAGACAGTAAAGAGAAACTTTATTTACTTATTTTTTTCAGAAAGAGAATGAGCATGCAAACAAGCAGGGGTAAGGGGTAGGGAGAGAGTGAATACTAAGTAGGATCCACGCTGTTAGCACATAGCCTGACCAGGGGCTTGAACTCACAAACCATGAGATCGTGACCATACCTGAAATTGAGTCGGACACTTAACCAACTGAGCCAGCCAGGTGTCCCATGGAAACTTTATTTTTAACATTTTTAGATTCTCCCCAGTTTTTTTCCCCCAATTAGCTTGAATTAACTTTGTTAAAAAAAAAAAAAAAAAAAAAAAAAGGGTTAAAGAGGCACGTGGCCCCTCTAATATCCTGAAAATTCACCTAGAAACACCATTCCTAGCTTATAAAATTCCAATTCGAAAGGTTTTTATTTCAACAGGAATAATCACCCAAGGGTCACAACACTGAATGGCCAAATAGTGATGGTTCACAAGATGCCTAATTATGTCTTTATTAGCATTCTTCTGGTCCTCTTATGCTCAGGGTTTTAAAAAACTGCTTATGGGACGCCAAACTGCTCTTTCTGTACTACAAAAACTGCCTGATAACCCCAGCCCTGATTTCAGCCAAAATTTAGAAAAGTAAGTAACTCAAGGTCTTGGGGTTGTGAGTTCAAGCCTCACATTGGATGTAGAGATTACTTAAAAAAAAAAAAAAAAAAAAAAAAATGGTTACAAAAGTCAAGCAGGTCAAAAAAAATCTCCTACAACTCAAGAGCAAAAGATCAATCAAAAGATGTACTGAGGATGTGGACAGACATTTTTTCAAGACATACTAATGGCCAACAGACACAAGAAAAGATGCTCAACATCACTAGTCATCAGGCAAATGCAAATCAAAACCACAATGAAGTATCATCTCACACCTATCAGAATGGCTATCACTAAAAAGACAAGAGATAACAAATGTTGGCAAGGATGCAGAGAAAGAGAACCTTTGTGTACTGCTGGTGGAATGTGAGTTTTTCCACAACAGCCGTTGTGGAAAAAGTATGGAGGTTCCTTAAAAAATTAAAAAATAGAAGTATACAATCCAGAAATTCTACTTCTGGGTATTTATTCAAAAAACCAAAAGTACTAGGGGCGCCTGGGTGGCTCAGTCAGTTAAGCATCTGACTTTGGTTCGGGTCATGATGTCATGGTTCGTGAGTCGGGCTCATGATCTCATTTTTCAATCTCATGTTGGACTCAGAGCCTGGAGCCTGCTTTGGATTCTGTGTCTCCCTCTCTCTCTCTGCCCCTCCCCTGCTCACACTCTGCCTCTCTCTCTCCAAAATAAATAAACATAAAAAAAAAAAAAAAAAAGCAAAAAACCGAAAGTACTAATTCGACAAGATATCTGCACTCCATGATCCCTGCACAAGACATGGAAGCAACCTAAGTGTCCACTGATGGATGAGTGGAAAAACAAAATGTGGTATGTACACATATGTACACACATAAACACACACTGGAATACTATTCAGCCATAAAATGAATGAAATCTTGCCATTTACAACAACATGGACAGAATTTTTTTTAAGTTGATTTATTTATTTTGAGCGGGGGAGGGACAGTGAGAGAGGGAGAGAAAGAATCCCAAGCAGGCTCTGCACTGACAGTGTGTAGCCTGACACGGGGCTCAGACTCACCAACAGTGAGATCATGACCAGAGCCAAGATCAAGAGGTGGACGCTTAAATGACTGAGCCACCCAGATGCCCCAATATGAACAGATCTTGAGGGCATTCTGCCAAGTGAAATAAGTCAGACAGCAAGACAAATACCTTATGATCTCATAAATAACAAAACACACAAAAAACCAAGTTCATTGACAGAACAGATTGGTGGTTGCCAGAAGTAGAAGGTGAGGCAAAATGGGTGAAGGGAAAGGGCAACAGAATGGCTCAGTCTGTAGAGTGCAACTCTTGATCTCTGGGCTATAAGTTTGAGCCCCACATCAGGTATAGAGATTACTTAAAAATAAAATCTTTTTTTTTAAGTTTATTCATTTAATTTGAGAGAACATGTGAGCTTGTGTGCCAAAGTGTGTGCATGCTCTAGTGAGCATGGAAGGGACAGAGAGGAAGAGAAAGAATCCCAAACAGGCTCCACACTCAGCAGACAGCCCAATGCAGGGCTGCATCTCACGACTCCAGGATCACGACCTGAGCCAAAATCAAGAGTCGAATGCTTAACTGACTGAGCCCCCCAGGTGCCCCTAAAAATAAAATTTTAAACAAAAATGGGTAAGGGGGATCAAAAGGTACAAATTTCCAGTTATAAAATAAATAAGTCATGGGGATGTAATGTATAGCATGATGACGATAGTTAATAATACCATATTGCATAGATATTGCTAAGAGAACTGATCTTAAGTACTCTCATCATAAGAAAAAAGTTTGTAACCATGTGGTGACAGATGTTAACGAGACTGTGGAGAGCATTTTGCAATAAATACAAATGCTGAATCATTATATTGTATACCTAATACTAATGTAATATGTCAATTATATCACAAAAAATAACATTTTAATAAAGGTTAAGTGTTTTAATTAAAAAAAAATTACTTGGAACATCCCTTCACTGAAAGCCCAATTCACTTAGACACCAAAATTGAGAATCATTATACTAGAATACAGCTATTAAAAATGACATAAAAACAATGCACAAGCATATAAAATGTTTATGACATAATGTCAAGAGAAAATCAGAATACAAAATTATATTTATATAATAATTATATATCTGTAAAAACAGGTATGCAGGTGGCCAAGGGTTATGCAAAAATAAAAACAGTTGGGGCATCTTGGTGGCTCAGTTGGTTAAGTGTCTGACTTCAGCTCAGGTCATGATCTCATAGTTTGTGGGTTTGAGCTCCATGTTGGGCTCTGTGCTGACAGTGTGGAGACTGCTAGGCATCCTCTCTCTCTGCCCCTCCCACCCTCAAACTAAATAAACTTAAAAAGAAGATAACCTTAAAGAAATAAAAGAAAAACAGTTGTGTTGGGGTATTTTGATCCCACCTCCACAAAAAAAATATTGTTTCATTGTTTCATTTGGTATCATAAAGGTTTTTAAAAGTCAACAATTAGATAATCTAACAAAACCAGATTCCAACTAAAAGAAAAATCCTTAATGGGAACCAATTAGTGCATAAGAAACTTAATCACCTGGCTTCTTGACAGAAGAAAAAAAATCCATAATTAAGACAGAGTCAGTACCCCTGTCTTGACAGGGAATGGATGGATTCACTCTGGTCAGGGTGACATGAGCAAAGGAAAGTAAAACACGAATGCCATTATCTTGACAATGCCATTTGGTAGAAGGAAGAGTAATCTGATAGATACAGGGACCTGACTCATGCCCCAGGTGAGTCCTGTCTTCACTTCATCTATGGGGACTTGGCTTCTTAGGACTGTAAATTGCCATGTATGTGTGAAATGTTAACATTTTCCGTTATGGATAGTTTAGGTTTATTTTATTGCCCAAATGAGCAGCAAAGACCATGTGGCAAATCATCCCCCCAGATTATCTTCCCCAGACAGCTAATGTTGATTAGAGCGGCTACAGAAGGCACAGAAGGGATGACTGGAGAGAGGGAGAGGAAAGAAGAAAACTAGCTAGGATAATTAATTTCAAGCCTGCAGTACTTGAAAGTCATAGTATGTGAATGTTACCTTGTGTTCAGACTCTGAGGCAGTGCTTTCAATTGCCTAGAAAAATAAGGGTCACAGAAATATTTAACACATAAGTAGAACACGTTTCACCTTCTTCAGCATGCCCTGTTCTCTTATTGGAGAACCAATCTGCCCATGTGGCAACCATCTTCTATCATGTCTACTTGACTGACTTTTAACACTTTTATTTCCACCTTTACTTACATATCTGTCACTGATTGCCACCTACTTTCTCCTTAATGTTCAAAGTCACCAAGATCTCACTTACCTTAATCCAGGCTTCCGAAATGATTTTCTCATATCTAACAGCCGACTTTATTACATCAAAGAAGAGAGTAACACAGTCCTGACCACTGTTTTCTTGATTTCCTGAAGAACTACAAGTAGCAAAAGGGGGAAAAAAAATCATTCTTCCACTTACCAGAGAGAGACATATAAGATCTGGGTTCCTGTTACTAGCCATTTGCCTGTTTCAAGCCACAACTTCATGTTGTGGCTAATAACTTGTACTGCAGTCTAATAAATTTGTACTGCAGTCTACCTAGGATTGATTTGAAAAGCTAGAATAATACACCCAACCCACACATGTATACATGTACACACACATTACATGTACCATGTACACAGGATTTGAACCACTGTATGGTAGTACATGTCAACAATATTACTACCAGTATTTGTAGTTCCAAGTATTCAGATCTACTGTCCTGGCTTCAGGATAAATGTCAGAAAACCTTCCTTGACTGTGTGAGGAAAAGGGTGGGAGGTGATGATGACATACCTTTGTCGTCCTTTATTTTTCAACTTGCTTTGTGAGGCATGAAACCATGATGGCAAAATAAAATGCTGCAGATCCAACTTCTCCCGCAGCTCAGAAATTACCTGTAGAAAATAATTATTAAGCTATGTGTTCTGCCCTTTCATAGTGGATAGGCACGGTCCATTCCTTCAATAGAACCCTAACAATCTCCTGAAAGACTAAGAAAAATTACTAAATCTTAGACAAGACATCTTGAAAAGGAGAGCTGATGACAATAGCTAATGCAAGGATAGTATGTCATGCCCTTCAAAACTATGCCATTCAGAATTCCTTTAGGTATTATACTGAAATAGCAAATACAACCTGTAGCAACTTATATGCAACAATAAATCTGACTATTTCCATTCTATCCCCTGAATATTATCTGGATTAATCAGCATTATCAATTAGTTTGGGGACAGAGAAGAGCAATTAAAAACTATTAGTTTAAATAATGTATCTTGATGCATCTTAATCTAGATAAGTCTCTTTCCTATTACTGAGTTTCACAAGGGCATTACTGCTATACTCTGTACTCTAAAGGATCTAGCACCCTGTTGGTGTTTGTTGAGAAATAAAAGCGTACCTCAAGTGCATCTGTGGCTGTTACAGAATGAAGAATGAACTTGATTATCACAGGTAAATCATCCAATGAGACAGATGACAGCTTACCCATCACCAACTGGCGGACCTACACATAAAAAGCAAGAAAACCTTAAATATTTTTTGTTAATACCTCAATAAAGAACGGACCTTTATGTAAAATTAGAAAACTTACTTCTCTCAGTTTTCTCACTTGTAATTTAGGAAGAAAAACACCTCATGTTTTTATTTTTTGCAAATTGCAAGCTTTCCATTGTTAATGCCACAGCTTCCTCAAAACCTGCTGATAAGGGGCACCTGGGTAGGTCAGTGGTTAAGCAGCCGACTCAATTTCAGCTCAGGTCATGATCTCATGGTTCATGAGATCCAGTCCTGCACGGTCTCTGTGTTGACAGCATGAAGCCTCCTTGGGATTCTCTCCTGTCCCTCCCCCACACCTCCCCTGCTCTCTCTCTTTCAAAGTAAACAAACATTAAAAAAAAAATAACATTAAAAAAAAAAAAAGATTCTTTCTCCCCCACCCCCTCCCCTGCTCATATACAAAAGAAGAAAAAGAAGGAAGGAAGGAAGGATGGAAGGAAGGAAGAAGGAAAGAAAGAAAGAAAGAAAGAAAGAAAGAAAGAAAGAAAGAAAGAAAGAAAGAAAGAAAGAAAGGTGTCTGGGTGGATCAGTCGGTTAAGCATCCAACTTCGGCTCAGGTCATGATCACACAGCTAGTGGGTTCAAGCCCTGTGTCAGGTTCTATGCTGACAGCTTGGAGCCTGAAGCTGCTTCGGATTCCTTGTCTCCAACTCCCTCAGCCCCTCCCCACTCTCATTCTGTCTCTGTCTCTCTCTCAAAAAGAAATATTTAAAAATTAAGAATAAATAAAATAAAGTATAACTATTAAAAAAAAACAGGTGATAAATGTAAAAGTGTTATCTTACAATTTAGAGCCTAAATTTTCCACTAGCTGGAGGAAGACATGTAAAAATGTTATTCCTATGGAGAGCAGTGCATAAATATTATGCAAAATAGAAGATATCCATTAAAACTTACTGCTTTAAAACAGAAAAGTGAATCCATCCTACTACGGCAAATGAAATTCATCAAAAAGAGAAAAAAAAGATGAAATATCATTCAATATTGTTTCAAAATCAAATTTTCATGTATGACTGCTTCAAGGCAATGACTGACACTGGTTCTGGGAGGCAAGAAAGTGGGCTATGTTTCTGTACAGCACAGTCCTTCCTACCTGAGACAGGAGCTTTGGGTCAAGTCGGAGGCTGGTAAGGACATCCAAGATAGGAACAGTGAGTGAAGTATTCTCCATCAAAAGGTCACTGTGAATGGTGGAAAAAGAGAAAATCTATGCAACTTTTAACAGAGTTGAGCAGATAATTACTTAGAAAAATCACTCAGAGTATGGGAAGAGAAGATACACTTTGTTTCCACTGAATTTGTTTACAGTTTATTTCATTAAAAATTGTTTTGATTTTTAAAAAATACATGCTCATTACAGAAAATTCAAACAACAGAGTACAAACAAGAAGCTCTTCCTCACCATCTCTAGTACCCTGAGGTAACTACTACTGAGTTTGGCACATATCCTTCCTGAGAAAAGGAAAAAAGGAAAAAGAAAACCTACAACAGGAGTGTCTGGCTGGCTAGGTTGCTAGAGCACATGACTCTCAATCTCAGTAAGTTCAAACTCCACAATGGGCATGGAGCCTACTTAAAAAAATAATAATAAAGCAAGAAGAAGGCGGCAGCGGCAGAGGCGGAGGCGGCGGAGGCGGCGGAGAAGGAGAAGGAGAAGGAGAAGGAGAAGAAGAAGAAGAAGAAAACCTACACCAATTACAATGAAGTATGGCAAGTAGGATAGATATACATGCAGGGTGCTACAGGAGCAGAGAACAGTGATGGATTCTAAGAAAAGGCTATGCAGAACGACAAGCTGGAATTAAGCAGGCCAAGTGGATGGTATAGTACTATACCCAGAGGGAGCATACTGCCCAAAAACACAAAGGCAAGCAATCACTGGACATTTCTAGAGGTAGCTTTGCAGATATCTAAAGAAAAGGAAGTATTACAAATTGAATTTTTAAAAACTATTTCAAGGATAAGCAAGAAATTGCATTAAAACAGAAACACTATTACATAGGGATAGTGTTCTCCCTTCCTTAATCACTGCCCTACCAATTACTATTTTTCACATAAATGATAGTAAGCAATGCTCTCAACACTGGGTCTGATGTGATGTACATCAGAATGAATCATTTAGGGACTAAAGAATATATAGATGTTTGATAAGCTCCACAAATGATTGGGACATGCAGTCATAACTGACGACTCCTTGGGTGGAAGATATGCTAACAAAACAAAGGGATTATGTTTATACGCCTAATCATAACCCAGACTTCATATTCACAACAGGTATACCACTTTAAAAAAAGTAGATGGGTCTACTTTATGCATCAAATATATACTCATTATTACAAAAACAAGTCAAATCCCATACCTGTTCATGGAAGGTAGATGCCATCAATATGTTACCACTACTGTTTCATACTGCAGCAATAAGGCTGCCAGAGTGGGAACTTACTCACCTCAGTTCTTTCCCCACATCACCATGCTGGGAATCCCCTAGGATCTCAGGTAGGCTGGTAACAAAGTCATGCTGCAGGTACAGTGGAGCAATACTGATCAGCTGCATGACCTTGGTGGTGAGATCCTGCAGTGGAAGAGGCCATTAGAACTGTTGCACATTACCAAGAACAGAGAAAGACTTCCTCCTCGTTAAATGTATAGCTGGAATTATCTTGTGTATCATATGACACCTATACATAAACTCAAAGCCTAAATGGAGAGGTAAATGACCCAGGAATTTTCACACATGGGATGGTACATTAAAAAAAAAGTACAGTGGATACTATATTATCTAATGGGTCTGTTATATACTTTACTTCATTTAATCTTCACAACTCTGGAGTCTGTGTGACAATTCCACCGCCCCCTTTTTTTACATTTTTTTTTTTTTTAAGTAGGCTCCATGACCAACGTGGGGTTTGAACTCATGATCCAGAGATCAAGAGTTGCACCCTTTACTGACTGAGCTAGCCAGGTACACCGATAGTTCCCATTTTTAAAATGTGAGGATATGTGCTGCTCAAAGATACACAAAAAGTGACAGACCCAAAATTCTAGCCCACAGGAGATTCTAAAACTCATGTTCTTCCAAATAAAGATTTAGCCTTAGAATGTCTGACAAAAATTAATAGAATGAATTAATGAATTCTGAAAAGAAATAGGCCTTAACCCTAGGCTCAAAAAAGATCCAATTTTTTGAGGTGCTTAATAACAATTCACATTAATTGCAAAAACTTTCTAAAACTTTCCTCATATGCAATCAAATTAAATATTTGCAGTGCGGTAGGCTGGTGTGGCATCTCATACCTTTTGAGAAATAAAACAGTAATCTCTCAACTTTGGACAGCTACTTAACTTCTTTTCAATTCTTTTAATTTATTTAATAGATGATATCTACTCATCATAATTAGAAAAAAAAATTTTGGAGAAATTTAAAAGGTGAAATATCCATGATTCTCAAATTATGACAGGAGAAAAAAGCTAACAAATAAACAGAAAAATGTGAATTTTCAGTTAAGAAAAAAAAACCCTGCAAATTCCAAAAGTTTGGTTAAATTTGGAAAACAGACTCTCTAAATCTAAGAGACAGAACAAGTCCCAAAGCCTACCTTGCCATCCACAATTCTGTCAAGCCATTTCAGCTGACTGATGATGAGTCTGGGCATGTTAAGTCCATCACTGTTCACACTGAAATGTTAGGACAAGAAGACAGAAACTTAGCCTTTCTGACTTACACAACAGCAAGCCTTAATACTGCACAAAACATTTCAGACACTGAATGAACACTTACTGAACATTTACACATTACAAGCTGTGTTAGACAGACATATGATACAAGAAAATCATGAGACGTATATGTTGAGAAAGATCCAAGAAGATGCACTAAACTGTTAACAGTGGCGGCATCTGGGGAGCATTTAAAGAAAGGTTAAGAAGGGTCTGTAGAGTGGGGCACCTAGGTGGCTCAGTTGGTTGGACGACCGACTTCAGCTCAGGTCATGATCTCACAGTCTGTGAGTTCAAGCCCCACAACAAGCTCTTGCTGACAGCTCGGAGCCTAGAGCCGGCTTCAGATTCTGTGTGTCCCTCTCTCTCTGCCCCTCCCCCACTCACACTCTGTCTCTCTCTCTCTCAAAAATAAAAAGAAAAAAAGAAAAAAATTTTTAAAAAGTTAAAAAAAACTTTTAAAAAAAGGTCTGTA
Source organism: Panthera onca (assembly GCF_046562875.1). NCBI lineage: Eukaryota > Metazoa > Chordata > Mammalia > Carnivora > Felidae > Panthera > Panthera onca. The sequence continues at coordinate 51,524,215 of NC_138340.1, read as the reverse complement.
GAGTATTTCTTAATAATAACATAAAAAAAATCAAGGCGATAAATTTGAATAAACTGAGTAAGAAGAATATTTTTATTTATTTATTTACTTATTTATATTTATTTTTTAATGCTTCCTCATTCTTGAGAGAGAAACACAGGGGACGGGTAGAGAGAGAAAGAGACAGAGGATCCAAAGTGGACTCCAAGCTCAGAGCAGAGAGCCAGATTTGAGGCTCGAACTCACAAACCATGAGATAATGACTTGAGCTGAAGTCGGGTGCTTAACCGACAGAGACAGCCATACGCCCCTATTTATTTATTTTGAGGCGGGGGGGGGTTGTAGCAGAGAGAGAGGAAGACAGAGAACCTCAAGCAGGTTCTGTGCTGTCAGCACTGTCAGCGCAGAGTCAGATGCGGTGCCAATTCCACAAACTGTGAGATCATGACCTTAGCTGAAATCAACAGTTGGACACCTAATCCAATGAGCCACACAGCCCCAAGAATATTTTTAAAAGGTAGAATATTAAATATATCACTATGATAAGTACCAATAAAAGCAAGCACTGTGCTTTGGAAACACAGAAGGTCAAATTAGATTATGTAAAAGTACTGAAAATCATTTATAGATGAAGAAATTCTGGCTCACTTATTATTTCCCCCAAAATGACAGTCTCTGCCTTCCTCAATCTCCTATGTCTACAGTTTTGGACAACCTTCCATTCCTTTCCTTGACCGTGTTCTCAATGTTTGTTTAGTGCAGTCAAATGTAACTGCTGAAAAAGACATAAAGCAACTAGTGTGAGCCATTCAGGCAAAGCACAAATTTGTAAAGAACTATCTGTAAGTTTACTATTATTATTATTATTATTATTATTATTATCATCATTATTATATACAAGGCCTAGAAAAAACACATGTTAGGGGTGCCTGGGTAGCTCAGTTGGTTAAGTGTCCAACTCTTGAATTTGGTTCAGGTCAGGATCTCATAGTGTGTGGGTTCAGGCCCCATGTCAGCCTCCACGCTATCAGCTTGGGATTCTATCTCCCTCTCTCTCTACCCGTACCCTGCTTGCTCCCTCTGTCTCACTCTCTCTCTGAAAATAAACAAACTTCAAGAAAAAAAAAGAAAAAACACATTAAAAACGAGAAAGTAGGGGCGCCTGGGTGACTAAGTCGATTAAGCATCCGACTTTGGCTCAGGTCATGATCTCATGGTTGGTGGGTTCAAGCCCCGCATTGGGCTCTGCGCTGACAGCTCACAGCCTGGAGCCTGCTTTGTCTCCCTCTCTCTCGGCCCCTCCCCTGCTCATGTTCTGTCTCTCAAAAATAAATAAACATTAAAAAAAAATTTTTTTTAAAGAAAAAAAGAGTATGCAAAATCTAAGGAAGGTTTTGATACACACAACCTAATACCCTTCAGAATGACTTCAACCAGTTTATTATGTTCATTAGTAATGTAAAAGCATGACTGTTCATTACACTGAATAACAAAGATTCTTTGAGAGTGGAAAAAAATGTATTTATTGTTTTAAATTTGTATTTTTAATTATTAATGAAACTGAGCATTAATTCGTTTTCAGTGTTTATTTTTGACAGAGAGAGAGACAGAACATGAAAGGGGGAGAGTGAGGGAGGGGCAGAGAGCAAGGAAGACAGAATCTGAAGCTGGCTCCAGGATTTGAGCTGTCAGCACAGAGCCCAATGCGGGGCTCAAACTTGCAAACCACAAGATCATGACCTGAGCTCAAGTCGGACACTTAACTGACTGAGCCACCCAGGCACATCCCCTACTTTTTATTTTTTTTAAATGTGAAACTGAGTATTTAAAAAAATGTTTGACACTCTTGTATTTCTTTGTGAATTATCTATTTGTGACCTTTTTCTACTTTTCTATTAGGTTGTTAATTAAAAAAAAAAAAAAAGTCACACACATACATCATAAAATTGAAAAGGTAAAGAATGGTATTCATAGAACATCTGACACCAAGCAATTGGCTCCCCTCCTTGGAGACAACTATTACCAGTTTATGGTATATCCTTCTAGGAACATGCAGTCATATAAACAGATTAAATTTTTTCAAAATACACCTAGTAAAATCTTAGTAGTCACTTAAGAATCTGGTGTCACGATCAATATGACTTTTAGAGAAACCAATGTTTCACAGTAATCTTTTCAGAGAGAAACTTAAGTACACAAAAGTAATTTAAGCATTCCAGAGTAATTCCACTTACTTTTCAAAAAGAAATTCTGGCAACTTTTCAAATAAGGTTTTGATAATGGCAGGCTGAAAAAGAAGACATAAGGAGTTAGGAGATGGTCTTGAAATACACAACAGAAATATATAATTAGCCATAATGTGCTCCAACAAGAGCTCTGGGAGGAACAACTCTGGTATAATTAAAATCTCATTTTAAGAATGGCCACTTGAATGCTGGCTATATCTCGAATATAAGTTGTTGAAATACAAAGACTTGTCATTAATGTATCTTTAAAAAAATTGCAAAATGATTTATGCAGTATTAAAATAATCAGATAATAATATTAAATACGATGACAACTGTTAGTTCATGAAATGCAGACTTAAAAAATTATCCAACAGTTTGCAAAAAGAGAAGATTTCACTCCAGAGGAACAAGAGGGCTCTTAAATTTAATCTAACTAAATTATACTGAAGATTTCCAAAGAGAAGGAAGGGATAGGAGTGTGGGAAGATTAGCAGTGGGAAAGAAAAAAAGAGAAAAAAATGGAGGACAGGGTAAAACAAGAATTTCCACTGTATATGTTTTTATAATGTGAAACATTTAAAACATGTCAAAGCATTATCCACTCAACATATTAAAAGAGAGGAGGAGGAAAAGGGTAAATCAAGTTAATAAGCAAATAAAAACCTATATAGGAGACGATACAAATGTGAATATGGCAGAGATATATAAGGTACACAGACACACAAGAGGAAGCTTTACAAATCAAGAATCAGAGGCTGAGGGAATATAGAATATTTTAAAGAAATGTACTGAGCTAATTAAATTAGCTCAGTCCAAAGCTGCAGATATTGGCTTACCAGATATATTTCTGCAACAGGGCTATGGTAAACTACTGCAAACCCAAACTCTCCGATTAACCCTACCTGACCCTTTATGCCATTTATACTTGGGCATACACCACAAATCACATCCATCTATTGTTCACAGAAAATGTGGCACAGTCTCACCTGTAATATGTCAATTCCCAGAAGCAATTTAATGAGGCTCTTAGAGTAAGATGCGCCCATGCTGTTAAAAAAAAAGACATTCGTTTTCTGTTCTGTTTTCCCTGTTTTAATATTTTTACCATCTTTTCTTCATAAAATTGGTTAAATATACAGTATTTAAAAAGAAACTATCCTCTTATACCAGAAATACAGAACATGAGAAGATGGCTCTTAAACCAGGCTGTTAAGAGAGTTAAAATTCTATCAACACAGATGAGACACACTCCAGAAAACACCCTGGGCTCTTAGTCTCATAAACATAAATTAATAATTTAAAGGTTAGGTTAAAACTGAAGAAAAAAGAGTTGCTTTTTCTTCTTCTTCTTCTTCTTTTTTTTTTTTTTTTGAGAGAAACAGGAAGAGGGGCAGACTGAAAGAAAGAATCTCAAGCAAGCTTTATGTTTAGCATGGAGCCCAACGCAGGGCTTGATTCCACGACCCTGGAACCATGACCTAAGCCAAAACCACGTGGGACACTCAACCAATGAGCCACCCAGGTGCCCCAAGAAAAAAGGGTTATAAAAATAAAGTGAAATTACAAAAAAAATGCATTCTCCCCTCATCCCCAACCCGCAATTTGGTTAGTGTTAACAGCTTAAACTTCAGCAAGATTCTATGCCTCCACTCCATACCTGGCTTCCTCATCCTGCAGACGTTCACAAGACAAAAGGCAGTTCCTGAAACTGTCTTGGTCCTCAATGTAGGATTCCAGGCCACTAACAAATTCTTCTATTATCTTAATGACATTGAAAAAAAAAAGGTTAAGAGTTAAGATTTTTAGTTTAACATTTGCTGTAGATTAACTAAAAATCATTCTAGCCCATTCAACTTTATGCCTGCATCTTTTTTTTTAATTTTTTAATGTTTATTCTTGACACAGAGAGAGAGAGAGTGTGAGCAGGGGAGGGTCAGAGACAGAGGGAGACAGAATCTGAAGCAGGCTTCAGGCTCTGAGCTCTCAGCACAGAGCCCGATGTGGGGCTCAAACTCACTAACCGTTGAGATCAAGACCCAAGCCCAAGTCGGACACTTAACTGACTGAGCCACCCAGGCACCCCTATGCCTGCATCTTTAAATCCCCAATTCCAGAGTAGTGCTGGAAAAAGCAAAAGTACCAGGAAGAAACACATACTTGGGGATAAGAAGGATGTTTCCTCAGAGTCTGAAAGAGCTTCTTTTGGAAAACAATTTGATCCACAGCTATGAGGAAAAAAACAGATGGTCACCAGAATCTTTAATATCTCCCACTATACTTTTACTTTCCTAAAGACCTATGTTTCCTGCCTGATGAAGCCAATAAAGATATTTTCAACCTAATTTCAGAGCTAAATTTTCTAAACCCATCGTAAAACAGATTTAGCTCTGATAGAGGATAGCTATTAAGTGTACCAAAAAAGATATGCCATAATCTTAGCAGAATAAAGTAATCTATGCCCTAAAAGCAGAGCTTTACATGGCTTTATAAATTTTCGTCTGAAATTATTCTGACACAGATCTAATTACTCTCGAGTATTAATTTATTTTTCCACAATAAAACACAAAGTAATACAAGTATATAATTTTTTCTAAAAAAAATTAGAATTACTTTACTTAACATGCATTAATCAGAACCAAAAACTATAACAATATTCTCTAAAAAGCAATTTCAACGTTAATTTTGTCTCAAGAAAGACAATACTTCTATTTTTAATCTTCATTGCCTCTATTTCGAAAATCCATGATTCAGTGCTGAGCCCTGCACCAAACCCAGAGAAAAGATTTAAATTAAAATATTACTTAGTTGATTCTGACTCTCTCCTGTTTTAAGAATAACTCCTGATGTTTTAAGAAGCTTTATAAAAACATTGTCGTTTTCTTCCACTTCATTGTGAATATGAGACTTCTTTGTCTTCTTGGAAAGTGGTTGCTTGCTGGCTTCTGAAAACAAACAAAATTTTCAAGAATGTGACAAACAGTAAAGATTAAAAAATGTAAACTTTAGAATAACCCTAAGAGGAAAGTTGATGGGTTCTTGAAGAATTATATTGAAATTGATGCTATAGTAAAATTTTATCTCTAACAATGGTCAGACATAGTGGCGTACAAATAAAACAATCAATAAATAGAATTATTTTTATCTATTGCATTTTGATTTGGAGAATTCAAAACATGCCACTTCTAATAAAAATAACCATGGAACTGTTTAATCACCCAAATTCTAAAGCAGTCAGGGTGCCTCAAACTGTTGTTTGCAAACCACTGCACTGGAATCACTGAGAAGCTTATTAAAAGCACATTCTTGGGGCACCTGGATGGCTCAGTCAGTTAAGCATCTGACTCTTGGTTTCAGCTCAGGTCATGGTCTCACGATTAGCGGGATCGAGCCCCATTGGGTTCTGTGCTGTCAGTGCAGAGCCTAGCTTGGATTCTTTCTCTTTCTCTCTCTCTACCCTCCCCTGCATGTGCATGCTCTCTCTCTCTCAAAATAAATAAACTTAGGGGCACCTGGGTGGCTCAGTCGGTTAAGCGTCCGACTCCGGCTCAGGTCATGATCTCACGGTCCGTGAGTTCGAGCCCCACGTCGGGCTATGTGCTGACAGCTCAGAGCCTGGAGCCTGCTTCGGATTCTGTGTCCCCCTCTCTCTCTGCCCCTCCCCTGCTCATGCCCTGTCTCTCTGTCTCAAAAATAATTAAAACATTTAAAAAATTAAATAAATAAATAAATAAATAAACTTAAAGGGGCGCCTGGATGGCTCAGTCGGTTGAGCGTCTGACTTCAGCTTAGGTCTTGATCTTGCAGTTTGTGAGTTCCAGCCCTGCATTGGGTTCTGCACTGACAGCTCAAAGCCTGGAGCCTATTTCAGATTCGATATCTCCTGCTCTGTCTGTCCCTCCCCTTCTTGTGCTCTGTCTCTCAAAAGTAAATAAACATTAAAAAAAAAAAAGTGCATTCTTAGGTCACATCCCATAGTTACTCAATTAAAATCTCAGGTATGGGTCCTGGGCGTGTGAATTTTAAAAAGTTCTCCAGGAGGTAATAATCTTGATGCACGTAACTTGATGCAGGGGTAGAAAGAATCAGGCAGATTCTCCTGCATCAAGCCTTTGAGTACAAAGCCCAGAGTGGTTTTATCCCAAGGTTTTCAACCCAAGAGAAGTAATAAAACATAATAAATGGGGCGCCTGGGTGGCTCAGTCAGTTAAGTGTCCGACTCTTGATTTTAGCTCAGGCCATCTCATGGTTTGAAAGTTCAACCCCGCATCAGGCTCTGTGCTGATACTGCGGAGCTTGCTTGGGATTCTCTTCCTCTCTCTCTTTGCCCCTCTCCTGCTCGAGTTCTCTCCCTTTCTCTCTCTCAAAACAAACAAATAAATTTAAATAATGATAAACAAAACAGATACTTGAAATTAAGTATGATTATTTATTCTTCTCCTTTAATGATGTAACAAGTTAGAACTACCTTAACAGAGTAGATGAGTATAATAAATGAAAAGACAATCAACCTCTTTTCATGAGAACTCTTAGGGCCTCTGTCCACCACATTCTCATATGGACAGAATTTACACTGTTTCTTCACCCTTAATGTGTTTGCTTTGATATGATGCCTTTCCTTCATACATCAGTCTATCTGTATTGTAATTTTTTTAACATTTTACTTTTAAGCAGTCTCTACTACACCCAATATGGGGGGGGGGGTCAAACTCATAACCCCGAGACCAAGAGTTACACACTCTATTGACTGAGCAAGGCAGATGCCCCCATAATTTCTTTTAAGGGAGGAAAGGGGACCACAAGTTTAAAGGATACAGACTATGTTGTACCTTTTTCTCACCATCTAGATGATGTAAGTAGATGAGCTCTATAATACTCATTCCTCTTAGGGATGTGGAGACTGAAGCTCAGAGACAGTGGGCATGCCCAAAGTCATACATGGAATCAGAGGCAGAAACTCAATCCCAAATCTCCTGATACCAGATTCTGTGTGTTCTAACCATTAAGTCGTGATGATTCCCAGCTTGAAAGGAGGAACTTTCTCTGTAAGTGCCTCACACATTTGTTATAGGGAATAAAACAACAAATAACTAGATACTTACTGGAAGCCTCTTCTGTCAGGCTTTCTTTATCCTCCAATTTTGACGGCCTTCTCTTGGGAACCATTCTGACCAAAGTCTTCTGTAATTAAATTACTTTTGAGAGCAAAGTCAGAGGGTAGAAGTTACCCTCTAGAAGCTAGATAAATCCTGAAAAGTCAAAGCTATAGCTCAAAGAAAACTACTCTATCAAAAGCCAAAGAACTTCTACACTTCTATACCAAAGAAGTCTTTACATTAATACTGTCTAAATCCAGGTGCTGAGAGAATTTCAACTCCTGTATCTGGTCAATACTCCCCTGCTTTCAAGACTTTACCTACTTGCCTCTATAGCCAGACCACTTTCTTCCTGCTGAAGGATAAAACCCAGTTCTCTTTCTGACATTCGAGATCCTTCATCATCTAGCCCCAATCTACCATCTCCTTTAACTCGTTAATACAGGATTATATGTTGGAGACTGTCCCAGGTGCTGGGGTTAGAATTGTGAACAAGACATGATCCCTGCCCTCAGGGAATTTAAATTATAGTAATGAATGATCTTGATGTAGTTACTTAACTACATTGTGTAAGTGCTACAAAAGTACAGGATGCTATGAGGGCTTACATGGACATTTAGTCTAGATATGGGTAGGGGAGATGAAGAAAAGCTGGGACAATTTTTCAGGGATCATCTGAGAAAATGGTATTAAAGCAGGGACCTGAAGGCTGAAACAGGAGATTACCAATAGAAGATGTATGTTGGGGCGCCTGGGTGGCGCAGTCGGTTAAGCGTCCGACTTCAGCCAGGTCACGATCTCACGGTCCGTGAGTTCGAGCCCCGCGTCAGGCTCTGGGCTGATGGCTCAGAGCCTGGAGCCTGTTTCCGATTCTGTGTCTCCCTCTCTCTCTGTCCCTCCCCCGTTCATGCTCTGTCTCTCTCTGTCCCAAAAATAAATAAACGTTGAAAAAAAAAATTTTTTTTTAAAAATAAATAAATAAAAATAAATAAATAAAAAAAGAAGATGTATGAGAAGAGTAGTCCAGGCAGAGAAAAACTCAACAGTGAACAAGTAAGGAGCTTGTAGTCAGAAATGAAACTGCAGAGGGGTGCCTGGGTGGCTCAGTGGGTTAAGCATCTGACTTCGGCTCAGGTCATGATCTCATGGTTGATGGGTTCGAGGCCCACATCGGGCTCTGTGCTGCCAGCTCAGAGCCTGGAGCCTGCTTAGATTCTGTGTCCCCCCTGTGCTCCTCCCCCACTCACGCTTCTCCCACTCTCGCTCTCAAAAATAAATAAGCATAAAAAAAAAAATCAAAGAAGAAATGAAACTGCAGAGGTAGGGGAGGGCCTGAACCACATTAAGGGCCTCCTAGTGTCTCTCATAAACCAGAACATTCCTGGTCTCAGCACTTTTGCATAAGGTTTTTTTTTTCACCTGAAACGCTCCTCTCTGCTTGGAAACTACTAATCCTGAAAGACATGGCCAAATGTCATCTTCCTTGAAAAATGTTCCTCCTATCCCCAAGGCGGTTTGCAACTCCAGCTTCCCTGTTCCACAGAGTGTATCTAGGATCCCCTACCACATCACATTAGACTGCAGGGCTCCTTCACAACAGGAACCCGGAATGACTTATCTCAGCATCCCCAGTGCCTAGCACAGTACCTGGAATAAAATTTCGGGAAATATTCGCTAAATGAGAATGGATGGCAGGCAAGTAAATATTAATAACTAACAAGAACGATTTTAAGTGCTTTATAATGAATACCTCATTACTCACTAACCTTTTGGAGAGAGGTACCATTATTATTCTCCTTCAGTGGCATAAATGGGATCCTAAGGCAGTCTGACTCCAGAATCCGCACTACCTACCACCGATACTCACTCTTAATTAGAACGATGTCTTCCAAAAATAGTTAACATTTACTAACTACCACGCACCCTGCTAAGCGTTTTCTTCATCCGCTGCCTCGTGAAGTATCTATGACCATTATCAGCCATTTTATAGACAGAAAAATTAAGGTAAATCATGGCCGTCTGACATCAGGGCGCAAGCCCGTAACATGCCTCCTTTCCAGAGAAGCCTGGACAGACTGGTGGGCTGGGCCAGCTGTCCGGACTAAGTCTTTCGGAAACGAGTTGGGGGTAAAAGCCTTTCTCATTTTGTTATTTTAACGACGCAGGGAGGTACCTGGGGGGCTAAATTCCACGACAGGGCAGATGAGGAGGCCGACGTTTGGGGTGCGGAGCCCCAGAAGGAAAGGCCGGACTCGGCCGGGACCTAGCGACCAGACCACAGACGCTCGGAGCCTCGAGAGACGACGACCGCGACTCCTCTCACCCGCGAGAAGCCGTCTCCGCCCCTCGTTTTCGACTTGCGCGCCCGGCGCTACACCACGCTGACGCCACCAAGTCTCGCCTCACCGTGACGCAAAACATCCGCGCCGGAAGTGCGCTGCCGGGCGGCCCGGCTGGGGCAGTGCGCAAGGGCCGAGGCCGGAGTAGGGTTTGGGGCCAGCCAAGCTGAGAGGCGGGAGAAGGCCGGGAGGCGAAATCAAAGAGGGACCTCCGTGCCTCGGGGAAAAGAAACTCGGCTACACCTGGTGGGAGCAGGCTCTCTGTGAGATGGCGGGGCCAGAGCTGCTGCTCGACTCCAACATCCGCCTTTGGGTGGTCCTGCCCATCGTTATTATCACCTTCTTTGTGGGCATGATCCGCCACTACGTGTCCATCCTGCTGCAGAGTGACAAGAAGCTCACCCAGGAACAAGTCTCCGACAGGTCAGCGCCTTCCCTCTCCGGCGGCCTCACTCCCCCGTGACCTTGGGCAAGAAAGTACAGGGGTTTTATCAGTTTGTCCGGGTTCACATCGCGCTCCCCCTGGCTGGGTGACCTTGGCTGTGTTGCTTCTGTGTTTCACTTTCGTCATCTGTAAAATGAGGATAACGGGACATGCCTCATAGAGCAGGCGTGGGGATTAACTTTTATATGAAGGCTACAAAGCCTTTAGTACGGGGCTTGGGGCGTATTAAGTGCTCAAAAAAATTGTTGCTGTTAATGTTGTTAGGCCAGTCGCTAACCCTCTTATCAATGACCTATATAGGAGGTGGGTGTGTTTATACTACCCGTTTTACCAAACTACTGTGGTGGTCAGCTAAGATTAAGTAACCAAGTGCTGTGCAAATGTAAAACTGCCATAGAGATGTGAGGGATTGTAATTATCATTTCCCTTCCAAGAATAGAGGCAACTTGTTACTCATGTGCTTCATTACAGTATTTATCTGTGGGGAGAGGTAATTTGAGATGATTTTAGGAATCTAGACGTGTGCCCCCTCCATATTAAAATAAAAAACATTTTCCAGCCAATCGTTGTGATTATTTTCAGAGACCTTCCCAGGTAAATGTTGCTGTTTCTTTAACACTTCCGTAACACTTATTAATCTCCCATTTTAAGAAAGAGCAAGCCTCAGAACTTTCCACAGGCAGTGGTATCTTGCTAAAATTTATTAAATTTTGTTTTCATTGTATTTATGTTAAAAGTTCTATTTGTGGCAACTAATACTGTTTTTCCATTGGTTGGCAATTTCGATATTTATTTTAAAACATGTAAGTAGAAAAAGTTGACACGTAAAAAACACTAACTTTTTAAGAGTAGAAGTGCTAAATAAGACAAAAATCATAACCATGGAATGAGAGTGACTGAAGTTTGGGAAGCACTGCTTTATCATTTTCAGTTGTACTTCCCAATATGCTGAGAATAATAACAAACCAACATTTCTACCCATGCTAAGCACTTGCATTTATTAACTTATTTAAAATTCAGAGCAACTCTATGAGATAGATGCTGCTGTCCCGTTTTACAGAGACAGAGGCTTAAGAGGTTTCATGGTCACAAAGGGTGACATTCATGACTTGAGGCCACATTTTCTGGTTCCCAAATCTGGAGTTCTTTCCACTACACCACAGCAGCCACTTCAATTATTTTCCTGTGGCATCAGTTTCAGAACTGATGAGAACTGATCTCCTAGAGATAACCTGAAGTTAGTTCACCAAAGAAAGGATGGCTATAGAAAGATGCAATATGACGTTTATTATTGACACCAATAAATTGTTCTTTTTTTTTTTAAGTTTATATATTTTGAGAGGGAGAGAGAGAATCCCAAGCAAGCTCTGCACTGTCAGCGCAAAGCCTGATGTGGGGCTTGAACCCACAAACCGTGAGATCATAATCTGAGCTAAAGTTGGATGCTTAACCCACAGAAACACCCAGGCGCCCCTTAATTGTTCTCATTTTATCCTCACAATAACCTCAACTTAGATAATTCTGAACCCAATTTTACAGTTGAAGAAAAGAAAGCCAGAGAAGTTAATTAGCCTTTCCAAAATAACCAGAATATTGTGCCTGTATTTGAAGTCCAATCAGTCTCACTCTCTAAGTTGAATTCTCAACCACAATTCCTGCTGTCATAGCTTCTCTGCCGGTTTTCTGCTCTTGGTTCACTATGTGATTTCAGAATGATGTTTTGAATGATAGCACACCGACAGCCCCTTTTTCTAGCCCAAGATGAAATTCACAGTTCATGCAATCTATAGAAAAAAATGTTTTGTTAAAAAACAACCTAATGTTTGTGACTACAAGGATGGACCGAAAGGGTATTATATGCTAAGTGAAATAAGTCAGACAAAGACAATTACCAAATGATTTCCTTTATATGTGGAATCTAAAAAACAAAACAAATGAACAAACAAAAACAGAAATACCCATAAATACAGAGAACAAACTGATGGTTGCCAGAGGGAAGGGAAATGGGGAATGGGTAACATGAGTGAAGGGGAATGGGAAGTACAGGCTTCCAGTTATGGAAAGAATAAGTTACAAGGATGAAAGATACAGCATAGTCAATGGTATTGTAATAGCGGTGTATGGTGGCCTATGGTAGCTGCACATTTGAGCGTAGCACAATGTACAGAGTTGTCAAATCACTGTTTTGTACACCTGAAACTAATGTGACACTGTGTGTCGACTATGCTTCACTAACAAAAATGACATAATGCTCTAGTTGTAACACTAAGGAACAATAAAAACTAATTTAATTTTTATTTCATAAGTGCTTGTTCACAATGATCCTAAAAAGCGTAATGCAAAAGTCACAGCATGCACCTCACTGTAAAATCACCTTAAGTGGAACAGGTTCAACTGTAGGCTGATACAGTGTGTTAGCTACTTAGATACTACACAAGGGAGTGTTTTGGATGTGATTTTACTAAATGTTGAACTACTCTTGATAAAGTTCTGAACAAAACAAAGTGCAATTTTCCCTATATATACTTGGTAGTTGCATACCTGGAAATTGAATATATATAAAAATCACTTGCTCCTTCCCCTGTCCAAAAAAAAGAAAAAAAAATGGAATTAGGTTTGAGGCTCAGATAATTAAAAGCAATTCGATGAGATATTCAAAATAGTATGAGATACGAGACAGTTCTTTGAATCGCACAACTGTCTCCAGCGTTGAGGAATACTTAGCATCCCTTTCCTCTAACAAATAAATGACAGTTACATGTTCTTTCTTCTCTGCCCCATCATTTTGACAATCAAAGAAGTTCAACAGGGGCGCCTGGGTGGCTCAGTCGGTTAAGCGTCCAACTTCGGCTCAGGTCATGATCTCACAGTTCGTGAGTTTGAGCCCCACATCGGGCTCTGTGCTGACAGCTTAGAGCCTGGATTCTGCTTCAAATTCTATGTCTCCCTCTCTCTCTGCTCCTCCCCCGCTCATGCTCTGTCTCTCTCTCCTTCAAAAATAAATAAAAACATTAGGGGTGCCTGGGTGGCTCAGTTGGTTGAGCGTCCCACTTCAGCTCAGGTCATGATCTCGCGGTCTGTGAGTTTGAGCCCTGTGTCGGCCTCTGTGCTGACAGCTCAGAGCCTGGAGCCTGCTTCGGATTCTGTGTCTCCCTCTCTCTCTCTGCCCACCCCCCACCCCCCCCCCCCCCCCCCCGCTCATGCTCTCTCTCTTCTCTCTCTCTGTCAAAAATAAATAAACATTAAAAAAAATTTTTTTAAACATTAAAAAAAAAAAAGTTCGACAGATTTCCAGAAGGCCACCTACAGGACAGTACCATCCCCATGGAGGACCACTGTCTTGGAGAAAACTCAAACATCTCTGGTCATAATTATTCCTTCCTTTATGTGAGGTATCTAGACCATGCTAGTTCTGACATGGTGTGACAGTACCCCACCAAGTTATCCTTTGAACTCGGATAGAATGCTGAGCACTTGGTTCTAAACCTGCCAAAAACCAAGGCAAAGTGTTTTCTGGTTGTAAAACACTCCTCTAACTCAGTATAAGTTGGGGCGCCTCTGTGGCTCAGTCACTTAAGCATCCTACTTCAGCTCAGGTCATGATCTCTCAGTTCAACCCCTGCATTAGGCTCTGTCTGACAGGCCAAAGCCTGGAGACTGCTTCAGATTCTGTGTCTCCCTCTCGCTGTGCCCCTCCCCCTCTTGTGCTGTGTCTGTCTCTCTCAAAAATAAATAAACATTAAAATATAATAGATAAATACAGTATAAGTGTCTGTTAGACTGAATGGTCACAAAATGGGACATTTGGTTTCATAAGTTTTTAAGCTTCTAGTGCCTCAAAACTTACTAAAATTTTTCTAAAATATATTAAACCAAAATGGAAAGATATATAGATAAAATATATTAGAACATAGTTAGGAATAGAATGTATGTAAAAAATGGTGCTCAAGCTCAAAGAATATACTGACTCTTAGGAAAGGAAAAAAAAAAAAAAAACTCAGGTCTTTAATATATGATTAAACCCCAGTTTGAGAAATACCAACTTTAAAAACTAAAGCTTCCTTTTAAGAAAAGTGTTTCAATTGCAAATTAGCAATGCAAGAGAGCCACTTTGTCTTTATAACCAGTATGAGAACTTATTTTTCAATAGTAGTAAAAATGGGGGCGCCTGGGTGGCTCAGAGGTTAAGCGTCGGACCTTGGCTCAGGTCATGATCTCACAGGTTCGTGAGTTCAAGCCCCGTGTCCAGCTCTGTGCTGACAGACCCTGGAGCCTGCTTTAGATTCTGTCTCCCTCTCTCTCTGCCCCTCCCCCCTGTCCATCTCTGTCTCAAAAGTAAATACTTAAAAAAAAACAGCAAAAATGTAAAATTAAAAATGTCTTGTAGCATTTGCAGACCTCAGAGAAAGTGAGTGTTTAGAATATACAAGATAATTTAAGTTTACCTTGATTTAGGGTTGAAATGCTTCAGGGTCATGGTTTTAACCCCAATTCTACGAAATTGCTCAGCAGTGTAAGTATAGGAGATGTACCTGAGTTTCTTTGATCACAGTATCTGCAGAAGTTCTGAATTATCTATGCTGAACAAGTTTTTATTGAGGACCTGTTATGTGCCCTGTGCTGTACCATATGCTGTGGGGTATAAGATAAGACAAGGTCAAGACCCTACTGTCAGGGAGTTTCAGTCCAAGTGATAAAACATGCAAAAGAAAAATAACAAATGCCATTAACCTGGTGCTTAGGATATGCCAAATACAGTGGTAATCACTTTAAACAAAATAACATGTATAAAGAACTCAGTTTAAAATCCTCAGTATTTCTCCTTTTTTTTTTTTTTTTAAGTACTCCACACGCAACATGGGGCTCGAACTCACAACCCTGAGATAAGGAATTACATGCTCCACATGGGGCGCCTGCGTGGCTCAATCGGTTAGGCGACCTACTTTGGCTCAGGTCATGATCTCACAGTTTGTGAATTTGAGCCCCACGTCGTCAGGCTCTGCATTGATAGCTCGGACCCTGGAACCCATTTCAGATTCTGTGTCTCCCTCTCTCTGCCCCTCCTCCTGCTCACACTCTGTCTCTCTTTCCTTCAAAAATAAACAAACATTCAAAAAAAATTAAAAAAAAAAAAAAAGAATTACATGCTCCACAAACTGAGCCAGACATGTACCCACTCTTTTTTTTAAATTGTGGTAAAATATACATAACATAAAGTTTACCATTTTAACTATTTTTAAGTATACAATTTAGTGGCATTAAGTACATTTTCACTGTTGTGCCATCATCCGTCATCTGCTTCCACAGTATTTTCATCATCCCAAACAAACTCTGAACATACTAAGTAATAACTTTCCATCCCGTCTCCACCCACTTTCTGCAACCAGCATTCTTTCTGTCTTTATGAGTTTGACTACTCTAGATACCTTATGTAAGTGGAATCATACAATATTTGTCCCCCTGTGCCCATCTTATTTTACTTAGCACAGCATTTTCAAGGTTCATCTGTATTGTAGCATGTCATAATTTCAGGGTTTTTTTACAGCTATGTGAAATGTAGAATATGACAATTTGACATACATATACTTTCTGAATTGATTACCATAATCCAGTTAATTAACATATATATGACCTCACATACTTTTTTTTTAATTGATGTTGAGAATGCTTAAGGTCTACTCTTTTAGTAAATTTCAAGTACATTACACAGTTTTATGAACTCTAGTCACCATACTGTATGTTAAATCCCCAGAGCTTACTCATCTTCTAACTGTACCTTTTGGCCAGCATCTGTCCATCTCCCTCAGCCCCCAGTAACCACCATTCTATTTTCTTTTTGACTTTTTTTTTTTTTTTTATTCCATATAAAAGTGAGGTCATACAGTGTTTGTCTTTCTCTGTCTGGCTAATTTCACTTAGCATAATGCCCTCAAGTTTCAACCATGTTGTTGCAGATGGCGGGATCTCCTTTCTTGTGGCTGATAATATTCCATTGTGTTTATATATGTATATGTACTACTGAACTTTGTGTTTAAATATGATTACATTGGTAAATTTTATATTATGTATTTTTTGCCACAATTAAAAAAATACAGTGGGACCCATGTGGCCTTATGTATAGTGTGGCTCTTGTGTATCTCTTAAGTCTCATTTTCACCATGTTTTCTGTAGTTCTCTTTCTTCTAGCCATGTGACCTTTTCTCAGGTCCTCAAAGACATAGTGCTTATGCCTGCCTCAGGGCTTTTGTCCATGCCTTCCCTCCAGCACTTTGCCAAGGTAATCTCTAGTCATCCTTAAGATTCCAACTTAGTCATACATCCTCATCAAAGCTTTTTTCCAGACCCTGACTTCCTAGACTTGATCAAATCCCTGTATTATACACTCCCATCATATCCATCTCTCCTTCCTAGGACATAACAGGAGAATTTCACATTTATTCTTATGGTTATTTGATCAATGTCTTTCTCTCCCACTAGACTTTAACCTTTATGAGGTATTTGCTTTTTGATCACTGTTGTTCATGCACTTAATATGGTACATGGCATTCAGAAGCTCAAAAAGTATTTGTCTAAGAATAAATCTGTTGTTGTACAGAATATGAAAGGAGACATGGGGAATTTAAATGACTCACCCAAGGTCACATAGCTAATAAGTGGCAGAGCCAGGATGTGAACCCATCTGTCCAACTCCAGAGCTTAAATTTTTTTTAATGTTTATTTATTTTTGAGAGAGAGTGCACACGCACGGGCGCACACATGAGCAGGGGAGGGACAGAGAGAGAGGGAGACACAGAATCCAAAGCAGGCTCCAGGCTCCCAGCTGTCAGCACAGAACCCGACGCATAGCTCGAAACACCGCACTGCGAGATCATGACCTGAGTTGAAGTCAGATGCTCAACCAACTGAGCCATCCAGGCGCCCCCAGAGCTTAAATTTTTACTGTTACTCTAGACTCAGTGCTGCCTAAACATCAGTGAAGGTCCAGTTTTTTGATTTTTTGATTTCCAATCGATCATAGACTGGTGCTTTTGTAAGATATTTTAGTATATATTTGGATGTTGTGGAATAACAAATTAATGTAAAGGTTTTTTTTAATATGTTGTTTTGGTTTTGGGTTTTTTCTTTTTTTATTTTAGAGAGCACACAGGTGCACAAGCGGGGGAGAAGGACAGAGGGAGACAGAGAGAGAATCCCATGCAGGTTCCACACTCAGCACAGAGCCCAACATGGGATTCAATCCCACAACCCTGGGATCATGACCCAAGCCGAAATCAAGAGTCAAATGCTCAACCAACTGAGCCACCCAGGCGCCCCTATAAAAGTTTCTAAACACTTACTCTCAATGTCTGCACTTAACCTCGTCACAGACCAGCATTGGTACGTAGGCCACACTTGGAGTAACTTTAGATTAGCTCCCAGGGACAGAACATATTACATGTCACCTCTGTAGGCCTGGGTATAGAGCCAATGAAGTCAAGAGGAGGAAGACCAGAGAGAATTCCATGAGGGCACCAGGCAGTTTCATGGAGAAGGTGGGGCTTGAAGAAGGTGTTAACATATGATGGGGTAGAACTCCTGAATGAGAGTGGCACTAGAGCATTCCCAGCAGATGGAGAGGCTAGAATATGCATATGGTGACAAGGGGACCCTAAGGGGACTGACTGACTGATTAGAGCAGGTGGTTTATACTAAGGAGGAGAGAGAGCAGGTCTTTTCTGCCCACTGGTCCTATCCTGTGCTTTAACAAAATCACCTTTTTTGCACAAAACAAAGCAAAACAAACAAAACACCTAAGGAGGAGAGAGAAAACCAGGCACACAGTTTTCATTTTGTTCATTTCTGTCTGCTTTTTTTTCACTTTTCAAGAAGGATTTCCATTAACTTGAGGTTTTTTCCCCCCAATAAAACAACTTTTGAAAACCTAGCCAACATTAGTATTTTGATCTCTGTTCTGTATGGTATGTGTATCTTAGCACCACCCACTTGTATCACTGTCTATTATTCTATTATCTTTAATGATTTTATATTCAGAAATCACCAAATGATGTACTAATTCAGGAAACGTTTATTGAGAGTTTACTAGCAGTCTGAATCGTGATGGAATTTCTTCTATTTGTTGTCTGTCAGATAGCAACCCTGTCAAATCCTGTAGTCATGTCTCTGTAGGGTTTAAAAAGTTTGTTCTTTTATCTTCACCCTTCCTCCCTCCTCCTGCCCTCACATCTTCTGAGGAGCATCCAACTGTTACTCTTTTTCACTCAGAGAAAGTTCCTTCTTAGCTTATTATAAAGGAAGAGAGAGCAGAGTGTGATGTTCCAAATGTGTCTTCCTAAGAAATCTTTAGTCATGAACACTGTGACTTCTGAAAAATGCTTCTTTGAAAACCTAATTGTTGGGTTAAATATGTTATATTGGTTTTAAGGACACTCGTATTTTGACAAGTGTCCCCACAGGACTGTTGCCAAATAGGCCCTCTCTTGTGTTTAAATAGGTCTACTTTTATTCTCTCGTTTTCTTCTAGTGTTTCGGTTTTAAAAATCTCATTGTCTTGGTTGTATTTTTCAGTCAAGTCCTAATTCGAAGCAGAGTCCTCAGGGAAAATGGAAAATACATTCCCAAACAGGTACTCATTTATCTTTTATTAAAAGCTCCCCAATTCACTGTTGAAGGCAGTAGATATCTGAATGTTTTATAAGGGGACTCTTTGGGGAAAGCTGAAGTCTGGCAAATCTGTAATTAAGCTGTGGTCTGGTGGTGTCTACTGTCATTGTGACCTCACCCTTCTTAGGAAATTGTTTTTAAATGTGACTCAGCTAAAGTGTCAGGTTGGCTGCCAGCTCTGAGTGCAACAGCCTATTCCAAAGGCCTTCTGACTCAACCTCTGGGGAATAATTTGACAGTTTGCTATGTCACAGTTTTAAAACTTAAAAAGCTCTCTTTTCTACTAGTCTTTCTTGACACGAAAATATTACTTCAACAACCCAGAGGATGGATTTTTCAAAAAAACTAAAAGGAAGGTAGTGCCTCCTTCTCCTATGACTGGTATGTTGATTCCTTCTGTCATCTTTAAGGAAGATACTTAACATGAGTTGGGGTGAGGGGAGGGAGGATGCTGATTTATTGAAATGTTAAATTGTGTAAGATAGTAATCTAAGGGACCTTAGAGATATCTAGTATGGGGAACCTATGCAAGTGGAGTTCTCTTTTTCAAATAAATCTTCTGGGAACCCCAGTGTATAAAGTGGATTTTTTAAAAAGAGCTCTCGTCTGGGGGTGAGGAGGCTAGAGCCACCGTCCCTGTGTCTTCTTCCCTTTGCTGTTCCCCAGGACCCAGGGCTCTGCGGAGCAGAGTCGGAAAAGCATCCCAGTCCCAGCTCCCACCCAGTGCCTGGATCCTGTTGCTGACAGATGGCCACCCGGCTTCTGCCTGAATGAGGAGGAGCTCTTACCACTCCCCCAGCCCAGCCATTTCTTTGTCAGACATGATTGCTTGGCCCACCCTACAGTTTTTGCTCTCACAGATTTCTTCCACTCATCCCAGTCATGGGAAAAAATGTAGCACTTTTAAAGTAAAACAGAATAATTTATTATTCTGTATTGGCTCTTCTCGCATTTTAATACCCATTTCTCTAGGTAAGAAACCCAGACAGAAGGTACTGGAATTGATTTTAATAAATCTTTTAGAAAACCCATAAGAAACAAGACCTTTACGTGTGTGAAAAGATACTTGACTTCGCTAAAATCCACAGGATGAAAATTAGAACAAGACGTCCTTTTTAGACTGTTAAACTGGCAAAGATCGAAAGCTTGACAAAGCTGATACTGTCAAGGTCATGGGAAGTCAGGCCCTCTCACTATTGTTGAAAGACAGTCTGACAGTATCTGTCAATTTTAAATGTTCAAACCCCTTGACCTAGAAATTCTTCTAAGAGTTTCTCTTACAGAAACACTTACATAAACATGCAGATTTATGTACTAGGTAGTTGTTGGCAACAGTGTTTATTGTAAAAAAGAAAAAAAATTAGAAATAACCTATAGATCCACCCAAAAGTAGTGTGACCACACACAGTAGACTCCTATGAAGACACTGAAAACAGTAAGAGAGGGACATTATACCAGTCACAATATATTTATCTTTTCAAAATTAAGGAGTAGAATTTAAGCATAGTATCCTTTAACTGTGTATATATAGAGAGAAACTATTGTGTATGTACATATATGTGCATATTTTATATATGTATGTATAAAGATGGAAAGATATGCAACAGACAGTTAAAAGTGTTTAGAGAGTGGGCTCAGAGAAACTGTCTAAATCTTATGTTTCCATGTCATTTGAATTTTTTACATTGAACTTGTGTATTACTTTAATTATCAAATAAATTAAGGGGCACCTGCTGGCTCAGTCAGAGGAGCCTGTGACTCTTGATCTCAGGGTCATGAGTTTGTGCCCCACGGTGGGTGTAGAGATTACTTAAATAAATAAACATTTAAAAAAATAAGATTTACACAAAATCAGGAAGAAGTCTTTGTCGACAGTCATAAAATGTAGTGGTCTCTTGTTTTTGTTATAGATCCCACTATGCTCACAGACATGATGAAAGGCAATGTAACAAATGTTCTCCCTATGATTCTTATTGGTGGATGGATCAACATGACATTCTCAGGCTTTGTCACAAGTAAGTTATAGACCCAGAATACATCAGGTTTACTTCATCTATGATCCTTTCCCATGTCCTTGTTCAGAGAAATCCCAGTGCTGTTGAGACACTAATATAATGGGTCCCATATTCTCTATTGGAAACTAATCACATTCTTTGAATAAAAAAATTTAATATCCTGTGATTTTTTGTCTCTTATTCCAAACTCATGGTAAGTTCATGATATGGATGCTTTTTCAAATAGGAATTTAAACAAATGGCTTGCTCATTTGTATCCAAAATTAATTCTAGTTAAGTAGGATGAAGGGAAGCATGTTTTGACTTTATTTTCTAGGTGTTGGGGTGAGTTGTTTGTCTTTGTTTATATTTTTTTTGAATCAATTTTGTTTCTTAGTAACATAGTTCTCTATGTGTACATGTTCCAATTTGGGTTTAACAGATTAGTGCAAGTTTCTTTTCTGATTGTAGGTCATAGCTCAGAGTCCCTGCTTCGCAAGCATTGGAGAAGCTGGTGTTCAAGGAATTATAACAGAGTGACATCTGACAGTTATTTTTTCAGAAATTGACACAAATTTCCTGGTAGAAATCATTTTCCAAACTGTGTATGGTACAGAGTTCCCACCTCATCAGGGAAAGATTACATGCATCCACACTTAAACTATTCTTAAAAAAGCAAGGAGGGATTGTGAACTTTTTCTCTCTTTTCTGCAGCCAAAGTCCCATTTCCACTGACCCTCCGTTTTAAACCTATGCTACAGCAAGGAATTGAACTACTCACATTAGATGCATCCTGGTAAGAACTTTCTTTCCTTTATAAAAACACAAACCAAAATCTAAAAGTGGTGTTGCCTAAAGAACAAGATTTGTAATTTGCACACTTCACTGGAATAGGTTTTTGGTTTTTCTCATTGAAACTCCACTCAAAATGCCAGGGGTGGATTATGCCAACTGTTACCTACCCCGAATGATTTCTTTACATTCTCTGATTTCTTTGTATACTCTTTGGGTGATAGAAAAGTGTGAACTATGTTAATGCTAAAATAACTCCCTACGTTGTTTCACTTTTGCTCTCTAGGGTGAGTTCTGCATCTTGGTACTTCCTCAATGTCTTTGGGCTTCGGAGCATTTACTCTCTGATTCTGGGCCAAGATAATGGTAAGAAATACGTTGTGTTTAATAAGCAAATATTTTGATAGACGAATCATTCACGCCAGGGCCAGAAGACTCACATAGTTTGTGGTATTTGTTGACATAGTTCAGTACAATGCTTCACTCCTTAAACTTATTCTTAAGTTTCTAAGGTATCCTACAAGAGTCTTAAAAATTCCAGGGTCAGGGTGCCTGGGGAGCTCAGGCAGTGGAGCATGTGACTCTTGATCTCAGGGTTGTTAAGTTCAAGACCCACGTTGGGTATAAAGATGACTCAAAAATAAAATCTTAAAAAAAAAAAAAAAAATCCAGGGTCACCTGAAGATCTGAACTCTGTGGCAATCACAGGGACAATATTTAGTTCCCTGAAGTCTGATACCCTCATGTGAGGAATCCAGGACCAGTGATGCAAGCCTGTAAGCTGAAGCTGAAAGAAGGCCTGGTTTGGCCAGTTGGTTCATTGACCTGCGTTCTTGCCAACACCAATCCTGGCTCTCCTGTTTAATGGCTGGGACCTCGGGCAAGTTACTTAACCACTCTAATCCTCTGCCTGTTTGTACCTTAGAGACCTTAATAAGTAATTTCAGGGTAGGTTGTTAGGAGATGAGGTAGACTATGTAAAGCACTCCTGACATGAAGTAGTTGCTCAATAACTGATAGATGTTGTTATTGTTTAAATTTGAAAGAAAGTTTAGCACTTCCTTTGGTTATCTTCTGTTATTCCCCTGCCCATTTTTCAGGAGAGGTAAGTGACTTTCCCTAGGACACATAGCCAGTGTGTGGCAGGGCCAGTTGTGGTTCTGTAACACACCACTGAGCAACTGCAAGTATTGTGTAAGGGCCGTTCTTCCCTGAGGGTGCTGGGTGCTTGCTGAACCCTGGCACTCATGTAGGTGTATCTTACCCTGCAGCCGCTGACCAGTCACGGATGATGCAGGAGCAGATGACTGGAGCAGCCATGGCCATGCCTGCAGACACCAACAAAGCTTTCAAGGTACACTTACATCTCCTTCTAGCTTCACTGAAGCTCTGAAAGGCATTACCAGACAGTTACTTTAAAGATAAGTTCCGTGAAGTGAGTGTAGTATGTGTGGTTCCATCATTTAAATTTAAATTTAAATTTAGCAAAAAAATGTATTTTAAAAGTTTACATGTTTCTTGTTCCTGAGACAGTCAGCTGTTAAGCGAATTGGAGATTCTTGGTACTTTTACTAGTTTTTAAATGTTCACACAAATTTAACCCACACTGTAAATGAAGCTGTAAAAACAGTCCTTTCAGAGGCAGCAGGTAAACTTTTAGAATATTTTGAACTGTTTGGACCCTGTGGACATCAGATACAAATTTCATTTAAAAAAAATCGATACTTAGAGCCTTTTCATGAAATGACTCTGGAATATATCCAGTGTATATATCCGGTATAATTTTTGTACAGAAAAACATCACTAATTTTTCATGATAAATACTAGAAATGGGGGGCTCAGTTAGTTAAGCGTCCAACTCTTGATTTCAGCTCAGGTCATGATCTCAACAGTTCGTGGAATTGAGCCCTACAGCAGGCAGTGTGGAGCCTGCTTGGGATTCTGTCTTTCTTTCCCTCTCTCTCTGCCCCTCCCCTGCTTGGGCTCTCTCTCTCAACATAAATAAATTTAAAAAACAAACAAACAAACAAACAAACTAGAAATAGAAGAGAACTTGCTCATCTCTATGAAAGGCATCTAATGAAAAACCCACAGCTAACTCTGGTGAAACACTAACAGCTTTTCCTCAACAATTAGGGACAAGATAGGTACATCCACTCCTGCCACTTCTCTTCAACATTGTGCTGGATGATCTAGCCAGGGCAGTTAGGCAAGAAAAAGAAATAAAAGACATCCACGGTACAAAGGAAGAAGAGGGGCACCTGGGTGGCTCAATCGGTTGAGCATCCAATTTCGGCTCAGGTCATGACCTCACGGTTCATGAGTTCAGGCCCCATATTGGGCTCTGTGCTAACAGCTCAGAGCCTGGACCCTGCTTCAGATTCTGTGTCTTCCTGTCTCTCTGACCCTCCCCTGCTCACATCTGTCTCTCTCAAAAATGAATAAACATTAAAAAAAATTTTTTTTTAAAGAAAGAAGAAAACTACCTCCATTTGCAGATAACATTGTCTTTTATACAGACTATTGTAAGGAGCCCCCAAGGTAAACTATTAGAGGTAACAAACAAGTCCAACAAGGTTTTAGAAGATGCAAAATAAATATGCAAAAATTCAGTTGTATTAAGGGGCCCCTGGGTGGCTCAGTCAGTTAAGTGTCTGACTTTAGCTGAGGTTATGACCTGATGGTTTGTGAGTTCAGGCCCCACATCAGGCTCTCTGCTGTCAGCACAGAGCCTGCTTTAGATCCTCTGTCCCCGTTTCTCTCTGACCTTTCCCTACTTGTGCTCTCTCTGTCTCTCTCAAAATAAATAAATAAACTTAAAAAAAATTTTTTTAACTTCTAATTAAAAAGTTAAAAAAAACAGTTGTATTTATACACACTGGTAATAAAGAATCTGAAAATGAAATTAAGAAAACAGTTCCATTTACAATAGTTTCAAAAAGGATAAAATACTTAGGAACAAACTTAACAGAAGAAAGACAGATTTGTATAGTGACATTACAAAGCATTGCTGAAAGAAATTAAAGACCTGAATGAACGGAAAGACACCCACGTTCATGGATTAGAAGACTTAATATTATCAAGATGGCAGTACTCCCAAAACTGATCTACAAATTCAACACAATCCCTATCCAAATTCCACCTGCCTTTCTTGCAGAAATTGACAGGCTGATCCTGAAATACACATGGAAATGCAAGAGACCCAGAATAGCCCAACTAGCATTTAATATGAACAAAGTTGGAAGACTCATACTTCTTCATTTTAAAACCTACTTCAGAGCTACAATAATCAAGACTTTGTGGGACAGGCATAAGGATAGACATACAGATCAATGGAATAGAATTGAAAGGTCAGAAATAAACCCCTACATTTAATATCAATTGACTTTTGACAGAGGTGCCAAGACAGTTTCGTGGGGGAGAGAACAGTCTTAACTGCTTAATGGGTACAGAGTTTCTGTTTCAGGGGATGGAAAATTTGGAAATACATAGTGGTGATGGTTGCACAACATTATGGATGTAATTAATGCCATTGAATTGTATACTTACAAAGGTTAGAAGTGGCAAATTTTATGTTACATATCTTTCTTGCCACAATAAAAAAAGGAAAAACTTTGAATGGTCAAAGACCTAAATGTAAGAGCTAAAACCATAAAACCCTTAGAAGAAAATGTAGTTGTAAAATGTTTGTGATGCTGGATTAGGCAGTGACTTCTTAGATGTAACATTAAAAGCACAAGCAACAAAAGGAAAAGCAGGTAAATGGAACTGGGTCAAAATGAAAACTTTTGTACTTCAAAGGACACCATTAAGAGAAAGAAAAGAGTATCAGAGAAAATGTTTACGAATCATATCTCTAATAAGGGTCTAGTATTCAGAATAAAGAACTCTTAGAACTCAACAATAAAGAGACAACCCAGTTTAAAAGGGGGCAAAAGTTTTGAATAAGAATTTCTCCAAAGAAATTATATAAATACCCAATAATCTCATGAAAGCATGCTCAACATTGTTAGCCACTGGAGAAATGCAAATCAAAACCACAAGGAGATATTACTTCACACTCACTCCATGGTTATAATAAAAACAGATGGACACTAACAGGTACTGACAAGGATGTGGAGAAATTGGAACTGTCCTACTTGCTGGGAATGGTGCAGCCACTTTGGAAAGCAGTTTTAACCTTTCCTAAAAAAGTTATACGTAGCTACCATATGACCCAGCAATTTCACACTTAGGTAAATAACGAAGGCAATTGAAAACCTATGTCCACACTAACTCCTAAGGGCACCTGGAGTTAGTGGAGCATGCAACTCTTGATCTCAAGGTTGTGGGTCCAAGCCCCATGTTGGGTATAGAGATTACTTAAAAATAAAGTCTTAGGGGCACCTGGGTGACTCAATCAGTTGAGCAGCCAGCTCTTGATTTTGGCTCAGGTCATGGTCCTAGGGTTGTGGGATTGAGCCCCACATCAGGCTCTGCATTGGCCACAGAGAGCCTGCTTGGGCTTCTTTCTCTCCCTCTCTATCCCTCTCCTGCTTGTATCATGTGCTTACTCACTCTCTAAATAAATAAACTTAAAAAAATAAAATGAATAAAATTAAAACAAAAAAATCTTTTTTTTTTAATGTTTATTTTTGAGAGAGAAAGAGTCCGTGCAGTCGGGGGAGAAGCAGAGAGAGGGAGACACAGAATCCAAAGCAGACTCCAGGCTCTGAGCTGCCAGCACAGAGCCCGATGTAGGGCTCGAACCCACAAACGGTGAAATCATGACCTGAGCCAAAGTCCGCTTAACTGACTGAGCCACCCAGGTGCCCCTAAAATAAAATCTTTAAAAAAAAAAAAAAAAAAGAAAGAAAGAAAAGTTCAGAGCACTAAGAATATTCTAAGAGTAGAAACAATGCACATGTACCGTCATCTTATGAACACGTGAACAAAATGAAACATTTGGGAATAATAGTACAGTGTATGTACAATGGAAGTATTCAATGAAATATATAGTCTTAAAAAGGAATGAAGTACTGATACTTGCTACAACAGGAAGGGACCTTGAAAACATCCCAAGTGAAAGAAACCAGTAAGAAAAGGCCACATATTCTATTCTGAATACATGAATCCAAAGATACAGAAAGTAAAGCAGTAGTTGCGCTCTTGCTCTCTCTCAAAATAAATAAATAAAGTAAATTTTAAAAATGGAAAAAAAATGTAATTGGTTACTCACTTAGACAAATTTGTTTTCCTATTAGCCTTATTCTCTTCACCTATAAATTGAGCATGGAGGCAGACCGGGCAATTAGCAGTATCTACCTCATAGGATTAAATGAGTTTATACGTGCAAATAGCTTAGTCCAGCTGCTAGGCGGAATAGATGCTCCCAGGTCAGCACTGCTCTTAGTAACAGCCCTCCTCTCCCTGCCCTGGTGTCCTCTTCCTTTGCAGACAGAGTGGGAAGCTTTGGAGCTGACGGATCACCAGTGGGCACTAGATGATGTCGAAGAGGAGCTCATGGCCAAAGACCTCCACTTCGAAGGCATGTTCAAAAAGGAATTACAGACCTCTATTTTTTGAAGACCAAGCAGGGATTTGCTGTATCAGGAACTCAGAGTAGTGCTTGACTTTGTAACTTTGGTTTGAGCTGGAACCTCTTGGAATAAAAAGGAAGATGCACGAGCTGGCAGGTGTGCAGCAAGAATTGTTCTTGTCTGAGCCGGGTTCCCCTGTATGTCTGAAACTAGAGATTTGAGGAGTCTGTGCTGGATGACTTGCCCAGAAACAGCTGTTTTTAAAATGTTTTACATTTTCCTTCTGATGACTCTAGTAATGAAAGTCAAAGGGGGAATACTCAAGCTAGTAATAATATATAAAACTTAGCGAAACTTCAGTCTTTGGAAAAAGCATTGTCAATTATACCTAGTTATTAAGTGCAATCAGCCTGACTTCTGACCACAGTGAGCGCTTGTTTTCTTGGGATCCAAACACCCTGTGTTTTACCTTTAATTTTTTGTTAGTATTTGTACAACTTTCTTTACACAAATAATACATTTTCATTACTGAAAATTTAGGAGCTATGGATGAGCAAAGTGAAAGCTCCCTGTGTTGTTCCATTTTGAGCCTACAGAGTGACATAGACAGCAAACATGTCAAAACCTGATTCAAATAAGCTCTTTGCAGATTGAATACCCAGGGCTAGGACAGACTTAGCCAGCCTTCTATCTCTTTAACACTGTCCGGTGAAAATCGGCGACACTGAGACACTGCCGGATTCTCAAGTGCCTTTGGGATCATCAAAGATAGGTTACATAATGTGAGGTCTTGAGCTGGAGTTCAGAACATAACAAATCCGTTGACAGATCCACAGTGCTGTACCGAATATGGCTACTCAGTTGAACAAAAGACCTCATTTCCCAGTTATTCTGGGTAAGAGTTTGCATATCACTGTAAGAAGGGAGAAAGGGCAATTGCTGGCAGACATGTAGTTAAGGGAGACCTAGGAATCATTCTGTCTGGATTAACTGTCCCAGGGAAGTGGCAGGGTGCCATTTCTGTACCAAGAGGCGAATGTAATTTGCATGTTGAACACTGTAATCAAGAACCAACAACTCTTGACTCTACCAATTAAACCATCCTCTTTTCTCTGCCTGTGAAATGTTGCCTCTGTGGGTCACTAACAGCCTTCTGCCACAGTTATGAGTGTCCATTGTGGATCATTTCTGAAGAGTCAAAGATGAAAAAGATGTGACCCTTGCCCTCAAGGAACTCATCGGAGAGACACATAAGAAATTGGTGGTTCTGACCTTCCCCCCTCCAGAGTAATGCACACAGGCACAGACGCACAGAGTTCCCAGACAACTCCAGGAACCTAGTCCAAAGCCTAGTCATAGTGACCTACAGACCTACGCTAAGAAAATCTGACCTTTAAAGATATTTAAAATAGCTGCTTAAACACAATGTTAAAGGAGCAGGGGTCCACAGGGGGAGCTAACCTTTGACCTCGGTCTCAAAAGAGTTCTGCAATGTAGAAGCGCATTCCAAGCAGACAGGATAGAACCAGCAAAGGCCCACAGATCAAAATGTCCACAATTGGGGAGCCTGAGTGGCGCAGTCAGTTGAGCGTCTGACTTGATTTCGGCTCAAGTCATAATCTCCTAGTTTGTGAGTTCAAGCCCTGCGCCTCTCTCTGTCCTACCCCATTTGCACTGTCTCTCTCTCAAAATAAACTTAAAAAGAAAACCTGTTTTTAAAAAAACGTCCACAATTTGCTGGACCCTGAATAAGTGGGGTGTGGTATAGTATGTACCGAAAAGGGCAGGTTGTGTTGGAATACAAGCAGTACTTGATGACTGAGTGATGTCACCCTCATTCCCATGAGGCATCTCTGAACATTTCATTTTGCCTCCACCCACACAAAGTTTATCTTTTTCCCTGTAGCAAAGTTGGGTGGATAAAACATGTGAGCTCTTTCTGACCCCTCATGTTGATGATAAATGCACATGTCCTTGGCAGCAGGTAGTCAAAGGAAAAACCGTTGTTCGTTTTATCAGGCTCTTCTCAGAATCAGCACACTAGTTCAGCATACAGTGCTCATCGTGTGTGTTTCCTGGAGTTCAGTTTGGGCCAGGCTACTAAATGAGCACCTAACCTTTCCATCAACCTGGACTTAACACCTAGAATCATTTAAGACAATCTGAAGTGTCCTTTTACTGATCATGGTGTGGAAAGTACCACACACAGAAGTCTTAATATGGACAGTCAGAGATACAACACAACACAGAAAAATAATCATGACTTAGATTTGAGAATAGTAGGTAAACCTACATTTGGGGGCAAAAACCTGTGTGGTTCTTCTATTTGGTCAAAAGGGGTATGATGGGTGGGTATATAAGTGAACGACATGGAGGGTTACTGTGTGAGAAATGCTGCAGCTGCAAGTTATAGAAACTCAACTTGGCTTAAGCAATTTTTTTAAAAGGAATGTAAATGGCAGAATGTCCACTGGTCAGTTGGCTTCAGGTATAGCTGGATCCAGGTTCTCAAATGATGTCATTATGACTGCATTGCTTTCTCAACTCTGCTTCTAGTCTGAGGCAGGCTGTCTTAAGGAGACACGAGCTTAGTGAAAAGAAAACACTCCTTTCTGAAAATTTCCAGTAAGTCAGGTAATTGACCTGATGTAGGTCATGTGTAAATTCTAGGGACTATTTAGCCCCACCTAAACTATAAAGACCAAAGGTGGGAAAGAGGTGATTCCTTAGAGGAAAACTGGGGTACTGTTGCCAGAAGAAAGTGGCAAGGGCACCAGACAAGAAAAAATAATAATTTTTACCTGTTAATCACACAAACTGTCTGGAATGTTACCAGAAGGAGGTATTGCCCTTGTCCTGGTAAGCAGTAAAGTCTGCAAACGTTTATGGGACTTCTACAATATGCTCAGTGTCGTGTTACATATTTTCAGATCTTTCTATTCACTTGTTCACTGACCATCTGCCAGACGCTGCATGTGAACAAGCCACACTCCCAGACCTTAAGAGTTCAGACTGATGTGTCAATGCCATGATAGCGTGATCCAAGGGACACTGTGGGAATGTCCTGCAGGCCATCCATCCAGCCTGGGTGGTCAGGAAAGGCTTTCCAGCATAAGTATCATCCCAAGATATGAAGGATCACAGGAAATATATACAGAACCAGGGAAATACTTAAGGAAAGACTATCTCAGACAGAGGAGACGGTGTGCAAGATCCTGAAAGCAAAGGTGATGGCATTTTCACAAAACCAGAACAAGGCCTGTGTGGCCCTGAAGGGTAGAGAATAAAAAGATGTGAGAGCATTGGGTTAGACCCTTTAAATGAGTGAAGAGTCTGGTGTGTGAGTTAGGTTTCAATACAGTAGCTTTAAAAAAAAGATGAGATGAGGCAGCATGGGGCCAGATGGCAGCTTGTAAATCATCCCTCAGAGGTGAACTCGATCCTGACGTGATAGCAGGGAGCCTTTGGGAGGGACTGGTGTGAAGGGATTTGCTGCTGGCTGGCAAGGAATGGAGAGGGTAACAGTGGGTGAGGGCGTGGCAGGGTGAGAATGGGCAGGGACTGGGGCCATTTACATGATTGGCTCCTGCTTTCTTGCACTTAGAGTTCTGTGTAGCTTTGCATAGGACATTTGCCTTCTCTGGGCCTCAGTCTCCCCATGTGTCAAAAGCAGATCATATGGTGTAGCCCCTTGGGATAATAGTCTGGCAGTTCCTCAAAAGGTTATGCATAACATAAGGTTTCCATATGACCTAGGAATTCCACTCTGTACCCAAGAGAAGTGAGAACACACATCCACATGAAAACTCACATATGAATGTTCATAGCAGCATTATTTATAATAGCTACAAAGGAGAAACAATCCAAATGTCCAAATAAATAGATAAATAAATAAAATATGGTACATCCATACAGTGGAATTTATACAGCGATAAAAAAAGAATGAAATGCTAATACAGCCTACAACATGGGTGAACCTTGAAACACACTAAAGAAAGAAGCCAATCACAAAAAAACCGCATTTATGATCCTGTGTTTTATGTCCTGTCCATGGAGACAGAACATAGATTAGTGGTTGCCAGGGCCTGGGGGAGGGGAATGGGAAGTGACTGCTAATGGGTACAGGTTTCTTTTCAGGGAATGAAAATGTTCTAAAATGGAAAGTGGTGACAGTGGCACAACTTTGTGAATATACAAAAACCACCAAATAGTACACCTTCAATAGGTAAATTTTGCACATGTGAGTGATATCCCATTAAAGCTGTTAAGGTGGGCAGGGGTCATTAGTCCTTGGCCACAGACATCAAGATCTCTCGTGACCGTGGCTATGAGAGCCTCGTGTAGACTATACTGACTGCAGACGGAGTCTGGCTGCAGAGGGTCTTGGGACAGCTGGTGTGTTCCTGAGCTTCTTAGGTGCTTTCACCCCCAGCCCTGCCACCCCTCCTGCTGACCTAGCTCTCACCCTGATCTACCTGCCCACCTCCCTTCCAGGTCTCTTGGCTCTGCCTCACTGGAACTGGCCTGGGAAGACCAGCAGGGTTCAGAAATCTGGGTTATGTATCCATGCTCCTCCAAGATGGGCTAGTCCCCAGTAAGCAAAACGTTTCATTTTTGCAGTCAGCTCACAAAATGCCAGCCCTGTACTACCTTTCCTTTCTCCCATTTCTTTGTGAATTTCTTTATCATTTTTAATTTTTTATTATGGAAAATTTCAAACATATCCAAAAGAGGGAAGAACACATAATGATGTACCTATCACCGTGTTTTACTAAGTGTCAATATTTTGCCAATCTTTCATGTATCTCCCAAACCCATTTTTCTTTTCTGGAATGTTTTAAAAGTAAATCCCATATTTCACACATAAATATTTTAGTAAGTGGAGTGCCTGCGTGGCTTAGTCTGTTAAGCATCTGACTCTTGATTTTGGCTCAGGTAATGATCTCATGGTTGTGGGATCAAGCCCTGCTTCAGGCTCTGCACTTAGTGTGGAGCCCGCTTGGGATTCTCTCTCTCCTTCTCTCTCTGCCTCTCCGCTACTTGCTCTTTCTCTCTGTCTCTCAAAATAAATATATAAATGTTAGAAAATATATATTTTAGTAAGGATGTCTAACAGATAAGGAATTTTTTAAATATAACCCACAGTACCATTATCTTACCTAATTAGACATTCTTTAGTATGTCCTAAAGCCCAATTGTGTTCAAATTTCCTGTTATCTTAAAATGTCTTTGTACAATTGGTTTGAATGAGGATCCCCAAAAGGCCCCCATGTAGCATTTGATTGCTGTGTCTCATAACTCTTATTTTTTTTTCTTTTAACTCTCTTTTAAATAGGTGCCCCTCCTCATCCATTTTTCAAGCCACTTATTTGTTCTGTAGAATTCTGTGAGTCTTTAAAAAAAATTTTTTTTTCATGTTTATTG
The DNA here is from genome assembly GCF_046562875.1 of Panthera onca. Classification (NCBI taxonomy): domain Eukaryota; kingdom Metazoa; phylum Chordata; class Mammalia; order Carnivora; family Felidae; genus Panthera; species Panthera onca. Next base: position 51,491,741 of record NC_138340.1, on the reverse strand, counting down.
TTTTTGAGAGAGAGACAGAGCACGAGCAGGGGAGGGGCAGAGAGAGAGGGAGACACAGAATCTGAAGCAGGCTCCGGGCTCTGAGCTGTCAGCACCGAGCCCAACACGGGATCGAACTCACAAATCGAGAGATCATGACCTGAGCCAAAGCCAGCCGCTCAACCAACTGAACCACCCAGGCACCCCTGTGAGTCTTTTTTAAAGTATTCCTATCTAGGGGCGCCTGGGTGGCTCAGTCAGTTAAGTGCCTGACTTCGGCTCAGGTCATGATCTCACAGTTCCCATGTCCGGCTCTGTGCTGACAGTTCAGAACCTGGAGACTGCTTCGGATTCTGTGTCTCCCTCCCTCTTCTGCCCCTCCCCTACTCGTGCTCTGTCTCTCTCAAGAATAAATAAACATTTAAAAAAGTAAAGTATTCCTATCTCGATGGGAAATCAAATCTTCAGATTGTTTTTCACTTCAAGAAAAGATTAAGGAGACTAAACTAGTGATAAATGCATAGATGCATATTTTTAAACAAACAAAAAAACAAACATTACCCCTGGAAAACAACATCTAACAAAGGAATTGTAATCACAGTACACTTCTTGAATCAGCTTGATTCATTGTTTCATGGTTCTAGTATTGTAAATGCAGAAGAATAATGACATTAACAAAAGCAGTACAGAAAAACGTAGAAATGTGGAAAGCTAAATCTTCATATTCCTTAGTGGTAATCAATAGATGAAAGTCTAAATCTGAAAAAAAAAATAACATGAGCAGTACAAGTCTGGCACTTAGATAATAGATATAAAAACCAGAAGAGGGCCGTCTGGGTGGCTCAGTCAGTTAAGTGCACGACTTTGGCTCAGGTCATGATCTCATGGTTCGTGAGTTCGAGCCCTATGTGGAGCTCTGTGGCTGACAGCTCAGAGCCTTAAGCCTGCTTTGGATTCTGTGTCTCTCTTCTCTCTCTCTCTCTCTCTCTCTCTCTCTCTGCCCCTTCCCTGCTCATGCTCTGTCTCTCTGTCTCTCTCTCAAAAATAAATAAACATTAAAAAAATTTTTTTAAAAAGTAAGAAATAATCAGAAATATCAGAAAGAGTTGACAGGAATTGGAAGTGAGAGGGAATGGGCTAGGAAACAGTGGTTTTAAAGTGTATACCAGATTATCATATTTATTCACACCAAAAATATCTTTTAAAAGTTTCACTCAACTGATATCGCTGGAGGCTAAAATCTGAAAAAGAATGAGTTAAGACTCCAGAAACCCTTGTGGCTTAATTTGGCAAATTCTGTGAAGGAGTGTAACTCTCCACCCAACCCTCCGAGTTTACAGCACAGAGAAGGTTCATCTGGCTGCACCTTCTCCCACCTGTTCTGTCTTTTTGCTGGTGCCTGCCAGAGTGACCAGCCAGAATGAAAATGCCAGCCAACTGTCCTGGACATTGTCTAAGCAGGAGACTTCATCATTGCCAGCCACATCACCTTTGCCTTTTCCTCCTCTCTCCCCTTCCTTAGGAGCCTCTAAGGTACTTTTCAGTGGCTGCTCCCAACAACTCCCAACTTTGTTGAAGATCCTTCAAAAGAGATGTACTGGAGTCTATTTTCATAGCCTAACACAGCAGGGCCACTTGGAAGGGCTGGGATGTTCGTCTCCCTCCCATCTACCTCTCTGAGGTACTTCCTCAGGGATAGGATGGTGCCATCAGTATTAAGAGCACTGGTTCTAGGGGCGCCTGCATGGCTCAGTCAATTAAGCATCCGGCTCTTGATTTTGGCTTAGGTCATGATCTCATGGTTCGAGTCCCGTGTCTCTCTCCCTCCTCTCTCTGCCCCTTCCCCCACTCATGCATACACACATGCTCTCACTCTCTCTCTCTCAAAATAAATAAATGTCAAATAGAAAAAAAAAAAGGGGGTGCCTGGGTGGCTCAGTCGGTTAAGCGTCCGACTTCGGCTCAGGTCATGATCTCACAGTTTGTGAGTTCGAGCCCCGCGTCAGGCTCTGTGCTGACAGCTTAGAGCCTGGAGCCTGCTCAAATTCTATGTCTCCCTCTCTCTCTGCCCCTACCCCGCTCATGCTCTGTCTCTCTCTCTCTGTCAAAAATAAATAAACATTAAAAACATTTTTAAAAAAATAAGAGCACTGGTTCTAAAGTCAGACTTATAGCTTGGTCTCTTATGTGCTGTGTGACTTTGAACAAATTACTTAAGCTCTCTTGAGTTTCAGCTTGCCAGCTGTAAAACGGAGAGCATAATAATACATAGGTTCTTGTAAGGACTTAAAAAGAATAACACGTGTAATAAGGTCTTCATGGCCAATTAAGTGCTTCACAAATGGAGCTATTAACCATCTCCCAGATACTTGAATCATCCCCCACCTATCCCTGCCATTCCAGAGTCTCCAGGATGATGCTGACAGCTCCTTTTGGAGCCAGGATACTCCCCACCCATACCTGTGCTCCCCATGTTCCCCATTTATACTTATCTCCACCCCCAGCCAGTCTCCCCTTTCCATAGAATCAGCTTACATCTTGGCCTCTGGCCAAAGGGATCATAATCTCACTTGCCTTTGTGTAGAATCTCAAATCCCCTACCAATAGATGGTTTGGAAACAATGAGATTGGGGCTCCTGCCTCCAAAGAGAGCACTCAGGGAGCAGCTGGCTGGTCTTATGTGGATTGTAGGATTGGGCACTATAAGGCCAGCAAGACTGCAGGGATGAATGGGTAGTCCTACTCGGGGGAAACTGAGGAAGAGAACCAGGCCAGCTCTGAACCTGCTGAAGGAATCTCAAAGTCTCCAAAGAAATCTCACCAGAGAGTTCACAGGAAGCAATGACAGGAGGGATTTGGACCCCTCAGCTTCTGTAGTGGGCCCCTAGAACTACCTTCCCCTTAAGAGTGCCCATGGGGGAAAAAACAGTTTCCTCAAAGGAAGTTAGGATACTGTCAGGAAGAGAGATGGATCTTGGACAATGCGTTAAAAAATGCCCATTATCTATTATGTATAGAATCAGGATCCAGATAACTTCTCACAAGATCAGAACAACTGGCTAGATCTAACAAGAAAAAAATAAACAAGAAACAAATGTGAAGTCCTACCCTGAGGGTCAAGAAACCAACTGCACACAAAGAGGTGGGGAGGACCTAGTAGACTGATACTGGGCAACAAAGTGATGTGGCTGCCAGAAACATTAATTCAGTGTGAGGTCATATTAATGGAAGAGGAGAATCTGGGAAAGGGAGGTGAAAGTCCAGCTTTGTCACCAACTGGGTTCAGTTCTAAGAGTTATACTTTAAGGGGGACATTGTTGACCTGGTAAGAAGCCAACAGAGGAAGATGTCAGAATGCTGAGAGCCCAGAATCCTGTCCTTTGAAGAAAGGCTAAAAGAACCTCATTCTAGAGGAATGAGAGGTGACTTTACAATTCTGAAGGGGTTCCCACAAAGAAAATAGTAGAGCTGGTCAGATGATCAGGTGAACTGGGAAAAGCCCAGTTTTTCTCCTAGAGTCAATTAGAGCAGCTGGATTCTGGGGGCACCTGGGTGGCTCAGTCAGTTGAGCATCAGACTCTTGATTTTGGCTCAGGAAGTTATCCCAGGGTTGTGGGAGTCTGTCTGCCTCGCTCTCTGCCCCTCCCCCACTCAGGCCCAGAAGAAGGAGAAGAAGAAGGAGGAGGAGGAGGACAAGGAGGAGGAGAAGAAGGGGAAGAAGAAGGAGAAAAGCTGGATTCAGACTCCACCATTTACTGGCTCTTAGGGACTGAACACTCTTCAAACCGCAACATGTCAGACACAACTGAGGGCTGAGTGTTGCTATTCTGTGAGAGCCAAAGGTAGGCAAACACCGGGAGGAAAATTTCAGCTTGATGCTAGGAAGAATTTTTTTCTTTCTTTTTTACTTTATTTTATTTATTGTTATTTTTATTTTAGAGAGAGAAAGTGCAAGCAGGGCAGAGAGGCAGAGGGAGAGAGAGAATATTAAACAGGCCCCAAGCTCAGTACTGAGCCCTATGTAGGGCTCAATCCCATGACCCTGGGGTCATGACCTGAGCCAAATCAAGAGTTGGATGTTCAATCGACTGAGCCACCCAGGTGCCCCTCTTTCTTTCTTTTTTAAGTGATATTTAGCATTCCTATCTCTGATCACAAAAGAAATACATGGTTGTGTAGAATATTGGTAAACAGAAAAGCAAAATTAAATAAAAATCACATCAACTACTATTTACCTGCTAATAATTAGGGATAGGATAGGTAGGATAGGTACACAGATACATGGATGATAGATAGATACATCCAGGTAGATATTAACAAAAATGGGATCATACAAATAATTATCTGAGAGAACAGAGTATCGCCACATAAAGATGTACGTATTGGTATGTAAGGATGTTTATTGCAGTATTGTTTCTAGTAGAAAAGAAGTAGTTATAAACCAGCTAAATACTGTTCAGTAGGAGAATGTTGGGAATGTGCGTAAATGACAGTGCATCCACACCATGCAGCACTCCACAGCTAGTTGAAAAAAAGGGTGGAGCTATAAGTATGCATCGCCTTCAGAACGTTTCCAACATATATTGCTTAAGGCCAAAAGAAAGTTATAGGATAATATGCCTAGTATGATCCCATTTTTGTGAAAAGAATAGCATGCACATACATGTTTTTATAAGTGAAGGAAACAACATGATGCTAACAGTGGGTACACCTGGGGAGGCAGATTTGAAGAGGCCACAAGACATTGAATGTGTTCTTTGAACGTTTCTGTGTTGACTTGGGACAATCAGCCTACATGATTTTTACACAGAATGACTGAAATTTAAATAAATAAACAATAATCTACCCTGGAAATTTCTCCATGGCATTAAAGATTTTACATCATATTAACGACCACATGTATTCCTTGTGTAAATTTCTCTTAATGTTACTGAACCCGATGGTGGACATTGAGTACATCAGGAGCTGTCCAAAGAGGGACCAGGGGCATTCTGACAGTGTCTATCAAGACCTGAAAATGTGCAGACTCCTAGATCTAACCATACCTCACGTAGGAGATTATCCGACAGGCACACTAGTGCTTGTGCCCCAAGATGTCTACCCAAGAATGGCCCCTGCCTTATTATTCCTGCCAGCAAGAGGCTAGAAACAATCTACATCTCCACCCTCAGGACTGGATAAATTAAAAGTATAGGCTGAGTGCATGCTCCAATTCTCAACAGCAGATACAAGAAATGAAATGGAGCTGTAGAAATTTACATGGAAAATGTGCCAGCACATATTCCACTGTGAAGAGAAGAAAGGCAAGTTACAGAACAGTATGTACAGTATGATCTCATTTCTATTTAAAACGTATATGTGACTGTGCATTGAAAAAGATCTGAAGGATAAACAGCAAGCTGTAAGTAGGATTTACCTCTAGGTATGTATGTATGTATGTATGTATATATGTGTATATATATGTATATATATATATATATACATATATATACACATATATGTATATGTGTGTGTATATGGATATATATATGTGTATATATATATATATATATATGGGTGTATATATATATATATATATATATATATATATATGGGTGTATATATATATATATATGGGTATATATATATGGGTATGTATATATATATATCCCTATAAGGATATAGGTATACAGGTATAAAGACAGTGAGCTCCACGAGGTGTGCAAACCAGGATTGGCTGTCCCTTATTCAGGGATGCTGCGGAAGGGAACCTCGGTTCCCCTCTTAGCCCTGAGAATCTCCGAGAGAGGGGAGGTCAGGACGGGGAGCAGAATCCACCCCTAAGGGGAAAGGGTTAAGTGGGGATGGCTTTCCTGTGGGCGGGCTCGGCGATCGGCAGCGCCGGGCTCTGTTAGCCAAGTCTGAGCATCGCGGAGGATGCGGCGCGGGGAGCGGCTGCTGGGACGCGCGCAAGGTGAACGCGGGGGCTGCCGGCTAGGCGCCCAGGTGAGGAGCTGGCCGAGGGAGGGGGCGATGACGGGGCCCAGGCAGGGAGCATGGACTGCAGCCCCCTTTCTGGGCGCGAGCTGCAAGGCCTGCACCAATGCCCACCCCCACCCGGGACACTGCGGGAAGGCGCGGAGCCAGGAGAGAGGAGCCGAAGGAGGAGAGGTAACCCGAGATGGACCAGGTCCTGGAGGCTGCCCTGCGGCGGCCCTCGCCCTGCCCCCAGGCGGGCCTCTCTCCAGTCCCTAGGGCAGAGAGATACCCCCTACCCTTTACCCCATCCCCCCAAGAATCTGTCCTGTAGCGGGAACCCAGGACTAGGCAGCCTCCCCCGTGCCCATAAATGCCTACATCTCATTTGAATTGCGGGCGGTTGAGCAGATGGCATATGCTTATCACTGAAGGCCTAACTCAACTACCTCCTCTGAAAAGCTTTTGGACCCCCTGTGCAAAATGAGCCATTGCAGGTCTCACAACCCCTAGTGTGGCCATGCGCTGGCTGTGCGACCTTGGGTGATTTGCGAAACCTCTCTGAACCTTGGTTTCATCCTCTATGAAATGGTTATACCCACACCTGCTTGTGTTGAGAGGGTTGGGTGAGATGGAGGACAGGCAGCTAATCTTAGCGCAGGAGCCTTACTGGGTAAGTGCTCAACACAGGAGCACTATTATTAACCAGGACATGTGTCAGTGGCTGTTCAGTCCTTCCTCCTCAGCTACCCCCCCCCCCCCCAATCCTGACACTGCAATTGAGGCTTCTCTTTGGGTCCCCAGCACCCAGCTAGGAGCAGAGCAGAGTGAATGCTTGAGAAATTAACAAGACTTTAAGGCAGAGTCTAGTTTGGGGGATCTTTGAACCCCCTGAAATTGTCCACAACTTTGGATGAACCTTGGCATTTTTCTGGAGAGAGCACCTGGAACTTTCATTGGTTTCTCAAGGGGTCTGTGAGCCACCAAAGATGAGGAGCCAGGGAGTCTTCCCAGAGAAGAAAGGAGCAGGGCTTCTGCCCCTAAACACACCCAAGCCTCTCCTCTCTCATAGTTGCTGTTCCCTGGCCCTGCAGTCTCCTGGCCACCTTCCTGCCTCCCTGGCTTAACTAGGGACTCAAGAAGAGGAAACTTCAGGGCGTATCTACCCAGGGCCAGGCATATGCAGGGGGCCTGAGGCAAGAAATAAAGATGCAAAAGCAGCCCTTGAAAAGCCCCAGGCCAGTGGAGGAGACCTGAGATTGCATTATGTGACCTGGATGATAGGAAGGGGTGGAGGTGGTGTCAGGGAAAGAAATGTCTAAGCTGAAACAAGCCACTATTATTATCTTACCTGGATTTCTGCACTGGCCTCTCTCCCCCTTTTCAGTACACTTAATTGGACCTTTTTGCTTCCATGCTTAACATCTGCATTGGCTTCCTGTGATACTTAGAATAAAATCCAGGTGCCTTATTGTGGCTTACAAGGGCCCTTGTGATCTAGCCCCACCTTCTTGATCTTATCTCCCTTCGCTCCTTTCTCCTTCCTTTGCTCTGCTCCAGCCACACTAGCCTTTTCATTTCCTGAATTCACCTCATTCATTCTGCTTCAAGGCCTTTTGCACTTTCTGTTCCCTTTGCCAAATACTTTTCCCTCATTATCTTCAAATGGCTGGCTCCTTCTCATCAGCATCTAGCTTAGATGTCACCTCTCAGAGGTCTTCCTGTTGTACCCCCTGTGTAAAGTAGCCCCCATCAATCTCTTAACCTGTTTTATTTTCTTCAGCGCTCATCTTATTTAAAATTATTCATTGTCTGCCCCTTACCCTAGAATGCCAGCTCAGTGAGGGCAGGCATCTTGTCAGTCTTTTCACTGCTTTATCCCCAGGGCCTGGCAGATAGTATGTGCTCACATATTTTGTCGAAATACGTCAGGGGGCTGGTGGAAAGAAAGCTTTCTGGACAAAGGGAAAAGTAAAAGGTCTCTAATGCTTATTAAACTCCTATTATGGGCCTGGCCTATATAATGTGTTTTGTTAGGTAAGTCTTGGAAGAGCTCCTTTGAATTAGGTACTTTTCTTATACCCATTTTACTGATGGGAAAACCATGATTTGCAGAGGTGAGGTGACTCACCCAGGAAATAGCGAAGCTGGGATTCAAACCCAGATCTCTCCTCAAAGGCAGGAGCATGTTCCTCTCCCTCTTCACTGCTCTGATATTTGAGCCAGGCCTTCAAGAATAGGGTTTCAGGGGCACCTGGGTGGCTCAGTCAGTTGAGCATCCAACTTTGGTTCAGGTCATGATCTCATGGTTCATGAGTTCAAGCCCCACATCAGGCTCTGTGATGACAGCTCAGCTCTGTGAGCCTTCAGATTCTGTCTGTCTGTCTCTCTCTCTCTCTCTCTGCCCCTCCCCCACTCATGCTCTGTCTCCCTCTCTCTCATAAATAAGTAAACATTAAAAAAAAAAAAAAAAAAAAAGAGGATTTCAGCTAGTGAAGAAGAAGGGAGAGGGCAGTCCAAGCTGAGAGAACAGCAGGAGCAAAGGATTGGGGCATTGGACAGCCCAGTGGTTGTTGAAGGGGATAAGCAGCCTGGTGTAGCCTTGGAAGGCTAAGAGAGAAGCTTATATTATTTCCTGAGGGTGATGGGGAGCCACCAAAGGTTTTGAAGTAGGGCAAGTGGCATGACCAGAGATACATTTTTAAAAGGTCACTCTGGGCAGCATGAAGGGGTTGAACAGGAAGGGGTTGGGGAAAGGGGAGCTCTCTTTCTTTCTTTCTTGCCACCACCCGCCTTGGGACAGCTATGGATGCTCCCAATGCTCACATGTCATCCCCCTTCTCCTTTTTTTAGGCTCATCCAGTGAGGACTGGAAGTTGAGTGTTCTAGGCCCACACATCAGAGTGGACCATGGCCCCCAGCCCATGGGGCCGTGTATGTGGCCCCCTACTGCTGATGCTGCTGCTCTCCCTGGGGCCTGGCCCTGCTCTGGGCCGGCGCCTTCCCAAGCCACTTGAGGACTCGGAACCACACCTGATCCTAGGAGATGACCCCCAGGGCCCTATGGGCACAGAGCCCCATGCCCTCGACTTCTTCTGGCAGAAGTCCAGAGATGAGAGCCCCTGGAACTCCAATGTCCCCCAGGTGCCTGCCGAGGAAGCACCTGAGGCGCCCGCAGATTCTCCCCTTGGCCCAGTCCTGCACGGACCTAAAGCAGCCCATAGGGCTCAGAGAGAAGGACTCCCAGTAACTGATGATCTCCAGATGGCTCGAGGGCCAAGTTCTCATGGCTGGACAGGACCTCCTGACTCACAGGAGCCTATGGAGCAAGAAGCACCAGCCCCCCATCCAGTGGGTCTCCCCCATCTCACTTTCATCCCCATAACTCCCAGACTCCAACTCAGGATAGCTACAGTTTCTCCCTCCCCAGGGCCAGAGGAATCTGGAGGCCAAATGGGACAACAACCACCTAAAGATGAGGGTCTGGTGGCTGAAGCCAAGATCAGAGTCTCAGAGATATCCCCCTTAGACCACCAGGGCCCTTCCCAGACTCTTACCCCCAACTTGGGCACTACCAAGACGCCAGTGCTGGAAGAACAGGGTGGGGGCGAGGAGGACTTCCAGGAGGCAGCTCAAAGCCCCCTCTTCACCCAACAAGATCCAGCAGCCCCTCATGTTGGTTTGGTATCTCCAGCTGAGGTGGCATCCTCTCAGGAGCCTGGGCCCCAGCCAGACCTGGCATTGGCCAAAAGCCTTCCTCCTACTGAGGAGCTACCACTTGAGCTCCCCAAGAAGGCTGGAGGTGGGGAGACCTGGGAAGTCAGTCTTCCAAGTCCCTCACCCAAAGAGGCTGATCTTTCTGATGTGAGGAGCTCACCAAGACCCCAGCCCTCAGGTCCCCCAGCCACAGAGACTCCTGACGGGCAACCTAAGCCAGGTGGGTATCAAAGTGGAGGTTTCCCAGTAGGGCTGGGAGGGGACGGTGTTCCAGCATAGCTGGATGCCCCAGTTTCTATGTGACCTCTGGTCTCTCTGGGTCCCATTTTCCTCATTCTGGCAAATGAGCGTGATTGTGCCTCCCTTTGGGGGGACTAGACTTTGGGGACCACTGCATGGTCAGACAGTGATAACTGCTTTTGTTATTTCAGAGATAGCAGCAATGAATGGAGCAGACCCCATCTCCCCCCAGCGGGTGAGAGGAGCACTGGAGACCCCAGGTACCCCCAAGTCCCTCATCCCTGGCCCCTTGGACCCTGGCCCAACTACAAATCGAACAGAGAGCCCTGTGGGGGCCCTGCAGCCAGGTGAGGGGATGACTAGGGGTTTGGGGGAGAGTGGGTACTCTGTCTAATAATTAAAAACAGAGGTACATGGCCGGGAGTGAATGGGGACAAATACTTCCTTAAAGGAACTGGCCAGGACTTCCTTCAAAAACTTAAGGATAATAAACTAATACTGGGTACTCTGGGACAAGTCATTTGCCCTTTGGGGATGGAATATTCGTAAATGTAACTTGGATATATTTAGTGCAGTGTCTCCAACTCCCACAAATCACTGGAGGAGTTTTTTAAAAACTCCAATACCCAGGCCCCATCCCAAGGAATTCTGATTCAGTTCGTCTCCAGGTGATTCTAATATGCAGCCAATGTTGAGAACTGCTGGTATATTATTAATAAAAGTGATAGGTCATGTCGTTTAACATTACTGGGTGTTGGGCACTATGCTAAACATTTAATCTTCCCCACAATCCAATGAGGTAGGTACTATTATCATCCCCATTTCACAGATGTGCTTAGAAAAGTGAAATAACTTGCCCACCACACTAGAGAATGTGGGAAATCAAAAGCACTTTTCAAAGGGTTATTCTGATATTGTTATTATTGCAGATGAAGCCGAGGAGTGGCCGGGGCGCCCCCAAAGCCATCCCCCAGCACCCCCAGTCCAGGCCCCCTCGACGTCACGCCGGGGCCTCATTCGGGTCACTACGCAGCGCGCCCTGGGCCAGCCACCCCCTCCGGAGCCCTCAGCCAGCTCCATGGCATCAGCCCCAGCCACCAGCCCCCCGGCCAATGCCACCGCCCCTCCCCTGCGCTGGGGTCCCCTGCGGCGGGTGCTGAGCTTTTCCTGGGAGCTGCACGTCTATGGGGTGGGGGTGCTCTTCCTGTTGCCCGCGTTGTTGGCACTGGCCTCACTGGCAGCTGCCCCTGCGGGGCCCCGGCTGGCTCTGGTGGCAGCGGTGCTGGTGCTCATAGCGTCGGGGCTTCGATCTGCCTACATGCTCGCGGACCCATACGGCTCTCAGGCACGGCTGGGCTTACGCACTGGCCTGGTGCTCTACAACCTGCCCTTCCCCTTGCTGCTCACTGCGCTGGCGGCCCTGACCCTACTCGGGCTGGGCGCAGGGCTGCCACAGCAGCTGCAAAACCCGCTCCTGCTGGGAGCGTTGGCGTTGGCGCACGGCGTGGGGTTGCTGACTACTGACCTGTTGTCAGTGAGGCCTGCGTTCAACCTCCTGGCTCAGGGCTTGTCTTGTGCCTGGGGTGCGGCCGTGGCTCTGGGCACACTCTGTCTGTGCCGTCGCCGCCTGCTGGACGGGCCGCGGGGCTGGGATGCCAGCCCGGGCCCGCGGCTGCTGGCCGTGGCCGGCGCGCTGGGGCTGCTGGCCAGTGGCTTGCAACTGGCAGCGGCGCTCTGGCTATACCCGGGCCCAGGTCGGGTGGGTCGCTTTTCGTGGGCCTGGTGGGGCGTCCACTTCTGGCTGCGCCTGCTGGAGCTGACATGGGCCCTCACCCTTGCGCTGGCCGCTGTAGCCGCCGCGCGGCCCAGGCCGCCCACAGAGCACGCTTGCTGGGCTAAGTTGCTGCGCCTGGCGTGCCCCACGCCCTCGGGCAAGAGCGAGGTGCCTGAGCGACCAAACAACTGCTATGCGGGGCCTAGTGGCGTGGGTGCAGGCAGCTTGGACATAAGCAAGAGCCTCATCCGCAACCCAGCAGAGGGTGGGCCGCCTGCCACGCCCAGTTCAGGCGCCTGGGGGTCGGCTGCGTCGTTGGGCCGTGGTCCCCAGGGTGGCCCTGGACTGTCCCGCAGCAGCGTGGGGCCGGCGCCGTCGATGAGCGAGCTGGACCTGCGGCCGCCATCACCCATCAACTTGAGCCGCAGCATCGACGCCGCGCTCTTCCGAGAGCACTTGGTGCGAGACAGCGTTTTCCGGCGCTGTGGCCTGCGCGGTCTGTCCTCCCCGCCGCCCGGGGGCGCGCTGCGGCCGCGCCGGGGCAGCCACCCCGACCCCGAGCTCGAGGGCGCAGGCTCTTCGCTCCTGAGGGGCCGCTGCCGGTCTCTCAGCGACGTGCGCGTGCGCGGCCCGGTCCCACCACATGTCGCGGATGAACCTGACGGGGCGGTTTCTGGCAGCTCCATGGACAGCTTCTCCCGGGGCTCGCTCAAGATCAGCTGGAACCCGTGGCGTCACGGGCTGTCGTCGGTGGACAGTCTGCCCCTCGATGAGCTGCCCAGCACGGTGCAGCTACTGCCTGCCCCAGCCCCTGCTCCTGCCCCTACCCCCTCCCGGCCCGGGGAACCTCAGAGTGAGGTCCAGCCTCGCTGCAAGCCCGGGGACTCCCGCAGCGCCTCCAGTGACACCATCGAGCTCTGAGGGGTCCAGGGATGCAGGACCGGGGCCCTACCCTCGATGGCCATATGGCTTGGCCGACTGGGACAACTGAACATTTGAAAAACTGGCATTCCCGGGTTTCCATCTAACTACAGCCCCTGGCAACATTGGGGCATGAACCTAACTGCCCCCATTTTTTGTTTTTTGTTTTTTAAATATCTATTTTTTTCAGTGGGTATTTTGCACAGAGGCTGTGACTTATGCGGAATACAGGGTGGACATGCATGGATTTGGGTGTGGGATATGGGGTCCAGGTACCCCCAAACACCCCTCCAGACTCCGTAGTGTGGAGATGAGGTTTGCTTGCCCAGACTGACTGTCCTCTTTGTGCCAAAGAAATAAACCCTTAGGACTTGGCTCATGCCTCCCTCTGGCCATGCCAGGATCCTGTTCAGAGAAGAGGTAGCAGTCCCCACCCCTGACCCCCAGCAATCCCAAGTCCCCTATATGTTGGGGAGGGGAGGACCCAGAAAGGAAAGGTACCCCACTGTGGGAAACCTTAAGAATAACGGCTACAGAACATCTATCTGTTGTACACTGTTTTCAGCTCTTTGTATTTATCCTCTTCCTTAATTCTATTAAGCCTGAGTGGAAAGCATTATCATGCCCATTTTATAGATGGGAAGAGTGAAGATCAGAGACAAAAGCAATTTGTCCAGGGTCCTTTGGCAAATGATAGCTGGCAATGAACCCAGGAACCTCCACTCCAAAGCCTGGTTCCTCCATCCCCTTCTCCTAACACTACTTCAGGGCCAAGCCCCTCTGTCCTCCTTATACTGCTTCTCCATCATGGTAGCCCTCAATTTCCCAGGGTTTTAGAAAATTTCCCCAAGGGTGGGGTGGTGGGGGGGGCTCGCAGTAGCTCAGGCCAACCCATAGGGAGTAGGAGGCAGGTAGTGAGACTGAAGTTTTCCCATTTTCCAAGACCTTTATTTCCTGAGATGAATAAATAATCAGCGGCTGAGGGGCAGGGGTACAGAACAGGAGCTGGCAGCATGCAGCTGGCAGGAGGAGGCTGTGATGGGCCCACCCCTGGAGGGAATCCCCCCTCATCCTGGACAGGGGCCAAAGCCCACTAGCAGCCACCACAAGGAGATACTTTTTTAAAAATTCACACACATTGTGAAGCCTACCCAGTTCCCCCAGGCCAAGATCTCATGGCATCCATATTTAGGGCTACTTTTTCACCCCAAGGGTCTCACCTGCCTAGGTGTGAGGTGTGGTATTTACCCCGCTCAAAAATAAAGCAAGCTGCCTCAAGTGTCCAGGCAGGAAAGAGGCCTGACTTCTGGGGGCAGCCTGGATAGGAGGAGATCCTGCAAATGTGGCAAGGATTATCTGCCCTTGATGAAGCCCTCCAGCACACGGTCGCTGCGCTCTGACAACCAGTAGCCAGTCATGGCCGCCACAGCCCCAATGAAGATGGCGGTAAACACCAAGTCACCCTTGGCAGCTAGTGTGGCCAGTGCACAGATGATGACACCGAAGAACATCTGCTGCAGCACCACCAGCTCATCCTCTGTCATCTCCGAGAAGAAGCCTGCTGACTCTGTGAGGAACAAGAGAAGCACCTGTCACTCCCCCGCTGTTCCTGGAGCTTCCCACATACCTCATCATTGCTGCCACATGGTTGCCCAGCAAGCCGGCACATGATGTCATTTACTGCTGAGAACAACTCCAACGGGCAGTTATTGTCCCTGTCTCAATAAATGGGAAACTGAGGTTCAGAGCGGTGAAGAGGTTTGCCCAAGATCATGTGGTGGGCAAGTCTGGAGACAGCCTGTGTACCAGCCTGGCTCCAGAGCCAGACTGCATGGATTTGACTCGCAGCTCTGCAACCTGCTTGTCATGTGGTCCTGGGCAAGTTATTTCATCTGTCGGCATCCTAGTTTCCACCCTGTAAAGTGAGGATGAGAATAATACGAACAGCACTGGACCTATTGTAGAAGCGAAATAACGTAATACATGCAACAGGCTTGGAACAGTGTCAACACATGGTAAGAGCTGTGAAGTAGTCACCATCGTCATCATTGTGGTTGTCCTTCATCTCAGAACAACAGCCTGCAACAGCTGTCAGCAGCCCAGGGTAAGGACTGGCCCCAATGGGACAGATAAGAAGGGAGATAGGGGGGATTTGACACCAAGTGCCATATTCTTTCTGCCTTGGGAGGTGTGAGGCCGCTAAAAGTCAGCCTGGGGATCAGATGTAGGGTTTGGGTCTCATTGCAGCCTTATGGGGGATGGGTGGCAGTGGGGATGGGGCAGGGCCTATGGCTGCCTGGAGAAGGGGCTTGCCTGCCCTCCCCCTGGATGAGGACCTCCCTTCCTCAGGTTTCTGGGGGCCACTACAGGGCTCACCTGGGATCTGCTCCTTCACACAGACGCCCTCCATCTGTTTGTAGCCCTCGGCACAGACACAGCGATAACTGCCCTCGGTGTTCTCGCACTGCTCGTTCTCTCCTGGACACACCTCTGTCTCACATTCGTCCACATCTTGAGGGAGGGTGAGGCGGGGTCAGACCCCCACTGCCAGGGTCCCACATATGGCAGCCCTGACTCCATCTCATTCATATCCGGACACCCCTTTGCCCTTGCCCAAACAACATTCCACCCTTCCTTCCCCTGCCCTGTCCACATTCCAGCTCTTCTCAATTTGTGGTGGGCAAGGCACTTCACGGTGTCTGTGCCCCACTGGCAGGAGACTCACCGAGACACTTGGAGCCCACCTGCTGGTAGCCAGGGCTGCATTTCTTACAGCGGCCTGGCCCTGCCCCCATGCAGCCCAGGCAGGCCTTGGCACAGTCTGGAGAAGGGATAGGAGAGAAGAGGGTGAGAGCTGCCCTTAGGCCCGAGGCGGATTGTGGAGGGGGGGAAGCCTTGCTCCAGAAGAGGTCTGGGGGGGGGGTGGTTTTCTGGTGCCTGAGAAGGCAGAAACTTGGGGGAAAGGGCATGGAGCAGCCCCTTCTACCCTTCCCACACTCCTTCCTTACAGGATCAGCACTTACCTCGGCACTCATAGGAGCCCTCTGTGTTCACACAGAACTGGTTGGATCCACAGCTGGCTCGTTCTGTGCCACACTCATCGATGTCTGCAGGGAAGCAGGCAGGATACGGATTTCAATCCCTATCACACTAACGGGGAAGCTGAGGCCAAGGTTGTTGGGGAAGGGACCTGCTCAGACTCAAATAGCTTGGCAGAGACTGCCGGCTGTGTGCCAACACGAAGGCAGAGGTGCAGTAGGACTTCGGGCCGCCCAACTAAAGATGACATTTTCCAATCTGCCTTGCAGCTAAGTGTGGCCTAATGATTGAGTTCTGGCCAAGAGGATGTAAACAGAAATGATGTGCTCCACTTTTAGCTTGGCCTTAAAACAACAGAAGTGGACTCTTCCATGCATTTTCTTCCCTTTCTCACTTCCTGAGTGTTGGTCATGGAACATGGAGGTACCTCAAGCAACAAAAACATCCCAAGGGGATGACCACACTGTAAGACAGAAAGTATCTGGGTCCTTGAATGCTTGTAACAGGTGGAACTTCCTTGCCAGCCTGGACCACTTGTTTTAAGACTGTGGTATAAGATAAAAATAAACCTCTATATTCTTTAAGTCATAGTCTTTGGTGACCTTTCTGTTGTAGCAGCTTAGCCTTTACCCTCGTTTATATAAATAGCTACACAGAGACCAAAACCAAGTCTTGAACCCAGGCTTCCTGACCCCAGGTTAAGTATCTTCATTTCCCTGGCTAACTCTTCCTCAATTTTCAAGACTTGGCCTAAGGGATACCTCCTGCAAGAAGCCTTTCCTGATTCCCCACCTCTACAGAGCTGGATCAGGGGCATCTCCAACTGTACAAAGATCGGTCTGTACTCTAGGTTACTTTTCTGCCTTCCCGAACAGGTTGAGATCACCATGAAGTTGGGAACTGTGGTGGTCTAGCCCAGAGATGTGTGTGCTGATGGGGACCAAGTCCAGGCTGCTGCTTTCCTCCCCAGACCTAGGGCTAGGGCCTCACTCACCTACACACTTGAGGTGATGCAGGGCCCAGCCCTTCTTGCACTGTAAACAGTTGGACTCCTCAGGTCCCGAGCAGCGGGCACAGGGGCCAAAACAAGCTGGGTGAGAAGCGGGAAGTGTGAGGGTAGGCAGGCAGGCAACCCATCTGCCCTTGCCCAGCCCTGCGCCTCTTGGCTACCTACCCGAACATACCAGATGGCTGGCGTTGCGCTCTGCCTCAAAGTAGCCGAGGCCACATTGGCCACAAGCCTCGCCCCCATAGCCGGCCTGGCAGTCACAGTGCCCGCTGCCCCCTCGAGTCCCTTCCCCTTCACACCGCCCGTGGCCACCGCAGGGCTTTTCTGCGCCCCCAGGACAGGCTGTGGGCAGATACCAAACCAGGTGAGATCATAAACACAATCGTGAATACAGAGAATATTTCCCCATACCATTAAATATTTTTGGAGAGCAAACTCAATTTTAATGGCAACATAATATTTCATCATAAACTATATGAAATTTACTTAACCAATACCCCACTGTGGAACAGGTTATTTATAAATCTTTCCTCTTATAAAGACTGAATTATCATCTTAGTCACTCTCCCTTTGTTGTTGTTGTTGTTTTTTGTTTTATCTATTTTTTATTCTTTGTGTCACTTAGTCTTTTATCTGAATCTTCCAGAGTTTTCTAAAAGGGGCTGGTAGTAGGTTTAGTTCCTCCCTCAGGACTGTGTGATGACAATGGGGGCTTCAAAGCAGCACCCGCCTGTCCCTAGGAAGATCGCCTTAGTCCAGGGGATGGGGCCTGGTCTGATCCATGCATGGGAAATGGGGGGTGGGTGGGGCCATTTCTCACATACATGAAAAAAACCATAGTCCCATCTGACTCAGTCTAGCCCACTTATCTTTTTTCAGAGCCATTCCCCACTGATTTGCTCATCTCAACAGCTCTCAAAGGCAGATGAGAACGAAGGTCCAGAGAAGTTATGAGGGCAACCTGAGCTCACACAGCCAGCTATGCGGTAGAGCCAGGACTGGATCCCTGACCTTGTCAGTCCCCTCATCCCCCAAGAGGAGCTTGAAAAACTCACGGAGGCAGGAGGGCCCGAAGGTGCCAGAGGGGCAGCAGAGCTTCAGGGAATCTGAGCAGAGCCACTGGAAGAGGTCTGGGGCTTCCTGCTGCCTGAGGGGGTTAGCAGGTGGGGATGATAGTGAGGGGGGCTGAGACAGTGTCAGAGGTGCTATCCACCCCACACCCTCCCAAAGAACCTGTGATACAACCCTTCTTGGATATAAGACCCATAACACTACCCAACCAACACCCTCTCCCCATTTGGCAGAGGGGTAAATTGAAGCTCAGACTGAGAACTTGGGTACCCCCCAAGTCCTTAGCAGACCTAGGTTTGGAAAAAGGAGTCAAACCAGGACACAGGCCCCAGCATGCACCCCCCTCTTTTACCACCAGGTCCTGCCTATGGCCCCCTCCCTGGGAAGCCCCCCAGTAACTCACTTGTGAAACCACCAGCTCTCCACCAGCTCCTCACTCAGCTCTAGCAGGCGGTGGCACTCAAAGTCCGATTTGCTGCACACACTCTCGAGCACCTCTACCAGGCGGGTCTCACTGAACGGACAGGGCAGGGATCGTATGAATATGTTCTACCCCATCCACCACCCTCCTTAAGGTCTCCTCTCCCCCCACCCTCATGCCATGACAATGTCAAAGGAAAGGCCGTAGGGCATAATGGAAGGGGTACTGATTAGCGAGTCAGACAGACCTGGGTTTGAATTTAGTTGAGTGACCTTGGGCAAGTCACTTAACCTCTCCTGAACCTCTCTTTTCTCATCTGAAAAATGGAAACAATACCTGCCCTGCATGTTTGTTGTAAGATATCTCAGTTCCTGCATTTTCACAATGGAAGATAATACCCTTGCTGCGTATATGTGATTAAAAATACATCATGTAACAAGTGTTGGCAGGATGTGGAGAAATTGGAACCCTCCTACATTGAAGGTGAATGGTGAAGGTGAATGGAATGAAAGATGGTGTAGCCACTGTGGAAAACAGTTTGGCACTTCCTCAATAAGTTTAACATGCAATTACCATATGAATCAGTAATTCCACTCTTGGTTATATACCCAAAAGAATGTTTGTTCAAACAAACACTTATACACAAATGTTTGTAGCAATACTATACACAGCAGCCAAAAGGTAGAAACAACTTGGGGCGCCTGGGTGGCTCAGTCAGTTAAGCGTCTGACTTCAGCTCAGATCATGATCTCACGGTTCATGGGTTCAAGCCCTGTGTCAGATTCTGTGCTGACAGCTCAGAGCCTGGAGCCTACTTTGGATTCTGTGTCTCCCTCTCTCTTGCTCGTCCCCAGCTCGTGCTCTGTCTCTGTCTCTGTCTCTCTCTCAAAAATAAACATTAAAAAAAAAAAAAAGGTAGAAACAACCCAAATATTCATTAACTGAAGAATGGATAAACAAAATGTAGTATCCATACAATGAAATTTTATTAAGCTTTAAAAAGGGGTGCTTGGATGGCTCAATTGGTTAAGTGTCTGAGTCTTGATTTCGGCTCAGGTCATGATCTCATGGTTCATAAGTTTGAGCCCCACACTGGGTTCTGCACTAACATTGTGGAGTCTGCTTGTGATTCTCTCTCTCTGCCCCTCCCCAGCTTGCTCTCTCTCTCTCTCTCTCTCTCTCTCTCAAAAATAAGTAAATAACTTTAAAACATCATGATAAGTGAAAGAAGCCAGACATAAATGGGTTCCAATGGAATCAGCAATCCAATGGACACAGACAGCAGAGTAATGGTTGCCAGGGGCTGGGGGAAGGGGAGAACAGGGAGTGATTGCTTAATAGGTACAGAGTTCCTTTCTGGAGTGATAAAAGTGGCCTGGAACTAGAGAGTGGTAAAGACTGCAAAACACTATACATGTACAAAATGTCTCTAGTGGTAAATTTTATGTTATATATACTTTACTGTAATAAAAAATTTTTTTAAATATGTATACACACACACACATATATTATGTATATATATATTATGTATTTAAAGGGTCTGGCATGTGCCTGGCATATAGGAAGAGACGACTTAAAAAACAAAACACAAGCAAAAAACAGGAGCCACTATACAGCCAAAAGTGCTCTTCAGGTTATCTTGCCCAATCTCATTCCTAAATGAGGAAACTGAGGCCCCTGAAGGGAAAGGAAAATGACCAATGTTACATGATAACAAAACCTTTTGTTTCTAGTGGGCATCACTGTTTAATCCTTACCACAATCCTATGAGATAGTCAAAGCAAGTATTAACATCCCCATTTACAGATGAGGAAACTGAGGCTCACAGAGGTTAAGTGACCTTCCCTAGGATACATAGGGTCACAACTGACATCCAAGTCTGTCTAACTCCAAGTCTTTGCTGATTTCTTCTCTTCAACTTGACTTTTTTTTTGTTTATGTATTTATTTTGAGAGAGGGAGCACAAGTGCACATGAGTGGAGGAGGAGCAGAGAGAGAGAGGAGAGAGAATCCCAAGCAGGCTCTGAGCTGGTAGCACAGAGCCTGACACGGGGCTTGATCTCACCATGAGATCATGACCTGAGCTGAAACCAAGAGTTGGATGTTCAACTGACTAAGCCACCCAGGTGCCCCTCAACTTGACTTTGAAAAGTGGGAAGGCCTAGGACTCAGGCCTTTCATTCATTATAGTCTCATCTCATTCCATGGTTTTATAATACTGACTATATGCTGATGACTCCCAAATTCATATTTCTAACTCCTACATTTCCCCTGATTTCCCCACAGCTAAATCTAACTCTACTTGGCTGTTTAACAGACCTCCCAGCCCAATATGTTCAAAGAGAACACCTGATTCCACCCCTCCTCTAAATCTGGTCCTGCCTCAGTTTTACCTATACCGTAGAACATCCACACTATTCACCCAGTTGCTCAGTCCCAAAACCTAAGGACTTTTTATTCTACTTTTTCTCTCATACCCCATAATGATTCCATCATCAAACCCTATCAGTCCATCTGCAAAATATACCCAGGATCTGACCCGTTCTCACCATGTCCACCACTAGATTCCACACTAGCTCATGCTGCTGTCACACTTAAGACCAGCCTCCCAAATGTTCTCCCTGCTTTCTCCACTCTGGTCCCTACAGTCTTTTTGCTACATCGCAGTGAGTGATCTTTTAAAGGTATAAATAAGACCACATCACTTCCCTGCTCCAAACCTTCCAATGGCTTACCATTACACTCAGAATAAAATCTAACTCCGTTCTGTAACCTTCAAGCCCCTCTGGCTTCATGTTGTACCATTCTCTCTTCTGCTCATTCCCTCCCAGCCTCTTCTCAAATACATCAAGCTCAGTCCCACTCTGTCTAAATCCCTTCCCCGACTGTCACATAGCTTGCTTCTTTACTTCAGGTTTCTGTTTAAAAATTTTTTTAACGTTTATTTATTTTTTTTAGACAGGGAGAGACAGCATGAACAGGGTAGGGTCAGAGAGAGAGGGAGGCACAGAATCTGAAACAGGCTCCAGGCTCTGAGCTGTCAGCACAGACCCTGACGCAGGGCTCGAACTCACGGACCGCGAGATCATGACCTGAGCAGAAGTCGGATGCTTAACCGTCTGAGCCACCCAAGCGCCCCCTTCAGGTTTCTGTTTAAATGTCACACCTTGAACATCACACCTCCCACCATTCTGTAGTCTATTCTTTCCCTGATATGACATTATCTATTTACTTATTCACTGTCTCCTCTACTAGAATGTAACCTCCTTAACAATGGGTTTTTGCATGCCTTATCTACTGCTGTACTATAGATGTTCAGTGATATTTGTTGAATAAGGACTCCCCAAGAGTCTCCAGGCCCCCACCAGTAGAGCAGAGATTGGGAGGTGAGGTGTACGAACCCACCTCTCCAGCCCCTTACCTGTCTTTGTATTTGGACAACTTCTCTTCCTCCCAGGCAGTATTTCCACCTCCGAAGTTGTCCCGGATTGTTCTCTCCAGGCCCTGGAAATGGAGAACATTAGTAATGGCTAAGTACAGTGCCTGACACATTCTAGCACTTTGGTATTTCACTCACCAGGGAACTGAGGCAGAGAGGCAAACTGCCCAAGGCTATATACAACTAGTAAGCAACCAAGCTAGTACCTGACTCATGCAGTCTTGCATCCCAGAACTCCTCTCGACCCCTGTGCTATAATGGCTAGGCCGCCCCCCACGAGGCTGCTCATGCACCCACCTTGTTGAAGCTGTCGACCAGTCCACGGCAGGTATGACATGGATGGAGCTCAGTTGGGGGAGAGGACTGGGGAGACGGAGAGGGCTGGAGCCAGATGGGGCCTGGGAGGCTAAGGAAGAGACTTAGGCCCCAGAGCAGAGGTGGGACCAGGCCTCTGGGGGGCAGTGAGGCCATGTCTTACCCAGGCTGGGAACCTGTAGATAGAGGGAATGGGGATGACTCACTGGAGGAGCCAGGTGAGAAAGAAAAGGGTTGGCTCTGAGGTGCCGCGGGTCTGGGAGCCCAGATGTGTGTTATTGTAAGAAAAAGAGGCTAGACTCGGGGGTTCGGCTGGGGGAGGGGAGGTGGTGAGGAAGGAGCCTATTCTGCAATTCCAAGATGGTAATAAGTTATCCTTGTCACGGTGGGAGAGGTGGCCTGAATCCTTGGCAAAGGAGAAGTCAACTCATTGTTTTCAGGCCTGAATATGGGTTCTTAGGCCAGGATCAGCAGAATTAGGGAGAATGGGTCAGAGTCCAAGTAATAGGAGAGTAGAGGCCGGATGGGCGGTCTTGGGGGGAGGAGTCCGGAACGGAACCCGGGTCTTGTGGGGAGGAGCCCGGATCCGGATATGAAGAAAGGGGGTCAGGTTAGCGGCCCGCAGGCTGCAAAGACGCGGCCCACTAGTCAACAGGGGACGATCCAGATCCGCATAGGCTGCGGGGCAGGAAGAGATGACCCACCCAGCCCGCGGGCGCCGACGGCTGAGTCTCCCCAACGCCACCGCAGCCGCTGGCTGCGTAAGACGTGCAGCATCCGCCAGCTCCGCAGTCTGGGGGGCGGGGCCTACCCACAGCCAATGGTGGTGGCCCATGTGCCATTGCGTCATCCCACGTCAGCCAACCGGAGGCGGTGCCGGGCTGCACCTGTCCGGGTGTTAAAGGGCCGCCGGTGTGCTGATCGGCTAGTGGCGCGGTCACAGACACATGCCGGACGCACGGATAGAAAAATAGCGTCTGCCTTTATTCAGATTGTCTCCCCTGCCTCACGTGCCATCCCTCGTCCCGTCCTCAGGGTCCCCGGGATCCCCGGGAGCCTTAAGCAGCTGGTCCAGGGCAGGCTGCAGGGCCTGAGACACTAGCCTCGCCCTCTCCCTCAGCAGCCCCGGGCGGGGGTCGCCGGGTTCCTGCAGGGTCCCCAGGAAGCCGGGCAGCTGGGAGGGCAGGGAGAAGACCGGCACGCTGCGGAAAAGGGCAGGCACGGCATCTGAGTGGAGCAGTCCGTCGAAGTAGGCCCCGACGTAGCGGCCAGGCGCCCGGCCCTGCAGGAAGTCAGGCAGCACGCAGCTGAGCGAGGCGGCAAAGGCGTCGTGCGGGCCCTGCGGGGCGGGAGTCGAAGCCCCGTCCTGCAGCCACTCCCGGCACAGCACCACGGCCCCAGGTGAGAAGAGCAGCACCACCACGCCGCCCTCCTGAAGGGTCTGGCGCCTCTGCGCGTGGAACCAGGCCAGGGGTCCCTGCGCGCTCAGTTCACGACGGCTCCACAGGTCCACGGCCACGCGCAACGGCAGCTGGCACAGCGCCGACGCCAGGGCGCTCACTAAGCGCTCGAAGCCAGAGTCCTCCGCCGAGTAGAGGAGCAGAGCCGCCCGGCCCCTGGTGGCAGCTGCCAGAAAAATCGAGGGGAAGGGAAGACGTGAGACGGCCCGAGGCCGGCCCGCTAGGGGCGGCCCCCCGCCTGGCACTTGCTCACACTTACGCCCCGCGCGGATGTCCTCCTTCAAGAGCCTCAGCCACCCTGTTAGGGGAGAGGGGCGGGGAAGCCCATGAGCTGGGCTGCCACCTTCTCAAGGGGAACTCCCAGCCCTGTCTCTGGGGAGTGCGGAAGCCCGGAAGCGCTCACCTTTCACTTGGTCCTTTCTGAAAAGGAAGAGAAGGAAAAGCACAGCGGCAAAAAGTAGGCAGGCCAGCCACACCAGAGCCCAGCGCTGGTGAACGTCTAGGAGACCCAGAGGAGAGGATACGCTAGTTAGATACCATACACTTTCACCCCAATTCACAAAGGAGAAAAACTCAAAGATTTAAAAGATCTCGGGGGCTGCGATATGTGACTGACGGACTCAGAGAAATGGAAAGATTTGCCCGAAGTCCACAGCATGTAGTGTCAGAGTCAATATATGAACATAGATCCATCTATTTGGGTGACCTTGTTTAAGTCATTTCATCTTCTGCCTCAGTTTTCACCTTTGTAAAACTGGGTTAACACTAGTACCTATTTCATAAAGTTGTTGTGAGGACTACATATATTAATACTCACAAAGCACTTACAATGCTGGGCATAGTAGGTGTTCAAATGTCAGCTAAGATTGTCTCCTAAGCCTAGAGTTGCTGGACGCTTGACCTCACTCTCTTGATGACTCCAACAACCTTCCAAATGGTGTCCCTGACCTCTTTTTTGCCTCCAGTTCATTCATTACATGGCAGCCCCAGAGACCTTTTTAAAATACAAATTTGATTATAGCCTTTCAGGAAGCTCCCACTGCTCTTAACATAAAATCCAATTCCTTACATCAGCTCCCAAAGCCCTAGATGACCCTTGCATCCTTGTGATAGAAGTCTGCCCCTGAAGACCCTCTAGCCACAATGGCCACCTTGAAGTTCCTCAAAAAAGCATTTTTCCCCCACTTCACTCAGCTCAGCCTTCAGAACAGGTCAAACCTTTTCCCGGCCTCACCCCATCTAAGTCAGGTCCTCATTATTTGCATTCATGGTTTTAGACATTTTATAGCAAATGCTTCAATAACTCACATTTACTAAATGTAAGTGATTAGCTAATGTCTTTCTAGCTTTCTATGGCTGCGGTGGGGGCAGGGATTGTGCCTTTTTGGTGATGCTAGACTCTCTGTGAGCTCTCGTCTTAGCTTTTGAATAAAGGAAGGAGTGTCCCTCTCATTGATCTGAGCCAGGGAAAGACAGGCCATTGCATGTGCTGCCCCTAAGACTGTCTAGATTCCAGCTCCTAGTACGGAGGGGGAAGGGCAATTCTTGTAATACTCACACTTGTCCATGGGGCAGGCCCACAGTGCCCTCAGGTCATCATCCCACAGCTGTAAAACAAAACCAAGACCATGGCCCCACAACACAAGTTCTGGCCAGCCTGATCTCCAAATTTCCAGCCTCAGCTATGCATATTTCTCACACACACACACACACACACACACACACACACACACACACACACACACTGTAGTTCCCCACAAGCCTCTCTTCTCTGCCTTTGATCATGCTATGCCTACTGCCTGGACTATTGCCTTCCTCCTTGCCAGATCTGGCACAATGTCCTTCCTTGAAGCTTTCCATGGAACCCAATGCTTAGCACATATGAATTTGGTTATCTGTTTTCTGGTTTCTAGCCAGCAGTGAGCAACTTGGGAACAGGAACTATGCTTCTTCAACTCTTGGCTTCCCTAAGGCTGGACACACATAAGCACAAATAGATGGTGAGTGGGTACTAGGGGGACAGTGAGGAGGCCCCTACCTAGGAAGAGTGAGAGTTTCCCTGGTGCCCTCTGTGAGCACAGGAAGAGATGGAAGAAGTTAAATACAGAGTTTTAGGCCTATTGCCCTTGGGCATTGGAGCAGGGCCCTCCTGCCACCTACTCACCTGCAGACACTGGCCTGACTGCAGATCTTGTAGTAATTGTTCTCCAAGGCGAGCTGCCCTCTGCCAAGACAAAAGGGGACTATCACCTAGGGGTACCACATTTAGGAGACCACCAAGCTGCAGCTGAGCAGAATAGTGGGGGAATGGGGCATGGAGATTACTAAGAGGCCTCTGAGAACAGGAACTAGGTCTGAATCACCCCCACATTCCCAGACACCAGCACAGGGCCTGGAACCGAGGAGGGGAAATTGAATATTGTGAAAATTTGAGGACAGGCTTGAGATAGAACTGGAAAGGTGCATGGAGGAGGGTCCCCTAGCCCTCACCGTGGAGGCCCTGCTAAGTAGTGGGGTGCAGCCACTGGGTTCCAAGGCACAGAGTGATCTGTTGTTGTGGGGGTCTCGTGTCTCCACCAACAGCATATCATCCTTGAGGGGCCCAAGGGAGTCTGGAAAGGGTAAGAGCCCAGTCTTGAGTGAAACCCAAACTTGCTGGAGCCTGCCACTTGCCCCCCCCCCCCACCCATTCCTGTGCCTGACCTTCACCCCCCAAGAGTTGGCACTTCCAGGCTTCATCCCTATTACAGTGGCCCTGCCCCAGCCTTCTCCAGGCTTCACTCACCAACCCACAAGCACTCTTGCAGCTGCAGCTTCTCCCAGCTGCTCACCTGCTTAGAAGGGGTCAAGGTTAGGAGCACAGGAAAAAGCTAGAGCCAAGGCCATAAAGGGTAGGACAGTAAGGGGAGGCCTGTCATGTGGGGGGGGGGGTCTGCACTCTGGACCTAATCTTAGGCAGATCAGGGTTCAAGGCTGGATGATTAGCAAATACTTCATTTTTCTCAGCCTTAGCCTTGTGAGAGTGTCTGTGCTAAAGGGCCTTATGACCCTAAATTAGCTCTTTTCATGTCTTTATACATTCCCTTCTCATCTAACCACCTTCACCAAGAGGCCTCATCTGACTGCTCCACTTGAAATTGCAACCCCCACCCTCCTTTATCCTTCCCCACCCTTCCCATAGTATTTAGATACAATTTTAACATAGTGTGTAGGTCTATTGTCTGCCTTTCTCCATTAGAACATAAGCTCTACAGGGTGGGAACATGTATTGGTTTTAGCCACTACTATGAAGTATTTACTATTATCATCCCCATTAAACAGATGAGGAGACTGACATTCAGAGAGGTAAAGTGACTTGCCCAGAGTCCCATGGCACTGCTAAAATCAATACTGGAACTCCCAGAAGTAACTACTTTGTTCCAGTGACTCAAGGATAAAGTGGGTCCAGAAGACAGTGAATTATCTGGGGGGGTCCACTCTGGGTCCTGCCCCTAGCCCGGAGCTCTTATGCCCCCTTCTTACCTGGACACAGAGGTTGGGGTGGACATTCAGCAATGGCAATTCAAGTGCCTTCTGTGGAAAAAGAGTAATAGGTGGGGTCAGGAAATATGCCCCCCTGGGCTTCCACTTCCTTCCAGGAGCCTCCCACCGCTTCACTTACGTTTACAGTGACATTTGCTGGTGGCAGCGGCGGGACCAGCGACTGGCAGGGGCCCCCTCCTGGTGCCTGCCAACACAGAGTGGCCTCAGCAGGCAGCGAGCAGGGTGCATCTAGCCGCCAGCCCCTTGGGGGCAGCAGCTGCAGCCGGGCTGCACGCCAGAGGTTCCGATGTGCCCGGGGGTCTGCAAGGAGAGGGCGGGGTCACTGGGCACCCAGAACTCATCCACCTGCACTGTTACCACCATGGCCCCAGCCCCAGTTTGCTCACCTTCCCTAAAAGGGCAGATGCTTGTCCTGACAGAGTCGGGCTCTAGCGGCCACACCTGGAAAAGAAACTGGGTTCTACAAGTCAGTTCAACCGAGCTGACCCTCCAGGAGCCTAGCCTCTGCTATGCACTGGGGATGTATTCACTCAACTGATATTTCATAAACACTCGTCCAGTGTTTTTGCCCTTTGCAAAGCCCTAGAGTTGCACACATTTATTCTTCCAACAAGCTCTATGCCAATTATCTGGCAACATCTTCATTCAACAGACTTTTAGTGAGTATCTACTATGTGTCTTAGCACTGTGGTAGGCACTAGGGACATTGATAATTAAATCCATGATCACTTTGTGTGAACCTACTATGTGCCAGGTGGTATGGTAGGTGTTAAGGACACATTCATTTATTCTTTCAGAATAAAATATATATATATACTCTTCTGTAGAAAACAGTAATGCGTATGGTCAGGAAATATGGCCCCCCGGGCTTCTACTTCCTTCCAGGAGTGCATAAATGTGTGTGTGTGTGTGTGTGTGTGTGTGTGTGTGTGTGTGTGTGTATATATATATATATATATATATATATATATATATATATATTTTTTTTTTTTTTTTTAGTAAACTTCACCTGAAGTGTGGGGCTTGAACTCTCAACCCTGAAATCAAGAGTCACATGCTGTATCAACTAAGCCCGCCAGGCACCCCATTTCTTTCAATAGACTTTTAAAGCATATCTATTCTTTGCTTAGCCCTGTGCTAAGATATAGAGATAATACATTAATTTACTCAGCACACTTTTAATTAAGACCACCCACTATGTAGCAGGCATTGTGCTTGGCAGTAAGGACGTTTATATCACAGCAAACGTTTCATGAATGTCTGTTATGTGTCCTATCACAGTGCTAGTTAGAGAGTTTCATTCATTCGTTCCTTTAACAGACTTAATTAGCACCCACTACATGCCAGGCATTGTGCAAGGCTCTAGGGGAGTTACTAAATTTGAATTAGGTACTATTTCCTTACCTTCAAGGAAATTACAAATTCTCAGTTGTAGTAGGGATAAGACATGTATATATATATTAATAAATTGATCCCTCATTTATTGAGCATCTGTTATATTCAAGAAGAAATGAAACAGGTGCCCAAATAAGAAAGGAAGTGACAAATGGACAAGGAAAGACAAGTGCAAGAAGACTGGAAGATAAGAGAGGCCAGGGAATTGAGGTAAAGCTCTGGGAAAGAGGTGGCACTTGAGTTGGAAGGATTTGATTATACAGAAAAGAAGGAGGGGGGGCATTTCAGGTAGAGGGAATGACAGACATTAATGTCAGAGGTAAAACAGATGGGACCTGATGACCATTTAGACATACAATCAGATATCTTTCAGAGGAAAGAGGGGCACCAGGCTGGTTCAGTCGGTAGAGCATGTGACTCTTGATCTCAGGGTTGTAAGTTTGAGACCCACGCTGGGTGTAGAGATTACTTAAAAATAAAATCTTAAAAAAAAGAAGAAGAAGAAGAGGGAAGAGCCAACACACAGAAGTCTGGATACTTCCTTTTATAAGAGCCCTATGAAGTTGGTATTGTTAGTCCTGTTTTACAGACAAAAAACAGGCTCAGAGAGGTGAAGTGACTTGCATGAGGTCACACAGCTAGCAAATGGCAAGAGTCAGGATTCAAATCAGTCTGAGTTCACAGCACATTCTCTACTTTCCAGGGGAGCACAAAGAGACAATTGGAAGAGTAGGGGAAGGCTTCAAGGAGGAGGTGACATTTGAATGGGGCCATGAAGCATAAGTAGGAGTCCTGTGGATAGAGGATCAGGAAAAGCATCCAGAGTCTGCAACAGGCAGAAGACAGGACAGCAAAGGTCAGGAGAGGGCTAGTCACCCTAGGGAGCAATAGTTCCCACCTCAAAGAAGAGAGTGGAGGATGGTAAGACAAGGAAGGTAAGGGGCACCCCCCTCATTAATTCTCCAGTACCCTTCCCCTGGCATCTAGCTGGACTCTTCTCTTACCTGAATACAAAGGCAGGGAAATAGATCTGTATGGTTCAAGGTAATGGTTTGTGGCCCAGTCTGTGGGACAAGCAGAAGGGGGAAAGTTGGAGAGATGAGGAGGAGGAAGGCTGGAGGCCAAAGTCGAGGAAACCAGGCAAGTAGCTATTCCCCCACCAATATTCCTTGCTTTGGGTGGGGGTCGCTGTGTTGTATTCAAGGGTCCCTTTTGATAATGCACTCACATCCTTAGCATGCGCATCAGCCTAGAGTGGGAATGGACTTAGGGACAGGGAGGCCTCACCAGGTTTCTGTGCCACCAGGGTTTTGTAGGACCCTGGACCTGGTTCCAGTACAGCGAGAGGCCAAAGCGCTGATCCTCAGAGACGTCCAGCACCAGGTGCACATCATCACCATCGGCAGACACATTGAGCCAGGGCAGGGCTGTGCGGGAGGCAAAGAGACAGAGACCTCCATCACCTCTTTTACATACCCAAGCCTGATCACACCCCTTTGACTGACCCTTTGGAGTTCCTTCAAATTCCTGAGACTGGAAGGCCCCTAGAGGGCAGAGCCTGTGTCCTCATCTCAGACCAGACTTTGTCCCCAGCAGCCAGCCCAGTATCTTGACACACTCTTCTCCCTCTGCAGCCAGAAGGATCCTGTAACCACTGTAGGATAAATCATTCTCTGCTTAGAACCTTCTGATGACCCCCCAAATTACTTCCAGAGTAAAAGCCAGAGTCTTTATAACGGCTTGCAATACCTTACACAATTTGGCTGCCCTGACCACTGTAACTTATTTCCTAGTACTCTTGTCCTTAATTAATCTAGTGCAGACACCCTGCCCTCTCTACTTAAACACACCAGATACACTCCTGCTTCCAGGCTCTTTGTACTGGCTGTTCCCTCTGCATATGGAACCCTTTTCCCTCAGACACCCATATGGCTCCTTCCATAACTTCTTTGGGTCTTTTTTCACTCGAGTGAGGCTAACCCTGACTGCTGCAACCCCCAACCTCCTTATCCTCCTTTCCCCTCCCCAAATGTTCTCCACAACACTAATCAAGCTAACTTACTGCATATTTCACATTTCCTTGTGTTTATTGTGCCCTCCATCACCCCTACCTTGACCCTGACTCCCAGCTAGAATGTCAGCTCTGTGAAGGCAGGGATCTTTGTCAGTTTAGTTTACCAATTAATCTCCAGTACCTAGGACTATTCCTTGGGCAGAGTAATCACACAATAAATATCTGCTGAATAAGTGAATCATTGATTGCTGAATGAATGAAGATATGAAATGCATGATGTGTATCTGTGGCCTCAAAGCTCTGGTGCTGAGTAGTTTCTAATGAATTACCAAAGAGACAGGCCAAACTTAAGTTAAGGAGCCAAAAGGGAAATAAAATTGAAAAAATTTAAGAGCTCAAGAACATCACTGCTTATAGGTTGACCTGGGTGGTAGTTATGCAAGTGTATACATATGTAAAAATTAAGTGAACTGGACTTTGAAATTAGTGCTCTTTACATACTTTTCTGTATGTATGTTATACCCCAGTTCAAAAAAAAAAAAAAATGAACAAAGCAAAAACAAAATTCAAGTAGTACCTGGGAAAAACCATCAGAGCCTTGACTTTCTTAGCCCTTATTTTATGGCTTAACATTGTTGTTATCTTGATATATGGTGTGTATGTGGGGGGAGGGTACCATAATCTTGACAACATTTTGGGCCTCTAGATGTCCCTGGTACTAATAAATAAATTTGTCATAAGGGAGATTCATCTTCATAGTCCCAATGCCTGGCACAGAGTAGGAGCTACTGCAGTTCATGTGTGATGAATTAAATGAGCTCTGTGAGCATTTGGACTGTGGCAAGCCCAGACCTGAAGCCACCTCCAAGGGTCCCTCACACACCAGACCCTGTCCCTCCCTCCTTCCAGCCCCGTTGGCCATAGTCCATCATACCCCAGCAGCTCTGGATGCTGTCCTGGACTTCCAGCCCCTTGCAGTCTGGGGAGAGATCACAGAAAAGCCACCAGTGGGGCTGGGGGCCAAAGAAAGAAGAGGAGTGGTCTGACCCATGGGGAGCACTGGGAAGGGCTCCCTTCCCCTAAATACCACCCCATCTATCCAGGGCCCAAAGCACCTTCCTCAAGCACTGGGAAGCAGTATCATCTGGGGAGAGGAGACAAGAGGGATAGACCCTGGGGAGGATAGGAGCTCAGACACCTGCCTGAGAACAGATGGGACAAGGAAGGGGATAAAAGCAGAATGGCAGTGGCCAGACAAGAAAGAGACTGGGGGCGGTGGGGCAGGACCTGGAGCCACTTACCAGGCAAATGCTGGGTGAGGTTGAGTTCCTTCTGGTACCTGGGCTGAGTGTAGGACCAGATTCGCACCTCAGCCCCCAGAGCAGCCTCGAAGCAGTCAAATACTACAGAACCCTGTGAGGAGAGGGGTGGCAGAAGGCTGGTAGTATAGGGCTCAGAATACAGACCAAGGGCTCTGAGCTCCTGTCCATGGACCACTCCACTCATCCCTTTCCCCAACCAATGATGCTATACTGTATAGCCTGAAATTCTCCCATTAACATTTCCTTTAAAGACCCTCAATTCTAAGCTAAAAAAAAAAAGGCTCCCAGTTCTAAAGCACACCCCCTCAGTAGGGGTGTCAGCAGGGCAGGGATAAGGGCCCTAGCTATTTGAGTCCCTGTGCCAACCCTGCTGTCCTGCATCTCGTGGTCAAAGCTAAGGTGATCAGAAACCCCTTCTCACACCCAGTGCCTCAGGGGTCCTCATGACAGCCCATTGAGGTGGGCCAGCAGATGTTCTCCGATTCTATAACTTTCCAGGCAAGAGGATATTGGCTGGGAGCTGGGGGCGGGAGGGGAAGTCAAAAGGCTTGAGTGATTTGGCCCGGGGTGGAGATATATCTTCCAAACACATGTGGCCTCCTGAGGTAGGAAGAAGCTCCAACACCCTGCACCACAGTATGTACACGGAGCAGACATGGTACAGCAGGAAGTCCAAGAACTAGATCCAGCCCACAGACTTCCTTTCTCCAAGCCTCAGTTTCTCTCTCTGGAAAATGAGGGTAATAATAATGCCTCGCTCATGGGTGTTTTTTTTTTTTTTAAATAAGTTTATTTATTTTGAGAGAGAGAAAGAGCAGGTAAGCATGGGAAGGGTAGAGAGAAGAAGAGAGAGAATCCTGAGCAGGCTCTGCACTGTCAGCACAGAGCCCAACATGGGCCTCGATCCCACAAACTGAACCATGAGATCATGACCTGAGCCAAAATCAAGAGTCAGACGTTTAACCAACTGAGCCACCTAGGCACCCCCATGGGTACTTTTAAGGAGTACACAAGAAAGGGAAAATTAAACTTCCTGAGACCCTTTACTGCTGGGCATTACATCAGATGTTTTACACGTACCAACTCATCTATTTCTCACAACAGCCATATGAAGTAGGACTATTCTTATTCCCATTGTACAGACTGGAACACTGAGGCACAAAGGGCTGAAAGGGCTTGCCCACAGCCTTGCCATCAGCAAACAGAGCTAACGCACATGACAGCGCCTCATAGATGTCATATCTAGAAGATGGCTATTGGTATTATCATTATTTTGCATACCACAGACTGACCAGGCTGCACAAGGGCAGCAGGCACTTGCACCTCCAGTAGGACGCAGCGGGCGGTGGGGTAGGCCTGGAAGGAGAGCACGACTTGGGCCTGGAGAAAGGCTGTGAGCAACAGGGCAGGGGTTTGGTCAGGCCCAGGGGCCATGGGCAAGGCCGTGGCAAGGGGCAGTTGGGCCAGCCATCTTCTCCTCACCGTTTCTAGACTCCTCAAGCTCTGGATCAGCTGCTCCTCCAAACTTTTCCTCACCTTTAGGCTCTTCCCAGTGCCCTAGAAGGGCCCAAGAGCAAGACCCAGCTCAGGCCCCAGCTCTGGGCTGGCTTTGGGCTTGGCTTCATTCCAGAAAGCCCAGTGCTGAGAAGCAGGGGCCAGGCCTGGGGGGAGGGAGGGGGGGCGGGGGGGTGGGTAGACAGAGAGACCAGGCTGACATGGGGATCCTTTGGCCAGTGCTCTCCAGGAGAACACTGAGGATGCACAGGACTGCCTGCCAGACTCCCCAGTCCTTGTGCCCATCCCTGATACACTCACATGGGAACACACACAGTTATGGGATGACATGCTCACCATGCACAGCCAAGTGGATGGCCACACGCACACAGAGGTCACAGTCAGTCTCCTGGTAGCACCTCAGCACCAGCTCTGTCTGCAGGCGTGTGGGCACCAGCACAGGGCCTGGGGCAGACACGATGCTCCCAGGTAGGCAGAGCACGTCACCATCTGTGCATAAAGGGCAGGGTGAGAGCTAAAGCTGTTCAGAATCCATAGGGTAGTTGTACCTGACACCCCCAGAGGGACAAGGAGCTTTGGGCTCTTCCTGGGCTTAAGGTGGGTGTGAAAGGCATGGGACTGGAACATCCCTTCCGCCAACCTGGGCAGTTCTTTTCTTTCTAAAAGTAGGGCTACTCACCCCAGAGGTGGCAGGAAAGGCCCTGGGGAGAAGGTAAAGACGTGTTAGAGTTTATGCCACCGAATGTAGCCATTTTTCCCTGCCTGAGATCCCTGCCCACCTTTCCAGGGCTCCTTGTTCAAGTCCTTTCCAGGAGAAGACAAACTCCCCCTCCCCATTCTTCTCTTAACCCATCAGCACCAGACAGACCAGCCAGGGCAGTTCTGGCAGTAGTGACAGTGACAGGAGCCAGGCTAGGGCCCCAATGGGCCGCAGACTGAACCCTGAGCCTTCCCCAACACTCTTAGTGCCCCAGACTTACCGGAGAGCAGCGAGCAGTATCCTGAGGCCCCACAAGCCTCTCCAAAGAGAGGACCATGGGGCTTCGGCCCAGTGCCAAAGACAGCAGGAACCAGGGCACAGGCATCTTCCAGGTGCCAGAAGGCACCAAGGCCCAAGGCCCTGTCCTGCCCCCCCCAGAGGGGGGGGCAGACACGGTACCTTTATTCCCACTCAGCCCCAGGAGGGGCTGGAATCCCTCCTCAGCCTGGGGTCCCAGTGCGGGCTTGAGCACTCCCTCTCCTGGGAGTCCTGAATCCCGTCCCAGACCCAGCCAGAGTGCTTTCGTTTTGGCTCCCGGCAGGCAGCTGGCTGTTCCCGCCCCGCCCTGTCCCTCCCACCAACACCAGGCCTGGGAGCCAGCAGCCTTGGACTGGGGTGGTGGCCTCACCTCCTTCTTTCCCTCTCCTCCTCCTCCTCCTCCTCCCTCTCCTCCTCCTCTGACACCTAGCTGGGAGGGGCCCCTGAAGAGTCACAGCTGAGTAAGGGAGCTCTTACTCACCCTGGGAGTCCCTAAGGAAGAGGGCCTGGGCAATCTTAGGGCATTTCCACTTGCCACGTGAATCTGGGATTTTGGTGCCTATTGAATCTCCTCATACTGGGCACTCCAGGTCCCTTCTCACGTACTCCCTGGGACTTAGTGACCCTTTGTGGGACAGGAGCTCTAAAGGCAGGGACAAAGAGCACCAGAAAGTGGGCTTTTCACCACTTCCTGGCCTCTGCTCAAGTGTGGTATGGAGGAAAGGAACTCAGAGCCAGGCAGACAGGGGGCCCCATTTGTGCTGTTGTCATGGGCTGGCTACATGACAAATGGACCTTCCTGAACCTGTTCACAGTGAGAATTTCCAGGTCCTCCTTTGCCTTTTCAGAGGCATTGCTTGTGAGAATGTGGAGTATGTGGTTGTAGGTGTGGACACGCAGGGTTTGGGCCCACAAACTGATGCATAACAACCCCCAGGCAGGGCTGTGCTGACCCTCCCTCCAACTCAGCATCCTGAGCACAGTAGAGAAGCACATTGTGTCTCTTAGCTTATCCATTATATTCACCTTTATTTATTTTTCTTGATCTTAGTCACACCTGTGTCCTGGCCACTCAAGGCTGAAACCTCTTTCCCTGATCAGGCTCTCTCTCTCCCTCCATCCTCCTCTGGGCTAGGCTCCAGTCTGGGAAAGCAGTATCCTGGCTCAGAAAGGGAATTTCTCCCACCCCCTGAAGTCACCCCTCACTCAGAACTGCCATAGCTCCTGCCTCCTCTATCCCTGTCCCACAACCTCTCCAGCCTGGACTGGTTCATGTGCAAAATACTCTTTCCGGAATTTTGAAGAGAAGTGGGAAGATTCCCCCACCCCCACAGGACTGGGGTCGGTGGAGCCCTCAGTAAAGACCAACTCTCCCTGCTGGTTCTGAAAGGGTAATCCTAAGGAAGAAGCCAGGCACACGTGGGGAAGGGGCTGGGACAGTGAGGGAGGTGCTCTGCTCCCAGGTTGGCAGACAGCGTAAGGATTTTTGGCCAGTAGTCCCGAGGTGGCACCCCAAGGATTCAAGGGTAGAAGGCTCATTCAGGGGTTCCAGCCAGTACCCCTAGGCCTGTCTCTGCTCAGCCTCAGTTGGCAAAATTTGGCGGCCTCCCGTTCCAGCCGTCGGCACAGCTCCAGGCGACCCTGCAGGCACGGACGAGCCCCGAGGCGGCCCCAGCGGGCGGCTTCGGTGGAAGGTAGCGCATCTAACGCCTGCAGCAGCCGCGGCAGGTCGCGCAGCAGGCGGTAGCGTGGCAGGGCGCGCAGTGGCGGGGGAATGTCGCCCTTGGCACAGAGGCGACTGAAGTAAGCGAGCAGCAGCAGCGGGCGCGGGGCCGCGCGGAGCAGGGCGCGCAGGGGCGCTGCGCCGGGATCCGGACCACCGGCCAGACTGGGGTCGGCTCTGCTCCACAGCAGCAGCACGGTGCCCTGCTCCTGCGCCACGCGCGCCCGCGCCGCCCACAGCCACGGCAGCGGGCCCACGCGCGCTACGCGCGTAGCCTCCCACAGGTCCACGATCACGTCGCACCCGCCGCCCAGCGCTGCCCGAAGCAGTTCAGCCAGTGCTCCCACCAGGCGCAGCTGCGCCTCTGACTCCGCCGCGTGCAGCAGCAACACCGGCCGCGCGTGGCTCGGGCCTGGGGGCGGGAGCAGATGAACAAGGTGGGGGGGGGGGGTAAGAGACACCCCAGCACTTCCCCTCCCCCACTCCCCGCCTTGGGGCTACATCATAGGGTGCCTAGGAACTAGTATGATGTAGGAACCTAGTTCCTTATCTACGCTGTGGATGGGTACCCAAGGCAACTTTAGCCTATACTGTGCCTTTGGGCTAATAAGATGAAAGCTCCCTAGAAGGGGCCAAGTCTAGGTGCCAGGTTTGGCAGGTGCAGAGCAAGCTGGATTTCCGCCCCAATAGTCTCGTGCGCAGAGACTCTTAACAGTAACCACCTGCACAGAGGGACCTTTGTTCTGCCTTAACCATTCCTGACCACTAGGGGGCCTGAGGCTCCCCACCCTGGGTAGCAGAGAGCTTGGTGCAGCAGCACGAACCTGACTATCCGAGAAGGGAGTCTAAGCAGGGGAAGGGTGGGGGGCAACCAGCCTAGACGTTGTGCAGATCTGAATCCTCAGGTTACCCCCGAGTGTACTTACCTGACAGTGGGCGCCGGCGAGTGAGGACCAGAACAATGCCCGAGAGGGTGGTGAGTGCCAGCAGTGCCAGGATCAAGAGCCCCAGGTGTCTATGAGAGACTGAGTCAAGCAGCGTGAGGCCAAGCCAGGGTCCTCAGTGCCCATCCTCCTTCTTACCCCACCCCACTCTCCCAAGAACTCACCATCCGGACACAAAAGGTGCTTCCAGGAAAATTGAACATCTGACCTCCACACCTGAAGGCACAGAGCCCCCCCCATCCCTGTAAGCCAGGGTGGCCCCTCCTCCCAGGGGAAGTTGAATGGGGACAGAAGGGGAGTTCCCCTGGATAGGGAATTTCTCCAGCACAGGGTGTGTTTGGTCCAGCCCTGGCTGGGCACACAACAGGTCAAGAGTGGCAAACTCAAAAAATAAACTCAAAGTTGGCCAGGGTGTCCATGAGGACCCGGAGGGCACAGGCCCTGAATGAAGTAATCAGATGCCACTGAGCTCAAGCCCATTGTCACCATGCCTGAATGTGGACACAGTACCAGGTTTTCTGATTTTCGAGGAGAAGCCAGAAATCAGCTTTTTAAAATATGAACTCTCCAATATTTAAATGGTGGCAACTAATTCCAATTTCAAACACCATGTTGGCCAAACCAAACATTTTTGCAGACTGCATTTGCCCCATGTGCCCCCTGAAGAGTAGATGCTAAGGGGGAATGTGCAGAGTGAGGGTAAGATTCCTTACCAGGACACAGCTCCCTGGCTTCAGGAAGGGAATGATAAGGTCTAGCGTCACTGGGCTTGACCCCTGAGTCTGTGGGAACAAAGAACAGAATGCCTATCCCCATAGAGTCACATCTGGTTCTGTCCAGTCTGAGTCTTAGCCCATGCTCTTCCTCCTTTCTACTCCCCTCTACCCCCACCCAAATCCTACCCAGGCTTAAAGCCAAGTGCCACTGCTGACAAAAAAGTCTTCCCCCTGCTTCATTCTCAGATCCTTCTGTGATCATTCCTGGATCTGAACCACTGAACAGATACATATTAATCAGGCGATCAGGCATTCATCAACAAACATACTATGGGTGCCTACTCTGTGTCAAGCCCTGAGGAAAGAAGACACAGATGTGTCATCTCTGTCCTCCAGAAGCTCACAAACCAAGGAGGCTAATTATACCCTGCCTCCCTTCTCTGTCCCACATGTCTGAGGGGATGGCTTGTTCATGGGAGAGAACCTAAGTTGTGAAGTCAGAAGACCACAATTTTAAAAAGTCAGGCTTAACTCTTGCCTTTGTGGTTCCTAGCTGTGTGATCTTTGCATGGAGATAGGTTACCTCTCTCCCTGACCCTCAGTTTCTTCATTTATATATGAGGACTAGTAATCTTTATTTTACCAGGTTATTGAGAGCATCACATGTGAGTGTGCATGTGAACACCCTCTATCTTCCACAGTGTAGTGTGTATTCATTTAGTACTGAACTCCTTAGGGGCAGAGACTGTGTAAAATACTTTTCTTGTAGCTCCCAGAGTCTAATACAGAGTAGATACAGAGAAGGGATGTAATAAATACATGTTAAACTGGACAGAATTGATTGCCATCTGTTTACAGACAGGGTATGGCTCCACTCTACATTCTGGGTGTTGGTTAGGGAATTGACCAGAGTCTCCATCTTTTGGAAACTCTCTCCACCTCCAACCCCTGTACCACCTCTGTCCTAGACCCCATTCTCCAGCCAGATGTCAGCAGATGCTGACACAGTGACTCTCAAACCACGGCTGAACTCAGTGAAGGTGCTCTTTCCCCAGCTCACAGAGAGAGATGAGTCCATGGCTTTAGCACTCAATCTTAGGTTATCCCATGTGACTTTGTCTTAAATCTTAAGCATGGCTTGGTGTTAAATCTTAAACATTTGCTACCATCTGTCTGCCTGGGAGCCCTCATAGAATACAAAACAAGTAACCAGGGGCGCCTGGGTGGCTCAGTCGGTTAAGCGTCCGACTTCAGCTCAGGTCACGATCTCACAGTCTGGGAGTTCGAGCCCCGCGTCGGGCTCTGGGCTGATGGCTCAGAGCCTGGAGCCTGCTTCCGATTCTGTGTCTCCCTCTCTCTCTGACCCTCCCCCGTTCATGCTCTGTCTCTCTCTGTCTCAAAAATAAATAAATGTTAAAAAAAAAAAAATTCAAAACAAGTAACCAAGCTGCAAGTGAGCATTTAAGAAAGAATTGGAAAAAGCTGACCATGCTTAGTCAGATTGGTGCTATGGTTTGGGGGATATATTTTATTATGGTTTTTATTTTAGATCCACAGAAGAAAGTCTGCTAGTCAAACTGTTCTCAGTTCACATAATAGAGTTAAATCTGTCAGTGGTTTACAGTATTCTGCAAAAAGGACTTTAGCTTCCAGGGACTCTGTCTCCCAAGACAGTCAGGGAACTTCTGCCAAGTGCCTTGTGGAGGCAAGCAGGAACACAGGGGAAGAGGACAGGGGTTTCCAGAGAGGGCATTGGTATAAAATGTGGCAGACTGACCGGGTCAGAAGACAGCTGGATGTAAGAGGGTCAGCCTCTTGCCTCTGTTTATTCCCTGTAAGTTCAGAAACTAAATGGATTAGACACTGCCCCATTAAAGACCCTGCTGACTGGCAGAGAAACCAGCCAACAAAGGCTGATCAAGTAAACAAATAATCACATGATGTAAGTCAGAGATTTGCTTGCCTCCACCTGCTGTGCTCCTAGCAACACGACCTTGGGTGGGGGTGAGGGACAAACCCTGGCTACTAGGCCATACCTGGCTAATGCTATACACAGGGGGCACCAAGCTGTCCTGCCCCAAGCCTGGATGGCTCCAGGCAGCACTGAAGGTGGCGTGCATCCTCGAGGAGAAGTGAAGGACCAGCTGCTGGGCCTGGGTATCCATGCTCACATTCCAGGATGGGGCTGCCAGGGTGGGAAAGAGCATAATACAAGACATTCTGTTTGTAGGAATGGTTGGAGCTGGGTTGTGGTTGATAGAGAAGTCAGGGCAGGGCTAGAGTCTGGCTTGGTCACAGTTGGGTAAGGGTTAAGTGGTGGAAGGGGGTCCCAAAAGGGTCATTTATTGGCTCACCAGTCCCGCGGGGGCATTCAACGTGGCTGCTATTTCCAAAAGAGAACTGAGAAATCCAAGAATGGCAAGTCAGCAAGCTCTAGGCACCACCCATACC
The DNA here is from genome assembly GCF_046562875.1 of Panthera onca. Lineage (NCBI taxonomy): Eukaryota > Metazoa > Chordata > Mammalia > Carnivora > Felidae > Panthera > Panthera onca. The sequence goes on along the minus strand of NC_138340.1, from coordinate 51,451,760 downwards.
CTTCCCCATCCCCTGTCACCCATGCTTGTACCTTGAAGCAGAGCTGGGGGTGCAAGTCTACTCCCTCCAAAACATACCACTGTGGTAGGAGAAGGGAGTTAGTCAGGGAGCAGAGCCCTGGGCCCCAGGGTCCTGGGAGTCCTGGGCAGGCCTGTCTCACCCCCTGTGACTCTCGAGCGGTGGCATTGGGGAGGTCTTCACAGAGGGTGTGCCAGCCCTGCCTCTGGCAGAGGGAGGCCTCCAGCTTCAGTGGGCAGCGGAGTGTTAGAGCCATGACCATCTGACTGTGCTGGCTGTAGTCAGTAAAGTGCACTGACTTCCAGAAGTCCGAGCCATCTGGGTAGGCGGCAGGCAGGGGCAGAGAGTGAGGCCTGGGGAGGCCTAGGCCCTGCTTCAGCCTCAGCCTCGCTTTGCACCCCAATCCCCAGAGCAGCAGGGGATGACTTTTTGAAGACAGCCAGCAGAGTTGCTGGAATGTCTAGGTACCCAATAAATGAGCACGCCTTCTCCAGACCTTTTATGACCTTTTCTACTTAAACTGTCTCCTCTCCTTCCTGTGCCTCCATTCTGGCCAGCTCCCTGCTGCTCCCAAACTCAAAATCCATATATTTTTGCTTAGGTTCCTCTTAGAACCAGGAATGTTCCCCTCCCTATTCTCCTTTTGACATCCTGCCCATGGGGATCCTGCTTGGGTGAGCATCAGTTGGTTGAGCATCCAACTTTGGCTCAGTTGTGGTCTCATGGTTTGTGAGTTCAAGCCCTACATTCAGCTCTCTGCTGTCAGCATGGAGACTGCTTCAAATCCTCTGTCTCCCTCTCTCTTTGCACCCCCCCCTCACTTGTTCTCTCTTTCTCTATTAAAAATAAATAAACATTAAAAAAAATAAAATCCTTCCCATTTTCTGAGCCCACCTCAGGTGTCATCTTCTATAAGAGACCTTCTCTGCTCAGACAGCCTGCATGGGATTCTCCCTTTCCTGAGTTTATGATCTACAGCCTAATCCTTAATTATAACAATGGCTTGGACTGTAGGCTGCTTTGTGCTTCTCATTTATTATGTTTCAGGGTCCTGTCTCTTTAATTTTAGGATAATAACATATATACAGCATTTTAGACATCACCAACCACTTTCACATAAATATTGAATTCAACATTCATTTCCTCAACAGTTGGAAAGTAAGGCAGGGAAGGTATCACTACTTTACTGACGAAGAAACTGAGACTCAGAGAAGAATAAGTGGGATGTGACCCCAAGATTTCTGGTCCATCCTCTTAGAACACCACCTGCTGGGTCTCATATTTCTGAACCTCTCACAGTGCCTAGTACAATGTTCAATACTGATATATTGGCAGGCTGATTGGTAGATGTGATAGCCCTTTTCCCCCACCAACTCCACGGAAAGTGCCTGCATGGCTTCTGGGACTTCCTCCACAGCATAGGTGCAAAGTGTGTGTGTGTGTGTGTGTGTGTGTGTGTGTGTGTGTGTGTGTGTAAGAGAGAGAGAGAGGCTGTGAATACACAAGAGTGCATATGTACAGCACTTACAGGCTTCAGGCCAGTTCTGGAAGGGGCATTTTTTGCACCTCACAGTGTCCTCTTGCAGGTAGGATGCCTGCGGGGACAGGGGAGAGCAGTCAGGGAAGGTCATAGGAATGGCTTTTCCTGTATCACTTACATCTGAAACTCATTCTGGCTTGACCCTTCCCTGATGCAAGCTGCCTGAACTGGCAGAGCATGGATGAGGGGAAGCAGGGCAGCGTATGGGCAAGGGTAAGTGGTGTGTGACCAGAGTACAGGAGCAAGACCAGTAAGTATGGGGCTGGGGTTGAGTCCTCTTCTCCCTGGAGAGCAGAACCTATCCTCCCCAAAAAGAGGAGAGGTCCATGTTCCTCCACTTTTGGCTTCCCTGGCTTCTGCCCTCAGTGATTCCCAAGGTGTCCGGTGCCCTGTGTGGACCCCTTCCCCTGGACTGCCCAAACACCCTGGCTGTTGCTTTCTGCCTCAGGTATCTGCCTGAACCTTCCCTTTTGTCTCCTCCTGGTTAACAAGGTCCCCTGAATTTTCTGTTTAGTTCAAATAAGTCTTAACGCCAGGCACCTCAGCTTCATAAGGATTGGAGAGCTGCTATGGAGAGCTTATGGGGACAAGACTTTTGGAGCCACATGAAACTTTGCAGTGGCCACATGTGCCTCCACTGTGACTCTTCAGAACACACGGCGAAGGCAACTGTGTATTCTGTCTCTGTGGGATGAGGCCAGTCTGAACCAGGGAAAGCTGGGTTTGGGTAGGACTAAGTTGGAATCACCCCCCAAAGTGTCCCAGGACACTTCCATCTCTGACCCAGTGTGTGGCTCACAGTCAAGTTGGTAGCAGTCTTCCCAAGCATCTCATCAATACCCAGTCTTTTTAAGGCCTGACTTACTGGAGATATGCTTGACCAACTGTGCCTCTAGGAGTCCTAGGACTGGAGCCATGGACAACCCATACATTCTCCTCTGCTCACCTCTATGCACAGACACGGCAGAAAGAATTCATAAGGCAGGTCTACAGCATGGCCCCCAGACACAATTTTCTGTTGACAAAGCAGCAAAAGGAGTGAAGAGGTGCCTGCCGAAAGAGTTTAGGCACCCTGGACAAGGGCAGCAGGAAGCTGGGACCTTGGCCAAGGTCCTCTTATAGGAGAGTTATTTTTTTTCTTATAGGAGAGTTATTTCTTTCACCAAGAAACTTCCTCTCAGGGAGGAGGGAGGTCCCTGCTCTGTAGTCTATTTGCTCTGGGTATCTCAATATATGGAGTGGGGAAAGGGAGGAAATAGGGAAAGGATTATACATTTCTAGAGACCCTACTCTACGCCAGGTAGGTGCTAGAAGCATTAACTTGATTAATTAAATGCCAGCATCTAAAATGATCTTTGTTTTTATAAATGAAGAGAGCTGAGGGAATCAGAGGTATAGCCTCATTCCCTGCAAATGATACCAAGTGCATACAAGGGCATCCACAACTGGAGGTTCAAGTGGGGTATCAGGGCCCAGGTTGAGTGAATGGGGAACATCTCATTCTCTGAGGGGCAGCAACAAAAGGAAGGAGATGGAAGGGTACCAAGACAGATGTGACCACTTCCTGGCGGGGGGCGGGGCGGATTGAAAAGCCTTCTTAGTGCAACCTGAATCTCATTAACGGTCTTCTCACTGGGGATAAATGCCATATTCATTTCTCTGCTAGGCGTTCATGGCTGCTCCAGGTCTCTCTGTCTGCCCTTTCCCTTCTGCATTTTCTGTCTAATCCAAAGAAGGCTTAATGTTAGGCACTTCAGAAATGTAGTAAGGTCATAAACAATTACTGTCCCTCTCTGGGCCTCAGTCTCCCCATGTGTACAACAGAGAGGTCCTTTTTGCTGCAGTGCTGTGTGATCTGGTTTTTCAAAGGGAGACAACACTCCATACCTGGGCCTCGAAGGGACTGCTCAGCTCCTCGCATTCTAGTGCCCATTGGTGACAAAGACGCACACTGACCTCGGGTCCCGGGGGAATGGTCACTCGAATAGCCCGTGCCTCAGGCAGCAATTCAAAGGAGAACTCGGGCCCTGGGGAGAAGGAGAACTGGTAGTCTTGTCTCTTGGCCTTAGCGCAGTCACCATTACTTGGCTGCACCCATCTCTGGTCATACCCCATGCCTACCTCCATGCCTTTGTGAGCTGGGTCTGGGGAGACCTTCCATTGCCTTTGCATATGAAGGTTGGGTCCTTTTAGAGCGTGATCCCTTGTGAGAGATGTCTGGGAAGGGGACAGCAATGTGATGACCCTTCTCAGACAGGCAACAGCTATTCAGCAGCTTCCTCTGTAGGCAGAGAACAGGGTTGGCCTTAGGCCAGGAATCGGGCTTCTATTACTGCTTCTGGAACCTGGGGTACCACAGGCAAGTTGCTCAACCTTTAGACCTTAGTTTCCCTAACTGTGTAACAGACAGAATAGTCTACTTCATCAGCATGTTCTCTATCTCTCATGTGGCTAGAGAACAAAATGAAAGGCCAGAAAGGAAAGGGCTGTGGGGTATAAGGCAGGGCTGGAACTGGCAGGGGGAGTACCTGAGCAGATGCTGGCATCTTGTGTCTCCTACAGAACCGGAACTTGTATGACTTTTTGTATTTCTGCACCAGGAAGTGGATCCAGCCCCCCTGGAGGTCTGCGCAGGAAAGGACACATTGGCTATCCAGCCCTTCACTGCCCCTCCCCTACCTGGAAGTGTGGCCTGATGTTAGGCAGGAAGTCATTTGAGATCATGGAGGGTAATGATATCAAGCTTCTTTAGTCCTAAAAATTATGATATAGTCAAAAAAGGATTAATTCCTTAGGTAGAGAAAAAGCTATATATATGCAAAGATGTCCACTGTAGCATTATTTACAGCAGTGAAAAATTAGAAGCTGCCAATTGTTAAACACTGTCTGGGCATTTAGTATGTGCCAGGCACTAAGCTAGGCAATTAAAATACAGACTTGAATTAAGAAAGATCTTACTTTGTGAATAGAAGGTAATAATAGGAAACTCACAGAACTAAAACATTTTAATGCCAAGAATTGGTACCAGTGGAAAGGAGAAACACCTTCACAAAATGATAAAAGTGAACCCATGAATATCAGTCATGCTATGCTATTTTAGGATGACCTGTCTCTGTTGAGGTTGACAATAGGACAGACATCTGTTCTAGGATGATAAGTCCCACTTTCCTCACACTGCCGCACCCCTGCCCCCTGCCCCCCGTCAATGCTCCTAATTACCATCTCCACTGAGAAGGGCCCAAAGAGCTATTTCTCATACCTGAAGGATTTGACATCAGATGCAGGTGTAAATAGCAGGCGGGGAGCCAGAGCTGAGCACACCAGGACTTTAGAGACACAGGAAGGGCCAACTGGGTATGGCAAGGAATATGAGCAGACCCTCCTAGGAAGGATGATAAGAAAATCAAATGATAGGGTCCAAGAAGGTCCCTCTTGCCTCAGACAAGTTGCACTTGAGACTGAGATGTGTGGCTTTGAGCAAGTGACGGATCTCTCTAAGCCTCAGCTTCCTCATTCATAAAGTAGGACTGTTGTCAAGATCAAGTAAGATAATATGTGGGAAAATGATTTGTAAACCAGAATGTACCATAAGATATGAAGGAGTGTTGTATCTCCGACAGGAATGAGGGATCAGTTAAGGGAGAGAGATTATCCTGTCTCTCATTTAATCCTCCCCTCAGCCCAGGGGCAACAGTTTTCATGGTACCATCATTTCTACCGCACTGCTCTACCCCTCAGAAATGGAGAGTCAGAGGGACTAAGGGCACTGCTTGCAGCCACATGTGGAGTATGTGGTGGAACTGCAATGCAAATCCAGGCTTGTCTTGATTCTAAACCCCGTGATTTTTCCTTGTTATGCTACTTCCCAATTTGGGAACAAAAATGACTAGCTCATTAGGGATCTGGAACAAAAGGGGCAAAGAAGAGAATCAGGGCAGGGAATGAGACTCACCAGTGAGTGCGTCTTCCTGAAGGCACAGGGCCCAGTAAGGGTAAGAAAAGAGAGAAGAATTATTAGTAGAGATTCCCATGGGGGGCATTCTCCCTGGGGTCTTTGGTTCAAATCACCTAATTCTAAGGTCCATAAGCTAATAGCCCATCCACTCTAGCTCTTTTCTTTCTAGCTCAACCCTGCCCAGGCCCTCAGCACACCAGAACCTTGGCTACCCCTTTGAGACCATATAAACGACACAATGGGGCTGTCACCAGGGCACAGGGACTTGGGAGGCAGGAGAGGACAGGCCGAAGAGTGGGGACCTTTACCAGCCTGTGGCAGGCAGCTGTCCCCACTGGGCAGTGGGGGTATCTTACCATGTGGGAGGCCAGCAGACAGTGGGTGCTCCAGTGCAGAAGATAGGGGCAGCCAATCCCAGAGGAGGCAGAGAGGCCAATGAGCAGCAGGAGAGGCAGGAGCAGGGCCGCCAGTCTGGGGCTCCCCATGGACTTCCGTGGGGTCAGAGCCCCCAGAACATGGCTGCACAGCCTGAAGGATGGCAGGGACTTGTTGTTCAGTAGCAGAGAGTGCAGGGAGCAGGAGCCCTCGCCTCAGCCTGCCACTGCCCCGCCCTGCCCCAAAGCTCCTCCTCGATCCTAGATCCTAACCAGCCAGCCAGGCCACATTCCTTCCCCTAGCGGAGGGACTGAGGGACGCTTGCTCACGCCGCCCCCCCCCCCCCCCCCCCGCCCCCTGCCCCAAATCCTACTGCCCCCACCTGGAGGGCAAGGGGCTCCTGCTCATGCAGAGAAATAACAGGAAAGAGGCCAGCACAGGGTTAGGAGGATGGAGGGCTGTACCTATTTCTTAACCCCTCCTACTGCCGCAACACCCGCCCACTACCGCTCTTGGACTTGGGAGCTTCCTTGGAGACATGCTACATCCCCTCACTTAGAGAATTAATAGAGCTATTAAGCACTGTTCTGCAATGGGGCCTGGAGACAATGGTGACCAAGGCACCACTTAGAGTTGAACAGAACAACAAAAAGTCATTACAGGATGCATATAAATCGCACATGCTCCCATACTCCTCCTGCTCCCTACCTGGGTGACCCTCAGGACTATAGCCTAGCTTCCTCTCTCCACCCAGCTCTTCTGGGCAAAGGGCTCCAAGCCAAAGGGACCTCCAGCTTCAAGGATCCTCTAATCAGTACTGTCTGTTCAGGAAGCCCCAGAACTCATAGCTGAGCCCTGGAGCTGAGGGAGCAGGCCCCATGCACTGACCTGGTTTTCTGTGGTTTCTGATGCTGACGAGGCTCCAGGCTTTGTGGGGACCCTCCCTATCATCCCACAGCTTCCTCCTGCTCATGGAGCATTTGAACTGCTTTAGTCCTCATTTTGGTGACACACATAGAAAGCAAGTTTGGGGCACACCTACAGGGTTAAGTCATCTTGAGATTGTAGCCTGACTATAACCTTCTTTAGGCCAATTCTGAGTCTTCAGGTCCACAGTCTGAAGACCCATTGTACTCATTATCCTAAAAATACCCTCTAACTTTTGAGTTCCTCAGAAGATAAGGACCCTTTCCTATTAGTTAAGTTCTCCAATGCACAGCAGTGGATGTCAAGAAATACGTGCTTTGGGCGTTCCTGGGCAGCTCAGTCAGTTGACTCTTGATTTTGGCTCAGGTCATAGTCTTGCCTTTGTGCGTTCCAGTCCTGTGTCAGGCTCTGCACTCGAAGTGCAGAGCCTGCTTGGGATTCTCTCTTTCCCTTTCTCTCTGTCCCTCCCCTGTTTGTTTTTTTTTCTCTCTCTCTCAAAAATGAATAAACTTAAAAAAAAAGAGAAATAGGTGTTTTGTAGTTGAATAAATATAAATGATACATTTAAGTAGCAATTTATCTGCTTCACATTTCACAAGCACTTTCATATTTGATCCTCCTAATCACTTTATGAGAGAGGTAAGTGATAATTATTCTTTTCATTTCATAAAAAACATTTCAGGGGCGCCTGGGTGGCTCAGTCGGTTAAGCACCCGACTTCGGCTCAGGTCATGATCTCGCAGTTTGTGGGTTCAAGCCCTGCGTCGGGCTCTGTGCTGACAGCTCAGCGCCTGGAGCCTGTTTCCGATTCTGTGTCTCCCTCTCTCTCTGTCCCTCCCCTGCTCACACTCTGTCTCTCTCTCTCTCTCAAAAATAAACAGTAAAAAGAATTAAAAAAAGAGAGAGAGAACACTTCATAAGGGAGCTCCAATTCTGCCAGCCTCCCACAGTTCATCTCATTTTCTACCATCCTGTAGTCTCTCTTCCCACTGCCTCATCTCCCTCTGCTCCTGGGAACCTAAAAGAGTTTGCATGGCAAGGATCTGTTTTTTGGCCTTGGAGCCGATCACTGCAAAAACAGATTAGTTAAGGGGCACCTGGGTGGCTCAGTTGGTTAAGCATCCAACTTCGGCTCAGGTCATGATCTCACAGTTCAAGAATTTGAGTCACTTGTTGGGCTCTGTGCTGACATCTCGGAGCCTGGAGCTTGCTTCAGATTCTGTCTCCCTCTCTCTCTGCCCCTCCCCCACTTGCGCCCTCTCAAAAATAAACAACAAAATAATATTTAAACAAAAATAAATTTAAAAATCCGATTAGTTAAGATATGAAGGAAGAAAAATGTGGTCTGGCCATACTAAGGATAGGTTAAGTAGTTTTCCCCCTCAATATTTACCAAAACCAAAGTGGTTTAGATCTACATAACTAATGCAATTTCTAACGCTAAGGGCATAAAGTAAGAGACTTGGTTCTATTCTAGAATACTTTTCTTTCTTAACCTCTTATATCTTCTGCTCTGTCACAGTGAAAATATTTCCTTAATTTCTCCCTGACCCTGGCTGAAGTATGGTAGGAGAAGCAGAAAAGAAACAAAAGGACCCACATTCACACATACAAAGGGAAAAAAGAATAGAAAGGGAAGAACACGAGCACCTAGAAAAGGAAAAAGAATAAAGATGAGTAAGAAAGATAGAAGAGAGAAAAGAAGGTGTGTTTTATTTATTGTCTGCTAGTTTGCCTATTGACTGAAGAGTGTTCCAAAAATGATTTAAAGTCAAAAGCACAGAAGGTGAGTTCCAACACATCCTGGGAAAGAGTAGGGAATCAGTTCAAGATTTGCTAAACTCTTACTATCAGGCTCTGGGCCATATCTCATTTTATGAGTACTACAAGCCTTGAGGTCAGTCTTATTAAACCATTTTACCGACTGGAAAACACTAGGAAGATTAAGTAATTTGCCCAAATACAAAAATGGAGAGCTGGGACTCACCACCCTATCTTTCTGGCTCTTTCTGCCAGAACACACTGCTTGGGGAGATCTGTGGGAAGTCAGAGGGTTTCTGGGCCCTATGGTCCATGGAAATACTAGATTTAGCAATGTGATGTAGTTAGTAGGGTTAACAATGTGAAGGAAGGATTTGGAAAGAACAGGTCTTATGACAGTGAATTAGTGGTCAGACTTCCAGATGAGCAGAGATTGTTTGGCAAGTGTCAACACAGGAGTAACCGGCTGGAAATAAGAGGTAGCCAACTAGAGTAAAAGCCAACTGTAGCACAGAGGCCCTGTCCTCTTGCAAGATGGCTGAGCCTGCCTCATCTGTGGTTTGTGTCTGAAGGAGCGGACCCCAGACTTCATGCTCTAATAACCTTTACTTGGGGACCAAGCCAGCAGCTGAGGAAGTCTTGGCAGGCCCATGAACATGCTCAGAGACAGAGTACACTGTGGGGGCCGTGGACAGCTGTTTTTCTTGAGCCTTACTCTTATATGGACTCTGGTCAGACCATGCAGCAGCACCTCCAGGCTCTTTCTGTAATGGCTGATTCTTAAAGTCTGTTGGGGCAACTGTGCCTACTACTGTTAGGACACCTTGGACAAGAGGGGCCAACCCATTAGACAAATGTAAACCAAGAGTGGACAAGTGTCCCTTCCTCATTTCTGCTGTTCCAGAAGGGATCAACCTCTAGAATTCCAAGGCAAGAAATTACGCCTAACAGAGGAGGTAGGGACCCCCAGTGTGAGAAAGGGAAGTTAACAATGCTCTTCAAGGAAAGGGATCTGGATATTTATTAAGCACCTGCTATGTATTTTATTTAATCCTCACAATCCCGGTAGCTACTATGATTCCCACGTGTCAGATCAAAATCAGAGACTCAAGTATCTTGCTCAAGGCAAAAGGTAGAATTCCAACCTAAGTCAATCTAATATCAGAAACTGTTCACTCCACTACACCACACTGCCTTTCTCATGGACCAGATGCTAAGGGTCCCTCCAATGCCTATATTCTAGATGTGCAAACATTAGGGAATTACCATTCCTTACATTTATATACTGTTACATAGTTCACAAAACATCTTCATAATACTTCATTTGTCTTCAAAACAATCCTGTGAAATATGCAGTGTCGATCCTAGCCATAGGACTAGGTGTGCTGGTACTTGAACCCATCTTCCACCATCCAATATAGTGTTCTTCCCATTAACTCAAGATCTCTTTCAAAGGGGATCTTGTTTGCTTCGGGGAATGCTACAACCTTGAGGCAGGAAAAAAAAATGACTGGAAAAGCAGATTCCCAATAACCCAACAAGCAGAAAACAAAAATAAAACAAATGGCTTTTTCCCCCATTCACAGCTATTTCCATAATAGGTCTTCAAAAGCACTCTAAGACTATAAAATATCATTCCAATAATCAGAGAAAATTTTAACATTATTTATTTTTGAAAGTTTTCAAAGTTTTTATTTGCATCCCAATTCTTTGAAAATAATCAATTTGTGCCTGATGCACATAATTCCATTACCCACACATTTCCATCTGCTTTCCTTCACTCTCCAAATTCTACTCCTGCCGCAGTCTAATTTTTTCCTCTATGCAATACATCCTGACTTCACTCTATAGTAGGTCAAGTTACTTCATTCAACAGAGTACACACTATGTGTCAGGTACTGAGCAAGGGGTGAGGAAAAGACATGTAAACAAGTAATTCTGTCAATAAGAGGTAAAATAAAAATGCCATGTGGATTCAAAGAAAGAACCCTTTACTCCTCAAATTGAAGCAACCAGAAGGCTCCAGAATTACCACATAAACTGAATCTTGAAGGATAGGCAATAAAGGCATATGAAGGTATAAAGGGGAAATATTTAAGCAAACTGGGAAAACATGAAAGCAATTATGAGGACTCATGAGGTTGTACTGACCAAGAAAGACTGCGTGAGAGTATTGGGAGATAATGCAAGACTGGTACACTGGAATCACATCTTGGGAATGTCAAAAGATGGAAGTATTTTGATTGTTCAAAAAATAGTGGCACATTGTAGACTTGATGATGATCTAGAACTGTGCTCTTGGTGTACTTGCTTGCACCACAGGGATGCAGGAAGAGGTGTGGGTATGAGGTGGAAGACAAGGAGCTAAGTTTGGTACACACTGAGTTTGAGATGACAATCAGAACATGTAGAGAAAAAGCTTTTGCAGAAGTACTACCAGTATCTAAGAGTGAGAGAGTGTATACCTAATGTTTATGGAATAAAAGAATGAGTTAAAAAGATGACTAGAACTCTGGAGAGGGCAGAGATCTGCCATTAGAGACCTGAATATCATCCAGAGACAATAATAAAGTCAAGGGCACAAGAACAAAGGGACACACATCTTTCCTGCAATAAATATTTACTGTATGTCAGACTTTTAGGTGTGAAAAGAGCCTTTAGTTCACAGGTCTCTTTCCCATTTCCATTTTTAACTTATCTGTTCCATGCCATCAGATCCCGTGCTCATTAGTTGTTTCACATGTATATCATGCTTCACCCAGATTGCAAGCTCCCTTACATGCAGGGATACTTTAAAAATCTTTTGGATGCCATAATATATTATTAGACACATAACTGACGATCTGTTAACAGTGAATGATAAACATGAATATCCAACCAAAAGAACCCATAACCCAAGCAGGATAAATGAGACTGGACCATTTTACAGGTGGAGAGATTAAATGTACGGCCCATGGTAGTTTCTGGTAATCAGTTGCAGGGCTGCTACTATGACTTATGTTCCCTATGCCACTTCACTTCTCTATGGCTACTTCCAGGTTTCTCAGGAAACTACCTACCTCCTAGGGCCTAAGGCCACTCAAGCAACATACCTTTCACACTCTGTCAAATCCCAACACAAGGCACAGGGTGGACAAGACAGTTCTAACTTTATTGAAGTTCTTTTCATTAAAATGCCACAGCCTGCAGGGGGAGCCTCGCAAATGTTTCCTGCCCCACAACCTATAGATTGAAGTAGAATTTGATTTACTCCCTATCTCCTTCAGTCTTGGTGGCTAAGGGGTAATTGATGAAAGTGGAGAGAATGACCAAGAGGCAAGAATGAGGCTCGGTCTTAAAGAAAACCCCAGAAGGGCTTCAACTTCAACAAGTTTGTTCTACAGTTGTTGATCACCCAGTTCCAGCCAACCAGGAATAAGTTAAATATAGTTTTGCCACCTTAGCTGATGGCAACAGGAGGGGCTTTCCAGAACGTGGACTGCGTTTGCACTAGCTGCCAACATCACAGCTGCCAAAATCACCAAAGATTTCAGAGCAGCTCCTCTACTTCTCACTCCACTCAATGGGAGGCCCAGGCTTCAACCCCACAGAGCAGTCCATCAGGCAGGCTTCATTTACGCTTCTTCTCCTGTGTGCTGGTGAACCAAGAGTCTAGGAGCTTCTTGCTGTAGTATAACTGCCAGGCATGCACTTGGACTGCCAGCACCAACACCAGGTACATGACAGAGACGGCAGAAAAACCAAAGAGGAAGCGGTAAGCCTTTCCATGGCGGTAGAGCTGCTGTGCAGCGGGGAACATCTCCATGCTGCCATAAATGAGAGGAGCTATGGAAAAGAGCCCCATGCTGATCATGGAGAGCACCAGGTAGCTAATGTTGTTTCGAGGGAAGGAGAAGAGGCCCAAGAGAGAGGGCACAATGCTCAGCAAATACGGATATTCCCACTGATAGGGCATGGCCACCTGGTCATGCGACAATAGCCTCAGGTGTCCCACACTCATCTTGGCAACCAGCAGCAGCCATATGACCAGATGCACGTAGATCAGCTTCTTGATTTCATACTTGAGGGTCACACTGTGGGGTAGAGCAGAGGAAGAAGTACCTTTCATTCAAAATTTTCTGACCACCAACTATATGCTAGGCAACTATAACGGAACACTGGGATACAAACATGAATAAGATACAGCCCCTGCCTGGAGGCTTGGGGAACAGGAACAAAAGAAAAAATAATAGGAAAATGAAGTGGAAGAGGTCTAGTAAATATATATTGCAAGATATATGAGATCACAGGAAGGAGTAATCAGTTCAGCTTAGGATGGGATGTCTGAGAAGGGGCGCTGGAGGAGAGTGATATTTGAGCTCTGAAGGGTGGGTGGAGCTGCACATACCATTAAGAGGTAATAGCATGCAGGCAAAAAGACATTAGCACTGTGTTCCAGGAAAGCAGGTGGTGCAGCAGGAATACTTTGCAGTGGGAAGGGGAGTAGCAGGATATGAAGTTGCAAAGACTATGAGTCACATAAAAGGCAAAAGAGTAACTCAGAGCTGTGTATTCAGAGAGATGATTTTGACTGCACCACAGGAATATAGCCTAGAAGAAGGAGATACTGGCAGTGAGGAAATCAACTCAGGCTGCTCATTATTTGCCCAGCTAGAATAGATTTTATATCCAAAGGAAGCACACATATTTCTCTTATTCTTCTCTCAGGTCCTAAATGTGTCCTCTTCACACCCCTGAGGGCAGTTTCTGCTCTGAACAGTCATCAAAACACTGGTTCGGGTTGTGATATCTCTTGGGCAGGGTCCAAGGATTAACAATGAAAGTAAAGTCCAAAAAGCTTGTCATTCTTCAAAACTCTGGAAGGATGTGAAAAACATTCTGGGAGAGTTTGATGAATTTAAGCAAAGAAAATCAATTTTTCCAAGTTTTTATTTTAAAAGTATTCATTATAGAAAATGTGGAGAGGTAGGGGTAAAAAAATCAGTCACCTGTAGACTTCGTGCTCCATGAAGGCAGGGACCAATTTTGTCTTTTTTATTTTTAATTTTTTTTTTTTAACGTTTATTTATTTTTGAGGCAGAGAGAGACAGAGCATGAACAGGGCAGGGGCAGAGAGAGAGGGAGACACAGAATCGGAAGTAGGCTCCAGGCTCTGAGCCATCAGCCCAGAGCCCGACGCGGGACTCGAACTCACGGACCGTGAGATCGTGACCTGAGCTGAAGTCGGACGCTTAACCGACTGAGCCACCCAGGCGCCCCCAATTTTGTCTTTTTTAAAAGAAACTTTTTTGTTGAAGGTATAACATGCATACAAAGACCAGATCTGTTTTTGCTTATTACTGTATCCTCAGTGCCTAGCACAATGCCTGATGGGTAGAAACTCAATAAAGATTTGTTGAATAAACGAATGTAGAAATACCCCTTACAGGGGAATGTTCATAAAATTCATTCCAGGCAAGTAAAGGGTGGACTCTATGGTCCACATTCCCCAAAACGGCCCGAAATACAACAGCTACCATGTATTGGACAGACTCTCTACACGAATTACTAGCTCACTAAATTGTTCACCAAAACCTAAATAGATTACTTTCCCCTTCACAGATAAGGAAACTGAAGTTCAATTAAAAATTGGGTTTCCGAGGTCACAGGAGCCAGCGTCGGAAGACTCAGGAGCCTAGAGGGTAGGGACTGGACCCTCCCAAGGCAAAGGGAAGATCACGGGGGTGGCGTTTATGGCAGCAGTGGGGCTTCCCGAAACTGGGGACAGGCCCTAGGCCAACATGGGAGGAGGGGAACTTGGCAGGTGCGCACTGGCGGGATGCGGGGTGGAAGTAAGACCCCGAGGCCGGCCGGCACCTCTTCCCAAGCCCTACGGGTTCCGGCTGGAGAGAAGGGCTCCGTGCTTCCAACCTCACTTTCATACCTCATCTGGTAGTGCATGGCGACGCGCTCCCGGTGCTGAAAGTCGCTGCCGTCGGTACCGGCCGCTCGCGGGCCTGCCCGAGATGCCATTATCCCCGCCCCAAATCCCGGAGCCCCTTACACCGACCCTCGCCGCAACTACCGGGCCAAGAACCCTAAACACCCGGTTACCAGAGCCTTCACTCGCCACCCTAACAGCGGCGCGTTTCTGTGGGGACAACTTCCGGCCTCTCTGTCTCAGGAGGACCGACTCTGTGGTCACGTCCTCGCGCACGCGCACGCTCTCTGGACCAGGCCCGATCCTGACTCTGCCCTTTTGGAGTGCGGAAGCAGTTAAGCGGCACGGAAGGCATCTTTTTGCCATCTTTCTGCACCGTATCTTCTAGATTATCAAACACGTTCACCTTTTAAACTCTAATATGAGTTTAAGACAGCGCTGTCTCCACTTCACAGATGGGGAAATGATACTTTAAAAAGGTTCTGAAACTGTCCCAAAAGCACACATCATTGACACATAGATTACTTAATCATTGCAAAGAGAAAATGGTAACTTTATAGTGGAAAAACCTGGGGTGTACCCCTTAACCAAGTAAAGTTAACTTGAACAGTAATAAGACAAACTGACATCCTGTTACATTGAGAACACAGCATCACTTCTGTGATCTTTCTGGCAAAAATACTTAATCTGAATCTAATCATGAAGAGATGATAGATTAAATTTAAGGATATACTATAAGATAACTAGATTGTATTTTTTTAAATGTGAAGGCTATGAAAGAAAAAGAAAATCGTGTCTTTTTTTAATGTTTATTTTGGAGAGAGCATGAGCGGGGGAGGGGCAGAGAGAGAGGGAGGATCTAAAGCAGGCTCTGTCTAGACAGCAGAGAGCCAGATGCAGGGCTCCATCTCACAAACCATGACATCATGACCTGTGCCAAAGTTGCATGCTTAACAGGCTGAGCCACCCAGATGCTCCAGAAAATTGTGTTTCTTAAATAGTAAGACTTGAAAGTTGAAATGACCACTCAGTCCAAGGGCTGCAGAATGGATGAAACAGGCATGAAAACATTTATCTCCTTATACATCTCTAGCAGAGTTCTTGAATGAGCATTGTCAATGAGCAGTAACATTTAGAAAAAAATGTTTATTTTGAGAGAGAGTGAGCATGGGGGTGGGGTGGGGGGGAAGGAGAGAGAGAATCCCAAGCAGTCTCTCACTAACAGAACAGAGCTTGACATAGGGTTTGATCCCTATGACCTAAGCTGAAACCAAGAATCAGAAATCCAACCAACTGATCCACCCAGGCGCCCTGAGTAGTAATATTTTGAAAGGAATTTTTTTTCTGAGCAGTAGGTCTCAACCAGCTTAAAATATTCAGTAAAGCACATTACAAACATCCATGTTGGGGCGCCTGGGTGGCTCAGTCGGTTGAGCAGCCGACTTCGGCTCAGGTCATGATCTCATGGTCCGTGAGTTCGAGCCCCACATCGGGCTCTGTGCTGACAGCTCAGAGCCTGGAGCCTGTTTCAAATTCTGTGTCTCCCTCTCTCTGACCCTCCCCCATTCATGCTCTGTCTCTCTCTGTCTCAAAAATAAATAAACGTTAAAAAAAAAAAAAAAAAAAAAAACAAACATCCATGTTATCATCCAGGATTTGTTGTTCCATTTATAGAGCACAGTCAATAGATTCAGTATAATTTTTAAAGGTCCTGGAACTTTTGGGATGGTAAGTGAGCACTGACTTCAACTTAAAGTCACCACCTGCATTAGCCCCTAACAAGAGACGCAGCCTGTCCTTTGAAGCTTTGATGCCAGGCATTGACTTCTCTCCAGCTATAAAAGTCCTAGATGGCATCTTCTTCTAATAGAAAGCTGTTTCATCTACATTGAAAATCTGTTGCTTAGCATAGCCACCTTAATTAATTATCTCAACTAGATCTTTTGGATAACTTGCTGCAGCTTCTACCTGCTGCTTTACCTTGCACTTTTATGTTACAGAGATTCCTTAAGCCTCATGAACCAACCTCTGCTAGCTTCACACTTTTCTTCTGAAGCTTCCACACCTGTCTTAGCCTTCATAGAATTGAAGAGAATTAGGGCCTTGCTTTCAGTTAGGCTTTGGCTTAAGGAAATGTTGTGGCTGGTTTGATCTTTTATCTAGACTACTAAAACTTTATATCAGTAATAAGCCTGTTTCACTTTCTTATCATTCGTGTGTTCACTGGAGTAGCACTTTTACTTTCCTCCAAGAACTTTTCCTTTGCATTCACAATTTGGCTGTTTGGTGCAAGAGGCCTAGCTTTCAGCTTACCTTGACTTTCAACATGCCTTCCTCACTAAGCTGAATCATTTTTCGCTTTTGATTTAAAGTAAGAGACTTGTGATTCTTCCTTTCACTTGAACACTCAGAGGCCACTGTAGGATTACTTATTGGTCTAATTTCAATCTTCCTATGTCTCAGGAAATAGGTAGGCCTGAGGAGAGGGAAGGAGATGGGGAGAGAAATGGCCAATTGGTGTAGCAGTCACAACGCACACACTTGTTGGTGAAGTTCTCTTTCTTATATAGGCATGGTTCATGGTGCACCCAAGCAATTATAATAGTAACATCAAAGATCACTGATCACAGATCACCATAACAAATATAATAATAATGAAAAAGTTTGAAATATTGTGAAAATTAACAAAATGTGACCCAGAGACATGAAGTGAACAAATGATGCTGGAAAAATGGTGCTGATAGAGTTGCTCAACACAGGGTTGCCACAAACCTTCAATTTATGAAAAATGCAATATCTGCAAAGTTCAGTAAAGTGAAGCACAATAAAGTAAAGCACAATGAGGTAAATTATGCCTGTATCTGTCCCCTCTCCCTATACTCTCTAGAATGTCTTTTCTTGCCCTATGGAAATCCTGCTGACCCTTTAGAATCTATCTCATTACTCCAGAAAAAATCACCTGCTCCCACATCAGTTCCCATGGTTCTTGCCCAGTATGTTGCAGTGTCTGTTAAGCCTGGTCTAGGACCGTGTGTGATAGAATCACCTGGGATTCTTATTAAAAACATGTATTTCTGGGTCTTACCCTTACCCAAATAAATCATTCTTCAGAGTTGGGCCTGTGATTCTTTATTTTTAATGTGAAATATTGACTAGATAATGCATTTATGTGGTCTAGCAATCAAACAATATAAATAAATTTATGCACAATGAGCACATGAAAAGATGGTTGGCACCATTAGTCATTAGGGAAATGCATTTCCAAATCTCTATCAAATACCACTTCACACCCACTAAGATGGCTAAAAAAAGACAGACAATAGCAAGTGTTGCCATGGATGTGGAGGAACTGGAACCCTCAAATATTGCTGGTAGGAATGTAAAATGGTACAGCTACTTTGGAAAAATAGTTTGGCAGTACCTCAAAAAATTAAATATAGAGTTACCGTATGGCCCAGCAATTCCATTTCCAGATATATACCCATGAGAAGTGAGAACATACATCCACACAAAAATTTGCACACAAATGTTCATAGCAGCATTACTTAACAGTAGTCAAAAAGTGGAAACAACCCTATGTTCAACAACTGATGAATGGATAAAAATGTAGTGTGTTCATAAATGGAATGTTATTTGGCAGTGAAGAAGGATACATTCTACTACGTGGGTGAACCTTGAAAATATTATGCTCAGTGAAACACTAGTCATAAAAGACCTCATATTGTATGATCCCGTTTATATGAAATATCCAGAATTGGCAAAGCCATAAGACCAAAAGTAAAGTAGTGCTTAACAGAAGGAAACAGGAAGTAATTGTAATAGGTATGCAGTTTCTTTTTGAGAGTGATAAAAATATTCTAGAATCATAGGGGTGTGAGCCCTGCATTGGTTTCTCTGCTGACAGCACAGAACCCACATCAGATCCTCTGTTTCCCTGTCTGTCCTTCCCCTGCTCATGTGTGCTCTGTCTCTCAAAACTTAATAAACATAAACAATATTCTAGAATTATGTAGTAATGATCATTGGACAACTTTGTGAATATACTAAAAACCTTTGAATTGTACACCTTTTTAAAAAATATTTATTTTTGAAAGAGTGCAAGTGGGGGAGGAGCAGGGGGTGGGGGACAGAGGATCTGAAGAGGGCTGTGCGCTGACAGCAGCAAGCCCGCTGTGGGGCTTGAACTCATAAATCAGAAATCATGACCTGAGCCAAAGTTGGATGCTCCACTGACTGAGTCATGCAGGTGCCCCGAGTTGTACACGTTAAAAGGGAAAACTTTATGGTATGGAAATTATATCTCAATAAAGCTGTTATTTTAAAATATAAATGTATTGTATTTTAAAATACAAAAACCTGGATGGTTTAGTTGGTTAAGCATCCGACTTTGGCTCAGGTCATGATCTCATGGTTCATGGGTTCAAGATCCACATCAGGCTCTCTGTTGTCAGCACAGAGCCTGGTTCAGATCCTCTGTCCTCCTATCTCTCTGCCCACCCCACCCCACCCCTGCCCCACATACACACAATGGTTCTGTCTCTCTTTCTCTCAAAATAAATAAATAAACTTAAAAAGTATACAAATGGTCAGAAGGGAAGGGCAATGATTGAAAAGCATGATCATTTAGATCAGTGATTTGTGACTGCTTTTGTGCGGCAGTCTTCCTTGGAAGCCTGGGGATCCCTACTCAGAATGAAGTTTAAAATTTTTTTTTATACATTTATTTATTTTTGAGAGACAGAGCACAAGTTGGGGGAGGGGCAGAGAGAGAAGGAGGCACAGAATCCGAAGCAGGCTCCAGGCTCTGAGACATCAGCACAGAGCCCGATGCGGAGCTTGAACTCCGTGAGATAAGGACCTGAGCTGAAGTAGGACGTTTAACGTTTAACCAACTGAGCCACCCAGACGCCCCCAAAATGAAGTTTTTAAATGCACAAAATAAAATATATAAGATTACAAAGAAAGCAAATTGTATCAAAATGAAGTTCTCCAATTTTTAAAACACATACAACAGTGAAAACTCCTACCCTCAACTCTGCTCCACATCTTCCCAGGTCTAAACCCAGTCCACCTGACTCTACCCAACAAAGGAAACACTTTGTGTTCATTTTAAAGTTACTGTATGTATTTCCAGAGTTTAAGCACATACAACCAAATGTAAAGTCATATTCTTATTTTACCCTTTTTAAAATACAGAGGCACTGTATTATACACACTATGAAAGACCTTGGTTTTTATTTTCACTTAATAATATATCTTGGAAGGCGCCTGGGTAGCTCAGTCAGTTAAGTGACCAACTTCGGCTCAGGTCACGATCTCGTGATTAGTGAGTTCAAGCCTCACATCGTGTTCGTGCTGACAGCTCAGAGCCTGGAGCCCGCTTAGATTCTGTCTCCCTCTCTTTCTGCCCCTCCCCTGCTTGCACTCTGTCTCTCTCTCTCTTTCAAAGATAAATAAACATTAAAAATTAAAAAAAAATAGATCAAATTAAAAAAAAAAACAATAGATCTTGGAGATTTTCCCCAGATCATTCTCACTTATTTTTTTTTTTGTAGCTTCCTAGTGTTATTCCATTATATGAATATAAGATAATTTATTTAACCTGCCTCTCTTGTAGGATTTTTGTATCATTTCCAATATTTTTCTATTACAAACAGCTTCAGTTAATAACCTTATGCACATTTCACTCATGGGCAAGTAGATCTATAGTAGATCTGGAATCCCAGAAGTGTTATTGCTGGGTCAAAGAATATATGGTGACTGTAATTTTGATAGATCTGACCATATTGCCTCCCATAGGAGTTAGACCAATTACATTCTCACCAACAATGTGTGAATCTGTCTGACTCCTTGCTTCCCCACAGCTTTGCCAACATTTGCTAGTCTGATGGGTGAAGAATCGCATCTCTGAGTACTTTTGTGTTGTATTTCTATTTATTTATTTTTTTAATTCTATACGTGGGATTAAAATGTCTTTTCATATGTTTAAAGGTCATTTGTATTTCATTTCCCTAAACTACGTTCATATCTTTTGCCCATTTTTCTACCGTGTTTTTGGTCTTAGTTTATATATAGATAGATGAGGAAGGAGAGAAAGAGAGAGAGAGGAGATCAGCATCTTGCCTATATTAGTTGCGATATAGCTTTCTTTTTTTATGTCTTTTGACTCTGCTCAGGTATGACAAGTTGAACATGCAGAATACTTTTTAAATGTAGTTGAATGCATAATCTTTAATGACTTCTCAGTTTTGAGTCATAGATACAGTCCTTCTCCACTCCAAGGCATCGCAAATGATTTCTAGGCACTTCAGAGTTTGAGAACTGCTCAGATATTTGCCTCTCCCACTGGAATGTAAGCTCCCCAGACAGAGATAAAAACTGAGTCATCTGTGTCCCCAGCAGCCCATAGTGCTTGGCTTAGTATAAATGCTCAAGAAAATGCTTGTTGAATAAATAAATGCCAACGGGCTCCAAACCATCCTCTTCTCCTGAGCACTGTGAAGAATTCTCAGGTCCATGGAGCCATCCTCCACCTTAAGGCAGATGCTCTTGGGCTTTACCTTGTGGCTATCTTTTTCTTTAAAAAAATTTTTTTAACATTTATTCATTTTTTGAGAGAGAGAGGGAGAGAGAGAGCCAGAGTGTGAGCGGGGCAGGGGCAGAGAAAGAGGGAGAGACAGAATCTGAAGCAGGCTCCAGGCTCTGAGCTGTCAGCACAGAACCCAATGTGGGGCTTGAACTCGTGAACCATGAGATCATGGCCTGAACCGAAGTCGGATGCTCAACTGACTAAGCCACCCAGGTGCCCCTGTGGTTATCTTTTTCTTATCTGTGTCTGCTTTCCATGATACACAGGGATTCATCAGGGCCAGACTGCTTCTGAGTCATCCATTGGCCTACCATGGGACAACTCATCACATGTTAGACATTCAATAAATGTTTGAGGTATGAATATCCAAAGGAGGGGCCCAATCCATTTCCCAGTACAAACTACTGTTTGTACTTTTCTTCCGACTCTTGGACTGTCTTTTTTTTTTTTTTAACATTTATTTTTGAGCCAGGGTGGGGGGCAGTGTGGAGAGATAGTGGTGGGGAGGGCTACAGAAAGAGGGAGACAGAGGATCTCAAGTGGACTCTGTGCTGATGGCAGTGAGCCCGATGTGGGGCTCAAATTCATGAAACATAAGATCATGACCTGAAATTTAAGATACAAAATAGATGAATATAAGGGAAGAAAGCAAAAATAATATAAAAACAGGGAGAGGGACAAAACATAAGAGACTCTTAAATATAGAGAACAAACAGAGGTTTGCTGGAGGGGTTGTAGTTGGGGAGATGGGCTAAATGGGTAAGGGGAATTAAGGAATCTACTCCTGAAAGCATTGTTGCACTATATTCTAACTAACTTGGATGTAAATTAAAAAATAAATAAATTATTAAAAAAAAGAAAGATCACGACCTGAGCTGAAGTCAGATGCTTAACCTAGTGAGCCCATCCAGGCACCCCGACTCTTGGACTGCCTTAAAGTTTAGTGACCCATGCTCCTGTCTCCTCACCCTGCTCATTCCCTTTGCAAATCCTTTACACTGATGTTTCCTTTGCCTCGAATGTTCTACCAGGACTTCAAACAGATTGGTTCTTAGCGGTAGGATTTAGCTTGAAGTTCACCTCCTCTGAGGCTTTGCCTATACCCAGAGACCAATGTAACTTGCCAGCCATTTGTTATCATACCACTTTGTTGAACATCATTATCTGAAATTCTTCTGTTTATTTTGCATATTCATACATGGTCTGAGTGCCCCTAGACCCTGGGAATGTCCACTCCTTGAAGCATGGGACAAGACTATCTTCTTCCCTGCTGTATTCTCAGCTCCTGGGAGGACTGGCACATAGTAAGTGCCTAATAAATATTTGCTAAATGAACGAATGAATTACTGATGGCTGTCTGGGAGCTCCTCCAGGAAAGGATTTAGATAATAATAATAATAATGATGATGATTTATTGAGCCTGAAGGATGCACTAAGTTTAAGTTTTTTTAATTTATTTTGAGAGAGAGAGTGAGTATATGTGTGAGAAGGGGAGGGGCAGAGAGAGAGAGAGAGAGGGAGAGAGAGAATCCCAAGCAGGCTCCATGATGTCAGTGAGGAGCCTGACACGGGGCTCAAACTCATGAACCATGAGATCATGACCTGAGCCCAGATCAAGAGTAGGTCACTTGGGCTCCTGGGTGGCTCAGTCGGTTAAGCGTCCGACTTCAGCCTGGGTCACGATCTCGCGGTCCGTGAGTTCGAGCCCCGCGTCGGGCTCTGGGCTGATGGCTTAGAGCCTGGAGCCTGCTTCCGATTCTGTGTCTCCCTCTCTCTCTGCCCCTCCCCCGTTCATGCTCTGTCTCTCTCTGTCTCAAAAATAAATAAACGTTAAAAAAAAAATTAAAAAAAAAAAAAGAGTAGGTCACTTAACTGACTGAGCCACCCAGGCACCCCAGGAGCTATCTTTAATTCCCATTTATCAGATCCAACTGAAGCTTAGAAGAGTTACATCACACAACTAATGCTAGACCTCTAGTTCTCAGAGTGGGGTTCCTGAGGAGTCACACCCTCAAGATCACCTGGGAATCTGTTAGAAGTGCAGTTTCTTAGGCTCCACCCCAGTCATACTGAGTTGGAAACTCTGGGATGGGGCCTAGCAACCTGAATTTTAACAAATTCTGGGTGATGATACACAATGTGAACACTTTTTTAATTTAACTTTTTATTTTATTTTATTTTGTAAGTTTATTTATTTATAAACTTAAAGGGGAGAGGAGAGAGAAAGGGAGAGAGAGAATCCCAAGCAGCTCCATGCCCAGCGCAGAGCCCTACGTGGAGACATGGGGCTCGATCCCACTACCCTGAGATCATGACCTGAGCGAAAAGCAAGAGTCACTCACCCTACTGTGCCACCCAGGAACACCTGAACTCTTTTTTTAAAAAGTCTTATGAATCACTTATAAAAGTAGCAACAAACAAACAAATAAACAGCTTTATGGAGATATAATTCACATACCACACAATTCACCCACTCTAGTGATCAAGTCAATAGTTTTTAGTACATTTTCAGTTTGTGCAACTATCATTAAAATAGACAGTGACTATGTGCCTGGGTAGCTCAGTTGGTTAAGCATCTGACTTCGGCTCAGGTCATGACCTCACGGTTCATGAGTTCGAGCCCCACATCAGGCTCTGTGCTGACAGCTCAGAGCCTGGAGCCTGCTTCAGATTCTGTGTCTCCCTCTCTCTCTGCCCTTCCCCTGCTTGCTCTCTGTATCTCTCAAAAATAAATAAACATCAAGAAAATTTTTTAAATAGACGGTAATTAGATTAATTGATTAGAACACTTTTATCTCTCCTGAAAGAAACTCCACTATTCCCCATTAGAATCATTCCCCATCCCCCTTCCTCCCCAGCTCTAAGCAGCCACTAATTTATTTTCTGTCTTTATAATTTTGTCTATTCTGGACATTTCATACAACAGGAATCATGCAAATATGTATGTGGTCTTTGTGACTGGCTTCTTTCACTTTGCATGTTTTCAAAGTTTATCCATGTAGTAGCATGTATCCTTTTTATTGACAAATAATATTACATTATGGATATGCCATATTTTGTTTTGTTTCAAGTTTTTATTTAAATTCTAGTTAGTTAACATATAGTGTAATATTGGTTTCAGGAGCAGAATCTAGTGATTCATCACTTAAACATAACACCAATGTTCATCATAACAAGGGCTCTCCTTTGTGCCCATCACCCATTTAGTCCATCCTCCACCCACCTCCCCTCCAGCAACCTTCAGTTTGTTTTCTATAGTTAAGAGTCTCTCATGGAGCACTTGGGTGGTTTGGTTGGTTAAGTGTCTGACTTTGGCTCAGGTCATGATCTCATGGTTCGTGAGTTCCAGTCCCCAGTCAGACTCTGTGCTGACAGCTTGGAGCCTGCTTTGGGTTCTCTGTCTCCCTCTCTCTCTCTCTGCCCCTCCCCCACTCATACTCTGTCTCTCTCAAAAACAAATAAACATTAGGGGCGCCTCGGTGGCTCAGTGGATTGAGCATCAGACTCCAGCTCAGGTCATGATCTCACCTCACGGTTCGTGGGTTTTAGCCCCGCATCAGGCTCTGTGCTGACAGCTCAGAGCCTGCAGCCTGCTTTGGATTCTGTGTCTCCCTCCCTGTCTGCCCCTAACCCACTTGCATTCTGTCTCTGTCTCTCTCAAAAATAAATAAACATTAAAAAAATTTTTTTAACAAATAAACATTAAAAAAAGAGTCTCTTATGGTTTGTCAGATATGCTACATTTTTACATTTTTTACATTTTATATTTTTATTGATAAAATCCATTCACCAATTCATGAACATTTGAGTTGTTTCTACCTTTTGGCTATTATAAACAATGCTATGAACACTTGTGTATAAGTTTTGGTGTGGACATACGTTTTCATTTCTCTTGAATACATATATATATATGGAAAGAGGAGTTGTGTCTGTGGCAAGCAGCACAGAACAGAGAGGAGAGCAGGGGAAAGTGAATAACTTCTCTATATATATTTATATGGACCAATGTGGAAGACACAAAGACTTGTACTCATGTTAGTTGCCCTCCCAGCACGTGCATGATCTCTTCTGCTGCCCTTGGGTTCCGTGATGTTCCCTTCCCAGCCCTCAGTCGCTGACTCAGCTGCTTTCCCATAGTTGGTTATTTTTTATTTGGGGCTTTAGCCATGTATAGGGAGGGGAGGGTGTTCTTTCCAACCTCAGGTCCCAACTGTCTTCACATTATTAACGCCATGTGCCCTCCTCCAATAAAACTAGCTAGTTGGGTGTGGTTATTTTATATATATAAAATAAAGATTGAATGAGATACAATGAATATATATAGGAGTAGGATTGCTGGGTCAAGGGTAAGACCTTATACTCTTAACCACTACACATTTCAGCTAGCTTTAGTCTCTACTATTATTATTATTTTTTTGTTGTTTATTTATTTTTGAGAGAGAGAGTGCAAGCTGGGGAGGGGCAGAGAGAGATGGAGATAGAGGATCCAAAGCAGGTTCTGTGCTAACAGCAATGAGCCAGATACGGGGCTCGAACTCATGAGCCATGAGATCATGACCTCAGCCAAAGTGGGACACTCAATTGAGTGTCCACCCAGGCACCCCTCTACTATTATTCATTAATAATATTACAACACCAATACTCACTTCTACCTATTATGTGTCTCTGTTGCAAAGCCCTTTACTTTTATTATCACAAATCCTCACCTCAATCCACTAACACAGGAATGATTATCCCTGTTGTACAGGTGAGAGAAATGGGTTCACAGAAGTGAGATAATTGGTCTACACTCAGTGAACTCAAGTGGAGCTGGGAACACAACTCACATCTGCCTGTTTTCTGTGCCCTCTGTGACTGATATCACGTCCTGAGCCTGGCCCACAGCTTACAAAACATGCCTTTTCCCCTCCTTTCGGGCCTTTTCTGGAAGTTAGGCTGGCCCGAAATCCCAAGGGAAAGAACTGCACACTCACTCCCCTGCTCTTTTCCCCAGCTGGGGCTGAAGACCAGGGGAGGGGCTTCCCTGGGACCTGGAAATAAAATGGATGGAGGGCTGGGCTGGGCTAGGCAGTGTCTTAAGGAAGTAAGGAAGCTGTGAGGGGGGAGGTAAGTTTTTGGGGTCTTGATGGGGCAGCTCCTGGAGAGCAGGTGAAGTGAACTTGACAGAGTTTGGCTTTGGACGGGGAGTGAGGAGTGAGGCTGATGCAAACGGACTTGGGTAGTGCTAGTTGGGGGGTTCACAGATAGGGCTGGCCTAGAGAATCACCAAGTTGTCAGAAGGAAAGACTGATTTTACCTGACTGGGGAGGGGGCTCTTTGTTCCATGACCACTCCTTAAGCCCCTTGCACTGTGTCAGGCCCTCTCTGAGCTGGGAATAGGGAGAACATCTCAGGGAGAGGCACCCAAGGATCAGTGGGGGTAAGGCAGAAACAGACAATGAGGCACACTTGACTAGGAAGTAGGAAGGGCAAGATGAAGAGGGGACTGTGTGAGCCATCTAAAATGGCTTTCCAAAGAGTGGAATATAGGGAAATTGGGGTTTCAAGGTTGCATATGTTTAGCCCTGGGCCAGAGGAGTATGTTGCAGGTGGAGAGAGCTGTCTCCACAGACAGTTGGAGCTTGAAAGAGCTGAAGCAGAGAGGTTTAGGAGAGAAAGTGTCAGGTGAGCCCAGGGCTATCAGATAGCTGGATCTCTACTGTGCAGTCTGGTTGCCAGTAGCTATAAGCCACAGTGGCTATTTCAATTTAAATTAGTTAACATTAACTAAAGTTAAAAATCTAGCTCCTCATTTGTACTGGCCACATTTCCAGTGCTCAATAGCCACATGAAGCTCGCAGCTCTGGGACTGGGGAGAAAGGATATAGAACACATCTATCATCCATTGTCACAGAAAATCCCTCTGGCCAATGGAAAGCCTCAGGAGGGGTTCAAGGACACACGAAAGAGAGAGTGGGCTTAGACTGGGCTGCCTGGCCTGTGTGAGCCTGGCCTGTGAGGTCTCTGGACTGTAGGTGAGGAAACAATCCCCAGAAGACGGAGGTGGTGTGACTCACCTCCTGCCAGCATAGCATGAACTCTGCTCCCAGGGGCAGGAACTAACCAGATAGGGCCTCTTCAGACCCAACTGGGGATCCCTGATCAGTGTGACCAGAGCCAGGGTCGGAGAAACATGGAGTGAGTAGTCCTGGGGAGAAAGGAGGAGCTGCCGAGTGGGGCCGAGCCTGGGTCCAGAGGGGCTTTCCAGTTTGGTTCCAGTTGGCAAGCATGGGATTGGACAGGAGGGCTGGGAAAGCATGTGTGAGTTGAGAGGAGAGACCAGAGTGGAGGTTCACTGGATGGAGGTGAGGCTGCACTGTGTCGAATGATGAAAGGGACCTTCTGTTCCCACCCTAACTAGATTTTCTATTTCATTCTCAGGCCCAACACTATCCAGGTGACAAGGATGGAATATGCCATGAAGTCCCTCAGCCTTCTCTACCCCAAGTCCTTCTCCAGGTGAGGAGAGCCAAGGGTAGAAACAAAGGGGAGCTACTTGTGAGCTATAAGGCAGACCTTCTCAAACTTCAGCAAGCTCCTAAGTCACCAGGGCATCTTGTTAAAATGTAGATATTGATTTAGGAGGTCTGGAGTAGGACCCAGATTTTGCAGTTTTGACAAGCCCTCAGGTGACTTTAAGGTTGGCATCCTCTCCCCACACTGCTACCACATATTGAGTAGAAAAAGGTAGACACTGTGCTTGGACCTTCATTCTTGATCTCATTTAAACCTCATCACAACTTTGGGAAGTGGGGATTATTACACCAAATTAATAGATGGGGACACTGAGGCACAGAACAGGTGCTCTTCATCACCTAACAAATGGGTAGTAGAACCAAGATTCAAACTTGGGTCTGACTCCAAAACCGAGGTTCCCCCTCTACTCTTCTGGTTCTACATCATGTATATCAGAATTCAAAACTATCTTACATTGACCTCAGCTTTGCCACTTCATTTCACTTTACGGGTGGGAAGAAAGAGGCCAAGAGAGGAAAGTTGGTATTGGGGAACGTGGGATGGGTCTCCTATCACCTTGCTACTCATCATGGTCAGTGTCAACCAACAGCATCAATGCCACTCCGAAACTTATTAGACATATAGAATCCCAGCTTCCACCCAGACCTCCTGAATCAGAATCAGGTCTCCTGAGGACTTAATATGATCACTGAAGTTTGAGATGCATTGATCTAACAGGACTTTTAGTGATACCGGTAAGTCTTAGAGCAAGCCTGGTGGGTGATAGAAGAAGAAGAATATGATGAGCTCAACCTACAGGGGTAGGGGAGTGAATTCCCTGAGAGGGGTGAGGGATGGGAGGCAGCAGGCTGCTCATTCTGATGCTCCAAATTGCCCGCAGGCATGTGGCAGTGAGCACCTGCACCTCAATGGTGACCCAGCAGCTACTGACCGAGTCCAGCCTGGAGGCCCCCAAGGCCCGGCCCTGTAGAGTAAGCACTGCTGACCGGAGTGTGCGGAAGGGTATCATGGCGCACAGTCTCAAGGACCTCCTCCACAAGGTGAGGGACAGGACTACCCTCAGCACAGCCCAACCACTGGGACTGTGGCTGAGAGCTGGCCCTGCTGGCTTCCTCTGTCCTCTGAGTCATGAGCTGGGACTTCAGCAGGGATGGAGTTCATAGGTTAGATGGTGAGAAGATTTCCTTTCTGATGCCCACTCTAATGAGTTGGTAGTGCCTGCCTGGAGTGCTGTCCAATGGATTAATGATGTCTGTCTGGTGACAAGGGGAGGGCAGTATATTGCAGCAGAATACCTATAGGATTGCCATCCTATATCTACAACAGTAGATCAGTGGCATTTTCAGAACATATTTTTCTTTTTTTTTTATTTTTTAATGTTTATTTACGTTTTGAGACAGAGTGCGTGCAAGCTGGCAAGGGGCAGAGAGGGAGGGAGAGAGAAATCCCAAGCAGACTCCACACTGTCAGTGCAGAGCCCAACATGGGGCCGAACTCACAAAGTGTGAGATCATGACCTGAGCTGAAACCAAGAGTTGGAGCCACCAGGCGCCCGTGAAGCATATTTTTCTTACTGGAAAGACCCTTAGGTTCTCTTTTCCATTGTACACATGCCTGGAAGTTGGGGAAATAGGTAAGATTTTAGAGATTCTCTTCCCCATTTCCTCCCTTCAGCCAGGGTAGTTCTTCCATCCATCTCCTACACTGGCTTTCCATGGCAGGCTTTGTTAACCGCTGTGGAAGACTCTTCAAACTATTGATCAGGTAAGCTTCTAGAGCAGGAAACAAAAGACACACAGCTCTCGTGGATGGTAGTAACAGCAGCCAAGAATGACACCCTTTCCCGTTTCCATGTTCCCTCTCTACTAGGCTGGGGGTAACTTCTCCCCAGCCTCTCCTATAGCCTCATCTAATCTTGCTCTTTATTAGTCTTGTGCCTCACTGCCTCATTAGCTTATGCACTCTAGGGGATGTCCCAGTTGCCTGGCACAGATTACACATTTGGATTAGGCTTCTGATTACTACAGTCTGTTTAACATATAGAAATCATAGCTTACCTAAGCCTCTATTCTGGAGTCCCTCCCCTGTTTTTGTGAATTAGGTCTGTTCTTCTTCATGGGAGCCAATCTCCCCTCTCTTGTGAGGCTAGTGGCTGTGACACACCAATTTTTTATGCCCTGAATCAAAAGGACTTTTTCACACTTGAGTCTAGACTTGGTAGTGTTTTTTCACCTGAGGGCTGGGGACCACTTCCTGTGCTAAAATGGACTTGTCACACATGGCTTCCCAGAATGCACGCCCTGGGACTGATTAGGTCATGAGTGAAGCTGAGGAGTTGTCATTTTAAGCAGTTGCTTCAGGAGATTCTTATAGCCACTGAGTTTGGGGACCCCAAGTCAGAATCCTAACTCCAAAGGATGCAAGGAGAAACAAGAGTGAGGGTCCATCTTTCCAAGATGGAACACAGGTCAGAAGTGAATCTTACTAATGGAGCAGGGAGGACATCAGCCTATCTGGACTGCTTTTCCAAGTTTGGCAATATAAAGAAAGGAGCAGAGAGTGAGGGAAAAAGGGTAAGGTGATATGGTTGGCAGTGACCAGAGTGTAAGTCCCTTATTGGCCATGGAAAAGAACAGAGGGATTTCATTTTAAAAGATAACAATAAGCCTTTGAAATATTCTTAATTTATTATTATTATTTTTTTAATGTTTATTTATTTTTGAGAGAGAGAGAGGGAGGAGGGGCAGAGAAAGAGGGGGATAGAGCATCCAAAGCAGGCTCAGCGCTGACAGCAGAGAGCCGGATGAGGGGTTCGAACTCATGAACCGTGAGGTCATGACTGGAGCCGAAATCAAGATTCAGACACTCAGCCGACTGAGCCACCCAGGTGCCCCTCAAAATTAATTTTAAAAAATCTTCCAAAGGGGCACCTGGGTGGCTCAATCAGTTGAGCGTCCAATCTTGATTTCGGCTCAGGTCAGGATCTCACAGAAGACTTAATGTTAAGATGGCAATACTTCCCAAATTGATCTGCAGATTCAGTGCAATCCCCATCAAATTCCAGCTACTCTTTTTACAGATATTGACAAGCTTATCCTAAAATTTACATAGAATTATTTCTATGAACCAGAACCAAAATAGCTAAAACAATCTTGGAAAAAGACAAACTTGGAAGACTCACACTTCCTGATTCCAAAACTTACTACAAAGCTACAGTAATCAACTCTGTGGTATTGACATAAGGAAAGACACTCTATTAGTTTTCTAGGGCGTCCATAGCAAAGTACCACAGACTGATACTTAACAGAAATTTATTTTCTCTCAAATCTGGAGGCTGGAAGTCTGAGATCAAGGTGCTGTCAGGGTTGGTTTATTCTAAGGCCTCTGTTCTTGACTTATAGATGGCTGTCTTCATGTTTACATGGTCTTTCTCTGAGTATGTCTCTGTATCCTAAACTCCCCTTCTTATAAGAATACCAGTAATATTGGGTTAGGGCCCATCTTAATGACATCATTTTAATTATTTCTTTAAAGACTCTATCTACAAAGACAGCCAGATTCTGAGGTACTGCGACTTAGGATTTCAATATGTGAATTTGGGAGCTCATAATACATACAAATCAATAGAATGGAATTGAAACTCCAGAAATAAGCCCATGTATCAATGGACAATTGATTTTTGACAGAAGAAAGAATAGTCTTTTCAATAAATAGTGCTAGGACAATGGAATATCCACATGCAAAATAATGAAGTTGCATCCCTACCTCATGCCATGAACAAAATTAAGTCAAAATGTATCAAAGAGTTAAAACTATAAAACTCTTAGAAGTAAACAGGTGTTAAGTCTTCATGACTGGTTTCTTAGATAAGGCATCAAAGCACAAGCAATCAGAGGAAAAAATCAATCTTCATCAACATTAAACACGTCCGTGCATCAATATGTGTTATTAACAAAATTAAAAGACAACCTACAGAATGGGAGAAAATATTTGCAAATCTCATATATGATAAGGATCTAATATCAAGAATACATAAAGAACTTCTATAACTCAACAATAAAAAGATAACCCAATTAAAAATTGGCCAAAAAAACAGGGTGCCTGGGTGGCTCAGTTGGTAAAGCATCCAACTTAGGCTCAGGTCATGATCTTGCGGTTTGTGAGTTCAAGCCCCACGTCGGGCTCTGTGCTGATGGCTCAGAGCCTGGAACCTGTTTCGAATTCTGTGTCTCCCCCTCTTTCTGCCCCTTCCATGTTCATGCTCTCTCAACAATAAGTAAACGTTAAAAAATTTTAATAAAAAAATTGGCCAAAAAAATGGAATAGACTTTTCTCTAAGAAAATATATAAATGGGGTGCCTGGGTGGCTCAGTCAGTTAAGCATCTGACTCTTGATTTCAGCTCAGGTCATGATCTCACAGTTCGTGAGTTAGAGCCTCATGTCAGGCTCTGTACTGATAGCACAGAGCCTTTTTGGGATCCTCTCTCTCTACCTCTCCTCTCTCTCTCTCTCTCTCAAATATAAACATTAAAAAATTAAAGATAATATATAAACGGCTAATAACATATGAAAAGATGTCCAACATCATTAGTCATTAGGGAAATTCAAATCAAATCTGCTTCATACCCACTAGAATGGCTAAAGTAATGGACAGACACTCCCTCTCTCTCTGCCCCTCCCCTGCTCATATTCTCTCTCTCTCTCAAAAATAAATAAACATTAAATAAATAAATAAATAAATAAATAAATAAAGGACAGACAATAACAAGTACCAATGAAGATGTGAAGAAACTGGAATCTTCACACATTGCTAGTCGGAATATAAACTGATATAGCTGCTTTGGAAAATAGTTTTGCAGCCCCTCAAAAAGTTAAACATACAGTTAATTGTGTGACTCAGCATTTCCAGTCCTAGGTATATACCCAGGAAAACTGAAAACATATGTTCACTCGCAAACCCGTACATGAATACTCATAACAGCAGTATTCATAATACTCAAAAAATGGAAACAACCCAAATGTCTATGTTAACTGATGAATGGATTAAAAATGAGATATACCTATATAGTAGAATATAATTTGGCCAGAAAAAGAAATGAATCATGTTGCAACATAGATGAACCTTGAAAACATACTAAGGAAAAGAAGCTAGTCTAAAAAGACCACATATTATATATGATTCTATTTATATGAAATGTCCAGAATAGGCAAATCCATAGAGACAGACAGTAGAGGTTGTCATGGGCTGGGGGATGGGGAATGACTGCTAATGGGTACTGGGTTTCTTTTGGGGTGATGAAAATGTTCTGAAATCAGATAGTAGTGATGGTTGTACAACTTGGTGAATATTCTAAAACACAATGAATTGTATACTTTTTAAGTTTACTCATTTATTATTTTGAGAGAGAGAGCATGAGCGGGGGAGAGGCAGAGAGAGAGGGAGAGAGAGAGAATCCCAAGCAGGCTCCACACCATCAGCACAGAGCCTGATGTGGGGCTTGAAACCACAAACCACAAGATCAGGACCCCAGCTGAAACCAAGATTCTGAGGCTTAGTCAGCTGAGCCACCCAGGCACCCCATTAATTGTATACTTTAAAAGGGTGAATTTGGGGGCACCTGTGTGGCTCAGTCAGTTAAGTGTCTGACTTAGGCTCAGGTCATGATCTCGCAGTTCATGGGTTCAAGCCCCACATTGGACTCTGTGCTGACAGCTCAGAGCCTGGAGACTGCTTTGGATTCTGTGTTTCCCTCTCTGTCTGCCCCTCCCCTGCTCGCCCTTTGTTTCTCTCTCTCTCTTAAAAATAAATATTAAAAAAAAATTTTAAGGTGACATTTATGATACGTGAATTATATTCATGTATATTATATTATATTCTCAATAAAAAATTACATATGTGATTCCCATTATATTTTTTTGGACAGCACTGTTCCAGAACATAACCATGAAGCCAGGTACCAAGAAGGACCATAATACAGAATCTTTGGATTGTGATCCCACAGCAAAAGCCTGGATTCCAGGCCTTTTCCCCATAGATCCTTATCCACTTGCTCTTTCCCTGGCAGCTGAGATGATGTAATATGGATTTTCCTCATGCTCTGTGGCTGTATGGGGATGGCAGAAACATCACTGATCTTATTCTCCAGGTCCGGGACACCCTGATGCTGGCAGACAAGCCCTTCTTCCTGGTGCTGGAGGAAGATGGTACAATTGTTGAGACAGAAGAGTATTTCCAAGCCCTGGGGGATGACACAGTGTTCATGGTCCTCCAGAAGGGGCAGAAATGGCAGCCCCCATCAGAGAAGGTGAGGTTCCCACCTGTGTGGTAGGGAGAACATTGGGAGTCTGGGAGAAGTCCTTTTTTGGGGTGTGGGGGGTAGGTTGCCAACCACAGGCTTCTCTTGATACAGAGTACTAGGTACCAACTCTCCCTCTCCCGTAAGCCTGGCAAGAAGATTGATGTGGCCCGTGTAACCTTTGACCTATACAAGATGAACCCACAGGACTTCATTGGTTGCCTGAATGTGAAGGCCACTCTGTATGGCACCTACTCCCTTTCCTATGACCTGCACTGCTACCGGGCCAAGCGCATCATGAAGTGAGTGAATTGGGATTAGCTGGGGATAGGGTGGGTATTCAGCAATGAGAGAGCCCCTCTCTGTTCACATGGACCTCAGGTTTCTAGGGCCTTGGACTAGTGTTGATGCTGACAAAGCATGGCAGCATTTTCTAGAACTTTATGGCTGAACTGGTGCTTTAGCAGATGCCAAAGGGGTACACATATCTCCTCCAGGTGGAACTGGGATACATTATTTTTCTAATTACCTTCCACCATAACAACTTATTTTTTCACCTAAAATAGTAAGTTTTCCTAAGTAGTCTTCTAATTGGTTTTTAAAAAGTGAACACATGTCAAAGATTTTATTGAACCCTTTAATTAAGGGGAGAACCAGCAAGAAGTTACAATCAGTTCAAAGGAGAATTCAATATACACAGCTCCATCAAGACAGATAAATTCACAGATACAAAACTGGATTTTTCCATGGGGGTGGGAGGAATGAAATAACTGTTCTTCCATAGATGGAATTAACTTGCAAGTCTGTGGACAATACTCATTTGTATTGATGAATGAACTTCTTTCAAACTTTCTACTTTACTGTGGAAGTCTAATCAAGTAACATGGGAAGCATGAGAATATGTTAAATCATAAGACAAATACTGTTAGGGTACAAGTACTGTTAGGGTGATGTTTCCCAATTTCAGCTGCTCCACTGGTGTTCTAATGAATTCCTACCCCATCAGGCAGATGCAGCCACTGATGCAGAGGCATCCAACGATGCCAAAGCCACAAAGCTAGGGACTAGCAGAGCATGGCTTCTTGCGAGTTTCTTCTGACAGATTCTAGTCCTCCCCAATTGCTTCATTTAGCATCTACTGAGCACACACTGTGTGCCTGGCCCTATGTGGTAAGCTTAAGACCCAGAAATAAACAAGATGTCAGAACAAGCTCCACTGTTGCCCCCAGTACCTTGATGAATGCCGGCACATAGCAGTAATTCGAATGAATGATAACGCATATGATCCTTGTTCTTAGAGGCCTTCTGAGAAATCCTGCTCAGGGTCCCCAGAGCTCTGTCAGAACACACGTAGCTAGAGCACACTAGACCTTTTGGCTTTCTGAGTTAATTCTGTGCATATCCAGTCTGAAGATGAGGGACCTGAAGCCTTGCCAGAGATGACATTCAGTGACAGGCTTGAGCCTAGTTCTGTGGCTAGAAATCCCATATTCCTCCTACACCATATCATGCCCCATTTTGATCTGGGCTTGCTGCCGGTAGTTTGCAGATTTCAAAACCTAGAATAGAAGCTTCAGCCTTTAAATTCAGTGCATTTAGGGGAAGTAAGACTCTCAGACCTGAACCCAAAAAAACAAAACAAGCTGAAGTAGGTGTGGTGACTTAATGGTGTCAGCTTTTTATTATTTTTTAATAATAGTTTTATATTTATTTTTTTAATAATAGTTTTATTTTTGTTGTTCTGTTTTAAAATATATGTAACATGAAATTTACCATTGTAACTGGTTTAAAGTGTACAATTCAGTGGCATTAAGTACATTCACAATGTTGTGCAACGGTTACCACTATCAATTTCCAGAACTTTTTCATCATCCCAAACTGAAACTCTGTCCCCGTTAAACACCAACTTTCCACTCCCCCTTCCCCCAGCCCCTGGTAACCTGTGTTCTACTTTCTTTTTCTTTTGTGTGTGTGTGTGGGGGGGGGGTCCTACTTTCTATCTTGTTAAGTTGCCTAGTCTAGAGATCTTACACAGTACTTGCTCTTTTGTGACTGGTTTCTTTCACTGAGCATAATGTTTTCAGGGTCCATCCATGTTGTAGTCTGTGTCAGAATTTCCCTCCTATTTATGGCTGGACAGCTGGTTTTAAGCCTTAGTACTCTAATTTGAGAAATGGGTATACTTCTCAGGTATAGCCTTTAACATTTTAAAGAATTTTTATGTGTAGATGTTTATAGAGTTCTGATTATCTTTGTCTCCCTACACCTTAACCATAAGTTCATTTATTGAATGAAGGTTAACAGTTTGTAAGTTTTAATACCAGCCAGAAAGTCTTTATTTTCCTTTTGTTTTCCCCTCCCTGATCTCCCCTAGGACTAAACACCCCTAGTGACTCTTCCTCGTCTATCTCTTTTAAATAGATTTGGACAAGAACCTGGTTGAAGTAGTCAAGCATTCCACCAGCTACTCTTGACCCCACATTTACCCTACTCATCTACCTATTAGGCTCCACATTAAGTGACTTAGGTTATTTCAACCTCAGAACGCTGTGAGGGATCAAAATAGTATGATCTTATTTTATGGTTGGGGAAGCAGAAGCTCAGAACTATAACAGTTTGCCAACCTTCACACAGCTGATAAGACTGGATTAGAACTCTGGCCTATTTGACTCAAGTTCTGTTCTCATTACACTGCAATACCAAGCATGAAGATCTTCATGTTCAGCGCTCTGAACATTAGCTAGACTACACATGACTTGGAAAGGTCTCAGAGTCTAGAACAGAGGTCATGAAGGACAGAGCCATGGGATGGAGATTAATCTGGCTGGCCTAAAGCAGTATTACAAAAATTAAAGGTCTTATTAAATGAGGGTGAATTTTCCATGAGAAAATAGGGAGGTGACGGACATCTCAGATAAGGCATGATTGCAGGCAATGTCTGTAGACCCTTTCCCATTTGCTAAGGGAAGGCAGCATCTGTTCCTGTTGACACATCACTCTACAATTTATGAAATTATGGAGGCAGCATTTAGAGGCTGTAGGGAGGGGTTTTCTTTGTGGTTTGACTCTAGTGCCTTTTTCTTCCACCCAGGGAAGCTCTTCGTTGGGCCCTCTTCAGCATGCAGGCCACAGGCCATGTGCTGCTTGGCACATCGTGTTATATGCAGCAGTTCCTGGATGCCACAGAGGGAGGGCAGCCCCCTGATGCCAAGGCCCCATCGCTCATCCCATCCTGTCTGAAGATGCTACAGTGAAGGCCCAAGTCCTTGGAGGCATTCCCCGGAGAAGGACTAGACGGGGGGGCCCCCATGCTCAGCTAGTAGCACCTACAAACCCAGTTAGGCAGCTTCTTATCTTGCCACACCTTCCTCACCTCCCAGGACCTCGAATGAAGAAGGCTTCCCAAGGGAAAAGGTCAGAAATCTGGGATAGGCCGGGAAAGGAGAACTGAGCGTTCTTAGCCTGGCCCAGCTACTTTCTGTCCAGGGTAGTTTAGCTTTCTTAGCCTGGCCCAGCTACTTCCTGTCCAGGGTAGTTTAGCTGACCAAGACGGGTCACCAGCAGGCTAGCATGAGGTCTGCCCCTCAGCTACCTGTTTTCACATGCTCTACTTTCATTGCGCTCCCCACCTCCTGGTCCCTCAGCCCTGATACTCCTGAGTGAACTGTCAAGTCCACTAGTGTATGTTACTAGAGAGTTTGCATTAAATTATTTATGCTAATACATCTTTGCCTGTGTTCTTTGGGGGTGAGGGTGGGGTTCTGCCTGGAAGGTTGGAAAGGTCTAAGGGAGGAGAGGAATCTACTGTCAAACCATTCTTCAAAATGTGGGGTTATAAGTACAGGACTTTTTCTGCCCCAAAAAAAAAAAAAAAAAAAATTGCAATTGATTCTGGAACTAATGTCTGCTTCATCAGAGACTTGAGCAGACCACATAACCAAAACAGTAAAGGACAATTTCCAGAATAAAATTGCCTATCAGAAGGGCTTTGAGTGGCAGGGTGGGACTAAGGCACTCTTCTAATTTCTCAGTATTACATTTTATTACACCCTTTTAAGTGTTTAGGTGGGAACATACTAATCAGGCTGTACCAGAACCCTCCATCAACGCTCTCCGTAGCTTGCCAGATAGTTTACCTTTCATGTTCAGCACTGTCAACTTCAGAATTTCAAAATAAGCTGTTCTGTAGCCACAAAAAATATTAGTTTCTCATCAGTGTGAGCTGGCATTTTTCCACAATAGGGCAACTCAAACAAGATAAGCATGAAAGGCAAAGTTTGCAGGTGATTATGCTTTAGTCTATGACTCTCACATTCAAAAATGTGTCATTTATGACCCTGAATATAAAGCCTAGATGGGTTTATTAAGTACAAAGGCCTGTGTTGCCAAAGCTAGAGTCTGGAGAGTTATTGCTGGCTGCTGATCCAAACCTGCAGCCATGTGTGGGAGGGGTGCAGAGCTAACAGGAAAATAGTTTCTATTCTGGGCTTTCCTGCTCTTGCATTTATGGGTAGAGACCTGGCTCAGTGCTGTCCTGGCTCTGCAGGGTAGGCCTTTCCATGTGGAGGCACCATGTTCATAAAAGCACATGCAGAGGCTACGACCAACTTGCCCCTCTTCTTTTCTTCTTTTTTTAACATTAATGTACTTATGTATTTAATTAAAAACATTTTTTCTAATGTTTATTTTTGAGAGAGACAGAGTAAGAGTGGGGAAGGGACAGAGAGAGAGGGAGACACAGAATCTGAAGCAGGCTCCAGGCTCTGAGCTGTCAGCACAGAGCCCAATGCGGGGTTCAAACTCACAAACCGTGAGATCAATACCTGAGCCGAAGTCGGACACTTAACTGACTGAGCCACCCAGGCACGCCTATTTAATTTTTAAGTAAACGCTTTTAAGTAAAAGCCCCAATCTGGGGCTTGAACTCACAACCCTGATATCAAGAGTTGCATGCTCTACTGATTGAGCCAGCCAAGTTTCCTTTTTTTTTTAATTTCTTTTTAAAAATTTTTTTTTAAGTAAGCTACCTGCCCCTCTGGTGAAGTTAGTCATCAGCCGAGTTGGGCTAAGGGTGGCAGAAGTTTGGAATGTGTCCAATCTTTCCTCCTCCTAAGACTCAGAGTTTCACAAGTAAGTTTTGAGTGACTGACCACAGTCTCTTGGCATTGAGCCCTCTCAGCTCAGGGAATATTAGGTTCTTCCTTTTCCTCCAGGAACCTGGAGACTAATGGAGTCATACCAGCTGTGGGCAGTGAACAGGAGAGGGCAGTCTTTGATGAGGCTAGTGTATATGAAAGAAAAATTCCAGAGAGCACGGGACCTCAGAGAGCCTGAGGCCAGTCCAAGTGGGGAAACGGCCTCTCCCATGGCCAAGTGCCCTCAGTGGAGGAGAGGTCTGTTGCAGTTAAGGCACACCGTGTACCAGCCCCTGGGCCTTAGTCTTTCCACTTTTGCTCAAGCTGGTACTTATTATGAAAGCACAGGAGGCCTTTCAGAAGAGGGTTTTTAAAATGCTGTGGGGCCTTATGACAAAGCACAGTACTGTCTGAGCCCAAAACAAGATAAAAACCACTTGCACTCTTGCCAAATGTCTTGTCAGTTCTGTCTCTATTCGGGTACATCTATTCAAAAAGTGATTATTTAAATCTTTGAATTAAAAATAAAAAAATAAGTTTCTTGAGGTATAATTTACGTAAAATGAATTTTCCCCTTTTAAGGTATAGACAATTAAGTTTGGGTTTGTTTGTTTTTTAGTTTTGGCAAATTCATACTGTTATGTAACCACCATTTCTAGCATGCCAAAAAGTTCCCTTATGCTCTACTTCCCA
Organism: Panthera onca; assembly: GCF_046562875.1. NCBI lineage: Eukaryota > Metazoa > Chordata > Mammalia > Carnivora > Felidae > Panthera > Panthera onca. Next base: position 51,412,034 of record NC_138340.1, on the reverse strand, counting down.
ACCTCTACTCACCCCACCCTTGACTCTTTTTTGCCAATATAGCTTGTCTCCCTTTCTAAAATGTCATGTAAGTAGAATCATATAGCCTTTAAAAAAATTCATTTCTACTGTTTTCTTTTTTTTTAATTTTTTTTACATGTATTTATTTATTTTTGAGAGACAGAGAGAGACAGAGCACAAGCGGTGGATGGGCAGAGAGAGAAGAGACACAGAATCTGAAGCAGGCTCCAGGCTCTGAGCTGTCAGCACAGAGCCCGACGCGGGGCTCGAACTCACAACCGCAAGATCATGACCTGAGCAGAAATCAGACGCTCACCCAACTGAGCCACCCAGGCGCCCTGTGTTTTCTTTTTCTTTTTTTTTTTTTTAAGTAGCCTTCATGTCCACCCTGGAGCCCAGCATGGGGCTCGAACTCACAACCCTGAGATCGAGACCTGAGCTGAGATCAACGGACAGATGCTTAACTGACTGAGACACCCAGGTGCTCCCCCATCTACCTAGTTTTACTTAAAATTATTTGTGGGGGGGCACCTGGCTGGCATTTAAAACATTTTACGAATCATATAGTCTTTCATATCTGGCTTAGATTTTTAAACCAGCAAAACATATCAAGATTAAAAAAACTTACACGATTCTAAAGGGTAAAATCATTATTCATCTTCTCACCCCTGATTCCTTCTCCAGAAGCAAACACCATCTCGTTTTTGTGTGTCCTTTCAGAAATGTAAAGGCATAAAATGTAATACATATATATGAATCACACACACATATGCATATTCTAGTCACACTTGTCCTCCCTTTTTTTTTTTGCTTTAATATATTTTGGAAACTGATTCACATAAGCAGATACAGACATACACATTCCTTAATCAATGGCTGCATAGTATGGATATGCTACAACTGACTTAGCCACTCCTCTGTTGATGTTCAGTCTTTTCCTGAACAATGAATTGAAAGTTACAGTTTTTTTAGTAAATAAACAATACACAAGCTGCATGTAAGTTTTATATAGGTATAATTATAGGATAAAACCCATGTTCTTTGTTTTTCACTTAACATCTCATTTCTCCTGTTGGTCCCTGCCTCTGCCTCCCTTCTTCCCAGTACCTGTTCCTCCTGGTGCATTTCTAGTTCTTCACAACCCTTCTGTCACCACACATGCTGGAACTTGCTCTCTGATTTCACTCAGCTCCTCTCCTTTTACTCTCTCAGCATCTGCACAGGGTTTAGCAAGGTGGGCTGTGGTGCTGTGTGTGCTGTGATCTGTGTCCACTGGGTGAACTTCTTGTTGTCAGGGCTTGCCTTGTTGATCCCTGATTCCAGCTCAGAGATGCCAGGGCCTGGTATAGAGTTAGCATTAAAAAAATGTTGAATTGGTGATATATTAGATTTATGTCCCCTACAGAGCTAATCATAGGACAATTTATGTCTTCAGTTTTGAGATTTGTTTTGATTTTGTTTTGATAAATAATGCTGTAGTGAATCTCATTCTCCCTCAGGCCCTTTTCTTCTTTTGGATTGATTATGCACCAGGCTGTTCTTCCAAGCAGGCTTACTGGACCAAAGGGGACTTTTTTTTCCCCCTCAATTTGCCTTACAAAATTGGGCACAGTGGTGTTTTGTTTTAAGATTTTAATTTAGGGGTGACTGTGTGGCTCAGTCGGTTAAGCATTGGACTTGGGCTCAGGTCATGATCTCTCAGTACACGAGTTTGGGCCCCGCATCGGGCTCTGGGCTGACAGCCTGGAGCCAGCTTCAGATGCTGTGTCTTCCTCTCTCTGTGTGTCCCTCCTCCGCTTGCGCTCTTCTCTCTCAAAAAAAAAAAAAAAAAAAAAAGAAAAGAAAAAAAAAGACATTAAAAGAAAGATTTTAATTTTAATTAATCTCCACACCCAAAGTGGGGATCAAAAATCCTATCCTCTACCTACTGGGCCAGCCAGGCGCCCCACAGGTGGTTTTTTGAAGTCAGAAGCTCCTATGAATTGGGATGGTAATCTGAGTACCTTAATCTTTCGTTCCTGTTTTGTCCTAAGACAAGTCCTGTAATCGCGAGTAAATTCCTTAGCTGCTCTGTGCCTCAGTTTCCTCAAAAGCATAGACTGGGAGTAAAACATTTCCTGCCTGCAGGAAGGTAAAGCTCCGCCTTCTCACGCCTCTGAGCCAGCTGGCTCGCTAGTCGTATTGACAGGCAATCTGACCAATCAGTACGCTGTGGGAGAGCGGGTCGGGCCTTCTCCACACATGCGCACTGTCCTTGCTCGGGAGATGGGTGGCTGCAGTGTTTTGGGCCGGATCTGGGGTGTATGGCGGCGGCGGCCAGGGGTCCGCGCAGTGCCCAAGGCCCCAGGCTTTGGCACCGAAGCCGGGTGATTACCCCTTCACCCGCCCCTTCGTGTGGGTGGGACGGTGGGGCCGGGGTAAAGTGTGTGTGGTATCTGGACTTAGGTAGGCATGGGTTCTAATCCCGCCACTATTGTGTGACCGACCCTAAACTACTCACTTGGTTTCTCTGAGTTTCAGTTTCCTCCTCTGTAAAATGGGGCCAGATGTGCCTGAATTTGCGGGAAGCTCACCCCAGGCATTTTGAGGCATTTGTAGGAGGTGGCAGTATATAAGGTGTGGGGAGATAAGAATGGATACCTCTCAGGAAACGAGTGATCCCTCCTACTGCGTACTCTACCTTTTTCAGACATCGGCTGCGACCCCGAGGCTCCAGCAACCGGTCGAGGCCCCTGGGGGGCCAGCCATTCCCGGGGCTGCTGCAGCTAGAGAACCTCAGTCGGGAGGAGCTGGTTGATGTGCTGAGGGCTGCAGTAGTGGACCAGAAAGGTGAGGGGTGGGAGGGGCAGCTGCACACAGACTCTGGAGGGGAGCCTGCTGCTGAGAGCCTTCTAGGGGCTGACAGTGCTCCCTGCTAAAGTCTTTGGGGGTCATATCCTCGTGTTGCCTCCCACTAGTGGTATGACCTGGAACAGGCCTCATAATCTGTCTGAGCCTCAGCATCTTGGGGATGGGGGTGAGAGGGTGCAAATAACTAGAGAGCCTTCAACATAGTAGGCACTTGGTAATAGGAATTGCCATAAAAAATTGTTTACCGATGGACAAAACACAGGCTTTGGAGTCAGATCGAGGCTCTGTAATCAGCTTACTGTGTGGCTGTAGGAAAATAATTTCTCTGAGCCTCAGTCTCCATTCAGTGATTTGTTAATTCTCTCAACTGTTTATTGAGTAGAGGCTTTGTTCCAGGTACTGTTCTAGGCACAGGTATACAGTGCTGAACAAGATAAATATGGTTCCTGCTCCCAGGGAGCTAATATTTTAGTGGCAGAAATGGATTCATCAGGAAATAAGTGAACAAAGTACTTACTAGTGATCAGTGCTATGAATAAAACAGGGTATTATGACCATGTGGCAGACATTAGATTGGGGATTCAGGCCTCTCTGTGGTGGCAACATTTGAGCCGAGATGATATGAAAGAGTCAGACATGTGAAAATCTGGGACTGAGGAAACAGCAAGTATAAAAGCCTAAGGTAGCAACTAGCTTAGCATATGCGAAGGACAGAAAGAAATTCAGTTTAGGGTGTAGTTGATAACTCAGGTCTGAGAGTTGTAGTGGGGTCACAAGATAAGATGAATTGAGAAAGTACTTTATAAACTCTAACTGCTGCTTTTGTGTTGCTCATGCTCATGTAATATATGTTTTAGGACCTCTAGTGACATTGAATAAGCCACCGGGTCTACCAGTGACAGGTACGGGCAGGGGATGGGGATGTAGTGAAAGAGGGTTTGAAGGTTCTGAGGGAGGGGATACTGAAGAGAACGGGTCAGTGGGATAAAGCCAAAGGCCTCTGAGAGCAACTTGTACTTTTCCTTCCTTTTTTGTCCCCCCAGGAAAACCAGGAGAGTTGACATTGTTCTCAGTGCTGCCAAAGCTGAGCCAGTCCCTGGGGCTTGGGGATCAGGAGCTCCAGGTTGTGCAAGCATCTGGGAAGTAAGTGATGGTGGGGGCGGTGATAGGAATGTAGGAGGACAGGTATCCATCTTGGGTGAGGGAACACTTGCTTGGGAGTAGGTCTAGACATTTTCCACAGGTTGGTTTGGGAGCACAGAGGAAGGATGCAAGGAAAAGGAGGGAGTGAACAGATCTGGGTTCAAATCTGTACGCACAAACTGTGATCACAGGCAAAGCATGAAAACTCACTGAGCCTCAGTTCCCTTAATAATAAAATAGAGCTAATCATACCTATGCTCAGCGTGCAGTCACTTCTCCAATACCATAATCATGGCAGGCATTGCTCGTTGACCCATGATATTCTTTCCTCTAAAACTGCTATCAACTAGAGCCGGTACTTGGATGAAATATTTCTGAAATTCCACAAACTCGTAGGCTTGTGGGGAATTTAGTTATTTATGAGCTATTATACACAGAATTCCTACTGTAATGCCTGGCACATTGTAGACATTCAGCAGTGGGGGTAATTGTTATGACATTTGACTCTGAGCTCCTTGGGGACCAGGGCAAAATGAGCACATTAAATTATGTAGTCTTAGTATCAAACATGAGAAAGTCTTTCTTGTTTCTCAGGAGGAGGTCTTGAGTTATAGTTCTGGTGTGACTGCTTTGCCTTAAGCAGGCCAGTGTGCCTTCCCAAGCATGCTCCCTTTTTTGGGGGTGAGCCCAAGGGACTTCAGTTTTGTGATTTATCCTCTTTCTCCAGAGAGACCTCTGGGCTTGTACTCCTCTCCAGTTGTCCTCAGACAGCCAGCCGCCTCCAAAAGTTCTTCATCCACTCACGGAGAGCCCAGAGGCCCACAGCCACCTACTGGTGAGTGGTGCTGGGAGGCTCCCATGGCAGTAGGGAGGTCCTGGCAAGCCACTCTGTGACCTCTTCCTGCCTCTTTCTTAGTGCTGTCACTGATGGGATCCCAGCTACTTCTGAGGGGAAGATCCAAGTAGCTTTGAAACTGGAACACGTTGATGGCGTTGATCTTGTGAGTCATGGTCTGGCAGGGAGTAGAAGGGGACTCTCCAAATATATTATCCCTACAGAGGAATCAAGAGTAGAGACTTGGGGGGGCGGGGGGCTGGCTCTCCTGTCCCCTAAAACAGGCAAGTAACCACTACTTATACTATGGCCCTGTCTATTAGCAGCAGCGAGGGTCTGGGCTTAGGTGCCAGGTGTGTGTGAAGCTTGTTCATTCTTGGGGGCTGACACCACAGGTAATTCCAGTGAAGTCCCCATCCCGAAAAGACTTCCAAGAAGGTGTCAAGAGGACCCTCAGCCACTTCCGTGTGGTGGCCATGGGCTCTGGCTGTGCCTTGGTCCAACTGCAGCCACTGACAGGTGGGTCTGGAGCCCCAGCCAGCCTTCGTACCTCTATTTGGCTGGAGGAGGCAAGGGGGATTGAAAGAAGGTGGTGGTGTTAATGGAAGCCTGGGGAGCATTTGAAGGACCCCAGGGGTAGGTAATCAGGCCCATCTGGAGGAGGTAGCACTTCTGTCAGTCTGGTGGTCATTCCTTTGTAGCTCATCTTATTATTTTTTTCATACTGATCTCAGGATCTTTTCTTTGTCTTTGGTGTTCTGTGGTTTCACGATGCCAAATCTGATAGGTATGTGGGTTTAGTTTTATTTATCTTGCTTGGGATTCACCTGAATCTGAACATTAATATATTTCATCCATCCTGGAATGTTCTCTCTTCCAGTGTTGCACCTCTTGCATTTTCTCTATTCTCTTCCTTTTGTATGCCTGAGAGATGTGTCTGACCTTCTCATTCTCCTTGCTTGGTCTCTTTTCTTTCATATTTTTCATTTCTTAATCCTTGCTACATTCTGGGTAATTTCTTTAGCTCTGTCTTCCAGGTGAATAGTTTTCTCTTCAGTTGGATCTAATCTGCCAGTTCAGCCTATCCATTGGCTGTATTTTTCACTTCTAGAAGTTCTATTTGGTTGTTTTACAAATAAAAATGGCCTTTAAAATATATATAGCATCTTTTTTTTCTCAATTGTTATTTTTTTGTCTTTAGCCATGTTAAACACACTTGTATGTTGTATTTCTATATTTTCATTGTCTAAGATTCTGGAGGGTCTGATCCTGTGATGTTTCATGCTGACTCTAATACTTGGTGAATTGTTTTCTCATTGCTCTGTGATTTAGGATTGTGAATTCAAGTTCAGCTAGGCCTTTATCTTTGGAAGTCTTTTGTTGCCTCACTGTAGATAAGCCCCTCGGGAGAGGTTCTGCCTTTGCTTCAGTCAAATGCCCCAGGGCTGTCACTAGTTCAGGATCTCTCTAAATATTGTCTCCGTTGGAAGTTCACAGATCACTCAAGTAGTGTTAATTTGAGCCCCACACCTGTGTGAGAGCAGGCTCATGGTTGCGAATTCTCAGGGGAAACTTTCTCATTCCCCACTTATCTACCGTTGACTGGCTTTTGCTCCTAGTCCACCCCATCACTGGAGATGTAGCCCCTTTAGTATTTCATTTGGGTACTAAGGCCTCACCCCTGGCCCCTGGGTAGCTACTTAACCCCAAGGGCCCTGGATACTCAAGATTGGCAGCATCCCTAGAATAGGTGAAACGTTGGCTCTGTGTGCTCTGGATTTGTTTTCCCCTGGTTTTGGTCTTGGGATCTTACTTTCCTATATGCCCAGATGCATATTTAAAAGGATGATTGTTCTATTTTTCTGGTGTTTCTAGGTGGTTTATAGCAAGAGGGTTTTTAAACTTTTTTTTAAGTTTATTTGGTTTGAGAGAGAGTGTGTGAGAGGGGCAGAGAGAGAATCCCAAGCAGGCTCTGCACTGTCATATATGGGGCTTGAACCCATGAACTGTGAGATCATGACCTGAGCCGAAATCAAGAGTTGGATGCCTAACTAACTGAACCACCCAGGCACCCAGCAAAAGGGTTTTTAGATTATCCAGTCCACCATATTGCCAGACATGGAAGCAGAGTATAGCTCCTGGGTTTGAATCCTAGCTTATGGTGGTAGGCAAGTCACTTCTCTTTGAGCTTCAGTTTTCCTGTGTGTAAGATGGGAATGATGATAGGATCTACTTTATAGGGCTGTCATGAGGATTAAATAAGTTTACATAAGTAAAGCATTTTGTACCATGCGTAGCACACAGCCCCCCAATTCTGTATTTGTCAAGGTACTTTTGGTTGTCAGTTTCCCAAAAACTTGTTCAAATTGGTGTCATCCAAAAACAGGGAATGTATTGGTTCATACAACTTAAGTTTAGGTGTTCCTGGATCAAGAGGCTCAGAGGACGTCCTCTGGAAGCTGTTTCTCCATTTCTTCTTGCCTCGGGCATGTCGGCTTCTTTCTCCCACAGGCTATACTGTGGTGAAGGTAGAGATGGCCAGGGCTCCAGCAGCTCCTGACCTGCACCCCACCAGTTTAGCACCCTCACAGGAAAGAGCATTCCTTGTTTCCAGTAGCTTCAGCAGTAAATTCAGGGTTGTATCTCTTCACAAGCGAATCCCACAGGCCAGGTGGATTGATAGGACTGTCCTGACCTGGTCTTTCACCCTGCTCTGGAGGTAGGAGCAGTAGCATTAACGTCACTGAAACCACATGATCTGGGAATGGGAGCGGAGTGGTGGTGTTTTCCCAGAGGAAAGGGGGAGTGATGAACCTGGGTGGGGCAGATAGAGCAGCTGCCCACCCTGTCATCTCTCTCCTGTCCCCCAGTGTTCCCCAGTCAGCTCCAGGTACACATGGTACTACAGCTCTGCCCTGTGCTCGGGGATCACACATACTCTGCCCGCGTGGGCACTGTCCTGGGTCAGCGCTTTCTACTGACAGCAGAGAGCACCAAGCCCCAAAGACAGGTACCCAAGCCTACCTACCTGCCATTTCGGGGGGTGGGCAGCACCTTCAGACATTAGCTATGAAATTTGGGACTGAGGTAGCCCTCTTGGCTTCCAAGGCTATTTGTAGCCCTATCTTGCTGTGTGGCCCTGAGCAAGTAACATCCCCTCTCTTGGGCCTCATTCTGCCACCCATCTGTTCAATAAGGAAATTTAACTTATTGAAGGGCCAGTTTCTCAAGGCCCTTCTAAGTCAGCTGTCCTTTGGGTCTCTTTGGTATAAGGGGTAAAAGTAGTGGTGTATGTGTGCGTGTGTTAGGGTAACTATCTGCTTTAACAGAGTAACCCCAAAGTGCCAGAGTCTTAGCACAGTAATTTCCCTCCACATTAAATACAATTAATGGGGGTGGGGTGGGTGAGCTTTACTCCAAGCAGTCACTCAGGACCCAGGCCATTGCTATGCAGCCAGATGAAGGGAGACAGGACAGTGCGGGTTCACGTGGGAGGTGTTCGTGGGCCAAGTCTGGAAGTGGCATATGCTTGCACTCCTGTTTCATTGGCTAAAACTATCATATGGCCTCACCAAACTGCAAGAGGGACTCAGAAATGTTTACCTGTGTGCACAGGTGGAAACTGATTTAATGAACCCTACCCAGTCTCTGCCATAGCGTGATTGTGTGTGTGTGTGTGTGTGTGTGTGTGTGTGTGTGTAGGAAGTGAATAACAAATTGTGGACATGGAGCGGGGGAGGGAGGGAGGAAATATTTGCCTTACATTTTGGTTAGAGCTGTTGGAACTCAACCTGGCTGAACGCTGACATGCCTCTCCCACCCCAGGTCCCGGATGAAGCCCTCCTCAGACGCCTCTGCCTGACCCCCTCCCAGGCTGCCCAACTGCCCTTGCATCTCCACCTGCATTGTCTCCATCTTCCAGGCATGAGGCCCGGGGAGGCCCCCATGAAGCTTCTGGCACCCTTGCCCTCTTATTTCTCCAGGACCCTACAGTGCTTGGGGCTCCACCAACAATAATGCTCCTTCCGTTCCTTTTGTTTCTGCTGGAAAGCAGTGGGGATGGGGTGGGAGATGAACCTACGATGAGGCCTGAGGAGAATGTCAGTACTCAACATGCAGTAAGGCCTTGCTTTAAGATCCTGGGCGCTGCATTCGGACACACCTAAGATCAAAGCCTGCCTAGGCCACCTGCTGTATGGTGTTAGGCAAATGACTTCATCTCTTTGGACGTGCATTAATAAAAGTACCTACCTCATAGTATGGTTTTGAAGATTTGCTAAGAAAGTGAGTATCATGGAGCACGCTTTCTGCTGAGTTCAATATGTGGTCTTTTTATTTGGCTGTTTCTGTCCCAATTCTGGGAGGAAATTGGGAGCTGGGAGGAAATGTTTGGTTTTTTAATTGTGGTAACATACACATAGCAAAATTTACCATTTTAACCATTTTTAAGCGAACAGTTCAGTGGCATTAGGTACATTTACACTGTTGTGCAATCATCACATCATCTTACAGAACTGAAGCTCTGCCCCATTAAACACTGACTTCCCATCCGCTAGTAGCCCCCATTCTCCTTTGTCCCTATAAATCTGACTACTCTGGGGACTTCATATTGAAATGAAGATCTCAGATCTTTTATACTAAAAAACTGAAATATATCAAACATACAACGAGTACATAAACATCTCTGTGATTTAAAGAATTACAAAGTGACACCCATATAACCACCACTCAGGGCACGAAACAGAAACATGCCTCTTATTCCTTATTAGGGCAGTAGTTCTCAACCCTGGTCCCACAGTAGAACCCCCTCCTCCTCCCTCTCAGGACGCTTTAAAAAAGCGCCGTACCCTCCCTGTGATTCTGCACCCCAAAGATACCAATTTAAGCAGTCTGGGCCAGAGATCCTGGCATCAATCTTTTAAGTTCCCCAAGGGGTTCTATTGTTCATCCTAGGTTGGAAACCCTATCCTGACATGGGAGTTTCCCTTGCTTGTCTTGTTAAGGTTTTCCACATACATATGCATCCCTAAACAATACACTTCGTTTTGCCTGACTTTGGTGTTTCCATAAATGGAGTCATGCTGTGTATGTTCTTTTGTGATTTGTTCTTGCTCCACGCTGTGAGATGCATCTGTGATGTATGGTGTGGCTTTGAATTCCACTGCATGGCCACACCAGTCTATCCATTCTACTGTTAACAGACAGGTCATTCGGCTATTGGCACAACAGTGGTGTAAACTCACTTGTATGCATTTCCTGGTTCGGTTATGCAAGAGTTGCTGGATCAGAGTATATGTATCTCCACTTGACTAGTCTTGTTAGTTTCCTAGGACTGCTATAACAAATTACCACACCCGAGTGGCTTAAAACAACAGAAATCAATTTTGTCATAGATCTGTCTGGAGGCCAGTCTGAAATCAAGTTGTCAACAGGGCTGTGCCCTCTGACGCCTCTAGGGGTGAATCCTTCCTTTCCTCTTTCAGCTTCTGGTGGCTCCAAGCCTTGACTTGTGGCTGTATCACACCAGCCTGCCTCCATCTTCACACGGCCTTCAGTGTCTGTGTCTTCTCTTATAAAGACACTTGTCATTGGATTTAGGGCCCACCTGGATAATCCAGAGTACTCTCATCTCAAGATCTTTAACTTAATCACATTGACAAAGACTTTTTTTCCAAATAAAGTTATTCACAGTTTCCTAGCAGATATATCTTTGGGTGTAGGGAAGACTACCATTCAACCCACTACAACTAAGAAATACTAAAATACTACTGATATTTCCTTTTTAGGCAACCATGGCCCCTTGCTAAGGAAGGGACAGACCCACTCCCTCTGGAGAAGGGCTGGGTTTAGGCAAGGTTCATCCTTCTTTCATCTTACGTTATAAATCTAACACCCTTAGATGTCACTCTGCTGCTAGCTCAGCTTCTCCCCTGGGCTTGGAGACTGGGGATCTCCCAGTGGTGAGCAGTCTGGCAGTGTCCTAGTTTTCTCACTGCCATATGATCTTGGGCAAGCCATGTCTCTCATTCAGATTCATCTGTAAGTTTCCTCATCTATAAAGTGAGGCTTATCCCCCCATCCAAAGGTCAGAGATGTTAGGGAGTCCCCGAATAGGAAGCCCCATATCTGTCGCTAGTGAGGGAATTCTGGCCCTTGCTTTGTGGAAGGTTGCTGATGGCCTATAGCTCTCACTCTGGACCTTGGGGTACAGGGCCTTAGCCTACCCTCTCTTCAACCTCCAATAGGAATGGAGCCAAGCCCAGGATACTTCACTTGCTCCTTTTTATTTGGCACTGCATCCAGGATAGGGGCAGTGAGGGTCAAAGCAAGGGCTTCTGTAGCCTCACGTCCCCCATGCTCCCTAGACCCTGGTATGCACTGATCAAGGACAGGGGTCCTGGAAGGCTGTCTTCATGAGGCATGTCTCAGCCTTGGGTCTGTCACAGAGTCTGGCCTTGAACTTGCCTTTGGCCTTGATCTTTCTGTGGGTGCTAGGAAGATTTCCAACTTCGAAGGGTAGAGGCCACAAGGAACTTCCAGGACAGGGACCATGAAGGTGCTGGGGAGCAACAGCCTCGGTGTGAAAGGGGGGAAGAGGGAGGAAGAGATGATCAGGAAATCTGTTCAGGAAGGGGGTTCTGAGGAAAAAAGCCCTTCCCTTGGGGCTCCAGCTAGTCAGGGAGCTACCCTTGCCTGTGCCCTCCAGCCCTGACCCCAGTATTCAGCACTGCCCACCAGGGTGTGAGTCACGGCTCAAGGCCCACCTTTCTTGGTTTCAGGACGCTGGATGCCAACTTGAGCTCAGGGTTAGGTGGAAAGGAAATCAAAACCTTGGCGGTAGGTAGAGTCATCAAGGCCTTGCCTGTGGTTGACAGGGCCTTAGAGCCCACCAACTTGCTGCGCTGCAGTCTGAGGACCCGCCCCTGGGATCGGAGCACATGAGAAGGCAGCCCGGCCTTGGTGTGAAGGCTGGGGAAGTGGTAAGGGGCTGTGGGAGCAAGAGGGGCCGTGAGGGCCTGGGGAGGCCCCAAGGCTGATCAGCAGCCCCTCAAGGTGTGCGTGGAGGGTGGAGAGTGGGGGAAGAGGAGGGCTGGGGTGTAAGATGGCAAATGGAGCCCTCCCAGTTCCTCCTCCAGAGGCCATGGGAAGAACACAGGGTTTAGAGCCCAACAGACCTGGGTCTGCATCCCAGCTCTGCCCCTTCTGAGATGTGCAACCTCAGGCAGCTTCCTTAAACTTCCTGATACCTCGGCTGGAAAGTGGGGATAATAGCACCTACCTCGCTAGGTTGTAAGGACTAAAGGAGCTGGTTGGGTAGCGGCACAGTGTAAGTTGTTAAGTGCTGAACAACTATTAGCTCCTTTCCCCCAGAGGCAACTTTGCGTGGAGGCAAAGGCAGAATACCGCTGCAGGAAAAGCTTGGGCTCTGAAGAGAGATGGACCTGGGACTGAGTCCTGGAATCTGTGAATAAGTACCACTACCTTGCAGGGTGACTATTTTGGAGGGAACGATACTCATTTGGTCACACATTTTTAGAAAATACTTTGTAAGTGATGGCTTTTACTTGCTACTGGTGTCTTTTTGGTGGGGCTACGGCGGGGTTGCAAATCTAGGTGGCTAGGAGGGGCTTGGAGAGCAGGAAGAAATTGCCTTGGGACCTTGGGGTGTTTTGGGGGAATGGTCTTACCCAGGGCTTGGGGGTTCTTCAGACTCAATGGCAATCTGTTCAAGGGGTGGGGTTGCCTGTCCCCACTAGCAAAGGTCATGGTGAAAATGCAGCCCATCCTGGTGCTGGGGGGTTCCCACTTCCGGAGATTGGGGTAGACCAGGGCCGAGGCACATTTCGCCTTGCCTTTCTTCCCCTTTCCGGGGGCCGAGGTGGTGGCAGTGGAGTCTGGCTTCTCAGTGTGCCCCAGGCTCCTGGCCCCAGCAACCTTCCTAGGAGCTGACCTGTGAGTAACAGTCCCCAAATCCTTGCCTTCCCCAGAGGCTCGCTGGGTCAGCAGGTGAGGGAGTGCTGGGCGGACCCCCATCCGCCGGTGACACATTGCCAGGGGCTTCTTGATGGTGGAGCCCTCTACTAGGAGTCGGACACCCACATACTGGGGTACCTCCACGGCAGGCTGTGGGAAAGAAGAGGAGATGAGGCCTGTTCAGACAGTGGTGCTGGAATCCTAGGCCCAGAAGGAATCAGGACAGAGATGGATGGAATTAATTTCTGGGTTGAGAAACAGGGAGCCCATCTCTGTTCTCTAAAGGGTCTGGCTCGAGAAGCCTGAATCAGTACCTAGAAAGTCACAGAACCCCTGGGATTAGTAACCCTGTGGAGTCAGGGAGTCTTAGTCATGCCTCTATTAGGACCCCCTACCCTTTGCCCTCCTAAGCTCTCCCAACCCCTGATGGAATGTGTAGGGTTCTGCTCCATAAGCCACTGCTGATGGACAGCTTCCTGAGTTAAGCCAGATTCTCTGCAGACAGAATTTAAGTTATGTCACCCAGATAGCTAAGAGGCTTGGAGCCTACCTACAGCCTTACATGAACCTATTATGGGGAAGGAGAAACTGAGAGCATTAATGAAGGCATTCTGTGGAGAGAATGAAGTAGCAAATTTGCAGAAGGAGGCAGAGGAAGAGTTCCAGAAGAGGAGCCTCTGTACAATGTTCAGTTCTGATTAAGCCAGCCATACATCCTGCAGCTGGGCTCCAGGACAGCCTCCCTGTGTCTTGCTAATGACCCCTTTTTAACCTTGAGCTAGTGTGAGGTGTTTTCTGTGTCAACAAAGGATCCTGATTAGAATCTATCAGAATCACTTGCAGCTTGTAAAAAATACAAATATCAGAGCTCCTGCAAAGCCCCATTAATCAAAACTGGGTATCAAAGTAAGTCAGTGAAAAGGATGACAGGAAAATGTGTCATGTGCACCTAAGTATCACTTTACAAAGTAACTGATCATTGCAAAGGGGAGGATGCAACGTACAATGGAGAGATGTGGTAGCTACCACCTTAACCCCATGGCCAGACTTAGCATCACTAATCACGAGACACCAACAGTGTGTGCTTTGTGATACTATATGAGGTACCCAGCATCACATCTCAAGTGTTCTTGCCAAAAATGTCTAACCTGAACCTTAGCAAGCTGTTTGGCCCAACTTCTAGTTTATAGGACACTGAGATAACAGAAGAACAAGCTAAATAGCATCACAAAGAAACAATCAGACAAATCCAGAATGTGGGACAGTTCTACAAAACAACCAACTTGGTCCCTTCAAAAGATCCCAACAATCTATTGGGGGTGGGAGAAAACAGTGCTGCTGCTCTAGGTTAAAAGAGATTAAAGAACACCAAAAAGAACAAAAGCCTGTAATAAATTTAACCAAGGAAATGAAAGGCCTGTACACTAAAAGCTAAGATACTGATGAAAAAACCTGAAGACACAAATAAATTGAAAGACATTCTGTGCTGATGAATTGGAAGAATTAACATTATTAAAATATCCATACTACTCAAAGCAATCCACAGACTTAATGCAATCTCTGTCAAAATGCCAAAGGAATTTTTCACAAAAAGAAAAAATCCTAAAACTTACACGGAACCACAAAAGACTCTGCATAGCTAAAACAATGTTTTTTTTTTAAGATTTTTATTTTTAAGTAATCTCTACACCCAGTGTGGGGCTTAAACTTACAACTCCAAGATCAGGAGTCACACACTCTACCAACTGAGCCAGCCAGGTGCCCCCAAAACAATCTTGAGAAAGAAGAACAAAAGCTGGAAGCATCACACTTATGGACTACAAACTATATTACAAAGCGATAGTAATCAAACAGTATGGTACTGGCATAGAAAAAGACACATAGATCAATTGAACAGAATACAGAGCTGCCCAGAAATAATCACACATAAATGGTGAATTAATTTATGACAAAGAAGGCATAAAAATATTCAATGGGGAAAGGGCAGTCTCTTCGATAAATGGTGTTGGGAAAACTGGACAGCCACATGCAAAAGGATGAACCTGGACCACTACCTTGTAACACACAAACAAACCAACTCAAAATGGATTAAAGTGAATTTAAGACCTGAAACTATAAAACTCCTAGAAGAAACCATAGGCAGTAAGCTCCTTGACATGGGTCTTGGCAATGATTTTTTGGATTTGACATCAAAAGCAAAGGCAACAAAAGCAAAAATAAACACGTGGGACTACATCTAACTAAAAAGCTTCTGAACAGCAAAGGAAACTATCAACAAAGGGAAAAGGCAACCTACCCAATGGGAGAAAATATTTGCAAATCATATGTCTGATAAGGGGCTAGTATCCAAAATATACAAAGAACTCATACAACTCAATGGCAAAGACAAATAGTCTTATTTAAAAATGGGCAGAGGATCTGAACAGACATTTTTCCCAAAGATGACAAAGAGATGGCCAACAGATACGTGAAAAGGTGTTCCAAGTCATAATCAGCAGGGAAATCCAAATCAAAACCATAATGGGATATCACCTCACACCTGTTAGAATGGCTATTATCAAAAAGATAAGAAATAAGTATTCTTATTTCTTATTCTTATTCTTATTTCTTATTCTTATTGGTGAGGATGTGGAGAAAAGGGAACACTTGTATGCTGTTAGTGGGAATATAAATTGGTGCAGCCACTGTCAAAATAAATAAACTTAAAAAAATTTTTTTTATAAATAAAAATTAAAAACAAAAACAAAAAAAGCTATGAATGATTTTTGGGACAACTAGGACATCTGAAAAATGCAGATGTTTAGTCCCTAAGCCAGACGTTTCAGAACAGTCTCTGGGGGTGGGGCTTCCTGACTCCTGTACATTTGGAAAGCTTGCCAGGTGATTCTGGCCTGTGAACCAGCATTTGGGAACCATTGTGCTAGAATGTTTCCTTCCCCTTTGGTTTTGTCTTATTTTCCTGCCCTTATATTTGTTTTTTGAAACCAATATGCCAATATTAATTTATGATCAGTAACTGTGACAAAGACCAGGACACCTGGGTCATGTAATCAGCATGTTCTCTACCTATGGCCAAACTCTGATAGAAGCCAAATCCTTTCTTTTTTAAATGTTTATTTATTTGGGAGAGGCAGTATGAGTGGGAAACAGGCAGAAAGAGAGGGAGAGAGAGAATCCCAAGCAGGTTCTACACTCAGCACTCAGTGCGGAGCCTGATGCAGAGCTCGATTCTACAACAGCCAGTTCATGACCTGAGCCCAAATCAAGGGTCAGACGTTTAACCAACTAAGCCACCCAGGTGCCCCAATAGAAACCGAATCCTAATCAGAACGATACTTAGAATTAGGATATTGAATTTAACTACCATGAGAAATTGCAGAGTTCAGCAACCCTTGAAATTGGTTTTCTGACTGATTTTTAAAAACTGTATTCTATTCCAATAAGTGGACTCAAATCTCCTTCTGGAACAAGGTGAGTAAAATTATTATACAAGGAATAAAATAATAACAACAATAATAACAACAGTAGCAGCTTCCACTAACTGACTCTTACTGTATGTCCAGGCATTATAAGTGATGCCGTCTATCATGAGACACCTGAGGACCTTATTAGGTAGTAATAATAGCTAAAACATGTAGCATTTATGATGTTCAAGTGCTGTTCTGAAGGGCTTTACCTATCTCTTCATTTAATTATCACAACCTTATGAGGTAGGGATTATGTTCAGTCCTGCTTTACAGATGGGGAAACGGAGAACCCTAGGGGTTAGGGAATTGTTCAAAGTCACACAGCTCATAGTTATTGAGCAAGGATTTGAAGCCATTTAACATTTAGCATTTTAACATTTTGCTATATGCATCTCTAGAAACATGATCCACATGTATATTTTTGTTGTTGTATTACAATTAATTTTGTTTGTTTTAATTCCAGTGTAGTTAACACAGTGTTATATTAGTTTCAGGTATACAATATAGCAATTCAGCAATTCCACATATTACTCAATGCTCGTCAAGATGAGTGTACTCTTAGGGGAGCCTGGATGGCTCAGTCGGTTGGGCATCTGACTTTGGCTCAGGTCATGATCTCGCAGTTCGTGAGTTTGAGCCCCACGTCCGGCTCTGTGCTGACAGCTCAGAGCCTGGAGTCTGCTTCGGATTCTGTGTCTCCCCCACTCTCTGCCCCTAAGCCAATCACACTCTGTCTCTGTCTCTCTCAAAAATAAATAAACATTTAAAAAAAAAAAAAAAAAAAAAGATAAGTGTATTCTTAATCCTCTTCACCTGTTTCACTCATCCCACCCCACCCCCCCCCCCCCATAACCATCAGTTTGTTCTCTATAGTTAAGAGTCTGGTTTTAGGTTTGTCTCCCCCCCCCCCTTTCTTTATTTGTTTTGTTTCTTAGATTCCACATGAGTGAAATTATATGGTATCTGTCTTTCTCTTCTTGGGTTATTTCACTTAGCATTATGCTCTCTAGATCGATCTATCCATGTTGTTGCCAATGACAAGATTTCATTTTTATGGCTGAATAATATTCCACTGTATATACCACATTTTTTTTATCCATTCATCTATCAATAGACACTTAGGCTACTTCCATAATTTGGCCATTGTAAATAATGCTGCAATAAACATACGGTGCATTTATCCCTTCAAATTAGTGATTTTGTATTCTTTGGGTAAATACCCACTAGTGCAATTACTGGATCATAAGGATGATCCACACATATTAACTCATTTTCACCCTCCCAAACCCTATGAGAAAGATGGTAACAGCATCTTGATTTTACAGATGAGAAAATGGAGGCTCAAGGAAAAGTGGCTGTACTGAGTCACTATGGCAGGACCAGAACTTGAACTGGGACTGTCTGACTACAGTGCCCTGTGCTTCACTACAGGGATGCGTGGAAGAGGGGACAGACTCCCTGGGGTCTTGCCTAGGCCCAGCAGCCTCACCTGCTTGTAGATGAGCTCGAAGGCTCCCGTGTCGCAGTTGCGGTCTAGCCGCCGGTCAATAACCACGCGCAGGGTGTCAGCTTGCACACCTGCACAGAGCCGGGCGGTGACAGCCGTGGAGGGGGCCATGGTGGGGCTGGCATTGATCTCAATGAGCCAGGGCTGGAAGTCCTCACCAAACACAAAGTCAGCACCGTAAAGCTCGAAGCTGGCCTTCCGGCACTGCACAGTGTCCTGGGAGGTCTGTAGGGCATGGATCACAGCAGCCTTCATGCCAGGCACGATGATGGTGGACCAAGCGTTTGGGGCCCCCATCTCCTGCAGGTGGGCCTGGAACTTCTGGCTTGACCACATGTTGTCTGAGGGCAGCAGCGGGTGTCGATGGCATGAATTCTCCAGGTGCTTCTGGATGGAGTTGTTGCACAGGTGCACTGAGCTGGGGCAGAAAGCAGAAAGCTGAGGTCTGGCTCCCTGTGCCTCTCCCACCCAAATGCGGGGAGGGCAGGCAAACCCTGGAACCAGCCCTGGGCCACCCTGGACTGTTCACCTTGAGATAGGGCTCAGCTAGGGTAGACAAGAAGGACAAAGATCTGGGTGCCACCACAATCTTCTAGGGCCAGAACCAGTCTTATCCCTTTGAGGGCACTACCTATGGGGCCACAGTATTATGTACATTAGTCTCAGTTAACCCTTCCAGCTCCTGGAAGGTAAGGTGGGTTAGAAGTATGGGCCCTGTAGTCAAACTGCTCAAGTCCCACCTTCACCACCGACTAGTTGTGAGATCTTTTCACCCAAATGCTCCTTCACATCTGTCAAATGGGGTAGTAATAGTACCCACTTCACTGGGTTTTCATGAATGACTGAGATAATATACATGAAACACTTAGCACCTGTCACATACGCAGCATTCAGTAACCGACAGCTATGAGTTTCATAATACTGCCTCCATTCTTCAGATGTGAAAAAAGAAGCATAAAGAGGTTTCACTTGACCAAAGTCACACAGCCTAGAAGCTGCAGAGATGGAATCTGAACCCAGGGCTCAACAAGACTTTCTCTCAGCCCCCAAGTTAATACTGCGACTTGACTCTCTGCTCTCGCATTTCTCCTGCACCCCCTGACCCTGCTCTACAGTCTTTTTTTAATAACATGTATCATTTTATTACCTATTAGATAATTCTACTTATTACATTCATTGCTTATCTATGAGTAACAGCATTAAAATGATGCCTTATAAGCATAAGATACTTAACATTACTTGTTCTAAAAACGATAAAATTAAGACAACCATTTTCTACTTAGAGTGGCAAAAATAATCAATAGCGTTGGGTAGGACATGGGCAGACACATTTCATACATATCCAGCTTATCTGCGGGAATGTGAACTCTTCAGAGCTGGGCTCTTGTTTTGTTCACTGCTGTATCTCAAATGCTAAAACACACTTGGTAGGTATCTGTTGGATGGATAGGGGACCTGCCTGTGTGCAGTCTGTGTGTGGAGCCCAGTGTTGCACTGGGGAACCACCTGTTGCTTGTCAGCTCCCCAGCTAGACAGGGAGCTCACAGGAAACAAGGGATGGGGCTCACTTGTCCAGGTTCTTCAAGGAGAAGGGCTGTGTGGAGAAGCGGATGTAGCTGTCACGGTAGAACCACACGGTAAGTGGGTTCCAGTCAGTCACCAGGAACCACTGTCTCAGGTCAAACTTGGTGCCAAAGATGAGCAGGGGACGCTCAATATACTTCTGTACCACCCACTTGCCGTCCTTCATCATCATGGGGTTGCCGTCTACCAGCTTCAGCATCTCCTCCAAGTGGTCCATACACATGATGCCTACGGGGGAAACAGGGTGGTCAGGGATCAGGTCAGGCTTGGGCTGTAAGGGCCAGGGGACCATGGAACTGATAGGGCCAAGTACTTAAGAGTGCTTCTCCAGAACCCTGTTCTCTTTGGCAAAGCTGAGCATCTGCTAAAGATTAAAGAAATTGGGGAGGCGGGGGGAACACCTGGGTGGCTCAGTCAGTTAAGTGTCCAGCTTCAACTCAGTTCATGATCTCACAATCTGTGAGTTCAAGCCCCACATGGGGCTCTGTACTGACAGCTCAGAGCCTAGAGCCTGCTTCAAAGTCTGTGTCTCCCTTTCTCTCTGCCCCTCCCTGACTCACGCTCTGTCTCTCTGTCTCTTTCTCTCTTCCAAAAAAATAAACATTAAAAAATATTTTTTAATTAAAAAATTGTTTTAATTAATCACTTCTGTTTAATTGAAAAGTAATATATGCACGCATAAAAATTCAAACCATATTGGGCTTTTTAAAATACCATATGCATATATGACTTTGATTAGATTTTCCCAATAATTAACAGAATATAAAACATAAAAGCAGGCAGTACAAAGGGTATACAATTAAAAATACTTCTTTCCCATAGGCAGCCAATTGTTGCTTCCAGGTTCAATGGATATCCTTCCAAGTTATGGAAGATTTTACGTGCCTCAGTTTGGTAAGATTCTATACATCTAACTAAACATGTTAAGGATTCAGAATAGTTCTTGGCCCATGGTGAGCATTCAGTAAATGTTAACTCCTATCACTATTATTAGTTACCTGTAGAATAAATTTCTAGCTGTAGATATGCTGGCTCCAAGGGTATGTACATTTTTTCATTTTATATTACCAAAGATGTTCTACCAGTCTGCACTCCCAGCAAAGTATATGAGATTATGTATCTTCCCACATCCTACCCAACACTATTGATTATTTTGGCCATTCTCTTAGGTAGAAAATAATTGCCTTATCTTAATTTTATCTCTTTTATGCAAGTGACATTAAGTATCTTATACTTAAAAGGCATCATTTTAATGCTGATACATATCAGAATCACACTGCAAACATACATACTCACAAGTCAATCTCATTCCTTCATTGTTTGGCACCCAAAGCAGACTGATCACCTGCCAATGGCACAGAATAACTTGTGTCTAGTTCCCAAACCAGATCCTTTCTCAAATGGCCAGAATGATCACCAAGATTCCCAAGAATACAACGCCTTGTATAACCAAAAATTAAGGCTATTCATGTCCGTTGACCCAGCAATTTCATTTTTAAGAATTTATCCTAAGCCCAAAAGATATTTGCACAGGATGTTTATCATAGTGTTGCTTGTAACGGCAGTCAATCAACAATAAATAGGAAAAAAACTGGCAGCCATCTAAATATCCATCAGAAATGGATTAGGTAAATCCATAACAGTGCATCTAAACAAGAGTGAAGTATGCAACTGTGAGACAGAATGAGATAAGAGAGTACATACTGTACTTTTATGTAACATCTAAAACTAGGCAACACTAATCTATAGTATTATAAATCAGAATAGGGGTTACCATTTTGTAGACATAGAGACTAAGAGGGGTCCAGGAGGGACCCTCTAGGGTACAGGTATTTTATTTCATAATCTGGGTACTTTCCACAAGTGTGTTCACTTTGTGACAATTTGTCGAGTTGTATGCTCACACCTTTTCGTTGGAATATCACATGTGCATTTCAGTTAAGCTTTTCTAAAAAATGGAGATACAACTTTGAAATTTGGTGCTAGGTACATGGGGATTCACTGTGTTATTCTCTCTAGTTTTGTGTATCTTGAATGTGTACATAACAGTAAGCTAAAAACAAGAAAAAAAGAAAAAGCAGATCTAGATGTACTAAAATGAAGTCCAAAACTTATTAAGAAAAAGAAAGATGCAAAAAAGAGATGAGTTATACTAACTGACATGGAAAGATATAATAAATGAGAAAAGAAGGCTACAGAATAATATGGTGTTTAAAACAGGGGAGCCTGGATGGCCCAGTCAGTTGACCATCCAACTTTAGCTCAGGTCATGATCTCCTGGTTCATGAGTTCAAGCCCCACATCGGGCTTTGTGCCGACAGCTCAGAGCCTGGAGCCTGCTTCAGAATCTGTGACTCCCTCTCTCTCTGCCCCTCTCCTGCTCATGCTCTGTCTCTGTCTCTCAAGAAATAAATAAATGTTTAAAAAAATTATTTTAATAAAACAACACACACGCGCACACACACACACACACCCTCCCTCACTCTCTCCCTCCCCAAATGCAGGGAAGGAAGTATAGAAAGAAACACACCAAAAGGTTAACAGTAGTTATCTCAGTGAAATCAAGAGTGGCTTTTGCTTTCTTTTTTCTATATTTCTGTATTGTCTAATCTTTTTTTAATAATAAGTACATATTTTTATAATTAGAAAAAAACAACACAAGTATTTTCAAGGTAGGAAAAGAAAAGACCAAGATGCTGGTTTTGAAGTGACATGTGGATGTCACTCAGTGTCTGGACCTTTAACAGCTTCACCTGGACATGAACAAACTCAGTATCTGGAGGGTCTGGTGCAAAAAGTCTGTTTTCCACATTTCATGAGTCCTTAACCAGTTTTTTAAGGCTGGGCTAATGCACCACCCCAACTTGCTGGCTCCCCTATTATAATTACATTCACGTTGGGCTGAGCAGCCAGGATAAAAAATAATAGCACATATACAGCAGTTACTATGTAAAAGCACATATTATACTCACTTATCCTCTGGAGTAGGTAATATTGGCTCCATTTACCGAATGATGAAATGAAGTAGAACAGAGGTTGACTCTCCTGCCCCAAGTCTTACAGACAGTAGGAGGCAGAGCTGATGTAGTCTGGCTCTCAGCATCCATACTTTAACCACTGTGCTATACTTCACAAGGATGCACTGGTCAAATCAGAGAGCCCATAGATGACAGACCACTGCACATGAGTATCACCAGACACACCTAAAGCATTAACCCAACTCTGAGGGCAGGAGAGAAGATGACATCGTCATCACAGCAGCCAACGTTTGTGGGGTGATTACTCTGTGCCAGGCACCATGCTGAAATTTAGCCACAATACCTCATTTAATCCTCACCTCACAGGAAGTTATTATCATCCCTTACAGATGAAGTAACTGAGGTTCAGAGAGGTGATGTAACTTACTCAAGATCACACAGGCTATTAGTAGCAAAGCTGGGATTCAAACCCAGGCAGTTTGGGTCCAACACAGCCTGCACTACTAACCTCCCTAGCCTGTATTTAGAGACGCAGGCTGTAGGGTGCTGTTGCAGGAAACAGGAGCTGACTCCCACCTCGTCCTCGGGACTTGGCTCCCGGCTTCACGATCCAGACGTTGCGATCTCCTTCCATGTCTATCTGCGGCACCACGGCCCGCAGCTGCTGCAGGATGTCCTCACAGCGCTGGATCTGAGTGTCGAGGTGCCTGAGCTCTGCCCCCTCGCTGTGGGGAGATGATGGGACTTGGGCAGGGCTGGGTCTGGGGGCAGCCTGGTGGACAAGGCAAGAGGAAACACAAGCCCCCTGGCCATGGTCCAACCAGCCTAGGTCACACCCTCCCCCGAGAGAGCCAGATAGGTCTCCTCCAAACCTCCATCCCACCCTCAAGCTGACCCCCAAATTCTAACTGGCCTAGGGTGTCATCTGAGAATGCTAGAATATGAAAGAAGGGGGATATTCCACTTATTACACGCCCTCCTACTCCAACGTTCCACCTTCTGCCACCTACCTTCTGTTACAATAGAACTGCCTTCAGCTGAATTTAATCACACCAGCATCTGATGATGAGGCACTACTATGTGCCAGGCATGGTGCCAGAGGTTTCACATATATTATCACTAATCTTCTCTATGGCCCTGCCAGGGAAGTATTACTGTGTAAACTGAAGCTGGGAGAGTTCAGAGACTTGCCCAAGGCCTCATATTGAGTTAAGTGGCTGAGTCAGAATGCAAATGCTGTCCTGTATGATCCCTCCACCCACAGGTGCTTTTTGGGGTTCATATTCCTCCAAACCTGGACCTAACACCAGTTGATAGGTGGGTCCCTTCCTGGTCTAATTCTTCCTAAGCACATCTGTATCACACATTTCCTTGGCTTGTTTCTCGTCTCATCACTTACCACTCCACACCTACGCTTATTTGGTTATTGTATCTGTCTCCCTCCCCTGGAATCCAAGCTCCATGAGAGCAGGAACATTTTTTACAGTCACTATTCTGCTGTATTCCCATCCCCCAGCAGTACACCTTTTAGGTACTCCCCAAGTCTGTTGAGTGGATGAATGGTTGCCTGCCTCAGCAACTGGGCTGTGCAGATAAGAGTTCATGGACAAAGACAGACTCTGTTCTCTACAAGACACAAATGTCCTGAACTAAACCAAGTCACGAAATACCCTAGATGGCAGCCTCATCCACACTCTCCCATTCCTTTTCTTCTGATTGAATAGGAAGGAAGCTTCCACTAGATGCTAATCCCTTTTTACATCTTAGCCTTATGAATGTCTGCAGCCTTGAAGAACTTATACCTCTTTTAACAATGAGGCAGCAGCACCCAATGGGAAAGCACCAGAAGCAGAGACAGCCAAATGGTGGGGGCTAGGCATAGCCTCTTAGGAAAATTCACACTCAAGTCCTAAATCTTCTATTTCCAGAGGGTTTGCTGGAAACTTTTCTGTGGGCCATGGCATAGGGAATCTGCTTAATAAACCTGTGATTTGGCCCAGGGAAGTGTCATATGATGGTGGCAAGGGCATGTGTCATTTGAAAAAGTACATTAGACATAACAATACCATTTTTATATTTAACAACAAACAACAAAAAAGCAACTAGTGTTTTTGTGGGAAGTCAACCTTGATAAAAGCCTGGCTGGTGAGCCATGTATGTGTTTTTAAAAAAGTTGAAAACAGGGGCTCCTGGGTGGCTCAGTCGGTTAAGCAACCGGCTCTTGGTTTCAGCTCAGGTCATGATCTCACAGTTTCTGAGTTTGAGTTCCACATCAGGCTCTGCACTGGCAGTGCGGAGCCTGCTTGGGATTCTCTCCCTTTTCCTCTCTCTCTCTCTGCTCCTCCCCTACTTGTGCTCTCTCTCTCTCTCTCTCACTCAAAATAAATAAACTTAAAAAAAAGCAGTTGAAAACATAGCCATAAGTACTGCATAAATTAATGAATGCTAACTATCCATAACTTCAGTGAGTGAACCAGTTAACAGCATTTATATTTGACTGAGACAGCCATGTACCCCAAAACCTTTTTTTTTTTTAAGGTAGGCTCTATGCCTATCATGGGACTTGAACTCATGACTCTGAGATCAGGAGTTGCATGCTCCACCAACTGAGCCAGCCAGGCACCCTTATATGATGTAATATTTTACATAATCCCAACTTTTGAGAAGTGCCTAAGGCTCTCTAGAACTTACCTCACATCTAGAAATACAAAGGACTCATGTTCTAATGTTCTTAGTCTTGAGAATTCTTAGTTTAAGAAGGAGGGGCTTTTTCTGATACTTCTCTGGTAGTTAAGGTAGTATAGGGTCACCTAGTTTTTAATTTCTAACATTTAAAACAGATACAAATTATTTATCAATAATGAAGGTTTGCTCAGTATGTCATTCATTCTAAGTTTATTTATTTAGTCTCCCCTATCAAAATCATTAAGTCTGCCCATTCCTTTCTATTAAAACCACCCCAGCTGAGGCCCTTAGCACTCCCACCTGACTTGCTGCAAGCCTCCCCACCTGAGCTGTACACCCACTGAGGGCAGGGACTACACTTCATTTTTGGAGACTTGCACAATGCTGGGCACACAGGAAGCGCTCAATAAATGCTGGGTGCCCTCCTGCCTTGGGGGCGCTTCTCCCTTCCTCTCTCCTGCACACCTCTGCTGAATCGAATTCCCGTCTCAACTCAACTCCCTTCCTCTGATTGAGAACTTTTTCCCAAAGTGTGTTCTGAGAACACAACCTCTCAGGATGCTTGGGGTAGGGCGGGGGCTGGGGGCTGTACAAAAGTACAGGATATAGTGCACAGTCTGTCTCTTGGAGGTTGACACCACCCACAGGTTCTGAAAAGTCTTGCATCAAGGAGGCCTAAATTCATTAACTTTGTTTAACCTGATGTTTTCCAAATGCAACTGACCACAAAAGCCTTTCTTTCATCAAATCGATTTAGGTCCCACAGAGCTAAGCATCCTATGGAGCATCCTTTGGGAAACACTGGCCTCCAGGATAAATCCCAAATGACTTGACAGACTCTCATTTTGTGAATGAATCCTGGGAGTTACACTGAGTGCATAACACAAATTATCCTGTCTAATCCTACTTTGGAGGCAGACATTATTTTGCATGTGAAAAGTAAAGCTCAGAGAGATGACCTTTGCCAAGGCCAAAGAGCTTGGAAGGTGCTAAAAGTCAGGACTATCTGACAGCACAGGCCATGATCTCAGTAATTATGGCACATCAACCAAGATTCAGGAAGAATGGTTTGGAACCTGTCATGAAGGCAGTGGGAGCCCCCGAGGGTTCTTGAACGTAGAGGCAGGGCAAACAAAAGTGGGAGGCCTGGGGAGGAGAGAGTCTATCTCTGAGCATCAGCTCAGAACACAGAAGCCCCCTGAGGGCCAGGGGGAACCTGCCCAGGCCCCGCAGCCCTGCGGCAGAGGTACTCACTGGACCACTTGGTAGTAGCGCTGGAGGAAGAGGGACCAGCCCTCAGGGCTGAGGTACAGTGGTGCCTCCAGGCCCTTGTCGATGTCCATGTGAGCCAGGTTGCTAAGGTGCTCCTCACAGGCACACAAAGCCTCATCCACAAACTCTGGGGACACTGTCGCTGGCTTTTTCTCCTGTTTCTTGGGCTGCTTGTCTCCTGAAGACAGAAAGGGGCCTGTCACTATCTGACACGCAAGGCACATAACCTGACATATGCCACAGCCTCCAATGCTCTAAGGCCTGTCATTTGCCCGAGGCCCAGTATACACCTGTACCCTCTACTGTCCTGGGACCTGTCACTTACCTGAGGCTTTGTTCTAAATTCACCTGTGACCCTAGTACTCACCCTTGGCCCCACTGTTCCAGGACCTGTTATTCACTTGAGGTTCTACCCTAAATGCCCCAAAGCCTCTCAGGATATAGCCCCAGCACACACCTGTAGCCTCTCTGTTCCTGGGACCTCTGACACACATAAGGCCCTTGTGTCCCTGATACTGGCACACAACAGTCTTCTTTTCACCTGACACACCCAGGAGACAGCAATGGAGAAAACTCTTTCTGGAAGAGGCAGGAATTTTCCTCTATCCAGTAGAGCTGCCCCCTACTTTCCTGAATCCATGGCTGATAGGCCCTTGGATAATAGGATGGACACTCAGAGGTAGGAACTAAGTTCAGAGACAGAAAGGGCAGGCAATGGGTTGAGCCAACATGCAGTAAGGGATTCTCTGTGTACCCCTGCCCCCTGCCACAAGGGACAAGGGGTCCTCAGACCACATAAAAGTACATGGTTTCACTGCTTCTTCCTCATCTGAGACCTGAGCTCCCCACAGGCAGGGATGGACCATGTCTTCTTAGTCTGTCCTCTCTGTACTGCTTGGTCACATGCCAGGCCCATGGGATGGCTGGATGATGCAGTGGATTAATTAACAAGTGGATCAGAAGACAGGTGGGTGATTGGGAAAGAAGAACAGATGAGTGGGTGGAGTGGAGGATACATGGATGGTGGATAGGAGAACGGAAAAGCAGGTGGGTAGATAGGTAGATGAGTTTGTGGCAGGATGGGAAGGAAGGTAGGTAGAGGAGAGGATGGATCAATAAGGAGTGTGGAGCTGAGAGAAGGTAGGTGAATGAGTAGATCAACAGTGTGGAAATGAATGATAAATGGATGGGCGGGTGAATGTGAGCTCAGTGGGTGGGGGTGGGGGACTAGACAGGTGAGTAGATGGATGGATGGACAAGTGGGTGGGTACATGTATGGATGGTGGGTGGGAAGAAGAAAGATGATGAGGAGGGGCAGATGGATGTGGCTAATACATAGACAGATGTGTAGATGAACACATGGATGGATGGGTGGAAGGATAAATGAAACAGGTAGGGAGTGGAGGTAACCATAGTACTTACCTGGGGCCTCTTCCTCTTCTGCCTGGATAGAGAACGACTTCCATTCGGACTTCACCACCAGCTTGAGAACGTTGCGGGCAGCTGTCAGCCAGAAGTCCTCTGCTCCCGGGGCAGGGGATACCCTGCTCAGCCCCTAGGCTCAGGCCTGTTCTGGTTCCGGAACCTGATCATAACCTGCCCCATTTTGGATCCGGAACCTAACCACCTTCTGACTCTAGACTCTGGGGTTAGAACCTGGCTCCTGTTGCAGTTGTAGATCCAGGCCTAGAATCTGATGTGGCATATATACTGCCTTCAGAATCTTGCCTAGACCTGTTGTCTCATTTTCCCCTTCTGTTCCTTCCGATACACTTTTTTTTTTTTTTTAATTTTTTTCCAACGTTTTTTATTTACTTGTGGGACAGAGAGAGACAGAGCACGAATGGGGGAGGGGCAGAGAGAGAGGGAGACACAGAATCGGAAACAGGCTCCAGGCTCCGAGCCATCAGCCCAGAGCCTGACGCGGGGCTCGAACTCACGGACCGCAAGATCGTGACCTGGCTGAAGTCGGACACTTAACCGACTGCGCCACCTAGGCGCCCCCCGATACACTTTTGACACTTATTCTAGCCTGAGAACCAGACCTGAGCCCAAAACCTATGTCAGATTTGGAGATGAATTTAAACCTTGCATCTAATCTGAACCCAAATTCTGACCTGAACTTGGAACATGTTCTGAAGTCGGAAACTACTCTGCCTTAGAAGTCCAAAGTCCACAGCCTTTTCTAGGTTTGGAACCCAATCTACCCAGTGGAATTTGCCACAGGCCTGGAATATACAGTGGACTCTAAACTCAACCAATCAACCAACTCTGAGAACCTGCTTTAGAATACAAATTAAGCTATCTGAGCTCTTCTGGAGGTCTGGGTTGACCAAGCTAGGAAGTTCATTATGGGAGTCACATTAGGGAAGATAAGGATTGGAAATGGAGAAGGAAGTCGGCTGGAGTGAATGAGAGCATCTAAAGAGAGGCCTTTTGCTCTCTAACACGAACCAGGGTTTTAGCCTGGGGGTCCAGGCATGGGGCTGGCATCTCCTTACCTATGAAGGCCTTTTTGTCATCCTCAGCACCCAGGCGGTAGCAGCGTGGAAAGAAGGAATCAGCATCAGCCTCATCAAACCACGGCAAATTCCGGAGATTGAGACACAGACCCACCTATGGAGTTAGCCACTGAGGGGGCACAGTGGGACTTTCCCAGAGCACCTCAAGGGACTTCCCACATTTGCCACATGCCCAGACAGCTCAGGGAGACCCTGCTTAAATGTTCTCAGAGCCTCTGCTGCACTTGATAGGCCTGACTCACTCATCCATTTCCTTATGTATGCCCATGCAGTTTGCTCTGCCAAGAATGCCCTATATCCTTCTTATCCATCCTTCACATTCTTTTTTTTTTTTTTAAGTTTATTTATTTTGAGAGAGAGAGAGGGAAAAAGAGAGAGCATGAGCAGGAAAGGGGCAGAGGGAGAGAGAGCAGAGCCGTCAGCACTGTGAGATCAAGCCTGAGCCAAAATGAAGAGTTGGATGCTTAACCCACTAGGCCACCTAAGTGTCCCCATCCTTTCACATTCTTAAAGACCTGCCTCCTTTAGGATATCTTCCCAGCCCGTACCAATAACATACTAGTAGGTTCTAATAATAAAGCTCTTCATTCTTGCCAGAACCCTACAAAATAGGTGGTATTGGTATTCTCAGCACCTGGGTGGCCCAGTGGGTTGGGCATCTGACTTCAGCTCAGGTCATGATCTCCCAGTTCATGGGTTTAAGCCCTGAATCTGGCTCTGTGCTGATAGCTTAGAGCCTGGAGCCTGCTTCATATTCTGTCTCCCTCTCCTTCTTCCCCTCCCCTGCTTATGTTCTCTCTCTCTCAAAAATGGATGAAGAATAAAAATTAAAATTAAAAATAAAAAAATAAACAAGAGGAAACTGAGGCTCAGAGAGGTGAAAACACTTGTTAATAAACCCAGGTAAGATCGAATGGATCCATCAGCCAGATACCCCTTGCTTAACTGGTAAGGGGTCTCTTGTTCACAGTCATTGGATTTGGTGTTTTCTTGGCTCCAGATGCTGTTTGGATCCCGGAATCTATCTTAGTCATTATGTGTACATTTGCCAGATATGCTGCAGGGGTTGGATTTGAACCCAGGCCTGCCTGACTCCAAATCTCACTGAACTATATTCCTCTCCACCTCCTAAGAACTCTTACTGACAAGGAAAGCAGGGAGTGGGGTTGCCAGCCCAAGGACTAGTGGGTTAGAAGCT
This sequence comes from Panthera onca, assembly GCF_046562875.1. Classification (NCBI taxonomy): domain Eukaryota; kingdom Metazoa; phylum Chordata; class Mammalia; order Carnivora; family Felidae; genus Panthera; species Panthera onca. Next base: position 51,382,019 of record NC_138340.1, on the reverse strand, counting down.
ACTATGCCCTCTCCCCTGGGGAACCCACCTTTGTGGTAAAGGAGCCAGCCCGGGCATAGTGGTTTATCATCTGATCCTTGGAGAGGATTTGACAGTCCAACATGTCCCGCCGAGTGGTCCAGATGAAATAGGGAATCTCGTTCCGAACCATGCGGGACTGGGGAGAGCAGAGGAGATGGGGGAGGCTGGTGTTTCTCAGCACAAGGCCTGAGAAACTTCTCCTCACTCTGTTGAGCCGGTGTGTGTAGGTGTGTGTGGGTGTGTGTGTATGTGTGCGTGTGTGAATGGAAGAAGAGTATGCTTCCAAGGTGGCCTCTAGCCCACACTCCATCTACCTCCCACAACTCTGGGAGGTAGAATTACTAATAGGCAATGACATCATGTGTCGGGCCCTGTTCTAAGTGCCTTTTTTTTTTTTTTTTTTTTAAGTGGTTTTCCTATCAATTCATTTAATGCTCATCAGAACCCCATGAAGTAGGTGCTATTGTTATCCCCATTTCACAGATGAGGGAACTGAGGCACAAGCAGGGTAAGTGACTTATCTAAGAGCTCACAGGCTTGAGCCACATGAAACTGCCAGTGTTCAACTTTTTCTGACATAAAAAAACGACAATTTGGTAATTTAGTAAGTGGTGGTGCCAAGATTTAAAGCCAAGTGTCCCCACTTCAACACAGAGGTGTCCTCACCTCCATACCATCATATCAGCACCTTTTAGAGCTTTTTAGGCACTTCCTTCCAGCCTTCGCTTGCCAAGGGCAGAGAAAGGATGTGAAATAAGGGGGTTTTATTTGGAAGGGGGAATTACTAGGTGGGCAGGTTATGCTGGCTTATAACCTAGCAGAGTTCTGATCCCAGGCCAGCCTTGTCTGAGCCCCACTGTGTCCCTCACCACTCTGCTGGTGCATCCAGGCTTTATAGAAGCAGTTTTTACTATAGATGAGGAAACTGAAGCCCAGAGAAGGAAAGGACTTCTCTGAGGTGACCCAGCTGGACTCTACTGCTCTCCCTCTAAGTCCCTCACTGCCAGCCCCCGGGGCCCTCACCATCAGAGCATGTGTCCCATCTAGATCATCAAATTCCAGTAAATCATCAAAGTCAAACAGCTGTGGTGGCCGAAACGCCTCGTCCTCGTCTTCATCCTCTGTGGATGCAGAGCCCAGGCCTGGTGAGGCCCCTGTCCCTGCTCCATAGGCCCATACCAAAGTCTCAACCCTGGGATAGAGGGAACCAAAGGAAAGGGACTCAGGAGGGGCAGCCTGTGGAAAGGGAGGGAATGGCTCACCACCCTCAGTGGTGTCACTATCACCCATTACTGAGCTATCCAGATCCTTCTGGGGTGGCGGCAGGGTGGTGCCTGAGTGATGGACCATCTTCTTCTCCACCCAGCCTCTCCGGCGCAAGAGGCACCGTATCACTGGGTAGCGGCCTTGGATCATAAAGATCTTCTTCTGCTGTAAGTTGAGAGAAGGATACTTATTCAGTGAGTAATATCCAAGTGCCAGACATATGGGATATAGTGGTAAACCAGACAGTTCTGGTTTCTGCCTTCAGGAAATGTTTATGTTCTAATAGGAGACACAAATTATAAACACATAGAGAAATAAATATGCATAGTAACAATTATAATGGTAATAGCTAACAATTATTGAGCACCTACTATGCACTGCTTAGCTTATATGTATTATTAATAATATGTATTTTAATAGATGCTATTATCCCCATTTAAGTGGTTATGAAACAGAGACATAGAGAGGTTGAATAGTTTGGCCACAGAGTAATTAAGTGAAAAAGCATTTAAATCCAGGTTGGCTGCTTCCCAAAACTGGATGCTCAACAGGGACCTAGAGAGACTAGAAATACATACATGGGAACGGTAAGAAGGAGTGTACAGAACTAGGCAAATGGCAGTTCAGGCAGAGGGAAAAGCATGTACAAAGGTCTTGAGGCCGAACAGAGATCAGAAGAAACTGGAAGGAAGCCAGGGAGGATAGGGTGTGGAAAATGAGGGCAGAGCTCCTAAGGAAGCAGGTAGTGGTAGCTTCAGGAGACTGAGGAAGGCCTGCAGGCCTTGAACAGACTTGAATTTTATATTGAGGGTAGCATGAAGCAATAAAGGCAAAGTGAGGACATGATATGCTTGGAGGCTTTATAAGTTTGGCTTGCTGCTATACAGAGAACAGATGGAGGGGAAAGGGGTAGGCAGGAGAGGGGACCAGGGAGACCAGTTAGAAGGCTGTCATGGTTTGGGCAGGAGAAAAATCACAATAGCATTCTAGAATGAGGGTGAAGATGTGGAGAAGGTGACAGAGTGGAGACTCGCTTTGGAAATAGACATGACTGGTTTTGCTCATGGGGTTAGATGTGTAGTAGGTGAGCAGGGTGCCTGGCTGGCTCAGTCAGTACAGCACTCAACTCTTGATCTCAGGGTCGTGAGTTCCAGCCCCATGCTAGGCAGAGAGTTTACTTAAAAACAAAAACAAGAACAAAACATGGTTATCTAGATGTGTGGGTGAACAAACAGAAAGATCATATTTCTGGCTTGAGAACTCGGAGACAGGAAGACCGGAGATTAGGGAGGATGACACGTTTAGGCAGGAAAATCAAGAATATGGTTTGGGGCATGGGTTTGAAATGCTTCTAAATTCTCTCTGGGTGGACATGTCAAGTAGGGGGATGGATCTAAGGAGTGTGGAGTCAAAAGAGAGACAAGGGCATGTAGAGGGCACAGCATGTTGACCGGATCCAAAGCCAAGAAGATCAGTGTGGAGAGAGATCCAGGGAACCAGGAAAGCCCTGTAGAGCCTTCAAAGGCTGAAAATTAGCACCCAGGGAGGGAGAAAGGAAAACTAGGGGTGTGCAGACAGCCAAGGGGGAAGGGTATGTGGGGCAGCAGTGTAGAGTGACACAAGGTACCAGACCAAGATTAAGACAGAAAGGGGGCTGCTGGATTTGGCTCCTTGGAGGTCAGAGTGACTGGGACGGATGGGAGTGGGTTAAGGCTAGAAACCAGAGGGCTAAGAGCTGAGTGGTGAATCCCAGGTAAATAAGTTAGACAATTCCACAAAGAAGGGGTACTGAAGAATTGGGAATATTTTAAGATGGGTGTGGGATCAAGGTTTTTGGTTTTGTTCGTTTCTTTTTAAAGAATGAAGGAATACAGTTCGGAGAGGCAGATTAAGCCATTCTCAGGGCCCTTTCTAGGCACCCCCCAGCCCCCTCCGACCTTGACAGCTCTCTCCACGTGGATCCTGGCGTTTCTGAGCCGGCCCATGTGGTGAGACGCCTTGGAGAATCCTCGCCAGAGGACAAGGGAACCTGCAGAAAGATGCGGAGTGGGCATGGGGCAGCCTGGGAGCTCGGCCTAGTGTCTCTCCGGGCCTCCCGACTCCCACACTCCTTTCTCCACCCTTCATCCGTATACCCACACTCCGCACTTCTCCCGACCCCTCATTCCCCCCACCCCAAATCGTCTCGTCCTCTCCACCACCTCCGACCAGGATGGGCAGGCCGCAACGGGCCTCATCCTCCTGTGACTGGGCATCATCCAGGGCCGAGGTGTGCGGGGACCTGAAACGGCAGAGATCCGCGGTGCTCTGCGCGTGGATGCCGTAGGCCGGCAACTCGAACGCGCGGCTTAGGCCGCGCGCCGTGGCGGGCCTCCCGGCCCCGCGTTTGCGGCCTGCGCGAGCCCCCTCGGGACGGGCGGAGGCAGGCCCAGGTCCCGGCAGCTTCTCGGGAGGCTGGAACTCGGTGTGGTGCGCACACAGCCATGGGGCGGAGGTTCTGGTGCGTGGCTCCGTAGGCTGCGGCTTCCGCCGCCAGCTGCACACCGGGCCGCCCTCCCGGCAGAACCAGGCAGCAGAACCCCGTGGCGCGGCCCCCAGCTCCCCCACGCTCAGAAGCAGGGAGGCGCCGGGGCCCTGCATGCGCCGCTCACGGCAAGCGCTGTCCCGGCGCTCGAGAGCCCGCCTCCCCTCTGCACACCGCCTCTACTCAGGGGAGGCCCCAGCGGAGGCTGGAGAGAAGCCCTCAGTTCCGAGGCCCCGCCCTCTGTTTGCTGTCGCCCTGGAAACCATTCCCCGGGCACAATCAGGGCTCAGGTAGTGGGTTGCGGACTCCCTCCAGCGGGCTAAAATCCGGACCTCACCGAAGGTGGAAGCACAGAGCACCGCACTGCCAGTTAACTTCAGGGTCAAGGTTCCTGTGGTTTGGGTCATTCCACAGTATTTATAGACAGCAACCGTGATAGGCAGGCAGCAAGCTAGGTGCTGGAGACTGGAAGAAGAAACTAGAGGTGACCCCTGACCTCATGGGGGTTACAGCCCAGTGGAGGGAAAACAAAATAGCAAGCAACAAAGAAATAAAACAGCTGTAGGTATGATAAGGGCAATCAACAAGCAGTAAACTGAAACCAGGAAGGGGATAAAGTTTAGAGAAGGCAAAGATGTCCTCTCTGAAGAGGTGACATTTAAGCTGAAGACTACACAACGCAAAGGAGGTCAGGAGTTGGCTAGGGAAGAGAAAAGGAATAGTATTCCAGGGAGAGGAAAGTCTCAGCAACAGCCCTGAGGAGGGTAAGAACCTTCCCTGGGAACTAAAAGGCAACCAGTGTGGCTGGAGCCTAGTGAAACTGGATCAGATCTACAGAGCAAGGCGAATGGGCCTAGGGTAAGGTCCTTGGGGATTGATCTGAAAGCCAGGGCAGTATATGGGGGAAACAATGGGAAAGTACAGAGTGCAGCACAATCTCCCCCTTGCCCCCACCCCACACCACCAACTCAGAAATAGGAAAACAGATTATCGTTTGAGTCAACCACAGAAAAAATGTAACAGCCACAGCCCTCCAGACTGCAGACTTAACCTTTTTGGAGGTTGTGGCAAAGTATGATCTTCCAAGGTCACAGGTGACATAAATAAGGCTCCAAAATGTTAATTCGCCTAAAATCACACAGGACAGCCAGCAATGGAACTCAGGTCTGACTCCAAAACCCCACTCTTATTTAACATAAGTACACATTATCACTCAGATGGGTTACCTATTAGGCACAAAAGTACCAAAGGAGCAATTTGAGGTACAAACTCCAGCAGTGCTCATTCAAGCAGAGTCCAAGTAAGAGTACTCGGGTCTAAGAACCCAGCTTTGTTAACTACGGGGTAGATCTGCCAGTACAATGAAGGTGGATCCTCAACCTCACTGTCCAGCCAACCTCAACCTGAGATCACTCTTCCCAACCTCCCTTGGTTGGAGACTGGGCTTCCCAAAAGGAATGCCCCCAGAAGGTGGCAGGCTGTTGGCAACCATCCAGTCTATTCTTTCTCCTCAGCCTCAAACCTGGTTTTAGGGGCTCTGGACCCTGGGAGATAGATCTGTGAGAAATGGCTGGCTCACCTTGGCAATGCTGTCCTGTGAGGGTTGTGTGAGCAGCTGCCATACTCTAGTGAAAATCCAGCTTCACCATGAGCATCTTTAACATTTACTGCAAAGCTAGAACATAGCCATGTGCCCCAGAGGAGGGCATACCTAATTCTGTAAGGCAGCAGTTGGGGAGGTCACAGAGGTAATGTCATAAAAGGGATGATAGCTGTTCAGGTTACTCCCACCTCTATCCCTCTTCCCTTTAACATTACCTCGAGACTTCTTTGGTGATTTGGAAGAAACTCTTTTGAAAGCTCAGCTCAAAGGCTAACCCTTCTGAAACTTTTCCCAAACCCCCTCCCCTCCCATAAATACACCCACTATAGACTGCCAGATTTGTGAATATGAAAACACTTCAATACACCAATTTACACACTTAGTTTTCACTACCCATCCCCCAACTCTCTCGAACAGGCATAAGGTCTCTCCCCCACCACCTCCATGCCTAGCACAATGAAAATTATCAGTTTAGATACTGTGCTGGTGGAATGATCAGCTATCATTTATTTAGTGCCTATTTGAAAAGTACTGTGTCAGATTGTTTACATTATCTCCACTTTATAAAGAAACTGAAGCACAGAATAAATAGAACTCACACAAATTCAGTCTTGAGAGTCAGGACTCAAACACAAGTGTTTGTTGTTGTTTCTTAACTTCAAGCAGTCACCAAAGTCTAGTGCTGTCCGATAGAACTTTCTCCAACAATGGAAATGTCACGCATGTACTCTCTGACATGGTAGGAAGTAGTCGTTTGTAGTTATTGAGCCCCTGAAATGTCTCTGGTGGGACTGAGGAAGTGAATTTTAAGCTTTACCTAATTGTAGTAAGTTAAACAGCCACACGTGGCTAGTGATTACAGATAGAGGTAGAAGCCTTGGATTTGAAGTCTACCCTCTTGCTCACTAGCTGGGAGATTTGGGCAAGCTGCTACATCTCAAGGAACCTTGGTTTCCTTAGTCATAAAATGGAATTATTATCCCTCTGAGGTTACCTTTTAGCCCAACTGAGCTCTTTATATGAAAAGGACCAAAGCTCTGTATAGGCAGAGAGCAGTTTCAGAAATGAGTGGTGCTTGGACTATAATGGGGTCTCTTGTTGGGGGCCCTTGGCACAACATAATGTCAGCCAATCAGGAGACTACCTCTGATGGGGACTCCCAGGCCTAACTACCAGCTATGTGGTCTTGGGAAGAAAATGCCCCACCTCCCCTCCTTTCATACACACAGTGCACAGACCTCATGCAGCCCCAAAGGGGCAAGAAGAGACTTTAATCAGGGGAGCAGGGGGGATCCACCAGAATAAGAAAAGGTACAGTGAGCGTGGGAGCAGAGGAGCCAGAGCAGGCAGGAAAGCCCCAGCTCAGGAAGCTCTGGACGACTCACCTCTCCACCTCTAGCACAGGCACTGCACTGACAGACAAGGCGAAACAGTGGCCCCTCTCAACTGGGAGGGCACAAAGTGGCCCCTACGGCCAGAGGTACCTGGCTTTCAGGGTCCAGCTCCTGGACATGGCTGGTGGCCACCAGTTCAGCCCTTGTCCTCAACCAGTGCTGGGTGGCCATTTTCAGGTAGAGCTCAGAAAGCTGGCAGAGGGTCCCCACAACTTCTACTGGGACCAAGGAGGCTCAGGAATAAGACAGCAAGGGAAAAGAACTGGAGTCTGAAACCTTCCTCCTTCCCTCCCTCCCTCCCCACCTGGGGCTTGGGGAGGGGGTAATTGGGAAAGGGAGACAATAGTCGCCTTCTGGCTCCAGGCCCGCCCAGACCCACAGCGACCAATATGGTACAATCACTGGGACCAGTCACAGCCACTGGAGGTGGAGGTTGTTTAAAAAAAAAAAAAAAAAAAGACAAAAAGGTTTCAGTCTCCTACAAGCACAGAATTTAAGTTTCAAGACGTTAAAAAAAATCTGTCCCAGCCCAGGGGACTGAACATCAGAAGCCAGCCTGACCAGGCACCTGTGGCCTTGGGGCAGGTCCACTGCTGCTTTGTTGCCCAGCTAGCAAGCACACCACCCACCTCCCGCATCTAATGCCCACCCCGACCCAGCTCCCCCGCTCTGCCGCTGCTGCTTGCTGCTGCTGCCTCCGCCGCCGCTCTAGGGAGTAACTCCAGGATGCCTTTGCAGAGACACGGGGGAGTCTGAGGGGGAAGGCCTCAAGATCCAGCCAGATGGTTTAAAACTGTCAAGAGAACCAAGAGGCAGTGAATGGTGGTTATTACAGTATGTATCTTGGCAGGCCTGCTCTGGGGAGGTGGGCTGATCTGAGAGCTGCCACTGTGCTCAGATTTCTGGGGGAAAGGGCTGGGTCCCAGGACACCTTGGGGGCATGCTCTAATTCAGTCAGCCTTCAGCAGTGACCTTCAGGGCACTAGCCTTAAACCCAGCACTAAACACGGCAGAGAAATTAAGGGTGAGGTGGGCTTTTCCCCAGCTCCCCTTAGCCCTGTCATGGAGGTTGCTATAAAGCTGTCACAGTGCCTCACTTGGTGAACTGAGGTTGCCTTCTTTAGAGATGAGAGGCCTAAATGCAAGCACTTGAGGACTCAGAGGGCCAGAAGAGCAGAGTAGAAGGACCCAGGATCTGGTACTTAGTGCCAAGCTCTGGGTGGATCTCCAACCATAACAGGCCCTTGAAATGTTTTCTGACCTCAGGTATCCTTCATGGTACCCAGAACGGCCCTGGACATTTTACAGACCAGAAGCTGTGGTCCAATTGGCCCACAAACTGAACCCAGCCCAATAATGAGCAATGTCTGGCCCATAAAGTATTTTTAAAAGATAGGAATTAGTTTACAACCTTGAAAATATGCAAGATGTTGCATACAAATCCAGACTTGGGGATTCTTTTGACAAGCTAGAAGATGAAACCATAATGAACAGGAGCTCTGTGGTAGTGGTCCTCTTCAGATGAGACATATGCTTACCAGGTTCCCAATAGCCCACTTCACTCACACACATTATTACCTGCCTGACCCCTGCATGCACTTGAGTATGTGACCCCTGCCAAGTGCCATGGTACTATCTTTGATTTTTGAATCTGAAAACCAAGCTCCAAGTCCTGGTTTCTCGTCTTACTAGCTGAGGGTCCTGGATAGGTGATTTGACTTCCAAAGCCCAGTTCACTCATCTATAAAATAGGGATGACACCTGACTCAAAGATTGTTTCAGGGATTAAACAACAGAAATCCAATTATTATGATTAAATGACTCTTGAATGAATAAGCCAAATAATAAATCGGGACAAGAACTATTTTCTTTCGTAGTTGAACCTAAAGGCCTCCTGGTGCATTTGCCATAAAACTCTGGTGCTACAATACTTGGAAAGCTTACTATGAACCAGGTGATCTGCTCTGTATATACTTCCTCATTTAATGCTCAACCATACTGAAAAGTACGTATTAACAGTCTCATTTCACAGCTAAGGAAACTGAGGCTTTGTTGAGAGGTTCAGGAACATGCCCAAGTAGGCAGCAAGGCCGGACTCACACAAAGTCTGTGTGATCTGAACAAGCACACTGCTCTGCATGCACAGGGCAGCTACTTTGTACACTGGCTGCCCTCCGTATAAGTAAAGCCCAGGGGAAGCAGGCGTAATTTCCATTTTTAGGAATCTGAATTCCTTCTGGGCTGGATCTGTATGTACTGCTAGGAGTAAACACTTAATCTACCATCTAGGGATCATAGTTGACTCTGAGCAGAACACGTCAACAAACCAAAGACTGGTTGGAAGAAGAAAAAAAAAAGGCAGGATATCTTGAATATCTAAATTAGAGCAACTGTGTCATCAGCTCATCAGTGTAAACAATTCCTCCTCTTCAGAGGACTGCTGTCCTTTTAGTTAGGAAGACACAAACAAATGAAAGAGAGATCTGGAGGACTGAAGCCATGAAAGTAATCATGACTATAAGCCTGAGAAACAGACACTGAAGGAAAATATTTAAGTCTGTCTGAGAAGTGGAATTACACTATGATGAACTGCCCTATATTCCTGGAAAATTCCCATGTGGATTTAACTTGCCTCACCTGGGGTTTGAACTAGATACAGAGGACTGTGTACATTTTGAGATGTACAAAGGAGCGTCTAAGTCTCCATGAGAGACTAAGAGAGGTGTCCTGGAGACACTCAAATACAGAAAATGCCCTGCAGCTCACAAAGATGACCCTCAGGTCCTCCAGCCCCAAGGCACCTGGCTGACGTGCCACCCACCAGAAGGTCCTAGAGGCCTCAGGAAATACAAACTGCTGGCACCACTTTACCGCCAGATTCTAAGTTCTCAACCCATGGCACCTCCTTCCTCTTTAGGGACACCAGTAAGTCCTCCCACTTACATTCTTGAGGAACTCCTCAGCCACGATGCGTGCACGAGCATTGACCGACAGCTTCATCTCACTGATTTCCTTGTCGATCTCTTCCATGAAGTGGATCACAAAGTCCACCAACTTGTGTTTGTACATCTGCTCTGTGTGGAAGTTGGTGATCAGAAAACTGATGTCATATCCCTGGGGAAGGAAGACAGTAGGAAGGAGGAAGAGAAAAAACAGGAGAGAATTAGCTTTCCAGGGCACTTAGTTGACCATGTCCTCTAAGGTCACTCAGCTATATGCTTCCTACTGGCTGCGATCTTCTCCCAAGTCACATGTCCTTCAGGCAGCAGCCCACCTGCTCTGCTAGGGTATCTATGCTGGGTCCAAGGAACGGACCCCAGGTGAGAATTTTGTGTCAGGCACCCCTGGAAAGCTGTTTGTGATACAAACAGCTGCATGCAGAATGAGTCATGGGAGAATGAAGGAACTTGAAATCTTCTAACAGAAGAATCTAATCAACCAGAGAGAAGAGACACTATGGGATAAGGATGGGATTGGTTGTGTGTGGAGGAGCAATCTTATTTGTTCTGGGTGGCCACAGACGTTAGATCTAGGAGCAGGAAGAGAGATTTTATTTTTTTTATTTTTATTTTTATTTACTTTTTTAGGAAGAGAGATTTTAGCTCAGGATGAGGATGAGGTTGGCCAACACATCTGATGGTACATGTGGCTCTGCATGGTAGCTACTCAGTCACTGTGGTTATTTTAAGTTGATTTGGCAGAGAATCTGTGGAAAGTACTCAAGTACAAAGTCAAGCAACAACTGAGCCAATGTCAACTGTGGCCTTGAGAGACAATGATTTAGTGGTGGCAGAGCTCAGAAAGGATTTGATTTATCGTGCCCTTTCTGCCATTAAGGCTCTAGGAAGATGAGCAATGCATCTCATATTTTTTGCCTTTCCCATGGTTGAGGTGGGCCCAACTTCTCTTAAGCTTCTAATCCCTCTTACTCCCACTCCAGCCAAAATGAAGGCCCACTCTCAACTCAGGGAGCGGTTGTCCTACAGTTGGAGAAGCAATCCAGGTTCTGTGAACAATCCCTGGCCAGTGACAGCCGACTTGGTGGAAGAACCTTGGGTATTATGAACATGTGGGTCATATAGTCTCACCTCCACTGGCTTCCTTCGAAGGATAAAGAAGTTCTCTGCTCGCATCATCATGAAGCGCATGAACTTATGGCATAAAATCTTCTCGATCTCATCAGCCTAGTAAGAGTGAAGGATAAACAGGTCTCCCTAAATCTGACATCTTAGGCTAACAGAAACCTGTAGCCCTGATCTTCTGACCTCAATTTCTCCTAGGCTTGCTGCAAGCAGTGGGGTTTGCCATTGGGAGCAAACACTGCCTGAATTGTGGGGCACCTGGTTGCCAACTGAATGTCTATTACATTAGAGCGTCTTCAACTTAACAGGACATTATCACAGTCTCACTTTTGCCCATTCCAGAGAGGTAATTCTGGCAAACCCGAGGTTTTTATCCGCTCCTTCCAGAATTCATACCTACATTCTGAGCAGCCTCTTCCTCACCTGCCCATTTCACCAGTGCTGCATTTTCAAAAGTCTATGACATATACCATGTGGGGCTATCAGAAATAAATTTAGGTGATCTCCACTTTAATAGCAATGAACATCAAAAACTCCCCAAAGTTTTTCTCTGCTGAATTCTCATTATTTCTAATGGAAGAATTTTGCAACTAGGTGCTGGTATGCCCTGAACACCTCCCAACACTTGTTAATCTCCCTTTTTAACAGAGCAGGCCCCCAAGGACAGAGTTTTCTGTAGGTAACAGTATCTAGTCTAAATAACAGCTTTGTTTTCTTTCAATGAACTTATTTTTTTGGAGTTCCCTCTACTTGTCAAGTGATGTTGCTTTTCTCCTACAGCACGAAGTTTCGTTTTCAAACAAATTTAAATAAAGAAAAGTAAGTCAATTTAAGGAAATCCATTAAACAAATAACTGGCCGGATGATACATATATATGGCAATAATTATAAGGGTGATAGGAATATCACACACTTGTGAAACATCACCTGAGAAAACGTAAGAAATTACACTTTGTTCTTTATCCTAAATCTCTTTTTCAGAGGTTATAGCTATTAAATTGATACTGGTACTATTTATTTTTCTGAACTGGACTTATTCTCCCTTTCTTATAAATGATTCTTGACTTCACACTAAACTGTCAATGGCCTTGGCTGCTATGTTTCCTGACTTGTAATCCAGAGCAAGGCCTAGAAGACAGGGTTGCTCTGTCTACTCTACTGACCTGCTGAATTTGGCAAATCATTCCCTAGGTACAGTCAAGAAAATAGAGCCTGGGTTTCTTTTCACCTTGAATCTAGCACAGCTCTCTCAGATGAGGATCCCTGGCCTCCTGAGGAGGCAGGGGCTCAGTGGTGAGCTCACCTGTTTCACAGCAATGCTGACCCGGACAGAGTTGATGGAGCCCTCAATCAGAACCTTTTCCTTCTCATTCCTGCTGATGGTCACAGGTTGCAATAGGAGCTCTTTGCTACTCCTGAAACACAATGTCACAGGCCTCTGTACTATAGAGGAACAGAATGCTCAGGGAGACCCCACAGCAGGACCTGGAATCTCTATCTGAGACCATAGAGTCCAAGGAAGAGGAGACTCACAAGTAGGGGTGCTCCAAGATGGGGGCCAGCGAGCGTGTTCTCCAACAGAAGGAGCAAGGCTCTGGAGTCAGGGCGAAAAGGTTTTGAAATCCAGTCTCCTCTGTTACTTTCCTTGGACAAGTTACCCTGTTGGAATCTCAATTTCCTCATCTGTAAATGACTGATTCCTATTTCACTGGCGAGGATTGAGAGAGATCAAAAAGGGTCAATTGTCTAACAGAGTGCGGGGCACATGGTAGGAGCTTTACAAATGACAGCTCTTATTTTAATAACTACAGGCAAACCCATACACCATTTAGGGAATGAGAAGAGAGAGGCTGCCTTAGGGATAAAAGGGCAAGCTAAAAACAAAACACAGTTTGGTCTCCTTTAATTATCAATTCACGAATGATTCACTTATTTGGCATCAAGACCCCTCTCAGCTCAGTTCCCATTTTGATGCCTCTGAATCTACAGTTATGTGTACTGGCAATTAAAATGCCTAGTGGAAAACGTATGTTAAGTAAAACAACATGACACATGCTAACATCTTTTCAGTATTTTTAAATTCAAGTCATTTCAACTTGGTGTGGTAACACTGCTTATCTCAGTTATGTATGTCTCAGATTAAACTTTAAAGGGAAACAGAATATTTAACAAAACATATATCAGATAAGAGAAAATAACCCAAAATACGGAATATCTGAAATAAATGATGAGTCCAGGGAGGCAGGGAAACACAGCCCTTGAACTTTAAATTACAAAAGAATGGAGATGGGATCTTGGATAACAAAATTCTCCACCCTCTCCTTAAACTGGGTTCAGTAATGCCACAGGAGATACTTGACCAACAGCCCCACTCTGAGAACTCACACCTTGTGCCAAGCAATCTTGGTTCCAGAGGAGTTTCTCCCCTGGGTTTTGTCCTGCCAACCCACTGACCCTATTTTCCGAACTGTGAATTGGGAACGATTGTTCATCTGGCAACAAGACAAAATAAGTGAACTGCAGAAGTGTAGCTGTCTCCAACTCCAGGATGCGACTTTGTGGTAGCCTCCAGACAACTGCCATCTCTGGGGCTGAGCCCATCATCCCCACCCTGACCTTTCTCTGCCCTACCTGACTTCCACCTCGGGCTTGTTGTGTCGTTCCACAACCTGGGAGGAGAAATTCTCCAGGCAGAGGGCAGCCTGCAGCGTGGCCCGCACGGCACTCAGGTAGGGGCGGAGAGTGGCAGTCTGTAAGAAAAAACCAAAGGGAGGATCAGAGTCTGTCTCTGCAAACCCACTGCCCACTGCCACCGCCCCCACCCCACACTAGCTACAAAGGAGCCAGACGGTACTGACAGTACCTGCCTTTCAGACCACATGAACCAAACAGAGTAAGCCTTCAAGGTGCATTTCATTCTAAGTCTAGAGCAGTGGTTCTCAACAGGGAACCATTTTTCTTGCCAGGAGACATTCAGCAATGTCAGGACATTTTTCACTGACAGGACTGGGGGTGGAGTGGGAGAGCTACTGGCAATGAGTAGAGACCAGGCATACTGCTAAACATCCTACAATGCACAAAAAAGAATTATTCAACTCCAAACAGTGCTGAGGTTGAGAAACTCTGGTCGAGAGGCATGCAGGTGAAGGACTATTCTCAATCTGTCTTTTGAGCCAACAATGGATGTTTACTGTGTGCCAGGCACTGATCCAGATGCTAAGAATTTAAAGACCACCTCTACCTTTAAGGGTGGGGGGAAAAAATAAAACATAAAGACAATCTCTACCTTTAAATAGCTCCACTGGGTAGAGGAGACAGAAAAAGTGACTATGATATAAAGGAGGATGAAATGTGACATAATTAGACTTACAAATTACATTTCCAGAAGAAACTGGTTTGGAGGTGAAGATGAAAATAGGATTAGAATGATTTTACAACAAGGAAAAGTATACTAAGGACATTCCCAGTAGAGGGATCAGCTTCTACCTACACTGGCCTATCTTCAGTTTCTTGTATTAACTAAGTTCTTTCTCACCTCAGGGCTTTACACAGGCTGATCCATCTACCTGCAGGCTTTTTTTCCCCCTCTCGACCTAAGTCAGCCCTTAGATCTTGGCTTATTTAGGGAAGGCCTCTTCCTTCTTTACAGAGGCCTTTCTTGACTTCCCCCTTGATAGCATTTATTATAATCTACAATGACACATCTTTTATATTTATTTAATAAGGTGATTTCTTCTTCACTAGACTTTAAGCTTCCTGGTCTCCTTTACTGAAATCTATATTCCTTGCACCTTGCTCAGTACCTAACAAATGCAGTGTCTTACTCCTTTCCTAAACAATATTATGGAAATAGTATAAACAAGGTTAAAATAACACAAAAGGGCATTAAGAGTTCCAGAAGTAGCGATGAGTACAGTGTTGCTGTATACAGGAAGCATTTTTTTCCTTTTTAACTAAGTAGGCTTTAGGCCCAGCATGAAGCCCAACGTGGTGCTTGAACTTACAACCCTAAGATCAAGACCTAAGCTGAGATCAAGAGATGCTTAACCTACTAAGTCACCCAGGTGCCCCTAGGGGAAGCATTTTAGGTTCAGCAGATGAGGCTGCAATGGTAGCCTAGAGATTCATGGCTAATTTCAAATGCCAGACTGTTAAGCTTAGCCTTTCTTTTAGGTAGTAAGGAACTGTTGGGGCTTTCTGAGGAGGAAGTTACATGACTACAGTTGCATGGGGGCTCTGCAGAGAATGGACTGGAGAGGGAAGTGAGACAAAAGGCAAAGAGGGTTATTCAAGGAGCAGTGATGAGAACCTGGACTGGGGCGGTGGACAGGACAAGCAGAGAGTCCTCACAAGAGTTGGACTGACATAAGATGTAGAGGATAATGGAATCAAAAAGCACCTCCCACCAAACCATGGTTCACCCATTTGATGAAACACTACTCAGCAATAAATAGTATAGGAAAAATTCCTGATACACACAACATAGATGAATCTCAAGTGCACTATGTTAAGAAACCACATTAAAAAGCCCACACACTGAAGAATTCCTTTTATATGACAATATGGAAAAGGAATACTATAGGAGAAAAAAAAATCAGTGCTGGAATGAGAAGATAGGACTGATTAACAGAGGGACGTGAGGGAGTTTTTTGAGGAAACATTCTGCTGTCTTGATCGCAGTACTTACATGATCGTGTTTGTCAAAAGTGATAAATCTAAAAAGGATAATTTTTAAGGGGCAAGCCTCATGACACCTGCCCTTATACAAATAAAATGCATTCTCATGTAATAACTCAATAAAGCTGACTTTGAGAAAATCCAGGTTTCTAGCTGAGGTAAGAAGACACAAAGCCACAGCACCACAGAAAGAAAAGCAAGTTTAGGAGAAAAAATGGGCCTTGATCTGGAGGTCTACTATGAACGTGTTATCAAGATTTCCAGGCAAACCTTAAAAGAGAGCGAGGAAGGCAGATTCAAGAGTCACCAGAACACACAAGGTCACCAAAGCCAAGAAACTAGATAGGTACCACTAGGACAAATGTAAAGAGGAAGGTGGTGAGCCAGTCTCAACTCCCAGGAACACCCACATTTATCAAAGGGGAGGATTTCCAGGAAGGGAGGGATCAGTAGTATCAGAGCTCACGGACTACGGTAAGGCTAACACGGGTTGAGTTCTGACCAGGAAGAGGTCTGGGTGGCGACAGCATAAGAGATACTTCGGTGAGGTAGAAGCAAAGCAGGGGATAAGAAGAGTGGGATACGGAAGTGTAGACACTTCCTTTGAGAAACTGTGGGTCAAGCAGGCAGGAGAGAGCAGGACAGTGTATTTAGTGAAGTTCTATTCTAGGTGAGGAGGTGACCCTACTCTATGCCTCAGCTCCCCTACTGTGGGCAATGAGGCCTACTACGTGTCTTCGAGGCGCTATCACCAGCCCCACTTCCGGCGTCCTCCATGCCTCACAATTCCCCACCTGCATCAAAAGCCAGACCATGAAGCTGCAAGGCCTGCTTCTTACGAGAGCGTCCCCCGCTCGCCCCTTCCTCACTTTGGCTCCCGCCCCGCCCTCTTTCTCCCAGCCTCATCGCGCCCCCACACCCCACAGCATCCCTCGGCCCCGGGCCTCTCCGTTGCAAAGCCGCATCTCCCCCAGACCCAGAGCTTTGAGGCAAAACAGCGGGGGTCCCTGGCCCGGGGCCCGGCTCTCTCACCATCGCGGGCGCTGGCTGGGCCGGAAAGCGGAAGTGCGGAAGTGGCCAGCCCCGCGACGCCAGCCCTTTCGCGAGAAGCGCAGCCTCAGTCTCCGCCCGGACTTCCGGAAGGTACCATCTATGCTCCGAGCGGAGAAGGGGGAGCCTAGGAGCACTTGGTCCTTTTGAAGTTTCTCCGCTAGGACTGCCTCGGTATTTTTAGACTCCCGAAGCTTTAGATCAATACTCAAGCCTATCCCGTTATGAGTGTAGCTCTCGCTTGTGACTTTGGCCTTCTTGTCGTCTTTGCTGTCTTTCCCCATAGTCAGGCAATGGTGCAGCCCGGCCTCAGGTTGGGCACCATATTAGGACAAGGCGAGGCAGAGGAGCTCTTCGTTCCTTCCGGTTCCGCGCCCCTATCTTTTCTCTGGGCCCCTCCTACCTGAAGCCCCTGGGGCACGGCGGAACTAACTGCCGGGCTAAGATCTCGGCTGCCGAGCCCCGCCCCCAGCCTCCGGCTGTTCCCCAGAGTAGGCCCGAGGCATACCCCCGCCCCCATCCCACCTGCAGTGGGCTCGCTCGCGGCCTGCAAACCCTTCCCCGCAAGCCATATTGGGCTCTCCCTCGCGTCTCCCACCCGCGCGTCTTCTGCAGGGGGCCCGCCCCTAGCCAGTTCCGGGGCGGTTGCTCCCACCAACCGGAACTCCCCAACCCCTCCCGCGGCCTGGGGGCCGTAGGAGGCTGCAGGAGGCTGCAGTGAGGAGGTAGAGGGGGTAGGGGCCGCGTTAGGGGGTCCCTGGAGGACGGGGACCCTGAAGGCGAGTCACTGGGGCGACCCACGGGAGGGGCCAGACATTAAACAGGCGCACTTCTGTGTCAGGCACTGAACTGGGCTCTTGACGAGCATCCTCTCTTAATCCTCAGAACATCCCGGGGAGGTAGGTACTATTGTGATCCCCATTTTACAAATTCAGATTTCTTATGGGGAAACAGACTCAGATTTCTTTTGTCCCCATTTTGTAGATGGGAAAATCGAGACTCAGGAAGGTTAAAAAACATAATCAGAGCTACGTAAATAGAAAATGGTAAAAGGCTGGGCTTGAACCCAGGTATGTCCTGTTTATCAGCCCACATTCTTTTTTTTTTTTTTTTTTTAACTTCTTAATGTTTATTTTTGAGGGAGACACACAGAGCACGAGAGGGGGAGGGGCAGAGAGAGAGAGAGGGAGACAGAATCCGAGGCAGGTTCCAGGCTCCAAGCTGTCAGAACAGTGCCCAACCTGGGTCTTGAACCATGACCCTGGAGATCATGACCAGAATCAAAGTCAGACGCTTAACCAACTGAGCTACCCAGGCACCCCTTACCATCCCACATTCTTTTTTTTTTTTTTTTTAAATTTTTTTTTTTAACATTTATTTATTTTTGAGACAGAGAGAGACAGAGCACGAACGGGGGAGGGTCAGAGAGAGAGGGAGACACAGAATCTGAAACAGGCTCCAGGCTCTGAGCAGTCAGCACAGAGCCAGACGCGGGGCTTGAACTCACGGACTGTGAGATCGTGACCTGAGCCGAAGTCGGACGCTTAACTGACTGAGCCACCCAGGCGCCCCAACCATCCCACATTCTTAACCACTGTCAGGGGCAAAGAGAAGGGACAAAGATGGGAAGGGGTGAGACAAGGAGAGGCTGGGAGGCACAGAGAACATTAACATTGTAAGAATGGATGTTTGGAGTTCAGGGGCTTAGCAGAACCCAAGTGGAGAACAGAAGAGCATCAGAAAGACAGGGCATAGTATATCATGGTAATTAGTGACACAGACTCAAAACTACCTGGATTTAGATTGCATCTTGGTAAACTTGGGCAGGTAAAATCCTTGGAGTCTGAGTTCCCTTATCTGTAAAGTGTAGGTCACCATTGTCCCTCTTTATGGGGTTGGGTGAGGAATTGATGAGAAACCAGTAAAACGTCTGCCCTTAGCTTAATGCACAGTAAGGGCTCTCTGAGTAGGAGCTGTGCCATTGACCTTGTCAATAGGGTACTGAAGCCTGGCTTTCCCCTTGAAACTGTCCCTAGATGGAGGGAGCTCTTCGACTTTTCTTCTCCCATTTTATCTCCTATCCATGGCTCTCTTCTCTCCAGTTCCACAGGGTCCCGTATCCTGGGCCATGAGTGAACTGAAGGACTGCCCCTTGCAGTTCCATGACTTCAAGTCTGTGGACCACCTGAAGGTTTGTCCACGCTACACGGCAGTGCTGGCCCGCTCTGAGGATGATGGCATCGGCATTGAGGAGCTGGACACTCTGCAGCTGGAGCTTGAGACCCTACTTTCCTCTGCCAGCCGGCGCCTACGGGTTCTCGAGGCTGAAACCCAGGTGATACCCTACAGAGAGGATATCACCAGGGTGGACTGTGACAAGTGATGGGATGGGTCATTGAGTTAGCCCCACCAGCTGAGGCCTTGAGGTACAGGAGCTTAGAGGGGTGAGGAGAGGCCTAAACCGGGCTCGGGTGACATGTAGAATACACAAGAATGTGCACAATCCTCATAAATTTCAAGATTTCTAATTTACTGACCTCCGAACCCCCATTATGTTTTGGGTGCTAGTCATTAGAAGTAATTATTAGGACACTTCTGGTCTTCAGGGAGTTTGCCAACTAAAGGGAAAGGGAGGTCAGACAAATACAGGTGATGTTGGTTATGGTTAGAAGTACTAAAGGAACGGGACTGAGGAGACCTGTATTTGAATCCTGGCCTAAGCACTTGCTAGTGTTGCTGTTTCCTAGCTGTATGATTTTGGGACAGTTGCCTCCTATCTCTGAGCATCAGTTCCAAATCTGCAAACAGGGATGAATCATAGGAGGTACCTCAGAGCTTTTGTGAGGATTAAAAGAGATACTTTTGCAAAACATCGGTTGATGTCTGACCCTGAGTATTTCAAATGTTATTTGGTACTACTCTGATCATTTCTGTTGACAACATAAATATCCCCTCAGCCCCGTGGGCCAGATACTATGCCAGATCCTGGGGAACAGAGATAGTTAAGATAAGTTTTCTGGTCTCCAGTAGCTTATAGTCTAGTTGAAAAGACAAGGTATCCTGTTCATTCCAGGTTGACCAAACAACACAATTGGGCCTGCAGTGGAGGTACAAAGTGTCAGAGACACAAAGAGGCCTTTTTAATTGGAGCTCAAAGGATGAATAGTTAACTTGTGATCCCTGAAAGTGCACTGAAGCTTTTTGATCAGGGCTGTGGCATAATCAGTTGTATTATAGCTTCTAAAAAGCTGGGTAACTGATGTCGAGAAGGCTTCCCAGTTGTGGTGACATTTGAAGTGAAGGTTTGCTGGGAGGCTTGTTTGCATTCCCCCAAAAGTTACCACCAGCATATTCCAGTGCTAACATGCACTAGGGCATGATCATTTGTTTGACCTAAACACTGTAAGTGGTTTGGGTGATACAGAGGTGAGTCAATACAGACAAATGAATGGAATGATGACAAGTATATGAATAAAGTTCTGTGAGGCAGGCACAGAAAAGGAGCTGAGTTTTGAAGGATGCTTAGGAGTTTACTAAACAGGAGATGGGTAAATAAAAAGACCTTGGAGTCTTCTCAAGTTCTAGATCCTAATTCTTCACTAGGAGAAAGAATTGTCCTCTCATTTCCTTTCTCTCTCTCAGTGACAGTCCTCTGTAAATTTCAGATCCTCACTGACTGGCAAGATAAGAAAGGTGATCGCCGATTCCTGAAGCTGGGTCGAGACCACGAGCTTGGAGCTCCCCCCAAACATGGGAAGCCGAAGAAGCAGAAACTGGAAGGAAAAGCGGGACATGGGCCTGGCCCTGGCCCCGGACGGCCCAAATCCAAAAACCTTCAGCCCAAGATCCAGGAATATGAATTCACTGATGACCCAATTGACGTGCCACGGATCCCCAAGAATGATGCGCCCAACAGGTTCCGGGCCAGAGAACATAGAGGGGCCTTTGGATTCAAATAGTAAAGGCTGTGGAGGGGTCTGGGACTGAGGCTGGTGGGACAGGAGATTCCCATTCAGGATCTGCTTCTCCCTGCAGGTTCTGGGCTTCAGTGGAGCCCTACTGTGCTGATATTACCAGTGAGGAGGTACGCACGCTAGAAGAACTACTGAAACCACCAGAAGATGAAGCTGAACATTACAAGGTAGAAACATTGGACCTTAGTAGACATGGTGACGAACTAGAGGACTTGAGAAGTGCCTCAAAATCAAAGATCCCAAAGTCATGTATCTTTTTCCTTCCCCCACCCTGCCCAACCTCCTATCTAACGCATTAACCCACCCAGGCACCCTGGCTCTAATTGTCAGCTTTCTTCTTGCATTGTTTCCTCTCTATACCCTCCAAATGATCACCACATACATCCTAATGGATCTCCTTCAGTGAGGCTGTTCTTTGTACCAACATCTCCATCCCCTCTGCTTTTTTTTTTTTTTTTTTTAACGTTTGTTTATTTTTGAGAGAGACAGAATGCGAGTGGGCAGAGAGAGAGGGAGACACAGAATCTGAAGCAGACTCCAGGCTCAGAGCTGTCAGCACAGAGCCTCAGTCGGAGCTTGAACTCAGGAATGGTGAGATCATGACCTGAGTTAAAGTCAAACGCTTCACCAGCTGAGCCACCCAGGTGCCCCTCTGCTTTGATTCAAGACTTCATCAGTTTTTGTCCAAGTGGTGTCAAGACAGTTCCCTGTCTCCAAAGGGACTTTTTTTTTCTTTAGTATGTAAAAGTTAGGTTTCTTATGATGTAAATAAAACAGTTTCCATCAAAGAAAATGTAGAAAATAAGAGAAGCGTTTGGGAGAACTCTCCCATAGTCCAGCTGTCATGATCAGATGTGACACAGCCCTGTTCCCAGGCCTCCTCTGGCTCCTCTTTGGCACAAGATCGATTCCAAGTAGTTTGGTCCTTGGTGACACAGACCCACCACCCGTCTCCAGTTTCCTCAGTCATTCCCCCTCCTCACTGCTGCATTTACCAGCCCCAACAAGCACGTTACCCTCACTCTAGGCCCACACAGGATCCTTGCTGGTCTCTGGGCCTCTGTACATGCTCCTCCTTTTCCCTTGGCAAACTAGCTCATCCTTCAAAGCACTGATCTCTTATCTCCACCAAAATGCCTTTGCAGATTGCTTGCAGAAAATTTCTCTTTCATGTGCCACAGCACCTTGACCTACCTCTAGCACATCAGTTCTTTGAATTTTTAAAAAACTTACTTGAAAAAGAAAATTTATTTGAAAAGGTAGTCCATATAGGCAGTAGTAAATTCAAGTAATACAAAAGACGATTTCCTCTCCTGACCCTAAGCTTCCTAGTTCTTTCTAGGGACAATAGCTGTGACTTGAGATGATCCGTGTACACATACCATTCTGCACCTGTATCTTGGAAATTTTCCATACTGGCCCCTGTGTGTGTCTTAGTTCATTATGTACCTGTCTCCCTTACCAGACTGTGAGCATATAGATTTTTATCTCCTTTGTTTCTTCCCATCTACGCAAAGCATAGGCCTCGGCCCTGGGGTAGGTACTTGAAGACAGATAAGTGAAGGAACGAATCATGAGCTTTTTGGCAGTGCCCAAAGTGCGCAGAGAGCCCCTACCAACCCCAGGCATAGCTTGCCAGTGTTTACCCTTTTTGGGCCGGGTGGCATCTCCCCACCAGATCCCACCCTTGGGGAAGCACTACTCCCAACGCTGGGCACAGGAGGACCTGCTGGAGGAACAGAAGGATGGGGCCCGGGCAGCAGCCGTGGCAGACAAGAAGAAAGGCCTTATGGGGCCACTGACCGAACTGGACACTAAAGGTAGGCCCCTCGCCTTCCTGCCCACACCAGGCCAGGACTTGAGTTCCTAGAAGAACTTAGCCCACCTGTGTACCACTTCTCTGTCTACTTCAGATGTGGATGCCCTGCTGAAGAAATCTGAGGCCCAGCATGAACAGCCCGAAGATGGGTGCCCCTTTGGTGCTCTGACGCAGCGCCTCCTACAGGCCCTGGTGGAGGTGAGCATCCTAACTCAAGACAGAATTATGCATGCTTTCTGTTTTAATGTTTTATTTTCTTTTGAAGTATATCACATATTTATAAAGGTGCAGAGATAGTACATGTATAAATTGATAAATTTTCATATATGAGCACACATGTATATATAGCCTAACAGAAACAAAGCTTGCCAATATCCTACACAAGCCTCTCTTGTGTCAACCCCCCCAGTCTGTAACCTCTCCCAGAAGTAGCCACTATACCACAGTTACTTTTGCTGAATGTTGGCTAAGGGCTGACCCCTGTGCAAGGGGCTTTCCACGCATCCTTTTGTTGGAGGCAAGGACAGCGGTTTGCTCCATGTTACATACTAGAAGATTGAGGCTCAGAAAAAGGAACTGTTTGGTTGGAGTCATGCAGCTAATAAACAGAAGCAGGATTCAAACCCCAGATACAGAGTCCCTTTCTTTATGCCCACTATCTGGCCCTTAGGCACATCCTTTCACCTCACTGAGCCTTAGTTTTCTCCCTGGCTCAAACACAGTAGTGTTTTTCTCTCTCGTGTAACAGTCTGGGGCCACGTGTTCCAGGTTGGCTGAGGTGGGGGAGGGGAGAGATCTCAGCCCCACCCCATCAGACAAGGACCCCATCTGTGATGGTTTTGCCACCCTAAACCTGCTCTGCACAAGGTCATTCTGGGTATGATTACTACTCCAAGCCCACAGAAAAAGAGCAAGGAAGAATGTGTGAAGGAAGGTTTATGGGGTTTATGGCCATGACTGGCTGTGGCTCTTATCTCTTCTGATCGCTTTCCACTGGAGAGAGTTTGTCACATGGCCACATCTGACCACAAGGAAGTCTGGGAAATGTAGTGTAGCTGGACAGCCAGCAGCCTCTGTCACAACATGCTTAACATACATTCCAAACGCTTAACAAACCTTGGCTCTTCTCTTTACTGTTGTTGAGTGTTTTCTCATTGCTTTTCTGTGTTGTCTTCTTTTGGTATCAGTAAAAAAGAGGCATTTCTAAAATGATCAGAGCTTCCTGGAATCAGTTTGGGAAGGCTTCCAGAGCGATGGGAGCAATGAAAGAATATTTCTGGTCTGTGAAGACTGAAGACTCTGACTGTAGGTCAGGGAAGAGCAAGAAAATGGAAATATTACAGCTCTTACTCTCTCCCTCCCATTTCTTTTTTTTTTTTTTTTTTTTTCTGTCCCACTTCTGTGTTCTTCTAGGAAAATATTATTTCCCCTATGGAGGACTCTCCTATTCCTGACATGTCTGGGAAAGAATCAGGGGCCGACGGGGCAAGCACCTCTCCCCGCAATCAGAACAAGCCCTTCAGGTGAGTGACAACCCTGTCCACATTCCTACTATCTGGTCCCTGCTTCTGTTGACTTCTTTTATCCTAACATGGGAAGGTCTTCATTAAGAGAGGTTGAGGGCATTTAGATGAAGCCCAATGAAAGTTTCACATGTGCATGCTGGCCCAGCATTTCTGCATGCACAGACTTAAGTACAGGTTGTTCATCATAGCCCTGTTCATACCACAAACAACCTAAATGTCCAACTGAAACGGATTGTTTGGCTAAATTGATATAACTCCATATGGTAAAATTACTTATAACTACTAATCGTTTTTGAGAAACACAGTTAATTGACATGAAAAAAGGTAAACACTAAAGTGCTAAGTGAAGAAAAAGTTGTAGCACAATACAGTTTGATCCTGTTTTTACTCAGCATATATTTAAATGTGTGTATATAGAAAACTAGAATAATATAAAAGATAGGAAATGACATGAGACAAAATCTGGGATATAGATAGTAAATAAATATTATATAACAAAATATAAACATATTTAAAAATTTTTTAAGTTCATTTATCTTGAGAGAAAGAGTACAAACAGGGGAGGGCCAGAGAGAAAGAGAGAGAGACAATCTGAAGCAGGCTCCACAGTGACAGCATGGAGCCGATGCGAGGCTCAAGTTTACTAGCCACAAATTCGTGACTTGAGTGAAACCAAGAGTCAGACATTTAACTGACTGAGCCACCCAGGCACCCCTAATAAAACACAGTTTTATATGTGGAATGTTAATAACAGCAAAATAACAGTAATGTGTATAATAGTGACGTAAATAATAGTGGTTCTCTCTGAGTTGTTAGCATTATAGGTTTTTCTAGATTTTTTTACAATTCACATGTGTTGGCCTATGTTTGAAATAAGACCATGTGTGTCTCTCTGTATTTTTTCCAAAATATTGAGAAAAAATTGACATACGTCCTTGTATAAATTTAAGGTATACATGTACAATGTACAAAACATGTACATGGTCTGATTTTACATGTGTAAATTACGTGTGTTGTGAAATGATCACCACAACATGTTCAGCTGACATCCATCTTCTCATAGACACAATAAAAAGAAAAGAAAAATTCTGTGATGAGAACTCTTAGGATTTACACTCTTTTTTTTTTTTTTTTTTTTTTTTTTTATTTTGAGAGAGACATTGGGAGCAGGGGAGGGGCAGAGAGAGGGAGAAAGAGAGAATCTCAAGCAGGCCCCACACTGTCAGTGCAGAGCCTGATGTGGGGCTCAAGCTCACGAACCGTGAGATCATGACCTGAGCCAAAACCAAGAGTTGGATGCCTAACTGACTGAGCCACCCAGGCCCTCCAGGATTTACACTCTTAACAACTTTGTATATAACATAAAACAGTGTCAGCTACAGTCATATTATATCCCAGTGTTTATTCATAACTAGAAGTTTGTACCTTTTGACCACCTTCCCCCAATTCCCTTCCCCCCACCCTCCTCCTCTGGTAATGAAAAGTCTGATTTCTTTCTATGAACTTTTTTTTTAGATTTCACATATAAGTGGGATCATACTGTATTTGTTTTTCTCTGACTTATTTCACTTAGCATAATGCATTCAGAGTCTATCCATGTTGTCACAAATGGTAGGATTTCCTTGTTTTTTTAAGGCTGAATAACAGTTTATTGAATGTGTGCATTGTGTGTGTGTGTGTGTGTGTATATATACATTCCACAACTTCTTTATTCATTCATCCATTGATGGACATTTAGGTTGCTTCCATATCTTGACTATTGTAAATAATGCACCCCCAGTGAACATGGGGGTGCAAGATACCTTAACTAGGGATATTGAGCATCTTTTCACGTATCTACTGGTGTTTTGTATATCTTCTTTGGAGAAATGTCTGTTCAGGATATTTGCCCATTTGTTAATTGGGCAGGTTTATTGCTTTTGAGTTATATGAGTTCTTTATTTTTGATATTAACTAATCAGATATATGGTTTACAATATCTTTTCCTGTTCCGTAAGTTGTCTCTTCACTTTGTTGATGATTTCTTTTGCTGTGCAGAAGCAATTTGTAGTTTGATGTAGTCCCACTTGTTTTTTATTTTATTGCCTGTGCTTTAGGTGTCACAGCCAAAAAGTCATTGCCAAGACCCATGTCAAGGAGCTTTACTCCTAGGTTTTCTAGGAGTTTCAGGGTTCCAGCTCGTATCATTTTCTCTATATTTTTATACCTAGATAGATAGGGAGTGCCCAAAGAGAAAGGAATGTGTCACTAGCCTTGGGAACCTTTCGGGTCCCCCCTCTAAGCTGGCCCTTGAGCTAAGTGCTACCTTCCTGTAGTGTACCACATACCAAGTCCCTGGAGAGCCGCATCAAGGAGGAGCTGATCGCCCAGGGTCTGCTGGAGTCTGAGGACCGCCCCGCAGAGGACTCGGAAGATGAGGTACTCGCAGAGCTGCGCAAACGGCAGGCCGAGCTGAAGGCGCTCAGTGCCCACAACCGCACCAAAAAGCATGACCTGCTGAGGTTAGTGTGGATGGGATGCACGGGCCTGGGAGTGGCTGAGAAGGCTTTGGTCGCTGCTGGTCACCTTCTGGGCGCTTTACAATAGGCTTCCCTGGGAGGGCCTCTAAATCACCAGGAGAGCCTTGAAAAAAATATTGCCAGATACCACAGACTCTAAGGCTTAGACATCTGTGATTTATTTATTTACCTACTTATAATTGTGGTGAAAGAAACACATGAAATTGACTCTGTACCATTTTAAAAAGTACAGTTCAGTGGTATTACCTATATTCACATTGTTGCATGGTTTATTTTTTTAATCTTTTCATGCTTATCTTCTTTTCCTCTAACATTTTTATGAAAAATTTCATAAACACAGAAAATCTGAAGGAGTTGTATGGTAAACGCCAATATACTCTGTACCTAGATTTATCAACTGTTAACATTTTGTTGGACATCCATGATTATTATTGGCTCTTCACTGGAAATTGCCTTGTTTTAGGATCAGTTCTTTAAGAAATTAGTCAGAATGTCTTTCATTTCATTTTGACTCCCATCCATCTTGCCCTGCATTGGTCATGACAAAAGTATAGGTGATCTCTGGAGGGAGATTATGGTAGTTGTTGCCCTTTTTGAGGGGAGGTAGAGAAGTCGTCCAACTGAGTCTCCTTGCTTCTCACGGGCAGGTGTATGTCTTTGCCTCACAGAGCCACAACAGGGCAGGGCACACGCATTTGGCCAGCTCTGCCTGTCTCTTACACGTTGTACTGGGGGCTAGGAAGAGGGACAGCAAAGGGCTTGTGGTCTACAAGTGGGTAATTGGTAAAGAGGTGCACCATTAAAAGGAGGGGGAACTGCTTGGTGACAAACTGCTAAGGGAGTGCTTAAGGATAAGGGTTACTGAGTGCCTGCTGTGTGCCAGGGACTTTATTTACACCCTCCTGTTTAATCTGGACTACAGTCCAGGGGGTAGGTGGTATTTCACCTCTTTACTAGATGAGGAAGTGAAGGGCCAATGAAGTGAGTACTCTGCTGAAGGTCACACAGCCAGTCAACAACCAAGCTGCAACTTGAGCCCAAGGCTGAATGCAAAGCCTCTTTCTAGTTCCCTTTCATGCAAGGACAAGAAGAGGAAAAATAACAGATGAAAGAGATACTGAGTGGGGTGGAGAGGAGAGAAAGATTGAATGAGAGGGAGAAACAAAGATGTGCAGATATAGAAGTAGTGGACACTGGGGTGCTTGGGTGGCTCAGTCAGTCAAGCGTTCAACTCTTGATTTCGGTTCAGGTCATGATCTTGCGGTCACAAGATTGAGCCCCACGTCCGGCTCAGTGTAGAGGCTGCTTGGGACTCTCTCTCTCTCCCTATTTCTCTGCCTCACCCCCACTCGAGTGCGCACGCGCTCTCTCGTGCGCTCTCTCTCTCTAAATAAATAAATAAATAAACAAACAAACAAACTTCTCGAGCACCTGGGTGGCTCAGTTGGTTAAGTGTACAACTTCAGCTCAGGTCATGATCTCACAGTTTGTGGGTTCAAGCCCCGCGTCGGGCTCTGTGCTGACAGCTCAGATGGTGCTTTGGATTCTGTGTCTCCCTCTCTCTCTGCCCCTCCCCCGGTCATGCTCTGTCTCTCTCTGTCTCAAGAATAAATAAAACATTAAAAATAAACAAATAAACAAACTTCTAAAAAAGGTAGTGGACAGTGAAGGAACTAGCTTGGGTTGTTAGAAGCCTAGAATCCAGTCCTCAGCTCTGCTATTGACCAGCTCCAGGGCCTTAAGCAAGGTATCTCCTACCCTGAGCAGCAGCTTCCCCTTCTGGAAAATTAACACGTTGGACTAGATCGCATCTCTAAGCCACCTTCCAGTTCCACCAACAGTGGAATTGATAGGTCAGATTTCATTTACAGGGGTTGGTTTGGCATCTCACCCACTCAGGCTGCCTAGACCCTTAGGTTGCTCTGGAATTTGGATACTGAAGTCAGCAGGTCTTCTGCTAACACTAGAATACCTTTTAAAGATGATTGCGTGGAGCCAGCCTGCCTTAATTCAGATCTCCTACTCACTAGCTGTAGGATTTAGGAGTGTTTTTTATTCTCCTTGACCTCTGTCATCACTGGTAATATCAGGATAATGGTACCTACCTCACAAGGCTGTTATGAGGATTAACTGTGCTGACATATTTGAAGGGCTTAAGGTAGTAACTAGCACATAGTATCGTAGAAGTGTGGTTCAGTAACTTTGCTTTTTGGTATGAAACAGCCCACAGGAGTGCCATCCTGGGGTGGTAGGTGGGTTCAGTCTGGAAGAGGGAGAGGGACCCACTATGGAGGTGGGCTTCCCATGACACCTTGGTTGGCTGGTCCCTACAGGCTGGCAAAGGAGGAAGTAAGCCGGCAGGAGCTGAGACAGCGGGTCCGCATGGCAGACAACGAGGTCATGGATGCCTTCCGGAAGATCATGGCTGCCCGGCAGAAGAAGCGGACCCCCACCAAGAAGGAGAAGGACCAGGCTTGGAAGACTCTGAAGGAACGTGAGAGCATCCTAAAGCTGCTGGATGGGTAGACTTCACCCCTGCCTCAGACTGTCTTCCCCTGGCCTGGGGGAAGGAGGGCTAGGGAGCCCACTTCTTTCCTTGGCCTGCCGGAACCCTAGGCCTGTGACTGCCTGTTAATGTCAAATGATGACAGTCTGTAGAGGTCTGTGGCCCTTCCCTGAAGTTGTTGGTCTAGCTCTGTACAACCAGGACATGGGAGGCCCTGTTGGGCTGGCCTGAGGCCTACTCTGTGCTTCCCCCTCTTTACTATCCCCCACTCCCTCCCCTCTTTCCCTCAAGGACTTCTCCCTTGTGGTTTTGTAAAGTGCAAACCTAAAAGTAAAGTGACTGCTGTGGTTTTTTTTTTTTTTTTAAAGTATCCCAAATCTTTGAATGTCTGTTAACTACAGGTTAGAAAAGAACTGGTGTGAAAGAAAGAAAAAAAAGAAAAGAAAAGAACTGGTGTGGGTGGCAGGGGAGGGCATGCTTGGTAGCTCTCAGCCTTTGGACACTCACCCATGTCATTCATTCAGGAAGAGCTCTCAGGGTACTTGTGGCTGCAAGTAACAATACCCTCAGCTCCAAGTGGATTCATAACAAGGAAATGTGTTGGTTTGGGGCTTGGTGGTCCTGGGGCAGGATGGCCTCCAGGGTTGGCCAACCCAGCATCTCAACAGGGCCATGAAGGGTCCAGGTTATCTCTGTACTGCCTTCTATGATGTCAGCTTTTGCCTAAACTGAATTTTCTTCCAGCTGTGCAGCCAGTAGCAGTCAACATCCAGCACAAGAGAGGGCAGGAAGGAGCCAACTGGTTTCACTGGCCCACCCAAAAGCAAGAAGCCTCTCCCAAATATCCTTATGTCTCGCTGGCCCAAACAAACTCTCACATGCCTATTCCTGAACCAGTCACTGTGGCAAGGGATGACTCTGATGGGTTTTAACTAGTGAGAGTGGAGTCTGCTTCCCCACCAAGCCCAAGGCAATGGGGAAAGAAGGGGGAACTCAATAAAGATCTGAGTAGGAATGGGGACATGGATGCTGGATAGGCCACCAATAATGTCTCTTCCACAGCCCGGGAAGGAAACAAGGTATAGGCGATAGAGATGAATAAATGTGCTCTCATCCCTGTCTCAAGTTGGTCCCAGATTA
Organism: Panthera onca; assembly: GCF_046562875.1. NCBI lineage: Eukaryota > Metazoa > Chordata > Mammalia > Carnivora > Felidae > Panthera > Panthera onca. The sequence continues at coordinate 51,351,918 of NC_138340.1, read as the reverse complement.
GTCAGGGAGTCAGAAAATAATTTGTAAATTTACTGTGGGAAGGTTGAGGTCTACACAGGACAAGGGAGGGGACAGTTCCCTGAGGAAGTGACCTGTGAACTGAGCCATAAAGAAGGATGTCAAGGACAGGCAACATTCTTGTATGCTCAGCACTACTGTTAGACCTGCCGCTTCCCCATTCCATATGGCTCTTGTGGGACTGTCAAACTAGGATGGATACATGACCCCAACTTGGCCAGTCACAGCACCCTATTCTTTATCCATGATAATTGGTCCAAAGAACGGACATCTGACTTGAACTGGGCCAATCAGAGGCCTTCCATAAGCTTGTTCTGATGCTGAGAGAAGAGGATTTCTCTTCTTTTGGGTCAAAAGCCTTAGAATGTAAGCTTAGACCACGTGGTGACCCACTTTCTTGCCATGGGGAAGAACCTGCCTGAGAATAAAGCCAACTCAGAAAGGCAGAGCCAGGAGATGGAGAAGGAGATAAAGTTTTAATGATGTAGCTGGAGCCCTAGATCTCCCATTGGACCTTCCAATTACATCAGTCCACAAATGCTTCTTTAGGCTTAAGCTAGGTTGCTTTGGTGTTTCATCACTTGTCAACTAAAAAAGGGCCTGACTAATAAAAGTGGACTTTGGCAAGAAGGAAGGCTGGAGTGGAGTTCTGAGAGAGGACAGCATGAGGGCCTGCCTCCCACTAGGTGCAGAGTCTAGCTGCTGTTTTTCAGTGACTCATTGTTCGCAGATTGCTTAGAACCTTCTCAGAAAAGACACCTAACACTTAATTTCATTAATGAATTTGATTAGTGAATTGGCCATAAAATTAAGTACTCACTAAATGTTAGCTCTGTACCAGGCACTGTTCTAAACTTGTTAAGTTACAAATCTCAGCTACCCCACATGGTGGGTACTAATAACATCCCATTCACAGATGAGGAAAACAAGCCTAGGTGATCAGCAATTAATAAATCATCGTTGAGGCAAGATTCAAACTCAAGTCCATTTGACTTGCAGACACAGACTCTTCATTATAGAACTCACTGGGGCCCCACTCCCTTATGGCCGATATGAATGACACTCCTAGGTTTGGGCACTGCACAACCTGTGCAGCTTGCAGATCCCCTGCTTAACCATTCACTTCCATGTTCATTAAGCCAGACCTCCCCAGAGAAGCATCACTGGTAAAGAGTTCCAGGAGCAGAGACCATTTTATGGAGGAGGTAGGATGACAGTCGAGATCCCCAAATTAGGTAAAATTGTGAGAGAGGAAGACAGGTATTATAAATAGGAGGAAGAACCCCAGAATTCTGACTGGGCCTGGTTCATGAGGGAAAAGACTTTGAAGGATCAGTTGCGAGAACACTATTCTCTGTCGCACACCTACTATCTGCCTAGTGCTGCACTGGGCCCTCTACTGGCATGTTTTGATGCTCACCACACACCTACAAGGTGAATAGAACTATTTCCACCCTGCAGAGGAGGACAGTGAAGCTCAAAGAGGTGCAATGCCTTCTGAAACTATACAGCTGTGGTGCAGGAAATGCTCAGCACCATCGCTGAGTTGACAACCACAGTGGGCCAGGGAGTCCCTTCTAATGGCCACATCCGTGTCTGCTGGAGCCAAAGGAGACTTCCTTTATGGGTGTTGGAGGAAGCTGGGTTCCCCATGGGGGGGGAGAGAGTAGTTCTAGCACCTCAAACCTACTATTTTAATTTGAAACAACCCTGACACCTTATCACTTGTCTGGTGAAAAAGCCTTTTGTATCTTGGCCCTGAAAGGCATCCACCATCATTGTTTCTCCACAGTCCCAAATGTCTTATAACTGACTTTTGGAAACACCAGCGTGCATGAGAATAGGGAGGATTGAATGGAGGGTAAGCCCTGATGTCAGGAAATGACCCAGTGTGAGTCCCCAGCCCCTGCCAGCTCCTGAACACTCTGGGGGATTGGCTTGATGGATACTGGGTCCCAGTTAAATCTTGCTAAGAAGTAAGTGATGGCTGTAACTTTGTACTAATGTGGTCAGGGAGTAATTTCCCTTTCTGCTCCAGAGCTCAGGACTTAATGGAGACAACCAAACACAAATGGACCATAACTCACCTGTTCATGTATTAACTCATCATTTCTTCTTTTCACTCACCTCCTTTGTTCATTCACTCCATCCGCTTGCCTCCCTTTCCTCATTCATACTCCTGTTTCCTCACTCAGTGACCTTGTTGCCATGGCTGAGAGCTCTGTGAAGCACAATAATAGAAGAATGTACAAAGTCTGCAGGGACCTAGGGCACAGAATGACTTAACAACAGTTTAGAGGGTCAGGAAAGGATTCAGAGAGGATGTGGAAAGGAAGTTGCCAGGCAGAAGACATTGCAGACAAAAGGAACAGCAAGGCACAAAGGTGTGAACAGCTGGCCTGCTTAGAGGTGAGAACTGCACTGTGACTGGAGCCTTGGGTGTGTGGAGGGGGAAGGGAAGGATAAGAAATGAAGCTGGAAAGTAGGTTGAGAACAGGCTGGCTGTGAATAGCAGGTTAAGGGGCATGGGATTTAGTCTCAAGTTCAGTGGTTCTCAAAGTGTGGTCCTGGGGGCACCTAGCTGGGTCAGTCGGTAAAGCATGCGACTCTTGCTCTAGGGGTTGTGAGTTCGAGCCCCACATTGGGGGTACAGATTACTTATAAATGAAATCTTTAAAAAAACAAAAGTGTGGTCCTTGAGCCAGCAGCATCAGCATCACCTGGGAACTTACTAAAGATGCAAATTCTCAGGACCTAGACCCACTGAATCAGAAGCTCTGCCAGGGGGCTTCAGACATCTCTGTTTTAACATACTCTCCAGGTGATTCCTGATGCATGTTAAAGTTTGAGAATGACTTTTCTAGGTACTAGGGATTCAGGGTTGGTGTGTGAGCAGGGGAGTGCCATAATAGCACTCCGAATTGGAAAGCACTTTGAGAGCAGCATGGAAGCCCGACTGATTAGAGGGGGTGAGAGTGAAATTAGGGCAGGCTGGAGTGTAATCATGTGCAAAAAATACATCCGAGATGGTGGATGCCACAGAAGCTGGTAGATATCCTTCAAAATCTATTCTATAGTTAATAGGATTCCTGATTTTTAGTGGAACATAGCACCTCAAAGACTAAATATCCCAGCTTCTCTTGAAGTTAGATATGATCATGTGATTTAAATTTTGGCCAATAGGATGTGAATGGAAGAGACGTGTGTAACTATGAGGTCATGAGTCCCAAGGCATGTGCCCCCCATGTTCCCATTTGTCCCTGGCTGGGATGAGACTTGGTGGCAAGCCATCTTGAAACATGTGGTCAAAGACAACACCATGGGAACTCTGGAGCAGCAAGATAAGAAGAAGCCAGGATCCCTCCTACCTTGAGTCATACCAGCCTGGTATGACTACTTATGGCCAGATTGCTATACCCTTCCATTTTATTTAAGTCACAACTATTCTCCGTGTCTATTAGAGAAATCAAACTTATATTTTAGCTGCTACAGTGAGCCAAGTATGCTTTTCAAAGTATACCTTGGGGCACCTCGGTGGATCAGTTGGTTAAACATCTATCTCTTGATTTCAGCTCTCAGGGTCATGAGATCAAGTCCTGTGTCTAGCCCTGGGTTGAGTTCCTTGCTGGGTGTGGAGCCTGCTTAAGATTCTTTTGTTTCCTCTCCCTCTGCCCTTCCCCCTCCTTGCACAAGTGGTGCGCCCTGTGTGCACACACACACACACACACACACTCTCTCTCTCTCTCTCTCTCTCTCTCTCTCTCTCTCTCTCTGAAAAAAAAAACTATACCTGACTCCTTCCCTTTTTTTCTCCCTTTCTTTTTAAAGTCTGTGTATTTTGAGAGAGACAGAGACAGAGCGTGCATGTGCATGAATGGGGGAGGGGCAGAGAGATGGAGTGAGAGAACCCCAAGCAGGCCCCTCACTGTCAGTGAAGAGCCTGACATAGGTCTCAAACCCATGAACCATGAGATCATGACCTGAGCAGAAACCAAGAGTCGACGCTTAACCTGCTGAGCCACCCAGGCACCCCTCCTTGCTTTCTTTTTTCTTCCTTCCTTCCTTCCTTCCTTCCTTCCTTCTTCTCAAAAGAATTTGAGAAAACTTATGATTGAGGATGTGTACAATGAGTTTCATGAAATACAAATATAAAATTAAGCCCATCAGTTTTAATGGAACTGCTGTCATTAAGCATCAGATTTAGCTCTAAGCTTCCTGGCAGCCAAGACAAAAACGGCAATAAGATGAATCAGTCTCTTCCTTTGATATCAGAGGAAAGGGCATCTTCCAATTTTCCTGACAGAAAAATCCAATAATTTCTCATGCTGAGGAAACTTCTCCACTGGAGTCATATACTGATAATATTCTCTATAAATCTGACAACAATGGAGATTGAGTTTCACATGGTGATTTCTTATCACAACCTTTGATGAAAGCTCAGGCCATATTGTTACAAGACAGCTCTGGGAGGATACTTCTGCAAGATATGTGACTTCTCGTATTTGCTCTTCTCAATGATTCTACATCAGAGCAGGTAAGACCATTACCCTGTTTTACAGATAAGAAAACTAGGAAACAGAAAGGGGAAGAGCCAGATCAGATAGCTGGTGGGGAACCAGTTTTGTAAGCCAGTTTTGTAGACTCTAGGGCCCTATTCTAAGTGTCCCTCTCTGGACCTGCCAGCACCACCACACACAAAATTATACATTGAGGGGTACCTGGGTAGCTCAGTTGGTTAAGCATCCAACTTTGGCTTAGGTCATGATCTTTCAGTTTGTGAGTTTGAACCCCAAATCAGGATCTGCACTGGTGGTGCAGAGCCTGTTTGGGATTCTCGTTCTCTCTCCCTCTCTCTCTCTGTCCCTCCCCCCAAATCTCTCTCAAGATAAATAAGTAAACTTAAAAAAATTATAGGTTGATTATCAAAGAAAAGCACAAGAATCATTGTCCCAGAATATGCCTGTGTTAACCAAGACAAAGCAGTCAGATCTGGTAAACATTAGAGGGACCTCTGAGCCTGCTGAGATGGGCTGCTCCTGACTGCATGAGAAAATAGGGATGGGCACCATGAGGGCAGAAAGGAAATCCCAAATTTGGAGCCTGAATGGAACATGTGGGGCTTAAAGGACGGAAGGAAAAATAATATTAAAAGCAGCTGTCCCAGGGCAGTTGATAGCTATAAAAGGAGAAAAAAAAACTCTCTTTCTGTCTCATTTCTTACACCTATTATGCACCAGGTACATACTGGGGATCCAAGTGACAATGAGGGAACTAGCCTAGTGGCTGAAAGTCACTTTTTGTCTCATTCTCAAAATAACCCTTCAAAGTAGGTATGCTTATCAGTATGATTATGCCATGTTATAGATGAAGAAACTGAGGCTCAGAGCCATGAAATGATTTGTTCAAGGTCCCACAGCTGGTAAGGGTTACAGAGTTTGAACTCTGGTCTGTCTGACCCCAAACTTTTATTAATGTGCCATCACTGTTTCAATAGTAGGAGAGAAAAATGTTGATGGATGTGACATTTAAATCTTCTCTATTTCTTTGTTATTTTTTATCTTTTCTTAAAATTTTTATTTATTTATTTTTGAAAGAGAGGGCGTGCACGTGGGGGAGGGACAGAGAGAGAGGGAGAAAGAGAATCCCAAACAGGCTCTGCACTGACAGTGCAGACCCCTACATGGGACTCAATCCCACAAACCATGAGATCATGACCTGAGCCAAAATCAAGAGTCGGACACTTAACTGACGGAGCCACCCAGGCACCTGTTTGTTATTTTTTAAATAAAATTTTAAAATTTGACCACCAAGTTGGTACATACCAACCGTCTCCTGGCATACTTTTTTTAAAAAGTGACTTTTTAATTATAAAGTTAATATTACTCAGGGCGCCTGGGTGTCTCAGTCGGTTGAGTGTCTGACTTTTGATTTCGGGTCATTATCTCACAGTTTATGAGTTTGAGCCCCCACACTGGCAGCATGGAGCCTGCTTGAGATTCTCTCTCTCACTCTCTCTCTCTGCCCCTCCCCCCCTCAAAATAAATAAACTTAAAAAAAAATAAAGTTAATATTACTCAACAAAGTTTGGAGAATATAGACATGTAGAGAGAAGTAAAAGAAACAAAATCAGATGATTTTTTGACCATTGTTAACATTTATGATGTTCCTCTCCATTCTGCTATGAATAACATACATTTTGCATTTTACACTGAAGTTCCCAAACTGCATACCTGTTTAACATTACAAGCATTTTCATCCTTTTATTTTATTTTTTTAAGTAGGCTCCATGCCCAACGTAGGGGTTGAACTCACAACCGTAAGATCAAGAGGTGCACTCTCTGCTGACCAAGCCAGCCAAGTGCCTCTGTCCTTTTATTAAGTAGGTTGCATTATCATCAATTTAAGAACTGTGAAATATTACATCCCATAGGCATACCTTATGTTTTTTAACTGTTCCCTTCTTGGTGATTTCTTCTAAATTTTGCTGTTGGAAAATATTTCTTCAAGTATCTTGGAGCATATAGCTTTGTCCTAATTTAGGACTATTTCCCTGAAATTAATTCCCAGAAGAGAAATGCCTGGGTCAAAAGGCCTGGACGTTACTGAAGCCTTTGATGCATATTGCCAAACGGCTTTCCGAAAGATTTTAGCAAGTCATTTTCCCACCAGAAATACAGAAGTATCCATTGCTCACACTGACAATTTCAGTGTCACTAGTTTTTTAAACTTCAGAATTGAAAGGCTATTAATGGCCTTTTAGTTTGCACTGCTTTGATTACTTGTGAGGTAGAAAATGTCCTATGTTTATTGTGTTTTATCTGTCTCCACTGACCAGTTATTGGGTCTGTTTGTTATCAATGTTCAGTGTTCTTCACATAATAGAAAATATTAACCCATTGTCTATAAAACATTTCCTCAGTCTGAAGTTTGCCTTTTAATGCTGGGTATGATTTTGGAGTAGGGTAAGGTTTTGTTTGTTTGTTTCCAGCAATAGAAGTTAAAGAATGTTTTTTGGGGGGCTCCTGTGTAACTCGGTTGGTTAAGCCTCTGGCTCTTGATTTCGGCTCAGATTATGATCTCACAGTTCGTGGACAGAGCCCCACATTTGGTTCTGTGCTGATGCACGGAGACTGCTTGGGATTCTCTCTCTTCCCTTTCCCCGCTCACATGCTTGTGTTCACTCTCTCTCTCAAAATAAGTAAATAAACATTAAAAAAAAGAAAACACTCTTTAAAAAAAAAAAGAATGTTTTTCTGTTTTGCACATAACTTTGTCCATCTTTTCCATAGGAATTCTTCCATTCTCTCTAATCTTAGAAAACCTTTCACCCCTCCAATGGCTTATTTTCTGTGTGCGAGAATTGATGGACGTGTCTGAGCTGTTTGGTCATCTTTTTTTAATAACAAAGGAGAGAAGAGGATTTTTTTCCTTTTTTCCTTCATCTATTTGACTGTCCTTGACTTTTTGTTTTAGTACCATGAAATATGCTCATTGGGGGTTGGGACTGTAGGAGGAAATGTGTATGTCAATACATGCATCCCAAAGTCTGGAGGAATAGGTACCAAAAAATACTAATACTAGTTATTTCTGATTGATGGGAGCAGGGCTGGGATAGATGTGTTATTCATGCCTGCCCAGCATCTTTATTTCCTTTTGGCAAGACACGCCTCTTCACCCCTTGACTCTGGTGTGGCTGCCCATGACAGTACATTTACCCAATACAGTACTTCATTTCCCTGGCAATAGTTTGTCTGGGGCCAAGGGGTAGGCATGTTACTCTAGCAGAAAATAATCAGAGTCCTTCCCTGAGACTGATATATGAAAACTGGGTCGAGCTTTCCTGCTGGGTTGCATTGGAAAGCTGAGGCTACCTCACACCACATTTCCTGCCAGGCAGAGCTCACTCTGCAGAGGAAGGGAAGCCAACGTGCAGAGAAATTGAGACAAGGAGAGATACAAGAAAGCAAATGCTGGGGCGCCTGCGTGGCTCAGCCAGTTAAGCGTCCGACTTCGGCGACTTCGGCTCAGGTCATGATCACACGGTCTGTGAGTTCAAGCCCTGCGTCAGGCTCTATGCTGACAGCTCAGAGCCTGGAGCCCATATCAGATTCTGTGTCTCCCTCTCTCTCTGACCCTCCCCCGTTCATGCTCTGTCTCTCTCTGTCTCTCTCTGTCTCAAAAATAAATAAACGTTAAAAAAAAAAAAAAAAAAAAAGAAAGCAAATGCTATGAGCCCTGTGTCTCCAGTTCCAGTCTCCAAGACCCTGATCCATGTTGTTTTTCCCTCAATCTTGCAGTCAGCTATTGTGAGCCACAGGTCCCTCTTTGGTGAAGCTGGCTTAGGTTAGGATTCTGCTACTTAGCAAGTGAAAGAATCTGATCAGTGACAAGGATGGTCTTTGTGTGTTTTTAGTATCTTATGTAATTATTTGCTTAGTAGAAATTTTTTTTAAAAAGACAGAGAATGTATTTGTTAAAAAAGTAAAGTGTAAGTGCCCTCAGACATGCTCAAAAGCAGGCAACGTGTAAAACAGAGCATAAAAGGTGTACAAGTCCTCGAAAGGACAGAGGCCACCTTATCACCTCAGAAATGTTGTCAATGAGATAAACAGGAATTTGTAGTGAAATAATTCTAGATCAATGGGTGTATTGGTGGTCTAGGGGAGAGTAGGGCCTCAGCCCTGGGTAGGAGATATGTTTCCCCATGAACTAGGAAGTCTGAGATACTGAGATTCAGGACAGGGAAACTGACCTGTGTCTCCTGCCCCTGGACAATCAGGTCCCTTCTCTGAGCCTCAGTTTACACTAAGTCTAGCTCTCATATCTGAACCCCTATGGTATTCCAAGCATTTCACATTTATTATCTTATAGAATTCTCAGTTGGTCACATATTCCCATATTCCAGATGGAAAAATTGAGGCTCAGAGAGGTGAAATGTGACTCAGATAAGTCAGTCCCTTTTTTTCTTTAATGTTTATTTATTTTGAGAGAGAGAGAGAGAGAGAGAGGCAGAGGGGCATAGAGAGAGAGGGAGAGAAAGAATCCCAACTGATTGGGGATTGATTGATCCCATGAACCTTGAGATCATGACCTGAGCAGAAATCAAGAGTCAGACACTTAATGGACTGAGACACCCAGGCACCCCCAGATAAATCAGTCTTTAAAGCCTTTCTAGGAACCTCAGCCATCATCCTCTCTCATCTGTAAAATGGGCAAAAATGGGCATAATACATCAACCACCCCTGATCTAGTCCCAGGGAAAAGAGAAGTAAAAGCCAGCTGAAATTGAGTTGGGGTCAGAATTGTCCTCTCCCCAAGTCCTGCTGGAAAATGCACAAGTTTGGGGCTGTGGGAGGTGATGGAGGAAGAGTGGGGGTCGAAGCATGTGCCTCCTCTGACTGGCCCCAGTCCAGCCCCACCCACACTTCCTTTGAGTTGCTCCCTCCCTCACCCTGCACCAAATTTCTTCCCAAGGAAAGCCTTGCGCAAGAGGACCTTGGTCAGGTCCCTTGGCCCCCTGCCGACGTCCCAGGAGCAGTTTGTGCTCCACCCCCCACTCCAAACCTGGCGCCTAGCCATCAACCCCAGGAACCCAGCCAGTCACGTGGCGCTTTGGTCTCTGGCTCGCTTCCTCTGGGATCCTGATTTAACTCCCTCTCCTCCCTTCCCCCTCCCAGTCCCAGGCCCTCAGGGCACCACACCTATTTTGAGGGGCAGGTGCAGGGGACTGGAACTTCAGCTCAGCCTCCCGAAGGAAGGGACTTCGGGTCTGTTTTTCTGCCTGTCAACTGGGGACCCCACCCTACGACTGTCTCTATTCTGTTCACTGTTTACTCTTGCTTTCCCCTTTCTCTACGCCCTCCATCACCCCCCCCCCCCCACCCCCCAACCCGCGTCAGTCTCCTGAGCCCTTTTGAGGGCCTGATTCCCTTCTGGGCACTGGGGGAAAGGGGACGGTGAGAGGAAAGGGGAGACAGAACCCAAGATTCCCAAGGGAGCTTCCAGGACTAGTCTGAAACTCCACAAGGCGACAGGGTGGAACTGGCCAGACTCTGGCATCACACAGACCTGGATTCGAATTTAATTTTGCCTCTGACCAACTGCTGATTTTGAACCCTTCATCTCTCTGGACCTCAGTTGTCCCCTCCGTGAAATGGGGGCCCTACGGAGAGGAAGGGAGGGAAAAGTCCAGAAGAGGAGCTGACCTGGAACTAGGGGCTTCCCCTCCAACCGCCGCGCCCCTTCCCCAGCCCGGGAGCGCAGCGGTGCCTCCCAGTCCCTCGTCCCTCCGCCGCAGGCTCCTCCTCCACTGACATCAGAGCCGCAGGCGGGCGGAGGGAGCCAGCAGAGCCCGAGCCGAGCCTCAGCGAGGGAGCGAGCGAGCGGGCGGGCGGGCCAGGCGCGGAGCGGCGGCAGACAGCAGCCGGCAGCCAGAGCTCAGCTGCAGCCACTTCGGGCCTTCCAGCCAGCCCCGCGGCGGGGCAGCCGCAGGTACAGCCCGGGGGCCAACCCGCCTGTGCTCCTGGGCTCCGAGGAGGGGCGGCTGGACCCACCAGCCGCTGGATCCTCTCACCCAGGGATGGGATAGGTGCCTAAGGGAGCTAGACTCTGGATGGGCAGGGCAGGGCAGGGCCTTTCTCTCCTACCTCTGCCCCCAGGCCCCGCAGGTGCCAGGCGGCCGGTGGGGAACTGAGTGGGTAATGTCGGAAGGTGGGAAGGGTGTGCGTGTGGGTGCGTCTGCGTTCAGATGGGTCTGAATGTGGAAGGACTGGGCATTGGAGCTATAAATATGTGGGGCCGTGTTGGGGTGTGCTAATGTCTTAGCACAAGCGTGTGCATCAGATACGGAGCTACAGTGTAAGGGTATCCTTATGGGTGGGGATATCTGGGAATCAGTGTTTTTGTTGCAGATGTGTGTCCAGGTGTGGTGCATGCTAGCATCTGGCTCAAGGGTGGTAAGAGTGGAGGCTATATGTGTATTGAGGATGTTTGAAGTTAGGTATGTAAGGAGTTGGGGTTCAGTTTGGAACATAGGAGCTTTTAAGGTGTATAGAAACAGGATGAAGGGTATGAGTGTATCTGGGATGTCTGGTACATAGGTGAGGAATATGTGTGTGTGTGTGTGTGTGTGTGTGTGTGTGTGTGTGTGTGAGAGAGAGAGAGAGAGAGATGTGGTCTAAGTGTGTGCAGATGTGTGTTTTTGGGGTGTAAGAGGGATCTGTGGGAGGGATGTTGGGATGTGAGGATGTCTGGGGGAGTGTATCTTTGGACATGTGTGCTGATGCCTGGGTACACATGTATGATCAGGTGTTGGGGTATCTGGGGATGGAATGTACTGAATCTGGGGGCAGGTATTGTGGGTGGAGCTTGGTGTGGTGTGTCCAGGTGCAGAGATATGTGTGGAACTAGAAGGGTTGTATTTGCCAGGCCTCCAAGTGGGCTTTAAAACTGTGTTTCTAGAGCCTACCATCATATCTCCTTTCCTAGAAGTTTCTGCTCCTGGGATGGGTGGCTAGGACCCCCTGGAAACAAGGTCCTATCCAAGGAGTGGGGTCTCACACCAGGGACTCTAGTCAGGACACCTTCCTTTCATTCTCCCACAGGGGAAACAGGAAGTGCCCTCCTTGAGGTCACACAGCATACTGGGTCTGAATGGGCTCCAGTCTGGCTGCATATTGGAAGGACAAGCTGAGAGTGGCCCTGTCAAAGTCCTTGGCACTCAGCAAGCTTAACTGGGCCCCAGCCAGTCATCATTTGGGCAACTTTGGACCCAGTCCATATCTGTCTCCAACCTCAGTCTCCCTATTCTCTATCTGATAAATGGGGAGAGAACTCCCTGCTGACAGAGGTCTCTGAAGAAAGGTACAGGCTGGAGCAGGGTCAGAAGAAGCCAGGAGGGGACAGACTGGGTAGGACCATTTCTCAGGCTTCTGGGACCCAAACAGGGAGCCAGGAGGGAGAGGGGGTATAATAGGTGGCCTGGGGAGCTCCAGCTGTGGCTGCTGTTGCCGTGGTAACAGTGCAGAAGGAGCTATTTAAAAACGTGGCTGAGATATTGCTGGAAGCCCAGGCTGCCGGAAACCTGATTTCCGAGAGACTGGGTGGAAGAAGAAAGAGGAAGGAGAGGAGACACCCCAGCAATTCCCAGGGTGGGGCTGGGACATTCCTGGTTCTGGAGACAGGGGGAACCCTCCAGGGCTGTGCACTTACTTGTACAAGCTGCTCTGGGGTCTTCTCTGCTGTTCTCCTGGAGGTCAGCATCCTCCTGAGTGTTTTGATTTGGAGAAGGAGAAACCTGGAGCTGAATAAATGAACAAAATGACTTTGTTGAAAAAAGAATTCTGCTGCCACCTTGAAGGATTTTCCTTTAGGCATGAGGATTTGTTGGGTGAACAAAAGACTAGTGAGTGAGTGAGTTTGCTGAATAACTTTGTCAAATGAATGAATCAAGGAATGAATACATGCAGGCTGAATGACTGAATGGGGCCTCAATTTCCTAAGTCCCAACATAGAAGGCTGGGCCCTACTGAGTCTTTTCCCTTCATTTCCCTTCTCAGGAGCCCTGGCTGTGGCCAGGGGGCAGTGGGCCATGCCGGGGGCAGTGGACAGCCCCAGCTGGAAGCAGGTGGAGGACATTAGGGACATTTACGACTTCCGTGATGTTCTGGGAACGTGAGTCTCAGGGCAGGCAAGCGGGGGTGGAGGGGGAGGCTGTCTGTGAGCCGGGGTGTGGGGTTGGTAAGGTCCTTACTCTTGGGCCTGGCTGGCTGGGGAGACTGCATCCAGGGTGGTACTTCCTCTGGTCAGTTTATCACTGCTTCCTGTTTGCTATAGTCCAGGCCCTGCAGCGGCCTTGCCATGGCCCAGTCTGGCTCATCTTTTCACTTCTGGCTGACAGTGGGTGGAACAGAGGCTGCTCTTGGCTGCAGCTCTGGGTTCCTGTGAAGAGAACAAAGTAGGGGAGAATGAAGGAGCCAGTCTTTCCAATGTTTGGCCAAGAGCTGGGGATTTTGGCCTAGGTTTAGGAAATGAAGCTGGGCATGGCTCTGTTCTCAGTGGTGGGAATCCAGAAATAACTCAAACCTGATCTTTTCCCCTCAAGTTGATCCTAAATATGTGATGGAAGTACACCCAGGGAAAATGACAACAGGGTATATGATGTGTTCCTGTTAAAGTCAGGAATGAGGACTTTGTAGAGCTCAGAGTGATAGCTACTGCCTAGAGCTAGGGACTGAAGGATGAGTAGAAGTGCACTTATCAGAGAGGGAGAAGGGCATTCCAGCCAGAAGGAAGCCTAAGCAAAGGCTGAGAAGCACGTTATGTTTGGAAAGAGGTGAAGAATGATAGAGTTGTAATCAGAGGCTAGGGGAAGAGTGGAAGATGCTTCTCTCTGAGAAGAGAGAACAGGTCATGTAAGACCTTGAAAGCCAAGCTATGGGGGCTGGACTTTATCTCATGGACCATAGGAAGACATTTAAGATATTTTGATGGGTTTGCAATTCAGGATAGTCACTCTGGCCAAACAAAGCATGGAGGGTAAATTGGAGAGGGACATGACTAGAAACCAGCAATGAGGCTATCACAGTCACTAGTTATTCTGATGATTGAGATTTTGCCATAAGAGATGCTTTTCTTTGACTTAGATTTCTTATCCCAGGCAACACAAATAGTCCTAGAAAGAAGATGCTAGGAAATCTTCCTTCATCAATCAGTGAACTTTAGTACATGAGTTTGTTCTTTTCTAACTAACTTGTAAAATATTGCTTCTCAACAATCAGTGAGCATACAGATCATCTGAGGATCTTGTTAAAAATGCAGATTCTGATTTAGTAAGTCTGAGGTTAAGGCCTGAGATTCTGCACTTCTAAAGTCCCCAGGTGATGCTGATGGTTCTTCAAATTTATAAAAGGTGTTAAGTAAACCATGACTGAAATTGTAGCAGAAAAAGAAATGAATCAATTTTGCATGAATCAAAATGCCCAGGGCATAAACTTCAGGCATGGCTGGATCCAGGGGCTCACATGATGTTATCAGGAAATTATCTTTGTCACCAGGAAATTTCTTAGCTCTGATTTCATTTGTGTTGCCTTCATTCTCAAGCAGGCCCTCCTCAAGTGGTGGCAAAGATAACCACCAAAAGCTCCAGGGTTGCATCTTATCAGCTTGGAAGGAAAAAGAGCACCTTATTCTCAAAGTGCCAGTAACCTGGCTTGCATCATGTGACCCAATTACTGTAGCCAAGGATAGACTATTCTGATTGGCCAGCCGTGGGTCACGTGACCACCTCAGGGACCAGGGGTTGGAAGAGTGATGTAGGGAGGCTCATCTCATCTTCATGGTCCACAGGTGGTCATGATACCCATAGGGGTATGAAAGAAGGGCTGAAGGGAAGCTAAGGTTCCAGTTCCTCACCTCATGAATCCCCTTTCTTTGCAGGGGGGCCTTCTCAGAGGTAATCCTGGCAGAAGATAAAAGAACTCACAAGCTGGTGGCCATCAAATGCATCGCCAAGAAGGCTCTGGAGGGCAAGGAGGGCAGCATGGAGAACGAGATCGCTGTCCTGCACAAGTGCGTGGGCCACACTGTCTCTGTGTGGGTTGACCCTGCCTTGACTCCTCCTATTCTCTTCCTACCTCTGCTTTGGGCAAATCATTTAACCTGTGAGCCTCAAATTGCTCATTTATAAAATGGGGTAATAATCTCCACTTGGTAGGATTGTGGAGCACTTTAAAGGTCCCTTTATTTCAGGTGTCTGCTGCAACAGCTAATGCCACTGCTTGTTTATAGTGGCTTAACTTGTTCATTCAGATCTAAAAGTCAATCCTTGAACGTAGCTTGGACCATCACATCTCAACTGGTGTTACTGAAGACCTACCTCAATTCCCCGTACATATTAAAGCCACTCAGGAAGTTCAAAAATACCTGTCTCACAGCCCCCTGACTAAATCAATAGCCAACTGTCTATAATTTGCTTATACTTGTGTGTAACCTGCTGCCCTCACTGGAAAGCTTATGGAGAACCTTCACTTCTATCCTCTCGCCTGAGTTTTCCAACCACCCTGGTCAGGGATTAACTGGTCATTTCCACTATTGGGTGCGGGAGGGGGCCTGAGGTCCAGAGAGGGTAAGGGATTTGCCCAAGGTCACAGAGCAACTTTGTGGCAGAGCCATGGCCCCTGTCAAGCTCAGTCACCATCATCGGTTCATTTATTGAGCATTCACTGTGTGCCAGACGTTGTGCCAAGATTCTTACCTGCATTTTCTCACGTGATCCTCACTCCAACTCTTTGAGGGAAGTACTGTCACTGGCTTCATATTATAGATAAGGAAACAGGCTTAATATTCAATGAATAAGTGAGCACTTACTCTACACCCGGTGTGGGAGGAACAACGGTAACATAAAGCCCCTGGTCTCCTGGAGCTGGCATTCTGGTGGGGGAGGCTGATAAACTTATAAACACAGACACTTTTTATTTTATTTTTTAATTAATTAATAATAATAATTATTATTATTTTTAAGGTAGGCTCCATGCCCAGTGTGGAGCCCAATGTGGGGCTTGAACTCAAAACCCTGAGACCAAGGCCTGAGCTGAGATCAAGAGTCAGATGCTTGGGGTGCCTAGGTGGCTCAGTCAGTTAAGCTTCTGACTTTTTTTTTTTTAAACGTTTATTTATTTTTGAGAGACAGAGAGAGACAGAGTATGAGCAGGGGAGGGGCAGAGAGAGAGGGAGATACAGAACCTGAAGCAGGCTCCAGGCTCTGAGCCGAAGTTGGACGCTTGACCAACTGAGCCACTCCAAGCTTCTGACTCTTGATCTCAGCTCAGGTCACGATCTCATGGTTCACGAGTGTGAGTCTATGCTGTCAGCACAGAGCCTGCATGGAATTCTTTCTCTCCTCTCTCTCCCTCTCTTTCCGCCCCCTCCCCCACACTCTCTCTCTCTCTCTCTCTCTCTCAAAATAAATAAAAACAAAGAATCACTTGCTTAACCGACTGAACCACCCAGGCACCCAGAAACATGTTAAAATCATATATTGATCAGTGCTGTGAGGTAAAAAGATTTGTCCCCAAATAGCACATAGTGGAGGCAGGTTAGACCGAGGTGTGTCTGATGCCAGAGCCCAGTGTTTATCTCTCTGTGCTCCTACCTTCCATTACATCATAATAAATCATGGTGAATCAGCTTTTCCTTTTGGGACCCAGAACCCTGGTTTGTCCTGCCTAGGTCTACAGTGGTGGTTCTTCAAGGTGAGTGTAGGAAAGTGGCTGAGCTATCCTCAGCTCTGAACCACCTCATTTCTCCTTTCAGGATCAAGCACCCCAACATTGTAGCCCTGGATGACATCTATGAGAGTGGGGGCCACCTCTACCTCATCATGCAGCTGTGAGTGGCCTCACCCCTTGCTCACATCTCTCCCCGCCGCCCCCCCCTAGCTTCTCTGGCCAGACTGCCCTGTCCTCGGCTGCAGGGTGTCCGGTGGAGAACTGTTTGACCGCATTGTGGAGAAAGGCTTCTACACGGAGCGGGATGCCAGCCGCCTCATCTTCCAGGTGCTGGACGCCGTCAAGTACCTGCATGACCTGGGCATCGTACACCGAGATCTCAAGGTGGGGTGCAAGGGTGTGTGGTGAGCTGGGGTGCCGAGTGCGGCCTCCACATACCCCTCACTGTGTGATCTGGGGCAACTCTTACCCCATCCCCGAGCCTCGGCTTCCCATCTGCAAAATGCACCCTGTAAACCCTAAACTGCCTCCTCCCATTCCGGTTTGGACGCTCAAATGGACACCCAGGTGAATGGTGCTGCTATTTTATCCAAATAGTGCCTTGGTCTTTTTTTGATAATAAAAGTCCCACTTTGCTCTTTGTAGAAAACTTGGATGGGACAGCAAAACATAAAAAAGGAAGCCAGAAGCCCCTGTGAAACCCTACACCTCAGAGACTATGATGGGGTTCACATTTTGTAGTACATCTCCAGTCTAGAAGAGCGCTGGGGTGAGACAGATCTGGACTTGAATTCTGTCCCTGCTACTCCCTAACTGTAGGTTCTCAGGCAAGTCCCTTTGCCTCTCAAGGCATCAGTTTTCTGACCTGTAAAGTGGGATTAGGCAGACTGGCCTGATAGGGATGTGGTAAGGATGAAATCAAGCACTAGCACAAGATCTGGCACAAAGTAGGTGCTTGAAAATTCTTTAGGGCCTCACAATACAAATCTGGCTTATGGAAAACTCCCACTCACATTCCTAAGTCCCTTGTCTTTTCTGGCCCTTGTCTTTTACTTTTAACTTCCTTGAGAATTTCCTTGAGTTTCTTGTGCCTGCAACCAAGATGGCAGCTGTGAAGCCACAGTGGCTTTTGGGGTGATGTCTTTGAGGTGGTGCTTGGAGAAGCAGAAGGTTCTGCCAGCCTCTGGCCATCTCTACCTCTTCCTTCCCCTCCACCTTCCAAGCCAGAGAATCTGCTGTACTACAGCCTGGATGAAGACTCCAAGATCATGATTTCTGACTTTGGCCTCTCCAAGATGGAGGACCCTGGCAGTGTGCTCTCCACAGCTTGCGGGACCCCAGGATATGTGGGTATGGAGCACCCTGGGCGGGGGCCATGGATAGGGGAGAAATCAGAAGCTGCAGGGCAGAGATCTGTCACCACCATGTCTCCTTCCTTCCATAGCTCCTGAGGTCCTGGCCCAGAAACCCTACAGCAAGGCAGTGGATTGCTGGTCCATTGGGGTCATTGCCTACATTCTGTGAGTAGGGTCTTGGCCATTGGGGCATGTGGCTCTAGCATTCTCCTCTCCCCTACTTTGCCCTCTTTCTCCTCTCTGCTATTTCTTCCTGCCATCCAAGTGTATACCTACCTATTAATGACTAATATTATTTCATTCAACACATACTATGTTTCTGGCACTGTGCTAAGTACTGGGGATTTAAAAGAGAAGAAAACAAAGTGCCTGCCCTGAGAGAGCAAAAATTCTAGTACAGTAGACAGACAATAAACAAGTAAATCTATAAAATGTCAGGTAGTAAAATACTATGAAGAAAAATCAAGCAGGGTTAGGGAGATGGGGATGGATGCCATTTTAGGTAAGGAGGTCAGGAAAAAAGGCATTTCTTAGGCTATCTCCTGGATGAAGTGAGGGAGACAGACATTTGAGGTGTGGGGGAAGACATTTGAGGTGTGGGGGCAGAGGGAACAGCAAATGCAAGGCCCTGAGGAAGGAAAGACGGTAGCAAATTAAGAAACAGGCCAGTGTAGCTAGACAGGAGTGAACAAGGCACAGAGGGGCAGATTTCCCCTTTGTAAAAGGGGGAACTGCTTCCTGTGGGTGTTGCCTGACTCTTGAGACTACCTCAAAGCTCCATATTGGAGCCAATGGGTACACTGAAAGTGGAAATGAGGAGGAGTTTCTCCCTGCCCAGGCTCTGCGGTTATCCCCCCTTCTATGACGAGAATGATGCCAAACTCTTTGAACAGATTTTGAAGGCCGAGTACGAATTTGACTCTCCTTACTGGGACGACATCTCTGACTCTGGTATTTGATCCTTTGCCATCTTCCCCTGGGCCCTACCTCTGGTCAGACTCCCCAGCCCCAAACTAAGAGCTGTCTTCGAGACCAGACACCAAGCACCCCAGGTGCTTCCCTCTGCCTGGCCCCAGGCTGAGAAACTTGTAGGCATTCATTCAGTCTTCAAAACTAGTATTTTTGAAAATACCACACCCAATGACTTCATTATGCCTGAAATACCACCATAGAAGTTTTCATATGTTCTTTTGTACCTCTTACCAGGAGGCAAAACTGTGAAGCCATTATTGGTCACTTACACATCAGTGTGAATATACTGAGCAGAATCTTTTTTAAGAACAAGTTTTTCTTAAGGGAAAAAGGAGAGAACTGGAAGGCTGGGGTGGGTGGGGGGAGCTTAGAGACTAAGAGTACAGGTGGGGTCGGGCGGTACATATACAGATCTGGCCTCTTGTCTTGCTTGGATGCCAGGCCAGACCCAAGGGGGTGGGTTTTGTGTTGGGGGTATCCACAGGTACCATCATGCTATTTCTCTTTGCTGTTTTCTTGGGGATTCAGCCAAAGACTTCATCCGGCACTTGATGGAGAAGGATCCAGAAAAGAGGTTCACCTGTGAGCAGGCCTTGCAGCACCCGTGGTGAGAGCTCCAATAAGCTGCAGGCTGGGGTGGGGTCTGGAGCCCCCAAACCTGTCTTTGCCTTCATAGACAACCCTCCACACACCCCATCCTAGGATTGCAGGAGATACGGCTCTAGATAAGAATATTCACCAGTCGGTGAGCGAACAGATCAAGAAGAACTTTGCCAAGAGCAAGTGGAAGGTGAGCCCATGTCCCTAGTCCTGGGTCCCAGCCTCCCCAGACATCCTCCCCACCTCTCTCCAGGCCTCAGCTCACACAGCACCTAGCACCATGCTCAGGGACACTAACTGCTCAGGGACACTTACAAGAACTTCATTCATTCATTCATTCAACACTCCCTGACATTCTATCCCAGTGAGTCCCTGACTGCCAAGAACAGTATAATTCTTCTTTACTGTTTGTTTGTTTGTTTATTTATTTATTTAGACTGCGAGTGGGAGAAGGGCAGAGAGAGGGAGGAGAGAGAATCCCAAGCAGCCTCCATGCTCAGTGTGGAGACTGATTCGGGGCAAGATCCCATGAGCCATGAGATCTTGACCTGAGCCGAAATCAAGAACTGGATGCTTAACCAACTGCACCACCCTGGAACACTATAATTCTTAAAGAGACATCTACTCCAACCTATGGGGTCCTGGAAGGGACATATGGGCATTTGATGGCCTGACAGACCTGTCAGACCTGACAGCTGAGTAGGAATTAGCCAGGTACAACAGAACAATGTCTGAGGCAGAGAGGACCAGTATGCAGAAGTCCAGGGGCAAGAGAGTGAGTGTGTCCATTCAGGGAAGTGCAAGTAGTAAGTCTGGATGGAATGGAGGGGCTGTGGGGCAAGAGCCCAGACTGGAGATGGAAGTAGAGGCCTTGAGTGCCACAGTGGAGAACTAACTTGGTCCTGAGGACACTGAGGAGACCCAGGATTTTTAGCAGTAACCTGCCCTCTGGAAAGGGCTCTCAGGATGCAGAGAGAGGTATGGAGTCAAGGCTGGGAGACCCCTTAGAAGGCTGTGGCAGAGATGTGGGCAGGAGACAGTGAGGGCTTGGACCAGAGAACAGTGGATGGCTCAGGAGTCCTTTAGGAGGTAGAATTGACAAGAAGTGATGGTAGAAGAGATGTTGGCAGAGAGATGAGATGTCAAAGGCTGGCCCAAGATTTTGGTTGGGGAAAAGGTGAATGGTGGTACTGTTACTGAGATGGGGATCCCAGGGGCACACAACTGTCTTGGGGTGGATGACTATGGTTTTGGACATGGTGAATATGAAGGATGTGTGGGATACCTTCGTAGATATGTTGAATAGAGAATGATACACATACCGGGGTAAGTTATTTAACCTGTCTGTGCCTCAGTTTTCTCCTCTGGCAATGGTGACGCTAATAGTATCCACCTCAAAGACCTTTGTGAAGATTAAATGAATTGCCAAATAAAGTGCTTAGAACAGTGCCTGACACATACTGCTATTTTAAGTGCTTGCTATGATGTGAATATGAATTTATACATAAAGGGTTGTATATACTTGTTCATGTATACACATTACATATATATATATATATATATATATATATGCATTATCTGTGTAAATATATAATGTGGCTGAATGTAATTTAATAAAGCCTTGTAGAGGTTTCAGGGAGTTTTAGGGGATCAACCAATAACACCTGAATGAAAATGACAAAACCACCCCATGAATCTCACTGCCAGACCCTGTCCCATGATCTCCAGCTCTCAAAAGTCCCTTTTTCCCCTTCTCCCCACAGCAAGCCTTCAATGCCACGGCTGTGGTGCGGCATATGAGAAAGCTACAGCTGGGCACCAGCCAGGAGGGACAGGGACCAACGGCAAGCCATGGGGAGCTGCTGACACCAGCAGCTGGGGGTGAGGACCAGTGCTCTGTGGAAGGGCATGGGTGGGAAGAGACATACAGGCTGGAGTGGAGGGTCTGCTCCTACGACCAATCTTGTTCTCTCTCCCCATGTAGGGCCGGCGTCTGGCTGCTGCTGTCGAGATGGCTGTGTGGAGCCGGGCTCAGAAATGTCCCCTACTCTGCCCCCCCAGCTCTAGGGCCCCAGATCCAGGGTCCAGATCCTTTGTGTGGGAGGGGTTGGGGCAGCCTGCTCCCCTTCCCTCCCTGAATTGGAGTTACCCAGCCCCACTGCCTTCCCACCCCTTTCCCTATCACTCCTCCACTGCATTTTCCATACAAATGTTTCTATTTTATTGTTCTTTCTTGTAATAAAGGGAAGAGATAAAAACATAGTAGCTCTGTCTCACCAGATAACCTCCACCCCACAATGTTGTGCAAACTACTTAATGTAAGGGTACCTGGCCCCTGAGGTAGCTGCAAGAAGCCCTCTTCCCAACATGAGACTGGATGGGGAAGAGAGGTGAGGAAAGGTATTTGGGGTATCCCTTTGTCCAGTGCCCCCCACCTAGCCTTCAAGGCCTGTAGATCTCCTGCGCTTTGCTGGTGGCTCCTGAGCTCGGTGGAGTTGGCGCAGGTCAGCACTGAACAGCACCTGGGGACAGTGGGGAAAGACACTGCATGGGGTCAGGGTACACGGGGTCAGGACTGATGGGGCCAGTGGCAGTGTGGAGAGGTATACAGGCAGCAGGGCCAGGGCGAGGAACATCCACTAGAGTCAGGACTGGGGTGGGTAGAGTCCAGTAGGGTCACCTGAAATGGTGGTGGTGGAAGGGTCTACTGGGTCAGGACGGGGGGAGGAGTCTTATGGGGTCTGGGCTGGAGGAGGAGAGGGAGCCTCAGAACACTTACTGCTTGGGCCCAGCCAGCATAAGGTCCCCACAGGCTCCGGAAAAAGTTTCCTATGCCAGAAGTGAAAAGGTGAAATTAATTGGCCTTCCTACTTATTCCCTATCCACAGGAGTGGGATTTTACAGAGAGGTATGAAAAGTTTCTACCACCTCAGCCCGCTGCTAGCCCCAGCATCCCACTCTCTCCTTACCCAGTTCCTTGTTAGCCTGGGGGCTTGGACCCTTGGCCTGGGACATGGTGGGGTGCCAGCTGTAGTCACGCTGGGCAATCTGCCACATGTGGATATCCACGGGCACGGCCTGGGGCTTGTCTAGGGCCATCAAGCAGATGCAGTCAGCTACCTTTGAGAGACAAAGAGTGAGCCACAGAGGAGGAATGGCAGGATCCAACCAGCATCCTATTTCTAGTCCCAAAGTTGGCTGCTTCCTCCTCCACTCTGAGGTTACTATTATTTTATACTTTCAATCAATACACACTCTCTTTTAATAATTTTAAAAATAGATATGATGAGGGGTGCCTGGATGGCTCAGTTGGTTGAGAGTCCTACTTGTCTCAGGTCATGATCTCACAGTTCATGAGTCTGAAACCCATATTGGGCTCTGTGCTGACAGTTCGGAACCTGGAGCCTGCTTCGGATTCTGTGTCTCCCTCTCTCTCTGCCCCTTCCCAGCTGATGCTCTGTCTGTCTGTCTGTCTCTCTCTCTCTCTCAAAAATAAGTAAACATTAAAAGAATTTTTTTAAAATAGTTATGATGAGAGTGCCACTGTGTAAACATCTATGTAGGCCAGTTCCTCATCATAACCTGGGAAGAAGGCAGTTACTACATCTATTCTGCAGACAAAAAAGTGAGATTCCGAAAGATGAAGTGACTTGGCCAAGGTTACATGGCTAGGAAGAGGCATAACCAAGATTTAATGTTAGGTTGAGGTTCTTTAAAAAAACTTAAAAAAAAAAAAAAGTTTTTTAAACAAAACTCTATTTTTTAAACTATAGAGAAGTATAAAGAAGAAAATAAATGCCAAATTCCCAATCATCTTACTGCTAGCTAACCTTGTTGATATTAAACAAAAAGATTTATAAGTACGTAAAATTTCAAGATAAAAACATGAAAAGGAGAAACATCTTCTGATTTGTCTTCCCAAATGTAACCACTCTTAAGCTTCCAATGATTCCTTCTGGAAAATTCTGCATACACAGAGCAGTGTATATGTGCATCAGAACAAATGGCCTTTCTAAAAAATGCACTCAAGGGACAATGTCATTTTTTTTTAAAGTCTATTTATTTATTTATTTTAAAAAGTAATCTCTATATCCAATGTGGGTCTTGAACTCATGACCCTCAGATCAAGAGTTGCATGCTCTTCTGACTGAGCCAGCCAGGTGCCCTGGGACAATATCCTTTATACTCTTTCTGCACTTTGCATTTTCTCTAATAAAACATCTGCTTGTATCCTTTCTCCTTTTTGCCCTGCCTCCAGAAGCCAAGCATGTACCCAGCTCTCAGGCCTGCCTTGTCTCCTTCTCTGCTACTCTCTGCGTGAATGGTGAGGGTAGCTCCTGTGCCCCTGGGACATTACCTTGGTGCCCACCCCAGGCAAGGTGCAGAGGGCCTTGTGGGCCTCCTCGTAGGGGGCCTTGTGCAGTTGCTGCAGCCAGGGCAACCCGCCCTGTTCTTCTAGGATGGCTCGGGCACTGGCATTCACGTAGCGGGCACGATACCCCAGGCCCAGCTTCCTGAGCTGAGCTTCTACCTCTGGCCCTGTGGGCGAATGGGGAAGAAAGCAGGGGTCAGGGATCCTCAAATCTTTCCTGTCTTCAGGCTAGTGTGTGAGGCCTCTACCCCCTACAGGAATGCTTTCCCTAAGCACCTCTCTCCCACCTCATCACCCTCTGTGAGACCCCAGGACACTTGCATATTCAAAAGAAAGGGTTAAAGCCTGAGTTTGCTCCTCTGCAAATATTTTCTGAGCACTTACTACCCAGTGTTGGTCACTGGAGCAGGGACTAAGAAGGACTTGCTGCCCTGGAGGAACTCCTCAGTTATCCTTTCCAAAGTGCATTTACACCCACGATCTAAAATAATGGTCATAATAACAATATAACAGCTTCTATTATCAAGTGCTGGGTATTATGCATGGGCAAAGTACTTTAGGTACATTATCATGCTTTTCTCAAGGACCCGGACAACAGTATGGCTATTTTCCCAATTTTACAGATGGAGAAAATAAGAACTTAGAAGAGGTTAATAACTTGTTCAAAAAAGGACATGGTGGAGATGGGATCTTGTACCCAGGTCTGGGAAACCCATGCATGTGCTCTTAGCCTATTAGAGCACCCTGCCTCACGACTGCTTTACTCACCACTCAAACCCTTCTGGATAGAAACTGTTATTCCCATCCTACAAATAAGAGAAGCTTCAATAGGTAAATGAATTCTTTTGGTCTTATGACTACTAAGCTGGGAGCTGAGACCCAAGACTGGGTTTCTTTTTTTCCCCCCAATACTGGGTTTCTAAGCACCAAAAACATTCTCTTTTCTCTAGGTATCCTGTCTCCTTGCTATGCAGTCCCTAAGCACTTCTTCTAGCTTTATTCTCACATCTACCAACTGATATACTTGCTTCTGTAAAATACTTCCCTCACAAGGCTGGTATAAAGAACATATATGTTCTTGGATGCAAAATTGTTGGGTTCACTGTAGAGTTAGCAACTTTAATTTTCTGCATACTTCCTGTATGTCAAATACTGCACTATGTGCAGTATGTGTATTTCTTAACCCTTGTGGCAACTCTGATAGGTAAGTGCCATTATTCTCCCATTCCACAGATGAAGAAACTGAAACACAGAGTGATTAAATAATGTGCTCCAGGTCATATAGGTAGATGTCAAATGCCAGAAGAATTCAGATGTAGGTATTCTCCAGAAGAGTGGTCTTAACCCCATACTACTGTATACTATGTGTTTTTTAAATTTTTTATGAAGCAGTGAACCTATGGGGTAAAAAGCACAGGCTAGTGAGGTGCTGACGTTTCAAGGACAGACAGGGAGGATGAAGCAGGGCTGATCAGACCAGGCAAGATGGTTCTGGATGAGGAGGGTGTTTGGGAAGGCAGGAAGCTTTGAGATGGGAGATGGGGACCAGGGGAGAACCGAACAGACCCTGAAAGCTATTGGAGGGTCTGAGCGCAGGGACCCACCTACTCACCAGCCAGGGCCTGCAGGTTGGGGAAGCCATGGTAGGTGACATCATCCAGCTGGATGAGCCGAGGTCCGAAAGCCTGGCAGAGGCGTTCTACCATGCCGGTTATGCGAGCAATGTTGTTGTTGGAGGAACAGATGAAGGAGAAAAGGCACTCGACGGGGTCCTGTTGCAGAAGTCGAACACCTGGAGACCAGAAAGGTAGGCGGTAGGATACAGACCTGGTGTCAGGAGTGGCCTCTTCCCACCCTCAGATCCTAGGCACTGAAGATCTAGGAGGATCTAGGGGAATGAGGGAAAGCGTTGATAGAGAAAACAACACCAGAGCGCTCATTCCTCATAGGTCGGGGTTATCTTTACATTCCAGGGATAAAGAAGCCACAGTGTAAACACAACGAGCGTGGGGATTTGTGTCCATGGGGATTTGTGTCTGTTTTGTTCACATAGCAGATGCTCTGTAAATATTTATAGAATGAATGAGGTCACCTGTCCCAGGTCACACAGCCAGGATGTGGCTCAATATCCTGTCACCACACTATGGTAATCAGCAAAACAATAATAGTAATAATAATTACTATATATCAGGCACTATTCTAAGCAAAACTTTACACGTATTAGCTCCTTTAATCCTCATAAAATCTTATGAAGTGGATTATAATCCCCATTTTACAGATGGTGAAACTGCATAATTTAACCAAATTACAAGAACTCCAACCCCTGTCCCAATCCTTGTACTCACCTTGGAATTTGTGAGCCACCTCTTGAAAGTGGGGGTCCACGGAACTCCAGTGGTGATATAGTTGAGCCAGGCTGACATCCAGCTGGAAGTACTGGTGCACAGTCTTTAGCTCTTCTGGTGTGGGCCTGCCAACCCAACCCTTGTCCCCTCGGTACACAGTACAGTAGATCTGCTCCTCAGTCTGGGTCAGTGTCCATACTTGGTTCCCCAGCACGCCAGTCCAGTACGCAGGGTTTTGCTCCCTCCACCTGAGCCCCCAGGCACACAGCAACTCTGGTACTCAGTTTTCCTTCTTGCACCCTTTAGGGCCCTCCCATCCTACAACAGCTCCATATACAACACTGACTTAGGAAATGCAAAGTCGTTTGATTCTCACAACACGGCACTGGCCTTTTTTTGGTTTCTTTTGTTAAAGTTTATTTATTTTGAGAGCGAGTGTGTGTGTGTGTGTGTGTGTGTGTGTGTGTGTGCGCGCGCGCGCGCTTGCGCTTACGCGGGCAAGGGGCAGAGAGAGGGGGGAAAGAGAATCCCAAGCAGGCTCCACGCTGTCAGCACAGCGCCCAGGCACCCGCATTGCACTGGCTTTTTACCTCCACCTTAGAAAGGAGGTAAACAAGCTCACCATCCGCGTCTGCTTCCTCTTCTGCACCCTGAGGTTTCTTCCATCACCCCCAAAATTCCTTTACATTCCAGAACTGCAGTGTTGAGGGGCCAAGAATCAGGGTCACTCACCGGAAGGACTGTCCGGAAGCCAGAACCAGGTCCAGGCGCAGTTCCGAGCGTGGACAGGGGATGGAGGCCCACAGGGCCGGGAAAGAGGCTAGAGTACGATGTCTCATGCTCCAGAGCAAAAAGGACCCAGCTAACAATTCCACGCCAGGCTCCGCCCCATAATGGCCCCGCCCACTCAGTACCAGCTCCACTCATCGCCAAAAGACCTTGACCACACAGTCAGCACTCTTTAAGGCCTTGCCCACTAAGCCCTAGCCTCTAAAAGTTTATTGAAGGCCCGCCCAATTTCATTTAATTCCTCCACTCCCTGCAGGCCCCGCCCCTTACAGTCCACCAGGGCACCAACCCTCCTGACCTTTCCCGTTATGAATGCTCTCCCGGCCACGCCTCCCGGCGCGCACCACTGAGCTCAGAGCTGCCGCGACTTCGGCAAGCGCGCGCAAACGCACTCTTCCGGCTTCTCCAGGGAGCCGACTTCGCTCTCACCGGAAGTAGGATTCAAGCCTGGCTTATTGGATCCGGAGGTAGCCAATCCGAGCAGAAGAGGCACCAATGAGAATAGGGTGTGACGGCGGATGGGCGGGTCTCTCCGAGGGGCCGCAGCGGTTGGCGCGCGCTGGGCTCGCTGCCCGCTCTTGGCCTTGCCTTTGGGGTTGTCTGCACTGGGCGCGCAAGGGTGTCCGATCCCCGCCCGCCGCCGACCGGTCGCAGAATGCGCCCTCAGGCCCCAATCCGCACTGCCAGATCTCCTCGGAACCCTGGGGTTCCTCATGGCTTGCTCGCCCGCAGAGCCAAATCCTGTCCCCCACCACCCTCAGAGAGCCTTTCTCCACCGAGCCTCTCCAGTCAGATACTCGCCCTCCTGACTGAGAATTGGACCCGAACACAGCTCGGGCCCCTCCGAGCGGCCGAGACGTCTCCACAGCGTCCGCCGCCTGAGGATTGAGTCTTCGCGCTCGCCCGCTAAGCCGCTCCCCTCCAAGGCCTCGCCGAGCCTCGACTCCAGTCAGGTCTCTTCAGAGTTCACTCCGTCAGAGACCTTCGTCCTCCGACTGCCGCGCCCCGCGCTACCCAGCCGCTCTACCCAGCTGCTCCCTTCAGGCGCAGGGCATTCCTTAAACAGTGCTCCATCATCTCACATCCTGTGCCCACTGGGGCTTGTGGGCGCGAGGCAGCCCGTCTGCCTCTTCCAGTTTCCAGGGCGGGCTGCCTGGGCCCAAGAAAGATGTGTTATGTAATTTCTTCCCTTCTGGAGGAAGACAGTAAGCAAGGACCTAGGAGACATGAACTTTATTTGGGCCACTTTTCACCTCATAGCGCTGTGATCTGAAGTTACTGTGGTTCAGTGAGTAGACTGCAAATTCCTTAAGGGCAAGATTTGTGACCCACCCGCAGTACCTAGTAGGGAGGAGCATCACGTGCATGGTTATTATCAGACAAATGCTATTTTTGTCTGTTCCACTCCGAAGCTGCAAGGCCCTGGGCAACTACCTCCTGTGGCTGAATCCTCTCTAGGTGTGCCAGCCCACAGGTGTCCCATACTTGGAAAGCATTCCTGCAGTAACTGAATGAATCATCGGTAAAGGAGACGCCAAGGTTGGGAATGAATGCAGAGCAATCCTCTACATACCTGCTAGGTCCCCAGTTAAACGGGAAGGTCACAGCTATGGGGACTCTGAAGCACTTGGGACTAACCTACTGGCAAAGGACTTGAAGCCTCTGAAATTCATGAAGGAGCCGTAGACTTCTTCCAGCAGTTAGTTCTGAATACTGGTTAAAGAGCCAGCTTTGTAGACAGAGACTGGAGTTCAAATCCGAGCTCTGCGCCTTCCTAGTTGTGGGAACTTAGGCAAGTTACTTAATTTTTCTAAGCCTCAGTATCTTTGTGGAGATAACCACCTTATTAACTTTCCCTATAGTTTTTGCAAGGATTACATAAAATTGTGTATCTAAAAGTGCTTAGAAAAAGGCTTGCCACCCAGTGAGTGCCTGGGAAATGGGAGCTATCATATTATCCTGGTTGTTGTCTTACAAATGCAGCATGCACAGCAACCAGCAACCTCTTGAGCCCAATTGTTTACCATCCCTGAGGGACAACCTCACTTTTTATCTTTTTGCCCTGGCAGAAGGCAAGAACCCAAGAATTCCAAACAGACTATTTATTTTCTAAGAATCAATATATTTTCTTCCTTTGAAATAAATACAAACCAGTTTGAAAGGTGGGGGCATCTATGGGAAAAAGGGAAGTGGGGACAGGCCCCAGTCTTTTTTAGTACCAAATGACTCTGGCGCGACCCGGAAACGCAGTTACAAATGAGAATAATTTAAATTCTCCGCTAATTACAGTATTTACAACAGCAGGGGAGGGGGGTCACCTAGTGCCCCTCTTCCGGGCTGGACAGACATCAATCCCACTGCTAGGCTGGGCAGATGCCCGTTCACCTCACCACCTGCAAGGGCCTCAGGCCACTAGGCAGTTAGATTCTCCTGGCATGAGCAGAGCAGACAGAGGTGGTGGGATGGCCTGTTTTATGCAGTGTCCTAACCTTGGCCCACCACCCTGCACTACAATGCTGAGGTCTCTGGGGCTCTCTGGCCAGTGAGACCTCCCCTCTCCATGCGCAGAGCCGCCGTGGGCCCTTGGAGTGTTCTGTACAGTCCAGCTGCACTCAGGGCGGGAGGGACCTCCCCCACCCAGCTTCCCCTGAGACTGGCCCCAAGACCAGGAATGAGTCAGTGCAGAGGCCGGTGCCACTCCAGGACAGTGAGCAAAGGGGGAGGAGAAAGGTGGCAGGGCACTGTAGGTTGGGCTGTGCTGGGCATTATCAGTCACTATCACTGGTCTCGCTGCTCTGCTCGCCCTGCACCTTGCTGCGGTGCTGCAGAGCCCGGTGGTAAGCAATCTGCACTGATTTGCGGATGTTGGATTTGCGGCCCTCCAGCATCTTTTCCTTGTCGAGGTCCTGGTTCACGCCCAGAGGAACCAGCTTAGTCCTTGGCAGCCACTGCCTGTAGGACAAGGTGAGGATCACATAAGTCATCTCTGGGAAAGCAACAAGCATCAGCCTTCATCACTCCTTCACTCATTCAAAAACACCTCCTGAGTGCCCAGGAGGTTCTGGGCAACCTGGTTCTGGTGGGTAATGGGGTAACAGAGTCTAAGAGAAACAGTCCCTGCCCTCAAGGAACTGCTCATAGTCTAGTGATGAAAAGCACCCACTCAACAGTCACATTACGGGGTAACTACAGGGTATTTACGAGTGCAAAAAGGGGCCATGACCTAACCTGAAATAGGTACCCTGTCCCATAGGCTTCAGGCAGACTTTACTGACATTAAATATCCTTTGCACACAATACACAAAAAACACTGCATTACATACATGTGACAGAACAGAGATTTGAGAGCCTGAATGTTTATATCTATTTTATCCTCATCTTGTCACCATGGAGGCAGAGACAGGAAAACTAAGTCTAGAAGCCACCTGATTCTGGGTGGGGAGCACATTTGTCACAGTCACTGATGGCCCTCTAGCTTCTAGCTACAGCTGTTTGTCAGCTGTTGCCCACTCAGTCTCTCAGACTCATGGTCAACACAACCCTCACAACCCTTCTGCTCAAAGATCTAAGTCCCTCCCCCACTGATCTGTGATAGCCCAGTCTGTCTGTTGCTGGAGTTTCCTGGCAGCCTGCCCACATACCCAGGGTTGCATCTGTGGCTGTATGAGTCACAGAAACTGCTCCCCTCCTCCCTTACCAGGTTCGCTTGTTGTCAAAGAAGAGGACGAGGTAGAGATGCTCTCGGGCTTCCTGGGTCATCTGTTCCCCAAGTTTCAGCACCTCCAGGGGGGGCACAGGGATAGGAACCCCATGATGGAACATACCTTCCCGGGGCATCTTTGGATCAATTATCTGAGGGTGTAATAAGACCTTTGTTTGGTTCAGTTCCCTTCTTCCCCGAAACTTACTCTATACAAGAATTGGGAAACTACCTCTGAAGTTGGGACACAGAAAGGTTATCATGCCACAAGGCTGCATTGCTGACCCTTGGCTTCTCATGATGAACTATTCCAGATTCCAAGATGCAAAGGGAAAGAAAAGGGAGAGATGGAAAAACTAACCAGGAACTTGTTAAGTGTCTATCTGCCAAAGACCCTTGTTCTCTACAGCTCAGCAGAGAGTAAGTAAAGTCTGCTAATTGTGTCTACGATCTGGGGTTGGGAGGCAAGGGATATGATAAGAAAAGGGGAAGCCTACCAGAGCTGGGTATGATGGATACCCTCGGCATTTGGCCCACACCAGGTCCAGAGCATCCAGTGGGGAGTCCTCATCCTCTGACAGCCAGCCAGCTCCCCGTCCCAGACTCTTCCTTACCACTTCACAGGAATGGGAGAGAGGGAGCAGATCAGCAGCCAGGGGGCTGGCAAGGCCCTGATACCGGGCCCCCGGCTTCCCTGGCTTTGGGTGAGGGTACTTACTGCTGTGGCCCACGCCGCGGCCAGTGCCCACGGAGTAGGCCTCGTTCTCAGTGCCTGAGGTATCTTCACTGCTGTCTTCCGGGAATGTGCCCCGAGAGAAGGAGGGCTTGCCCCGGCCCTGTTTTGAGGGTGTTGTGCTGTGGACAAGACAAGAACTCAGCTTAAAGGAGGGTAGAGTGGGTAATGACACAGTAGTTGTCCTCTCTTTAAACCCCCAGGTCTAAGAATTTTGGAAAACTGAGGCTACTTGAAAAATTTCAAACTCAAAAGCCCCTGGGGGCTTGGCAATAGTGTGACTGACATGGGCTGGATTTAACAGTGGTGGTGATGAGTGCATTCCCTGGCTAGATTTGCCAGATCGGATTTTTAAAAAGAATATAGACACTAGGAATTTTATGTGGCAGTACTGGATTCCTTTTTTTTTTTTTAAACACCATGCTGGCCAAACAAAATATGTCTGCAGGCCAAATCCAGGACACAAGGCATCAGTTTACGCTCTCTGCTCTACAGCATCAGCTTAACCCAGGATGGTTCCCACTATTCCATTATGGTGACGTTCTTAGGTATGCCATTTATTTTGCAGAGAACCTTGGGTCTGAGCCATCTTAATCTAGACTGAAGTGGCTGCCATGCTATTTCCCAGAGGGAAACTTCAAAGGGCATCCTGGAGGCAGGCCTTGATCTGGAGGGCTGGTACCTGGTTCGGTCTGAGGCAGCGCTGCTACTGCTACTGCTGCTAGACTCAGAGTCGGAGCTGCTCCGGGGAAGGCTGCAGTCATTACGATATACCAAGAAACTCTTCTTCACTGGCTGATTTCCACCGCTGAAGCCATTAGCTGGTAAGTCTTGGTTGGGGGGAGGGGGAGGAGGGAAGGAATCGGTCAGGAAGATGTAGATGAGAGATGGCATGGGGGTAAGAGGGACTAGGAGCTCGGCTTTCCCTTCTGTGCTGGAAAATTCCTCCAACTTTGGCCAGCAGAGCCAGTTCTGGGCAGTGTCTGCCACAGTTGGCCATAGTCCTGCCCCACCCGTCACACTGCCCTTGGCAGTTACTGGCCTTAAGACACAAATGGCTTAAAGGGCAGGAAATCCCCAAGGAGGGTGAGAAGAGAAAAGGTGAAGTGATATAATGGAGAGGGTCCTGGATGGGAATCTAGCTGGGTCAGTGTTTCTGGACTTCAGTTTCCCCATCTGTAAAATGAGGGGACTGAATTAAAGGATCCCTAAGGGCCCTTCTAGCTCTGATATATTATGGGCAAATGAAGGGACAGGTGGGAGTTATGTTGGGAATGATGGCAACTTTGCTCACTCTCTTGGGGGGCTGGGTGATGGTGAGGCTCACCCATTGGGGGGTCTTCTGTGGATTTATCACTGTCGCTGTCTGAGCTCGAACTGGGCCGGGGGCTCCTACCCCGCTTGCGCTGACGTAGGGAGCCCATGATGGGGAGCTGGGGGGGCCCCACAGGACTGCCTCCGTGGCTGGGGGTCATCTGGCTCTCCCGGTTTTTGGGGGGCCGGCCCGGCCTCTTGGGCGGTCCAGCTGTCTTCGGGTTCTTTTTGGAGAACAGAACTGAGGTTCTCCTGCCCACCTCATGTGCGGGGGTTGAGGACATGTTGGGACCCAGGCCTGGAGCAGAGAAAGAGAGAAGGAGAGTTGGTGAGGGGCCTGATGTGGGAAGGGTAGATACCCAGGGTATGCCCTGGGCCTATAGGACTGTTACTCCAGCTAGAGTTGGGAGATGATCTGGGGGGTTAGGGAATTGGGAACATTGTCCCTTATACCAATAGCCAGAGAGGCAGCTAAGAGGCCCCTGAATGGGGAATGAGGGAGAAAAGTACAGCTAGCTGTGTAGGAGGGACCTCTGCCTGGGGGATGGCAGGGGCTGAGTGTGTGCTACAGAGTCAAGTCTAGCTGGCTTTGGGGTCCACCTTGCTAGGGGTTCAGACCTTTGGTTGTCTCCTGGCTGCTGCTCTCTTCAGCGGCACTGTCTGTCTGCCCGTCCTTGTCACATGCTGCCGGGTGGGGTGTCAGGCTGCCCCGGCTGGAGGGGCCATGACGCTCAGGCCCATCCCTTCCAGTTTCCCGCTGGTGGGCAAGCTTCCGCCGCAGTGCCGTCATCTCTTTCTTGATCATCTTTGCACGCCGTGAACGACTCACACTCTGCTTGCTGGCATTCACCTCATCCAGCCGCTCCAGCAACAACTTCAGCTGCTCTTCCACTGGCAGGTGCTTCTGGTTCTCCAGCAGGATCAGCCGCTCTTCCTCTGCTGCTAGGAGTGGACACAGGGGGTGGGGAAAGGTCAAACTTAGGGTAGCCCTCTGGGCCCCCTGAATCTGAGCAGGCAACAAGAAACCCACTCTTTTCCCTTTGGCTTCTCACCAGGAACAGCTGTAAAACAGCAGCACCAAGATGTGGAGGGGTAGACACTGCTATCCATTCACCCAGTCTGGCTTCTTGGGGAGCATTCCTGGGGATAGTTTGCCACTGCTCAGGCTAGCTACTTCCTGCCTACACTGCCTGTTCCCAGTAGGGGACTTTTGGAAAGCCATTCATCCCTGGCATTGGCCTCTATGTGTGTAGCATGATTTATCACCCACCATCTTCAGTGTGCTGTGGGGCCTCATCTCCAGCCAGGCTGTGGGGGATATGCATGCCCGTCTCAAAGTCAATGCCCATTTTTTCTGCCTGGCGCCGGGCCTGGCGGAGCACAGCGCCACCCTGTTCTCGGAGCCGCACTGCTGCCCGGTAGAAGATGGTGTCCTTGGCATTATACTTGAGGCAGTTGCTGACGATAAGGTTGAAGTCCTCCTCAAAATCATCAAAGTTCAGGTAGCGGTAAGCCTCCAAGTTCTGCTTCATGGTGAAAAAGTCCATGGGCTTTTTGATGTGGTCTAGGTAGTCAGGTAC
Source organism: Panthera onca (assembly GCF_046562875.1). Classification (NCBI taxonomy): domain Eukaryota; kingdom Metazoa; phylum Chordata; class Mammalia; order Carnivora; family Felidae; genus Panthera; species Panthera onca. The sequence goes on along the minus strand of NC_138340.1, from coordinate 51,317,914 downwards.
CTGGGAGAGCAGGGTAGGTGTGGCTAAGTGGAGATATACTCCTCATTCACCCTGAACCCTTGCTCCTAACACCCCCACCCCCTGAAAAGCATCCAGCAACCTCCTCCCACCACAGTTAGAGGCAGGCATATAGCACAGGGGAAAGGAAAGCTGGATTCTAGTCTTGACTTTACCAGTCACAAGCTGTGTGACCATGGCAAGTCTCTTAACCTCTTTGGGCCTTCTTTTTCCTCACCTGGAAAATGGTGATGAAATTACAGTCAAATCTACCTCCTAGAGCCAAGAGGCTTCAGTAAGAAAATGGCTAGGGCAATCATTTGGAAATAACACCACTTTGCATTCCTATAGCTCTTTTACTTATCATTAAGACTTATAAGGAGGCTACTGCCTCGGGCCTCTCGTTTTATACCTTTTAGAGAGAAGAGTCTGCCAGTCAGGACCTAGGGCTTCAGAGCTGGTTCTTTAGGTGCTGAGCCTTCTAAAGTCTCCGTTCTAGGGTTCAGCACCCCGAAAGTGTCTTCCTGCCCTGGGATTATTCATTTGGCAGACTCAGTCCCTGCCTCTGGGGAAGGAGTGCAGATTGCCTCCCATTCTGGGCCCTTGGGGTGTGACAGGGACAAGACAGAGTCCAGGTGATGCATGTGGCTCCAGTTATCCTGGAGCCCCAGAGCCACCAGCCCCTCTCTTCACAGTCCCCTCCTAGTCCCTGGCCCAGACCTGCAGCAGGGGTCCAACTGGGAGAGGAACAGAAAGGTGGAGTGAGGGGAAGGGATTCTTACTTCGTCCAATTCGGTTACCTCAGACAGAGGGACCGGCTCGCTGAAGATGTTGCCTGTGTCCTTTTCTTGGAGCTGCTCCAAGGTTTTGCGAAGGAGGATGAGGAAGGGGGTCAGCTGCATCTCCATGGCGATCTGCTGGACCTTGATCTGACACACATAAAGGCCCGATCAGCCAGGCCCAGGCCAGTCCCTTGGAAGAGGTCTGAAGGGATGGTAGCAGCTGGTTTGGGAAACTGCCTTCCTTCTCTCCTGCCCACAGTTGACACACTCAGGTCTACTTTCTACAAGGCCCCACCTGGTGAAACCTTCCCTGACTACTCTGGCCTTTTTCTTCCTTGAACTCCCAGTGCCAGCTACCTGTATCACATAACTGAGGGTCCTGTTCATCCTCTTCTGTGACATGCTGCTTGCAGTGAGCTGGAGAACACACTGGGCACCATTGAGACCTGACTCCAGCATCAGCCCTATTGCTTCCTGGCCAGGGGACAAAGGCTTTTCCTTGTCCCAGGAATGTTTTCTCCTCTGAAAAACAGACTTGACCCAGGAGCACTCACCGTCTCCCTTTTGAGTTTCTCCCGCTTGCGGATCAGCTCCACCAGCAGCCGAGCTCGCTCCAGGTCGTGCCGGAGGCGCTGCCAGGACTTGAGCTGTTCTTTGAGGGCCCAGTTCTTATCCTCAGAATCTCTCTGTAGAGGCAAGAAGGGGATTGGTAGATGATAAGGAAGCCAGAAGAAAGGCCAGAGGGAAGAGCCCAGGAAGCTTGGGTCAATGTCAGGTAAAACTGAAGGAGGTAGCACAGTAATTTACTGGCAGCCTCACTAGCTAAAGTGGGAATTCCTGTACCTATGTGTCCCCTAGATCTGGCACAGAATCAATGGTTGGTATATACTTGTTGAATGAATGCATGAAGGAACACACAGGAACAGTGCCCTTTTAACGTGCAGACAATCTGTAAGGATCTCATCCTGAGTTTGGTTTGAGGGCTACTTTAAAGGAGGAAATAGCCTAAGCTCTCGGACACTGAAAACTATTATCACATATCTCAGTCCTTTATGTCCCTGGCCCCAGTTCCCAGAGCCCATAGGGAATCTGACACGGTACCCCGACTTGGTCACAATTCCTCTGAGACTGCAGATGTGTCTGCAGGCGACGTAGCAGCGGGACTCCATTTCGTGACTGTCGTTTCAGCGTCCAGTAGCTGTGTAGCCTCTGCATGAACTGGCTCTTCCTTTGGATGGTCAGGCGGTTGGTGATTTTACTGAGCCTGCGAAGCGAGGAATAAAGAGAAAAACCTGTTGGGCCATTATTTTCTTAAGCAGAACAGGTGTCTCTGGCTGGTGAGAATTCCTGAATGGAGTTGAATCTGGAGTAAGTCTATTGTCAAAAAGGCCTGTGACACTTGGCTTAATGCGAAGAAGAGCAAACAGTACCAGACAGGAAGCCAAATTCCCAGCATGAAGCCAGATCCCTGACCCTGTTCACGAAGTTGGGTGAACTCATATGAGGAGTTTGGCCTCTAAGACTGCTCTTGTCACAGCAGCCCAGAGTACTATTTGACTCTGGGATACCCTGCTCAGCCTGAGCCTTGTAAGGTTTTAGGATAAAGTATAATTGTAGAGCAGTAAACTAGAGGAAATTAACTAGACAGCACAAGAGAAAGTTAAAAATAACTGATGATGGCAGCCGTCATTTGGATTCATTTGTGGTAGTGACCACTTCACAACTCCTTCCCCCTTTTTCCTTCCATTTCTCCGTTCAGGGTTAGAGTATTTCTGCCACTGTGGCTGATAGCTACTACATCCTCTTTCTTCCTACTTAAACCAGACCATAAAATGAAGGGCAGCTGAAAACATGTTAGATCTGACAGATAAAAGCTGAAATTTCTGGCTCCTAAGATAAAAGTCCGGTGACCTGCTAGGGCTAACTTCTTTTGGAATCTGGTGTTTTGTTTTGACCTTCTTTGTAGCTTCTAATAAGAGAACCCAACCCTGTCACTCCACTCGGGGCTATCAGTCTCTAGGAGGGCTTCTTCTTCCCTTACCAGCCTATCCATCTGCTCCCCACATACCTGTGTGGTGGGATGCAGGGCACCGACACCACAGGTGCTGCGGCCCGCTTCTCTGCCAGGATCTTCCGTGCCTTCTTCATCTTGATCCGGGACTTGGCCTTGGCCTTCTTGACCTTCTCTGAGCTCCAACTCTTACCCTCATCCTCCTCCTCATCCTCATCCTCCTCACCCTCACTGTGGGACAGGGCAGGCAAGCGGCGTGCTGAACCTGGGGGTGTGTGGATGTCACAGTAGGCCGTCTTGCGGACGCTGAAAGAAGTGCCATTGGCACCTGTCTCTCGCACAGGCTCCATCTTCATGTAAAGGCCAGCCTGCTGGGCACATGTCACGTGGAAGGCTGTGTAGCAGTTGGCCTTGTGGCACTGAATGCATGCCCCTGAGCCCCGCTGTTTGCAAATATAGCAGGTCAGCTTCCAGCGAGCTGGTGGGATGTGCTCGATGCTGTCGATAGGCTCCAGGAAGACTGTGTTGGCAAAGCAGACTTCAGGGATCCACAGGGCACACACCACATGGGCCCAGCGCCCGTCATCTGTCTGCTTGAAGGCACCACCCTTGTTGGGGCACAGGGCACAGTCCACAGCACGGGAGGGTGACTGTAGGCAGCGGCGGCACAGCCACTGGCCCTCAGGGATGTAGGGGACACCGTAGCACTCTTGGTGCACAGCCAGGTTGCACATGTCACAGAATAGGATGACATTGCTGTTCTGGCACTCACCATCATTGCAGATACAGCACACAGCATCCTCATCCACTAGTGCATTGGGGTCACCTTTATTGTGGCTTTCAAAGTAGGACTCCTTCTCCAGCCGGTCCATAAGGTACTCAAAGATCTCCTGCGGGATGGGACTCACACCCTCTGTCTTCCGCCGCTCATTCATGATATCCAGCCAGATGTAGTCCTCCTCGTCCATGTCATATTCTACTTCCTCGTCCAGCTCCTCTGCCGACTTCTCAATGTACCTGCAGTGCACATAGGCAGCTCAGCATCATATAGTTGAGATTTCCTTCCCCTAAAGACAATGGGTTACAATTGCTGGATGCTTACACATTGCCAGGTCTGTGCCTTTACTTATGCTGTCTCATTCCAGCCTCACCTTAACCCCAGGTGCTGTAATCATTCCTGTTTTGCAGAAAAGGAAACCTAAGGTTTGGGGAGTTAATTCACCTGTTCTGGCTCCCTTGGGAGAAAGTGGTAGAGCTGGGGTATGAACCCAGGCCTGCTGACTCCAAAGCTTGTGTACTAGCTACTATACCACCTCCTCTGGGGTACGGAGGCTCAACCAAACTCCTGAAGGGAGGAGGGTAGGGCAGCTAGGACCTACCGGGTTGATCTGGATGATGGTGCAGAGTTAGGAGAAGAAAGGTCTGCAAGTATCACTTGCAAATTATATATATGTTTTATTACCAACTGGCGGCATCCTGAATGGAGTTGCCATGGGTCTTATGTCAGCTAATGCAGCTCAGGGCTCCCTCAAACTCTTGGTATTGTGTTTGTTTTTTGGATAGCCTTGGAAGATAACAGAATAGCTAAGATTTACTGAGCATTTACTATGAGCCAAGCATTGTACTGTTACCACATTGATTCTCACCACAGCCATAGCATCAGTGTTCATATTGCCCTTATTTTGAGGATGAAGAAATGAAGCTTTGAGAAGTTAATTAACTGTCTAACACAGATAGGTCCTACAACCAGGAAGTGGCAGAACTAGAATTCAGACTCTACCCTACACACTCATTGGGCCAGCCAGACTGGAGCTGAGGGCTGCTCCAGGTGCCTGGCATACAGAGCAGGCTCCCCATGCCCCTGCTATGCTCTAGGCGGCCTGGACTCTGGTACTGTAAAGCTATAGGTCTGGATGATGGTGCAGAGTTAGGAGAAGAAAGGTCCCCAAGTATCACTTGCAAATTATATATATGTTTCACAATGGAAAGAATGGGGCTTTGGTTTCTGAAAACATGGATTTAAATCCTGGCTCTGCCACTCTGACCTTCAAGACATCACTGGTCCTTCCTGAACTCAGTTTTATTGATAAGAGAATGAGGATGCTACTATTTACTCCCAAAGACAGTTGTCAGGATTAAATGGAATTTAAAAAAATGAATGGGCTAACTGAAGTGGCACATAGCAGGCCCTAAATAAATGTTAGTTTCTGTCCCTCCACTCCCCTCTCCACAAGAGAAATGGAGCTCTGGGTGCTAGAGTAGGCCGGATGAGCATAGGCTTGGGAGCCATGCTCTGTATGACAGCAGGCAAATAAGGTGATCTCCCTGGGCCTGTTTCCTCATCTATAAAGTGGTGATGCTAACCTGTACCTATTTCACACAGCTGTTGTGAGCATTAAATGAGTTAATACAGATAAGGTATTTAGAACAGTTCCTGGCATGATGCAAGTACTCAATAAACCTTAGCTTTATTATTAGCTTTTGTATAGCCCTGAGCTATCTTGCCTTGTATTATAACTATTTATGTGTCTAACTCCTCCACTACAGGCTAGAGGCAAGGACCATGTCTGATTCACCACACAGAAATAGGCACAGTTGTTCATTTCAAAGGCATTTTGAGGGTGGAATGGAGGAAACTAAAATACCGTATCTATAGGAAGCAGTTTCTTTCTTAGCCCTTTACCCCAAATGACCGCAATGTCCTCATCCTTGAAAAAGGGTGTGGCTTAGAGATTGTATGAACTATCCAGCCCCTGCTAGGCCTTGGCACTTGTTCTCAACCTTTGCTCTGCCATAACATATGTGACATCATGCGATGGTATATAACACACTCCCACAGTGCACCTAGATTACAGGCTGTGGCACAGATAATGTAGGCTGCATGTCATGTACAATTCCTGGCACACCAGCCTACACTCCACCCTCTTTTCTCCTTAAGAAAGCATATATTAGATGCAAGCAAGAGAAATTGGTGTTGTTAGAGAGATGACCTCAAATCTTCTCGAATTTATACATAAAAAATATCATTTGCAAAACTTGGACAGTTCTACTAACAGTAGTAATAAATGACATGCAACATACCTCCCAGCTGATCACAGTGTACCAGCTGAGAATTGCTGCCCTGGAGAACAGATTTGATCCCCAGGAATAAGGAGTGAATCTGAGCAGAGGGAGGAAGAAATGGAGTGGAAGGAACTGGTTTGGATTGCCTATCAGAGCAGAGAAGGCTGAAGAGCCCTTAGGAGAAAAGGCTGGCCCAAACAAGGGTTTGTATGTTGGGGGGTGAGCCTAACAGTCACTGCTAACATAAAAGAGAGTCAGTGCAAAGCCAGAAGGAGAAGGAGGTGAAGCTGGGCTGGATGGATGAAAGACAGGAAGAGGAGACTGTATAACATGTGAACAAGGGAGGGACCAAAGTGACATACCGGGCCAAATCACTGGAGTGCCCACAGACTTGATTTTAAAGAACTGAGATTCAGCATACCATCACACGGATTGCACTTTTGGTACAAAAACCACCTTTCATATTAAAAACCTTTACAAGTCCTTCTCAGAGATTAGGCCTTCTGATTAGTTGACACCAAATACTGCTCCTTAACTTATCTGAATGCCCTCTTTGCCTTGGATGCCAAGACTCAGAGAGGAGGTTTATACTTGATTTTTCTCCCATCCTCCAGCTAAGGTTTCTGTACATAGCTCCACCACCAAATTGCCCCCACCCCTTCATTTCTTACCTTGTGTTAAAGGAATTTGGCCTTATGCCTGTAACTTTGTTAGAGCCACCATGACTAATTTTGCAAGGAAGTGGGGTTCCAAGAAACAGTTAAGTGAAATAAATACAAGGGCCAATGGAGGAGCACAAACCATAGGTGATAAAAATATTGCTTACACATGTTAAAGGATGGGTGACAGTAACAGAATGGTGGGAAAATTACCTCTGCAGATTTGCAAATTGCTTTAGGGACCTTATGAAATCAGTGCACTTAGTCTTCTACCTCTAGGCTGGCAGAGGAATATTATACCTGCTCTGCAGATGGGGTCATTAGAAAACCAGAAGCCAGACAACTTTCTCAAGGTTACACAGTGATGGGAGTGGAGAGGACCAGGAACCAGACACATGATTTTTTGATATAGTGAAAACAGTGCAGATTTGGAGTCAGAGGAACCTGGATTTGAATCCCAGTTCCACTATCTACTGGCATGTGACTTTCGGTAAGTCTGGCCCCCTTTCTGGACTGTGCATTCCTCATCTGTGAAATGAGAACGATACCTACCTGAGAGAATTGGGAGAATAAAATAAAGGAGTGACTGCAAAGTACCCAGTGCAGGGCCGGGCATGTGGCAGTATATAGTAAGTGCCACCATCATTAGCTGGGGCACGTTCCTCTCACCGCCCTGGCAGGACCAGTGTGCTTCTGCTATCCTTTATCTCTGCCACTCTCCTATCTGCTGCCTGTTACGTCTCAGCTCCTGAGCCTTGCCTGACCAGTTTTCCAGAGTTGGGAGGTGGAGGTGGCCTTACCGGTAATAGGAAGTCGGCCGGGGTGGGGCATCGGGGGTGTCCTGCTCCAACTCCCGGTATACCACCTCTGGCAGCTTGGGAGTGGTGCTCACAGAAGCATTATGGTGGTGGTGATGGTTGGAGTCCTTGCGCTTCTCCTTGTTCTTATGCTTGCCTGACTTGGGAGTAGCAGCTGGTGTCTCGGTGTTCTCCTTGTTGCTACCAGTCTCAGGAGCCTCCTCAGGGGCCTCCTCATCCTCTGACACCACATCCAGGTTGTCAAAGATGCTGATGCGGTGGACTCGGCCGTGCAGGTCCACCTCCACCATGCGCTGGGCCTGCGCGTAGCTCATCACCTCACGGCCGGGTGACTGGGATACCTCTGAGGGGCTGGGCGACTGCTTGTTGGCTGGGCGTGATTGGCGCCCCTTCTTTTTGTGCTTGCGGAGTGGAGTCTGCTGCGGGGGTGGTGGGTTGTCGTGGTCATAGTGATATAGGTGGTACTCAATACCACTGTAACTCTTGTAGACCTTACGGCAGGTCTCCACGGGGCACTCATATGGTGGCTTAGTTGCCCGCAAGTTGTGGCAGAAAGTCTTCACATCAAAGTCCACCCCCATGCTGTCACATCTAGAATGTACAAATCAGTTAGCACAGGCCTGGGGAAGAGTTCCTGGTCATCCACTACTCTCTCCAGCCCTCCCCTTCTCCCCAAAGGTCCTGGCCAGCCCACCTTTACAGTGACTCCAAATGCCATCACTTCCATACCATGGGCAGTCTGGGCCTCATCGCCTCCTGCCTGGTCATCCTGCCCCATATCTCAACTATTCTAGCCTAACTTCACATAATGTGGCCAGAGTGATCTTTTACCAAGTAGCAACAGCCATGTCAATCTTTTGATTAAAAGCTTCCTGATGCTCCCCACTTATTTCAGGATAATATACAAATTTCCTAAGATGATATTCAAGGTACCCCTTTCATTGGCCCTAGTCCTCCTTTCCAGACTCTTCTTTTCACTAGTTACAGCTGTGCTTCTGTCTACCCTGGGCAATTTGCCATTCCCTGAATGTTATAACCTCTCATTCCTGCAAGATTTGAAATGGTTTCCATCCTGATTGGTGAGCTCCTACTCATTCTTCAAAACCCAACTCAAATGTCACTTCTTCTGTTATGATTTGTCTTTCCCACGGAGGGCTGTGTTTCCATAGCATTCCATTGTCATCTCCACCAAGGCACTTACCACACTGGAAGTTCTTTGTCTCCTCCCACTAGACCAGGTGCTATACAGTACAGACATCAGAGAGCCTACCCACCTCTATATATTCCCAGGACCTGGCATGTAGTGGACACTCAGTTTTTGGCAAATGAATAAAGAACTTGTTTAATGAATACTGAATGAGGGGATCATCAGATCATCTGACAGATGAAGGCTAGTGTTAACCCATGTAGAAGTTTGAATGGATAGCCAATGATTTAATCCTGGTCACCAGCAGAAATCATTGCATTACAGAAAGAAGCAGTTCATTTCTGAGGTGTTTAGGGGAAGCCTATGCCCTGGCCCTGGCTCTGGGAGTGATAACCAGGTACTTAAGAGTACAAACAAGAGCATGACAATCTAGGCACATTCAGTTCCATGCTGGTCCTCAGGGCCTTCCCTTCCTCCTCTCCAATGTTCCTGGGTGAGTAGTGACAGCAGATGGCACCAGCCCCCAGGAAGCCCAACGTGGTCAGAGACTGCCCCAATTTCTCCAGGCCTAGCTGACTTCAACAATTCAGCTAGGGTGTTGGCACCATTCCAGGCAAAGCCACCCTGAGCTCCTAGACAAACGGTGACATCTCTTGGCTTCTCTCCTGTGACTTAGCCAAGCCAAGTGGGCTGCTCCAGCCTCTCTGTCAGTGCCCCTGACTTCTACATCGGTAAAACTACTCCCTCTACTCCAACTCACTTTTACTTCCTACCTGCAGCTGTGTCTTTAAACACAAACCAATCAGAGGAACAGGCAAGCTCTTCTCTTTCAATGATGGGTCGGTCCCTGGTGTATCCTGCATCTGTGTTGCCCTGGCTCCCAAAGTAGCACAGAGCCCCCGGCAGATGTCCCACTGGGACTGGGCGGCAGAGGCACACGGGGTGGAGACAAGAACTCAGACTGGAAGCCCGTGAGGAAGACCCAGAGCCCACAGGGGTATGGCGGCAGAGTTCAGGGGGCTGGAGGAAGTAGGGGGCGGGGGCCGGAGGGATCAGGCCGGGCCCAGGCGGTGCCCGCAGCCCTCTCCCGGATGCGGCGACGTTTCCCTTTTGTCGAAGTGTAACATGTTAAACAAGGCTCCCCTCCTGCCATTGGCCCAGGGAGCCCTGGAGGATACTCTGTTTCCCTGGGACGCGGGCTGGGAGCTAATGCACTGTCAGTTCTCCCGGCTCGAGTGGCCCAAGAGGCCCTCGGACCGGGCAGCTCAGTGCACGCCCCACGAAAGTAGTCTAGCCTTTCCCCGCTGGCCACTCCCGCCCTGGTCCCAGGCCCGCACTCACCGGCCACCTCGAGTCCGGGCTCATTGCCGGGGGCGCCCGCCGGGGCTCCGACCCCAGTTGGGGAGGCCGGCGGGGAAAGACGGGCCGGGGAGAGAGAGCCCCAACTCCGGAGACCGCAGACCTCGCCACCCCGGCACCCTGCCGCCCCACGCTCTGGCCCCGGCTCCCCGGGATTCCCGCGCTGACCCCTGCCGCTCCCGGTCCCGCCGGCGCCCTGGTGTCTCAACTCCGTCGGCCGCCGCCGGTTTCGAGAGCCTCTAGGTTGTCCGGCCTCGGGACCCGGCACGGCCGGAACAATGGAAGACCCCGGAGGCAGCGCGGGGACGGCGGCGGCGGAGACCGTGGCGGCAAAGGCAGTGGCAGCGGCGGCGGCAGCAGCGGCGGCGACGGCGTCTGCGCAGGGTAAACGCGGCGTCTCGGCGCTGTCGATCTGCACTTTCGCCACAGATCCCCGCCCGCCTGCTGAGTCTTGAGAGGCCTTTCTCTGAGACTCGGAAGGGCCCGTAGGCACCCCACATGACTTCTGTAGCACCTCCACCTTAGAGTTGAGTTCCTGTAGGCTGAAGTCGCGGTATTCCAGATCCGGAGTGGTCGGGCCGTTTGTAGCGAATCTGCGGACACGGACGGTGAGCGCGGGGCTGGGCTTGAGGAGCCCGCCCTTCTCCCTTCCCCCTCTGCCTCCTCCCTCCCTCCCTGCTGGCGCCGCGGCTGCAGTGGGGACCTGGCCTTGGTCTCCGAGAAAGGCGGCGAGGCGGGGCCGGAGCCACGGGGCGGGGCTGGGGGCAGGGCCGGGAGCAAGAAGGACGCTGGCTGGAGCCTAAGGAAGGACTCGGAGTTATGGGTAGAGGTGGGGCGGGTCTGGAAGAGAATAAACCAGTCCAAGGGGCGGAGTTTGCGGGGAGTGGGCGGGGACATCTGTAAAGCGGTCCTCAGTAAGGAGAATAGGGGCTGAACAACGGTGAAAGGGTGGGGCTAAACAGAAGAGTGGGCCTCAGGAAAGAAAGGGCGGGGCTTTATATGGACCTGGAATGTGTTGGGCTGGGGAGAAAGGACAGAACTAGGAAAAAACGACGCGAGACTGAAGTAAAAGGGCGGGGCTTGGAAAAGGTAAAGGGGCGGGGCTAGAGGGAAGGGGCGGGGCCAGGTTAGGGTTACCGGGCGTGGCCAAAGGAAAGGGAAGGAGCTTGGGAAAGGCAAAGGAGCAGGACTGAAGGGAAAGTGTGGGTATGAAGGCAGGGGCCGAATCTGGGGAGGTGTAGAAGGCTGGTGGGATGTGAAAGGGCTTGTGTATGGTAAACTGGGAACCCCTTAGGGTTGGTAGAAAATGCATCATGGCTATGGGTGGGGGGTTGGAAGACCGTCAAAACAGACAGCTGGTTTTAATATGACTGGGCCACTTAGTAGCCGTATGAACTTAGACATGTTGTTAAGTTCTTCCTACTTTAAATTCCTTATTTATAAAAGGGAGATCGAAAACTATTGTCAGTTCTTGGGGACTTTGGGGAACTTGGGCGCTGGGAGGAGTCCACTTGTTAAGCAGTACTTGCTCTTCAGTTTTGCCATCCAAAGAACAGCATCGAAAGGGTCTTCCAGGGTTTGGGGGCAAAGCCCAAAACAAATGGAAGTTTCTGTTTTATCTTAATGCAAACCTTGCATTCAACTCAGTATAATGTATGTGTTTTCATGTACGATGTTTTTTGAAAAATATCCTAATACAATTGACACTCCAGGAAGATGTTTGCTGGTGAAGATCTTGGGATCTGGAGTCGAACTGATGAGTTCTCTTCAATAAGTGAACCTCTCTGAGTCTCCATTTCCTGATGTGTAAAATGGAGATAAAGTATAGTGCTTACCTCACAGGATTGTTGTGAGGATTCAATAAGAATATGCTTGTAAATCACCTAGATATGTAGTGAATTCTCAAAATATTAGCTGTTTTTATTATCCTTATTAAAAGATTCAGAATAAATTGATCAAAGCAGAGTTAGAGTCATTGTAAAGCTGACCCTTTTTGAGGTCAGGAACCCCACTGAAAACCTGACAAAAGCTATGGGCCTCTCCTCAAAAAAACATGCACACATACAAAGTTTCACTCATTTTTTAAAATGTGTGATTTTTGAGAGAGAGAGAGAGTGAGAGCAGGTGAGGGATGAACTGAAGCTATTTTTGCTCACTTCTTTTGGTGTGGCCCCAGGACCTGGGTCCCCTAGTCTCCTTCCCCAAGAACCATGAGACAAAGGTGGAGTAAAGATCAGCTTTATTATTGGCATGAAGGCAGGGAGGTGGTGACAATGCCAGGCCCTTCTGTGGGTGAGGGGGCAGAGGGCTCAACCAGCCAGCACTGATCCCCCAAGCTAGACTCACTGAGGTCCAGGGCTCCAAGTGCCTCTGGCTTTCAGCAAAAGCAGTGGGTGGGCAGGCAGGCAGACTGCTAGTTATTGAATAAGTGGGCTCCTCAGGGCTGTTCTGGAGCTGGGGTTGGGCTGGAGTTGGCAGGAGGTGGAGGGCGAGGCTGGATATCCCTGGTGCGCATATAGGACAGCAGCTGCTCTGGGATTTCAGCCAGCACGTCCTTGGCTAGTCGGGCCATACTCAGCACCTGGTTTCCGGACCGGTCAACATAGTCTCGGAAGGGGACGAACTGGGACAGGCACAGACAGTCAGGTGTGGGTAATGGCCAGGGAAGAGAGGAGTGGGAAGGGAAGCAGTAAGGGGGTTTCCTCCTTGACCCCTAACATCTCTTTCCAAATATCACATTAGCTCTTTCCCTCTATTTTGGACAGCTTTCCACATTTACTTTCTCCCCACCTCCTTTTTTTCTCACCTTCTATTTACCATCAGCCTGATCCAGTTTAGCTTCATGCAGTACTGACACTGCTTTTGCTAATGTAATAGTCCCTCTGTTCCCAAATCAGTCCAGTGGGCAATAATTGTCAGTCCTCATCTTGCTTGACTTCTCTTTAGCTTTTCATTACATTTGACCATAATCTTCCTAAACACATTCCACTCTTGGCATACCACACTCTTCTGGATTTTCTTGTTCCTTTCTGGATGCTCCTTTCCCCAACCCCATTCCTCTAGGTCTACCTGATCTCTAAACCTGGTCACGTCTCTCAGTTCTCTTCCGGGGTGATCTCATACACTTCCATGACTTTCAAAACTGTTCTCTGACTCCCAAATTTATACATCCATCCCTGGCCTCTTTGTTAAGGTCCAGAGCCATGTATTTAGTTGCCCATATTATTATATCCATTCACTTGTCTTAGATACCTCAAACCCTAAGTGTTCACAACTGAATTCTGGCCCTTTCTGCCAAATCTTTTCCTCCTCCAGGTTTCCCCTTCCCAATCAATGAGACTATCACTGACTTAGTTGCTCAAGCTAGAAAACAGAGTCATCCTTGAAGCCCTCCTCACTCCCCATCACCATTTAATCAAAGCATAAACTCTTGTAAAATTTTCTTAATCTTTTGAACCTGCTTCTTCTCTCCATCCTCACTGCTTCCATTCCTGTCCAGATCCCTATCCTCCCCTCTACTACTTCAGAGACTTCCTTACTAACAGTACCCGCTGCAGTCAACCCTCCATGCAACAGAGATCCCCTTAATGCAAGTCTGACCATCTCAGTCCCCTATGTCAAATCCTCCAAGAACTTTCCAATTTTTTAGAACAAAACTCCAAATCATCACCATGACCAGCAAGGCCTTGGCTCCCTCTTCTTCACACTTACTGGGATCCTGCCACCCTGGCCTCCTGTGTTTTCCATATTTGGGCTAATTCTGCTGAGCCTCAGGGCCTTTGCATGTGCTGCTCCTCTACCCTCCTTTAGGTTTCAGCTCAAATGTCATTTCCTTATAGAAGCCTTTCCTGACTATCCTACTAAGTCAGTCCCTGTTATAAGCTCTCATAGTGGCATTTGCTGTTCCTCTGGAGCACTTATCATAGTCTAATGAGATATTTAACTGTTGTGATTATTATTGGTTACCTCCACTAGAGGGCATGGGCTTTGGGGATATCCTATACTATGGATCCACAATGGCTATAGCAACCTGCCTATTCCTCAAAAAGAATATGTTCAATGAAGGCAGGAAGGCTGAAAGCGTAACGGGAAGAAAGGTAGGTGAATAAGAAAGCAGTAAGGGAGAGTGGCTGCCAGCTTAGCCTCTCCTTCTCACTGTGCCTTTTGGCTCCATGACTTCCTCTCCCCGGTCAGGTCTACCTGAACGATGTCCCGCTCTGCATAGCGTCCCCTAGAGGACACGCGCACGTCATCACCATCCAGCTCTTCCATTGCTACAGAGAAGACACCTCTCAGCTGATTGCCCTTTCCCACACCAACCCATACTACCCCCTTCCCTGTTAGCTCACTTTGGAATCATCATGAGAATATTTAATGGTTGTATTAAAGTCCTAACAAATATTAGGCATTGTTATGGAATTGTTATTATGCCTTCCCATGCATTCTATCCTCCCAGGAACCCCAGGAGGGAAATATTCGTATCAACAGCCTCAGTTATAATAAGGAAATATGTACAGAGAAGGTCTGTCACTTGGTCAAGGTCTAACACAAGCATCCATCTTATCTTTTTTTGTGAGGCGGGCCTGGGTGCCCAGATCCTCCCCTATTTTCCCCAGTTCTTGGTCTCACTCATGGACACCCTTCCGTCCTACTCACCTTCAAACATGGCTGGTCCCACACCAACAATAATGATAGACATGGGCAGTGAGGAGGCCTGTGAGGGAAGAGTTGAATGGTTGGGGTGAACAGTCATAATGATGGAGGTGACTGTTGGGGACAATTCTCTGTGCATGTATCATGTTTCTGCACATCTTGCAAGCAGAGGCAGTGATTTCCTTTGTTCAAGATTATCTTTTCAAGGATGTCTGCATATCAAATAGCCTTGAAAGATATAATGTCTTCCTTTGGAGCAAAGGGCAGATTTGTGTACTATTCAATTTATAATAAAGTATCTCACACTGGAACAAAGGGCAGATATGCTTACTGCCCATTATGAAAGATTCAGATACCCTAAACTCAGGGTTTCTATCGTAGAATGTCTTCCATTGTGGGTGCAGCTGTCATTTGGCCCTCTTAATATGATCTTGTGGGAATTGGGACCTAGATTCAGAGCAAATGCTGATAATTGAGCTACTGCTATCACTGAGAATAACAAAGTCCTTTGTCTCTGATCCAGGAGTCTTGTGTCTTCTGCCAGCATCCATGAAACTGGTAGACTAATTTGTTAGCTTGCAAGTAGGATAAAATCTCAACTCCTTCACAGTTATTAACAGTGACCCTCCCTGGCAAGCCCTCCTCCTTAAACTCACACTGACAATGGCCTCCTTGGTCTGCGTCATGTCAGAGATGACCCCGTCAGTGATGATGAGCAGAACGTAGTACTGGGAACCATCAGAGATCTTGGCTGCAGCCCTGGTTGAGAGTCCAAGATCAGAATCCAGCTGAAAGTCCAAAGAGGCCAAGAGAATTCCCTACCCCTAAAATTTCCACAGCCAGTGTGTAAGCAGTGGGTAAGGACTGGGGTTTCTAAAGCCCATGCTCCTTCTCAAGACCTGGATGCCTGCCTGACATCCCTCTAGTAACATTTATGGAGAACTTATTATGGTAGGTACTGTGTTATGATAGGCACCAGAGGTACACAATGAGAAAAAACAAATTCATCCCAGCCCTCTCAAGGGAGGGCATTAATCCCAGAGTCACAGAAATAGGTGTAAAATTACACTTGTGATAAGTACTGTGATGGAAAGGGACATTGCTATGACAGTATCTAGTAGGGGATCCTGACATGGTCCAGGAGGTCAGTGAAAGCTTCTTTAAGGAAACAATGTTTGAGGGTGAAGGAGAGGTTAAGTGAAGGAGGGGGATCATTCCAGGCAGAGGGAACAGCATAGACAAGGGCCCTGTGATGGGACTAAAGGAAGCCCACCCTGTCTGGAGCCCAGAAAGTGAGGAAAGCAGAGTGGACCTTGTGGCTGAGATGGGGCAGGGGCCAGACTACACAGGGCTTTGACAGCTCATAGAAAGATTTTAGGGCAAGACCAAAGGCTGAAGGCTGCCTTTCTTCCCTTTCTCACTCATTTCTTCTTTCTTCCTTCTCCCCTCTGCTGGCCACCTCCCATTGCCTATGCTTCTGGGTCCTTAGCCAGTCTAAAAACTGCTCCAAGCTTCTTTTCCTTCTCTCACCATCAATCTTTGAATCCAAGATTTTTCTATGTGAAAAGGACTTCAGACGTCATTTAGTCCAGTCCACTTATTTTACATATAAGAAGAATGAGACCTTTGGAGAGCACAAAGGTTCTGTGTGGGTTGGAAAGGACCGAATTACACCATCCAATAAGGTAGCCCCTAGCCACATGTGGCCATTGAAATTTAATTAAGTTAAAAAGAATTAAATTTTAGGTTCCTTTTTTACCCAAGCTACATCTCAAATGCTCAATAAAAGAACCCAACTAAACCTAAAGCCCTGAGCTCTTGATTCCTTCACTCTCCATTCCAGGCCTGTTTTTTGGATGCTCCTCCATATACACTGTATATTCTGGTCATAAATACACTGTTCATTGTTTCCTGATCTTGCCCCTTTATGACTCTGGGCTTTTCACATGTGGTTCCTCCTGCCAGGCCTACTCTGTATTCTCTTATAAAAACTCCAACTTGCCAAGCTGAGCAGTCCTCTCCAAAAGTAGATCTCTCAGACTAGGTTATACCCTCCTCTCCCTCTGCCTTCTAGGATACTGTCAACCAAGATGGGCTGTCAGCCCTTCCACATGGGTTTTCACACCCATGAGGGTACCAGCATGTGTAGGGAGAACCCAAGGCTACAGGATACCTAGAACATCCATTCTACTGTATGATCTGGTGCATAAAGCTAGATGACTGTAAGTATACTTATAACACCTTTTTTTGGAGGTGCCTGGGTGGTTCAGTTGGTTAAGTGTCTGACTCTTGATTCCAGCTCAGGTCATGATCTCATAGTTTGTGAGATGGAGCCCCACATCAGGCTCCATGCTGACAGCGCTCAGAGCCTGCTTGGGATTCTCTCTCCCTCTCTCTCCAGTCCCTCCCCTACTCATAGGCATGCTTTCCCTCTTGCTCTCTCAAAATAAATAAATAAACACTAAAAAACCCCACCTCCCCCCATCCAAATTAAAGCAAACATGGACACAAGAAGAGAATGTAAAATTTGCATGAATTAAGATAAACATGTTGTCTTCAAAGACATTTTCAGCCAGGTTGCTTTCAGCTGTGCCCCTAAGATTCCCCTGGGGGAAGCAATTGCTTGCCTTTGTCAACAGGCAACTTGCTGGAAAAGTCTGGGAAGCTCTGGCCTATGGAAAGTAATGATTTATTTATATTTCTGTCTCCTGCACCAGGGTGGGAGCTCCTAAGGGCAGAGACTAGATCTGATTCATCTGTGAGTCTCCAGTGTACCAGCAGAGAACTGAGAATACAGCAAATGTCCTTTTAATAGTAATAATGACAATAATAGTAACAGTAATAGCTTACACTTATAGCAGTTATGTGGCAGGCACTAAGCGCTTGACGTATATTAGTTTAGTTAGCCCTCACAACAATCCTATGATATTTCAATTTTTTAAGTGTTTTATTTTATTTTAGAGAGAGAGAGCATGAGTGGGAGAGAGGGGCAGAGGGAGAGAGAGAATCTTAAGCAGGTTCCATGCAGAGCCTGACACAGGGCTCTGTCCCACAACCCTGGGATCATGAACTGAACCAAAATCAAGAGTTGGATGCTCAACTGACTGAGCCACTCAGGTGCCCCCCTACCATGATATTACTATTATTATTCTCATTTTACAATGGACCAAATAGGCATAGAGAGGTTCAGGGTCTTGCTCAAAGTCATACAGCTAGTGAGTGGTAGAGCAGGTGCACCAAATTAGCTAGTTTGGCTTCACAGCCCACATTCATGCTACATTGACTCTTTATTGAATGTTTATTGAATGAATGAATGAATTAGTGAACTAAGATAATATTTAAAAAATCTGTTTAATAACAACAAAAAATATGCTGAGGCTCCAATATTCAGTGAAAAAAAACCAGTAGTGAAATATTACATGTAATTTTTTAAAGTTTATTTATTTTTTTAGTAATCTCTACACCCAGCCTGAGACTCAAACTCATGGCCCTGAACAAGAGTTGCATGCTCTTCTGACTGAGCCAGTCAGGTTCCCCAACATATAATTTGACTGCATTTATGGATTCATAAGGAAAATCCTGTCAAGAACTACATATACATCCACATTCCCATGGGAAGTATTTTGGATGATTTCTTATTTCATTTCTCCATCCTTGAAATTTTCTATAGCAATGCTATGTTGCTTTCATAATTAAAAGAAACTATTATCCTCACTATGAATCACATAAACAATCTTTATTAGGGAAATGGGAAGTGTATAGACATAAATATCCCTGAAATCCTTCCATTTGTATTCTCTCTCTCTCTTTTTTTTTTTTTTTTTTTGGTTAATCTTTTTACTTTCAAGCTTTCTGAGGTACTTTGTTTTAGCTGGGTCTCCTCTATTCAGCATATCATAGAGTTTACTTATTATTTTTTAGCCATTCAGAGAGTCTTTTTCTTTTAAGAGGTGAACTTACCCAATTTTTAAAAAAATGTTTGAGAGAGAGAGAGTGTGTGCGAGTGGAGGGAGCGGGAGAGAGAGAAGAGAGAGAGAGAGAATTCCAAGCAGGCTCCATGCTGTCACCACAGAGCCCAAAGCGGGGCTCAGTCTCACAAACCATGAAATCATGACCTGAGCCGAAACCAAGAGTCAGACGCTTAACTGTCTGAGCCACCCAGGTGGCCCCCCAATTTATGTTTAATGGTATATGTTTGGTTTTAGTTCTGTCATTTTATTTTATTTACATTTTAAAAAGTGATTGTGATCTCAGGGTTTTGTTTTTATTCTGAAAATTTGGAGTTACTCTTTTATTTTTAGAAGTTACTTTCCCATTTTTTAATCTACCATTTATTGAGCACTTACTATGGGCCAGACACTGTGCTCATAATTCTTACTTTGTTATCTAATTTTAACCTCCCAATATTCCTATCAAGAAGGTGTTATTGTTAGCCATTATTGTGGCCATTTACAGGGAGAAAATGGGGACTTAGGCTAAGCTGCTTAAGGTCACATGGTTAGTGAGTGGTGGAGCCAGGATCACTCCCAGGTCTGATGCCAAAGCTTGTGTCTTAACCATTGTGCTATAGGACCATCTCTCTTTTCCCCAAACTTGAGGGCTGAGTTGTTGTTCCCAGAGAATGGAGTTGGGGTAATTTGTTGACACTGTCTGTGCATCCTCTTTACCGCAGAATAAGGCATTTACCTCTTTATTTTATATATTTTTAAATGTTAATTTATTTATTTTGAGAGAGAGAGCACACGCGCATGCGTGTGGGGGAGGAGCAGAGAGAAAGGAAGAGAGAGAGAATCCCAAGCAGGCTCTGGGATGTTAGTGCAGAGCCCGATGGGGGGCTCAATCTCATGAACCCATGAGATCACGACCTGAGCCAAAATCGATAGTTGGATGCTTAACTGACTGAGCCACCCGGGAGCCCTAGCATTTACCTCTTTATACTAGAGCCTGGCCAACAGTGAAACTTGTATCCTTTCCCCAAAGCCCAGGTTAAGCCAAGAGTGGTCTTGACTATCCTTGGGAAGTCAGTCCCCTATTTGGGTCCCCTCATTCCCCCCAAACCCACCCAATTCCCTTACCTGGCTACCTGGTTGATGACAGGAGCAAAGTAGGTGGGCCCATAGAGCTGCACTGTGCGCAGGCTCTGGAAGTAGCTCTCCAGCACGCCCTCGATGCCTGCACAGTTGGGGTCCTCATCATTGTTGTTCTGTCAGGGAAGATGCCTTGCTGGGCTGAGCCATGCAGGGTATACCCAGGAGTACTCTGATCCCAGCTCACTCCTTTTTCCGATTACTCTCATGCTCCCCTCCAAACTCCAACCCTGCTCCCCTCCCTTCTCTGCCACCCTCTCATGGTTTCCTGGTCCTCTGCGGTACTTGATCCTTAGAAGAAATATGAAGAGAAGAAAATCACCAACATGAGTGGGCCAGAGGCCAGGGCATGGAGTTTAGGCTCTGGTCTATACTATACCAGGGGGAACTGGTGGGAGATCCGTCCTTCTGGAGGCAGCTTGGCTCCAAAGCCATAGGCTGGGAAGAGCTTGTCACTGTCATAGTCCTGGATGATTTCTCCCACTGCCTTGAGGGCCATGGCGTAGGCGCTGAGTTGGTAGGGACTCATGTAGTGCAGGGAGGTGGGCTGCAGAGGATTCCCTGTAGGGACAAAGGACCCCCAGCCTCATGGTCACCTTGATCACTTATGTATTCACCTGTCTGTGTATATATACAACCACCTATCCATTCACCCACCCCTTGTACTCCCTCGTTATTATGCCCAAATCATCCATATGTTCGTTTATCCATCTGTCCACCTACCAACCCCTCTATCTATCCATCACTTTATCCACTTATCCACACATCCATTCTCCGATCCACCAGATATAAATCCATCTTTCAATCTACCAATCCATCTCTTCTACCTGCCTTTCCATTCTCTTATTCAATATACACCCAAATATCACCCATCCATTCATTCCTATTCATTCCATTCATTCTGTCTTCATATGGATTCATCCACCTGTGCACTCATTCATTGCCCTATCTACTTACCTGTTATTTCTCCAATGTAAACATCTGTCCATTTGTCCACCCGTGTACCCATTCATGCATCCACTTGTCCAACCTATTGTACTCACTCCGTAACCCATCTACCTACTTGGTTTGTTCATCTGTTTGCCCACCCAGTCATTACTCAGCCATTTATCTCTTCATTTCTCCTTACACCCCTATTATCTCCCATCCATTCATGTACTCATCCACTTTTGAGGTATCTCTCCTTTCAACTTTTTTGATTCATTTACCCACTTATTTTCCTGTACCCTCTGCCCTCCCTGCCATTACACTGAATAATCTCCCCCCAAAACTCCTGTCCCAACCTGGTTGGGCTTTGCCTCAAGCCTGGGCTTCCTGGGTAGGTGAACTTTTATCTCCAGGTGAGAATCCAGGCCAATCCCTAATGACTTCCTTAGAATTCCTCCACACCCCATTCTCCCATCCATGCCTCACCATTAGAAGCTGTGAAGTCAATGGCAACTGTGAAGTTCAGCTGTGTCCTGTCGGGGAAGTAGATGGATTGAGAAGTGAGGGATTAATACTTATTATGCCAGGATTTCTCAAACACTAGTGTGCATATGAATAGCCTGAGGATAGTGCTAAAATGCAGATTCTGATCTGGATGGTCTGGGTGGAGCCTGAAATTCTACATTTCTAACAAACTCCCAGGTGATGCAGATGCTGCTGGCCCATGGAGCACATTCTGGGTAGTAGAATTAAATGCCTACTGTGTGATAAGTTTATGTAATTTATGTAATTTAACTTAACCCTTACTATAGCCTTGAAGTAGTAATTAATATCTCCATTTTGCATAGGAGAAAAGTGAGGTTCAGAGAAGCAAAGCACTTTACCCAGGTCTGCCTACCACTACTGAACCAAGTGGAATGTCCTCTTTGGTCTGTTTGGGTTTTCCCTCTCTCTTGGCCTCTCCTTCTTGCCTGGCTACGATTTTTATCTGGATCCCAGTCAGGTTACTGGGGTCATCTTCGAAGACCACTGGTCTGGCATCTTCTCAGGGGGCACTGGAAGCTAGGCATGAAAGGCAGCTCCATGAAGAGAACTAAGATGGGCAACACTATGCATTTTGCAGAGCACTTTATAGTTTGCCAAGTGTTTAAAAGTTTATTTCCATGGACCCTAAACATTCATATATTAAAAAACTGAGGCTTAGAATTGGGAGTAACTCAATGCTGAACAGAACTTGGCCTGTGACTCACCCTCCCTTGATGTAATCAACAAAAGTGAATTCAGAGTCCACAGAGAAGGAGAGCAGCGTCACCTGTGGGACAGAGAGGCAGCCCTGCCACTTTGGAGTGGGCAGTTGGGTAGCAGAAGGCAGAGAGGCACATGATTCCACCTCCTGCCCCACACCCCCCACCCTGTCCAATTTCTAAAATGGCAAAAAAGAGGAAGCTGTCAGAAATAGATTTGGATTTACAAAAATGTATTAAATTGGGAAATACAACTTAAGTTTAAAAAAAAATTCTGCAACAGTAAAGTTCAAACAATTTTTCTCAAGTGAGAAACCAAAAGATAAGCTTAAGTGGTGCTATCTTGTGCCCAACATTACTATATTCAAGTAATCTGTGCCCACAGCCCTCCTGTACCCCCAACATTTGTCTGTGGGAATGGAAGCAGAAGGATCTAGGGAGGGCTAGAGCTTTAGGGAGCACTCACAGTTCCTGAGTTGACATATTTCTTCTTCTTACATTTCTTCCGAGGGTTAAGTACCTGAGTGAAAAAGATAACAGTGATGGTGGGAAATAGAGAAAGAGAGCTGTAGACTGAGAACACTGGGATGGAGGGACTGGGAAACCTGGACAAGGCTGGAGTTCTCACCTCATACACTGTGAACTGGTTCTGGGCCTTGCTCAGCTCCCGGTAGCTGGTGGTGAACTCACCAATGAAGTCATGGCTGCAGGGAGGCCAGGGGTGGGTGAGCAACGGCTACTGTTGGCTTGGAGCCAGCCCTGAAAGTAGTCTTTTGTTCCCACTATCCCCTCTCTCTACTTGAGCTGCAGGGCACTGGGGTTGGGGCCATAAGAGAGGCCAAGTTAAGGGGAAAGAGGGAAGAGGTGTACTCAAGGTCTTGGCATCTATTATTACCACTCACGTCTCACAAGGCCACTTTGGGTTCCTGGTGAATGTACTATGTATTATAGGAAGGTCTTTGAATTAACTACAGGAGAAGACAGTACTATGTGGGGCAGTTCTACCTTCCATCCCGGTCCCAGTCATACACATCAATCTTCACTGTTCTGAAATGCAGGAGATAAATATAGGTTAGGTGTGTACAATAAATCCTAGATGCACCCCCACTTACTTAACCATAAACAAATCATCCTCCAATATGCCCATCTGTTTTTCCTTCAGCTATCCTCCCATTAGTCCATCCATCCTATTTATTCATTCATCAGCCCATGCACATACCCAGCTATCTACTGCCACTGCCACTGTTTCTTTTACTGCTATTTGTACTGCTATTTCTATTTTTTTAATGTTGATTAGTTTTGAGAGAGAGAGAGAGAGAGAGAGAGAGAGAGAGAAAGAGAGCACTAGTGGGAGAGGGGCAGAGAGAGAGGGAGACAGAGGATCCAAAAAGCTGGCTTTGTGATGACAGCAGAGAGCCCGACATGGGGCCTGCACTCATGAGCTATGAGATCATGACCTGAGCCGAGGTTGGATGCTTAACTGACTGAGCCACCCAGGCACCCTTGGTGTTACTCTTCTTTACTATTTGTTGAGTGTTACTATATTCTAGGCATTGTTATCAGTACTTTCATTGATTGTCTCATTTAATTTAACAACCATCCTATAAAGTACTATTATTCTTATTTTTAGATAAGAGGTACACAAGACAAAAACTCGACTAAGGACCATAACTAGTAAGTGATTAAGCTGAAACTTAAAACTCAAACATCTTAAAACAAAAAAACAAAAAAACAAAAAAACCCTCAAACATCTTGGTTCCAAACACTTTGTTCCTAACTACTATGCCTGAGTCCTCCTGTGTGTCCATATATCTGTTACAGTACAGACAACCATCTATCTATCCATCTAGACATCCACTTACCCATTCATTTGCCAATCTAATTACCTATTAACACCTATCTTTATCTACCCATATAACTATACATCCAGGCTTTCACTGACTTACTGATGTATGCAAGCATCCATCTGTCTGTCCATTCATATATCTAACTAAACACCCAACCATCTGATGTCTGTCCATCTGATCATCCATTCATCTATATAGCCATACATTTATGTACCCATCCATCCTTCCACCCACCCACTTACTTGTCTTCATACTGTCCATTTATTAGCTCATATGGTCAGCCTATCCACCTACTTATTAATCAGACAATTCATCCAATGATCCTTCCATCCATCTACCATCCATTCATCAATCCACCTTTCACTGTTTGTTCTCCTGCTTTTTCAATCATCCCTCTGCCTCTCTAGTCATGTAACAATCTCTCATATCCCATCCATCTACTCATTCATCCTTAATCCATCCATCATCTGTCCATCCACTGATCTGCCCATCATTCCACTTATCCATTTATCTGTTATCCACTCATTCATCTCCCACTATACTGACACACCAAGCCTCTTACACACCCATCCATATACCCATCCATCCATTCACCAGCTTACCCATCCATCCAACCATCCATCCATGTATCTGGTTTTTCATTTGTTCATTTGTCCTTTCATCTACCCATCCACCCATCCATCCTCCTGTCCATCTATGTGGCCATCCATTTGCTTCCCCATTTACCTATCTCCATGCCCCAAACTCTGTCTTGCCAAACAGGATCCTCCAAAACTATTGTTACTTCTGCCATCATTCTGGGGCCAGGAACCCCATTCTCATACCCTTGTTCCCTTAATCCTTAGCTTACGCTGAAGCAGACCTGTCATAGTCTCCATTGCACAGTGCCCG
Source organism: Panthera onca (assembly GCF_046562875.1). Classification (NCBI taxonomy): domain Eukaryota; kingdom Metazoa; phylum Chordata; class Mammalia; order Carnivora; family Felidae; genus Panthera; species Panthera onca. The sequence continues at coordinate 51,293,429 of NC_138340.1, read as the reverse complement.
CACAGGGATGCTGAAGGGTTGCCACACAGGATTCAGTGTGTTTTTCACAACCTCCGTCTTGTGGCAGATGGTGAACCTGGAGAGGAGCAAGAGGACTGGAGCCTGCATTGGGGGTAGGACTGAGCCCAGAGATAGGTCCTCATACTCTTGGAGATCCCTGGGATTTCCCCACTTGTTAAACACATTTTGTCCTCTGCCTTGAGTGAATTCTGGGCTCAGGACCCAGTGGAATCTAAGATGCCCCACATCTAGCCTAAGAGCCATAATGGGCCTATGGCCACAGCTGGGGAGGGGTAGGTGCCACTGGAGAAAGCATTGACTCACGTGCCATCCTCATTGCTCCTATAGAACACAAGGAAGGGATCTGATTTCCCAAAGAAATCCTTCTTGTCCAGCTTGTTTGCACACAGCTGCATGGTGGCAATGTCCTAGGGATGAAGTTTGGCTTGTTGACATCCAAATTGTTCATAGCTTCAAACAGTCCACTAAAGGGGGTTTGGGAGAGAAGGGAGCCTTGTGGGTCTAGCATATGGCCCTTACTGACCCGACAATTGCTAAGCTCCTCTGCAGTCAGCAATATGGTCCCACACTTCTTGCCTGGTACACCCCTGGAAGCAGAAAAGTCCTCTTTGTGAGGGGAGGGAGAGTAGGCAATGAAGATTGGGGAAACCAATCTGGGAGTGAGTGGGCCAGGGATTCAATATGCAATTTACTGACAGTCCTCTAAATGTATCCCCTTCTGTCCTGGGTTTTTCCTGGTGGGGAAGGCCCTGCCTTTGATTGGGAAGAGGGTCTAAAGTCTGTAAGGAAGGGGCTGCTGTGGCCTAGGTGGACATGTTATAATGGTAGCTTAGGAAAGACATAGGATTTGGAATCCTGAGTAGGTTATTTCCCCTTTTTTGGTCCTAGTTCCCTCTGCTATGAAATGGGAATAATTCCCACCTCTCAGGGCTATGAAAAGATCTGAATGAGTACATGGAAGGACAAGCAATTGGGAGACTTTATTGATATTGAAGGTGGTGATACTTCTCAAAGCAGACCTTGGTATCTACCATATGCCAGGCACTGTGCTAGGTATGAATTGGCCGGATGGTACTCTCCAGTTCTGGTAGACTCTGCCCTCAGAGAGCTGCCAGTGGAATGTCAAAGCTGACAGGCAAGTAGAGTGTGATGTAGCAGTCCTGAATGAGGGAGAGGAATTTCTATCCAGACCTGGGCAAAGGGCTGTTCTGTTAGATCAAAGATGGTGTGATTTCTGAAGAGTGAAATAAATGTGAAGAGTGAAATAAAAAAGACAAGGGCAGCCTTATCCTCTCCTGACCCAAGAAGGGATCCTTCCATGCGTCCTGGGCACATACCAGGACACACCCGTCCCCGATTTGCCTTGGGTATCCAAGTGATCAGGGGCCTTGCTGATATGGGCCTGTGAACCCTAATTCCCCAAAGGGATCCAAAGTATGGCAGAGAGAAATCTAGGTCAGGAGTGTCCTGGGTGTAAGTCCTGACTCCAACTTGCTATGTGATTTTCATCGTTTTTAACATGAATGTTGAACCATTTGTTTGGCTCTTTCGATCTTTGACTCTTTGTGCTTTAAAAAGACAGAGTGTGAGGAATACAGGGACTCTTCACCTACACATCCAGGACCAAGTCTCTGATCCTCAGCTTTCTCTCTGTTCTTTGCCTCCTTAATGTTTTCCCTCATCCCCTTGACCCAATGTGAATTCCAGTCAGTGATTATAATAATCACTCCCCTGCATTCTACCCCTTATCCATTGCTCTTCTGTCACTTCAATATACTTATTTGGCAGAACCACAGCCCTAGTTAAATACAATTCTCTGCCTAAGCCATACTGCACCCGTGCAACTAAATGTGGCCAGAGGAAAACACAAATCTTGCTAACTGATCTCATTTCTTCTTTTACGTTTTATTTATTTATTTATTTTAAGTAATCTCTCCACCCAACATGGGGTTTGAACTCATGACCCTGAGATCAAGGGTCACGTGCTCTACTGAGCCAGCCAGGTGTCCCTAACTGGTCTCATTTTAAAGCATGACCACAAACCTCAAGAGGGTCCTTAATCATACTTCACTCTCCAGTTCTGCTAGATGGCAGTTTCACTCCTCTTCTCTCCTCAAACCTGGAAAGCCTCCTCCTCCCCCATCCTCACTCAGCCCATGACCTTGTTTCCCACTTCACTGACAAGACTAAAGCAACCAGATGAGAATGTCCACGGACCTCCCACCACACCTACCTTGCCTCCAGTATCTTCACCCACGCAACTGTTGCTATAAATGACTATCCATGTGCCTATTTATCCCTCCACTGTGTGCTACATTCCACACACTCTTGCCGGTGCATGGACAGCATTCCAGTAATTCTCTCCTTTTTAAATTATGTCTATTTTTCAGTTTCTATTGGATCCTTCCCATTAACATACAAATGTAGTATAATTTTTCTCATGTTAAAAAATGCAAACCTATTCTGACCTCACTTCCTTTGCTAACCACTCCTCCTTTTCTCTTCTCTTTGCAGCAAAACCTCTTAAAAGATTCCTTGACTCTCATTCCTGTCTTCCATTCTCTTTTAAACCTCTCCAACTAGGCTGTCACCCCCACCTCTTCCTTCAGAACTTCTGATCTGGAGCAGCATTTAACATGGCTTGTCACTCTCTCCTCAATACACACCTTCACGTTGCCTCCAGGATAATACCCCCTTCTCTTGGTCCTCCTCTTACTTCCTTAATGCTCCTTCTTAGTCTCCTTTTTTAACTATCTCATTTATGGCAACTCCATCCTTCTAGGTGTTCAGGCCAAAGGCCTTGGTGTCATCCTTGACTCCCCTTTTCCTCTCACATCCATATTCAATCTGTCAGGAATCATGATGGCTCCCCTTTCAAGTTGTATCCAGAATCTGACCACTTCCCTCCTTCACTGCTACCTTCCTGGATTACTGTAATAGTCTTCCAATAGGAGCCCTGCTACTACCTTTGTCCACCCAAGGTTTATTCTCAATCCAGCACCAGCTTCATTCTTTGAAAACATGGTCAGATCATGTCGCTTCTCTCCTCAGAGCCTTCCACTAACTCCCAACTCAGAATAAAAGCTAGTCTTTACAGTGGCTACAAGGCCCTAAACTATTAACTCTCCAATCTCACCTCCTCTTCCTCCTTGCTCACTTGGCTACCGCCACACTGGCCTCCTTACTGCTCTCTGAACATATCAGGCTTTTGCACTGGCAGCTTCCTCTGCTTTCCACCTCCAGATATCTGCATGGCTCACTTCCTTACTTCCTCCTGGTCATTGCTCTGAAGTTACCCCTCCATAAAGCCTACTCAAGCACTCTGTTGAATATTGCAAGTCCCACCCACCCAGCATTTCCGATCCTCCTAACTCTGCTCTACTTTGCCTTTTTTCCATAGCACTTAAGGTCTTCTAATATATAATTTACTTATTTATTATGTCTATTTTATACAGTTTCTTCCCCTCTTCTATAATATAAGCTTCTTGAGGGTAGGAACCTTTGTTTTGTTCATTATTACAACCCAAGCCCCTTGAACAGTGGCTGACATAGAGTATATGCCCAGTAGTATTTATGGAATGGATAAGTTCCTGGTGCCTAGCACAGGGTGTGGCATACAAAACATGCTAATAAATACTTAGTAAGTGAATGTAATGGAAATTCCAGGGGACTTGATTTAGTGAGGGGAAGCTTCCTGGAGGAAAAGAGCTTGGAAGTGGACCTGAAAGGTAGAATCAGACTTAGAAAAAGTGAGGAGAGAGGGACAGAGTGAGGGGGGGGGGGAGAGAGAGAGAGAGAGAGAGAGAGAGGTTGAGAACAAGACATGTCTTGCCTGAGACTGACTTGAACAAAGCCCTGGGTGGAGATTGGTCTTTCCTGGGTGGGGGTGGGGTGGGGGAGTGGGGGAGGAGGTGATGGGGAACCACTGAAAGCTCCCAACCAGGGAGAATTCCAGCCTCCACTGCTATTGGGTCAGCAGCATCTTTGGGAGGAAAATTTGGAGGCACCCACCCTTCCCCAGCACCCCTTCTGGTTCAGCTCACGTGAGGGGTCGCTCTACACGGCTGCCCTGGCCTCCGATCACCTCTCCCAGAGCCAGGAACGCTTGTCCAAGGAAATCCTGCACCAGGACATGGAGTCAAGAAGGCCGGGAGGGGCCAGGGTTGCAGAGTCCCAGCCCAGCCCTGGTGATACTGCTGCTTGGACGAGGGTGTTCCAAGGTGGCAGAATGCTAGAAGTATTGTCCTGTCTGTGCTTTAAAGGAGGAATCCCCAGGCCAGCTTTGCTGCTTGGTCCTGCTGCCAGTTTAAACTGCTCTCCACAATGCCATCCCACACTTCACCTTCCATTCCACACCCCCGCCCCATCCCACAGCCAGCCCCGTTCAGCCTCACCTTCTGTATGTCCGAGAGGTGGCGGAGAAGGAAGAGGAACAGTGAGTAAAAGGCACAGGCGGGACACCATGAGGCAGGAGCAGGAAAGGAGGGCCAGGAGGGTGGGTTTGGGGCCAAGAGGGTAGAGTTGGGGTTGAGGGATAGGAGAATTCTAAGGAGGGTCATTTAACACACTGAGTGCCTCCTGTGTGCCTGGCCAGGCCACCAGGGGATGCTCTGCTCGCTCACCGTTTTGGAGATGTTGGTTTTGGAGTCAACATTGTACCTGGGAAGAGAGTGCAACCAGCATAAGGCGGGGCTGGTGGGAGAGAGCTGGAAAAAAGGGTCAGGTTTTGAATACTGGTTAAAATTTTGGGTGGAAGGAGGGAGTGACCTTGCATCCGAATTCAGTCTGGATCTCCTTTAGGGCATCACGGTCACAGAATCAGGCCTGGGGCAAGGCCAAGACTGGGACCTGGTGGGGGTGGAGTCATATCACCGGCCGGAGGGGCCTAGATGGAGCCTGAGCTAAATTAGGGAGCAAAGCTTTGGGCCCAACCGGATCTGGGGAATGGATTTGACCTAAGGGCAGAACCAAGCTAGACCTGGGGACTGAGCTAAAACTAAGGTAGAGGCCTTCAGAGTGGGATCCAATGGCCTGGTGGAGGAACCAGGCCGGGAGTCTGGCTGGGGAGGGGTCTGCCAGAATTTCTCCTGGATCCAGGCTGGGGAGCGGTCCAACCCCGGAATCTGGGCAGGGCTTACACATCAAAGCGCAGATTTTGTTTTTCCTCAAAGAAGTAGTCGAGGACGAATTTGCGCACGAAGTCTGGGTTTAACGTGTTGTCGATCACCTCTGTCCGTCCGAACTAAATAGAGGGTGGAGGGAGAGTCAGCATGGCTCCTGCAAGGGGGCAGATGATTCCCCGGGGGCTGCTCTTGGCTGGGAGAGGGCTCTAGGACTCACCTCTCGCCATTCCTGGCTCGCCCGGCTCTGCGTGTAAAGCACCACCACTGCAGGCAAGGGTGGAGGTGGGGAGGGATGTCAGATTGGCTTGAACCCCTCCCCGCCCCTCAGTCGCGCCCAGACCCCAGTTCCCCCTCCCGTCCCTGGCGCCTCCTACTGGGATCGGACTTGGAGAAGGTGTCGAGGTCCAGCAGATTCCTAGAGAAAGAGAGACGGAAAGAGGGTGGGTCATATTGGAGCCCAGTGCCTGGACTCTGCCCCGGTTGGACTCTGCCCTCAGTTCGGAACCCCGGGGAGGCATGGGGCTCAAATCGCATCTCCCTCCCTCATTACTGGTGGGTGGGGATGTGAGGGGGAAGGGACGCCCCCCCTTGTCAGCACCCTGGACAGCACCGGAAATATCTGCTCAAGACCCGTGGTGTATGCATCCACACTGTCTTAAAGGGCCCAGGAAAGAGGGTCAGACCCAGAACTTTGTCCTCCTGAGGCCCAGATCCTACTGGATCCCTGTGACCCGTCCCTTGAACCCGGAGGCTGAACCCTCTTTTGCGGGTGGAGCTGTCTAAAGAAACCCCCTCCCCGAACCTGCCAGCGACTCCCCTAAGTCTGAATCAGATTTTCCGGCCCTGAAATCTTCTTTCCCCCGGGGTCTAGCTCTTGTTGGCGCTGAGCCCCACAGCCGATTGGGGCAGGGATAGTGCCTACGCCCTCCCCAGCGTGGCCGCTCACCGGCAGGACACGGTAATTTCAATCTTGGTGGCCGGGACGCTGCGCTCAGAGGCTCCGCTGAGAGACATGGCTGGTCGAGTGGCTGGAACCGCGGGAAGCTGTAAGACGGGGGCCGCCGGGGCTAGGTGCGGCGGCAGCGGCGGGGCCGGCCCCTGTGCCGCCGCGGCGGCGGCGGCGGCTGCACTCTTTCCAGCCCTGCTTGCACTCCCGCCTGTCGCGCCTTGACTGTGGCCGCCGGCGGCAGTGACTCCAGATGGCTACATAGCCCCGCCCGGCCTTGCGGGTGGCCCCCGCCCCATTGGAGCAGCCTCGAGCCTGCCGGGAACCTAACCCCGACCCCAAGTCCAGCCCATACCTTGGGAGTCCCTCCCAGCGCATTTCTCCCTGGCGAAACCCAAAAACCCTTTGAGAGCTGTCCGCGGTGCTGAATGGTTTGGGGCACCTGGTGGGCGTTGGGGACGTTTCCTCTTCCTGAACTGCTCCCTGAACAATCTGCTTCTCCCCCTTCCCACTTCCGCCCTGCTTTGGTCTCCGGATAGGAGGACGGTACATTTGTTCTTACTAGCTGTGTGACCTTGGGCAAGTTACTCAACGTCTCTGTGGCCCAGTCTCATTACAATAGTACCTACTTGGTGTGATGTAAAATTTTGAGATAATCCTTAGCTCAGGGGATTGTACACAGTAAGTATTCAAAATATGTCCACTGCTATTATTTCCCTCCTCTGGGCAGTCACACTGATGACCTCTTTTGTGTGAAGAGACAGAGCTCAGTAAATGGCTGTTAGAGCCCTGAGAAAAGCCCTTTGCCCATGTCTTTGAACCCTGACTCCATGGTATTAGAGATGCAGACATACTGTGGGGATGCAATCTACTCTATCTAGGTCACACTGCAGATGAGAGTGGTAGTCAGCCAGGTCCATTCTCCCCACATCAATTACTGTCTCCAAAGCCCCAGAAGCCAGTCCCTCCACCAGTCAGGGCTCCGTAAGGCAGGGGCTGCTAGTCACCTGTAACAGGACTGTGCTGCCTGCAGAACTTGTTAAAAATGAAAGATCCTCCACCCCTACCCATTCCTAGCTAATTGAAGATCTCAGCAACCCCGTCTAAATTCCTCTAGTACTTGGGGAATCTGTGTGAATAGGCTTCCTACATGACTAGGGTCCATTGATGTCTGAGAATCACTGCTCCCACTTTAACCACCTGTGACTACATGTCCTCGTCTCACTGAGATTTTCATGGGTCAGGAGTTAAGAGGTACAACCCTGTCTTCAGTTGTCTTTCTGCTTTACCTGCCCCCACCCCAATCCCTTCCTGCACAAGGAAGAACAGTAAGAACCTTCCAAATAACCCTACAAAGACAGCAATCAAACGAGAATGCAAGAGAGCAGTTGTTCAAAAAGATTTTATTTTGTGATCTGTGTCAAACTGCCTCATTCTCAGTGCAGGTGATCCCCTCCTCTCCAGGAAACAAGAATGGGAAGAGGGAAGTCTTTTCGTGAGGTCTCAGCCTTCACAAGGCCCCAGGGAACTTCCCCACAGTTCTGAGAGTTGATGGGAATCCCAACAAAGACTAGGGTGGGTGAAAGGCAGTGACAAGAGGGGTGGTGATCACCAGTGAGGAAGCTGGGGGTTGGAGAACCCTGTCCTTGGCCCTGCTTGGCTTTGGGGTTGCCATGTGTATGATGGAGAAGGAGTGAGAAGATTTCTCCCTATCTTGAAGCACCCCTTGTCCGGGCATGGTTTTGATTCTGCTCAGGGCTCAGGTGAGAGGAGCAGGAAATTGTTGTGGGCTGGTTACTTCATAAGGTGCTGCTGCTGGTGCCCCGGAGTCCAACGCCACGGACAAACTGCTCCAGCAGGCCTCCGATGGCACCAGAGGGACTGGGGGCTGCTGCTTGAAGCCCCACTGTGCTGCTGTATGTGGCCAAGAAAGCTGAGCGTACTTCCTGCAGCCGAGTCTCCCGCTCACTGAGGGCTGCAAGCCTATGAGGACGGAGGGAAGGAGGGAGAATGAGTGCGTTACCCTGGGGCAGAGTCCAACATCCTTATGATTATACCACACCACCAATCCTGCATGTGAAAGTTCAAGGCCAGCATCTGTCCTGTGGCCATACTACCTCTGGGGTTCAAGCCACAAATATTTGGCCTTGTTCCCCTCAGCTGTCAGGCTACTGTTCCTGCCTAGAAGCTGCATGTTTTATTGGTGCACTGGGGAGGAGGGGAAGGTAAGCAGGAGGGAGTTAGCCCCAACTGTTGGTTCCCGTTCCTCAGTAAGAGTAACGTGAGGCACACATCATAGACCTAAGGAGAGACCACAAGATGAGGCACCAGGCCTTGGCTGACCAACGGCCTCAGCTTTCTTGAGGCCAGGACCTGGAGCATCCTGGGAGAGAACTCTTGGCAGTGTTCTGGAGAGGCCCTCAACTGAAAGCCCCTGAGGCTCTACCTACACCTTCAGTCACTGTGATCTCCAGGCAAACTGCTAGGAGGGTGCTGGCTTTTCTGGCAGGATTCCTGTTCTGCTTCCATCTGCTTTTCTTTCAATGGCCTCTACAAACACTGATCACAGGTGGAAGACAGGAAGCCTCTCCTCTCTCCCTGCCCTGTAACTATAAGTCAAGAAGGGGAACAAGTTAAAAAAAAAAAAAAAAAAAAGAAAGGGAACAAGTACATGAAAACTCAGGCTTATCAAAGAATGAAGCTACCTGACACTTTGAAAGGTCTCTAATAGAAGAGGAGTACCAGCCACACCCAACCTATGGAGTAAAAGGTATGCAGTCTAGGGGTGGGAGGGACATGGAATCAGAGGAAAGGTCAGGAACTCACGTGTTGTTCACTGTAACTGTGCCCTGGAGGGCTTTTTCCAGGAGTCAGACTTCTATGACATGAGCCCTTATGTTCCCATCCACCTAAAATCACAACTAGCCCTGACCACTAACTTATACCAAAATTTCCCCTAAGAGACCAATCCCTGCATAATCCCTCCCAGGAATCTGTCAGAAGTAGCAGCAATGTCTCCAATTCTCAAGCCCAAATGACTTGCACCCTGGGGCCTGGGGGAAACAGATGGGAGGTATGAAGATAAATGACAGTCCTAGGGTAGGTATGGGGAGAAGAGACCTAGGGAAAGTACACTGGTGGGAGTGGTATATATGAGTGGGTGAGTGAGTGTGAGAGAGAGAAAGAGAAAGGAGCAGCAGGTTCTAGGGTGAAGGAAAGTGAAGTAGCTCTTGCAGCAGCACTAAGAAAATGGAGCTGATACTGTATTCCTGCAATACCGTGAACAACTCCCAAGTTTCTCTTGGCATTTGGGGGAGATGTGTGGCCCTAGATCTCCTTTACTTTTTAATTAGGTGTCCTATAGGCTGGAGGCCATGTGTTCTTCAGCTTTTCTTTACAGCATATAACCGGGAGAGATTCAGATTAGTCTGTATTCACATGGAATATCCAAAGGTCTATATGTGTGCATTCTTACTGCCCCTTATTTCTGGGAGGCAAAAGGGGGAGAGATCAGCTTGTTTAGAGATAAGAAAACTGGAGCCCAGAGAGAACATGTGATCTACTTGAGGATACACAGCAGGCAATAGGTAGGCAGGCAGAGACACTCTAGTGCCAGTCCCTCTCAAGAGATGAACTAGCAGACTCAGAGAAGTCAGGGCTGACACCCAATGACATAGCTGGTAAGCAGAGCAGCTAGGAGTTGGACTAAATTCTCTGATAACAAAGCCCAAGCACTAAATCCACATACTGTGTGACTTCACCAGGAATCAACCCTGACCCCACCTCTACACTGCAATTCTGGAAGCCATAAGATAACTCAGAACCTAGCTTTCCCCTGGGAACCACCCAGACCCTGAAGGTTGGCTAGGACATCAGAGAGCTACCCAAGGTATAAATTGTAGGATCTGGGGCTGGAACTCTCATCTGTTCCAAATCACTGTTTCAGTGGTTAATGCCAGTTAAGTGAGGGGTGCTAACAAGCAGGGGCAGAAATGTCTGCTTCTTCTAGGGAGGGCTCTTGGGCCAATTCTGTCCTAGAATCCTAAGATCCAGTCTCTGCCCGCCTTCAGGGATTGATCCTTCGTAACTGCCCAGGGCAACTCGCCTCCGGCCAGTCAGCACTAGTGGGTATGAGCAGGATTCTGGTGGTGATGATGAATCCCCAGCACCTGAAGTTCATTCAGCCCATCGCGGGGAGGGGCAGGCCCTGCTTCCCAGACCACCAGGGGCTCTCCTCTGCCGGACCCATGAAGCAGTAGGGCAGGCAGGGGGCAGCCACTCAGGCAGATACACTACAAGAGTTGGAAGCCCAGTACTGGAGGCTTAAAGGAAGAGGATTTTACAGGCTTGGGATTTAGTATCCCCGTCCAATTCTCTTTCCTGACCAGAGGCAAAAACAGAAGACAAAAGGGGGGAAGGGAATGTCAAGAAACTCTTGATTCTGCTTGGAGGAGCACAGCCCTCGCGCTAACCTAACTCCATTCTGGCTCTGGTCTCCACCATACACCTACTCTCACTACCCCACTGTTCTGATTTCAAAGGATTCGCATGTCAGGCAAAGCCTTGGACAGAAATAGAACCTTCTATAGTTACAGTCCAGCCAGCTTTCCCTCAGGGTGTGCCCTGAGACACCCGTGGATGAGTTTTGGGAGCTGGGGCGTATGAACACACTCTGTAGCACACTTCCTGTGCAGCCCATAAGGCCTCTTTCATACCTCAGGAGTCCAGGAGCAGTGAGGTGTACTTAGCTGAGCCACTGGGGAGGGGCAGCGATCCCAGGCCAGCTCCCTGGGGCCAGCTGCTGCCTCACTCCTAACCAACACTCTTGACTGCTCACCAGCTTCTGACATGGGCAGGGGAGCATCCTGCCTTCTCAAGCAAGACACTTACAGACAACTGTTAGGGAGCTCATCCGGGAAGCTGAAAGGGAGAGAGGAGTCTGTGTGCAGGACAGCCCGTTCCTGAATACTGCCACAGCCTGTTACCATCTGCCAGCTGCCAAAGTCTGTGGAGAGAGAGGATCCGGGCAGGGGATGGTCCACTGATCTGGGGCAGAGAGGAGAGAGAGGGGAGATGATGCACAGTCAGTCAATATGCCTGACAGGGGTGGCCCTGGAGGGGTGGGGGGCGGCTATGGTGGTCCTGGGTCATAGCCATAAGGCTCTGTTGGTGGAGCTTCTGTAACATCAAGCACTTTCTTCAAAAGTACAAAAACAGCTGGATAGGTTGTGATGGAGAAAGAAGAGTATAGACCATAAGACAGATCAGCTGTGAGGATAATGCTTTGTGCAAAGACAGAAGCAGAAGAACAAGAGCAAAGCAGAATGAGAAGAGGTGAGCCAGCAACCAAAGCCTCAGGTTAGGGCATGCCTGCCCTGGTGGCTGACAGAGCAAGTACAATCTCAACAGCACCAAATGGAGGGGAGAGCGGGAAAGCAAGCCTGGATGCCCCCAGAACAAGGTATGTAGGATCACCTCTTACTCCCAGCATGCAGATTGGCAAGGTGGGCAAGGCAGAACCCAGGAGCCACTGAGGTCTTATCAGAGTGATGCAAGAAAAAGCCTCTTGGGGACAGTGGAGGGTGGTGACCTAGATTGAAGAATAAGGTGATGGGAGCCTTGAGCCACCCCCGCCCCCCTTTCTCTGCAGCACCTTCCAGAAGCCATAGTTTGTATTCAGAGGCATCAACCCAGCAAACGCACTGGCTATGCCCAGAGGGAAGGGATGAATCAGGCAGGCAACTTGACAGCTTCATCAGGCCTTTTTCAGATAGAGGAGCGGTGTGCAGGGAGAGGAAAGTTGTATTGGGAATCTGCTGCCACCACCTTCTCGCTGAGAGCTAGCCTCTCTCTACTGTCTCAGGGCAGTAGTCTAGCCAGTGGAAGTGGAGGGGGAGGGGAGGAGATAATAAGACATCAAACAAGGCTCTTTCATTGGCTACCCCAGGTCTCCATCCCCAAGGGTACATCAATTTTGATGTCTGATCCTTTATTCAAGAATAGCAGAAGGTGCTTCTTATAGAGACCCAGAAAGAGAGAAGCATGCATAGTGGTGTAGGGTGTGGGGAACGGAGAAGGACCTTCATCGAACTTGGCCCACCCAGTTAGCTGGCATCAGGGTCTCCTAGTTTGAGGCAACAGCCCTCATAAGTGGCCAGCACAGGCTCATCCTCAAGCAGCTGCCACCTAAGTGATGCTCTGGCCAGGTACTGCATCTCTGGTAATCCTTAACCATCTTTATCTAACAGACAGAGAGAAAAATGGCAGTTCAGACAGGTGAAGACATTTGCTCAAGGTCCCATAGCTAGTAAATGCAAGAAGAGCTTTTTGAAGGCAAGTTTGATAACAGATTTGTCCTACAACAGAACCACCTTGAGACCAGGGAAAACAGATGGTTTTCTACGTTAAAGCTGCCATGAATAGGAACCCCCTGCAACACAGAGACTTCCACATTCATCATTCCTGCTAAACCCTGGAAGGTTTGTGACAGCAGCATTAGGGATGAGAACAGGACGTGGTCTGCTACCTGGTGGAAGCCCCTCGTGCCCTAGAAAGAAGTGTTTCCTTGTTTCTAGATGGAGAAACTTGGTAGGGCTCAAGCAGTCTGTAAATCAAAGAGACAGCTGCCCAGGAGAGGGTAGACCACATGCCACAGTCTGGTATTTTCTCTCTGCTTCCTCCAGGTTATCCTGGGCCTTCAGTCAGCATAACTCCCCTCAGGTCAGCATGGCTCCACAAATCTATCTCATCTACTGTTCAAACTTCAGGGCAGAGTTTCTCTTCCAGTTTTAGCGGTCTGTAGGAAAACAACTGCTAAACACCAGAGTTTTGAGGGGACAGATGGGATGCTGAGTAGGATGGGGCACTCCTGGAAACACGTAAGTTTCTCTTGCTCGCCGCCCCCCTCCCTGGGCTATCAGAAACTCACACTACCAATGGAAAAATGGCAGGAACATGGAATGTGAGGATTCCTGGTCCCCTAAGCTAGGCACTTCCTTTTACTCCCCCTGTGTCCAGCAGTTAGCACTGCCCAGGCAAGAACCACGTTTGGAGTGGCCAAGGGATAGCTGTGGAATGAAGTAGGCAGCACACATAGCAATAGGGGGACATAAAGCCATCTCAACAAGCAACCATCTTTTGCATCTTGTACAAGAGTGAGCACACAGGCTGCAGATGAATCTTCCTACTTGAGGCTTTTGTCAAAGGAAGGGTTGCAAAGCAACTGTTCAGCTCCTGGGTTTAAGAGCAAGGGACTATGCGAAGCAGAGAGGTGCTCTTAAGTGCCAGATTAGCTGGCTGGAGGGGACACCTAAAGATGAAAGCAAATAGTCACTAGAACAAGTGACTGCACCTGCTGAGTAATAAAAAGGAAAACTTTCAAGACGGTCTCAGTACCCAGGTATGTTAACCAGCTTTATCAAGACTCCACACTCTTCTGCCCTGGTTCTTTACTCAAGCACAAAGCAGCAGAAAAAGAAGTCTGAGTTCTAGCTCTTCCAATCTCCTGCCTACAGGACCAGAGGGAACATGGGGCCAAGCTATTCTCAAACTGGAGAACTGTGGAGCCAATGATTCTTCCAAGGTCATGTGTCCACATCCCTGAAGCTCAGAGGGCTCCTGTCTCTGCCCAGGAGACTAGAGCCACAACTCCCATCTTTCCCCACCTCCCATCTTTCCCCACCTCCTGTCAGGCACCCAGTGTGGGCAGGACTCAGGCAGGTATCTTTTAGACAGTCCTTTTTGGAAGGAGGTACAAGAATATCCATACAAGCAGAGCTGGCCCCAACCCACACAGCTGAGGCAAGAATGAACAGGTCTGGCCTGAGTGCGTGGCCTGGCCTTTTACCTAGCAGCCTAGTGCCCTGACATGGCCTGTATGCCATCAGATATGTGAATAAGGACAGGTCCTTTACCACAACTGTTTACTGAGCATTTATGGAAAGGATGAGTATTTACTATGTGCTAGATACTACGCTCCATTATCTAATTAAAAAAATTTTTTTTCCTTAACGTTTATTATTGAGAGACAGAGAGAGACTGAGCGTGAGCAGGGGAGGAGCAGAAAGAGAGGGAGACACAGAATCTGAAGCAGGCTCCAGGCTCTGGAGCTGTCAGCACAGAGCCCGACACGGGGCTCGAACTCACAAACCACGAGATCATGACCTGAGCTGAAGTCAGACGCTCAACAGACTGAGCCACCCAGGCGCCCCTCCGTTATGTAATTTAAACCCAAACTTAGGTAAGCCAGGATCATTACTTGAACTTTAAAGGTGGAATGAAAAAACTGAGCTCAGCAGGGAAGTGATTTTTCCAAGTTACAAACAGCTGGCGGGCAAAGCTGGGACTAGCCTAAGCCAGCCTCATGATACACTGATCTTCCTTCCTGATAAAGGGTGGGAGGGACTTCAGGGATTGGTTCAGGCATGGGCACATCATTTCCAACTGGAATAAAGCACAGAGCTTCCGATCCATGATTAGAAAAGAGGCCCTTTTGTGATTCCTGGATGTGACAAAGGAAGCAGGGTGTCCTAGAAGTGGCTGTTCACCATTAGGGAAGCTGTCAAGGCAGAGCTAGCATGTAGAAGAAGGGAAGGGTAAAGAACCACAAGAAAATGGAGCTGGAGCCTTGAATAGACTACACTGGAAGGTCATTTTTCCACTGGACTTTTCCATAAGAACCAAGTTTTCCCTTATTGTTTAAATCTATCGAGATGGGTTTTCTGTTAGTTGCCTCTGGAAGCACCTGAAATGATGCTGATGCAGAAGGCTTGAAGGTACACAGCTAGGAAGAACCTGGGTGTTGCCCATCTAAACCTCTCATTACACAGATGAAAAATAGAAGCCCAAAGTCCTCAAGTGACCTGTCTGAAGTCATGTAGGGAATGACTATCTGAGCCAAGACCTAAAATCCCAAACTTTGAGAGGGCCTGGATGTCACCTCTAATCTACACTTATGCCCTACCAACCCTCAAGCCTCCAGATGATGGTTCCAGAGCCTCTGCCTAACTGAATGCTTCCAGGAATGGGGAAGCATCAGTTTTCCCCAACCCACACTTTAAACAAACATCAATGTGTGTGTGTGTGTCTGTGTGTGTGTGTGTGTGTGTGTGTGTGTGTGTGTGTGTGAGAGAGAGAGAGAGAGACAGAGAGACAGAGAGAGAGACAGAGAGAGAGAGAGAGAGAGAGAAAAGGAAGGATGGAAGGAATGAAACTGCATTCCTGCAGCAGCCCAAGAAATCTTTAATGGCTCTAAGTGTCCTTTTCTGGGTCTTAAGCTGGCAATGCCCTCTCACCACTCATCCTTGGTTTGGAGCTATGGTCCCATGCAAGACAATGTTAAACATGAGACAGGAACCCTATGTGTTGCAGAAAGCAATCTGGTTTCTCTGCCTCACTAAACACAGCCCAGGACAGAGCTCAATGGTTATACTGAGCAGTTGGTATGTGGTGAAAGATGGGGAAAGAGCAGCTAGCTGGGCAACAGAAGTTGGTTCCTATGTTTCCACTTAGCTATTCAACCAGGCTGCTGGGTGTCCCTTAGCCAAGTTAATCTGCTCTTTAGGCAGCTTGGCTTCAAGCGGGGCTCAGTGGTGGCACCATCCCTCCTCAGGCGTGGACAGTGCTGTGCTAGCAACCCCCCACCCCTAAAGATGTCTGACTCAGGAGCAGAGACCAAGGCCACATGGGGCTGAGCCATTTAGTAACCAGGACCTTGGGAGGCACATGAGCTCAGAGCAGTGGTCTTGCCTCCTCCCAGCCCCCAGCCCTGTAGCTGATGAGAGATTTAACAATAGTCCAGAAATGCAGCTCAATCAGAAGCTGCTGCATGGCAACTAATAATGCAAAAGAGCCACAAGTCTTCTCAGAGAGGAGTACAGTGTTGGGGCTGGGTAAGAATTAGCACCCCACAGAACTTTCTTCCCAGCACAACACCTACTTCTTAACTGTGAACAAAGCTTCGCTGACTCTTTTCATAGGAAAATCCTGCTTTAAGAGAGAATTTGGAGCATATGAAACCCAGAGAATTCACATCATGAGGGAAATTTCAGCTGTCACAGATAGGGGTTCTTTCCATGCAGTTCCCCCTGCTGCATTAAAAAGCTGATTGGCTGTTGTTACCTAAGAGAGGCAGGCAGGGAAGCTAATGACAGGATCCCTCAGGCACTTTAAGATAAAAGAGACTAAATTAATTTTAATGTTAATGGAAATACATAATTAGAATGCTCCAAATCTGAATAATCTAGTCTTTCAAAACCTCTGGCAAACAGGCTCCCAGTCCAGAACCTTGTTGCCTGGCCAGACCAGCTGGGCTCCAAGCAGGCATTCCCAGAATAGACTGGCAGAGCCAAACACCTCAAAGCAGCCCTGCCCACGCCTCTCCAAGGCCTTGTGCCCCACTTTGGCCCAGCTATCCCAGTCTCGACTATGCCAAGCACACAGGGCTGTGAGGCCAGAGGACTCCCCCAGCCCTCTGGTCTCCTTAGGGAGGGGCCTTTGTAGCTCTCCTGGGCCAACCCTCAGAGTCTGAGCCACCCAGTGCAGGCAAAAACCACTGTGACGCTGACGAAAACTATCACAAGATTGAGAAGTAGGATTTCTTGGCAAGAAGAAGGGGTAATAAAAAGCTAGGGTGTGGGAAGAGGTGATGGAGTGCCACCTCAGCGGGAGCCCCTAGCAGCTGGATAGTTGAGACTGGAGCAGGACCTGAGAGGATAAGAGGAATCTTCTGGTCTCTTTCCCAGTTGTCTAGCAATGCTGCACAGGCAGGAAGGGAGGTAGGGACAGTGAGTAAGAGTTCCAGCCCAGAACTGCGAGGGTTATGTAGAGCCACTGCGGCCCTCGAACAGGCCTGAGGAAAGCTGGGCGTGCAGACAAGGGTGCCATGGCAGCGGGCACACAGGACAAGAACGCGCACAGGCCTGTGACTTGTCTGCCCAGCACCCGCTCTGCTCAGCCACCTTCACCAAACCTCCTGTGGGGTCAAAGGAGTTATAATCTTTGTTTAGTGGATGCAGCTATAGCACTGGCAGACATGTGAGTGCTCTGGGTTCTCTAAAGGTGAGCACAGGGGACTCCTTGGGCCCGTGCACTCTGCGGGGCTCCTACTAGCCTACAGCTGACCTCCTCTGCCTGTGTGGAGAAGGGCACCCTTCCTCCACTGCCTGCCTTTGCCCAAGGAGAAAAACCAGAGGATGGTGATGGGAAGAGGGTTCCAGAAATTTCAGGTCTTTCCTTGTAACATGCCTGTGACTTTGGGGCTTGGTTTCCTTACTGTTAACATGCATGCTGGTAAGACCTGAAACTTTTGGAGCAGTTCATTTCAGAGCTGGGCTCGAATCTGGGCTAGACTCTAAGGCTCATGCTCTTTATGCTAAATGCCCCTTTCTCCTTGGAATTTCTTAAGGACCTCTTAAGCCACACCCTGCTTTGTTCTCTCCAGAAGGGCCAGACATTCTCAAGACTTTAGAGAACAAAGCAACTCACAGGATCCTTTCCCTGTGTGTATGACATGGAAAACATGGCAATGCTAGGAAATGCTTTCCCCAAGTGCCAGGCCATCCCTCAATCCTAAGCCCCTACCTACCCAGTGCTCAGCTTCAACCTCTTATAGGAAACATTATTTCTGCAGCATGCTCCAGCCACACTTGTACATCTGGCTGAGCACTTCTCAGATGTAGAGTCTCCCAAGGTTCACCGGAGCCACACACATCTAGCCTAGCTCACTACTGTCTATTCTCCTCACCGCTCCTCCAACTCAGACATGGAATATGAGGACCAAAAAGGACTTTGAGGATCTGAGTCCATCTCTTGAAACAGAATATGAGGGCCCAGGGGCTGAGACCTGCCAAAGGCAATAGGTGGAGGCAGCCCTAACCCCCTGCTCATCACACTGTAACCAGTACAGCTTCTGGATTCCCTATCTGCCAGGGCTCTGGGAAGGAGTCTTCAATTGGTGCTGCAGACTAGCTCTTACCCAAACACTAACACATCCTCCAAATAGGGGTGGGCCTGCAAGCCTGGCCAACCCCTCTGGCCTCCTGGGTACACTGCTGACCAGGCTGCATGCCAAGGAACCACCTGAGACACCAGCTCAGGGGCTGAAACCCCACTCTCCAGGCTTATTAAGAGGGGAGGGCTAACTACCTCCATCCACCATTAGGGGCTTTGGAGCTCCTCACCTGGGTTTGGGGACCTCCAGGGGACTGCTACCCATCCTGAAAAAGTCAGAATGGTTCGAGGATGAGGAGCTGGAAGACTTGGCTTCCCCCAGCCCCTGGTGGGAAGGCAGGCGGTCCTCTGAGGGCTGTGACCGGTTCCAGAGCACACTCTGTGGAGAGGATGAGTGGCTCTTCCTCCTGCAGTAGAAAGAGTAGGGCTGTTGGCCAAGGGGCCACCCCAGGCAAGCCCTCTGCCCACTTTTACCATATCTCAGGGCCCGGTCCTTCCTTCTACTGGGAAAATGCCACATAAGAATGAGTATACATTAGTATTCCCTCAGGCTTGGCTATGGGCAGCAAGAGCTGGGTCTTCAGAGGGACTGTGACATCCAAATAATGCTGGCCTACTGGCCTCAGAGCACATGCTAGATTTGTAACTAATAGCTCAGAAACTGCCCCTCCTTCCAAATGTTATGCAAAATTTTGAGTCATTTGTCTAGAGACAGAGTCATCAGATTCTCAGAGGAGTTTACCCTCCAACAAGTCCCCAATTCCCAATCATCATTTTGTAGTCCCTTCTCATTTTCTTCTTTTCTCTACTTGTCTCCCCCCCCCCCCCCCCCCCCCCCCCCGCCCGCAACCTCCCAGGCAAATGATACAAGGGAGCTCCTCCAGGGAGTCTTCTTAACACCAGCCTCCCCTCACCCCACCCTGTCTGCCCAGCCCGGCAGCTTCTTTCTTCATCTCACAGAGAGCCCCAGTCCTTTATGTTCCTGGGCCACCACGGACAGTGCCCCTCACCAACCAGATGGCTGGCCTCTGAGGTCCAGGAGAGACAGCAGGACAGGGAGCTGTGCTCTCAGCCCTACTGTCGGGGGTCCCTTTTGTTCTTGGGGCTCCCTGGAGCTGGTGGCCCTGGGCCACAGCTGTGAGCAAGCTTAGTTCCAGCCTGGCCCCTCACCAAGCTGCCTGAGTCTGTGCTCCTGCAGGGACCAGCTCCACGGCCTCATAGGTGAAACTCCCGGCGGCTCCTGGGGAGCTCTCCATGACCAGAGAGAAGTCACTGCCAAGGCTGGTGGTGCTGCCACGGTCCTTTCGTCCTGAAAGAAGCAAGTGCCATCAGTCAGCACATTATCTTCTCACACTACTGGTCCCCCACTTCTTCCATACCATACAGCTGGAAAGAGAAGTTTCTAGAACAAACAGTTCCTGTGTGGTCTATACTAAGAAATATGCACAGAGGAAGGGAAACCTGCTGGGGCCTGTAACTCACTCAGCATACAGATATCTTCCAGAGTGAAGCCTGCGTCCCGGGCTGGTAAACTCTTCCTCCTATAAACAGAAACAGAATAGTGAATTACATTCGGGGCCGGGGGCTCTTTTGTCGTCCCCATGCCCGGCATGCTGTTTGCCCGGGAAAGAAGCTCCAACTCACTGACAACTCAATGAGACATGTCCTACCTAGAGTGTTGCAAAACATCAGGCCACTTCTGAGAGGCCAGCAAAGTCTGACTCCTTCCTTTCACCTTGGCCCCCCAGAGTTCAATCTGGTCCAACACACCTAGGAGCTTGGATTTGGAAGGCAAGTGAATTCAGAAAAGATACCAACTCTCACAGAGGTCGTAAGGCAACTGCCAGACAAGACTCCTGTGCTTCCCAGGCTGGAGGCAGATTGTTCCACGATGGTGGGCTGCACAGCGACACAGACACACCGCTGCAGCAGCCCAGGGAAGGGCAGGCAGAAGAATTTGCCTCAGCCAGAGACTGGAGTGTCGGGAGTCCTCCTGTGCTTCGGCTGGCTTTTCCCTGCAGCAGTGTGCCCTGCTTAGTCACCAGAGACCACTCCTTGGTCCGAAAGCCCTTCTGCTAGTATAACTGCAGGCAGACCCCAGCCCTGCCTCACAGGCAGAAGAGCCTCTTCCCTGACTAGATGTCACCAGGGATCTCTACCCTGGCCTCAGAGGTCAGCTTGCCAAGCAGGCAGGGAAGCCAGGCAAGGCTAAGACAGTGAGTGAGACCCTGCCTACCCTTCCCAGAATGGTCCTTCCCAGAGTGCCCTGCCCAGAGTGAGAGAAAAGCCTTCTCCTCACCTCTGTGTCTTCAGAGCAGAGAACTCCTCAGAGATGATATGCTTCAAAAAATTGAAGCAGAAGAAGAAAATCTGAAGAAACCAAAAAGCAATACACATGAGAAGACAGCTTTCTCCAAGGAAGAGAATCTAGCAGCCAGCCACCTGGTCAGCCTGCTGACAGTTAACAGCCCTGCCTCGGGGACCCTGATGGATACTCTGCTCTATAAACAGTACAGGTGGGAAAGGGCTTAGCAGACCGGGCAGATGTGCCTGGGCGGAGCCAAGGAAGGTTTCATACATGGGTAAGCCACGGAGTTTTCCAACCACCTTCAAATTCAACATGCATGTTCTCAAGCTACTGAAAAGGATAAAGAGAATGGCAGCTTTCCCCCTCAGCCTCTTCTAAGAATCCCAAGGAGAGAGGCTAACCAGGAAGAACAGCTGGGAGAGAGATTATTTGGGGGTGAGATTAATGGACACCGTGGGAACATAATGGAAGGGAAAGGGATCAGATTTTGTAGGGGAAATACCCAGATATAGTAGTTCAAAACGACCAGGGTTCAGGGACAGCCATGATCTGGCTCAGAATCTGAGATGGGCACAGGCAGGAAGAGCTTCTGACCTCTAGCTGCATCCCCACCACTCTGGGCAAATTCTCTCTCTTCCTTTCCAGCCAGTGCCCTAGTCAAATGGGCCTCCATGAAGTGCACAAAGGCAGTCTCTGGGGGCGGGGAGCCTAGGTGGCTCAGTCGGTTGAGCAGCTGACTCTTGATTTCCACTCAGGTCCTGGTCTCACGGTTCATGAGTTCGAGCCCCTTGTCAGGCTCTGCCCTGAGGTGACAGTGCAGAGCCTGCTTGGGATTCTCTCTCTCCCTCTCTCTGCCCCTCCCCTCTGCTTGCATGAGTATGTGCGCTCTCTCTCAAAATAAACAAATGTTTAAAAAAAGGCAGTCTCTGCACTTTTTAAATAAACTCCACAGTGACTCCGCAAGGTGTGGCCCATCAAACCCTCACTCAGATAAACACCCACACACTATCCCAGAACCCCAGACGATTTCCTCAAACAAACAACCCCACCCCCACCACCAAAAAGGGAGGGCAGGTACCCAGGTGGGGTCAGTATGAAAATGTGTGTTACATAAAATTAAATAGGTGTCTTCACCACAGACTCTTTAAAGTCTTTAATATGCCAGTACGCTGTGAACCTCGAGGGCTGGAGACAAGGACAGAGTGCTATTTAAGAGGCCCCTAGGTTTTGTTTTTTGTTTGTTTTAAAGCATCAGTGTCTGGAGTGTCTGGTTGGGGTTAGGGAAAAGCCCAGGCATGCTTGGGTGGCTCAGTTGGTTGAGCATCTGACTTCAGCTCAGGTCATGATTTCACGGTCCATGAGTTTGAGCCCCACATCGGGCTCTGTGCTGCAGCTTGGAGCCTGGGGCCTCCTTCAGATTCTGTGTCTCCCTCTCTCTTTGCCCCTCCTCCACTCATGCTCTGTCTCTCAAAAATGAATAAATGTTAAAACATTTAAAAAAAAAAAAAAGCCCACACCCTGAAAACTGACCCTCCCAGCTGAGAAGACCCTCTTGTTTATGCTGAGAGATGGCCAGGGTCTGAATCCAGACCCTGCTGGGCTCAGCCTCATCCACTGTCCAGTTTCTGAAGGCAGAATCTGCCTTCCCTTGGGGGTAAGGGAGATGGTGTGGTGTGCAGAATGCTCTGGAGCACCAGTGAGTCTCAAAATGACAGGCTGCAAAGGGGCTTTATGTGCCAATTTCAATGCCAAAGTCACCGCCTCTGACAGAGTTCACGGAGGCCTCTGAGGAACAGGCTTATGAGCTCTGCAGCCCTGGCAGATGCGATAAGCACTCAGAAGAGATCTGGAAGGGGAGAGAAGCCGCTGAGAGGGAGGAACAAAAGGAGGAGGCGCAAGATAAGATGCTTGGAAAGAAGGCAGCCTCAGGAGGGTGAGAAAGACGTTTCAGGAAAAGGGGGGTGGGTGGACAGGGGGCAGAAAAGAAAGCGCTAACGCTGTGTGACAGCTCCCACACTGGGCACCTAGACTTATTCTCTTTGTGAGGCAGCACAATTAACACCAGGAGACCCAAGGTTAATCACATTACTCAAGGTCACCAGGTACTAGGTGGGAAAACCAGGGTTCAAACTCGGGTCTGACTCCTGGTCTATGCGCTGGGCAAACAGGCTGAAAAACAAGCCCACCAAAGAGGCAAAGACTGCAAAAAGCAGAAAAGGATGGGGTGTGGAGACGACAGAGAGGGAAAGAAGGGACGGCACCCAGAGAGTAAGGGAACCCTGGAGCCCTGCTGGCTGTGCCTGGTCTGGGCCTGGGGTGGTGGTGAGCAGTTGGCCAAGACTCTGCTTAGTCGGCTGGCCCTGGGGCTTCAAAGCTGCTGAGTGGGTGTGATGAGGAAAAGAGACAGGAAAGAGCCTCTGGGTTGTAGCTGTAGGGCTGAGGGGCCAAGGAAAAGCTTGTAACTTGGTTCCATAACTGAGTGCAGAAAACAAGGTCACCCATAAGAAAAATGGCAGCAAAAGCAAGGGGAAGAGAACTGACAGATGAGGTGATTGCAGTGAGTGAAGGCAAATGTCTTATCTCTACCTCAGGGAGAAGAACAGAGGGTCAGGACTGGGGCTATAGTGCTGGTGCTTTTCGGGCTGTGCTGCCTGATCCCTACACAATGGAGCAAGGAACTGCTCCCTCTGTGCGGACACCAAACAGAAGTCATGCTAATGGTCTCAGGGCCCAGGTGTTTACTCGTAGTACCCACCTCCTCTCCTTTGCTGAGCCGATCTACCAACATGTGCCTGAAACAAGAAGGTGAGGAGGTCAAAGAGAGCAGCGCCATGACAGGAAGTCAAAGGGGGACTGGAGTCACAGTGGGGAGACCCTGGCTTTGGCACTACAACCTCAGGTGGGGCCTAACAAGCACCTTCAGGCTTCCCCAAAGAGGAGGGAGTGTCTTCACCTCTAGCCCTGTCACACAAGCCACCACACCCAAATACACTTGGAAACGAAGTTCCCAAGGCACTGCCCCCACCCAACAACCTGACATTCCCCAAAGGCTTACCCGAAGAGGAACCAGTCGTAGGCCACAGTCAGGTAGAGGATCTCAGCAGGCTTTAGGGATGTGTGGATAAGCCCATCCTGGAAGAAACCAGAGAGACTGCCAAGTTTAGAAAGGTGACCCCCACGATAAAGCCCCCTCCTTGTCTCAGAAGCTGAACTGCAACCACAGACGCAGTGACAACCAGGCTGCCCCAAAGCCCCAAGAACAGTGTTGAACCCGGCACTTGCTCTCAACACTTGGGGTCCCTCACTCCAAATCTCGATTTTCTGGAGACAGTCCTAATTCTCCCAAAGGGTAGATCTTGGTAGATGGCCTCTGAAAGCTCCCTGACTCCACAGCCCAGCCCATCCATACTCACAGCCCACAAGGAAAGGCGCAGGAGAGAGATGAAGAGTGGTGTCCGGTCCCAGCCCGAGATACAGTGTACCAGCAGCCCGCTGTCATCTACTCAGGAACCACACAACAGGAGGCCCAGAAGAAAAGCACACGAGTGGATGAGTAGGGGACATGCTCCCGCCCTGGCCTGGTGTCAGAAAGCCAGGCTAGCCCTACTCTCCTTCTTCCTGGTGGGCCTCTCCAAGATTCGTCTCCAACCTAGTTCTGGAAAGGGGTGGGTGATAGGCACTTGTCTCTGTACACAGCGTTTCTTCTTTCTTCTGGCTATCTTTCTAGGTACTTCTTAGAAAGCAATGCTGCCCAAGCAGGTCTTTTAGGTGAGGCTGGTCTGCAACTCCCCACCTGGGGCCCTACAGTTACTCTGGGGGAAGACAATTCTTCACTGTGCAGGGCTTTCCCAGGAACTACAGGACATTTGGGATCCTTGGCTAAGGACCCACTAAATGCTAGCAGGCTTTCTCCAATTCCTACAACAGCCACCTCTCCAGAGGTCCCCTTGAGGGGCAGTACTGCCCAGGTAGAGAACCACTGCCTAATTCCAGAGGCTGGTATGACTTTTTTGTACACCTGGCCACAGTGACTGGTTCAAGGATGGGCACTTGACCCAAACTGGGCCAATGAGCATGAGCTCTGGGACAGAGGCTCACTCTCTCTTTAGGGGAGGTAAGATGGCAGGATACAAGTCAAGAATGGGTGCCAGCCATGAAGCTAACCAGAAACAAGGAGAGTGGGTTTGAGAAACAGGGAGATTCTTTGTGACATTTCTTAGGCACCTGGCTCTGCTGTGGGGCTTTCTTGGTTATATAAGCTAACACGTTTTTACTTGTTTGAGCAAGAGCAACCCCACAGAAGTCTTGACTGGTATCAATGAGTCCACCAGCCCACCCTAGAGACACTGAGCATGACAGACCCAACCAATCACAACAGCCAAGCCGCCTGGAGTACCATCTGGAGAACAGGCCCTCTAGGGACTTTTGTGTGTGCCCAGTAAGAAACCAGGACTGATTTTTCTCTCATCTTTCTGAATTAGAAGAGGCATTTCTGACACCACACACAACACTGATGATCAAAGGTCAGCTGCCCTTAGTGTAGAAACACTGTGTGTAGTTCAGATGGTAAGGAGTGCACAATGTAGTTTTCTAAGGTTTTGAGAAAGAGGAACAAAGATGCCAATGGACAGGGGAATCCCCAAATCCTTTTCCCATAAAGCAAAAGGTAGGTGTGTGACCCCAACAAACATGTTCACAGTATCATGACCTGGGAATACCCAGAAGGTCCAATGGCTTGAGAGTTCACACAGAGGCAGACTCACCGTCGCTGTTAATTATGGAAAGCAGCAGTTTCAGGTAGTTTTGTGTTTGTTGCACCAGGTCCCAACTCTGTTGAAGAATGATAAAAGGTCTCTTGGTATTGATATTTAACTCAGGGAATTCAACGGATTTAAAAAATAAAATCCAACAGTTATTCTGAGGCAACAAGACCCAGGATCTTGGTCACTGTCCACAGGCCCTAAATCCCAGATAATCTGACATTTCACTCCCCACTCCAAGAGCGCTCTCCCTGCACCCTTACCCTGTGGGCCACCATCACCCTGTGCTCTAACACGATGTGATGGTGAGGGATGGGAAGCCACGCAGGGGCCTGGGCAACTCACAGCCCCACACCCAGAAGCAGCTACACGTTAGCCTCCTCTAAGCCCTGGGCTCCCAGCACGGCTGTCCACGGAGTTGGTGGCAGCAAACAAAGAGCCTGAGCCTACGACCACTGCTGCCAAATGCAAAGAGCCATTCTTTCACCCATGATCACATCAGAGAAAATATCAACCGTCTCATCGACCATGTAGCTTTCATGTTTTACTGCTATTCACTGCAAACTCTGTCCTTTGATAAATAATAAGTATAGTCTGTTTGGCAGAAAGATCTTTTAATACAGGAGGTCCATGAGGTGGGAGATGAAATATAAGAAAAACTGCAAAGAGATGGGAACTTCTGTTCTAGCCCAAGCAAAAGGTCCAGACCAGATGCTCTGAGAAAGTCTACTGGAATCTGGAATTCCATGGGAGGGCCTGACCCGATTCTGAGTGCCCGCTCCCCTAGCTGGGGGAAGCCTCCTAACACAACTACGTATCATTGTTCTGGGGCTGTGTGGAGAGGGCAGCAAGTGCCAGTGAGAAAGCACTTCCTGGGGGAGGGTGAACATGGCACCTGTAACCATAATGGTTTTCCCAGGAATTTAAAACAGGCTCATTTACCTGACCCTCCACAGCCCCTGGAGAGCTCTGACCCACTTTCAGCAGCTCTTGAGACGGTCGCTTGCAGCACTGCACTAATAAAGTTGCTATCCGTAGTAGCACAGGGGTCTTGTCACTCATCTGGCTCAACCTGTCATACACACCATCGCCAACAGACTTCCTCTGAGCTGTTGATTCTTGTGGGTGAGGAAAAGCAGGAGGGGGAAGGGAGGAGGCAGGAGCTATGCGACAGCACAAAGTCCGGGGAGGTCAGGTAAGCCAGGGAAGACTGCAGCAGCCAGAAGGCAGGAAGTGACCCAGGGCTGTAGCCTGCAGAGCTCCGGTAACTATGGTGGCTACCGGAAGGGGATACCAATGACCAGGGAGAGGCAGCAGATTCACTGTGCCCAGTGCTGGGGTAGGAACCAGAGGCTGGGGGGGGGTGGGGGTGGGGGCTCTGGGTTGGTAGAGGCCCAAAGTCCTACAGCTAATCTGAGCTGGGGCAGAACCCAGCCCTGCCAGACTGGGAGAGTCACCTTTGCAGTCACGTGCTATATACTACGGGGACTCTCTTCCTAAGCGCTCCATGAAAAAGTCTATGGGGATAGAGCGGAGCACCATGCCACTGCTTATGTGTCTATGCTTGGAGTACTCTTCCCCATGGCTGGCAAACTCGTACTCATCCTTCAAAAGCCCACGCCCGTTATGTTCTATTGAGTCTTCAGTAGCCATAGATCAATACCTCTGCTGCCCAGGTGACGATTATGTTTTGCCTCTTTTCCTAGACTGAGCCTAGTGAGGGCGGAGGCCGTTTTGGAATCCTTTGCATCTTCAAGGCTTAGTGCTTTGGGATGAGGAGTAGAATGTTACCTCTCTATTCATGGTCAGGCTCCAGCTTGAGGAGAAGCAGGCACTGGAAGGGGCCTTGCGGCCCAGAAACAATGAGCACACCTCTAAGGAATTCAATCTGGTTATGTGGAGGGCAGCAACACCAAAACATGTACTGCCAGAAGTGTTCCCACACTTGTGAACATGAACTGAGGGCCCCTCCCTGGCAAACAGCAGGGTCCATGATGGCCTGGGCCCTAACAGGGCTGCAGGAGAGGGAAGACAAGGAGAACTGCCGCCAGTGTGCTGACTAAAAGGCACCTGTAGGATCCTGCAGGACCATGTAACCAGCCAGCAGGTTGAGCGTAGCATGATCCATGGGGATCAGGAGGGAAGTTTCCTGAAGGTGGTGACATCCATATAAGAGGGAAGGGAAAGGAGACAAGACAAGTGTTTCTGGCAGAGGGAACAGCATGTGCAAACCAGGAGAACACTCTTCTCTAAGGGGCTAAAAGGAGGCCAGTGTGACTGGAGGAGAAGAGGGAGAGGACGGCTAGTCACCAGAACGAGGCTGAACTGTGTGGAGCTGAGCAGCCCACATAAGGGTCACTGGACTGTACTCTGAGGAAAATGGGAAAGTCAGTGGCACATTCTAAGGAAGGGGTGACAATAATGACCTTTGACCGTCATTTGAGTACTGCTATCTGCCAGGCCCTACTCAAGTGCTTTACGTTCACGATTTCTAGTCCCGCCTCAGGGTGGCCCCACTCAGATGCGAGATGCCAGGAGATGACGGGGCCTAGACTAGGCTTAGTGGTACAACAGATGGAGGCAAGGTCTGGAGAGTTTCACCAGGGGCAGAGATTTATAGAACCGATGACCCTGGCATTGGAGGTGGGAGGAAAAACCCCCAAGTTTCAACTTTGAGTATCTGGGTAAGTGGTGGACGGCCGGGGGATGCTGTGGGTTGTGGCCAATTCCATTTCAGGAATCCTGAGTTTAGGGTATTGCCTGAAAGGACTCTTGTAAGAGGTGATATAGGTGTGGATCCCCAGGAAAGGCCTGGCCCAGAGTTCCGGGCGTGGTGACCTAGCAGGGGGTAACAGAGTGGATGGCAAACAAGATCACCTGGGGAGGTAAGGAGGAGTAACAGGGAGTCCTGACACTCGTGCTGAAGGGGCAGACAGGGCAGAGCCTACATGTGGACTGAGGAAGAGGATGGTAGGAGGGCCAGTGAGACTCTGGGTCTGAGCAATACTGGAGAGGCAGGCATCGCGGGAAAATGCCCTGCCCATCTACTTTTTGTGCCCAGGATTTTATTAGTGTTCACTCTCTCGAGTTAACAAGCTAGCAGCCTACTTCTTAATTATCATCATTAAAGTTGGTCTGGCATTTCAGTTAAGAGGCCACTTTCACACTGTGATCATACTTGAACCTCGCCACAACTCTGAAACAGGCGCTGTCAGCTCCACTTGTAGAGGACAGTGAGGCCACTTGCTCAAAGCCACGAAGCGGTGAGAGAAGGGCCAGGTGAGCTGCAGCCTGGATCCAATGCCTCCACCTACTAAGCAGAGCTCCTCCTCAGATGCACAGGACTCCTTCTTGAACAGACATACACCCCTGGCAGTATCAACACATCAAACCCGTACATTCGCACCTTATTTGTTTAAGTAAGTAGTTCAACAGACCCAGTTTGTGCCCAAGGAGAAACAACAGTGCCAGAAAAGAGAGTAAGGGTGGCCCGGGGTAGGGCCTATCCGGCACCTCTGCATACAACAAATTTAGAAGGAAACGTGCGGGTTCCTTTGGCCACTCAGTCTGTCTAGGACAACAGAGCCCACGGTGATATGGGAGTACACAGCTCCCTACCAGGTGAGCTGGGCCTCTCAGACAGAGGGAGATCTGAAGGCTGGAAGGGAACTGGCCAGACCTGGGAGCACAGAAAAAAGGGAGGGAAACAGAATGTTTTCTGGGTATTCACTGGCTTGGCCTTTCCGGCTCTAGGCTTCATGCCAGTTTCTGTGCTGGGGATGCACAAGCTATGGCTTCCCATCCTCCTGAAGCTCAGTCTATTGGAGATGGAGAAGCAGATCTCTAAATCGGTGACTACAGCTCAGTGGAAAATTCCATGACAGACATATTCAGGGTAAAAGGGGATGCAGATACAGGCATCCAACCCTCTGGGGAGAGGGGAGAGGAGGTACATCAGGGAAGTCTTCCTGGAGTAGACACTGGAGCAGAATCCTAAAGGCACTATGTCATCCAGATAAGAGGAGGTGACGAAGTGGCAGCCAGGTAGAAGGAACAGACGCAGGGAAGGCAGTGGCAAGAGCAAGGATAGTGGTCTCGGCTGAAGCAAGTGGCAAGGACACTGCTGATGGCCTTTGGGGCTTCTACAGTGGGCTAAACATCGTAGAGAGAGGGATCCATGGAGACTGGGGCTCCATCCATGGTGAGAGGGGAGACAGCACAATGGAAATAATTTTAAAGTTTCTATAATCAAACGAGGTCAGACAGCTCTGCACTTCCTCTGGCAGAACATGCATTTAAAAGGAAAAATGAAAAACAGTCGCTAAAGACCAGAGCTGGAAAAGCAGACTCCATGAGGTCCTCTGGAAACAGAACCTGCTGGTGGATGTACATCTTTGAGTGAGTCATGATCAGAAAGCTTTGATTTTCTGGGCCAAGAGCAAATCAGGAGAGAGTTAAATGGATAATCAGTTCCTTCTCTCCCAGGCTGTGAGAAGTCAGAGGGCACGAGTCAGACCTTCTGGTATCTGCGTGAAGGACTTCTGGGGCCAGTACCAGGGCCCCCCTGTACCCCTCCCCTATCCCACCCTGCTCGAGTTGGACCCCTCACCTGATACTGGCTCCAGTCAATGTTCAGAGAGCAAGTCAGGAAATCGGGGATGCTCAGTGGGGCATCGACGTAGTCCTGGGGACAGAAAGACACCTGTGAGATGCAGGCCGGCCACCAGAAGAAGCCATGGTGACAGGGAAGGTCATGGCCCTGAAGCTGTGTCTACCAGAGTCTGGCCTTCCACAGTGCTTGCCTTCTCCAGGCCAGATGCCTATGCTACCCAGCAAGTGACAGTTTTAAAATCAAAGGGACCAGATTAGTGCTTCCAAGTGGAGCTTTTCAGTGGGCCATTCTAGTGTCTGCTGCTGAGACAGACATGTGAATCTGTATTCAGCATCCAGCAGCCTCCTGTGGCCTGCTCCCGCTGACTGGGAAAGGAAGAGAATGCTGGTCCCACTTTTTACACAGGTGGTGGAACAGACAGGAAAGAGATTTCCTATTTTGTCCCTGAAAAATCCTTTGAAGAAACAAATTACAGGGGGACAGGAAAGTACATATAAAAAAATATATGAAAGTATATATGAAAATATGTATATATATAAACATATACATACAAAGAAAAGAGGGAGGGAAAATAATGATACTCATCCATGGAAGAGAAGAAAAAGGAAAAGGGTAGTTGTTTTCTCCAAAAAGACTGCAAGCTGTTCTCCAGGTCTCCCTTTGCAAAGAGATGTTAAGACCGGGGCGCCTGAGTGGCTCAGTCGGTTGAGTAACTTGACTCTTGGGTTTCAGCTCAGGTCATGATCTCAAAGTTCATGAGATGGCACCCTACATTGGGCTCTGTGCTTTTGATTCTTTTCTTCTGCCCCTCCCCTGTGCTCTCAAAATAAATAAACATTTAAAAAAATGTTAAGTTGATAAATGTTACTGCTCATACCTGCTTCCAGTTAAAAATGAGCCCTTCAGCCATGTAATCTCGATCCTTATATTCCTTGAAAAATTCACAGCCTGGAAAAGAAGGGCAGAGTTAAGATATTACCCTTGCTAATCCAGTTTCCTGAGAGGCCCCTGAGTGCTGAAGGACCAAGGTGACCACCAGCTCACACACTTCTCCGTGCTGGTGAGCCCCATCTGAGGCCACAGCTGATACGCGTGGGGACTAGCACGGGCAGGTGACAGCTAGGGAATGAGTCTCCAGTACTCCTTTGGTTTCTGACTACAAGCCTTCCTGATGAGGTACTGCCTGCCTGCACACCTCTTTGTATCTCTCTCCATCTGGGCTCCGTGGTTATTGGTCACTTCTCCCTACTTCTAGGTCCCTTTGTCCTACATGTCCCTGAAGCGCCAACAGCCGGCAAACAAAGCTTGGCTTATAATCTGAGTGCCGGCAGCACTTTCTGCAGTCACTTATCTAGTTACTGAGGGTCACTCTCTCTAACACTGACATCACAGGCCTCCAGGGACATACTGGAAAAGACCACGGACAGTGCCTGAAACATGACAGGTACTCACGAGACATTTCCATTTCCAACAAACCTGGCCAAGAGGTACTTTTCTGAATCGTTCTCTAGAGAAATTGAAAGAAACCACGCCAGGGTAGGCCCTCAGGAATATAGAGAGGAACAGTGGAGAGAAAGGGCTTCAGCAACATTCTCAGTTTCAAATCTCAGCCTTTCACTCAGCTCTGTGACTGCAAACAGCCTTGATTTTTTCATTTGTATAATGGTTCGAGATGAAATGAAACAATATATATAAAACACCTAGGAAGCACTGGTGCGAATGGCTTTCAGATGACAGCGCACCGTTATTATGACTATGCCACTGTGAGAAGAGCCCACAGTGCCAGCCCTGCAGCTTATACTCAACTGCTTGGCTCACAGAGAATGAGGCTTGCTTGTATGCCATGGCACAGTAAGCATTCTGGGGCTGCTGTGGCTCCAAGCCACAAGAGTGGGAGAAGGCACTCTGAGGTAGCTTCTTGAAGTAATTCTCACTTCCTCAACCAGAACCAATACAAACTCTGGAGCGCACACGCCTCCGGCCACAGGTGCAAGTCTGCTGAGGTCCCCAAAGGCAATCCAACAGTTGTCTGAATTGTGTGGAGGTGGCCACAGGCCAAAAAAACTCACATGGAACTTCCCCAGCTACTCTTGGGCCAAGTTCCTGTGGGAGGCCACCCCAGGGAGGACAGAAAGGGCTCCTTCAGAGAGGAAAGTCTGGAGACACGGCCCATGCTCTCTGCACTCTAATCCCTCAGGCCTCGCTGCTGACTGAGAAGTCAGGAAACAATCCTCAGCTCTAACACTCCAGCCTATTCCAGGATGCTTCACTGGCAGAAAGGAGAAACATAAATATCAGACAGAGGCCCTGGAATTATGAGCCCAGGTTTAGAAAAGACACCAATTATCTCTCTGAGCTTCTTTGAAGGATTGTTTTCCCAAACTCGACCTGCTCAAATCAATACTGCAGGCTCTAGGCTGAGCTCTGGCCAGGCTGTGATGCAGAGGCAATTTCATGGGAGAAATGGATGGAATTAAAATAGATTCAGTCCCCAAGGCAATGCCTGACATTCATTACCTGAAGAGACTTCCAAACCCACTGAAAGTCAAGGATGGGACCAAAAGCGGGGGTGAGAAGAGCCACTCACTCAAGGCGAAAACCAATCAGACTTGTGCTGTGGAGTTTTCAGTCTATTTTGGTGTCCTGAAGGAAGTGTTCCCAGAACACTTCTCCTGTTCAAGGGCCAGTCCAAGCCCAAGTTACTTGGACAGAGCTAGAAATGACAGCATCGGACTTCCTGTGTGGCCTCACAGTCATTAGAGGACTCAGCTGAAATGCCTTGAACAGCTCCAAACTGCAGTTTGTGACTGGGTTTTGTCAATGGTTAACTATTTCTTTTCCTTGGGACGAAGTAATTCAGGCTTGTAAAGAAATTCAAGAACACAAGCATAGCAGGTAAAAAGTGCTTCTCCTGCTCCTCACCTGGGTGTGTGGTGGCATCCTCCCCACCTCTGGCTTTTTGGTTTCTGTTGGTCCCTCTCTCCTTCCCTCCCACCAACACACACACCCAATTGCCAGATGTAGTATGTAAATACTTTGGCAAGAACAGGGGGAAAAAATCCACAGGTTTTGGCATATTTTGGCATATTTGGCATATTTCTTCCTCACCCTTTCGTGTAACCACATTTCCCCTCTACTGCTGACATACTATACAATTTTGTGTCCTGCTGGGCGTCTTAAGCATCTTTCTATGAGTATGCAATACTTCTATGACTATGTCATCGTCACTCTAAGGAGAATGTTTCTTGCATTCTGCTGGTATAAACAGACAGCGGGATGAACATCCCCAGGCCCACATTAGCTGCATTTGTGGTCTGTTGAATAACTGCATCGAAGGGTGTTAACGTTTCGGGAGTCTGGTAACGGGTTGCCTCACTACAGCAGAAAGGATACTGTGCTCCAGTTCTGAAGCAGTGGTATGCAAACTTTTACCAAAACTATTTTTTCTAAACCCAGCTCTACTTAGAAATGAAATATAAAAAAAGAAAGTGATGCTTGGTTCCTCACACAGCTTTCCTGTTGAGCAGAGTACTTCGGTCTGTGGACCCCAAGACATCTCTTGGGAGTCAAGAGCTAGGTCTGAAAATGAGCTTTAGAGCTAACAGCCCCAGCGCAGACACTCTGGGTAGGACACTTCTGTCACAACGTGGCTCTGATACTGTCAAGCCCACAGCAGCATCATGACGGTTTGCATCTACCCAAAGTGGCTTTCAAGAAGAGGAACTTCCCTGAGCCTCTCCTCCACGTACCCATGATTTAGCCTGCTGTTTACTGAGGACCTGCCGGGGATGGGTCCAGCACTTCACTATGAAATAAGCACCATTCTCTTCATTTTATGGAGAGGATGAAGCCAGTGATAAGTAGGGTTAAGGGACTTGTTCAAGGACACACAGTACTATGGCTGGCACTCACACCCCACTCTGCATGGCACTAACCACTAAGCTGGCAGAGAAGAGTGAAGTGACACTCCAGGGGAGGCCACTGTGAGAGTGCCAAGCTATCACAGGTTGTGGCTTGGATACCACCAGCTCACACCAGTGAGGATACCCTCTCCCGCCAAGTACTAGATTAACTTGTCGTTCTAATGAGAAGACCTCGCTGAACAGCAACCTGCCATCATGGGCCCACCTTGCTATTGGCTATGTGGCTCCAATAAGAGGAGACAAGGTCCAGTGCAGGACTGAAGGCAGATGCTGATACTGAGAAGTAGGCGAGACATTTCAAGGAGAAAGAGCACACTTGCTGCTGTCTTGTGCAGACATTAGGGCTCTCTGGCCTCCCTTGCTGGACAAGCAGGTACTGTCAGAAAGCTTAAATGTTACCAGCTGGACCAGTACAGCTTTAGCGTCCAGTGCACACAATACTGCCCTGGCCACAGGTTGTATGCAGATCTGTGCACCAGAGACAAATGCAGCTAGCTCTGTGTACACCAAAGTGCCTTATAACATGGTGAGGCCACCAACCGTGTAAAACTGGAGACAGAGCAATTATGTTCTTTATCACCAGAAGGACCTCACCTGGGGCAATTTCCATAAATAACTTGATCACCCTAAGACAGACATTCAAAGGTTCACATCCACATGGGCCAGTGCAGTGTGATTAGCTGCTGACACAGAGTACTAGTAACGTTGTTCTACGCTTAAATAGTTTACCTGCACAGGGCACTTTGACACACACGATCTCATCTAAGCTTCACAACAAAACCTTGAGTTAAGCCTTTCCAAGTTCCAAATGACATCTGAGAAAACCTGAGGCTTGGAGAGGTGAAGTAACTCGCTCAAGGTTGTAGTAGTAGTACCTGAGCCAGGACTCAATCCCTGGAGTGGAAAGCGCCTTCCGGGACAGTGTCCTACCCTAAGTGTGAGAGCTTAAGAGTGAGACTCACAGTGTCCTATGCTGATCAATGTAAGATGTTCCGGGAAAGATCCCGGGTGCCTATGTACCTAAGTGTAGAAGGCCTGCAAATGGCCTCTGAGAGCTCCTGGTCCTAGGAAACCTGTCACTTGACTAGAAAAGAGCTCCCTACCTGGATATGGGATGGAGAGGAGAGTGAAGTCGGCATAGCGCTGGGCTTTGTCCACCTTCTCGGAGGAGGTTACACTACAAGACAGGACACAATGTGTTATGGCATCACAACACATACGCACCATTCCCCAATGAGCAATTACAACATCAAATGAACCTCTTGCTAAACTACTCTTCAGGGGCACCTGGGTGGCTCAGTCAGTTGTACATCGTGATTTCGTCTCAGGTCACAATCTCATGGTAAATGAGTTCAAGTCCCGCATAGGGCTCTGTGCTGACAGCATGGAGCCTGCTTGGGATTCTGTCTCCTTCTGTCTCTGCCCTTACCCCGCTTGCAGTCTCTTTCTCAAAAATAAATAAATAAATAAACATAAAAAACAAGCAAACCCACAACTACTATTCAGAATCAGGAATGATTTCCTTTAGCAGTGCTTACTTTGAACATTCGAGAAATATAACTTCTCTGCCTCCTACTCCAACTTCTCAAGCAAGAGAGGTTTTACTCTCTAGTTCGACAGCAACCATAAGCAGAACAAGCTTCCCATTAAGCCCCACAAATGAGGACAGCACAGCTGCCCTGACCCAGCACGGGGAGTCAGCCGAGAGCAAGCAACTGAGACAATGTGCAAAGGGGCCTTTTGGGAGACTCTGGCCTCTTTGGTGTTCTCCAATATTCACTGATGACACTCCTAAACAGGACGGACAAATGGCATCTGACAGGGAAAGACTTAGGGCATTATGACAGATGAAGGGAAGAAGGGCAAAGGGAATGTTCAGGCACCTACAGAATGCTAAGTTGTACGGCCTCAGTATGCCCTACTTTGTAAGACAAACTCAACATAAGAGTCAATATTATGAAAAAAAGTGTTGGGAAAAACTACAGTCTCATCACCTCATTATTTTCAAATGTTCTCTCCTATCAGATATGAAGATTTAGTCTATATGTGAAATAAAAATTGGGCACAGGCTGATTTTTGTTGTTGTTCCATTTAGAAAGAGAGTCTAATCCACCAGAGATGGCGAGAGCTTGGAACCAAGGGAAAAACCTTCAAGAGTATTTAAGAGAAGGAGGCAGCACAGCACAGGTTAGAGACTCATGGTGCCTCAGTTATTATCTGCATGACCTTGAGCAAGTTACTTAACTTCTCTGTGCTTCAGTTTCTCACCTGGAAGAGAGGGGTAGTAGAGTCTGCCTTGCAAGAACGTTTGAAGATACAGCTAGAAGATGTACAGAGAGCCCTCAGCATGTGGCCCAGCGTGTGGTGAGCCTTTGGTCACTGCTACATACCAACACTGACCTGAAAAGCTGTGAACACATCACTTCTGCCCATTTCGCAGCAGGTGCCCTGTACTTACTTCATACCAAACTTCACCTTCTTGTTCTCCACCATCAGGTCACAGATGTATTTGACTGACAGGTACCGAAGCAGCTTGATGTCATAGCCTCTGACCTTATCAAAAAGATGTGTGTCGGAACTTCTGAAACAAAGAGCCAGGGGGAGAAGATGTACTACACATTTGTTCAGAGAAGTTTGGGGGGTGGGGGGTAGGGAGCGTGTTCAAGGAGGTATAGATGTCATTGGCAAGAACTTCTATTTCCCTTCTCCAGAAGATAGAGGGAGGGCCAAGACAGGACAACTGGTTTCAGGGAAGGTGACTTTCTAAGAGATTACTCTGCTCTCTGGGACTCATTTCAAAGGGGAGCAATTGGCAGCCAAAAACCGGGAAAGGGCTTTTGGGCACTACTTGACATTAAGCCAGAAGACTCAAGATAATCTCTGAGTTCTAAAAAGCAGCAAGCTGGTGGCTGATAGAGTCTTTAAGCTTCCATTAGAGTTTATCTCCCTCCACCCACCCTTTTTCCCATTTATGATCATTTTTAGCCATAGGATTTTCTCATAATGTAACAGGGTGAAATGCGTGTTGGGAGATGGACTTTGAGAGTTATTTTATCAACTGATCGTGGAATAGTAGCAGGTGAATTCCCTCTACTTAGCAGGTCTAAGAAGCAGAGAGATAAAATTTTTCCTAATCCTCCAGGCTGTCTTTTGAACAGTCATACAGATAAAGGCAAAAGTGGAACAAGTAAACAGTCCCCATTAATTTTTTAATGCCCACTGCTTTGCTGTACACAGCAGTCTCCTCGCCAAGAACAGCGTATGCTATGGAAGGCGGCCTGGCTGAGGCCGAGGTCGTCTGATCCCAGGGGAAGAGCCAAACATTCTTGAGCACAAGCCAGGGTTGCTGCTCTTGGAACTAACAGGCAGAACTGGGCATAGTGAGATGAGTTTTCATGCACCAAGCCATGATTTGGGGCAGCTGATCTTACTAGGGTGCTTGTGTGCATTCCAGAGATGTTTGACACCAGTTAAAGACTTTCCACGGGTACAGACCATGCAAAGGAGCTTTTCCAAAACATCCTTGGGTGTCATTTTCTAAAATCATTTGGAAAGGAGGCAGGAAGAATGTGAACCAACCCATTTCCTCTCTTTAAGGGGGTCTAAAACAGTTCTTTGCATCAAGCTCTATTATGGCATCAATAACAACTTGATGAACTGTGGGACGTCTAGTCTCTGAGTCTCCCATATGGGGACCACAGCCCTTGCCCTGTGCCTTGGCACCAGGTGTGCTGTGTGTTATCTGGCAGGTTGGCTGTCAGCACCCTGGCCACCCCCTGGAAACCATGGGGCTTGAAGACACACACAGATGTCTGAACCCTGTCTCAGACCTGTGGACCCTGGGGCTGGGATATTATGTAGGATGGAGAGAGACTCCTCAGGCATTCGATAAAATCAGCTCTGGTGGAAGCTATGGGATGGACCTTAACAACTCTATTTCAGGGGCATGGATTTAGCAGTGGCAGGAGTGAACCAATGCACTCACCCGTACCAGTGGTGATTATATACACCATCAGTATGAAAATGGCCACTAATGGTCACTGACCCCATCCCCAATATAAGCCCAGACCCATAACAACCTGGCACTGACCGAAGAGCGCAGTCCTCCTCTGTGATGTCCTCTGCATCTGCCCAGGCATCATCTGCACCTCCTGCCAGAGAAACCTGTCAGCACCAAGGCTGTTGCACGGGGCTCCTCCCAGGGGCTTCTGGACCAGGCTCCTCCCACCCTGCTCTAGCTCTACATGTCTGTCAGCCCAGATGCCCCATATGCCTGGCAGTCTACTTTACCCCAGCATCTCCCTGAGTGAAGACCAGGCCCCTGGTCTTTCCAGAGCTTACTCGAACTCTCTACCTATGCCACTGTGGCATGGGTGGCTATTCTCTTATAACTTGGTTCTTGTTCTTAGAGGATGTGGCTCAACATTTACCTGAGAAAATATAGTTGTAGCCAGTGCGTCCATATAGCTCCCCCCATCCAGCCAGGGTAGCTGACCTGCAAATGTGCTGGGAGAGAAACAACATTTTCAGATGCTTTTCTGGGTTTTTTTTGTTCTTGTTTTTCTCAGCTTTATCGAGATAGAACTGACATACAATATTTGTGTCAAAGTGTACAACAAGCTGATTTGACACACATGTATTATTAAACCATTACCACCATAGCATTAATTAACATCTCTATCATATCATACAATTAACATACAATCTTTTTTTGTGGTGAAAACACAAGATCACCTCTCTTTGCAATGTTCAAGCATGTAACACAATATTAGTAACTATAATCACTCTGTTGTAGATTAGGTCTGCAAGTTTGCACCCTCTGGCCAACGGGTCAAGATATTTTTCTCAAGTGTGCACAGTCGGAGGAACTCCTGGGACTCCTCATTTTTCTAGGCCCATTTTCTGAGTCCAGGAGCAC
The DNA here is from genome assembly GCF_046562875.1 of Panthera onca. NCBI lineage: Eukaryota > Metazoa > Chordata > Mammalia > Carnivora > Felidae > Panthera > Panthera onca. The sequence goes on along the minus strand of NC_138340.1, from coordinate 51,254,869 downwards.
TCCCCAAAGTCTTATGAGCTTCGAGGCCACAGTAGTCAGTCTAAAGTATGCCTGGAATTTTTAATCTACATCCTCTGTCAAGAGGGGTATCTCTTCCAAACAGGTGGCACCAAAGCATTACTAAGGGTAAATGGCTAGATATAGTGGCAGTCACATGTGTAAGATTTGATGTTGCTGCATATGGATGTGTGCTGGGCTTGGCAATGAAACGTTTACACTATCTTCTTTTTTTTTTTTTTAATTTTTAAAAAATGTTTATTTTTGAGACAGAAAGAGACAGAGCATGAGTGAGGGAGGGGCAGAGAGACATACAGGGAGACACAGAATCTGAAGCAGGCTCCAGGCTCTGAGCTGTCAGCACAGAGCCCGAGGCAGGGCTCGAACTCACGAACTGCGAGATCATGACCTGAGCCGAAGTCGGACGCGTAACTGAGCCACCCAGGCGCCCTACACTATCGTCTCACTGAATTTTCACAATAAGCCCATGAGGTAGATGTGGCAGGTGGCATGCACTGTTGCTGCTTCACAGAAGAAAGGCACAGAGAGGTGAAGTGATGTGTAAGGTCATACCATGAGGGGCAAGCTGGGATTTCATTTGACCCACCTACCTCCAAAGCCTGCATGCTGAGCAGCATATGGAACTGTTCAGTGCAGGGGTGAGCAACCTTTGAAGCAGGTGGGTCAATTAAGGGAGAAATGTGGGGAGGAATATATATTTTTTTTAAAGAAATTACATCTCTTTCCTCCTTATCAAGGAAATGTAGTAGCTGTAACTGCATATGCAAGCACCCCCAAGTTTCACTAAACGCTGGGAGTGGCAGTGAGGGGATAGGAGATCACACCAGAGAGAGGGGCGGCTATTTGACAGAGGGGTGAGGTTCATTCCTGAATGGGTTACACAGACTGGCAATGTAAAGCGGGTCCTTGGAAGACTGTGAAAATACTGCCTGAAGGCTTCTTCTCTGTTAGATAATGGGAAAGAAACAGTTATGTAGCTATAAGGAAAGGGCTGTGGGTGGGAGCCACCAGGTCACCTTCTGGCTCTCTAGAGGTAGTGGCAGGCTGAGAGAGAGGGCAGGTAACAGAAAAGCAACCTGGATGCCACCTGAGGAAGGTGGGGTGGTTTTTTAGGGCTGGGGACAAGAGATTTGCGGGAAGGCTGTCCTGGAAGCCTGCAACTAAGGACCTGGGCCTGAGCAGGAGGCACTCCCATGGGGGCTGCTTCATTCTTTCTGGGTCCACAAGCATTTTGAAAATCTGATGAAAATGAGCAACTGTCTCCAGAAAAAAATGTACATACCACAGTTCACATTTTAGAGGTTTCTAGACTCTCCCAAGTCCATCCACGGACCCATTTCTAGATCCTACTAAGAGTCCCTGCTCTGCAGGGACCATCCCAGTAAGCAGAAGCAGGGAAGTGGAGAACTGGAGCAGGGAAGAGCCAATCCCCAGCTTTAGAACCCACAAAACTCTCACAGTAAGTAGGGAGGGCACATTCAACTTGACAGTTTTTTGTTTTTGTTTTTTGAGGCATCAACAGTCATTTTTATTACGCTCAGATCAGAAGTCTGTGGGTCTTGAGGACCTCTGTAGATCTGTCGATTTTCTTCTCCAGGTTCTTTCCAGCCTGTTTCTGTAGCTTCAAGAGCTGCTTTTTCATCCACCAATGGATGTTGGCCTTCTCTTTCCTCTTCTCTTCCGGGGTGGTAGTTACTGCCCAGTACTTCCAGCCAACCTCGTGAGCCAGAAGCCCCAGGTAAGCAAACTTTCATGTAGGCTTCAGACACACAACCTTGAGGGCAGCAAGAACCACCACCTGCTTTTTCTTGTCACAGGGTGGCGGGATCCCATCCAACACCTTGAGGCAGTCCAGGGCGGCCTGGCCTTGGCTGGTCTTGTGGAGCAGCATGCCTCACGCTGTCCACCCAAAGATCCGTTTTGGTGCTCTGAAGTGGTAGGGGCCACAGGGTGGGTTGGTGTTCCTCGGCTTGTGGAGAAAGGCCAGGTACTTCAACTTGTTTCTGTAGAAATTGCCAGAAATGCTGATGTCTTCACAGGGCACAACAATGACCTTCAACCCCAACAGCATCTGCCTGGCCACGATGGCCACCAGCCGGCCCAGGAGACAGTGTCGGCCACTGAGCACCAGGACCTGCCTTCAGCAGCCACTTGGGAAAGCTTGTTGGCATTTGAACAGCATGTGTTCTCATGCCTGCCCTCCCCCCATCACCTAAGTTGCTTGCACCAAATCACACTCTTTGCATATTTTCTGTTAAATCTTTTCAGAGCACGCACACACTGTCTTTGGCTCCTGAGTTTTGAGACTGTTTCTTGAACTCTTTTCAAGGTTCAGATACCTCTTTCTGTCCCAGTTCTCCCATACTCTTAGATCTGTCCTTGCCTTTTCGGTAAGTCAGGCAGTCAGATCTGGGCCCAGAGGACTCATCAGATTGAAGAGAGAGGGTGAGCTGGCTAACTCCCCAAGTGAGGCACCAACCCCCTCTGAAGAAAGGTCCTGAGGTGGGACCTGGCAGAAGCTGTACTGCATTGCAGATTCTAACCCCTGACTACTGCTGCTTAGCCTCATGGCTCCAATCCATGATCCCGCCATTTCTGCACTTTAAGCTTGACTGAGAAATCAGGATGCACTGTGAATGCCCTCCATTGGTCTAATTATGAATGGCCTCTAATTCTGCACAAGGAACATCACTCTGTAGGATTTGTTCGTCTCGTAACCAACTTTGGCACAGGGAAAAAAGTGGCAGACCTTTGTTCCCCATCTCTTACGGGAGGAAACAAAGAGAAAGATGACGTGTCCTAATTTTCACTGTCTAAAAGCCAGATACAAGTGCTGGGGGAAAAAATGGCATGGGAGAACATCTTACCCTTAAATGCTTGAACTGTCTTTAAAAAATTTTGATAATGAATCTTATTTAACCCATTTATATTCAAATATTACAACAACATATAATCACTTTAAAAACCATTAATATTTTACTTTTTTTGTACTAAATCTTCAAAACCTGATCTGTAGTTTACACTTTCAGCACATCTAAACTAGAATGCTTTACTTTTAGCAATTTTTTCAGTAATTAAAAGAAATTTTTTAAGTAATCTCTATGCTCATGACCCTGAGACAAGAGTTACATGGTCTACAGACTGAGCTAGTCAGATGCCCCTTTACTTTTAGCATTTAAAGGGAAAAGCAGTCCTGCCCCCAAATAGTGTTGTTTAACCAAAAAAATTTATTATTGTTTCAGCTATAAATTGACTGAAATAAAATCAAATGTTTAGCTCTTTAGTTGCACTAGCCACACTGAACTGAGTTTTGAAGAAGCAAGCACTTCTTAACATACCTGCCTTCCCGAATCCAGCAGAGAAGTTCTGGTAACAAACACTGCCATCGCTGCACTAGTTACCAAGAGCCTGCTGTGTGCCACAAATCCGAGGATGAGATCCCATTCTCCTACCTTTCCTAACCTTGCTCTCAACCGCCTGTCCACTTGCCTGCCACTCACTGAGCTCCACAAGGACAAGGACCGCCTTATTCATCTGTCACCCTACACACTAGCACAGGGCCCACTCTTGCTTTATCCAAGAGTAGTAGCTAAGCTTGCACTTACAAGCCAGGTCGGTACTTTGCTAGGTGCTGGAAGGACGAGAGTCAGACACAGCCCCTGTCCTCAAAGGGATTAAGGCAGAAAGGAAATTACAGACATTCAAACACACAAGCAGAACGAAGCACACTGTAGGGAGGTATAAAGTGAGTGAACACCGATTGTGTCAGGGGAAGCCAAAGGGTATGAAACGGTATCGCGCCGCCTGGACAAGAAGGTGTAATAGAAGAAACCGGGATTAATGGCAAAGCCCTCATAAACATTTATGAATGCCAAGGACTCCTTGGAATAATCCTTCTACTCACTGCCCTTCCTCTGAAATCAGGTGGTTTAAGGCTCTTTTCTCCTAGACTTGTCTAGTCTGTAAGTGCAAACAATCTGCCATTCAGCAACCCCACTTGGTCAGCTGTTCAGCGTGGCATTTCCAAAACACATTCAGGAAAGTTCCTTACTCATGGTCTGCAGACAAATGAGAAACACCAGACTTGACAAAGCTACACAGGTCTCTCAGCTACAAGATGTCTCAGAGCCTTTGTTATATTAATGTACATGTACCAACATACTTTATGAATCTGGAGCCTGGAGGCTAGGCCAAATCTACTATCATTGTGTGACAGAGAATGCTTTTCACAAGCATATCCTTAAAATACTGTTCTCTGGGGGGCGCCTGGGTGGCTCAGTTGGTTGAGTGTTCGACTTTGGCTCAGGTCATGATCTTGCAGTTTGTGAGTTCGAGCCCCGCATCAGCCTCTGTGCAGACAGCTCAGAGACTGGAGCCTGCTTCGGATTCTGTTTCTCCCTCTCTGTCTGCCCCTTCCCCACTCATGCTCTGTCTCTCTCTCTCTCTCTCAAAAATGAATAAACGTTAAAAAAATTTTTTTTTAATAAATAAATAAATAAATTAATTAATTAATTAATTTAAAAAATACTGTTCTCTGGAACACACTTTGGGAAACACTGGTTTGAGTATTACCTATATAATTTCTAGTGACAAGCACTATGCTCCACAGAGCAGTGGTCTTTAAACTGGAGTTCAGTAACTTGCAGGAAGATGCCAACTTCCCAAAGGGGGAAGGGGCACAAAAAGCTGTAAGGTGATCAACTTCAGGAGCTTCCATACAAGCTTTCCCTAAAATATACCTTCCCAAGGAAGCCTTCATTCAAGTCCCCTTTCCTAACCCCCTTTCACATTTGCCCTTCTCCCATTTTACAAAAGAAAGGCACAAAGGGGTCCAAACAAGGCTCACATCTCTCCTCCTCGCTGCCCTGGCACTCAACCACCCACTGGATAACCACAGCTGGACTCTGCAAGACACTGGGACTGCAACATGTGCCCTCAAGTATCTGCCCACTGAATAAAGAGACTGCGTTTGCTCCTCTCCCCTCCTCCAGGCTCTCCCTACTTTAGTCCGCTCCTCCTAGACTAATCCTCCTGAAAAAGCTACTTTCATCCTGTATTTCCCTGTTCAAAAATCACACTGCTCTCCTGGCAAATGCAAGCACCATGGTCAGCACTTGGCCTCCTGCAATCAGTCCCTTCCATGCTCTGGCCTGGCATGAACCTTCCACTTCAGTGAGGGAGGCGTCCTGGTCCCTCTAGTTCCTGTCTCCATGCCTTTTCCCATGTTGCATCACTTGCTCAGAAAACTCTCCCACCCGTCTGCCAGCTAGCATTGTTTTTCCTCCGCTGCTCTCAAGCTATGTCCTGCTCTCTAAATGAGGCTATCAGTGGCTCAATCCACACTGCTAGCCCTGTGTTTCTCTTACACCACACCGCAGGACCCTAAATTTCAGTGTGGAAGCCTGAGAGAACTCCAGGTAAGTTCAAACCCCCAGCTCTCTTGGTAAACTTGGCAAAGTTATTTAATCCCTTTGTTTCATCTGCAAAACGAGACCATCCATTACATTAAAGGATTATGAAAAGACAGGTAAAATGAGACCACACTGGGGACCCAAATTAACAACCATCACTAGACTAAAAGCTCCATAAGGGTAAAGACTGTCTACACACTGATGTATCTTATGGCTTTAAACATAATACACATTCAATAAACACTTAGTAAATTATATGATTGAAAGAATGAACACATAACAATGTATTAACTTACTTGATCTAATCTACCCCATAAACCTTTGATGTAGGTATGATTGTCATTCCTACTTCTACAGACAAGGAAACTGAGGCCGTGTATAGAAAGAAGTAAGAGAGACAGGATATGAACCTAGGCAGTCTCCAAAACACAGGGTGGGGTACTCTGGTGTGACTATCCCTTCCCTACATAGACTACCGTGAAAGGTGGTGTAAGAATTGGTCTGTTTTCTCTGGGCTTCTTTGCACAGCACCAGGCACCCAGTAATTACCTAACACTGGGCTGGCAAATGCCAAGAACAAGACAACCCTACACTTTGCATTAAGCCAGTTACCCTGAAGAAGGTCTCAGAGAGTGTGAGGCTATGGTACGTTCTTACCTTGCCCTTGAACAGGATCACCGGGCACACAAACCGTCCTCTGCACCTGGCTGTCTTGCTACGGTTGACGAGGTCTTGCAACTTGCTCACTTGCACGGTGCTCTGAAACCTAATGCACAGGCAAGAGACAGGTCAGACTGGTTTCTAAGTGGGCATTGTGTGTGTGTGTGTGTGTGTGTGTGTGTGTGTGTTTTCACAAAGACCCCATGAGAGGTCTGCATATGTGTGTGTCAATACTCATTTGGAATTTAGTAAATGCTTTAATCCCTAAATTCTAGATCACAGATAAATTTTTTCAGGAAAAGAAAAAAAATGCTGTATTATAGGTATTAAAATTTAAGTCATCCTGATTTTAGAAGCTTTAAGATGAAAAAAACAGTAAGCTACTTTGAAGACATGGGATACAAAACAGAAACACACACAGCAAACTGGGTGTTGACCATGTCTAAAGTACACTTTTTTCCTCCCATAATAGGACAATAGGTGCCCTGGGGAGTGTATGGAAATCATAGTGCCATTTTTGTGAACTTTCAGGGGGCAGGGTAAGCTGAAGGCTCACATCTCACATGGTGATAAGCTTCTGAAACTTCCTCAACATCCCAATTGTCTCTAACAGTCCAAACAGCAAACAGGGCAGGTAATGTTGGAGCAATGGAAGTAAAAAGAAGCTATGTGTGGCATGGAGAAATCCACTGGGTGTGGTAAGGGAACTTCCAAAACAGGAGTCAGGTTGAGAGATAAGCTCCGGCAAGGCACACCCATGTCAAATCAGTAGACCCGTGTAAAAAAAAAAAAAAAAAAAAAGGGTCTCCTCTTAAAGACTCACCTACCCATCTTGAGCAAAACACTCCACATCAGCCAGTCAGAGCTTCTGGTTGCGCAAGAAATGAGAGGCAGGAAAGTTAAAGAGTGGGAAGCTAAGTAGATCAAGTGAGCAGAAGGGAGGGAAGACACTCCTGTTCCCTCCTTAGAAGGGCTGCACTTCCAGGTCAAGTCCTAGAGGGCATTTAATTCCTTCTATGTCCTAATCCTTCTAGGCACACGGCACACACATACAAATAACCGTTTCTGAATGCGTAAGTTCAATGCCTCCTACACATCTGTGGTATCTTTTTAGGCCTATATGGATGTTGTAGGGATTAATAAAGTCTTTTAGAAATACTGCTGATTTTTTAGTAGTCTTCATAGATCTATTCACAAGACATAGTTACTAAAAAAATAACTACTATCAAGTGGGGGTCTGAAATTGAAGTTAAAAAGGGGTTTTCAAATAAAAACTTGGACCAACAGTTTGATGATCTTGGAAGACAACAAGGGGGTAAAGGAACAGAATTTACACTTCCCATGGTGTATTCTTCTGTAAGGTCTGATTTAAGATGTTACTTTTGTAATTTTTTTTCCCCTTTTTGAAGAAAGGAAGAAAGGCAAACTTGAAGAGGCTGGCGTGCTCTTCAAGCTGTGTGTAGGGTGGCACTGGCCCCCCACCAGGCCCCAGAAAATTCATGGGTCACTGAAAACCAAGCTCTGCCACTTCCCCTCACTCAGTTTCTCTATGAAATAAAAAGGCACCTCAGTACAAAATAATCTAATTGAACTTAGATGCCAGGAAAATACGAAACAGAGAGCACATATAATACTGTCCACAACAGTCTTCCTCTCACGTTCTGGTGGCCTCAGGCCATTTTCACAGATCTGGTCAGCACCATCTATTGCAACAGAATCTCACTTAGTCACAGCAGCAGCTCCCTCTGAGTTCTAAATGCCTTGAAACTGCATTGGATTCTCCCAGGTTGAGACCATCCGTTCCACAAACTCCACAAAACCAAGATGGAGAACATGCCAGTATTTCCCTCGTAGGGGCTCTGGGCAGTCGTTTAATGTAGAAGCAGGCGTACTTTTTTTCTGGTTAGGCTAGGTGGTTTATTTTGCTGGTTCTCCTACTCAAAGAACTGATTCAGTTTCTGTTCTCAGTGGTTCCTGTTTTTATTTTTATTATCTCTTGGCCTTAGGATCTTTTTCTTACAGTGCTAAGCAGTGAGCTGTGTCTGGCACATGATACTCAGAACTGAGTGAATAAATGATGGCTTGTATATTTATGTTGGTCTTGTGGGACTGAGCTATCAACCTGTGGAATCTGATGCTATCTCTGGGTAGACAGTGGCAGAATTGAGCTGAATTATAGGACACCCAACTGGTGTCCAAGAATTGGTGGTGTGGGGTAGCCTCCAGCCCCTCCCACATGGGAATTAGGTACAGAACTTAACCACCACCCCCCAAGGCCTCATCTGTACATCCCCTAATTCCGTCTCTTGTTACACTGTCACTGCTTATTTATTGGTCTTTGTTACTCACAAGACCTAAGAGGAGGGACTTCATCTATCTGGCAGGGCTTCCACTGCATCCCTGGGGACTGCCACATGGCAGCAGCTCAAGGAGTTCTTGTTGACAAACACATGTCTTGGCTGTTCAGAGATCCCTGTCCAGGCTTCTATTCCCAGATGGTGGGCTAAACCGGGGAGGGGGATTAACAGAACTAAACTGCTTCCTGAATCCAGTTCTATCCTGTGTAATGGGGTCTAATTAGTGTCATATTAACACCAAAGCCAGGTATGTAAAGAAACAAAAAATTCTGCTTCCTCTCATCTGAATGTGCATGTACTGCCTTCTCTTCAATTCAACAGCACTGCCCACTCAGAATTCAAGGCCTTAGAAGGAGTAAAAAGTAAAACAAACTCCAGTAACTCCTTAAGGGTTATGAATATACCACCACGGCCCTGGCCTAGAAGGGGAGACCCTGCTGGTGGAAGAAGTGTGGTGGTGACAGAAAGAAAAGGCAGACAGATGGACACAGCAGAGTGAGGAAGACACAGATTTTAAACCCATCCTGCTTACCACTTCTGTGATCTCAGGGAAAGGCAAGTTACTTCTCTGGGTTTTAACTTTCTCTTCCGTACAATGAATGGAAGTGATACTACCTACTTCACTGAGTAGGTGCAGGACTTGAGTGAGCTACTGTGTGGAACCCTAACACCTGCCAAACAGTAGGCACTCAACACACATTATTAGTTTCCTCTTCTTTAAGGGCTAGACTGAGTCAGCACTGAACTGGTTTCCTTCCAGGAAAAGCTTCTGTGAGGTCACCAAGACTGAGTTCCTTAATGCACTGCTACTACAGGGTGGTCTGGTATCACCTGGCAGCTGGTGAGAAAATGCAGGAGCTCAGGCCCCAGTCAGACCTACTGAATCAGATTTTGCATTATAACTAAAGCCCCAGGTGATTCACTCAGAGTCTGCTTGGAGAAGCACCATCCTGACTACAACTGAGCTTAATACCAGAATGCCATCAGGGCACCAAGGTAAAACCACCAGCCAAAAGTGAAGGGGGTGGAGAGGAGGGTGAGGGCAAGGAAAAAGAGATCTTGTTCAGAAACTTTAGCGTAAGGGTTTATAGATGGTGAGTCTACCTAATTCTGAAAGAAGTTATGAAGAGACAGAAACCATGTATAACGGAGCCATCACAAAGCCCAAATCTTTAGGCTCAGAGATCCCTGGGGTTCTTAAGCTACACAATTGGGGATACGATACAGTTTCTATCATCTACATACAATCTGTTTTTCTAACACATTCATTTTTCTTAGTGAACCCCACCACAACGTCGTGAAACGGCACACTTAGTAGACATTACGTTTTACAGATAAGGAAACTAAGGTTTAGTCTTTAAACTCCTCTGACCTGGTTATTCTACTTGAAAGCCTTCTCTGACTCCCTGTGGCATATAGCAGTGGCTCTCAGGCTACAGCATATATAAGATTCATCTAGGGAGCTAAGAATGTAGATTCTGGAAATCCTGATTCAGGGGTCCCAAAATCTATGATTTTAGGGGATACTAACATAATAAAAACCACTAACACCCACAAGTCTACACTCCTTGGCCTGAAGATCAAGACCATATACAAATTGGTCCTTTAGGACGTGTCAGAACTGCGACTCATCCTTCTAATTCCAGCTGAAGAGGCTCTCTACCATGGGTTCTTCCCAAACACACACATTCCAGGCAGAATTAACCATTCTCCCTGGTTTGTCTGCAGAAGCACTTCTCAAACTTTAATGTGCATCCAAATCACTAGGGCATCTCGTTAGGCTGTGATTTTGATTCAGTGGCTCTGGGGCCAAAGATTCAGAGTCTCCAGCCAGTTCCTGGGTGCACTGAAGGGACACTTTGAATAGCGAGGGCCTGCCACACTGCACAGCATGACTCTACTATAGCACTCATCATAATATCGCACCTACAGGGCCGTGCTTTCACAGATCCTGTGAACAACAGTTCCTGGATTCTCTTAAAATCAGCAGCAAGCACGGAAACTAGGGGAACAAACTCAGAGATCAACATAAAGCATTTCCTGGAGCCTCCAGGCTGTGATTATTTATTAGTGTCAAACAGCCTACAGGTTGTATCCTGTGGCAGGTGCCTTATATATCTGTTTTTGTTTCACCTGTTGTTACCCCACAGAAAGCACTCAGGCCTTGGTAGGCCCTCAGTAAACAGTAGCTCTTATTTCTGATTCTTACAATAAATACACCAGGCTTGTAATAGCCCCACTTATCATCAGGGATTGCACTAGCCACTTTCTAAACAGAGGCAGAGACTTGCCGATGGGAAAATGAAAAGACAAAAAGATTAAATAATTTGCTCAAGATAGTTATACAACCAGTGTGTAACTCAAGCAGTCTGACCACAGACTTCAGGCTCTTAAGCTCTACATATGGTTAAGTGCTCTTAAGAACTTTGACACAGCATACCTCCCACCTATACTCTCTTAAAAAAAGGATACTAGGGTTCAGAAAGGTGAGGTGTGAAATAAGCTGTCTTAAGTCAGTGAGCGCTAGGTAGGGGAGAAACAGTCCACTACTGTGACTTCCAACCACTCACTCTATGCCATACTACTTTGTCAGTCTAACTTATCAAACCCTGAATGAACCAAAGACACCAAGAAGGCTTCAAACCTGAGGAAAGTGAGTTTACCCCGCCCAGCTCCCCACCCAGTCACAAACTTCCTGACTCGGTGGATGAGCTGTCAGAGCCTCCCCAGACAGGCACACTCTAGTTACATGATGCTCACGTGTCTTTCTCCTTCTCAGAACTTTCATACTCCAGGAACACGATGTGCTGGGGGTAGTGGCCACAGATATCCCCATTCACATTTTGGATCACACTGTAACAGTAGTCTCGGCCAAACAGCTCCAGACATCTCTTCTCAATGCGCTCAACCTGCACAGAGGAGGACACCTGAGCATAAAGAATATTCTGGGATTCTGAGTATGAGAATTAGACAGTTCGTGACCTGGACAGGTCACTGGGAATGACATGTGCCTCAGTGATTATTATTCAATGCCTGGAAGAGACACTTTGCTGGGACACAGGCCCTGATGTGTATTTCATTAATCTATATGCAGTATGCTTTGGGAGGGTCTCTAAGCCCCGCAGTGTTGCAGTGAAACTGTTAAGCATTCCAAGGAAAGGATTACAGTTTTCATGAGATTTTCAAGGGGGTCCACAATCCATAAAATATAAAGAACTCTTGCTCTAGGTTACTTTAGCACTAATCCATTTTCTTCCCTTGGCTCCAGATTATTCCCCATTCTACAGCCACAGACAAGTACCTAGACATTCTAGTTGTTGTAATGAGTAAAAGCTACACACAAGGCTATCTCCCTACACTCTATTTTATTTGTCAAATAGAAGGAAGAGCTTCTCTTAAAACTGTTCTTGTTTAGTTCGGGGAAAGGTCCACTAGAAAAAAGGCATAAGACATGTAATATCTTGAGAAGTCAACAAGAGATCAGGAATCTTGGAGAGGCTTTAAGGCCAGATGTCGTGAAAGTCAGGTCTAATTCATAACCACTCTAATCTTCAGGGGTATAAGATGGAAGAGGAAAAAACTCATAGTGGCTTAGATGAGGAATTCTCAAATTTTAAGATACATAAGGATCATGATGAAACCTATTTAAAAATGCAAATTCCAAGTTGCCACCCTCAGAAATTCTGACTCAGTAGAAATAGATGGGAGCAAGGAACCTTTATTTTTAACAATGCTGACACGGGCACCTGGGTGGCTGTTAAGTGTCCGACTCTTGATTTTGGCTCAGGTAACGATCCCAGGATCATCGATAAAGTCCCACATCCAGCTCTGTGCTGACAGCATGGAGCCTGCTTGGGATTCTCTCTCCCTCCTGTGCTCCTCTCCCACTCGTGCTCGCACTCAACTCCCTCTCTCAAAAATAAATAAACTTTAAGAAAATAAAGTAAAAAATAAAAACTCACAGACCAAAGTTTATTTATCCAAATGAAAACAATTAAAAAAAACAAACAGGGACACCTGGGCGGTTGTCAGTTAAATGTCCGACTTCAGTTCAGGTCAGGATCTCATGGTTCGTGGGTTTGAGCCCCGCATGCAGCTCTGTGCTGACAGTGTAGAGCCTGCTTGGGATTCTCTCTCTCTGCCCTACCCTCATTTGCATGCTCTCTCTCAAAATAAATAAAGTTAAAAACAAACAAAGAATGCTGAAACAGGTGGTCCTCAGGCTAAGCTCTGAAAAACACTTTGTTGTTTGGAGAGTGGGGAAGTCCCATCATTACTGAAGTCTCCCCTAGGTTACTCCAGAGAATAGAATGATGCCAAGTGCAGTATGCTCCAGCGGTTCCCTAAGTTCCATGGCTCAGAATGGAACAGAACCCACTAGAAAGCCTGATATTAAACTTACCAACAGCACGTGGGGATTAAGAGGAGGATTCCCAAGATTCCTGTTTGATTGTCAAACAGTACCTAGGATGGGAATGGCCTTACTAGACTGGATGCCTTCCAGATATGGCAATAAGGAGACTAAAGGGAATCCCAAGGGGAGAAAAAAGAGGAACTGAGACTGGCTTTTGATAAAGGAATAGAGACAGTGTGGGCTGTTTTCCTGCCAGGGGAAGGAAAGGGATGAGCTTAAGTCTAAAGTCATGCTAAGCCTGTATAAGGAAGCAACACACCCGGTTCTTGTCTCGGTTCCACTCTGACCTCTGACCAGGAGAAATCCTCTAGACCATTTAAACCTGGGGGCTTTTGTACCCACATCTGATACACGGGAACAACCCTCCTCACCTTCCCCTCTCTAATCTCTGAACATGGTCCCTCAGCTCTGACCTCCAAACCCCTTGTTTCAAACCAAAGGACGTCCTTTCTTGGCTCATTGTGTGCCCAGTTCCTTCTTTTCCGGTTTTTAAACCCGACCCTTACTCTCCAGGTCCAGACCCCGGGAACTTCCCGCTCTCCTTCCTCTGATCCCTGACCTCAGCCTTTCCGTCTGTAACTTCTCAAACCTAGGAACTTCTCTTTGTGCATATCACACCTTCGAACTCACCTTTGAGCCGCCCGTCCCGCTACAGTCCTTGGCCCGGTACTGAGTCCGGGAGAATTCCTCCAGCAGCTCCCCGAGCCCTGGCTCCTGAGGCGGCGGGTTGCCCGAAGAAGCCGAGGGCCCCGCTGAGGCGGCAGCGGCTGCCCTAGCGCCGGCCATGGCCCAGCCCTGCTTCCCCTTCAGCACCCCACGACCCCTCAGCACGCCTCAGCCCTGCCCATGGCACCTGGAGGCACCAACTCCGAAACCTCCCGAACAGCCTCAGCCGCCGCCTTCCCTTTCCACTTCCGGCCCCGCCCCACCCTGCCGGATGTTTACTTCGGCCCTGGCCAATCCGAGCCCGGGACTCGCGCCCTGCCCCGTGATTACCGGCCCACCTCCAAATGCGGAGCGATCCAAGTGGTCTAGGGAGAGGTAGCCGGGGCTACTCCTAGATCCCTCTTGCTCCGCCCCTCGGGGTTTCCCCTGGGGAAGCCGGGCTAAACCACTGAGGCTGCGGGAGGGATGTTAGTACGGGAACGAGGAGGGAGGAACTATGGGAAAGAAGAGGAAGACTGGAATAAACCATTGCAGGAAGAGGAAGAGGGAACGCTTGAAGGCAACTAGTTAGTGTTGGCAATCATAGTAATCATAGTAAGTAATAATAAAACAGCATTTCATAAGGCACTTCTTTTTGCACTGCTCCTCAAAACGTCCCTGTGATTATAATGCTCCTATAGTCAACCCATTTTATCAAAGGAAACAGGAGTCATAACTGTTAAAATTCTATAATTGAAAAGCACCATATTCTTTTTTCTTTTTTTGTTAATGGAATATTTGAAACATTCAAAGAAGTGGCGAGAATAGTATAATGACCCCCTCATGTATTCATTCGTCAGTTTCAGCAATAATCAACATAAACCAAATGATTGCTTAATCAATCTTTCCTCATTCAGTAGAATAATTTTGTAGCAAATCTCATTACTTCATGGGTGAATAGTTCATCTCTATACAGAGATTATACTATACTATACATAGTATTCATCTCTAACAGATTATCACTGTTACAAAATGATTTTTTTGAGGGGGCATCTGGGTGGCTCAGTGGGTTAAGTGTCTGACTTCAGCTCAGGTCATGATTTCGTGGTTCGCAGGTTCAAGCCCTGCATCATTGGGCTCTGTGCTGACACCTCAGAGCCTGGAGCCTTCTTCAGATTCTGTGCCCCCCGCCCCTCTCCTGCTCACACTTTGTCTCTCTCTCAAAAATAAACATTTAAAATTTTTTAAAATTGATTTTTTATTTTTTAATTTTTTTAAAATTTTTTTAACGTTTATTCATTTTTGAGAGACACAGACAGAATGTGAATGGGGGAGGGGCAGAGAGAGAGGGAGGCACAGAATCCGAAGCAGGCTCCAGGCTCTGAGCTGTCAGCACAGAGCCCGACGTGGGGACCAAACCCACGAACTGTGAAATCATGACCCCAGCCGAAGTCGGAAGCCCAACCGACCCAGTCACCCAGGCGCCCCCCAAAAATGATTTTTTTAAAAAGACAACTTAGGTGTGTTAAAAAAACAAAATTCAACGAAGTAAATTTGGCGTTATTCAACCATTCATGAACCTGGCAGCATACCAGGTAGCAAGTAGAAAGGCGCTCAGGGGAACTGTACAAAATGGAAGGGTTTTATAGTCAGAAGGAAGATGGGGCAAGGAAGTTAAAAGAGTTGAACATTTCAGCCAAGTTTACCTTTCCTTAGGGGAAGACAAAGGGTCTTATGGTGCAGATTACCTCACTAGTGCTGACTAGGAAATTGCCAAATAATTGGTTCAAAATTCCGCCCCTGGGAGAAGCTGAAGCTCCAACTAGGTTAGGCTTTAAGTCTTGATGCTAAGCAAAACTGACTCCATTTGGGGGCTTATTGTTTCTTTTTAACCGGTAATACAAACAAACTGTAATTAGTACCTCATGAAGCTGTAGTCTCTGTTCCCAAGGTCCAGAGAACTGCAAAATGGGGCAGGAGGCAGGAAGATTTTATAGAATAAAGAATAAGTAACAAGGAAGAGAAAAAATAGAAAATAAATAAGAAAGAAGGAAGGAAGTATAGAGCCCAGAGTTGGCCGGTAGCCGGGGCACAGGGATGCAAGGGCACCTGTCTCTGGGGGTCCTAAACAGACCAGGTTTATCCACTCACTGCTGACAAAATCTAAAGGCAGAGCAATGAGTAGTAGTGAAACAAGAGAGGAATTTATTTCATTGAGGGGAAGACAGCCGACTAGCATCTCAAAGATCTCAAAGACTCTCGAAGTGCTGAAAGTATTTCCAGGTTTATATAAGGAAAATGTGGGACAAAGTTCGGTGGGTACCTAAGGCAGTAAAGGTATGGTCCAGCATTGTCATGGGTGGGATCTGGCTGGCTCAGGGCAGTCCTTACTGCTTCAGGAGGTAGTTTTGGTTCCCATAAGTGGATACTTTGTCTGCAGGGTCTTTTGCTTGAGTTGTGTAATAAACTGGAAAGAAGAATTTAATCAATTAGAAAGTTTGAAGTCAAAATGGAGAGAGTTGAAGTCCTCTTTCAGGCTTGGCATTTGGGGATTGGCTAAATCTAATGTGTTTCTGGTCAAGCAGAGTATTTACAGGGACATGAAAGTTATCTGAGTTTCAGTTTGTTAACCTGGTACCCCAGGCAGGAATGACTGTACCTTGGGCCTAAAAATTGATTCCCCCTTCCCCTTTTTTGATCATTCCCTTGAATGGTTTGATTTTTTTTTTTTTTTTAAATCAGTATTAGTGTGACTCTTAGTTACCATTGTCTCTACAGGTCTCAGTATAATATACACAAGAGATGATGTCAGGATTGTATTCTTGGAACTGGTTTCATCCTTCTGTTCTCTGTTGTCATTCCAGTTGGAGAGAGATCATTTGGTGGATGACCAATGGCTGCACACATGCATTTAAAACTTTGAGAGAATGTAGCGTGTAGGGAGACAATAATAATTATTACCAGCCAAACAATATTCATGATCTAAAGCAGCTAGAATATTGAGGATACTTCTTTTTTTTTTAATTTTTAAATTTATTTATTTATTTTGAGAGAGACAAGGGTAGGGGCAGAGAAGAGGGAGAGAGAGAATCCCAAGCAGGCTCCACACCATCAGCACAGAACCCAATGTGAGACCCAATGCAGGGCCCGAACCCACGAACTGCAAGATCATGACCTGAGCCAAGATGAAGAGTCGGACACTTAACTGACTGAGCCACCCAGGCACCCCTGAAGATACTTCTTTAAGCCAGTTGACTTGTTTACGTATTTTGTGTATTTCACATGTCTCCACTTCCCCAGAGGTGTTTATCTAGCAACATTGTTCTGGAGAAACTGAGGCGTTGGAAATCAGGAAGAAGTTTGTCACAAGCAGAAAGAACTATATAGGATTACCAGCAGCATAGCAAATCCAACAGTTGATTTACCTTCCTTTATAATGGCCTGAGATATGTGCACAGTGGCATTGTCTTTACAGGCCAGGAGAAGGTAAAAGGTGAAGAAAAGAATCAAAATGTAGAGGCTGCTTTTAGGCAAACAGACTTGAAAAATGGAATGTAGAAATGGCCCATGGTGACCCTCTGGCTGAATACAGACTGGCCCATCAGAGGACCCACTTCAAAAGATCCATAGACCCTAACTACGCAATGGGCTACTTACTACCAGACACAGTTAAACAAAAATGGGAAAATTCCATAGATCACCAGACTTCCTCACCTTCCTCCTTTAAAAACAATCCCCACCCACTGTCTCATTGTAGACAGTCTCTCCTCTGATGTCCTACCTGCTGCTTCCTTGTGGTGTATTCAATAAACTTTTATCTCCTTTGTTTTGCCTTGAGTTAATCCTTTCATGACCAGTACAACCAACTTCCACCTGATTGTTGCCCTACATTTGGGGGAGCCATCTGATCCAAGAAAGACACTATAATAAAGACCTTTATACTGTAAGAATTAGGAAAAGAATGGTCAGAAAGGGAAAGAGGAATGGAAAGAAATGTCTTAGATCCTGATGCAGTTTTGGAGTGGTGAGGGGCCAGAGCTGACGGCCAAGAAAGAATTCTTGAGATGTCTTTGGTGCAAAAAGGTGATATTATTAAAGCGTGGGGTCAGGACCCATGGGTAGAAAGAGCCGCACTGGGGTTGTGAGGAGTGACTGATTATATATACTATGGACTTGGAGTTCCTAGAAAAATGTTATTCTCTGCCTGTCTCAAGTACTTGTCAATGGGCTACAGGTTACAAAGTAATTTAATTTCACCTACCATTTCCTTCTTGCCTTTGTTCCTCACATCACTATGAAGGGGAGGGTAATGTTGGGGCTCCAGGAAACTGAGTCTATGGGTTTCTGGAGGTTAGGCTATTGGTAAGATTGCCTTTTTCTCATAATATACTAAGACTGATGGAGGGTCAGGTCCTATTTGACTGTGATCTCTTATCAGTTAATCATTTGTCTTCTCCTTCTCTTAGCTTTAGGGCAGCCAGGAGTGCCTGAGAAATGCCACACTATCCCCCCCTGGGGTGGGGGAAGGAGGTCAGCTTACCTTATGCTCCCTCATCAATCTAACTTCTTGGGAAAAAGCAGTCTACCTTGATTTCAGCTACTTCTCCTCCTAGTCAATTTCATTTTGAGGTCTTCAGCATTCACGCAGGACCAAATGTCAGATGTGGCCTTCTTCAGTTGTGAAATATGCACCCAACTTTTGATACCTGTGAGAAGTAAGAGAGATTAGCTTTCAGAAATACCAAATAAAAGCTGTGCTGTCTAGTTACTAGTAGGTTTACAACCTATTGGAAATATGTATAAACCCCACCCACCACAATGAAGTCCCAAGCCCTTAGACACTTCACCTCCTGGTCCTTTTCCCCCTGTTTCATGGGCTTATTTTTGTTGGCTTTGCAATGGGCATCTGTGAAAGAACAAAGGGAGGAGTCTCTGCATCACCTCAGGGAATATACATTTACTCCAATCATACAGCTTTTTGCCTTACATGGGCATAGGTGACATCTGGGTAAGGCTGTAAACCTCTGTAGTATCAGCCAATAATGAACCAGAGGAGGGACTTGCATACTAGGAAATAAATTGCTGTAACTTCACCGAGTGTGCCTATCCACCAGACACTGCTCTTGCAAGAACATTGATTAAAACCTCACTTCACTGTGCTCCGAGTCTTTGCATCCCTCCTTTGATTGGGTCGATGGGCTTATTTCTAACAATAATTTGGCAGTGGTGTCAATGGTCAAGAATACTTGGTGGGGTCTTTTCCATGAAACTCACTTCTGCAAAAGCATTAGAGTGCAAATGACAAAAGACTTAAAAATATCCATGCTTAAAGATCTGAAGATTCTTTTTTTTTTTTTTTAAGTTTATTCATTTTTGAGAGAGACAGATAGAGTGTGAGCAGGGGAGGGTCAGAGAAGGGAGACACAGAATCCAAAGCA
The DNA here is from genome assembly GCF_046562875.1 of Panthera onca. Lineage (NCBI taxonomy): Eukaryota > Metazoa > Chordata > Mammalia > Carnivora > Felidae > Panthera > Panthera onca. The sequence continues at coordinate 51,235,926 of NC_138340.1, read as the reverse complement.
GGATCCAGGCTCTGAGCTGTCAGCACAGAGCCTGACATGGGGCTTAAACTCATGAACTGTGAGATCATGACCTGAGCTGAAGTCAGACGCTTAGCCGACTGAGCCACCCAGGCGCCCCTGATCATTCTTTATTATGATGGAATCAACAAGGAAATTTGGTTATTTCTGGTGAGGGAGCCAAAGGCAAGCTGAGGGCAAAGCACAAGCTAGTAACTCTTCCCTGCCATGGGATATGTGTGATGATCCTCAGGCATTCCTGTCTGCCCAAGAACAAAGGAAACGGAAAAACAAACAATTAAGTCATAGAGATCACAGTCATGCAGGACCTGAGTCTCCATCAGTTTACATATGTCTTAGTAAATTACGAGACATCTAAGGCAATCTTATCAATAGCCTAACCTCCAGAAACCCATAGACTCAGCCTCCTAACATCAGCCTAACATCACCCTTCCCTCCATAGTGATGTAGGTACCAAAGGCAAGAAGAAAATGTAAATAAAATTAAATTTCTTTATAACCTGCAGCCCATTGAAAAATACTTGAGGCAGGCTGAGTGTAACACTTCTCCAGGAACTCCCTACTGTCTTAATGCTTTGCTAGAGGGAAAAACAACCTTAGCTTGACAATAGCTAGGCCTCCAGTATCTTAGGAGCCCTCTTTAGCTCCTAAAGCTCTTGCATATGGAAGTCCTTTCAAAAACTTCCCTTTTGCCTTGACCTCCCCCAAATCCATAGTATATAATCAGTCACTCCTCACAACCCCAGTGCAGTTCTTTCTGTCCATGGGTCCTGTCCCCCTGCTTTAATAAAATCACCTTTTTGCACCAAAGACATCTCAAAAATTCTTTTTTGGCCGTCAGATCCAGACCCCCACCAGCACTCCAAAACCACATGTTTCTATGACACAAAACATTTTAAGATGAAACCTGAAATTATAACTGGTAACATTAAACCAGGGCCTATCAGATTTTTAGGAATTTTATACAAGTTCTGGAACACTTATGTTAATAACATACCCATACAAATATAAACTAAGAAGGTTAAACATCACTTCCTATTTGGCATGCTTACTTTGTTATTTAATAAACCAAATAAGCATTATTAATAAACAAAATTTAATAAACCAAATAAGCATTATAAACATTTCCCTTTTTATAGGGAGAGAGAACAGATCTTTTTTGAGATGTTCCAGAGACCCTCTGAAATTCTCAAAGTTAGTTCAAGGTAAACAACAACAACAACAACAACAACAACTATAACAACTTCATTTAGAATTTTATTTGGGAGAGGTTTGTAAAAGATGATCTATTTAGGGGCACCTGGGGGCTCAATCAGAGGAGCGTGCAACTCTTGATCTCAGGATCGTGAGTTTGAGCTCTATATTGGTTGTAGAGATGACTTAAATAAGTAAAGATTTTGGGGCACCTGGGTGGCTCAGTCAGTTGAGCGACCAACTTCAGTTCAGGTCATGATCTCATGGTTTGTGAATTCAAACTCTGCATTGGGCTCTGTGCTGACAGCTCAGAGTCTGGAGCCTGCTTCTGATTCTGTGCCTCGCTCTCTCTCTGCCCCTCCCCGACTCACACTCTGTCTCTCTCAAAAATAAAATAAAACGTTTAAAAAAAAAAAAAAAGAATGGGGCTCAGCAGCCTGGGTTCAAATCCCAGCACCACCAATTCTCAGCTGTGTGACCTTGAGCAAGTCACTTGATCTCTCTGAGCTAATAAAGCACCTGCCTCATTACGTTGTTGGAAGATTTAAATGGCTTACCTATAGAGCACCTGGTACAGTGCCAGGCACACAGTAATTGCTCAGTACACATGGGAAGAAAAAAAATCAAAGCCTTTCTAAGGGGGCAACTTTTTATTATTTTATTTTATTTTATTTTATTTTATTTTACTTTATTTTACTTTATTGTTTGTTTGCTTGTTTGTTTATTGTAGGCTCCACGCCCAACATGGGGCTTAACTCTGAGGCCTCTGAGATCAAGAGTCTGCACGCTGTACCACTGAGCCAGCCAGACCCCCCAGGAGGGAGGCAACTTTTGAACTGAGACCTAAACAATGAGAAAGAATGAGCTGCATGAAGATCTGTGAAGATCCTTCTGGGTGGAGAAACAGCCAGAGAAAAGATCCTGAGGCAGGAGTGAACTTACTGTGTTTGAGAAGGAGAAGGGATGCTTTTGGGAGCTGGAGAGGCAAGGCTGAGGGTGAGAAGGGCTGATCAGTGGTAGGAGAGATGGGAACAGTCAGCTCATGAAAGGGTGAGCTTGGAGGCTTAAGCTGGGAATTCAGAATTTATTTAAATGACAAGGAGGAGCTGCTGGAGAGGTTCCAGCGGCGGGAGGGGGGGTGGTTCGGGGGGTGACAAGGACTCTACCTGTTTGGAACAATTATGGTCTGGCTTCCATGTGGAGAATAGATTTGGAGTGAGGGTGAAAGCAGAAAAACCCGCTAGAAGCTTTACCCAGAACATGTGCAGAACCTGGGACAAGAGTACCAATGGAGGACCCTGTACCATGTGTATAAATACTTAACAGTTATATCAGGTAGGGAAACTGTTTAATAAAACATGTTCTGTCCTCCTACCTTGACACTATACCTTCGTAATGTCAAAATTGAAAAATGTGTATAAAGCCAATTTATATGACTGAAAGTCAGCACAATATTGAAGATGGCTGGATTTAATTATTGTGAATAGTATAAGTGTTTTGTTCATAGAATAATAAAATGATACATAATTTATAAATAATTCTGGGGGGCACCTGGGTGGCTCAGTCGGTTAAGCGTCTGACTTTGGCTCAGGTTGTGAGCTCAGAGTTCATGAGTTCAAGCCCCATGTTGTGCTCTGTGCTGACAGCTCAGAACTTGGAGCCTGCTTTGGATTCTGTGTCTCCCTCTTTCTCTGCCCTTTCCCTGCTTGTGCTCTGTCTGTCTCTCTCTCTCTCAAAAATAAATAAACATTAAAAACTTTTTAAATAGATAAATAATTTTGTATCGATTCTAGTAATTTTTTTTCTTTCTGTCCATTCAGAAATATCACTAATAATTCTGTCAGGTTTTTCACGTAATGTGTCCTATTGACAGGAGCCCAATTATAGGGTTAAAGATTTATTCAAAATACATGAAATTTGAGTTATTTTCATCCAAAATATAATTTAGGCAAATGTAAAATATTATAATTAAAAATTTTAATTGTTCATGTATGTTTTCTCAAAAGTTCTTTTTCTCCTAAAATATGCAAAATTGTTAAAATTATAAGGCAAAATATAATTATACTAAGTGAAAGCTAAATTTTAAAATCAAGGGGCACCTGGGTGGTTCAGTTGTTTAAGCATCCACGTCTCGATTTCGGCTCCGATCATGTCATGATCTCACGCTTCCTTGAGTTCGAGTCCCGCTTTGGGCTCTGTGCTGTCAGCGCGGAGCCTGCTTGGAATTCTCTGTCTCCCTCTCTCTCTGCCCCACCTTGCTATCTCTCTCTCTCTCTCAAAATAAATAAGCATTAAAAAAAACTTTAATCAAAATCATTTAAAGAAATCTGAAATTACTGTTTGAAAATTTGTTAAAGTAACATAATTTGCGACCCTGGTTGCAATACCAGGGTCCGTCTCATTGCCCGTGTGGAGAATCGGTATCACATGTCGTTCACGTTACATCTAGACAAACATGCATGTAAAATTAAGAGTAATAAAATTGTCAGTACTGCAAAATGTTTCTCAGATACCATATGCAACTCTTGTGAATATAGAAGTAATTTCTGAGCGCTTTCGGAACCAGAGAAAGGAACACAGAAAGCAGCAAGTTATGGTCGACTGGGCGGTACAGTGTTTTGCCATGCGAGAATCTATTACATTCATGCTCAGACAAGGGGAAGAATCTGACAAACTAATTGATTTGTCTTCTCTCTTATCCAAATGATTCCACCACTCAAATCCACTACAACCTGAAACTGTCTGTCTTGAATGTAAGCAGTGGCACAAGCTACTGAAAACCATCTGAATGTGGTATTTTTTTTTCTTTAGAGTTATGGACGAACTTGCCCTGAGTCATGAGAGTGGATGTGTAGGATTATAGACTGAACAGTTCTAGGACTAAGCACCAGATCATCAATAACAGAAGGGTCTGTGTGTTCTTTACCCAAGTTTAATGTATGTTTGTGATATATATGCTCCATATATCATATCCATAAAACATGGACCAAGAGCAAGGGTCCCTCTTTCCTGGTTTTAAGGAAATACTGCTATCTAGGAGGATTTTGTGGTCACCCGGGAGAGGGCTACGAGGAAGGAAGCCTGAAGTCTAGCACAAGGGAACAGTGCCTGGGCCACAACCTCAGATCTGGGGCATAGGAAAGACAGGGAGCAGCAGTGACTGCTCCCAGAAAATCCTTAAAGACTAGCAGGTACCACAGAGGCAGGTTCCCTCAAAGGCTCTAACCTTACCATTAGGAGTTTTGCAAACCCTGAGTACAAACAGTTCAACTTAATTTGGTGATAACTGAATGCTCGTGTTTTCCATGATTTTTTAATCAACTAATTGCATAAGCTTGTACAGAGTGCTACTGTGTACCAGGAATTGTGCAGGGCCTGGAAGTTAGTGGTGGGCAAGTTGGGGGAGATCCTTGAACTTTGCTGTTCGCAACCTTGCAGGGAAGGCAGAGGGTAAACAGTACATCAGTGACTGGAGTGCCAGTGAAGAGCAGTTTAGGTGCTGTGGGAAAGTTTGGCTCTTCTGGAATCTCATCTGCAGAAAATCTGGACCAGGAAGCTGAATACCTCAGTGGACATCTCTCTTAGGACAGCTGCTCGAATCAAGGAGGGAATTAACTCTCCAGCCAGATTAATTTTTACCCTCAAATTAGTATTACTAAGTGGTATCCCCAGAGATAGTCTGGCAGAATTTCACTTCTGTTGCTAATCAAGGACCTGTCCGGTGGATTACTTAATAGCATGCCCGACTCTGATTATCAGTTTCTGACTTCAAGATGAATGTCTTAGGCCCAGTTGAAGTCAAGGAAATTGCTTTCCTGATCTTCAGATCTTATCCTTAACAAATAACTGGGATGGGGAGGCAAGAGGAAGAATGGCCCAAAGAAGAGTGTACGGATGGACTTTAGAGCCAGGCAGACCTGCTCGGCTGGGTTTCCAGGCTGTGTGACTTTGAGTGAGTCAACTGCATTCTCTAGGCTTCAGTTTCCTTATTTGTAAAATGAGGGTACTGGCATTTATCTCATTGGGTCATAGAAGGGATTAAAGGTAAAAATGTTTTAAAAGCCTCAACATTTTGCTTTTTCCTTATTGCACAAATAAGTTTGGCTTTCTAAATAGATTTGGTTTCTTGCTAGAGGTTATTGCTAGGAGGTTAGTTAAAATGGTTTGGATTCCTGGGAAAGATTTTTTTTTAATTAGCCATATTTCATTCTCTTTATAAAAGTAATACTGAATTTGGGGTGCCTGGGTGGCTCAGTTGGTTAAATGGCTGACTTCCGCTCAGGTCATGATCCCATGGTTTGTGAGGTTGAGTCCTGGGCTGTCTGCTTTCAGCAGGGAGCCTCTTCAGTCCTCTGTCCCCCTCTCTTTCTGCCCATCCCCTGTGTGTACTCTCTCTCTCTCTCTCTCTCTCTCTCAAAAATAAATATTAAAAAAAAAGAAAAAGTAATACTGAATTCAACCAATATGGTGAATTGAATTAGTGACAAAATATCTTTTCTCCAAGTTCACATTCACAGAAATGTTTGGATGTGTGGCCTACCAAAAAGCCATTTCCTCCTCTTACTTGTTCTTTCATCACAACTGAGCTTACCTCCCAGTAGAGAGACTGGAAAATGCTCAGATTCACTCTTCCTGTCTCTCTCATGGATAGGATATAGGCAGGTTACTCATTCCTGGCCAATGGGACCTGGGGGAAAGACTGCAAAGGGACTCTGAGAAAAGTCCTCTTCCCTAATAGCAAGGGATGCATGGAAAGAAACTCCCCCTTCCTCTTCTCTAGGCAGCGCTATGTCTGCTTCAGCCATCTTACGACCATGGTGAAGAATATTATAGATGGACAGCAGAGTGGAAAGATGGAAATTTTTGGGTCCTTGATGTCATCGTTGAGTCACAAAGTTAACTTAAGAATACTTAATCTCTGATATACATGTAAAGATGAGAAGAGGGTCAGAATTCCATTCTACATCCTTGGGATTAGCATCCCAAGCAAAGAAATGATTGATCAATTGATTGATTGATTTAATTTTTTTTTAATGTTTATTTACTTTTGAGAGACAAAGAGAGACAGAGTGTGAGCAGGGGAGGGGCAGAGAGAGAGAAAGAAAGACACAGAATCTGAAGTGGCTCCAGGCTCTGAACGGTCAGTACAGAGCCCGATGAGGGACTCAAACTCACAAGCCCTGAGATCATGACCTGAGCCAAAGTTGGATGCTTAACTGATTGAGCCACCCAGGCGCCCCAGAAATGATTTAAAAAATTGGTCTAGGATTGATGATACCCACAGGCCCTGCAGGACAAAGTGTAACATATCTCTGTAGAACATTTCTGTAATCCCTGAATCCATAGTTTGCCTTTTCCAAATGTCATATAGTTGGAATCATACTGTATGTAGTCTTTTCAGATTGGCTTCTTTCACTCCCAGTACTGTCCATTTAGGGTTCCTCCATGTCTCTTCGTGGCTTAGCAGCTCATTTCCTTTTTTAGCACTGAATAATACTCCATTGTCTGGACTTACCAATTTATATATACAGTTCTCTGCTGAAGGACATTTTTGGTTGTTTCCAAGTTTGGGAAATTATGAATAAAACTGCTATAAACATCCATGTGCAGGTTTTTGTGTGGACATGTTTTCAACTCCTTTGGGTAAATACCAAAGTGTGTGATTGCTGGATTATTTTTTTTTTAAGTGTTTATTTATTTTGAGAGAGAGCATGAGCCAGGGAGGGGAGGGGCAGAGAGAGGAGAGAATCCCAAGCAGGTTCTGTGCTGACAGCACAGAGCCTGATGAAATCAAGAGTCGGATGCTTAACTGACTGAGCCACCCAGGTACCCCTAGAGTATTTATGTTTATGTGAGTCTGCCAAACTGTCTTCCAAAGTGGCAGTACAATTTGCATTCCCACCAGCAATGAATGAGAGTTCCTGCTTTTCCACATCTTCACCAGAAACTTGATAAGGATGCATCTACATCTACATTGGACCAACAGGTCTACAGATGGCTTTGGGTAGCATGAACATTTTAATAATATTAACTCTTCCAATCCGTGAACACGAGATAGCTTTCCATTTATTTGTGTCTTCTTCTATTTTTTTTTTTTTTAATCAATGTCTTGTAGTTCTGGTGTATATATCTTTCACTTCCTTGGTTAAATTTGTTTTTCAGTATCTTATTGTTTTTAATGTTAAATGGAATTGCATGTTTCTTTTTCAGATAGTTCATTGTTAGTGTATAGAAATGCGACTGAATTTCATATGTTGATTTTGTATCTTGAAAATTTACTGAATTTGCTTATGAGTTCTAAGAGTTTTAGAGGCTCTTTGTTTGTTTGTTTGTTTTTAGTAAACTTTGTCCTGAGTGTGGGTCTCGAACTCATGGCCTTGAGATCAAGAGTTGCATGCTCTGCAGACTGACCCAGACAGATGCCTCAGTTTTTGGAGTCTTTGGTATTTTTTTAAGTTTATTTATTTAGGATTTTTATATATAGAAGATCATGACATCAGCAAACAGATAATTTTACTACTTTCTTTCTGATTTGGATGCCTTTTGCTTTTTGTTGTTGTTGTTGTTGTTGTTGTTAAAGTAGGCTTCACGCCCAGTGTGGAGCCCAATGCAAGACTTGAATTCATGACCCAAGATCAAGACCTGAGCTGAAATCAGGAGTCAGATGCTTAGCTGACTGAGCCACCCAGACGCCCCTGATTTGGATGCCTTTTATTTGCTTTTCTTGCCTAATTGCTCTGACTAGGACTGCCGGTAGTATGGTGAATAGGAGTATTGAGAGTGGGGACAACTGTCTTGTTCTTGATCTTATAGGGAAAGCTTTCAGCCTTTATACCACTGAGTATAATGTTAGCTGTGGGTTAGTCATATATGGACTTTATTATGTTGAGATATGTTCCTCCTATACCTAATTTGTTGAGAGGTTTTATCATGAACAGATGTTGAATTTGTCAAATGCTTTTTCTTCATCTATTGAGATGATTGTATGATTTTTATCTTTCATTCTATTAATGTGGTGTGTCATATTTATTGATTTGCATATGTAGAGTTATCCTTTCATCCCACAGATAAACCCCACGTGATGATTGTGCATGATCCTTTTAATTGTGTTGTTGAATTCAGTTTGCTGATATTTTGTGGATGATTTTTGCATCTATATTCACCAGGGATATTAACCTACGGTTTACTTTTCAAGTATTATCCTTAGCTGGCTTTGATATCAGGGTAATGCTAGTCTCATAAAATAAGTTTGGTAGCATTCCCTACTCTTCAGCTTCTTAGATGAATTTAAGAAGAATTGACAGTAATTCTTCTTTAAATGTTTGGTAGAATTTAACCACGCAGCCATCTGGTCCTGGACTTTTCTTTATTGGGACATTCTTAATTACTGGTTCAACATCCTTACTCGTTATTGGTCTCTTCAGAGTTTCTATTTCTTCATGAGGCAGTCTTGGCAGGTTGTATGTTTCTATGAATTTATCCATTTTTTTAGACTGTACAATTTGTTGGCACTTAATTGTTTACAGTAATCTCTTATGATCCTTTGTATTTCTGTGGTATTAGTTATAATGTCTCCTCTTTCATTTCTAGTTTTATTTATTTGAGTCCTCTCTTTTTTTCTTGGTAAGTCTAGCTAAAGGTTTTTCAAATACATTTATCTTTTCAAAAAAAACCTTTCAGCTTTGTTGATATTTTCTGTTGCTTTTTAATTCTCTGCTTCATTTATTTCTGCTCTGATCTTTGTTATCCCCTTTCTTCTATCAGATTTGGGCTTACTTTGTTCTTGTTTTCCTAGTTCCTTGAGGTGTAAAGTTAGGTTGCTTATTTGAGATCTGTCTTTATTTTAATTTTTTATTTTTTTTAACGTTTATTTATGTTTGAGAAAGAAAGAGAGAGAGTTCATGTGCTGGGGAGAGGCAGAGAGGGAGGAAGACGGAGGATATGAAGCAGGCTCAGGGCTGACAGCAGATGCAGTGCTCGAACTCACAAACCGTGAGATCATGACCTGAGCTGAAGTCGGACGTTTAACCAACTGAGCCACCGAGGTGCCCCATCTTTATTTTTAATGCAGGTATTTATCACTACAATCTCCCCCTTAGGATTGCTTTTGCTGCATCCCATAAGTCTTGGTATGTTATACTTCCATATTCACGTGTTCAAAAAAAATTTTTTTGTCTCCCTTCCGATTTCATCTTTGACCCACTGGTTGTTGAAATTGCAGCAAAACAACAGAAAAAGCTACTAGAACCAATAAGCCATTCAGGAGGTCATTAAATACCTGGTTGCATAAAAAAATCAATTGTATTTCTATATAGTAGCAATGAGCAATCAGAAATGGAAGGTAAAAAACAGTACCATTTATAATAACACCCAAAGAAGCATGAAATGGATATAAATATAACAAAAGCAGTATAAAATTTGTATGCTAAACACTACAAAACCACTGATGAAAGAAACCAAAGAAAACTGAGGCAAATGGTAAGATATGCCTTGTTTCCTGATTAGAGGACTCAATATCATTAAGATGTCAATTCTTCCTAAATAGATTTATGGATTCAATACAAGCCATTTTATTTATTTTTTTCAATATATGAAGTTTATTTTCAAATTGGTTTCCATACAACACCCAGTGCTCATCCCAAAAGGTGCCCTCCTCAATACCCATCACCCACCCTCCCTTCCCTCCCACCCACCATCAACCCTCAGTTTGTTCTCAGTTTCTAAGAGTCTCTTATGCTTTGGCTCTCTTCCACTCTAACCTCTTTTTTTTTTTTCTTCCTTCCCCTCCCCCATGGGTTTCTGTTAAGTTTCTCAGGATCCACATAAGGGTGAAACCATATGGTATCTGTCTTTCTCTGTATGGTTTATTTCACTTAGCATAACACTCTCCAGTTCCATCCATGTTGCTACAAAGGGCCATATTTCATTCTTTCTCATTGCCATGTAGTACTCCATTGTGTATATAAACCACAATTTTTTTATCCATTCATCAGTTGATGGACATTTAGGCTCTTTCCATAATTTGGCTATTGTTGAGAGTGCTGCTATAAACATTGGGGTACAAGTGCCCCTATGCATCAGTACTCCTGTATCCCTTGGGTAAATTCCTAGCAGTGCTATTGCTGGGTCATAGGGTAGGTCTATTTTTAATTTTTTGAGGAACCTCCACACTGCTTTCCAGAGTGGCTGCACCAATATGCATTCCCACCAACAGTGCAAGAGGGTTCCCGTTTCTCCATATCCTCGCCAGCATCTATAATCTCCTGATTTGTTCATTTTGGCCACTCTGACTGGCGTGAGGTGATATCTGAGTGTGGTTTTGATTTGTATTTCCCTGATGAGGAGCGACGTTGAGCATCTTTTCATGTGCCTGTTGGCCATCCGGATGTCTTCTTTAGAGAAGTGTCTATTCATGTTTTCTGCCCATTTCTTCACTGGGTTATTTGTTTTTCGGGTGTGGAGTTTGGTGAGCTCTTTATAGATTTTGGATACTAGCCCTTTGTCTGGATATGTCATTTGCAAATATCTTTTCCCATTCCGTTGGTTGCCTTTTAGTTTTGTTGGTGTTTCCTTTGCTGTGCAGAAGCTTTTTATCTTCATAAGGTCCCAGTAGTTCATTTTTGCTTTTAATTCCCTTGCCTTTGGGGATGTGTCAAGTAAGAAATTGCTGTGGCTGAGGTCAGAGAGGTCTTTTCCTGCTTTCTCCTCTAGGGTTTTGATGGTTTCCTGTCTCACATTCAGGTCCTTTATCCATTTTGAGTTTATTTTTGTGAATGGTGTGAGAAAGTGGTCTAGTTTCAATCTTCTGCATCTTGCTGTCCAGTTCTCCCAGCACCATTTGTTAAAGAGACTGTCTTTTTTCCATTGGATATTCTTTCCTGCTTTGTCAAAGACTAGTTGGCTATACGTTTGTGGATCCATTTCTGGGTTCTCTATTCTGTTTCATTGATCTGAATGTCTGTTCTTGTGCCAGTACCATACTGTCTTGATGATTACAGCATTGTAATACAGCTTGAAGCACGGGATTGTGATTCCTCCAGGTTTGGTTTTCTTTTTCAGGATTGCTTTGGCTCTTCAGGGTATTTTCTGGTTCCATACAAATTTTAGGATTGTTTGTTCTAGCTCTGTGAAGAATGCTGGTGTTATTTTGATAAGGATTGCATTGAATATGTAGATTCCTTGGGAAGTACTGACATTTTAACAATATTTGTTCTTCCAATCCATGAGCTAATTTCTCCACATTCTTACCAACACTTGTTATTATCTGTCTTTTTAATTTTAGTCACCCTAGTGAGCATGAGGAGGTATCTCAATGTGGTTCAATTTATTTCTGACAAAAGTGCAAAGATTATTCAGAGGAGAAAAGATGGTCTTTTCAACAAATACTGCCAGGACAATTGAATATCCATATGCAAAAGATGAACCTCAATCCTAACCTCTCACCATAAACAAAAATTAACTCAAATGGGATTATAGACTTACATTAAATGCTAAGACTGTAAAAATTCTGGGAGGAAACAAAGAGGAATATTTTTGTTACCTAGATCAGGAAAAAATTTCCTACATATTATATAAAAATATAATCCATGAAATTAAAAAAAAAAAGATAAATTAGCCTTCTTCAGAATTAAGACCATTTGGGGCACCTGGGTGGCTCAGTCAGTTAAGTGTCCATCTCTTGATTTTGGCTCAGGTCATGATCCAAGGGTCGTGGGATTGAGCCTCACATTGGACTTTGTGCTGAACATGGAGCCTGATTGAGATTCATTTTCTCTGTCTCTCTCTATCTCTCCCCCTTTGCCCCTGGTCCCTGCTCTCTCTCTCAAAAAATAAAATGAAATAAAATAAAATTTAAAGTTAAAAAACATATATAAAAAAAGAACCTTTGCTCTTCAAAAGATATTGTTAAAAGAATAAAGGATGAGCCACAAATTAGAAGGAAATATTTTCAAAACACATATCTAATAAAGGACTTGTATCCATAATATACAAGGAACTCTCAAAGTTTTATAATGAGATAGCCAATAGCTCAATAGAAAATAGGAAAGAATTTGAACACTTTACCCATGAAGAAAATAAGTACATGAAAAGATGTTCAACATCATAGTTATTAGGGAAATGTAAATTAAAACCATAATGAGATATCCACTCAAATGGCTCAAATTAAGCAAAAAATACCAAGTCCTAGTGAAGATATGGAGCAACTGGATCACTTATACCTTACCAGTGTGAATGCAATATGGTACACTCTGGAAAATTGGCAGTTTCTTATAAAGTTGAATATATAGTTACTATATGACTCCGCAATATCACTTCTAGGTATTTCACCCTAGAGAAATGACAACTTACATTCATAGAAAAATCTGTACACCTATGTTTATAATAGCCTTATTTATAATTGTCAAAATGTGGAAACAATCCAGATGGTCCTCAACTGGGTAAATAAATAAATTATGGTTCATCTCTGCAGTGGATCACAACTCAACAATTAAAAGGAACCAATTACTGATACACCCAACAGCATGTTTGAATGGCAAACTGCATTATGCCATGTTAAAGAAGTCATATGCAAAAGGGTATGATTCTGTTTATGTGACATTGATGAAAAGGCAAAACCAATGGGGATAGAAAACAAACAACTGACTGCCCAAGATTTAGTGTGTGGTGAGGAGCCAATATCAAAGGAATAGTAGGAGATTTTGGGTGATGATGGAACCATTCTGTGTTTTTTTTAAGTTATTTATCTTGATAGAAATAGAGTGGGGGAGGGGCAGAGAGATGGGGAGAGAGAGAGAATCCCAAACAGGCTCTGTGCTGTTAGCACAGAGTCTGACCCTGGGCTTGATCTCATGAATCATGAGATCATGACCTGAACTGAGGTGAAGAGGCAGATGCTCCGTCAACTGGGCCACCCAGGCACACTAGAACTGTTCTGTATTTTAATCGTGGCAGAGGTTGCAAACCTGTATGTGTTTGTTAAAACTGAAAAGAGTGAATTTTATTGTATATAAATTATACCTCAGTAAATATTTTAAAAATAACACTTTGGGGGGCTTTAGCTAGATGATGGAACTAAAAATACACAGACAGTGAGGCACCTACCTGAGTGGCTCAGTTGGTTAAGCATCTGACTCTAGATTTCAGCTCAAGTCATGATTTCACAGTCATGGGATCGAGCCCCTCAGTCAGCTACTCCCCACCCTGCACTGGGCATAGAGCCTGCCTATGATTCTCTCTCCCTCTCCCTCTGTCCCTCCCCCCACCTCTTTCTCAAAAATTTTAATAAAAATAATAGGGGTGCCCGGGTGGCTCAGTCAGTTGAGTATCGGACTTTAGCTCAGGTCATAATCTTATGGTTCATGAGTTCAAGCCCCACGTCGGGGTCTGTGCTGACAACTCAGAGCCTGCTTTGGATCCTGTGTCTCCCTCTCTCTCTGCCCCTCCCTGGCTTGCACTTGTCTCTCTCTCAAAATAAATAAACATTAAAAATTTTTTAATAAAAATAATACTAAATAAAAATGCATGGACAGTGATAACAACGAAAATGGAAGAATATGATTCTAAGTTAAAATATATAATATACATTTATGCCTAGAAGATTAAAGAGATCTTGATTTACTTTAGATATGATGTCATGTGTGCATATTTTAAAATGTAGCAATGACCAATAGAGTGTAGAAAGAAAATACAGGCATCTCTTGCCTTACATCAGCAATCTATGTTAGAATAAGATGTTTGGGGGCATTTGGCTGGCTCAGTCAGAAGAGAATGCTACTCTTGATCTCAGGGTTGTGAGTTCAAGCCCTGTGTTGGGTATAGTGATAACTTAAAAATAAAATCTCTAATTTTTTTTAAAGTAGGCTTCATGCCCAGCATAGAGCCCAAGGTGGGGTTTGAACTCAAGACCCTGAGATTAATACCTGAGCTGAGATCAAGAGTCAGATGCTTAACTAACTGAGCCACCCAGACATCCCCATCATGTTAAGATTTAATATGATTAAAACCATTGCTTCCATGTATTGCTGGCATAAGGACAGACATAAAGACCGATAGAATAGAAAGCCCAGTAATAAACCCTCACACATATGGCCAATTGATTTTCAACAAGGAAGCCAAAACCATTCAATGGGAAGAGGATAGTCATTTCAATAAATGGTACTGGGATAAGTGGATAGTCATGTGCAAAACAATGAAATTGGATCGTTACCTCATACTATAAACAAAAAATTAACTCAAATGCATCAATGACATAAATGTAAGAGCTAAAACTATACAACTATTAGAAGAAAGCACAGGGAAAATTCTTATGACAGTAGATTTGGCAATGGTTTCTTGGATATGACACCAAAAGCACAGGCAACAAAAGAAAAAAATGATAAATTGGACTTCATCAAAATTTGAAATATTTGTGTATCAAAAGACACTGTCAAGAGAGTAAAGGGAATGGGAGAAAATATTTGCAAATCATATATCTGATAAGGGGGTAAAATTCTGAAAATATAAACAACTCTTACAACTCAACAACAAACAACCCAAAAAAAAAAAGTGAGAAAAAAATGTGAAGACATTTCTCTAAAGATAATTGAACAGGGAGGGGCCAAGATGGCGGAACAGCATGCACGTTTTTTTTTGCATCTCTCATCCTTGAAATACAACCAGATCAACAGTAAACCATCCTGCACACCTAGAAAACGGAATCCGGAGGCAAAGACGTGTGCGCAATTGCAGGTCAGGGAGAGCACAGAGTTCTGATACTAGAAACTGGGTAGCTGGGTGATGCCATTTTCACCCCTCCCATGTATACACATACACAATTACAAGGGCCACAACAATCCACGCCAGTAAGCTAAGTATTGCAATCTAGTGGAGAATGGAGCTGTTACACTAAGCCCCGCCCAACTGGGCCAACCTCGCTTTTCAGGAACACCACAAATCTCTCTGCCTGCTTTACGGACTATAAAGTGCTTCATAGTTCAACTTCTAGGGTAAACTGATGTAATTTCCATTGTACTTCAATCTGTTTGCTGGTCCATCTATTCAATTTTTTTCTTTTCTTATTCTTGAACACAGAAAGCAAAAAAATTATTTTTATTTTCCATTTCTATTAAAATTATTTTTCTTTAAAATTTTCTACTATATTTTTTACTTTTTTGTAACTTTTTCAAATTCTATTTTTTTACTTCCATCATTTCATTTTATTCTTTTTCATTGTATTAATGTTTTCAAATTTTCAAACATTTTCCTTTTTTTTCTTTTCTTATCTTTCCCTTTTATCCCTAATCTATCAAGCTCCTTTCAACAACAAGGCCAGAGCACACCTAGCATGTAGCATCCTTTTCCTTGATTTTTTTGTGTTGTTTTTAATTTTTTAATTTTAATTTTTTTTTACCTTATTGGTTTCTTTTCTTCCTTCAAAATGACGAAACAAAGGAATTGACCCCAAAAGAAATAGCAGGAAGAAACAACAGCCAGGGACTTAATCAATACAGATACAAGCAAAATGTCCAAACCAGAATTTAGAATCATAACAATAAGAATAATAGCTAGGGTTGAAAACAGATTAGAATACCTTTCTGTGGAGATAAAAGCTAGTCAGGATGAAATAAAAAATGCTATAACTGAGCCGCAATCTCGAGTAGATGCCACAGCGGTAAGGATGGATGAGACAGAGCGGCGAATCAGTGATACAGAGGACAAACTCATGGAGAATAATGAAGCAGAAAAAAAGAGGGAGACTAATGCAAAGAGCATGATTTAAGAATTGGAGAAATCAGGGGCGCCTGGGTGGCTCAGTAGGTATATACATAAATGGAGTATTAGTCTTACAAAGGAATGAGTTCTTGTGTTTTTGTTTGTTTGTTTTTAATTTTAACTCTGCTAGTGGAGAGCCTGATGCAGGGCTCAAACTCATGAAACTATAACATCATGACCTGAGCTGAAACCAAGTCAGATGCTTAGCCAACTGAGCCACCAGGCACCCGTCATAATGGATATCGTCTATGATTTTGATTTTTACAAAGGACACTCTAAAAACATAATGAAACAGAAAGACTAAAGGTAAAAGACTATACACTAGGGAAATAATAGCAAAAGGAATGCTAGTATTGATCTAATAACTTAATCTCAATATATGTATAGCAAAAATCAATAGAATCACAAGGAGAAATTAGCAAATCAGCACTCATAATAGAAAAGTTTTTTCTAAAAACTATTTAGAAACTTTTCTAAAACATTTTAGAAAGTTTTCTAAAATTTTTCTAAAACATTTAAAAAATATATTTATTTATTTATTTATTTATTTATTTATTTTTATTTTTATTTTAGAGAGAGAGAGAGAGAAGCACAAGTGATGGAGGGGCAGAGGGAGAGACAGAATCTCAAATAGGATACACCCCTATGTGGAGCTCAATCTCACGACCGTGAGATCATAACCTGAGCTGAAATCAAGAGTTGGATGCTTAACCAACTGAGCCACCCAGGCACCCCTCTCCAACATTTTTTAATGAAAAATTTCAGATGTACTGCAAGTTGAAAGACTCGTAGAGTGTATACTCAAATATAGGCATACCTTGGAGATATTGCAGGTTCAGTTCTAGACCACTGCAGTAAAACAAATATTACAAGACAGTCGAATAATTTGGGTTTCCCAGTACATATAAAAATTATGTTTACACTCTACTGTAGATTGTTAAGTGTGAAGTAGCATTAGTTCTAAAATCAATGTACATGCTTCAATTAAAAATTTCTTTGTTGCTGGAAAATTCTAACCATCATTGAGCTTTCAGCAGGTTGTAATCTTTTTGCTGGTAGAGAGTCTTGCCTTCCTGTTGATGGCTACTGACTGATCAGGGTGTTTGTTGAAGTCTGAGATGGCTATGGCAATTTCTTAAAATAAGACCATGAAGTTCACCACATCTATTGACACTTCCTTTCACAAATGATTTCTCTGTAGCTTGTGATGCTGTTTTATAGCATTTTACTCACAGTGGAACTTCTAACAAAATAGGAATCAGTACTCTCAAACGCTCCTGCTGCTTTATCAACTAAGTTTATGTAATATTCTGAATTATTTGTTGTTATTTCAATAATCTTCACAGCAACTTCAATAGGGCTAGATTCCAACACAAGAAACCACTTTCTTTGCTCATCCATAAGAAGCAACTGCTCATCTGTTTAGGTTCTATCATGAAATTGCTGCAATTCAGTCTCATCTTCAGGCTCCACTTCTAATTCTAGTTCTCTTTCTGTTTCCACCACATCTGCAGTGACTTCTTTCCCTGAAGTCTTGAACCCTTAAAGTCATCCATGAGGGCTGGAATCAAATTATTCTAAACTTCTGTTAATGTTGATGTTTTGACCTTTCCCCGTGAATCATAAATGTTCTTAATGGCATCTAGAATGGTTTCCAGAAGGTTTTCAGTTTACTTTGCCCAGATCCATCAGAGGAATCACTATGTATGGCAGCTGGAGCCTTGTGAAATGTATTTCTTAAGTAATATCACTTGAAAAATTTAATTACCCTTTGATCCATGGAATGCAGAATAGATGTTGTGTTCAAAGGCATAAAAACATTACTCTCATTGTATATTATCATCAGAACTCTTGGGTGTCCAAAGTGAATTGTCAATGAGTGGTAATATTTTGAAATCTTTCTTTTCTGAGCAGTAGATCTTATCAGTGAGCTTCAAATATTCGGTAGACCATGTTATAAACAGGTATGTTGTCATCCATGTTCCGTTATTCCATTTATAGAACACAGGCAGAGTAGATTTAGCATAATTCTTAAAAGACCTAGGATTTTCATAATGGTAAATGAGCACTGGTTTCAACTTCAAGTCACCATTTACATTATCCCCTCACAGGAGAGTCACCTGTCCGTTTGAAGCTTTGAAGCTGGGCTTTGACTTTTCTCTAGCTATGCAAGTCCTAGATGGCATCTTCTTCCAATATAAGCCTGTTTCGTCTACATTGAAAATTTGTTGTTTATTGAAGCCACCTTCATTAATGATCTTAGCTAAATCTTCTAGATAACTTACTGCAGCTTCTACACTAGCACTTGCTATATCACCTTGCACTTCTACACCATGGAGAAGCCTTCTTTCCTTAAACGTCATGAACCAACCTCTGGTAGCGTCACACTTTTCTTCTGCAGCTTCTTCACTTCTCGCAGCCTTCAAAGAATTGAAGATAGTTGGGGTCTTGTTCTAGATTAAGCCTTGGTTTAAGGAATGTTGTGGCCCATTTGATCTTCTCTCCAGACCACTAAAAGCTTTCTTCACATCAGCAAGAAGGCTGTTTCCCTTTCTTATCATTCATGTGTTCACTGGAGTAGTACTTCTAATTTCCTTCAAGAATTTTTCTTGTGCATCCTCAACTTGCCTAACTGTTTGGCACAAAAGGCCTCGCTTTTGGCTTGCCTTGGCTTTTGACATGCTTTCCTCACTAAGATGAATCCTTTGTAGCTTTTGATTTAAAGTGAGAGGTGTGTGACTCTTTCTTTCACTCAACACTTACAGGCCACTGTAGGATTATTAATTGGCCTAATTTCAATATTGTGTGTCTCTGGGAACATGGAAGCCCACGTACAGGAAGAGCGAAGGGGAATGGCCAGTTGGTGAAGCAATTAAAACACATACAACATCTACTGATTAATTTCATTATCTTATATGTTCTTGGTTCATGGAGCCCCAAAACAATTACAATAGTAACACTGAATATCACAGATCACCATAACAAATATAATGGTAATGAAGAAGTTTGAAATATTGTGAGAATTACCAAAACGTGACACAGAGACATGAAGTAAGCAAATACTATTGGTGCCAATAGAGTTGCTCAAAGCAGGGTTGCCACACATTTGCAGTTTGTAAAAAACACAGTAGCTGCAAGGCACAATAAAGCAAAGTACAATAAAACAAGGCATGCCTATACTTACTACCTAAATTCTACCATTTTACTCTAAGTTTGCTTTTACACACAACTGTCCATCTCTCTTTCTATCCATTTATTAACCCATCTTATTTTTTATGCATTCCAAAGTAAGTTGCAGTCAGTTTCCTTTCCCTTAAAGACCTTATTATCTGAAGTTGACTACCTAGTTGCAAGTTTTTCTTTTGAAACAAATTTTGCATGCAATGAAATACACAAATCTTGAGTGTATGTTTGCTGAGTTTTGACAGATGCATACACCTTGTAACCTAAATTCCCAGCAAGATATAGAATGTTACCATCACTCCATAAAGTTCTCTCAGGTCCTTTCACAGTCAATCATAATGGGAGATTTTAATACACTTTTCAGAAAAAAAAATAGCAATGATCTATAAAATGTGAGCAACACAATTAACAGGCTTGAGCTAATAAACACACAAAGAGCTTTCCATTAATAAAGAATGCACATTCTTTGCAAGAACACAGAGAACATTTATGAAAATTGACCATGTACTAAGCCTCAAAGGGATTTTCCACAAATTTCAAAATGGGAGTATCACACAGACCATATATATATTTTTTTTACCACAAAGCCAGCAACGCCATCTTGCTATAACTTGGGAAGATTTTGCTGGGGCATGGAGCCAACCATGGATAGAAAAGTAGGGGAGAGGGGCACCTGGGTGGCTCAGTCGGTTAAGTGTCCGACTTCAGCCCGGGTCATGATCTCGCGGTCTGTGGGTTTGAGCCCCGCGTCGGGCTCTGTGCTGACAGCTCGGAGCCTGGAGCCTGCTTCCGAGCCTGTGTCTCCCTCTCTGCTCCTCCCCTGCTTGCACTCTGTCTGTCTCTCTCTCGCTCAAAAATAAATAAACACTAAAAAAATTTAAAAAATAAAATAAAATGTTTACTCAAGACATAAATTTTTTTAAAAAAGAAAAGGAAAGGAAAGCAGGGAAGAGACTGATTCCCAACCCTATCATGTGAGCAGCTGGTTTCTATTGCTGCTTATGTCAGCTTTTTGTTGCATCTTTGTCATTTGCAACCCAAGAGTTCTGAATAATACAGATGCTTACAAGGAAAAGTATGGTACGGTTATTTAGGCATTTTGTGATTATATGAACAATTCTTAACATTTTCAGTTTGCTTCCAGTATAAAACACATTATTTTATTTAATCATCTGTGAAATAATATTTTTTATGATGGCCTCTTTATAGATGAAGCAACTGACATTCAGAAAGTTTAGGTGACTCACTCAAGATCATAGTCCAGGAAACCCTTCACATAGTTTTCAAAATCTCAGTGACCCTCTGTCATACTAATTACACTGCATCTGTTCCCTTGTTCCTCCTCTAGACAGTGAGCTTCTAAAGGGAAGGGATAGGGTCTTAATCTTTGTGTCCCCATTGCCTGGCATAGGACCTATAAATATGAGATGCCACTGATATTTATTGGTTGAATGGTTGAAGGAATGAATGACAAGCCTCATGTCAAAAAGAGATAATGTGTGAGATTGAGGGAGAAAGAGAAAGATGGTTTTTATTGGGATTCTTATAGGAACATTAGAGAGATAGCCATTTGAAACTATTGTAAACAAAAAAGGGGGGATGTGAAAGAATGATGTAAACATATTTCAAACATAAGGTCTCAAACAGTATTAAGAATCTCTCCATTTTTCAGGGGCACCTGGCAGGCTCAATTCAGTGAAGCATGTGATTCTAAATCTTGGGGTTGAGAGTTCAAGGGCCACCTTGGGTATGGAGATTGCTTAAAAGTAAAATCTTAAAAAAAAAAGAATCTATCCATCTTTCAACCCATCTTCTGCACACATGTTGGCCTTACTTTCTAGGCTCTCCAATGGGATGGTGAATGTGACCATCTACAACCTAAAAGTAGCATCTTTACAGCTTATGATCCAAGAAATGGAGAACTGAACATCTCTCTTGTTTTCTCTGTTTCTCTGCCTCATCCCCACCCCTATTTCCCCAAGGAATGCCTTTGATTAGGATAGGGTGAGTTGCTCATCCTGAGGCCAAATCATTAAAGTCAGTAGGTGGGGCAGTATTATGGACTGCATGTTTGTTTTCCCACCCAAATTCATATGTTGAAACCCTACCCCCCAATGTGATATTAGGAGGTAGGGACTTTGAGAGTTGAGCCCTTGTGATAGGATTAGTGTCCTTCTAAAAGGAAGAGACTAGAGCTCTCTCTCTGCCATATGTGGAAACAGAAAGAAGGTGGCTATCTGTAAGTGAGGAAGAGTCCTCACCAGAACCCAACCATGCTAGTACACTGATCTCCATCCTCCAGAACTGTGACAAAGAAATGTTTGATGTTTAAGCTGCACAGTCTATGATATTCTGTAATATTAGCCTGAGCTGACTAGGAAAGACAGTATGACTGGCTGGAGACTTTAGATAAGTAAAGAGTAAATTCTATAGGTAAATATTAATTCTTTACAATTTTCCACATACTACTGATTTTTAAAGGATTAATAATATTCTAAAGGCAGAATGTCTCTGCATCTGAAAATAGACTTTTTGTTTGTTTTCTTCAGTCTATCTCAGTTGTCTGAAATTTTAGTACCTAAGAACTATAGGATGGGGTGGTATACATTTAGAACCTAACCTCCTACAAAAGATGAAATCCTCTCTACTAATGTTTGCTGAGCATCTATTGCGTGACCAACAACTTACATATTTTACCTCATTTAAACCATATGAGCTTAAGTTGTTCAATTTTACAGAATAGGAAGATGGGGTTCAGAGAATTTAAATAACTTACTCAAACCCACACAACTCTGTGTATCAGGGTTAGAATACAACTATCCATTGTCTAACTCCATAGCCCTGGTGTCTTTCAGCAAGGGCTCAGGAACCTTGGACAGTTCTATGTAATGGTTATATGCACTGGCTTTGACCAAGCTAGTTCCGTGTTTGAATCTTGGAACTCCTACTTTCAAGCTATCTGATAATAATAGCAAATAGCTTTTGAATGTTTTCCAAGTGATTAGCACTTTATGTGCACAATATCTCATTCAACTTTCCTAAAAACTCTCAGAAGGAGATACTACTATCATCATCCTCACTTTACAGATGAGGATGCTGAGGCTTGACATCAGTTGGTAATTTGCAGAAATGAGACTTGACTCCAGATGGTGATGTGAGTGCATATATTCATAACCAAATAATATGGATTTAAAAAGAAAACAAAGGTAGTTCAGAAGAATTGCATCTACTCTTTAGAATGATCCATAAGGCACAGTAATCAAGAATATGGGCTCTGGAGCAGGCTTCCTGAGGCTAAATCACAGTTCTTCCCCTTGCTAGATATGTGACTTTGGGCAAGTTATTCATCCTCAGTGTCCTCCTCTATAAAATAAGGATATAAGAGTACCTACTGGTATGAGTTTGCTAGAGCTGCCATAACAAAATACTACAGAAGAAGGTACAAAATACAAAAGAAGGTAATTTTCTCACAATTCTGGAAGCCAGAAGTCCAAGATCAAGATGTCAGAAAGTTTGGGTTCTTCTGAAGCCCCTCTTCTGGTGTATATGGCTGCTTTCTTGCTGTGTCTTCCATGGTCATCCTGTGGTCTCTGTGTTGTCTGTGTCCTAATTTCCTCTTATAAGGACACCAGTGATGATGGATTAGGGCACACCATATGACCTCATTTTGCCTTAATCACCTCTTTTTTTTAAAAAAATGTTTATTTATTTATTTTTCAGAGAGCAGGAGAGAGAGGGAGAGAAGAGGAGAGCACAAGTGGGTGAGGGGCAGAGAGAAAGGGAGACAGAGAATCCCAAGCAAGCTCTGTGCTGTCAGTACAGAGTCTGACGTGGGGCTGGATTTCATGAACCTTGAGATCATGACCTAAGCCAAAATCAAGGGGCAGACACTTAACCGACTGAGCCACCCAAGTGCCTCCTTAATCACCTCTTTAAAGTCTCTGTCTCCAAATACAGTCACATTCTGAGCTACTGGAGGTTAGGACTTCAACATATGAATTGGGGGTGGGGGTGGGGGATACATTTCAGCTCATAACACTATCTCAAAGGGCTACTGTGAAGATTGAATGAGATAATACACGTAAAACAAAGATCAGGGGACTTAGAATGTTGTAAGAGCTTATCAAATGTTTGACGTAATCGGACACTTAATTTAGGCATAAGGGTATCCAGCAAGTTACAGATCTTTCTTCACTATGATATTGGCTGGAAGTGCCTTGGGGGCTTCTCTTCTCACCCAGGTGTTCAGTGCAGCATCATCCTTGCCTTGTGGTCTCTAGTCCCCATCTCATTCCCACAACTGTTCCATTCTGCTCTGGCCCCTCCCTAAGGTCAAAGAGAAGTTCTTTATGTATAGAATTCTCCAACTTTCTTGCTGTCACTGCTCTAAGGTTAGTTTTAAAAACAAGGATACATTCTGTGCCACCTACTCACAGCTTGGCAAGTGCTTTTCCAATACTGCTGCTATTTCTAATCCTTGGGCAAGCCACTTATTAAAATTTAATGACAATCACTTACATTTATAAAGCCATTTTCAGTTTACAAACTCCTTTCCATCCATTATCTCTTCTGATTCTCACAGCATCTGCAGGTAGGAAGGATGTTTTTCTCCATTTTGCAAAGGAAGAAAATAAGGCTCCGAGGAGTTGCATCACTGTCCAGTGGCAGATATGGGCCTCAAATTCTGGTGTTTTCGTTCCATTATGACAGAAGTAGCACACCTATTCTTCTACAATATAAACAATCCATTATCCCAACATTGCTCTCTTTTGGGAGATGTAGTTATTTGGGACTATTTGGGTTGGAAATGAAAAAACCTGGATTCAAACTGCCTTAAGCAAAACCTGAATGTATTGGCTCACAGAACACTCCAGAAGTAGGTCTTAGGGCATGGATGGATCCAGGTGGTCAAACTACATCATCAGAACAGTCTCTCTCCATTTCTTATGTTCCTGTGTACTCACCTTATTTTTAGACAATTTCCCTGCTTAGGGTGTCAAAGATGGCCCCCAGTAGCTGAAGCTTACCATTCCCTCAGCTCAACAAACTCAACAGAAATCCTAGACAACACCTCTTTCTTGCAAACTGCAACATATGACCTGGATATCAATCTCAACTATTTGAATTGGCTTATGTGCCCATGCTTGAACCAATCATTGTGTTTAGAACAATGCAGTATTCTCATTGTCCAGGACTAACCATTTGCCCCTGTCTGGAGAAGAATATAATGGTGGTGGTGGTGGGTAAATCTCACCAAACATAGGGAGTGAGTGAGGGAGAAAGGAATTTCCTTAAAGAAAAAATACCAGGGGTGTCTGGGTAGCTCAATCGGTTGAGTGTCTGACTTAGGCTTGGGTCATGATCTGACACTTCTGAGTTCAGGCCCCACATTGGTCTCTGTGCTGACAGCTTGGAGCCTGGAGCCTGCTTCGGATTCTGTGTCTCCCTCTCTCTCTGCCCCTCTCCCCCTCACACTCTGTCTCTCTCACTCTTTCTCAAAAACAAATAAACATTAAAAAAATGTAAGAAAGAGAGTGTAAGTGGAGGGGACAAGATGGCAGAACAGCACGGAAGTTTTTTTTGTGTCTCGTGTCCATGAAATATTGTCAGATCATCACTAAACCATCCTGAACCTAGAAAACTGATTTGAGGGTTAACACAACAATCTGCACAACCTGAACCACAGAAGTCAGCAAGTATATGGCGCAGAGAGGTGAACTGGGGGAGAAAGAAGCCGCAGAGGGCAGGGAGCTGTTTTTGTTTGTGGAGAGAGGACAGAGATGGGGGGGGGGTAGAGTTCAGGAAAAGCACCCCTCCCCCAAAAACAGCTGGAGAGAAAGTGGAAAAGTGAAAGCAGCCTCAGGGACTGAACTAAAAAGGGAGAAAGGGGAGGGTTTAAATTCCATTAAGACTCTATAAACAGGGGGAGCACAGAGTATCAAACTCCACAGCTCAATACCTGGTGGTGCTCTGGTGGGAAGGGCGAATCCCCAGCAGCAGAGTGGGGTAGAGGAAGTTTTCGGGCCACATGTGGAGAAGCAGTTCCTCTGTTGGGAGGAAATCTGGTAGAGGCTGTGTGGCCACCCGGTCCCAGCAGACCCCAGTGAACAACCACATTTGCTGGTGCTGGAACAAGGTCATTAAGGGTGAAGCCTGGAGCCAGATGTGTATTTGTGATTTTCCATAATCCCCGAAACGCTGCTGCTACATGATCGCATGAACTTTTTCTGGGGGGGCCTGGCACCCAGCCGCAGTCTCTGGGCATTCTACAGCAGCATGGTCCTGAGAACATTCCTGGGAGTGGCCAGCACCCGGCCATTGCTCAGTGAAACCCTCCCCCAGAGGATCTGAGTGGGTCAAAGCTGCAGTCCTTCAGAAGTGAGGGGTCAGGAAACAGCCGCATGTGAGATAAAACTCAGGAGGGAGGTGCCATCTGGCAACCTGACAGCTTAATCACAGACAGTGTAAAGGCGGGGAGTGGACAAAAGCGAGAGACAAAGGATGGATGCACGATTGTTGGTTGGGGAGAGCACAGAGTTCAGATACTAGAGACTGGGTAGCTGGATGACGCCATTTTCACCCTTCCCACGCATGCCCATACACACCTACAAGCGCCACAACAATCCACCCCAGTAACTTAGCAGCGCCATCTAGTGGAGAATGGAGCTGTTACACTAAGCCCCGCCAACTGGGCCAACCTCGCTCTTCAGCAACACCACAAATCTCTCCACCTGCTTAGTTTATGGAGTATAAAGTGCTTCATAGTTCAACTTCTAGGGGAAACCGATGTAATTTCAATTGTATTTTAAACTGTTCACTGGTCCATCTATTCAATTTTCTTTTTTTTTATTTTCTTTTTCTTGAATAAAGAGAAAAAACTTACTCTTATTTTCCATTGTTATTAAAATATTTTCTTTATTTTTTCTACTATATTTTTTACTTTTTTGGTAAATTTTTCAAATTCTATTTTACTTTCATCATTTCATTTTATTCTATTTCATTGTGTTCATTTTCTCAAATTTTCAATTTTTTTTTCTCTAATCTATCAAGCTCCTTTCAATAACCAGACACAAACACACCTAGAATCTAGCATCATTTATTTGATTTTTGTGTGTGTGTTGTTTTAATTTTTTAATTTTAATTTTTTTACCTTATCAATTTCTTTTCTTCCTTCAAAATAACAAAGCAAAGGAATTGACCCCAAAAGAAATAGCAGGAAGAAACAACAGCCAGGGACTTCATCAACACAGATACAAGCAAAATGTCCAAACCAGAATTTAGAATCATGATAATAAGAATACTAGCTAGGGTTGAAAACAGATTAGAATACCTTTCTGTGGCGTTAAAAGCTAGTCAGGAGGAAATAAAAAATGTTATAACTGAGAGCAATCTCGAGTAGATGCCACAGCGGTAAGGATGGATGAGGCAGAACGGCAAATCAGTGATACAGAGGACAAACTCATGGAGAATAATGAAGCAGAAAAAAAGAGGGAGACTAAGGCAAAGAGCACGATTTAAGAATTAGAGAAATCAGTGACTCCTTAAAAAGGAACAACATCAGAATCACAGGGGTCCCAGAGATGAAGAGAGAGAAAAAGGGGTAGAAGGGTTATGTGAGCAAATCATAGCCGAAAACTTTCCTAAGCTGGGGAAAGACACACAAATCAAAACCCAGGCAGCACAGAGGACTCCCATATGTCAACAAGACACATCATAGTCAAATTCATGAAATACTCAGGCAAGGAAAGAATCATGAAAGCAGCAAGGGAAAAAAGTCCTTAACCTACAAGGGAAGAAAGATCAGGTTTGCAGCAGACTTATCCACAGAAACTTGGCAGACCAGAGAGGAGTGGCAGGATATATTCAATGTGCTGAATTGGAAAAATATGCAGCCAGAAATTCTTTATCCAGCAACGCTGTCATTCAAAATAGAAGAAGAGATGAAAAGTTTCCCACCAAACCAGCCCTGCAAGAAATTTTAAGGGGGACTCTCTGAGGGGAGAAAAGACAAAAAAAAAAAAAAAAAAAAAAAAAAAAAAAGACCAAAAACAACAAAGACTAGAAAGGACCTGAAACTCCAACTCTACAAGAAACATAATGGCAATAAACTTATATCTTTCAGTACTCACTCTACACATCAATGGACTAAATGCTTCAATCAAAAGACATAGGGTAACAGAATGGATAAGAAAACAAGATCCATCTATATGCTATTCACAAGAGACCCACTTGAGACCTAAAGACACCTTCAAATTGAAAGTAAGGGGATGGAGAAACATCTATCTTGCTAATGGTCGACAAAAGAAAGCCAGAGTAGCCATACTTATATCAGAAAATCTAGATTTTAAAATAAAGACTGTAACAAGAGATGAAAAAGGGCATTATATCATAATTAAGGAGTCTATCCCCCAAGACCTAACAATTATAAACATTTATGCTCCAAATGTGGAGGCACCAAAATATATAAATCAATTAATCACAAACATAAAGAAACTCATTGATAATAATATCATAATAGTAGGGGACTTCAACACCCCATGTACAACAATGAACAGATCATCTAAACAGAAAATCAAGAAGGAAACAATGGCTTTGACTGTCACACTGGACCAGATGGACTTAACAGATATATTCAGAACATTTCATCCTAAAGCAGCGGAATATACATTCTTCTCCAGTGCACATGGAACTTTCTCCAGAATAGATCACATACTGGGATACAAATCAGCCCCCAACAAGTACAAAAAGATTGAGATCATACCATGCAGATTTTCAGACCACAACGCTATGAAACTCGAAATCAACCACAAGAAAAAATTTGGAAAGATAGCAAATACTTGGAGACTAAAGAACATCCTACTAACGAATGAATGGGCTAATCAAGAAGTTAAAGAGGAAATTAAAAAATACATAGAAGGCAAGGAAAATGATAACACCACAGCCCCAAACCTCTGCGACACAGCAAAGGCAGTCATAAGACAGAAGTATATAGCAATCCAGGCCTTCCTAACGGAGGAAGAAAGGTTTTAGATACACAACCTAACCTTACATCCTAAAGAGCTGGAAAAAGAAAAGCAAAGAAAACCCCAAAACAGCAGAAGACAGGAAATAATAAAGATTAGAGCTTTATCAATGCTCTAATAAATCAATGCTATTGAAAACAAAAACAAACAAAACAAAACAAAACAAAACAAAACAAAACAAAACAAAAAAACAGTAGAACAGATCAATGAAACCAGAAGCTGGTTCATTGAAAGAATTAACAAAATTGATAAACCACTAGCCAGTTTGATGAAAAAGAAAAAGGAAAGGACCCAAATAAATAAAATCAAGAAGAGGAGAGATCACAATGAACATAGCAGAAATAAAATAATTATAAGAGAATATTATGAACAACTATATGGCAATAAAAAGGGCAATCTGGAAGAAATGGCAAAATTCCTAGAAACATATACACTACCAAAACTGCAACAGGAAGAAATAGAAAATTTGAACACACCCATAACCAGTAAAGAAATCGAATTAGTAATCAAAAATCTCCCAAAAAACAAGAGTCTAGGGCCAGATGGCTTTCCAGGGGAATTCTATCAAACATTTAAGGAAGAGTTAACACCTATTCTCTTGAAGCTGTTCCAAAAAATAGAAATGGAAGCAAAACTTCCAAACTCTTTCTGTGAAGCCAGAATTACCTTGATTCTAAAACCAAAGATCCCACTAAAAAGGAGAACTATAGTCCAATTTCCCTGATGAACATGGATGCAAAAATCCTTAAAAAGATATTAGCCAACTGGATCCAACAATACATTTTAAAAGTTATTCACCATGACCAAGTGGGATTTATACCTGGGATGCAGGGCTGGTTCAATATCCACAAAACAGTCAATATGATTCTTCACATCAATCAAATAAAGGACAAGAACCACACGATCCTCTCAATAGATGCAGAGAAAGCATTTGACAAAATACAGCATCCTTTCTTGATAAAAACTCATAAGAAAGTAGGGATAGAAGGATCATACCTCAAGATCATAAAAGCCATATATGAAAGACCCAATGCTAATATCATCCTCAATGGGGAAAAACTGAGAGCTTTCCCCTTAAGGTTAGGGACAAGACAGGGATGTCCACTCTCACCACTGTTATTCAACACAGTATTGGAAGTCTTAGCCTCAGCCATCAGACAACACAAAGAAATAAAAGGCATCCAATAGGCCAGGAGGAGGTTAAACTTTTACTCTTCACAGATGACATGATACTCTATATGGAAAACCCAAAAGATTCCACCAAAAAACTGCTAGAACTGATCCATGAATTCAGCAAAGTTGCAGAATATAAAATCAATGCACAGAAATTGGTTGCATTCCTATACACCAACAATGAAGCAACAGAAAGAGAAATCAAGGAATCAATCCCATTTACAATTGCACCAAAAATCATAAAATACCTAGGAATAAATCTAACCAAAGAGGTTAAAAATCTATACACTGAAAACTACGGAAAACTTATGAAAGAAATTGAAGAAGACACAAAAAAATGGAAAAAGATTCCATGCTCCTGGATAGGAAGAACAAATATTGTTAAAATGTCAATACTACCCAAATCAATCTACATATTCAATGCAATCCTTATCAAAATAACACCAGCATTCTTCACAGAGCTAGAACAAACAATCCTAAAATTTGTATGGAACCAGAAAATACCCTGAAGAGCCAAAGCAATCCTGAAAAAGAAAACCAAACCTGGAGGAATCACAATCCCATGCTTCAAGCTGTATTACAAAGCTGTAATCATCAAGATAGTATGGTACTGGCACAAGAACAGACATTAAGATCAATGAAACAGAATAGAGAACCCAGAAATGGACCCACAAACGTATAGCCAACTAATCTTTGACAAAGTAGGAAAGAATATCCAATGGAATAAAGACAGTCTCTTCAGCAAGTGGTGCTGGGAAACCTGGACAACGAACGACATGCAGAAAAATGAACCTGGACCACTTTCTTACACCATACACAAAAATAAACTCAAAATGGATGAAAGACCTCAATGTAAGACAGGAAGCCATCAAAATCCTTGAGGAGAAAGCAGGCAAAACCTCTTTGACCTCGGCCGCAGCAACTTCTCATTCAACACGTCTCCGGAGGCAAGGGAAACCAAAGCAAAAATGAACTATTGGGACCTCATCAAAATAAAAACTTCTGCACAGCAAAGGAAAAAATCGGCAAAACTAAAAGGCAACCGATGGAATGGGAGAAGATATTTGCAAAGACATATCAGATAAAGGGTTAGTATCCAAAACCTATAAAGAACTTATCAAACTCAACACCCAAAAAACAAATAATCCAGTGAAGAAATGGTCAAAAGACATGAATAGACACTTCTCCAAAGAAGACATCCAGATGGGTAACAGACACATGGAAAAATACTTGACATCACTCATCATCAGAGACATACAAATTAAAACCACAATGAGATACCACTTCACACCTGTCAGAATGGCTAACATTAACAACTCAGGCAACAACAGATGTTGGCAAGGATGCAGAGAGAGAGGATCTCTTTTGTGCTGGTGGGAATGCAAACTGGTGCAGCCACTCTGGGAAACAGTATGGAGGTTCCTCAAAAAATTAAAAATAGAACTACCTTATGACCCAGCAATTGCACGACTAGGCATTTATCCAAGGGATACAGGTGTGCTGATTCAAAGGGGCACATTCACCCCAATGTTTATAGCAGCACTATTGACAATAGACAAAGTATGGAAAGAGCCCAAATGTCCATCCATGGATGAATGGATAAAGAAGATGTGGTATATATATATAATGGAGTATTCCTCGGCAATCAAAAAGAATGAAATCTTGCCATTTCCAACTATGTGGATGGAACTAGAGGGTATTATGCTAAGCGAAATCAGTCAGAGAAAGACAAATATCCTATGACTTCACTCATATGAGGACTTTAAAATACAAAACAGAAGAACATAAGGGAAGGGAAGCAAAAATAAAATAAAAATGGGGCGGGGGGGACAAAAACATAAGAGACTTAAATATGGAGAACAAACTGAGGGTTACTGGAGGGGTTGTGGGAGGGGGGATGGGCTAAATGGGTGAGTGGCATTAAGGAATCTAGTCCTGAAATCATTGTTGCACTATATGCTAACTAACTTGGATGTAAAATAAAAAAATAAATTAAATAAAAACCAGACATTAAAAAAAGAGTGGTGAGTGGACTTTTTTGGTTTTTACTCGGAACTGACTAGTTTGGCTCAGCAGTAAAGGAGGGAAAAAAAAGGCAATAATTCAAGAGTAAGGAGAAAAGATGGAGCTTCTGGCTCTAGTAACTTATGTTCAGAATAGTAACCAAACCAGGAGCACCCACAAAAAGAGACTTTGAGGATGATGTTCTCCTCCTCCCAACACTTTCTATCTCCCCATGAAGTTGTGAGGTCCAGGAGGGCAAGGATCACATCTGTTTTACCTACCATCTCATCCCAAGGCTAGCACAGTGCTGTGCAGCACATTACAGAAGACATTCACTTATTTACTGCATGGGTGAATAAATGATTCAGGCTGATCAGTCAGTTGGCAGGATCAACCCACCTCTTTGTTCAAGTCAGTCCCCTCTTTGGCTTCTGTTCTCTGTCTGCCCAGTGGGAGAAGGTGTAGAATTAGACTCTCTATACAACCCCTTGATTCTAGGATCTTAGGATTCTCAGGAAACAGTCAGGATGCCCTCTACAAGGAACCAATGGAGGGGAAACCAAATTTACCGAGCACCCTGTGCTCAGATGACATGACTTCATATGAGTCTGAGTTGCCCAAATTGTGGAGCCCATTTCATGGGCCTCATCATTTTGTTTTAAAATTTGGGATAGAGAGATGGCAGCCTGGTAGGAGGACCCTAGGCTCAACTCATTCTTCCAACACAGCCAGATAACTATCAAATCATTCTGAATAACCAAGAAATCAACCTGAGAACTGAGAGGATAAACTCCACACAACTAGAGGGAGAGAAGAGGCCACATTGAGAAAGATAATTTATAGGGAAATATGTACTTTATGGAATAAATTTAAAGAACTGAAATATATTTTATTTTAAATAAAGTAACAGATCTTTAATCTTACACAGCTAAATTGCTGATTACATATTTGCTGAACTGACTGAAAGGTTTAGAAAATTGTATCGTGTTTTATTTATTTACTTAGAGTTTATTTACTTATTTTGAGAAAGAGAGAGAGAGCACGCACGTGTGGGGGGTGGTGGGCAGAGAAAAAGGAAGAGAGAATTCCAAGCAGGCTCCCCGCTATCAGCATGGAGCCCTATGCAGGCTAGATCATGACCCAAGCCAAAATCAAGAATTGGATGCTTAACCTAGGTGACCCTTAAGAGTTTTTTTTTTTTTTATTTCAAAGCCTTCTTAATAAACTTTTTTTTCTAAAAACAATAAAATTTGGGATGAAAAATAACACTACCCATTTTTTATTTTGCCAAAATGAGGACATTAAGAAAAAACTATCATGAAACAAACTTAAGAACAAATTAACTATCATCAACATTTCTTTAAAAAGGAATTTTTACACCAAGAAAGCAGGAAGTACATAATCTCAGGAAAAAAAGAAAGAAGAAGAACAACAACAGTGTCTCTCCTGGAAAAGACAGTTGGCAACGTTACATGATTACTTTTTTCTGAAGATAGATGCAAATTTCATCAGACTGGCCCCTG
Organism: Panthera onca; assembly: GCF_046562875.1. Lineage (NCBI taxonomy): Eukaryota > Metazoa > Chordata > Mammalia > Carnivora > Felidae > Panthera > Panthera onca. Next base: position 51,203,058 of record NC_138340.1, on the reverse strand, counting down.
TGTAGGGTGTTGTGTTTGGAACCCACTGACAGAGATTCTTTTCAACCCCACCCCTTTCCCTTACATGCTTGGGAAGTGGGGCTTAGTCTGCCCACTTTAGATGTGGGGAAACAGGTTCAGAGAGCCCAAGTGCAAGGTCACAGGGGTAGTAAATAAGTAGTCAGGGTTTGTCTGGGTGCCAACCCATATCATCTTGGCAGATCTTAAGCCACAAATTATTCCCCTTCAGGGAAAGAAATAACCCTCACTGGCTTCCTTGGAATGCCCCCAGGGTGTTCTTGGGCCTGACCATGAGCTTGGAATAGGACGCTTCGCTCTTTAACACATCTTATTGATGTGCTCACTTCATGGCAGGTACTCGGAAGAGTGTAGGGAGGGAAACCGACATGTTCCCAGCCTCCTTCCCTCTTGTCCCCCATACTCACCCTGGATCTTGTTCTCCAGGCCCAACTCCTTCCGCTGGTGGCCAACGAATCCCTATCGCGGGCGTGGGATGCTAACACTTTAGGGGGTTCCCTCTTCCAGGGATGTTGGCAGTTTCCAAGGAGACTCTGGGAACCTTCAATGCCTCTAAGGCCCAAAGGGCTGGAAATGTAATGGCGCAACCTGAGGCACTGTGTTAGGTTGTAGGGAAGGTGTACTGGGAGCAAGAGAGCAGTTCAAACCTTATCAAATAATACTCCGTTCGCCCCTCCCCCATTCCCACGCGCTCTGCGGGGATCCACAGCCACGCAGCTCCGGTTGGAAGAAGGGGGTCCCCCAAGTCAGAGAACCTACTGTATAAAGGGATTATTGCTCAAGCTGGGGGACCCCTAGGTCCGTGCCCACCCCTCACACTGACTGCCAGTACCTGGAGAGCCCCTCCCCCGTTCCGCCCCGCCCCGCACGCTGGCGGCGGGAGCGCGCCTCCGCCAAGCCGCGCCGGTGCACGAGAGCGCGCGCCTCGGCGCGGAAACGCGCCCCGGGGAGAACCCGAGCAAGATGGAGGCCGCGCGGAGGCCGCCTCCTGGGCCGAGGCAGCCGCTGCTGGGAGCGCCGAGCCGGGGCGCCTAGGCCGTGCCAGTCCCGGACCCACTGCTCTGGACCGGGCCCAGGTTGGTCTCCCTGCACCCCGTTCCTGCGGCCGCAGCCTCCGCGCGCGTCCGGCCTGGGAGCCGGGCAGCCGCCCCCCACCCCCACCTCCGGCCATACCCTGGCCCGGTAGCTCCCCAGCGCCCCAGGGATAGCCCCTGCCCACTGCCCGCCCCTCGAGGCCCGAGCTGTCTGCCGGCCCTGGTCCCTCGTCCCCTTGGCCTGGAAAACCTCTCTCCTTAGCCCTGGCCCGCCAATCCTAGGCTCCCCCCCAGCCTACATCCAGTCCTGTCTTCTAGGGGACCCCCCCAAAACCCCTGCCCCGTGTTCAGACTCTGCAGTCCCAGCGCCCGACTCCCCACTAGCCTCATCCTGATTCCTGCACTTCACCCTCCCTGTCCCAGCCCCCATTATCACCTTCCCAGGCCCCTGTGTATCCCCTTCTTATCCCCTCATAGAAGCACCAACCCCCCTCTCCACAGCGCTTTTCTAGACACCCAATACCAAACCTTTTACCCCTAATACCTGTCCCCAAATTCCCTTCCAAGCTCCCTATTTACAGCGCCTCTGTTAATATACCCCAATACCGGTCCTCAGCTTCCATTCTATCTCTCCATGGTCCCCTCCTACTCCCTCAATTCTGGTCCCCAAACCCCCTTCCCAACACCCCCATGACCACTTTCTAGTCAGCCCCCACTTCCATCTCCCATATCCACATCCCATCCCCCCCATCCCAACCCCCCAACTTTCACATGGCCTCTTCCTAGGTCCAATCGGAGATCTTTGCCCCCTCTAGACACCGCCCCAACACTCAGGACCCTCTCCTAGCTCTTCCATACTACCCCCTGATTCCCCCCAGCTCCGCCCCAGGCTCCGCCCTCGAGAGTTCTTTGGCTCAGGGCAGCTTCTCGCGTGCGTCCCCAGCTCCCGCCCGCCCGTCAGCCCGGCAGCCCGGCGGTCGGTCCCGGGCCGGCGGCCCCCGCCAGCCGCCGTCGCCGCCGCCGGCCCCGCCCCCGGGCACCATGCTGCCCTCGCAGGAGGCCTCCAAGCTCTACCATGAGCACTACATGCGGAACTCGCGGGCCATCGGCGTGCTATGGGCCATCTTCACCATCTGCTTCGCCATCATCAACGTGGTGGTCTTCATCCAGCCCTACTGGGTGGGCGACAGCGTGAGCACCCCCAAGCCTGGCTACTTCGGCCTCTTCCACTACTGTGTGGGCAGCGGGCTGGCGGGCCGCGAGCTTACCTGCCGCGGCTCGTTCACCGACTTCAGCACCATCCCGTCCGGCGCCTTCAAGGCAGCCGCCTTCTTCGTGCTGCTCTCCATGGTGCTGATCCTCGGCTGTATCACCTGCTTTGCGCTTTTCTTCTTCTGCAACACGGCCACGGTCTACAAGATCTGCGCCTGGATGCAGCTCTTGGCAGGTAGGGGAAAGGTGGGGATGGGACCCCTAGAACCCTCTGACCCCTTCCAGGACCTCTTCTTGGAGGGGTCAGAGATAGATTCTGCTCTTCTATCCAAAGACACACCTCCTTGGCAGCCATTGGGGAGGGGATTTATGAGAGAGAGACACCTTGGAGCAGTAGGTAGAGCCTTAGAACTGGGTCTTTGAATGTGTGTGCTTGGATATGGGCAGACTGCATTTAGTGATGGGTTAGTGTTATGTTAGAGTCTCTGAGAGTCTCTTTTGGCTGTCTTAAGGGAGATAATTATCTGAACGAGGAGTTACTCTAGGAGTGAGCAATTTCTGTTGTATCAAGAAAAGCATGAGATGAGGGAAATCAAGAGATGTAACTTTGACCTTTATCTTGGTGACATTATCAACTTGGGTGTTTCACTTTATTTCTCTGAGGCTGGGTTTCCTCATCTGTAAAACAATGGAGAAGATTCCAAGAACAAATGAAATAGTATCTTGTAAACTTTAAAGTTCTATATTAAGATAAAGGAAGGTAATAGGAGGTTGTCTGTAGTGTCTATCTAGTGTTTGAAATGTGGGTGGTTGACAGAATTTGGCAACATGGGGGTCTTGGGAGGGCAGATCTCCACCTCCTACCCCCACCCAATGCAAGAAAGGTTCTGGTACTATGCCCAATGGGAATGAGTCCCTGGGACCCTTTGAAATGTTTAGCTAGGACAGACATCTTACCCTAAGAACCAGAGAAGGGACTTTTGGAAATAGGAACTGCTGAGACCGTATTCCAGGATCCATTAGTGTCCCCATCCCCACCTATCTTTTGATCGAAGGCAGATTTTGAAGATTCAGCAACTTGGGTATTTGCCTAATTGCAGGCAGGGAAGAAAGTTGGGCTGGGGAAAGGCCAAGATATAACAGGAATGGGGGAGGAGGGCTAGGAAAAGTTTGGAGCTCTCCAGGGATGAGAAAGAGAAGGGAAAATGTGATGAGGTGCAGCAGAGATGGTCTTTCAAAATAAGTACCTCAGGGCGCTCAACAAGTGTGAGCCTCTTCAAAAGAGACTCCCTACAGGAGGTGTTATATCACTCGCTGATAATTCCACTGCTCAAAACATTGGAGGGAATTCTCTTTGCAGTGTGAGATGTGTTCTCTTGAACATCATCATTGACGGAAACCTCCATCTTTTAAAGGAAGAATATGACTTTTGGAAATGGCTGAAAGTCACTTAGGGCCAAGTATAGAAAATACAATAGGTGATCAAATTGGGAGTTGTCACCTGTGATGAGAGCCAAGGTATGAAGGCAAAATCATGAGGCTGGTTTGCTTCCCCAAGAGGACTTTTACAAGTAGAGGGAGGAATTACTGTCCCATTGGAAGGGTTTTCTCTACTCTCAAAAGGACTACTTTGAAGAAAGCTGTGTTAATTCAGAGGAAGACATCCTAATGAGCTTGTTTCAAATCTGTCTCACTCCATCTACTTAGATGTGGGTCTTTTAGGACCTTTGAAGTTGAGGAAGAATTGTAGTGTGTGGGAGATATCTCTCCATATTTCTCCATGGTACCCAGAAGGTGATTTTATCTATTTTCATTCTATTTCCTCCAAAAGCAAGCTGGAAAGAATATATTCTCATCTGGAATTCTCAGTTCCTCAGCCTTAATTTGGAGTCTGCAGATGGGTTGCTGACCTCTTGACCTTCCAAGTCTCTATAATTTATGTGGGTTTAATCTTTGGGATTTGATGAAGTGTCCAATAACCCTGTGTAATTATAGAATTTCAGGGATCATAGAGATAAGCTCCTTCAAACCCCACCCTCCCAACCCCTCCATTTTAAAGAGAGGAGATTAAAACTAGAGAAAAGGTCTTACCCAAAGTCACACAGCCAGTAGTGGAGTAAACTAGGTCTTGACTCCCGGCCCAGTGCTCTTTCCCTTGTGTTGTTGCCCCACCTGAGGGCTGAGGAGGCCAGTTAGCAGAGGTGAACAGTTTATTCCATTTTGCTTAGAGATTTCTGAGTTCTCTGGGTAAGTGGCTGATCCACTTTGTTTAATAAAGTGACAACAGGACAGAAGCCAGAGCACTGGACTATGAGTCATGGGATAGGGTCTTGTCTGACTTTGTCTGGGTGATTCACCCTGCAATATTAAGCACTTGTTTTTAGCTTAAATCTAAGTTTTGTCACCCTTACAGTGGGAGACTAACCAGTTACATTAGTGGATTGAAAGTATCTCTTTCAGGCCTGTGGGTCTCCTAAAACAACTCTTTCACCAAGATCATTTTATTCAGAAAGTAAGAAATCGGTCACTCTCAGAGGAACCACAGAGCAGCAAAGGGCCTTGTTTATATCAGGTAAGAATTAGAATTCTTGTTCAAGTGAACTTTTATTCAAGTATTTTAGGCTCTTTTTTAAAAGTTTATTTCTTTATTTTTGAGAGAGAGAGAACAAGTGGGGAAAAGGCAGAGAGAAAGAGGGAGAGAGAGAGAGAGAGAGAGAGAGAGAGAGAGAGAATCCTAAGCAGGCTCAGCACTGTGAAGCTCAGACTCATGAACTGTGAGATCATACCTGGGCTGAAGTCAGATGCTTAGCCACCTGAGCTGCACAGGCACCCCTATTTAGACTCTTCTAAGTGCAGAACACTGAACTATTGGGAAGATGTAAAGATACCTATTCCTTTATTTATTCTTTACTTATTCTGTGATCATCCCTGTGCTAGCTGCTGCAATACCGAGATCATCCTGGTCTCCAGGGATTTAGGCTATACAGTGCAATTCTCGCTCTCAGGAAGCTTACCATCTAGTTGGGTCACTATACTGGGCAGTATTCGTTCAATGACAAGTGACAGAAACCCAACTCAAGATGGCTTAAATAAATAAAAATAAAATAAAATAAAGAGGGTGGGGTTTTGGCTCACATAACTTAAAAGTCAAGAGTATCTTGCCTCAGGGGTGCCTGGCTGGCTCAGCTGGTAGACTGTGTGATTCTTGATCTCAGGGTTGTGATTTCAAGCCCCATGTTGGGTTATAAAGATTACTTAAAAATAAAATCCTAAAAAAAAAAAATACTATCTTGCTTCAAGCAGAGATGGATCCAGACACTCAAATAATGCCATTTAGAATAGGTCTGTCTCCATTTCTTGGCTCCATCATTTTAAAGTCCACTTCTCTCTTGAAGGTGATAAATAAGGCTACTAGCAGCTCTGAGTTTATACTGCTTTAGCCTAGCAATGCCTGTGGGAAAAGGACATCTGTTAGTGGTTCCAGCAAAATTTCAGGGCTGATTCTCATTGGCTCAGGCTTTGGCCACAGGTTCATCACTTAGTTAACCAATATGACTTTGTCTAAGGCCTCAGTCACATGCCCACATGGACGGATAGTGGAGACAGGTCACTTCCTAAAAAGGGAAATAAAGTGTGACCTCTGATAAGACAGGTGCAGAAAGAAGCCTCACTCTGGAGGGTCTGAGCACTAATATATGCTGGATCATAAATGCTGTGGAAACCCAGGGCACTTGAGGAGGTGGCCCTTTAGTTGGCAGGTGAGGCTTGAGTGGAAAGTGAGGGTGTGGACGGGTGTGAGGTGTGGGAGAACATTCTTTTTTTTAAAAAAAAATTTTTTTTAATGTTTATTTATTTTTGAGACAGAGAGAGACAGAGCATGAATGGGGGAGGGGCAGAGAGAGAGGGAGACACAGAATCGGAAGCAGGCTCCAGGCTCTGAGCCATCAGCCCAGAGCCCGACGCGGGGCTCAAACTCACGAACCGTGAGATCATGACCTGAGGTGAAGTCGGACGCTCAACCGACTGAGCCACCCAGGCGCCCCTATGGGAGAACATTCTGAATGGAGAGGGAGACCATGGGCAGAGACACAGAAGTGAGAAAGCCACATCAGGCTTGAGTGTGACATCCACATAGGGGAGCAGTGGGAGGAGAGGTGAGGAAGAAATGATGGGGTTACAGTGTGCCAATCTCTGAATACTGTGTCGGATATTTGGACTTTAATCAGTAAGCAGTTCAAAGCTACTACAGCTATTATTATTATTTTGGAAAAATAGTTAACATTTCTGAGACTTCATTGTATGCTCGGCCATGTAAACATTTACATGCAGGGGATGCCTAGGTGGCTCAGTCGGTTAAGTGTCCAACTCTTGATCTCAGCTCAGGTCTTGAGCTCGGGGTCGTGAGTTCAAGCCCTGCATTGAGCTCTGCACTGGGCGTGGAGCTGACTTAAAAAATAATAAAATAAAAATAAATAAACATTTACATGCATACTATTATTTAATCCTCACAACAGTCTATGCAGTAGGTACTATTATTACTATTTTGTAGATGAGAACACTGCGCCTCAAAGAGGATTCATTTGTCCAAGATGATAAGTGGCAGAACTAGGATTGTAACTTGGTCTGTCTGACTCTAAAGCCCAAGGATTTATGAAGGATTTATAAAGGAGCATTAATGATGGGAGCAATGGTGGGAGGTTTTTGGCATAAGACTCGAATGTTAAGTGGAGAGGCTGTAAGACCCACGTGACTCTTCATGGAGTTAGTGGTCACTTCTCATGGTATCTCTGCTACTCTTTACCTGGTCTTTCCCACTTAGAGAGAACACACAATGTGCCAGCTTTCGGGCTAGACATTTTCATATCCATTATGTCATTTACTCTTCATCTGTTGAAGCGACTTGCCCAAAGGTCACACTTCTGTCAAAAGGTGGAGCTGAAACTTAACGCAAGTCTAAATGGATCTAGTACCTCTTCTTACCACCAAATTGGAACCTGGGGGAGGAATACAGAAATTACAAGGTACGGCTGTCAGCTGTCAGCTCTCTCTACTCAGTGTTTACCTGTGGGCTGGGTGAGGTTAGCCAAGTGGGGGTTGCTGGCTGGAGTAGAGACGCAGGCTGGAAGCCTGGTTGAGAGTCCGAGGGGGCAGAGTAGGGTAGTGGTTTAGAGCAGAGGACTTAGAATTCTCTCTCTGTTCCTTCCCAGACGTGTGGCCCTGTATAAGTGGGTTTCCTCTCTGTCTCAGTTTTCTTTTCTGTAAAAAAGAGATTATTATTTTTTTTTAAGATTTTATTTTTAAGTAATCTCTATACCCAGCATGGGGCTAGAACTCAACCCGGGGATCAAGAGTTGAATGTTCCACTGACTGAGCCAGCCAGGTGCCTTGGGGAGATTATTATTGTACTTATCTCAGAAGTGGTAGAAAGAAATAAACACAATGTTGGGTGTAAATCACTGAATGTGTTCCTAGTGTACAACAGGCACTCAATAAATGGTTATGTCATTCCTGTGACATAGTCTGAGTGAAGAGCAGCTTGGGAGGAGCTCTTGCTGCTCAGGTGGGAGAGTTTGGATTGCTGGGATGATCAAAGGCCACGAGAAGTCATTAACAGTCAGCTGAAAAAGGTCTTACAAATCAGCTGTCCCAACTGCCTCATTTTACAGATGAAAAAACCTAGTCACAGAGAGAAGAGACAAGTTCATATCACAGAGTGAGGCTCTTCTTTCCACAGAAGGGAGATGATTCTGACCACAATTCATTCAGTACTCAGTGTCAGGCACTGCCTGGGTGCTGGAGTCACCGCAGGGAATAGGATGTGGGAGGTGGTGTGGGTGCTGGGGAGACTGAAGGTGGGGATGGCAGCAGGGGGTTGGTGATCCTGAGGTGAGCACCTTCCAGCCTTCCCAGCCTTAGAGTGTGTATCCACACTCCTCCCTATTACTTTGGGGTTTGTTTCAGATTTGGTTTGGGATTTTATTCATCCCATATACCTTTGTTTTAATTTTTTTAATGTTTATTTATTTTTGAAAGAGAGAGAGAGAGACAGAGACAGAGACAGAGTGAGAGCAGGGGAGGGGCAGAGAGAGAGGGAGACACAGAATCTGAAGCAGGTTCCAGGCTCTGAGCTGTCAGCACAGAGCCCGATGCGAGGCTCGAACTCATGAACCAAGAGATCATGACCTGAGCTGAAGTCGGATACTTAACCAACTGAGCCACCCAAGCACCCCCAGTACATCTTTGTTGTATGTGTATGTCCCGCTGAGCACATTAGGGGGATTTCTTTCTTCCCCCACTCCATTGTCTTTCTTCCTCCCCCAACTGTCCCTTCCTTCTTTCTTTCCTTTTTTCCACCCTCTCTCCCTACACCTTTCCTTTCTTTCTCACAACAGTCCTTTACTGACAGCCTCCCCTGTGTGTTAAGCCCCATGCTAGGCTCTGGGGATCTGTATGAGGGTCTGCTGCCAGGATGCTCACAGAGTAATGGGAGAGGCAGGAAAGAAGACAGATCATCACTTTGTGCATGACACATGAAATGACTGAGTCAAGCACAGGGTATTCTAGGAGCACAAAGGGGACTTCTGACACAGTTAAGGACAGCCAGGGAAGTCTTCCAAAAAAGTCGCAGCATTTGATAGAGAATAGGGAGGAGGGAGAAGGGCATCCAGGCAGAAGAAACAGTATGATCCTAGGCATGAGGATGGGTAATGGCCTGGTGTGTTTTGGGAACTACCAGCAATTAGGGCAAGGAGTAGTGAGTGTTCAGAAAGGGAAGCTAGATCATAGAGGCTTCTAAGCCATGGTAGGGAGTTTGCAGACTATCTGTTGGCATATAGTTGTTTAAAGTTTTTTGGAGAATAATTAATACATGCACATGATACAAAATTCAAAGGTAAAAAAGGTATACAATCAGACATCAATCTTCCTTCCTGCCCTCATTCCCCAATGATCCTCTCAGAGTTCTCTGGGATAATCCCTATCACCATTTTCTTGAGTATCCTTTCCAAGAAATCTCACAAAATACAAGCAAATGCAAACAATTTTTTTTTTTACAAAAATGGCTTATTAGTTATCTATAGATGTATAACAAATTACTCCAAAACTTAGTTGCTTAAAGTAACCAGTATTATCTCAGTTTCTGTGAGTCACAGGAACGTGGAGCAGCTTAGATGGGCAGTTCTGGTTCAAGGTTGCTCCTGATGTTACAACCAAGACCTCAGTGGGGGCTGTGGTCATCTCAGGTTGACTGGGGCTGGAGGATCCACTTCTAAGTACCCTCATGTGTTGGCAGAAGCCCCCAGAATGAGTGATCCGAGAAAGCGGGAGAAAGGAAGAAGCTGTATCGCTTAACCTTTCTTTTTGGCAACAGTTTTATTGTGATATAACTGATACGTCATACAGTTCATCCATAGGAAATGTATAATTCAGTGGTTTTTAGCATATTCATAGAGTTGTATAACCATTACCACAATCAACTTCAGGGTACTGTCAGTACCTCAAGAAGAAGCCTTATACCCTTTAGGTATCACCCCACAAAGCACCTATCCAACCTCCCCAGCCTTTGAACAACCACTAATTGACTTTCTGTCTCTCTATATTGGCCTGTTCTTCATATCAACGGGATCTTTCATTATGTGGTTTTGGCATCTGGCTTCTTTCACTTAGCATGTTTTCAAGGTTCATTCATGTTATAGCATATATCAGTACTTCATTCCTTTTTATGGCCATAATGTTGCATTGTATGGATAGACCACATTTTGTTTATTCATTCATTAGTTGATTGACATTTGGGTTGTTGTGACTTTGGGGCTATTATGAAGAATGCTGCTATGAACATTTGTGTACAACTTTTTTGCATGGATGCACGTTTTCATTTCTCTTGGGTATATACTTAGGAGTGGAATTGCTGGCTCAAATGGCAACTCTATATTTAACATTTTGAGGAACTGCCAGATTGTTTTCCAAAGTGGCAGTACTATTGTGTATTCCCACCAGCACTGTATGAGGGTTCTTATTTCTTCATATTCTCATCAACACTTATTATCTGACTGTTTAAGTTATAGCCATCCTACCAGGTGTGAACTGGTATCTCATTGTGGTTTCGATTTGTGTTTCTCTAATTATTCATGGTTTCCTGTGCTTATCGACCACTTGTATTATCTTTTTTGGAGAACTATCTATTCAGATCCACTGTCCATTTCTTAATTGGGTTATTTTTCTTTTTTTATTATTGGGTGGAAAGAGTTCTTTGTATAGTTTAGATATAAGTCCCTTATCAGGTATATGATTTGCAAATGTTTTCTTCCATTCCATGGCTGTCTTTTGTCTCTCTTGATAGTTTCCTTTGAAACACAAAAGTTTTTAATTTGTATAAAATCCAGCTTATCTTATCTTTTTTTCTTGTGGTTCTCGTGCTTTTGGTGTCATAGCTAAGAATCCTTTGCAAATCCAAGGTACAAAAAACTTACCTCTGTGTTTTTACCTAGGAGTTTTATGGTTTCATTCTCCCATTTAGATCTCTGATCCATTTGAGTTAATTTTTATATATGAGGTAAGGTAAGGAAGGATCCAGCATCCTTTTGCATGTAGCAATCCTGTTGTCCCAGCACCATTTATTGAAAAGATTATTTTTTCTCGAATGCTCTTGGCACCCTTGTCAAAAATCAATTAACCATAGATACATGGGCTCATTTCTGGACTCTATTCTAGTCCATTGATCTATATGTCTGTTCTTATGCCAGTAGCAGACTGTCCTGATGACTGTTGTTTTGTAGTGACTTTTCAAATCAGGGAGTGTGATTCCTCCAACCATGTTCTTTTTTAAGATTGTTTTGCCCATCACATTGCCTTTTTAAATTAAAAAAAATTTTTTTTTTAAATAAGCTTCATGTCCAGTGCAGAGCCCAGTGCAGAGCTTGAACTCACGGCCCTGAGGTCAAGACCTGAGCTGAAATCAAGAGTGGGACACTTAACTGACTAAGCCACCCAGGCACTGCATCACACTGCCTTTTATGTCCTAATCTCAGATATCACATTCCACCGCTTTTACCACACCTGACTGTTAAGATTTTTCCATTTTAGTCTATAAAGAGCTACTTTTAGAAAAATGTTTATTTATTTATTTTGAGAGACGGGGTTGGGAGGGCAGAGAAAGACGGAGAGAGAGAATCCCAAGCAGGCTCCACTCTGTCAGTGCAGAGCCTGATACGGGGCTCAATCTCACAAACTACGAGGTCATGACCTGAGCCAAAATCAAGTCAGATGCTTAACTGACTAAGTCACCCAGGCACCCCTAAAGAGCTACTTTTTCTTAAGAGCTGCATAATATACTCTTGTATAGATGTGCCATCAGTTATTTAATCAATATTTAAGTTGTTTATGATATCTTGCTATAACAATATTTCAGTGGATAATGTTATATATAAACAATTTGATACATACATATAAGGATAAAATAAAGACCTAGAGCAGAATTGCTGGATTAAATGGTCTGTATATTTATAATTTTGACAGATCCAGCCATAATGCCCTCTGTAGAAGTTGTACAGAGTTACAATCTCAGCAGCAGTGTATAAAAGTACCTGTTACCCCACATCATTGCCAACTGATTGTGTTATCATATATTTTATTTTTTGCCAACCTGATGGGTAAAAAAATACTCTTAAAATTTTTTTTAATGTTTACTTATTTTATTTTTGAGAGAGAGACAGAGAGCGCAAGCAGGGGAGGGGCAAAAAGAGGGAGAGAGAATCCCAAGCAGGCTCCATGCTCAGCGTAGAGCCTGATGCAGGACTTGGTCTCATGAGCCATGAAATCATGACTTGAGCCAAAACCAAGAGTCAGACATTCAACTGACTGAGCCACCCAGGTGCCCCCAAAATACTCTCTTATAGTAGTAATTTGCCTTTCTCTTATTATGAATGAAGTAAACACTTTTTATATATATCTTTTCTGTAAACTTTCAGCTTATATATATATTTCTTTTTTAAAACTTTATTTAAAGTTTGTCTTTTTATTTTGAGAGAGAGAGCACATGCAAGCAGCGGAGGGGCAGAGAGAGAGGGAGAGAGAGAATCCTAAGCAGAATTTGCGGTGTCAATGCAGAGCCCAAGAGATCATGACCTGAGCCTAAATCATGAGTCGGAGGCTTAACCCACTGAGACACCCAGGTAGTATATATATATATATATATATATACACACACACACTATATATATATATACACTATATATACACTATATATATATATACATACATGTATATATATATATATATATGTATGTATATATATATATTTCTATCAAGTTAGAAATGAATGGTATTTTCTCTCTTTGATATGTAAGAACTTTTTTGGGGGTGCCTGGTTGACTCAGTCAGTAGAGTGTGCAACTCTTGATCTTAGGGTTCTAAGTTCAAGCTCCATGTTGCGTGTAGAGATCACTTAAAATGTCAAAAAAAGAGAACTTTTGTATATTAAGAAAGTTAGCTCTTCGTGATAAGAGTTACAAATATTGTTCCCAGTTGATCTTTTTACTTTGTCTATGAATGTTTTCTTTACCGTGAGATTTGTTGTTTTTTTTTTTTCAACATAATCATACTGTTGGTTCCATCCTGGGTTTAGTGTGATACCTAGACAGCCTTGAAGTGTTTTGAGCAGGGGAGAAACATATCACATCCGGCTGTGGGTAGAGGGACTGAAGACCATTTGGAGGGGTCCAGAGGACAAGAGCTGAACTATTCTTTTCCTGAAAGCCTCCTATTTGTGTCGTTTTCTTTTCATTCCCATTTTATGTTATTCATCATTACCAACCTTACTTTAATCCCAGAGAAGTTTAATGGTATAATGAGAGCCCTGGACCAGGAGTCTGTGCCTGACACATAGTAGGTGCTTAACAAGTGCCTGTAAATGAATGAATGATGACGTCTGATTGAAGTCCTATTCCACCATCCACTCCTTTGGAGGCAGCATATTCAGTGATTGGACAACCTGAATTTGAATGCTAAATATGGCATTACCAACTAAGTGTCTTTAGGAAGGTTACACAATTTCTGAGTCTTAGTTTTCCTCATCTATAAAATAGGGATAATAATAGTAACTATCTCAAGGGGCTGTTGAAGGGTTGACTGTGAATACTGTATGGACCTGGGCACAAAGGAGACCCTCAGGAACTGTTAGCAATTGTTATTAGCTGGTGTGTGATTTCAGTCAAAACACTTTGGCTCCAACATTCCATTGTCTGTGCTAGAACACAGGGGGAAAGATTGAAAAGTGGGAAGAATTAGAATATAAGCCTGAAGAAGCAGGTAGGGCTGGCTATGGAGAGCTTCCCAAGTTGGGCTAGGACTTTGGGTCCTATCCTTATGTGATGGGCATTCACTTTTAGGCCTGAGAGTCACCAGCGCCACATGTGGGTGTAGAAAGATGACTGGGGTGGCTGCTGCAAGGATGGACCAGATGGAGGCTTGATGGGGGCAAGGAGCCCATGGTCCTGGTGAAAGGTGCTGAGGCAGCAGGGAGACAGGAGGAAGAGGACAGGAGACCTATTTAGGAGATCAGTGGCTGTGCTGGAGTGAGGACAAAGCAGGTGGTACAGATGATTCCAGGTTTCCTTCTTGGGTGATTGGATCTCTGGACTGACATTCCCAAACATGCAGGAGGAAGATCGCATCAGTTTGGGAAATGTTGAATTTACAGACCCTATGGGATGTTCAAGAGGAAAAGTCTCACAAGCAATTGGATATTTGGGTCTGGAGCCTAGGGGAGAGATCTCAGGTGGAGACTGAGATGTGAGGCATCCTCAAATGAGTCTGAGGGTGGGTGAAATTACCCCGGGAAGAATGTGCAGGGAGAAGAGGAGAGCCTAGCAGCAGATTGAAAAGAAGCCAGAAATGGAGGCTTGGAGAGAAGAGCCAGAGCAGCTGCTGAGATTAGCAACTGAGACACTGAGAAGGATGGCCTCGAGAAAGGATGCCTGCCTGGAGGAGCCAGAGGGGGACGGAGAAGGGATGGAACCACCTGGGAGGGCCTGGTCCGAACTAGAGGGAGAGGAGACTTTGGACCAAACCCAAGAGACGATGTGGCGGAGCTGAGCCAGGGCAATGGGGGATGCATGGGTGGGTGGGTTCAAAGGTTATTAAAAGGCCATGTGCTTGGTGCAGTCTGGGCCTGGTGTGGGTGGTGAAGTAAATACTCTTCCCAAATGATTACCCCACAAAGTGATGGGCGTCCATCTCTCTGTAACAGTTTCTGTGACACCAGATACAATTATTGGTCTTCTCATTTAGAAAAATTTTTATTTTAATTCGAGTGTAGTTAACATACAGTACAATACTAGTTTCAGGGGTACAATATAGTGATTCAGCCGTTGCATACGTTACTCTGTGCTCATCAAGACAAGTGTGCTCTTAATCCCTTTCACCTATTTCACCCATCCCCCCACCCACTATTATTTGTCTTCTTACTAGTTCCCCTACTACCCTGTAGTGTCCTCAAGATCAGGAACCAGGAGCTGGGGACTGAATTTCAGAGGAAGAGAGTGTCCCAGGAAGAGGGAATGGTCAGTACAAAGGCCTCTATGTGGGGCTGAACCTGACTTGTTTTAAGGGACAGAAAGGAGGCCAGTGAGGCTAGAATTTTAGGGCATGGAAGCTTAATGGCTCCAAGGAAGGTGGGTGAGCCTACCTCAGTGCTTTCTTCTGAGTGCTTCTGGGGAGCTTGCAGAGGGCACTGAGCAGGGGAGTGGCACCTTCTGTTTCTGAAAGTTCACTGTGGATGCTGAGTGGAGAGCAGCTGCTGATGAGATAAGTATGGGAGCTGAGAACTTAGTTAGGAGGCCCCAGTGGTCATCTAGTTAGGAGGGGGTCATGGCAGGTTGGACAGATGGTTGTAGTAGAGGTGGAGAGAAGTCAGATCCTGGATAGTTTTGGAGATCAAGGCAGTCGACCTTGGGAATGGGTTGCATGTGGGGGTGAGGGGAAGGGTGGGGTCAGGTGCCTCCTAGCATCTGGGTGTTGGATGGGAGATGGTGAGCCCAGTTACAGCAGTCCCGAGCCCCAGCATATCGGGCTGATAGAGGCACTAAGGTTGGGCCTCGATCTACACAAATCCAGTGGGTTGGAGCTGACCTGTAGGAACTGACTGTTACAGTCTCGCTTGTCTTGGGGGAGCAGAACCAGTGCTCAGACTTAGGAGCAGGGGCCTGTAGACACCCTCCTTCCCTTGGAGGGTCAGCCTGTCAGAGGTTGTTGCCACTGGTCATGACTGCACCGGGGACTAGGGAAGCAATTCATTGGAGTGCTGGGATCTCAATGCGGATGCAAACTCTTCACTGGGCTCCTCTCAGCTCCAAATGCAGCCTGATCCTTTTCTAAACCTGAAGGAGGGACTCACAGGCAATGCAAGCAGCTGGCCGTGTGTTCTATGCTGGATTGCTGCTCTGTGTTCCTCCCCTTTCCTAAGACCTTTACTGCTTTGTAAAGTCATCACTGTTCTTTGTAGAAAAACTGGGGACTATAGATGAACAAAACTACATCTGTAATCTCACGCTCCCAGAAGCATTCTTTTTTTTTTTTTTTACTTTCTATAATTTATTTATTTTTTATAACTTACATCCAAGTTAGTTAGCACATGGTGCAATAATGATTTCAGAAGTAGATTCCTTAAGCCCTTTACCCATTTAGCCCATCCCCCCTCCCACAACCCCTCCAGCAGCCCTCTGTTTGTTCTCTATATTTAAGAGTCTCTTATGTTTTGTCCCCCCTCCCTGTTTTTATATTCTTTTTGCTTCCCTTCCCTTATGTTTATCTGTTTTGTATCTTAAAGTCCTCGTATGAGTGAAGTCATAGGATATTTGTCTTTCTCTAATTTCGCTTAGCATAATACCCTCTAGTTCCATTCACATAGTTGCAAATGGCAAGATTTCATTCTTTTGATTGCCAAGTAATACTCCATTGTGTGTGTATGTATATATATATATATATATATATATATATATATATATATATATATATCACATCTTCTTTATCCATTCATCCATCGATGGACATTTGGGCTCTTTCCATATTTTGGCTATTGTTGATAGTGCTGCTATAAACATTGGGGGGTCCCTTCGAAACAGCATACCTGTATCCCTTGGATAAATACCTAGTAGTGCAATTCCGGGGTCATAGGGTAGTTCTATTTTTAATTTTTTGAGGAACCTCCATACTGTTTTCCAGAGTGGCTGCACCAGTTTGCATTCCCACCAACGATGCAAAAGAGACCCTCTTTCTCCGCGTCCTCGCCAACATCTGTTGTTGCCTGAGTTGTTAATGTTAGACATTCTGACAGGTGTGAGGTGGTATCTCAGTGTAGTTTTGATTTGTGTTTCC
Organism: Panthera onca; assembly: GCF_046562875.1. Taxonomy (NCBI): domain Eukaryota; kingdom Metazoa; phylum Chordata; class Mammalia; order Carnivora; family Felidae; genus Panthera; species Panthera onca. The sequence continues at coordinate 51,186,424 of NC_138340.1, read as the reverse complement.
CAGATGATGAGTGATGTTGAGCATTTTTTCATGTGTCAGTTGGCCGTCTGGATGTCTTCTTTGGAGAAGTGTCTATTCATGTCTTTTGCCCATTTCTTCACTTGATTATTTGTGTTTTGGGTGTTGAGTTGGATAAGTTCTCTATAGATTTTGGATATTAACCCTTTCTCTGATATGTCGTTTGCAAACATCTTCTCCCATTCCATTGGTTGCCTTTTAGTTTTGCTGATTGTTTAGAAGCAGTCATTCTTAACTGCTTGGCCTACACTCATAAGACTATATAGAGTACTCATTATGAGCAGGCTCTGGAGCCAGACTCTCTGGGTTCAGCCTTTTGCTGGCTGGTTTTGCAACTTACCAGTTTTGTGACTTTGGATAACTTAGATAACCTCTCTGTGTCTCAGTGTCCTCCTCTGGGAAAAGAAAATAATAATGCAGATTGTTGTGCAGATTAAATGATCTAAGGTGTGTAAAGTACTATAGTGTCTGCCACGGTAAATTCTATATAACTATTTGCTGTAGCTATGTAACTATTTTTTCCCAAAGTGAAATTATAGTGCATTAATTTCTACAGCCTCTGGAAACCTAACATATCATAAGTATTTTCTGTATCATTAAGTCTTCTTCAATAGCTGCCTGAGCAAATTTATATTAAAGTTTCATAGCTAAGTGGTATTCCAAGTTATGAAAGAGCTATATTCCCATATTGCTGGAAAATAAGTTGCTTCTTTCTTTCTGTTCTTCCTTTATTATTTCTCCCTCTCCTCCTCTTCTCTCTCTTATAGGTAACCACATGATGGACATCCTTGTAGCTAAAACTTAGAGCATATCCATGAGGGTTTTCTTAGGATAAATTCCCAGAAATTGGCAAGCTCAGTCAAAAGGGGTTTAGAGATTTTCATTTTTATGTTTTTGTGACTAACCCATTATTTCTGAGAGTTACATTTGGGCTGTGCATTGCCATTTTTGTTGCTTTCATTATTTCATTGCAAGTGAGTGAGAATCTCTGGCAATAGTCACCTACTAGTAGACAGCTCCTGCCCACCTTATGGCTTCAGTGGGTCACTCTTTCACATGGCTCTGAATCCAAAATGTGCAGCAGGTTGTCAGTACAATGTCTCCCTCCCCTCCTGTCCTCCAGACACTCAGTTCCCGTCCCTAGAAGTAACCAAGTCTGGGGCGTGAGTTTTCACAGTTCGTGAGATCGAGCTCCGCATCCAGCTCTGTGCTGACAGCGTGGAGCCTACTAGGGATTCTCTCTCTCCCCCTCCCTCTCTCTGCCCCTCCTAGACTCATGCTTTCTCTCTCTCTCTCTCTCTCAAAATAAATAAACTTAAAAAAAAGTAATCAAGGTTATCAGTGTCTTGTAAACTCTTCCAGAAATATTTATGTCCATGGAAGAACACACACACACACACACACACTCTTTCCCCACTCCTTAGAGAATGCTAGCATCGTGCCACATACATTGCTCTGGACTTTGTCTTTCACTTAGCACACCCACATGCCATCCCACATCAGCACACCAAGGCTTCCTTTGTCCCTTTCAGGACTACGTGGTGTGCCATTGCACAGATGTGCTCTGTCTAACCTGTGGTTTATCTGTGGGCATTTAGGTTCTTTCTTCTGTTTACTTATGACACATTACATATGTAGCCTTTTTTAAAGTTGGCTTTTATTGAAGTATAACATATTTAGAGAAAAGCACAAAAATCATTACCTCTGAGGCTCAGAGAATTTGCACAAAGTGAACGTGCCTGTGGAAATAGCATACAGACCAGGAACCTGATGGCCCCTTCAGTCACTACCCAAAGGTAATCACTATCCTGAGTTTTCATCCTGGAGGTTAGTTTTGCCTGTTTTTGAACTGTATATGAATGGAATCACACTTTTTCTCAGCCGTATGGCTCTCAGATGTAGCAACTTGACGCTCACAGCATTTGTTCTTCCTCGGGCAAGGTCTTGCTCTGGTGAGAGTCCCCCTCCCCTGCCTTGCAGAGGCACCCTCTGGCTGTGAGCTGACGAGGTCGGGGGGGGGGGGGGGGGGGGGCAAGCTCTCCGGTGTCTCCTCCTATAGGGGTGCTAATCCCATCATGAGACCTCACCAAACCCTAATCACCTCCAAATACCATCCCACTGGGGGTTAGGGCTTCAACATATGAATTTTGTAGGGACATAATTCAGTCTATAGCAAGCCTCTGTGGAGTCTGCCTAGGGACAAAAAGCCCTGGGGACATCCTGTCTGACCCCTCAGTAAAGGGTAACAGCTGTGGCATGTCAGGCATGGCGCAGGCAGCTGAGCAAAAACAGAGGCCTCTCGGGAGTGCCCAGCTCAGCGAATGTCCCTTGAGGATGGTGTAACAGTGTTATAATGAAATGCTATTAAAATAGCTAAGCATAAAATGCATCATTAAAAAGCTTTACATAAAGGCACATTTACAGCACAAGCTTTAAAGAAAATAAACACCTGAGTGTATCGTATATTTTCTCTCATTAATTCTTCACTACTTTTGGTCTCACCCAAGTTTAATTCCCAAACTCAAGTATCATTCTTTCCTTTAACTCTCTTTTAGTTTCTTAATTATTTTTTAAAAACTTAAGAGGATTTCATGGTCTGGCATAGATGGATAAGGATTGTCCGTAATAATATAGTTTTTGTTATGTGCAGATGTTAGACACTTTCACCAGTATAGGAAGGCACAGAATGAAGAGTGTCCCCCTCTCCACCCCCCTAGGCCACATCTCTGAGGCATCCATCATTAAATTACTTCTGTATACTTCTAGAAATGTTTATAGATATGCAAGTTTATGTGTATTCTTTGAAAAATCAATATTTTTATTCATTCATTTAATCTTTTAAAGTTTGTTTATTTTGAGAAAGTTGGGGGTGGAGTGGGACAGAGAAGGGGAGAGGGAGAGAGAATCCCAAGCAGCAGGCTCCACACTGTCAGTGTAGAGCCTGACGTGCGGCTCGAGCCCATGAACCTCCAGATCATGACCTGAGCTGTAACTGAGTCGGATGCTTAACTGACTGAGCCACTGAGGTGCCCAGATGATGTTTTTAAATTTCACGAGTAATACATGAATATGTTCACTCCGTGAAAAGCTGAAACATTACATAAAGGCTAAAGTCCTCACGCCCTCCCTTCCCAGAGACCACCACTCTTATAAATTTAATTTCCATTTCCCCTAGATCTTTTTCTGTGCACATACATGTCCATGAGGTAAATATATCATGTCATTTTTGTGTTGCCCCTACTTACTTTCTTCCTCTCTCTCCCTCTCACTCTCTCATGGTAAAATACACATAACATAAAATGTACCATTTTAACCATTTTTTAACTGCACAATTCCTTGGTGTTAAGGACATTCACCATGTCGTGAACCACATCCATCTCTCTCTTCCAGAACTCTTTTTCATCTAGCAAAACTGAATCTCTGTTCCCTTTAAACACTAACCCCCCACACCCCTCCCCCAGCCCCTGGCAACCACCTTCCTACTTTCTGTCTCTGTTAATTTGACTCCTCTAGGGACAGCATATAAGTGGAAGCTTACAGTATTTGTCTTTCTGTGACTAGTACATTTCACTGAACATAATGTCCTCACGGTTCCTCCATGTTGTAGTGTGTGTCAGAATTTGCTTCCTTTTTAAGGCTGAATAACATCCCACTGTGTGTAGGGACTGCCCCCTGCCTTTTTGAAACAAGAGAGAACATGCCTATGTGTGGCTGTCTACCTGCTAATGTATTAGAGAGGAGAGGTGGTTCAGAGTATGCACCCCAGCTCTACTATCTCTAGCTGTGTGACCTTGGGCACATCACTTAACCTTTTGGGGCCTGTTTCTTCATCTATACAAATGGGGATAACAATTCATTCATAAACATAGAGCAGTTAGAACAGTGCCTGAAACACTATATGCTTGACTTTTTATTTTATTTTATTTTTAATTTTTTTTAACGTTTATTTATTTAAAAATTTTTTTTAACGTTTATTTATTTTTGGGACAGAGAGAGACAGAGCATGAACAGGGGAGGGGCAGAGAGAGAGGGAGACACAGAATCGGAAGCAGGCTCCAGGCTCTGAGCCATCAGCCCAGAGCCTGATGCAGGGCTCGAACTCACGGACCGCGAGATCGTGACCTGAGCCGAAGTCGGATTCTTAACCGACTGAGCCACCCAGGCGCCCCAATGCTTGACTTTTTAAAATGACAATTGCTAGGGTGCCTGGCTGGCTCAGTGGGTAGAATATGTGACTCTTGATCTCAGGGCTGTGAGTTCCAGCCCCATGTGGGGCATGGAGCCTACTTAAAATTACGTTTCAGCTGTTTGTTGCAGCAGACATCACGTGTCAGAAAGCTTCCTGTGTCAGTCCTCACAGATGCTCATTCCTTCTACCTGTTCTACCTTGTAAGAAGGTACATACATCCTTCTTGGGGCGCCTGGGTGGGTTAGTTGGTTCAGCCTCCGACTTTGGCTCAGGTCACAATCTCATAGTTCATGAGTTTGAGCCCCACTTTGGGCTCTGTGCTAACAGCCCAGAACCTGAAGCCTGCTTCCAGTTCTGTGTCTCCCTCTCTCTGCCCCTCCACTGCCCACACTCTGTCTCTCTCTCAAAAATAAATAAACACTAAAAAAAAAAAAAAAAAAAAAAGGTACATCCTTCTTAAAGCCATAGATGGGATTATACTATACATTGTAATGTGAACCTTGATTTTTAAAATTTCTTAATATATCTTAGAAGGTTTTCCATGACAGTGTATACAATTGTTCTCCACTTGTTTTAATAGCTTTGCAGTATTCCATGGCATGGATATACCAGCCTTTATTTAATCAGTTCCCTCTTAATAGACATTGCAGTCCTTTGTTATAAAGATGGCGGTGCAGTGAATATACTCCATACACACCCTCTGTGTACACGCACAAGTTCAGCCATAGGGTACATTTTTGAGTCAGGGATAAGTGCATGTACGATTCTTATAGATACTGCCATGTTGTTCTCCAAGCAGAGTAGATGTCCCACCTTCACACGCTACAAACAATGAGACATACCCCCATTACAGTGATGATGGTGACCACCCAATATACGTTGTGGCCTTAAGAAGTAAATATCACCATCCCTATGATGACACAACGGAGGTTCAGAGAGGTGCAGTGACTTGCCCAAGGACACACAATTAAAAAGCTGTTCTCCCAATACATATATGTGATACAAACTTTAAAAGGAATAACACATTACTATAACAGTTAGGACTAGATTTGGCTGCATGTGATAGGAAAACCCCAAATAATTGTGGTTTAATGACCCAAGGTTCAGTCTCTTATATAAAACAAATGCCCAAGAGTTAGACAGTCCAGAGCTGGTATTGTAGCCCCTGAAGTCAAGAGCTCTTTTTAGAGCTCTGCTTCACCACTCTTGGGTAAGGCCCTTGTCCTCATAGTTGAAGATGGTTGCTAGAGCCCTAGCCATCACCTCTGCATTCCAGGCAGCAGGATGGAGGAATGGGTGACGAAAAAGGGGCAAAGAGCACATTCTAGCAACCTTACAAATCTGTTTATATAAAGTTATTTTCCGTGAAGACACATAGCACATCTGCATGCATTTTTACCTACTCATGTGGCCTAGTCATGTAGCTGCAAAGGTAGCTGGAAGCTTTATTTTTGATGGTCAAGTTCTCAGCAAAAACTGGGGGCTATAATAGTAAGGAAGAGGGATGAACAGATATAGTAGCAAAGTACTGGTCTCTGTCATGATTATGTGTAAAAATTAAGCTAATCACCTTCCACAGGCAGCGACTGTTCACCGTTCTTGACTATCTGGAAAAAGACTTATCTCTTTTGTCCAAATTTTTTTTCCACTTCCCCAAGAGTTGCCATGACCTGTCCCCACTTCACCAGGAATAATTTGCATACCTCTTCTCACCTGCCAGTTGATTCTCACAAAAGTGCTATGAAATAAGTGGGGTGGATGTCATGATCCCATTTTACAGATGAAGAAACCAAGGCCCAGAGTGGTAAACCAACTTTGCCTAAAGCAACATAGTGAAGAATGGAGTTCAGCTTCCTTTTGAGGCCATGCAAGGTGGGCAGTGTCTCATGGCTTCAAGGAGAAAGGCTCAGTTTGGTGCTAGTATTTCCTTAATTCCTCACACACTATTAAACCTCTTAAACAGAGAGAATGCTCAGAGCATTTGGCAGGCAAAAGTATCCAGCTAGGATCTAAGAACATTGTTTTGGTTTCATTATATTTATAGTTTCCTTCTATTTGTGGCAAATGATCCTGGTTTCCTTTTCTATGATAGTGATATAAAGCTTACTTTTTAAGTAAATGCCTCTAAGTTAAAAAGTGAGGCTATTAAAAGAAAAATGTTAAGTAAAGACCTGTCTGGGTTTAAATACAGATCCCACCACTGACTAGCTCTGTGTCATGAGATATGATACATGTTTCCTCTGAACCTGTTTTCTCATCTATAAAATGAGGATCATGATTTTCCCTACCTTATAGATTTGTAATAGCATTAAACAAGATCATGGTGTCAGGAGCTCTGCACCCTGGCATGTAGGTAAGCACTCAATGCTCTTTGTTAACATTATTATCATATTATGAATATTCATATTATTAATTTTGTCACAACACTTTCTGGCTGCTTGGAGCAGGGGAAGTCAGTGGACTGAAGGGTAATGGATAGAGATGCCCCATCAGAGGGCCCCTTCCCCATACTAGTGGTTCTCAGCCAGGGACAGGTTGGCCCCCCTCCCACCCCCCCCCCCCAGGGGACATTTGGCAATATCTGGAGATGTTTTTTATGATGACGGCAGGGGTGGGGTGTGGGGCGGGGGGAGATGTGCCACATCCCACAAGGCACAGGACAGCCCCCCATCATGAAATATTATCAGGTGAAATGTCAAAAATGCTTCCTTTGAGAAGCCCTACCCCACATGGCACCCCACACCTGTGTGTGTGATTCAAAGCAGCCAGCTCATTATTTCCAAAAGAGACTCGAACTCAGACTCCAAAGACTTCAGCCTCAGTTTCCTCATTCAGCACATGGGGATGAAACCTGCCTTACCTGGAGTCATTCTATCTCCTGATGGTTGAAACTCTTTGTCACTTCCTTGTTTTAGGCTGTCCCTAGTGGTCTTTTCCTCTCTTCTCCCAGGTCCAGGGAAGCCATCTGATTGGTTTTTCTCCATTTGCTTGACTTCTGGGTGTTTCCCATTCCCTGAGCAGCCTTGGGCGCCCCATAGCCACCACCTACAATGCTGCAGAACAGAGAAGGCAGAGAGAGTGGGTTAGAGATGGAGAGGTCCACCCCCTCCCTCTCCCAGCATCCTGTTATTCTGGGTCTCCACCCCGAGTGTGCTTCCTTGCAAGCACTCCTTGACATGCATAAGCATTCTGTTTGTGTACTGACTTGATTTTATTTCTTCCACACACCTCTTCTGAAGACCACGCCTCCAGGGGCCCCAGCATCCTGCACAATGTCCGGCACATTACTGGCCCTCGGGATTTACGTGTGCAGTGTTCGAAGGGAGAGCCAGAGAGAGAAAAGGGCCAGGTGCTAGATCCAGAGAAGGAAGAGAAGCGAGAAAAGGATGAGAGAAGAGGAGGGCTGATGAAAGAATGTTAAATGCAGAGAGATCTAACCAGACAAGGGGAGAGGGAGGGTCGAGGCCAACCCTTGAGCGCGATGCAGACATGCCCGAGAGACAGTAGCAGAACAAGAGACAAATGCAGAACAAGAAAGATGAAAGGGTGGACAAGAGAAAGGAATGGGGAGGCACGCGACTGAGAGAGGCACGTGGGCGGTGAGAGCGAGAGCGTGCGGGCGCAGGGCCACGGGAAGGAAAGTCCTTGAGGGCTGAGCGCGGAGCTGCCAAAGGGAGAGGCCCGCCCTGCGAGCCCGGCTGTGCCGCCGGGAGCTCTGGGTGCGGGCGCCGTCTCCATGGAAACGGCGACGCTCTGGGCTGGAGAGGAAATGCGGCCTGTGGGGAGGGGAAACGGAGGGGCTGGGTGGACTTGGCCCATGCCCAGGCTCTTTTCGTCACCCCCAGCCTTTCGCTGAGGAGGCGGGAGCGCGCCTCCTGGGCCGGAGCCCTCAGATACCCAGGGCGCTCCTTCGCTCCCCTTCCCCGACCCCGGCGTTGGAACCTCCTCTCGTCTCCGACAGGGGCCTGGAGGGCCTTGCAAAATATCTGGGATATTTGGGGAGGTGGGCGGATGGACGTTCTCCGTAGGCTCCTCCTCTCCTCCCTTCCAAGCGCTCAGTCCTAGGCCTTCTCTGTATCCAGAACTCCAGTCCCAGGGATTAACCTTCCCACAGCTCCCAAATTTACATCTCCAGCACCGATTTCCCCCTGAGCTTACCTCTCCATTTGGGTAGCCAAAGTGCATCTTCGAACCTGTGGGATTCTTTAGCTCCCCCAAGCTCATTCTCACCCCAGGGCTTCTTGCATCTGCCGTCTCCGTTTGCCAAGAACCCTTTTCGCAGCAGGCAAGCACGGGGAGAGGGGACACAGCCCTAAATGTGTGTGTGGTCACGGTGCTGTGACCTGATGCAGGAGGGGGAGCCCTGCAGGGGGAGCCCTGCATCAGGACGAGGAGCACAACCTAGGGATGTGGGGAATACTGTCGTGTCACAGGAGGACGGAGGAAGGCTACAGGAGGCAAAACCTTAGAGCGAGGGGCCCCGGCGCACTGATAGACGGGAGTCTGGAGCCTAGGGAGCACTTGCTTGAACGATAGGTGAGGGAGACACGTGACAAGGCTGAGGGCATCCTCCCCACCCTGGGGACTAGATGGGCCTCCGAGACAGTGGGCAGCACTGACCACCACCCTCTCTTTGTCATCACTGTCTTCTAAAACCCAGGTTAAGCACCCCATGGGCCTGGTGTGGAACCTTCAGGTCTCAGACACAGTAACCTTGTTGCTGGTGGGACTGTCGAACACCGAGAGGGCAACATCAAGCCGCAGACACAGTCACAAGTCACAAGGCTAGCTGCTCACACCGCATGGCAGGAGTGGAAGGTCACAGCCCCCGGTTGCTTACTGAGCCTGGTTGGCTCTCTTTGGCTGTGTGGGGCTTGTGCTGTTTGGCTCAGACTTAGGTCCCACCAACTAGGCTGGGCACTGCAAAGAGCCTACCCAGACAGACTATTTGGGTTTGGATTGGCAGAGGTGGGTCACTAAACACTGGTGAGTGGATGCCAAGGTGGGGAACCAGCAGGGGCCTATTTCTGTAGAAGCCTCTTCTTGGCCTCTCCCTGTTTCCCCTCCTCCACCGCCTGAAACTAAGCTCCCTGCTTCCCAATAATTTCCTTATTTATGTGACTATTCTTTTTATCATTATGACTAGCTTTGATGATAGTAATAATAACATTTAACATTTATCTGGGATTTACTATGTCAAGCATTTACATTTGCTGCCTCCTGTAATCTTTGCAATGACTTGGATGCCATCATTAGCCCCATTTTACAGATGAGAAAATAGGCTCATGGGTGAAGGAACTGGCCTAAGTTCCCACATCTAGAAAAGACGTGAGTAAGGATTTGAGCCCCAGCCCTGTAATGTCTTTGCTCTCACGGACCTTTCCCCCGCCTAACTGCAAACTCTGTGAGGCTGGAGTGCAAACAATGCCCCCATCCCCTGCCCAGTCTAGTGCCTGCACACGCGGGGCCCTCAGTGAGAAAATGCCGGGGACTGAGTGCCTTACACACCTGACTTCCTTTAATCCTCACCACCACCCTGTGCGGTAGTGCTGTTATTTCCATGACACAGACACAGACAGGTGGCATCCCCAAGGTTGTACACCCAGTAAGTGAAAGAACTTACCCCAGTCTTTTCTTTGAGAGCAGCACTCAACTGCGTGAATGAGAACGTAGGTCCAGCATCTTGAAGGAAAGGGAATGGCGCTCAATAAATGTTTGTTGAATGAATGACAAAAATAAAGAACGAGGAGGATGGGAGGGGGTAAGCATGGTCAGGATGCTAAAGGGAGCTGAAGCAGCTGAGCGTGAGTTACTATTTTCTTGTATTTTCACCAAGGCTTCCTGGAGGAGTTGATTTGATGGGGGCATTATGGGTCCCAGAAAGCTTCTGCTCCCCGAGGCAGGAGGCCATCTCAGACCCTAAAGTTTCTGGAACCCACAGAAGCGGTTAACAGGCTCTTGGGTTGACGGGGCGGGGGGGGGGGGGGGGGGGCAGTGGTGGGGGGATGGAGGTGGGGTAGGGGGTGGCGGGCGGGGGTGGGGGTGCTGTGCAGCCCAGCCTGGAGGGCTGTGGTGGTCCTCTGGCTCTGGGGAGTACTCAACCCCTTCTCTCTTCCTCCCTGACCATGGCGGTGTGCCCGGCCTCGCGTCCCCTCAGCTCTGTGCCTTGTGCTGGGCTGCATGATCTTCCCCGACGGCTGGGACGCCGAGACGATCCGGGACATGTGTGGGGCCAAGACCGGGAAGTACTCCCTGGGGGACTGTTCAGTGCGCTGGGCGTACATCCTGGCCATCATCGGCATCCTCAACGCCCTCATCCTCTCCTTCCTCGCCTTCGTGCTGGGCAACCGGCAAACAGACCTGCTGCAGGAGGAGCTCAAGCAGGAGAACAAAGGCGAGTGCGCTTGGGGCCGGGGGTGGGGCCCAGAGGTGTCACAGAGTACTCAGACAAAACCAGAGCTGGAAAGGGTGCAGGCAGTGAAAGCCATTTGACGTTATTCCTCAAATCCCAACATTTGCATGCCTGTGACCCAGCAGACCCAACCAGGAGTATAAACCCATGAGAAATGTGCTTGGACGGTCTTAGCAGCAGTTTCAAATAGCAAACTACTGAAAACAATGGCCATTGACAGGAGGATGGATAAATAAATGGCGATATATTCATATTATGGAATAGTGCATAATGAATGAATACACTTTAGTTATAAGTAACAGAATGGACACATCCTGGAAACATAATATTGAGAAAGAGAGGGAAAAAAATAGAGTTCCAGAAGATGACAGAATGATATTTTTATGGAGCTCAATAAAAAACCAAGAGACATGAAATAATGTGTGGCTTAATAATAAATATGTTTATGGTAGTACTGTATATATTTTTTTAAGCAAAGAAACAATAAATACAGAAGATAGGATGATGGTTATCTGTGGTTGGGATAGAAGAGGGGAGGCCAGGAGCATGAGATGTGGGTGTGTAGGCATGTACAAATTATTGGCGATCACAGTTCTTTCATGGTGAGCCCACACAGGTGTTTGTATACGTAGTATATTACATATCAACTTTTGTATGTATCAAGTAACACTGAAATACAGCAAAGAAAAAATTGACACATGAGGCCAGAGGCTCAGTGCTAACCACTGTTATCAGATATTTACGCATATATGTACATAACATATGTTATATGTCCCTTTATAAAATATATAGTAGTGTTATGTGCTAATATAACACAGGATAGGCATCATCCTAAACAAATCCCTTGCTTCTTGTGCCCAACCCTAGAGCATATCTGAAAGATCTTTCTTTATCCTTTTATGGAGAACCCTTTATATCCAGTGCTTAGCATTACATCAGATGGAGGAACTGTAATTTCTTAACCATTCTCCTTTTAGGGACTGGTAGGGAGGTTTCCAGGATTTTACCATCACTGACAATGCTAGGCTAGACATCTTTGTGCCTTGTTATATACAATGTTTTCTGGGTGCTTTTTCAGAAGTGGAGTTGCACACTTACAATTGTAATGGCAGTGCCAGATTACTCTCCAAAGAAGGGTTGGTCTTCTGAGCCAGGAGCCTACCCTGCCCCTGGAGCAAGGGGCCGGGGGGCGGGGCGGTGGGGGGTGGGCAGGGATGGCACCAGTGGACAGATACCCGTCTGTCTGCGTGTGCGTTCCCTGCAGTGAGAAATAGGAGTAGTGGTTTTCACAGTCGCACCCTGCATGTTACATTAGCATGTGCTGGGTGTATATTTAGCACTCTCCATTAATTATATTCCCCTCTTGGAGTCTCTCACCTATAAAATGGGGATAATGGCAGTGAGGCTTATTATCTCATCTGGCAGGAGGCAGGTTAGTTTGGTGGTGGAACCCTTGGACTGAAGGCAGACCGTCTGTGTGGGAAGCAGGTTGATCAAAGAAATGGCTTCATGTCCTTGAGCCTTAGTTTCCTGCACTTCATAAAATGAGGGTGGTGGAAATAGTACCACCTTACAGGGCTGTCTTGTGAAGAAGAAAGATTATGTCTATTAAGGGGCACTTGATGAATACTCAGAAAAAACTGTCACTGCTCAAGACTCCCCATCAAGCAGACATCACGGCCACCATTTTACAAATGCGAAAGGTGAGTCCCCAGGGAGGTGCAGTTAACTTGCCCAAGGTCACCGAAGCAGTGCAGCCAGGATTTGAACCCAGGTCCAAATTCAAAGGCCAGACTCTTCCCTGCTGCCTGCTTCCTTTTCGGGGGCCCTCCTGGGCTGCTGGGCTGCTAAAACCTGTCTGTGAGCCTCCTGTCCCTGGAGACCCTGACACCTGGTGGTTTCTGTGCTCTTGGTGTGAGGTCAGGGCCTGCCCTCTGGTGGCAGCTTCCAGAAGTGCATTACTAAGAGCCACCGCCTTTCTGAAGAAGGGGTCTGGGGGTGCAAATGGGTGAGATGGGCCCAGCCAGCGTCCTCTCCTCCTTCCCCAAAGTGCCCTATTCTCAGTGCTAAGAGTGATGTGAAGGAGCCCCAGTTTGCCTTCCCTCAGCCTCTGTGGGTCTCCATCCCTCCAGTTCAGTTCTGAGCCAGACCTCTGGGACAAAAGTAAAAAATAAAATAAATTGCCATCATTTCCAGCATTTACTAGGCACTAAACATTGTGAAAAAGCCCTTAGCTATAATTATTTATGTCTTTTTCACCCCTCAGAATCACTCTGTGAAGGAGGCTATTATGACCATCGTATAGATGAGGAAATTGAGACTCAGAGGGGTCAAATGGCTCAAGATCATCCAGCTAGGCAGAGGCCTGGCTGGGATTTCACAGCCTGTGCAGGTCACTTCCCTGCCCAGCTTTGCCCACCCCACCTGAGAAGTGGCTGAGGGGAGCCCCAATGCCCTGGCAGTCTCTGACTTTCTCCAATTCTCTCTCTCTCTCTCATAGATTTTGTGGGCTCTACAGTAAGCTCTGTGTTGCGGCCAGGGGGTGATGTCTCCGGATGGGGAGTCCTCCCCTGTCCCGTCGCTCACTCACAGGGACCCTGAGGGCCAGGATCACAGCCCAGGAATTGACCTGTCCTCAGCTTCTCCCGTTGCCTGCCCTCTCATCCCTTCATTCAAGCTCCAGGGGAAGACCCCATCGAGGACTGACTTCTCATCTGCTACCTGCCTGTAGCTCCAGGCTTTGAAGAGATCGGGGCTGGGATGCAGTGTGGGGGAGGGCCTGATTCTGCTCTTCCCTCAACTGACCTAAGGGAGCTGGAGCCCCGGGCCCTTGGGCTTCTCCTTTCCTCCCTAGCCTGGCCTGGGGACCCTGCAAAGTCTCCAGGGGAAGAGACGCCGTGGTTCCAGTTCCCCAGGCCCCCTCAGTCTGGAGGGCTGCTGCCTGGCTGTATCCTTGCCTCCTCTGGTCCCTGCCTCCTGCAGAAACTTATTCAAGACACTGGCCTAGGGTGGACCGGACTTTTTCCTATTTTTTTCTCCTCCGATGATGGTTCCATCATATCATTACAGAGCTCCAGGCGCCACCAGCCTCCCTGGGGCCTCTCTGCCACCCGCTCCAGCCTGTTCTCACCTCTCCCAAAGGAGTCTGAGCTGCACTGAGGGAGAAAGCACAGGGCCTCCCTGTCAATGGCTGACTGGGGCCCTGGGCAGCCCAGAGACTGAGGACAGACAGGCTCTGGAGGCAGTAGGAGGGGGTGCTCGGACTCCTGTCTTGATGGCATCTGATCATGGCAGCTGGGGCTGGAAGGGGCTCAACCTGGGGCTGGCCCGGCCTCCTCTCTGCTGGGGTGTCTCACCAGTGACTGGACCCTTGACCCCAGCCTGTTTTGTACAGCACAGACTTCTTGGCCCTGTTGTCAGGGCTGGGGGTTTGGGAGGGGGGCCCGAGAGTGGGGAATTAGGGGATACATCACCCCTCTGCCCCTTCTCATGCCCCCAGCCCAGGCATCTGCCAAGGGCAGAGACTGTCTTGCCTCTTTGATACTTTTTCTGCATAACTTGAACTTGCAGGTCACCTCTGAACAGGGTACCCCCTGTCCCCATCCCCAGGCCTTGTAACCCTATCCCTACCTCCACTTCCTCCCCTTGCCCACCTCTCGCCTTGCGGTATGCCCAGGGTCTGCAGCCCAATGGGCAGTGCTTGGAGCTGAGGCATGAGTGTGTGTGTGTGTGTGTGTGTGTGTGTATGTGTGCGCGCGTGCATATGTGTGACAGAGTGAGTGTATGTGTGCACGCGCGTATGTGTGTGTGTAAGTGTGTGTGGCGGGGGGCAGATGGGGAGTCTTCTCTCTCTTTCCCCTCCTAATGGGGGGGCGTCTCCTTTCCCTTTGGCCGGGAGCAAGTGAGGGAGACTCCAGGTGTTTCTAAACTCCCCTCGCTGCCTGGTGGACCTGGCAGGCAGTAGAGCCATCTGGCCTGGGACATGGACAGCCCCTTTCAGCTCCCAGTTCAGGTGGCAGGTTGGTTTCATCTAGTGTGCCTACTACTGTCTTCAGGTACTGGGAGGAAGTACTGGTCCACTGTGTAGCAGGAGCACGAGGCCTCTGCAGGTTCAGTGGGGAAGCTTGTCATCACTTCCTATCCGGGTCTCAACCAAAGGAGGGGAGAAAAGCAGCGAGTGCCATGTATTTGCCAATCTTGTGTTCATTTCCATAGGACTTGGACCTGAGAGGGTTTCCAAGACAGACCCTAGAAATCCTCTGCCTGAGACCCCCATCTGGACCCTAATTGGAGTCAGATGCTGGGTCCTGGTAGGATTCCTGAAACCTGGAACTTACCAAGTCTTGACCTTCCACCCTCTCCACCGACTCCCCCATCCTGGGCAAACACCTTTCGTCTGGTGCTCTGGCTCCAGCCCCATGCTCCCCTCTCCCGCTCCCCCAGGGCTCTACCTGCAGTGTGGGGCTCTACACCTGGGGCCTGTGCTAAATGGGAGGGTCTGGGGAGCCTCATGGGAGGCAGTGGGGGGCAGAAGTGAGTTCCTTAAAGATCCAAACCAAAGCCCAGTGTTGGCAGGCTACAGGGTGGGTGGGCAGGAGCCAGTATCTGGGAAGGGGGAGAGATGGGAGAGAGCCAGAATGAGAAAGGGGAGAGAAGGGGTGGAGAGGCAGAGAAATGGGGAAAGGAGAGATGAAGAGTGTAGGGGAGAGGGGACCCTGATGCAGAGAGCCTGGAGGTAGTGGGGAGGTGGCCGGGAAGATGGAGAAGGAATAGGGACAGGGAAGGAGGCAAATGGAGAGGTGAGGTGTGGACAGCAGACTGGAGTGCAGGGGGATGGCATGAGGAGGAGAGGAGGGTAATGGGGGCAGGACAATGAGGAACAGGAGTGGCTGCTGTGTGTGCACTGTGTGCAGGGCCCCTGTTCCCCCAAGGGGACTGCTGGGGGAGTTTGGGGGCAATGGAGCCCTGTTGTGGGAGGGGGGGATGTTAGAACCGCCCCTCAGAGGCTGAGGCTACTGCCCACCTCTTTGGGGCAGGGGCATGACTGGAGTGGGTTAGTGGGAGGGAAGAGGGATGTCAATCCCTTTGAGGTGGGGTCTGAGTGCCTCCAAGTCACCATGCATCCAGCCAGCTGCCACCTTGCTGAGGAAGGGGCTGCCCAGAGATGCACCTAGGAGTGTGGGTGGGGTTAGGAAAGCAGGGTTGGGCAGGTGAAGGAGTGTCAGGGGAACACAGGGAAGGGAAAGAGGTTGGAGTGGGCACCAAACCGTAGCCCCATCCCTCAGGCTTCAGCACAGGTGGGAGCAGAGTGAGGAAAATGCTTCAGGCAGGGGCCCCACGTGAGGCTGAAGTACCATCACCCTGTGGCCCAGATGGCTCTCTAGGGGCAAGGAAGCCATCATGGACACGGGGAGGTTTGTGGTTTGCCCTCAGCCAAGGCAGGCAAATTGACTTTTCCCTTTGGGAGGAGATGAATACAGAGATCCCACCTCAGTGTGGCCCCTGGGACTCTTGCTTCTTTAAAGAAGTTGACCTTTGAGTGGCCCATGGAGGCACTCCTCCCCCGAGTTGTGACTGGATGAGAGGGGTCTGGCACTAATAGGTTGTCTTTGCTATGTGGTCTGGGGACTTTCAGAAGAGGCCGAAGCAGCCACAACATGGAGGTGGTTGAGAGCACTGGTTGGTCAAGTCCTTGTGAATCTCTAGGATGTGAAAACTTTCCTGTTTGGGAACCAGTACCCCCTCAGGAAAACATGGTTTCCCTGAGGGGTTGAGGACCATGGGTAGGATTGATTCTTTTCAGGCCTGGACTATCCAAGCTGAGAACTTTTAGACAAGGCTGTAGGGAAATTCCTTGGCCTTCTTGAGATTCCTGCTTGGGCACAGGGAAGTCAGCCTTCTCCAGCTTCCAGTGTGATTGAGACAGGGGAACCCTCTCTTCGGAGAAGCTGGGACCTTCCCAGCACAAGAAACTTGCGCAGGTCCCTGCCTGGCTGAGGGCTAGCCTTCGGGTGGGCATGGAGTTTCCTGAGAAGGGAATGAGGGGGATAGTCCTTCCCAGAGCTCTGACCAGCAGATCTCAGGGGCCTGTGCTGTGTGTCATTAGGATAGCTTGGTGTTGTCTACACCCCATTAGTAAGTTCTGTCTGAATGTGTCCTCGCTGTTCATCGTCCAGTTTGGTAACATTTATTTCAGTCCTGACCCCTTCTGCTGCTGCTGGATTTGAGCTTCAGTGCAGGTGGAATGATGTTCAAATAAAGAAACACTTTATATCACCCATGCTGGTTTCTTCTTCTCTGAGTTGGCCCCCAGGGGATCAAGACGGGTGAGATTCTACCCTTTGTACCAGTTGGCTGCATATTAATGGAGCTACACTGTGGCTTAACAAGAGCTTATTTTCCTTTCACATTAAGTCTGGAGATAGCCAGACCATGACCAATATGGCCTGCAGCATTATCAGGAACCCAGGCTCCTTACCTTTCTGTGCTGCCATTTTCAATCCTGGCTTCCAGTTTCAAGGACACCTCATGGCCCAATATGGCTGCTGGAGCTCTAGTCATTTGGCCACATTTCATTTGACGGAGACTTCTAGAAATCCCATAGGATGGGATGTACCTAGCTGAAATGTAATCCTTTAATGGGCACATGCCACGCCAAATAAAACTGTGGTTCTCTTTCCAAGGAGAAAGGAGACATAGATGGAGCAGGCAGTTAGAAGTCTCTACACAGTGCTGGTTGACTGCATAGGTTTGATTTTGGACTTAGGACTCTGACGAGGGCAAACATGACTCCACCCTTTTCTGCCTGTGTGCCCTGGATGGGTCCCTTTGCCTCTTTCTAAATCCCCACTACATAAATGGAATTGATGACAGTGATCTCAGGGGATTGTAAGGAACAAATGAGGGAACGTGAGTTGCTTCACAGCCTCTGGCACATTGTAACATGTCCCATGTGGCAGCTACATTTATTTATAATTTGTGCCCTTGGAAACTGAGTCTTCAATACATTTTGGGCACTTAGTATAGTCTAAGCACTTAAAGAACAAAAGAGAGACCCTACGTTAAGTGTCAATCTGATTGGGGAGATGAACATGTAAAAATGATGTAAAATGTGGCAGGTGCAGGGTATTGTGGGTGTCCTGGGTAGAGACACCTTAAATGGCATTTGGTGGGGTGGGTAGAGCAGGAGACCGTTTCACAGGAGGATGAATAGGAGTTAGGCAGGCAAGGGTCAGGAAAGCCATTCATGAGAGAGAAGGCAGCTTGAGGAAAGAGCTGGGTAAGAAACAGAATGGTATGTGCAGAGCACTAAAAGCAGTTGGCAATGCTGAACTATAAAGTGCAAGCAGGGAGGATCAGAGATTAGTCTGGAGACAGGTTCAGAGCAATGGGGGACCAGGGAGGATTTCAGCCAGAGAGGGGCATGATTAATTTTGCATTTCAGGAGGATCACTCTGGTTGCCCTGTTAGGGAGCCAAGTTAGAGGAAGACAATTTTAATGAAAGGGAAATCAGAAATCTTGCCTGGGTGCCTGGGTGGCTCAGTCAGTTAAGTGTACAATTCTTGATTTCAGCTCAGGTCATGATCTCACAGTTTGTGGGACTGAGCCTGTGTTGGGCTCCACACTGACAGGATGGAGCTTGCTTGGGATTCTCTCTCTCTCTCTCTCTCTCTCTCTCTCTCTCTCTTTTCCTCTGCCCCTCTCCTGCTCATGTGTCCTCTCTAAGTAAAAAAAGAAAAGAAAAGAAAAGAAAAGAAAAGAAAAGAAAAAGAAAGAAAAAGTCTGGCTTAAAACAAGGTGAACAAGGTGGTGGCAGTGAGTCTGCTGAGAGGTGAGAATTTTGCTATTTAGGAAGTAGAACAGACACTTGGTAGCTCATTGATTGACATTGGGTAAGAGAGTGGCACCAAGGATAATGGATACATTTTTTGCTTGGGGGACAAGAAAGAATTGTCAGTATAACACCAGAACAAGATGACCAATTCAGTTAGAGACTTGCTAAGCTTAATAAGCATGTGGGGGGTGCCTTGTTGGCTCAGTTGGTGGAGTGTGTGACTGTTGATCTCAGGGTTGTAAGTTCGAGACCCATGTTGGTTGTAGAGATTACTTAAAGAAATACATAGAAAAAGAAAATTAAAAAAAAAAAAAAAGCATGCAGGACATCACAGTGGAGTTGTCCAATAGTCAGTTGACTGGGATGGATTTGGGAGCTCAAGAGACAGATCTGGGCCAGAAGCATGAGCATACAGATAATGGTTGAAATGTAAAGCAGAGATGCCTTTGCTCAGGGCGACTGTGTTGTGTGAAGAGCACAGGGCTATGAAGTGAATGCTGGAAACACCAACACATAAAGGTCAGAGGAATGGATGTCCAAAAGGAGAGAACAAAGGAAGAATCAGAGCTGTGAGGAAAATCATGAAAGTGTGTTATGGAAACCAAGGGTTTCAAGTTCAAGGGAAAGGTCAACTGGAGCCAAGAAGTTCAGAATTAGGGACTGAAAAATGTGCCTACTGGATTTGGAAGCAAGGACACCATTGTTGAATTTCAGGATGTGGAATCTTTCTTTATATGAAACAGTTCTGAATGTTCCTAGATCATGGCCAGTAAGAGGTTTTTGTTTGTTTGTTTGTTTGTTTGTTTGTTTGTTTTAAGTTTATTTGGAGAGAGAGGGAGAGAGAGAGAACAGGGGAGGGGCAAAGAGAGAGAATCCCACGCAGGCTTCACACTGTCAGCATAGAGCCTGATGTGGGGATTGTACTCACGAACTGTGAGATCATGACCTGAGCTGAAATCAAGAGCTGGTCACTTAAGACTAAGCCACCCACGTGCCCCATGGCCAGTAAGAGTTTAACGGTAAAGAGAGAATGACTGAGAAGAGGCAAGAAAGCCTTTTTTGGGGTAGAGGGAAGTACAAGATTTAGGGAGCTCTTGCCTGATAGTATCCATTTTCTCAATGAAGCAGGAGGCAAGACTGTCCACTGAGAGGAGGGAATGAGCAGTGGGGTAGAAGAAATGGTGAAAGTTTGGAACAGTTTCTACAGGAGCTGCCAAAGGACCACAAAACTGATGGATGACCATGAATTTATGGAGGCATCAACCAACAGGAGGGCAGGCACAGAGAAGGCTGACTGTAGATTCGTAGGTAGGTGCCAGGTAAGCAGAGTGTCCTAAAAGAGTGTTTCACTCCTACCATGAGATCCAGGTTGCTTACAGAAAGACAGCCTGTGATGGGACAGATAGACGGAGAAAATAAGGGACTAAAGTTTATGTGAAAGAGCTGGAAGGAGAGGAAATTGTGGTTAGAAACCCGGGTGCTTGACCTGAATATTCTAATTCTTAAAGACAGCTTTGAGATGTGAGGCACTGGGTAGGAGGTCTACCCAAATGGTGGGAATAGTGGCAGAAATTGGGGTGCAGATGAGCCAAAGTTGTCTGTCCAAGAACCAAAGGGAGTGGTGAAGGCTAAAATAGAAAGAAACTCCAAGCACAATAACCAGGTGTTGTGTGCATCAGTGGAGCAAGAATTTTTACCTGAAGGACAAGATGTATTTGGGAACATTTGGAGAGAACCTTCAGGCAAAAAGATGTATGAAAGAGGAGTCTCCACTTATTAAAAAAACTTTTTAAATGTTTTTATTTATTTTTGAGAGAGAGAGAGAGAGAGAGAGAGAGCCCAAGTGGGGGTGGGGGCAGAGAGAGAGGGAGACCACAGAATCTGAAGCAGGCTCCAGGCTCTGAGCTGTTAGCACAGAGCCCGATGTGGGGCTCTAACTTGTGAGCTATGAAATCACGACCTAGCTGAAGTCAAACACTTAACCAACTGAGCCACCCAGGCACCCGAGGAGCCTCCACTTAAAAGAGCTGCAAAGGAGGTGGTGTCCTAAGGAGAGAACCATATTTCCATATCACATAAAAAATTTGTCTCTCAAAGAGGTGTCCAGAGAGCACAATAGAAAAGTTGGGAGAGAAGGATAGAACAGAGAAAGAACCACATTGTAAGGGGTCAAGAGCACCAAGAACCAGATGACACAGAGGACTCTTGTTTTGGGAAATGACTAAGGGTAACAAAAGCATGAAGTTGGTAGAACTCACGAGACTCAAAGCTTTAAATGGAGCTCCAGTTTGAAATCCCTTTCAAGTCCACTTAGGCACAGCAAAAGGACTGGTAATGCCAGCTGCTGGCACCTGAACAGATCTGGAGGTGCTGGAAGGCTCCTTTAGGTGCCAAAGCAGGTACAGAAATCCAACCTGAGTGGCCTGGAGGCTTCTTCAAATTCATTTACGCATTCAACAAAACATTAATCGAATGTCTGCTCTGGTCAGGTACTGCTAAGCTCTGGAAATACAGAAATAAATCAGACATAGGCCCTGGGCTCAAAAGATCACAGGCTGGTTAGTGGCAGGGTCGTTTGCCTATTTAGAAGCGCTAGGTAAGACTCTGGTTTTTGTTTTGTTAAACATGTTGCAGCATAAAACAAATGTACAGGTAGATGGAATATTATAAAATACCCTACTATTACCAAAGTGACAGATTCTTGCTATTCACCCCAGAAATCTTTCACTTGCCCATAATCACGATCCCCTTTCTTCTCTCAGAGTAACCACCACCTTGACTTTTATGGTAAACAGTTCCCAACTTTTATTTATGTTTTTCACCCAAGTGAACAACTTTAAACAAAATAGTTTAGCTTTGACTTTATTTTTACGTCTTTTCCCACCTAATTTCTTTTTATCCCTACTTGTAATTTGTTGACGAAATTTGTTATGCAGTGTTCCACAGATGGAATTTTGCTGGCTTCATGCTTGGGGTGTAGTTGAGCAAATTTCTCTGTTCTCTATATTTACAGCAAATTGGTATTTGGATCTAGATGCTTATTCAGATTCAGGTGTGTGTGTGTTGCATTTTAATAAATGCTTCATAGTTTTTGGGTTTTTTTCATCATCAGATACATAATGTCCAACTGTTTTTGTGTCATTAGAAGTTACAAAACAGTGATGTTCCAATTCTATCATTCTGTCTTCAGGTATTTGTGGAAACACTTCTAGAAACACCCGTATTTACAACCTACTTGGCCAGTCACACAATGTATGTAGGAAAGACAAGGAAAATACTGATGTTCCCCTTTATTTAAGTTTTCAAAAATAGAGTTTGTTCCCTAACATCTTCCAGAGATGAACAATTATTATGTTTTGGTACCATTATGAACTCATGAATTTAAACATATTTGGTGTATTTTGTTCCATTACATTTCTTAGCCTCATTAATGGTTAAAATGTCCCATCACTGGTCAGCAGAGGCCTCTTTAAAGAGAATCTTTTACACCTAACCCTAATTATCTTTGATGGTATCCTTCCTCTCAGGTATGACAAGATGTTCTAGACTGATCTTGTACATTTCCTTCCTTAGATCAAAGTCAGCAATTTCTCCAAGAAGCCCTATTTCCAAGATTTTCCTGTTGATAGAGCTAAGACAGGGACACACAAAACTTGTATGTATATAGGATCCATCCAACAGATCTGTTTATATCTCTCTGTCTGTCCATCCATCCATCCTGCCCTCCCTCCATCCAACCATCCATCCATCCATCCATCCATCCATCCATCCATCCATCCGTGATAAAATCCTCATGAGTTGATACTGATACATGAAAGGCTTTGGTTTAACATCGAACTATAATTCCTTTCCCCTTCTATATTGAGAATCCTGTCAAAGACATTGGATTCATTTGCTTTGTCCCACATTAAAGGCTTCAGATACACTGCCACCAATATGATCACTAAAAATATACTCTTTTCAGCTTATATTTTTTAGTTGTACTATATCGATCTTGCCTAGGTCACATAAATCATTTATTTTTAAAGATTTTAAGTAATCTCTACACCAAACATGGGGCTCAAACTATAACCCTGAGATCAGATCACATGCTCCACTGACTTGAGTCTGCCAGGAGCCCCACATAAACTATTTTATAGTACAACCTCTCTTTACATCCCTCATTTACTCTTAGTTCTACATATAGCTAACTGTATATAATTAACTCACTACCAGATTTTCTGTTGATGTTTCTCAAGACAGTTTGTCTGAAGCTTTTTCTTTTTTTTCCTAATTAAACAAAAATATTTTAGAGAGAGAGAGCACAAGTGGGGGAGAAGGACAGAGAGAGAGAGAGAGAGAGAGAGAGAGAGAGAGAGAGAATCCCAAGCAGGCTCCACACTCAGCACAGAGCTGACGTGGAGCTCGATCCCACGGCCCTGGGATCATGACCTGAGCTGAAACCAGGAGTTGGAATGCTCAACCGACTGAGACACCCAGGTGCCCCTGAAGCTCAGTTTTTAATGGATTCTTCTCCTTTTTTTTTTTTTTTTAATGTTTATTTTTGAGAGAGAGAGAGAGAGACAGTGCAAGTGGGATGGGGGCAGATAGAGAAAGGAGACAGAATCCGATGCAGGCTCCAGGCTCTGAGCTGTCAGCACAGAGCCTGATGCAGGGCTCAAACCCACCAACTGCAACATCATGACCTGAGCTGAAGTTGGATGCTTAACTGATTGAGCCACCCATGCGCCCCAGTTTTTAATAGATTTTTAAAAAATTTTTAATGTTTATTTACCCTCGAGAGACAGAGACAGAGTGAGAGAGAGGGAGAGGCAAAGAAAGGGAGACACAGAATCTGAAGCAGGCTCCAGGCTGTCAGCACAGAGCCTGATGTGGGGCTCTAACTTACAAACCATGAGATCATGACCTGAGCTGAAGTTGGATGCTTAACCGGTTGAGCCACCCAGGTGCCCCTTTAATAGATACTTAAGAGCTAACAAAAATGAAAAATGTCCAAGTTCTTGCACACTGAGGATAGATTGCTGCTGTCATATACTTGAAAGTCAGTTTGGTTGGTATGAAACACTTGGCTCAGTCTGAATATTTTATTATTTTTAAAAAACTTAAAAAAAATTTTTAACGTTCATTTATTATCGAGAGACAGAGAGACACAGAGTGTGAGCAGGGGAGGGGCAGAGAGAGGGGGAGACACAGAATCTGAAATTGGTTCCAGCTCTGAGCTGTCAGCACAGAGCCCGATGCAGGTCTCGAACTCACAAACTGTGAGATCATGACCTGAGCGAAAGTCAGTCGCCCAACCAACTAAGCCACCAAGGTTCCCCTAAAAAACTTTTTAAAAATGTTTATTTTTAGAGAGAGAGCGATCAAGCAGGGGAGGGGCAGAGAGAATGGAGAGAGAGAGAACTCCAAGCAGGCTCTGCGATGTCAGTGCAGAGTCCAATATAGCTCAAACCCAAGAACTGTGAGATTGTGACCTGAACTAAAATCAAGAGTCAGATGATCAACCAACTGAGCTACCCAGGCATCCCTATTATTTAATTAATTAATTAATTAATTTATTGACTGGGGAATGGGTAGAATCCCAAGTAGGCTCCATGCTGTCAGCAGAGCCTGACACGGGGCTCGAACTCAAAACCATGAGGTTAGGACCTAAGCTGAAATCAAGAGATGCTTAACTATCACTGTCTTGAGTATTTTATTTTAATATTTATTATTATTTTCTTTAACTTTTTAAAGTTTATTTACTTATTTTTGAGAGAGAGAGAGAGAGAGAGAGAGAGAGAGAGAGAGAGAGAAAGGGAGGGAGAAAAACCCAAGCAGGTTCTGCACGGCCAGCACAGAGCTCACCTGAATCTTGAACCCATGAACAATGAAATAATGACCTGAGCTGAAATCAAGAGCCGGATGCTTAACTGATTGAGCTACCCAGGAGCCCCTAAATATTTTTGAGAGAGAGAGACAGCGAGAGAGAGAGAGAGAGAGAGAGAGAGAGAGAGAGAGAAAGAGAAAGCAGGGGAGGGACAGAGAAAGAGGGAGTCAGAGATCTGAAGTGGGCTCCATGCTGACGGGCTCTGCCCTGACAGCAGAGAGAGCCTGATGCGGGGTCGGACTTATGAATCGGGAGATCATGACCTGATTAGAAGTCAGATGCTTAACCAACTGAGCCATTCAGGAGCCCCAACAGTCCGAGTATTTTAAATATTTCATCTTTTTTCATCAATAAAGTGTTGCTGTGAAAAAAAAACCTGATATAATGATATAGCTAAATTTTCTTCCCATTTAAGTAACTTTCTGGGAAGCCTGGATACCCCAAATTTTTTCCTTTTCTTTAAACTCCAACAGTTTTACTAGGATGTCTTGATATTGGTCATTCTGGGTTCCAGATATGCAGTATCCTCTTTCAATTGGTAGTTTAAAATATTTCAGGAAAGTTTTCTTAAATTATAACTTTTGGTATTTGTTTTGTTTCCTTATTTGTCTTTGGGAACTCCTATTATACACATTTTGTGTCTTTTTTGACCTGTCTTCTATACTTGTCACCTTTTAAACAAAACTTCTTTTGCAGTTTTAGGTTCGCAGCAAAACTGAGAAGGTATAGTGATTGCCACATTTTCCCCCACCACTTACACATGCATATCCTCCCACCTTCTCAACATCCCCCATGAGAACAGTACATTCGTCAAAATTGATGGATCTATAATGACACATGATTATCACCCAAAGCCCACAGTTTACATTAGGGTTCACTCTTAGTGTTATACATTCTGTGGGTTTGGACAAATGTGTAATGGCAGATCTCTACTGCTGCAGTATCATAGAAAATAATTTCACCATGCTAAAAATCCTGTATCCCACCCACTTATTCTTCCCTCCCTACAACCCCTGATCTTTAACTGTCTCCATACTTATGCATTTTCTAGGATGTCAGAGGATTAGAATCATACACTATGTAGCTTATTCAAACTAGTTTCTTTCACCATTAGTAATATACATTAAAAGTTCTTCCATTTTTTTTTTCCATGGTTTTAACAGCTCATGTCATTAGTGCTGAATAATATTCAATTTTCTGGATACATCAGTTTATTTATCCAGATATTCACCTACTGAGGTACGTCTTGGTTGCTTCCAAATTTTGGCAATTATCAATAAAGCTGCTGTAAACATCCATGTGCAGGTTTTTGTGTGGACATAAGTTTTTAACTCCTTTGGGTAAATACCAAGGAGTGTGACTGCTGGACTGTATAGTTAAGAGTACATTTATTTTGGGATGCCTGGGTGTCTCAGTCAGTTAAGCGTCTAACTTCGGCTCAGGTCATGATTTCACAGCTCTTGAGTTTGAGCCCCCCACTGGGCTCTATGCTGACAGCTCAGAGCCTGGAGTCTGCTTTGGATTCTGTGTCTCCCTCTCTCTCTGCCCCTCTCCTGCTTGTGCTCTCTAAGTAAATAAACATTAAAAAAAGAGTATGTTTAGTTTGTAAGAAACTGCCAAAATATCTTCCAAAAGTAGTTGTACCATTTTGCATTCCCACGAGCAATGAATGAAGGTATTTATCACTTTGTATCCCCATCAGCATTTGGTGTTGTCAGTGTTTTGGACTTTGGCCATTCTAATAGGTAACTAGAGACATCTCATTATTGTTTTAACGTGCCATTCCCTAATGACATATGATGTTGAGCATCTTTTCACATACTTATTTGCCATCTGTACATGAAGCGTCTATTCTGTTCAGATCTTTGGCCCGTTTTTTAATCAGGTTCTTTTTTTCTTTGCCAAGGATATGAGAGGGAAGCAATCTGCAGATAACTACAAATAAAGCTTTATTTAAGAGCTCTAGAAGGCTTTATACCTACTGGTGGGTATCAGTAACAATGGACCTTAAAATGCATGCACACATTAAGTAGAGCCTTTAAAAACCAATGTGTCTAAATAATATGTTAAATCTTTTATGAGTAAACTAAACACTACTTCTTCTCCTCACTACCATTTCTGTTTTATAAGGTCCTTTAGGCAGAAAATTTCCTTGTACTTAAAAAAAAAAAAAAAAAAGAAATATTGCCATTTGCAACAATATACATGAAACTTGAGGGTATTGTGCTAAGTGAAATAAGATAAAGACAAATAACATATGATATCACTTATATGTTACTGTTTGTTGGCTCTTGAGTTGTATGAGCTTCTTACATATTTTGGATATTAACTCCTTATTAAAATCCTCAACTTTGTTGGATCTTCTAGGAAATTAGTTAAATCCACATTAATTTTTCCAAAAAGGTTTTTCTCTCCTTTTCTCATGTCCCTTCTGTCAATTTCTTAAATAATTAAAGCACATTCATGGGGTGCCTGGGTGGCTCAGTCGGTTGAGCGTCCGACTTTGGCTCAGGTCATGATCTCGAGGTCTGTGAGTTCGAGCCCCACATCAGGCTCTGTGCTGACAGCTCAGAGCCTGGAGCCTGCTTCTGATTCTGTGCCTCCCTCTCTCTCTCAAAAATAAATAAAGATTAATTAAAAAAAAAAAAAGAAGAAAAAAAAAGAATTAAAGCACATCTTGTATGCTAGCCCTGTGGAGAATAAACAGAGTGAAATCCTGATCTTAAGGAAATTATAGTTATATTGGTAGACATAAAAGGTTTAAACAGAGGAAATAAGGCTAACAGTGTTGGCCGGACCTAAAACATGAAGGCTATGTATGTCTGATGTTACATTCTCCCTGTTAAGTCTTATTGTTGATTTTTAAAATTGAGATTTAACATATAACATTAGTTACAGTCAGGTGTAGAACATAAGGGTTAAATGTATGTATATATAGTTGACCCTTGCATAGCTCAAAATCCATGTATAACTTCTGACTTCCCAAAAACTTAACTAGTAATAGCCTACTGTTGAGCACATAAGCCATACCAACAACATGAACAGTCAATAAAAGCATATTTTATAGGTTATATAGTGTATTCTGACAATAATACCTAACTATCCCCCTGGTATTTCTACCTATGTGGTTTGTCTGTAATTTGTTTCAAATTGCTGCAAATCTCCAAACATTTTTCCAATATGTTTACTGAAAAAAATCCACATAGAAGTAGGTCTGCAAAGTTCAATCTCACATTGTTCAACAGGCAACTCACTGTAAAATGATCACAATGTCTAGTTAACATCCATCACCAGTTACAACAAACTTTTGTGATGAGGACATTGAAGACCTACTCCTTCAGGAACATGTGAATATACACAATATTAATTATATAGTCACCATGCTATACACAACACCTATAGGATGTATATTTTTTAACTGCGTATTTGACCTTTTGATCACTTTCACCTATTTAACCTTTCATCATTCCCTTGCAATCACCAATCTGTTCTCTGTATTCATGACTTTAGTTTCTTTTTTTTTTTTTTTTAAGAGTCCACATATAAGTGAGATTACATGGTATTTGTCTTTCTCTGACTTTAATTGATGTAGCAACATGCCCTCCAGGTCTATCCATGTTGTCACAAATAGCAAGATTTCATTCTTTTTTTTTTTTAATGGCAACTTAAAACAATTTTTTTTTTAATAATTTTAAGTTTTGGGTGAGCACGTATGTGTGCATGTGCATGCGCAGGCATGTGAGGGGGAGAGAGGCAGAGAGAAAGAGAGAATCCCAAGCAGGCTCCATGCTGTCAGTGCAGAGCCCGATGTGGGGCTCAATCTCATGGACAACAAAATCATGACTTTAGCCAAAATCAAGAGTCAGATACTTAACCAACTGAGCCAACACATTTCATTCTTTATGGCTGAATAATATTCACACACACACAGAGTCTTCATCCATCCATGCATGAATGGACATTTACGTTGCTTCCACATTTTGGCTGTCAATAATGCTACGAATACTTGGTGCACACATTTAAGTTAGTTTTTTCACTTCCTTTGGGTAAATACCCAGAAGTGGAATGGTGGATCATATAGTTCAATTTTTAATTTTTTGAAGAATCTCCATACTGTTCCCCACATTGGCTGTACCAGTTTACATTTCCACCAATAGTGTATAAAGGTTCCCTTTTCTCCATATCCTTACAGACACTGTTTACTTCTTGTCTTTTTAAGAATAGCCATTTGCCATAGAGTTTAGAGGGTTTTTTGTTTCCTTGATTAACATGATTAACAGGATGTTGTTGCATCCAGGACACAGCAGCAGCCTCAGCCTTAAACTGTGTTTCTGCTCCTACCCCTGGAGCCCTGGGCAGCATGGAAGGGCCTGGCCACCCTATTGTAAGTAAATTCCATCAGAAATTCAACTGGCTTCCAAACTGGGGGTGGGGGGGAGGTGGGAGGGGAAGATATCCTAATAGGTGTGAGATGACATCTTTTTAAAATTTTTTAAAGTTTATTTATTTTGAAAGAGTGTGCAAGCAGGGGAGGTGCAGAGAGAGCAGAAGAGAGAATCCCAAGCAGGCTGCAGGCTGTCAGCGCAGGGCCTGATGTGGGGCTCAAACTGACAAACTGTGAAAACATGATCTGAAATTAAATCAAGAGTAGGATGCTTAACCAACTGAGCCACCCAGGTGCCCTGAAATGACATCTTATTGTGGCTTTGATTTGGACTTACCTGATTAGTGATGTTGAGCACCTTTTCACATACCTGTTGTCCACCCTTATTTTTTCTTTGGAAAAATGTCTATTCTGATTCTCTATCTTTAAATATTTGAGTTAGTGAATTGTGTGAGTTCTTTTTAGATTTTGGATATTAATCCCTTATCAGGTATGTGATTTGCAAACATTTCCTCCTATTCCATAGGTTGCCTTCTCATTTCGTTGACAGTTTCCCTTGCTATGCAGAAACTTTTTAGTTTGAGGTAGTCTCACTTGTTTATTTTCCCTTTTGTTGCCTTTGCTTTGGTGTCATATTCAAAAACTCACAACCAAGACTGATGTCAAAGAGCTCACTGCCTATGTTTTCTTCCAATTTTATGGTTTCAGGTCTTACATTCAAGTCTTTAATCCATTTAAAGTTCATTTTTTGTGTATGGTGTAAGATAGTGGTCCAATTTTATTCTTTTACATGTAACCATCCAGTTTTCCCAATATCATTTATTGAAGACACTGTCTTCCCCATTGTATATTTTTGGGTACTTTGTTGTAAATACATTGACCCTGTATGTGTGGGTTTATTTCTGGGCTCTCTATTCTGTTCTACTGATCTATGTGTCTGTTTTGATGCCAGTACCATACCGTTTTGATTACTATAACTTTGCAGTATAGTTTGAAATCAGAAAGCATTATGTCTCATCTTTGTTCTTCTCAAGATTGCTTTGGCTGTTCAGGCTCTTTGTGTCTCCATTTAAGTTTCAAGATTATTCATTTCAGGGAAACATGCCATTGGAATTTTGATAAGGACACCACTGAATTTGTAGATTGCTTTAGTTTGTTTTCTTATTGTTTCATTTTAGGAGTTCTTTGTATATTTTTGATTAACAGTCTTATCAGATGTATCTTTAGCAAATATTTTCTTCCAGTCTGGTTTGTCTTCCCCTTCTCTTGACAATGCCTGTTGCATAACAGAAGTCAACTTTAATCAAGTCCAGCTTACCAATTATTTCGTTAATGGATGGAGGCTTTGGGGTTTTTATCTAAAATGCCATTGCCAAAGTTTTCTGGACTTTCTCCTACCTTCCAGTTGTTTAATAGTTTTCATTTTTACATTTAGGTCATAATCCATTTTGAGTTAATTTTTGTGGATATCCAGTTGTTATAACACCTTTGTTGAAAAGACTATCTTTTCTTCACTGTATTGCCTGTGCTCATTTGTCAAGTATCAGTTGACTATCTTTGTGTAGGTCTATTTCTGGGTACTCTAGTCTATTTGCCTATTCTTATTCCAATACCACTTTTTTTTTTTTTTTTTTTTTAGTTTATTTTGAGAGCATGAGAGAACATGTGAGCAGGGGAGGAGCAGAGAAACAGAGGAAGAGAGAGGGAGAGAATCTCAGCAGGCTCTATGCTATCAGCACAGAACCTGACTTGGGGCTCAATCTCATGAACTGACAGATCATGCCCTGAGCTAGAATCAAGAGTCAGACACTTAACTGACTGAGCCACCCAAGCACCCCTCCAATACCACAATCTTGATTATTGTAGCTTTAAGTCTTGAAGTCAGGTAGTGTTACTCTTCTTTGTTCTTCTGTTCAATATTGTGTTGGCTATTCTGGGTCCTTTGCCTATTTGTTGATATCCACAAAATAACTTGCTGGGATTCTGAATCTATAGACCAGTTAAGAATGGACATTTTAATATGGACTCCTCCTTTCCACGACCGTGTAATATCTGTTTAGTTTTCTTTTGATTTCTGTCACTGGTTTTGTAGTTCTCTCCATATAAGTCTTGTACATATTTTGTTAAGACTTATACCTATTTCACTTTTACTGGTGCTAATGTAAATGTTTTAGTTTTCAAATTCCAATTGTTAGTGGTGTACAGGAAAGCAAGTGACATTTGTATATTAATCTTATATTCTGCAACCTTGCTATAAATGCTCAGTAGTCCTATGAGGTTTTGTTAATTCTTTCAGATTTGCTACGATTGTGTCATCTGTGAAATTCTTCCTTCCCAATCCGTGTGCCTTTTATTTTCTTTTCTTGTCCTATAGCATTATCTATGATTTCCAGTACAATGTTTTACAAGAGTTGACTTCCTCCTTTCCTTACCTTATTCTTTTTTAAAAATATTTATTAAAAAAAAATTTTTTTATTATTCATTTTGGGAGAGACAGACCAAGTGGGAGAGGGGCAGAGAGGGGGAGAGAGAGAATCCCAAGCAGGGTCTGCATTGTCAGCAGAGTCTGATGCAGGGTTCAAACTCTGCAGGAGACCATGACCTGAGCCGAAATCAAGAGTTGAAAGCTTAACCAACTGAGTCACACCTTTTTGTTTTAAACTCCCTACCCATCCCTATTCTCAACCTTAATGGGAAAGCTTCTAGTTTCTCGCCACTAGGTACGATGTTAGGTGAAGGATTCTTGTAGTTGTTCTTTACCAAGCTGAGAAAGTCCTCTTTTTGGGAGGTATTTCTCACTTCTAAAAAATTATTTACATGTGTTTAGTAGGCTTCTATTGTTCATGGGAATATTATTCTGCTCTTTACTTTCTCATAACTGGGACTTGACTTTGATCCATTTTGTTACCATATTTACATGAGTTAGTTTTTCTGCATTTTTAGAGGGGAAGCGTGATTTATGAGTCTTTAATTTGTCCGTAAATATTAAAGTGTGGACTGTGCAAACAAGAGCTGTTTAAATCTAGCACTGAACATGCTTAGAACTTTATGACCAGTTGTTTATTTCAGGAGTTAAAGACCAAAGAAAGTTATTTAACTTTTTTCCCCTAATGTTTGTTTTTGAGAGAGACAGAGAGAGAGAGAGAGAGAGAGAGAACGAGGGGAGGGGCGGAGAGGGAGACACAGAATCCAAAGCAGGCTCCATGCTCTGAGCTGTCAGCACAGAGCCCAACACAAGGCTTGAACCCACAAACCATGAGACCATAACCTGAGCTGAAGTCAGCCATTCAGCCAACTGAACCACCCAGGCACCCCCCAAAGGAAGTTATTTAATAACCATTACATTGTTCCCTGAAGGAAAATAAATATATCCTGGATTTAATGGGAGAATCCTAGTTTCACTCTTATTCCAAACACATCCTTTAAGATGACCTCCTCCCCTGCCCCCCCCCCCCCCCCCCCGCATCTCTATTTTAATTGTCTTGCTTGATTTGGACTGTATCAAGAGTTCCCTTCCAGTACGCACCTTTGTCCTGGGTACTCTGTTGATATGAATTTTCTTGAACAGCTCCAGCCCGCATCAGATGCTCCATTGTTTCCAATGAAACAGAAGGGGACACCATGCAGGTATTGTGGCCATTGGCGGTTTATTTCTACCCACCTTTTGTTTCAAGGCTCACAGGGACACCTAATTTTTTTGTGAAGTTGCCCAAGGTTTTTTGTTTTTGTTTTTTTTAAAGCTCTATGCTCAATGTGGAGGTGACCTCATGACCCCAAGATTCAGATTCACATGCTTCACGGACTGAGCCAGCCAGTCTGTTTTTAAGTTGCCCGATGTTTTGTTTTGCTATCATGACTGCTCTGTGTGCTTTTATGGGGAATTTGAGAAATATTCAATACTACTATTTCAGAATCCTTGCCAGGTTAAGTTTTGAATATAGGAGTAGGTAGAAGTTATAGGAGACATCATCTCCTTCAAAAACTATGCTTTTCTCCCAGCTACTTTCTTTATCAATCTTTAGCACAGAGTATATTAAGAATCTTGGTGGGGCACCTGGGTGGCTCTGTTGGTTAAGCACAGACTCTTGATTTCAGCTCGGGTCACGATCTCAGGTTTTGTGCCCCCTTCGTCGGGCTCTACATGGACAGTGTGGAGCCTATTTGGGATTCTCTCTACCCCTCTCTGCCTCTCCCCTACACTTTCTCAAAAATAAACAAACTTAAAATAAAAATTATGTAATTCATGAAACAAAACACCAAAAACCTTGGCAAATAACTTTCTCTCTCTTGAGCTTCACAGCAAGTTATGAAGGCTGTCCCAGCTGTTCGATGAATTGATAATCAGTGTAGTTTCAAAGCAAATGGCCTACTCCAATTGGACAACTGTGCATTTTATTCCTTCAGGGTAGGGTGATCTTTGTTAAACAGAACTCTGCACCATCAAACTGATGCCAAAAAAGGCCAAACTACTGTTTTTAACATAGGAAAAGGTATAATATACTTTCAGCTAGTTAAGTGATTATTTCTAGTCCATTTCATAGACTCTCTAGTTGTCTCTATTTGTTTCCTGTGAAAACTGCACAATTTCCATGGCTATCTGCTTTAGTCTATCATTTAGGAGAGAGAAATCTTGGACAAGTCGTATCCTCTGAAATTCATTCAAAAAACCCTGTAAAATGGGAGTAATACCTACATTATGCATTGTTAAGCATAAATGAGATAGAATGACATAAACAGAAGAGCCTGGTAAACTGCAAAGTCATATATAATAAGGAGGACAGTTGCAGTGGCTTATTTCTATAGTACTGTTCAGCTTCCTATTTTAATACTGTATCAAAAGCATAATACCTAGTAATACAAAGTACTTGATAATATAGGTAGTTGGCTGCCTTATTCACCTTCATATTCCTTGTACCTCTGTAGCCTAGCACACAGTACATGTTTAGTAAACTATGAATAAAACCTTCCAATTCTGACAAAAATCATATGGGCTTATTCATTATCCGAAGCTCTTCAGTACAGCTGAAACACTGCACTAGGCCTCAATTTCTCATCTTTAAAGTATGTTTTAGAAAGCATCTGGCTTGCTTTTATCACAGAATTGTAAGACAAAAAAGGCACTGCATATGAAAATGTTTTTCAACAAGGACCAGGCACCTACTGACTCTAGGCAGAATTTGGCTGTGGCTGGTGGGAAGTTAACTAGGTATTCCAACGGACATTTAAAGAGGGTCTTCTAAGAAGAAAATAATTTTTATTATGTCTCCAACTGGTTATTTTCTTTTTAAAAACCTTTAAAGTTATTTTTTATTTATTTCACAAGAGAGAGAGAGCATGATCCGGGGAGGGGCAGAGAGAGGGAGAGAGAAAGAATCCCAAGGCTCTTGGGATCATCCCAAGCTGTCAGCCCAGAGCCCAATGTAGGGCTCAATCTCACACATCATGAGATCATGACCTGAGCCGAAATCCAGAGATGGATGCTTAACTGACTGAGTCACCCAGGCGCCCCTTCAACTGGTTACTTTCTAAGTTCCTTAAAGAAATGGAGAGCATCTCCTCTATCTGTGAATCCTTCCAGTGCTTATTTGCAAAATGCAATCTATCAGAGCCTTCTGTAAATATCTTGTCAAACAAATGTTAGGGCAAAATACTGCCACATGAAACCATCAGCAAGCACTGCTGTTTACTTGTAAAACCTATTCTAACTACTTTACCTTATCCTCATTTATTACCATCTTAATGTAAGCCACCATTGTACTGCTGCCTACCTAAATAATTGCTATAAATTCTGAACTGGTTTCTTGTTTTTTATTCATCTCTCCCAAATTCAAAACAATCAGAATAATTTTTAAAAACCAAGCAACAAATCATAAACTAAAATATGTCACTTTATGTCAATATGTCACTATGTCAATCCTGCAATGACTTTCTCACTGTATTTAAAACCCACATTCTTGGGGCGCCTGGGTGGCTGAGTCAGTTGAGTGTCCGACTTCAGCTCAGGCTATGATCTCACAGTCTGTGGGTTCGAGTCCCGCGTTAGGCTCTGTGCTGACAGCTCGGAGCCTGGAACCTGCTTTGGATTCTGTGTCTCCCTCTCTCTCTGCCCCTAACCCACTCACATTCTGTCTCTTTCTCAAAAATAAACATTAAAAAAATAAAAAATTAAAAAAAAAAAACAACAACCCACATTCTTTAAACCCAAAGGCTCTTTATCAGGAACCAGCAAATTACATAGCCTATAGGCCAAATCTGACATGCTATATGTTTCTGTGAAAATAATTTTATTGGAGTACACCCAAGCATGGCCTATTGCTGTTTTTATATTGTAACACAGAGTTGAATGATTCTGACAGAAACCACATGCTTTGCAAAGCCTAAATATTTACTATCTGGCCCTTTACAGAAAACACTTTTGCTGACTCTTTATGATCTAATCCCCTATCTTCCTGGATATTTGCTACCCACTATCCCTGTCCTGGTCATTCACTATATCAAGTCTATTCCACCTCAGAGGCTTTGCACCTGCTGTTCTAATTCCCTTGGAATGATCTCTATTCATATTGACACAGGACTGCCTCCTTAACATCTGAGGTCTCAGCTTAAATGTAAACTCAGAGACCTTTCCATACCAACCAATCTAGAATGGCACCTCAACCTCCTCATTACATATCTGCTATGAAATAACGTGGTAATGACTATTTGAAATTACGGACTAGTTTAGTTCTCACCCTGCTCTAGAATAGAAGCTCCATGACTGTATTTGCCTATCCCCATCCCCCATTTAACCAGCATAAACCCACCAACAAAAACAATGCCTGGTATTATTTTTGAATGGGAAAGAAGAGGGCCAATAAATACTTGCTGAATGAATGAGGCCAAGGTCAAGAACTCCAGTCTGGCTCAACCCAGTCCACAATGTTTAGCTTTGCTGTTGCTGAATAGCCTTGATGATGGCCTGACTTTAATCATAAAAGGAGGGGCACCTGGGTGTCTTAGTTGGCGAAGCCTCTGACTCTCGATTTTGGCTCAGGTTGGTGGGTTTGAGCCCCGCATAAGGCTCTGAGCTGATGGCATTGAGACTGCTTGGGATTTTCTGTTTCCTTTCTCTGCCCCTACCCTGCTTGTGCTCTCTAAAAAATAAATAAATAAATAAACATTTTTTAAAAAAGGGTGTAGAAGATCAATCCACATTCCTAGTCCATTATGTGCAAAACAACTCCACCAAGAGCACATTCTCCTGAACATGGGTCCATCTTGCCTCTTCAGGTAAGGGTAGCATTAGGAAAACCAGGTAAGGCAAGGTCACAGAATTGGACAAAGAAGTTCTCAACTTGATGATTATTATGGTTAAGAATTTTATTATCAAAATTATTACATCTCTTGTGAAAGTTCAAATGTTACAGCAAGGTGTAAACACTCCACTTGAGAAAGAAGTGATACTTCTTCCCTTCCAAGAGTTCCCCCCACCCCCCGCCCCCGCCCCCCCCCAGAGGTCTGGTCTTGACAGCACCCTGCCCACACAGAGTGGCTGGGGTCTCTGCACGTGCCAGGCAGGGTGAGGGCCGCCTGCCCGCTGGCCTCTCCCCTTGGTTAACAGCCAAGGGGAGAATGCAAACCCCAGCCCAAATGGAGAGACATTTACATACGTTTTATATAATATACAAAGAAACCAGCATCCCAGGCAACATGATTTCCACTCCCAACGCTCTCCCAGACTGATGGGTTTGTGGGGGAAACAACAAAAAGAAAAGTATTCTGCTGAGGTCTCAGCATTAAAAAAAGAAATCTCCCCTCATTTGAGCAAACACCTGATTTCAATTTTGAAAAAGTGAAATTTTGTAACAGTCACACACAAAGAGAGAAGACTGTGCATATGATAGTTGTAAGAGAGGGTAGAAAAGAAGGGGATGCAAGAGGCTGGGGGAAAAAAGGAGGAGAAAACAAACTGGAAGGAAGGAGACTCACAGTATTATCTTGTCCAAAAGAAAAGAAGTAAGGTCCACTGCAGCACCAGGGATTACACCTGTCATATATTTGCTACCCCTACCATGGTTATAACTGAATACAAAATTAGATAAATAAAAACACGCCGGATATTACAGTAAACAAGTGAAAGAAATAAGCTGGCAACCGTATGGAATTTTAAAAAGATTGTGTACCCCACCTGGGCAGGCTCCAGGGCTCCTCCAGGGGTGTACAGCAGGCACA
This sequence comes from Panthera onca, assembly GCF_046562875.1. NCBI lineage: Eukaryota > Metazoa > Chordata > Mammalia > Carnivora > Felidae > Panthera > Panthera onca. Next base: position 51,149,506 of record NC_138340.1, on the reverse strand, counting down.
ATGCACTGATGGGGAGAAGCCAGTCTGCTCGCGTCTCTCATCCAGAACAGTGTTAGGTGTGTGGGTGGCTTTATAACTCTCTCACCTGGGCCACTCTCAAATAAGCATCCCCCAAAGAAATGTGGGACATGCCCCACACAATCACAGTCCTGTCGGTGCCACTCCACAAACATCTCTTTCCACTCTTACCCTGCAGTCACAAGTGCGTGCTCCCTAATCAAGGAGGCGGTCCTACTCGTGGGATCGTCAACTCCTGATTAACAGGGAGTAGAAAAAATAAAATTCAAAGAAGTCCCAAAGCACTTGGGATCCTTACTAATCAAATTTATTGCCAACAGCTGATAAGTAGCAATGCAATTGGCCCATCTCACTTATTCCTCTTTTGTCTACTTACTTTCTGGGTTACTGAGCTGTGAGACAGCTTGGGGAGGGGAGTGGTATGGGAACAGCTGGGGGCTCAGACAATCACCTGCTCCTGAATCGAGTTGACCAGGAGCTCTTCTTCAGAGAGCCAGGCACCCCTCAGCCAGAGCACATTCCAAGCTTTGCTATCCCTGCCTATATTTCTTGGTGATTTTAAGACAAAGGTAGGGAGTATTCTTGGTGGACACATCTTGGCCAGATACCTGCTTTTGGAATGGTTGTCTGTCACAGGGTGAAAATTTACATACCTACCTTTCTTCTTAAGTGCATAAAAACCCTACTATTACTCAGATGGCTTGGGGCTTAGAGATTGGCTCTTTTCATTTTTTTCCTCTGAAAAGAAAACTTTTTTGGGTGTGTGTGTGTGTGTGTGTGTGTGTGTGTAAAAAGATGTCCCCACTGCACAAGTGACTACAGGCTACAGGCAAGGACGGGAGACAGAGGCTTCAACACGACTCATTGCACTTAGAACCGTTACTAACCGGAACACCATTTGCTTGTCAACAATGTACCCTTAACAGCAGGGAGAAACTTCTTTATAGTCTCTGCTTCAGACAAGATTTACATCTTTCTCCAAGGCCAGAGCCAGTCACGACCACAAGTCTCGTTTCTTGTCGACCAGACCCAGTCCTCTGGCACCTTGTACCCTCTTCCCCAGCAATATGCTCGGCCTAGGTTCCAGAGGCAGCTGGAAGGAAGCAGCTATGGGCTCATTCAGTTCTGTTTGCCCAAATCCAGAAGCCCTAGGAAAGTCCTGTCTGAGTCTTGACTCCTGAGCCTTGCAGTGGCTGGAGTCGGTACTGGTGCACACCCCCACTCCCACGGTGTGGGTAGTGCTGTGAATTGGAAACCGCAGATACCCTGGAGGCCTGGTAGGCAGTGGACTGCCCACTGGGCAGACTGATAGTCCGTAAGTCTGATGGCAATGACGACCTAGAGTTCTGAGGGAAGGAGGTGGAACTCAGAGTTCCTGTGCTGGACTGGGAGACCGAGTCTGAGGTCGGCGAGTCTGAGGGGCCCTGTGGGGTAGGGCTAGCAGCACTAGAAGGGCAGCTCCTCCTTGGAAGAGTGCTGCCAGTGCTGTTTCCAGAATGTGGCTGGCTGCTATAATACCCTGGTGTCCCCGTAAATGGGGCCAACGAGTCTGTGGATACAGGGTGGGCGGGGCTGGAATAGGACGTAGAAGAGAGGGAGGATTCTGAAGAACTGTGAGAGGGGGGGTTTCCAGGTCTCAGTGCAGTAGTTCGATAACTGTATCCTGGAGATTGGGTGGGATGTCCTCTAAAGGGGGAGGAACTCTGCTGAAGGAGGCTTTGTGATTCTGTCCGTGGACTATCACACTGCAGGAGCTAGAAAGAGTCGGGAGGAAAAGCATAAGGAGGTGAAAAAGTCCCTATTTAAGCCATTTAGGCTTGTGAATATTTAAAATACCCTACTTTTTCTTCTTCTTCTTCTTCTACTTCTCCTTCTTCATCTTCTTCATCTTCTTAACCATTTGTTCTTTTTAGGATACCAAAGACAGTAAAATGGCTGTCTCTGATCACTTTATTTATTTTTCTGGCATGATTTATTACCTGAAGGTGAGCAGATGATGACTTATTTCCAAGGCTGCTGAAACTATATGCAAAGACGGCATCTCAACTGCAAAGGATGGCCAGGATCACAAAATATTTGGAACCCAGAACACACTCCTATGCCCAGAGATGAGCAATTTCTCGTCTCACCTGGTAGCTGTATCTGGAAGGGCTGTAAACGGCTGCTCCTTTAGAGAGTGCTGAGCTCAGTGTCTCTGGGCCTTCTCCATCTGCAGGGTCTGGAAGATAATACAAAATCAACTTGGGTTCCTAGAATAAGTGAGAAATAGTCATTGTTCATTCAAATCACCAATGTCATCACCAACCCATGCTGCTTTCTTTCTGACAAATCAGGTGAGTGCATCAGGCCAGAAGGGCAAAAGAAGTGGTTAATTATGGGCTATGTTTTAAATGTCTGATCGGATTCCTGTCTCCTTTCTCTTCATCCTTCATCACAGTGGATTTTCAGGCCTTTGGAGAGAAGAGTTACAGAAAGGTATCCCTTGGGAAAAAATACGGCAGAAACAGAAAGACAGAGAGAGAGAGAGAGAGAGAGAGTCTAGAGAGAGTAAGAGTGCACATGCAGTGCTAGATCTTAATAATACTACAGCCCAGAAGAATAGAATCAAGACTGACCTGGCACCTTCCATACAGTGGAGCCCAACTGTGTAAGAAACAGACTCACCTCATCCCAGCATTTGGTGAGAACTGTGTAGAACCTGTCTCACGTGTCCCTAAACTTGGCTGGCAGCAGAAGGCCATGGGCTCACCTGAGTCTTTCTCTGTGATGTTACTCTCCCATGTGGGAGAAGGCTCTCCTTTTTGGGCCACCCTCACACTGCTTCGGAGGACCTTGGGGATGCTCCCTCCTTCTCGGAGTCGTTCCACTGACGTGGGAACCATCCTGTGAAGGAAACCGGGTGCAAGTTAGTGCCACAGAACTTCAGAGTCAAGAGTATGGAACAAATGAAGCTCTCATAAAGGCTGTCTAATGCCTCTTAGATATTATTTTCTTCAGGACCAATTTAAAACAAGGTGTTTTTCTGTCTTATACTATGGAAAAAGTGGATTTAAAGATGCCTGCTTCTTTTAACCGCCATTTTGAAATGCTAAATTTTTTCTGTGAAGTCATGACCGGCACATAGTTTAATAAGTGCTCCATAGATTTTTAAACATTACTCATTTGAGCCAGGTCTCTTCTTTCCCAGACTTCCATGCTTCAGTTCAAGATCCCTGAGAACAGCCTCATTCTCTATTCTAGGTACATGCTGTTTATTCTTCACTTACTTATAGTGTTACTTATCTATTTGTGGTCTCCCCTAAACCAGACTAGTCCTTTCAGAATAGGTCTGATCTTTATGTATATGCGGGCTGGGTGCAACTGAGACTTGTGTTGTTAATTTAAGTGGAACTGAGCTGAACTCCTGACTTACCTTTCATATGAAATGAAAAAATACAAGAGGCAGTGTTAGTGCCCAGCAAATAAAATTAACTCATCTGTGTCCACAACTATATGCCGTCCAAAGTGTCGTTCTGCAGGTTCAGTGGCAATTCTTTTCTTCTGTAAAGCTGAGGGGGATGGGGCTGGGGGTGGGGATGGGGTTGTGGCTGATACTATTAAATCAGCTGAAACAGCACAGATGGCACTGCTGGCCGCCTTTCTCAGATAAGTGTTCCCATATATTTTAGGTAAAACTGGGAATAACTCTGGATGTATACTTCCTTCCTGAATTTAATTATTTCATCATCAAACATAAACTTACCACCTACTGCTGATATTCTCTTGAGGTCTGCAGTGAGATGAAGTGCCTCTGGAATCTGATGGGCTTACCGCCTCCATATGGGACATAGAGGAATGAGATGGGGAGAATTTTTTGTGAGGGGAAGATGGGGTTCGGGATGAGGATCCCTGCACACCATGGGTACCAGTATCAGAAAGTGAGTTACTGCTGCCTTGCCCAGCTCCTGCAGACTTATTTTTGCTCTGTGCAGAGTCACCTCCCCCACTGGCAGAATTCTCCTTGGCTTCTTGTTTCCGTTTGCGGTACTCCAACAGGGATACCTGGGAGGGAAAGAAGGAAGAGGACTCTAGCTAGACATCATTAGTGGATCAGCAGCAATGGGGGAAGAAGATGGAACCCTCATAAACCACTAGCCAGCCTTGCAAACAAATCAGGCACTAACACTAGCAACACTTTTTTCAGGTGTGAGGTGTCTGAACACAACTACATACATATTTAAATCAGTCAGAAACTGGTAAGGAGAAGAAAATACACTAGGAGATGACATTTTTGAAGAACGGTGTTCGCCAGCAGACCTCAACCTTTCTTCTGCCTTCAGAGAACTGTGAGATCACAGTTACCTAGTAGCAGAAGTATGGGATCAGCTGTTTGCAACAATGATAACACCTAGAAAAGGGAAAAAGGAGTTGGGAGCTTGTGAAGTTTGAAAAAGCCTTCCAGGTCATCTGACAGCTCTTCCCTAACCCCTAGGAATTCCTAGAGTCAGTTGTTTAAAAAAAAAAAATAAGAGAGAGAGAAGAGAAAAGAAAAACAACAGAAGAAAAAGCCAATGTTTCAGGGTTCTAAGATGTATTCAAATTTTCAGGATACACGCAGGGATTTATTACTGTTTCTCTCTTACACATAGGGAAATTAGTGTTAAAAGACAAAGAATGATTTGCAGTTTATATTTTAGCAAGCTAGTCTAGGAAACGTACACTTGGAAACTTCTCCCTAACTCTGCCTCATTCTCTTGATTGCCAATACAGAGCCTTCCTCCCTGGCCTGCCCACTATACCTCTCCTTTTTACTGTTACATCACATTGCCTACACCAGGTGTCAACCTATTACAGTGTCCTGACAGTTCCTTCACTAAATTCTAAGTTCTAAGAGGGCAAAGACCAAACTTTTCTGGCGTTTTGTCTTTAAACAAAACCTGTGCCAGGTTCTGTCTGGCACAGAACCTGACTGATAGTAGGTGCTCAACATTTCTCAAATAAATCATGGTTTCAATCAAGAAACCAGAAACACAAAGATATTGCAAACTTTTGCTCCTGATGGTCAATGCTCTTCAAGCAACAGTCTTCTAAAACCCACTGCTATTCTTTTCCCAAATTATCTGCCAGTATTTCTGCCTTCTAGTCCCTCAAGGCTCTCATTTTCTGTTTAAATGTAAAATGTAACAAAAATGCAAAGCAGTACCATCTTGTGCATGGATTTTCTATACACAATCTTGGAAAGTAACTAATAATTATAAATTCTGGTAATGTATTTCATGGAAATGCAAATGTAAGAAGCCACTAGGCTACATTTCAACAAGACTACTAAAGATATTCTGCAACTGTGTGAGACTGTCACACACAGAACATTTAACATCTCTAGCGCTGCACAATAAATGGAAGTTGCCTTGACAACCCAAAATACTCCCATGCATTTCCAAGTGCCCCTAGATGAAATCCACTGACAAAAACCACATTTGGGGCTTTGTAATTTCTTGAACAGGCATTACTTATAAGTCAAGTCTCAACCTGTTAGCCAGCAATCTATGGCCTGGCCCTGTTCCACAGTCTCTCATTCTCCACTCCTGACCCTGCCCACCTTTCACCAGATACTACAGCAGCATGTAATTGTTACAACCACATTGTATGCCTGCTGCCCACACAACGGAGTGTCCCACAACTACGTATTCTGCTCTCTCTTCCATAACATCCTCACCCACATTTGTTGGCAGATTGCTTCCTACTTACTGAGATCAGCTAAATCAGCGTGTGACCTGTCACCTCTCACTCCACCTCTCAAAATGGCTAGGAGCCTCTTGTTTGTTCTCACTAGGCCATGTCGTGGCTAAGATGTTCTCATCACATCTGAACAACTCTTTTGGAGCATCCACTGCCACTGTAATGAATTACTTATTAACATAATTATCTGCCAACCTCAGTCTCACTTGCTTTAAGCTCCATTAGGGCAGAACTTAGGAGGAAATATAGCACAGTGGCAATAAGAGCATGCAATCTGGAATCAGACAGACCTGGGCAGTGTCCTGGCTCTTTCATTCACTACCTATGTGACCATGGGCAAGTCACTGAATTTGCCTTAGTTTCCTCATCTGCAAAATGGGAAATTACCCAACTTACAGGATTACGGTGAAGATTTAATGCATAAAAGAACTTAACAGTGCCTAAAACATGGTAAGTGCTAAATAATACAAGAAATTAGCATTATTCTTTTTCACTGTTTTTTTTTTCTTTTTAGAATTTTTAATGTTTATTTATTTTTGAGAGAGAGACAGAGCACAAGCAGGGGAGGGGTAGAGAGAGAAACACAGAATCTGAAGCAGGCTCCAGGTTCTAAACTGTCAGCACAGAGCCCAATGAGGGGCTCGAACCCACGAACCGTGAGATCACGACCTGAGCTGAAGTCGGACACTTAACCAACTGAGGCACCCAGGCGCTCCTCACTGCTCTATCCTTTGATTGCACAGCATGTATAACAGTACATACATGGCAGACATTTAAAATCTGCTGAATATTTGCAACAATGATCAAATCATATTGAAACAGTCTTGTCTTACACACACACACCCCGATCCTGTCTTTCACTGAACATGGCAGAGATCACATCTTATGTCTCCGTTTTCCCCACACTAAGAATGGTGCTTAACAGTGTCAACTCAGTTAACATCTACTGAATCGCTCAGTTAATGTTCTTCAAAAGGGCCTATATAAGGTGGAACACTTACCTTTTTCCTCTGCGGTGGGTTCTGGGGGGCAGATGGGACTCCTTCGCAAGCCCTTTCACCACCAGGTGACATGGATCCACGAGAGAGGTCTTTCATAAAGCCATGTTCGTATCTGCTGGGAAACCCTTCTGCAGGGGAACAATATCCCCCATCCAAATGTAAAGGCTTCCTATCCCCTACTAGGGGAGATCCTCGATATAATCCATCTGCTCGAGGCATAGCGTTCAATGGGGAGTAGGCGTACATTAAATTAAACTCTGTCCGAAATGCCTGGTCCGAGTTCCTCACAAGGGTCTGATGTCCATCTCCACTCCTGCTTGGAAAGCCAGTCTCAGAGGGGGGCCCGACAGAGGGATGAGGAGCCAGGTCAGAAGGACCTGAGTTGATCAGGGAAGGTCTGTCAGCACAGCTGTTAGTGTTGGAGTCAAGGTAGCCTACTTTTGTCAAGTCCACATCTTTTCGGTGACAAAGCTGAAAGAATAAAAATCAACAGAGACATGGAGGAGGAGGGGGAAGGAAAAAGTCAAAGGGCAGAAAAGAAGGGAAGCGAGAAGGGCACAGGTGAGAGGTAAGAGGGATGGAAGTACAAGGGAGAAAGCCATTAACATCTGTAAAAGTTCCAGGAATCAACAGTATACCCAGGCCAGATTACTACAGAATGCCGGCCTTTCACAAATTGCCTTAAAGTCTTTCTGGATGAGAATCCTGGGAAAATCAGAATTAAATAATTGGCCAAATGTGACTATTTTGCCTGTTTAGCCTTTCATCAGGTCTGCTGAGTCACCGTGTACTACAATAAGGTGCTGGAAGTATAATCACGGATTTACCTGAGCCCCATGTATGCTCCAGAGGTGAGACTGGGGTCTTAAAGATAACTGGCTTTTGGTGTTATTCATTTGTATTTAATATTGATGGAAGGTGGGAGGAGGGAAAAAGGGAAAGAAAGTAGTAAGTAGACAGAAAGTCAAGGATTTTAAGTTACTGGTTCAGTAAAGGAGAATGGAACTAGTTAAAGACATCAACCAACCAGTTCTTTGCTCACTTTCACTATTAAGCATGTATGCTTCTCATAAAATGTTCTGGCTACTCAATTCTTTATCCTCTAATATATGTCCACATACCACAAGATCACTAATGCCCACCACTGCAGAGCATCCAAAATGCTGAATTTTATAAAAAATAAGCTGTATCTACTATTTGGTTATCATTACTTCCCAATACCAAGATTTCCCACCTCTAGGTCAACTCTTACTAATTCTCTCTAGAAAGAATGGTACCAGAAATTCAAATGTCACACCAGGATTTCCTCACAAAACAGTGTAAAAAACATCCAGAAAACCTCTAGTACACTAGAATACAACATTTTTCAGTTTCATATTGGTCTGTAAAATCCTGATTCAGAATTTTATCAACTATCACTAAATTTAGCACAATTTTTTAAGTGGGAAGGGGCCAGAGTTAACAGTTAATTTCTGAAAGGTTATGAGAGACTACAGTTTTCTCTTCAAGAGGAAATTGACTCTATGTAGATTAACAGAGCTAATCATTCCTACAGTTGTCCAAATCTTAGAATAGTTAAAAATCTCCAGCACTAAAACCTAAATTTAACAACTCCATAGCAGTAGGGTTTCTGAGAAAAGCACTCAATTGGATATCCTGAGATACCACTTTTTATGGCAACCACATCTCAACTACTACAGAAGGAAGGCCTGTGTCACAGAAGCCATGGGCTGACTTAGTTTCCTTGTATACCCAGTAAGGAGCTATAAAGAAAATGTAGAAAGCCGGGAGCAGGACTCCCTTTCGAAAGAAGCTGCTCAATCTATCAACCCAAGCCCAAAACATCCAGTTAAACAGAGCTGTAAGATTAATCCTGGAATAAGACATAAATCACTGTCTAACTTTTCCAGTATAAATAGCTCCTTCAACAGCCCAAGATAATAAATATCAAAAGATAGCTCCTACCAACTTTCGATTTCAACTTTCCTTATTTAACAAACACACCTTACTTGTTGCTATCTTTGCCAAGGCTCATACCATATCTTCAGCTTGCTTTAAACTTGACTTCTAGAGTCTATACTTTAAAAGAACTCTTCAGTCACCCCTCCCCCAAACAAGAGCAAATCCCACCACACACACACACAGACACACACACCCACACACACACCCCCCTTCATTTTCCTCCATCTACATTGAAAGTTCTGAGTGATCACAGTCACACATGGAAGTTCATTCAACTTACATCAACTGGCTGGTCGCCCTTCAGCCTATCACCCCATTCACTAGGACCTCCCCCCCAGCCCTCCCACACACTCATGCACACTCACTCTCAGCCTCCAAGTGTGATTGAGATGGTGTGATAACTACCTCGGGTGACAGGGACTCGGGCCTATTCGCAGGGGAACTCTCAGGGGAGGATATGTTCTAGAGGAGGGAAAAGCATCTTGTTATTCATCTACTCGAAGTCAAGAAGCAAAACAAAACAAACCAAAAAATAAAGTAAAAGCAAGCATAGATGGTTAGCCACAACTTTTTGCGGGGGGCAGGGGGAGGGAAAAGAATGCACAGGGGAAAGGTTTAACTGTAGAATTCATTGCAATGAACAGAATGACTCATTAAAAATGCTTCCTGGGATCTTCGAAAGCATTTAAATTGGTTATAATATTTCATGCTAGAAGTAAACATCTTAAGCAGGTTAACAGAAAAAATTTAGATTGGTGAAACTGTACCCTACAATTTCATTTGAAATTTCGTCCTACATTGGATTAGAGTTGAGCAACCTACAGTATTTATTACTGATGGGCACCCTACCACTTATTATGCCTCAAGGGAACCTTTTTCCTTTACCCCACACCCCTTTATGAAAAAGTCACATTTCTTCATTCTCCTTGTGGTTCGTGCTTGCCCACCACTGTCCAGGGAAACTGCTTAGCATGCTGGGCTGACAGGGCTAGGGAGATGGCCAGCTCCTCTTGAATGAGTTACAGGAGATAGAATGCAATTTAGCTGATAGGCTAGATGGTTCTTGGCATAATCTAATTTGATCTGAACACCCCTAACGATGTTCTCTGATGTTAAAATCCCTGGTACTTTTGGCAACAGAGAGGGAATAAAAAGCAGAGGTGTACATTTCAAGTTCCTACATCCTAAACAGGGTTCCCCTGAGAGCTTTCACCTGAGGCAGCACTCCCGTATCAAACAGGAACTGGACAGTGAACTCTGATGGCAGATCTGAACGGTAAAATGCAGACAGAATGATGGTGGTAGTTGTGACAAGGATTCAGAGTGCCAGGGGTAAGGGAAGGGAAGGGGAAGGTTCCTAATGCTGTAGACTCTGGACAACTATGTCCTGGGTAGCAGACCTATCCCATGGGAGGTGAAAAGAGGCTGTTGATTTTATTTGGTGGGCTGGGTACTATGTGTGAGGTGGACACTAAGCCAGGAAGGAAAAGGAGGGGCTGGTGGAAAGTGGGGGCTAATTAAGCCTGTCCTGCCAAAGCTGCTTTTACTGCTTTTCCTTAATGGTTCTCCCTCCCTCATGATCTTGTTCTCCTCTTACACGTCTCCTCAACTCCTTCCCTTAGCACTGGAGACATTTCTCACTGGAATGATTTTTATTTTTCCTTTCAAAAATATTCTTCCCCAACCAAGCTGATCTTTACCTGTGACACCTTATTGGTATTTCCTCTGTGTCACAGTCTTGCATGGAAATAAGGCTTCCTATACTAGAATATAGGAAAGGGCATGGCAGTTAGAATGATGATAAGAATGGTCAGGATGGTAGTTTGTTTTATTGACAAGAAAGGCTGAATTTCGTTAGTTAAATCACAAGATTAAAACAGTGAAAACAGGCACTGGACTTTTTAAAAATAAATTTATTTTTTTATTTTGAGAGAGAGCGAGAGTGAGCGCACGCACGTGAGTGTAAGTGGGGCAGGGGCAGAAAAAGGGAGAGAGAGAAAACCAAGCAGGCTCTGTGCTACCAGCACAGAGCCTGATGTGGGGCTTGATCTCACTAACTGTGAGATCATGACCTGAGCTGAAACCAAGAGTTGGACACTTAACCGACTGAGCCACCCAGGTGCCCCTCATAAAAATCTTTGATATTTGATTTTTTTTATAAAATAAAAACACCTTACATTTCCATATTGTTTCAGTTATCCAAAACACAAGGGATCAGGGGAAATGTACTGAGAGCTAAATTTAACTGTCCTAGAAGGCAACGTACCTTCTAATTTCTGTAATTTCACCTTTTAAATTATAATAAAACCTGCACTGATAAAGTAAGAAATCCTAGCCTATAATTTGCTGCCCTCCAGGGTGAACAGCCTCCTATGAAATTTTACTATCAAACTCAATTTGTTAACTGAAAAATCAATCACAATTAGACCAAGTAAAGTTAGTAAGGCCTAAATCAGCTGCTTTAATGTATGGCAGAAAAGAATGCCACAGGAAATTTGGTAGAGTAACTTCTCTAGAAACCAAATGTAACCAAGAAGGTTCTCCCTGCCTCTTCCCCTCCCCCCCACTCCTGCCAAAGAGGTCTGCTCCCAAGTGATACAGTCTACTTCAGGTATAGAAATAGGTTCCTCTTGCTTTCAAGGTTGCTAGCTATCTCTTTCTGAGTTAGCTATTCAGAAGTCCAGGTATTTTTAATCTCCATGCTCTCATAAAGGCTGAATAGGGAAGAAGGGACTGGTTAGAGCATTCACCTTCATCAAAGAACACATTCATCAAAGAACACATCTGGAGAAGTTACAAGCTAGGGGCAGAGCTGAGTGTTTAGTGATGACAACAGTGTTTTCTAAGAAAAAGGAAGAGACAGTGTCTGTTTAGTTAATTTCAAAGGAAAGCAACATGCAATAGATGAAGTTTTTTAATACACAAGGATTCTTTCTACTCAGTAGACCTGCTGTCACCCACACTTGAACATGAATGTGATTGACAATTAACTTTTTTAAACAGCTAAGATATATATTTCTAACTTAAACCAGAGGGTGAATGTAACAAATCTGTCTCATTATGAACGTATGTTGTTAGCCTCTTTCTACTTTTCATTCCTAACACACTGTAACAAGAAGGGAAAGTAACTTAGAGTAGGAAAAAAACTCATTTGCCACAAACCGTATCTCAAAGCTTTTCAAATCTCTGTTCACAGAGGCCACAACAAGAATACAAAACAATAGGGAAAAACAACTCACTGATTTAAAGGCCTAGAAAGAAAGACACAATCAATCAGTATAATCTGGGCTCTCAGGCTGGTATCCTTAGTGGTTATTATGCAGCTAGAGACCTATTTTAAAACCAAAGTACAGACCAAAGACAAAGATGGAGATGTAGCATGCTTACTACCTGCAGTTACGGAGAATGATAGATTGACTGCATGCAAAAACAGATGAATGTCATCCATGGTAGAACTATTCCTTTTGAGCGAAGTATGAGGACTGCCAAGATGAGAGGCTACCAGGTAACAGGTCACATTGACCCTGAGGGTTCCTGTTCTCTTGCCAAGACTGGCAGGAACACGATCAAGATACATTTGGAATATTATACTTGAAATGAGGAGGGGCAAATGGTAATTTTCATATTCGGCACTCCCAACAACCAAACCCAAATCACCTCAAACTGCAGAGGAGTATTGCAGCGACTAGCAGTAGTAAGAGACGTGATTGGTGAGAACATGAGGCTGTATCCATTTCGACACTCCTCTTCTGGGTGAGATGGGCCAGGTGTGGTCAGCTGGGGGCTCTTTGAGCCTGAATTGGGAGGGGGTGGTGTGACTGGAGAAAGAGGCCGCAGTAACTTGGTGACATTCTGCTCCATCAGATAGCGAGACTTCCATTTCTTTAATGGGCTCAACAAGTCTGTGAAATACAAAGCTTGGATGAGAGATTGCAACCACAGCTTAAAGGGAGGCTCTGTAGTAAAGCCATTAATCTCTAGCCCACAATGGCTCTTAACTCCTCTTCTGCCTCATCCCACTGTCACCTCCTGCAATCAAACCAAAAGCCCAAAGAACTCTTTAATTGCCACAATTAAAGTAATTCTCAAAATTCTCTATCTCCCAATCACCAGATGAATCTAATGACTGGACCCTAGAACAAATTTAATCTCTTACAGTGGAAAATACAAACTTTAATATTTTACTTTGAGTTTCCAGAAATCTCAAATTGATGTCACTTTGTTAAAATCACCCTCTACTTAATTGCCATGTCACCAGCACAAGCTTCTAGAATGTTAATTCCATGCTCCTTTTATCTTCTCTTGTGTATTTTTGCCATTTTCAGCAACTTTTTTTTTTTTTAATTTTTTGTTTTGTTTTATTTATTTTTGACACACAGAGAGAGACAGAGCATGAGCAGGAGAGGGACAGAGAGAGAGGGAGACACAGAATCTGAAGTAGGCTCCAGGCTCTGAGCTGCCAGCACAGAGCCCGACGCGGGGCTCGAACTCACAGACTGCGAGATCATGACCTGAGCCGAAGTCAGACGCTCAACTGACTGAGCCACCCAGGTGCCCTTCAGCAACTCTTTCTACAATGTTCTGCTTTAGCAGGAAAAGCTAGTCACCTATGATTGCCTGGCCTGTATCTAGCCCCTAGTTTTAGAGTGCTTCAAAATAGGAAATTATTTTCACAAAAACTTCTCCCCAATCATTTTCAAATACAAGGCTGATCCATTTTCTGACTGAACACCCTACACTTCCTATACTTCTTGGATCTACTACACTATGTATTTTAATGACCACAAGGGTCAAAGCACCTATCTCACCTTCTCAGAGAAAAATATCTACCTTTTAAATTTACAATAAAAAAATATCTATTTACTTAATACCTACTATATGGAAACCACTGAATTAGGTATGTGAGGGGAGGTCATCATATATTCCATTTAAAAGAATTTACAAATTTGTAAGGATGGGAAAACATACATAAAACACGCTTAATATTTTAAGAATCTTGACAGATGTAATCATACTGCTTTGTGTTTGTAAAAAATAATTATGCTTTTAAGTGCTTATTACATGTTAAATATTAAATACCAGGTACTATACTATGTGCTTTATGTGAATTCTAACATTTAATTTGAACAACTCTAAATCCAGCACTATTATCATCACTCTCATTTTAAAGATGAGGAATCTGATGTGCAGAGAGATAAAGACTAGGTAATTTAGTTCCATTTACATTCTTAATGACTAGGTTAAATTATATCCCCAGGGCTTAGTGGAAAGAGTAGCATTTATCCCAGACCTTCAAGGACAAGTTTTGGGACAGTAGGTCATGATACAGAGCTATGCTTCAGGAAGATTACTCTGGCAGCAATGGTTAGGATGAGACTGGACACTGGGAAACTATTTGGAGTTAATGGAGAAGTTGACAGGGTTATGAGGTACTGAACTAGGGTAACAGATGTGGAAATGGAGAAGGAAGAATAAATGCAAAATATACTGGAGATGCTTTTTCTCCTGATATGTGAAATTTTTTTATTTTCCTAGATTGGAAGTATATTCGTATTTTTCTTGTGTTCCAGAAACTGTAAGTTTTCTTTCTTATTTTTCTCCTCTGAAAAGTGCCTAGGTATAAAAAACAAACAAACATGTGATTCATGACATGTTTAGAACACTTTTTAATGCACTTTAAGAGTCAAACAGTGAATTTTTTTAAAGATTGCTATAAAAAGACTGCTATACTGCTAAGTCCAATATTAACTACTAAAGGGAATTACGTAAGTAATGAAGCTCACTCTAGAAGAGTTAGAAAGTACAGCTGAACCCTTCCCTTTCCCTTCCAAATCAACTTACAGGCCCTTCATATAAAACTGAGTTCTTATAATGGTATCATATTCAAAATAGACCTGGTATCTGCCAGCAGTCGTTTGTCTTTTTTCTACCAATACTATATTTACAATTTTTTTCAAGTTTCATTGTTTTTCTATACATACATAGCTTTTAAATTTTATGTGGTTAAACCTATCCACCTTGTACAGTTTTTATCTTTACTCAAATACTTTGCAAAATTATATTAAAAAAACCACCACATATTTAAACACACACAAATTGAAATCATACCCACAAATGAATGCACTAATATCCTGGTGCATGTTCAGCTAGACCTTTTTCTTGGCATGGCCTTAAACTCTTGTCTACATATCAGTGCTCACTCAGGAACACACGGTAAAACTCTTTCCATGACAACGGAAATCTACAATTTAGTTTTTAGTGGCTGTATGGCATTCATATCATCAAAATTAACCAATGTGAAGTATGTGCACTTTTTTGCTATTATAAATATGCCTCAGTGACCAGTAATCTTTCTCTTAGATATTTATGCACCTGTCTAGTATTTAGGGTGAATGGCTAGATGCAGGATTGTTAAACCAAAAGCATCTTTCCATAGGCTCAACAGCTTTATATTTATTCCGGTGTGAATTGTCTACTCATGTCCTGTATCCTGTTTTCTACGGGGTGTTGATCTTGTTCTTTATTAATGTATTTTTTAAATTTATTATTTTGTTATTTGGAAGAGAGGAGTCGGGGTGGGGGGGGAACGAGGATTCGAAGTGGGCTCAGAGCTGACAGCAGTGAGCCTGATGCAGGGCTCGAAATTAAGAACTATGAGAGCATGACCTTACCCGGTCAGGTGCTCAACAGACTAAGCCACTGAAGGCGCCCCTTGTTCATTTCTAAGGGCTTCATAAAAAAGAATGTTGATCCTTTGTCAAAAATGTTTTATTTTCCCAGTTTGCTATCTGTCTTTTAATTTTACTAAGTTTTTTTTGGTTATACAATGTGCTACATTTTAATTCAGTCAAATGTATAAATCATTTCCTTTATTTTCTGCCTCTGACATCATGAATGTTTCTTCTGCCCACTACCTCAAGACTATAAAGAATACTGGCCTATTTTCCCTTTATCTCCTTACTTAATTTTTAAATTTAACTCAAATAAAACGAACTTCAGAAGGTAGTGATTATCCTTTTCACATGTCAAAACAGCACATTCTTCCAAAATCTTTAATAATTAAAGAATTATAATTTCTCCACTGATTTGAAATATGACATCTTATTAGATTTTTACATAAACTGGGTTTAGTTCTTTTTTTAAAAAAAAATCTTTTTTTTAAACTTTTTTTTTTTTAATGTTTTTATTTATTTTTGAGAGAGAGAGAGACAGAGCATGAGCAGGGAAGGGGCAGAGAGGGAGGAGACACAGAATCCGAAGCAGGCTCCAGGCTCCGAGCTGTCAGCACAGAGCCTGATGCAGGGTTCAAACTCACAGACTGTGAGATCACGACCTGAGCTAAAGTCAGTCGCCTAACCAACTGAACCACCCAGGTGCCCCCCCAAAAAACTTTTTTTAATGCTTATTTATTTTTGAGAGAGAGAGAGACAGAGTGTGAATGGAGTGGGGCAGAGAGAGAGAGAGAGAGAGACAGACAGAACCTGAAGCAGGCTCCAGGCTTTGAGCTGTCAGCACAGAACTGGATGCAGGGCTTGAACTAACATAGCCCTGAGATTATGACTTAAGCTGAAGTTTGATGCTTAACCAAATGAGCCACCCAGACGTCCGAGTTCTGTTCTTTTAAATATTTTTTTAAAGTTTTTGTTGACAGAGAGAGTGACAGCGTGAGCTCGGGCTAGTGGGGGAGGAGCAGAGAGAGAGAGGGAGAGAGGATTTGAAGCGGGTTCTGTGCTGACAGCAGAGAGCTTGATGTGGGGTTGAACTCCCCATGACTGTGAGATCATGACCTGAGTCAAAGTCAGATGCTTAACTAACTGAGCCACCCAGGCGCCCCTCAGTTTAGTTCTGTATACCTGCTGTCTAAATGGCATCAATACTGACATCTGTTTTAGTAAAACTGCTTGGGCAATTCTAGTTATTCTACTCTACCTCTCCAAAATACTTTGGCTTTTCTAGCATACTTGTTTTTGCCAGTGAACTGTTGAAATCATCCATCATGCTAACACTACGTTCCCCCTGCCGCCAAAAAGCCAAAATTTTGATTGGTATTGTATTAAACTCATGAGTAACTAAGGAAGAATTCTCACTCAACACCATGGCACCATCCTTCAGTTACTCATGCCTTCATTTATCCCTCTTCATATATAGATCTGTCACATTTCTAATTAATGTTACTCTCCAATGTTCTCTATTTTTTTGCTACAACTGTGCATTACACGTCTCCCTGTATGTTATTATCTACACGTTATTCTTAAAAATGTCTATATACTTTTGTACCCAGCTACCCTACTGATCTCTACCAGTGTTTCAGTTACCTCATTTGGCTTTTCTAGGGAGATAAAGCGTATTATTTGCACACATTGGTAACACACACATCCTCTTTACCCATGCTTTTCAGATTTTTTTGTTTTTGGTAATCACATTGGCTAATAGTTCTAGACACTGTTAAATAATAATGGCAAGTGGAATAATTTGAAAACCCATTTTTAAAATTTATTTTTAATTGAAGTTTAATTTAGTATACAGTGTTATATTAGTTTTGGTGTACTTGATAATGCATTTTTTAAGGTTTAATGTCGTTTTTACATGAAGCATAAATGGCAACTGTTTTTCAGATAGATGTAAAAAAAAATCATAGGTATTTTATTAGATTTATCATTAAATTCATATTTACTGTGCTATTACTCCCCGTCTTCCATTTAGCCTGCTAATAAATTAATTATATGAATAATTTTTCAAATACTGAACCATCCTTACATTCCTAGAAGAAATTTCACTTGGTCATAATATACTTTTCTTTTGATATATTTTTTTTAATTTTTAAAAAATGTTTATTCTGGAGAGAGAGAGAACACAAGTGGGGAAGAGGCAGAAAGAGAGGGAGACCCAGAACTGGAAGCGGGCTCCAGCCTCCAAGCTGTCATCAGAGAGTCCAACATGGGGCTAGAACTCATGAACTGTGAGATCATGACCTGAGCCGAAGTCAGATGCTTAATCAACTGAGCCACCCAGGCACCCCTTCTTCTTCTTCTGTTTTTTTTAATTTGAGAGCGAGCGAGAGAGAAGGGTAGAGGGAGAGAATCACAAGCAGGCTCCACACTCAGCATGGAGTCCGACACAGGGCTCAATCCCAAAACCCTGAGACTATGACCTGATCTGAAATCAAGAGTCGGATGCTCAACTGACTTAGCCACCTAAGCACCCCTTTTCTTTTGACATTCTTACAGATTGAAGATTCAGATCACTGAAATCTAATTCACAAAAGTAGTAAGATGCTGTTTTGGGGGGCTTAGTTTGAGAAAATGAATCAAGGGTGAAAAATTTAATAATACTGTATAGTGTTTCTACCAAAAGTATGTACACATAGCAAATAAATTATACCACTCCTTTACTGCTTGAAATCCAGCTTGTTTTCATCCTCTATATTTTTGCAGTTATTACTAATTCTATGACTAGTACCTTTGTATAAAACTTTGGGCCTATGTTTATTTCTGTAGAACAGATACCCAGAAGAACTAGTAGGTTAAGAAGTATTAGTATTTTATTTATTTATTTTGATAGACACAGAGACCGTGTGAGTAGGGGAGGGGCAGAGAGAGAGGGAGACAGAGAATCCCAAGCAAGTTTCCCACTGTGAGCACAGAGCCCAATGTGGAGCTCAAACTCATGAAACGGTGAGATCATGACCTGAGGTGAAACCAAGAGTCACTTAAATGACTGAGCCACTGAGGCGCCCTATTATTATTATTTTTTTAAGTTTACTTCAGTCATCTCTACCCCCAACATGGGGCTGGAACTCATGACCCCAAGATCAAGAGTTGCATGCTCCAGCGACTGACCCAGCCAGGTGCCCCGGAGTATTGGTATTTTTATGCATATGCTAAACCTTACCAAATTGCTGGTAGGGATACTACTCTCCTGTCTTTTTTTTTTAATGTTTGTTTACTTTTGAGAGAGAGAGTACAAGCAGGGGAGGGACAGAGAGGGGAACAGACAGACGATCAGAAGTGGGCTCTGCACTGAGAGCAGCATGGACAACATGGGGCCCGAACTCATGAACCACAAGATCATGGCCTGAGTCAAAGTTGGATGCTCAACTGACTGAGCCACCCAGGTGCCACTCTCCTGTCATTTTTATTGCAAATCCTTTCTCTCAATATACTGCCCTCTATTATCTCAGAGACAATATAGACCCAGAAACTTTATTCAAGTTTGACCTTCACAAAAAGTACTTGAATGTGCCAAGAATTTGCTTTGGCAACGATTTAATTCTTTTCAATACTCCAAGTAAGTAAAAATTCCAGAATAATTTACCAAATTTTGTTTCTGGCTATTCCCTACACATACACACACCCCCATCATTTGGGCACCAGCATTGTACTAATTTAATTACTAGCTTCCAGCTTCATATAACAAACTAGTTTTGTATTTCTAGGGACAGCACTTCATTGTCATTATTCTTTTTCAATGTTTTTCTTCTTTTCATGTTTAGATAAACTTCATTTCACCAAATTCTAAAACCAAGCTAGTTTGACAGGAACTATACAAAGCTGGGGGGGGGGGGGGGCGATGGGAGGGAGGAGGTATTAATTTTATTTATTCTTTCCATGAAGGAATAAAAGACTTTATCTTCATTTCCTGAAGACTTTAAACATATTTCTCAGTAATGGTTTACTTTACATGTCCCGGTAAGGTTATCCCTAAGCAGGTTCTTAGTTAAGTTTGAGAATGAAAAAATCTTCTTCATTTCCTTAGTATATAAATGCTATTAATTTTTGCCTATGTACCTTCTATCCAGTGGTTTTAAGAAACTCAATTCTAGGTTTTTCCACTGGTTAGACTTTCCTAGGTACATATCTACATTACTTGCAAACAATGAACATTATGCCCTCTCTTTCCCGAAGAGCAGTTTTATTTTTTATTTCTATATACCTTTAGCTTTTTAGGAACTTAGAATCTTTGATATATCTTCATAACTAATTTCTGCAAATACTCCATAAATACTCAACAAGAAAGAGCATTTTGTGTAAAACAATGTTAGTAATAATTCCTACTATGGGTATGATACCACACCAAACACTGTGCACACATTATTTAACTTATTAATCTCATATAACCTCTATAAAGCAGGTATTACTATTCCCATTTCACAGAGGAGGCTCAGAGATGCTTAGTAACTTGCTCAACATCATGTAAAGGGTACAGCTGGTCCTCAAATTCAGTTGAATTCTTTTTACTCTACCAGTCTACTTCCCTTTCTTAACATCTCCTTGGTCTTTAAAACAAAACAAAACAAAACAAAACAAAACAAAACAAAACAATCCCTTAGGATTTACATTATCTTGCAGCAATATACCAAGTCGTTCATTTGACTATTATTTGGTTTTAATTAAAAATTCTCCTTTTGGTTATATTGTTCCTTAAGGGCAAGGTGTGTCCTCTGAATGTTTCTTACTGCTAAAGATGAGAGCAAAAATTCAATAAAGGTTGGTGACTAACAGTCCTAATTCCATTCCAACAAGGACACAGAGTAACAAAGACACTCTGCCTATGAGTCTTTGCTAGTCAGGACACAGGCTGCTATACAATGTCCCTTTCCCAACCTCAGATACAGACACACAAACGCAAATGTGCATATGTATGTATACTAAATACAAGATTTAAGTTGTACTTTCACTGTACTGTATAAACTGCCAATAAGTTGATAAGATTGATGGAAAGCTCATATTAGCATTAAATTTTTTTTTTTTAATGTTTATTTTTGAGAGAGAAAGAGACAGAGTGTGAGCGGGGGAGGGAGGGAGGGAGGGAGGGAGGGAGAGAGGGAGAGAGGGAGAGAGAGAGAGAGAGAGACAGAGAGAGAGAGAAACACAGGATCTGAAGCAGGTTCCAGGCTGAGGGGTCAGCAGAGCCTGACATGGGGCTCAAACCCACGAACTATGAGATCACGACCTGAGCCAGAGTCGGATGCTTAACCAACTGGGCCACCCAGGCACCCCTCACCATTTCTTTATATTAATCTGGTTTGAGTAAATCTCCCTAGTCTACCACGTAGGAGAAGAGTAAAATACTTTAAGAACATAGTATCATTTATCTTGCACATGGTTTACACTGGGATTTCATTATCCTGGGGTCACACATGTGAAAACTTGTAAAGTATAAGCCAATCTAGAGAGAACAATTAACTAAATTAATAATTTGAAAAAGTATTTTTTAGTAGTCTACTTTTTTCCCAAATATTATGCAGAATTTTAACATAAAGCCGACACTACTAGTATAAACCTATTTAATTCAAGTTCATATTTATTCAGCAAGTCAATGAAGAGAAACAGTGAAGTAGTTTTTATGAAAATCTGAAACACTGTGTCACATTAACTGTAGTCTTACATGACCTTTAGCATATAATTTATCTTGTTTTTTTTTTTTTTATTACATAATATTCACAAAGTTGATTTAGAGATAAACTTACGGAAATCACAGAGAACTTTTCAACTGGGCTGAAACTGGCAGGAGAAACTTTGGTAAAGACTGTCTCAAAATAAGTTAATATCACAAGTTCAGGCACCAGTGATTTCAGTTGCAATTCAATTAAAATTACCCTGCAAGAGTTACTTTGAAAACCAATGGACCTGATGATTTTTTAAGACCTTCTAATTTAAAAACTCACAAGGACTTTACATTTGATTCAAAGCCATGTCTCCTCAAAAATTTTACACTAACTGTGGAAGCCCTTTTGAAAACAATAAAGTTGTAACAATTTCTCATTTACTTCATTCATCTCCTTCAACCCATCTGTATTTTTATTCTTTTCCTGAACAGCGTCCCACATCTTTCTTGCTTATTTCTCCTCTTATAAATATGGATATAGATTTCCTAAACTTACTACTTTAAATGTATCTAACCTTTTTATAACCATTTCTGCTGTTATCTGTACACTGTCTAGTTCCTTCTTTGTCGGCACGGGAAAACTGTTCCCTGACTTGAGATCTCTCTCTTCCTCTGTAAAGACAGATGTAAAGTAACTATTTAGATAACAATGCCTTTTTTTTTTTTTTTTTTGGGTATCAGACTTTTCAAGTAATCAAACTGAATTTTTTTATGTGGACCAGAAATAATCATTGCTTACATATTCAGGAAGGTTTGAGATACGTACCTGCATTGTCTTTGCAGATACTAGAAGAGTTACTATTCTCGTTACTTTGGTATAGGTGCTGAGTTCTAGTCTCTTGGGGTACAGATGACGTTTGAGTCATCCCTTCTTCCAAGGCTTGCTTTATCCAGCGCTGTAATAGGAGAAGAACCAGGGAATTATCAATAATCATTCAGAACTATTTAGTAAAGCTATTTTAAATACATTAACCAGATCATTCCACATCAACTGGTGAGAGATGCACTCCAACACACATTCAATTCCAGAGTCAAGTATTTTTTGTGTTTCAGCATATTAGAATATTGCCCCAACAATCCTTTTATGGGGCAAAAGTGAGAAAATCTGGATTACACATAATGAGATCCCATCAAAACACCAAAAACCAATAAAAAATGATTATTCAACTTTTCATATTGCTTAGGATGGGGTAAATGGGAAGACATCAAGAAATCTTAGCTTTCATTTAAGAGAGACTCTGATCATATATTATAAAACCTGTACATAAAATAAGTGCCTAGAAAGAAGATAAAAGATCTTTTAAGAGTTGTCTACCCTGTGCTGGGGATGTCTGAAGAGGTAATAGAAAAGCTTCACAGGAAGACTTGATGAGAATAAACAGCTCTTCTGTATAGGTACAAAATACTTCCAAAAGATCTACTCTTAGACGGAATAACCTGTGAGTTCTTTTTTCCCTATCAAGTACTTTGGTTAACTTATGGAAGAATAATGCAAATCACCAGAACAAATGAACTTCTGTAGAAACCAAAAAGGGGAAAAAGTCAAAAAGAGCTCCTAATCAGTCACATTTTTTGTAGCAAATACAGGAACTACAATGATGAGATATAAATTCAGGTCAGAAAAGTGAGCCTGCAAAGATTAGGATAATAAGATTATTCATCCTGGGGAAGAGAGAAAATTTCTTACCTGTAATTGTGTTCTCTTAAGATACACAGTTGTAGGTTGCTCACCACTCTGTGGCTCTCCTGCCCTGACATAAGACAGATCGAATTTTGATAAACATCAATTTCTGAATTAGACCCTCCCCCAAATAGGAAGAGCAAAGGTGATTATAATTTTACACCTTCAGAGAACAAGTATTACAGGTAAGTAAATATTCTCTTCACCAAAGAGGGCAAATAGATTCACCCTCTTAGAAACTTAGGAAATAATCATTTCTTAGGAAATAATGCGAGGAATATTTTACCAAGGAAAATTTTACATCGTGTAAATAAATGGCTTTGTGGTCTACCAAATGAAAGCAAAAATAAAACTAAACACAAGGCAGTTAAGAGTGAATAAGCATATAAAAAAGAGATCTGAACAGTCAAATGAATTGCACCAACATTTTATGATATGACTAGGTCTCTGAAAAGGCAAAACAAGACCAAGAATGAACTCTTATACACAGAATACTGATGTAAAGATGAACTGTCAGAAACATAGCACCTTACAGTATAGAAGAGACCTTAGAGGTCACCTTGTCCAAAGCACTCATTGTATAGAGGGGGAAAATTAGGCCCTGGAGGACAAAATGAGTGAAAAATCCTTTGTTACAGATACCTTTAGTACAAGTTTTTCTTTTCAGAGCAGATGACAGGACTCACTTGGGGTCACTGTGCTTTCCTCCAAGAGAAGATAAGTTCTTATATTTCCAGTGTCAAGTAGATGCACTCATAAAAGAATTTACATTCTGGATCTGATGACTACAAAAAGGGAAAATAAAACCAGGACAGGGGCATTCTAAAGAATAAGATGCTGCTATGGTTAGCTATAAGGTCAAACACAGAAACACGATCAAACCCATTCCTCTACTGTATGTGTACACAATATAAGAGCCAATAAAAAAAGAACGTGAACATATGTTTGTAACTAACAAAGTTCTTTAATAACAACTTTAGATATCCCCAGCCCCTCAGTTCTAGCTATAGTTATTAGCTAAAAAGAATACTTCCTCCTTCTCCAAAACTCTGTATGAAAGTTTTTAGAAGCTTAGAGATAGGTGAGAGAAATGTTTTAAAGAGTTTCATTACTATGGGGAAGGAGCAAGGAAGTAATCTGGGTTTTGGAGTCCACAAAGATCTGAACTAAAACTTGGCCATGCCTCTACTAGCTGCCTAACTCTGGGCAACCCATCTAAGACAAAGCTTCTGGACCTATAAATCAAGGCCCATAATACCAACTTCACAGGGTTGTCATGAAGGCTTAGTGAGAAAATGCATGTGAAGAAAGCTTATAACATATTACAAGGCACATATATTTAGTGAAGATTTGTTCAACTGTATTTCAATGCTCTGTATAAAGGTACACAGATTAATAACCTCCCCAGCGCATACAATAAAATACCAATGCAAAGTGAAGTGCTTCATTTTCAGTCAGGATAGTTTTCTAAGAAATCTGGAAGACCAAATCCCTCACACCCCACTCATATTATACCTACAAGTACGTTTAAAGAAGATTTAGAAAGAATAAGGAAGGACGCTAGTGAAAGACTGATTAGCTATTCATCAAATCAATGCTCGCATTTTAAAATAAGTGAACACACAAAAGATATGCCATAGTGTGCTTTTTAAGAGCTATGATTCAATATAATTTAGAAATTCCAGGGACATCAAAAAATGTTCTGTCAAACATTCTAAGAATCTGGATGCAAAATATACACACGCAACTTTACATGGCTTTTAATTTATGAGGCTTTTATGTCATTTAATCAGGTAAGAAACAACAGGCCTATCAGCAATGCACACTGTACTAACTAATCCCATGGACGATGGTTTTTCTCATCTGTTTACATTCTCCTCTGAGACTTTCAGAAATTTATCCAATTTTGTTGAATAATGTAGATCTTCATAGGTCCTACACTAGGACCTAAGTGTTCTCTCTAGCCAATCTAAAAATAACTCTTTTCCATTCCCACCTAGGATAAAGCTGGGTTCAATTTCTAGATAAAAGACCCAATTTCATTAATTCTGCCCTTTAAAAGTGAAATTTTTAGTTTGTAATATAATCTTCATGTTAATAGTAAACATTAAACCTGTGACTTCAACTCAATTCAGATCTAAGCTTAAATAATTTTAAAGACCCAATTTAAGTAAAATAATTTTATCAGATATCTAAGCATACACAGCCTGAACTCTTCCTGAGGCCTAATATGACGTATATACATAAAAGTGCCTGAGCAGAGCCTGCAGAAAACAAGACTAAGGATGGTCAGACACATTTGGAGAATATAAAATGGGCATGAGTTAAATGGGTTTTTTTATCTGCTGCCAGTAGAGATACAAAGATGATCTACAGATATGTCTTAAACTATAATGAGGTAAAAAGAGTTCTAAGAAATGGATTTTCTATCAGATTTGAAATCATATTCTCCATGTTTCTGGTTTTTACAGGGCACTGTTAGTTGGAAAAGCAAGACTGATTGCATCAGAATGATTAAGGGGGCCTTTCAAGAGGCCTGTTTATACTATTTACAATTCAGACTTCATTATTAATCTGTAGTAAATGATTGCCTGCCCTTCTCAAAGGACCAATATAGGAGATACCACTATCTGGCTTGATAAGATGCTTCAACAGTTAACATTCTTAGAAGTCTAGTGTTATGTCCAGTCAAAAACAGAACAAAAGGAAAAACCTCTCTCATATATATTAAGTCATCACCTGACTTGCTCCTCCAAACTAAAGACCATATCTAATTGTCACACCTTCTCTAATTGTTCAATAGCATTCTAAAAATGTAGTTAATATTTTGAGCTGTTACTCTTCATGAGGGACTGAACTAAATTTAATAGAAGATTAGATTTGCATGCCATACCAGAATTAACACAACTCTCCAATTATTACAGAATAAGGTTAATCATAATGCTCATTACATGCAAGCAATTTTTTCTCCCTCTCAGATGATCTGTAAGATCCAAGGTAAGTGACTTGGTGTAAAAATGTATCCCCAGAGACCCAACCCTCCTTTATCACTTAGGCAAATTTCTATTGTTTTTTTTTTTCCCCCTCAAGAAAGATGTCATTGTTTTTATTCTTGACATGTGTAAGTTATCCATGTGATTGTATTATCTAAAAGCCTCCCTTTTGGCAAAGATCTCATGGTCAAATTTCTCCTTAGGGGTTATTCTATTTATTAAGGTTATTTAAGTAAACCATTAGATGACTCAAATGCTTAGGTAAGATGTGCAATGAGGAAGACTTTCTTCAGTGTATGCTACCCATTCAGTGGTAGTGCCCTTCCTTTGTGCACAGAACCCTGTTGCCCTCCTCCCCTCCATATCCCACACCACTTTATCTCATCTTTTATGCCCCCCACCCCCAAGAAATAATTTCTGCTCTTTGGGGAAGAGAAAAGCTTTAAGTTTGGAGGAGTCAGGGAAGACCTGCCTGGAGTTGGAGACTTCATCACATCAAATAATCTATATGCAGCATCCTCATGTACGTGATGCCAGTGGAGGAGGGCAATGGCAGACACTGAGGAAGGCAGCCTGAATCCAGATCTGAGGATAAGAGAAAAGGGTGTTCCAGGGAACAGACTCTACCTCAAAGGAAGACCAAATGAAAGGGTGTCCTAAACTTCTAGAAACACAAAAACGACATTATAGGTCTGAGGGAGTGATCTATTCTCAAGAGACACCTTTGGAAAATATGCAGGCCTTCTGGGAATTCTGAAAGAGCATTCCAAAAACAACCATCAAACTCTACTGCCACTAGACCCAAAAACAGTATGTAACTAGAGAGACAGTGGGGAGAGGGGGAGAGAAAAAGAGAGAGAGAGAAAGAGAGAGAAAATTTATAGTAGGTTCCATATTTACTAGGGAATAAACAGTCCAACTTGTTTGTTATTTGATCAAGGAACAGGAATTATGCCAATTATAACAGGATTTCTCCTCTACTCTCACTCAAATAAGAATAGTAATTAAATAAATTCAAAACACAATTCGATCATTTTTTACTTATGCAATAGTGCTCTAGAGTACCTGGGGCCCAATCTCACACAGTAATCACAAATGGACACATTAACTAATACCACAAGAGCACACCCTGAACATCCCTCCCTACTCAGTCATCAAGTGCTGTGTGCTCTCAACTCAGTAACTTCAAGGGCTCTCGGAAAAGACAACAGTCAACATTCACAAATTGAGTACCAAAAATGCAGTATATATCCCATTTTAGTCCTACTGACTCGTGATGCATCACTATTCATGGCTGAAGAATTAACTCATTAAAAACTTACATGGGCACAGAGTGGCTGCCTAGAAAATATGTTAGGTATGCCACAATTACAGGCATTCTAGGTTAAAAAAAAACCCACATAAACACAGACATACCTTTTTACAGGAGCTGAAGGTGCCATCAGGCAGAAGGGGCCTTCGACGTCTCTCAGGGATAAAGGGTGAGCCAAAGCGAATGTAGTGTTTGGGGGTGGTGCAAATTAATGGGGAATGGATAAGACCGGGTAACATGTTCAGGGTTGTTGCCAGTACGGTTGGGTCCGTGGTGATACGTAAAGGGCACTCAACAGGGCATTCTTGCTTCTCGGCTTTGTCATTCAACCATTCTGTAACTAGATACTAAGGTAAAAAAGAGATCATTAGTCAGTGCTGGAGATGTAAAACCCAGAAGCAGCAGTGTAGCTCACAAAGACAAACCTCAGCTAGAAACTAGGACAGAGGCAGATATAGCAGCTGCAAAGAATATGAACTGGGCATTCAGAATGCAAGGTATCTTCCTCCACCCTTTCCATGACCATTAAGGGAGAAATAATTCCAGCTAAAAGCAATTTAAGCTTTTAAAAAGCTTAAAGTTAAGGGAACAAAAAAAGGTAGTAGGATGGTTTCAGCTTGCTGCCTCAAACAAAACTTTTTATCTAAAACTTTCTCTCTAGTAAAACTTGGACGAGTCATTATTTTCTGGACATTACAGATCCTCTCACTTTACTAAGACACCGCTCTTGCCAGATTAGACTTACGAAGATTTGTGACTTACTTTTTTGGTTTTGGGGTACTTAGGTGCCGCACGGTTGACATGGGATCCAGTAACTGATACCACAGTTGGGTCAGACCCTATTAATTGCCTGTTTTCTCCTGAACTGTCTGTATTTCCAGCTTCAGTAGGAGTCACAGAGCTGTTATTTCCGCCCTCTTCCAAGGCAGCTTGTGACAACTCTGCCTGTTGTGCAATGGCCTGCTTCTGACGCTTTAGTCTTTGGGCTGAACTGGTCCGGTACCGAGAAATGCGACTCTTCGGTCGGGGCCTAGAAGGCTTTGCTGGAGGTGGCTTGGGGACTGGCTTTTCTGGAGCAACATCCTGTGACAACAGCAGAGTGAAATGCTTACCACAAACTTCTTATCAGCAAACATTCTATCCAGCCTCCTATTCACTTGAAGCATTCTGAATATTTAGTGGTGAAAAAAAAAAAATGAGTATTTAGAAATGCTAATCTCAAACATAATCCTTAAAAAAAACTTACACAAGTCAGTCAGAGGTTGTAGGCAGATGCCTATTTCTTTACTAATAAGTATTTATAAGATAGGTCAAAGTCAGCTGAAGGTAGCTACCTAATTTTAGGGTTCTAAGAACCCTAAAGTAATTCTTTCCTTTGTTTCTTTCCCAGGTACTGAGGTTAGGCTTAAGGCTTAGAATTCATGGCCAGAGTAGGGAATGAAAAGATTCGTTCATCCTGTGAATCTTAGGAAAGGTCAGGTGCCTAACTGTGCTATACAGAAGAACGGAAAGAGAAACAAAATGATTTTTATGAACTCACCATCAACAGTTTTATCTGGCAGAAACAGTATGAAGTTACATTCTAGTCTGAAAGTGTCTAGTCATTCAAATTGTTTCCCTGATTCCCACAAATCAGCTGATGAAAATGGCCTTTTTTATTGTAATATGAGGTGAAGCTGAAAATGCTGATTTTAACTATTTCAAAAGATAGATAGCGGATATTAGTAAAAGCAAGGATGTCTAAGGCGTGGAGTCTTTCCATCTCTTACCCCTGCTTGGGAAGACCTCCGGGTGTTCACTCCAACAGTCTGTGGGGTGCTTGGGATGGTCATGTTTGAAGCCAGGTTGCTAACTTCAGGTTCAGGGGCTTCAGTTTTTGCCTCTTCTCCCCCAGGGGTCTCTGAGGTGGTGGTAGTAATCTCTATGTCAGAATTGCTTTGTTCTAAGGGCTGATCCCGCCGCTTCTTTCTTTTCTCTAAGTTTTCAAAAGCATGCATGATGGCTTCGACCTTCCTGTCTTCCCGGGTCTAGAAAGAAATAGCATTAACACAGAAGGAAACTTCAATAAAAGGTAGAGATATTTTTCAGGAAATGTTATTATTAATGGAAATTCGTAGACATTTAAAGACATTTGCCAGTTAAATGATACATATATTTTAGAGAACATAAGTGAAAACTAAAAATAACTTTAAAAAAATTTTTATTTCAGGGAGGTAAGTGAGCAAGCGGGGGAGAGGGAAGAGGGAAAGAGAAAAGAATCCTAAAGCGCCTCCACACTCAGCGTGAGGCCTGATGTGGGGCTCAATCTCACAACCCTGGGATCATGACCCAAGCTGAAATCAAGAGTCAGAAGCTCAACTGACTGAGCCACCCAGGTGCCTCCCAAAAATAGCCAGGGTGCCTGGGTGGCTCAGTCGGTTAAGGGTTCGACTCTTGATTTCGGCTCAGGTCATGGTATCACAGTTCGTGGGATCAAGCCCTACCTTGGGCTCTGTGCTGACAGCGTGGAGCCTATTAGGATTCTCTCTATCCCTCTCTCTCTCTGCTCCTCTCCTGCTCATGCAACTGTCTCTCAACATAAATAACTTTAAAAAAAACAAGAAGAAAAGAAAAAAAGTCATCAAAATCAATTTTTCTCATGGTTTTCAGAATTCAAAAATAATGAAGTAGATTTTAACTTCTCAGGACCAGAACTAAACATGGCTGGCTTCAGCAATAGAGTAGAATTTTTGAAAACATGTGACCAACAAAAGTTTTATTTTTATGTCAAAACTCACACAATTCCAGGGGCACCTGGGTGGCTCAGTCGTTAAGTGACTGACTCTTGATTTCAGCTCAGGTCTCAGTTCCTGAGATTGAGCCTCACATTGGGCTCTGCACTGATAGCACAGAGCTTGCTTGGGATTCCCTCTCTCTCTGCCCCTCCCTCACTCTCTCTCAAAATAAATAAACATTAAAAAAAAACAACCCCCAAAATAAAAAAACCCTCACCCAATTCCATAACAAGAAGCTCTAACATACATATTTTGTTCCAACCAGGCAGTTCCTTGGAAACCAGATTGTTAGTAAGAACCCTCTTAAGACCGTCCTCAGATAATAACCACTAGACCACTACTATGTGTGTCTCTGAGATAAAAATAAATAAATCATAATGAAATAAAAAGTAGCCCAAATTGTAATGTGCAGGTGACGGTATGGTATCTTTGTCAAAGAAAGAGATGATACAAACTGAGAAGAGAAAGGGTTCACATGCTGTGGGTAGCAGGAACAAAAGGATATTAGAAAGTACCCACCCTTCTGCTATGAGCTGGGTTCTCCTGGTCATCTGTAACCTCTTCTTTCTCTTCTTCTGCTTTTTCTTCTGGATTGTCTGTTTCCTTTAAAACAGAGGCGATATTCAGCTGTACTCTTAAGCTCTAAGAAAAAGCAATCTTTTTTTTTTCTGGTAGCTTAAAATCCTCTAGAAACATTTTCTAATACTTCCTACAGTGTTATTCATGTGAGACCACATGGTAAATGCAAACGATAAGCATCATTCTCTGGACTGAAACATGGAAAGCAGCTGAAAGGATGTGTTTGACATTATAAAAAAAAAAAAAAGAAAAAAGAAAAGAGAGGGAGAAAGACAATGAATGAATGCACACCCACCTTGATATGAAGGGCATTAAGTGTTATTATGAACTCCCTACTTATAACAACATGTGGCAAGCTGGGATCCTCTTTATTTGCAGAGAAACAATACCATAGCAACATCCTCTGACCAGGGGAAGATTACCTCATGGTCACTGGACACAGTTACTTTCTCAGGAACTTGTTCTGATTGCTGATTGTTATCCTCTTCTGGAGCCTCATTCTGCTGTTCCATCTCTAGCTCTTTCCGTCGTGCTTTTCTACGTCTTGTCTCTGCTCCTATGGTTGGTAAGCTTGGAGGAGGTGGGAGTGGTGGTTCTGCAGCATTGGGATTCCTTTTCTGTATAGGGCAATTCCGGTTCCCCTTGTGACATGCACAGTCCACTTTATAATTACTGCTCCAAAGAAACAACCAAGAGTGCTTGTCTTAGTACCCATGAAAAATCAGTCCTACTGTTCTATTCATCCTCTTGGAATAACAGTATAGGAATTTCCTCTAGTATAATATCTCTGAATACATTAAACAGATACATTAGACTCCTATGAATACTTCTCAGTATTTGCTACTCAATATTTGCTATATTACCTCCAATTTTTCCCTTATATATGGTCAGTGGAAAGGAAAGAAAGCCTCCACTAAGTTCAATTCTCCCAAATGTCTTTATGCTATTTACTGGGCAGTGAATCAATAACAGGGGCTAAAGAGGCCATACTTCTCTTGTGCCTTCCTTCACCTCACTTTTAACCTAATGATTCCCTACTTATTCCTAATACCTTTCCATCTCATACCTGTGATGAACATCAAGTTAACATATAATCTTTTTGGCCTAAAAGGACCAAGAGAGAAAGATCATGAATTTTGCAAAATCCATCACGTATTTATCTGTGACTTGCCATCTCAGTTTTTCTGCTTTGTCTCATTCAGAGAGATTACATGGTTTGAATGGGTGAGGTGAACTTTAAAATTTTCATTCTATATGATCCCTGGCACAAGTGCTGTGTGCATAACAACAGATGCTACTGCAATTTCTTGGGAGTGTCTCATACCTACCCTTTTACTGTTCTTGCTATAGAGACATAAAGACAAAACACTGTTGGTTAGGAGACCAGTGAACACTGTCATAGTATGTATCTGTGTCTCTAGGAAAAAAAACATTAACCCTAAATCTGTCTCTCCCTCCACATTTTCCAGACAAAAAATGAATCACTCATGGAAAGATGAGGTTAAAAAAAAAAGGAAATAACAAGGAACAAAAGCAGACTGATAGAAGAGCTTAATGTGTAAAAAGTAAGACAAGGTCATTCATTTAGGAAAGGTTTTGGAGGTCTTACCAGTTACTGTACTCATAATCAAATGCTATCGTGACCTCAGCATCCTTGGTGATGGCAGACACCGCATAGATACATAGGTGAATCATCCCATCTGCAATCATGTGTCGCACCTGTGTGAACATGGCTTATGGTTTACAATTTACCATAAAGACCAGGAACTCTCCATAAGAGAGAAAAATAGTATCTCTCCACTTAAGAGTTATGGTAGTCTGTTACTTAACTCCATCATTTCATATGAAACTCTTACACAGTAATTGTTTGAAAATTCATACTTTTGAAATAAATAGAGAAACCCTGAGATGTCAGAAATGAGCATAAGATCTCTGCTCTACACTTAAAGCTGTTGTCAGTTGTACCAGAGAATTAAAATTCCTTAGCCTATAAAAAAAAAGCTCTGTGGATTTTCTTGCTGAATTTGATGGCAGTTGCATGGATTATGCAGAGTAATGAATTCTAGAAATGTCTAGCATCTCCCTTACAACACTATTACCGAAAATCTAAAAAAATGACATCTTCTTTCATATAGTAATTTCTTTAATAAGACATTTCTCTTTAGCAAATGCTAACTTGCTTTCTCCCATTTCTGCCTTCTCTAAGAAATCCTCCACCTGCTCCCATCCTGTCAGATAGAATAAAAGCATCATTACTTTTGTTTTTTTGTATCTTATGATAACAGATCATAATCATTATCTACAGACCTTATATTAATCTGGGTGAAGTTTTCAGACTGCATCTTCAGAAGACTTGTCCTTTGGTGATTCCATTCAAAGAGAAGTTGCTACAGAAATCTTACCTCTGCATTTGGTGTACACGATCTTCTGATGAACCGAGCATCATTACCGAAAGTACGTGCATCCACACACATCTCTACACCATTGAATTTTGAGTAGAAGAGCACAAAGGGGTATGGTCTAAGGGATATAAGTGAAACTCCTGTAATTCTCAACACAAATAAAAAGGCCACCCCATGACTTCACTTCAAATATGAAGCATATGCTGACAGAAGCAGCAGCAGTCCTTTGCAATTCCTAAACTTGAAAAACATCACATGCCTGTCTGCTTTTGATTAAACAACAAGCACAAAGCAAGAAATGCTTGGCTTGCAAAGGAGTCATTACTGCTTTATACATTAAACAATTTATAGATTTATCTGCACATTTTTCCTGCAAATAGCAGACAGACTTGAGCTTATCTGAGCTGTAATCTTTTCCCTAAGACCATTCTATCAACCAGAATGTTTTTTCTTCTTTCTTTCTCTCTTTTTCTTTCTTTCCAGCCATACCACTCTGCCAGGCCCACTTTAGCCCTCACTGCTCAGTGAATGATGTTCTTACTTTTTGAAGAAATGCCCATTGACCTCAAATTGCTGTCGTAACATGACTTTCCCTCGATACTCTATTATAAGAGTGTCCAAAGCCAAATCTCTTGCAGCCCTCAGGATCTTCCGGTGCTTTTGAACACGAGTGACTCTTCCCAACTGTAGCTAAATAAAACCAGAGTATTAACATTAGACAACAGCAACACCAGTACGGTAGACAGTTAATATATTTCCTAATTGAGGAAAAGGCACCAATATTTTCAGGTTTTATTTGTATGCAATTTAGCTCAATAATCAGAAATTCTTCAATGATAAAAGCTTCTAGGAAAACAGGCTCCACCCAATGAACCAGTCACCTCTTCCCTCACAAAAAAGCAAGAAAAGATCAAAGAGAAATACACAATTAAGATTTTAGTGGCTCTATGTCTAATGTAAGAATGAGAAAGAACAACCTTAGCTTTCTATTAATCTTAAAAATTCCTACTGAGGCTATATATCATTTCCTATCCTAATTTATCTGTTTTTAATTAATACTTTAAAAATATGTATCCAGACAGTTTCCAGTCACTACAACTTGCTTTTGGTTCAAGATGCTCATCAGCTGGCTAATTTGTTATTCTAAGGATTATACATTTGAAAGAAATGGTAATCCCATTATAGGCCCTCTTTCTGGGTTCAGAAAGTCTCAACTACTTACTTATAGGGAGTCTTTTACCCTTTGATCCTTACCTGCATTTGGGAACCAATAACTGTATTATTACAGGCCAATTCAGTCTTATTAATAGTGTCTAAAATAGCAGGTTTGCCCACAAATTCCTTGCTAGAATGTAGATGTTGTTCAAGGGCGTTCTGTACATCTGCACTGTACTGATTAGTGAAAGCTTCTTCATACTGATCAGTCCATAGTCTTATCCGATTTTCCCATCCCTCAGTTGTATTCTCATCTAAATTCTGTGCTTCAGAAGGAGAATTCTGTAGAGAACAAAGGTCAGGAAGGTTAGGAGAATCCATGCATAAAAATGGGGGGAAAACAGGCTGTATTTCCAGAGAAAATTAATTTTCACTTGGCAGTTGGTGTGGCATAAAAGAGCAATGGCCTGGGAGTTAGGGGATCTGACTTCTATCATGGTTTTGTTACCAATGAGATGTGAGACCTTGAACTTCTTAGACAAGAAGTTTCCTCATTTATAAAGTGAGAAATTTGGATCACAGTTCCATCACATCACTGTGATTTTATGACCATTTTTAAATCACAGAAATAAATTTTGTTCTTATCAGAAGAATGACATCAAGTTCACAAGAAAATCTTCATAAACACGAACAGAGATACCTGAAAAGATCACGCTGTTTAAATTTCCATACTGAACTGAACATCTGTGTTAGTGTACCAGCCTAAACTGGTATTTCACTTCTCTCCAGTAGAATGTTTGTTTTTTGTGACTTATTATTTTCATTATACAATTAAATACACGATAGGTCTAAAAATACCTGTGACCCAAATAAATAACCCATAATCTCACTTCCCAGAGACAAAGTTATCATTTTGGAATGTATCTTTCTAGCACTCAAACTCTGACAGTTTCAACAGCTGCAGTCTGAAGAACAGAGGTGGGGGCAGGGGAGTGGGTAGACAGAGTGTAGAAAATGCTGAGAGGTACTGTGGGATACTTCTCTAGGAAAAACGCTGCTCTCTATGGTGACAATTCTGAGAAAAAATTATTTATCTACAACATTATCCTAAACAGTTTTTACATTTGAGATACAGAGACACAGCTTAAGTATGACACATATTCTCCTCCATGGTGTCATCAGAAAACAAACACACACTGATAGTGATGATGTCATACCAGTGATGACTAGAAGGAAAAGATACCATAGTGCCAAAGCTACTTGCAAATCCATGTCCAAACTAAAGTTGCAAATATGGGCATAAGAAAATTAAATATACTTTCCATGAATGACACAGAAAACATATCTATTTTAACAATTGCTTTCTTTCACTTTTGTGTCACTGTTTTTGATGAACTATTGTCTATCGTCCTTTTCCCAAGGAACAGGGGAATGAAAAGAAAAAATTAACACTTTCACTACCCTTCTCACCACAGTCCAAAAGAATGAACAATAAACAAAGGGATCTAAGAAACACCTGAGGCCAACACACTGAGAACACAGTATCACCTGAAGTATCAGGAGCAGTTAAGCCAAAGAAAAGTACAAAACCTGAGATGTAAGGGTGCTTATCAGACTGGGGATTAGGGGGGCCCAAACAGTATTCCCAGGTTTAAACATTCAGTCGTGATCACTCAACTGATGACTTACTACGCTTAATTTATACTAGAAGCCTTTGTCACATTATTAGCTGTTGTTCACTAACAGAACACTGACTACTCTGCTGTTCCATTCTTCTAGGTACTAGAAACCCCAACTCAGTGGATTTAGAGCATAGTTCTTGAGCAGAGGTGATTTTTCCCCTAGGAGACATCTGGTAATATCTGAAGTCATTTTTGATTACCACACTTGGGTGTATGTATTACTGGCACCTAGTGGCTATGAGTAGTCTCCAGTAGGCAAGCTCTTGATTTTGGGATTAGAAATCCATATGATGAATACTTCCCATTCTTATGTGTCTCATGCACATCTTTGGTGGTGCTCTTACTAATAATTAATTCTGTGTACAAATTTGTAACCCAACTTAGAATTCTGATATGAGAATCAAAATAAACTAGTATTTTTTTTATTACTTTAATTTTAAAATGCCTATGGAACTGTCAACAACTTGAAAATACAAGCAATTTACACGTAGAGGTTTATATGTAGTTTTCACGGGCAGCCAGTCAATACCTTTCAAAAGGTTTTGAACATCTGGAGGCAAGTTACAGCAGTTGGCTGATAAAAGAGAAACGGGCTTAACAGCTGGAATCAGGGCTATGTCTGCCCCATAAGTCTATTTAAGGTCCCCTCTAAGCAAATGAGACAAAAATAAAGGGGCAGTGAAGGCAAATGTGACCTCTTACAGGAGACAGATCTAGCAAAAAAAAAAAAAAAAAAAAAAAAAAAGAGTAAGTTGTGTTCCAAAACATCCTAGGACTCTTGATGCTCGTGGGCTCTAAGTCCTTTCCCAGTGCTTTTACAGGTATGTACAAGTCTGTTTATGGGTATATGCAAGGTGAAGCTTTCATATTTTAGATAAAGTGTCACCTGTGATCTTCATTAACATCAATCATATTGGTACTCCATGGATACTTATGTGTATTAATCCTAATAAAGATTTTCCTTACTAAAAGATTTTAATATTTATGCCATATAACTGTCAACAGGAAAGATTCTGCTTCTAACCATTTACACATTTAGGGATAGAAATGCTTATAGAATTAAATTAGATATTAATTCTAAGTAAATGTTATGAAGCCATAAGTAATGAACTGGGTGGGAGCTATGCTATCCTCTTACATATACATAGGTAAAGAAAAATACCAGTATAATCAAATATCCTTTGGGGAAACTGTTATTACCCAGTACCACTGCCATGTAATTTCTCAAATCTCCAACCACTATCCAGTATCACCTAATAAGCTCTTTCATTTGATAAGAAGAAAAGAAACACACTAGCATAACCTGCATCTTCTATATCAAGGAGGTATGCCCGGGACAAAACAGTTCAAAAGTAATTCCAGTAAGAGTAATTCCTATCAATAATACTACTTTCTTAACTGATGAAATTTATCCTTCCAACCGCTGCTTAAAGTCCAAATGGTGCTAGGGTGGGTGTACAAGAGACCCCGTATCACCAGAAAAACCTCAGTTTGGAGGTTGAGGCCAATTACAACGACAGAACACATCAGCCTCATTTTGTTTGATAAAATGTCACTTCCCCCCACCCCCCGCCCACCAGGAAAGCAGCTAATGAAAAACCAGTAAATGAAGGCTCATTATAGAAAGGGAAAATATTTCAGAAACAAGAAAACCTACTTTGGAGAAAGGCTCTATGAAAACTGAATGGCAACAATTACAAACTAACAAAAAGCAGAGTCCAAGATTCCCAGACCATCAATGTCAGGAAAGAAGCTGACCAAAATGCAAGATCACAGTGAAGTAAAACACAGCATCAGGGAAGAATACCCCTTACCTTCATCCGCAAGGACTTCCGGGATCCCTCTCGAAATGCCTATCCCAAAGAGGAAAACAAGTAGAACAAAACAAAACTTGGTACCAAGAATGACAGTTATACCTATCTGAGACTAAAACTAAGGCAAGAACTAGTGTTTTAGTCTGTCCCCTTTTCCCTAGGTAATAAACACAGTGGAATTCCCCACACTGTTATCAAGAACAGGGGCAGCTCTAGGCCAGTGACCTTTGAGGCTAATTCTGACACTTTCCATTGTGAAACTAAGTAATTAACAGGGAAGAGCATGCATCACTTAAATCCTATATGCACTCCTGTCACTAAAAGAAAAATAAAAACATTTCATAAGGTTGCAGATTTACCAGTTTTGAAATTAAGAAGGAAACAAAGACCAATCCCCTTAACAAGGGGTGGGCAAGTCACCTAAGAGCAACAGAGTTGCCATGATGGGGAAGAAAGAACACCAAACAGAAGAGGTTTCTCCTGGAGACTTTTTAGTTGAGAATACATGAAAGTGACCACAACACTGAGGAAGCCTAAACCATTCAAGAGAAGTTTCCTCACTTTTTTGAAACAAGGAAAAAACAATCAACCCAATGACATGAGGTGGGCATGTACCAGGACAAGAATTTCAGACTGTATTTTGGGACTGAGGAGGTGGGGAGATACTGAAGGACAGCGGAAGCCTAGAATGGAGGTTACGGTACCTATGGGTTTGGCCAGGCGGGGCTGGGATTTCATACCTGGGATGGGGTTTGGAGAAGAAACTTTGTGCCAGTTGTGATGGTATGGAGTGGCAGAAGAGAGGTTGGTCTACATATTCACAACACAGATTAGCCGATTTTTGCCAAGTAGAGCAAAAGTGGCCCTTCAAACATCTGGATCAAACTTCTTAAAAGAATTTTGGTGCCTTCTTGGTCCAGAATTTGAACTATATCAGACATATTTCTATTTAAGATACTTTTACTCTCCATACCTTGATTTTCTTCGTCTTTGCTGCTGCACGACCCTTTTCTGGACTCTTCTTCCGCTTCTTGGGTTTGGTTCTTCTAACAGTTAAGGTGATGCTTGTAGGTGTGTGCTGTGTTGCTGTGTACAACACAGTGGAAGGAGAAAGCTCCTCATCCCAGCTTTCTGTTGCACTGCTATCCCCACCTGAAAAAAAGTTATTTCATAGTTTATACGTTGTGCAAACAAACTCAAAAGTGCATTAAAAGCAGCTTATTCTTTTATCTCTACCCCATATCCAGGAAGTCATAACTTCTATTAACTGTGTCATCTTTAGAACATAAATACCCACCTTCCTTATGAAATCAAGATTCTTTCTATACCGCTGGCATCAAGCATAGAAACCCTGTTCTACATCACATACACTTTTTCCCTTGTACTGAGTCCCCAAGCTTCATCGCCTCAATATGTAAACACGAAAAGGATCTCGTTATTTTATTTGGTATGTGTGCTCACATGACATATTTTGATTGCTTCGGGGCTAAAATGTTGTTTTTGGATATATTAATTCACAAGAGAAGTACACAGTGTTTGTGAGAGAACAGCTTTCTCTTTTCATGAAGAGTTGGGACCATGGGAACTTACAGGAGTTCTTGAGATGATTATGTAAATTGCAAAATATTTATCTGTCAAAATGCGGGCCCAACCCATTTTCAGCTCACCTGATATGTTGTCCTGCTTCCGCCGATGAAGTCTAATAACCTTCCCCCTGCTCATTCCCCTAAAGAGGGAAAATAAACTTAAAGTAGTCCTTCCAACAGCATGCCGCACATCATTGCACACATGGGAGACGTGTCTCTGTGTATACTACCCCCTTCCTCCCACCTACCAAATGTTTCCAGGACATTAAATTTCATATCAAATTCAATAGCTTTAACATCAATCTCTCATTCCTTGTTGTCAGCAATTCTCACCTAGTGCAGAGAATTCGAGCCAAGGAGCATTAAGGAATCATCTACATTAACAAACACAAGAAAGAATACTTTGAGCTTTTCCCTACTAATAAGAAACCCTAATCCCAGCAACCCAGGCTTGAATTGAGATGGAGCATGATCTTACCTGCACTTGTCACAGTTGAGAAGGAAGCCATCCTGAGAAAGACCACAAGGACACCAGGTAGGAACAGTCTCTCCTTCAGAGTTCGGGCTGTCTCCACAGCGTTCCTCTACGGGCGACGGCAGGCCATTCAGGTCAGAACGAGGGATGATCGTCTGGACAGGGGGAGAAGCAGGAGGTGTCGGAGGAGGAGGGGCTCCGTAATTATGATCCTGAAAATAAGATTTTTTAAATCAACAGTGTCCAAACACTGGCCCCTCTCTCCCCTAAAGTATGGTACATATGGAAAGAAAGAAGAAAGTAGTACCCTTTGTTTTTTGGCTTCAACCAGGAAAGTGATAAAACAAAATGCCAAGGTCAACTGGGACATAAAAACAAGAACAATGATGCAGGGCTAGACGTCCGCTGGAGGCAGGGAAGTGCAAAAGGGGCAACTTCGTCATGCTGCATATAAACATTTCAAGAAAGTCACAATGTATAAGAATGGATTACACTCCAGGAAGATCACTGCTCTGGAGAGAAACAAATGCATACTCACAGCATAAGGCAGTCCTCGACACCCATGCCTCTGAGTGGTCCCATAATTATGAGTGGAATACACGCTCTTCTCATTAACTGCTGGACTAGCCTCCACAGATTCAGGGCTGCACAAAGGCGAAAAGCAACGCATGATAGCATAACACCTAATCTTCCCTTAAACTAAGACTTTAACTTCCCATTCTAACCCCTCCACTTTCCACAACCACCAGCCACTAGAATAAGAGAAGGAACTCAGTGAAACAATCTGATTAACATAACTAAGCCTATAAATAACAGGAGTGTTATTAAATGTGGATTTGTGTGTAACATGAAGCCAGTACAGGCAGATGTCTCAAGGCAGGCACCTGGAATACAAGGTGTCCCTAATGACAAACACAAACGTACCAGCTGAGCAGGGAGTTTCCCCTAGAGAAGCCACTCTGGGCTGGTTTAGACTCAGAACTATTCTTCTTAATTGGATCTCTTAATACTTCCATGAAACCTCACATGACATTTGCAGTGAGTGAGATGATGAAAGTGCCTTCTGCACTGCCCCAGGGACCAGGCCCTCTTCCATTCACTACCAAGACAGGATACCCTGAAGAAAGTACAGGTAAAAACAACGGCATCTTATATTTATCATACCTCTCATCTTGATGAACCCCCAAACACCTTTCAAATATTAGAGTAATAATTTCTCATCCACCAATGACATGCAAGCATATCAAGGACACAATTACTTAACAGCTGCATGGTAATACCACAGAACTTCAAAATAATCAGAACTGTACTCAGAAGTTATTGTCTACTGACAAACAGTAAGAGTAGTAGTGGCTACCATTCTGAATCACCCGTTATTTTCTAGGTGCTTTGATGTACATTAATTCATTTACTCTGCAACTAGTAAACATGGTAAATAGCACCCCATTTTTACAGAAGTTGAGGCGGTGAGATTATGTGACTTCACCAAGGTCACACACTGACAGAGCCAGAATTTGAAACAATGTCTAACTCCAAATCCTGTACTCTTTCCACTATGTTTAACTGGTGTGGTAAACCAGGATAACATTCTATTTTTAAAAACTTAAGTAACCAGGCTTATTGAAAAACTTGGCTTAGAATCTTTTTGTATCCTCAATGAGTCGAAAGCAAAGTGCTCAAGTATAACTTATTAATATACAATAATTATAAATGTGTTCAAATTTAGAAATTTAATGTAAGCCTTTACTTGATAATAAAAAGGCATAGGTAACAAAGGACAAAATACAAGTTTTGGTAAAAAAAGAACTTGTAACTCTGATTGTTACCTGGTTAGATTTTAGGGAATCTTGAGAAAGATAATTAAGGAATATGATCATATAACTTTGAACTCAATAATGGATTATCTGTCATTTAAGTTAACTAGAACAGAGATTCACAAATCAGAAACTCCAAGGACACGTAGTAACTCAGCCTTAGAGATCAAAGGGTCTTTTAAGGAATCAAATAATGCATAGTTTGCTTTAAGGAACATACATTTATCCTGCTTGGAAGTATACAATACACCGTACTTGGCAGGAATAAAGTGTGCGCAGTTCAATGTGGTGCAATGTCAGCTGAGAAGTGAGGGATAAAAGAAAATTCTGAGATATATCCAACTCACCCAGTTATATGCTCCAAAACTGTGAGAAGGGATCTTATTAATAACAGCAAAGGTAATTTCTAGGTGAAGAAGAACTTTAGACATAGGAAAGTATTCTGTTAGTGAAGTGCATGCATTTTATTCTTTAATAGTGTCTGCAAGATGGGAACTGGGGTGGGGGGTACATCAAGAATGCAGGTCAGTATTCTTGAGAAAAGATGATCTGACATGGCTCACTGAGAGGCAATCAGCTCTGAGTATTAGGAAACAGGTGGGGTTTCCTAAATGAAACTGAAGGCAAACAAGCATTAATAAAATGAAGGTAGAATTTAGTTTCTATGATGGATAGTTAAAAGAAAGTAATAACTTTCTACAACATTGTTAATTCACTAGATAAACAAGTATTCCAAAGAACTGTACATATTTTGTAGAAGAGATTTTGTACCACTGAACACATGGGGTGAAACATGGCAGCCGTTTATTAGAAATGGAGTTTTTCTGGACGGGAAAAAGGAATGTGGCATGAAATAAAAGATGGCCATGGAGATGGAGCTATGTTGGTTGTATCTTACCCATCTCCCAACTGGGTAAATATGAACATATGCACTTCATGTGCAAGTCTAGGGAATAAAAATAAAATGTATATTGTGGAGGTTAAAAGGCCATCCCACTGGACAATACTTCCTAGTAAAGCACAGCATTTAATCTGTTGTTATGTGTGCAAAATATTAAAATTTAAGCTCATCTTTTGATGAGGAAACTACAATTTCCATAGTGGTTATTAATCAGTTACATGTTGACAGGTAACTATGCGATTTCCTAGGATATTCCTTGATACGTATATATACACACATATATATATACATATATATATATATATATATATATATACATGTATATATATATCAGCTCTTATCTATGTTTTAAAATATGGAGTAAAAATCTGTAGTGTTAGGATTGCGTTTCCTTATTAGCCAACCATTTTATGCAAATGTATTACTGCCTTTCTTCCTCTATGTTTGAATTGCTATGAGAGTTGGGCACATACACAGAAGCCATGTTTACAACAGATACTGAGTCGACTGTGTTTTAAGTACAACGTGCCACCTGCTGCTATAATGCTACCTCTTGGAAAATGTCTGAAATCCATTTATGGCATAATTGTAAATTCAGAAAAATCCTTGCTTCTATTGTTACATCTAGAGGTTCTCCTACAAATACATGAAAAATGCATGATGTATACTGTTGTTATCAGATTTAAAATCCCATGAGGTAAGATCTACGTCTTTTACTTAGTGATGTTGCCTTTCATACCAAGTTTAATTTTAATCTTAGAGTGCCCAGAACAATGAAATATGCAGGAAAAGTGGAACATGCATGGTAAAACATTAAGAAATATCATCTAAAATGTAACAGAATGGTACATAAGCAAATTGTTGACATTATCTTGCTTTGTAGAAATACTAAATGAGTAACTGTGTAATAAGTCATGACAACAGTATCAGAAATCTGTCAAGAAATTACAATGAAAATGCTTCAGGAAATAGAAACCTTGCAGTCAAATTTTTAGGCCCTAAGTCTGCAATTACTTCTGGACTACCCAGCAGCATTTATGGGTGGTCATCTCTGTACTTTGGGAAAAACACCAGTTTTAAGAATAATTGCTTTAGGTCTTTTTCTATGAATCCCAAATTAATTTAATTTGGGGTTGATCACATTAATTTGATTTAATCTCTCTTGAAATTTCTCACCAATGTTAATGCTGTCTACCTGTGTGGTTTGTTAGTCAATCCATATAGGAGGTAGTAAATGACTTTACAAAAATTCATGAACACTATACAGTTATGGTTCCTAATGCAGCAAGATTTTTCAGTACTTGATTTGGGAAATAGTACTTGTAAACTTGGAAGTCTAGCTACTGGCATAACTGAATCTCTTTGCATGCAAAAAGATAAAAACAAAACGAAACAGGAAAAAAAGCCCTGGAGGGAACACAATTCCACCCTTCCCACCCCCCACCCTCCTCCACCTTCCTTTTTATATGGGAACAAGGCCAAAATTTT
The DNA here is from genome assembly GCF_046562875.1 of Panthera onca. Classification (NCBI taxonomy): domain Eukaryota; kingdom Metazoa; phylum Chordata; class Mammalia; order Carnivora; family Felidae; genus Panthera; species Panthera onca. The sequence goes on along the minus strand of NC_138340.1, from coordinate 51,105,764 downwards.
TCAGTTCTAGACTACCCCAGAATATAATATATTGCTTCTTAGGGTAGGTTCATGTTAAGTCTTCCTCTTTAAGGAAGACAATAAACAGTTAAGTAATCCTAGGCGGCTTTGTGAAGAAATATTTACTATATTCTCAGTTTTAAGGAAGAAAACCACTATTAATCAGGGATGCAGTTGAACCCAGAGCTCTGGTACAGTTGCTTTGCTTTGCTGAAGGGGGAAGAATCCCCAGGGACTATGAAAATGGCAAGAGAAACAGGGGAATTAGAGCAACACCCACCTCACTCAAGAAGTGGCTGTGGGATCAAGAGTCTGAACTGGACCTGAACATATTCAAAACACCAGGATTTTTCCAGCCCAGACCCTAATCCCTGGTACTGCCTGGAATAGACTTGGCTTCTGGGGGTGTGCTGCCCCCTAGGCCCCTTGGGTCTCTTTCGCTGGACTTTCACATCCTGGTGTAGTGCCACTTCGTCTTGAAAGGTAGGGGGCTTCCACTTCCTTTCTGTAAGCAAGGAAGATTGGGTACAAGGGAGGTAAAAGGACAAGAGGGGGAATCTGTGAGCAGGGGGAATCTTGGACAACTTAAAAGAGAAGGGATACAAAAAGCTAAAAATTTTTAAACTGTGAATAATATATAAAGTTTTATAATGAAGGCCTACCTTCATTGCCATTTGGTATTTAAATTCTTCAAGAATTGAGAGTCTATTTTAGGGATTGGGCTTTTCGACAAATTCTGAATTCCTAAAGCTGCTCTTAGCTGAAAAAAAAGTTTGGTACCACTGATTTTGAAGGTCCTCTTTCTAGGCAATGATTATATAAAAAAACAGATGACACTGCTTTCCACGTTTTCTACCCCAAATATCAGAAGTTCTAAGTAACCTGCCCATATAAAGTTTTAGCCCCTTTACTCTAGAACAGTGAGAAGTACATAGGAAGAGGCCTTCAAGGAAAATCAGTTGGAGAGAACTCCTTATCTCCATCAGAATAATCATTAATTCTACAGAAGCAGGCAGTGACACCTACTTTATTTTTCAATCTTCCCAACCCGTCAAAACCAATGAAAATGTAATCACTACTTGCAAATTTAATTCAATGATATTATTTACTAAGAAATCCACCCCCACCCCATTCTTTTCCTCCCCTTTCTAACTCTTTTTTTTTTTTTTTTCCTCCAGCTTCTATGGGCGAAAAGGGAAAGGTCCAATGTCATTTACAGTGGGCTAGGCTTGGGTTTAGAAAATATTGCTTATTATTAGATGCCCATAAGAAAGTTATCTCCACACAAATTGGTAATGCACCTACTACCTAGAAAGTAGCACTTACTCTGATCCAGCAGCCATATCTGAGTAGGATGTATCTGGTGTGGTGACTCCCAGAGGGATTGCAATGCTCATGACGTCCAATACAGCAAGAGAGAGGAAATCACGGGGTCCAATTAATGGAGACTGGCCACTCTGAGAGTGGGGGTGAGCTGCACAGCCTTAACCAACATGTTATGGACATGAGGAATCCTGCCAGAGAAAAGGAAAATATCTAGTAACCTGATAGTTCTTTAAATGTATTCTAAATGCTACAGAATATTTTTCCATTTTTAAAGTAAGTCTTTTAAGGGGCAAATATAAATAAAACAAGTACAGCAAAGGGTCTATACATTGTCCTATTTTATTGTGTACTACATTAATGTTCTACAAAATGAGGTAGCCAAAGTTATGCTAACTTTTCATATCTTTATTATTATTTTTCTTTGCTTTTTAGCAAAAGGGAAAGTAATGGTCTGCCTTGCTTACTAGTATAAGTACATTTCCACCATTCTACAACTGCTCATCAAACAAAATTTTCTGGCAGCCTAACACCTATTACATAGTAAGTTCTAATGTAGGTAAATAGAAATATCAAAGTTTAACTAAATTCTTTAACAATTAAAGATCTTCATTTAGGGGTGCTTGGCCGGCTCAGCTGGTATAGCATGCTACTCTTGATCTCAGGGTCATGAGTTCAAGTCCCATACTGGGTGTAGAGATTACTTAAAAAAAAGAAAGAAGGAAAAATTAAATATTTTTAATATTTAAAATTAAAGTTTTTCCCCCACCCCGGGCCACAAATAAATGCAGTTTTACCAGCAGCCAACAATGTTATTTATTCCAGAGTAAGTGTGATGATAAAAGAGATCTGTTTTTATTTGATCGGATACAGCTGTTCTTATTGCTTTCTTGTGTCACATTACATTCTTTTCCTTTTTTTTTTTTTAAAGTTTATTTGAGAGAGAGAGAGAGAGAGAGAGAGAGAGAGACAGAGACAGAGACAGACAGTGAGTGGGCGAGGGGCAGAGAGAGAGGGAGAGAGGAGAGAATCTCAAGCAGGCTCTGCACTGTCAGCATGAAGTCCGCTGCAGGGCTCAAACTCATAAACCATGAGATCGTGACCTGAGCAGAAACCAAGAACTGGACACTTAACTGAGCCACTCACGTGCCCTTCTTTTTCTTCTTTGAAACCATTTTATTTTAACTGTAATTTTGGGAGAAGATGCAACTACCTTAACTGTATTTGTTAGGCTTTCACTACTAGGTTTAAATAAAAATGGACGCCTGGGTGGTTCAGTCTATTAAACATCTGACTCTTGGCTTTGGCTCAAGTCATGATCTCACCACTCATGACTTCAAGCCCTACGTCGGGCTCTGCGCTACCAGAGCCTCTTGGGATACTCTCCCTCTCTCTCTCTGTGCTTCCCCTGCTTGCTCACTCTCTCTCTCTAAAATAAATAAATTAAAAAAAAATAAAATAAAATGAAAAAAAACAAAAACATACACCATAAAGAGTAAAGTTTCATGATAAAGATGAGAAAATTTTCTATGGAAAAGGAGACAGGATACCTTGAGTTGCTGACCATAACCAGTGGAATTTGGGAACACAAAAGACTCACAAACTACTAAACTGTAAAACGTCAAAAGTACATTAAGACTGAGGTGCTCCTGGCTGGCTAGCTCAGTTGGTTCTGAGCCCCACGCTGGGTGTAGAGATTACTTGAAAAATAAAATCTTTAAAAAAAAAAAAAAAAAGCACATTAAGAAATTTGGAGGTATGGTACAAAGGGGGTAAAAAGTGTACTCTGATTTCACATTAGTGGTTTTATATTAAACCATTAAAAGAATAAGACAAGAAGCGTTTTATGTGGGAGGGAAGAAAGTCAGTGTGAATGTTAAAGGCCCAGGTTAATAAAGACTTTTGCAAAGAGACTACAAAAATATCTCATGACTGATCTACTGATTCATGGTAAGACAAATAGGAAGAAAAATCAAACATTTATATTAAAGAAAATTTAATGCAATGAAAAGTATATGATACTAACTCAATCCAGGGAATAATGGCAAAATTTAAATGGTAGACCATCTGAGATACCTGAATCTTTTTTGATATATGAAGCAAATTAATATGGATAAGAAAACAAATTGTGAGCAGTGAATCAGGCCAAGATTTTTAAGAACACATTAAGATAATATTAATCTTTTGTGTTGTTATTTTAGAAAACTATAAACAGCTATATGCTAAGCAGTCCTCCCTGGCACCTACATTTTTAAAGAGCTGGATCTCATCAAGATCTAGGACTCTCCAAATCTGAGGGAAGGCCAGACACCGGTTCCTATACAAGTGAAGGGGACATATTGCTAGACTTGGGACTGAAATGAAAAAGGCAAATTTTCCTGTTGTTTCTTTTCAGTTTATAAAAGAGAAGTGACTAACCTAACTCCTTAGGCCTGTCGTACACATAAATGTTTCCTTTCCCTAACAGTATATCAAAACAGATTTAGGCAGTACATCCTCCAAGCCTCTGGGAAATTGAAATAAAATCTAAAAATAACAAAAGAGAGAATATTTATAACTTAATAAGCTCAAAATATAGTTAAATATTGGGGATTGTTGGTCACAACTCTTCCTCTAATTTCAGTGTCACTCTATAACTTGAACCAAAGAGAAAAACACAAACAAACAAAACCAAAAAGCCCAGAAGCTGCATGGCTTGATAATCAGAGCAGAATCTTATAATGATCATGCCTCCCCTAACCAATATAGGAATCTCAATCATGTGTTACAATTTCAGTAAAGGACAGAAAAAGTTATTCAATACCATTAAAAAGCCTTTGTCATAGCCATTACTATTATATGCTCATAAAAAAAAAGTAGGCTGCTAGAAGAAAGACAACTTATAAAACTTACGCTGACAGTTATCTTTGCAAGTCATTTTTAAAAGATATGCTAAAAGGAAACAATGGGAAAATTACTTGATAATATTTCCTTAATGAATGAGTAAATAATTAACATATTCCTTATTGAAATCTCAACCTAGTTAATTTGTATACTTGATAAATTTAAGAAATATTAACTAGTTAACTATGAACTTCTCTTTCATGAATTCCTCCATCTTCCTCTTGTCTACTTTTACATGACCCATCCTGATAAAGACAACCATTATATAGCATGTCCATCGTGTTCTAAATAATGCTTTAACAATACCAGCCTTCCTAATTCAAAACATGTTAACAAAACCAAATTGCTCATATAACCCTGACAGTCGTTCCTTCCCTAAATAATACTCTGCGAAATGTAGCTCTTAAAATATTAACTAAAGTCATTTTAACAGATCATCTATATGCAATATTTTCTTATTTTAATTACTCTAGTTTTATAAGCCAAGACAACAGACTCTCAGTATAGTTTACAAAGCTTAGCAGTATAACAGTCATTAACCTATCACACGATTTGGAGAGGTGTCTTAGAGTGAAAAGTTAAATCTGTCTCTAGGTAGAACAATTCCAAGATATCTTTTACCTGTTAATTTTTCTGTCTCTTCCTATAAACTCTATGAGGACAAGATTTTTGTGTTTTATCCTCTGTTGTACTTTCAATGTTCTCAAAGGTGCCTGGCACACAGAAAGTGTTCTGAGAATGTTTGCTGAATGAATTATAATCACAATGATCAACATATAATTGTAGCATTCATTACAATATAAAAATTAAAACAAATTTAAAGGATTTATTTGACTCAGTCACCTTTTTATAGACCTCCGAATATGAAGTCCCCCAAAATTATCTGCCAGTAACTCTGAAGACCTAGAAAAAGTTGGGACACAGATTAGTACAGAAAGAAGTAACATTGATAGACACAAAGAACAGAATTATATAGAATATTTTAACGGTAATTTTGTGTTTCATTTCTACACACTGGCTTGTTAACCATCCTTTGTTTAATTTACTACTCTATTTTTGTCCTTTAACCGATATATCCTATTTCCCTGTAAAGCCAGAACCTAAATAATGGAAAAGGAAATTATCTTTATTAAAGACTTAAGAAGTGGAAAATATGATGTCATTCAGTAATCCTCTTTTCTTCAAATGAGAATTCTCTCCCATTTCCCAAGAGATTCTTTTTTCTCTTTCCTAGGAGATGCTTCTTCTGTACTGACCCCCTCCCAAAATCCAGGGGCTTTCTTTAATCAAATGTCAAATTTACTCTCTACTATCACCTATTAAAGTTCATATTACGCCCATCCCCTCCATCCCACCTATCCTCTTTCCTGCTATAAAAAAAGACTGACAAAAGGGAGTCAATTGTATGTGTGGTAAACTTCATAATGAAAACATGGGGAAAAATAGGGCCTTAAATAACTTTCTACCCTCCAACAAGTAAAGGACAATAGGTAATTTTAGGCAGCAAAGTCAAATTTAGCATTAGCCAAAATAATGTTAATCTCTCTATGTATGTGTTAATATATACCTAAAATGTTAATGTAACTATGTACGTGAAAAGAGCTGTTTGTGGGATTCCAGTTACCAAGCAAGACAGGAAATATACTTTTATATCAATATTTTATTTATAAAAAATTGGAAAATTAACTATTCTTTAAAAACAATTTTAAAAGAGCACACATAAAAGGTATGAAGGTAATAGTAAAAGAAAGAAAAAATAAAGAAGTGGACTCCTTTAGCAAAAACAAAGAAAGAGGATAAGAAACGACAGGAGGAAAAAGGGAACTAAATATATGAATATACAGTAGGGGGAAAATGAATGCACCAGAATTTCAATTTCACATCAATTTGACTATTTCCAGAACAAGTCACCAGAATCCACAGGAACAGTAGTAAGTTCTTGGATTCAGAAGCAGAACCAACCACTCTCCCAGTACTAAGTACTTTTTTTGAGAAGTCACCATTTACATACATACACAGTTTCTGGAGAAAATACTGTTAATTAGAAGATGCCAGAAATGTTTTATAATTACCCATCTTTTTAACTGGGTTCAGAAATGGTCAATAGTCTCTGTGTCATTCTGACAGTCTCTTCTCTATATGACTTGCTGAAAGCACAAGACCCGTGTGATCTATCTGGTCACTCTCAGAACAGACACACAAAAAGTGTTTTCAGAACAATTCCAACAGAGATTTCAGAAAAAGAAATTGCATCAGCCAGGTGAGCCGGAAGCAGCTGGGAGACAAGAGTCCAATAAACAGCCAATCCAATGAAAGAAATTCAGAACAAGTCTGCTTCAGTAATCCTGTGAAGAGGACTGGCAGGAAGAGGAGTGCCGCTTTAGAAAGAGAACAGGCCTCATATGCTTCAGACAGTCTTTGTACTGAGGCTGTGGACCTTGGCCATTCTCCCAGAAATGATGCAATCCTGATGAACAAGATCTGCTGCCAGAGAAACAATTGTTAACAGCCTATGCAGACAGCAACTCAGCCAAGGAGCAATCTCTGATCAACTCTCTTCACAAACCCCCAGAAGCCACATCTCTTCCTCAATTTTGGTCTCTGACAAAACATATAAGTGAATACATATTAAATATATACAAACAAGCCATCTTCCCAAAACGTCCCTTTTCTTTTAATTGCTTTGGTTTTCCAATCTCAATCATCCGTAACTAAAATTTAAATACATCACTGAAAGCATTTCTATTTTAATGAATATAATTCTCCAAGCATATTAACAACAAGGTTTTAAAGGCAAGGTGTTAACAAAATGGTTGAGATTTTCCTTACTCTCATCAGAAAACGTTTTGAAAAGTAGTAGTGGCTTCCCTATGTATGAAAATCACTCTGGAATCTAGGGCCCAATTATAAGATTTCAAAGTAAGGATAAATATGCACACTCACTAATTCAGGGCCAGAAAAGTATATTTTACAGTTATTTTTTAAATTATGTGAGACCCAATATGTTAAAGATAGGTATGTATTACAGAAAAGGAGAACATCTCTTCTTGTTTAGGCTGGCATAAACAGGTTGAATGATATCACAATCTGCAATGCTTACTTTTCTCAAGGGCAACAATATTACTTCAGATCTTTTAAGAGGGTTAATGATTATTTTTATCCTATTAGCCACAACTTCCTATTTTGGAATTAAAATTATAAACATCCTAAATTTAAAAATCCTCCCTAGATTCCTTACCTCCTAGGTCTGGTTTCTTTCCAGAGTTTTAGCATTAAGTTGTACATAGAATACTTTTATAAAATTATTAGGATTTCTGCCCCTCATTTACTACATAAAGGACCCTGCATATAAAAGCTCTCAGTTCTCTGAATTCCAACTAGCCATAAGCTACAATCAACCAAATTTCTTCCTTTTGAAAGCAATCTCTTAAACTGGGATTCACTAAAACACAAGCATCTGAGATGTCTCCTGAAATCAATATATTTAGCCCAGTGTACTATTCTGTCTAGACTAACTCTAAAGCAATAAAAGAGCTACAGCAGTCCAAGAAGTGAATATACTTAACTCAGTTAAGAGAAAAACATTTTTTCAGAAAAATTTTAAATAAGGCCATTAATTAATGAAAATATTTTCAAAATAGCCATTAATTAAAACAAAACTGCCATTACTTAAGATTTAATTTCTGAACCTACTGATTACTCAAAATTTTCTTACACACTTAAGTTGAATTTATTCCTAAGTATTTCTACACTTCAGTTTCCTCTTTAGAACTTTACAAAATAGTAAAAAGGAGTGATGGGAAAAGAATATTGGAAGGTTTTTAATATGACTATTACCCTCAATGTTTAAATCAGAGAGTACTTCAAAGTGCAATTAATACACAAATGCATTTTATCTACAGGACCAACTTGTCTGAGAACTAATGTGGCAGTTGCCACTTATATGTTTTATCTTCCATCTTCAACCCAAACAAGTATCAAAGTACAACACTGCCATTGTACTGTAACATATAAGCTTGTGACCTTGAGAAAAGAAAATGTTATGAAAAAGTATTATATTAAGATGTAGGAAATCTGAGTTCTAGCCTACAACTTAAATAATTTGGTGATCTCAGAAAAGTCACTTTTTATACACAATCTTTAAATTCCTCAAAGTAAAATCTCATTGGGTTTTTTTCTGCTCCAGGTATCTATGAATCCTGGCATTGGCTTAGGCAATTCATGCATGTAGGGTCTCAAAGTCTCAGTTTTCTCATCTGTACAAAAGAAAGAATAATACTTGTCCTGCTCACTCACAGGTACATATAGATTAGCATTTGTAGCAAATAAAGAGTTTAAATGGCTCTCTACAGCCTTTAAATAGATGTGAAGAGGAGCTGCTACTATAACCTGAATGTGGCTAACAATTATCTTCACTATTCTCCAAAGGGTGTGTATTTTAATTTTGCTAAAGTAACCTGAGAAAAGGATACGCCAGTAAATAAGAAAAAAAAAAAAAACAATGTAGCAGAGATAAGTGATAAACACAGAAGAATTATTGGAAAATAAGAGATGAACTCTAAGACAAAGTGCTAAGAGATGTGGCAAAAAGTTCATATAACTGGGATGGTATAAACTATAAATTAGGATTTGAAGCAACTTAATGCAGGCTAAGAATCTAGAAGAAGTTCAGGTCTGAAGATAAAGAAGAAAAGAAAAAAACTGGGGGTAAACAATGAAGACTAAAGAAATTTATGGGCGCCTGGATGGCTCAGTCAGTTAAGTGGCTGACCTTTGGCTCAGGTCATGATCTCAAGGTTCAGGAGTTTGAGCCCTGCATCGGGCTCTATGCTGACAGCTCAGAGCCTGGTACCTGCTTCAGATGCTGTGTCTCCCTCTCTCTTTGCCCCATGCCTGCTTGCACTGTCTGTCTGTCTGTCTGTCTCTCTCTCTCTCAAAAAAACCCAAACATCAAAAAAAAAAAAAGTGTTTTTAAAGAAACTTTAAGTAATTTAGAGTCAAGATAAAGTTTCTTTTTTTCTCACCTCTTCTCCTGCAGCATTTGTTTATCCCTTGGCTCCTCTGCCTAAATTCATACTCCCTTTAGGGGCTATTAGGCATGGCATAATAAACAGATGTCTATAAAAGCTCTAAGTTTACTTGAACAGGAGGTAATTAAAACCGAGTTTTTTAAAAATCCTATTTTAGCACACAGGAAGAATTTCTTTCCCCATGAAAAATTTCATTAATGGCAGTATTACAGAGGATAAGATATACTTAGTTGTTCTTAGAGGAAGGGGGAGTAGTGTTAGGATAAGAATACACCATAAATAATGAAACTAAATACTACGATCTTAAATTATTTTAGGTTAACACTGAAAAAAAAAAGAAGTATTTTATTTACACCTCATTTAACAATGATAAACTGATATTTACTGCAAAACTAACCAAAGATGCACAGTCTCTATCCTTAAGAAGAACCAAGAACACTTTAGGCTTCTAAGTATTAAATAAAGATGACACCCTCAAAGAACTTTCAAGAGCCCTTTAAAGAGAGACTGTCAAGACTTTCTGAAGGTTCTGTCCTACTGTGTTGGAAGCCTCAGAGCATGCTTTAGAGCCATGTACCACAAGAAAAGAACATCTCACTCCTCTACGTTTGCCTCCTCTGTACAAACCCTTTTCATTTTCAAGCCCTGAAATGGGAACCATATTTCCTTACTCCAGACGAAGTGGGTTGTACACATTTATGAAGCATTAATATCTGTTATACTTTCAGTATTTGGGCAAAATTCCTACAGTTCATAAAAAATCTAGGAATTTAAAGTTTAGAATCTAATTTATTATTTTACAGGTGAAGAAACAGAGCTACAAAAATATTAACTTTGGAGGGGGGGGGCGGCCCTGGGTGGCTCAGTTGTTTTGAGTGTCCGACTCTTCATGTTGGCTTAGGTCATGATCTCACAGTTTGTGAGACAGCATGGAGTCTGCTTGGGATTCTCTCTCTCCTTCTCTACCCCTCCCCTGCTCACTTGAGCATGCAGTCTCTCTCTCTCAAAATAATAATAAAATTAACTTGTAAGAAGCCAGATACACAAAGTTGTGGCACTCAAAAGAAACAAAATTAAGATTTTAAAGCATTGCATCTATTTATTAAAGTAATTGTATATTTTTTTCAAAGTTTATTTGAGAGAGAGAGAGAGAGAGAGAGAGAGAGAGAGAGAGAGGGAGGAAGGGGCAGAGGGGGAGGGAGGGAGGGAGAGAGAGAATCTCTTCATTGCCAGTGCAGGGCCTGACTCGGGGCTCCAACTCCACCTCAACGAACTCAACGAACCCAACTCACGAACCGTGAGATTGTGACCTGAGCTGAAATCAAGAGTCAGATGCTTAACTGACTGAGCCACCCAGGCACCCCTAAAGTAATTACTGTTTACTTTAGATAGCAACATCTGAATTCAAACAAATTTTTAAAACTTAAGCATCAATTATTATTGGTGCTATGCTACCCACACAAGTCCAGATTAAATTTCCTGGCTCTTTTGGGATTTATAGTATCTAGATTTGCCAGTTTTTTCTTCATTCATTCATTCATTCAACAAACATGAAGTGAGCAACTACTATCTATAAAAACTATGTTAAGTGCTATTTTAAGATGTTTCTCTTATCCAAAGTAGGAGAGGGTAGGCAATTTGCAAACTCTTTAGGCTTGCCTATGTGCCAAGTACTGCATTTTCACAACCATGAAAGGGGAAAAAAAATCCTGAAGTGTGCCTCTACAATTAATGAGTCATTCTGAAGAGAAAACAACACCTTCCCCTCAAAGAAAGCAACCCCAAACCACTCCGCAGTTTACCAGTGACACAGAGGAATCTCTTATAGAAAGACTTTTATAAATTTCTTGAATTGTTTAGACAAGACTTATCACTGACTAGTCTCATGGAAAATTCTATTAACAATGAAGGACAATAGGCAGCAAGCACCCTCAAAACAGACAAACAGAACCTGACCATACATGTTTTGTGATTAATAGGCAGACCAGGTGGCTAAGTATATAGCAATAAAGGAATTTAAAGCTTAACAATTCTGATATGCAAACTAGAGTCCCCTCCCTAACCAACAGCTGTATCTTAATTCTTAACATATTACAAAGATAACAAATGCTTGTAAAAATACGCAAACATTACAGAAGCATAAAAAGTAGAAGTGAAATTCTCACATAATTCCACTTCCCAAAGATACTCCAAAAATAAAAGCGATAACTCTACTGTTCTGTAATCTGCTTTGTTCATTTAGCAGGTTTTAGACATCTTTCTATATACATTATGTACATATCTACTTCTTCCTCTTAAAAGCTGGCACAGTATTCTAGCCTATGGATCTACTATAATTTAAGTCAATCCTGTGCAGGTGCACGCTTAGAGTGTTGCTAATTTTCCATAATATAAACAATTGAACAGTCACGTACATATGCCTTTCTTTAACATACACATTTTCTTAGGATACTTTCCTAGATGTGGAACTACTAAAATGTCATGAAGCATGTATCAGAGATGTCAAACCACCATCCAAAGTCAAAACCATTTTACACAGTCCCACATAGTGTGAAGGCTGGTCAATTTTCTCATAAGGTTTTAAATAATTTCAATTCTAACTCTGCTCATAAAGTCAGTTTTCTCTTTCAAAGACTCTACATTAGAGAAGGCTCTATAGTCTAGAAGAAAACTCTAAATTGAAAGTTAACTGCAATTCTCAACAATTCTGATGCACTTTTAAGACTGCTGATTGGAGTGTTATTGTCCTGTGAAGTTCTTATATACTAAGTAAGAGCTCTCAGTTGCTTTTTCACTAAACTTGGGCGGGAATCTTCAAAATAAAGTATAGATAAAGTATTATTTCAGAACCAAAGTATTTTCTTATGGTTGTCCCATGAGATAACTTTTAACTTGCACCAAGATCTCAATTTCTTTTTCCAATAATGAAATAAATTATGCTAGCCACCTATAACCTGGCTGGCATGGCATTTGCAGGGTTCTGATGGAAAAAATTCAAGTAATTTGGAAGACTTGAGCTCTCTGGTTTCAAACAACATATCAAAACTATTCTAGGGGTGCTTGGCTAGCTCTGTGGTAGGAGCATGTGACTCTTGATCTCAGGGTCGTGATTTCAAGTCCCAGGTTGGGTGTAGAGATTACTTAAATACACACACACACACACACACACACACACACACAAATGCCAAAAAACTCTGTTCTGGCAGCTTTGTCTAATAGTATAAAATGGGATGTCCTTCATTTTAAATTCCATTTGGAAAGAGAAAAAACTTTAAAACTTAAGAGGCTTGTTGATACTGATTTACTAAAAGAGCCAAAATACTGACTACATTTTTACCATGCCTCCAAATTCAAGACACCCAAATGGTCCTTTAAGCCCTAGACAAATGAGGGGAAAAACTGAAAAACAAAAACAAAACAAAACAAAAAACAAAAAAACAACCCTCTCTCCTTTTTGCTGCACTGGCATTAGCACCTGAGAGCCTAAATGCAGAGCTATTCCTTCTCCTTTGAAATGTTTCATACACTATATTTTACCCATCCATTCACCAACATTAATCACCTCTTTACAATTTTAAGGCTGCATTATAGCAATGAACTGATCTCACTACCTCTGGGCTCTCAGCCCTCCAATTTACTCTTCGTTCTTTCCTTACTTTAACCCTTCTAGAGCATAACTTTGATCATTATCATTCCACTATTAGAAATCTATAATGGTTCCCTATTACCTATTGGGTTAGTTCAAACTCCTTTGCCTAAATGGAACAAGACCTCCTTTGTTAATACCTATTAATCTGTTCTTCAAAATTTTGTTCAGACTTACTTATCCTGATGTTATTTTTTGCATCTTTTTAAATGGCTCTTTAAAAAAAAGAAAAGTTTATTTATTTTGAGAGGGAGCCAAGAGAGCATGAGCACGGGAGGGGCAGAGACAGAGGGAGAGAGAATCCCAAGCAGGCTCTGCGCTGGAACACCGGAACCTCAAACTCACAAATCGTGAGGTCATGACCTGAGCTGAGATCAAGAGTCAGATGCTTAACTGACTGAGCCACTCAGGCGCCCGTATTTTTAACATCTTTGAAAAAGATCTTATTATGAAAAATTCCAAACAAATGCAAAAGCAAAGCAAACTCTGTAATGAATTCATAAACCTTACCCAGTTTTAAACAATCAACTGATGGCTAACCTTACTTTATCTGTAACCCCTTCCATAGAATTATTTTACAGCAAATCCCAGAAATAGTTTTACATATCACATCTGCTGAGTGAAGCTATCCCTTGTTTATCATAAAAATGGGTAAGAGGGTCTGCCTATAATGGTAGGTGGTTGTGATAGAGAACGGTATCATTTTTTGGCAAAAGTTAAGATGGATAAACAGCTTAATATAATTCATCAGTTGACAGATTTGCTGAGTAATGTTTAGGTTTTGCAATTATATACTTATGGCTATAAAAAGTCTTAATAACTTTTTCTAAAGAAAAAACATTATAAGCAATTTTTTTTTGACCTGAGTTTGTTGATAAAATTTCTCGTATTCTTAGGAATGCAAATCTCTCCTTATAGCAAAGCTAACTACAAGTATACACATGATCCACAGCTGTTAACACAGCATTTCTAAATATGCTATATGCCAGTGAAGAAAGTGGATAAAACACAGAAGAAACACCCCAAAAGTAGGTAAAGTGTGATATTCCATAAACTTGTGCATTAGAGATAAGAAATGATTACATCATACAAGCAATAGCTCATATGTGAGGTAGTGACCAAGGTGTTCTTAATTTTTTTAGCAAGCAGTTTCTTAGAGCACCAGGAGAGTCTTAGTGATGACAAACTTAGAATACTCAACTGGGGAGCACTCTCCAGTCAAAAAAAGAATTCAGTAATAATGGTGTCGCAGAATAAAAGCATTTGGGATGTGTATGAATGATTCCTATTTTAACCACAAATCATATCTAAAGGTCCCTGTGGTGGAAAGTAAGTTCAAATCACTGTCAATGCAAATATATACCAGTACACATTTTATCACCAAACTACTCACCATAAGCTATATATCAATAGCAATAAAATTAAATAATTTAAAAAGTTGACAGGGTGCCTAGGTGGCTTCAGTCTGTTAAGTGTTCGACCTCAGCTCAGGTCATAATCTCACTGTTGGTGGGCTGGAGTTCTGGGTCGGGCTCTGTGCTGACAGCTCGGAGCCTGGAGCCTGCTTCAGATTCTGTGTCTCCCTCTCTCTGTCCCTCCCATGCTCGCTCGCTCTCTCTCTCTCTCTCTCTCTCCCTCAAAAATAAACACTAAAAAACTTTTTTAAATAAATAAGTAAAAAGTGACAGTGATGGAAGATAATGATCAACTCAAAGGAACAGTGATATACATTGTTTTGCCTAAGCCAAAAACAAGCCTCCATTTACTCATACAGCAGGTCCCTGAGTAAAATGAAATCTTTGAAATGATGAATACATTGTTGCCCTAGAAGCCCAAGAGGAGGAACATCTCTGGACCAAATAGCCAGTGGTGTGTTATTAGACAAAGGAACTTAAAAAATTCCCATCATGCAAAACAAAAATATTTAACTTACGGATTGTAAACATTTTCTCTAGACATCTTAATATGAAAAATGATTTTAAAACCTTGACACAAATGCTCATCTTTGATCCAATTTCAGTAAACATTTCAGCTGTATTTAGGCCAAAATTCTCATTTGTTAATTAATTCTTATAATAAATTAGCCCCAGGACACGGACAAAATAGCACTTTTTAGTTAATTAATGAATACAACTGGCACAGTAAGCAGCTCCAAATTCTTATGCAAAATATAATCACAATATACCATGCTAAGTTTTACCAGTCATTTTATTGTCTCCTTTAATCACCTCTGTTGGTTTTCCTGTCATATCATAATCTGACCCTAAGCAAAGCCCTGAATTCTAGCACTGAGTAAGTACAGTAAAACAACAAAGTATCTTAGGTTCACAAGCTATTTTCCCTTTTGGTTAAAACATCTATTTATAAACTTATTTTTCCCCCATGTAAAATATTTCTAAATGCTGAACATTACTGTTTTTGAATGCTGCCTTTCCTTTTCAGTACTTGGTGACCAATATAAAGACTAAGATTAAAAAAAAAAAAAAATTAGTACCCAGATTTGACAAATCTCTTGTAGACAACCACTTTATATGAGTGGTTCCCAATCTTTTTGGGCAAAATAGTATTTTGAAAGTATAAAGATATAGGGTGGATGGGAGAACAGGTGAAGGGGTTAGAAGAGAAAAACTTCCAGTTTAGGGGCGTCTACGTGGCTTAGTTGGTTGAGCATCCAACTCTTGATTTCAGGTCAGGTCATGGTCTCACAGTTCCTGAGAGTGAGCCCTGCATCAGGCTGTCTGCAGACAGCAAGGAGTCTGCTTGGGATTTTCTCTCTCCCTCTCTCTGTCCCTCCCCACTCGTGTGTGTGCGCGCGCACACACATGCTCCATCTCACTCTCTAAATAAATAAATAAATAACCTTAAAAAAAAAAAAAACCAACCTTCCAGTTTACAATATAAATAGGTCATGGGTGTGTAATGTAAAGCACTGGTGGAGACAGAAGGCTCCTTAAATAAGATAGGTAATACAGTACAATGAAAAGATCCTAGAATCATAAGGACTCAATTCAACCTGTTACTAGTTGTGTGATCACTCTGGTTCAATTTGTTCATTTGTAAACCACTCCACTGCACTGTTGTGAGAATTAAGTGAGATAGCATTCAGAAGAGAATCTAGCAAGATACCTGGCAATGTGCCAAGTACCCACTTTTGGTATGTAGGGTTAAACTATTAAAGAAGTAAACTGGAACCATTTTCTGGCTTTCAAGGCAATAGTATAAAGTGACAGAGAGGAAGCAACAGTTTGAATCTTACTAGTAACTTGCCAAGTCCTCTAACACTATGATTTGCTAACAGTCAACTGAGTAAACGGCACCCTTAGTCAAAATACCCTATCAATTTTCTTAGAGAAATCTTTACTGTTTGACATCAGTCTGATACACACGGGTTATCTTTTCAGAAATTCAAATATCTCATAAAATGAAATCTGTTGTATACAGAATATACTGTTAATTTACCCAAATGTTTCCTCAGTCATCCTGTCAGGAATGATTTCCAGAATCTATAGATTCCTTTAAAACACTAAAATCTCTTTTTAGTACAAAGTCATTATATATCTATGTAGCTATTCCATTTTTCTGTTGACTGAAACTATCATATGACAGTCATAAGAGAAATTGGGCTCAGAAGGCTAGTAATAAATACTACTGGGGAGACCTGAAACAACTGAGTGTGTTTACTATGTTGGCTTTACCAAGACCTGCAACCCCCAAGTCTGTACTTTTATTTAAAAAAAATTTTTTTTAAATGTTTATTTATTTTTGAGAGAGAGAGAGACAAAGTGCAAGCTGGGAAGGGGCAGAGAGAGAGAGAGAGAGAGAGACCGACCCAGAATTTGAAGCAGGCTCCAGGCTGAGCTGTTAGCACAGAGCCCGACGCGGGGCTCAAACTCACAGTGAGATCACGACCTGGGCCGAAGTCAGATGCTTAAGCGACTGAGCTACCCAGGCGCCTCTGTACTTTTATTTTAAACTTTAAAAGATTTTATCGCAAAAAAATTTCAAACAAGTATAAAAGTAAAGCTTTATAAATAACATCATTTACTCATCATTATTTCAACAATTACCAACTCTTTCTTAGTCAATCTTGTTTCATCTATTACCCCTCCTCCACTCTAAAACAAACACCAGCAACGTATCATTTCATCCATATTGCAGCATGTACCTCTAAAAAGTAGATTCTTTTAAAAAAGAAAACATGCATGCATCTTACTTAGTTCCTGTTTTGTTCTGGGGGGAAGGGAGAAAAATAACTTTAGCCCACCATTTTGTCCTTTCCTAGAACCTCCATTCCTGTGTCTTAAAATATTATCAGCCGATCTGAATTCATTTTGGCATTCCTCAATCTCAAACTAATCCTGACTTAAAAAAAAAAAAACAAAAAACAAAAAACAAAAAACCCTTTCAAAACATTTAAGAAAAAGGAACACTTTCAAACTCATTTTGCAAGGCTACCATTACCCTGATACCAAAGTCAGACAAGAACACCACAAGCCAATAGCCCTGAGGAACATTTTATTTTTACTTGAGAGAGAGAAAAAAAAAAGAGGGTGAGAGGGAAAGAGCAGGTGTGTGAGAGGGGGAGAGGGGAAGAGGGAGAGAAAGAATCTTCAGCCAGCTCCTCACTCATCATGGAGCCTGACGCAGGGTTCAATCCCACGATCCTGCGATCATGACTCAAGCCAAAATCAAGAGCCGGATGCTCAATCAACTAAGCCACCGATAAGCCCCAGCCCTGATGAACACTGATGAAAAAGTCCTCAAGAGAATATTCACAAACTGAATTCAACACTAAATTAAAAGGATTATACACCACGATCAAGTAAGATTTATTTCTGGGATAGAAGGATGGTTCAACTATCCAAATCAATAAATGAGATACACCACACTAACAAAATGAAGAACAAAAATAATATGATCATTTCTATAGATGCACTTGACAAAATTCAATATCCTTTCATGATAAGAAGAACTGTCAATAAATTAGGTACAGGTGAAACACACCTCAACATAAAGCCATATATGACAAACCTTAGCTAACATCATATTCAGTGGTGAAAAGCTTTTCCTTTAAGATCAGGAACAAGACAAAAATGTCCATTCTTATCACTTTTATTCAAAATAACACTGGAAGTCCTAACCAGGGCAACTAGACAAGAAAAAGAAATAAAGGGCATCCAAATCAGAAAAGAAGGAAAATTGTCTGTTTGCAGATGACATGGTATCCTATCTAGAAAACCCTAATTATTCCACCAAAAAGCTGTTAGATAAACAAATTAGATAAAGTTGCAGGATACAAAATCAATACACAAAATAGTTATTTTACATACTAACAACTACAGGAGAGAGAAATTAGGCAAACAATCCCAATTACAACAGCATCAAAGAGAATTAAGTACTTAGCAATAAATTTAACCAGAGAAGTAAAAGATCTGTATAACAAAAACTGTTAACACATTGATAAATGAAATGAAAACACAATTGAATGGAAAGGTAGTCCATGTTCATGGATTGGAAGAATTAATACTTTTAAAATGTCCATACAATCCAAAGTGACTTATAGATTCATGTAATCCCTTCAAAGTTCCAATGGCATTTTTCACAGAAGTAGAAAAAAAATCCCAAAATTCCTTTTATAGAACCACAAAAGATCTTGAGTAGTTTGGCAATCTTGAGAAAGAACAACAAAGCTGGAAGCATCACAATTCCTGATTTCAAACTACAAAGCTGTGGTTATGAAAAAGTATGGTATTGGCATAAAAGCAGACACACTGACCAATGGAACAGACTAGAAAGCCCAGGAATAAATGTGTGTGTGTGTGTACATTCAATAAATTTTCAACAAAGGCACCAAGAATATACAATGGGGAAAGGACAGGCTCTTCCATAAATAATGCTGGGAAAAGTGAAAATCCATTTACCAAAGAATGAAACTAGGGGCACCTGGGTGGCTCAGTTGGTTAAGTTTCAGACTCTTGGTTTCTGCTCAGGTCATGATCTCACGGTTTGTGAGATGGAGCCCCACGTTGGACTCTGCACTGACAGAGGGAGTTTCTCTCGGCCTCTCTCTCTACCTCTCCCCTGGTTCGCTCTCTCTCAAAATAAACAGTAAAAAAGGAAAAAAAAAAAAAAAGATAAAACTAGACTCCTATCCCTATACCATACACAGAAATCAACTCAAAATGGATTAAAGACTTGAATGTAAGACCTGAAACTGTACAACTCCTAGAAGAAAACTCCTTGTCATTGATCTTGTTAGTGATTTTGGGATCTGACACAGAAAACAAAAGCAACAAAATAAAAAAATAAACAAGCGGGATATCAAACTAAAACCTTCTGCACAGCAAAGTAACCATCACAAAATGAGAAGGCAACCTATGGAATGGGAGAAAATATTTGCAAACCACATATCTGATAAGGGGGTTGATGTGAAAAATATGTAAGAGGGGCACCTAGGTGGCTCACTCAGTTAAGTGTCTGACTTCATTCAGGTCATGATCTCACGGTTTGTGAGTTTGAGCCCTACATCGGGCTCTCTGCTATCAGCACAGAAACCACTTTGGATACTGTCTCCCTCTCTCTCTGCCCTTCCCCCGGTTGCATGTGCACACACTCTCTCTTTCTCAAAAACAAACATGTGAGACATATACGTGTGTGTGTGCATGTATATGAAACTGATACAACTCAACAGTGCGTGCGTGCGCGCGCATGCGCACACACACACACACACACACACACACAACCAATCAACTAAATTCAACTGAAAAATGGGCAAAGCACCCAAAGAGACATTATCCCAAATAAGACCTAAAAAGAGCCAACAGGTCCTTGAATAGGGAGGTGTTCAACATCACTTATCATCAGGGAAATGCAAATCAAAACCACAATGAGAGATCACCTCACACCTGTTAGGATGGCTATTCTCAAATAACAAGAGAACAAATGCTAGTGAGGATGCAGGGGAAAAAAAAAAAAAGAACCGTGTACATTGTTGGTGAGAATGTAAACTGGTACAGTCATTACAGAAAACAGTATGGAGGTTCCTCAAGAAATTAAAAATAGAACTACCATATGACCCAGCAATCAAACTTCTGGGTATACAGCCAAAGAAAACAAAATCGCTTTGAAAAGTTATCTGTACTCCCATGTTTGTAGCAGCATTATTCACAACAGCCAATGTATGGAAACAATCTAAGTGTCAAAGGATGAATGGATTAAAAGATGTGCTATTTACGTACAGTGGAATATTACTCAGCCATAAAAAAGAAGGGAATCCTGCCATTTGTGACATGAAAAAAACTGGATGGCATTATGCTATGTGAAATAAGCCAGACAAAGATAAATACTACATGGCATCACTTATATGTGGAGTTATTAAAAAAAAATTTTTTTTTGAACTCACTGAACAGAACAGAATGGTGGCTATCAGGGGCTGGGGTGTAGGAGAAACAGCAAGGTTGGTAAAAGGATACAAACCTTTAATTATAAAGATTAATAAGGTCTGAGGATCTGATTTATATATAATACAGTGACTAGAGTTGATAATACTGTATTGCAGATTTGAAATTGGTTAAGAGATTAGAACTTAAAAGTTTCTCACCACCACCTCAAAAAAGTTAGTTGTCCTAACAATTGTTGGAATCCTTTCACAATGTATATCAAATCATCATGTTAGATACAATGTACCATAATTTTGTCAACTATACCTGAATAAAGATTTAAAAAGGAGGCACCTGGGTGGCTCAGTCAGTTGAGCGTCTGACTTCAGCTCGGGTCATGATCTCACGTTTTGTGAGATCGAGCCCCGCATCAGGCTCTGTGCTGACAGCTCAGAGCCTGGAACCTGCTTCGTGGATTCTGTGTCTCCCTCTCTCTCTGTCCCTCTCCCCCTCACGCTCTTTCTCTCAAAAATAAATAAATGTTAAAAAAAAAAAATTTTTTTAAAGATTAAAGAAAGAAACGACAACCCTAAACACCAGAATTTATGAAGTCTGGTGGTATACAGCTTTATCTCAAAAGGTAAATGTATCTTGAAATTCTAAAGGTAAAAAATTCCTTTATCTCTGGTCAGCAAACACAATATCCTAAAGCCACTTCAAATAAAACAATTTCTACTAATGTCTGAAAAGGACCTTGGATCCTGAAAAGCAGCTTTGTTTCCTTAAAGCTCCTTTCTCTATTAAATTTCTTAATGTGATATTTATATTATAAGCACCAGTACATTTGTAAAGTCAGAAGCCTCAAACAAATTTCAGTTACACACCAATTATTCCTTTGTTAAACAGATGATTCTTTTTCACATGGAACAGAATCATGAAAATCAGGTGCTCTATTTACAACATGAAAGCATCACCTACCCCAAGTAAGATGCAGACAAAGTTTACAGAATTGATCAAATATTCATTACAACTCCCAAAATAAAAGCTAACATTTATTGGATGTGTATTTTATACAAACCATGGTGTGTCTTCAATCACTTTACATACATTAGCTCATGTAATGCCACCAACTTTATGAGTAAACTACTTACTCCTATTTAGCCAAAGAATTAAACCCACCAAGAATCTTGTCCAAGGCTATAAGCAAGGAAACAGCAAACTAGAATCTGAATGAACAAGGTCTATCCAATTTCAGAACCTTTACACTTTTAATCATTATTGCTTCACCATGACGTATCCTGATTTAATAATATTTTTAGCCTATAAGTATATATTAGAATATGACATATATTGCTGAAATATGATAATGTAACTTCTTTTAGATACTTATATTTCAAAAGGAAAAACAGATATCATATTTAACAGGTTTAAGATTTTATTTTTTTATTAACAATTTTATTATTAAAAATTTTTTTTAATGTTTATTTTTGAAGGAGAGACAGAGCATTGGCGGGGGGGAGGGGGGGGGGAGTAGAGAGGGGGGAGACACAGAATCTGAAGCAGGCTCCAGACTCTGAGCTGTCAGCACAGAGCCCAATGTAGGGCTCAAACTCAAACTGTGAGATCATGACATGAGCTGAAGTTGGACACCCAACCAACAGAGCCACCCAGATGCCCCTAACAGGTTTAAGATTTTAAAAGATTTAGTATTTAAGACTTATATAATCAACTAATTTGCATTTTTAATACCAATGCTAAAGAGTAGATGGCAGGGGTACCTGGGTGGCTCAGTCAGTTAAGCATCCAACTCTTGATTTTCGCTCAGGGCATGATCTCAGCATTTGTGAAACTGAGTCCTGCTTGGGATTCTCTCTCCCTCTCTCTGTGCCCCTCCTCTGCTCATGCAGGCACATGCATGCTCTTCTCTCTCAAAATAAATAAACTTAAAATAAACAAAAATAAAGAGTAGATGACATCCTTTCTAAGATAATTTATTTTCAGGTCTAAGAGTGAACCATTCAAGGAATGTTAACTGATGAGCTTTCTACTACAAGAAGCACCAGTGTCCCAAGTGGTAGTCAGGCTTAAGTCCTTGAAATCATCGAAGACAAATGGAAAATAATCTAACATTTCAAGAGACATCACTTTTACTAGAGAAAGGTTGAATTGTATATATTAAGGCAAGAAATTCTGGCTCCTAGAAGAGCAGAAAAGTCTATGATTTTCTTCCATGAATTAAAAAAATAATTATTAGTTACTGGAAAATCTAGAAGCAGGTAATTTTTTTTAAGCGTTTATTTATCTTTGAGAGAGCATGAGCAGGGAAGGTGCACAGAGAGAGGGGAACAGAGGATTCGAAGTGGGCTCCACACTGACAGCAGCGAGCCTGATGTGGGGCTTGAACTCACAAACACGATAACATGACCTGAGCCAATGTCAGATGCTCACCCGACTGAGCCACCCAGGCGCCCCTAAAGGCAGATAATTTTAGTAAATTAACTTAAATGCTTTTTGTGTTACTAAAGAAATACTATGAGAAAATCACCTTAAGTATTCAAGATGACTCTGTCAAGTCTTACATATAGGGACAGGGAGAACAGGAATAGAAAAGACTATAAGGTAGATTTCCCTGACTACAGGCAGATTTTTACATTTCATTTAGTACTGCTATTTTATATATTACAAAACAAAAAGTAATCCCTGAAAAATCTGAATTGAATTGAAACAAATTAACTTCACTGTGTATCAAGTTGGTAGCATAACCACATAGAGAAGAGTTAATTCAAGAGACTATAAAACACTGTAATTTGACTATACACCCTTAGAGGATATAACCTAAGAGCACAAACTCACTTTCCAGTGATCATATTTTTCTGACATTCTAAAACTGTTGTGTGTGCAATGTGGGACAAAGCAAACAGTAATTGCACTAGTGTTAGTGGAAACTGGAATCTGGAGAATGAGGTAAAGATTAGGTTTACACAAAAAATTACGTACTACTGAATTAAAAAAAAAAAGTTATCAAATATGAACAAGTGATATTTTTAAAAGAAACAAACAAACAAAAAAAAAAAAAAGGAAAGAAAAGAAACCAGTTTTCAGTTCTGTCCATTGAAAAAGTTCTAGGAACAAGGACCAACCCAAGAGCCATGAACACTCCTAGCACCCAGACTGTGTTCTCTAAGTACCATTTCCCACTGAAAGAAAACTGTGTGTTGTAGAAATTGGTAATTTCAAGTTTGGGGCAGGAAATGTACAAAATGATCTTGGAACATCTTGTCATACTAGAAAGCACGAAAAAAAAAAGCCAGGAAACAAGCGATAATGAGTAAAAAGGGCACAGAAGCCAACAGCCAAATGTGGGACAATTTGAATGTTAAAAATAACAACTGCAAGGGACTGAAACACATCAAACATATTTAAAATCATAAATATGCAATAATAACATTTCACTAATCACCTATGGAGCCTGCTAGGTTACCAACCCATTACATTTTGAAAACTGGTAAGGGAGAAAAAAACAAACAAACACAGATCTTGCCTTTCCCATTCAAACTGTACCTTAGGTAACCAAATAAATGAGAGGGAGTATTACAGAAAATAAGTAAGTTAATGATAAAATATCACCACTTTGCAATCATAAAGGAAATAATGAATCTAGGCCCACTGTTCTTAATGTGCAGTCTGAGAACTCCTGAAGTCCCCAAGATTCTTTCAAGGGGTATGTGAGGTCTTTCTCTTTTCAACTACATTATCAGTGTTAGGCCAGATTTTCTCCAGTCTTCAACCAAAACAACTTATCACAACAAATTAAATGCAGAAGCAGCTGTGAGAAAGCAGCTGTCTTCTATTAAGTCAGACACTGTAAGATTTGCAAAAATGTAAAACAAGGCCACTTTTTAAAAACTTTGGAAATACAGTTACTCTTCACAAAAACCATGTCGTTTATGTTAGCACGATTTGTTACATTATTTTAAAATCAGCTGATAAATAATTTAAAAGTTTTGTTTTGGGGTGTCTGGGTGGCTCAGTTAAGCGTCCAACTCTTGATTTTGGCTCTGGTTATGATTTCACAGTTCCTGGGTTCAAGCCCCACATCAGGCTCTAGGCTGACAGCCTGCAACCTGCTTGGGATTTTCTCAATGCCCCCACCCCCTTCAAATAAAAACAAACAAACGAACGAACATTAAAAAAATAAATTTTCTGTTTCAGTTTCTAATCTGGTAAATCTTGATACAATCCTTGAACTCTCTTTGGGGCTTTCACTTTTTACAAGTGTAAAGTTTAAGAATGGCTGATCTAGGGGTATCTGGGTAGCTCAGTCAGTTAAGCGTCCAACTTCGGGTCAGGTCATGATCTCACAGTTCATGAGTTCAAGTCCCACATCGGACTCACTGCTTTGAGGGTGGAGCCAGCTATGGACCCTCGGTCCTCCTCTCTCTGCCTGTCCCCTGCTTGCTCTCTCTGTCTCTCTCTCAAAAATAAACACTTAAAAATAAAATGAAATAAAAATATACCACACACACACACAAATAAAAAAGGGCTGTTTTAGGTGATGAATACCAACAGCTGCTTAACACCACAAAGACAGGTAGGTATTATGTAATTCTTAGTGGAAGCATACTATACTATTATAAAATATATTTGCAACCCACCTAATAACTCATTTACATGAAATATGGGCAGGAGAGGTCATCTAATAGAATATGTTAAATGACACCATGGAGGTGCAATCTCCAACATCCAAAGAGTAGGAACTCTACGCAACGGTAAATTTAACAAGTATATTACATATAAGAGACACAGAATCTATAAACTAAGAAGATTCAACCGTACCTCAATCAAATGGAATGGTTTAAATAAAATCCAAAGGGAATCTATTTTTCTATTCCCTCTATTTTACTGTATTTGTAATTTCTATAACAAAAATCAACCATATCTGTATATATCGCCTCCCTTACCAACAACTAAAAGGAAAAGAAATAGATATTCCAAGAACTACCCATGTGGAAAGGGGCTCAGACAGGCCAACAGACAAATCCTAGCAGAGAGGAGAATCAGAGAGCTATATAAAAGAAAAGTGGGTTGCTTTGTAGGCAAGAAAAGTTCCATGATCCTCTGTAAGTAGGGTGAGCATATAATTTATGGTCCAAACTGGGACACTGTTGTTTTTACTTTATTACTATTTTTTAAATCTTTATTTTTGAGAGAGACAGAGAAAGAGAGAGCGAGAGAACAAGTGGGGGAGATGTAGAGAGAGAAGGGGACAAAGGATACTAAGTAGGCTCCATGCCGATAACAGTGAACTCACTGGAACTCAGGAACCACATGATCATGACCTGAGCTGAATTGAGATGCTCAACCAACCAGATGGTGGCTCAGGGCCACCCAGGAGCCCCTGAACTGGGACATTTTTGAGAGTGAAAGGGGTGCTATTACTAATTATGTGGTAGGCACAAACCGGGACTGTTCCTCTATTTATAAAACTTTTTTTTTTTTTTTTTTTTTACTATTTTCACAAAAGATATTCAACTCAATCTTTTGAATAATGATTTTCCATAGAAACGCATTCCTAATATTATGAAGTTCAGAAAAACTAATGTATTCTATTAAAAAAAATGTTTTCTTTGTCTCTTGCCTAGCACATACTTTATTAAGGGGGATATGTCTGTGTCTCTTCTCGTTGCTGAGTGTGTTCTGCAAACTTCCAGTCATTCCTTTTCATACCAACTGTTCATGATAAACTATGAAGGGAAAGTTATACTTACTCAAGAGCCTTGCTTCTCTAAAAATAACATGTCTTCCCATGGGCCTCCACACATGGCCTAGTAAGACTCCTATTCAATTTATGAACGGATACTTTATTCCCAGCAACACTTCAAATCTTAGTGACCTAGGAGTTAAGTTAGGAAGTGTGAGGTAAAAACATCTGGGTCAGGTCAACCAGCTGAGGCTCCAAAGTAAGAGCCTTAGTATTGGCATTGTTACCTACTTGTTCTGTTCTAAGTAGTTTGCCTACAGGAAGTTCAGAGCTCCATATATGATGCTAGTATAATTTTCTTTTGGGGATTTTTAGTAAATATCTGGTTTTAGTATTGCTTATATAACGAGTCACCAATAAAGTGACTACCTATTTAATCTGTGAATATTTTATGCCACTTCATAGGTTTTAAAATACTATGTAAACTTTTTCAATAAAAGTAGCCTAAATATGAAAATACAGAACAATGCGGAATGATTTTAGCCTCATCCTAAAATGAGACACATCCTACACCATGTCAACCTACCCTTATTTTGTTCTATTACTAGGCTATCACAATTAAGTTCTAATTGCCATAAATAAAACTAAATGTGTCTAGTAAGAACAAAAATCAATAAAAAGGGACTTCAAAAATTTTGGACTTGCTTCCACATTTTCCTCAAACCTGTTACTTTATTTTTAAAAAGTCATTCCATCTAATATTTTTCAGGCATAAAGACAATTTGTGTGGTTACACTAATTTGCACCACAGAATTTGAAAAAAAATTTACACATTCATACAAGAATCTCATGCTACATTCAGCATGCAATCAATCATATTGCCTCAAAAACACTATTCTTTGTTCTATTTTAGGAGGTTAAACTCTTTTGTCTTTAGAACTAAAATAAAGTTTTAAAAGTGACCTTTAGATTCTAACTCAAATGTTATCATAATAAACATTTATTTTAAAAAACAAGTGTTTTTTAAACATATCTATGTCTCTTTCCTTTCTGTCTGGTTTCTCTTATAAAACAAGTCAACTTTCAACAAGGCTACATTAATAAAGGAAAAGGTAACATAAATGCAGAGGCAATCTAAGTGCCAACAGGTCCTTCCACTTAAATAAAACCTTCCATGGATACAGAGAATGCCCAAACAGTTGCTTATTAACTGGAGATCATCCTCCTTCACAGAGATGTGAGAGTACAAATTGTATGTGTTGTGGCATGCACGGAGGTTGGCAGAAAGAAACAGAATTTTCCAACATAAGCCAAAGATCGGAACAGGACAGGAATAAAAAACCAAGGAGTCCAGAGGTGGAGAAGGGGTAACACATCACAACAACCTCATATAAAATGACAAACAATGGGTACAAATTTCAAACAATGAGATTCATATGCACGTACATTAAGATTAACATGTCAACATTATAAAATATGCTAAAATGATATTAGAACATCCTAGCCAGATCATAATCTCTAAGAGTTATGAAATAATCCTCTTACTATACTCAGTAGTACACACATTTATTAGATTACTGAGTTTTATTTGATTCTTCATATTCAAGGGGTGGGGGGGAGAAAATCTCAGTATCAGAACACAATAAAAATGATAAAAATCTCTTGTTTTGGGTGATGGTGTGGGAAAAAGGCGGGTTGAAGAATATAAATTATGCAGCTTGAAGAAAGAACTCCAAAGAATAAAAAATCTGTATTGCAAACAATTTCACTTCCACTAAGGTAGAGGGACAAACATATATAACAAGGTTTAAGTTTTTAACCTTTGTCATAAGTCTATGTTACATAAATAAGTAATTCCCAATAAAACTTCAAATATTATCCACAGAAGAGATTTCTCCTTTTCGTCAAGTTATTACTTTAGGTGGCATCTGGTGGTAATAATGATTGTGTGAACAGCCAATGAAAATTAAGTATGCTTAAAAACTTTTTTTTTTTTTTTTTTTGGTAAGGCAAAGGATCTGAAATGAAATGGTTTATTAAGAAATAAAGTAGAAGATACTGAAGTTAGGAAATCTCTTTCACTACTGACTTTTAGGAAAAGGACAAATTAACTTTGCATTTCGATACATATAAGCAGGGGCATGTGGGTGCCTCAGTCAGTTAAGCGCCAGACTCTTGATTTAAGCTCAGGTCATGATCTCATGGTTTTGTGAGCGAGCCCCACATCCGGCTCTGGGTGCTGACCACTTGAAGCCTGCTTGGGATTCTCTGTCTCCTCTCTCTGCCCCTGCCCTGCTCACATTCTCTCTCTCTCTCAAAATAAATAAACTTTAAAAATTTCTTTAAAAACAAAATACATAGGGGCGCCTGGCTGGCTCAGTCGTTTGAGCATCTAACTTCAGCGCAGGTCATGATCTCGCGGTCTGTGAGCTCAAGCCCCGTGTCAGGCTCTGTGCTGACAGCTCAGAGCCTGGAGCCTGCTTCAGATTCGGTGTCTCCCTCTCTCTCTGCCCCTCCCCCACTCATGCTCTGTCTCTCTCTGTCTCAGAGATAAATAAACATTAAAAAAATTTAAAACAAAAACATAAAAACAAACCTAACCATAATAAAAAAAAATCTTAAGAGCCCACCCAGTTTTCCCCCTTTGTCCTAGTTTCTTTTTTGTTAGGGAGAGGCGCTGTAGGATAATAATAGCAGGAAATAAGGTGGAGCAGCTACATAGTCAAGATGAGGTACATTGCTGTTTCACCTCCATTCTTGTCTACTGCTGGCTAGGTCTCACTGAAAATCAGATTAGCTGTCTGGGTAACCAAGGCAGTTTTCAAAACCTCTGGAGTCAAAATTTGCCCCGTCCTGAACGTTTTAAGGTCCCTGGCAAGATTCAGGTAACAGTAGCAGATGAAGCCAAGATGAAGCGATTTCTAATTATTTGGAAAGAGTAGTATGTGTGTACATGCACATGTGTGTGAAAAGATGTTTACTCTAGTGCTAGCAATATGGCACCTGAGGAGAAAATGGTCTGAGTGGAGGCCAATGTTTGAACTAGATGGCTTCTATTTTAGTCGCACAAATCTATAGAAATGATCCATGTGAGTGAATTACAAAGAGAAGAAATGACTACCCTAAATTTTTATAATACGTAAAACATAGCTTACTAAACTTCATATTAATGTTGCTACTTCACTAATAAAAAAACCTAAAGGAAATGATAGTCACTCAAATTTCCCTTTTCAGATCAAAATATTATATCATTACTGTAAAAACCCATTGCACATAAGAATATAAAATTAAGTAACACTTTTTTTTTTTTTTTACAGAGGAAAATGACACAAAACTTGGTCAGATTTGCTCAATATTAGAATGTGCACTAAAGGCCATTTTTTCTACTTATTCGATTAAGTTAAAATGTTTCTTCTGGGGCGCCTGGGTGACGCAGTCGGTTAAGCGTCCGACTTCAGCCAGGTCACCATCTCGCGGTCCGTGAGTTCGAGCCCCGCATCAGGTTCTGGGCTGATGGCTCGGAGCCTGGAGCCTGTTTCCGATTCTGTGTCTCCTTCTCTCTCTGCCCCTCCCCCGTTCATGCTCTGTCTCTCTCTGTCCCAAAAAATAAATTAAAAAAAAAAAAAAAGTTTCTTCTTTGCTAATAGCCACAAGGTCTAAAAACCATGAGCAAAAATTAGCTAGTTTAGTAATACTGCAAAACAGGTAGTATCTCAATTCAAGTTAACAGATGTACCCTTGGAAAACTGGGTTCCAACCAATTATTTCCAAAAATCAAATTCTCTTAAATTATATTAAGCACTTAAAAGAATCTCAGCATATACTCTTTATAAAAGAAGAATCCTTTTGTAATCCAAATAATTGCTTATCTAATTTGTATATGAATGCAATTCTTTAATATATATATATATTTTTAAAGAACTATATGTATTGTTTGTTTGACATTTATTTTAAAAGTAACTAAAAATACTTCTCAGGATACTGACTGGTTTAATATTTTAATGAAAACTTCAAAGGGGCCCAAACTTTGAAATATTTCATTGTGATTTTGCTTAAAGGGCCAGATGACAGATTTCTTCCAACTCCGTGATTCATACTGATTTTAATAAGCTGAATGCAACCACCCCACATTGTGCTGGGAGCTGAGCACAAATGTATCAAACTAGGTTGTGCCTAACCTAAAAGAGGGTGGGTGGGGAAGAAGTAATCTCCAGGTAATATCTGGTTCTCCAGGAAGTAGGGATGAGACAAGTAGCCTTTCTTCAGTTTGCATTTTACATGATGGCAATCCAACACATGAAGGCTGGAGGTGCTCCATATTACTGATCTAAAAATGGAGCTAACAGGGGGACCTGGCTGGCTTAGTAGGTAGAACATGGGACTCCTGATCTCAGGGTTGTGAGTTCGAGTCCCATACTGGGTCAGGCGCTGGATGTAGAGATTACTTAAAAAAAAAAAAATCTTAAATGAAATGAAATTGGAGCTAACACTATGCAACTATTTCACAAAGCACAACAAATTATTCTACCTATTGTGGCCTAATCCCAATCTAAATAAGGACAGTATATGTACTGAAATAAAGAAGTTTCATACAGATAAAATATTCTTTTCCATTTCTTAATGAAAATTCTGCTGTCAGATGCTCTAGAACCAGTCTCCTCAGGAGGTGACTTGTATTTAGAAGGGTGGTGGGCATGGGATTTATTTTCTTTTAACCTACACAAAGCTTTAGTTTTGTAATTTTTCCTAGGAGGAGGGGATGAATCGCTACCTGATATTCAGGGATAAACTAAATTTGGGGTTAAGAGTATATAGTTGGCACAAATTCAATGCTCGAGTGGAAACTATAAATGATTTCTTTAACTGTATGCCAAACTGAATAATCTCCCCGGGAAAAGAACCTCCTCCTCCTCCTGCCTTTCCTACCTCCTGCCCCTCCCCCACCAACACTGCCTCCCCGCTGTGCAAAGAGCCCTTTGTCCTGCCCCGCACTTATCTAGCTGTTTGGCCATATTGACAGGCCAGCTAAAAGCATAATAAGGGAGTCAGTCTGACATAAGCAGCTGGCAATTTGAAACAAAAATCTTCCTTTTCTACTCAGACCAAATCCTGCTGCAGAAGTCTGAGGCTCCTCCCATGCTTCCATCTATTTTTCAAACAGAGCAGCAAGGAATACGGCATTTTCCCTCAATTACGTAGCACATCAAAAACTTGAACCCCCAGATAGAAACAAATTCTTACAAATTCCCATATCCACTGCTTATTTTATGATTCATAACATAGGCCAAGGTGTATCCCCTGCTCTGGGTGTACATAACTAACATAGGTAAGGAAATAATTCTTACTACTTCAATTTGCCATCAAAACTCTGAGAATTCTCAGACTACAAGGAAGACAGAAAAGCTCAGAAGAGAAAGCAGTCAGACCAAACCAACACTCATATACATAAGGCAAAACTGACCAATAAGCTTAGTGTTTAAAAATACAAAGATATTATTCCAATAAGCAGAAAATTCCTTTTTTCCTGTATTTATACCAAATATACTTAATGTGACCCTTACATCTTTCCCTGCGGTATTCAACAAACAAAATCAATATGATGGAAAAACTGAGTGAGACAGGATAGGATTACAAATTCCTTGTTCAGTGAAGGCTCCTATACAGTAGGCTGAGATTTAGCGTCATTGTTTCTTTATTATCTCTCATGGTTTCCTTTATAAAGTGTTAAAAGCTTTTTCTAAGGTGATGCTTTCTAACAGCAACCCCCCAACACACACACACCATTCCTGGGTAACATTTATAGAACTGAATATAAAATAGGACACTTTTCATAAGACTAAATGACTTAACAAAATATGTATTGATAACTGAAAGAAATGGTATTCCATCTTTCATCAATTTCTCTGAACCTTCACCAGAAGAGAAATCAATCACTGAAGCAAGTGAAAGGTTAAAAATGTCATTTCACTACATATTTTGGAATTTTTCACAGTAAGGAATGGTAACAATCCTTGTCTATCACAGATGCATTACACTTACTTTCTACGGAGTGCCTCTGAAAAGATGTTTTTAACCAAATTACAAATAATCACCAGCTGTATTACTAAATATACATTATCTCACAGATTTTACAGAGTTCAGAGTAAGTTTTGTTTGTCATAAAGAAAATATTCCTATCAAGAAGTTTTAGTTTCCACACCTGAAACAATTTTTATAAATCAAATTCACTACTAGGCCTTCTAGTTTCAAATTAAATTGACAAATCACCAGAGCTGAACCAGAAGTTAGAAGAAAATTTTATTCTAGATCATTATCCAATTTTCAATAATAAGATGCATCCAATTTACGACTTGTTAACTACTGTCTCGTTTCATAAGTTATTTCAATACAAAGAGGATAAAGTGAAAGTGGTTGTCTACATATCTCCATTTTGCACTATATTATTTTCCCATCGAAAATAAAAAAATGAAATGGCAACTCTCCCCCAGAAAGGCCAGAATAAGTTCAGAAAGGATGTAAGATCCCAGACACAAAAGAGTAGAAGATATAAAAATTCTCAAGCATACTGGTTAAATAAATCCTATGAAAAGGGTTTCTATGATCTTTCAGAAAATGATTACATCAAGACCACAAAGGGTTCTAAACAATAGGATATACAACTGAAAAAGCAATTATTTTACAAGGTAACTTTCATACTATGTAAACTAAAAGACATATTTATATCTAAGCTATGTTAAACAACCAGTATAAGTGAAACCATCTTTATTTGATATGGGATCTTTTATATGTGATACTAATAAAAATAGAACCACCTAAAATATTATTCATTAAGGTTCTGTTTCATTAGTCTGTTTGTATCATTGAGAGACGACAATGCAAGCCACATTTGTGAATGACAAAATTCATTTCCATTCTTTTTAATTCCCTGCCACAAATGCCAGAATCATATTACACATTATAGATGACTGTGGGATTTAAGTACATGAACACGAGACTGAAAATATGAAAATTCTAAGGGAAAAAAAAATAGGAGGCAAGAGTCTTGGGGGTGTGGGGGAAGAAAACACATGGGTATCTGTTAAATACTGTATGAGTGGTGGTATATCTGAGTGATGGTTCTCCTTCAAGTACTTCCATACTCAACAAACTGTTCTGCCTAATCAGAGATCTGCCTAATGTGCAGGAGCTGTGGAGGGAGAGACCACATAAGGGGGCTCAGAGGCTATCTTCTCAGGTATCCTGTACTCTAGACTTACTCGATTTCTAAATATTCCTTCTGGTACATCCTTTATTTCAGATGGATCATGGCCAAACAAACATCCTTGTGATCTTAGAAGACTATATCCAACATATATATAATGAATCAATATTTTAGGTCAAACGCCAAAGAAATAATCTAATCTGGAGAAGTCTATACTAATACAGAAATTAAGAAAATACTTCTGAAATTTATATTTAGAAATCATTCCAAAAAGAGTAGTTCTTCTTAGAGTTTACAATTCCAAATGTAGTAATATGTTTAGCAAAACATCTATTTAATGAGGTAAATGTGGCCTAACAACTTGAGGGAAGGAAGGAAACACACAAACAATAAAATGTCAAAATTCAGTAATTAAAGAGATGGAGGAAACATGTCAGTTGCAGAAAAAAGAACTGATTTTTCCCATTCTGGTTCTCAGAAAGATCCTTAAATTCTTATTAACTTTGGTTATAAAGGGATTCAAAAATTAAAACTAATGGAACTTTCAGACCTATGCAAGCACAAATCCCCAGATGAACACCAAAAATCTGACAAACAACAACAACAAAAAAACCCCACAAAAAACAAAAATAAGAAGGATCTTTAACTATGATCCAGTTTCCAGATGCTGATATCCATAAATGGGTAAAAGGTTATGAATTGCTCTCATCTCCCCACCAATAAAATGCAAACCAGCTCAGCAGTGAAAATTCCCAGGAAAGCAAGGTTTCTTCTTAGTCCTGAAGCAGCCATCGCCTAAGTGCAGCTCCCTGCAGCCAACAGCATTAATGGACGCTGCACTGCTGTCCTTCCCTGGAGACAGCAGCCAGCACTACTCAAGCTTCTCACGTAGCAACCAGAGCTCCAGAGCCAGCAGCTGCTGCTGCCTTGTATACTCACCCCTGTGATCCAACCCAAAGGAACAACCTTCTCCTCACCCCACCCCCACTCCTTACACACTCTTTTTTCTTTTTTTTGGACCAGTGCTCCATGCCAGAAGGGCTGGAATTATGCTTTTAGAAACAAACAGTCCTAAAGTCACCCTTTTAAACTAAGACCTTTTTATTTAAAAAAATCAAAATTTACCAAATAAATTCTAAATATCTATTTTTAAATTAAGCCAGCAATCTAGGAATGAAGATTAACTTTTCATCTTTAAAAGGTCAATTTTCACTCTTTATAGTTAAATTTAAATTTGCAGCTAGAGGTAGAGCCTTGTGTCTTGTACTATCGAAGGGCATAATTCATTTTTCTATACATAATGACAGAGTAACCCTTAAAGACTCTAATCCCATAACGGGCCAGAATTTTGGGCTACAGAAGAAAACTAATGATCCTCTTGAGAAAACTGGAAGAAATCCAATATAAAAAAAATTGTCCTGTGTCTTCCAAGAGGCCCAGAAACCTCTGGTTATGTGAATATTGCTTCAGTCCTAGCTCAGATTCCACACATCTAAAATTACCACTTACAACTTTTCTCTGAGTGACCTAAAAACATCAATAACATAAAATTAACCACCAAAAAATTTTCCCAAATTGGAGATACACATTCTCCTGAAAAATCTCTCAACACTCAAGTGGATCCTCCCAAATCAAAAGTATAGCCTTGCAACATCTGCCCAACAAAATAATGTAAATATGACCTTGATCACAAATATGTCATTTAAAAGCAACTTGCCTAGTCAAGTTATAAAGGAAATTAGCAGGGAACCTGGGGATTCTTTCAGCACCATGACCACGGGGTAAATTGGAGAAATGAACTAAAGTACAGACAAAGCCCAATGGAACCCTGAGCTCTGGGTAAGAAATGAGTTACTGGTGAACACATTGCACAAGTAACATGAGAAAGCAGAAAACGCAGGTCATACACGCACCCCTGACCCAGACCAGCAGAGCTGGCTGCAGCATCAGTATCCAAGGGAAAGACCAGTTATTCCTAAGAAGTGAGACGAGCAAAGGAGCCCTATAGAATAAATTAGCATAGAAGGGGCTTTCCCAACAGTTCAACTTTCCCTCTCACGCAATTCACCTACTTAAAAAACCAGGGCTTTTTCTCACCACCATTCACCTCACATCACTGGCTTCCACGCAGAGGTAAAAGGAATTCATAAAGGGGAATTTTTCTGCTTTTCAAGACGTTCTCAAATGATCGCTCTCCACGCCCAAGGCAGGAAAAACGACACAATCTGGCTCAACTCCAAGCCTGAACCCTACAAATTCAACGAGGCTATCTCAGATACTGGGGCATACGCCACTGAGAGCCCAAGAATGTGAAGTGGGGGTGGCGAAGGTAACGTCTTTAGTGTGGGAAAAGAAGCAATCATCTGAGATGGGGACACGAGAACGATAGTGAAGGCGTCCAGGAACATTACGGAGGGGGGGGATTAAGGCTCCCCCTCCCCCAGAGATCAGAGTTGTCACAAGGCCGCGCGAAAGGGGGTGGGGGCGGGGGTTAGGGGAGAGAGAAAAAAAAGTATGCCTGTGCATTTTTAGAAGAGGGCAGGGAGAGGCCTATCCTTAAGTAAAAGGTAAACGTGGAGTAGGCAGTTCCCAGGAAAAGGGGTGAAGAGGCGTGGGGGAGGGGAAGCGTCCTGACCCAGGAAAGGCACGAAAAGGGTAGTGGGGTCGACTAGATTACGGAGGGGGACTCTACCTCTGAGAAAGAAGGGTGCAACGGTGTGTGTGGGGCGGCGAGAGGGATGAGAAGGGGCAGCATCCTCCTACTAAGAGCCTGGGGAGGGCCAGGCCCACGTCCCGAGAGCGAGCGCGGGGAGACGGAGGAGGTGACCCTTCCCTCCCCCAGGGCCCGGTCGTGAGGGTAGGTCTCTCTTTTCTGTCGGACCCTTACCTTGTCCCAGGCGCTGCCGGGGCCTGGGCCCGGGCTGCGGCGCACAGCACTCCCGGGAGGCAGCAGGACTCGAGTTAGGCCCAACGCGGCGCCACGGCGTTTCCTGGCCGGGAATGGCCCGTGCCCGTGAAGTGGGGGTGGGGGGCAGAAAGGCGGAGCGAGCCAAAGGCGGGGAGGGGGAAGGGCCAGGGAAGGAGGGGGGGCCGGCACTACAGTGTTGGCGGACTGGCGGGACTGGGGCTGCGTGAGTCTCTCAGCGCAGGCGGGCGGCGGCCGCCCCTCCCCCGGCGGCGGCGGCGGCGGCGGCGGCAGCTCACTCAGCCCGCTGCCCGAGCGGAAACGCCACTGACCGCACGGGGATTCCCAGCGCCGGCGCCAGGGGCACCCGGGACACGCCCCCTCCCGCCGCGCCATTGGCCTCTCCGCCCACCGCCCCGCATCCATTGGCCAGCTCGCCGCCAATCAGCGGAAGCCGCCGGGGCCGCCTAGAGAAGAGGCTGTGCTCTGGGGCTCCGGCTCCTCAGAGAGCCTCGGCTAGGTAGGGGAGCGGGACTCTGGTGGGAGGGGGGGGTCCGGTGGATTGGGGGAGATGGGTGGTTGAGGCGGTCTGGCCGATAGATGGGGTTTGCCTTCCCCCTCGGGAAGTCGGGAATATAACGTTTGTTAAGCTGGAAGGGAAAGAGGTGGTCAGAGGCAGGCAGGAGTGCGGCCCGCCCTGCGGCAACCGGAGGGGGAGGGAGAAGAGCGGAAAAGGCTCGAATCCGGATGGAGCCATTGCTCCTGCAGAGGGAGGAGCGCTTCCGGCTCACCTCTTGTCACTGATTGGCCGCTTTTCCTCCCGCCGTGTGTGAAAACACAAATGGCGTGTTTTGGTTGGAGTAAAGCGCCTGTCAGTTACAGCCTCGAGAGTGCGCAGCCGCTTGGGGACTCTCGCGTTGCTCCCTGGGTGGGATGGGTAGGTAGTTGGGGTGGGGAGAGGGCTGGAGGAGCGGGCGCGGTCGACCTCCCGCGGTGGGGGGTGGGGGGGGGGGGGTGTCAGGGAAAGTGCCTCCCGCGCGGGCGTCTGGCCACCCGCCCCTTCCTTGGAAGGAGTCGGTTTACCCGCCGCCTGCTAGGCTTCGGCGTCTGATTGGTTACTGAAGCCCGGGGAACGGCCCCTTG
This sequence comes from Panthera onca, assembly GCF_046562875.1. Classification (NCBI taxonomy): domain Eukaryota; kingdom Metazoa; phylum Chordata; class Mammalia; order Carnivora; family Felidae; genus Panthera; species Panthera onca. The sequence goes on along the minus strand of NC_138340.1, from coordinate 51,068,553 downwards.
TCATTGGCTCGGGTCCCAAATGAGCGAAACCACTAAGCGGTTCGGTAGGGGTGGCGGGGAGGAGGTCGTTGGTACGGTCCTTCCCAAGGCCCAGCGCCGCAGTGTCTGGCCCTGCGCCCCTGCGCAACGTGGCAGGAAGCGCGCGCTGGAGGCGGAGGCGGGCTGCTGGGTTGAGGCTTCTGGGTGGCGGCGACGGCGGCTCCGCCCCGGGCGCCCGCCACCTTAAGGACGAGACAAGCCGGATCTGCTCTCGGACTCGCGGGGGTGGGGGAAAGGAGCGGGGGTCAGTCTTGCTGGTTTGTGGGAGGGAGGTGCGTGTTCTCCAAAAATCGGCGCGAGCTGCAATCCTGAGGGATCTGCAGTGGAGGAGGCGGAGTGAAGGCCGCACCCTTCTCGGTAGGGGGAGGGGAGTGCTGCAATACCTTTATGGGAGTTCTTTGCTGCCTCCTGTCTCCTAAGGACCGCCTTGGGCCTAGAAGAATCCCTCCCTCCCCCGCGATCTCGTCATAGCCTCCATGTCAAGTCGCTGCTTCTCGATTGTGGGCGGGACTCTTGCCCAGGCTTAACCTGGTGCCTGGGCGTTGTCCTGCAGGGAGATTGAGCAGGTGTAAGATTTCTCTCTTCCCACAGACTTGAGTTTGTGTCACAAAGTAATTATAATAGGGGTGGAGGAGGGAAATGGGAGTCCAGGCGTTCACCTTGGGCTGATTTTATGCAGCAAAACTGCGTGTTATTACAACTTCAAGATCCTTTTTGTAGTATTTTTCCTGTAGTTAAAAGGAAATAGATTAAAGGCATGACTATCAGAGGTTTTTACCCCCTTTGAAGACCTTGCTTACACCACCGAAATAGAGCATTTCAGATTAAATAGTAATCTTAAATATTTAAGACCCCTTCCCTTGCATCCCTAGGGTTAAGGATCTTAGCAATTCACACTCCTACTTTGAGACTATTTTGTATTTGTTGTACTTGCTCTTTCAGCCCCCAGACATAACATTGGCTTTCTCCTGTCCTGTTTTTTGCAGCCAGGTGAGTTGTGAAACCAGACAGATTGGATGTACCACCAATTAAGGCTACACAGTTTGAGCAGAGGCCTCACCCTTACCCAGCAAATCATTTATTCCTCCTTTATGGATTTTCTGGAATGTTTACCTTGTTTTACATTTTATCTTTGTCCTCAACTAGGATTCTATTCCTTGATCCTCTTCACAGTCCAGATGACCTTGAGTACTGCCTTACTGAGAATTGGATATGAGGTTCAGCAATATCTCCCTTTTACCTCCTTTGAATGTCTCTTAATCCATCTTTATTTATTTTCTCATCAGTTAGTAACTGGGCTTGATTGCCTTAATGTTGATAGCTTCCAAACTGGTGTCTCTGCCTCCTGGTAGCATCTTCTGTGTTGTTGGGACAGTTGTCCTAACATAGAGGTAGAGCCAATAATGACTGATGCAACTCTTAACTGGCTTCTAACTACTCACAGGATGAATTCTGAATTCATCAACATGAAGGCGATGTACAAGGTCCCTCAATTGGCTTTTCTCAACAACTTTTTCATTTGCTACAGTTTTCTACATAGACCTCTCGAGTCATTCTGGACTGATCGTTTACCCAAATCATAGTGACGTTGTCATACCTCTTTGTAGGCTGGTTCCTTCTGGAACAGTGCCCTCGGCGCTCCTTACTTTTCAAATACCCTCTCCCCTATGATCTTGACTTCTGTGATCTATCAGCCTATAAGCCAAACACCTCTAAAGAAAGGTTAGCAGTGCTTTCTCCTGATCTCAGCAGGTTGAATCAGCATTTCTCAGGTTGTTATTGCTTGTTTAAATTCTCTTAACTATTCAGAGCTTCTTGAGGGCACAGGTTCTTGTTGAGTCTTGTACCACTAAGCTGCTAGAATGTGCCTTGATGCCTTGCCAATCCTAAGAAAAATGGAATGGGTGACATGTAGATGTCTTTATAAGGTTTGATAGGTTATTGATCTCTGAATAGTTTGGTAAGCTTGTGCTCTAGATTAGTACTGTCCAATAGAATCTGCAGGGATGGGAATGTTCTGCCTTTTTGTCAACCAATGTAGTAGCCACTAACCCTATATTACTGTTGCACTAGAAATGTGGCTAGTGTGACTAAAGAACTGAGTTTTCAACTTTATGTAATTTAAATTGCCACAGTATAAATTGTAGCTGTAGCCACAAACTTGTGTTGTGGGTTGCTGAATACTTAATATGAATGTTGATAACTTTCTCTTCATGCTGAGCACTAAGGAAGCAAAAGTTGGCCTATTTAGTTTATTTTTATCTTCCCTGCTTGTTTTACCTTTATCTGTATACTTTAGCTGTACTTAGCTGAGAGCCAAATTCAACAAGCCGTTACTTTAAACCTGCCTTGGACAACAGTATGTTGAGAAAGCAAAGCAGGCGTTGACTAGTTTGGATTTCAAAAACCAATGCGTAATGAATTTTAGGAAAGTGGGATTTCATTAAACCATAATAGTGACAGAAGTTTAGCTAGGAATAGGGACTATATCTGATGCCAATGAAACCAGGCCTAAATTTCAGTCCTATAAGGTTTCGTTTTTGGAGAAACTTCATCAGAGGAGGCCAGGGCCTAAGTGTCATATGCCTGTCATATGGAAGTTTCATCCTGATAAAGTGTAAATTAATAGATCTATCCTAACACCAAAATATTTGATTTATCTGCTAATATAACATGTTGTAAATGACAATTTTTTTACTTAAAATGTCTTACACTTACAAGACCTTTAGGATGGGAATCTTAAAACCGGTCAGTGCACACCAGTTACTGTTTACTGCAGACTTCCAGTCCCATACCCAAAGATTCTGAATCCAGTTAAGGCAGAGGGGTGGGAGGCACTGGAATTCCGTATCAAGTTCCTTATTTGCTTCTGATATTGGGGACTCAGGGACCACACTGGATATACAGCCCCTGGGCTATAGTACACCTATATATCTGACAAAAATGGTTACAGTTTCAGAGAGACCTCTAATATTTTGTGTGTTCTTTACTTTGTAATTTGTTCCCTCAACTTTTTTTTCCCTTTCAAAAAACTGAATGAATGGAAAAACATGTTGAGACAATGAGTACTGATGTTTAATAAATTTTGGAAACCTGCAGGTCAGATTGTTTTTTTTTTGTAAAACAGATACTAAATATTCCAAATACATTTTTAAAAAACCATAGTATTGCCTTTCTTGTCTGTTTTCCCAATAAATGCATTCCTCAGGGACTTACTTTTGATTCCCCAATGCCTGAACACAGAGCTGGGTACTTAATAAATGTTGGTTTTATTAATTTATATGTGAAATTGGTTTTCAAATAATAGCAAAGTCTACAAAACATAGACACATGTCTCCTTTTATGGAGAAATTTTAGGGTCATACTTAACCCAAGTCTCATTCTATTTATAGAAGAGACTACTGCATCATGGTCTCTGAATGCATCTGTCCACTGTTGAGCTCTTCCTTGGGTTTCCTGTATAAACCATTGCACTTATCCTCTTCCTGTGCTTCACTTCCTTTGGCTTTATTTTTTAATAAACCAGCTATCTATCTCCTTTTGTAATAGAGCCATGTTCTGTGTTTGTTTTTTGTTTTTGTTTTTTTACAGAGCATGTGAGCAGGAGAGAGGGGCAGAGGAAGAGAGAGAATCTTAGGCTCCACTTTCAGCACGAAGCCTGATGCAGTGCTTGGGGCTTTATCCCACAACCCTGGGATCACCACCTGAGCCAAAATCAAGAGTTGGATGCTCAACTGACTGAGCCACCCTATATGACCCCAAGCCATATTGTTTCTTATGCTTCTAGGACAAAAGTATATTGAACACTTCTTACTTTGAGAAAGTTGAAGGTTTTGTAAAGGCTTTTTACATTTTTTTAGATTGGCAAAATTTGAGCCGCATAATGTTCCTGCCGTGTATTTTTTATGCAAAGAGGTTTGGTATCATTATGCTTTGCAACTGTTAATCCAGAATTTGATAGGGATCAGCATCACAAGGATAAGACTACTTTGACTATTTTTAGGCCAATCTTATGTAGAGCACTTTGGCAGGCTGGGAATTTTTTGTTATTTTACCTACTGGCCTACTACTATATGCTGGAGGACATATTTCAGAAGACTTTTTTTTCCTTATCCATGACTCCCCATTCTTGATGGAGTGGGTAAGAAACTGGATTATTAGAGAGCTGTTAGTAGCATGGAATTAAACATTGAGGTTTATTTTATCCAAGCCAGGGTTGAACCTGAGTATCCTGATATCATGGTATATACCTTCTTGGTGATTACAGAGGCTATTTCTGCCTCTTTGATTGCATCTCATAGTCATGATTACATTTAATAATCTTGCTTTCCAGGTTTTTGCCTTGAGTTCACAGTTAACACCGATTTTTACCAATTTGCCCTGGCACTTAGTCATCCTATTTTTTAGTTTTTGTGTTTTTTTTAAACATGTTTAATATTGGATCTTCCTGTTGACAGCAATAACATATTTTCAGATTATGTTTATAGAATTGATTATTTTACTAGCCAACTAACCTAACCCCACCTCTAGGGTATGGATTCTGGTCAAGTCAGTCAACATTCTTCATAACCTTTCCTCTTTTTCCTGACCTTTGGTTAAAAATCTCTTCCCAAACTATTTACTATAATAAATAATGACAACATGGTTCTAGTGCCTGCTATAGGCAAAGGCTAACGTAAATAGTTGGGTTAGAAGAAATGAATAATCATGGAATGCCACTTCTGTAACACATAGTGTGCTAAACTGCCAGTGTATTTAGTGTGGTCCTCATACATAAAACCCCATCTTCCAGAGTAGAAAACTAGAACTCCTTGAGGTTGAAAAACCTTAATCTGTTAAGGGCCAGGGATTCTAGATTCAAACTGGTCTGATTTGCTTAGTCAGTATTCCTTATCGGTGTATGGTACTACCTTTCTCTATTGGAAACAGTCTTTTAGGAAATTAATCTGACTACAGGATACCAGATGGGTTCCAGGGATGGAGAAATTTGAAGTTCTTTTACAGTAGTTCAGACATGAGGTATGGGGTGATTTGGTGTAGAGTGATGGCAGTCAAAATGGAAAGAAGCGAAAGGACTCAATAACTGACCATGTCAATTGCTGAGAACTGTCTCAGCACACTTCTTAAGGAAGCCTACCTTGGTGCCCTCAGCTCTGCTACATGGGGTCTCTCACTTGAATGTTGTCACAGCACTTCTGACCATTATAATTAAGTTACTAATTGTGTGATTCAAGTTTTCCCCCACCTTTTTAGATTGCTCCTTGAGGACAGGACAGTGCTTTTTTCTGGCTGTGTCCTTGTTGCGTAAAGAGGCCTTCAGGGTCAAAACTTTCCTAGTACTGGGATGATGCTATTTACCTTTTCAGCTCATTCTCACAAGTGTGCAGGGGTTATACAATGTGTGATGACCTCACTGATACTAATCAAAGGGTGCTGTATATATTGAATTATCTAGAATTTCTTAAGGCGGTGTATTTAGGGTGTGAATATTTACATTTCTAGAAATTAGTTTTTAGGTTATACCTTCTACAATCCCAGCAACCCCCAGTATTGTGCAATTGTTATTTTGAAATCCTGTAATTTTCGTTTTGCCTAAGCATAAATGTAAGTACTTTCTGTTGCTGCAATGTTTTAAATATTTCCTTAAAACTTCTAAATTTTTAAATCTAAATACAACTTTTTAAGAGTAACTTTATTCTAAAACTAATTATATGTATATATATTATTTTTTTTTTTTTTTGAGAGAGAGCACGTGTACAAGTGTGGGAGTGTCACAGAGGGAAAGAGAATCCCAAGCAGGCTCCACACTGTCAGCACAGAGCCCTACATGAACTGCAAGATGATGACCTGAGCCAAGATCAAGAGTCAGACGCTTAACCGACTGAGTCACTCAGGCACCCCTGTATTTTTTAAAGAATGGGTCACTGGGTTTAAAAAATTGTAAGACTACTTGTTCAACCCACACCCACTATCTATGTCTAAAAATGGAAAAAAGATTAAACAGTAATATATTGCACAGTTCTCATAGGAAGAATCAACTGCAAAGAAACTAAGAAAAAGTGACAGAAATATCTTAAAGGATGAGTTACTATATTACATGGGCTGGAGAAACATTGCACAATAGCTGAGAAACTTTACAAAGAGCCATATACACAGTTGACATTCCTGATTGTCTGCTGGTTGAAAAGTAAAAATCACAGCAGTGCCATTTTTTTCAACAGTACATGGTCATGTTAAACACTGTGTTGCAGACTTGAAGTCTGGGTTAATACCTCGCCTGTAGAAGTATATTTAAGCCTGAGAAACATGGCTGGGCTTGTTATTTTGCATGTATTTGTCTTGCATTAGCTAGTCAGAGACTATTCTGTCAAAGCTTGGCAACAAACCCAACATGTCCTGAACCAGCTGAAGTGTTGAGTAATTTAATTATTTTATTTAGTTATCTCTACACCAGTGTGGGGCTTGAGCTCACAAACCCTGAGATGAAAATTTGTATCCTCTGTCGACTGAGCCAGCCAGGCATCCCTTTAACAACTCTTTAAAATCCTCTGGTTTATCCTGATATTTTCACTAACAGTGAAAAAGCAAAAGTTGGTCAAGCTGCCTGCATCTCGGCATTAATCAAGGCAGTGGCATCAAACTATAGTATTGACTGCCATGCATTGGAAGGGGAAGGGGTGGTAGGAGTTTCAGTTTTCCTGTGAAAACAGTAAAATTATTTTATGAAACCTGGACCTTGAGTATGGAACTTTATTTTTTTTTTAATGCGTAATTTATTGTCAAATTGGTTTCCATACAACACCCAGTGCTCATCCCAATAGGTGCCGTCCTCAATGCGCATCACCCACTTTCCCCTCTCCCACACCACCCATCAACCCTGTTTGTTCTCAGTATTTAAGAGTCTCTTATGGTTTGCCTCCTTCCCTGTCTTAGTATGAGTACTGAAATACAAAGTTTGCATATAGGACTTCAGCTTCTTGTTTAAAGTACAGTGGTTGTCTTACGAAAAAGCGGTCATGTGATTGACTTGCAGGCTGAATTAGTGATTTTCTTTTCACAGCATTTTTACTTCAATGACTGTCCGAGTTGGCTATCTGGCTGACATTTTTAAAAATTTTTTTAACATTTATTTATTTTTGAGACACAGAGAGACAGAGCATGAACGGGGGAGGGTCAGAGAGAGAGGGAGACACAGAATCTGAAACAGGCTCCAGGCTCTGAGCTGTCAGCGCAGAGCCTGATGCGGGGCTCGAACTCAGAGCGCGAGATGGTGGCCTGAGCCAAAGTCAAGAGGCCTAACCGACTGAGCCACCCAGGCGCCCCTGGCAGACTTTTTTTTTTTTTTTTTTTAAGTGTAAAGAAGTACCTTTCAAAGAAAACAGTTGACAGCACTTGTCAGTGATAAACTCTGAAGTGAAAATTAGAATTTGGGAAAACTTATACCCACTATCAGGAGCTTCTCTTCCTAATGATTAAAGGAACTTCGGGTTTTTTTTTTTTTTTAATGAGCTAAGTAGTGATATAAATATGATTTGTAGATATTATAAACTGGACCAGGGCTCGGGAGGTTTATGTAACTCAGTAAACCGTAATTTCCAAATGACCAATACATGAAATGACAAAAAAAAGTTGCAAATAAGTTAACATATCTCAACCAATGGAATGCGAAGATAAAAATCCAGTGCCTTCTATTAAGGCAGACATGTAAATGAGTTGGAATAATATAAAACAGCATCACTGTCGAAAATAAAGTTACTTCTGTGAGTGCATCTTTTTTCTTTTTTATATGTTTATTTTTGGGAAAGAACCATCACCAGCAGAGGGGCAGGGGGAAGGAGACAGAAGATGCAAAGCTGGTTCTGTACTGACAACAAGGAGCCCAATGCAGGGCTCAGCATAAACCATGAGATCATGATTTGAGCTGAAGTTGGACACTAGAGAGAATCTTAACCCAGCTCTATGCTTGTGTGGAGGTTGGATCCCATGACCGTAGGATCATGACCTGAGCTGAATTCAAGTCGGACGTTCAACCGACTGAGCCACCTAGGTGCCCTGTATGTACATTCTTAAAATTTGGTGCAGGAGAGACCTGTTTCCTCTGAGCTTTAAAAAAAAGAAATGTACCAAGGTACAAAACTTTCACCATATCCCCTGAAATTCCCACAAAACACCTCACCTAAACTTGGGAAAAGCTGTGTTGAAAATAAGGATATCTATCTTTATGCTTAACTCACTAATATTAAACACTCATAAGCTTTACTGGACTTGTTGGTATTTTACAGACCTTTTAAAAATACTTCCTGTTTTTTCAATCTTCTGCTTTGGGCCCATGCAGTGGAGACCTGAGCCATATCTAACATGGATATACCAGAACGTACAGTTTTGGCAGTTTCCTGAAAGTCTTCCTACTATTTTAAAAGGAACATTTCAACAAATGTTTCTCTTTCTAGCCCTAGACATTGTCAGTCCTTAGGAGATAACCGTCGGATATACCAGAACGTACAGTTTTGGCAGTTTCCTGAAAGTCTTCCTACTATTTTAAAAGGAACATTTCAACAAATGTTTCTCTTTCTAGCCCTAGACATTGTCAGTCCTTAGGAGATAACCGTCATACTTCCATTAAACTTATGAAATCTTTTTTTTGTTTCCCTCAAGTTTATGGACTCTTACAATAACAGAATGTCTGGTTCATAAGTCATTTTGTGTTCAGATTCCCTTCCCTTTTCACATTCCCATGGTACAGGAGGCCGGGTTCAAGGTCACATAACTACTTGGTGATTGCATCATGTATAGCCCCATCCCAGTTCTTCAGTCTTCAGCCCATTTCCTGTTGTCACCATATTAAAAAACCTAATGGGAGGAAGATAGCAAAGTGGTAGAGAGTGTACACTGCATATGTACATCATCTTAAAATTAGTCTTGACATGTTTCTACAGTGGTATTTCATAGAACTAAAGCTATGATGGCTCAAACCCAAGTTTGTTACAATTAAAAATTAGGCCAACATGCAAAAATACTTGTTTATTAGCAACTATGCCCACGCTGGTAGGTACTGTCAGGCACATGGTAAACAGTGGTGACAAGAGATAGGGCCCTTGTACTTTCCCAGTTCTACAGATTACTGACCAACAGACGTTAAAATGGTGTATTAGATGTGAAAGATTGTTTTATGTTGAACCCAAAATAGTGTAACGGTGCATTCTGATAGTAAAAACTCCAGTCTAGGATACACACCCCTTATAAATGTCTCATTTCTAATTCATTCTGAAGTATGGGGTAGTAGATCAGAGAGAAACCAGACTACTAGGGCTGTTGGCTATGCTGCTAGTGTGAACTCTTTCAAAAGAAAGAAGTGCTGTGTCTGAACATGAGCTATTTAAGAAGGGAATGAGTAGTACTAATATATTACTAACATGACACTGAAAATCTAGGCTGAATGCAGCCAGAAACTCCCAAATAAACTCTGAATACTATAAAGAATCCCACATGTACCCAACCACTCTTTGTCCCAGGCAAGCACCACTGTCACAAGGACTTAATGTTCTTTTTATTTTCTACTGTCTCAGTTTTCTGCAACTGGAAAAACAGCTAAATATGAATACAGATCCAAGAGAAAATAGAATTCTCATAAAGTTTTTAATTCAAAGATACATCAGTGTGTCTGCAATCATTTTAAAAACAAAAATACTTTTGGCAGGTTAATGTGTGACTTTCTGTGCTGATAGAAAAATTAAGTTTGGCTTGTTGGTCTCATCAGTGTATTTGCTGTTTACAACAGCAATGTCCTATACTGCTAACAGTAAAATATCTGCCATTCCTTTAATCAGTCCTAGTCCTCTATTTTCATGTATTGATTTCAATAACATGCATATTTTAATTTGTAAGGCAGATGGTAAACTTTCCAGTTGGTCTTGTGAGATTTCATCTTGTCATGGGGCCAACACTATTTCACAAAATGTAAATGCTTCATTTTTTTAAAGGTGAGGTAAAACCAACTCAAAAAACTAAAGAGCAAAGCTGCACAGGCAATGCAGTGGGGCCCAAAATGTTCTGATTATGTTCTTTTCTTTTCCATTAAGCCAGGGTAGCTTTTTACCTGCTACAATGGAAAATAGGAACTGCTATGAAGCCTGAAAAGAAATACTCGAAACTCAAATCCCGGAGCATTTTAGTAGCCTTTGGATCTTTTTTTTTTTTTTTTTAACATTTATTTATTTTTGGGACAGAGAGAGACAGAGCATGAACGGGGGAGGGGCAGAGAGAGAGGGAGACACAGAATCGGAAGCAGGCTCCAGGCTCCAAGCCATCAGCCCAGAGCCCAATGTGGGGCTCGAACTCACGAACCGCGAGATTGTGACCTGAGCCAAAGTCGGACGCTCAACCGACTGAGCCACCCAGGCGCCCCAGTAGCCTTTGGATCTTGAAAGCATTTTCAGTAGTAATTGCCTAGCTACTCCTTCAAAAAAGCTCCAAAGCTCTGCTTAAGACTTTCAATTCCTTTTGCTAATGAAGGTGAAGAGCTTTCGACCAATTTAATCTGCAATTTTATTAACGCTATTTTTCTCTCAAACCAAATACTACATGCTGACATTCCCAGTGTCAAGAGGCACAAATACCATGAACCATCTCTATTCTTTGCATCACCAAGGAGTTCTTTCCCCATGTTGTTCTACAGGATGAACAAAAGCTTGAGGTGTACGTTTCAGAAGATAAACTGCTGCATGAAGACCCCCTATGTTCACCCAGACGGTATGCACCTTCCGCCAAACCTGTCCCATTCCGGATAATGCCTGTGTATACACAAAAAGCACAGAAGTAATTAGCGGAAAATCTGCTTATAGACCAACCAGAGGTCTTGTTGCAAGAAACTGGGGGGGAAGAGCAAACAAATCCTACTCAAACTAATATCCCTAAGTTTAAATTAAAAGATCCTACAGCTGCCACAGGGTGAGTTCCGGGGCTAATTTACAGCACCTTGGTAAAGCATTTCTTGTCCTGAGTAAGTAGCACAGCTCGGCCTGTCCCTGGTCTACAGACGCGGCTCATCTCCCGTAGGCAAGCTGGATAAAGGTTCCAGTTTCTCTTTTTGGAGCCCATCCTATAAAAGAAGGTCCAGTGAATCAAACACTTAACAGATAAACAACTAGGACTACATGAAATGAGAAGTGAAAAACTAATTACAGTAAGAAAATTCTCAAGCCAAAACAGTTGTCCTTTAGAAGCCACAGCTTCACTTGTATATGCCAATGAAATGAGTGATCAGATTTAGTAAACTGCTTAGAAATAATGAATCAGATGAACTGGCTACAGAATTTTTTTGACACCTCTAGTAGTTCTCTTAATGAGTAAAATAAACATCTAAACCAAATCAATGATGAGAAAATATTTATCCTGAGAAATAGAACCAAGTTTTCCTCAACCTTTGTATAGTATCCTGTAATTCAACAATGGGCCAGGAAGTGGATTAACCTGTGACAGTCAGATCAAAATGTAGTTACTTCATGAGTTCTCAGAAGAAACAAATTGGGTGAATCTATCATATAATTTGTTTTATCATTTCATAATTCTTAAGTGAATAGAATAAGTTCAAAGAAATGAACAGATTTAGAAGACAAATTCAGTACTAGTTTAACAAGTGAAGGTAAAACTAATCTTTTAAAAGCCAAGTCCCACCTTTTTCCAAATGGCATGTCTGTTACAATAATGTCCACAGAACCAGTTCTCAATGGCAGATTGCAGATATCCCACTGAACAGCATCTATGGGCAAGCCCCAGGACACTTTGCTATGGGGACAAAGGAAAGATGCTTACTCTGAAGTATGAAATCTAAAAACATTTCTGAAGAGACTGATATAAAGTAGAAAATGCTACTAAAATGATAGTGACAAACATTAACTTAAGCAAAAATTTCAAAGCAGAATGTCGGAAGAACGCATACGGTCATGTGATAAAACTTTTATGATGACAAAATCTAATGATGATTTAAAAAGCAGTTAAGAGGGGCGCCTGGGTGGCGCAGTCGGTTAAGCGTCCGACTTCAGCCAGGTCACGATCTCGCGGTCCGTGAGTTCGAGCCCCGCGTCAGGCTCTGGGCTGATGGCTCGGAGCCTGGAGCCTGTTTCTGATTCTGTGTCTCCCTCTCTCTCTGCCCCTCCCCTGTTCATGCTCTGTCTCTCTCTGTCCCAAAAATAAATAAAAAACGTTGAAAAAAAAAAATTAAAAAAAAAAAAAGAAAAAAAAAAAAAGCAGTTAAGATTGGTTTTCAAAAGATGTCTGGTTTCATCTACAATTTAAGAAAAACTAAAGGGGTAAACAAGATTGCAACACAAAGAACTGTAAAGGTGGCAACAGTAATGAGGCAGTAAATTATATAACTGAGAATGTAAAAAACATCGATGCACACAGGAATAAGATTATGAGATGACACCTCTATAGTTTGGTAAGTCTCGGTAGTAATAACAGGAGACCTAAAGAAACAGATATGTAAAATTAGTAGATATAGAGATACTTGTTTGAAAATTAAAAAACATGTATTCTACTATAAAAAATAAGGCAAAGAAAAAGGCTGAAAAAACAGATGACAGAAGATAAGGACTATAGTAAATGAAATAAATTCTCATTAAGTCAAAGCCATTGGTATGAAAAAACACAAAAGACAGTAATGCACAGGCTAAGAATTAAAAGCAACTCAAGGATTATGAGTAGAAATGAATTATTATATTCAGAGTTAGTGAAGAACTTAAAATGTGCAATAAAGGCACTCATGCCATAATGGGGAGAAAAAAAAGCACAGATAATGAAAATATCAGTATTGGGGTGCCTGGATGGTTCAGTCAGTTAAGCGTCTGACTCTTGATTTCAGCTCAAGTCATGATGATCTCAAGGTTTGTGAATCTGAGCCATGTTTGGGATTTTCTCTCCCTGCCCCTCCCCCACTTGCTTGCTGTCTCATAAATGAATGAATTTATAAAAAATGAGTCTTATAATCACAGGCACGAATAACTGCAACAAAATAAGAAATGAGGAAAACAATATTAAAAATCTAGATAGACTGATAACAAATAGTACAGGTAGAATAGACAAAAAAGGTACAGAGGGCCTGAAAAGCAATTAAGATAAAACATTCAAAAAACACAAAAGAAATAATTTGCTTAAAAATATTTATCACATTTCAAAAAAAACTGGTGACTACTAAGCCCTAAGAAAATTTCGATAAACATGAAACAAAATGTACCATAGAAACTCATCACAATAAAACAAATGTAAAAATGAATTAAAACCTTTCAACTACTTATGTACAAAAAAATGATCTAAACCCTTGCTATTTAAAGTAGGACCACAGCCCAGCAGCATCAGTATTACCCATAAGCTTGCTAGGAAACGCAAACTCCCAGGTCCCATGCAAAACCTACTAAATCAGGACCTGTAGTTAACAGGATCCCCAGGTGACTCATGTGCAACATTCAAGTTTGAAAAGCACTGCCCTAAACAACTAGATCAGAGAGACAAGTACACAACCAGGAATTTAAAAAGAAAAATACAGAATTGTCAAAATCTATAGGATATGGTCAACAACACTGATAGCCTGTAACTTAAGCTTTTAGGTAACAAATTTAAAAAACCTCAACAGGAAATAGGAATGAAAAGCATTAGGCATAAACTCACAGAACAGTATATGAAAGAACTAAACGAAGCACTGATGATTCTAATAGGGGGAAAAAAATAACAAAGAAGAGGATAACCGACATACAGACATAAAACAATATGAGGCATACCATGTATAATAAATACATGGTATAATACATGAATAAATATGTGTAAGTAATATCTGCATCAAATGACTATATGTATTTTAAAACCCCTGATTTCACTTACAAACAGAAACCTCACATTAAGGAGGCAGCTGTTTTTAGGTTTGGTATAATGATGTCCCTGGGCCGTGTATTCAGAATGTGGAGCATCTGTATGTTTGAACAAATCTGCTGATCACTCACTACCTATTCTTGCCACTTTATAAGAAAGTGAAGGGCACCAGCAGAGGAGACCAGAGAAACAATTTTATGATGAGGCCTCTGATAAGAAATAGAAAACCAAGTGGCATTTCAACCAATTCTTCCCATAGATGGCCCAAACTAAAAGGATAGTGAGAGGCTGGCACAGGTGGTGGCACTGAATATAATCTGGAGTAGTGAGCCAGGGCTTAAGATACAGTAACAACATACAGCTCAGATAAAAACCAAAATTTCCCAGAGGCCAATGGACTTCCAGTGCACAGATATCAAAAGGATACAGTTGGAGAAGGACCTTGGACTATTTTGCTTGCAGAAGAGTGGATTTGGAGTGGGACAGGAAGAAGGGGAGTTTTGGTAACTCTTCAAATGTCTGATGTCAATCACCGTGTGACCCAGAGATAAGATTTTTCTTTATGGATCCCAGTGGAACTACAAAAACTCTATAGAAGGTACAGAAAGAAATTCAGTTCACTAAAAGATACGACTAGCACTCAAAGCTGTGCAAAGACCAAATTGACAGCCTCCAGAGAAAGTCATTACAGATGGTTACACGGACTGGAAGGCCACTGGCAGGATCTCCTACAGAACACTCAGGTACTGTGGAAATGGCTTTCAGGTTTCTTCTAATTCTGAGACTGCTTTAAAGTGCCAAATAATAGAGGAAAGGCTAAATGGACTGTAGTATTTCTACACAATGAAATACTATGCAGTTATTAAAAACAGACTATATAAAGATATTCAAAGTGTTTGAAAATTTGTAAAAACTGAAATAAGTCAACACAATATTCTTCCACTATTTGGGAAAAAAGATACATGAATAAGGAAAGAGAAGACAGAAATAAACATAGTTGCATTAGGGTGGGGAAATTATAGTTAAATAAAAAAAACATGTTCTAAGTTATTTTCAATAAACGTTTGTTTTTTTTTAAATTTTAACGTTTATTTATTTTTGAGACAGAGAGAGACAGAGTATGAACGGGGGAGGGTCAGAGACAGAGGGAGACACAGAATCCGAAACAGGCTCCAGGCTCCAAGCTGTCAGCACAGAGCCCGACGCGGGGCTCGAACTCACGGACCGTGAGATCATGACCTGAGCCGAAGTCGGATGCTTAACCGACTGAGCCACCCAGGCGCCCCTCAATAAACGGTTTTAAAATTTAATGGAGTCTCACAGTATGCATTTTGGTTATGAGGATGTCACCATGACCATGCACTGGGGATATTAATTCATAAAGTCGGTAAGAAAAGTGATTATGTAAGCCTAAGAAATGGTACAAAATCTTTTAAATTAAATTTTTACCCTTCTTTAATTTGGCTCTTGGTCAATAAAGATGAGATGTTATTTGCTGCTCTATTCACAGCCAACGGATTATTATCACCAGCAATATGATAACAGTTAGACCATTCAGTAGCCCCCTAAAAGACAATAGTATATATTAAAACCAAAGTAGTAAACTGTAAAAAAAAAAACCCCAAAAATGATTAAAGGGAAAATAATTTCAACTGAATGTCAATAAACTAGACAATCAAACCAATAATCCAATGCTTTTCTTAAGTGACAACACTGCATGTTGTGAACTTTGCTATTCCCCTTGCTTAAAAAGGCCTTCTGTTCTTTCTCACTTGCTGAATTCCTACCTATCTTTCAAGACCTAGTTCAAATGTCATGCCCTCTCACATCAACCCGAACTCTCCAAGCTGCCTCTCATTTGCCTCCCCACCCCAAAGCATTTTGTACATACTCTGCCACTGTACTTCTTTTTAATTATTTCTGTACTTGTCTGCTTCTCAAGGAATCTAAGGACAAGTCTCGTATTTTATTCAATCCCTCAGCCAGCAATGTCTGGCACATAGTAGGCATTACAGACCTAAAATACAAACACGATTTGAAAATGTACCCAAATTAAAGTGACCAACCTATACCCTTTGTGATCACAGAATTTTATAGAATCTGATATATTAGAATATTTGAAAATTTCAAAATAAAATGTAATAACCACGGCACAGACCTCTGAATGACAACCACCACATCCCTGAAAGGATTTTGTAATGTTAAGTCAAAAACATGTGAACAGATCATAAATACCAATCTTACATCTCATCTGTGGAAGGAGGTGACACACTACCCTAGGCTGAACAATGTTCTAGGTAGATTAACAGAAGGTGTCTGACATGAAAGTTCTGCCCTCTATTTAGGACTCTTTTGTAAAGAGTAATAACCCATATCCACGGACACAAGGCTTCATCACCTTTTCTTTTGCCCACACACTTGAGGGTGATGTAGAAAGGACCCTCAGAATTTGATGAAAGCCTTTCAGATGATTGTGATTCCCCAACACTCATTTTTTTGGTCTAAATGTGTTTAGATTTTCAGCTTCTTTTGAAAGAGATGAATTTTATAGAACTTGCAAAGTTTTAAAGAGTACTCTAGATCAGGTATTTTATACTATGGTGAACAATTCGGTATACATACCCTGTCATTTCCTTTCATACTTCATTCATTCTGATTATATATCAGCTTCGTTTTTTCAATATTGACATCCTCATGTCTACTCTTAGGTAGAAATGCCTCAATCTTTTTTTAATCTTTTTCAGCTGGAGGGGGGGCTCTTCTGGACTCTCTAGCTCTGTGGTATATTTCTTGACATTTTGTGACTTTCCATGCTATTTCAGACATAGACACGTCATGGTTTAATGCTAGAGAATAACACTTTGCTTTGTTCCCAGAATTTTTCTTCACAGCAACTGAGTTTTCTCTGTGTGCATTTCTTTAGCGAGAGTCAATTTCTCTAGCTCACACTACCAGAAAATAGTAGTCTTTTAGACTATTAAAGATTTCCTTCTGGGATTTCAACTCCCAGATGAAACATGTCATTTTCTAACTGTAGTTTAGATTATTTTTCCCTTTGTGGCTGCTTTGGACTGTCCAGATTCTGCCCACTCACAGAATGTGTGTATCTTCTTCAGTATATTCCCGCTGGCTTTAGGTATACTGTATGTAAGAACATACCATGATTCATAACTTTAAGTAATTTTAAACAGAAGTACCCTCTTCCAAAATATTTGTAAAAGTATAGATAATACTGATTCAAGGAGACTCAGTCTCTTGTTAAATGTTCTCCACTTAGAAAATGCCTTTCTATCCCTTGCTTTAAGCAGTTTTTGAATCCTCTCAGTATCAGTAAATTTTAAAACTATTTAAGAGCATTTGATGTGTGACCTTGTTAGACTTCGTAAAAAATCTAAATAACATGCATAGGTTTCTGTTTTACAACTATATTTACTCCCTCTAAGAACCTAAGTGGGTTAAGAAGCATAATCTCACTTTATAGAGATGAAACACCTTCCTCCAGTTTTTTGCTTATGCCTTCAATATCTTTTCTGTTCAAGTCTACCAACTTGTCTTTTATAGAAAAGGGACTCACCAGTTTGTAATTATCAGCCTCTGCTGCAATCCACGGAGTAACCATCACTTATAATCTATCAGTCCTTAGCTAGTTGTAATAGGTGGTTATATCCTTCACACAAAAATTTGAGCTTTACTACTATAATTATTTTTTATTTTTTTTAATTTTCTTTTAACACTTTTAGGTCCACTGACCCCATGCTGGTGATTTCATAATTTGCCCATTAGTTCCAGAACACTTGATATATCACATGCTTATCTAAAAGGTAAAGAAAAGTTATTACCTCTATTGGGATTGCCCCTGTTCCACACATCGGATCAACTATTATATCAGTAGGTTGAGGAGCACAGAGCCTATAGGAAAGAAAATAGCTTATATAAAAATACTTCAATCAATAGCTGAGACTTTCACACAGCCTACTCCTGAAGCTGTAAGATCAAGGACCTATTATGTTAGCATAAAGTAACACCAATCAATATTCATTTTAAAAATCAATTTGTAATTATAGGCTGACTCTATATCCTAGAGCTTAAAAAAAATTACATATAGGGGTGCCTGCGTGGCTCAGTCGGTTGAGTGTCCGACTTTGGCTCAGGTCATGATTTCACAGCTCTTGAATCACAGCTCTTGTCCAGGCTCTGAGCCTGCTTGTGATTCTCTCTCCTGCTCTCTCTCTGCCCCTCCCCTGCTCACATTTTCTGTGAGTAAATAAACTTAAAAACAAAACAAAACAAAAACAAGAAAATTAAGAGGGCCTGGGTGGCTTGGTTGGTTGAGTGTCCAACTCTTGATTTCAACTCAAGTCATGATCTCATGGTGGTGAGACTGAGCCCCACATAGTAGGGCTCCACATATTGACTATGGAGCTTGCTTGGGATTCTGTCTCTCCCTTTCTCTCTGCCCCTCCCTTCCCCACATGCATGTGTGGGTCGCACATTCTTACTCTCTCAAAATAAACATTTAAAAACAAAGCTGAGACAGTAGTTAAATGATATTTTCAGGACCACAAGGAATCAACATGGGACATAAGAGAAAGAAAGAGACTATTACCTTTTTATCCTGTTGTTTACCCACCAAAATCCAACACAGTACTTCACAAAAAATTAAAGTGTTTTAAAGGGAAAATTCAAACCAAGGTGTCACTTTAATCTAGATGGCAAACCCATTCTCTTACCTGAGCATCCCGTAGGCAAGAGTAGATCTCAGAGTTGTAGGTCCAAAATGTGTGATATTTCTTCGATGGAGACTCTCTTCTGTCAATGCAATGCCCACAACAATTTCATTATCATGGATGTTCAAAAGAACCTATAATAAAAGACAGAATAAAATAGGGGCGCCTGACAGGTTCAGTTGCTAGAGCATGCAACTCTTGATCGTAGGGTTGTGAGTTTGAACCCCACACTGGGTGTAGAGATTGCTTAAAAATAAAACCTTTAAGAAAAATAAAAATCTACTACCACCACAAATTAGTTTTCTTCTTTTTGAACTTCATATAAATGAAATAATCTAGTCTATACCACTTTCAAATTTTTAAATCTATTTTAATTTTGGGGGCACCTACTTGGCTTAGTCGGTTAAGTGTCCAACTTTGGCTCAGATCATGATCTCACAGTTTGTGAGTTCGAGCCCTGCATTGGGTTCTGTGCTGACAGCTTAGAGCCTGGAGCCTGCTTCAGATTCTGTGTCTCCCTCTCTGTCTCTCTGCCCTCCCCTGCTTGCGCACACTCTCTCTCCAAAATAAATAAATACATATTAAAAAGAAATAATATCTTTTTTCATTCGTTATAAGTTAGCTATAACCAGATAGTCCCTGAATTTTTACAATACCAACATATTTTGAAGGTTTATGGCTTAACATCCATTTTAACTTTTTGAAAAGTTCAAACATACAGAAATACTACTAGAATACTTGCACAACGAACTCTTAAATAAAATGTACCCTTCACTTAGATTAACCAACTGTTAACAATGTGTCACATTTGCTTTATCACCTATTGTTTTGTTTTTTTAAATGACTTAATCACGCCTGTGACTATTTTATCCTATTGTTTTTCTAACACACAGTGAAATATATTCAAGTAACAATAAAATGTTCTCCAGTCTTCCACGTAACATGATCTTTTCTCTTAATTTTTTTTTTAACGTTTATTATTGAGAGAGAGAGACAGAGCATGAGCAGGGGAGGGGCAGAGTGAGAGGGAGACACAGAATCTGAAGCAGGCTCCAGGCTCCGAACTGTCAGCACAGAGCCCACCGCGGGGCTTGAACTCACAAACCATGAGATCATGACCTGAGACAAAGTCGGACGCTTAACCAACTGAGCCACCCAGGCGCCCCAACATGATCTTAACAATAGCAGCAGCATAGGCACTTATCTATCACTTCCTATGTGCAATACACTGTTCTATACACTTTACATGCATTACCTCATTTCAGATTCACACTCTCCAAACCATATATTTTTTTAAAACGTATTTTTTAAGTTTTTATTTTTTTAGTTTTTTTTTCCTTTAACATTTATTTATTATTGAGAGACAGAGAGACATAGTGTGAGCAGGGGAGGGGACAGAGAGGAGGAGACACAGAATCTGAAGTAGGTTCCAGGCTCTGAGCTGTCAGCACAGAGCCCGACGTGGGGCTCGAACTCACAAACAGTGAGATCGTGACTTGAGCCGAAGTTGGTCGTTTAACCAACTGAGCCACCCAGGCGCCCGTAAGTTTTTATTGATTTATTTGGAGACAGAAGAGAGAGTGAGCGCACAGGGGAGCGCCAGAGAGAGAGAATGCTAAGGAGTCTCTGCACTGCAAGCGTGGAGCCCAATGTGGGGCTCAAACCCATGAACTGTGAGATTATGACCTGAGCTGAGATCAAGAGTCAAATGCTCGACTGACTGAACCACCTAGGGCTCCCCCATGCTAGGTAATTTTTTTTAATTTATTTTTTTAATTTATTTTAATTAATTTAAATTAAAATTAATAAATTTATTTAAATTATTTTATTTAAATTAATTTTTTAATTTATTTAATTTATTTTTTTATTGACATTGTAAACTATATTGAAGTATAGTTTACACACAATGTAACATTAGTTTCACGTGAGCCAGGTGTTATTATTATCTTCCTTTTAAAGATGAGGAAATTGAGGCACAAAGAGGTCCTCTTACTTGCCCCAAGTCTTACAGCATTTAAGTTGGGATTTGAACCCAGGCAGTGCAGCTTCAGAATCTGTGCTCTGAGCACTGCACCCCCCATCCCTGCTGCTAACTTTTCAACATTACTGTCCTAATAGCCTAGTCATTCTCATAACACCTATTACACGATAAAAAGGAATGGGGAATTATTCTTCTCATTTGATATGCAAGGAAAGCATACAGAGAGAGTAAGTTACTTGCCTAGATTCAAGTTTCCCAAAAGCAACAGAAAATGACTTCTTGGAAAAAGTGTTGGCTGCTAGAGGCCTTTTGAGCTGTCAGAGATTGTAAAGGCTACTAAGCATGGCCCACATGTGAATCAAGAGTAAGTATGCTAAAAGAGGCATGTGAGTGTATCAGTCTAGCAGTATTTAATAAAGAGCTGGCTGTGGATGAGAATGAGCAATGACGCTCAACCTCCTTGTAAAAGGCTGGGGTTTGCTTTAAAAACGTACTCCACTTCTTTTCAGCAGTAAAACTCTACAACCAAGACACATAAAAACAAAGTAACTGTTTTAATTCTGGTTGGATTTTACAATCTGAAAGTCCATATAATGTAAAAAGTACTAGATGAGAAAACTCAAGTCTTAATAACTCCCATCTATCTACTGAGCACTTACTATATACCAGGTATCGCACCAAATACCTAAAATGTATTATCTCATTTAACTTTCAGGACACACTTACAGGTATATACTATTACTGGCTCCCTTTGAAACAGAGGCTCAGAAACAGTATCTTGTCCAAAGTTATGCAGTTGTAGATTCTAAATCTGAATCAAGATGTCTGCCCATGCTCTTATTAACCACACCCTGTTAGCTATGTGGTCGCAATTTAACTGCCCATAAAAGTGCTTAGTCTGAAAATGCTATGCGTCTGTGATGGCCTTCTCGAATCATCACAATCAGGGGCACATACCTCCACATCAAAGTTGGTCATGTCAGCCTTCCACTTAAAATAATCTTGAACACCACCCCCAAAATCTCTTGCAGCCTCATTTGAGGAAAAGCAGTGTTTTTCTCCTGCCCTGTTGCACGTGACTCTAAACTTCAGCACCTCAGGAGTTTCTTCTTTTGAGCCTTCATCAGTCTCATCTTTGCAAGATGCCAAATCATCCCCTACTAATGTTGATATCTCTTCTTTAATGGCTGGATTTTCGTAATAGTCTAAGATACGGGAATCTAAGGTTTTGTTGGCGAATCCTTTTTTATCATCCCTCTCATCTGCTTTATCTCCTTGTCCATTATCAATCTTCTCTTTACTTGAATTCTGATTTATCTTTTTGCGCTTTGTTTTTTTTTTCTTGAAACTGGTGTTAACATTCCATACTTTTAAAGATTCTGACCATGGAAGCTTCCCAGCCAACTCTTCAAAATCCTTTAAAACTTCTTCCTGTGAAAGACAGAGAATGATGAAATCCATGCACCTCTCACCACTTTCATTGAACAAATCTCTACTCAGCCTATAGATGCTGGAGGTGGTAGGAGTGCAGAACAAAAGAGGAAATAGGTAATGCCTACAATTAAGGAAATTAAAATCCCATTGAAAATTAAGATACACAAATTAAGCCACTAATACATAATACAAGATAGAATAGGAGATCAGAAGTTGGGCTTCAAGATTAAAATGTAAGCAGTCAGAAAGTGTTAACGATTACCTCTGGATAGGAGAAGTGGGTGGGTAAAGACAGGGGAAGGAGGGCAACTTACCTCTCACTGACTGACCTCCTTCTGAATTTTGTGTTGTGTAAACACATTTTTTTTTTTTTTGATAGACAGAGAGAGAGCACAAGTGGGGGAGGGGCAGAGAGAGAAGGAGACACAGAATCCAATGCAGGCTCCAGGCTCCGAGCTGTCAGCCCAGAGCCCGATGCGGGGCTCGAACTCACGGACCGCGAGATCATGACCTGAGCCGAAGTCGGACGCTCAACTGACTGAACCACCCAGGTGCCCCCACACTACTTTTAAAAGTAATACTCTTTTAAAGAGCAATAGTTTTTAAAAGGGACAACAAAGCAAAAAAAAAAAAAAAAACAAAAAAAAACCAAAAAAAAAAGTAAAAACAACCTTAAGCAGTTAAAAACCTATCTATCCAATTTCTAAATAACGTCTAGAATCATCTTTTTATATATTGTTTTAACGTTTATATTATTTTTGAGAGAGAAAGAGAAAGAGAGCGTGAGCAGGGGAGGGGCAGAGAGAAGGACAGTCACAGAATCCAAAGCAGGCTTCAGGTTCTGAGTTCCGAGCTGTCAGCCCAGGGTCCGACATGGGGCTCGAACTCATGAACCATGAGATCATGACCTGAGCCGAAGTTGGACACTTAATTGAGCCATCCAGGCACCCCTAGAATCATCTTTTTAAAATGTAAATCTGATTATGCCCCTCCCTTCCTTAAAGTCCCTCAACAGCTTCTCACTGCACATAAAAAAATCTAAATTCCTTAAAAAGCCCAACATAGGGGCTCTGTGCTGACAGCTCAGAGCCTGGGGCCTGTTTTGGATTCTGTGTCTCTCTCTCTCTCTGACCCTCCCCCGTTCATGCTCTGTCTCTCTCTGTCTCAAAAATAAATAAATGTTAAAAAAAATTTAAAAAAAAAAGCCCAATATAATCTGACCTCTGCCTATTTCTCTTACATCACCTCAGGACTGTTCTTTTTACCTCTACTTAGAAGATAATTGCTTCACATGGTCTCTGTACTGCTGGCTCCCTTGTCATTATTTTGTGTAACGTTTATTTCTTTTTGAGAAAGATAGAGGATAAGCAGGGGAGGCAGAGAGAGAGAGAGAGACATAGAATCCGAAGCAGGCTTCAGGCTCCAAACTGTCAGCACAGAACCCAACATGGGGCTCGAACCCACAAACTGTGAGATCATGACCTGAACTGAAGTCAGATGGTTAACCGACTAAGCCACCCAGGCGCCCCTCGCCTAGTCATTATTAATAGTAATTTAAAAGGCATATCTTCTGAGAGACCTGCTCTTCATAAAGCAGTCCTCTCAAGTCATTCTCTTCCCATTCTCTTTACAGAGCTAAGCATTATCTGAAGTTACCAGATTTGTTTTGTTTGCTATCAAAGCTTCTCCCAGAAGAGGGTGGAAAGGACCTTACCTGTCTTGACTACTTCTATAAGCCACATGCCTACAACAGCGCATGGCATACAAATGGTTTTCAATAAACAGCTGCTGGATAATATGTGATAAAATGTTAAAATGTGTGGTGCAGAGCCATGCCATCCAATACAGCAGCCATTAGCCACATGTAGCTATTGAAATTAAAATGATTTAAAATTAAAAGCTTAGGGGCGGGGGCGCCTGGGTGGCTCAGTCGGTTAAGCGTCTGACTTCAGCCCGGGTCACGATCTCACGGTCCGTGAGTTCGATCCCTGCGTCGGGCTCTGGGCTGATGGCTCAGAGCCTGGAGCCTGCTTCCGATTCTGTGTCTCCCTCTCTCTCTGCCCCTCCCCCGTTCATGCTCTGTCTCTCTCTGTCTCAAAAATAAATAAACATTAAAAAAAATTAAAAAAAAAAAAAAAAAGGGGGCGCCTGGGTGGCTCAGTCGGTTAAGCGGCCGACTTTGGCTCAGGTCACGATCTCGCGGTCCGTGAGTTCGAGCCCCGCGTCGGGCTCTGGGCTGATGGCTCGGAGCCTGGAGCCTGCTTCCAATTCTGTGTCTCCCTCTCTCTCTGCCCCTCCCCCATTCATGCTCTGTCTCTCTCTGTCTCAAAAATAAATAAAATGTTAAAAAAAAAAAAAAAATTAAAAGCTCAGGGGCACCTGGCTGGCTCAGTTGGTAGGGCATGTGACGATCACATGAGTCATGAGAGTCATGAGTTCAAGCTGTACGTTGAGCTTAGAGGTTACTTAAAAAAAAAAAACCAACTCAGTTTCTCAATCACATTAGCCACATTTCACACACTAATGGCTAGTGGTTAGTGTTGGACAGTAGACCTAAAACATTCCCATCAGAAAGTTCTATTGCAGAGTGCTGGTATATACAATATATGGTACTGAACATCAAGTTAGAAAGAGGTCAGTGTTCACTGATGGAACTGAGACTTGAAATGGGGATGAGGTGAGTGAAGGCTTTCATACTACTTGAAACCTGATGAAATAATGGTAAATTTCAGGTTTGGCAAATTCAATTCTATATACAAATTATTTCCTCATAAAAGGCATCTACAGGTCTTGGAGATTTAATATAATGGAGAACACTAGTATAGCCCCTTTCTTTCTCTAGACACCATTCTAAACACCAACAACAACAGAAATACCAACTTTATCTTTTTAAGTTTTTTTCATGTTTATTTTTGAGAGAGAGAGAGGGAGAGAAAACATGAGTGGGGGAGGGGCAGAGAGCGAGGGGGACAGAGGATCCGAAGCAGTCTCTGTGCTAACAGCAGAGAGCCCTATGCGGGGCTCAAACTCAGGAATGCTGAGATCATGTCCTGACTCGAAGTCAGACACTCAACCAACTGAGCCACTGGGGTGCCCCACCAACTTTATCTATAGATAAAGTAGAATGTATATGATACCTATAACTTTGAACCATAATATAACAATTCTAACATAAGATTCCCAAGTGCAGTGAAGGCCAAACAGAGGTATAGGAAGACACCAGACAAAGGTCTCAGACAAAGGTCAGAGAAGTCTACAAAGAAGTAGCAAAATAAGCTCTCCTTTGGAATAGCAGGGCAAGTATATATACTGACAGAAGGAGCTTCCTTGAACTTCATCTGTAACAAGAATAAATAGGGGAGAGAAATGGAAGCTGAACAAGGAATCTTACAGACATGGTCTATTTGCTGGAAACAGTGTCGATGAGGTAGAGTTGGGGAGAGATGTTCTACACTGTAAATAACCCTGAAGCTGCTGATCCCTTCAGGCTAGAGAGACATAATGGTTAAAAGAACTTATGCAATAGTATGGAAATTATACCTCAATAATGCTGTTAAAAAAAAAAGAAGGAAGGGGAGACGGCAGGGGTGGGAAAAAAATTTAAATAAGGAAGGAAGAGAGAACTCATTCATCTACAACCAAGAAGGAACTTCACAGTGAAGCAGGGGAATTTCTTGCTGGCCTGGAACAGTTCCTGGCTTCTCCCAGAAGAACCTTCTAACAATAGCAGGTCCAAGAGGAACTTCCTCATTCACAGATGACCAATCATCAAAAGTTATCAGCACAGCACTTATATGAACATAAGAAAGGACAAAGGATGAAAGAAACAGAAAAACAAAGGGAGCAGACAAAAACAGGGACCAGAAAGACACTGCCACAGAGCAGTTGAAAACTTTGACCAATGGGGCATCTGGGTGGCTCAGTCGGTTAAGCCTCCGACTCCTGATTTCAGCTTGGGTCATGATCTCACAGTTTGTGGGTTTGAGCGCAGGCAGTCAGTGCAGAGCCTGCTTGGGATTTACTCCCTCTGCCCCTCCCCCACCCACGCTTGTTCTCTCCCTCTCTCTCAAAAATAAGTAACAAAAAAACCTCAAAAACTGTGATAAAACAAAATAAAAAATGTAATGAGGAAATACCTTTGTAAAATAAGAGCTCCAAGCGGAGATATAAGAGTGGAAAGGAGATGAGGTGAGCCACCATAAAAAGATGAAACAGGAGCTCACAGATGTCAAAGAATAAGTGGAATAAAAAAAAAAAAAAAAAAACACCGCAAAATGAAGACCATATAGAAAGCACCACATATAAAAGACACTGATGAAAACACAGTAAGTAATGTAGAGAAAAGTAAAGCAAATACAATGGAAATAAGCAAAAAGTATACAAAGAAAATGATAAAATATGAAACAAAGTCAGGAGACCCTGCATATGTACAACTGGTTTATCTCTGAAAAGGATCTGACATAATGAAACAAAAAATATTTTAGGGTCACCTGTCTGGCTCAGTGGGTGGAGCATGTGACTCTTGATCTCAGGATCACGAGTTCCAGCTCTATATTGGGTGTAGAGCTTAATAAAAAAAATAGTAACTCAAGAAAACTTTCAAGAAATGTATGTGGATGTGAACTTCTCTATAGACTGACATGTCTTGACAAGGAATTATCATGAGACATATCCTGGTGAATTTATGAGACTTCAGAGATTAAAAGTAAAATCTGGGCATGAAGCAAAAGTATCAAAAAAGCAACAAGTAAGGGGGAAAAATATCAAGATAGCTTCAAAAATTTTTCATGGCAACATTTAATACTAGAAGAAAATGAACACAGCCTACGGTATTTTTCAGGAAGAAAAGCATGACTCCAAATTTTATACTTAAACTATTCATCAAACATAAAGGTGAAAAACAATCATTTCTGAACTACTGCCAATGAAGTGATAAAAAGAAAACTGGGATTATGACTACAGACAACACTTAAATATTACAAACTGGAAGGTAGCTGGAGGTGAAAGGAAAGAGGAGATGCTGATATCCTCCTCCACCAAGAGATTAAAGGGTATGGGGTGCCTGGGTGGCTCAGTCAGATAAGTGTCTGACTTTGGCTCAGGTCATGATCTCACTGTTCATGAGTTCAAGCCCCGCATCAGGCTCTGTGCCGTCAGCTCGGAGTCTGGAGCCTGCTTCAGATTCTGTCTCCCTCTCTCTCTGCCCCTCTCTGCTCACGCTCTGTCTGTCTCAAAAATAAAGATAAAAAAAAAAATTAAAAGAGATTAAAGGATAGAAATTAAAGCATACAGATCAACACTAAGATGAATAATAAAACTTCAGGGGGAAAAGGAAGGAGGGGAGGGTTAAACTATCTTATTAATGAGAAAAATGACCCTACAGGTAGTGCCTGGCTGGCTTAGTCAGAAGAGTGTGCAACTCTTGGTTTGGGGTCATGAGTTCAAGCCCCACCTGTGCAGAGATTAAATAAATGGAACTTAAAGAAAGAAAAATGACCCTCAGATTAAATACACGCAAGGATGTACAGAAGATATTTGTTCAACCACCATAGTAGCAACAGTCTGAAAAAACCTGATGTCCTAAATAGGGGTGATTAAATTAAGATGCAGTGAAATCCAGTGATGATATTGGCATGCTCTTCAAGATATAGGAGAAAAAGCACAGCACAGAACAGTATGTATGGTATGTTTTCATTTGTGTTAGTAAATAAAATGCACATATTTATAAAATATCTCTAGAAGAATATCCAAGAAATTGGGAATGATTCTTGCCTCCAGGGAGGGAACTGCATTGTATGGAGATATAGGAACAAACATTTCCACTGCGTATCCTTTTTGGTCTTTACAATTTCCCCTAAATTACCTAGCTTAAAAAAAAACATATAAAGCACAAATGTTAGCTTTTTGTTTTTTTTAAACAGGTTAATCAATTCATGATACTATCTGAATACTTAAAAAGGAAAGGACCTATCAGGATGCTAATCAAGCCTTTTTATAAGACATGGGAAAGTATAATGCTACAGTGAAAATGACAGTCAACAAAAAGCAAGAAGCAAATCTTTATTTACTTACTTTTTAAAGTCTTTTGGCTTTGTTTTTTTAGAGAAAGAGAAAGAGAAAAAGTAGGGGAGAGGGGCAGAGGGAGAGAGAGAATCCCAACCAGGCTTCACACTCAGCACAGAGCCCGAAGTAGGGCTCGATCCCACGACTCTGGGATCATGACCAGGGTGGGATGCTGGCACCCAGGCGTCCCAAGAAGCAAATATTTAAAAACAAGCTTTTACTGGGGCATGGTGCAAATAAGTCCTCAAAGTGAAAGGCTAAATAATTTTTCATGGTCACACATATGCCCTTGCATAGTTCTGAAAATCTACTTTAATCCTTGCTGCTCTTCTTTTGGGACTTTATCAGCAACCTCTTCTGGCAGTTAACTTACAAGGCTACTCTGCAAAGCTGGCTCATATAGAACCATTACATAGTATCAAATTCACCTCCAATTAGAGATCAAACTGCACAAAGTAATACAAAAATATTAATAATGCTGTAAAGGCAAGAATTTAAAGTGAAACTTTACAGGGTTTTTAATATTTTTTTAATAGTTTTTAAAAATGCCTGTTAGCATTTACTCATGTATAGAATTAGCTATTAAAATTTCCAAATACTAAGCAGCAAAAATTTTCACCAGCTGCCTGTTATGTCTAGTTTCATAGACATGATTCAGTTGACAATGATTATCAGAAGTCTGCAAGATTATACTACTAGTGCTGAAAGTTATATTCTTAATAAAATTTTAATCTATTTTCAGTTGGAATTCTTTTAGGTCTGGTTTTATTTTTTCTAGGCTGTGGGTTCACATCACTTTGGTTATTGAATAATGCTTCGGAAATCAATCTGTTGCCAATAAATAAAAATCAGAGAATCAGGCAGTGTATCATGGATTTAAAAGACACAGTGTTTCTAATATAAGCAATAAAACTGATAGAAAAGTTTTCAAGCATCTGACTCTGGAAACCTGACTAAAAAACAATGTGGAAAAATACTAAGACCTTACTGAAATCTCTTTTTCAAACTTCAACTTAGGCAGCATATCAATATTTAGAAATCAGATGCTAAATACAAGTTGGAGACAAAGCTGTTGCCTTAACAAGTAAAGGAGTATTTACATATTAGCTATATTTCAAAAAATGTTAGAGAAGGTAACAGTTGTACAAAAGAACTGTGAGAGAAAGTGTTATTTGTAGATGACTCAGTCACTTAATCTTTGATTCATAGCCTGGAAGCAATTCTACTCTAAAACCATGTATGTCAGTAAAGCTAATCTAAGGTATGTATCTTTTGGTAAGAAAGTCACACAACTTATTTTATTTCTTATACACTTTGATGTTTTTCTATATTGACTTTCACTTACTTGTTTTTTTGTTATTCTCTCATCTTTTTAAAAAGAAGAATAACATATAACATTATTTTAGTTTCAGGTATACAACATGATTCAATATTTGTATATATTGTGAAAGGATCACCAATGTCTAGTTCATATCTGTAACCACACATAGTTCTAAAATGGTTTTTGTGATGAGAACTTTTAAGATCTACTCTCTTAGCAACTTACAAAATGCAACACAGTATCTTTAGCTATAGTCATTGCTATACATGCTATATATATAATATATAGTCAATGCTCTACATTACATCTCCATGTAATTTTACATGGTATAAATTTGTACCTTTTGACCCTTTCCACCCATTGTGTCCACTACCTACAATATTGATTTTTTCAAAACAACTTTTGAGATGGACTGTCCACCAATCTCTGAATTTTATTATAAAAGCCTCCCAGGATTCTAGATTATAAAAGCAGTAGTAATGCTAAATGTTAGAATGCAAAAAGTGGAAATAATCTCTTTGGGGAGAGACTGAAAGTCAGCTACTATGGGAAAACTCACCTTTGTTTCTTTGAACTGGTAATCTTTAAACTCCTTAACAACCACAAATAAGTTATCAACTGATCTCAGACAATGAACCTGGGGGAGGGAAAAAAATGTTAGAAACAAATTTATGAGAAAGCTTTTGAATCACACAAACTATCAATATTTAAATAAAAAAATGGGGAAGGGGAGCGCCTTGGTTGCTCAGTCAGTTAAGCATCCAACTTAGGCTCTGGTCAAGATCTCGCGGTTTGTGGATTCAAGCCCTGCAAGGGGATCTGTGCTGAAGCTCAGTGCCTACAGCCTACTTCAGATTCTGTGTCTCCCTCTCTCTCTGCTCCTCCCCCACTCGTGCTCGCGTGCACATGCGCTCTCTCTCTCTCTAAAAAATAAACATTTTACAAATTTAAATACAAAAATTAAATACAAAGATTTTAAAATAGGTAATACCTATAATTTGTATTTTAACTTTTCTCATCTCCCCAGTCTCCCATGTTGTGGGTTCCCCATTAGCTTCTATACTCTTACAGAAAAGGAAAAAGGAAGATGGAAGGATAGCTTTAAAATGTTACCTGGGAAACACAGGTTTGGGGGAGAAAGGAAAGATGAAGACAGTCAAGTGGGGCTTTACTGTATATTTCTCTCATGGCTCCCTACGGTACACTGTATCCTGTGCAGTGGTTAAGAGCACAGGGCTTGAGCTCCAGCTGTGATTACTAACTGAGTGACCCTGGGCCAATTACTTATCCCTAAGCCTAACGATTAATGAGGATAATAATAGCACCTATCTTCTCAAAGCTGCTAAGGTTATGTACTAAGATACTGGGTGGAAAATATCTGCTTCCCATCCATCCCACAAATATTTACTGGATTTTTTTTTTTTTATTTTTTTTAAATATTTATTTATTTTTGAGACAGAGAGAGACAGAGCATGAACGGGGGAGGGTCAGAGAGAGGGAGACACAGAATCGGAAACAGGCTCCAGGCTCCGAGCTGTCAGCACAGAGCCCGATGTGGGGCTCGAACTCACGGACCGCGAGATCATGACCTGAGCCGAAGTCGGCCGCTTAACCGACTGAGCCACCCAGGCGCCCCTTTACTGGATTTCTACTACATGCCAGACACTAAGAACGTGGGAGATTTCAGCCAAAACAAATCTCAGAAAATTCCTGCTCTCATGATGCTTATATGGTTATGAAATACTGGTTAGCTTTTATTCTAGTGGAATGGCAGTTTGCTGACCTTCACTTCTCCATTTCAATGATTCCTAATTACTTTTGAGCAAGTATTTCTTTCACAAAGATTAAAAGAAAAATCTCTCCTTACACACTTCACCACCAAAGTCTACACTTCAGCTAAATGCCGAAGTAAATAAATTCAAAGATGTTTGGCAGATATTCAGAATTTCTTCAAAAGTCACAAAGGATTCTTTCTGGTGAAATTCATCCTCAGGAAATATTAAGATCACTTCTAAAAATATAGCAAATCTACTAGTCAAATTCACAAATCAGTACCAAATAGAAAATGCAGTAATACTTTAAAATAACCAGATTTGAGGCAGAGTAAAGAAAAGCAAAAAAGATTCAAGAGGGGTCTGTAAATCAGAAAGTAATCATAAAATGACCCTTTCAGAAAACTATTTTTAATATTGCTTCATTCAAACCTGAGCCAGACTTTCCACTGAAATGTCAAAATATATCTTGCCCCGGTCTTTGCTGATTTTGCACGATGACCCCAATTTCTCTCTCACTTCATCTGCAGCTGTTTGCTCAAAACCGGTAGGTACAGTGGCTCCAATAGTGACTTGGAGGTGCTCAGACTCACTTCTGGGACCACTTTCTGTCACTTGTATAGACCTCTGGTTGCCATGAAGGTTCACATCCAGAAGTTGGTTAGTGGCTTCTTGAACATCAGACATGTTGGCAGTGCTTCCAAGATTCCTAATACGGTCCCTTTAAAAGCAGTACAGAAAAGAAAAAAAGATAGCGCCTAAACAGTATCACCTCATAGCTCATCTATAAATAAAAACACCTGCTTTGGAGGGCTGGAAGAACAAGGCCACACAATTGTTACCGCCATATTCATTCAACAGGCCTGAATCAATATTCACTGAAGATAAAAGGATTGAAGAACATGGGCACAGAGGGTAAGATGTAAACTGTGATATTACTAAACAAGCAATATGCTGAGGAAGAAAAGGAGACAGAGGAATAGGAGTATTTCCATAGCATGCAATGTTTGGTTTGCAATCATCTGTATTAACAGCCAGCTCAATTCCCAAACAAAGGCTGCTAGAGCACATTCAAATATAGTTCCAAATCTAGTCCATTTTCAGCTGGCAGTTCAGAATATGCGCCTGTGGAACTGCAGACATGGGTCTGAATTCACGCTCTCACCATTCACAGGGTGAATGGCCTAAAACAAGTTTACTCTTCTATGCTTCAATTTCCTCATCTGCAAAATGGGAATTAAATAATACCCCTCTCCTAGAGTTGTTGGGAGATGTAAGGGACAAGAACATACTGCCAGACCCATGACTAAAACTTGCTATTAGGATATCTATCTTTCTCCTATGAAGTGGACAGGGACTCATGCGTTTAAAAATGATTAACTGAACATCTAGGACCTAATGGACTGCAAATGTTTGAATGCCTACCACAGGCCAAGCTCTGGGATCCACGGGCAGAAACAGTATATGAAATATCTGAAACAGTAAGCCAATGTCCTGTATCTGAGCAAAGGGGGGGGGGGGGGCTGGGGGGCGGGATTTAGAGAGGTGGGAGGTGGGGATCAAGAGCTCTCATCAGATTCTCAAAGGCTTCGTGACCCAAAACAACTTAAGTAGGCACAGAGTACCCACACTGTACAGTTCTGTGCCGGGACAAGCAACAATGTATATACACTAATAAAAGTCAGTTCCAGCCCTCAAGGAGCTCATAATCCCTGTGAATACAACTTCCATCTTCTAATTAAAGCAGCTGAAGCCCACGAAAGGACATATCCCGCCCAAGGTCAGAGAGAGCCGATCAGTGACGCTGGCTGGAATAAAACCCACGTCTCCGGACTCCCACGCGTGCGGGTGAAGGCCTAGCAGAGGACAAAAAGGGATCCACAATAGGATCGGGCTGAAGTCCAGCTCGGTGCCGGCTCGGGTCGCAAGACAAAGGTCACCCCTCCCTCCCGAAGGTCTCCAGCGCCACACCCGGCCACTCCCACCAGCCGCCCGGTTACCGGTAGCCAGCGCAGACCCTTCCTGATGCGGCAACCCGCCAGCCCAGCGCGCCCAGGTCACGCCGCCGGAAACCGCCTGGACTCCCCCGGAAACGGAAGTCAGGGGGCGCCCTCCCAGAAGCTCTGAGCTAGGGACGGGCCCTGGTGACAGTCGTGGAGAGAGCAACACGCGCCTGAAGGTCTGTGCGCGCTGACGCCGGGCAGGTGGGTTAGTAGCTGTTGCAGTTGGGGGCAGAATCCTCTACAAACCGAACTTGGAGAGCCCCAGACTTCGTGGCCTGTCATCATAGTAGCTAACATTTATAGCGTGCTTAGCCATGCCAAACACTGCGTAGGGCTTCACCTCGTCATTTCATTGTTCCAACAGCTTTTTGAAGTGGCACGGAAAATCCCAGGTTTAAAATCAGAAAATCAGAGTCTGAAAGAGGTTACATACCTTGCTGAAAGTTCCAGGCACAGCACGTTAGAAGCAGAACTGGGTTTTGAACCTGATGGTGTCACTCCAGAATTCTTCCTCATCAGATCTGAGTCAGTGTTGTTCAAACTAGTCCCTGCGTTATATATTGCCTTCACTACTTTTGTCTAATTGCACTCTTGTTTACTTAATATTTTTCTTTAGATATATATTTTTAACTTATTTTAGAAGGAAACGTGTGCAACTAAACAAAAATAACCCAATTTAAAAATGGGCAAAGGCCAGGGGCCCCTGGGTGGCTCAGTCGGTTGAGCATCCGACTTCCGCTCAGGTCATGATCTTTCAGTTTGTGAGTTCGAGCTCCGTGTGGGGCTCTGTGCTGAGAGCCTGGAGCCTGCTTCAGATTCTGTGTCTCCCTCTCTCTCTGCCCCCTCCCTGCTCATACTCTGTCTCTCTCTGTCTCTCAAAAATGAATAAAAGTTTAAAAAAAATTAGAAAAAATAAAAATGGACAAAGGCTTCAATATTTCTCCAAATAAATACACATATGGCCAATAGTCACATGAAATGATGCTCAACATCATGAAGAAAATGCAAATTAAAGCCAAAGTGAAATACCTATTTTAGTGGCTAAATTTTTTAAACAATGGACAGTTGCAAGTTCCAGTAAGTATGTAGAACAATGGAGCATGTGTTGCTGGTGGCAGCGCAAGATGATACAGCCACTTTGTAAAACAGTTTAGCTTTTCCTCAAAAAATTAAGCAGAATTGGGGCACCTGGGTGGCTCGGTTAAGCGTCTGACTTCGGCTCAGGTCATGATCTCGCGGTTTGTGAGTTCTAGCCCCGCATTGGGCGCTGTGCTGACACCTCGGAGCCTGGAGCCTGCATTGGATTCTGTGTCTCCTTCTCTCTCTGCCCCTCCCCCGCTTGTGCTCTGTCTCTGTCTATCAAAAATAAGTAAATGTAAAAAAAAAAAATTTTTTTTTTAATTAAACAGAATTGGGGTGCCTCTGTGGCCCAGTTGGTTAAGCATCTGACTCTTGGTTTTCAGCTCAGGTCACACTTTTTGGGTTCAAGCCCCGTGTCAAGCTCTGCACTGACAGTGCAGAGCCTGCTTGGGATTCTCTCTCTCCCTCACTCCTGCTCCTTCCATGCTCCTCGTACCCCGTGCCCAATAAATAAATAAACTTAAAAAAAAGTTAAACAGAATTACCACATGACTCAGCAATTATACTCCTAGATGTATACCCAAGAAAACTGAAAAACAGATGTTCAAACAAAAACTAGTACATTATGTGGCTAAAGCATTGTTTGTAGTAGCCCCAAAGTGGAAACAAGTCAAATGTTTGTCCATCAGCTGATGAACAGGTAAAGAAACGTGGTTTAAATATCCATACAGTAAAATATTATTCAGTCATAAAGAGAAATGAAGTACTGTACTGATTCATGCTACAAAATGGATAAACCTTGACATTATGCTAAGTGTGAAAAGACTAAGATTCTCTTAGTATGAAATGTCCAGACTAAGCAAATATATAGACACAGAAAGATGAGTGGTAGTTTAGGGCTGGAAAGAGTGAGGATATTGGGGGTGGTAGCTAAAGGGTATGAGGTTTTTCTGGGGGTGGGGGTGGGGTGATGAGAATGTTCTGAAATTGGATAGTAATGATGGTTGTACAGCATTGTGAATATACTAAGAAACTGTACAGTTTAAAATATTTAAAATAGTGAATTTTATGTTATGTGAATTTTATCTCAAAGGAAACTTTGGTCTCATGGGAAACTCATCTGGAGTTTCCTCTAATGCAAAATGATACTTCTTTCTTAAGAGTTATTGCAGGATTTAAATGAGATTAACATGTTACCAGTCTCCTAATTGAAGTAGACAATGCCCCTAAAAATAGTACAATGAAAACAAGGTTATTAAAATTCTGGCCAGATACTGTTCGCTGCAAAAGGCTCTGAATAGACTCTAAATATGAGGCCGTTCTCTATTCTCTAAAAGGATAAATTATCAAGTATCAGAGATAAACTAGCACTAAATGAGGCTTTCTTGACATGAGAAGCATTAAAATATTGAAAAGATTATTTTACCTGATACAGTGTTATTTAATGCATACCTTTATACTATGTAAAATCTTTTATAAACAGATTTCACACTTAGGGAAGCATTGCTCTAAGGCATATTATTTGCCTGTGGAATCATGTTAGGTGTCATTTAAGTGACAGCATTTATTGAGCAGCTATTACGTGTCCGGAATTCTTTTAGGCACTAGGGATACAGCAGTGAAAAATTCTTCTAGAGCTTATATTCTAATGGAAAATACAGACAATACAGGAAACGCATAACATTCCTGACATGATGAGAATAATGGAGAAAAATTAAGCAAGTTTGGGGAATGGAGAGTGCTGGAGAGATGGAGGGGAATGCTTACTTTATATATCAGGTGGTTAGGAAAAGCTTCTTTGATAAGGTAACGAAGTAGAGCCTGAAGGAAATGAGAGAGCAAGCTACTTGAATATCTGGGAGAAGAGCATTTCAAGCAGAGGTCAAGAGGATGTTCAAAAGGGTCTGGGAAGATCCAGGAGATCAGTGCGGCTGGGGAGGAGTGGATGAAAGGGACAGAAATAGAGGATTAGGTGGGGTGGATACATCATATAGGCCACTGTTTTACGAATTATCAAGCATTCAAAAAGGATCACTCTGGCTGCTGCATGGGCAAGGATGGAAACAGTTACCAGACTATTTCAGTGGTCCAAATGGAAAATAATAGTAATGGCTCAAATTAGAGTATTAGTGGCTGTGGTGAGAATTGTCAAATTCTGTTGTATTTTAAAGGATGACCTATCATTGCTGGTGGATTGGATGTGGTTTTGAAAAGAAGGTAAAAGGTAAGCGTCAGACCTGGTCAATTTGCTGGTCTAAAGTGCCCTACTCTTGGGGGATGCCTGCTGAAGAACTGCTGAAACGCTGTGAAGGAAGTAAACATGGACAACTTTGCTCTTTAAAGTTCTGATTCTGATTTATTGCAAAGAATTTTAGCTTATATCAGAAAAACCCTGATATCTACTGTAAAAGTATTGACTAAAGTGGATCCTTGCTCCAAGATGCCAGTTTGGATAAGTGGCGTATATGAGTGGGAATAGAAGCCTCTAATTTCTTTCTAACTGGCCGTAGTGTTATGTTAAACTGAAGTGACCTCTATGTTATTAAGCACATGATTAAATTTGCTAATTCCCATTCAGATATAGTGACACAAATTAAGAATTCGGCAATAGTTGTTCCCATGAACTCTGATATGTGTTTCACCCTAATAGCTGTCTATTCTTGCCTATTTTTAAGGCTAAGACAGAGTCACAGTTAGAAAGTCAAATAGTACAGCTACTCCCCAGCCCAGCCTAGCCCCTTCCTTTGTGCTTTTACAGAAGCAAGAACTATTAACTATTTCTTCCTTCAGTTCACATGGTGACTTCCTCCATGTCTCTAAATAACCTGCTTATAGTGCTGTTTCTTATGTTTTCAGTTTGGGGCATTGTCTACAGACTCTGTTACAATACTTGAGGTAGCCTATTAATATCCCCACCATCCTATTTTGCCTTTCTTTCTCTTCCCATTAAAGTTACAACCCAGGGGTGCTTGGGTGGCTCAGTTGGTTAAGCATATGACTCTGATTTCACTCAGGTCATGATCTCACAGTTTGAGTTTCAGCCCCATGTCTGACTCTGCGTTGACAGCGCAGAGCCTGGTTAGCATTCTCTCTCTCCCTTTCTCTATCTCGACCTCTCCCCGACTCACTCTGTCTCTCAAAATTAAATAAACGTAAAAAAAATGATACAACCCATATATGGGGTGCCTGTCTAGCTCAGTCAGAAGAGTATGTGATGCTTGATCTTGGTGTCATGAGTTCAAACCCCATGTTGAGTGTAGAGATTTTTATTTTTATTTTATTTATTTTATTTTATTTTTAAAAATATGTATTTATTTTGAGAGAGAGAGAGTGCACAAGCAGGGGAAGGGCAGGGAGAGAGGGAGAGAGAGAGCCCTATCTGGGACTTGATTTCACAAACCATAAGATTGTGACCTGAGCCAAAATCAAGAGTCAGATGCTTAACTGACTGAGCCACCCAAGCACCCCAAATGTAGAGATTATTTAAAAATTTTTTAAACATTTATTTATTTTTGAGAGACAGAGTACAAGTGGGGGAGGAGCAGAGAGAGAAGGAGACACAGGATCCAAGGCAGGCTCCAGGCTCTGAGCTGTCATCATAGAGCCCGAGACAGGTCTCAAACCCACGAACAGCAAAATCATGACCTGAGCTGAAGTTGGATGCTTAACCAACTGAGCCATCCAGGCGCCCCAAAGATTATTTTAAATAGATAAAGTTACAATCTGATATAGTTTGTTCCCGGATGTTAAATTTACAAAGTAAATTTAAGTGATATATTAAACATCTTTTTGTTCTGTCAACTATAGACAGCATCTCTTGATCCCTCATACTGTATGACAAGGGTTTTGTCAGCACTCCTGGCCTTTCCTCTACCTATTCTTCCTTCTTTGTACCTTCCATTTGGAATTCCAATTCCATTGGATCCAATTCCATTGGATCCCTGTGGGGATATAATTGAAAGATGCAGGTCCCTACACCTGCTTCTCGCTCAATAAACTACTGAAATGCCATCTTCCCCGAGAAAACCTTTTGGGACCTCATTGGGAAAATGAGTCATGTGTCTATGATCCCATTAACAAAATGATAGCCTAGGAGTCCATGAACTCTTAACCCAACAGACCTTTGGCCTGTTGGGTGTTAACAACCAGAGGCGGAAACAACCAACTTGGCCATGCCCTAAACATGCTGAGGTTTATTTACTTTTCTCATGCCCTTTCGAACCAAAGGCTATAAAACTGCCTTAGTAATATAATTCCTGTGAGAACTCTCCGATGGAATTAGTGACATCACAGTGAATTTTCAAGAGAATGTACATGAAATTTATTGTTCACCTTGAACTTCATATGGATAAATTGATTTAAAAGCAAGTCATTCACTTTGAAAGGAACTGCATCTTGGCTGTAACTGAGATTGTAAGGGTTGGGGAGGCAGAAAGATGGTATGAGCTGGGAAGCAAAACACTGCTGCCACCTAGTGGTTACTCATTCTGAAATACTACAATTCTTTCAAACCACAGGCAGCTGAATTAGTACAGTCCCAAACCAGAGAAACTTCCATTTCCTCCTCTTTTGTTAGAGAAAGATGTTAGACAACCTTTTGTAAATGGTCAAAGGCAAAACAAGGTATTAATGGGATTAGCCTGTGAGAGCTGCTCGTCTTTTGTGTAATCAGAAGAATTAACAGAGCACTGACAAAGGCAAACTGCTGTAGGTCAAGATGGACAGCGACCAAATCTCTAGCATGAAGTGGCAGTTCCAAAAGGAAGCAGAAGGTGCAACAAATGAACAGAGAGGGACCACAGTAAGGCAGGACGCTCAGTAGTGGTCACTGCAATAGCAGCATGGGTCCAGAGGAAAGCAGAATCAGAAGCAAGGTCAGCAGGGATGATGACGATCAAGTCACATAGACTCAGGATCACTAGTCAGCAACAGTTCTGAAGAACAGGGCAGTCAGGGAACAAAATGTAATTAAATTGACCCTATCTCCTAATATTCCTATGGAGTAGATGTTGTTAATCAGCCCTGTTCTACAGATGATGAATTAATTTGAGGCTAAATCACTAACCCAAAGTCACAGAACTAATGAGGTTTAGAGCCAAAATTTGAACCAAAGCAGTTTGACCCCAGAGTCGGAGCTCTTAACTACTATGCTTTTCTGCTTCCCTGAGGGAGAGGGAACCTGGGATTTCACTCCTCTAACTCTTTTGACTGTTGTATTGAGGGATGGTTGTGAATTAGAACTCTGAAGGTGGTTAAGATTTGGACCTAGATCTACTAGGTCCCTAGTAGGTCTGGCACCTACTTGCAGGAGGTATTTAACCTTTAAGGAATTAAGTTTCCTTACTTGTAAAATAGGGATATAAAGGAGGCCAATACGTTGCTTCAAAGATTTGTTGAGATAATACACAGTTTCTGTCATATGGCAGGTAAGATAGCTTGCCTACAAAGACAATTGCCAATGATTCTCATGATTGTAAGTACTACTACTCTCAGCAAGGGGTGGAGTCTGTTTCCCTTCTCCTAGAATCTGGGCTGAGCTTTTGGCTTGCTTTGACCAGTGGAATGTGTCAGGTGTATGGTTGGCTAGCTCCAAGCCTAAGTCTTAAAACTTAAGTCTTGCTTCCTTGGACCATCTGTGCCACTAGATAAGGAAGCCCAGCCTAGATTCTTGTATGGTAAAAACCACATGGAGAAAGAGGCACTAGGGAGCCAAGATCCTACCTGAGCTCACCTTGTGGATGTGGCCACATGAGTGTACCACATGAGATCAGAACTGACCTGCCAACCCACAGAATTATGAGAAATAAATCGTTGTTAAACTACCAAGTTTTGGGATAGTTTGTTATGCAGCTGTGAGAAATAAGCCCACTGACCCAATCAAAGGAGGGACTTGGAGACTCAGAGCACAGTGAAGTGAGGCTTTAATCAACATTCTTACAAGAGTGGGTGTCTAATGGACAAGCATACTCAGGGCAGTTACAGCAGACAATTTATCTCCTAGCATGCAAGTCCCTCCCCTGATTCCTCATTAGCTGATACTACAGAGGTTACAGCCTTACCCCCATGTTGCCTATGCTCATATAAGGCAAAAAGTAGTCTGATTGGAACAAATGTACATTCCTTGAAGTGATGCAGAGACTTCAGTTCTTTGGCACATGCTCATTGCAGAGCCCGTAAAAATAAGCCCGTGAAATAGAGAGGGGAAGAACGAGGAAGTGAAGTGTCTAAGGGTTTGGGACTCCTCCACTAAGGGTGGGGGCAGGGGTGGGGCTGGGTGGCTGGTACAGTTTCCAATAGGTTGTAAACCTATTGTTAATTAGACAGCACAGCTTTTATTTGGTACTTCTGAAAATGAATCTTCTCTCTTACTTCTCACAGCAGCAAATAGAAAGTCCTCAATAAATAACATCTATTAGTATTATAATTGGTGCTGATGAGGGATTCAAACAAATATCTGATCCATCTTTTTTTTAGATCACTGACTTTTCTCCCCTTTCTCTGTTATAGGCTGGGAGAAATGAGAGGTATATGTGCAGATGAACACTGCTTATTACAAATATGTCTTATCTTTTTATTAAAACAATATTGCTAGATATCTACTCAGAAAGACTGTTAGCATTTCAAATTGCTATATACATTTGAGATAATATAGAAGCATATTTTTTCACACATTTACAATCCAGACTATTCACTAAATTGGTTATGGTGGAACCTCCCAAAGCTTTTGTGTTGGAGGATTTGAGGCATGAACAGCATGAACAGAGACTTATCCCTTTAATCCGGCATCTCAGAGCCCTGACAATGATTCTTTAACTTTCATCTCCTTTATATCTCCTTCTCTAAAGTCCTCTTTTTCTGTCCGTACATGTCCTTTGCCTTCTTAACATCCCTTTCTTGTCTCTTTTCCTTATTGTGACAATTAAATGAGACATTCTCTACCAAAATGTAGGCTCTGATATGGAGGAGATTTTTATCCTTTTTCTCTCTACAGAATATTCTTTACTTAGAACAATGCCTGGCACACAGAAGGTGTGCAATGACTATGTTTTGAATGAATTAAATAATTCACGTGAAAGCATTGAGAACAGTGTCTGGCATAGAGTCGATGATGCTCAATAAATACAACTTTGACAGGTCAGTACTGTTATAAATGTGATCATTCAC
The DNA here is from genome assembly GCF_046562875.1 of Panthera onca. Classification (NCBI taxonomy): domain Eukaryota; kingdom Metazoa; phylum Chordata; class Mammalia; order Carnivora; family Felidae; genus Panthera; species Panthera onca. The sequence continues at coordinate 51,027,106 of NC_138340.1, read as the reverse complement.
ATTCATTTTTAAGAATGTTTTATTACTTTGGGGCGCCTTTTGGCTCAGTTGGTTAAGCATCTGACTTCCACCCAGGTCATGATCTCATGGTTTGTAGGCTCGAGCCCCATGTTGGGCTCCATGCTAGCAGTGTGGAGCCTGCTTGGGATCCCTTTCTCTCTCTCTCTCTCTCTCTCTGTCTCTCTCTCTTTCTCTCTTTCTTGTTCTGCCTCCCCCCCCCCCCAACTCGTGTTCTGTCTCCCTTAAAACTTAAATAAACATGGGGCGCCTGGGTGGCTCAGTCGGTTGGGCGTCCGACTTCGGCTCAGGTCATGATCTCACGGTCCGTGAGTTCGAGCCCCGCGTCGGGCTCTGTGCTGACAGCTCAGAGCCTGGAGCCTGTTTCGGATTCTGTGTCTCCCTCTCTCTCTGACCCTCCCCTGTTCATGCTGTCTCTCCGTGTCTCAAAAATAAATAAACGTTAAAAAAAAAAAAAAAAAATTAAAAAAAAAAAAAAAAACTTAAATAAACTTAAAAGTAAACTAAAAAATGTTTTATTACTTATAGTCTTTGTCTCTTTTCTTTCTACTTTGTCCCTTTCTTTTCTTTCTTTTTCCGTCACTGCATCTTCTGTGCAACCCTTACTTGTGGCCTGAGACCCTCATAGATGTTATGTCTTAACTCAGAGGATGTGCAAGAAAAGGTTTTGGAAATTTGTCTTGGGTGAAATAGAAAAATTTGTGATTCATAGCTGACCTAGGATTACACATAAGATTCTGCTATTGAGGTGAGCCTAATTTTGGTGTTAATATTTTAACCAGGGGCCTAGCTTATGGAAAAGAGCAAGCTTATTAAGTAGTAGGCTAACAAATACCTGACTGTACATGTCTCTGAGCGTGTGGGTGTTTCTGGTGCCTGATGGTGAGTAACTGTGCTGCTCTTGGCAATAGAAATGTGAGGAGAATCAAATAGAACTGGTTTTGCTATTTTTTTTTCTTTCCCTTTTTCCCCACAGGGGAATGGAAATGAACCAGCACATAGTGTATCGATTCTTTCTCAGGCTCGTAACATTACGGAATCCCTGTTGAAGTGCAAGCTGGACTGGCGGAAATCAGATTTCCCATATCTTCTCAAAGACTGTTTGTCAAGGTAAATCCCATACATATTAAAACCCTGACTTCCCAGGGCTAGATGGGAAAATAAAAAGCTTTGGGCCTGTAACCAGAACTGATTATGCAGATGTCTCCATTACCTCGGATGGTCACTCTTGTAGGAAGAGCTCTCTCATCTTTCCTGCTGGTCTTTTAGATTCAAATCAGGAGTTTCACAGATGTGCAGTCCAGTGGGCTGGGTAGCTTGGGCCAAGTACAAAACAGTATTGATGCTGTTCTTAACACAGCCTTGTTTATGTTTCAACTATGCTAATAGGCAGCTCAGACTTCTTAGCCCTGCTAATGTTTGAAAACTGAGAGTTGGGAGGAGAATGGATGAGTCTGCGAGCCTCCTGTCACCTCTCAAAACTACCTTCAACTACTCTGTTTTTCTTTCCTTCCTTCAAACATTTGATCATTATATAGACAATAACTTACCAGGCCTCTTTACTAGTGAACCAGCCTAGTAAGCCAATCTAGAGTTAGGGTAGAGAGATTTTGAGGCATTCAGACCATCAGTTCTCAAACATGCTAACTTAATTGGCACACAAGACCCCACAATACACCTAACCCATCCATTCCACTTCTGGTGGGAAACGAATTTGATGATAAAGAATTAGAGAGGAGCAAAATGGCAACCCAAAACAGCAGCATCATAATGTGTATGCATGAACAAAACGATCAAAAACAGAAAAACAACATTTGAAATGTGAAATAACACATACAAGAAGGGCTGTATTTATGGGGCGCCTGGGTGGCTCAGTTGGTTGGGCATCTGACTTCGCCTCAGGTTGTGATCTCAGGGTTCGTGGGTTCGAGCCCCTCATTGGGCTCTCTGCTGTCAGTGCGGAGCCCACTTTGGAACCTCTGTCTCCTTCTCTCTCTCTGCTTCTCCCCTCCTCATGCTCTCTCTTTCTCTCTCTCTCTCTCAAAATAAATAAATAAGCATCATAAACAAAACAAAACAAGAAGGGCTGTATTGGAAACTCAAGACACTAAGAAGCCCTCCTCACCAACAACAAGCATCCCCAGCAATCTAGGTTGTTACATGTACAGCAGGAAATTTATATCATTGCCAGCTTTTCTGTGGCAGCAAAAGTTTTCAACAATTGGCAGTACCACATGGTTTTTTGCAGGTTTTTTTTCTTTTGGTGAATATAAAAATTTAATCACTTTTAATAATTAACAAAGGAAGCTATTAGGTACTTAGTCATATGTAAAAATGAAAGTCCCTGGCCTTGCATGGCATTTACTCTAAGAGCTGTGGAAAGAACTTGTATACTTTGATCTCCTTTCATGGTTCATCAGAAAGACTCCATGGGGGCCACGGAGTCTTGGAAACATGCTGGCTTAAATGCCTGTGACAGCCTTATTTCTGGGCCTTCCCTCGTATAGTGCACTTGAGCCTAGAAGTTCTTCCACATCTTTGAGTAAGAATCTGATTTCTACATTAAGATGATCACTCTACTGGCAGAAATATAATAAATGCATAAAACTTTTCCAGGGAGTATTTGGCAATAGGTTCAAAGTCTTAAAAGTATATACGCATTACCTATTCACCCAGCAATTCCACTCCTAAAGAAATAATTATGAATATGAGCAAAGAGGGATGTATGAGGGTAATTACTATGGTATATTTTAAACTATCTTTTATATTAGGAAATTGTTCACAACGCTAATTTTTAAAAGTAGGGCATATAACTGTGTATGATATAATCCTTTTCTCCTAAAGATGTAGGTCTATTCATAGAAAATGGCTGGAAGTGTATATAATACAATGTTAATAGTGATGATCTTTTTGTATTATTACTGACTTTTCTCAAATGTCTACAGTAAACCTGTAGTACTTCTGTAATAAGAAGAAAAGGTATAAAGGTATTTAAATATGCCTGAAAGAATAGATGTTTTTGGCAGCACTGGTTAGAAGAACATGAATGGGGATGACTGGATGAGAGGTTATTACAGGGTTCAGGCTCCACATTGTCAGTGCAGAGCCCAACGCAGGGCTGAATCTCACAAACCATGAGATGATGACCTGAGCCAAGATCAAGAGTCAGATGCTTAACCAAGACTGAGCCACCCAGGTGCCCCCAAATTGATCTTTTAAAAGAGCCAACATGATTCATCCATCGCCTTTAGTACCTTTACACATGCATCTAAAGAAACTCAGAACCAACTCTGATTTAGTTTCCTGGCTTGTTCAGCTAAGTTAATGAGGATCTAGTTGACAGACAAAGAAAGAGAGTGTAAGAGGAGGACTAGATAGTGGAGGGAGAGAATAAATTCAATTTTGGACTTGCAGAATTTGAGGGGTTTGTGAAATGTGTACTAAACTCTGGTACCTGAGTCAGAAGCTCACGTCTGATCAGTTGATGCAGAATTAGAGATCATCAGTATACATGTGATTGTTAATACTGGGTGGTTGTTAAGCTTGCCTGGAGAGTGAGAAAAGGGCTGAGCAGGGATCCCTGTGGAACCTCCACAGTTCGGGGCAGGATGAAGGAGAGGAATTCACTGAGAAGACTGAGGAGTGGTGAGGTAGGCCAGCCCATAATAGGCTAATCCAGATTCAAAACTAGGCAAGAATGACCAGTTACACAAGTTCAGGGTTGCTTTCATTTCAGTTTACTACCAAGTCTGCAAGCAAGCATTGCAACAGGCAAAGGAAATGAGACTGAAAGTGAGTGAGGAGACTCTGGGGTTTCTTCTGCTTTCATGGAGTTGTGACCAGAATTTAGGGGTCAGCACGGCCCCTCTCAAGTCTGATCTGCCACTCCTTGCTCTGTAGGCTGGGGAAAGGGCCTGCCAACCCTCAAGGGTCTAGGTACTTCCATGTCAGGCAATTCCTTGCTGTGCCATAGGCATGTCCTTGTATGTTCTTTTCTTCTCAGTGCCTCCTCACCTGCACCAGGCTTGGCCATGGAATACCCACAGTAGCCAGAGGGGTTCGGAGGGAAAAGGAAGTTTAGGGAGGAGAGAATTTCAAGTTTAGGGAGGAGTTGTCAGCAATATCAGATGCCAGAGTTCAGGTAACATAAGTGCTGAAGGGTTCCCATTTGGCGATTCAAAGGCTATTTGTAACCATAGACATAGGGCACCACCAAGCTCAGATTCCCACGAAAGTCATTTCCATTCTCACAAAATATAATCAAGATACTTATTTTAGGAGCACCTGGGTGGCTTAGTCAGTTAAGCACCCTACTCTTGATTTCGGCTCAGGTAATGATCTCAGGGTTTGTGAGATACAGCCCCATGTTGGGCTCTGTGCTGATAGTGTGGAGCCTGCTTGGGAATCTCTCTCTCCTTCTGTTTCTGCCACTACCCCACTCACATTCTTTCTCTTTCTCTCTCAAAATAAAGAAATAAACATTTTTTTAAAAAGGTATTTATTTTAGTCGTGGTATTTTGTTATGGCAACCTGAGCTAAGACGTTCACTCTGCCAGACTCCTTCATTCATGGTGATTTATTCTTAGTGGCACTATTGTTGTTTCTAACATTCCATCCCTTTTTAAGGAACTCCCTGTCCATCACATTGTGGGCTGTGTTCAGTGTCTCTTACATAAGCCTCTTATGTCCCAGGCACATCAAGGAATGTGGCTGGGTACCAGTTTCATTGTCCCCAGACCTTCCCAATAGGTGAGAAGATTATTAGATGTTGGTCTGCCCAAAGCATGTGATGGACTTCTAGATGACTGAGGTCTATCAGGGTCATTGCTGATTCATGGAATGCTCAGATACCCGTAAGTGGCAGAATTAAAGAAACACTTTAACTGCCGGCTGGGGGAGTATTGGTCTTTAGCACAGAATTCTAATATTTGGGTTTTCTAGAGCAAGGTGTATGTTGGGACTCAACACTTAGACTCTTCTGGAAGGGATGAAGCAGCTTCAAACTTGTGTCTGTTGGGCTAGCTTCATTTGGTCCCCCAAACCAAAGCAATATAAATATCCATATCTTTTTACGTCTGTCATTTCTTATTTGGTTTTCCATCTGCCCTGCTCTGAAGTAGGAGGGGGAAGAGAAGGCAGAGGGAAATCGTGAGCTCTTTAGAGGAATAGTGCCAGATATTAAATCTATAAACAAAATAGATTGAACCGGAGAGAATGAGTCAGAGATGAAGGAAGCATGAAAGCAATATCACACTGGGAAAATGTCACCTGAAAGTGCTGACCAAATGTTCCTGGCATATTTGTGATTGGCCCTTTAAGTCCGATCAGCACAATTTGGTTCCTGAACTGCGTGTGCCTCACTGCCCTATTGCGTGCATTTTCATTGTTTCCTCATTTCAAGCCCTTAAATTCATTTATGTAATACAAGCTGATGACCCATGGTGAGATTGTCCTTTCCTCTGGTGATAATGATCCTGTCACACCAGGTTCCTGTTTCACTGGAGTGTGAAGAGAATTGTGCTGATTGATAGGGACCAAGCTGGAGTGAAGATTTGACTGGAGGATCCCTTAGTCTTCCTGTACAATATGCTCAGAGAGTACTTGGAACTCAGAGTTATCTGAGGGCTCTGCCTTCTCAGAGTTAGGCTGTAATGGAAGTTGCAAATGTGGGCAGCCCCTGGGTCAGATATATTTTATTTGGTCCACCCAGGATTTGGAGTCAGTTGCCAACATTTAAAAATAGGCATATTTCATAGCCAGGTTTCCCATTCCTCTTTAACAGGAAGATCTAGAATGTTGGACCTGTATCCCCTCCTGAAAATCATTGGTTAATGCAGAGTGGAACACTGCCCTTTAGTGGGGACAGGAGAGCTTTAGATTTCCATAGTCTCCACTGCTGCACACATTTATATTGGCCACCATAGGCACTTAAGTTTGTATTCCATGTATATCCATCCACATAGGAACGATGTGTAGGGGAGAAAAACCCTTTTTTCTCCCCTAGGGTCACTGTTCGGGCCCAGGAATCAAACTGATCATAGACAGATTAACAACAACAAAAAACCAGGTTTTTTTTTTTTTTTCTTTTTAATTAAGTTTACTTATTTTTGACAGAGACAGAGTGTGAGAGCATGAGCTGGGGAGGGGCAGAGAGAGAGGGAGACACAGAATCCGAAGCAGGCTCCAGGCTCTAAGCTGTCAGCACAGAGCCCAAAGAGGGGCTCAAACCCACGAACTGTGAGATCATGACCTGGGCCGAAGTCAGACGCTTAACTGAGCCACCCAGGTGTCCCCAAAAAACCAGTTTTAATTACACAGTTACACAAGGGAGTTTCACAAAGAACAGAGATTCAAGGAGGCAGCCACGTAATAGAGGCTTATATATACCGTCTTAGGTTAGACAAACAAAAAGAGGTTTGGGGGCTTCTGGGTGGGGAGGCAAGTTCTGGGAAAGCAAGGGGAGGAAGCATAAGATAAAGATGGGTTGTCTTGTTATGTAGATAAAAGTCTCTCAGGTGATAAAAGTTGTCTTTCTTCCTGGCACAGAGATAACTTTACAAATGGAAGTTTCCTTTCTAAACGTAAATTTCCGTTACAAAAGGGGAAATTTATACTCTATTTTTAAGCAGTTGGAGGTAAAGAGCCTTTCCTGCCACTGCTGGTTCTCAAGTGCCTTTAGTTCAAAATAATCCTTATGCCAAAGAGGTGTATTTTGGGATGATGTATCCTGGTACCCTTGAGAAGGAAACTAGCATTTATTGAGTTACCTTTATGTATGAACCACTGTATCTTGTAATTTCCACATATGATTTCATTTGATTATCCTCAAAATCAGTAAGGTTTGGGCTCCAGTGCTGCAGGGACCATGCCTGTGACATGCCACCCCAAATATGGCATTTTGGTATATTCAGTATTTTATTTGTTAAATTATTATTTTTTTAAGGTGTATTTATTTATTTTGAGAGGCAGAGAAAGAGAGAGAGAGAAAGACAGAGAAAGTGCATGCAAGAGAGAGAGAGGCAGAGAGGGAGGGGATAGAGAATCCCAAGCAGGTCCCATGCTATCAGTGCAGAGCCCGACATGGGCTCAATCCCACAAACTGTGAGATCATGACCTGAAGAGTCGGATGCTCAACTGACTGAGCCACCCAGGTGCCCCTAAATTATTTTTTTAAATGTGTGTCTTTAAATTTATTTTTTAGTAATTGCTATACCCAATGTGGGGCTCAAACCCATGACCCTGAGATCAAGAGTCACATGCTCCTCCCACTGAGCCAGCCAGGCATCCCTGGCATATTGAATATTTTAAAATGAAGGAGTTTCAGAACACAGCAGAAGGAGGAAGGTCACGCTGACCTTCTGCCTACCCTTCTTCTCTAAAATAAGTCATAAAATCTTTGTGTGAGAGGTACCCTCCCTATTCTGGGAGGAAAGGAGCATCCTTATCTCTAAAGACAAAAGGGGCCTGAGAAGAATGCTAACCAGCAAGCATTTCTAAGTTTCTTGTGAGAAATAAGCCCACTGACGCAATCAAAGGAGTGACACAGAGACTCCGAGCACAGTGAAGCCAGGCTTTAATCAACATTCTTGCAAGAACATTCTTGCAAGAGCAGTGTGTGATGGACAGGCACACTTGGGTCACTTACATTAGACAATTTATCTGCTAGCACGCAAGTCACTCCCCTGGTTCCTCACTGGCTGATACTTACAGAGGTTACAGTCTTACCTGGAAGTCACCTATGCCCATGTAAGGTAAAAAAGTAGTCTGATTGGAACAAATGTACATTCCTTGAGGTTGCATAGAGACTAAAGTTCTTGGGTGCATGCTCATTGTAAAGCCAGTGAAGTGAAGCGTCTAAGGCTTTGGGAATCTATTTGGGGGGGTGGGGGGGTTTCATACATTTTCCAATAGGTTGTAAACCTATTGTTAATTAGACAACACAGCTTTTATTTGGAACTTAAATGAATCGTCTCCCTTTCTTCTCACACTCTTGAATATATCATATTCTTCCACCTCTGTCCACTCTTCATCAGACCTAACGTAAACACTCAGTTCTGTTCCACTGCATCTGCATTTCCTTATGGAGGCTCCTGTGTCATGTAAAACTTATATTACATAAATTTGTATGCCTTTTTTTCCCCATTAATACATTTTTGTCAGTTTAATTTTCAGACCCAGCCAGGTAACATAAAAGAGTCAAGAAAAATATTTTCCTCTCCTACACCTATTTCTTTTACCACTGTGCCAGTCCCAGCATTTAGTATAGTCAAAGCTAAGGTAGGAAGTCAAAAGCATTTATTGGATGAACGAATGTACACATGAACACATAAATAAATGAATGAGTTATTTTTATCCCATTTTTTTGTAGATGAGAAAATCAAGGCCCTGGGCATTTAAGTAACTTGCTCAGAATCATATAACCAGTAGAGGTTACAGTTGGGATTCACATATGAAACTATGGGACTCCAGAAGTCCAGTGTGAAGGAAAAGGGTAAAGGCCATGGGGTCATTTCAGGGCCAAGTGCACAGTAGGCATGTTGTAAGCACTTACTGAATTGGTTGATAATGTTTAAATGTATTTTCATGAGTACAAGCAACCAGAAGATTACAAGCGTGGTTTTAGTTTATGAAATTTGTTTAAAATCTACTGGTGTCCTGGGGTGCCTGGGTGGCTCAGTTGGTTAAGCATCTGACTTCGGGTCAGGTCATAATCTCGTTGTTTGTAAATCCGAGCCCCATATCGGGCTGTGTGCTGACAGCTCGGAGCCAGGAGCCTGCTTCAGATTCTGTAATTCCTTCTCTCTTTGCCCTTCCCCCACCCTCTCTCTTTCTTTCTTTCTCTCTCTCTCTCAAAAGTAAATAAACATTAAAAAAATTTAAAAAATCTACTGGTGCCTGGGATTGAGCTTTGGGATTTCTTAATAGTGAGGCCTTGTAGTAGAGGGTACTATTGACATGTAGCAAGGAGGACAGAATGTTTCTGTTCACAGTTGACTTGTGCTACTTAAATGTGAATTTCCAAAGCTAATCCTCCTTACACATCTAAAGAGCTTCCTCTGGGCTTATTTCCTTAAACTACCTGCTGATGGTGCTTGGTTACCACCGTAGAGCCCAGAGCTGTTCTCAGAAATGAATATAATTCAATGCTCCTTTGTGAGGCTATTATTAGGAGGACCTGAAACTGGTTTAGGAAGCATACTGTTCAAAACGAAGCCCTTTACAAAGAGAATGGGTTGGCCTGGCTGAGGGAAATGGGGAAGTGAGTAAGAGCCACTCTTGTGGCTTAGGTTCTAGCTCTGTGTTTATGATTTCCAAATTGATTTATAATTTTTTCCAAATTGATTTATAATTTTTATATCTCTCACACAAGTCTCATCATTCCAAAAACTGCTAGATATTTCCCACAGACCTCTGTCTACCATGACGCTAAACCTAACATATTGAAAACAGAACACACCACATTTGTGCCCATGAACCAGTCTTTCCTTCTGGCTTTCTCCATCAGTGGCTCTTTATTCTTTCACTTACTAAGCTCCAAACTGGAGTTTTCTAATACTCTTATAATTCATATATGCTGACACTTTTCCATAAATTTCCTTCCTCCTCCCCCTCCCCCTTTCCCAAGTGCAAGCCTCTATCTATCCTCAGATCTTGAATGCTAAAGTAGCTTCCTTGCTGAAGTAGCTTCTCTCTGCTTTCAGGCTCACTTTCCTTTTATATCCCTGCATACTATAGCCAAATTTATCTTACTAAAATCCGGTTTTCATGTCCCTTTTCAGGTTCCAAATCTATATTATCTTCTTATGGCTTGGACTGGCTTTTCCAGTTGTTCTGTGAAGATTTCATTCCATCAGAAATTAATAGGCTTTAAGTAAAAAACAGATTCTGTGATCAAATGTCAGGGAAATGCTAGGTTGACAAAGTTATGAACCATTTCTTTCCTGCAGGATAACTCATAGCTTTCATATGTCAATATGTGTTAGTATACAGTGTTTTCTGAGATTGATATTTTCACAGAACCTTTTTTGGCAGAGTATTTCATTGGTCTAGGTCTTCATGCACCACACTTTGGAAACATTGGTCCACAGATTCAAATCCATACTCCCTGTGATGGTTAATTTTATGTGTTAATTTGACTGGGCCATGGAATTGTTAACCCTAAAAATCAAACGGCCAATTATTTTACCAACAAATAAATAGCAGAGAATTGCAATCAGGGACAAGCAAACTACAGCAACGTCATAGGCTTTGTTCTGCTGAACAAAGGAGAGAAAGCCTCTTTTGTTCAGGAAATCCGGGAAGTTGGGAGCTCTGAGTTATGACTGTCTCTCATTGGCTGGGCTGTTGTGGGGGGGCAGCAGGAGGAGGAAACCCTTTTTTCCCCCCTTCTGGGATGGTAAAGTAGTGTCCATCTGCAAGGTCCCCCTCTCCCTGTTGGTATCTGCAACTGATGAGGAGTGGTAGGGCATGAGAGCTCCCCCTGCTGGCCTTCTATTCCATTCTAGTGAGATTTCCCTTTATTAAATTTCACAAGATGCCCAGATATTTGGTACACCATCCATTAACTATGTTTCTTTGAGGTTGTTTTTATTTTTATTTTTTTATTTTCATTTTTTTAAATGTTTATTCTTGAGAGAGAGACAGAGTCAGAGTGCAAGCGGGGGGGGGGGGGGCGGGGGGCAGAGAGAGAGGGAGACACAGAATGTGAAGCAGGCTCCAGGCTCTGAGCTGTCAGCACAGAGCCTGACTCAGGGTTCGAACTCACGAGCCATGAGATCATGACCTGAGCCAAAGTTGGGCACTTATCCGACTGAGCCACCCAGGCACCCCTATTTTTTTTTAAGTTTATTTATTTATTTTGAGAGAGCAAGGAGGGGAGGGGCAGAGAGAGAGGGAGAGAGAGAGAGTCCCAAGCAGGCTCTGCACCGTCAGCACAGAGCTCCATGCAGGGCTCAAACTCACGAACCGTGAGATCATGACTTGAGCTGAAATCAAGAGTCGGATGCTTAATGGACTGAGCCACCCAGGCACCCCTGTGAGGGTGTTTTTAGATGAGTTTAACATTTAAGTCCATAGATTGAGTAAAGCAGATTGCCCTCCTTAATGCGGATGGGCATCATTCAATCAGTTGAAGGTCTAAATAGACCAAAAATTCACATCCTTCTATGAGTAAGAGAGAATTTCTCCTGCCTGAACTGCCTTCAAACTGGGACAACTTTTTCCCCTCTTCAGACTCAAACTGGAATATTAGTTTTTCTTGGGTCTGAAGCCTGCCAGCCTTCAGACAGGAACTACACTGTCAATTCTCCTGGGTTTCCAGGTTCTAACTTATCCTGCAGATCTTGGGAATTCTCAGCTTCCAAATCACATGAGCCAATTCTGTATATCTCCACACACACACACACGCACACACACACACACACACACACACACACACACACTATTTGTTCTAATTCTCTGGAGAACCCTAATACACTCCCATCTTTTTCTCCAAGGCAGTTTAAGATCAGACTCCTGTAATACCTATTTATCTCTTTCCCAGCACGTACCTCTGCTCTAGGTAGGCTGGTCTCATTATTTCTACACGCTCTTTGCAGAATTCACCTCCAAACTTTGTCCAAACTGTTTCTTTTGCTTATCTATGGCTCTTCCTTTTCCTGTTTGTTCACATTCTACCCATCTCTCTCTCTTTCTCTCTCCCCCTCCTTTCTTCCCTTTCTTTCTAACATTTTCTTTTAAGAAAATAAATTTCCCAAAGACAAGTCGTGCACAGCATTGACTTGCATTCATTGCTAAGCACTGTGCTCTGTGGGAAGTGGCTAGAATGCTAATCCACTAGAAATTCAAGGAAGAAAAACCTAGAGGAAGTTCCCATTATAAGAATAGATTAAAAAAGTGAGACTCTTTTTCAGTCTTCTAATTCCTTAGTGCTTTCCCCCAGAGACATCTACAGTTACCGATTTCTTTTTTCTCTTGTTTCAAGATCCAAGTTAATTCTCATGATTGAAAATTAGAGTCACTTGCAGAGCAGTTAAGATTCTTGAGGGCCAGGCTGCAACCTTAGACCATGTACATCAGATTCTCAGGGCGGGGGAAACCCAGGCATCAGTATTTTGTAAAGTTCTCCATTTGATTCCAGTGCATAGCAAGGACTGAGAACTAGTGTGAAGTCTTGATCAGAAGGTACTGAGTCCATGGCCCTTTTGGTATGTGCCATACAGTCTGGCTTGTGGTGATCTCATCTTATTAAAAATGGGAGCCTGTGGCTTACCTGGTGGTGCTCAAGGAACAGAATTTCTCTAGTTCTGAAAGTCAGTTTGAATATCCCTCCCACCCATTTTCCTCTCAGGTATGGAGAGCAGTGGTTCTCTCTGGCAAGCATGAGATTCACCTAGAGTCCCTACTCCTAGAGTGTCTGAATCAATAGGTGTGGTGGGGGCAAGAATTTTCATTTCTTAAAAAAATTTTTTTTTTAATATTTACTTATTTTTGAGAGAGAGAGTGAGTGAGCAAGGGAGGGGCAGAGAGAGGGAGACACAGAATCTTTTTTTTTTTTTTTTTTTTTTAATTTGTTTATGTAAGTAAGCTTTTGCTGTTAACAACGTTTCTTTTTTTTTTTTAATGTTTATTTATTTTTGAGAGAGAGTGACAGTGAAAGCAGGGGAGAGGCAGAGAGAGAAGGAGACACAGAATCCAAAGCAGGCTCCAGGCTCTGAGCTGTCAGCACAGAGCTCGACGCGGGGCTCGAACTCACAGACCGCGAGATCATGACCTGAGCCGAAGTCAGACGCTCAACCGACTGAGCCACCCAGGCTCCCCAGGGAGACACAGAATCTGAAGTAGGTTCCAGGCTCCAAGTTGTGAGTGCAGAGCCCGACACAGGGCTTGAACCCACAAACCGTGAGGTCATGAACTGAGCCGAAGACGAACACTTAACCAACTGAGCTACCCAAGCGCTCCAAGAATCTGCATGTCTAATGATGCTGGTGATGCTGACTCTCTTGATCTGTGGACCACATCTTGAGAACCATTGGCCAAAAGGACGAGGAGAGGGAGCCCAAGTGGGCCTAATATGGCTGCTTGTGCCTGAGGAAAACCTAAGAGATTGCACACAAAAGTAAAGGCTGGCTAAAAATACTACTTAACATGGAGGTTACCAATTGGTGGCCCAAACCCTAAATCCAGTCCATAGATGGGTTTTGTAGGGTCACACAATGTTTTCTGTTAATGAAAATAGTTCATACTTAAAAATCAGGGATTTACACACACACACACACACACACACATACACACACACACACACACAAATATTTAAAAATTTTAAGAACAATAGGTTGGCAGCAAGGGGCCCAATTTTGTATGTGCATTCAACTTTAATCAACAAGGAGTAGCTGCTTTGCTCTCCAAATCAACCCAGCCCCCAGCCAGCCTTACAAATGAATATACCATATGAGTGAGCCCAGGCAAAATAGAAGCAGAAAAACTACAGAGCAAAGCCATAAAATAGTGAAAAGTAATATACTATTGTTGGCTTAAGCCACTAAGTTGTAGGATGATTTGTTACATAGCAATAGCTAACTGATACAACAATTGGCAGAATTCCCACAGGCCTGCTTCACTCAATTAGGTTACCTTCCAGGCCCCTGTAGGCAAGTGAGTTTCCAGCCTGGGCCTTTCCCTACAGAGCACTAAGATAGACTTGAAAACCTTTTCCACATCCATTATCCCAACAACCTCACAAGGTCAGCTGGTAATAAATCCATTTTGCTGATGAGGAAACTGAGGACTAGCAAGCTAAAGGATATCCCTAGAGCGACATAGGAACAACAGGGTGAGAATCCATCACTTTGCGCTTCTGTTTCAGTGCTTGCCCCCTTCCCTCCTGGGCAATCAGCTGTTAGTCTCTCAAGGCCAATAGACTTGACAGCCACTAAAACCAAACTGTGTAAGGTAACAGGGTATGATGTTTTCAAGAAGGGGAGCCCTCTAGCTAGTCTTTATTTATTAATTTTTTAAATGTTTATTTTTTGGGGGGAGGGGGGGAAGGGGGGAGAGAAAGAGAGAGAGAGAGAGAGAGAGAGAGAGAGAGAGAGAGAGAATGAGTGGGGGAGGGGCAGAGAGAGAAGGAGACACAGAATCTGAAGCAGGCTCCAGGCTCTGAGCTATCAGCACAGAGCCTGATGTGGGGCTCTAACCCATGGACCATGAGATCATGACCTGAGCTGAAGTCAGATGCTTGACTGACTGAGCCACCAAAGCAGCCCTAGTCTTTATTTATTGAGAATACTGACTGTGAAGGGCCTTAATATAGTGACCACTACATAGAAGGGCCTTAATGAGAGCTACTTGTTATTATATACTCCCCCTTCTATAACATCCTTTGATATCCTCTTCTGTCTTTCCCTACTCACCAGACTGCCACCTGGAGAATTTCATCTGTCTTCTAAGATCTGGTACATTTTCTGTATCTCTATTACAGCACATAATTATACTGTATTATATATTTAATAAGTTTTTATTTTTATTAAAAATGTTTTTATTTTCAAGTAATCTCTACATCCAATGTAGGGTTCAAACTCACAGCTCCAAGATCAAGAATTGCATGCTGTACCAACTGAGCCATCTAGGCACCCTTAGATGTTCAGATTTTTTTTTTTCTTTAAGTGGGCTTCACGCCCACCATGGGGCTTGAACTCACAACCCTGAGATCAAGAGTAGCATGCTCTACTGACTGAGCTAGCCAGGCACCCCCTTTATTATATTTTTGATGTATCCCTCTACTCCCTCAGATGCTGGGTGCTTTCATTTTAGGGGTTATAGATTTCCTTTTTATTTCCACAGGACCTGGACCAAAGTGGATGCTGAATCAGTGATGATCAAATGGAAATGAAATTGAATTGCAGAGTTGCAAGATACATTCAGTCATAGTCTAGTTTGACTCCTATAATAATCATCCTGCAAAAGCAAGTTTTGTTATATCATTTACCCATATTAAAAATAAAGAAACAGAGGGGTGCTTGGGTGACTCAGTCAGTTAAGTGTCTGGCTCTTGATTTCAGCTCAGGACATGATCTCATGATCTCATATTGAGCTAGTTGTTAGCACAGAGCCTTCTGGGGATTCTCTCCCTCCCTCTGTCTCTGTCCCTCACCTCCACACACATGTGTGTGCCCGCCCATGCGCATGCTCTGTCTCTCAAAATAAATAAATATATATTTTTTAAATAAAGAAAACAGAAGGACAGATATCATATGTTTTCACTCATATGTGGATCTTGAGAAAGTGGACAGAAGACCATGGGGGAAGGGAAGGGGAAAGAAAATAGATACACAGAGGGAGGGAGGCAAACCACGGGAGACTATTAAATACAGAGAACAAACTAAGGGTGGATGGGGTGATGGGGGAGAGGAAAAATGGGTGATGGGCATTGAGGAGGGCACTTGTTGGGATGAGCACTGGGTGTTGTATGTAAGCCAATTTGACAATAAATTATATTCATAAAATAAAACAGAACCTCACTCTACTAAGAACTTCTTTCCAATTGGTGATACTTAGGTGATATTTGTTAGGCTTTCCATCAAGTAGTTGACTGTTATTCTTTGCTTTTCTTTATAATTTTTCTTTATAAGTTTTCTCCTTGATGGCGGACCCTAAGCCTTACTTAGATCTCTATGCCCAGCATGAGGTGTGGCAAGTGGTAGACACTAAGTAAGTGTTGACTTGAATTTAATTCCACTTCTGTGTTAGAAGCTATGTCTGGTTACTGATGTGGGAAACAAAGGCAAATGAAAAATTAAATTCCCTTACTGCCTACAGCCCATTGACAAGTCCTTGAAACAGGCAGTGATATTTCTCTAGGAGCTCAGCTGCCTCCGTGATGACACTTTGCTGAAGGCAAAAAGGGAATCTTACCTTAATGTTATCCCAACTCCCCAGGATCCTGTACGTACTTTAACATATAAAAATTCCTTTGGAAACTTCCTTTATCTCTACCCCCAAGATATATGTTGGCACTGATACTCCAAGCATATGGCCCACTGATACACATCTGAAGGGTCTCATGACTGAGCTTTTACTGAACAGAAATAAATGACCTTTTCCTAACAGCAGCTAGCCCTTCAAGGTCCTGGAAGGAAACCTTGTTTCCAAAGTACCTTAGAGACTTATGCTATCCTTAACCCCCTCCCAACCTGAAGAGTCACTCTTCACAACCCCAGTGCAGCTCTTTCTGCCCACAGGTCCTGCCCCCGTGCTTTAATAAAATCACCTTTTGCACTGAAGATATCTCAAGAATTCTTTCTTGGCCCCCAGCTCCAAACCCCAACACTTCAAACCACATCAGTACCACTGTAAGGAAATGTTTGAAAGAGCTATTTAAAATTTGCTTATGATTAAGTCCTACTTTCACTTGTCAGAACATTAACCAAACATAGTCTCGCTCTTTTATCACAGATTGGATGCCTGGAGAGAGAGACCGAGACAGAAGACATACACAGAGACTGACTGACTTGTATCTTTGAGAAAAGAAGGACACAGAAAATTGCAGGGTAACCAGACCCTGTCTGAGAGAGAATTCTTTCTTTGTGCTAACAGTGGAGAAATGCGGGGCTGTCATATGAGGAGCAGTCTTACTCTTTGTGTATCAGGTAAGGCAGAAAAGAGAAGACTAAGGTTCAAGGAAAGGGAGAATTAGAAGCGGCCAAGTGATTGAAATCAAAAGGACGGCCAAGAAATATGAGAAACGAAGAGGAAGGAAAGACTGAGAGGGCGTTCTGTCAATAGCATTTAAAAGAGAGTAAGGAATGTAAAGTGACCCGCTGTGAGGGAGCTACAAGATACCATCTGTGTTCTTTTCCCTGTGAGACCCTCTCTTCTGAAAAGAATTGTCATCCTCAAGCCCCGAACAGCGCTGCACTATTTTGTTGGTGATGTTGCTTTTAAAATGTAGACTATGATGTTATTTTAAGAGTTCAATTAATCTGCGACAACATTCCAGTATTTTGTAAAATGAAAATATGCCGAGTCATCCTGTCAAGAGAGAGGATAACCTTCAAGAAGCTAGGGTATTTTTTTCCGTATCATCATGGTTGCCGATTTTGACAGGGAGTTACCCAACGTGCAAGGAATATTCCTTGGTGTTAGCAGTGGGTTCCATATCATGTTTTGAGCTAGTATGGTCTTCTGGTCTAGAGCCATTTGTGTCTGAAAATGATGGTTGTAGTAACAATTTGTCATATTCTCTTTGCAGCAAGTTCCTTTTGCTCATGAGCCTGTTATTATTGAAGAAGCATTTAGTTGTAGGTAAATGACCCTTGCCTTCTGTCTTTAATTGAAACTCAGCCTGCTACAGTTAATATGTTTCATTACTCACTAAATCTTGGAAGGAAAACCTAATGTGCTATAAAAGCAAAGGAAACAAAATTAATTGATTTCAGCACACATTTTTCCTATGTGATGGAGCCAGCTGTCTCTAAAGTAGAGTGCATATGAGTAGCTGGCTGTGGGCATGTATGCTTCTATGATTATAGTCTGTTGTTTTTCAAAAGGAGCTCTTTTGATATTCTTTATTATGTAATCTTCCTCACTTTCTTACCAGTATCTGTTCAGTTGTATAGTTCTGTTTTGAGAAGAATAAACCTTTGGTCTATATGAAAGGGAGTCTGAGACCTGTCTGTAGTCACTTCTTGGGCATGGAGTGTGGGCTTGATCTCTGTATTAGGAAAAGAGGTGCAAGAGAACCTCACTAAAAGGGCTTTTACCACACTGTGTTAGATTAGTATTTTTCTGTAGTAGTGACCCAGCACAGGCTCCTCAACAACTTGAGAGAGAGCAATTCAAGTTGTATCAGTTAGCTATTGCTGCATAACAAATCACCCCACAACTTAATGGTTTAAACCAACAATAATATATTACTCTGAACTATTTTCTGCTGTTGGTTTGCCTGGGCTCACTTATATGGCTATATTCATTTGTAAGGTTAGCTGGGGGATGGGCTCATTTGGAATAGCAGGAATGGCTGGGCCTCATTGTCTGTGTGGTATTTCATTTTTGGCTTCATACCACGGTGGTCTTGGCGTTCCAAGAGTATGAAGGTGGAAGCTGCAACACCTTTGGAACTTACACAGCATCACTTCTACCATATTCTGTCAATTCAGAATTCAGAAATTCTGAATTACAAATACAGATACAAATTTGCAAGTCTCAAGATCAGCTCAATTTTGAGGAATGGGGAATCTACCTCTCCTCTTGCAATATTTTGAGGAACCTCAAAATATTGTGGCCAAGTTTTTTACTCTACCACATGGCTAGTTATCTAGGAGAGAATTTATGGGATATTTGGGGTTGGAAAGGGTGGTCGTATCTGGGTTTTGAGTCTCAGACAACTGAGCCAGCTCTCTCTAAAGTGTAGTGCGTATGATGGGGCACCTGGGTGGCTCAGTTGGTTGGGCTTCCAACTTTGGCTCAGGTCATGATCTCAAGGCTTGTGAGTTTGAGCCCTGTGTCGGGCTCTGTGCTGACAGTTCACAGCCTGGAACCTGCTTCAGATTCTGTGTCTCCCTCTCTCTCTGCCCCTCCCTTGCTCATGCTCTGTCTTTCTCTCTCTCTCAAAAATAAACATTAAAAAAAAAAAAGTGTAGTGCATATGAAAACAGCTGGTGTGTATGTGTACGCCTCTATAATTGTATTCCAAATTCAATCCACATCATAGTAATTGGGCAAATTGCTTTGAGTCTCATTTCTTCATCTTTAAAATGGGAATAGTAGTAATGCCTCTCACAAAAATTGTGAGGACTAAATGAGAGATAATGTATAGAAAGTGCTTTGTATAGTTCCCAGCACATGGTAGGTGCTCAAATAAATTGTAGCTAATTTTACTTTTAAATTTTCTTTTTAAAAAATCCTTAGCTATTTTTGTTTGTTTGTTTTACAAGTAATTCACATTTCTAGCATGAAAAATCATGAAAAATAGAAAAGCAAGAAGAGAAAATATATTTCAGATTACCCAATATTTTACCACAGATTTAGCCACTAACAGTCTTTTGGTGAATTCCTTTAGATTCTAGACTTTTTTTTCAGTGCACACGCACATATGAATGAGTGGTAGAGAAACAGAGAGAGAGACACACACATACACACAGAGAAATATTGGTGTGTATTTTTAGATGTATACATAAAAGTTTTAAAAACCAGAAGAGTATTTATTACTTTTTTTTAATTTATTTTTTATTTTTTTTATTTTTCCAACGTTTTTTTAATTTATTTTTGGGACAGAGAGAGACAGAGCATGAACGGGGGAGGGGCAGAGAGAGAGGGAGACACAGAATCAGAAACAGGCTCCAGGCTCCGAGCCATCAGCCCAGAGCCTGACGTGGGGCTGGAACTCACGGACCGCAAGATCGCGACCTGGCCGAAGTCGGACGCTTAACCGACTGCGCCACCCAAGCGCCCCCCGTATTTATTACTTTTTATTACTTGTAACCTCCTCACCCTGGCATTTGTATAGGGCAGTCTCAATTACCCAGTGTTTTTTGTTGTTTTTTTTTTTAACATTTTATTTTTAAAGTAATCTCTACACCCAGTGTAGGGCTTGAACTCACAACCTCAAGATCAAGAGTTGTATGCAAGGGGTGCCTGGGTGTCTCCGTCATTTAAGCATCTGACTCTTGATTTCAGTTCAGGTCATGATCTTACAGTTCGTCAGTTCGAGCCCCACGTGCTTGGGATTCTCTCTCTCTCCCTTTCTCTCTGGCCCTCTGCCATGTGCTCACGCGTTCTGTCTCTCAAGATAAATAAATAAAAACTGATTTAAAAAGTTGCATATTCCACTAATATAGCCAACCAGGCGCCCCTCCGTTACTCGGTGTTAAATAGTACCTGACTCACAACCTATCATTTTAGTCTTCTCTGGATCCCAGATATCAAGGCAAGAGCTCATACCTGTTACCAAATGTGAATTTCCCAGAGTGAATCCAGGAAACACCAGAATCCTCAGATGCTGTGAGAAAAAAAATTCTGTGGTCAAATAGGGAAATGCTACATATTTTCTCTTCTAGTTTTTGAGCATCATAGATGCTCATTCTTTTAAAAGATTTATTTTTTATTTTTTAGTAATCTCTACACCCAATGTTGGGCCCAAACTTCACAACCCTGAGATCAAGAGTCACATGATGCACCAACTGAGCCAGCCGGGCATCCCCATTAGATACTCATTTGTGATTTAATAAATATACAGTTAATTAATACCTATTAAATATGTGAGTAAAGCATGTTAAAGGCTCTGAGAACTCCTATTGTAAAGCATCCTGTTTTCTGTCCCCAGATTTCCACATTTACATGTATTTTTCCTTTAATTTCATTTTGAAAAATAATATACAGTAAAATTAACATTTTTTTTGGTGTATACTTCTTTGAAATTTTACACATATGTGGATTTGTGTAACCATGACCACATTCAGAGAATAGTGTTATTACACCCCCAAACTCCCTTGTGTTACCCTTTTATAATCACATCCCCTACTTCTCTAAGCCCTGGCAACCACTGACTTTTCTCTACCAATATAGTTTTCTTTTTGACATTTCTATTTTATAAGAATGTCATATAGATGGAATTATATACTATGTAGCCTTTGAGACTGGCTTTTTTTATTCAGGTAATGCCTTTTGAGACTCACCCATGTTGTTTCATATATCAATTATTAGGTCTGTATGTGTGTGTGTGTGTTTAGGTCTTTGTTGTTGTTGAATAATATTCCATGGTATGGATGTTTATTTATACTGTTGAAATATATCTGGGTTGTTTCCTGTCTTTTGGTAATTATGAATAGATCTGCCGTAAACATTCATGTACAGGTTTTTGTGTAAGCATAAATTTTCACGTCTCTAAGGTGAATACCAGGAATGGGATTTCTGGGTCATTTGATAAATATATGTAAGCAAACTCTCTTCATTTGTGTAATACCTATTAAGATCCAACATGACTAGTATTTGACGGAATGCATTTCATAGGATGCACTTTGGGGAGAAGAGCTTTAGGAAGGCCTTGAATGCTGTGACTTGTTGCTGTTTTTGAAAGTCAAATGAACCTCACATCCATTCCACACACCCAAAGTTTGCTTAGGCTCAGCCAGGACTCCCACCACACTCTCACTTATTGAGGACCTACCGCCAGACATCTGTGTTACAATCTCATTTAATTTAACCCTCTCATGATT
This sequence comes from Panthera onca, assembly GCF_046562875.1. NCBI lineage: Eukaryota > Metazoa > Chordata > Mammalia > Carnivora > Felidae > Panthera > Panthera onca. Next base: position 51,005,876 of record NC_138340.1, on the reverse strand, counting down.
TTGCAGGTGAGGAAACTGAGCCCCAAAGAAGCTCACAACCTCCCCTAGCTCCCATGGCTGGTAAGTAGCTGAGATTGGAATCTTTGTGTCTTAAAGTCAAGTGCTTCTTTTGCTACCCCCTGTACCTGTCTTTTTCTTCCTTTCCCTCTTTGGACATTGTTATCAGGGTCTATAATCAATTGTCTTAGACCAGGGTTGGCAAATAAAAAACACAGTCGCTATCACTTCCCATTTCATGACAGACACCACTAATTTAATTTCACCTCTTTCTTGCTCAGCGCTGATGCAACTTTCTCTAGACCACTGTCTGTTGATTGGAGTTAGTTAGCCCTTGAGCTAATAACCATTTGCTGTTTTGTTCTTGGACTTTGTATTAGTTATCTATTGCTGTGTAACAATCTCAAAACATTGTGGCTTAAAAATAGTCAATATCATTTATGATCTCTCATAATATCTATGGGTCAAGAAATCAGATAGGGCACTTCAGAATGGCTGTCCCTATCCTGCTATGGCTGGGGGCACAGTGAATTAGCAAGGACTCTTTGAGAAAGTGACATTTAACCAAAAATGGGAATTTATCAGTTCACCTGAGAAATTCATGGGGATGAATATGTAGTGATTGGATGCAGGGCCCCAGAGTATGTTCTCAGGGTAAATTTTCTTTCTCTTCTGGTCTGCCTCTGATTTTGGCCCTACCTTCTGTGCTGTTGGCTTTATTCTCAGGCATGCTTTCCCTAAAGACAGTCTAGGTGGACAGCATCAGCTCCAAGTTTATCTTCTACTGGCTTAGCAAGCTCAATAGACCAATTATCTCTTTGCCTATGGCTCCAGAATAGTTACAAGGTTGACACTTGTCTTAGTCCTTTTCAGCTGTTTTAACAAAATACCACAGACTGGGTAGTTTATAAACAACTGAAATTTATTTATTACCATTCTAGAGGCTGGAAGTCCAAGATCATGATGCCAGCAGATTTGGTGTGGCTGGTGAGGACCCACTTCCTGATTGGTAGAAGGTACTTTTTTGGTGTATATTCACCTGGTAGAAGGGGTAAGGGATCTCTGGGGGGTGGGATGTGAATCTCTTTTATAGGAACCCTAGTTACATTCATGACCTAAGCACCTCCCAAATGCCCTACGTGCAAATACCATCTTTAAGGGTTAGGATTTCAATATATAAACTTGGTGGGGCCTGAGGACACAAATATTCAGACCATAGCAATGCTGACTGGCCTACCTTCGGTCACAGACTCACCTCTGAGCCAGTCACTGTGACATGGAATCCAGGCCTGGCCAGTAGGCAGCCAATCCCTCTTGAACCCATGAGCCGTGTTGGGGAAATTTGTTCCTCAAACGGATGAGATGGGCTTTGTTATCAGAAGAGGGCATGCTAGGCAATGACAGTAGATGTTCCCTGTGCACAGCGAGGTACTTTTTGACCCTGAGGACATTTTCTCATCTCTGCTCCCCTGTTCCTGTCATGGCTTTTCACTCAGCTGCGTCCTGTCACGCTCATGTTCCTACTCTACTTGTAGGCTTTTAGTTTCCCTGGAGGACCATTTAAAGGCAGATGTACCCTTTCATAGTTGAAGGTCTAGTTCTTGATTCCTGATGCCTTGATTTACTTCCATGACTCCCTGTATTCCTGATTCCTAGTCTGCTCAGGATTTGAAGATCACAGAGCACTTTGGCTTGAGTCTTCATTTTCTGGACACCTAACCTGTCTCTCATAATTAGGAAATGGTTACTCCCTAATCTGTGGTCTTGACTCTGGGCCTCTTGACTCCTTAGTCTGTGCTGTCTATAAACCCCTTAACCCCTTGCATTTTGCTTTATTTTTTCACTGTCCCTTGTTACCATCTACCTCTTGGTTTCATAGTATCCCTTGGGTCAAATTATTTCCTAACAGACATCTGGTGACTGGTTTGCTGGCCTTTGCCTTCCATCAGCAGGCTTCTCTCTCTCTCCCTTTCTTCATTTTGAGGTTAAGCTGAGGTATGGTATATTTAGCCTTTGATTAGGAAGCAGAAGCCCTGAGTTCAAAACCTGATATATGTGGCTTTAGGGAAGGCTTCTTAATCTTTCTAAGCCCTAATTTTCTCATCTATAAAATGGAAGAATACTATCTACCTCACAGCAGTGCCTTGAAGATTAAACAGGAGAATGTAGATATTGCGATAATAGTGGGTAAAAATTGTAAAATGCTAATGTTTATATGTGTATGTTTAAAGCAAGTTTATTTTTTCTCCCTTCTTTTTTATATATTTATTTATTTATTTTTAATGTTTATTTATTTTTGAGAGAGAGGAAGAGGGAGGGAGGATGCCAGCAGGGGAGGGGCAGAGAGAGGGAGACAGAAAATCTGAAGCAGACTCGGCGCTGTCAGCACAGAGCCTGACATGGAGCTGGAGGCCACGACTGGTAGGTTCATGACCTGAGCTGAAGTCGGATGCTCAACTGACTGAGCCGCCCAGGTGCCCCTATGTTTTCTCCCTTCTAAGCATCTTTCTTTTATGCATTTTCTCCATTCAAGCAGCTAGGCTACTGTGCTCGTTAACTCAGGAAAGGAAATGTCAGAGCAGAAAAAAACAAATAGGAATCTCTCTGGCTTTGGCTTTCAAAAGCCTAATGCCCTCAGGAGAACATTGAAAGCCCTGGACTGGTCAAAATGAGTGGAAGCAAGGGATTTGAAGAGAGGGCGAGAGCTTCTTCAGACTGGTAAAAGTCCACTGTTTGGGCAGAGGTGCGGGGTGGGTGGAAGGAGGAGAGACCAAGGCAGGCGCAGGGGGGTGTAATGAAAGCACAGGTGCAGCAGAATGAGAGGGGCCCGTGCCCTCCTTTCTTGATAGAGCCCTGGGGAGCAGAAAGGACATAGCTGGCAGATTCTGGGTTCCCAAGGTGACCCACAAATAGTTCTGGGTTGGAAGGGGTAATGCATCCTGGGGATGAAGGACACATCAGTGCTGATCACTGAGGATTGAAGCCTGTAGGCCTGACAAAGGTGATGGTGATTTCACTTGACAACCACATAGATAGATGACAGCAAGGACCAGAGGGCACTTCTGTCCTACCCCCTCCCTGTACCATGATTCTTCATAAGCACCTAGAACCTAGAGGCATTCCCTGAAGGTGGGAGGAAGTCTTCAGATTAACTGAGGTGATGTTCTGCCACTCTGGTCGAATAGGGGCTAAACATGAAGTTGAGTTTAAAAATATTTTCTATCTGTGTGGTAGATTGAGACCCATACCCACTACCACAGAAAGCACTTAGCCTTTGTCTGTAGGTAGGCACCAGAGTGTTTACCAAGTATGAATTCAGATGTTATTGAGCCTCATAATGTATGTAACATCCTGCTTGATGTTTGGGGTCTGGTGCAGCCATTCCCTACATCAGGGGTTCTCAGGGTCTGGTCCCAGGACCAGCAGCATCAGCACCACTGGGCATTTGTGAGAAATGCACATTCTCTGTCCCCCTTTCCCCCAGAACTACTGAATCAGCAACTCTTTGAGGACGTTCTAATGCATGCTAGAGTTTAAGAGCCAAGTTTCTCAGACTCAGTCAAACACTCAGTTTACAATTTGATACTTGACTAGCGTCAGCTTTAGGCTAGCCAGATATGTTAAATGTTCCACATGAGGACAGGAGAGCTTCTGATTTCCCCCAAAGCTTTCCTCATAACCATACCCCTTTTATTTCACTTCATTGAGGATCCAGCTCCTGAGAGGAAAACAAGGGAGGCTGGAAAGAGACCCTTTAAATGGGGAGAGGGGCTCACAGGCAAACATGATCTTAAACCTTTACCAAATCTCCAAAGAGCCGGTGAACTTCATAGGGAATGATTTTGTGGCCAGGCAAGGTCCTAGGGAAATTTATGGCAGAAACATTTCCCCATTTCTGGGTCAGGAAATGATAGCACACGGATGGAATTTACAATGGGAGTGTGAATGGAGTGGCCCCACCCAGGCAGCCCAGCAAAGGCCCCTTTTACTGGCTCTATTCAAATATAATGAGTGCTCCCCAGGCTCTCCTGGCTGACTGCTTTTTCTTTTTCCTCGATTGCTTTCACTTTTTCACAGAGGACTGCCCCGCTTGTGGTCCACTTGGGACTGGGGTGAGCCTTGATTTGGCAGGAGAAAGGAAGAAGTACACGGTGGCCTACAAAATTGAATTGCTCTGCCTCCCTGGCCCCTTTCCTTGAATAATAGGCCTTTGTGCTTTGAAATGTAGGGAAGTCCCAGTTTCTCAGGCTTTAAAAAAAAAAAGCAAACCTTCCTAAAACCTCTTCTCCTGCCTTAAGATGCTTAGCAGGGAGTAGTTAAGGGGCAGAACAGTTATTAAATCAAATGTTTCTTTAATAGTTTTAGAAATTGTTAGGATAGCTGATTTCTAAACAAATATATTCTGTGCGTTCCTTCAGATGGACAAAAATATTGGCTCAACTTAAAAATCCAGCTTAAAAAAAATCATATGAAACAAATCTCTACATTAAAAAAAAAAAGCCCGAAAAAGTATTTTTGGCTCTAGCCAGTGACCCACTTTTATGAAATATTTGACAAAGCAAAATTGTATTACCAGAGAGGAATTCAGACAGCCTTTGGAGTCTGTTGAAATGGGTTTTTGATAATAGGCGTGACTTATTTTAATTTTTAATTTTAATTTTTTAATTTTTATTTTTTAATTATTTTTTAAATATGAAATTTATTGTCAAATTGGTTTCCATACAACACCCAGTGCTCATCCCAACAGGTGCCCTCCTCAATGCCCATCACCCGCTTTCCCCTCCCTCCCACCCCCCATCAACCCTCAGTTTATTCTCAGTTTTTAAGAGTCTCTTATGGTTTGGCTCCCTCCCTCTCTCTCTCTTTTTTTTTTCCTTCCCCTCCCCCATGGTCTTCTATTAAGTTTCTCAGAATCCACATAAGAGTGAAAACATATGGTATCTGTCTTTCTCTGTATGACTTATTTCACTTAGCATCACACTCTCTAGTTCCATCCGCGTTACTACAAAAGGCCATATTTCATTCTTTCTCATTGCCATGTAGTACTCCATTGTGTATATAAACCACAATTTCTTTATCCATTCATCAGTTGATGGACATTTAGGCTCTTTCCATACTTTGGCTATTGTTGAGAGTGCTGCTATAAACATTGGGGTACAAGTGCCCCTGTGCATCAGTACTCCTGTATCCCTTAGGTAAATTCCTAGCAGTGCTATTGCTGGGTCATAGGGTAGAACTATTTTTAATTTTTTGAGGAACCTCCACCCTGTTTTCCAGAGTGGCTGCACCAGTTTGCATTCCCAAATTTTTAATTTTTAATTTTTTTGTCCCCGTTCTCCTGCCTTCCTCCTACCAGCCTAGGCATGATTCAGATCATTCCATCTTATAACTGAGCCAATGAACCAACGTGAGTTTGCTCCTTGGTGAGTCACAGATACACTAGGTGGAACTGTCACCCAAAGTAAACTTTATTTGCATCAAATAAGGAGATCACGGTGGGGGGTGGGGGGGTTGGCGAATGACTTCCAAAGCAGTGACTCCTTGAGCAAGGGTGAATGGGTTCCTTATTTAGGCTTAAGATGAATATTTACATAAGGGAGACTTGTCATGGTATGTAGATGCAGTCATAAGGAGGCACCTGCGCCTTCAGGAAACATGCCTATACATACGTTGTGTTATGTAAATAAAGCTGTGGTCCTTCTTGGATGGAGATTTTAGTATTACAATGAGGTAAAGGTAGTTGTCAGTCATTCTAGAAGTCACTTGGTGGTCCATCTGCATAGGCATGAGTCTAGGGTTACTCTGAAACGGGTCTGGGTGGTCTGGGCCAGCTGGAGGTCTTGTCAGGATTGCCACTATTATTTGAGGGGTGGTTTTGGGTTCCATTTGCCTGAGTTAAGAGATAAGCTAGAAAGAAGAGCTTAAGGAAAAAATGTGGGACAAAGGTCGACGAGTACAAGCAAGTGGGCAGCAAAGGTCAGGTCTCGGGGTCTAGCTGGTGACACTGTTTTCCTTTCACTAATTTTATCCTTCTGTTTCAAAAGTGTATGTTAATAATAGCATTCCATCCTTTTTTTTTTATCCTGAAAACAAATTATGTTGAAAAATCATTACCATCATTTAGACCCACATGTGTTTCAGTGGTTTAAGTATATTTGAACATCTTTGATTTTCATTTTATTATAAAAGATATGATTTCACCATTTATGTTTTTGAATTTTATGGAATGTGGCAGGAGGTTTGATATTCTTTAATCAAGGACTATTATTTATCTCTTTGGCTGGGGTACAGGAGGCCAGGCTCTGGAGCTAAACTTGGAGTAAGAGGTTATTATCTGCCCCTCCAACAGCCATTTTCCTTTCTTCAGGTTCTAGCCCATATTTGTGTTTTCTCCTCTCAGCAGGTGTTGTCTGTGAGCACCACTCCCAACTCTTGATCTCCATCTGGCCAATCAAATCATCAAATCCTTTGTCCCACCCCCCAGCATGAGGTTAGGTGAAAACCACAGTGATTTCTTTAGGGATGGGCCACATAATGCAGTCATAACCAATGAAATACAGCCAAGGCTTTTCTGGGATTGGCTGGAGAGAGGCAGGTGCCCTCCTTCCATTGGTTCTTACATCTGGGAAAAGGTGGGACTGGAGGTGCAGCAGCCAGTTTGATACCCTGAAGGGAAAGCCTGAAGTTGGGGCAGAGGCTGGGGACCTTTGAAGAGCCCAAGGATGAATGAAACCAACCCAGCTGAAGATAGAGCTAAGCAATGGAGAAAAATTCAGTCCCAGTGACATAATTTGAGTCCTGTGCCTGAGTCCAGCCCCCTACCATTAGAATGTTTAGTTCTTCAACAAAGCTCCTTAGTTGCTTAAGCAGATCAGGACGGATTTTCTATTGGTTGCTCTTTTAGTGGTTTTTAGTTGTTTTTTTAGTGGTTTTTCCCAGACAGGTCTGGAGTCCAAAGGTGCTAGGAATTTGCCAAGACACAGCTCCAGGTGTTGAGGATGAGGCTTGAATTTGGTCATCAGAACTGGGCCTCAATGCCAGGCCCCCTTCCCAACCCCACCCCGCCTGGTGGAGGGGGAGGGGTGACTCAGTGTTGGTTTCTGTAGAGGGAGGCTATGTCCTTGCCGTCTCAGGTCAAGTCTGTCCTGGGAACTAGGAGCAGGACTGGACTTGGAGGTGGCAGACCACAACCCTTCAGTTGTTTTGAGAGAAGAGGGAGGTTGGGCACATATTGTCAAAGGCTATAGTAAAACAGAAACTTCATGCTGTGTTACATCTCTTCATTTCATGGACCCTTTATTCTCTCCAGGGAATGTGTCTTTGGATCTCTGCCGCAAACATCTTCCCACCCTCTTGTGGTCTGCTGAACTTCTACAACTGGGTTAGACAACTCCCCTCAGTGTTCTTGTAGGCTCTTTTATGTAATGGGCATCACATTTATCATCCTGTATTTTTTAGAAATGTGACCATATTTGGAGGTATGGCTTTTATTTTTTTATTTTTTATTTTTTAATGTTTATTTATTTTTGAGATAAAGAGAGACAGAGTGCGAGCAGGGGAGGGGCAGAGAGAGGGGGACATAGAATCTGGAGCAGGCTCCAGGCTCTTAGTTGTCAGCACAAAGCCCAATGTGGGGCTTGAACTCATGAACTGTGAGATCATGACCTGAGCTGAAGTCGGATGCTTAACTGACTGAGCCACCCAGGCACCCAGGTGACAATTTTTGTTTATCTGTTTTGAGAGAGAGAGAATGAAAGCGAGTGAGCATGAGTGTGGGGAGGGACAGAGAGAGAAGAGAGAGAATCCCAAGCAGGCTTTACTACACTCAGTGTGGGGCTTGATCCCATGACCATGAGATCATGACCAAGAGCTGCCTGCGTAACCAACTGAGCCACCCAGGCTCAGTGATGACAGTTGCCCCAGTGGTGACAATTTTTAATGGACTGATGAGGGAAGTCTTCATGGGAAGGTGGCATTTAAGTAGAATTGAAGGAGTTGAGTGAACAAGCCATGTGGATATCTGGGGGAAATACTTTCCAGGTGAATGGAACAGCAAGTGCAAAGGCCCTGAGGTGGGGGCTTGGTGTGACTGAGGAACAGCAAGGCAGCCATTGTGGGTGGAGTGGAGTAAGCACCAAGGAGAGGAATAGCAGTTGAGGTCAGCATGGAATTGCAGGAAAATAAGGATCAGAGCTATTTCAGTTCTTTACTGCTGCATAAGGAACCACTTTAAAACTTAGTGATTTAGGGGTGCCTGGGTGGCTCAGTTGGTTAAGCGTCCAACTTCAGCTCAGGTCATGATCTCATGGTCCATGAGTTTGAACCCCACGTCAGGCTCTGTGTTGACAGAGCCTGGAGCCTGCTTCAGATTCTTTGTCTCTCTCTCTGCCCCTACCCTGCTTATGCTCTGTCTCTCTCTCAAAAATAAATAAACATTAAAAAAAATTTAAAAAATTAAAAAAAATTAAAAAAAACCTTAGTGGTTTAACATAATTTATTATTTCTCATGATTTTGTGGTTTGATTAGGTAATTATTCTCTTGGTCTCATCTGAGGGCCCTTTTGTGCCTGCTAGGCAGAATGCTAGGATGGCTGGGCCTCTCTCCTGATGTGGTTCCTCATCATTCATGTGTCTTGCTGAACCTTCTTATGTGGCAACAGGGTACCAAAAGGGAGCATTCCAAGGGGACAAGCCCCGGTGTGCAAGTGCTTATCTAGCCCCACTTTCATCACATTTGCTCATCTAGTATTGGCCAGAGGACCCATATAGCCAAGACCAGAGTCAGTTTAGAAAGGGACCACATGAATACCAGGGTGCAAGATTCAGTGGGGCCACCCATGGAGGTTCAGGGATCCTTGTTTCTAAATCTGTTGGAAGAGTGGGACAAGGGTGTACATGATTGATGGGCTCTGAGGTTGGACTTGAATAGAGGACAGAGCCCAGGTCAAGAATGTTGACCACATTCCTGTGATCTAGTTGACTAGCTTTGTCCTTTGGTAGAGCCAGGGAATCACTGGAGAAGACTGTAGTTCCCCACTGTTTCCATCAGCCTCCACTTCCATTCATATAAACAATTGGTATCATCTCAGTTGTATTTAAGGTACTTTGCAAACACAGTTTCATGACAAGTCCCCAAACTCGATTTCCAACTAGACTGCTGCCTTTAAGCTGCACCTAGGTAGGAATTTTGGGTCTAACTGACCCTATAAATAAAAGGAAATGAGAACTGGTGAATCCATCAGGTGAACAAATGCCATTCACCTGAATTTGAAAGGAAGAGAGATGAAACTACAAGGAAATGGTAGTTTGCCAACATGATTGTTTACTGATTCATACAGCAAATATTTGGAGAGTACCTACGGTGTGTTAGGCATATGCTGTTACCATCATTTAAAAAAGACTGCAGAGAGGACTTGTAGAGGGGACCCTGAAATCTATGCCTTGAGTCTCATTTAATAATTGGCTCTCAGTGATACCTTTGTCAGGTATTCATAGAAAATCTTTTATTTTTTAATTTTTTTAAATGTTTATTTTTGAGAGAGGGAGCATGAACAGGGGAGGGGCAGAGGGAGGGACAGAGGATCAGAAGTGGGCTCTGCGCTGACAGTAGTGGGCCCTACATGGGGCTTGAACTCATGAACTGAACTGTGAGATCATGACCTGAGCTGAAGTCAGACGCTTAAGCGACTGAGCCTCCCAGGTGCCCCCATGAAAAATCTTTTAGACAGTCTTCCCTGAATTGTAGTTTCCTTTTATCTCCTTACTGTCCATAGCCTTTGGAATCATTTCAGTGCTTTTTTTGATTATTATTATTTTTTTAAGTTTTAAAAAATTTATTTATTTTGGGAGAGAGAGAGCAAGTAGGGGAGGGGCAGAGAGAGAATTCTAAGCAGGCTTCGCACTCTCAGCACAGATCCCATCATGGGCTGGAACCCACCAACCGTCAGATCATGATCTGAGCCAAAATCAAGAGTCAGATGCTTAACCGGCTGAGCCACCCAAGCGCCCCTGATTGTTTTTTTCTTTAAAAATTTTTTTTTAAGTTTATTTATTTTTGAGAGAGAGAGAGAGAGACAAACAGAATGTGAGCAGGGGAGGGGCAGAGAGAGAGGGAGACAAAGAATCCGAAGCAGGTTCCAGGCTCTGAGCTGTCAGCACAGAGCCCGACGTGGGGCTTGAACTCATGAGCTGTGAGATCATGACCTGAGCCAAAGTCGGACGCTTAACTGACTGAGCCACCCAGGTGCCCCATTTTGTTTTTCAAATTAAAAATTACTTTATAAACTTTTTTCTTGATTTTATAAATGATATAAGCTTGTTGAAAAATATCCAAACACATAGACAAGTGAAAGAAAAGATAAATTTTTTTTTGAAATTCTATTCAGAAGACACTACTGTTAACATTTTTGTGATCTGCCTTCAGGCATCCTTCAGTGAATACACATGCATGATGCAATAAATAGGATCATGCTGTAACCTGAGTTTTTAAAAATCCCATTTTGTGAACGTGCAAATTTGTTCAATCCCACATTGAAGGATATTTAAGTTTTCCAGTTTTGCAACTAAGATTAGTAATTTTTTTGATTCTCTGACTTCACACCTGCCCCTGCAGTTTTTCTGTTTTCTTTGTTTGGAAGATACTTCTACTTTGCCAAAGATACCGTCTATGTAGGCTGTGTGTGTGTGTGTGTGTGTGTGTGTGTGTGTGTGTGTGTCTTGGCAGTTTTGATCATTGATGAACATTTTGTTGAGGACCTCAAATAGGAGCTTCTGAATGGTTTTCAGGTAATGTATGATAAGTTTTAAAGGCCTCCTTTGGGGCATCTGGCTGTTTCATTTAGTAGAGCATGCAATCCTTGGTCTTGGGGTTGTGAGTTCAAGCCCATGTTGGGTGTAGAGCCTACTTAAAAACATAATAAAGGACTTTTTCCATCTTTTCCTTACATGTAGCCTATATTTGGCTAACTAAAACACCTCCTGAATAGTTGTGTGGAGGGTTCCTGGGCTGGCCATCTCCTTCCACACTGTTGAGTTGAATTGTGTGTAACCATGGTTACCAAGCTTGCTACCATTACGTCCTTAAAGTGCTTTTCCAGCCCCCGTGACCCCTGGCTTGCCTGTGTGTTCAGAGGTTAAACTACCTCCAGAAGTTTGGTGCCCTGGCTGTGGGTGGTGAGGGTATGTGTGTGGGAAGAGTGAGGTGGGCAGTGATAGAAGCTAGCTGGGACTGTGTGGGCTTCTGCCCCACTTCTTGGCCCTCTTCACCCCTGAGACTTAATTGTGAGCAGTGCACTACCATTGTAACACTTGTCACATTGTGTACTAATCTTTTGTTATGTGACTGCCTCCCTGCCTGTGGCTACGAGCTTCCCAAGGAGAGAGACCTTTCCTATTGGTGTGTGTCACCCAAGTATCCTGTGCAGTACCTGGGAAATATTTGTTAAATGAATGAACAAATTGAGTGATTGTCTGAGTGAGTGAGTGAAAAAAATGCAAGACAAATCCTGATATTACAGCCAGACCATTTTTGGGTGCTCAGTATGGGGAAAGAAGAGGGAGGTGGGGAAGGCCAAGGCATGGAGGAACACAGCCTTAAGTATGTGGGCTTTGGAGTGAGAAAGCCAGGGCTCAAATCTGGGCCGGGCTACCTACCAGTTGTATAACCTTGGGCAGGTCACTCAACTTTTCTGCACTTAACTTTCCTTATATATTATAAAAGGATTATTTCAAGTAACAGATTGATTCAATAAATATTTATTGAGTACAATGTGCTAGACACTATTCTAGGTGTTGGGGAACCAGCAGGGAGCACAGTCTTTTGTGGCAGCCATAGAATCACGCTGCTCGGAGCAACTTTAAGAAAGGGGTGCAGTTAGCACCTGTGAGGGGTGTAGTTAGCTTCAGCCTCCCTCCCCTGCTCCACTGTGTTCATGCTGAGGCTGTGGTGAGGGTCGTAGGGCACTGCAGCCTGGGCTTTTCTCAACCAATCCTTCCTTCCCTCTGTCTCTCCATAGGTGTCACACTTGCATCAGGGTTGGAGGCACACCTGCCTATTCCTGCTCCTTCCCCCTTTATCCTTCTCATATGTTTCTCCCAAGAATTCCCCTGCATGTCTAATTCTGTTTTGGCATCTGCTACCTGGAAGGCCCAAACCAATAGCTTTGTTCTCAAGAACCTTACCCAACAGAAGTCAAATAAAACATATCTCTGAATGTTGTTGTGAGGATGAAGGAGATGATGTTTGAGAACGGCTTAGCAATAGGCCGGCACCCAATAAGAGCTCAAAGATGTGCATTGTTGTTGCTGTTATTGTTATCTTCATTGATTTTGTTGCCGAGGTGAGCAGGTGGAAAATGGTATCTTTCAGGTATCAGTTTCGTGAGTTGGTTTAACCCAGTGGACTGCACCTGACCCCAGGGAATTCTTCAGAGTTTCTTCAGGAATAAGAGGCTACAAATAGAAATGGCAAGCCCCAGAAAGATGCTTTGCAGCCTTCAAGGACTGAGCATGGAGATTCCAGAAGAATCTTCTGATTCTAGGAAGGTCCGTGTGTGGAGGGAGAGAAGCCTAAACAGTAGGCTTTGAGCTCTGTTCCTCACTTACAGTAGCAGTTGCCACTCACTGAAGCTTGGAGGGAGAGCCATGGGGCAGAACATGGTGAACATGAGGATAAGAGTATGGAGTCAGGCTGCCCAGATTCAAATCCCAGACCTGCCACTTACTCCCTATCTCCCATGCTTGTTATGTAATTTAAGGTAATAAAGATAGAATGGTCAGCATAAAGTGTCTGAACACAGTTAGTCTCCTTCCTTTCTCCCACAACGTTTTCATTCCATTATCCTTGGAATAGTTAACGTGAGTGTAACTTCTTTGGGTTGGCAAATTATGGCTGGTGCCTGGGCTGAGTCCCTGTCCTGATTCTCTGTGGATTATTGGGAAGAAGAGGAAAGTCTCGCAAAAGAAAGGAGGGAGGGCCTTTGGGCACGGAAGAGGAATAGGGCTTTTTCCCTGGACTAGTATTTATTGAGGAGGCACCATGTGCCGGCCCCTCTCCTGGGTGCTGGGTTTATGAAGGTGATTAGGACCCAGACACCATTCCTAAGGAGTTCAGATACCAACTTGGAAGCAGACAAACGAGTATGTAAATAGTGCACTGGGTCCCATGACAAGGCAGACACACAGAGTTTGGGAGCATGTGACCATGGGTATAACTGTTTTTGACATTTCTCCCCTCCCAGAGTGGGTGACACTTCCATGGCTCCTAGATTTTTTTATAGCGTACAGGCATACTGTTGGTATTCACTCTTAATTAATATGCATAATATTAGAACAGGGCCTATCATGTAAAAAAATCCTCAAAAAGTGTTAAATTAATGGGCATAAAGCTTCAATTATGCACTATGAGTAAGTTCTAGAGGTCTGCCCTACAACATAATGCTTATAGTTGACAATATGGCACTGTATTGTGCACTTAAACATCTGTTAAGAGAGTAGATTTTTTTTTTTTTAAGTTTGAGAGAGGGAGAGAGAGAGTGCACAAGCTGGGGAGAGGGACAGAGGATGAGAGAGAGAATCCTAAGCAGGCTCCCCGGTTGCAGGGCTCGATCCCAGGACCCAGGGATCATGACCTGAGCTGAAATTGAGTCAGATGTTTAACCAACTGAGCCACCCAGGTGCCCCAAGAGAATAGATCTTATTTTAAGTGTTGTTACATTAAAAACAAAACAAAACAAAACCAAATCAAAACAAAAAAAAAGTGAAGGAAAAAATAGAGGATATGCTACAGCTCATGAGTGCCCAGAACAAATATATGACTTCTAAAATTTATCATGTACTATTCACTGCATTTCAAAGTGAAAAACTGTGGGAGAAAGAAAGTGTCAGCTATTGCAAATATATTTTTTGAAAGTTTATTTATTTATTTTTGAAAGAGGGAGAGCACAAGCAGGGGAGGGGCAGAGAGAGAGGGGGGGAACAGAGGATCTGAAGCAGCCTCTGTGCTGACAGCAGGGAGCCCGATGTGGGGCTTGAACCCGTGAACTGTGAGATCATGACCTGAGCCGAAGTCAGAAGATACACTGACTGAGCCAACCAGGCGCCCCTCAGCTATTATAAAGGTTACCATCCTTGATTGTTGTTTACTGTCTTTTACCGACCAGAATTCTGAGGTTCTGAAAGGTGAAGCCCCTTGCCTGGGATCACACAGCTGAGTATGGGCGTCTTAGTTACTAGCAACCACGTCTCTGGAGTTCCAGCCTACTGCTCTGGGACATTCTCAGAGTGGCTCACTAGGTGGCGCTCTTCCCCCGGGAGAGGAACTGACCAAGGCCCCAGCCATAGACTAGCCTTTTCTCATTAGAACCTAGCACTCTAGAGCAAACAGGGATTTAGAGAGACAGAGGAATAAAGGTCTGGAAGTATGTCTCTGTGCCCAGAGTCATCCACGGTCACAGGGTGGTACTGGGGCAGTGTCCTAGTTGGCTCAATTCCAAATCTCCTTTGTTTCCCATGTGGCATCCCTTGCCCACATCCCTATAGCTGCTTCTGGACCCTTTCTTACAGAGCTAGGTGCTTCCCTGTTGGGCAGTTGCTATGCTCTGCTATCTGGGTGTGGAGAAGGTATTTAGAAACTGGGCAGGGATTTGAGGCAGGCTGGTGGACCCCACCCCCTGGCCATTTCTTATCCTTTTCTAGAGTCCTTCAGGGGCAGTATGTGTACTGCTCAGGGCAGAGACCCTGGAACCATATCACCCTTTGTCCAAACTCTCATCCTCATCCTCCTTTTACCAGCTGTGTGCCTTGGGCAACTGGTGAACCTCTCTGTCTCATTTTCCCATCTATAAAATGGGAATAATAGAATACCTATCATATAGGGTCTTTGTGAGGATTGAGTTAATATATGGAAAGCACTTAAAATAGCTATAAGCATGTGGTAAGAGCTATAGAAGTGTTTGGTCTCAGTATTATAATTCACTAGCATCCTTCAGGGATTTAAGAGTTTACGCAAGAATGCCAATAAATGTCATCATACTCCTCACCTATTCAGTCATCCTATAATATGCTTTTCATAATAATGACTGCCATCTACTTGCAGTTATGCTGTGCAGTAGGCTAAACCTAGGATTTCAATATCTCAGTTAATCCACAGAACAACCCTATGTTACTATTCCCAGCGCAGGGTTGAGGCTTTGATAGGACTAAGTCGTTTACCTAGGATCACACAGAAAGCAACAGACCTGGGACTCAAGCTCAGACCTGTCTGATGAAGCTTTTTACCACTACACCATTGTACCTTCTATTCAAGTCATTTACAAACACCAAAACTAGCCCCCAGAGGAGCCCCAGGCATCAGCTATGCTCACAGTGCAGAAGTCATCCTTCTCTGGGGTGAGGTTTCTTATCACTCTTATCCTAGGAGACAAAGGGGCAGATTTCATAGATGCCTCCCTACTCCCCTGCAAAGACACAACATGCTTTGACTGACAAAGAGGCCTCTTTAGATTAGAGGTGAGTTAGCCACGCAGCCTTCAAGGGCCATCTTCCCCCATCCTGTTTATTCTGAAGCTTGCAGGCTTGGCTCTTACTTGGGCAGGTGGGGAGCCTTAGTCTCAGGCACGTGAGTTCACTTGAGTTCTAGGCGGTCCAGGATGTAACACAAGCTCTCAGTGACTCAGGCCAGCCTATCTGGGATTTTTCCTCTCTTGGCATGTGAGAGAGTCTGTACAGCGTTGACATCTTTTAGCCAAGAAAGAAACAGCAGGCACCAACCTACAATTGCAGAATCATAGAATGTCAGGGCTGGAAGGGACCATTGGATGTGGAAATAAGGATCCTGAGGAGGGAGGGGTTTTGCTTTGGATCACATCAAGCAGGAAGGACAGTGGCCAGATTTAAGCCTTTACTTGTCCTTTAGTACCCTTCCCACGACCCTCAGCATCCAGGAATACTGAGAAGAGGCCTGAGTTGGGATGAGGGTGGTGGCAATGTGCATTCCGTCTACTGAGCATATGTGCATTCAGCCAGTTGACTTTCTCTTGAGAGCGTATGTGATGATCCTCTATAAGTTTCTAAGCCCCAGCACTATTGGCATTTAGGGCTGGCTAATTCCTTGTTGTGGGAGCTGTTCTGTGCATTGTCTGATGTTTAGCAGCATCTTCAGTCTCTACCCACTAGATGCCAGTAGCAGACCCCCGTTTTGTGACAACCAAAAATGTCTCCAGGCATTGCCAAATGTCCCCTGAGGACCAAAATTGTTCCCCTTCCTGCTCTCCACTCCTGTTGAAAACCAGTGCTCTAAAAGCCGGCTCTTCCCTTCCAGAAAGATGTATCAAGAGCCTGCTATGAGCTATGCTGTGCTGGCACATGATTCAAGCAGGGGCTCTGTCCTTAAAGAACGTAGAGACTAGCTGTGAAGACAAGGCCGCACAGGTGGCAAAGTTTGGGAAGCCCCTCCACAGAGACAAGAAGTAGGTACTCTGAGGAGCACAGGGGCAGACCACACTGACTGGGGAGATCCAAGAAAGCTTCAGGTAAGGACGTGGGGATTTTCTAGGCAGACAGAGCAAGTGAGGGACATTCCAGGCAGAAAGAATGGAATGTACGAAGGTAAAGAGTTGTGAGGTGTGACGTGCTGCGGGAAAAAGTATTTTAGTGTGACTGTCCTCTAGAGTGCATCTGGGAAGTAGTGGGGGAGGAGGCTGGAGAGAGGCAGTAGGGATGATGATAATGACGACAGTTCACACATATTAAGCACTTACTATATGCCAGATACTGCTCCAAGTGTCTTACATGTATTGTGTCTTAATCTTCACAACAATCCTTTAAGAAGCTACTATTATTACTTCTACAGATGGGGAAAATGATGCACAGAGAGATTAGGTAATTCGCCCAAGTCACACAGCTTGGGAAGGTTATGGAAGTTTGGTTATGCTTATACCAAGGGTTTTAAGTAGAGCAATATCGTTGTCCGTGTCTCAGTTACCTTTTGCTTCATAACAAACCACTCCAAACTTTCTGGTTTAACCAACACCATTTTATTACATCTCATGATCCTGTGAGCTGGTTGGGGTTCACGTGGGTGGTTCTTCTATGGATCTGGCTCTGGGTCTCTCATCAGTAGCAGTGAGACAGTGGCCGGGGCTGAAGTTTGGGACTGGATGTCTGGCACATTGGTATTTCTTCATGTGGCTTCTCTATTACTCTTTGTCCTTGTGGGCCTTTCCTCGTGACCTCTCTCCAACAGAGTAGCCTGTTCTTGGTGGCTCAGGAGCTGCCAAGCCCTCTTAATGTCTGTACTCAGGATGTCACTTCCTTTGTATTGAACTGGTCAAACTCATCACAGGCACAGCCCAGATTCATGGGGAGGGAACAGGGGGTTCATCTCTGGTGGGATGATCGGCCTGTGTGTATAGGGAGGGTTGTGAGGCCATTTTTGGATACTAGATATCACAGCCACATTTTTATTCCAGAAGGGATATTCTGGTAGCATTGTGGACATGAATTGAAGAGGGCAAAACTAAAGATTTGAAGATGAATTATTAAGTCATAATAGCTTTGATAATTTTGGTTTAGTCGGTCACTTAGCATCTGTCTTTGCTTCTGTACTGTGGAAAGACCAGAGTAATTGTCTTTTTTTTTTATGTTTATATATTTTTGAGAGTGAGAGAGACAGAATATGAACAGGGGAGGGGCAGAGAGAGAGGGAGACACAGAATCCAAAGCAGGCTCCAGACTCCGAGCTGTCAGCACAGAGCCCGACGCGAGGCTCAAACTCACAAGCCATGGGATCATGACCTGAGCTAAAGTCAGACGCTTAACCAACTGAGCCACCCAGGTGCCCCGATTGTCTTTAATAATAATAACATAATAATCATGCCAGCATACATTTATTGAGTACCTACTATATGCCAAGCACTATGATAGTACCTTTCTAGATGATTTAATCCTCACAATGATCTCATGAGGTATATATATCCCTACCTATTCCTATACTGGATAGCATAAACAATTTATTTTCTTATAGTTCTGGAGGCTGGAAGTCTAAGATAAGGTGTTGACAGGGTTGTTTTCTTTTAAGGCCTCCCTCTTTGGCTTGCAGATGACCATCTTCTTCCTTTGTCCTAGCAAGGTCTTTCTTCTGTGGGTACCTGTGTCCTAATCTCCTGTTCTTATAAGAACATCAGTCATATTGGATTAGGGCCCACCCTTATGACCTTTTACCTTAATTACCTCTTTAAAGACCCCCATCTCAAAATACAGTCACATTCTGAGGTACACATTTTGAGAGAACACAATTTAGCCCATAGAATCAAGAAATTAGCATATACTCATGTAGTTAATAGGTGGAAAGCTGAGTTTGACCTGAGTCTGATTTTGTGCTTCTTTATTAACTACTCCTTATCCTGTTACCCACAACTGTGTTCAGTTCTTGTCTCAAGAGAAAAATAGCAAGGTGGAGGAAGATACCAAACCTGCTTAGCTTTGCATTTAGGATCTATCTGTTTGTAACGTGAGCAGACATTGAATTCCAGTTACGTGTTCTGTTTCCTTCACCTATAGTTCTATCATAGTGATCTTTTTGGAAGGACATTGAAGGGTGACATATCCTGACAGAATCATAAATGAGAGTGATAATAGTGATCACTAATACTTGATGAATGTGTTCCAGATAGAATGCTAAGTGCTTTACATGCATTATTTAATTCTCACAGCGATCCTATTAGAAAGGTACTATTGTTATGTTTCCTATTTTACATATGGGGAAGTTAGGAGAGTAGTGAGTTAACCTGTCTAAATCTACCCTACTAATAGAAAGTGACAGGTCAGGCTGAGCACTCAGGAAATCTGAATCTAGAACCTGCACTTTTAGCTATTATGTTTCCATATTGACTCTGAGAACCTGGTGAAGAATAAATCTAAACCATTCCCACAAAAATAATCTAAGCCAGAGAAGACTCCTTAGGCCATAATTTTTCTAAAAGTTTTCAGTTGCAACTATCAAGATACTTATTGCTATGTATCAAAATAAAATACTGATACTACTACTTCTTGATTTATTAATTTTAGAAATCACCTTGTAAGTTGCTGTTATGAGATAAAAATGTCTGTCTGTTACTTCCTCCCTATCCTTTCCTATAAACTTCTATAGTCAAAGGATAATTTTTGTTAAAACAATATTTATTGATTATTATGTTATATAATTGTTATCCACTGCAAAGCCAAAATGTGTGTTGTGATTATATTTCCTTCTTTGTATAACTTTTTGTTTTTCCTGGAGTTGATGTTTTTTTGTTCATTTTATTTGCATTATTTCCAATGTATCTGTCCTTTTCTTTGCTGTCAGAGCATTCATGGCCTATGAGTAGTTTTTCATACTCAAATGGATATACTTTCTAGAGCTTTCTGGAGATCTCCTGAAATGTAGGATTTTTGTCTATACCTCTAGTATAGACAAGTTTTTCATTAGGCCTTACACCTAGTTGTTATTCTGGGAATTCCCTTTGCTTCTTCTTCTTCTTTTTTTTAATGTTTATTTTTGAGAGAGAGACAGAGACAGTGCATGAGTGGAGGAGTTGTTGAGAGTAAGGGAGACACAGAATCCAAAGCAGGCTCCAGGCTCTGAGCTGTTAGCACAGAGTCCAGTGTAGGGCTTGAACCTGCGAACTGTGAGATCATGACCTGAGCCAAAGTTGGATGCTTAACTGACTGAGCCACCCAGGCGCCCCTTTTTGCTTCTTTTTTATATTGGAAACTCTGTTTCCTGGCTTTCATATCTTATTTTACTTCCTTGTTCTGGTTTCTGTTGCTTTCTTCTTCTTTTATTTTTATTTTTATTTGAGAGAGAGAGAAAGAGAGAGAGAGAGAGCACATGTATGAGTGGGATAGAAGGGCAGAGGGAGAGAGAGAGAGAGTATTTTTTTTAAGTTTATTTATTTATTTTGAGAGAGAGAACAAGCAGGGGAGGGGCAGAGAGAGAGAGAGAGTCCCAAGCACAGAGCCTGTCAGCACAGAGCCTGACACGGGGCTCAATCCCATGAACCATGAGATGATGACCTGATCTGAAACCAAGAGTCAGATGCTTACCAGCTGAGCCACCCAGGTGTCCTGAGAGAGAGACTCTTAAGCAGGCTCCATGCCCAGTGCAGAGCCTGACATGGGGGCTCTATCCTATAACTCTGGGATCATGACCTGAGCCAAAATCATGAGTCGGATGCTCAAATGACTGAGCCACCCAGGCACCCCTGGTTTCTGTTGCGTTCTAAGAGAGGGTACATGGAGATACATTTTTTTAAAGTCCTTGCTAATCTGAAAATATCTTTTTTCCTAATCTTACTCTGGATTTGCAGCTTGGCTATATAGAACTTAGGTTGCAAATCATTTTCCCTTGAAGGCATACTCCACTGTGTTCTTAGCTTCCAAGGTCATTTTTGAGAAGTCCAATACCATTTAAAATCCTGTTCCTTTGTATGTGACTTATGTATCTGGACACTCCTAGTTCTTCTGTGTGTCCCTGGTATGCTAAAACATGGCATTGGTCTTTTTTCATTCATTGTGCTTTCAACTGGAGACTCATGTCCTTCAGTTCCAGGAAATTCTTCTTAAATTATTTCTTCTATAATCTTTTCTTCCTCTGCTTTCTTATTTGGGCATTGAATTCACTTGAGTCTCTGAGTCTTTTATCCTTACATTATCCCAATTATTTTTCATAATTTTGCCTTTTTACTACTTCTAACCTATTACCTTTTTAATATTAACCATCATTTCTGTTTTCAAGGGCTCTTTTTGTTTTTTGTAATACCTTTTTTTTTTTTTTTAAATTGATGAAGGCAATATCTTCACTTATCTTTCTTGGTGTATTATAATTTTTATATGAACCTTTCTTCTGTTTCTGGCATCATCTATTTCTTCCTGGTTCAATTTTTTTTTCTTCATTTGTCTTGTTCTCTGTATTTCATGATGGAGGCTTTCCTCAAATGTTTGGTAATGCTTAGTTATCACTTGATATTTTAGGGTAAGGCAAAAAACCTAGCCCTGTGTACACAGGTAGAGCTTATCATTGTTGGGTTTTTGGTGGGAATCTTTCTGTTTTGTTAGGGGCGTCCCAGATGTCACTACCTATGGTTGTCTTTTCCTGACACAGTTCAGTTTTTTTTTTATGAGAAGAATCCTTCATCTTCTGCCTAGGGTTTACATGCTTTGCCTGTATTTTGGGAGCAGTCAAGGAACAAGATTGGGGGTCCCATTGCTCAGGATGCACTCTTACTGAGTCTCCCCATTTTCAGACCCTACCTCACTCCTGCTGGCTACTCTGCCACTTGTACAGGAAGCTAGCACCTCCCCAGGGCAGATTTCCCAGGGATTAAGCTTCCCTTTTTCTGCTTGGGTGAGGGGTCGCTGCTTGGCTGTTGGGACAGGGGAGGTTTCCAGCCCTCATCTCTACCCCAGCCCATCCCTCCATCTCAGACTGAATTGTTCAGAGCTTTCCCCCCGCTAAGACAGTTACCATCCTTCCATCTGCTTTCCATCTTTTAAAAATGAATAGAACAAACGCCAATAAGCACATGCGAAGCTGCTCCACATCACTAATCATTAGGGAAATGCAAATAAAAACCACAATGAGATACCACTTCACACCAAGAAGGATGGCTATATATCAAAACAAAACAAAAACAAAAACAACAAGTTTGGGGTGGATGTGGAGAAGTTGGAACACTTCCACACTGCTGGATGTACAATGGTGCAGCTGCTGTAGAAAACAGTCCAACGGTTCCTCGAAAAGTTAAACATAGAATCAACATTTGGTTCAGCGATCCCACTTCTGGGTATATACACAGAAGTTTTGGAAGCAGGGACTCAAATAAATATTTATATGCCAATATTCATGGCAATGTCGTTCACAACAGCCAAAAGGTGGAAACAACCAAATCATCTACTGACGAATGGATAAACAAAGTGTGGTATATCCATATGACAGAGTATTATTCAGCCTCAAAAAAGAATGAAATTCTGTCAATTATACCTCAATAAAGCTGAAAATAAAATATAATCTGAGTTAGTATGGGGGGAAGGGAATAAAATTCTGATTCATGCTACAACATGGATGAACCTTAAAGACATTATGTTAAGTACAATAACTCAGACACAACAGGACAAATATTGGTTTCATTTATATTATGTATCTAGACTAGTCAGATTCATAAGAGACAAAAAATAGAATAGTGTTAACCATGGCAGAGGGGAGGAGGGAATAGCGAGTTGTTTAATTGGTACAGAGTTTCAGTTTGAGAAGATGAAAATGTTCTGGAGATAGATAGTGGGGATGGTTGCATAACAAAGTGAATGTACTTACCGTCATTGAACTTTATGTTTAAATATGATTAAAATGGTAAGTTTTATGTTATATATGTTTTACCATAATAAAAAAAAAATGGAAATCACTTGCCTACTTTGGTTTCATTTCCTTTTTTTTTTTGGTCTGTGTGAACTGTTTAAAAGAAAACAACAGGCCCAAAATGGAGTCACTTATGTTAACTTCCCATGTCAGCAAACCAGACTTAATACCTAACCTACCTGCAATTTAAACCCCTCCAGAAATGTTGCCTTTAACGAGTCAACATGGAATCTCCTGATCAGCACTAGAAAATTTACTGATAAGCTCCTTCCATTCCCCTTAGGAGGACGACCTTGCCTAAAACAATACATTCTTTGCTAATAATTTTTTTCTTCTCCCTCTATGCCTTAAAAAACAAAACAAAACAAAACAAAAAAAACCTTTCCTTTTCTGTAGCTCAGTAGAGTTTCTTTCTGTTTGCTAGATGGGCTGCTGCCTGATTCATGAATCATTCAAGAAAGCCGATTTGATCTTTTTAATTACTCAGTTGAATTTTTGTTGTTTAACAGGATATATTCCTTTTTAATTTCTTTTTTAAACTTTATTTATTTATTTATTTTGACAGAGACAGAGAGACAGCGTGAGTAGGGGAGGGGCAGAGAGAGAGAGAGAGAGAGAGAGAGAGAACCCTAAGCAGGCTCTGCACTAAGAGTGCACTAAGACTCTTCGTGCAGAGCCTCACATGGGGCTTGAATCCACAAAACCGTGAGACCATGACCTGAGCCAAAACCGAGAGTTGGACTCTTAACCAACTGAGCTACCCAGGAGCCCCTCTTTTTCAATTTCTTTACTGTCATTTTAGTGGAGTCTCAGGAAAAAGAGACAATAAATGTGGGTGGTCAATCCACCATGTATAACTAATTTCCCTCAAGTATTTTTTTCAGTTTGGTATATGGATAACACTGTGCTAGAGAGTATAAATGATTGGTTTCCATGTCAAAAAAGGAAAAAGTAGCTGGCACAATACTCCTTTTAGACTTGTATGCTATCAAATACAGTTTGGGCTCTGAGGTCACTAGAGGAGGAAGAAAATGGATTTGCAGCAATATTTAATATATTTGCTGTCATTTTGGACTATAGCCCTAAGTTGCCATAGCAACAGACCAGAGCAGGAACTTCATTAGAGGAGGAACTCCTTGGATTTTAACCATGTTATTCAATCAGGCATGAATGATGAGGTAGACCATCACATGGCACCCATAAGATCTTTTACTTTGATAAGGTGCATAATTAGCTAAATCTAATAAGTCTTTGGAACAAGTAAAACAACAACCTAAAACCTTGCTTTTTGCATCTTTTCTAGAGTCATCAGTAGTCAAAAGATGTCCTTGGAATTTCTTTGGTGGAATTATCCAAAGCATTGCTAGCAATAATATTTGAGCATCTCATTCATCAGCAAATGGCAGGAAAGGACCCCAAAAGATTAATGATGGGTAGCAGCTTACTGTTACTGGCATTTTGAAAGAAGAAGCCTGACATAAGCAAGGCCATAAAAATAAAGAAATTATAATAGTCAAGTTTTAGGTCTTTGTCACAGGTGAATAGGGAGCTATTTCTTGGAGGGAAGAAGGGCACATTCTTACACACACACACAGCACACACACTTGGAAAAGCTTCAATAGCAATTTCAGTGCAACAAGTAGTGAGTCCATATTGCTAAGAGAATTCAGAATAAAATGTGATCAGAATCAGGTAGGGGTGGAGTGGTGGTAATTACTACCATGAATGGACTCCAGGAGGACAAAAGCTTTAAGTAGAGTTTTGGAAAAAGAATCACTCTTTTTTTCAAAAAAAATTTTTTTAACGTTTATTTTATTTTTGAGACAGAGAGAGACAGAGCATGAACGGGGGAGGGTCAGAGAAAGAGGGAGACACAGAATCTGAGACAGGCTCCAGGCTCTGAGCAGTCAGCACAGAGCCCGACACGGGGCTCGAACTCACATACCGAGAGATCGTGACCTGAGCCAAAGTCGGACGCTTAACCAACTGAGCCACCCAGGCGCCCCGGGAAAAGAATCACTCTTGAGGACTTTCTGATTCATTAAGATCTTACCATCACTGCAGATACTCAGTTTGTCTGCTTGTGATTCAGTCAGACTCATTTCAAACATTTCCCCCTTACCAGCCTTCCAGGAGGCACCAGAGAGAGCAATCCATTGGAATCATATCCTAGTGAACTTACTCAGGCAAGTTATTTTCAAGACTTTTTACCAATGCTGGAAATCAATTGTTTTGTTGACTCTGCAAATATTCTTTCATTGTGTTGTTCTGCCCTGGATACAATTGTAATTGTGGTATAGTCAAACATGTAAATGAAATAAATAGCTTTTTTCTGTTTTTGTTTTGTTTTGTTTTGTTTTGTTTTGGGTGGGAAGGAGGGCAGTTGGCCAATTCTAAATCTCTGAGCAAGGTACTGTATGGTTTACAAGAAGGGCCAAATGTAGCCCCTTCATGCTCTTAAGGGACAACAATAGGAGAAATGACAGAAGACAATCAGTGATTAATTACCAAATGAGTGATAGATACCAGGTGGTCCTAACCTGAGCTTCTCAGCCCCACAAAGGTAATGAGGGGGACATTTGTGGGGACAATGTGGGGACAATGAGGGAGGGGTGTCTGTGAGCTATTTTCAGTACTTCAAAAAGACTAACCAAAAAAGCTCATATTTACCAGAGATTAGATGCAAAGGCTAATTAAACTAAAACATCAGGTTTCTTTGCTCTGGGCTAGAATTGTATCAACTCAGTATAGAATCACCAGTTACCCCATGCTGACTGGAAGCTCTGACTGACAGTTAACCTTGCTTTAACAAAACACGAGAAAACAAATTATTATTTGATAAGTGTGTTCTGATTGATAGACAAAAAGTATTTCAAAGCATAGGACTTGTGAAGGGAGGATAAATGTTTGCTTTGGGTGAAAAGACTGAGAATTGGTGAGATAGACAAGAAGTGACTAGGGGAAGTTTAATGTGGATAGAGAGGGCAGGAAAGGAGGGTCACTTGAACAGGGCTGTAGAAGATTGTAGGATTCGTCTGCATAGTGGCTCCCAAAGTTGGTCTGCACTCACAGCATCAGCACCGCCTGGAAACTTCTTGGGCTTCACCTGCTGACTCAGAAACTGGGGATGAGTCCCAGTCATCTGGTCTCACAGGTCCTTCAGATGATTCTGACATATGCTGCAGTTTGAGAACCACAGATCTATAACATCCTTTCCCAAAGTTAAAGGATCAGTGGAGTAGGAGATGATTCTTTTTAATTTTTTTTTATTAAAACTTTTTTTTAAATTTTTAATGTTTATTTATTTTTGAGAGAGAGAGAGACAGAGTACAAGTGGGGGAGGAGCAGAGAGAGACACACACACACAGAGAGAATCCGAAGCAGTCTCCAGGCTCCAAGTTATCAGCACAGAGCCCGATGTGGGGCTCGAACCCACAAACTGTGAGATCATGACCTGAACCAAAGTCAGACGCTTAACCGACTGAGCCACCCAGGCACCCCTAGAATAGAAGATGATTCTAAGAGATACGTATTCAGCCTTAAACAAAATGAATCACTATTGGAAATCACTATTTCTAATCTCTTGTGCCTTTTGATAACATCACAGAAAAATATTCATTCTGATCCTAGTAGGTCTTTAATTTTTTTTTTTAAGTAAGCTCTATGCCCAGTGTGGGGCTTGAGCTCATGACTTTGAGATCAAGAGTTGCATGCTGTACCAAACGAGCCAGGCACCCCCCCAGTAGGTCTTTAAAAAGAAACACTGAAGTCTCTTTTCAGAATAAGAGAACAGGTTTCATTCCGGTTCAGAGCCTTGGCAGATGTTGGAATTTGAATGTAATAACTTGGTTCTCCTTCTTACACATTTATTTATTTATGAGAGAGCATGTGCACGTGAGCAAGTGGAGGAGGGACAGAGAGAGAGGAGGAAATAGAATCTCAAGCAGGCTCCAAGTGTGGAGCCCCAAGCAGGACTCGATGTCATGAACCTAAGATCATGACTTGAACCTAAGATCAGATGGTTAACCGACTGAGCCACCCAGGCTCCTCAGTTTTATTTATTTTTCAATTTTTCTTATGTATGTATGTATGTATGTATGTATGTATGTATGTATGTATGTATATATCTTTGTAAGTAAATAAGTAAGTAATCTCTACACCTATCATGGGGCTCGAACTCGTGACCCCAGGATCAAGAGTCGCATGGTCTTCCAACTGAGCCAAGCAGGTGCTCCTAAAGATTTTATTTTTAAGTAATCTCTATACTAAATGTGGCACTGGAACCTACAACTCGGAGATCAAGAGTTGCATGTGCTACTGACTGAACCAGCCAGGCACCCCACTATGCTGTATTTTGTATTGCTATGACTTATCCCATAACTGGAAGTTTGTACCTCCTAAACTCCACCTATTATGCCCGTACCTCTCTCCATCTCCCCTCTGGCATCCAGCAGTTTGTTCTCTGTATTTATGAGTGTGTTTCTGTCTTGTTTGTTTGTTTTAGATTCTACATATAAGTGAAATTATATAGTATTTATCTTTGTCTAATTTCACTTAGCATAACACCCTTTAGGTCTACCCATGTTGTTGCAAATGGCAATATTTTATTCCTTTTTATGACTAACATTCCATTGTGTACATATATCTATATCTATATCTATATCTCTATATCATCTATATCTATATTTATATCTACATATCTATATCTATATATCACATCTTCTTTATCCATTCATCTATTGATGGATGCTTAGGTTGCTTCCATCTCGTGGCTATTGTAAGTAATGTTGCAGTGAACATAGGGATGCATATTATATATCTTTTCAAGCTAGTGTTTTCATTTTCTCAGGGTACATATCCAGAATTGGAATTACGGGGTAAAATGGCATTTCTATTTTTAATTTTTTGAGGAACTTCCATACTGCACCAGCTTACATTCCCACCAACAGCACATGAAGTTTCCCTTTTCTCCACATCCTCACTAACACTTGTTATTTTTGTCTTTAAAGGAAAAAAATTTTAAGTTTATTTATTTTCAGAGAGGACGGAAGGGGCAGAGAGAGGGAGAGAGTGAGAATCTCAAGCAGGCTCCATGCAGTCAGTGCAGACCCCAGCATGGGGCTCGATCTCACAAGCGGTGAGATCATGACTTGAGCCGAAATCAAGAGTCAGACACTTCAACAACTGAGCCATGTCAGTTTTTTGTCTTTTTGATACTAGCTGTTTTGGCAGGTGTGAGGTGATATCTCTAAAAGATTCTTCATGAAAAGGGGTGCTTGGGTGGCTCAGTTGGTTGAGTGCCCAACTCTTGACTTTGGCTCAGGTCATGATCTCATAGTTTGTGAGTTCAAGCCCCGAATTGGGCGCTGTACTGGCAGCACAGAACCTGCTTGGGATTCTGTCTCCTTCTCTCTCTGCCCCTCCCCTGCTTGCTCTCTCTCTCAAAATAAATAAAAATAAACTTAGAAAAATTAAAATATTCATCATGAATACTTTTTTATATGAAACTGTGATTCAGTTTATTTTTTTTTTAATTTTTTAATGTTTATTTCTGAGACAGAGACAGAACATGAGTGGGGGTGGGGCAGAGAGAGAGAGGGAGACACAGAATCGGAAGCAGGCTCCAGTCTCTGAGCTGTCAGCACAGAGCCCGATGCGGGGCTCAAACTCACAAACTAAGATCATGACCTGAGCCGAAGTCTGTCGCCCAACCGACTGAGCCACCCAGGCGCCCCTCAGTTTATTATTTTAAAAATGTTTATTTATTTATTTTTGAGAGTGAGAGAAAGAGAATGAGCAGGGGAGGGCAGACAGAGAGGGAGAGAGAATCCCGAGTAAGCTCCTGCTGTCAGCATGGAAGCTGATGTGGGCTTGATATCACGAACCATGACATCATGACCTGAGCTGAAATCAAGAGCTGGGCACTTAACCGACTGAGCCACCCAGGCACCCCCAGAGCTGTGATTCAATTAAAGAAAGAAGATAAATAACAATACTAGAGGTATGTGGAGATGGAACACATAATGCATTATATGTACTATCAAAATTTCTGAAATATATTCAGGACAATTTGTGTGTGTGTGTGTGTGTGTGTGTGTGTGTGTGTGTGTGTGTGTCTTGTGTGTGTGTCTCTGTGTTTGGTGTTGGTGCTTGGTTGGATGGGTTTGTGTTTGTCCTTGCTCAGAAGTTTTTTTGGAGTAGCCCACAAACAAACACACACACATGCACCCCATTGAAGCAAGTACAAGGGGAAAAGTATCTGAGTAACAAAGGGTATTCCAGCCTATAACCTGTGACCATTTGTGGGAGCAATACAAAATTCTGCACAGCAAAGGAACCCACTCAGTACTTTGGAATTCGTTGTGCCAGGATTTTGTGATACTTCATCTTCCTAAGTACAGGGTTGCTGAGATGTAATGAGAGCCAGAACATAGGGTTTGTAATCTCTTGAGCAAAATGAGAAAACAGTTCTTGAATAGGTGACAATTAACAGCATGTTTCCACCCATACCAGGTTCATGGAGATGCCTTTTCATCACTTCATTTTGAGTCAGGAAATACCACAGTTAATTGATTTATGTACAAATATAGATGTGTTCCAGCATGCTGTGGGCGGGGTTATTCAGGGGGAAATTATACTGTGTTCATTTTCCTCACACGATTTTAATTACAGGTAAAATCTGATAAAAAAACAATATAAAGGGCATCCTCTTGGGGCACCTGGCTGGCTTAGTCGGTAGAGCATGTGGGCTCTTGATCTCAGGGTCATGAGTTTGAGCCCCATGTTGGGTGTAGAGATTACTTAAAAATAAGATAAAGGGCATCTTCTAAGACATTGCTTCTCTAACTTTTTTGACTTCAATACATGAAGTACATTTTATAGCTTGGCCCAGTGTGTGTATGAACACACATGCACACTTATCCACACAGACTCCCTTTGTAATACCTAAACAAAGCTTTAATGAAATAATACTCATAGCAAAGGACACACTCTCTGAGTTTTTATTATTCTATTCTATCTCATTAAAAAAGTGATTTCCCAGTCTACTAGTCATCTCTTCCCCACCCTCCTTCCCTGGGGATACTGATTCAACAGGTTTGGAATGGGACTTGGAAATCTGCAGGTCTTGATATATGAACCAGATGGTTCTGACGCAGGTAGAACTTGGCCACACTGTGAGAAATGCAACTTTAAAGGGAAACAAGAGTAGAATCCTGAGATATGAAAAATCTTATAAGTCTTGTCGTCCAAATTTGGTAGCACCTCCATTACCTACTAAAGTTCAAATGTAGAATGATATTCAAGGCCCTTCATTGGCTAGTCCCTACTGAGTTTTTCAGATATATCCCCAGCTGCGACCTCGTTGCCTTTCCTCACTTCTTCTCCATATAAAAAATCAGCATTAAACCGTTCATCATTTATACACCAAATGCTCCTATGTGAACTTTCATTTCTTGCAGTTTGGAGGAATTACCTTGATGATCCTCCTGCTGGAAACAACTAAGTGTGTTGGATAACACATAAAAGCGATTTAAAAAATGTGTTCAGGGGCACCTGGGTGGCTCAGTCAGTTAAGTGTCTGACTTTGGCTCAGGTCGTGATCTCAAAGTTTGTGAGTTTGAGCCCTGCGTCAGGCTCTGTGCTGACAGCTCAGAGTCTGGAGACTGCTTCTGGGTCTCCCTCTCTCTCTGACCCTTCCCCGCCCATTCTCTTTCTCTCTCTCAAAAATAAGCAACCATTGGGGTACCTGGGTGGCTCAGTCAGTTACATCTCTGACTTCGGCTCAGGTCATGATCTCACAGTTCGTGGGTTCCAACCCCACATCAGGCTCTGTGCTGACGGTCAGAGCCTGAAGCATTCTTTGGATTCTGTGTCTCCCTCTCTCTCTGCCCCACCCCCACTTGCACTCTGCCTCTCTCTCTCTCAAAAATAAACATTAAAAAAAATTTTAGAAATGTGTTCAAAATCCAGCAAGTTATTAAGGAATCCTCAAAGGCTAGAAACTAAGAAATGTAAGTAGATTTCCAAAGCTGGCTTTTGCCTGATAGATACATGCTGAACTAGGTGATTTTTGAGCTTTTATTTTTCGTGGCTTCAGTCATGGAAGAGAGGAGATCAAACCTAGAAACTGCCCAAAGTAAAGGCCTAATAGGAACCCTCCTATAAAGGCAGGACCTCAAATGGCCATAGCTCAGTGTAAAGGTGATTTAGTACAAGGGTAATTTGGAAACAAACCTGTCATCAGAAGGAAAAACAATTGCTTGTCTTGAACAGTGGACTGGGTGGAGGGTTAAAAAAAAAATCTTTCCTGAGAATTTGTAACCACAAGTCAACCCTTTTGAGGATCTGTAACATGAATGCATACCACCCAAGTGATGCTAGATTGGTAGTGCTCTTGAAGTGCCTACCCAATGCACACCCCTTAGAGGAACTTGCCTTCCCCAGGTCTCAAGGAATTCTTCACGATAAGTTTCTAAGAGATTTCAGCTCCTACTCGAAAATGATAAAATACGTTAAGGAAGCCAAGGAAACATGAGTACTGAGCCAGCAGAAACAACAGACAGCAGAATCAGACCCATGAAGGATGCAGATAGTGGAATTATAAGTCACAAAAAGAAGTATTTTAGTATGTTTAAGGAAATAAGTAAAATTATGAATAAAGAATCAGACTATAAAACTGACAGAGTATATGTGAAAAACATTTTTAGAGATGAAAAATTATGGATTCAACAGTTAATTAGACACACCAAGGAGAGAATCAATAACCAAGAGGACAGCTCTGAAAAATATATTCAGAATACAACACAGAAGGACAAAGGGATAGCAAATATGAAAGAGACATCAAGAGATCTGGAAGACAGAATGGAACAACTTAATACATGAATAACTGGTGTTCCACAAGAAAAGAGAAAGATAACAGAGACATGATACAGAGAATGAAACAGAGACAATATTTAAACAGATAATAGCTGAGGATGTTTCAGTATTGGTAGAAGACACCTGTCCACACATTCAGGAAGCTCAGTGAATCTCAAGAGAGGTAAAAAGAAATCCAGAGTACACTTATCTTGATGAGCACTGAGTAATGTACAGAATTGTTGAATCGTTCTGTTGTACGCCTGCAACTAATATAACAACGCATGTTAATTATACTCAATACAAAACATTAAGTGGGAAAAAAAGCTAAGAAAAAATCCATACCTGCACGCATCATAAATGAAACTGTAGATCATCAAAGAAGAGAAGATCTTAGAGCAATCAGAGGGAAGATAGATTATATTGAAAGAATGGCAATTATCCTGACAGTTGTCCTCTCAACGGCAATCATAGAAACCACTGAAATATCTTAAATGTGTTGAGAAAGTAACTGTGAACCTAGGATTATATATGCAGCAAAAACATTTTTTAAAGGAGGAAATAAAGACATCTGTAGATAAAATCTGAGAGAATTCATCACCAGCAGACTCTCACCAAAGGAAATTAAAAAAAAATTTTTTTTTCTTTCAATGTTTATTTTTGAGAGACAGAACATGAATAGGGGAGGAGCAGAGACAGAATCCTTAGCAGGCTCCAGACTCTGAGCTGTCAGCACAGAGCCTGACTCAGGGCTCAAACCCTGTGAGATCATGACTTGAACTGAAGTCGGACACTTAGCCCACTGAGCTACCCAGGTGTCCCAGGAAATTCTAAAGAATATACTTTAGACAGAAGGAAGGTCTGAGATGCAAGAAGGAATGAAGAGCCAAGAAAGTGCTAAATACGTGGACCAATAAAAAAATTTTTTGATTCTGTAATGATGTGTTTGTTGTAAGGTTAAAAAACAAAAACAAAAATAAAATATATGATAACAGTGGTTCACAGTTTGAGAGAGGAGGTGACTAATGTTGAAGAGTTACAATCCTTATTTTTTTTCAGGGAGAGGAGTACTAAGATACTGATCAGTTTTGGATTTCGACAAGCATCCATGTTAACATTTCTAAGGTAGTCACTTAAAGAAGAGAAATGGAATGATCTCCACCTCTTCCCTGTACAGTCGGTGCTTCTAATACAAGTGGCTTCCTGTGTCTTACTTGGCTCTATACTTCTGGGCAGTGGCATGTAGGTGGGGAGCAGTAGGGATGATCTGCCCATGTGGGTAGGAGTATTTTATCACTGGCATTATTTGGAATTGCCAGTACGTGGTAATGACGATGCATACCAACTTTTAGTGGGTTTTATTCTTGTATTTAAATTCTTCACTTCCCTAACTCCATGCCATTGTTCCTAGATTTTCATTGATAATATTTCCCTCTGCAAGCAGTGTTTATGCAATTCGCAGATCTTTAGCTCTTTGCTGCTGCTTCTCCGTCTCTGTCTCTTTCTCCTTCTCTGTCTCCTTCTCCTTCTTTTTAAATTTTTTTTTAACGTTTAGTTATTTTTGAGACAGAGAGAGACAGAGCATGAACGAGGGAAGGGCAGAGAGAGAGGGACACAGAATCGGAAGCAGGCTCCAGGCTCTGAGCCATCAGCCCAGAGCCCGACGCGGGGCTCGAACTCACAGACCGCGAGATCGTGACCTGAGCCGAAGTCGGACGCTTAACCGACCGAGCCACCCAGGCACCCCATCCTTCTCCTTCTTTTTAAATAAGCTCTATGCCCACATGGAGCTTGAACCCATAACCCTGAGGTCAAGAGTCCAATGCTCTACTGACTGAGCCAGCGAGGTGCCCCTGATCATTCTTCTTTAGATCATTTCCTTGATCAACTACATACCTTAGGGTGGTGGTTCTAAAGTGTGGTCTACAGACCCTTCGGATTCCCCAAGACCTTGTCAGGGGGTCCTCAAGGTCAAAATTACTTATTAGTCTAAAAATATTAGATGAATACTACGATCATTATTTGCCATTTCACCATGTTGACATTTGCACTAATGGTGTAAAACCAATGGTAGCTAAACTTGCTGGCACCTTAGCAGAAATAAGGCAGTGGCACCAAAGTTTACTAGGGTTACTTATGTTGCATACCAAAGTAGGATGATTGTCTCAGGGAGTGTATTTGTGTATTTGTGCCGAGTCGTGAGCAGAACTAGCTGCTTTTTTCTAAAAAAAACAGCATTTGTACTTGAAAGAATGGGTGACAGAAGACTGTAGGGAAGATTTGTACTTCATAGGAAAACTGCGTGGTCTACAGCACATGCCTAGCTGAGTATGATTCTATGGAGCTATTTTACAACCCTGTAAGTTGTAGATAATTGATAGCAATGCAAAAGAATTCTTGTCTATAGATATGCAAATGAACCCGCCTCATGAGGGACACCCTTTCCCCTCTATGAAAAAGCCAGTTTTGTGCTATTTGCACATTCATTTCAACATGCTTTTATTCATTATAAATTTGTGCTTCTTTGACTTCTTCTTTGAACTGGTTAAAACATCTGTCTGGTTCACTCATCATGAGTTAAATAAAATTTTTAATGTGTATTCATTTTATATTTGTTGGAAAAGTATGGTTTTTACCTTTTTTTTTTTTTTAATCTTGTAACAAAAACTATAGTTACTCCAGCTTGGGTATGTGGTAGAAAATTTCTCAGCAAGAATTGAAATGAGCCTGTGAAGGAAAACACTGATAGTATTTGTTACCAAAGATCAAATTCAAGCCTTTAAGTGAGAATTAGAGTATCTGTCACTATGAACTTGACAGCTTCCCAGTACTTAAACTTATCTCATGAGATTAGTAGTGATGTTAATGAATGGGATCTTGTATAGTGAAATGTGACAACATTTGGGAAATCTGTGTAACTCAGCCAATATTTTCCAAATGACCAATGCATGATGGTAAAAAATAATGCATAAGTTTGGGGCGCCTGGGTGGCTGAGTCGGTTAAGCATCTGACTTTGGCTCAGGTTATGATCTCACAGCTCGGGAGTTCGAGCCCCGTGTCGGGCTCTGTGCTGACGGCTGGGAGCCTGGAGCCTGCTTTGGATTCTGCGTCTCCTTCTCTCTGCCCCTAACCCACTTGCATTCTGTCTCTGTCTCTCTAAAAAATAAATAAACATTAAAAAAATAAACTAATAAATGGTTTAAAAACCCCATATAAATGAAAGCTCTTTGGTAATCCTCAATGACTTTTTTTTTTTAAATGTTTTTATTTATTTTTGAGACAGAGAGAGACAGAGCATGAGCAGGGGAGGGGCAGAGAGAGAGGGAGACACAGAAGCCGAAACAGGCTCCAGGCTCCGAGCTGTCAGCACAGAGCCCAGCGTGGGGCTCGAACTCACAGACTGTGAGATCACGACCTGAGCTGAAGTTGGACACTTAAGCGGCTGAGCCACCCAGGCGCCCCCTCAATGACTTTTAAGTGTAGAAAAGGCTCCTAAAACAGTATTTGAGAACCACTGCCTTAAAGAAGATTGTTAAATTTGAACTGGTTAAATGGCCAGTTTGTGTCAAAAGAAGGTGGGATATGGAAAGAAATGGGACTGGATTGAGATGAAGTTGGATTTCCTCTTGCATTGTGCACAAGTCTTCTGGGGAGTAATTGGTTTAGTTCTGGTTTTGCCATTAATAACAGTATCAGTTTTTGGGGGGCACATATTATATGCTGAACACATGGATTCCTTCATTTCTTCTTCTTTTAAGTTTTATTTTATTTTGAGAGAGAGAGAGAGAGAGA
Organism: Panthera onca; assembly: GCF_046562875.1. Lineage (NCBI taxonomy): Eukaryota > Metazoa > Chordata > Mammalia > Carnivora > Felidae > Panthera > Panthera onca. Next base: position 50,970,840 of record NC_138340.1, on the reverse strand, counting down.
GAGAGAGAGAGCGTGGGAGGGGCAGAGGCAAAGAGGGAGAGAGAGAATCCCAAACACGATCCACACTGTCAACATGGAGCCTGATGTGGGGCTCAATCTCACAAACCGCGAGATCATGACCTGAGCTGAAACCGAGTCGGACACTTAACCAACTGAACCACCCAGGGGACTGTTTACTTCATTTATTCTTATAACAATCTTAAAAAGTAGGCCCTTTTATTATTATCATCATATTTATTATTCTTAAGTAAACCCAGGTTCAATGAGGTTAACTGGCTTGCCTATAGTCTAATAGCCAGGATGCAAACCCCATTCAGTCTGGCCCTAACCGGTGGCCTTAACCAGGAGTCCATATCACCTTCTGATTCTCAGTGACCATGGCCAAATCTCCTAAGCTTCCTGGGTCTCAGTTTTCCCATCTATAGAACAAATGAGGTTGGACAGAGCTTTACCTACCATGGACCAGATCCTTAACCCTGTGTAGGACATATAGCACATTCTCTTGTCTTCAAGAGTCTCCTAGTCTGGGTGATCCCTGACATCTGGTCAAACTGTCTGATTTTGTAATTTTCAGAGCTCATATTCTTCATGCTGTCACTGTCAGTCCTAGGGTCTGAATGGCTTTGTGGTTGGAAGTGAAGAAGCCCAAGCAGAGGATGAAGAGGCTGCCAGCTCATTAGTGTGGAGAAGCAAGATATTAATCCAGTAGTTAATTCATCTTGCCACTGAATCCTAGAGGCCTGAAACCAGAAGCTCAAACATGAAGCTTCCATTGCTGGAGGATTTTATCTCCGCCCACCCCCACCCCCTGCCCCTCCACCAATTCAGGAATTGCTTTCAGCCAACATTACCTCTGCTTTCTGAGCACAAGCCAGGCTATTGTGCTGGAAATAATCTGTGTTAGTCCTACTGGAGTGGCTTGTGTTGCCATAGTTACTGTTTGGGCTCTGTGCACCTAAAATTTCAAGTATTTATCAGGCAAAAAGAGTTTGCTGGTTTTTTCCTCTTTGGAAAATCAAATTGCAGAGAAAGATTTTATATCCTATTAAATGTTTGTTCTGGGTGGGCACTGTCATACCCAGCATTGCAGAGTAATGGTGAACTCTCCAGTGGTGAAAAGTGGATCTGGCCACAGCCTTGAAAAATGGAGTTATCAGCATCCTGCTGAGGACCCACAGTCACTGCCCGATGATGGATGGAAAGGCAGATTGTCATTGCTGATTGCACAGCTCAGGAAATTGCACGAGACAGCTGGTTATTTATGACAGAGCAACACGGAGCTCCTTAGTAGGGTTTCAGAGTTGCAACCACTCTAAATGGTTGCTTGCCACCCAGTGCTGTGGCTGGGTCAGAAGTTTGCACGGAGATGGGAGGTGGGGTAGGCACCAACTAGTGTGGGCAGAGAGCAAACTTGGCCCCTATGCACACGTGAGCAAATAGAAGTGCAACATATGAAGACTCTGCTTTTGCAGCCATGATGTCTGTTTGTACTACTGCCTGTTTGCCTGTCTGGTTTGCAGACTCTGTGTCGGCCCACAGTTGAGCCCAGAAATAGTCCCCTTTGCCTGATCACCATGAGCCTGACTGGTCTTTATGTGGCTGTCTCCTAGGAACCCAAAGCTATGCTACATGGCTGGAAGCTGTGTTTACAAGCTTTTCATCTGTCTTCCTTAACTTGTGGTTGCTATGGTTTTCTTTGCCTGCTGGGCCTGGCCCTTTTAGGGGGACAAGCTGTCCACTCAGCCAAAAGCCAGACCCACAGTTTCACCAGCATTGGCTTCTTGGCTGCAGTCCCAGCCATATCTTGTTACCTGCCCATTCTGAGCCCTAAACTCTGCCCCTTGTGGGCTGACCTTGACTTTTGCCCTCTCAAAAGTCCAGCATTGGATCCAACACCTTACTGCCCATCCCGAGACCTTCTGCATTTGCCTCAGTCAGGGTGCTCCTTTTGCTTTTCATTGGACTGACAGTAGCTCAGAATTTACTTTGCAGAGCCCTGCCCTCCTCTATAATCACCACAACTACCTATTTATTTGCAGGGCTCGTTTAAACCTGGAGACAATTCCACCACGTGACCATCACATTCTCTGTCATGGATATCTGTTGCTGCTGGCCTGGCATCCATTGCCCACTTCTCAGGTAATAGCGTTTTATCTTTTGGAGAATCATTCCTCCACCCCATTCTCACCTTATAGTTTTTTAAAATGGGGCTCATCTCATTCTTCTTATTCTGGGGCCTGACTGATCAGAATATTATTATCTCTCAACTTCAGTATTGGTCTGGGGATGGACACATGATCCAAGCCAGGTCAATGAGAATTAATTCTGGAACTTTGAGAGTAAAGAAGTTTTCTGCTCTGTGGTTGTTTAGGGGGCTGCATGTAATCCTGATATGTTGGTGGGGGGAGGGTCGCTATCATTTAAGAAGAATGATGCAGTGCGTATGAGAACAGAGTTAAGAGTTCAAGAAAGAGCTTGTGACTTGGCAACATTGTTTGCATGCCTAAACTGTAGTTCAAATACTTGAATCAGAATCAACTCCCTTTTTGTTCACATGCCTGTTGAGTTGAATTTTCTATCAGTTGCAACTGAGAGTCTGATACATTCTCATTCATGAGGACACTGAGGCTCAGAGAAGTGAAATAACCTACCCAGGATACCCAGCTACTATGATTGGACCCTGTTTCTTTTGGTTTCAAAGACTATTCCTCTTCCATTATCCCACACTGACTTTTGAACAGGATTCTTAGATTTGTGATGCCACAATATGGAGAGTACTTTCACATGGTTTACACTGCATGCTAATTTACTGCTCTCTCACATGTGCTCCCCACACAGGGCTGTTATTATTATTGTTATAAACACTGTATTATCATTCCCATTTTTCAGATGAGGGTGTTGAGGATTGACTGCATGTGCACTGCAAGGTGGAGCTGCTTATTTTAAGTCTGGTTTACTACTCATTTCATTTCCGTTCATTACTTCCTGAACATGCCACAAAAAGTAATTGACCCAGCTGGTGGCCTCTTGACCCTTACTTTTCCCCAGGAGCCTTGACCACTCCATACCTTGGAGGTAGTTGCCTTTGGAGGAAACCTGACATGATGGAAAGGGCATGGAGCCTGGGGGTTAAAGAGACCAAGTTTAGATCTTGTTTCCACCACTTACTGGCTCTGTAACCATGGGTGAGTTACCTTATCAGAACTCTAGTTTCCTTTTGTCTAAAACCTATGAGGCAGGCAAAATAGTACTTAACCTTGCAAGATTTTTGTGAGGATTAAATGAAATCAATCCATGTGAGCAGTAATCATAATATCAACAGTGAACATAAATTGAGCATTTACTATATTATTTACTATTATTATCTCTATATACCATGTGAGAAAGAGGTCAAGTGACTCACCCAAGGTCATATATCCCGTGAGTGGCAGAGCAGTATTCAACCCAATCATGCTGGTTAAGAGTCCTTAATCACACACTTGAAACAGTCAGTGTTTAAATAATAGGAGACTCTTTCTTCATCCCACTCCCATGTCTCCGGAGAGCTCAGCATCCAGTGTTGGAATTGAAGCAGTGAAACTAGGGTGGAAGAGGGCCATGTCCAGGTGGCATGGATCAGAGTGGGGCTGGAAGCAATATGGGGGAGGTGATGATGGTCAAAGCACTCACATGGACCAGAGACCAGAAAGACAGCTGGAACCTGGATGCCGATGAAGGAGGGCCCAGCAAGACAGATGGGCTCAGTAATTAGAGACCCACAGGACGAGAGAAGGCAGGACCAGTGATACCTTAGTGACCCAGAGGGCTCTGTATCTCAGACTCAGAGCTTTGCTGTGGTCTCTATTAAGCTAGAAGCCCACTAAGGAGTGGTTGACCAGGGCCCAGCAGAAGAAGGGGGTAGGATTAGGGAACACTGCAGCTTCTGGCAGGTGTCTTGACATTGACTAAAGCTTGGTGGTGATAATCTTGATTCATTCATTTGATATATCTTTGTAACCCAATAGAGAAAAGTTTATTTTCTTAGCAGATTCTTCCCTCTATTAGTGTCTCTTTCTCCAATCCAGGAAACCCATGTAGGTGTTCACCCCACTTTGGTCAGGTCCTAAGCTGAAGTTGAGCTCCTAAGCATTAAGCCTGAAGAACAATAGATAGGTGGTTCTGCTCGGTTAACCAACCACCAGGCTCTTATTTGTCTGAGTGGGTTGGCCCTGTATGGCTGAGAACTGAATAGTTTTGGGACAATAGAGCATATTTTTGTAGAGGCTGAATTAAAGGAAGACAAAGAGGAGGAAGGAAAATGAACTAGCAGCAAGAAGACTGAGGAAAGGGGTGCCTGGGTGGCTCAGTCAGTTAAGCGGCCGACTTCGACTCAGGTCATGATCTCACGGTCAGTGAGTTCAAGCCCCGTGTCGGGCTCTGGGCTGACAGCTCAGAGCCTGGAGCCTGTTTCAGATTCTGTGTCTCCCTCTCTCTGACCCTCCCCTGTTCATGCTCTGTCTCTCTCTGTCTCAAAAATAAACATTAAAAAAATTAAAAAAAAAAAAAAGAAGACTGAGGAAAAAGAAGAGAAATAATTTAAAGAAATTTTTTATAAAGTCTTGCTGTATTGTGTGCAACATAAACTTTCCTGCCTTCCCAAGAATTCTTCAGTGAAGTAGATATTCTTTATTGTCTTTTTTTAATGTTTATTTATTTTTTGAGGAGAGAGAGAGAGAGAGAGACATAGAACATGAGCGGAGGAGGGGCAGAGAGAGAGGGAGACACAGAATCGGAAGCAGGCTTCAGGCTCTGAGCTGCCAGCACAGAGCCTGATGCGGGTCTTGAACTCACGAGCTATGAGATCATGACCTGAGCCGAAGTCAGTCAGTCAACCAACTGAGCCACCCAGGCACCCTGACATTCCTTATTAATCTGTTGTGGAGTTTAATCTCTTTTAAGAATGCATTGAGGGGCACCTGGGTGGCTCAGTCGGTTGAGCGTCTGACTTCGTCATGATCTCATGGTTTGTGAGTTAGAGCCCCGCGTTGGGCTCTATGCTGACAGCTCAGGGCCTGGAGCCTGCTTTGGATTCCGTGTGTCCTTCTCTCTCTGCTCCTTCCCTGCTCACATTCTGTCTCTCTCAAAAATAAATAAAGATTAAAAAAAATTTTTAAAAATAAAAAAGAATGCATTGAATTGCCGAGTCCCAATTCATGGTGGCCACATGATGAACAAAAGTGGCCTACCAGCATCTTGCCACATTTGGGTCACATATTTTTGGAGCACCTACTGTATGTCAGAAACAATGCCAGGCACTGAGGTTACAACTAGACATGGCCTTGGCTCTTAAGGAGTGTACAGCCTTTTGGTGGACCATGTACAGAATCAGATTACAGTGGAAGACCTTTAATCTGCAATGCCAAACATCATAATTGTTCAGAGTTGTTAAAAGGATATTAAAAGTGATCACTCTGCATAAAGCAGACATATAGACCAATGGAATAAAGAGCCCAGAAATAAATCCTCACATACACGGTCAAATGATTTTCAGCCATTACCAATAGCATTCAATGGGGGAAAGGACAGTTCTTTAACTAGATAGTTTTGGGAAAACTGGATATTGACATGCAAAAGAATGAAGTTGGGCTTTTACACCATATACAAAAATTACTTCAAAATGGATCAAAGATCTAAATGTAAGAGCTAAAACTATAAAACTCTTAGAAAAATACTTGGGGGAGAAGCTTCATGACATTGGATTTGGCAATGATTTCTTGAATATAACATCAAAAGCATAGGCATCAAAAGAAAAAATAGATAAATTGGACTACATCAAAATAGAAAGCTTCTACACAGCAAAGGAAACAATCAGCAAAACTAAAAGGCAACCGATGGAATGGGAGAGGATATTTGCAAACAACATATCAGTTAAAGGGTTAGTATCCAAAATCTATAAAGAACTTATCAAACTCAACACCCAAAAAACAAATAATCCAGTGACAAAATGGGCAAAAGACATGAATACACTTCTCCAAAGAAGATAGCCAGATGGCCAACCGTCACATGAAAAAATGTTCAACGTCACTCATCATCAGGGAAATAAATACAAATGAAAACCACAATGAGAAACCACCTCACACCTGTCAGAATGGCTAACGTTAACAACTCAGGCAACAACAGATGTTGGCGAGGATGCGGAGAAAGAGGATCTCTTTTGCACTGCTGGTGGGAATGCAAACTAGTGGAGCCATTCTGGAAAACAATATGGAGGTTCCTCAAAAAACTAAAAATAGAACTACCCTATGACCCAGCAAATGTACTACTAGGTATTTATCCAAGGGATACAGATGTGCTGTTTCAAAGGGGCACATGCACCCCCATGTTTATAGTAGCACTATCAACAATAGCCAAAATATGGAAAGAGCCCAAATGTCCATCGATGGATGAATGGATAAAGAAGATGTGGTATATATATAATGGAGTATTACTTGGCAGTCAAAAAGAATGAAATCTTGCCATTTGCAACTATGTGGATGGAACTAGAGGGTATTATGCTAAGCGAAATTAGTCAGAGAATGACAAATATCATATGACTTTACCTATATGAGTACTTTAAGACCCAGAACAGATGAACACAAGGGAAGGGAAGCAAAAATAATATAAAAACAAGGAGGGGGACAGAATATGAGAGACTCTTAAATATGGAGAATAAACAGAGGGTTACTGGAGGGGTTGTAGGAGGGGGGATGGGCTAAATGGGTAAGGGGCATTAAGGAATCTACCCCTGAAATCATTGTTGTACTATATGCTAACTAACTTGGATGTAAATTAAAAAAATAAAATAAAAATAAATTAAATAATTTTTTTTAAACTTAAAGCTTCTGTGCATCAAAGGACACAATTGACAGTGACAAGGCAATGAACAGAATGGGTGAACGTATTTGCAAATCACATATCTGGTAAAGGGTTATATCCAGGATACATAAAGGACACCTACATCTCAACAATAACAAAAACAAACAACCCAATTAAAAAGTGGGCAAAGGACTTGAGTAGGTATTTCTCTAAGGAAGGAAAACAAAGGGCCAATGAGCACATGAAAAGATGCTCAACATCACAGCTCAGTAGAGAAATGCAAATCAAAACCATAATGAGATGCTACTTCACACCGTTTGGGAGGGCTACTATCAAAAAAGGAAATAACAAGTGTTGGTGAAAATGTGGAGAAATTGAAACCCTCACACACTGTTAATAGAATGTAAAATGGTACAACCACCGTGGAAAACAGTATGGCAGTTCCTCAAATACGTAAAAACAGGGGCACCAGCCTGGCTCTGTTGGTGGGTCATGGGACTCTTGATATTGGGGTCATTGAGTTCAAGCCCCATGTTGGGGTCATTGAGTTCAAGCTCTCAAGTAGAGCTTACTTAAAAAAAAAAGAAAGTAAAAGCAGAATTACCATTTGAACTAACAATTCCCCTTGTGGTTATATACACCTAAGAATTGAAAGCTGGGACTTGAACAAATATTTATTTATTTTAGTTTATTTTTTAAATATTGGTTTATTTTGGGGGGGAGAGTGCAAGCAGGGGAGCGGCAAAGAGAGGGGGACAGAGGATCCAAAGTGGGCTCTGCACAGACAGGTTAACAGCAGCAAGTCTGATGTGGGGGTCAAACTCATGAACTACGAGATCATGACCTGAGCTGAAGTTGGATGCTCAACTGACTAAGCCACCCAGGTGCCCAGAACAAATACTTAAATACAATGATATTCATCGCAGCATTATTCACAATATCCAAAAGGTGGAAGCAACCCAAGTGTCCAGCAGGGGATGAAATGGGTAAACAAAATGTGCTCTATACATACAATCGAATTTTATTTAGGCTTAAAAAGGAGTGAAATTCTTGAGGACATGCTAAGTGAAATGTACTAGTCACAAAAGTATAAATATGATTCTGCTTGTATTAGAGACCTAGAGTAGTCAAAATCAGAGACAAAGAAAGTAGAATAGAGGGTACCAGGAGCTGGGAAGTTTAATGGGTATAGCATTTCAGTTTGGGATGATGAAAATATTCTTGAGATAGATGGCAGTGATGGTTGCACAACAATGTGAATATACTTACTGTCACTGAATTGTACATTTAAAAGTGGTTAAGATGTGGGGCACCTGGGTGGCTCAGTCGGTTAAGCATCTGACTTCACTCAGGTCATGATCTCATGGTTCATGAGTTTGAATCCCACATCGGGCCCTGTGCTGACAGCCCAGAGCCTGGAACCTGCTTCGGATTCTGTGTGTCTCTCTTCCTCTGCCCCTCCCCTGCTCATACTCTCTCTCTCTCAAAAAAAAAAAAAAAAAATTAAAAAAATTAAAAGTGGTTAAGATCGTACATCTTATGTTATCTTACCACAATTAAATTTTTTTTATTTAAAAAGAAATGCTCACTCAGAAATCATACCACCATAAAGACTGACAACATGGTGTTATCAGAGATGGTATGATCCAGTGGATTGTGAATGACTGGCGCTTGGTAAGGTGATGGCTGCCCAGATAAGGCAGATTCTGGCAGACGGTGGCCCTCACATTGCAATGAACTCATGGCAATGGAATCTATGACAGTTTTCAGGCATTTATGTGTTTTGGCAGGTAGCAATGATTTTAGTTTGATCATTGTCAAACTAAACAAATTCTGGCATTTAGATATTCAAACTTCAGAACTATTGTAATTTCAGAATGGAGCGGTTCTCAGACCTTTCATGCAAATGGTCTTCTGTTGTGATTACAGTATGAGAAGTGCCATAAAAGATATAGATGTAAGTTACCTATTTGTCTACTCATTATTGAGACATCCTATGGACTTTATACGTTCCAGGAGACAGGACAGAGGAGTAAGTAAGTTCCTAATTCTTCTCTCCATCCTCTGCCATTCTATGCATCCTTCTTCAGGTGGCATACTTTGGCTGTGTGGTTCATTTTGCCTTGTTGGCAAGGCTGAGGTAATGGTAATCCAACTCTACAAAATGGTACTAGTGGGGAAACCAGTTGTCCTATGATTTTTTTCAGAGATTGTGTTCAGGACTATGGGACTATCCTCAGCAAATAGCACCTATGAGGGAGTGAGGGCAGTGGGGATGTTCCTGTGAGAAGCTCTGAAACCAAGAACATCATTCAGAGTTGAGTGAGGCAAGGGGGTGGGGCCCCCTACCTCACGGTCATTGGTGCAGGTTCCTGGAGAAGGGGCATAACCAGGGGTGAGTGACTCTCTTTGGCTGTGATCAAGGTTGGAGGGGAGTTGGAGCTGGGCGACCTCAACAGCCAACACTCCTGGGCAGGTGGGGGTTGAGTACCTTAGTTCTATAGGGAAGTTGGGAATCTGGGTGGCATAGTTCACTCGTAGACACTGCACCAATCCCTTGCTGGCATCCTCGGGAATTATTGGCACAAGAAGTTGGCCATGATCTCACGGTTCATGGATTCGAGCCCACGTGAGGCTCTGTGTTGACAGCTCAGAGCCTAGAGCCTGCTTTGGATTCTGTGTCTCCCTCTCTCTCTGCCCCTCCCCTGCTCGCACTCTGTCTCTCTGTCTCTCTCAAAAATAAACATTAAAAAGAAATCTCTTGCTCAAACAATATTATAACACAAAATGGGAATAAAATTTTATTAGAGTTGCACCTTCTTTCTGCATTGCTTATTTTTACCTGCTGTGCTGTTATTGGTCGGTATTCTTATACATATACCAATTTTATATATGTACGATTATAAGCATTATATGAGTGTATTTATAATATTTGTATTATATGAATATAAACAATACAAAATTTCCCTGATTGCAGTGGTTATTTATTTACTTATTTTTAAAGATTTTATTTTTAAGTAATCTCTATACCTAATGTAGGCCTTGAATTTACAACCTCAAGATCAAGAGTCATACGCTCCACCAACTGAGCCAGCCAGGTGCCCCCATGGTGGTTATTTTTTTAATGAGTTAAATTTCATACAGAGAAATGTAAAGATCTTAAATATACCATTATATTAGTTTTAATAAATGTATGCATCTGGGTAACCAGCACCCCAGTCAAGGTTAACATTTCCATCATTCTAAAAAGTTCCCCAGTGACCTCTTCCAGTCAAACTTCACCCCCACAGGCAACTCCTGTTCTCATTTCTTTTTTTCCTTCCAGTTTTTTTTTGAGATTTAATTGACACACAGCACTGTATAAATTTAAGGTATATAGCATAGTGACATATATGTATATATATATAGTGAAATTATTACTATAATACATTTAGTTAGCATCCATCATCTCATATAGATACAAAAAGAAAAAAGGGAAAAAATTTTGTCCTTGCAGTGAGATGTTTTATGATTTACTCTCTTAACAACTTTCACATATACCATACGACAGTGTTAGCAACGGTCATCATGTTGTGCATTACATCCCAGTACTTATTTATATTATAGCTAGACGTTTGTACCTTTTGGCCCCCTTCATTTAATCCTCCCTGCCTATGTTCCCCTCTTCCTTGTCTCTGTAATCACAAATCTGGTCTCTATTTCTATGAGTTTGTTGTTGTTTTGAGTTTCACATATAAGTGAGAACATATGGTACTTGTCTTTTCTGTCTGACTTATCTCACTTGGCATAATGCCCTCAAGGGCCATCCATGTCATTACAAATAGCAGGATTTCCTTCTTTTTTATGGCTGAATAGTATTCTATTGTATATAAATACCACAACTTCTTTATCCATTCATCTCTTAATGGACACTTGGGTTGTTTCCATGTCTTGTATATTGTAGATAATGCTGTTATGAACATGGTAGGGGGGCAGATATCTCTTCTTCATAGTGTTTTTGTCTCCTTTGGATATATTTCCAGAAGTGGGATTGTTGGATCATATGGTAGTCCTATTTTTAATTTTTTTACTTCCCCACTCTTTTCACAGTGGCTGCATCAATTTATATTCCCATGAAAAGTACATAGCAATTTCCTTTTGTCCACGTTCTGGCCAACATTTGCTATCTCTTGTCTTTTTGCTGATAGCCATTTTTACCTACATGGAGTAATGTCTCAAATAGTTTTGATTTATGTTTCCCTGATTAGTCATGTTGACCACCTTTTCATATACCTGTTGGCCCTTTGTCTCTTCAGCAAAAATGACTCTTCGTGTCCTTTGCCCATTTGTATTATTATTATTATTACTATTTTTACTATTGAGTTGTAGGAGTTCTTTATATATTTTGGATATTAGCCCATCATCAAGATGTATGATTTGCAAATATTTTCTTTCATTCCATAGGTTGCCTTTTTATTTTGTTGATGGTTTGCTTTGCAGTGCAGAAGTTTTTAGTTTGATGTAACCCCACCTGTTTGTTTATTTTTTTTTGTTGTTGCTTGTGTTTTAGGTATCATATCCAAAAAATTATTGCCAAGACTCTGATTTCTATCACCAGGATTAGTTTTTTTTAAGTTTATTTTTTTATTTATTTTGAGAGAGAGAGAACGAGCATACTCGTGTGTAAGAGTGGGGGAAGGGCAGATAGATGGGGGAGAGAGGGAATCTCAGGCAGGCTCTGCACTGTCATCACGGAGCCCTACACAGGGCTTGAACCTATGAACTGTGAGATCATGATCTGAGCTGAAAATGAGTTAGATGCGTAACTGATTGAGCCACCTAGGTGCCCTGACCATGGATTAGTTTTGTCTGGTTTTGAATTTTACCTGGAAGGAAGCATAAAAAATTAACATTTCTGATACATACATACTGCTTTACTATTTTATTTTTTATACTCATTTTTTTTTGTTGAAGTATAGCTGACACACAACATTACATTAGTTTCAGGTGCACACATAGCAATTCAACAAGTTTACACATTATGCTATGCCCACCACAAGTATGGCTACCATGTGTCACCATACTATGCTATTATAATACCATTGATTATATTTCCTGTGCTGTACTTTTTATTTCTGTGGCTTACTCATTCCACAACTGGAAGCCTATACCTCCTATTCTCCTTCACACCTTTTACCCATCCCCTTACCCACCTCCCCTCTGGCAGCCATCAGTTGTTCTCTGTATTTCTGGGTCTGTTGCTGCTTTTTGTTTGTTTATTCATTTGTTTTGTCTTTTTAGATTCCATATATAGGTTAAATCACAATAGGATTTGTCTTTCTCTACCTGACTTATTTCACTTATTAACCCTCCAAGTCCATCCATGTTGTCACAAATGGCAAGATCTCATTCTTTTTGATGGCTGAGTAATACTCCATTGTGTACACATACCACATCTTCTTTATCCATTCCTCTATGGATAGACACTTGGGTTGCTTTTATATCTTGGCGATTGTAAATAATACTGCAGTAAACATAGGGATGCGCGTTTCTTTTCAAATTAGTGTTTTTTGTTTGTTTTTTCTTTGTTGAGACTTTTTTTTCTTTTTTTCTTTCTCTTTTTTTAAATTTAAATTTTAGTTAGTTAACATACAGTGCAATATTGGTTTCAGGAGTAGAATTCAGTGATTCATCACTTACATACAAAACCCAGTGCTCATCACAAGTACCCTCCTTAATACACAACACCCATCTAGCCCATCTCCTACACACAAGTCTCTTGTGGTTTGTTCCCCTGTCTTCTCTTTCCCCCTACTTCCCATATGTTCTTGTGATTTGTTCTTTAAATTCCACATATGAGTGAAATCATATGGTATTTTTCTTTCTCTGATAGCTTATTTCACTTAGCATAATACCTTCTGGCTCCATCCACATCATTGCAAATGGCAAGATTTCATTCTTTTTGATGGCTGAGTAATATTCCATTTATACATATCTTCTTTATCCATTCATCTATGGATGGACACTTGGGTTGCTTCTATATCTTGGCTATTGTAAATAATGCTGCAGTAAACATAGGGGTGCATATGTCTTTTCAAATCAGAGCTTTAATTTTCTTTGGGTAAATACCCAGTAGTAGAATTACTGAATCATATGGTATTTCTACTTTTAATTTTTTGAGGAACTTCCGTAGTGTTTTCCACAAGTATTGTACCAATTTACATTCCCACAAATAGTGCATGAGGGTTCCTTTTTCTCCACATTCTCCAATACTTATTTCTTGTCTTTTTGATTTTAGCCATTCTAACAGGTGTAATGTGATATCCTATTGTGGTTTTGATTTGTATTTCCCTGATGATGAGTGATGTTAAGTACCTTTTCATGTGTCTGTTGGCCATCTGCGTGTCTTCTTTGAAAAAAATGTCTATTTAGGTCCTCTGCATATTTTAATTGGATTATTTGGGTTGAGTTTTTTTTTTTTTTTTTGGTGTTGAGTTGTAGAAGTTGTTTATATATTTTGGATATTAACCTCTTATTAGATGTATCATTTCCAAGTATCTTCTCCCACTTAATATGTTGCATTTTCGTTTTATTGATGGTTTCCTTCACTGTGCAAAAGCTTTTTATTTTGGTATAGTTCCCATTGTTTATTTTTGTTTTTGTTTCTCTTGCCTTGGGAGACACATCTAGAAAAATGCTGTTCTGGCTGATGTCAAAGAAATTACTGCGTATGTTCTCTTCTATGAGTTCCATGGTTTCAGGTCTCACATTTAGGTCTTTAATCTATTTTAAGTTTATTTTTGTGTATGATGTTAGAAGGTGGTCCAGTTTCATTCTTTTGCATGTAGCTTTCCAAGTACCATTGATTGGAGATACTGTCTTTTCTCTATTGTATATTCTTGCCTCCTTTGTATAGAGTAATTGAACATATGGATTTATTTCTAGGCTCTCTGTTTCATTTATCTATGTCTATTTTTGTACAAGTTTTTGTACTGTTTTGATTACTACGGTTTTGTAGTGAAATCTGGAGTAGTGATATCTTCAGCTTTGTTCTTCTTTCTTAAGGGTTAGTTTGGCTATATGTAATCTTTTTATGATTTCATACAAATTTTAGTATTATCTGTTCTAGTTATATGAAAAAATGTTGTTAGCATTTTGATAGGGATTGTGTTAAATCTGTAGATTATTTTGAGTAGTATGGACATTTTAAAACACTAATTATTCTAGTAAATGTGCTGCTGAAGCGAGCACAAAAAAATACTAATTATTCTAATCAGTGAGCATGGCATATCTGTCCATTTGCTTGTGTTGTCTTCAATTTCTTTCATCATTGTTTTATAGTTTTCAGAGTACATGTCTTTTACCTCCTTGGTTAAGTTTATTTCTACATATTTTTCTTTTTGGTGTAATGGTAAATGGAATTGTTTTCTCAATTTCACTTTTTCCTACTTCATTATTAGTATATAGAAATGCAACTGATTTCTGTGTATTAATTTTGTATTCTGCAACTTTACTGAATTCATTTATTACTTCTAATAGTTCTTTGATGGAGTCTTTAGGGTTTTCTGAGTATAGTATTATGTCATCTGCAAAAAGTGACAGTTTAATTCCTTCCTTACCAATATGGATGCCTTTTATTTCTTTTTTTTGGTCTGATTGCTGTGGCTGGGACTTCCAGTACTACGTTGGATAAAAGTTGTGAGAGTAGACATCATTGTCTTGTTCATGATCTTAGAGGAAAAGCTCTCAGTTTTCCACCATTTAATAGGATGTTAGCTGTGAGTTTTTCATATATGGCCTTTATTATGTTGAGCTATGTTCTCTCCAAACCCACTTTGTTGAGAGTTTTAATCATGAATGTATGTTGTACTTTGTCAAATGTTTTTTCTACATCTGTTAAGATGATCATATGATTTTTATCCTTCATTTTGTTAATATGATGATACACAAACATTTAAAAGAGCAACTTTCCCCCCTTATTTTATACTACTTATGCAGTTTTCTGATTATAAATAATACATCCTTTAATTATCAACATTTAAAAATATGGAATAGTATTATGCAGCATTAAAAATGATTGTCCTTATTTAAGAGACAAAACAGATGAACATAAGGGAAGGGAAACAAAAATAATATAAAAACAGGGAGGGGGACAAAACAGAAGAGACTCATAAATATGGAGAACAAACTGAGGGTTGCTAGAGGTGTTGTGGGAGGGGGGATGGGCTAAATGGGTAAGGGGCACTAAGGAATCTACTCCTGAAATCATTGTTGTACTATATGCTAACTAATTTGGAAGTAAATTTTAAAAAATAAAAACTAAAATTAAAAACAAATTGTCCTTAGATTTTCTTCCTATAGGTAACCACTGAATCTTGACATATTTTCTTACAGAAGTTGTTCTCAAAAAGTCTGATCTCCAGACGAACAGCATCAGAGAACTTGTCAGAAATGCAAAATTTCCAGTCTCATCCAAGACCTACTAAATCAGAAACACTGGGGGTAGGGCCACCAGTGTGTTTAAAGATGTTTTCCAGGGTGTCTCTGATATGTGCACATTTGAGAACCATTTCCTTATAATGCTTTTTTTTTCCCTTTCCTTTTCTCTTTCTTTCTCAGATAGATTATACTATCCTCACATTTTTACATTCTACTTTTTTATGTGACAGTTTATTAGGAGCATTACCATGTAATGATGGGTAGGGAGTTAACTTACTCAGATTAATTACAACTGGTGTGGTCTGTAATGAGGCTAAATGTGGCCTGTTTTGGCTCTTGTCTTCTCTTGCAGTAACTATTTCTCAACAGGACCTCATTTGTGGATGGCTTCCTTTACTGGCTCTCACCACCATATAGTGTGATGATGCTAGAAATGTGTTTGGGTGGAATGACTCTAGTTGTATGTGGGAAGATTTACAAATTTACAAACAGACCTTATCTCATGCAGGACTGGTGAGTAACAATTTTATCCAGGCAAGTGACACAGAGGGATGACGCTTGTGGTTCCCAAATAAGAACTGGTTTTAAGAAATCAAGGTGGGCAGACACAGACTTGCCAATGGCAGGGGAAACATCTTGAAGGAAAAATAACTTACATAGCTCTTTGGGGGACACTGGATTCTTGATTCTGATTGAACAATAACCATCCCTCTTGCCTCATGACACAGTAGTACCAAGAAGTACTGCTTCCATTGGTAGATTCTACACTGTCAGGGCTGACTTTGGTCTGCCTTGGAAAATGCCCATTGACTGTTATTGTCATGATATGATATTTGTTAGGATGAAAAAGGAGGGCAAGGGACTTAATCCAAAATTATCCCCAGAATGTAGCCCTCTACATAAAAGCTTTGCTGTCCTCTTGTAAGAAATACCTTTCAAGAGATGCCTTGTGAGGACTCAGATTGGGGAAGAGACTTGCAATTACTTGCACAGGGGCAGTGTCAGACTATTTCAGAGTGATGGCACCTGTATCGGCACTTCTGGGAAAAGGCAAGGAGAAAAACATGAAAAGTAGTGTGATAGAATGCAAAAACAAATGCATTCTAGGACCAGGATGACTTGATTTAGCATCAGAGCAGAGGCGCTTATCAGTTGTGTGACTGTATCAGTTATCTATTGCTGAGTAACATATTACTCCCAAAATGTGGCATTAAAAAACACACATTTATTAACTCACAGTTTCTGTGGATCAAGGATTCAGTGTTGGATTCTCTGAGCTCTCTGCTTTAGGCTGTAATTCAGGCTCCCAAGTCTGCAGTTGAGGTGTCAGCTGGTGCTGAGGTTTCATATGAAGACTCAGTTGGGGAGGGTCTTATATTCGACAGCTTGGGCTGCCATGACAAAGCACCACAGACTGGGTGGCTTAGACAACTGACACTTACGTCTTCCCAGTTCTGGAGACTAGAAGTCCAAGATCAGCATGGTGGGCTCTGGTGAGAGCTCTCTCCCTGGCTTGCAGATTGTCACCTTGTTTTGTCCTCACATGGTGGAGAGAGAAAGAGACCAAGTTTTCTGGTCTCTTATAAGGCTATTCATTCCATCATGAGGGCCCCACCATCATGAGCTCGTCTAAACCAAGTTACCCCCCATAGGCCCCATCTCCAAATCCTAGCACTTTGTGGGGGTAGGGCTTCAACATAGGAATTTGGGGGGAGCACAGTTCAGTCCATCATGGATCTGCTTCCAAGCTGACTCATGTGGTTGTTGGCAGTATTCAGTTCCTCACAGGTTGTTGGACTGATGGCCTCAGTTCCTTGTTGCCTGTTGGTCAGAGGTCACCCTCAGTTCCTTTCACATGGACCTCTCCAACAAGGCAGATGACTTCTCTGAATTCTCCCCCTTTTTTCCCCTGTAAAATGGGGATAGTTATAGTTGTCCTAGAGTTGTGCTGTGGGATTCATTGAGTTAGTGTGGAAAATGGCTTTGCACAGAGGCTGGCATTGTTGTGGCTTTCTGAATGGTAACTATTATTACTATTATTACAATTTTCAGAGCATCTGATACTCTGTAGCCTGGCTATTGTTCATACAGCATATGGGGCTATGCCCCTTCTCCCTGCTATAACACAGAGGCTTCCCCAGGTAAAGGACAGTTTCTTTTTTTTTTTTTTTTTTTTTTGTTTTTGGTTTTTGTTTGTTTGTTTTTTGTTTGTTTGTTTTTGGTAAAGGACAGTTTCTAAACTGCAGAGAAAATACTTTTCTTGAAGCATGTCAGACCACATGACCTGACAGTTCTCAGACAAGCACCATGGAGTATATAGTAGTCATACTTTCTGTTGTCCCTTCTGTGTCAGCCTCTCAGAGCAGGCCCAAGAATTTGCTTTCACGCCCCTGGAAACCAGACCGCTTATAGCATCCATTGGCCATACATGACTTCTTGGGGAAGTTCAGCCTGAGCCACCTTTGCATGGAAGATCTCAGTTTGTCCTGTTTTGCAAACCACTGTCTGTTTTCTGTCCAAGATTTTGAGTCTGCTTCTTTCCCATATAATCCTGGGCACAATTAACAAGGTGAAGTATGCTTTCCAGAGGTCTTGGAAGCCATATCTTTCTCAGTCATCATTTGGGGTGATTAGAGGGGGAAGTATAACTTTTTGTCTTATTGCCATGGGATAATGTAGATGTTCCTAATCCTCACTGTGTAGAAATAAGACCAGACTGAACGTCTGTTCTGAATTATCTTTCTGCCTAAATAGAGCCCAGGAGGGACCCTAACTTGCAAAAAATATATTATTCAGCCCAATGCTGATTTCATTTCCTAAAAGAGATTGGGTCCAAATAAGACTTTAATTGAATTCAGCCTCTTGACCTGATACTGACTTGGTTCTCCCTCCTAGTGCCTTCCAACATTAGACAAGGGAGGAGGAGGAGGAGGAGGAGGAATAGACAAATAAAGCGATTCACATGGATTGATGGGCCGAGCCACTTCCACATTCCATAAAGCCCAAATGACTGTATAGGAAACAGCTGCAGTATTTACTGGGGACCGCTAAGGCCTCATTACCATCCCACCTCCTCACAGGGGGTGTTTGGCTCTGAATGGAGTGCAGTGGAGGGAGTAATTGATTCTGCTGCCCTGGCACCTGGTGTTTCTGCCAAATGCCTGAGGTCACTGCCACAAACAGACCCCACTCCACTGGGTGGAGGGAGGCCTCAGGGTCTCTGGTGAGAGGTAGACAGCAGAGCCAAAAGCAGGTCAGAAGAGAGTTTGTTGTTCATCTGTTCATATCTTTGTTCATTCGCTCAAGAATTATTTATTGAGCACCTACTAAACGTCAGGTACTGTTGAAGGCACAGGAACACCGTGACAGACATGGTCCCTGCCTTCTTAGAGTTTACACTCTGGAGCTGCTTATATGAAATCAAATTAAAATTTCAGTTCTTCAACCACATGTCAAGTGCTCAATAGGCTGGTGGCTATTGCATCGGACAGTACAGGTATAGAACATTTCTAGTATTGCAGGAAGTTCCATCAGATACGCTAGTCTAGTGTGGGTAGAGTGTAGAGGGTCTGGAGACTGTCATTAAGTGAACAAACGTGTACATAAATAAGATAATTTCAGATGTGGTGCTACTCTGAATAAAATAAACAGAGGAATGGACTAGAGTTGCCCTTTAATAGGGTGATCTGGGTGGGCTTCTCTGAGAAGGTGACACATGGGCCAGGACCCTGGAAGGAGCAGAGTGAACAGAAAGTCCTTGTAGCATTCCAGAAGTATAAGAAAGCCACTGTGGCTTGGAGTAGGGAACCGGAGAGAGAGCAGTATGAAATTGGGCCAAGAGCAAGTAGAGGCCCAATCACATGGGATCATGGGGAAGAGTATGCATTTACTTTTAAGTGCTGGGAAGCCACTGCAGGATTCTTACCAGTGAACTGTCATGACCTGATCTACATGTTAAAAGCTCATTCTGTTGCTACAAAGGGCCATATTTCGTTCTTTCTCATTGCCCTGTAGTACTCCATTGGGCATATAAACCACAATTTCTTTATCCATTCATCAGGTGCTTTGTAGCAACGTGGATGGAACTGGAGAGTGTGATGCTAAGTGAAATAAGCCATACAGAGAAAGACAGATACCATATGTTTTCACTCTTATGTGGATCCTGAGAAACTTAACAGAAACCCATGGGGGAGGGGAAGGAAAAAAAAAAAGAGGTTAGAGTGGGAGAGAGCCAAAGCATAAGAGAGTCTTAAAAACTGAGAACAAACTGAGGGTTGATGGGGGGTGGGAGGGAGGGGAGGGTGGATGATGGGTATTGAGGAGGGCACCTTTTGGGATG
The DNA here is from genome assembly GCF_046562875.1 of Panthera onca. Classification (NCBI taxonomy): domain Eukaryota; kingdom Metazoa; phylum Chordata; class Mammalia; order Carnivora; family Felidae; genus Panthera; species Panthera onca. Next base: position 50,951,249 of record NC_138340.1, on the reverse strand, counting down.
AGCACTGGGTGTTGTATGGAAACCATTTTGACAATAAATTTCATATATTGAAAAAAATAAAATAAAATAAAAGGAAAAAAAAATAAAAGCTCATTCTGGCTCCTACGTTGATCATAGATTGTCAGGAGGCAAGAGTGGAGGCAGAGGACCAGGAAGGAGGCTATTAAAGCTGTCCAAGTGAGAGAAGCTGGGCCCTCAGTATCAGGGACAAAAGGGCAGCAGCTAACCCCAGAGGGGTAGCTCTGTGGGAGACAATCTCTTATCTGAAAATATGGGAACATTATTAGTACCCAGTGTATGCTATCACTGTTACAAAGACACAGTGAAGGAATGTTTGTAAAGCACCTGTCTTCACAGTACAGCAGCAGGTGGCATTACCTTGTCTCACTTACCTTTGTGTCTCTCCTAAATGATGGAACCAGCCTTTCCTCTGCCTCTCTAGTCCTTTGTCTTATTTATTCTAGTCTGGTTTCCACACTGCCACTGGAGTCACTTTTCCTGAAATTACAAATCTGATGAGGTCAGTTCCCTTCAGGGGCTTCTGAATGAAGCCCGGCCAAACCCCACACTTGTTGACATGGCTTAGGAGGCTCTTCAGGCTCTGACCCACATCTCTCTCCAGCATCATCTCCCCCGTGTTCTATCTTCAGCTGAGGCTCCAGCTACCCTGATTATCACCCCTCAGCTCACGCAGCTCCCTCTGCCTAGAGCACTTCCCTCCCTGTCTTGCACTTGCAGTCTCCAGCTCTCTGTTTTTCTAGGCCCAGCTTAGAAATGTCTGCCTCTGAGAAGCTGTCTCTTGGCTCTCTAAGCCCAGGTCAAGGGCACTGATTACAAGATCACATGGTACCCTGTACTTCTCCATCACATTGAATTTATAATTCATTGTTTACTTGTCTCTTCCATTAAACTAAGATCTCCATGACAGTTGTGACTGTGTCTGTCTGGTTCATGATTGTGTCTAGTTCTTTGTATGCTTAGCCCATGACAAGTGCTCAAGATGTATTTGTTGAATGAATGGGCAAATGAGGTAAACATCTCCAATTCATATCCTTTGGCATACTTTCTTTCCCTATATTCCCTTTTCCCCATTATTACCATTTCTTTTCTTTTTTTTTTTTTTTTCTTTTTGAGTTAACCATTCTCCAGACTTCCCAACCTACCACGACAAATACAACAGACAGGATTGCTTAAAAAATAGATATTTATGTTTTCACAGCTCTGGACGTTTGGAAGTCTGAGATCAGGTTATCAGCATGGTTGGGTTCTGGTAAAGGCCCTCTTCCTGGCTTGCCTATTGCCCCTTGTCACTGTGTCCTCACATGGCAGAGGGAGGGAGGGATGGGTAAAAGGAATGGAAGGAGAGAGAGAGAAAGAGAGAGGCAGAGGGAAGGCACGTGCAAGCTCTCTGGTGTCTCTACTTATTCTAAGGCAGTAATCCCATTGTGAGACCCCACTCTCATGAGCTCATCTAACCCTAATCAACTCCCCCAAAACCCCACCTTCACATACCATCGCATTGTGGCTTAGGGCTTCAATGTTGGAATTTTGAGGGAGGGGGTACACAACCTTCAGTCCATAACAGTGAGACAAGGTGAGAATTTGTTGTGGGCTCCCCATTTCCTACCCTGATCTCTAGGTTGCTTATGAATTCATTGGCAGTCGATGGCCTGCATGATGTACTAGAGTCAGATGACCTATGTTTAGAGCCCAGCTCCAGTAGTTATGAGTTATAAGACCTTGATCAAGTTACATCATCCCTTACTTCTCCCAGTACTCAATGGAGGGCACTTAAAGTGGTCAGGACATACTCGTTAAATGCATACAGAGGATCAGTGGGCACTTTAATAATTCTTCATAGCCATATGATAAGTCTTCTCATTCATTACCTCACTTAATGCTTCCAAGAGCCATAAGAAGTCATATTATTCTCCCAGTGCAGAGATGAAGAGGCTGAGACTGGGAGTCTCAAGTTGATCCTTTGTCCTGATGCTGGAACATTTTCCCTATGCTCTTGTTTCCTCTTTTATGTCCTTGTTGTCTCTCCAGTCTTGAGGACTTGTGCCCTATGCAGGTATCTACTGGTCTGTAAGATGTGGCCTGAGTCACTATAGCTTGGTGCTGTGGTCTGAATGTTTGTGTCCCCTCAAAAATGTACATGTTGGAATTCTAACACCTGATGTGACTGTGTTAGGAGGTGGAGCCTTTAGGAGGTGATTAGGCCACGAGGGTAGAGGCTTTATGAGAGGGATTAGTGCCCTTATAAAAGAGACCCGAGGGAGCTTCTGCCTTGCGAGCATACAATGAGAAGTCTGTGACCCAGAAAAGGACCCTCCCCCAACTACACTGGCACCCTTGTCTTGAACTTCCAGCCTCCAGAACTGTGAGAAATAAATGATTGCTGTTTATAAGCCACCCAAGTGGTGGTATTTTGTTATAGCAGCTCAAAGAGACTGAGACTCTTGACCATCTGACAAAGCACCCACAACTGTGCACTAATGTGATTGACCTTATACCTTAGAATTAAAAAAACTTGAAAAGCTGTAAGTTCTTTAGTGTTGGGCTTTCATGGGGTTAATATATTACAACCTTTTCTTCCCCTTTCAAGTTTTGAACCAACTGAGAAGTAAATAAAGGAGACAGATGGATGTTTGTTTAACATGGAGAGTCTTTATTTGTTTAACAAACACTTATGAGGCATTTACTAGGTGCCAGCCAGCAACGTGCCCAAGGTCATGCAGCTAGTGATGGCAAAGCTAGGCTTCCAACCTAGCTCCAAAAACTTTGTTATTTTGCTTCTTAAAACGTAAGCTTTATTCATGATAAAACTAGATTGGAGGACATGGTTTAGGCAAGTGTCCTAGAGGGGAGTTAACTCTTTATCCCTGAATTAGACTCTCCCAGCTAGTTGTGGCTACCACAGGTGTCCTCCACAAGGGAACAGGGCACAGCTAGCCCTGCCCTTCCTCTTAATGCAAGGTCAGAAGAACAGAGCCAAATGTATCCTTTTTGTAAGCGGAGACATCCAAAAAGAGAAGATGAAGGGGGAAATTCAGTCTCTCTTTTCAAGTTCACCAATTGGCTATGTCACTTTTTCTTCTCTGGGGAGGATAATGGGCCAAAGTGTTTACATTTTCCATGGATCTCTTCTTTTTTTAATTTTTTAAAATGTTTATTTATTTATTTCGAGAAAGAGAGAGAGTGTGCATGAGGAGAGAGAGAGAGAGAGAGAGAGAGAGAGAGAGGGAGAGAATCCTAAGCAGGCTCCACAATGTCAGCTCAGCGCAGAGCCTGACAAGGTGCTTAGTCTCACAAATCATGAGATGATCACCTGAGCCAAGATCAGGAGCTGGATGTTTAACCAACTGAGCCGTGCAGGTGCACCTCCATGGATAGATAGCTTCTGTGAATTTCCCTTCCTCACCCCCCCATCTTTGTTTGTTTGTTTTTTGAGAGAGAGAGAGTGTGAGAGCGAGCTAGCAGGGGAGGGGCAGAGGGAGAGGGAGATAGAATTTTAAGCAGGCTCTGCATGGGGCATGGACGCGGGGCTCAATCTCATGACAATGAGATCATGACCTGAGCTGAAATCAGGAGTTGGATGCTTATTTTACATCTTTATTTGCACACACACAGATAAAAGATCACTTATACTCCCTAGCATAAAGGCAACTCTCGCCATATTCAAACACCATAAATCTTACTTCCAAGTACCTATAACATTTTTTTCATCATTGAACCATCTGATTTCTTTAGCAAATCTGATAATGTGTTTCTATTACTTTTTTTCCGTTTGTCCAAACTAGGTACTTCTCACATGAATTATCATCATCACCTAATTTGTCTCCATGTTTCCTGTATTTCCTTGGCATGTTGATTTATTTTTTCAATTGGGTAACATTTGAATATATAATACATCATGGCACCTAAAATGATAGCTGGAGGAAAAAGATTATTTTCTCAAACTCCTTCCTTTTGCACCATTTAATTTGAGCTATTTGATCTCCATTTTACCTACTAAATGTGGAAAAACTTTTAATAGGTATAACAAAGAGGAAAAATAATGGGCTTTAGAATCTGATAGACTTACCTTTCACCCTTGATGCTACAAATTATTCCCTATGTTAACTTGGATGTTTTAGTTAACTTTGAGACTTACTTTTATTATCTTTAAAATGGGAATATAGGGGTGCCTGGGTGGCTCAGTCGGTTAAGCGTCCGACTTCGGCTCAGGTCATGATCTCGTGGTCTGTGAGTTCGAGCCCCGTGTTGGGCTCTGTACTGACAGCTCAGAGCCTGGAGCCTGTTTTGGATTCTATGTCTCCCTCTCTCTCTGACCCTTCCCCATTCATGCTCTGTCTCTCCCTGTCTCAAAAATAAATAAATGTTAAAATGGGAATATAGTATCATGCCCTTAAAATTACTATGGAGTTTAGATAGGCTAGATTTTAAATTCCTTGAAATCAAATACCTAGACTTGATCATTCAGTCACTCACTGTTATATTCACAGAGCCTAACATAGTGCCCTACAGATGATAGGCAGTCGATAAACCGTAAGTCAGTATTATTCCTAATAAAATGTTATATGTATAAAAAAAAAAGTCAGATGCTTAACTGACTAAACCACCCAGGCTCCCCTCCCCAATCTTTTCCATAGCAGACACATGTTGATTTTGCTCATCCAGAATCCATTCCTCCATCTGGAAATGGCACCTTGATCCTTCTTTGGGAATCTCTTGGGTCATGTGGATTGTTTGGGACTCACCTCATCCCACAGCTCCAGGGGCAAGCCCTTGATCCACGCCTGGTGAAGCAGAACATTCCACCTTCTGGCCACAGTGATTGATTCATGGATAGCCATGCATCCCAGCCCAGGCCAGTTGACTATTCTTGAGACTTTAGCTAGAACTCTTGGGAAAGGCTGCCTTTGTGCTGGAATTGCCAAGCTGGGAGAATTGAGCCTGGAGCTGTTGGGGCCATCTTTGCCATCTTGTGGGGACAGCCTGCCACCATACAGGAAAGCAGAGTGGGGAGTTGGAGGAAGACATACAGTGTTCTGTTGACATTGTTAGAGCCCCTGGATCTAGCCATGCTGACTTATGCTCATTATGAATGAGGCTGATTAAAATTTCATAGGTTTTCCCCTTTTCCCCTTTTTGTGAATTGTAATTTGTTGCCTTTTCCTTTTTTTCTACTGGACTGTTGGTGTTTTTCTCACAGATTTGAAGGAGGTTTTTTTTTTTTTTTGTATTCATTTTTTATTGAAGTGAAATTCACATGACAAAATTAACCATTTCAAAGTGTGCAGTTCAGTGGCATTTAGTACATTCACAATGTTGTGCAATCATTACCTCTTTCTAGTTCCAAAACATTTTCATCACCACCAAAGAGACCCTGTATCCATTAAGCAGTCACTCCCTATTTTCCCCACCTGCCACAGCTCCTGGCAGCCCCTAATCTTCTTTCTGTCTCTGTGGGTTTACCTAGTCTGGATATTTCATATACATGGACTTCTACAATATGTAGCTTTTTCTGTCTGGCTTCCTTCAGCCAGCATAATGTGTTTCAAGGCTCATTCATACTGCATCATTATCAGTGCTTCATTTCTTTTTATGGCTGAATAATATTCCATTGTATGGATAGAACATGTTTTATTTCTCCATCTATCCGTTGATGGACATTTGGATTGTCTCCACCTTTTGGCTGTCATGAACAGTGCTGTTATGAACATTCATGTCCAAGTATTTGTTGGAATTGTATATTAGGGAAATTTGTATGTTTTTGTGTACTAGGGAAATTAGTTCTCAGCTTATAAACAGGTGTTGCAAATATTCTTCCTCAGTTTGCAGTTTGTCTTTGACTTTGTTTATGGTGCTTTTTGGCTGGGCAGAATTTTGAAAAACTTGTTATATAGTTGGGGCACCTGGGTGGCTCAGTCGGTGAAGCGACTGACTTCGGCTCAGGTCATGATCTCACGGTTCGTGGGCTCGAGCGCTGCATAAGGCTCTGTGCTGACAGCTCAGAGCCTGGAGCCTGCTTGGGATTCTGTGTCTCCCTCTCTCTCTGCCCCTCCCCCATTCACACTCTGTCTCTCTCCTTCAAAAATAAATAAAAACATTAATAAAAAAATTGTCATATAGTTGACTGTGTCATCCTTTTATGGCTTATGGGTTTTGTGACATAGTTAGGAAGGCCGCCCTCATATGTGAGGTTATAAAATAATTCTCCCATCGAAGCTGTCACTTATATACTCCTTTCCTCAAACAGGGACTAAAAACAGGCTACTTGTGCTCTCTGCCAGGATTATTGTGAAGACCAAATAAGATAAACAATATGAAAGGGCTTTACAAAATATAAACCAGTATATACACGCATGGCTTGTTGTTATTGCCACTGTTAATTTGTATGCGATTCTGGCACTAACTAGCTGAGTTCTGTTGTTGCTTCCATTCTGCTGAGCAGGGACTGAAGGGCAGAATTAGTTCCTGAGCCAGTCAAGGATGAAGTAATTGGTAGCATTTGGGGAATGTCACAGAAGATATCAACTCTTATTAGTTATCTTGGGGAGTTTTCATATTTGACCGAAAAAAAAATGCCTTAAACCCAAAACTTTTCTGGTCATTCTTCTTTCAAGTAGAATCTTTAAAAAAAAATTTTTTTTCCTACTAGGAAAAGAAATCAGTTTAGTGGGTTTTGTGTTAATCAGCTCTTAATTGTAATTTAAGCCTCATCAATGGCCATTTTTGATATGTTTTCCTTATTTGTTTTACATTAAAAAATTTTTTTTAAACGTTTATTTATTTTTGAGAGACAGAGAGAGGCAGAGCACAAGTGAGGGAGGGGCAGAGAGAGAGGGAGACACAGAATCCGAAACAGGCTGCAGGCTCTGAGCTGTCAGCACAGAGTGCAATGTGGGGCTTGAACCCATGAACCATGAAATAATGACCTGAGCCGAAGTTGGATGCTTAACTGACAGAGCCGCCCAGGTGCCCCTTCCTTAAGTTTTTACACCTAAATTCTTTTTTTAATAGCAAACTTTAGGTTGAGCACTGTATTGATTGAAAAAAAAAGTTAATACTTGACAGCAGTTATTCCTACGATGATTGCTCTGGTATAGAATTGTATGCCGATCAGGTCCTTGGGCCCTGATAATGGTCAGACTCTGGGTTTGAATGCGATTCAGGTGGTAGCTAGTTGTGTGATCTTGGAATTGCTTCATTGCTTTCTGCCTCTGTTTCCCTCTCTGTAAAACAAGGATGATTACAGAACCTGACCCATTGGGTTGCAGCAAGAAGTCAGTGATAAAATCTAAATAAAGTACTTGGCCCAGTGCCTGGATAGAATGAGGGCTCAATAAATACTAGCTATTAGTATCATTCAGGAATACCTAAACGAATTTAGGAAATGAGCCCAAGGTAAATGGAATATACCCTTTCAGTAGGTACTCCCATCCTTGGGGGTGGCACAGATCAGATTACATGGTGTAGCCCTGTTGCCCACCACATAGCACACTTATTTTTGGGAAAAGTGTGAGTTCTGTTACTACCTTGTGAAGGGTAGTCATCAGGCCTGGCACTTCGTTCTCATGGCAAGGAAGAGGTGGCTACGTGGAGGGGAGTGTCACAGAAGGGCCTGTGAGCCATGGTGAGGATCGGAAGGAGGAAGTGGAGTACATTGTCCCAGGGGGGTCTGCCCCAGTCATACTACCTCTTCTTGGGGAAGGAAGATTCTGGATGATGTGGGTTCACTGTGTGTGGTGATGTATTTGCAGGGGACATAACCCTTTTCTTCTTTTTTTTCTCTTCCGGTTCCTGACGGGGTGGGGGGGGTGGGGTGGAATCCGTGGAGCCCCAGCTCTGATGCTAGGCCCTGGGGGACCCTTTTCTTCTTTTTTTTCTCTCCCGGTTCCTAACCCGGGGCGCGGAGGGGGGATCTGTGGAGCCCCAGCTCTGATCCTAGGCCCTGGGGGGTTGGGCCCTGAAAAAGAAATAACATCTGTGGGACCTCTGCCATGTGCCAGGCACTCTAAGTTCATAATCACGTTGGATCCACCATTTTACAGGCGAGGAAACGGGAGTGAGGCTCAGCGAAGGCACAGAAGGTACTCAGGGCCAGCCCCACGCTGGTAAGCAGCAGAACTGGAATTTTAATCGCCATCTGTCTCACACCAAAATCCAGCTTCTTTTGCCGCTCAGCATGTGGCCCTGTACCATACCTCACTTCAGTTTCATAAAGCCTTTTATGATGTTTCTGTGGCTCAGTGCCTGCACTTGGGTCTCCCAGAAATATCTGTGGACTCGAAATTTTAGTAATGGCGAGAATGGCTGACATTCACTAGTTCCTGCCTCCAACTAGCAACAGCAGGTTAAGTCATTTGGGCTAGTTCTCAGAACTGCCGTGGCAGAGCCAGGGAGGGAATCCTGTCTCTCATGTCCCAAGATGCGCGGTACTTAACTCTGATCTTCCTTCAAGGGTTAGTCTTGAGGCAGGGATGCTAATCTCTGAGCACATCTTTTTCAGGTAACATGTGTGGCTTTCACTCTTTTAAAGTGGTCCAGAGGGGAACCTCAGAAGGCCTGAGCAAGCCCATGGGAAGGGTGAGGCAGGGGGGTGATGGCACAGGTTGGGGGATAGTATTTGTGAACTCTGCGACCTCCTGTCTCTGGACATGAAGCTGTAATAAGCCCTGTGGTTCACCGTCTGCACTTTCCCATGTGCTCTCTCCAGGCAGATCCTATGTCTCTGCATCTGCAGGCTTAGCTCATACTGTTTGCTCCATAGGAATATCCTGTCTCTTCCCGACCTCCCCCTACAACCTCTGGGCCTCATGCCTGTCTGAGGAGACCCACTGCAACTGCCACCCTCTCTGGGAAACCTCAATGGACTGGAATGGATTCATTTCTGAACCCAAATCCAATCATTTATTATATAAAATGTAATGGGCAAATGTAAGACTGTTTTGAGAAATTTGTGAAAATACCAAACTTGGGGGATAATACATATTAAGGACACTCTTAATATGTGTAATTCCTGTGGTCAGCAACCCTACAGTGCTTGATTTTATTTTTAGAGAACAAATCTTTTCTACCTAAGTGCATCTGAAATGTTTTTTTTTTAAATGTTTATTCATTTATTTTGAGAGAGAGTGTGTGTGTGTGTGTGGGGTGAGGAGGGGCAGAGAGAAAGAGAGAGAGAGAGAGAGGGAGGGAGAGAGGGAATCCCAAGCAGGTTCTGTGCTGTCAGCGCAGAGCCTGAAGCAAGGCTCAATCCCACGAACTGTGAGATCATGACCTGAGCCAAAATCAAGAGTTGGACGCTCAACCGACAGCCACCCTGGTGCTCCTGAAATGGGTTTAATCTCTCTAGTAGAATGCAGGCTATTTGAGCATTTGCATGGTCAAAATCTGGTGTCAGATAGCCTATTTTTTGATATGCTGGTGACCTTGGGTAAGTCACTTCCCGTATCTGTGCTTCTCTTCCATCATCTGTGAAACAGGGATACTTATACTATGTTGTTAGGTTTCTTTGTGGGGGATATCATGGGGTAATAATAATTGCTACCATTTATTGAGTGTTTACTATGTGCCCAGCACTGTGCTAAGCTTAGCTCTACATTTTTATTTGATCCTCCCAAGAGCTCCCTCAGTTTTGAAGTCCTTTACCCTACAATATTTTCTTCCCCAATAGCACTTACCTTCTTTACATTATAGTATAATTTACTCATTTTGTTTATTCATCTTCCCCTTCCCGGGCCTCTTGCCTCGTGTGACTCCAGGAGGCACGATTCACAGTGCATTCTGGGTTCTACCATTACTGAGAATATTAACGTGAGTGGTGGGGATTTCCCAGAGTTGTGTCAAGTGGAGACCCTGGAGCTGCTCCAGGAGGACAGGATTTTTTTTTTTTTTTAATGTCTGTGCCTATTTTGACTCTTGCTGTATCCCTGTATCCAGAATAATGCCTGACCTATGGTAAGCTTTCAATAAATATTTGTTGAAAGAATGAATTAAAGAGCCCTAAAGAGAGCCCATTTCATTGGTGAGGAAACTGAGGCTCAATGAGTTATTGATTTGGCTAAAGCTCTAAGAGACAGTGAAGCAGCTGGGTGTTTCTAGCATGCCTGCTCTCAACAGCTTTGCAAAGCTGCATGTCTGAAATGCCTGGCATTGTCCCTGCCACCCCACAATTGCTCAACACATATTAAAGAGCTTGCCTACATGGGTCAGCCTCTCCCCTCTGCGAGACAATCCCTACAGAGTAACAAACTGTCACATAGCCATTGCTTTGAGAAATTAAACTGCATGGTGCAAAGAAAAGGTGAGACTTTTGAAGTTTTTGGAAGAAAAATTCCTAACACGATTGCTAATGGAGTTTGCAGGGGCCTCTCAGGCCTTTCCAACCCGATTCTTTTTCCTGCTGCCTTCCCTTTTGTGAGCATTTCTTCCCCTTTCTGCTTGCAATGAGTTCTGCTCTCCTGTAGGCTACAATGTGTCAGTTGTTATAAAATCCGGGAGGTGGAGCTTGGTGACGAGGTGGGTGGGGGAGCGCTCAGCCAGCCCTGCAGGGCGAGCAGTCCAGCCGTGGTTCACCGGAGCTTAAGCCTTGCAGCAGGAGAACTTCCATCTCGCTCTTCTGGCTTTGATCCTCACTGTACATCAGACCAGAGGCGCCGAAGGGAGGGAGGATGCGAGATGACCGGCCCTCTGGCAACCTGACCATCTCCTTAGCAGAGCCTTTGAAAGCCAGCCGGAGACTGACTGCACAAGCAAGGAGGCGCCGCGCCTCTGTGGATGTGTGTGTGTATGTGTGTGTGTGTGTGGGTGGGTGGGTGAGCGGGTGTGAGTGAGTGAGTGAGAGTGTGTGTGTGTATGTGTGCGTGTGCATCACGACTGTGTGTGTGTCGGTTGAGTGCGAGAGTGCACGCGTGAGTGTGTTAGTGTGCATGTGTGTGTGATTGCTCTCAGTTATTATTTTTGTGGAAGAAAAATCTTGAAAATCTGGGGCAGGTTACTGTGCTCCTAGGGGCGGTAGTTCTTCTTTTGCAAGAGGAGCTGACCAGACCAAGCTACTAGAGACATTTTTTTCGGCAAGTAAAGAGAATTTTCCTCCCAGAACGAGAGGCATTTTTCTCCCCGCTGGCTCTGCAGCCGAGTAAAAGAGATTAGTCCCTAAACCCTGTGAAATCGACTAGAGCCGAGTGATTACCAGGGCTTGAGAGAGGACTGGGGAAGAAAAAGAGAAATAAATCAAACAGCCTGTCAGTGCCTTTGGCCACGTTGGAAGATGTCATCTCAAACTAAGTTCAAGAAAGACAAAGAGATCATTGCTGAATATGAAGCCCAAATAAAAGGTGAGATGCGGGCTGGGGAGTCATGCTTCCCCTCCCCTTTCCTTTTTTCTCTTGCTCTGGCTTTCTTTTACCCTTTTTCCTCCCTGCCATCACGAAATGTTGTTATGCATCAATAATCTTATTGTGAGTAGGAACAGTGGCAGCCGCACAAGTCCAGACTGGTTTCAACTGCAGAGAGCCCTGGCTCTGGGAGTGTGGATTATAGAATGGGCAGCAATCACTGCATTGCAGGTGTGTGAGGAGGATCCTACGCCCGGCTTTAGGAGTGTCGTGGATACTCCATCATCTTGGCCGTGACATGTCCCTCTAAGGCCATTTTGACAGTCACTGCCTCTTCCCCCCTCCCATGCTGAAAGCCCCTTAATATGATTTTTTTTACTATCTGCTTTTATTTTTCTTTCTTCTTTTTGGTTTCTTGTTGCTTTCCCTTGCCCCTTTCTCTGGGCTGGAATTCACATGCATGTGCACACAGAAGCAGCATCCCTGGGTTGCACTTCTTTGTCGGTGTCTCTCGGCTGGCCTGGGTTGCCATGGATTAACTGTTATGGGGCATATTGATCCAAACTAATGCAGGCATTTAGGCATAAAGAGGGAGCTCGGTGCAGAAAATGTATTCTCTCGCAGTGTGCAGCCCCAATCACCGCCCGTCTGCCTGCTAGCGTGTAGGGTCATCAGCCTTCATTCAAAGCCAACAGCTTAGTGTGCCGTTTCGGCTGGTAGGAGCTGCCTGGCTTCCGTAGCGCTAGAGGAAGCCTGGCAGCAGGGTGGGATGACCTCTGGCTGCCTGTTCCAGCTTTGGGGCCACGGGGTGCACGCTCCTCTCAGAAACTGCTCCCTAAATCCGCACTAGCAAGGCGAAATAGGGAACCGGACACAGTCGCATAGACAAATGCAGGCAGAATCCTGGTTCACGCCAGAGGGGGTTCTCCCACCTTCATGAGTTCTAGGCTCAGTTTTGGCAAGGAAAATCTAAAAGCTCCATACTCACCCTTTCTCCGAGGACAGACCCTGAGGGAAGCCTGGGCCTGCGTCTCTTAGTGTCTGTTTTCTTTCTGGTCCTGGATCTCCTTGCTGCGACACAGGGTGTGTTTGTGGTCTCCCACAGAAAGACTAAAGACAAAATACATCTTCAATGGATACTGACGCCTGCTCTTGAGATCGTGGGTGGACTGTTTGAGCAAGTTGATTATTTGGGGCTCAGGTGACCTGAGGCTGCCCCACCTGCTTTTAGGTGCTTCTGCAGCTCCAGACTCAGTGACCCAGGAAGTTTCCCCGGGAGCGGCAGGGGCCTGACATCCACAGCTGCTGCACACGCTCCCGATGCTTGGGAACCTTTGGGAGGGGAGCGGCCAACAGGGGAGGGCTTTGTTTTTTTTTTGTTTTTTGTTTTGTTTTGTTTTTTTTCCAGTCTCGCCAACCCTCTTGTGTCTTCTAGTCCTGGTCAGACCCGGCATGCTAATCACCTCTGGGGGTAGACCCCAGGGCAAAGGGAGCTGAAAACATTCTGTAGGTTTCAGCTCAGTGTGGCAAACTGACTTAGGATGTTTCAGCCTTGCTGAAAATTTAGTCACAGGCCCTTTACTGGTCAGAGATTTGAACTCACCTGGCTGCATCAATACAAAAGCCCAGTTTCGGCCTTTGCATACACACTTTTTAGGGAGTTTATGTTTTGTAAGATGAATTTGGCTGAGTATTATAGTTCTTTTTAACTGAGGTTCTCATGAAAAATGCCGTACTAGAGAAGCGAATGCTGAGTTTTGGACAGTTTGAGGTTTTTGTTAGCATTGTCTTGGTAGGAAATACGCTCGTCTTGTTTTTGGATCACTGCCACAGGGCCCAAGAACTTGGCTTGAGGATCAATGAAGCATTTATTGCTCTGGCTGATTCTTTTACTTTTTTACCTTTCACCTTTATTTTAACAACTACTTAGCAAGTCCAAGGTCATGCATTTCCGGCAGGAAATTTGTCCAGATGATCTTGTCTCTTCCAGACCCTAAGGGTCTCTACATTCTGGTTAAAGGAGTTGAATTTTATTCCTTTAGAATTGACACCCACATGACTTAGGCCAGGACGTTGCTGTGCCTGAAACCGTCTGGAATCTTTTCCTTTCAAAATTCTGTTTGTTAATCATCATCATAATTCCTGATGATGTACGCACAGGGCTCTACAGTTTCTCTGTCTGGCTCACTCCCAAACATCACTACTCTTGGCCTACACAATGTACGGAAAGTGTTTGTATGAATGAGCTCAGCTTTAGAGATGAGGAAACTGAGGCCTTGTCAGGTTGAGTGACGTGCCCAAGGTCACAAGGCCAGAAATGTGAAGGTAGCTGGTCTTCTTTCCCATTGCATTGTTTGCCCGAGGCTGGCCCTTGAAGGATTGATGTCAGTGGCAGATGGCGGTTTTGTGGTGGGGACTGGCTGTCTCTTGATCGTTCCATTGTTTACCCTCTTACTTTTATCCCTTGCCTTTGTTGCTTGCCTCTGAAGAATGTTTGACCAATCACCAAAAATAACGCCTGAAGCCTGTTTCCTTTCTCCCTGGGTATCATTTGACCAGTTTGGTGCAAACCCTTCGCCTACTTAGATAGATTTGGTCCTCTGTGAATTTAGTGAGGGGCATTTTTGGTTTTTAAAAATGATATTGAGTTCTTTGTTGACTTACTCTCTTTTATCTCTTTTTGAAGAATTTATTGACCTGAGGAGAATGTTTTAACACCCTTTTTTTTCCTATTGTAAAAGAAATATCAGATCCATGCCTTCTCTTGCCTCATCAGTTACCTGAATCCCTTTGATTATATATTTGCAATGCAGTAGTATACCATGTGCTTGTACATGTCCAGTGATGGGGAACTCATCACCTCCCAAGTCCACATATTCTACCTTTGATAGCCCTGGCTGCTGTAAGTGGTTTTTATATTCATCTATTGGTTCTATAGTATCTTCTCCTTGGGGGTTCATAGAACAAGACAGATGCTTCTTCCCCATGACTGCCCATTGGATGTTAGAGACTCTGATCATCGCCCCACTATGATTATCCTCATTTACTCACATAAGATGCTTATCTGCTGCTTAATCATCTTCACTTTCCTTTGGATTTACTGTATCCTGGTTACAAACTCCCATGTGCCTTTGGGTGCTTGACAGACACAATAAATGAGTGAAGCTGGCCAAGTAAGATGATTTGTGATAGTCGGTCTACCACCTCTGTGAGGGCAGTAGATGAAAGGGTGATGGTGGTTATGGTGCCCTTGAGAATACTGTCTAGATGAGAGCTTTATGCTTTTATTTTACTTTATTTATTTATTTAAAACATTTTTTTAAATGTCTTATTATTTATTCTTGAGAGAGAGAGAGACAGAGCATGAACAGGGAGGGGCAGAGAGAGAGAGAGAGAGGGAGAGACACAGATCTGAAGCATGCTCCAGACTCTGAGCTGTCAGCACAGAGCCCGACTTGGGGCTTGAACTCAGGAACTGTGAGATCATGACCTGAGCTGAAGTCAGACGCTTAACTGACTGAGCCACCCAGGTACCCCCTTTAAGAGTGTTTCTAAGTTCTAGGGGCGCCTGGGTGGCTCAGTCTGTTAAGTGTCCCACTTCAGCCTCGGTCATGATCTTGCTGTTACTGAGTTCGAACCCCATATCAGACTCTATGCTGACAGCCCAGAGCCTGGAGCCTGTTTCAGATCCTGTGTGTCTCTCTCTCTCTGCCCCTCCCCCACTTGTTCTCTCTCTGTCTCTCTCTCTCTCTCTCAAAAATAAACAGTAAAAAAAAAAAAAAAAAAGAAAAATGAGTGTTTCTAAGTTCTATATGAGAGGCTTTTGATGTGATCAGAGAAAGAAAAACAACTATCACCTCCTTTATGCTGCATGTATTGCTTCTATTAATATAGCCCAAGGATTGAATTAGTCCTTTTCACTGCCCACTCCTTCACTGTACCATATTTATTTTATATGCTATATTTCTCCAATCCACTATGTTATTAAGATCTTTGTCAGAGAGAAGAAAATGAAATGAATTTAATATGAGTTGTTCTTGGTGACCCTGTGCTGGCCCCAGATGGACTCTATTTCCTGTCTGAGGTGCTTGCAAGTGTCCCTTTATGAATCTGTTCAAGCACTTTGCTTGAGAGTGACATCACATTCTCTAGTCTGGAAATGGCAAGCTCTAACTTCTTCCCCTTTTGAAAATCAGAACAACATTTACCCATCTCCAGCATTTTGGTACTTATCCTGTTTTTCACAGTTCCCTCAAAGATCACCGATAGTGTTTGGTAATCTTATTTGCCAGAGTTCTCAGTGCCCTGGGCTCTCATTCATCTTGCTGTCAGACATAATGATCTATTCTGCATTTATCTAGAGTTCCCATTTCCATTTCAACCTAATAGAAAATTGAAATAGAAACAGTGATTGACTTTAGTGTTTTGTTTTGGTTTTTAATTATACATCCATAGTCATTTAGGCCATCTTCTTAATAGCAAAAGTCTAGAATTTGGGGGAAGAAGGGCAGATTTTGAAGAAGATCACAGAGAAGTGTTTATTTACTCATTCATTTATGCATTCATTCAGTAAACATTGATTATCTACTTTCTTCTTAGTCTTTTGCTGGGTGTTGTGAGAGATGCAGAGTATATGATACATTCTTGGCTTTCTAAGAGTTTTCTTGAAATATGGTGATAAAATCGGTGAAGGAAATGGAAAAAACAAAAACAGAAACTCAGAACACAAAAACTCCCAATTGAGCACCAGAATGAGTTTAGTCTTTATTTTTTATTTTTTTTTTTTAGTGTTTATTTACTTTTGAGAAAGAGAGAGAGAGAGAGAGAGAGAGAGAGAGAGAGCAAGCATGAGCGGGGGGAGGGGCAGAGAGGGACAGAAACACAGAATCTCAAGCTTGCTCCAGGCTCTGAGCTGTCAACACAGAGCCCAATGGGGGCTTGAACTCATGACCTGAGCCGAAGTCAGATGATTAACTGACTGAGCCACCCAGCTGCCCCGAGAATGAGTTTAGTCTTTTTAAAAAAAATTTTTTTAACATTTACTTATTTTTGAGAGACAGAGCCAGAGCATGAGCAGGGGAGGGGCAGAGAGAGACACACACACAGATCTGAAGTAGGCTGCAGGCTGCAGGCTCTGCATAGCTGTCAGCACAGAGCCTGACATGGGCTCAAACTCACAGACCGGGAGATCATGACCTGAGCCCAAGTCGGTCACTTAACCCACTGAGCCACCCAGATGCCCCGAGAATGAGTTTAGTCTTAAAGAGAGTATGGCATTGAGTGAACGGACGAGAACTTTAGGAACCCTCACTACTCTCAATAGGCTTCAATGAGGAAAGTATGCTGGCTGGGAGAGATATTGAGGAGTAGTGGGGACTGTGGCTGATTAAGGCTCACCTAGAGGCATAAGCCTCTGCTCAGCTCCAGTCTCAGTGCCAGGCAGGATGTGAGCCCAGACTGGTCAGTTCTTTTAGTGTTTCAAGGGCATCTGGATTTTAAAACAAAATCTCCTCATTTTTATTTTTAAGTTTTTAAAAATGTTAAAAACATTAAAAAATTGGGATGTCTTTTTTATTTTTGAGCTGTAAATTCTTTTTTAAATTGAAGGATATTTGACACACAATGTTACATTAGTTTCAGGTGTATAGTACTGATACAACTCTATATGTTACTTTGTGCTCACAAGTGTAGCTACCATCTGTCACCATACAATGCTATTATAATAGCATTGACTGTATTCCCTATGCTGTGCCTTTCATCCCCATGACTTACTCATCCCATAACTGGAGGCCTATATCTCCCACTTCCTTCACCAATTTTACTCATCCCACTACCCCTCTCCCTCTGACAGCCATCATTTTGTTTTGTGTATTTATGGGTCTGTTCTGGTTTTTATTTGTTCATTTGTTCTGTTTTTTAGATTCCACATACAAGTTAGATCAGGTGGTATTTGTCTTTCTCTGTCTGACTTACTGTACTTAGCATAATACCCTCTAGGTTCATCCATGTTGTCACAAATGGCAAGATCTCATTCTTTTTTATGGCCAAGTAATATTCCTCTCTCTCTCTGTCTCTGTCTCTCTCTCTCTCTCTCGATCCACACACACTCACACATACATACATAAACACATCACATCTTCTTTATCCATTCATCTATCTATCCATGGACACTTAGGTTGCTTTCATATTGGCTGTTGTAAATAATGCTGCAATACACCTAAGGGTGCATATATCTTTTCAAATTTGTGTTTTTATTTTCTTTGGGTAAATACCCAGCAGTGGAATTGCTGGATCATATGGTATTTCTATTTTAATTTTTTGAGGAACCAACATACTGTATTCCACAGTGGCTACACCAATTTACATTCCCACCAACAGTGTATGAGGGTTCCTTTTTTGAGCTATAAGAGTTCTTTATTCTGGATACAAGTCCATTATCAGATATAAGATTTGCAAATATTTTCCTCCATTCTGTGAGTTATGCTTTCCCTTTTTCGATGGTGCCCTTTGAAGCACAAAATATTTATGTTTATGAAATTCAGATTATTTATTCTCATGCTTTTCATGTCATATCTGGGACTCGTTTGCCAGATCCTAGGCCATGATGAAAATCTCCTGATTTAAAAAATATTTTTCTTTAATGTTTATTTATTTTTGAGAGAGACAGACAGAGAGACAGAGTGCCAGTGGAGGAGGGGCAGAGAGAGAGGGAGACACAGAATCCAAAGCAGGCTCCAAGCTCTGAGCTGTCAGCACAGAGCCTGACGCGGGGCTTGAACTCATGAACTGTGAGATTATGATCTGTGCTGAAGTCGGATGCTTAACTGACTGAGCCACTCAGGTGCCCTGAAAATCTCCTGAGTTTTACATGCAACTCAAATTTTTAAAAAATATTTTTTAATGTTTGTTTTTAAGAGAGAGTGTGAGCGGTGTAGGGGCAGAGAGAGTGGGAGAGAAAGAATCCCAAGCAGGTTCTGCATCGCCAGTGCAGAGCCTCACAGGGTGCTCGAACTCACAAACTGCGAGATCATGACCTGAGCCAAAATCAAGAGTTGGCGCTTAACTGACTGAGCCACCCAGGAGCCCCAAATGTAACTCAAATTTTTAAGAAACACTATGCTGCCTGAACAAACTCATCAGTAGGACAGTTTCAGCTCACAACCCACTGCTTTGCAACTTCTGGCCTGTAAGTTGAAGTCCATAAAAGGTCTTGGTGATGGAGCCTCAGCCAGTTTTCCTGTTTTATCTTTAGTTGTTTTCTCTATATTAGGCCTGTGCTCTTAAAACCACATGAGGCCAATCCCTTGTCTCTGAATCCTCAGAATCCCTTCCTGGAACCTTCACATCTATTGCCATTTGTGCCTTTGTTCTGTTTAAAATGTCCCCCTTCCTCCACCCTTTCTTTGTCTGGGCAACTCCTGACCGTCGTTCAGTGGCTGCCAAAATGACACCTTCTTCCAACTCTCCTAGGCAAAATTAGTGATTCCCTCAGATCTGTGCTCATGGTCGTTTTGTTTCGCCAGTGTGGTTGACACAAGATAGGCTGAGAGAGTGGCCGGTACGTTACTAATGAGAAGTTTTACTCTGAACAACTTTTAGCTAACTTAGTTATTTTCCTTGACATGTGTCTTAGTCTGCTTGGGCTCCCATAACAAAATACTGTGAACTGGGTGCTTAAACCACAGACATTTATTTTTACAGTTCTGGAGTGGAAGTCCAAGATCAAGGTACCAACAGATTCAGTTCCTAGTGTTGTAGATGGCTGTCCTCTCGCCGTATGCTCACATGGCCTTTGCTCAGTGTGGAGAGAGAGAGAGGGAGAGAGAGGGCTGTCTGTCTTCCTCTTCTTTAAGGGCTCTGATCCCATCATGAGGGCCTCTCCCTCATGACCTTCAACTAAACCTAATTATCTCCCAAAGGCCTCATCTACCTCCAGATACCATCACATTGTCACATTGTGGGTTAGGGCTTCAACACACAAATTTGGAGGGGGAGACACAATCTATGACAGCACCTATACTTTTTGTTCCATTGAAAGTAGAGGATTGGGACACCTGGGTGGCTCAGTCAGTTAAGCATCGGACTTTGGCTCAGGTCATGATCTCACAGCTCGTGAATTCGAGCCCTGCATCTGGTTCTGTGCTGACAGCTCGGAGGCTGTAGCCTGCTTCTGTGTCATCCTCTCTCTCTGCCCCTTCCCTACTCATGCTCTGTTTCTCTCTCTCTCAAAAATAATGAACATTTTTAAAAAGTAGGGGTTTTATTGATAAAGGAAACATTCTCCATAGTTTACTGAAGTTCCTTGTTTGTCCCTGACAGGGGAGATATTTATTAGTGGAGATTTGGTGAAGGCTTATGTGTTCAAAGCAAGAGAAATGTTTAATGAGGTGGCGTTTGCTACAGTCATAGTAGGGTGTGGTTGGGAATACTGCATTCCAGGCTTTTTGCAGTTTGGGGAAATCTGTAGATCTAGAGGTCTATATTGGCCATTTTTGGAGTTTTTACCACCAGAGTTTATTAAAGACAACCTTTCCTTTCTAGAAACCTCAATCACTCATTCATTCATTTACTCACTCATTCATTCTGTGACTGTTACAAGCCATGCTTTAGGCTATATAACTTTATTAGGCATGGGAGGTAATTGATTTTTATTTAGTTCTGGGTCTCAGTCATATACACAGTATCTGATTTTGTGATCTCAGTACTTCTCAGAGGTAGTCATTATTATTCCCATTTTATAGACTAAAACCTCTATCATTCAGAGAAATAAATGAAATAAGTTGCATCAGATTGCACAGGGAACAGTGGTAGAGTTAGGGTTTACGCAGAGCCTTCCTGACTTCCAGTTGTACAGTGAGGTGAAAGCCGTGTCATAGCAATGTGGCTCTGAAACCCAGGGGTCTCTTTCCTGGGGAGACCACTCTGAGATGGGTCTTCATCTCTGACTTCCTACTGTTCCTGAAACTTCAACTCCCCTTCTAATCCGACTTTTCCTGGTTCTTCCTGGATGCCACCAACTGTGTCAGATCCTTCACACCCATCCCATGGAGTCACCTTTGGCAAAGTGCCCACCGAAGACACTTCTGTAGACTTGACTGAGGCTGCCATATCTGCCTCCATCAACTGGAAAATATAGGACTGGAAATTTGAGGGGTCTTCTAGTCCCCTCCACTAGGGAGGGGAGTCCAACTCCCCCACTTTTCTTCCCTCATCCTCCAGATGTGGAAACTAATGTTCAGAGAAGGGTTCTGGTGTAGAGACACTTCGAGACCATATTTCCGTGAGGAGGAAAGCTCTCTCTGATCGGTGCATTGCTGTATGCTCATGCCTGGCATCTAGATGGTGATCAAGAAACATATGAAGTTGGATTGCTCCGGTGGGTGGTGTAAGGCCAACCGGTGGTGGTTGCCTGGGAGGTAGAGCTGAGTGGTACCTTGGAGAATGGGATGAGGCAAAGATATAAGAGTAAGGATAAGAGGGTCAGGAGGAGGTGAGGTTAGGCTCATTTAGAAGATGGGTCCTGTCCTTGTCACTGCCAGGAAGGGACAGAGGTCGACTTCTTCAAGGTGCTGAGTTTTGGAACCTCTGGCCTAACACAGGACCCAGCAAGTGGTGTTCTGGGCTTGATTTCACTTGCAAATGATTCATTCTTGATGGCTTGTTGGTGTTTATAAAATATCTTGGCTGGCCAGGAGTGGGATTTTGGCTCTTTTCTCTTAATTCATATAATCATTAGGCCAATTTATGTTTGGAGTAGTGTTCCCTGAGATGTATTCTACGAAATTGGATGTCAAGAGGCGTTAGGTGGGAAAAACAGTTATGTGGTCAAATGGGTCTTGGGAGTTCTAACATAAACTGAGTTGAATAGGCTTGTTTCCCACAGGACTTCTTTTTTTTGGTGGGGGGAGGTGGAAGAGAGAGAATTTCAAGCAGGCTCCATGCAGCGTCCAACAGGGGCTCCAACTCACGAACCTGGAACTGTGAGATCATGACCTCAGCTGGAGTCAAGAGTTAGACGCTTAACAGAACCAGCCACCCAGCGTCCCTCCCACAGGACTTCTGGGAACCTTGAACATGTTAAGTGTGAATCACCAAGAAGGGGCCATGAACTTTTCTTAAACTTATTCCATCTTGTAGATGTTTCTCATGGAAAATCGCACAAGACTATATTCCTGAGATTACATTTTGAAATTCACAATTTGTGGATTATCTACATTCTTTCTCTTTTTGCCTTTTGCCCAGTTCGCTAATTTTTATACTTTTCTCTGAGGGCAGTTTGAAGAGGGGAAGAGGTAAAACAAATGCGTATTCAGCTCAGCTAAGTGATATTGATGTGGTGTTTTGAGGTCACTTAGAAAATGTGGGTTTTGACATCTCCAATTACAGAACGCTCAACCATTGATTTAAATGGTAATTTGGCGACAGCTTGCCCCTGATCAATATGCATGGCGTGTGCCTGTGTCTGTGTGTGACAGTAAGGGGATGCACTCGGCTGCAGGCTGTGTTCAAGGTGCCTTGAATGGACCTCAGCACTGCCTGTGGGATTGTACGGTCAATGCCAGGCGATGATGATGCAGAGGAATGCACGAAAGCCCGTAGCCCATGCGCCTCAGAGTGAACAGATCTCAGCCACAAATTCAGGTGTATGAGAACTAGGTTTTTCTTTATTTCTCTGTAACTTGATTTCCATTTCTCATCTCTCTTTTGCTGAGGGTGGCAGACATAAATCTAAGTCAATTTGGGGTTCCTCCTGTTTTCTTCGGGGTTGTGCCCCAAGGTCCAGGGGACTAAGGCAGTGCCAAGTGACATCTGTTGTGGTTATCATCAATCTATTTTGGCAACTGAGATAGCCTCCTTCCCTTTGGGTCGTCAGTGGTCTGTCTATGCCAGTGATCGGTCCTTCTTTGTTCCCAATCTCGAGACTCTTTCCTGTGTATCTCTCTTTAGACCTTCTGTGCTGTTTGCAAGCACTGGGAGCCATCCTGGTTCTCACATACCATGCTGGGCTGTGAGCGTCTCTGGACATTTGTCTCAGGCCTGTCTTGCCAGGCCCCACACTTGATTCCCCTCCAGTGCCTCCCTAGAGCTCTGCCTGGGGAAACAGCCCAGCTCCTGTCTGTTCCCAGATTCTGCAAATGTGTGTGGGGGGTTCCCTCATCACCCTCTTTCCTTGGGCTTGTTTGGGGTGAGGCAGGGTGCAGGCTATTTTCTTATAGATCCATAAAAATCTACATACACTTTGCTTTACTGACTCCTGGAAATCTTTATCCACGTGTAGAGTTGGGAAGGGGAAAGGAGGTTATTGGGGGTGGTATCCTGGCTCTTTGTCATCACACATTCCCTCAAAGCTATTTTGAAAGTCAAAAGCCAAGAATTGACTCCTTCTCTGCATTATCCCTGAGGCAATGAACACAGGGAGCCCTCCTTGCCTGAATCTGGTCCAGAAGCTCTTAAGGAAATATGGAAGAAAACCCTTCAGTATTTCAAGATATTGTAGTGAATTTCCTTTCTTTTCCACCTGCACCATCCTGGCCCAGACTACCATCACCTCTTGCTGGGACCATGGCAACATCCTTCTAACTCAAAGTTTCTCCACCTCTGCACTACTGACATTTGGAATTGGATTAGTTTTTGTTATGGGACCTGTCCTGCACAACATGTGTTGTTTGAGGCCTGTTAGTTGTTAGAAGTCTGTAGCACCTCCTTCCCTCCCCCAAGCTGTGACACCAAAAAATGCCTCCAGACGTTGTGAAGGTTCCTGGGGTAGGGGGGTGGGGGAAGGGGTCGGGGGAGGGGGCGGAGGGTGGGGGCACGTGCAAAAGAGGCCTCAGTTGAAAGCTACTGACCTAACTGGTCTCCTTGCTTCTCTTATCCCAGTAACCTGTTCTCTGTACAGCAGCTAGCAGTAATCCCTACACAATTTAAATCTAACCAGGTTACTCTCCTGATTGCAAACCCTCCAGTAGCATCTCATTTGCATAAGAGTCGAATCCAAATCACTGGCTAGGCCTACAAAGCCATGTTCTGCCCACCTTGGCCCCCCTACCTCTCCACAGTCCAAGCTTGTAACCCACTTTGGGCCTTTGCACATAGCTTTTCCCTCTTTCTAGAACCTCTTTCCCTAGATTGTCACATGGCTGGCTCCTTCTTAGGATTCAGCTTTCAGCTCTCGTGTCACTTCCTGACCACCCAACCTTAAATAGCTGTGAAGTAACTTGGATTAGCTGACTTGAGTTCTCAGCAGAGTACTTATGGCCATATGATATTTCCCTTGTTTATTTCTTCTCTTTACCAGAATTGAAGGTGTGTAAGAACAAGACTTTTGCTTCTTCTCTTGTCCATTTGTGTTTTGTTAGCACCCAGAACGGCCCTTAGTATATACTAGGTGATCATACTATTGGTTGAGTGAATGAATGATGGACTTTGCACACAAGCACATATAAATGTTCTACTTCAGGGTACCTAGGATTGTGCTGGGGATTGCAGTTTAGAGGAACAAAATGAAGCTGATCTAGGCTTTCCCCCAGCCCTTACTGGAAGGTAATTCAGGAAGATGAAGAATCCAAAGAACAGACAATTGTATCTGTGCAGAGCTGCCCAACTCATTCAAGGGAATGAAGTAGAGGGACCAGGTGGCCACTTGCAGGGGTCTTGCAGGGAATCCAGTCTTTTCTGTTAATTGAGATCCTGGTTTGTGTCTGAAATGGGGATACAAAAATGGATAAAATGTAGTCCCCATCCCTGTCTTGGTGTTTTCTGGGAAAGGTAGTTACAAGAATAGATTAATTGATTATAGTAAGTATAAGAAGCATCAGGACAGTGCTGGAACCATACACGCTTTGAAAACTGAGAGTGAAAGTTGACAGCTTTGCCCCGGAGAGCTGGAGAAGTTCTTACAGAAGAAAGGACTTCATGGTAGGGTTTTGAAGGATGGATAGAAGCACAGCTGGTGGTAAAAGGCATGTTTAAAGAGAGAACAGCATGTGCAAAGGCATGGGGGTTATGAAAAGGCCTGGGTACTTGGGAAATGGTGAGAAGGTTGACATGGCTGAAATCCAGAGTAGACGGAATGGACTATGGGTGGTAAGGACAAGAGCTTCAAGTTCCTTTCTAACCACTGGATAACCATGAGTCTTTGACCTTGGAGATGGTGGAATAGAGTCTTCTTCTTTTTTTTTGTTTTAAGTTTGGTTTTTTGTTTGTTTATTTATTTTGAGAGAGATGGAGATAGCACAAGTGGAGGAGCAGCAGGGAGTGGGGGAGAGAGAGGATCCCGAGCCTGATACGAGGCTCGACCTCCTGAAACTGTGAGATCCTGACCTGAGCTGAAACCAAGAGTTGGATGCCTAACCAACTGAGCCACCCAGGTGCCCTGGGTGAGAGTCTTACTTTTTTTATTACATTTTTTTTCTCATTATGGATATAATACATGTTATTTTAAAAGTTTCTTAAATATAGAAAAATATAAAAAAGAAGAAAAAAAGAATTTAGAAGCCACTTCCTGAGCCAGCACTATAAACATTCAGTGTATTATTATCTTCCAGACTTCATATCTCTATTTACCAAATCTGCTATATATATATATATATATATATATATATATATATATATATATATATCTCAAAAATATGGGATCACAGATCTTTAATGAAAAGTTATAAAAAAGTTATAAAAAAGCTGATAGGCAAATCATCCCAGGCTTAGAGCTTAAAATAGCGTATGGCCTAAAAATAAATAGACTTTGTCAAGTACAAACATCAATCAATAAGCATAACCTTCCACGTGTTGTGATGGTCCTTTAGAGCAAGGGATTGGTTTGTTAGGAACCATTTTGTTGTGGGGATTGGCTTGTGTTGCTGTTTCTGTCCCACTGGATTTGTATAAAATTGGGGGGAACTGAGTTGACTCATCAAGAACCACTCCCCCCTCCCCACATCTGTCCTAGCCACTTGTAGCTAAAATTTTCCCCCTTCCTGGTCCCCTAGAGTCTCACTTCCCTGTCGGTACCCGGGCAGCAGTTCCTGCCTTTGGCAGGAAATATTAAAAGGAGAGTGTTGTCTAGGGCAAAGAATTTAGCCTCAACAGCAGGTGACCCTTCCCTGCTGGTACATTTCCTTTGGTCCCCCTTTCCTCATTGCTCTCTGCCAGTGTCCCTGGTCATCGGTAGTACTTGCAGGAATTCCTGATTGCCGGTCTGCTTCCAACAGTGATAACCTGCTTTCCCCTTATTTCTGATGGTCAGTGAGGCTATTTCAGAATACAGTGTATTTTAGATTAGTAAGTTTTCTGACTCTTTGTCAGACAGAAAGGCCTGAATTCCTGTAGGCGGGTATAGCTCTCACTCAGAGATGGGAGCACCCTGGGAGGTGACAGCTCTGTAGGGGCACTTTCTAGAGCTTAGAGTGCCTTAAAAGGAATGAGAGAGACACAGAGGGAGGTGACATGAGAGGACCCTTAGCAATGAAACACCTGAGCCACCTTCAGGGACACAAAAGAGTAGGTGTCACTTCTCTGATTTTATTTGTACGAAAGAATGCAAACTGGCTGAGCAACATGGCTGCTCTCCAGCTGTCATCTGGATAGGGCATTTGTAAGTGGAGTTGGCCATTGCATTACTTTTTACTTTACAGTGTCTTTATTTTTATCGGTGGCCTCCCAGACAGTATGCTTTGGATCTCCCAAAGATATATCCTTTTGAGGAAACCGAGGCAGAGCAGTTTCTCCCTGGCTTCTGACACCTGGTAACTGGGAATGCCTTGACCTTCTACCCTGGCTCCTGACCTTTTGCTAGGTTATGGTCTTTGGGGTTTGTTTGTCTCTTGACCCTCAGCTAATTCAGGGCTTTAGTCTGGGCATGACCCTCCTGCTTAGGCCCTACCCTGAATATCTCTGACTTGCTGGATCTCATACTTGGCATAAATTTGCCATGAAGACCCTGTGCCAAAAATGGCAGAGGCTCTACTGCTCTTCGCCAGAAACACAGAATTGTTGCGCTGTTGGGAATGGGGGAAAGAAATGTTGAGAATGTGGTGGGCCAATTCACTTTGATTTAGCTTAACAGACATTAATTGAGTTCCTACTGTGTTCCTTGTCCTCATAGACTTTATAATTCTGCGGGGAAGACAGATTTTAACCTGTAATGGCAAAAATGTTGAGTGTTATGACAGGGTGGTACAGAGCTCCTGGGGGGACCTGAAGCAAGTGGGAATACATAGTTGAAAATACTGTAGGTGATTTCTGATATTGATCTACAGAGCTGTACTGTATTGGCCAAGCTTATGTCATCACTGTTGTTCCTTGAGGTATTTGGGATCTAGACAGCACCATCTTTCCCTTTAGAGAAGAGTCAGAAACCATCAAAATATTGAAGGAGTCAGGAAGTGGTACTTGTAAGAGAAACATACAATTCCTGGTATAAAAGACAAAAATGTTTCCAGAAAAGGAAGGCAGTAGTAGTTATACTCAAGATGGTAAATACAATTGTGGGATAAGTGCTATTAAGGGGAAATTAAAGCCAGGGCTCAACTGAAGAGGGCCGAAATCCATTCTGGTTGAGCAAGTTATGCTAAAGCCACAGAGGGAAGGTGAGACAAGTAAGTGGACTGTGGAAAAAGATGGGGATCATGCTTTGGGTGGAACCACGCAGACGTGGGTCTGAATTTTGCCTTATAGCTTATCAGCTGAATGACCTTGGATAAGTCTTTTCTTATCCAAAAAAAGAGGAGAAGAATGGGGAAGATATATCACCAGTTTTGACTTGGAAAATGGATGATAATATCTCACGTGTGTGTGTGTGTGTGTGTGTGTGTGTGCGCGTGTGTGTGTGTGACAGAGAGAGAGAGAGAGAGAGAGAGAGAGAGAGAATTAGTTGAAGTAACACATATCAGCACACTGCTTGGTACACAGGAGCATTTACTGATAAATGAAAATGTTAGCTAAATCAGTAAGAGGGTCACCAGCATTCAGAGTCCTGGACAGGGAACCCATGCCTA
Organism: Panthera onca; assembly: GCF_046562875.1. Lineage (NCBI taxonomy): Eukaryota > Metazoa > Chordata > Mammalia > Carnivora > Felidae > Panthera > Panthera onca. Next base: position 50,923,909 of record NC_138340.1, on the reverse strand, counting down.
CAGATGAAGCACTTAGTAAGTGCAGCTGGTTGGAAAGGAGAGGAAGGTGGGGCAGCACTAAGAAACCATGAGTGCAGGTGGAGTTGCCATCATGGGCAGCTGGAAGTAAGTCTCAGGCAGGGCTTTCTTTGACTACTACACAGTTTTTACCAATGTGACTCCTGGGCCACCTGCATCAGGATCACGAGGGAGGAATTTATAACAAATTCAGATTCTGGGGTCTTATCTCAGACCTATTGAATTAGAATCTCTGGGGACTGGGGTGGGGCCTGGGAACCTGCATTTTTAAAGTGCCCCAGGTTTTATGAACTTGAATTTTTGCATCTGAACTGTAATAAACTCATCCATTTGACTGTCTTTGTATCTTTTTTTGAAGGCAAAAGAACATTTAGTAATTATGTAGACTGTGTGAATGAGAAAGAAAACCATGGACCCCCACTGTGTGTGTGTGTGTGTCTGTGTAATGTAACCCTGTTTTTTTAATAAAAAAATATGTGTCTTAGGTGTGCCCTAAGTATTAGGTGTGTATAAAAAGAGTCTGATAGTTTTTACTGATTTGTGATGCTGTTTACTCTTGGGGACTAGGAATGGAATGTAGGTCAGAGGTGGGGGCAGGGTGGTAGTGACAGGGAATGGTGGGAAGGAGACCTTTTTTCCTTATATTCTTCCATTTTGATTGATTTCTAAAATAATGAGCATGATTACTTTTCTAATTAAAAAAACCCACAAAGTTGACAATAAGTAAGGAATTTTATGATGCTGATACTCAGACATCAGCTGAACTATAAAAAGAAAGAGGGAAAGAAAAGAAGACAGACACCTGCAACAGATATTTAAGTAATGCTCAACTTCGTGTGTTCCTTATATATTGTAAGAATGATGGCTGAAATGAAATATACTACTTTACTGGGTTATTCCCCAGGGGAAGTGGAAGGTGTTTGTTCCTGCTCTGTCAAAATTCTAAGTGATGGGAATAAGGGTGGAGTAGTTAAGCCCAACCATTTAATTTAGTGGGTTTATTTATTTATTTTTTTTTTTTAATTTTTTTTTTTTCAACGTTTTTTTTTATTTATTTTTGGGACAGAGAGAGACAGAGCATGAACGGGGGAGGGGCAGAGAGAGAGGGAGACACAGAATCGGAAACAGGCTCCAGGCTCCGAGCTGTCAGCCCAGAGCCCGACGCGGGGCTCGAACTCACGGACCGCGAGATCGTGACCTGGCTGAAGTCGGACGCTTAACCGACTGCGCCACCCAGGCGCCCCTAATTTAGTGGGTTTATATCAGGAGCCATCATGGTACTTGTCCAGAATCTGGGGTTTAGAGTTGTGAGGCCTGATTTCCCTTTTCTGATCTGTCTTTTGAGCAAGGCACGTCTCTATTCTGCATCCTTGCTTCCTCATCTGTGAAATGAGGGCGTTATCTACCTTAAAGGCTAGTTGCTGCGAGGATCAAATGAGGTGGTGTGTGAGAAAGTAAACTCTGGAGTGCTGCAGCAATGTTAATTATTTCTATTTTTGCCTAGCTCCTCCCCTGGACATGCTGCTATTACCGTGGAGTTGTTTATGTGTCTGTCTCCCTGTGAGATCATTGAGTGCAGGGGCCTTGTTTTATTCATTCCCGAATTCTTGTGCTTAGTGCCTGCCACACAGGAGGCATTCAAAGCAAGTTCTGGAATAGCTATCAAAGATAGAAAAATACATGCAACAGTTAGGTTTAGGCTTATGAATATTAAGATACTTTCACTTGTGTTTAAAAGAATTTATAGAAAATTCATTCAAGTCCACAACAGAAATGATACTGCTGGAGAAAGAAAAGAACTTCATTAAGGAAAATTTAATTGCCCAGTTTTCTAAAGAGACAGAGCCACATCCCTCCATCCTCATTACTGTCAAATGCAGGATGGCTGGTTCCAAGGAGGGCAAGATGAATGAAAAGAGATTGTGAAAAGGCAAATCCTGATACTCCTGAAGAAAAGTCTCCCAAGAAACAGGAATGCTCCCTGGATCACCAGTTTCCTTTATTGTCAGAGCCCGGGAATAAGCCTCCTCTGGGCGACTCAGACAAAGGCCCTCTTTGGCCTCTACCCCAAACCTTGGCCAGTAAACTGCAAAGTCCCTTATTGCCCCTGGAAGTGGGAAAACTTCCAGTTGCTTGACAAAAGTGGAAGGATTATCTGAGGCTCAACTTGGGGGCTCCAGTACCTCTAAGACCCGGGTAATTATCATGTGAATGGGCAGGGGGAGGACTAGAGCCAAGTCTAGAAAAAAGAGACCTGGGGTAGACCTGAAGTTAGGAAAGAGGGGACCAATCTCAGGTTTGGTCCTCTGGATACTTTTCCTGTACTGCCATAAATCTGCCATTTCTTCTCCCCTCTCCTATACCAGTTCAACCTGAGGGCACCATTAGATGGGTTGATGATTGTCCAAACAATTACCAGTTATTGCATGGACCATTGTCAGCCCAGGTAAAGTCTCTGCCCTGTGCAGTGTTTTAATTGAGTATTTGAATGATGATGTGAGCATGCCCATGTTGTTTGAAAATGGCAGGACACCAAGGACAGCAGGTTTAATAATTGGGAGCATGGTTACTGCTATTGAACTGCCCAAGGTTTGCAGCCCAGCTCTGCTGCTTTCTAACTGTGTGACTTTGGACAAGTCTTTTCATCTCTTGAAGACTCAATTTCCTCATCTGTAAAGTGGAGATAATAATCCCGCTTTAAAAAGTAATCTATAAGATTAAATGAGATAAAACACGTAAAGCCCTCTGCACAGTGCTTGGCACATAGTAAGGACTTAGTCAGTGTTAGCTATTGTTATTAATAATCACAGCCCTAAGAGTCACACTACAAGCTTTGGAGCCCAGTAGATTGGGCTTAGATTCTAGTTATGTCGTTTATTAGTTGTGGGCAAATTGTTTAACCTTTCTGAGGCTCAGCTCTCTGTACTTCTGCCGACTAGGAGCAATAAATAATACCTACCTTGGGCATTTCTGTAAGGCGTTGAGGCCAGAACAGACCCATAGTAGATGTTCCATAAACAGTGGGTTACCATTAGGAGAAACAGCACATCCTATGGTAAATAGAACCAGGAAGCAGAGAGATCTTAACAGAACGGGATGAGGGACAGACTCCAGAAATGTGAAGTTTAATAGTTTCTTTAAGAGAAGACCACTAACTCTTCAAGAGAAGCTCAGCTTTTTTGCCTCTTGAGCCCCGAGACGAGTTTCTCCTATAAATAGATAGAAATGTGAATAGGAGTAAGAAAAAATTGGCATTTGGCTAGGATTCTAGACCTTAGGCCCTGACCCCATCCTGTCCCTTGTTCAGGTAGCTCTTGGCTTCTCCCCAAGAGGCCAGAGGGAAATATAGAGGCCACTGACGGGGCAATGAACACCCATCGTGAAGCTGCTGCTTAGCACCCCAGTGCTGAGGTCTGGTGAGCCATTCTCCCCTCGAGAACCCCTTTAGCCTAAGTGGGTTAGGCATTCAGGCCTCCCTTCCAAACCCATACTTCAGTTTTGGCTCTCTTGCTCCAGAGTAACCGAAACTGGGCTGGAGCTAGAACCTCTGACCTCTTTCTTTCAGGGAGCAGCCCAGACAATTGCTCTGACTCTTCTCTGAGAGGCTATCAGGCCTAACTGCCAAAAGGGAGAAGAGAGAGTTAGAAGTCTGGACCCCCTCGGACTGGACCTTTGGCCTTCTTGGGAGTATAACCCCTAGGAATTTTGGTCCATGAAGGTACGCTAAAACCTGGCCAGTCTATAATCTCACCTTTCCTTCAGGTGGGTAGATTTCCATGCATTAAATCTTGACCCTGACTTAAGAGGAGTGAATAGAGTTGACCTTCAGCTCTCTGAAGGTCTCTGAAGGTCCTCCTTTTGACCTTTCTTTGAATGCCCTGAAGAGCTTAACGGCCCAAGCCTATGATCAGTTCAGGGTGTGGCTCCCTCCCTCTGCAGAAGAAATCAATGGAGAATCCGTGACATTCACTCTGCATCCTCAGCCCTGCTCCATAGTTTGCCTGCTATGCAGCCGGGAGCTGAGAAGTTTAGCCCTGAAGGATTTAAGCATGCCTCTTTGACGTCCCTCTCCTTCTCCAGATTTTTAAAAAGCGGCTCAAGACTAAATTGAAAAATTCAGTGTAGTTTTTCCAATAAACTCTGATCACCAAGCAAGAAGTGGTCTGCAGGCCAGTGATGTGTTTTGTTAAGATGCACAGCAGAGTCAGGCAACTTCATATACAAATCTGTATTTTTCACTTTTTGAAAACAAATCAGGTGATCTGGCTGCACTGGTCCCCCATTCCCCCGTGGTAACAAATCAGCCAGAGCTGAGTAGCAGCTGCCATTTTTAAGTGAGGCATGCCATGCCATTTTTAAGTGGGTGGCTTGGTTGATTAAGCATCTGACTCTCGGTTTCGGCTCAGGTCATGATCTCAAAGTTCATGAGATCGAGTCCCATGTCAGGCTCTGCATTGAGAATGAAGAGTCTGCTTGGGATTCTCTCTCTCCCTCTCTCTCTGCTCCTCCCCTGCCCCCTTCAAAATAAATACATAAACTTAAAATAAAATAAAATAAAATAAAATAAAATAAAATAAAATAAATGAGGCATGCACTTTTGAGACCCTGCTGCTTCCTGGGTCTCCAGACACCCTTATCTCTCATCTGCTGTTTCATTTACCAAATATTCCTGGTTTCTGTAGGCATTTAGGTTTGCCAATCCTGGATAAGGCCAAGAAATTATATTCTATCTTCTGTCTCAAATTATGCTCATCAGATAGGATTGTGCAATGAGAAGTGAATGACAACATAACAAATAATTCAGTATCTATGATATAAAAATGCCTCCAACTTTCCACCATCCTTCCACGTTCACAAAAGAGATGCCTTGTCACTGCATAAGTACATCCCTTTTCACTTCTCCTCAAGGATGAGTTTGACAATGGAGTCAAGGACAAGACATTCTCCCCTGAGAAGTGCTTCTGTGTTTGCCTCTGACCCATCCTTGAGGGGAGGTGTGGGGAAGGTGGGGGAGGAGAATAGATTTATTTATTTATAAATAATGGCTTCAGCTGCTAGAGCCAGTAAATATCCTGTGATGTGGTGGATGGTGTCCTTAGTTACCTCATTAGTAGTCACTACAACACATTTTTAATAGTTAAACATCCCTCAATGTTAAGCTGACCATTTTAACATCAAAGCACAGTTCACTTAAATAAAGCAATTCTGCTCAAACAGGGTGGTCCCAGAACTCCACATTGGACTCTGAAATCAGACAGAACTGGGACTGAATTCCAGCTTCATTACTTACTAATTGTTTGATGTTGGGTAAATCATCTCATCTCTCTACCTCTCAGTTTCTGTCTCCTTAAAATGGGCATCTCATTGGATTCTCATGAAGATTAAATGAGATAATCCCCACTTGATAGCTAGCCCAGGGTCTGGAACATGGGAAACACTCAGTGAGTGCTTTCTATTATTATTCTTACCCAGATTTGGAGGGCTTGAGTTGCTGCAAGAGTGAAGTTTAGACCATCTACAGCAGAACCAGCAGCTTGGAGGCAAACTTAGATTCACTAGTGTGTTTTGCTTGGCCTTTCGAACATTTATACAAGTGAATTAGTTTCCAACATTTAAAAATCAAGGGGTGCCTGGCTGGCTCAGTGGGTAGAGCACACGACTCTTGACCTCAGGGTCATGAGTTCAAGCTCTACCTTGGGTGTAGAGCTTACTTAAAAAAATAAGTAAATAAAAATCAAGAAAGTGCAAAAAAAAAATCTGGAGAGTTTACATAAAAAATCTAGATTTCTGCATTTCTTGTGATATGGGAAGATCCAGGCATTTTGCTGTCATTCTCAGATAGAGGCAAAAATCGACTGTCCCCTTCAAATGGGGTATGGGGTCCGCTTGTTCCAGGGCCCACCTGACCCACTTCACTCATTTTTTGTTGCCTGCTTGACTCCTAAGGGCATTTGAGTTTTTTTGATTTGGAGGAATGGACCAACCTCCATTCCTCATTATGTAGGATTCAGTCAGTCATCCATAAATACTATTTCCAGCAACTGGGCTTTGGAGAAGGTAGACAGCAGGTTGTATTTACTGGCAAATGCCCCAGTGCCATCTGTGTCATCGATTAAGTGCAGAGCCATCAGCTTCCACGATCCATGGGACAGAGGTAGGGTCAAGGTCCTCTGAAAAGAATCTGGGAAACTAACAAAGATTTGTACCTGGGAACAGATGCCCACCTCATCGCAACATGTAGGTGGGCTGGAATTTAATAAGGAAAAAAGTATAAAGTCTTGCCCTATGTCTAAAAACGCAGCTGGCCAAGTACAGACTAGAGATGTGCTTAGCAGCAATGCTTGTGAAAAAGACTTAAGGTTCTCATTGACAATAAGTTTGGTGTGAGTCATGGGGAGGCGGCTGCCAAAAACCTAATCTGACTTTGGGCTGGGTTTATAGAAGTCTAGTGTCTGGAAGACCTTTCTAACAATTAGAACTGTCTTGAAGGGACAGGCAGGCAGGCTCAGGAAGCCTTGATCTCCCTAGAATAGGAGGTGTTTGAGGCTGCAGTGATATGCCCCTGAAAAGAGGGTCAGAGTGGGGATTTAGGCAGCAGAAGATTTGTTCAAGGTGACATACAAGGCTTCTGCCTGCCAACCTTGTGATTCTGCTTTCTGGGGCCCACTGGAGGATGATAATTTCCATAATAAAAGTAAAAATCTTGCTTCCTGATAGAGGAAAGCAGACTTGCTGAAGAGGCTGATTGGATGCAGCCATTTTGATCTGACTGTCAAAACGGAAACGTGGACTTCCGGTACTTACCACATTAATTTGGACACAGATGTCACTGGGCCTTCTTTATTCCTGAACCTCATCTCACCTGCAACCCCATCCCTGACCCCCTGCCTAATTTCTCAGAGACGGAGGGGATGGGTGTGGGGGGGGGAAGGATCTGTTTTGCACATTACTGGTAATTTGTTTAAGCTGGACTTTTATGCAGAGCTTGCAAACTGACGACGTACAGGCCAAATCCAGTCCTCAGATGTGTTTGATTTGGCCTGTACTGTGTTTTTGAAAAATGCAACGTAGATGCCAACATGTAAAAATGAGGAGATTTCACATAAAATCTGGATTTCCAGCACCTTTAAAAAAAAGTCAGAAGGTCTGGCAACCTGGGGCAGCACCAGCTGGAGCTGAGCACCCATAGCTCTCCTTGGATAGGACTGGAGCTCACTTGGCCCCTGTCATCTCCCTAACTTCCCCTGCTTTACTAGTTCACCTGATGTCCCTGGTCCCCATAGGTATTGGAGCTAACCGTCCTTGAGTGTAGTGGTGGTGTTTTGTTTTGTTTTGTTTTGTTTTTTTAAAAACTAAAATGTCACTGAACTTTGTTTTCATTATATAACAGCCACTGATTAATTTTCTGCAGCCTTGGAGGGAATATCTTGTTTGGGATGGGCCTGACTTTCGAATATAGCCTTTGTGGCATACCTGGAATGCATTTTCTAGGAGGTGTGCCGGGCGGGGTGCGGGGGGGTGGGGTACCTCAAAGAGAAACAGGCATCTTCAGAGCAGCTGGAGCCGAGGTGAACTTTATACTGTATCTCAGGAAGAAACTTGCTCTAGGTGTCAAGACCATGTGGACAAGAAGATGAGCCCCAAACTGAAATTTTTCTCCCAGAGCTAACACTGCACAGCCTGTTGTTTCACGATAAGGAGAAGAGATTTATTTATTTATTTATTTATTTAAGCCCAGCTAATTTGTTAGATAATGGTTTATTTACAAGACCACATCAAAATGCCCTGCACTGTCAGAGACATCTTTAGGATGCAGTTACAGATTCTGCTCGTTCCTCTTCCCGACAGTGGGGCTGGCCGCTGGGGGTCCACAGGGGAGGGTGGGGGTGGGGTGGAGGGAGCAGAGATGCCCTTAGAGCTGCTCCTGATACATAACCTGTGGCTCATTTACCACAAGCCCCCAATTCTTGCATCTCAGCGAATATCCCCGGCTGTTCTTTTGAACTGCTCCAAGGCTTCTGTTGGGTTTTCTTACGTTGACCCAAATCTTCATCCTTGTTACTTCCCCACTGTGGGCCTGTGCTGGAGCTGTGCCGAAGCACGGCTGCTTCTTCCACAACACAGCCCTGCCGATATTAGCAGATGGTGGTCTCCTCTGTTTTGTGAGACGGCTGAACAATCCTTGAGGAGAGGGGGTGGGGGCGCGTGGGGGTGCAGAGAGACCAGGTGGATTTAGGAGAGACCGTATTGCCTTCAGGTGGGTCTTGAGCTGGGTGATTTCTGCCCCGCATTTCACACAAAGCACCATCCTCTCCAAAGGCTCCTTGTGCCAGCCTCTGAACCTCTCAGTCAGTTGCGGGGATAGAGAGGAGTCCACGAATAACTGAATCTTCTAATAAAGCTTTGGTATCTGGTGGTAGAAATCGCAATAACTTACCAGAAGCAGGGAACTGGCAAGCACAGTTAGCTCAGTGTCTGATGGCTGCTACAAGTTGAGGGGAGTGAGGCCCGGCTATAGGCCTTTTGGTTGGCTTCTTCCCTCCAAGATAGAATTTGCTAGATCCTTATCCTGCTTGAGTGTCTCTGCTCTTAGGCTCTCAGACTGAAATTGTCCAACCTGGGACTTCAAAACCTTAGGGACACTCTCCAGCATCACTTCCTTGCAGAGTGGGCCTCTCCCCTCATGGGACCTCAGGCTTATCCCTTAGGAAATGCCCTTTTGGTCTGAGTTATCTCTGGTGTGGACATAGGGTCTTATCTGGCTCTTCATGGTGTAGCATCTGGTGGCAAGTTTGTGTTTTTATTATAGTCACCTCAGTGCATCCTGTCACTGAGTCATCCTCAAGGTGTGACATTTCTCTTTCACCATTCCTCAATCTCTCTCTCTCTCTCTCTTTCTCTCTTATTTTTATTTTTTATTTAAAAAAATTTTTTAATGTTTATTTTATTTTTGAGAGAGAGACACACAGAGTGTGAGTGGGGGAGGGGCAGAGGGACGGGGAGACACAGAGTCCGAAGCAGGCTCCAGGCTCTGAGCTGTCAGCACAGAGCCCGATGTGGGGCTTGAACCCACAAACTGTGAGATCATGACTTGAGGCGAAGTTGGACACTTAACCAACTGAGCCACCCAGGCGCCCCTCTCTCTCTTTTTTAAAAGACCTGCCCTTGCTTAGGGAGTTCCTTCCACAGATAGAAGTGGTATATGTGAATTGTGGGAATTCCAGGAAGATATTATCTCTTGGGAATGGCAGGGACTCCCTGCAATTACTTGGCATCTGGAAGACGCCAGAGTCTGTGTGGTGGGGTGGGGGAGAGATGGGCAGGCACCATCCGAACTGCATGGATCGCAGGTGAGTGGATGGTGTCTCCACGTGTGCATCTTCCTTTCAGCTTTCTTCGCTCTATCCCCTTTCCCACATGCCCCACTTCTTGTTTTGGAAGAGGAAGTGGTGACATCCATTTGTAAATGGTGTGACCTCTCAGCATAATGTCATTACTACTTCCTAGTCTGGGGTGCTGGCCATTCCTTACCTGACCTGCTTGGCCTTCCTGGGTGCTTCCATGGGTCTGAGCAACTTTGTGTCTCCACAAGTTGTTTATTAACTGGGCTTGGGTGATAGTGGGTGTCAAAACCTGGTTGGTGCTGCTAAGGGCAAAGGGCATGTTAGTGTGAGGAGGGGTCGACCATTGGAGGGGGTCAGGTGTTCCTTCTGGAGGAGCATCTGTCCCCTTCAGAACCCCATGGTTTGTGAAATGGCTTTGCATGAGGAAACCATCTATCTGGAGCCCATGTCACTCTTGTGTAGTATGGAGAGCTAATCAAAACTTCCAGAGGAGAAATGCCTGTCTTCCATCCAGAATCAAGATTAATTGATGTTCTTTAATGGAAACAAATCGAATCTCTCAGCAACGCTTCCCATTAAACTTACAATCATGTACTTTTCTACCAAGGCACGGGCGAGTTTTTCAGAATCAGCAGGTTCTTAGAAACAGCTGACTCTTGGAGGCCATTTTTGTCTGTCCTCAGAGTCGCTGGTGGGAAATGGAGCAGAAATGCCTTTAAGTTACTGGGCAGGAGGTATAATTCTCATTTGCCTGTGGTTTGCACAGCCCACTCATATTAGTGTTGCATTTGATCTTCCTGACAGCCCTATGATGCAGGTAGAGTCAGGGTTATTATTATTTTATTTATTTATTTATTTATTTATTTATTTATTTATTTATTTATATCAGTAACTATTTTTACTCTCAAATTGACAAAAGCATATATAACATATACTTTACAGTATAAACTAAGTAAGTGCTATGCATTTTGCTTACAAAGTGACTTAAAGTATTTCAAGCATTATATAATTCAATTTGTACAAAAAGTAAATTTCCAAATAAAGCTTTGGTTAGTAGAATTGATAATGTACTGTCAAATCCATTTTCCAAAGTTGTTCAAGGGAAAAAAGGCTTCGTCCACTAACACAGGGTTTTCTTGTACAATCAAAGCTTTTTACTATTTAGTAAGAGTGGAAAATATTACAATAATTGCTTTTAATTTCCAAGTCTGGATCAGCCTTTTTTTTTTTTCCTCTCTCATTTATATGTGGCCAGAATACCATGACTTTTGAAAAGCATAAGTTAGGCAGAATGTAGTCTCTATTATATAGATGAGGAACTCCTCTAGACTTTGGAACACTACTCCCTCAAGACGTTTGCTATAGAAAGGGCTCTGTTCAAATAAGTGTAGGAAGCATTCTAGTGTGCTCGCTTCTTTTTAAAAATTTTCTAAAAATATTTATTTATTTTTGAGAGAGAGAGAGAGAGAGAGAGAGAGAGACAGAGCATGAGTGGGGGAGGGGCAGAGAGAGAGGGAGACACAGAATCAGAAGCAGGCTCCAGGCTCCGAGCTGTCAGCACAGAGCCCAATGTGGGGCTCGAACTCACGAACTGTGAGATCATGACCTGAGCTGAAGTCGGACACTCAACCAACTGAGCCACCCAGGCGCCCCAGTGTGCTTGCTTCTTAAAGATTCATAGTGTGCTTCCATATATTAAAGGTTCTGGTAAGTACTATAAAACATAAATTATGAAACCCTTTGTTTCTTTTTTTATTTTTTAATTTAATTTTTTTAAATTTACATCCAAATTAGTTAGCATATAGTGCAACAATGATTTCAGGACTAGATTCCTTAATGCCCCTTACCCATTTAGCCCATTCACCCTCCCACAACCCCTCCAGTAACCCTCTGTTTGTTCTCCATATTTAAGAGTCTCTTATGTTTTGTCCCCCTCCTTGTTTTTATATTATTTTTGTTTCCCTTCCCTTATGTTCATTCATCTGTTTTTTCTCTTAAAGTCCTCATATGAGTGAAGTCATATGATATTTGTCTTTCTCTGACTGACTAATGTCGCTTAGCATAATACCTTCCAGTTCCATCCATGTAGTTGCAAATGGCAAGATTTCATTCTTTTTGATTGCTGAGTAATACTCTATAGTATATATATATATATATATATATATATATATGTATATATACCACATCTTCTTCATCCATTCATCCACCGGCGGACATTTGGGCTCTTTCCATACTTTATCTATTGTTGATAGTGCTGCTATAAACATGGGGGTGCACATGTCCCTTCAAAACAGCACACCTGTATCCCTTGGATAAATACCTAGTTGTGCAATTGCTGGGTCGTAGAGTAGTTCTATTTTTAGTTTTTTGAGGAAACTCCATACTGTTTTCCAGAGTGGCTGCACCAGCTTGCATTCCCACCAGCAGTGCAAAAGGGATCCTCTTTCTCCGCATCCTCGCCAACATCTGTTGTTGCCTGAGTTGTTAATGTTAGCCATTCTGACGGGTGTAAGGTGGTATTTCGTTGTGGTTTTGATTTATATTTCCCTGATGATGAGTGATGTTGAGCATTTTTTTCATGTGTCATTTGGCTATCTGGATGTCTTCCTTGGCGAAGTGTCTATTCATGTCTTTTGACCATTTCTTCACTGGATTATTTGTTTTTTGGGTGTTGAGTTTGATAAGTTCTTTATAGATTTTGGATACTAACCCTTTATCTGATATGTCATTTGCAAATATCTTTTCCCATTCTGTCGGTTGCCTTTTAGTTTTGCTGATTGTTTCCTTCACTGTGCAGAAGCTTTTTATTTTGATGAGGTCCCAGTAGTTCATTTTTGCTTTTGTTTCCCTTGCCTCTGGACACGTGTTGAGTAAGAAGTTGCTGTGGGCAAGATCAAAGAGGTTTTTGCCTGCTTTCTCCTCGAGGACTTTGATGGCTTCCTGTCTTACATTGAGGTCTTTCATCCACTTTGAGTTTATTTTTGTGTATGGTGTAAGAAAGTGGTCCAGGTTCATTCTTCTGTATGTCGCTGTCCAGTTTTCCCAGAACCACTTCCTGAAGAGACTGTCTTTATTCCATTGGATATTCTTCCCTGCTTTGTCAAAAATTAGTTGCCCATATGTTTGTGGGTCCATTTCTGGGTTCTCTATTCTATTCCATTGATCTGAGTGTCTGTTCTTGTGCCAGTACCAACCTGTCTTGATGATTACAGCTTGTAGTATAGCTTGAAGTCCAGGATTGTGATGCCTCCTGCTTTGGTTTTCTTTTTCAAGATTGCTTTGGCTATTCTAGGTCTTTTCTGGTTCCATACAAATTTTAGGGTTATTTGTAACCCACTGTTTCTGGAACTCATTAACCCAGGTACTATTTTTTCTTTAGGATATACCTGTTGTCATATTCCAGATGTACAAACTTTTTCTGTAAAGGGCCGGATAGTAAACATTTCAGGCTTTGTGGGCCATATGATCTCTGTTGTAACTGCTCAGTCTGCTGTTCAATGCAAATGCAGCCATTGATAGAAAATGAGTGGACATGGCTGGCTCCAATAAAATTTTATTTACAAAAATAGGCTATGGGCCAGATTTGACTCATGTGGTTTGTAGGTTGCCGCCCCTGTTCTAGAACAAGCATCCTGCAGTACCTTCTTTGGGAGACGCTCTTTGAGGTGTTCAGGGAGTCCTAGATAGGGATTGAACTCTTACCTTCCAGAACGGTTGGCTTGAGTGGCAGTGTCTTGTTGAATGTGGCTCAGTGGTTGAGTGCCTTGCTTAGGGTATATGACTGTGAAGTGCCACGACAGAGATGGCACCTAGGCTTTAGACTATAAATTTTATTTATTCTTCACTGTTCTCTGCTCCTTTGGAGTGAAAGCCCCAGGAAGGGGACAGAACACACTGAATGACTGCTATGTGTAATTGAAGTAATATGCACATAGGTACATGTGGGTGTTTGCATGCAAATTGGTCTCAGTGTGATCATGGTCTTTGTGTTATTAAGCATCAGTGTGGCTGATTGATAAGTTATCCATTTAGAGGTCTTTGTTTGAAAGCACCTAATGGGAGATGCTGAAGAAATTCACCACTGTTATTTGAATTGAGGTCTGTGGTGATAAATCAGGAATATATTCAATGAATGTGCAAGAACTTATAAAACATGTAACATGTGCCCTTGCTTTAGTGGAACTTTTGGTTGCAGGCAACAGAAACCAGCAGAAGCGGGTGGTAATGAAAATAGAGTTTGTTTAAAGATGCACAGTCTTCTGTGAAACCCAAGTGGGTAAACGCTGTAAGCCTCATGATGGCCAAGAACCGGGATCTGGGTTGTTAGGGATCCTGGGTGTACTTTCTCTCATTTTGGCTTCTTTTTGCATGTCTGCTTCACTCTTCCTGCTCTACTATTTCTTCTCTGACTATTTTCTGATATTTCTATGTGACAGGCAAACAATGGGTGCTGGCAGCTCCCAAGTTCATGTTTCATTTGGAGGTGAACATACGGAAAGACCATCTCTTGTTCATTCTCTTTTTTCATTGGTTTTCTTTTCTTCCTCCTTCCCTTCATTGTTGCTAGAGAAGGGACTCTGATTGGCCCAGCTTAGGTGGTCCCTGAACCAGTTGGTGTGGCCAGTGACATGGGGTTAACATCAGAACTGTGTCAGCCAGAATCCCACCCCTGTCGGTGGGCAGGCACTTTCCAAAGAAGAGGGTCTACCATAGCCCTGCCCTGGCTGGGCACTGAGCAGGTGCAAGGTGAAGTAGACTGTTTCTACCCACTGACATTTGTAGACTAGTTGGAAAGTAAAACATACATACTAGTGATGAGAGTGTCAGATGTGCTAAATTGTTTCATTGAACAGTGAAGCAGGTAATGGTATAAATAAAGGACTAATTTTGCTGTCTGTACAGACGTTGAATGCAAAAAGAGAGGGAAGGCCTGTGTGGGCTCACATCACCAGAAAGGGCTTTAGGCAGTAAAGATATGTTCTCTGAAGGTGGGTGGGGAGCAAAAAATTCTGGCTTGGGAGATGGGCATGGACAAGGATATAGAATTATAGGTGTAAATGTAGTCTGGTTCCTTAACAAGAAGATTTCTTAAGAGGTGGGAGGTGGCTTTAGAGGGCAGTGGGACGCACACTCTGGGTAGTAGGAAGCATAGCTGGAGACGGCCCACTGTGGTCAGGTTAACCTTAGCAGCAGGACACAGGAGGGGCTGTAACAGGAGGGGCTGGAAGCTAGAGCTGTGCCCCCTTCAGGGAGGGGACTCCCAGCTCCACATGGGCAAGAGAAAGTCCAGGCTGGCAGGTGCAGGTCTACATAGGTGAGAGTGTTGGATATATGGGCTGGGGGTACTCTGTGGTGCTTGCAACATAGGGCAAAAACCAGGTCCTGGCCATGGCAGTGGTTAAATCAGGGCAAGCTCCAGGCGCTGGGTATTAGGGCGATACTGTTGCTGGAGGGTGGGACAAAGCAGGACTTGAGAGAATGCGGATTGGGGTACAGGACAGAAACCCCAGGAATCTGAAATGAGCCATGAGGCTGCAGCAAGCCTAACCATGAGAAGAATGGAGTTGCTTTGTCTTACTACAAACTATCCTTTTCCCTTTCCCTCATTACAGCCTTCCTGTGCTCCCTTCCCCTGCTCAGGACCTTGCAGCCTGTGATTGGCTAGTCATTTGGAGATCCATGACTGATGTGGCTTGAGCTCTCACCCCGTTTTAGGAACTTCTGCCTTGGAACAGAAGCTATAAACACCTCAGACCAAAAGAACGATGGTGCCTGGGATGTTAGGACAAAGACACTAAGTCCAATATCAGAGATTCCATCTGTGCCCCTTTGTGGAGAGAACTGTCATTTGGAGACAGAATGAGCAAACAGGATGCCTGCCGTCTGGCAGTGAGGAAGCGTTAGCCCTGGATCTGAACACTTTTAGAGCAGCCGATGTGGGGCTGTCCCGTAACAACTAGGCAGCATCTTTAGGGAAGAAAAAGCCCCCGGTGTAGGTACCGTCTGAGAGCCACTTAGCTTCAGAGGAGGCCTTGTCTTGCTGCTTGTTTGCAGCTCATGAAAGTGTGGTGGGAAACATGCAGGACTTGGAGTTGCAGGATCAGGAGTTGAATTCTTTTTTTTTTTTTTAATTTATTTATTTTGAAAGAGAGTAAAAAGTACGAGTGGGGGAGGGGCAGGGGGGTGGGGGGAGAGAGAGAATCCCAAGCAGGCTCTGCACTGCTAGTGCAGAGCTCAACTTGGGGCTCGAACCCACAAACCACGAGATCATGACCTGAGCTGAAGTTGGTCACTCAACCGACTGAGCCACCCAGGTGCCCCAGGATTTGAATTCTTGATGGGCCACTCCCTCCCTGTGTGAAGTTACTCAATCCTCCTGAGTATATAGAGGTCACAGTATCCACGGTGATAGCCTGTGTGCCTGTCTCTGCCACATGGTAGGTGCTCAGTACATAGGTGTCACATCTGAGTCTTCAGTCTTAGTTAGAAGCACAGAATTTGCCTGAATGCTCACACTGGACTGGAATTCCTGACAGCTTTGAAGCTTCTGACTGGAACTTCCAGTAGCAAGGGACTGACCACCTCATAAAACAGACAATCCTGTTGTTGGAAACGTTTGCTAGAAAGAGCTTCCTCGAATAGAATTGCAAGGCACCTCTGTCTTTTGGAACAACTCAAAATAAGTCTAAGCTGGCTGATTCATGCATGGTAACATTTCCACTATTTGAAGACCAATCTTAAGTACTCCTAAGTCAAGGGTGGGAAATAGTTTATATCTAATGTATCATCTGTGCCCCTTTATGGAGAGAACTCTTGTTTAGAGTTGGTATGATCCCCAACTGAGTGCCAACTATGATGGATTGGTAGTGGCTGCTAGAGGGCTGTGTTGAGAAGGTTTCTGGGACTGTGCTCCAAGGTCGGTAGGAAAAAATAGCCACTCTGCCATGGGCTCAGGTGTGGGCAGTGGTGACTTATGTACAAGGTATTTGTTTTCTCCGCTAAGCATTTTGATGCTTAGATGCTTCTATTGTGCCCTAGATAACTTGTTCCCTGACCCTCTGGTCTCTTTTTCCTGCCACATTTCAGCTTATCAACATTTTAAAAGCCATCTGGCTGCCATTATCTTCCACCTAATTCATTTCTAGGGTGGATTTAACCAATCTGGCTAGCAGGGCTGAGGTCTCTCCTAGAGCAGTGTTTCTGGGAAATCTTCCCAAATAGACGAGGGCCAGTTTTGAGTCTGCAGGCCACTGATAAACCTTCCAAATTATTAATATCCTGTAAAATATGGAGACCAGGCTAAGCAGTGTCTTTCAGAAGTACTCTGAACAATATGGAGGCCAGCGTGACTAATAATACATCCCTTGATCCTGTTAATGCAGCTTAAAGGCTGCGTTAGCTTTCTCCCAGTGTTTGTAAAGCTGAAGCTCAGAGACTCTGCTCTTGACTCTGAGGTTGATGCGGGGGGGAGAGGGAGGTGGTGGGGGGGAAGGGCAAGGAGAGCCAGACCCAGCCAGGACAACATCTCCTCCTGTCCCTACTGTGCCAGCCCCCTGTGCTCTCCTCCTGTCCCATGTGGGTAATGACCACTGGCACATGGCTCATTGAGGGAGGAAGAACTTCCTTCCACCGGGCTGGGGGATTGCCCTGCTGCCTTTTTTCCCCCCGCCATTGTACTTCTCTGTCTTATGCTAGCCCCCACCCGTCTCCTCCTTGTCTCTGTGACTCTCTTGGTGGTTTGGCTTCAACAAGGCTGGGGCCTGAAGCCAGCACAATGAGGTCCAAAGGCCCAGGTCTCCTTCTGTCATAATGAGGTTGTCTGCTCTAAAGGTCCCCAGACCACTGTCAGTCTGTGTGTGAGGTGTCTCCCAGTCTGCAACAACGTGAAAAAAATAAGGACAATGCAGGGATTTTTACCTTAAAGCTAACTGTATGTGATTAAAGACCTGCCTTATATTCTAAACATTGTTCTTCCTTTCTGGTGTGTGTGTGTGTGTGTGTGTGTGTGTGTGAGAGAGAGAGAGAGAGAGAGAGAGAGAGAGAGAGAGACAGAGAGAGAGAGAGAGACAGAGAGAGAGAGAGAGAGAGAGAGAGAGAGAGAGAGAGAGAAATTATACTGTCTTGAACAATTGGGGTAGTTTTTCTCCCTAATACCTTTTGTAATATTGGCCACCCTTTGTAGACACCCCCTCATATTTTTTTGGGTGGTGGAGGTGGATTTTACTCGACTATGAAATCTGGTCTGAAAACTGCAGCCTCGTCCAAGGAGAGGCCCATCAGGACTCAATATGCTCCCTGGGATTGCAGAGGGAGGGGGTGGTCTGGAAGATGCAATCTGGTATCCCAGTGAGGCCACTGAGACACAGGATTGGGGCATGGGTCATTTTTATTAGTAGTTTAAATTTCCCACAGCTCAGTTTATTTTAAAAGCAGCATTGTTTGGGATTATGGATTTGGGAGACTCTGTTAACGAGTGCCTGCCTTGCCAGCTTTTAGCATGGTTCTGGCAAGTGACTTAGCCCCTCAGTGTCTCAGTTTCTTTGTCTGTTTAATCAGAACCGTGGTGTCCTTCTCCTAGGGCTGTTGTGAGAATGACAGTTCGTGACATTGTTTAGCTGCAAGGGGCTATCAAATGTTGTCCTTTATTGGAGTCATTTCTGACAACGTTCAGCTAGTGCTTCTCAGGGCTTCTACTAGTCTGCGGACATTCAGGGTTTGAAGGGTGGTGGGGGACTCAGGGAAGCGATCAGAGATGATCACAGGGCATGTGGGGCCAGGCGAGTCTTCTTTGAGTGGACTGTCCCATGCATTGTAGCTGTTTAGCATCCCTGGGTCCCTGCCCAGTAAATGCAGGCATCACTCCCCAGTTTTTGCAGCTTACCTCTACGAGTTCCGCATTCCCCTTGGGCTGGTTCTGTTTTAGGCCAGAGCCACTAGTTGGGCGCTCTGGAGTGGTCTGAGGCAGTTAAGTCGATGCAGTGTGGAAGAGAAGAGTCTTTAGAGAATGGCCCGGGGGGCTGATACTCCTAAACTGTGCCTGTTAATGCTTGGTATTCTGGTTTTCTTGGTGTTGGACAGAGAAGGAGCTTGGTGTCACAGAGGGAGCACAACACAGAGAGGCAGGAGATCTGTACTCAGGCTCCGACCTCGCTATTGCCTAGTTGGGGGACCTTGAGAAAGTTTCTTCCCTTTGTGGGTCTCATCTGTAAAATGAAGGCTATGGAGAAGACAGTCTTCTATGGCTCCAGGCTTTATGGCTTCAGGCTCTGAAGGGAAATGGCTTAGATTTGAGTGAGACCAAAGGAAGCACTTTCTACCTGTCATGCCCCGAAGAGGGGGAGTAGGCCTGACTGCTTACCTCTGTCTGGATTGGAAAAGATGAAATCTGATAGGGAGGCCGGGCCTGGAAGGACTGACCTACTGAAGTAGCTGTCTAGACCAGTTCTCTTTTTAAAAATTGTTTGTTTAAATTTAGCTCATTTTTTGAATATGTAATACAGACACATATAAAGCAGTCTAAATATAATGGGAAGTGTTCCCTCGCATCCACCCAGCTCCCCTGCCCCAAAGGCCACTTCAGTTTATCCTCCCAGGGATATTTCACTCTCAGTTTCTGTGACCCGAGACTGAGATGATAGTTTTAAACATGCCGTGGTTGTTATGCCTTTAGCTTTCTGGTTCTGAAGGGTGAGAAATTTGATCCTCCTGTAGCATGTGGTTAGTTTCCTACAATGAATTTTCCCCTATTAGTCATAGTTTCTTTTTGCCACTCTTGGGTAGAGATACAGCCTTTTTCATCTCTCTCCATTTTCCCCCTCTCTCAAGTGCCCTGTCCTTCATTTGAATCAGGGAATTCCTCAAACACAGATCAAACTCGAGACAGGACATCTGGATGCCTTGCCTCTTCTCCCATCCATGGGTTTCAGAGGGGAATCATTTTACGTAATTGTCTATTTTGATGATTTTCAAAATGGTGCCAAAGCTTTATATTCTTTTTTGTCTTGGAGCTTAACCCAATCCTGCAAGTAACTGCTTTGTTTCTCATCTGGTGTTGTAAAGTGTATGCCCAGTGAGTGGGAAGCACTGTTGGATGTTAACTGTGTAGTAGGAGAAGAATCCCAGACTCAGAAGGGGAAAACCTGGGTTTGAGTGCAAAATAAGTATCTTTATTGCTGTGTGATCTTTGGCAAACTGCTTGGCCTCTCTGAACCTGTTTCCTCATCTGTAAAATGAGGGTTGTGCTACCTGCCCTTTACAGCTGTTTTTAAGGTTATGTAGGGCAGTGAATGTGAGTATACTTCGCAAACTGTTAAGAGCCTTACAATTGTAATTCTTTAAAAAAGTATATATTAAGTGTCTGTTGTGTTCTTGACACTAGAAATAGTGTGGGAAATGAGCTTATATTCTGCTGTGTGTGTGGTGGGTAGTGTAAGGGCATAAGGGAAAGCAGGGAGACTGGCAGTAAAAAAGTTGATAATCAGACAAATTCAGATAATGGTAATTATTACAAAGAAAATAAAACAGTAATGGAATAGAGATGGAGGGAAGGGGATTGAAGTTCTTGTTAAAAGAGCAGGAAAAGCCTCTCTAAGTTTACACCTAGATGTCATGTGAAAAGCTGGTAAGCTGACTCCAGGCCTAGGAAGCAGCAAGTGCAAAGGCCCTGGGGCAGGAACAACAGCTTTGGAGAATTAAAAAAAAAAGAAAGAAAGAAAAAGGGAGAATGAACTGTAAGAAAGTGGATATAGCAGAAACAAAGTGAGCATGATAGAGAATGTCACAAGAAGTGGTGGAGAGGGTGGCCAGAATAGGGTCATAGAAGGCCTTGTGGACCATGTTAAGAACTTGTATTTTATACTATGTGCAATGAGAGATTGTAAGCAGGGAGATGAAATGATCAATTTTCTCCTTTTGAAAGACCTTTCCTCCTGGAATGTGGAGAATAGATTGTTGGTAGGCAAGGCAAGGCACTGAGGCGAGTTAGGAGCTATTGTAGCAGCCTAGGCAAGCGATGATGCCTGCACACCAGAAAAAGCACAGCTAAAATCATCCTTGAGGTATTTGGCTATGAAGCTCATGTAACAGTTTTCATATGAAAAGGGTAGTCTCCTGGTGTAAAGTAGGATGTTCCCTCTTTTCCTTTTGCCCATCTGCTTTGCTCTCTCTTAGGAGTATGGAAGGCGTTGAAGTGGGCAGGGGTTCCTTTTCAGATGGTACAGGGGTTGGGACTACATGGTCCTGTAAGTAATAAGCAAATACTTAGATTATAGGAAGATTTTTTGAGGCCTTTGGTTTTCACTTCAGGTCAGCCTTTACTGGGGACAAGCAAGAAGCCTAGCAAGGCATAGTCTACATGATTTGTACCGTCGATGGGCACAAGGAGCAGCAGTGATCACCAACACAGGGCCACCCAGATGGCAGTGCAGGCTGTCCCCTACACAAGGGTACCTGGCTGAGAGGTGGGTCTGCAACCCAGTCCACACTCTGCTCACCAAGCAATTTGCCCTGGTGTGGAGCTATTATCAGCAGGGAGAAAGTGCTGTTTTTCCCTAACTGGCAGCAGGACACCATCTGGTTTAGCAGTAGCCCTTCCCAAACTCTTAGGGTTTCTGCTTGGTGGCCTGGTTTCCAGAGTTTGTCTTCACCTTCTGTATTTGAGTCAATCAGCATTTCTTTGAACAAATATTTATTGACCACCTACTGTGTACCAGGTACCGGGTTTTCATTAATGGGCAGACAGACACGCTTCCTGCCCTCATGAAGCTTATAGTCTACTGGAGTTCACTCCATCTTTCTTTCTTTGTAACAGCTGGAGAGCTTCCTTTTGGGGAAGCCTGGGCTGATTTCAGTTCCTCCCGGTAACTCTGAGTCATGAGATGCTGGCACCTGACTTGGAGGCACCTCTTGGAGCTGGGCAACAATGACCACCAGCCACCATACACAGGCATCTCAGTCCAGATTTTCAGGGGGATGGGACCAGCGTGGCAATGGACTGTTATTAGTACGGCCCCTTCATTCACCTCTGATTAAGAGAAGTAAAAAAAAAAAAAAAAAAAGAAAGAAAAAAAAAGAGTGGCACAATGGTTTCCATTGGAAGAGGGAAAGATTTGTCCTTGAGACTCAGAGTCTTTTAAGTAGAGTTTAAGCTCTACTTAAAACATGTACACTGTTCTGTATGTCTATTACACTTCAGTAAAAAGTTAAGAAAATAGTACACTTTATTGAGCTGCCAGGGTCTGAGCTTAGAGAAATGAAGACAGGGAGGTGGGTCAGGTATATAGGTGAGGACTTCCTGGGGTCTCTGTATCTTGCTTGATAGGGTCCTCAGGCCCTTGACTTCATTCTTCAGCCTTTTTTTTTTTGTTGTTGTTGTTAAGTTTATTTTTCAGGTGGGGGAGGGGCAGAGAGAGAAAGGGAAAGAGAGAATCCCAAGCAAGCCCTGCAGCGCTGTGCATGAGGAGCCCAGTGCCGGGCTGGATCTCACAAACCCTGAGATAGTGGCCTGAGCCGAAATCAAGAGTTGGACACTTAACCGACTGAGCCACCCAGGCACTCCTCATACTTCAGCTTAATGAATAATCAGATTATTTTTATCAGCCTTTGAGAAATCCTCCTCCCCCCTTTTTTTTTTTGCCAGCCAAACTCAAAAGAAATTGTTTTATAAGCAAGGTATCCATAGATAGGTTAACACTGAGGGATGTACTTCTCCAGGGCATATTCATCTCCCCAGCTTTAAGGTGGCTGGCTGGGAAACAGAATTAGTCATTGTTTGGGGAGCTTGGAATGAGAGAAAGGCAGAGATGGGTGGTTTTCAGATTTTTTTTTTTTCCAGGCTGCGGTGGAGCCAGGAGAATGAGAGATCCCATACATCTTGTGACCAGATGTGGCATTTGTAACTGGGACTCAGCAGTATCAACAAAACTGAGTCAATTTAAAACACACCACTGCTTTACTTACGTATTTAATTTTTACATTATATTTTTTTAGGTTACAAAAGTAATGCCCATTTCCCCCTAATGTCTTATTTTTAATTTTAGTTGAATTGAATTTATTTTTATTTTTATTTTAAAAAAATTTTTAAATTATTATTATTTATATTTATTTTTTATTTATTTATTTTATTTTTATTTATTTTTTTAATTTTTAAAAAATTAAAAAATTTTCAATATATTATTTATTTTTATTTCATTTTATTTTTTTACCCTCTAATGTTTTATTAAGAAAATGTTAAAACATCTAGCAAAAATACCTAATTTAAAAAAATCATATATATATATGAAGTACACCATAAAGAAAGTAAAGTGTTCTTATAATCCTACCTTCTGGAGAGAACACTACTGTTACCAGTTTCCTATAGATTCCTCTGGAATTATTTTCTGTGTGTATACTAACATATATTATGATTGCCTTAACAATCATTTAATATTATTCATACTATTTCATCTCTTTTAAAAATATTTAAGTTTTGGGGTGCCTGGGTGGCTCAGTTGGTTGAGTGTCCAACTTCGGCTCAGCTCGTGATCTCGCTGTCTGTGAGTTTGAGCCCCATGTCGGGCTTTGTGTTGACAGCTCAGAGCCTGGAGCCTGCTTTGGATTCTGTGTCTCCCTCTCTCTCTGCCCCTCCCCTACTCATGCTCTGTCTCTCTCTCTGTCAAAAATAAATAAGCATTAAAAAAAATGAAAAAAATATTTGAGTTTTTCTTGGGCATCCTTGCATGTGAGAATTTATTGATTTATCTCATTCTTTTTCTTTTTAATGTTTATTTCTGAGAGAGACAGAGCATGAGCCGGGGAGGAGCAGAGAGAGAGAGGGAGAGAGAGAATCCCAAGCAGGCACAGAGCCTGATGAGGATCTCACAAACCTCAAGATCATGACCTGAGCTAAAATCAGGAGTTGGATGCTTAACCGACTGAGCCACCCAGATGTCCCTGTTTCATTCTTTTTTTTTTTTTTTTAATTTTTTTAATCTTATTTATTTTTGAGAGAGAGACAGAGTGTGAGCAGGGGAGGGGCAGAGAGAGAGGGAGACACAGAATCTGAAGCAGGCTTCAGGCCCTGAGCTGTCAGCACACAGCCCAACATGGGGCTTGAACTCATGAACTGTGAGATCATGACCTGAGCTGAAGTCGGACACTCAACTGACTAAGCCACCCTGGCACCCCTGTCTCATTATTTTTGAAAAAATAGTTTTACTGAGGTATAAATTATGTACCATAAAATTCACCTGTTTTAATTCATTGACCTGTATAATTCGTTGACTTTTTAGTAAATTTTCAGAATTGTGCAACTAACACTGTAATCCAATTTTAGAACATTTCTTTCACCCCCTAAAATATTCCTTGTGCCCATTTGCAGTCACTCCTTGTCCTCATCTCTGTCACCAGGCAACCACTAATCTATTTTTTGTCTCTATAGATTTGCCTTTTATGGGCTTGCATATAAACAGAATAAAAAACATATATTTTTCTGTGTGTAGCTCCTCTTAACAAACAAAATGTTTCTGAGGTTCATTCACATGACAGACCTTTGTTCCTTTTCAACAGTATAACATTTTAGGATAGTGTACATTTTGTTTATCTACCAGTTGGTAGATATTTGGGTTGTTTCTAGTTTTGGGCTAGTATGAATAATGCTGCTACAGACATTTATGTACAGATCTCTGCACAGACGTAGGTTTCATTCTTTTTGAGTGCCTATATAGATTTCCGTTTTATGGCTGTATAACAGTGTGTTCAGCCAAACTTTACTGGTGGCCATTTACATGTTTTTTGTTTTTGTTTGATGAACAAATAATGCTGTGTTGAACATCGTTTTTTTTTTGTTTTTGTTTTGTTTTTTTTTTAAAGTAATCTCTATACCCCGTGTGGGGCTTGAACTCATGACCCCAAGATCAAGATCAAGAGTTGCATGCTCTTCTGACTGAGCCAGCCAGGCGTCCCTGTACTGAACATCCTTGTACATTTATCTTTATGTATGTGTGAATGTTTTTGGAAGATATATATTTAGAAGGGGAAGTTCCAAGTCAACAGATGTAAACATTTGAAATTTCAATAGCTAGTATCAAATTGTCTTCCAGGAGAAGTTGCACCAACTTATATCTCCTGCCCCTGGCAACGGGTGAGAGTGACTATTTTCCCTTGTATTTGTCAGTGCAAGCAAGAATGAACGTTTTCATTTTTCTAATCACATAAATGAAAAATGTCTTATTGTCATTTTAATTGGTATTTCTTTTATTATTAGAGCGGTTTTGACCATTTGTTTGTCCATTGAGTTTTTTAATCTTTTTCCTATAGCTCTGAAAGAACTCTTTGTATTTTAGGAAATTGGCCTTTTGCTTATAAAATCTACTGCAAGTTTTTCATTCCTCAGCTTATCCTTTTTTTTCCCCTCAAAAATTCTGTTCATGGTAGTTGTGCTACACACAGATGTTTTACATTTTTAAGTAATCATATCTGTTAGGGATAAAAAAAAATCTGTGAACATTTTACAAGTATCACTTAGATATTTATAATATCCCCATAAGGAGGTGAGGAAGGTAAAATATTGATGGGGGATAAAGCTGAGGAATGTTCTATGCGCTTCATCTACCAAACATCTGGATGGTTAAGAGATTCTTTTCAGTGCTTTATGTGGTTGTTTTGGTGTCCTTTAAGCACAGACACTACATATTAGTGCAAAACCCAAGAACTAAATCTGGATATTTTTTGCTTCCCAGACCCTTGCTAGTAATAATTATGACAGCTGATATGAATTGAATGCACACTGTATGCCATTGGTTGCCATTAATCCATGCTGTCACTCTGTGAGATTTTTTTCCCCATGGAAAAAGTTATTTCCCCATGGAAAAAGGCACAGGGATCTTTAGGTAACTTGCTCAGTCATACAGCTAGCAGATGCTGAGGCTGGCAATCAGATCTTGGCCCAATGGAGGGAGGTTGGGATAGTGGGAGAAAGGAGGTGCCTCAAGCCCCAGCTCTGAAGTCAAAATGGTTTATAGGTTGGGGCACCTGGGTGGCTCAGTCGGTTGAGTGTCCGACTTCGGCTTAGGTCATGATCTTGTGGTTCTTGAGTTCAAGCCCCATGTTGGGCTCTGGGCTGACAGCTCAGAACCTGGAAGCCTGCTTTGGATTCTGTGTGTGTGTGTGTGTGTGTGTGTGTGTGTGTGTGTGTGTGTCTGCCCTTCCCCCACTCATGTTCTGTCTCTCAAAAATTAATAAATGTTAAAAAAAATTTTTTTAAATGGTTTCTAGGTGGACATTGCTCTGCCTGGGATGTTTTGAGCCTGAGCTATCCTGTAGGTTAACCTGGATAGGTCTGGGGATATTGAAGGCCTAGAAAGGATATGGTCAAAATCCATAAAAACCTTGGGGAGGATTCAGGGTGGGCATACATTTACTGATTTATTAGTTACTCAGGAAGCCTAGGGTACCAAGGGCAACTGTGGCACGGGGGCACAAAGATGAAACCTGCTCTCAGGGGACTCACTGTCTGGGTAGGGAAAAGGGATCTGTTCAAAGATTACTTGAACTAAAGTAGAGACGTGACTCAAGAGGTTCAGATAAAGAGCTGGGAGGCAGAGGAGAAGGAGCACAGACTTCACAGTGATACAGTCTTGGCCTTGAATTAATGTCCTAAGGTAATGACAACAACAGCAGCATTTGTTGAGCACTTACCATGTATGTTGCACAGTTTGGCAGACAAGGAGCTCCTCTTCAGGGTTAAGGAGGTTCTTGGGGGGACTGTTGGCTGACAGCCCTCAGCTGTTGAGTGCCTTGGAGAACTGCCTCTGCTGAGGAGAGCTGCGTAGCCCAGAATTATACCCTTCCTGTCCCTCCCCCAAACTTGGATCAACTATGAAGGGCCCTCTGAGTGTCTCCATTGGGACTGTTGCGGCCTTACTTCTTGCTGTGCTCCGTCCCTTCTCCTTCTTCCACAGGTTTTGAAATGAAGAGTAAACCCTAAAAAACTTCCTGTGTGATGATCTCCATCTTGGAGTTTGCTTCCCAGGTGGCCCCACCTGTGGCACATTGATGATCTGACTGTTCTCACACAGTCACAGCCCTGAGGTGGGATTACTTACTCCAGATCACAGGAGAAGTCACTGAGATTTAAGGGGCATTAAATGGTTTGCCCAGTGACTTTACATGGCAGATCTTGGGTTCAAACCAAGTCCAGTTATGCCCAAAGCACAACCTTTCTATATTGCCACCCTGTAGGTGTGTGCCTTTAGGGACTGGAAAACATGGGGTTATAAAATTAGATTTCTGGAAGGAAACTCAATGCTCCTTTGGTTAGAGCTCCTGTTCTTTAATCTCTGGACCTGAGATTCTCAGATCCAGCCCTGAAGGTCTCACTTCCTGGGAATGCCTTTCCTCACTGGTGAACCAGGGTGGTTGGTCACCCTATGTGAGGACTGACTGAAGCACTCAATGAATCCATCCATCCAGTCATCCATTCATTCAAGAAATATTCTTTGAGCATCTGCTGTGTGCCAGGTTATCACTTTAGGTACAGCAGTAAATAGAGCAAACTCCCTGCCTTCTTGGAGTTGCCTTTTAGCAGGGGAGGCAGAGAGCAATGACCTAGAAAAGTGCATACTATAATGTCAAGTAATGGTAGGTGCTATGGAAGAAAATGAAGGGTGCTGACCTGAGGGCAAGTAAGTGTTCTATTTTAGAGACATGGAACAAAGAAGCCTTCTGGCGTGTGGGGACCTCTGGCTAAAGACCTGAATGAAGGGAGGAACTGGCTACACAGGTATCAGTGGAAGTGCATTCCAGGAAGGAGGAATGGCACATGCCAATGCCCCAGGCATTGGCAGGTTTAAGAAAGATGGAGAAGGCAGGTGGCAGAAGCATGATGAGCCAAGGGGGGAGAAGAGATTGGGGAGGCATCGAGTGACCATAATCCAGCGGGAGCTGGGGGGTTGGGAATAAAGACCTTGGGTTTTATTGCAAGTTGGTTTGGAGAAGGTGAGTGCTACCATGAAGTTTATGTTTCAAAGGTTTCATGACTTGTATGCTGAGAACAGATTGTAACAGATGTTATTTCCATTTCCTTCCTGGATTATTTCTATTTCTATTTGAGGAC
Organism: Panthera onca; assembly: GCF_046562875.1. NCBI lineage: Eukaryota > Metazoa > Chordata > Mammalia > Carnivora > Felidae > Panthera > Panthera onca. Next base: position 50,896,456 of record NC_138340.1, on the reverse strand, counting down.
AGTCAGAGAGGTTTCATGGAGGACATCATATTTAAGAGCACAGGCTCAGGAATCAGACTCCCTGAGTTCCAATCCTGGGTCTGCCCCTCATTGACCCTGGGACCTTGAACTATTTGCTTAATATGTTTAAACCTAGGCTTCTCCATCATTAAAATGGGGGTAATAACAATACCTGCTCTACGAAAGTGGGTTTGTTGTGAGGATGAAATGTGGTCATGCTTAAGACTTTAAGATAGCACCTGTTTTTTTTTTAATAGCTGATTTTTTTTATTGTGATAAAATATAAAATCGGGGGTGCCTGAGTGGCTGAGTTGGTTGAGTGTCTGATTCTTTGTTGTGACTCATGTCATGATCTCATGGTTCATGAGTTCAAGCCCCGCATCAGGCTCTATGCTGACAGCACGGTGCCTGCTTGGGATTCTCTCTTTCCTTCTCTCTCTACCCCTCCCCTCCTCCTCTCCATTTTTCTCTGTCAAAAATAAATAAACTTTAAAAATATATAACATAGGGCCCCTGGGTGGCTCAGTTGGTTAAGCATCCAATCTCGGCTCAGGTTATGATTTGGTGGTTGGTGAGTTTAAGCCTGGCATTGGACTCTGTGCCGACAGCTCAGAGCCTGGAGCCTGCTTCAAATTCTGTGTCTCCCTTTCTCTCTGCCCCTCCCCCTGGCTCCATCTTTCTCTCTCAAAATAAAAAAACTTAAAAAAATATAAAGCTGACCATTTTAACTATTTTTCAGTGTATGGGGCAGTGGCATTAAGCATATTCACATTGTTGTGAAGTCATCACCACCATCCATATCCAGAACTTTTTTCATTTTCCCAGACTGAAACTTTGTTCCCATTAAACATGAACTCCCCACTGCTTCCTCCCCCAGGCCCTGGTACCCACCATCGTACCTCCATCTCTGTGAGTTTGACTGCTCTAGGGACCTTATATAAGTGGAATTACACAGTGTTTGTCTTTTTGTGACTGGTTTATTTCACTTAGCATAATGTTCTCAAGTTTCCTCCATGTTGTAGCCTGTGTCAGAATTTCCTTCCTTTTTAAGGCTGAATAATATTCCATTATATGCCTATACCACATGGTTATCCGTTCATTCACTGATGGACATTTGGGTTGCTTCTGCCTCTGGCTATCGTGAATCATGTACTTGCATTCTATAAGCACTGGACTTACCTTTGCTGTAATTTTGATCCTGGTGTAAGTGGTGGGAAATGGTAGGTGCTCAGGATCAGGAGACAGGAGATCAAAATTCTAGATTTTCATGAGGCCAACTCATTTATTCAGTCTGCGCCTCAACTCTCTCATCTGTGAAATGCCTACTTAAGGGGGTTTGTTATAAAAGTTAAAATTAGATATATTTTGCAAAGTTTATTTTTTATTTTTTAAAAACATTTTTAAAAATATTTATTTATTTTGGTGGTGGGGTGTAGAGAGAGGGACACAAAGAATCCAAAGCAGGCTCCAGGCTCCAGGCTCCGGGCTCCTAGCTGTCAGTACAGAGCCGGATGTGGGCTTGAACTCACCAACCATTGAGATCATGACCTGAGCTGAAGTCAGACACTCAACTGACTGAGCCACCCAGGCGCCCCTGTTTGCAAACTTAAGAGCTACACTGTCCAATATGGTAGCCACCAGCCTTCTGAGCACTTCAAATGCGGTTAGTCTGAAATTAAGACATGCGGTCCATGTGAAATAAACACATTTTTTTTGAAAACAGTACAGAATAAAGAGAATGTGAAATACTCCATAATAATTTTATATTGGTACTTGTTGAAATAATAATGTTTTGGATATATTGGGTTAAATAAAATATATTATTAAAATTAATTTCATGTCCTTTTATTTTTAATATGGCTACTAGAAGATTTAAAAAGACACGTGTGGCTTGCTTCATGTTTTGATTGGGCACCTCTGGTTTAGAGTTAACGAACATTTTCAGAGCACATTGGGGCAATTTTCTGGGTGTTCCTCCCAATGCTTACTTTGGGTCTGAAAGGAGATTCTCTCCCAGAGCTCCAGGCGTACAAATGATTTACATCACTAAGGTGCTGCAGTGTAAATGATGATCAATGTTTATGGTCCATGGAAGCTTAAACAAGCTGAGAGAATAGGCTCACCGTTGCTGCAAGTAACGTCCAGCCATTAACGTGCAGCCTCCCGGTTCCCTCTACAAAGGGAGGTTTCAGCGTGGCCACTCTGCTGGGATTTGTGATTTAGCTCCGTGTTCCCCAGTGACAATAGATTTCTTCATTTCAAAGCCTAACTCCTACGGAGGCCGGGGCTGGGGGGTGGGGAGGGCCGGCGATTTCCCAGCTCAGGCCTCTGTGTATTGCTAATTGTATTATCACAGTTTCTTTAGGGAAAAACCACGCATTCATTTAGGACTTAAAAAAAGACCCTAGGGAGAGTTAAGATCCGTTTGGTACCGTGTTTGGGTGAAAAAAAAATTTTTCCCCTATGGGGCACAAGAGAAAAGAATTTCTATTTTGCAGCTGGAAGAGAGCTTTTGTGTGCTTACCCCTCCCTCTTCCCTCATTTTATCTCTCAACTGATAGGATATTCAGGGAGCTGAGGCGGCTAGTGTTCAACAGAAATAGAGATAAGTTCCGAGCCCAAGCCGGCGGAGGAAGCGGTACATCCCAGCCTATCTCTGGCGGGAGGGCTCAGTGGCCGTGGTGGGAGTGCGTCAGGAGTGGCTCCGCTCTGCTCCCAGCGCCCCAGTTCTCTGCTGGGTCAGTCCCAGGGCTGCTTCCCCGCCTTCCCCGGGCCCACGCGCCCCGAGGCTTCCGTTAATGTATCTTTCTGGCAGAGCCTCTGCCTTCTCCACTTTTCCTGAGTGGCACACAACGCCCTGCCCCCTAGGATTTTTGTCACACGTGGTCTTCTGCCTTGGGGTCTAAATAGTTTCCAAGATGAGTCCCGGATGCTTCATGGCTTTTTGCATTCACAGTTAGGGTGGTGGTCTGCCAATGAGGGAAATCACAGATCCCCTGAGTGGGCTGGGGCTGGCAGAGGCAAGGCCTTCCTAGAGATGTCGAACTAATGTGAGGTCTGCCCTCTTGTTTTGGTTGGGGAGACTCAGATGGAAGAGAGATACACTGCCTGAGCAGTCAGGAGACCTGGTTCCGTCAGGGTGTAAGCCACTTTGACACACCCTGGCCTTTGGGTTTCATCTATAGAATGAGAAAACAGTTCCAGCCGTGCATACCCTGCAAAGTTGTTATGAGAACAAGTGAGACCGTGGTTCTGAAAACAGTTTGCACATTTTAAAGGGCCATGTGAACGCAGGACATTATCTTTGCTTTTACTGCAGCACCTTGCTTAATGGCTTAGTGAGTTAGTTTACAACTATTTTTTGCCCTTACCATGTGCCAGGCTCTGAGCTAGGCATGGAGAATACAAAACCAGGGACCACATTCTCTGCCTTTTTGGAGCTCATGGTCCAGGGGCGGGGGGGGGGGGGGGGGGGGGGGTTGGGGGGGAAGCGGGATGGGGGAGGCAAAAAGGTAATTAAATGCAGAGGATACAGGAAGGGTAGGATCAGGGGCTGGGAGAAGACAGAAGTGGTCTATTCCAGCTTTGGGGGTTGGGGAGGGCTTCCTGGAGGAAGTGACTTTTAAATTGGAGTTTCAGGGAAGAAAACATGTGGTCAGTCTACAAAAGTATTTGTTGAATGAATAAGATAATTAAAAATGCCGGTATCTTCAAGGATAACAGCCCCAGTGTTCATTTATCAATTTATAGATAGAAATCTGACTCAGAGATTAAGTCATTCCCTAAGGCATGTGCTTTCTTCACCCCAGAGCATGTCTGGAGAGGGGCTCAGCTGAAGGCTGTGGGCCACCAACCCTGGTAGCTGGGGAATGGTCTCAAGGTTCTGTAGTGGGGAATGTACTCTGGCAGGAGAAACAATAGAGGTCTACTGCTGTGAGACCCAAAGTCAAAGGCCTGCAGGCTCAGTGGTGAATCAGGCAGAATGTCAGCTTGTTGCTTCCCACGGAGTGAAAGATTTTTGAGGGAGTGGACAGAGCTGGGGTAGGAATCTAGGAGAGGGCTCAAGGATGAAGCAGATAGATGGGCCATTTCCATCTGGAGGTCTGAGCAGGGGCAGGAAAACCTCTGCTGCAGGCAAGAGTCGTGGAGAGGGCCCATGTCTTTGCTAGAGCAGGGAAGGATAGTGAAAATCAGATTATCCTTGCCCTGGGACCTTCTTAGGTGGGATTTCAGCCCCCTGGAATTGGGGGTTCAGAGGGTGATTATAAGGCTTGACTTCACAGAAAACCTGGTGTTTGGATTAGCTGGTGTCTTGGGAGGGAGCTGAGGCTTCAGGTGGTCCACCTGTGGGGACAGGAGAAGCCGAATCTAGGAGATAAAGTGGGAAGCTGACACCACTCTCTCTTCGTCAAGGAACAGTCTCCAGAGTCCCCAGCCCAACTGCCGCAAGGGTGACATAATTTGGCCACAGCTCCCCACCATAGCAGTTTCCATGGTTACATTTCAAGCCTCAGTCTGGTCATCTTCAAAAGCATCAAAGGCAGCAAACCCCATCCGTGCATAATCTTTTGTTATAGCTGCACAAATAGCTTTTGTTACAGCCCTTCCCCCATCTCTCCCACCCATCCTCCCAACCAAAGAGACTGGCTTCATTGTGGCACAGTCATCTAGTGACAGAAATGTTGGACTTTTTCTGGAAGTTTGAAGACCTGAGTTTGAATCCCAGCCTTGTCATTTGTAAAATGCAAATAATAGCACCTGGGGCATAGAGCTCTAGGGATTAGATAAGATAACCGAATCTGAAAATGCCTAGCACATTGCCTGACTAGGTGTTAGTTCCTTTCCTCTATTTTTCGGTTGCATCACTTAGAAATCACGTTTCTCCAATAGCACCCACACTCTTTGTACAGTGTCTCCTTGAGTGTCCCATGCACTTGATACTGAATAAGCTGTCCTTGATGCCAGTTTACTTTTCCTGGTGGCTAACATCTAGTGCTTTGACTACAGCCTCATTGGGTATCTCGCAACCATTCTCTTTTTTGGCCCCCAAGTTTGGAAGGAACCAGTTGTAGGGCCCTGAAGGCGAATGGACCAGTGTCTTTCTCTCCCTTCTTGAGGCCATGTCTTTGCTGGGAGCATGCAAAGGCACACAGAGGTGGGGGAAGCTCCTTGCCTCCTGAGAGTCTGTCCCAGCAGATGGCTCTGCCGCAGTTCTGCTTAGGAGGTTAATGGACACCAGATGTCTGGGCAGGCAAGCTTTCATGTTCTCCTGGAACCACTTAATTTGGCTGAACATCTGCCTTGGCTTCCAGGCTTTTCTGTCACCTGAGCTTCAACACTGGTTCAATCACCATTGGACATCAGAGGAGCTCCCTTGCCCCTTTCCTCACTCAGGGTCTTGGGGTATACCAGTCTGACTTGTGAGAGGTAGAATTTGTGGCCAAGAGGGGATAAGAGTGGTTCATGGTTGGTGCCTGTCACTGTCTTTCATGCTTGGTCTGTTGTCACTGAGCCTTCCTATTGGAAAACCAATTTTAAGCCAATGGTGTCTTCCCAATTAGGGAATATGTCCATCTGGACCAGCATTGGTTGGCTATCAAGGGCAGCGAGGTGAGGAAGTCTTTGAAAGTGTCTTGAGAGGTACCTACACGTTCACCCCTCTCCTGCCCCATGGCCTTCATTGATGCATTTGTAAACTCTTGATGGCAGATAATCTCAGGGGACAGTTGTGACATGATTTGTGTTTGGAAAGTGCCATTTTGTTGTTGGTATCACACATTGGCATGTGTGTCAGAGTGACCTGAGGAGTTTAGTAAGGCTCAGACTGCTGGATCCCACCATGGGGGTCAGTAGGTCTGTAGTAGAGCCCAGGAATCTGTATTTGAAACAAGCACTCCAGGTAATGATGATACAGGTGACTTCAGACTATTCAGAGCAATCTGGCCTGGAACCCTGTCTTTTGGGGTTCTGGAATTTCTTGTGTTTTCTATTTCAGGAATGCACATACAAATTCATGGGTTTTTGTTTGTTTGTTTTGTTTGTTTGTTTTTCTTCTTTGCTTGGGAAACTGCTCATCCAATAAGATCAGATCCAGATCAAAAATGGCTTCAACTTAGACCTTTTCTGGACACCCCTTTATTGGGCACAATGACTTGCTTCCTCCTTTTTCTTCCATAACACTTTGCAGGTATGTTTATAGGACAGCACAACTCATGTTCATCATGGGCTTTTTTTTTTTTTTTAATGTTTTTATTTATTTTTGAGGGGGGGGAAGAGAGCGAGTGAGCATGAGTGGGGGAGGGGCAGAGAGAGAAGGAGACACAGAATCTGAAGCAGGCTCCAGGCTCTGAGCCATCAGCACAGAGCCCAACGCAGGGCTTGAACTCATGAATGGTGAGATCATGACCTGAGCTGAATGAAGTCTGACACTTAACTGACTGAGCCACCCAGGTGCTCCTATCGTGGGCTTTTAGGTGCTCTTTGAGGGCAGGGAGCTCATCTTCATCTTTCTATTTACCCTTGAATGTAGCATAATAGCATGTCATAGGCAACAATATTTATTGACTAAACAAAACAATCCTTATCCAACCCCCTAAATAATACACTCTTATAGTAAATAGGGTCTTTGTAAAGTATACTCAAATAAGACAATTTTGGTTTTGATACTATAGCCTATTTATCTTAAAAACAAAATATATTGTGACATTTAAAAGACAAATACATTTTCTTCTCAAGGTTCATGGCTCTGATCCTCATAGGGCACAGTTTACTACCTTTCTGGCTGTAGCTGTGTTTCACCCAAGCACGCAAATGATGCCTTGCATGTAACTGCCATGTTATCAGCCCCTACTTTAATCCTTTTGCTTTTATTTATTTATTATTAAATTAAAAAAAAATAGGTTCCACATGCAACGTGGGGCTTGAACTCACCCCAAGATTAAGAGTTGCATGCTCTACCCACTGAGCCAGCCAGGCACCCCAACCAGTTTGCCTTTAATTGCTATTTTCATGGTTACTAGCCAACCTACAACCTATACTGCATTTTGTAATTCCTAAGACCTTTTTGTAAGACTTGATTAAAAAAATTTTTTTAATGTTTATTTTTATTTTCAAGAGACAGAGAAAGACAGAACTCGAGCAGGGGAGGGGCAGAGAGAGAGAGGGAGACACAGAATCTAAAGCAGGCTCCAGGCTCTGAGCTGTCAGCACAGAGCCTGATGTGGGGCTTGAACTCACGAACCGTGAGATCATGACCTGAGCCAAAGTCAGACGCTTAACCGACTGAGCCACCCAGGTGCTCCAAGACTTGATTTTTTTCTTAAACATCTATACTTTAATGTCTAGAGTGATACTGGTTTCCTGCTTTTTTTCATAGTTCCTCTGTTTAGTACCTTAAATTGTTGTCTTTCTCAGTGGCAGCTTTCCAGTGGACAGGGATCACATATTTGCAATTGTTTTTGGACAGGGCTTGGCACATCCAGTCATAATGAAACATCTAGAGTATTATACAGTTTATAAAGCACTTTCTCAACAACCATGCTTTGTGTTGGAAATAATCTAATTTCCCCTTTAGGGTCTCACCATCTAGTAAGAGACATAGACAAAATCTGAAGGCAATTTTCCTCTTTCTAGATTCCATGCTTTCAAAAATAATCACCACAGCACTATTTATAATGACAAACAAAAGCACAACCTCTATAATGTCCAACAGGAAGAGAATAGCTAAGCGTTAGATGGCATCTTGGTCTGCTCGGATACCACAGATTGGGTGACTTGAAAACCAGACATTTATTCCTCATACTTCTGAAGGCTAGGAAGTCCAAGATGAGGGTGCCAGCATGGTCAAGTTCTTGGTGAAGGCTCTCTTCCTGGCTTGAGATTTGCAGATGGCTGCCTTCTTGCTGTATCATCACATGGCAGAGAGAGGAATGGGGGAGAGAGAGAGAAGAGAGAGTGCACGAGCCAGCCAGCTGAGAGTGTATGCACACTGGCACCAGGGGTCTGGTCTCTTCCTCTTTTTATGAGGACACTAATCCTGTCATGGGGCCCCACCCTCAAGACCTTATCTGAATCTAATTACCCCCCAAAGACCCCACCTCCAAACACCATCACATTGGGGGTTAGGGCTTTAACATTATGAGTATGGGGCACACATGTACATTTCATTCCTAACAGATGGTCACAACCATTTGATGGAATATTCCTCAGCCCTTAGAAACGAGGCCTCTGAAGGCAATATAGCAACATGTAGACATATTTATTGTCATGGCAATGGTATAAAATGAGTAAGAAAGGAAATATGGGAAAATGAATGCCATTCAGTTGGTGGGGGTGTGTGTGAAATGCCGTGATTTTTAAAAATTTCAGTCAGTGTTGCTAGAATATGAGTGTTAAAAAACAGAAACAAAACTGAACACCCTTTCCATCTCTGCCCCATCCCCCATTACCCCCCGCTCCCCGCTCTTTGCCACTACACATTTGCACTTTGTTAATGCTTCTGAGGTGCTGATGAAGTGAGAACAACTTTCAGCAACCAGAGAAAAAAAAGTGTGTGCATGAGTCACAAGAGTGTGGTCTGATGCAGATGATTAAGCCCGTGGCAAATGCAGAATTAAGTAACTCTGATAACAGAGCCCTGGAGCATCCTTCTTGGAGATTAAACCTTTCAGGCTTTTAGCAGCTGAGAGGTGCTGGGGATCGGAGATAGCTGGCTTAGAAAGGAAAGGAAGGGGGGCACATATTAGATGGGGATGGGGAAGGAAAATGCATCACATTCAGGTTAGTGCTCTTTTCTGAAATTGGCTGTCGCCTGGAGAAGTGGTGGAAAACATACCATTATCTGGGGAGAGGACAGTGTGTCTGCCCACATTCTGTCTTTCACTTGCTTGCCTTCCTAGGGGCCAGGGTTTGGGTTTTGTGTGCTGGCCTATTCTTCCAGCTTGTTTGTATGTGAGTTTTCTTCTCACTTGGTGACTGATCCTGTTTTACATGTGAATGACCTTCAAAATATAAGGGTGGTCTTAGGCCTTTCTGAGAAGAGGAAGGACCTGTCTCCCTTTTCTGCAGCCCTTTCCTTGCATCTATTCACCCAATAGGTCCCTAGCTTTGAGAATAGCCCCTCTCTAGTGATGGGCACAATGCTAGGTGCTGGGAGTAGACAGATGTAGTCTTTGCCTTCGTGGAACTGAAAATTCATAGCCAGGACTGGCTACACAATTTGTACGACCTGGTACAGGGCCCCTTCATAGAAAATTATTAAGAATTTCCAGGCAGGGGTGCCTGGGTGGCTCAGTGGGTTAAGTGTCAGACTTTGGCTCAGGTCATGATCTCACTGCCTGTGAATTCGAGCCCCGTGTTGGCTCTGTGCTGACAGCTCGGAGCCTGGAACCTGCTTCAGAATCTGTCTCCGTCTCTCTGCTTCTCCCCTGCTCACGCTCTCTCTCTCCCCCTCTCCCTCAAAATAGAAAATAAACATGAAAAAAAATTAAAAAAAAAAAAAAGAATTTCCAGACCCTACTGGCAGAGCACCAAACCAAGCACCCTTCTGAGCGCTGGGCACTACATAGTTGTATGTGTATAGGTCGTGTGTCCAGGAAGATGGCCCTGAGATTGCTTCTCACTCTGCATAAGAAGAGGGGTTTGTTCCTTGCTTATTGCCCCAGTCTTCCTTATCACTGTGTGCAGCAATTGAACAGTCTCAGGAGAGGGTGTTATCTTTGACTCAGTTGGTCTGCATAGAGAGACAGTAGAACGCAGATAAAAGGCAATGTAAATATTAAATACCCATTGGTTGCATGAGGCATGCAGCTAGGCCACATGGACATACACAGAATGTTCAACCTCTCTGAAAATATCTGGACATAATCAAATATGATAACGGAAATCTTTGCCATCCAAAGTTTTACACTTTGGAGCAAATAGATGGGCAGTGATCATCCTAATTACTATGGGCCTGAAGGATAGGCTTTGTGGGGTTTTTGTTTGTTTGTTGTTTGTTGTTTTGAGAATGGTTTTCTTTCTCTTGTCTTTTCTTTTTTTTCCCAAAGATGTTATTACCAAAGATAATTTATTTTATGCAAACTTACCAGAAAGCAACTGCTCCATGAGTAAAAAGATCATAAAAATTTACTGGTAAGTGCACTCAATCCCTGAAAGATAGGCTTTGGTAGGATGCCTGAGTTTTGTATGGTAATGCAAAGTAGGGAGTTTTACCTGTTTCTATAAAGCAGCAGCCATCCAGCTGAAAGTAGTGATAGAACTAACAGAAACTATAATAGGATAGTCTCACATCTCTCAAAATGTCCTCTAGCATATTAATTTTAAGGGAGAGATTCTACCTAAATTGGTTAATTTGACAAACCATTTTTTAAAAATGTTTATATATTTTTGAGAGAGATAGGCAGAGTGCAAGTGGGGCGGGGGAGGGGCAGAGAGAGAGAGAGAGAGAGAGAGAGAGAGAGGGAGACATAGAATCCAAAGCAGGCTCCAGGTTCTGAGCTGTCAGCACAGAGCCCCACACGGGGCTCGAACCCACGAACCGCGAGGTCATGACCTGAGCCAAAGTCGGATGCTTAACTGACTGAGACACCCAGGCGCCTCCACAAACCATTTTTTTAGGTTGCTTCATACTCTGTTTCCTCTTGGAGAGACTTACAATGCATGCTGACAGTGCCATGGCCGTAAAGAAGCCCCTGACACTTTGAACATGACAATTTTTTATTATGACACCTGTTTTAAAGAGTAATACCTAGCAACTATATCTCTATTTCTAGATACTTACAGTTATATGGATATATATGTATAACTATAGCAATCTATGTATAAAACAGAAATTTTGAAGAACATGTTGTGGGAGACATTGGTGATTACTTCTACACTTTTAAGATGAGTAGTGTGGGGTCACAGGATCTGGGTTTGAGACCCACTCACAACAATGAACAAATTGCACGGCGTCTCAGAGACTATTTCCCCATTGTTAAGTAATAATACCTGCATTACACAATCATATAGATTTTTAAAAAAATGTTTATTTATTTATCTTGAGAGAGAGAGCGTGCATATGTGAGCAAGTGGGGGAGGAGTAGAGAGAGAGGGAGAGAGAATCCCAAGCAGGCTCTGCATTGTCTTCATGGAGCCCAACACAAGGCTTAACCCTACAAACCTGAGATCATGACCTGAGCCGAAATCAAAAGTCGATGCTTAAATGACTGAGTAACCCAGGCGCCCCTACAATGGTATAGCTTAAATGAGACACCTGGTTTGAACATTTTGTTAACTGTCCAGTTGTTGTGAAAAACACTTAGTGGTTATGGAAACAATAATGAAGTAAATAGGAACTATGGTCTCTATCCGTGAGTGAGTAAACTGAGGCCTGGAGAAGTTAAGAACGGAATCCGGAGGTCAAAGCCAAGTAATGGCAAAGGTGGTCTCCTCAAGATGTATTTTAAAACCAGCTCTGCTTGTAGATTTTAATTTAGAAAACACATAGGCTACCTCTTATAAGATGAAACAGCCAGCCAGAGGCGGACACGGCATCAAAATGCCAACTTTTCTTTCCAGCTTTGACATCTGATGTTAGGAGAATGATGAATTCAGAGGTGACAGATTTCAAGAGGATTTGTATCCTCTGCAGGCCAGCACACCCTGTTATCTATATGATTCTCTTCTTTACACTGAAAATCATCAGTGAGGGTGATTTAAAAGGGAAGGTGGCTTTTTCCTGTCGGGAATGACAGGGGCTTGGAGCCTGTGATTTATTGAAGGTGTGCCCTTCAGGAAAAACCCTAAGGGGAGAGGGACTCAGGAGAAGGTGGGGGAGGGCCTGACGGGGAAGTGGCTGCACCTCAAGTCTAGCCTCAGCTTGATTCACTGGGGGCTCCAGAATTAGTCACGCTACTGAGTTGTTCCTTGGATGAGACGGGCGGGCCAGACTTTTGCACCCTCATGTCAGTCACTGGTGTCAGGTGGTCAGGGATGGAATGGATTCTAAATCAGTGATGTGTTGGAACTAGCTCCTAAGGGCTCATTGGAGCCAATTGTTAAATTTTTAGGAATCTTGTGATATATATGTATAATCTTGTGGTTCACAAGATTCCTAAAGTTAAATTAGAGGCACCTGGGTGGCTCAGTTCGTTGAGCGTCCAACTTCAGCTCAGGTCACGATCTCACCGTTCCTGAGTCTGAGCTCCGATTGGGGCTCTGTGCTGACAGCTCAGAGTCTGGAGCCTGCTTTGGATTCTGTGCCTCCCTCTCTCTCTCTGCCCCTCCCCCACTTGTGCACTGTCTTTGTCTCTCTCTCTCAAAAATAAACATTAAAAAATTAAAAAACAAATTATATAAACGTATAATTAAATAAACAATAGTAATAAATGTTCAAAACTCATCACTTAATGAGTATTTTAATACAGTTTTCTTTCATTGATGCTCTGGTGGTTATTTTTGTCTGCTAATATCTTTTTGCTGAAAATACCACATGATGAAGAGCTGTTATGCATCCCCTTGCAACTCCACGTTCAGCGATGTCACGTTGGTAGCTTGGCGGGAGTATTTACACCATGGAAAGTGGCACTCAAACCGAGGCTCCCTCCTCCCCCACTACCAGAAATGGTTGTTAAGCATTTGCTAGCACAGCACAGGGTTTGATCTCCTGGGTGAGGCAGCTTCATTAAGCTGGGAAGGCAGGGTAGGAGTTGTGCAGGGGAGAGGGCAGCTGGGAGCCACTTTCAGCCAACACTCACATCAGCTGAAGGATAGTGCATGCGTGGCCTGGGAAAGGGGATCTGATGAGGCACCAGCAGTGTCCTCTATACCGTAGTAAGTCATCTGATGTTTTATCCGTGTCCTGAGTTATAGCACCCTCTCTTCTATTTTTATAAGTTTCCATGGAGAGGAAGGAACAATGAAATATAAGCCTGGAGTCCTGCGTTCTGGGCTTGGCTTTGCCGCTACCTTGCTGTGTAACTTTGGGAGAGCTATTTGATATCTGTTTCCTCATCCTTGAAAAGAGGGATCAAATGATCTCTCAGGAGGCTTCTCGCTCTGTACAGCCTCAGACTATGTGATCTTCTTAACCACTCTGGCCTGAGTTGGGAGTGTTGCATGAACCACGATTTGTGTATTGCCTACAGGACCTAACACCTGGAAGTTTCCTCTCTGATCCCCTGGCTTGGAAAGCCAACAATAAAAGTAGGTAGCATTTATTGAGCACTCACTATAGACAAAGCATTTTAGGCCTTAGCTCATCTTATTCATGTATCAATCCTGTGAGACCGGGTTTGTTTGTTCTTTCGGTTTTACAGATGAGAAAACTGAGGCTCAGAAATAGTAAGTAACTTGCCCAGTCACGCAGCTAGCATATGGCCAAATTGGGATTCCAGCCCCAGTCTGCTTAATTCCTGATCCTGTGCTTTCAACCATTTCCCTTTTTCCCTTATTGGGAAAGACTTTGTCAGAGGCTCTTGCTACATCAGGGTCCCCATTTAGGACTTTAAAGACTAGTTGGTTCTATTCCTCCTCTGCCTACTCTCTGCCTTTCTCAATCTGGGCACTCTCCTGGCTAGAATGGATTAGAAACCTTTTTATAGCTCAGGCCTTTGTAACTGTTGTAAAAGCAAATGAAGGAGGAAGGCCAGGAGGGCAGAGGCCAGCTGTGCACTTAGCCGTTTGTCTGAGATGCACAGCAATGAAGCGAGGGGGAGGGGGGTGCAAAGAAGGCTGGTAATGAATGTTTCCCAGTGATGCCTGCCAAGGGGTGCTGCAGGCTCTGTGCTGCTGTCTGCGACAGTCGAGGCCATGAGAGAACAGCCAGGAGATGTGGGATTTGTCCTTGGATTTAGTGACAGGTTGAATCACCTTTACCCTGAAGGCCCTGCCACTCTTCGTGATGTCAGGTTCTGGGGCCAGGTGGGGAAGGGACCACAGCTCACAGTGACTCTTTGCTACCAGGAAACCTATGAAGTGTAAGGGAGACTTTCTGTGCAGACCAAAGAGCTTTCATTTCTCACCACTCAATCAACATTGCACCTCCCCCCACCGGTGTAACAGAGATCTGAGTCTTACCTCCCCAGTGTCTGGCACAGAACCCCATCTTGGTGATTAAAATCTCTTATATCCATTGTTTCTTTAGGCCCCTGCCACCCAACCCGGGCATTTCCTTTGCCTGGCTCCCCATTTCACAGAAAGCGCTAATGCCTTTCTTGTGATTCTGCCAGCAGAGAAATCGAGGTCAGGGAGGTCTGCCAAATACACGTTTCAGTGGTTTTTAAGGAAGAGCAATGTCTGAGTGGTCACTGAACACAAAGGGTTGAAGGGAAGGCTTCAAGGAGAGAAAACAGAACGGTTGAAGTAATGTGTTTGCCCCTGAATTTTAGAGATGAATATAGAGAAAGCAGCCAGGCTGGGCTTGGGAGTCAGGACACCCCCAAACATTAGCCTCTCCCTGCAGGATTTCCCATTTCAGTGACTGATGCTGTCATCCATCCTGTTCCTCAGGCCAGAAAATTGGGCCTTATCCTTGACTTTTTCCCTCACCCCAAAGTCTGTGTGGTTACCAGGCCTTGTTGCATCTATATCCTGAGTATCTCTTGTGTTCAGTTCTTCTCCGTAGTCACTGCCCACTATCAAGGGCTCACCAGCTCTTACCTAGACTGGATTAGCACTCCTCTCCCTGGTCTTGGTCTTCCTGCTTCCAGCCCTGTCCCCTTCTCCCAACCATTCCCAACTGCAGTCTGAAATACTTTCCAGAAGTGTGTATCTGACGTTGTCATGCCAGCCCCATGTTAAAACCTTTCCGTTCTATAACAGCTACCTCCCGGGTGAAGTGCAAACTCATTAGCCTGCCAGGCAAAGCTCTTCTTGATTCGCTCTTGCTTAGCCTTCTGTGATAGGGGTCCCCAAGACCACCTGTAGATTTGATGATTCATGAGAAGGAGTCAGAGAACTCAGACAAGTTATTATGCTCACCGTTCTTGTTTATTACAGTGAAAGGATACAGATTAGTCGGCAGAGGAGAAGGTGCCTGGGGCAGAGTCCAGGTGATTCCAAGCATAAGATCCCAGTTATTCTTCCCCAGTGGAGTTGTGGGGACAGTGCTAATTCTCCCAGCAATGATGTGTAACAACACATAGGAATTATTGCCAGCCATTGTGAACCTTGGTGTCTAGGGGTTTTACAGGAGTCAGTCACAGAGGCATGGTCACCCATTTGACTGACCTTGGCTACTCAGTCTCCAGCCTCCTGCAGAGGTCCAGGGCCCCAGGCACACAAACAGAGGCATTCACCATAAATCACAAAAGCCCTAGGTATGCAAAGATACTGTGGGGGGTGGGGGGGGATGGGGAACAAGATCTCAAAGCTTATCTTCCAGGAATTTGTCAAGGATCTGTCCTTTCTTTGGACAGCAAAGGGTTTGAGCACACTAGGCCTGTTGAGTTATTGCACACTCTCCAATCTCACATCCACCACTCTCTCCCAGGCACCCCACCCTCTAGCCACATCATTTAGCCTGTACTCTCATGCCTCTGTGCCTCTGCACGTACTGTTCCTTCTTCTTGGAATTCCCTTCCACCTCCCCTGCCGTCGTCACTCATCCTCAGATCTCCAGGGAAGCATCCCTCTTGTGAGAAACCTTTCTCAATGCCCCCCAGACAGGCCAAGCTTTTCCCTCCCTGTGTACCCAAAGCACTGTGTAAACACCTCCTGTCCTTCATATGTCTCTTCCCACACAGTAGAAAACACTGTAAGCTCCTTTATTTTTTTCTTAACTTTTAATTTTTATTTTTTTAAGTTTTAATTTCAATTCCAGTTAGTTAACATTACAGTGCTAACATACAATAGAGTGATTCATCACTTCCATATATCACCTGGTGCTCATCACAACAAGTTGTAAGCTCCTTTAGAGGGGGGAGCATGAAGTCCATTGAAAAAAAATGGTTATTTTATTGTTATATTCCAGTTATAAAAGTAATACTTGTTCTTGGTAAAAAATTCGGGCCATGTGTCCCATTTCAACTTTTTCTTTCCAGTGCCTTCCATATAATAATTCTGGTGACACAGGGCCTGGGCCCGGCCCTGCCTCCGGGTTGCTGTCTCAGCCTCTGTAAGGTGAATGAGGGTGGCCCATTCCTGTGTTCAGTCCCATCCTCCTTTTCCCTTCATTCCAGAAACATGTGAAATGGGTTGGAAACTGAGGACATAGAATTGAGGAAAACGTAGCCCCTGTTCTGAGGAGCTCAGGGTGGTGGGGGAGGCCGGCTTCAGAGGGCTTGTTGTGGTGAGATAGAGTGCCATGAAGGAAAGGTGTGGCACTGTGGAAGAGAAGGAGTGACTTTTTGCTGCAGGAAGTAGAGGTAGAGTAGGGATGGAGTAAGTGAAAATCTCCTGAAGAAGTTGACATTTGGTCCAGGCCTGGAAGGAACTGAAGATTTTGTTCAGGGGGGGAGGGAAGAAGTTTCCAGGCCAAGGTCATGGAACAAAAGGGTGAGTGGCAGTGTATGGCCTGGCCTGGCTGAGCCCAAGGCTGTGGGACTGCCCTTCCTCTGGAGTCCTCAGCCCTCAGATGTGACATACCACTTGACTTTCCTTTGATCCCAGGCAGGGGTTTTTCCCAGGGGGCTCCCCTTGCTGAGATGCTGGCCCCAAGTTCTGTTTTGGTCATGGGGCTTCTTTATTTTGTTTTGTCATTTGGCCCTGGGTATGTGTGAAATTGTAATTCAGGCTCAAAATTGCTGGCTGATAAAAATGTAGTGAAACAAACAAAAAAAAAAAAAAATGGGGGAAATGTGCACTGAAACAGATGCCAAGCATCCCCAGGTAGCTCGACTGCATGCCAGCTTTAAGCCTATAAATATATCGATGGGCACCTCTTTCTGTTCTGGAACAGCAAGCCCTGGGGATGAGCGCCAGCCAGTGCTATTCCATGATACCACATTTTTAGTTTTAAGGAGTCTTTTGAGCAAAATGGGGTCTTTTGGGGCCAACTTGTCATGCTTGAGGTTATGAGGAGACCTATGCGTTCAGTGACCTACCGGGGTCCTGCTGACTCACCTGTTCTCATCTCCTGTCTCCTAAATCACTCACTGCTGCTCCCTGCTCCTGTAACCGGGACTCTTGACTCCTTATCCTGCAGCCTTCAGGGGCTTTGAAAAGATTGCCAGGGCTTCCTGGGAGTATTTTTCCAATGTGACTTGACTTTGTATGTACTGGTGAAATTACCAGAATCTTCCACTGATTATGTGAGAATGTTTCTAAATTCAGTTTTTTTCTTTTCTGAAATTTTCCTTCTCTCTGTGTTTAAATCTCTTTTTGTCACTTACTGGTCCTGGGATCTTGGGCAGCTCACTTAACCTTTCTCATGTCTCAGTTTCCTTTATATAGTAAGGATGATTATAGGACCTTTCTAATGGTTCTGGCAGGATTAAATGAGGTTATAGATGAAAAGCACTCATGTGGTTGGTACATAGTAAGCACTAGTAAGTGGTAAAGAGTATTATGATGATCCATATCTCCAAATTATACTCTCAAGTCCATCCTTTATCTTAAAAACTGTGGATGGAGGAGCACCTGGGTGGCTCAGTTGGTGTCCGACTTTGGCTCGGGTCATGGTCTCGCGGTTTGTGAGTTCAAGCCCCACATTGGGCTCTGGGCTGACAGCTCAGAGCCTGGAGGCTGGTTCGGATTCTGTGTCTTCCTCTTTTTCTGCCCCTCCCCCCACTCATGCTCTGTCTCTGTCTCTGTCTCTGTCTCTCTCTCAAAAATGAATTAAAAAAAAAAACATTAAAAAAAACCAACTCTGGATGGAATAATGGGAAAATAGGAGATACAGGGAGACCTGGGTTTGAGTGTTGATTCTTAGTCCAGCTTGCTCAGTGATGTTGGGTAAGTCATCTCTTCCTCTTGGGAGTTAATTTGGTTGTAGTAAAATGACAAGAGTGGATTTGTTCAGGAATGACATATATTTGAAGAGGAGAGTACTTCAGGAGTTTCTCCCTCATTTCCTACTGGTCTCAGATATGATCTCAGAATTGTCTGAATACAGCCCTCCAGGCAGCCATTGTCAATTGAGAGGGAGGGAGCCAAAACATCAGAGACTCTTAAAAACTGAGAACAAACTGAGGGTTGAGGGGGGATGGGAGGGAGGGGAGGGTGGGTGATGGGTATTGAGGAGGGCACCTATTGGGATGAGCACTGGGTGTTGTATGGAAACCAATTTGACAATAAATTTCATATTTAAAAAAATGGCACCTGAGTTGACATCTGTTTTTTTTTTCTCTCAAGATTAGGTAATATTCCAGCTTTGATAAACTGTAATCTTAAATATAGGGGTGTGGGGTGCCCCATTTTCAGGCCCCATAGGTAGTCCATCTTCTTATTCTCTTCCCACACAACTCTTCCCATTGAGTATGATGATAGATAAAAACTGACTTCTGGAAGGAACTTGTAAACATGTAGCTAAGGATAGGCTGGGGCTTGCCCCTGTTGGATGCAGCATTTCCTACACTTCAGTTTTCTCTGGGTAATATTCAAGACAGTCCTAATGAAGGTCTGAACACACTGTATTTCTACTTTGAATTCAGTTTTTAAATCAACTTAATAAGTATTGCATTTATATGTCCGATTTTAGGTACATGTGGACTGGGCTTGGCCTCTGCCCTGAAGAAGCTTATAACTTTATAGGGGAGGTAGGATTGAGGCACACAGAGCAGTGAAAGAACAGTACAAGGATATATACAATCAGATGCTAAATTAAGTACTAAAACACACATTATAAATCAGAGATAGGAAAACATAACATCACTGCCACTTTTTGTAAAATCTTTGCCATGGCAGACATAACTAACCAATCCTGACAGCCTTTCCTAGTACACTCAGATGTTGCTCAGCAATCTTCTCAACATGGAGTTGCAGGCATCCACTCCCATAAATAAGAGTTGGCATATGAAATAAAATCTGAACGTCATCCTGTGTTAGATAAAATATGTAAAGCTAGCTGCTGTAGAAGAGAAATCTCAGTGGCTTAGCACAATAAAGGGGTGTTTGAAATTCATTTTATTTTATTTTAAACTTTTTAAAAAAAGTTTTATTTATGTATTTTGAGAGAGAGAGAAGGAGAACATGAGGAATAGAGAGAAAAGGAGAGAGAGAGAATCCCAAGTAGGCTCCGCATTTTCAGTACAGAGCCCAGTGTGGGGCTTAAACTCACAAACTGTGAGATCATGACCTGAGCTGAAATCAGGAGTCAGACTGAGCCACCCAGGCACCCTCAAAACCCTTTTATTTTAAATTTTTTTAAATTAATTAATTAATTAATTATGAAATTTATTGTCAAATTGGTTTCCATACAACACCCAGTGCTCATCCCAACAGGTGCCCTCCTCAATGCCCATCATCTACTTTCCCCTCCCTCCCACCCCCCATCAACCCTCAGTTTATTCTCAGTTTTTAAGAGTCTCTTATGGTTTGCCTCCTTCCCTCTGTAACTCTTTTTTCCCCCTTCTGCTCCCCCATGGTCTTCTGTTAAGTTTCTCAGGATTCACGTAAGAGTGAACACATATGGTATCTGTCTTTCTCTGTATGACTTATTTCACTTAGCATCACACTCTCCAATTCCATCCATGTTGCTACAAAAGGCCATATTTCATTCTTTCTCATTGCCAAGTAGTATTCCATTGTGTATATAAACCACAATTTCTTTATCCATTCATCAGTTGATGGACATTTAGGCTCTTTCCATAATTTGGCTATTGTTGAAAGTGCTGCTATAAACATTGGGGTACAAGTGCCCCTATGCATCAGCACTTCTGTATCCCTTAGGTAAATTCCTAGCAGTGCTATTGCTGGGTCATAGGGTAGAACTATTTTTAATTTTTTGAGGAACCTCCACACTGTTTTCCAGAGCGGCTGCACCGGTTTTCATTCCCACCAACAGTGCCAGAGGGTTCCCGTTTCTCCACATCCTCTCCAGCATCTATAATCTCCTTATTTGTTCATTTTAGCCACTCTGACTGTGAGGTGATATCTCAGTGTGGTTTTGATCTGTATTCCCCTGATGAGGAGTGATGTTGAGCATCTTTTCATGTGCCTGTTGGCCATCTGGATGTCTTCTTTAGAGAAGTGTGTATTCATGTTTTCTGCCCATTTCTTCACTGGATTATTTGTTTTTTGGGTGTGGAGTTTGGTGAGTTTTTTATATATTTTAGATACTAGCCCTTTGTCCGATATATCATTTGCAAATATTTTCTCCCATTCTGTCCGTTGCCTTTTAGTTTTGTTGATTGTTTCCTTTGCAGTGCAGAAGCTTTTTATCTTGATGAGGTCCCAATAGTTCATTTTTGCTTTTAATTCCCTTGCCTTTGGAGATGTGTCCAATAAGAAATTTCTGTGGCTGAGGTCAGAGAGGTTTTTTCCTGCTTTCTCCCCTAGGGTTTTGAAGGTTTCCTGTCTCACATTCAGGTCCTTCATCCATTTTGAGTTTATTTTTGTGAATGGTGTAAGAAAGTGGTCTAGTCTCATTCTTCTACATGTTGCTGTCCAGCTCTCCCAGCACCATTTGTCAAAGAGACTGTCTTTTTTTCCATTGGATATTCTTTCCTGCTTTGTCAAAGATTAGCTGGCCATACGTTTGTGGGTCCAATTCTGGAGTCTCTATTCTATTCCATTGGTCTATGTGTCTGTTTTTGTGCCAATACCATGCTATCTGGATGGTTACAGCTTTGTAGTAGAGGCTAAAGTCTGGGATTGTGATGCCTCCTGCTTTGGTCTTCTTCTTCAAAATTTCTTTGGCTATTTGGGGTCTTTTGTGGTTCCATACAAATTTTAGGATTGCTTGTTCTAGCTTCGAGAAGAATGCTGGTGCAATTTTGATCGGGATTGCATTGAATGTGTAGATTGCTTTGGGTAGTATTGACATTTTAATAATATTTATTTTTCCAATCCTTGAGCACGAAATGTTTTTCCATTTCTTTGTATCTTCTTCAATTTCCTTCATAAGCTTTCTATAGTGTTCAGCATACAGGTCTTTTACATCTTTGGTTAGGTTTATTCCTAGGTATTTTATGGTTCTTGGTGCAGTTGTGAATGGGATCAATTTCTTTATTTGTTTTTCTGTCACCCAGGCACCTTCAAAACGCTTTTATTTTTAAATTTATTTCTATTTTTCTTTTCTTTTCTTTTCTTTTTTCTTTTTTTTTTTAATCTTTATTTTTGAGAGAGAGAGAGAGCGAGCAGAGAAGGAACAGAGAGAGAGAGGGAGACACAGAATCTGAAGCAGGCTTCAGGCTCCAAGGTGTCAGCATAGAGCCCTATGTGGGGCTTGAACTCATGAACCGCAAGATCATGACCTAAGCTGAAGTCGGACTGAGCCACCCAGGCACCCCTTTTTATTTTATTTTTTAATGTTTATTTATTTTTGAGAGAGAGAGAGAGAGAGAGAGCACAAGCTGGGGAGGGGCACATATAGAGGGAGTGTCAGAACTTGAAGCAGGCTCTGAGCTGTCAGCACAGAGCCTGACACGGGGCCTAAACTCACAAACTGTGAGACTGAACCTGAGCTGAAGTTGGACGCTTAACCAACTGAGCCGCCCAGGCGCCCCAGTGGTCTGATTCTTTCAGCTTCTGCTTTTTTCCTTCTGCCATCCTTTAAAGAACCCAGCAGCTTATTCAGAAACACCACCCTTTCCCAAGTTTCCTCAAAAATCCTTTAATGGTGTAAAGAGATTTCCCATTGAGAAGAGAGTGAGTGGGCCAGGGAGCCAGGAGCCCTAGGTCTTAACCCAACTTTGCATCTCTCCTTATTTGCATTTATTATCATGCACTAATTATTCACAGAGAGCCTTGCCCTTTGTGGGTTCCCATTAATTTAGATTGCTTTTGAAAAGCAATCAAGGAGGGAATTAAGTGATCATACATCAAAGGGAGAAAAGATGTGGCACCCCAGAGCCAGGATGTGCTTTGCTGTAACAGGCCATGTCAGGCTGCCGTGAGCTTCTCTCTAGCCCAGGAAACACTGGCAGGTGTACCTCCTCTCTCCTAGCACCTCTGTGACCCTGTCTGTCACACTCTTGATCAGTATCCCAGTGAATTGGAAGGTAGAGGAGACGTGTGTGACAGATGATCACTGGACTGAGACGCGACTCTTTCTTCTTCCCAGCCTCAGTTTCCACATATATAAATGAGAAAGCGAATTAGATGATCATTTACCCCCCTCCCTCTAGGTTTACAACTCTGCCAGAGTGTTTTTGGAGATGTATAATTACGAAACACTACAAATAGACACACTAATTACCTGCCTATAATCCTTATGGTTTTTCCTTGCTCAGTCTTCCCGTGGGCATTATTAGGAACAGGAAAGTAAACTAATATTTTCCTGTCTTGCTGCTGCTGCAGTTATGCAGTGCTGCTGACCTAGCCGGGGATGTCTCAGCTGTTTGCTTTTTGTTTTCTTTGGGGTCTTTAAAAGCTGTGTAAATTGTGGGGTGCCTGGGTGGCTCAGTCGGTTAAGTGTCAAACTTCATCTCAGGTCATGCTCTCACAGTTCATGGGTTCAAGCCCCATGCCAGGCTCTGTGCTGATAGCTCAGAGCCTGGAGCCTGCTTCAGATCTGTGTCTCCCTCTCTCTCTCTCTGCCCCTCCCTTGCTCACACTCTGTCTCTCTCTCTCAAAAATAAGTAAGCATTAAAAGTATATTTCTTAAAAAGCTGTGTAAAATGTAATATTCAGAAAGGCACATGTTTGATAAATGTGGTTTGGTCCTTGCTTTTTATGATCATTTTCTTATATCCTCTTTCCCTTCCCTTATTGTCTTTTAATTTGGGATGGGCACATGAGTCCCAAATCCCTTCTTCCCATAGGCCTTTGGCAGGGGGTTGTTTGCTAAATGAGTTTGGGAGACCAGCTGTGGACCTGGTTTCTGTTTCCCTAACCATCCTTACAGTTCATGAAAAGATTTACGGGTGATCTGAGGGTGTTACTGATTGGCACAAGCCATATCTTACACAGGATTCAGTGAGATGCCCAGGGGGCAAACCTCCAGTGGAATGAGACAGAGGCTGAGGACAGGGCCCTGACTGAAGAGCTTGACACAGGAGGAGAGCGAGATCAAACAGAGCACATTTTCTTAAAAGGAGCAGCAAAGAGAAAAAGGCAGCAGAGACAAGATGCGTATAAAGCAGGGGGGCAGGGCAAGTTCCAGCGAGAGAGGATGAGGAGGACCAGGGCTGAGACAGCCCAGTAGATTTGTGATCAGGAGGTTGGGTGAAGACGGTGCTTCTTGGAAGAGGTGAAAGGGAGGTGATGTGTGCAGAGATAATGGATGCGAAGCAGCCAGCAGTTTGTGTGTGTGCTGGTGTGGTTCTCCCCCTAATTACCTCCCATCTACCCTCAATTACTGGGTGACAGTGATTAAATCCTGCCCAGCCCCTTCCTCCGTTAATCCACCAACTGGACTGCCTCTTTTCTGCTTTTTATCTCAGAGGCACATTGCCTTTTTGAGAGATTTGCCGTGAAAGCTGTTTTTGCTGAAGAAAAAGTAAGATTCAGGGAGAATTTAGTACCCACTGGCTATAGAAAGGGCTAATTAACTTTGCTCTGGGTCTGTTCAAATGACAAGCTGCTCCTCTGTAGAATAACAGCTGCCCCTGATGTTTATTCAAGAACAGCTTATCGATTGGACTGACTCAAATTGAGTAGATTTCAATAACTGGAAATAATATCTACTTTGGGCTACCTAAGGACACTGCATGATTATTCTTGAGGTCATGTGCACATGCTTGGGTTTAGAGAGAACTGGAGTTGACCTACTTAAGCTGGTTCATGGTTTCATCTCACATTTAGCTGAGGTTCTTCAAAGGACAGGTTCCTTATCTGTAAAATGGGGTAAATGAGATTGTCTATTTCACGTGCAGTCCCTGGCATGTAGCAGTCATTCGATAAAAGGAGGTACTAATGCTATTACAGGCAAACACTTATTGTTCCAGGTGCCATTCTAGAATTTATAATACAGGGCCCTGTTCTTAAGGCAATGTAGCAATAATGGGAGACTCATAACACACAGGAATGAAATAATCACAAGGTGACATGGTAAGTATAAGAGGGGCACTCAGGACTCTGAGAACACAGAGGCGAGAATGAAGAATTCTTTTTGGGAGAGGGAGACAAGTCTTCCCTAAAGGAGGAATCTCTTAAGTTAGACCTTGAAAGCGGAGGAGCAAGGATGTTCCTGGCAGAGGCAACTGCAAAGTCCAAAAGCCGTGATGTTTGAGACACTGGTGCTTTTCAAGAAAGCGTAACTAGTGTGGTGTGGTGGGAGTGAATGGGCTTGGTGATGGTTTCTGCCAGCCCCAGGTTTTAGGGGTGGCTTGGTTGGAGGATGCTGAACAATCTGGTTTGGTTTGAAGCGGAGTGCTCCCAAAACTCTGTCCTGCTGAGCTCCGTGTGCCTGCCCACTCCCATCTAATCCTCCTAGGGGCCTTTTGGGAGGGATCAGGCTTGGCAGCCAGGGCTCACTACAGTCTGTTTCCAGTCCTTTCCCCCCTGTAATCTCAGACATCAATATTTCTCAACATTTTTTCAGCAGCCCTCTTGCAAACTGGGTGCCACTGCCCTTCCTTCCTGCTGTCAGCCCAGTTCAAAGATGGTTCCTTTTCC
This sequence comes from Panthera onca, assembly GCF_046562875.1. Lineage (NCBI taxonomy): Eukaryota > Metazoa > Chordata > Mammalia > Carnivora > Felidae > Panthera > Panthera onca. The sequence continues at coordinate 50,871,817 of NC_138340.1, read as the reverse complement.
TACTGAGCCTCCCTCTCTAAGCCAGTCCAGCCTCCATTCTTTGTGCCTCATTCTGGAACAAAGGGTGGCTAGTGAGAGGCCTAGGCCAGGCATATGGGGATAGAGATGCATAACCTGGTGGGAAAGGCATGGCAAGGTGTCCAAAGGTGCTCACCTTGCCAAAGGGGGATTGGAATCCAGACAGGCAAGGGGATTTACAGTGTTTCTGAAACCACAGACCAACCCCTGCCCCCCAGTAGGTGGATAGAACACTACAGAGTTGCACCTGTGACCCTTGGGAATCCAGTGCAGGGCTTTGTAGGGGAAGACCCCAGTCTGGTGAGAGCAAGATACACCAGACAGATAACTGGAATAACACCCACCCAGAGCAAAGGTGGGAAACTAGGATTCACACTGCAGGAGCCACAGGGTGGGGCCTGAGCTGATTCACACCTTCTGTCAGAAAGGCATGTTCCAGAGCTGTGGGAGAGGCTTAGGTGGAGAGGTGCAAGGGTGAGGAGCCAAGCTGGGCTGGATAGCCTCCCCCTTCTAATCTCTCCCATAAAGCAGCTAACTAGCTAGCTGTTTACTGTTTGTTTGACCCTTGGCTTCCTTTGGGCCTCATGTCTACTTTCTTGGGTTGGTAAGTGCCTTTTACCTTGTAGCCAAGGTCTCATTGAACTTTCAAGTGGCTCTGCCTAGCTTCCACCTAGACCCCAAAGACCTGGAGGAGAAGGTCTGTGTAAGTGTCTGTAATTCTAATAATAATAATGACATCGACAGCACCCATTTATTGACCACTTCCTCCAAGTGCTTGGAAGATTACGTGTATAATTCATTCAATCTTCACATTAAAACCTGAGGCAAACTGATCCCCATTTGACAGATGAAGAAACCGAGGCTCAAAAACTTAAAACCTGGTGTTGAATGAAGGTTACACAGCTAGTAACTGTTGTAGTTCAGATTCAAGTCAAATCTGATGCAAAACCAGTACTTTTAATCCCTGTGCTATTCTGTGAAACAAAATAATTTCAATTTATTGAAACAGGTCTTTGTTAAAGGCCGTAACTGTGTGGCATATTACCGTGTCTCTTCCTCACCTTGGCCTCCGGCATCACCTTGCTCAGTAATCTCTGTATGTGAATAGTTTGTTTGTTTTTAAGTTTATTTATTTATTGTGTGAGAGAGAAAGCAAGCAGGGGGAAGGGCAGAGAAAGAGGGGGAGATTGAGAATCCCAAGGAGGCTCTGCACTACCATCGCAGAGCCTGATGCAGGGCTCGAACTCACAAACTGAGACATTGTTACCTGAGGGGAAATCAAGAGTCAGATGCTTAACTGACTGAGCCATCCAGGCGCCCCTGTATGTGATTTAGTTGATTGGTTGACTGGGGGTGGGGATTGAGGGGCTGCACAACCCAGGGGTCCTAGACTAGAGGGGACCCTCAGGAGTGGATAGAAATGTCTGCAGGGTGTTTTCCAAATGGCCCCCCAAAAGCATTCTGCCTATCAGCCAGAATGCAGGTCCTGGAGGAAGAGTTTACAGTGGTGGAAGCCTTGCTGGATGGAGTGTTGTCTCTGGCTCCACAAAGGCAGCAAGCATCAGAGGACTGAGTTTCATCTTGGGGGGTGCAACTGAGGGTCTGAGGTTGGGGGTGGGTGTGAAGGCTGAGGAGAGTGAGAAGGTCTTTAGGGACTGTTTTGGGGGGTTTGTGTTTCATATTAGAACACAACTATGTGGGTGTAGAAGGATGTGCTTTACTAGTTTCCCAGGGAGAGATGTGTTTTTAATTAAGAACAGTTTTAAATTATAGCAATACTACATGCTTGCTGTAAAAAGGGAAATATCATAGAGGTATATAAACCTCTAAATAAAACATTGAAAGCTCTTGCCACCCACCATAAGTCATCACTGTTAACACTGTAGAATGTATTCTCCCAGACTCGTGTGTGTGTGTGTGTGTGTGTGTGTGTGTATGTGTGTGTGTGTGTGCGTGCACTGTTTTACATATATATAATTAAACATCTATATAATAGATAAGGGATACATTTTATTGAACGCTTACTATATGTCAGGCTCTGTAATGGGTGGGAGGTGTTCTTTATTTTCATCACCTCATTTAATTTTTACATCTCATGAAGTTACATATTACTATAATCCCTATTCAAAGAGTGAGGAAAGTGAAATATGGTCAATCGCAAAGTTGCAAAGGTGGCTGCCAGGTGCGCACTTTGTGTTGTTTATAACCAAGCAGGACCAGATTAGCTCTCTTTGCAACTTGGCTTCTGCTCTGGGCCATTACCTTGGCCCCTTCTCCTCTTCTCCCAGGGTCCCTGTTATGGCCTTTTCCTCTGGGCTCAGTGTGCTCAGTGAATCTCAGTGAAGGAAGTTTGCTAAAGCATGGGGATTGATCATCATTGGATGAATTTGGTGGGCAGGATGTCTGCACCCTAATTTTCTGGGAACCTGTGGATGTTACTTCACACAGCAAAGAGACTTCGTAGATGTAATTGAGGTTAAGCCCCTTGTATTAGTTTTCCAGGCCTATTGTAACAAAGCATCAAATACTAGGTGACTTAAAACAACAGAAATTTAGGGGCGCCTGGGTGGCTCAGTCCGTTGAGTGTCCGACTCTTGGTTTCAGCTCAGATCATGATCTCACGGTTTGTGAGTTTGAGCCCTGCATTGGGTTCCACACTGACAGCACTGGCCTACTTGGGATTCTCTCTCTCTCCCTCTCTCTCTGCCTGTCCCTTGTTTGTGTGCCCTCCCTCAAAATAAATAATACACTTCAAAACAAAAACCAACCGAAGTTTACTGTCTCACAGTTCTGGAGGCCAGAGATCTGAAATCAAGGTGTTGGCAGGGCCATGCCTCTCTGAAGGCTCTAGGGGAGAATCTTTTCCTGCCTCGTCTAGTTCTGAGTTTTTGCCCACAGCCCTTGCTGTTCCTTGGCTTGTAGATGCATCAGTTGGGTTACATGGCTGTCATCTCTCTGTGTCTTCACATCTTCCTTCCGTGCGTGTCTGTCTCTGTGTCCAAATTTCTCCTTTTTAGAAGGCGACTGGACGTATTAGATCAGGGCCTACCCAAATGACCTCAGTTTTATTTTATTTATTTATTTAAAAACACTTTTTAAAGTTCATTTATTTTGAGATAGCACAGCATGAGCAGGGGAGGGGCAGAGAGAGAAGGAGAGAGAGAGAATCCCAAGCAAGCTCCACACTGTCAGTATGAAGCCAGAAACGGGGCTCGAACTCACCAACTTTGAAGTCATGACCTGAGCTGAAGCCAAGAGTCTGATGCTTAACCGACTGAGCCACTCAGGTGCCCCCCAAATGACCTCATTTTAACTTGATTACCTCTGTTAGAGCCTATTTCCAATTAAGGTCACATTCTGAGACATTTGGGGCTTAGGACTTCAACATATTTTTTGGGGGGACATAATCCAGCCCATAACACCCTCAAAATATGGAGACTATTCTGGATTTTCTAGTGGGTCCAGTCTAATCACATGAGCCCTTAAAAGCTGAGAACTTTCTCTGGCTGGCGGCAGAAAGAGATGTATAAGAGGAAAAGTCAGAAGACTAGGACACACTGCACCAGCCCTAGCTCTGAGACATAGGGGCCCTATTTAAGTGCAAAGATTGGAGAGAGGTAACGGCACCCCTAGAGGACAGTTGGCCAAGAAATGGTGACCTCAATCCTACAACTGCAAAAACTAGATTCTGCCCTAACCACAATGCGCAGTCCACGAGGAAGTAGACTGTCTGCAGAATCTTCCCAGGAGAGCTCATCCAGTAGACACCTTGATATCAGTCTTGCAAGACCCTAAGCAGAAAAGTGGCTGAGTCAACTCAACTTCTGATCCACAGAACCATGAGATAATAAATACATGCTGTATTAAGTTGCTAAGTTTGTGGAAATTTATCCCGGCAGTAATCAAAAAGGAGTAAGTCACCTTCCCATTACACTGGCCCTGCAGCACCTAAAGCCAAAGAAATGGCCGAGGCTAGGAATTCTTTGGGGGCTCATGTCTACATTCTTGGGTCTTGGAATGCTAGTACCATCTGCCGGTGCAGAATGTGATATTTCCCAGTACCTTTCACGCCAAATTTCATGTGCAACTCTCAGCAGCCTTGTAAGATGTAGGGATATTATCCTTCCCATTTTACAACGGAAGAAACCAAAATTTAAAGAGGCAAATGCCTTGCTCAAGGCCTCAAAGAACTGGGGGCTGCAAGCCAGGTTTCCTGCTTCCAAATCACATGCGCTTTTTTGCCACAGTCCACAGCTGCCTCCATTTCCCAAAACATCTGCTGTCTGCACATAGTTACGACTGTCCAAAGGGCTGGGCTCCCTTGTGATGTCGTGAGCTTCCTTTGGCTGAGAAATGGCCAAGCAGAAGCCAGTGGACAATTGATTCGGGATGCCGAAGGAATCCATCCCTGCCCTCCGTGGGAGGATATTAGCAGGTGCCTGCTAATACCTTTTTCATTTCAGGGTCTACACTGGGAGGGGTGGTAAGCTTTTGGCATTGCAGTTCAGGCAAGAGAAACTCACTGGGAATTGCACTGGCCAGGAGATGGATTCACAGAGGTGGTGAGATCTGCTTGAGGATTTGGAGAATGAGCAGGACTTAGAGAGGATGGCTGTGTTTGGGTTTCTGGCATGATTGCAGGGTATGTCTTTTGCCCACGCCTTCCGACTCCAGTTGCTTTGGTAAAACTTGTAGGCAGGAACTGGGTCAACCCTGAAGTGACCCACCCCACCCCCAAGTCCATCGTGGTGGCTGAGGGTACATCATGCGGTTGCCTGCTTCTGCAGCCAAAAGAACAGTGGTGGGAGAGCAGAAAGGCAAGGGGAAACACAGGCCGAGAATAACTTCCTGCTCTGCCTTGTCTTCTGTGGCTTTCCCGCTAACCCACTGTAACTCTTATTAACTCTCTTTGTCTTTCTGTGGGTGGGAACCAAACAGCCTGTCTTTTGAGGGCAGCTGTCTGCCCATTAAAAGTTCTTTAGCAATTTCCACTTGTCCTTCTTAAGCCTGAGGTGTCCCCTCCTCTGTCTTGTTCCGTGCGTGCGTGACTTACAATGTGTCTTCCCCAAGCTGAGGCTCTCTTGGGAGCTGTGAAAGCTGCCGCACTCCCTTCCTTTCCCCTGCATGCCTTTCCCCTGCATCCCCTGCGTGCGCGCTGTGCCAAGTGCTCTGGGGATGTCCTGGAAATGTTGGCCTAGTAGGCTTTTGCCTGGGAGACAGCATGGCAAGTATTTATTGGAGAGAACCCAAGTTTTTATTAAACATCTGCTGTGGGCCTGGCCCCCTGCTAGACTTCAGGGACACGGCACCGAGCAAGACAGCCAGAAGACCAAGTACAAGTCTTGGTTCCGCCCCTTGTTAGCTGTGTGGTCATGAGCTAGTCACTGCATCTCTGTGTCACAACCATGTCTCACAATGACTGAAATGGCACTTGGAAAGTATGTGGTACACTGTAAAGCTCTATGGAGGTGATTTCGTTACTTGTTATTCCTTACTTGATTCTCTCAATTACCTGTGAGATAGGTTCGTGGTAGCACTTGGTAAACCCATTTTATTGGTGAGAAAGCAAAACTTCAGAGACGGTACAGAGCAGGAGCAGGAAAAGGCACCAAATGTTGTGGGCTTGTTCTCTTTTACTGTGTAGCTGTATCCCCGGGAGTGACAGTGTTTAAAAAAATTTTTTTTTAACGTTTATTTCGTTTATTTATTTTTGAGACAGAGAGAGACAGAGCATGAACGGGGGAGGGTCAGAGAGAGGGAGACACAGAATCTGAAACAGGCTCCAGGCTCTGAGCCGTCAGCACAGAGCCCGACGCGGGGCTTGAACTCACGGACCGCGAGATCATGACCTGAGCCGAAGTCGGCCACTTAACCGACTGAGCCACCCAGGCGCCCCAGAGTGACAGTGTTTAATGACATTTTCAACAACAACAGCATTAATAACTGGACATTCATCAAATGCTTACTTTGTGTCAAGTACTGGTTAAATCCTTTACATGCCTATTATTATCCCTGCTTTCCAGATGAGAAAATTGAGGCTTAGCAAGGATAAGTCATTTGCCCAAGGTCACTTTTCTAGAAAGAGGCAGAGGCAGGATTCACATTCGAGTGTGTCTAACTCCAGAGCTTAGATGTCCAACCTCCATGCTATCTGCTTATCCACTTGGGCATCCCAACCTGATGTGGCTGAAATAGCCAGAAGGCATACAAGAGAGCAGGAAAGGGCTAGACTGGCACTACTTCCTGCTCCACACATACCGACACATGGAGGTGTGACCCAGGCTGTGGAAACATCAAGAAGGGGTGGCTTTCTGCAGCCTGGATTTATTTGGGAAGGTAGATCTTGGACAGTGGGCAGAATTTGAAGTTTTGAAGGGCAGGGGCTGGGCTGAACAGGGGACATGGAGGAGGAAGAGAGACGAAGGGCGGGGGGTTCTGGCTAGTGGGTGCCTGCCAGGGAACAGTGTGAGAGGAGATGGACTTTAACTGTAGCAACAGAGGTGAGGTTGGTTCCAACAGCCATCGCAGCCCATGTCTTCGCCACCAAAGGAAATTTGTACCCAGAGGTGTCTCTAGGTCTGGGGCAGAACAAGATTGTGCCCTCATTGTAGTTTCTCTTTCTGAGACCTTGAGGTTAGAAAAGAAGGTGGACAGAGCTCTTCACCCTAGAGTTGGGGAGAACGAGGAAGAATGGAGGGGTCCAGGCCAATGGGAGGCATCAGGAGTCTTGGGCATGTCCTCAGGCTGCTAAAGGGCCTTGTGCCAGATAGCAGCAGGAACCCTGGTCTGGGGGTCCAGAGGCCCAGGTGTTGTGCTCCTGTGTAGCTTCACGATGTTGGAAGACTGATTCTTCTGCGAGACTCAGTTTTCCACTCTGTGACTTGAGAAATGTATCAGTAAGAACCACTGGTTGCAAGTGACAGAAACATAATTCAGACTATCCGAAAATAGGGATTTATTGACTCATGTGATTGAAAAGCTCAGGGATGGTTCTGGTTCTAGGGAAGGTTCGATCTGGATGTTCAAATGGTACCTTTGATATCTGTTTCTCTGCATCTTTTGGCTCTTCTCTCCTCTGTAACGACTTTTGTCACAGGCAAGCTCACTGTTCAAGATCTCAAGGTGACTGCCGGCTGCTCCAGGCATATCTTTTACCAGCCTTGCAAACAAGGGAGAACATCTATTAGGAGTTCCTGTGGAAGTCCTAGGGTGGATGCTTATTGGTCCTGCTGGGTCACGTGCCCATGTCTGAGTCTACGTCTCTGGCCAGGGATGCCTGCCTCTCATTGGGCAGACTAGGATTACATGGTTATTCCTAGAGTTAGGGGTAGAGTTAGTCCTACAGAAATTACATGGAGTGAGAATGGAAGGGATGATTTCTCCAAAATCTAGTGCTTACACCAGAAGAAGGGGGAATGAATGTCAGGCAGGCAAAACCCTCAAATGTCCTGTTCATCATCTAAGGGCTGGTCTGACTGGCTCCAAATGAAGCCACTGACAGTGGGACCCCTCTAAATTTTGTTAGGGCCAGAGCCCTTTGAGAATACCATGAAAGCCATGGGCCTTCTCCCTAGAAAAATGAACTTGGGACTCTCTGGCATCGCCTCTGAGGTGCTACACCATCTTTTCTGCCTCCCCGAGGTTCCCTAACCAGTCACACTGGTCTCTTAGATGTTCCTTGTACTCACCATGGTGCCTCCCTCCTCTGGGCCTTGATCTCATTGTTGCCTCTGATCTAGTAAACCTCTCCTCTTTGTATGTTCTCATTGCACCATGAACCTCTCCTCCAGCCCTATGTCAGTGTGGCAACTTTATATTTGTTATATGGTTATTTGGTTAATATCTGTCTTTCCCACTAGAACAGAGGCTCCATGGAGGGAGACAACTGATTTGGCTTTCCTTCATATCTGCAGCACCCAGCAGAGCATCTGGTATGGAGTTGGTGCTCAGTAGTAAATGGATGAATGTTTGCTCTTAAATACACAATTTTCTCTGAATTTTTTAGTGGCATACATCTCGCTAGAGTCAGTCTGTGGACCTCAGGTTAAGAAACTCAGAATAAAAAATGGAAAAATCAAGGCATTGGACAGTAATCTCTCTTAAAGCAGGGCCGTACAAATGAGTAACTACCAGGCCAGATTTCCTGACAATCTAGATGCTACTGACTTAAGTTGATGTCTCCTGAATAGAGTCCCATGGACAATTAATTCTGGGTAAAGTCTGTAGTCAAATACATTTTGGGAATACTGCCTAATTCACAACATACGTTAATAATAGTAATATATTTTTCAAAATTATCATTCCTGTAACTACCATTTATTGAGGGTTTACCATGTGCCAGGTGCCTTACTAGGTCCTTCAGTGTATTTTCACATATAATCTCACAGTAGCCTTGTATCTTAGATGCCATTATAAACCCATGTTACAGAAGAGAAATGAAATGCTTGGAGGGTTTAAGAATCCCAAGCTATCTTCTAGGAGGTGGTAGATTTGGAACTCAAACCCTGGCAATCTGTGTCTGAAGCACTTAGAAAGGTCCCAAGGATCCCACTTAGTTTGGGACCTGCTGGTGAAGTACTGATTCATGTTGAGTAGGACTAAGACAGGAAGAAGGTAGACTCAATTCCACACATGGTCTGGGGCACCCCTGGGCCAGGCATGGTGCTAAGACCATGGGCACAAAGCCATATCCTCATTGGCTAGAGTTACCCAGTGCCTTTCTTGTCACCATGGCAGACCAGAGCCTTGCCCCTGGGCTGCCCACACAGAGTCCCCCCCATCTCGGGGTCTTCCTTGGAACTTTCAGCTGTGTCTTCCCTCAGTGGGGCCCTACCCTGAGTCACGTCTGTGAATTAGTTCATAGCAAAACACACATTGGTTCTGTAAATGTTGTTTACTGAGGACCTTCTGTCCTCTAGGACCTTTGTAGGGACTGGGAATATAGAAACAAATGAATACTAATTTCCCAGGCAATCTGTTGTCTAGTTGGGGGGAGAGATTGGTGCATAGGAAACCATAATAAACCCAAGTACGAGATAAACTGAGAAGTGCTCCATTAGAGGTACAGACTAGTGTACCTGGTGAGTGATTGCTTTCTTTTTTTTTTTTTTAAACCAAATTAATTTTGGTTTGAGATTTAAACTCATGATGCTAAATGATGCTGGAACATCTGGACAATGGGCAAGCCCAGATGTTTGGCTGACAGCAGTGAGCAGCCATGTGTACAGAAGCATCCTGGGAATTCCTGCCTACCTGGGCAGGGAGGGACGTGGGAATGAGGTGCTGGTTCACCAGGCTCCCTTGGGCTGGGCTGCTGACCACACCTAGGCAGTGCCCGCACGCACAGATGCCCCACTGCCCCTGCTTGCTGATCTTTCAGCCACGGAAGGACACCTTCGTGGGGTCCAACATTACTGGTTCACTCCTCTTACCCCATATGACTCACAGGAGCCCTCAGAGACAAGCATGGACTTTTCACTTCACTGACCTCATTTGTCGAATGTGAGTAAAGATTCCTCCTCACAAGGTGTCTGGGAGCATCAAATGAGATGAAATACACAGAAGAGCTTTATACATGTCACATATTGTTAAAGACCTGTCAAGGACTGGGGGGAGTCCCACTGGAGGAGAAGCAGAGGGTTATGGTCCCCTCTGTCCCCTACTTGACTCTAGTGCATGTGGGCAAGGTCAGGTGAGGTGGAAATTCTTTCATGGTTCCTGAAGCCTCATGTGACCTCTCACCTCTGGGTCTTGGCTTGGTGCAGTAAATGAACTGATGATCATTGTGGAGACATAGTGCCTGCTGGCTGATCTTACTGAACGGTGCTGGTTGTTCCCGCTGCTCCTGTTCTGTTCTCTTTGCCTGTAATGTACTTCTCTCTTTTCTCTCCTTCTTCCACCTGGCTCCCCCCTCCTTCCTCCTTCCCTCATTTACTTATTTAGTAAACACTTCTTTCTATTTTAAATTATTATTTTAATTATGGTAAAGTGTACATAACAAATTTACCATCTTAGCCTTTGTTACGTGTATAGTTGAGTGGCATTAAGGACATTCATGTTGTGGTGCAACCACATGTCTCCGGAACCTTTTAATTTTTCCCAAACTGAAGCTCTGTCCCCATTAAACACTGACTCCCCATCCCCCTCCCTCAGCCCCCGAGGGCTACCTTCTATCTCTAAGGTTTTGATTACTCTAGAGACTTCATGTAAGTGGAATCATGTAATATTTATTTTTTTGTAACTGGCTTATTTCACTGAGCATGTTTTCAAGGTTCATCCATGTTGTAGCAGGTGTCAGAATTTTCTCCCTTTTTAAGGTTGAATAATATTCCATCATATGTGTAGACCTCATTTTGTTTATCTGTTTTTCTGTTGATGGACACTTGGGTTGTTTCTGCCTTTTGGCTGTTATGAATCATGCTGCTGTGGGCATGAACATGGTTGAGCACTTTTTGAGCATTAGCACGTACCTGATGCTGTGCTGGGTGCTGGGGCTGCAGTGGTGAATGAACTTTGGTCCCTAGCTTGCAGGACTTACAGCTTCTGGGAGTGATGTTGAAAAGCAAATAAACCAATAAACACAGCATGAAATTTCTATACGTCCTATAAAGGCAAACAGCAGTGTCTGGGAGAGAGAATAATGGCAGGTGTGGAGGCGGGTGGCCCGCATGATGAAGAGGTCTCAGGAGTTGGCCTGAAGGAAGGGAGGGGTGATAGAGGGGCGAACGGGTGGGGAACAGCATTCAGGCAGAAGGAACAGCATGTGTGAAGCTACTGAAGTGCAACAGGGTTGGCAAGTTGGAGGACTTGGAAGAAGTTCAGTCCTTAGATTGTCACTTTATTGTGCTGTCCTCTAGGGAACATCCTGCCCACCTCCAGGCCCAGTTTATATTACTTCTGGCCCATCACTTTCTCCACCCTGGCGCTTATTCTAATCCATTCAAGCTGCTCCTTTGTTCAGCTGTTTCTCTCACTGGCCAGTGAGCTGGTTAAATGCAGGAATTATTATTTTATTGTATTTTATTGTATTTTATTTTATTTTATTTTATTTTATTTTATTTTATTTTTGGGGCATGCTTGCATGTCTTGGTAGGCGTCAGTTACTCTCAGACACTCCTCTGAAAGATGTCAGCTGTTTTACTGATAAATCCCCAAGACCATCTAAACAAGGGGACTTGTGCCATCTGGGGCCTGCCAGAACTGGACATAGAACCAGCATTAGGACATTTGGCTCAACATGGAAGCTTTTCCTCTGTGCCTTCGCCCACAGTGTGCCTTGCATTTGCAAACAGCAGTGTGCAATGCTGCCTGTTTCAGCCGACTGAAGCTTTCCTGCTCTGTTGTCTTCTAAGCAGGGAGGGTGGGAAGCATCCTGCCCAGGGCCAGGCCAGATGTGGCCAAACGTCCCTAGTGGCATTTGCCCCGGTCTGCAGATGTCCAGGGTTGCTCTGCCAGCTGAGCTGACTCGGCCAGCCATGGTGCAGAGTGCTCAGGGGCTAGTGGCAGTGGGCCATGCCCCGCCACCTCTCCTGTTGGCCTTGGTAGCTTCCCAGCTTCCTCTCACATGACTTCTTTCTCTGTTTACTTCTCTCTGGCCTCCCGGCCTGCGGCGTCCCCATGCCACCTCGAGTCTGATCTGCTACACTAGACACAGCCTTTACAATGGCCCCTTCAGGGTGGCCTCGCTCCAGAGTGCGTGCTGTCTTTGGCTAACTCTCCTAGCTCACGCTCCTCACCCCCAGCCCAGCTCTCTCTACCACTGCGAATGAGGATCTGTGCAGTTTTTCATTATAAACCTATGATGTTGTGTCTGGGGCTCCTCCATCAAATGCCCACAAGGGGACCAGCTGCTGGGTGGGGGCAGAAAAGAGGGTTAACCTTGAAGTCATGGGGTGAACATTCCACAGTGGCCTAGTCCAGAGCTTGACTGAAAACAGATGAGCAAGGTAGACATGAAGGGAAGCAAATATCAGCTGGGATCTAGGCTCTGAGCGCCCCAGAGACATGAGGAAACATATCTTTTTTTTTTTTTTTTTTTTGAGAGAGAGAGAAAGAGAGCATAAGTGGGGGAGAGGGAGAGAGAGAGGGAGAGAGAGAATATCAAGCAGGCTCTGCACTATCAGCACGGAGCCTGATGCAGGGCTTGAGTGAGATCATGACCTGAGCTGAAGTTGAGAGAGCTGGGCACTTAACTGAGCCACCCAGGTGCCCTGGGGGAGGTATTTATTATGGGTTGAACTGTGTCCCTCCAAAAGGTGGACTCCAAAAGTCCAGACCTCTCAGTACCTGTGAATATGACCTTATTTAGAGATAGGGTCTTTGCAGATGATTAAGTTAAGATGAGGTCATTAGGAGGGGCCGTAATCCAATATGACTAGTCTTTATATAGAGGGGAGATTTGGACAGACACGCACACACACACACACACACACGCACACACACAGGGAGGGTGCTATGTGAAGATGAAGGTAGAGATTGGGGTGATGCGTATATAAATCCAGGAATGCCAAAGATTTCTAGCAAATCGGCAGAAGCTAGGTAAGAGGCAAGGGACAGATTCTCCCTCACTGCCCCCACGAGGAACAAACCCTGCTGCTGCATGGTCTCAGACTTGTAGCCTCCAGAACAGAGGCAGTAAGTTCTGTTGTTCAAGCCTCCCAGTGTGTAGGCCTTTGTGACATCAGCCTCAGGAAGCTAACACAGTGTTCGAATACCTTCAGAGCTTCTCGCCCCTGATTACGGGTCACTGTGATTTAGCTATTGGGTTTCTTACATCTTATTCTTTTGGACACATAGGGGCTATTTTGAGGCATCCAGGCAAAGATTTTAATAATAATAATAATTTTAAAAACTTTTAATAAGACTCTAATAAGAATTTTAGTAAGAAACTTTGATATCCTTCCAATTGATGTAGAGCAGGGCAAGGGGCAGTCAGACCAGGAATCCCACACATAGGGCTTTCCAGTTTACAAAAGGTTTTCATATTTATTATCCATTTTGACCTTCAGGGCAATACTGAGCATTCCCATTTTAGAGAGGAGATAACCGAGGCTCATAGATGTTCCCCAATTGTCTTAAGTGGCAGCACTGGGATTTTAAACATCGGCCTTCTGATTTCCCTCTTACATCCTTTCTGTGCCCTCACAGCTGCCCCTGAACTTGGAACAGGTGGCACAATTCATAGGCAGCTGTCCCCTTGCCTGATGGCCTGAGGAGTAACATTCTTCTGATCTTTTTTCAGGAGTGAAGAAGAGGGGACTTCAGCTTGCCAGAACCTTTCTAGGTTCTCCTAGATCTCCATGGTGGCCACGGAGGGCCTCTGGGATTCTTGGGCCCCTGCTAGAGCAGTGTTCCATTGTGAGAGGCCTGAGTTCAAGCCTCTGCAGAGTATGACCTTGGGCAAGTCCCTTGAGCTCACTGAACCTCAGGGCCCATGCCTGTGAAAAGGCTGAATGAGCACATCCACCTTACTGGCAGAGAAGAGGACAAAAGGATATGGCGGGAGCACTTTATAATGATTGATCTCAGTGTTATTCATGGTAATGATGAGTGAATGTCAAGAGTCTTTGGGGAAAAGGCCATAGATCCTCCTGCCTAGGAGGAGCCATAAAGTACCACTGGCAGCTTCTTAAAGACAAGTCCTGCTCTGTTCCATTTGCCTGTCTTTTGTTGATCAGGGTGTGACTCAAATTCTTTTGCAGTTTTTGGCTTCTTTAGAAAAATCTTCTGGTTTCTTTCACCAGAGAGTTTCTTTCCACTCTATTCCTCCCCACCTCCTCCCTGCCACCAGCGCTCTGAGGTTGTCATGTGAGTGTTTTCCATGTACAAAATCTGGAAAACCCATTCAAGTCAAACAGAAAGACAATATTACTGAATCTGCAGTTGACTGAGTTCATTACTCAGTCACCCTGGCTTTGGCAGGCTTGAAAATTCTCTAAGTGTCAAAAGTCTTTTCAGGGGCGTGAGGCCGAGGGGCTGTTGGTTCTGAAACAGTCATTGAAATGTCACACATAGCCCCACTGTTTCAGTGGTAGTGACCAAAACTCCAATCCCTATTTCAGTACTTCCGGTGGGTCTGTGACTGTTTGAAGTGCTCTACGTATATTAAATCCTTATGGTAGGGGCCCCTGGGTGGCTCAGTTGGTTAAGCATCTGACTTCAGCTCAGGCCATGATTTCACGGTCTGTGAGTTTGAGCCCTGCATCGGGCTTTCTGCTGTCAGTGCAGAATCCACTTCAGATCCTCTGTCTCCCTCCCTCTCTCTCTCTGTGTCCCACCCTCTCCCCTGCTCTCACACGCACTCTTTCTCTCTCTCCCAAAAATAAATATTTAGAAAAAAATCCTTATGGTATTCTCCTAATGAATGTCAAACACAGACCTATCTGACTTTAAAGTCTAGACTCCAAGCAGTTATGATATACTGTGTCTCTGAAGATACTCTAGCCCAGTCTTTTCATCTTGTAGGTGAGGAAACTGAGACTCAGGAAGCGGGGGATGGTGAGTTCCTAGAAAGGAGGGAGTGGACCCCAGTTGTCCTGACTTCCAGGGTTTTTCTGCTCCCCCCATATTCCCCTTTGGAGAAACACTGAACTGCTGCTAGGGGTTGCCCAATGAGTACTAGCGGGAGCCCTGATTCAGCAATGCTCTAAAGGTTACATCCTGGGTCCCGGTTAAACCTGGCCGAAGTGGTATTGGTTGATACAAACCATTGTCTACTTCAAAAGGCTTTGGCCTAATTGACCCAAAGTACAGCTACTTTGAGTTTCAAGGTCAAGTGTGCAGATTCATGAGTTAGGCACCCAGAGGGAGTTATTTGCTCATTTACTGTGCACCTGAGCTCAGCAAAAATTCATAATTAGTGGTTAATAGTGCAGGAACTTCTCACCGTTCCCAGAACATGCAGTGACATGTAACGCCTCATTTCCTTTGTACATACTGTTCTCAGAGCCCTGAATGTTCTCCCTTCTAATCCCAACCCCCTCTCATTCCCTGCCTGGTGAATTCCTACTCATCCTTCACGAGCAGTTTCCTGATTCATGTCCTGCCACTCCTCCCCACAACCCTTGGCATGAATAGACATAACATTTCTACAATATGCCTCTCCTACTAGACTGTAAACTCCATGAGGGCAGGAACTATATCTTGTAATAATAGTACTTAAAAACTGCTTGCTTGCAGTCGGGCTGTGTGCTAAGCACTTTACATGCATTATCTCATTTCGTCCACCATGACATTGTAAGGCAGGTACTACTACTATCCTCATTTCCTAGATGAACATATAGATTCCTGGAGAGGCTCAGAAACTTGCCTGAGGTTACACAGTAGGTGGAAATCAGGGCTGCCATGTACAGTTGTGCTGGTTGCACATTGCACAAGGGCATTGGCCAGGGCAGGAGTGGGGGTGGGGGGGGCGCTGCAGCCAGTAGAGGCCAAAATCTTGCTCTCACCTTGGTACAGAGCTGTAAATGTTGGGAGGAAGGGACTCACAGGCACCATGGGGTTGGGCTCCAGGCTGTAAGCTCTTAACCACTGCAACAGGCTAGAAATAGAAATATACATATTTATATTGCTAGTGTCTGGCACAGAGTAGGGGCTTAAACATGGATGAAAAGGAGATTATAAACCAGTAGGCTTTTCATTTTTTTCCCTTCCCTTTTTACTCACATCTGCAGGAACAGGTCATTACCTAACAGGTTGCTTGGTTTAAGAAACACATCTTTTAGTTGATTTGCCTCCCAGCAGGTACAAAGAAATGGCTGAAAACCCAGAAAGAAGTCTCCATTTGGAGCTCTAAGTGTTGCACAGGTGTCTTGTATTCTAAGTAACTTCATTCTGCCAGCTCTGAGACCTTCTAAAGTTGTTCAGGGAGTCTTAAAAAGCCACAGGTGGGCAGAAACAAGGGCCTTTTTTTTTTGAAACCAGCTGCCAAGAACTGAACATTTCCACATGCACGGTGTGCTGGGTTCTAGTTCTAGTTGAGGTGCACGAACACTAGATCATCCAGCTGGGTCTCAGCTTAGGTCCTGGACAAGATGGTGTTGCTGCTGCCCAACCAGGTAATTTTCCGTGAGTACTTACAATAGCTGGTAATAGCAGAGTTGATGGATGGACCTCTGTCACAGGAAAAAATCGGGCTTTAGGATGAAATGACTTCAGAAATGTCTGAGTTTGTCCAAATCAAGCTGGGGACTAGAGAGACCTGGGGAACAAAGTTCTCTCTGATGGTCTTTTGGTCTGAAAAGTCAAGCCATGCATTTTGGACCTGATTTGTAACTTTGTCATATCTCTTATTGACATAGAGGCCTACCACTTGCTAGTTGCATCCTGGGCAGGTCTCTTAACCTCTCTGGGTCTTTGTGTACTCCCTAGCAGAAGTGGGGGGGATGTCACCTGCTGCTGAGGATTGTGATGGGGAGTCAATGAGCTAATGTTTATGGAAAAAGTACTTTGTGAAATTGGAAAGGGCTGTACAGATGCTAAAACTACCATTATTTGTCATTAGGTGGTTTTTCTTGCCATTCCCTGGGGGCAGTTTGCTCCCAGCTGCATCGGCTGAGTGAGCTTGGAGGAGGCGTTGAGGGAGGAGTAGGGTGGGAGGGAAAACAGCAAGGCAGGCTGAGGACTGGAAGGCTTTCAGGCTGGGGCTCTTGTTTGGAAGTGGAGAAAAATGGGTTTTGCTTTTTTCAGTCTGAAGTGGGAAAGTTGATGGTCTTCAGCAGATGCTACAGAGTCGTTTGGGAACTGATTTCTCCTCCTTCTTTATGTTACCTCCTGGATGTCTGGGGATGTTCCTTAAAACCAGCACATCCCAAGGATGGAGCCAGCCCAAATGTGGGGACGTGGCAAAGGAACACAGGTCCCAGCTTATTCTCCTTCTAGGCTGGTCTCTTTGCTGTCTGCCGGTTGCCTCATGCTCACACCCACCTCCACACTCTCGCTCCGATGTTCCCTTCATCCGGCACATCCTTCCCACGCCCGTCCAAATCAAATCCGTGCTGCAGAACTGTTCAGACCTCCATTCATTGGACAAGTACATGTTGGGTGCCATTACTCAAGACATAGAACACAGGAGAAGGCTCACATTTAGGGCAACAGGAGAGGATGCTAAGTTTTGTTTGGACGTGTCGAGGGTGAGGAGCATCCTGGAGGCAGGTCCTGGAGGCAATAGGGAATCAGCCCCTGGAACTTTGGAGCAAGGTCAGAGAATAGGCCACTGATGTAGGCATCATCACATGCAGGGGAAGTAGAGGCACAGGCATGGGATAACATAAGATGTGACTAGAGAACAGCAAGAGAGATGATGCTTTGAGGACACCCAAGTGTCAACTGGTTAAGTTCAGAAGGTAACTAGTGATGGAGAACGAAAGAGGGAAAACCAGCAAGAGGAGTAAGAACCTCTTGTGGGTTGATCGAAGTTGGAATGGTGGGAGAGAATGGTAGGCCAGGCCAGGCCACAGTGGGGGCAGGCAGGATGGATACTGAACAGAGTCCACACAGCCCTTTGAGAATTGATGTCCCCCTTCCTCCTGCCATAGGTGAGCTGTTGATGGTGGGAGTGGTCATATCTCTCAAGGCTGCTGGTTCACAACAAGAATGCAAAACCCAAGGACTAGAGATCTCCAGGAGGCTGGAGAACAGGGATGGTTGGGTGTCAGGCAGGAACAGAAAGAAAAGAATGAGGGTTTACAACTAGAAACAGGACTTTTCCAGTTTAGGATTTCAGAGGGCAGTTCCTGGAAGTTATCAAGGTCAGGCTGGGTTCTAAGAAGGCATGGAACATAAGACTGTTGGGTTAGTGAGGACAAAGAAATGAAATCAGGGTGATAATTGGTCATCAGCATGGATGTTCAGAGGGCCCCAGACAAGGGCAGGAGTGCACATCACGATGAAGTTGCCTACCTGTCCTTATGGGTGTGGTTTGGAGGTCTGTAGATATATTATGTTTAAATATGTCAGACGTTGATCTCTCTCTCATGTGATGGTCCTGCTGGCTCAAGCTGTAGGGGAGGCTCTGCTCCATGAGGTCATGTGGGGACCTGGACTCCCTCCACATAATGGCTCTGCCATTCTCTGAGGGTGCTGCACTTACCTACATGCTGATGCTCAGTCCCATGATGTCTGCTCACATTCCATCGGAAAACACTTAGTCACAGGGTCACCCTTAGTGCAAGGGAGGCTGGGGAATTTTATCTGGGTCAGCTGTAAGCCTAGTGAACACTCTATCCCTGCGGATGAAGGGGGGAACAACATTTGTGGGACCACCTAGTAATGTGGCACAGATGGCTTTAAGGATTCTTCCAACAAATATTTACTGAGCACCTCATATGTGCTAGGTGCTGAGGTTACAGAGTCGAAGGAGACAGACCTGATGCCTGCCTTCATGGAGATCACAGCCTAGTGGGTGGTATGGTTTTCAGAGGAAGAAAAGAAGGCTGACGAGTGATGGCTGTAGGTGAACCATGTGCTGGCCAGGAGACGGGCAGCCTTGCCAAGAGGAGGCTGTGAGGGGAAGGGTGGTTCAAGGAAGGCTAGACTTGGGCTTAGGCAGTAGGTAGAGGAAGACTCATTCATTCATTCATTCATTCATTCACTCATTCATTCATTTATTCATTCACTCATTCATTCATTCATTCATTCATTCATCCAACAGGTACTTCGTGATTAGGGATACAGTGATAAGTGAAACCAGGTACAGTGCCACTTTCATGGGGTTTTCTTCCTCATTAATTAGATAATCACATGTGTGGGATGAATAATTACAACCTGAGATGGGTAAGGCTTTGAAGGAGCAGAATTTAGATCTGTGAGAGCTCTTTTTTTTAAGTTTATTTATTTATTTTGAGAGAGAGAGAGAAGCTTGCACACAAGCTCAGGAGGGGCAGAGAGAGAGAGAGAGGGAGAGAGAGAGAGAATCCCAAACAGGCTCCGCACTGTTAGCACAGAGTCCAATATGGGCCCAAACTCACGAGCCATGAGATCATGACCTGAGCTGAAATCAAGAGTTGGAGGCTTAACCAACTAAGCTACCCAGGCCCCCTGCTGTGAGAGCTCTTAACAAAGGGATCTGACCCAGAGTGAGGGTTCAGGGAAGGAGGAATGATTTGAAACATGGATGGTTATCAACCAGGTAAGGAGCACACCACACCAGAAGAGCACCTCCCAAGGCCTGAGGACGGAAGGACTGAAAAATGTGTGGCAGAAGTGGTGTGGATGGTGGGGAGGAGGGGCATTGGAAAGGTGATCAGGGCAAGCACATGCAGGAGCTCAAGGTTCTGGTAAGGATTTTGGCCTTTATCCTAAAGCCAAGGGAAGCCACAGATGGAGAGACATGATGAGAACCCTGAAGAGGGCCAAGCCTGTGAGGCAGTGTCTCTGCAGCTACGTAGACAGAAGATCTAGGAGAAGGCTCAGAAAAGGGTCAGAGAGACTGTGAGAGCAAGGAGGACAGACAGACGCCTTGGGTAGGGTTGATGGCTCATGGGACGATGGAAGAGGGGAGTCGAGCAGCAGAGGGACAGACAGGGATGGGGTTCATTAACCTCAGGCCATGAAGCTGTGTGCCTGGGCCTTCCCCAGGAAGGGCTCCATGGCTGCCTGACTTGCTGGCCGTCACGATGGGCGCCTATCCCAGCATAGCCCCCTCCCGGATGGTGTGACCCTCCTTTCCTGGAAAGAGCAGACCGCGCTAGGTTATGTCTCTGCTGGGGTCCTTTCTCCCTCTCATTGTGGCACTGGTGGCTGGCAGGTGACCCAGGCCCTGGGAGGCTTCTCTGGGCTCACATGGCTGGCTCCAAAACTGATAGGACCATGGGACTCCACTCGCTAGGAGGCCAGGCCTGTGGGCCCAGAGATAAGGCAGGGAATCAGGCTAGGCTGGGTGCTGGATTTGGAGCCATAAGGGAACCTCTATGTGGATTATTTCCCAAGTGTGGGGACTTTACCTCTTTTCTTCTCTGTAAAATGAGCGTCAAAATGAAGGTTAGTTAACAGTGAGATGCAGCACACATATTGTGGGACTGATAATAATAATATAGACTAGCTGGAGTACGGAATGACAGTGACATTCACCTGAAATGCCTACATCATGGAGCGAGAAGGATGATAGTGTTCAACTGGAAACAACATATGTCTTCTTTATAGGTATTTTTTGAAATAACTCTGTGTGTGTGTGTGTGTGTGTGTGTGTGTGTGTGTGTGTGTGTGTAAATTGGCCTGGGGGTCAGGAGATTTGGGGTCAAAGCTCAGAATCAGCAGTAGTTGCTGGGCAATCTTAAGCAATTCAGTTCCCCAATTTATGTGGTAGATTATTTTGTTTAAATGCACAAGGTGCTGAAAAAGATCAGCCTGTTTTCAAATCCCCTGAGCTGTTTGTCAGCTGTGTGACTTATAAAAACACAGAAATAATAGTCGCTGCTGGGAACTATAGGAGATGCCACATCTAAGGTGCTTCATATGGTCCTGGCACAGTGGGTATGCATTAAATGGAAACAGTGGGTCTCAAGTTCCTCATCTGCAGAGTTGAGCTGAGTCTACCCCAGTGGTGACAATGACAAGGGTTTCCACTGGGAATGTCAGAGTTTCCTATGAGTGTTCCCCCGGGTGGGGTCCCGGGGTCTCTGACTCACCCCTGCCCGGCTTGTGCATAGGCCCCAGTTTGACTGCTGTCCCCGGCCGGGGCTTACTGGAGGCCTGGAGTGCAGATCCTTGCAGTGGTTCAGGCCAGGCTGATGGCCAGGGTCCCAGCAGCATCCACAAGCCCTTTAGTGGGCTCTTCCTCCTTTTCCCAGTGTGCCCCCCACCTCCCACCTCTCCTGCCTTCTTCGTTTTGAAAGCAGCAGCCTCCTAGTTGGGGCCAAGTGGCAGAGTGGCCTAAATTTAGCCCTCTGGCTTCAGTGGTGAGCCACAGGTGAAGACCAAGGGGAAAGCAGAGAGGCGGCCACATTTTCAGAATACCTTTGGTCAAGACCATAAACGGAGCAAATGTTAGGCCCGTAGAGGAGCCCACACCCTCTGCTTGTTTTTGAGGGAAGACTGGAAGACAATCTTATTTCCTTTTGGTCGGCTTCTGCAGCTGACGTGCCCTCAAGGAGGCCCTCGGACCCTGCCGCCTCAGCTCGGAGCAGTCAGTTGGAAGTGTTCTCTCCCCTGGGATTGGGGGTGCTGGGCTGTGGGGGCAGGCCCTGCAGGCTCTGTTTGGTTTGGCTGGATCTAATCTAGGTTTGGCTCAGACAGACCAAGCCTCATTATGCGGATTCCATGCCCCTCAGCCTCAGCCAGGGCTGCTGCCTTACGAAGCCTGATCAGACAGGTCTGGGGCAGATGATGCTAATAGTAAGTGCTCACATTTATTGAACACTTGCTATGTACTATACATTGTTCTAACTACCTTCATCAGCCCACTTAATCTTCCTAATAACCTAAGATGTGGGGTACAATGATCACCCTCTTTTTATAAATGAGGAAAGTGAAGTACAGATAGGGTAAGCAACTTTCTCAAAATCACAGAACGACTAAGTGGCAGAGTTGGGACTGAAATTCATCCTACCTCCAAAGCCCAACCCTTGACCACTGCAGTCACTGCCTCTGTCATATAGCTGCATCCTTTTTGAATCATTTATGTATTTTGTGTATACTATGTATATAATGTCAGTTAATCTTCAACACACCCCATGAGGTAGGTACTGCTGTTATCATTCCCTTTTTATAGAAGTGGTAACTGAGGCTCAGAGAGATTGATTGACTTGCTCAGTCTGGACAGGCAGCTGTGGAGTCCAGCCTGTACCACAAGGTTGTTAGAGCTTAGGACTCCTGGCCCTGCTCACCCTTGGTGGCCCACCCAAAGCCAGCTTCCCTCATGTGTGCTCCCATCTGCCACATTGTCCTGGAGCCCTGTGTCTCCGTGTTGGAAGGGTTGAGCACCGAGGGCCCAGGATTCAGAATTATAGGCAGCGACCTCCACGGGCAGGTGTTGTTTCCGGAGCCTCAAATATTAGGACTGAAATAGTCCAGGTGTTCTTCAAGGATAGGGATTCTTTGAAGTCACTTGGTGGGAAGGGGGGTTGTTAAGGAAGCATCTTAATATCCCATTCATGATTTTTTCTTCATCTATTGCGTATACGGAGGTGCTTATTTAACTGTGGCAAAATATACATAACATAAAATTTACCATCTCAACCGTTTTCAAGTATACAGGTCAGTGATATTAAGCACATTCACATTGTTGGACAGTCACCATCACCATCCATTTCTAGAATTTTTCTGTCTTCTTAAACTGAAACTCTGTCCCCATTAGACACTAACTCTCCATTCCCCTCCCCCAGGCTCTGGCACCCACCCTCCTACTTTCTAAGAATCAGCATGCTCCAGGGACCATGTATAAGTGGAATCATACAATATTTGTCCTTTTGTGTCCAGTTCATTTCACTGAGTATGTTTTCAAGCCTCCTCCACATTGTGGCATGTGCCAGAATATTCTTCCTTTTTAAGGCCGAATGATATTCTGTTGTATGTATATAGCACATTTTTTATTTATCCATTCATCCACCCATAGACACTTAGGTTATTTCTACCTTTTGGCTATTGCAAAATAGCACTGCTATCATATATTAAGGTTTGTGAAAACATTTGCTTGAAGAAAAATTTGGCTGCCGAAGGAAGTTTGAAAAACATTGCCCTGTCCAAAGTTGGGGGCGGGGAGGGCAGAGACTGAGCAACTGTGAGTAAGGTGCTTGTGCATGAGGGCCGGAGCCGGAACTACAGCATTTATACTCTGCATACAGCACTTCCCCTCCCTGCTCCAATGGCTGATTCTCTTTTTTAAATTAAAAAAATTTTTAATTAAAATTTTATTATTATTATTATTTTTTCTAAATATAATTTATTTCAAGTTGGCTAACATACAGTGTATACAGTGTGCTCTTGGTTTCGGGAGTAGATTCCCATGATTCATTCCTTACCTACCACACCCATTGCTCATCCCAACAAGTGCCCTCCTCAATGGCATCTCCCACATTCCCCTCTCCCCGCCCCCCCCCCCATCAACCCTCAGTTTATTCTCTGTATTTCAGAGTCTCTTATGGTTTACCTCCCTCCCTCTCTGTTTGTAACTATTTTTTTCTTTTTTTCCCTTCCCTTCCCCCATGGTCTTCTGTTAAGTTTCTCAAGTTCCACATATGAGGGAAAACATATAATATCTGTCTTTGTCTGACTGACTTATTTCACTTAGCATAACACCCTCCAGTTCTATCCATGTTGCTGCAAATGGCAGGATTTCATTCTTTCTCATTGCCAAGTAGTATTTCTCCAATGGCTGATTCTGATATTTATCAGAGGAAGGAACAACACTGCAGCTCTGTCTTGGGGGCAACTGCCCTAAGTTTCCTAGAAACCTCCTGGAGCTTCAGAAAGGACTGGGTTCTACATTTATTGTGTGCCCAAGGGACCCGATATGGAGATGGATAAAGCAGGGTCTGCCTCTCCCTGATTGTGTGACCTTGGGCAAGTTCTTCACTTCTCAGAGCTTAGCTCCTTGGGAAGATCAAATGAGATGATACATGTCCAGTGCTTCCTGTTGCAGTGTCTGGCACACAGTACCTGGGAAGAAGGAGCTGCCACTTGGTGAGGATAAGGAGATGAGTGAGACAGGCTCTGGCCACTCAGAATTCTTCTCAGTGCGTTGTACGCAGAGTCACATGATGTTGATTTGTCCCCTATCAGCGATATTGACAGTTATCAGTTGATTAAGGTGGTATCTGCCCATTTTCTGCATCGCAAAGTTAATTAACCAGTGTTTTGTACTTGCCAATTAATTAGTATTTAATAAGCATTTTGTGGGAACTGCTCTGAGACTATATAAATATTCTATTCCTCATCAAACTTTCACCCTTTAGTTTTAGCACCATGTTTTTTAGAATTCCATCATTCCTTCTACATTTATTATTTGGAGTTTTACTGCAAGGCAGAGCTTTCACTTCTCCTTTATTCATTCATTCATTTATTCACTTATGTCCACACAGATTCATGAAGTTCTTTTTTATTCGGTGGGTTCTAATCTATAACAATAATGATTATTTTGATGCTCAAGTTGTTTTTCTCCAAGTTTGAAGATATCTAACATATGTGGCCATTGGCAGGGGGCCTCAGTTCCTGGCCACATGGACCTCTCCATAGGGCTGCTTGAGTGTCCTCACCACAGAGTAGCCAGATTCCAGAGTGAGTGATCCCCCAGAGAGGAGTAAGGAGGAAACCACAATGCTGTTATGACCTAGTCACAGAAGGCATACACTGTCACTTCTGCCATATTCTATTCATTAGAAACAAGTCACTTAAAGAGAGGTGGAAGGATGCTTGTAGGCCTGTTTTGAAGAGAGGAGGTCAGAGAATTTGTGGCCAAATTGTAAAACCATAACAAAATATGTGAAATCTTATTAACTCTTTCAGCTGTAGCAGAACCCATGAGGTAGGCATTACTCTGAAAATTAAGTGCCTTACCCAAGATCAGACAGTGGTAAAGCTGGGATTTGGATCTAGGCAGCCTGGCTCCGAGGCCCATGTTGTCAGCTACTACCTGATCTGACAGGGCCTTGAATCCTTGGCTAAGCTAAGCTGAGGAAATGAAGGATTGCTGGAGGTTTTCAAGGGGGGAGGAGACATGATCCAGCCTCCTTGTGGAAGGCAACATGCAGCAGTGTGCAGGATGATGGGAGAGGAAAATGTCCAACTGGATTCTCAAGTGGGGCTTGCACGCAGATTCCTTTTTTCCTTCTGTAGCTGGGAACCCTGTCTTTTCACCTGCTGCTTTCCATCTGTTCATTTTGCAGGTAGTTACAGAAAAACAGTGTAAATTGTAGTTTTTAAAAATGGGCAGGCGTACTTTGGATTCTGTGTCTCCTCCTCTCTCTGCCTCTCCCCCGCACACATGCACACGTGTTCTCTCAAAAATAAGTCTTAAAAAAAAATAAAAGTAGGTAGAGTGGTCCTGCTAGACTCCCTTTCCTGGCAAAGGGAGAAGGGGGAAGGCTGGATGTGAAACATGTATAGTGGGGTCGGTGGGGGTTGAGAAAAAAATGGAACAATATGAGACATGGTCTTCACTTTCAGGAGCATGTTGTCTGTTTGGAAGACAAGAATATGAACACAAATTTATTTAAGACCCCCGATTACATGTAATTAACTGTTAAATGGTTGTGTCTTAGTTGCCTTTCTATCTGGTCACAGTGCATAGCAGCGTGCCTCATTTTGCTTAATGATTGCTTGTTAAGTGAATGAAAGGCAAATAGATACTTGATGGTGTCCTCCCATGGCATGGCTCGCAGAGACCAGAGTGAGGTGGGTGGTGAAGCCAGGTGAGCTGACCAGGGGAGGTGAATGTTATGAAACATCTGGCCCCAGAAGACAGGATTAGCAGACTTAGCAGATGTCAGTTGCTGAGGAGGTGTCATCAGGGATCTACAAAGATTGGCAAGCGCCATGAGAAGGGCCAAGAACTCAAGGACGGGGAGATACCAGAAGTCAGGAGAGGTCTGCCATAGGGAATCTTGGGGCAAGTGTGTGTCAACACCTGGAATCTAGGTGGATAGGCAAAGAGAGTTACACCTCAGGATCAGAGCACGGAACATGGGCTCGAGCCAGGGGCAGACATACTTTGCCTTTTGGTGCCCTTTGAGAGCATATGGGCCTGAACTGGTGTCAGAGGGCTTCACTGTCAGGAATGTGAGCAGGAAGGGACTAGGGTGAGTTGGAGAGGCTCCTGTGGCTGCTGATGGGCTCTGCCAGGGAGCTTGGAGATAGGGGCTTCATTTGGGTCAACTCATTGCACTGTGCCCTGCAGATTACTGAGGCCTTCACACCTCCAAATTCTGGGTTATGATGCAGACTGGAGTGAGGATGAGCTTACCCTCAAGGTTTTTTTTTTTTTTTAAGTTTTATTTATTTATTTTATTTTATTTTTTAAATTTATGTCCAAATTAGTTAGTGTATAGTGCAACAATGATTTCAAGAGTAGATTCCTTAATACCCCTTACCCATTTAGCCCATCCCCCCTCCCACACCCCCTCCAATAACCCTCAGTTTGTTCTCCATATTTATGAGTCTCTTATGCTTTGTCCCCCTCCCTGTTTTTATATTATTTTTGTTTCCCTTCCCTTATGTTCATCTGTTTTGTCTCTTAAAGTCCTCATATGAGTGAAGTCATATGATATTTGTCTTTCTCTGACTAATTTCACTTAGCATAATACCCTCCAGTTCCATCCACGTAGTTGCAAATGGCAAGATTTCATTCTTTTTGATTGCCAAGTAATGCTCCATTGTATATATATACCACATCTTCTTTATCCATTCATCCATCGATGGACATTTGGGCTCTTTCCATACTTTGGCTATTGTTGATAGTGCTGCTATAAACATGGGGGTGCATGTGCCCCTTTGAAACAGCACACCTGTATCCCTTGGATAAATACCTAATAGTGCAATTGCTGGGTCATAGCGTAGTTCTATTTTTAGATTTTTGAGGAACCTCCATACTGTTTTCCAGAGTGGCTGCACCAGCTTGTGTTCCCATCAAGGGGTTTTTAGTATTGAATTCCCTAGGAGAAACCCAGGCCCACTCTGCAAATGACACCCAAGGAACACAACCACTGTATAAGCCTGTCTGCCTGTCTGTTCCTTTCCTACTGTGTGAAGAGAGAGAATTATCTTCTTCAGTTTCTCTACAGAGAAGGTTTAAGTTAGTAGTATGAGCCCCAGCTTTGCTACTTCCTTCTTGAAGGACCTTAGGTAGGTGATATGAGATAATTCCGCATCTGGGATGTGGGGATAATTAATACCCACCTCTTGGGTTTTTGGGAAAATCAAGTCAATCAGACATGTAAATTTAATTGTTTGAACAGCAAAGTGCTGTGTGAGCTTAAGGGAATATTACTGTGAAATAAACTTCACCCAGAGAGAGCTGAAAGTACTTAATATTGTCAGTGGATCCCTCTTTGCATAGGAACCTGGACGTGCCATTCATGTTCACAGGACAGCTACAGAAATGACTCAGTGCCCTTCTCTGGATCATGGAGCAAAAACTCAAGAAGAACCTGGTTAATAAAATCCTCCAATTTGATTAGAATCCCTCCTCACCCCCAACTTTTTGTAAAAGATTGATTGGTGCCTTCTGTGAGAATATCATATAGAACCCTCCCAGCTATAAGCAGACAAGACAGCCAGACAGGATCCCTGGGTGGGCCACATGGTTTCATTCCAGCTAGGAAGGGGCTTCACTCTTACACAGCACTGGCTTTCCGGCAAGGCTCAGTACTTCTCCATAATCCCTGGAAGAGTTATTTCAGTTGGATTTTCATAGAGACCACAAAAGGATTAGGTGAAAATAACAGTGGCTGTTATTCACTGAATGGTACATGAGTAACCTCTGAATCTGAATTTCCCCTTAAAGAATCTTCTCTAAGCCTAAAAATACTCTTCTAGTTTTACTTACTGGGTTACTTCCAGTGTAACAGGAAGTTGTCCCTCCTGCCTTAGAAGTTTGTATTTTACCTGTGTCTACATATGTGTGGGTTGTAGATTGTAGAAGTTGTCCTCAACTCTTTGACCTGGGTTATATTTTCCTCTTAGGGTCTCTTACTTTAATTCCTGGTGTCCCCCAACATAGTTCAGAGAAGGCTGATAGTGTACTGGCTAAGAATGGGCTCTCTGGGGACAGACTCTACCATTACTAGCTGTGGCCAAACTTCTGTTTCTTTTTCCATAAAATAAGGCTAACAACAGTATCTTTCTCATAGGGTTGTTTTGAGGCTAAAAGTTACTAATGTGTATAAAGTGCTTAAATAGTACCTAGTACCTCGTGAATATTCAATAAATACGATGTTTTTTTTTAAGTATCACATACAGTGTTAATTATGCCCAAGAAAAATATACCCCCTAGAAATATAAGCATCTTGAAAGGTTCACATACATTCATGGATTCATACTTGGAATATTAAACAAAACTAAGGTGGCTGGCAGTACAGAGTATAGTCATAATAAATATTTGTACTTATTTGTGAGTGAAGGGTACAGGGGATGCCCCTTTGAGGTGCTAAGCTCTGCTGTGCTTGGCTGCAACCTGTGTGTTGAAATACATACCCAGCCCCCTGCTGCTCTTATTTTCCCAGAACTGGTTGACATCCCTTGGGAGACAGGTCAGTAGCTCTTGCTTCCCTGGCCAGTGCAATTCTTCTCCACTCCTACGCTGGAGATTTAGTGTTTCAGTCATGAGACCAAGTGGCAAAACTCCCCCTAGAATACAGTATAGGGAGGGAAATAGGTCTCGAAGTGCCCCATGAGGGGCAGGATTCTAGAGCCAGGCTTATTGCTTGAAATAGGGGACTGGAGTGGAGTTTGCTTACCTGGGAAAGAAGATTGGTAAAAAGCTTCTCTTGATTGCTGCCCAAGGCTATGGCAAATACAAAGTGATGTGCCAATATGTCCTTGCAGTTAATACCTGGAAAGTCACCCAGAAGCTCAGTGGCAGGGCCTGTAATGTCTCCTGTATCACCATGGTATTTGAGTTCTGCCACTGTAGACTGATTCTGCACTGGGGACTCTGGTGGGCCAGGAAAAGCCAAGTACAAAATGCCAGAGGGAGAGAGGGGGAAAGAGAGAAAGAGAGAGGGAGAGGGAAAGAATATGCAACAAACACAAAACAAACCTCCTGTTCTTGATAAATCTACATTCCAAATTCTAAAACACTTGGAAAGAAAACTATAACTAAGGAAAAAGGAGAAAGAAAGAAAGAAAGGAAGGAATATAGCCAGTGCCATGAACAATAGGAAGGTGAATTCACAAGAAATAAGAACAAAAACTAATAATGACTTCCAAATATGTGTGATAAGGATCCTCAAAGGGCTGAAGAAAAGAATAACAACTGTAGGGGCGCCTGGGTGGCGTAGTCGGTTAAGCGTCTGACTTCAGCCAGGTCACGATCTCGCAGTCCGTGAGTTCGAGCCCCGCGTCAGGCTCTGGGCTGATGGCTCGGAGCCTGGAGCCTGTTTCTGATTCTGTGTCTCCCTCTCTCTCTGCCCCTCCCCCGTTCATGCTCTGTCTCTCTCTGTCCCAAAAATAAATAAAAAACGTTGAAAAAAAAATTAAAAAAAAAGAATAACAACTGTAAAAAAAACCCAGTGAAATAAAAAGTTAGCAGAAACAAAACAAGCACACAGGACATAAAGACAACAAATTAGAAATCAGGAAATATAGAGTATAACTTTTAATTCCTTAATAGAACCTCAGTAGATGGGAGAGCCTCAATACTGGACATAATTGAAGAAAGAATCATGGATTAGATGTCAGAGTGTGAAATTGAAAATATGAAAGAGCAGTTGAGATACACAAAAAATGTATGTCAATCAGAGTTCCAGAAGAAGAAAATCGAGGAAATGAATGAGGAGCAGTATTTGCTATTGAATGCACATTTTCTCATAACTGAAGGACACAAGGTGAAATAGAAAAAAGCACTGTGATTGACAAAAATAAATCTACACTTTATATTGAAGTGCAGCTTCAGAATCTCAAGAATGCAGACAGAGTCTCAAAAGCTCCACAGAGAAGAGACAAATTACCTACAAAGGAACAACAATTAGCCTGACAGCAAACTTCTCATCTGGCAACAACAGCTGCCAGAAGACAATGAAGAAGTATCTTGAAAATGCTGAGGAAGAGGAATTGTCAACCTAGAAGTCTATGCTCAGCTAAACTAGCCCTCAAGATTGAGGATACAAAGGCATGTTCAAATATACAAAAAAGAAGAAGGCTTAGTACACACTGACACACGTTGAAAGAAATATTAAAGTGCGAACTTTATTCAGAAGAAAAGTGAATATTGGGATTAACAAGTGGCATGCAAAAAAAAAAAAGCATTGAGCCTAAAAATTGGTGATTATGTTGGTTGCAAATTTACATAACTATAGATTATTTAAAACAAAAACTTTTGTGCAAAAAAGAAAAAAGTGCAGACAGGGCAGTTTCTACTTCCTTTCATCTGATTGTTGCTGTGTAAGAAGCAAGCCCTGTGTTGCCAGGTCACTGGTCTCCCAAGACAGTCCACAAAGCCAGAACTTTTATGTGAAGTCTCCTGACTATAATAGGTTGGCAACAAATTCAGAAATTTTTAGTGTGCCAAATGATTCAACATTTTGTAGATTCAAGAAAACTTCACGGTTAGCTCCCAGGTTGTTTGTTTTGTTTTGTTTTGTTTTGTTTTGTTTTGTTTTGTTTTCGAGCAAGAGCACTCACATGCATATGTGCAAATGGCAAGGGGAGAGGAAGAGGGAGAGAGAATCCCAAGCAGGCATCATGCCCAGTGCAGAGCCCAGTCTAAGGCTTGGTCTCACAACCATGAAATTATGACCTGAGCCAAAATCAAGAGTCAGATGCTTAACAACTGAGCCACCCAGGTGCCCCATCAATTCCAGGTTTTGGCAGAAAAAAGAAAGAGAGGAAGGAAGGAAGGAAGGAAGGAAGGAAGGAAGGGAGGGAAGAAGGAAGGAAGGAAGGAAGGAAGGAAGGAAGGAAGGAGGAAAAAGAAAACTTAAGCATCCATTCAGCCTGCAATTGGTGACCTCAGGTATAGGCAATATTTAAATGTCCCTTTGGCTCTCTCATTTCTATCACATGAGCAAGGATGCCTTCTCAGAGAAGGGGGTACTTGGACTGGGAACTGAACAAAGAAAGGAATTTAAGTAAGTGGAGAGGGGTGGGAAGGGTAGTTGAGACCTTGAGGTAGGAGTGTACCTGGAGTGGTTTGGGAAATAATGAATTTGATGAGGGTGGGGCTCAGGAGGAAGAGGTGAGGTTGGTTGGGGCCAGATATTTGGATATTGTCCTGTATCGTCGTGTCCTCCTTAACATCTGGCAGTTGGTCTATTTTGAGTCACAACGTTCAGTGTCTTACATCATTCCCCAGGGATGGTGGTGGTGGATAAATGAACACTGTTTGGTGGTGAGGGTGAGAATGCCAATGAAAAAGGCAAGAAGGAGAAATCCAGGGACATATGGGAGAATATGTGGTGGATGGGATGCTTCCCAAGGAGCTGTGTAATGTGTCAGCCAGTCCTTTAATTAGAAACAGTGAAGAAGAATGCAGGGCTGCAGTGTGGTTATTCACGTTGATTTCTCAATAGCTTGAGTCTCTCAATAGCTGAGGTTCTTAGTTTTTCTAAATAGCAGTGTGGCAATGTTCTGAACTGGTTTGGTTCCTTCGAGATAAAACCACACAAACAAATGGAGGGGGACGTAGGTGGGAGTGGTGGAGGGAAACTGGGTCATGAGTCAGGCCACCCGGGTTCTAGTCCTGTGTTTGCTGTCAGGTCCTTCAGAGGAAGATCTGCCCTATACGGGTTTGGATTCCAAAGTCAGCATCTCAGGCCATGGCAGTTCCTGAAATTGCTCTTAAAATATAATGTACATTTTTTAGTGTATATAACAATATACAGTAATGTGTATATGTCTATGTAAGATATATAGTGATGTGCCATGAGTATAGTACATGTCACAAGATAATTTGTTATGGAAAATATTATGGTTTTCAAATATTTTTCATCCCTGTCTTTTTTGCCACATGCATATATATGTATTTTTGCAACCTAATAAGGATTTATTTTTTCTCACAAGCAAGAGCTGTACAATGACTCAATAATGTCACTTATTAGGGCAGCACTCTCCAATAGAAATATAATGTGAATTATATATGTAATTAGGTACAATTAATTTTAGTAATATGTATCATTTAACTCAATATATTCCAAGTACTGTCCTTTCAATATGCAGTCAATATAAAAATTATTACAGAGATACTTTACATTTGGGGGTCCTAATTCTCCAAAATTTCATGTGCAGCTTACTTATGGCATGTCCTGATTTGAACTAGCTGCATTTCAGTTGCTTCAGAGGCTCATGTGGCTAGTGGCTGCTGTATTAGACAGTATAAATCTAAAGCTTTTATCTTTTTTTTTTTAATTTTTATTTTAATTCTAGTTAGTTAATGTATAGTGGAACAGTGGTTTCAGGAGTAGATTTAATGATCCATGCCGCATGTATGTTTTTATTTTTCATAAGCAAATGCTTAATATGTTGCAACAAGATTGTGTGACCTTGAGCATAAAAAATATCATCCCTTTGAGCCTCCATAAAATAAAATGACTAGCCTAGATAATTTATGAGCCCTCATCCAGCTCAAAACATTGACTCTTTGACCTTGTAATTGTGTGTTCTTGATGCAGGAGGCAGGGTTGAATATGGTTAGGGACATAGGTTCTGTGTCTGGCAGACTGGATTTTCATTTTGACTTTACCCCTGCCTAATTGTGCAACTCTGGGAAGGCATGCCTCAGTTTTGATCTTTTAAAATCTGTAAAATGGGGATAATAGCATCTGCCCCAGATGGATGCTGTGAGGATTCAATAATTCTTGTAAAATGCTTAGAACAATGCCTGACACATAGTATGTACTCAGTAAAAGTTACCTATTATTATTATTATTATTACTATTATTTGCAAAATACCAGAGTAAGTGCTCTTGGGAATACAGAAGGAGACATCACAGTTGGCATGGATTTTTAAAAAACTGGCACCATCAGTCTAATCAAGACTTACTTGTGCTGGGTAATGTACAAAGAGTTTATTGTAAGGATATAATGGGCGATGTTAAGGCTATCGAGGGTGGGGTTCCCTGGGAAACAGGTGCTGAGATGGAGATTACTATGTGGGACATCTATTAGGGAGTTCAGTTGGGTCAGTGCCCATGAGAGTGAGGCAGAGGCAGGAGGGTTGGACAGAGGGAGCAGCTGAGCTCTGGTGCAGTACCAGTGAGGGCCTCAGGCAACTCTGTGGGACACTCTGGAACCTGGAGAGGCCCTCAGAGTTGTCTCAAGTTGGCGCAAAGGACCCAGGCCTCTATGTCCCCATGCTGATCAATCATGCATGTGGGCTGGTGCTGGAAGGCAGCGTGACCTATGGTCACAGCAGTCCCAGTGGCTGACGGAAGGAGGCTTTCCTTCCTGAAGGTGATTCTGGTGGCTCACCACAGTGCCCGCCGCAATGCCCAGGGACATTGGGCACTAAGAACAGCACTAAGGCAGTCTTGCAGGGATGGAATGGGTAGGTTAGGAGTGGAGGCCACTGAGCTCACGTGTCAAACCTGTATGGGTTTTGTTCCTGCTTCTGTCTGCTCCAGCCTCCTGCCTCAGTCTATGAACACCAGCTTCCTTCACCTCCTCACTTTGCACGTGGCCCAAGATGGCCACCAGCCCAGAGTCTGCATGGCTTGTCATGACTGACATCAAAGACCGCTGTGTCTTAGTAAAAACATTTACGAGAGAGACAAGCCTATGAGTAGATATGCTCTGCCCACTGCCAGCTTGATTTACTGTCCATTCCTGGTCCAGTCACTGGAGGTGGGGGCTGGATCATGTTGTACTCCCCTTCCCTGGGGTTGTGGCCAGACAGGTACCATAGCACATGTCTATGGGTGGTTAACAGGGGTTTACTGATCACCTCTGATGTGCCAGGCAGTATTCCAGGCCCAGGGGATAAGTAAGACCCGATGGTGGTGTGCTGGGATTGAGAACAGCATCTTCACAGGGCACCTGTGATGGTGTGGGAGGAGTGGCAGGAGCTCCTCAGGAACCCAGCCTGTCATTGCTTCTCCCCTGCAGCTTCAAGGTTTCCTTCCAGCTGGCTCCTCATTGCTTCCTCCTTCTCATCTCCAAACTTGGCTTTCAAGAGCAGCAGCCCCTTTCCTCACCATTGTTTTCCCTCCAGCTCCTCGCTGCCCCCTTAGATAATCCAACCCCTACATCTGACTGCCACCTCCCTTAAACCTGCAGCCCCTCCTGTCTTTCCTGTGGCCCTGGATTTCACAGCCGTCCTCACAGACATGAGACCTTGGGATGACCCATGGCTCTGCTCTTTCCTTCCAGCCAGTTGTCAAGTCGTTTGGCATCTGCTTCTTACATCTGTCTCCTCTTCTCTGGCCAGTTCTGGCAGGATCTTCTCAACTACTCCCCTTGGCTTTGGCCTCTCCTTTCCAGCCCATCTCGTTGGTCAGCCAGATTAATATTCCTGAAACTCACCCCCAATGTCACATTCTTTGACTTGATATTGTCTTCTGGATAAAGTTCAACCTCCTTCTCTCGGCTCCAAGTTGCCTTTCTAGCTGTCATTCCACCTTTTTCATATTGGTGATGGCTGTGCTCCAACCATCCAGAATGCATCCCCAGGTGGGCTCCAGGCTTCCATACCTCCATGTTTTGGGGTGGCTTTGTCTCCCTTTAGGCCTTTCCCCCATTCTCCTCAGTCCTTGACTCATCTTTCTTTCTAGAAGCTTTACTTGATTTGCTCATCCAGATATGGCCCATCTTGCCCTCCTCCAAACTCCTCAGATGCCATCGGAATCTCGCCACCACCCCTTACCACCTGTTAACTGTACTACAGACCGTTCCACACTCCAGAGAGTTCCCCACCCAGTGACTGAGCCAAATAGTGGCTTGAGGTAACTCCCCCAGGCTACTGCAGATAAATACATAATCTAAGTAGAAATAGAGTCTTGCTATTCTCACCCAGCTTCAAGACAGTTTCCCTAGTGTCCATGTTCAACAGATTGCCCCCACTAGGCTCTGCCTGTGTAGGAAGACTTGGGGCCTCTGAGGACAAGGTCAAAGTCCACTTATTGGTTAGTCCTCTGACATATGGTGGGGGGCTTGCAGAATACTTGTTGGCTGAAGGAAGGAATGCCACAACATATAGCCTTTTCTAGAATTTTCTTTCTTTCTTTCTTTCTTTCTTTCTTTCTTTCTTTCTTTCTTTCTTTCTTTCTTTCTTTCTTTCTTTCTTTCTTTTTTTTCCATAGAGGTGAAACATACTTTTGTTTTCTTCCAACTGACTACTTGAGAACAGTGCTCTAGGCTCCAGCTCCCATATCCTGGCTGAGGTCCTGTGTGAGAAGTGGCAAAGGACCTGCAGCTCTAGGCAGGTAGCAGATGTCCCTTACGGTCCAAATGCAAAAACTCCAGCTGCTCTCAGAAGGCTGTCCCCAGGCCCAGCCCCCTCTGAGGGTGCCCTGGAAATGTTCTGTGGCCCTTGTCTATGCACAGAGAAGGCTCCTATTTCCTCTTCTGGATTTCCCTTGACCTTGAAAATAAATACAGAGGAAGTACCTGGGGTGATGATCAGGTCTTCCTGGTACTTGCCCCTCAGGTTTGCTTTTCCTGTCCCAACTTCTTACTTCAGGTCTCTAACCAGCCAGTTGTGTTTCTCATCAGGCCTGTGCCAGGCTGTGTCTTCTGCTGGGAAGAAGCCTCCCTGACACCCTCGCCTCACTCCACAGGGTCTTCTTCAGCCTTTAGATTTCCACTTACATGTCACTGCTTCCAGGAACCCCTCCTAATTGCCCTGGTGCATACTTTCTACAGTCAGGTTCACCAGCCCTGTACCTGTGCTACACCCTGTACTTTTCTTGCCCCTACCCCAGTGTCCATCTCACTGAGGTATAATTGTCAGTCCTCCTTCTTGGTCTGCACACTCCATGATGGCATGGTGGGGTCTGTCTGCCCCCCACTATATCCCTAGTGTCCAGCATGGTACTGGACACATAGTAGGCACTCAACAGACACATTGAATGAATGGATGGATGCACGGGTGGATGAACAGGTGCTGTGTATCTGGGTAGCTGCTGCTACAGAATTGTGCATAACAACCACAATCACCTCAGTGGACTTTAGTAGTAACAAGTCTTTATTGCTCATGCTTCTGGGCTTATCTGGAGGTCAGCTAGGCAGCTCTGTTGATCTTGGCTGGGCTCACTCACATGTCCGGGGTGGGCTGGTTTTGGCTGGGGTGACAAATGCAACTAGGGTAACATAATTCTACCCCTTGTGTCTCTTATCCTCCCATGGGCTAGCCCAGGCATGTGCTCCTGGTGACAGCTGGGGTGTAGGAGTGAGTGGAAACACTCAAGGCCCCTGGGGTCCAGCCTGGAAGGGGCACACCACATTCTCCTGGCCAGAGCAAGTCATAGGCCAGCCCAGATTCAAGGGATGGGGAAATAGATTTCACTTCTTTAGTGAGAGAGGAACTGTAAAGTCACAAGGCAAAGACTGTGGGTATAGGAAAGGAAGGACTGTGGAAATGGGGCCATTACTGCATTTATTCTGCTATGCTGGCCATCAAAAATCCTGGGTCACAGTTCACAACTAATGGGGGTCTTGGGGAAGCCACACATGTCAGATAGACTCATGAGCTTCATTTCCTCACCTGGA
The DNA here is from genome assembly GCF_046562875.1 of Panthera onca. Taxonomy (NCBI): domain Eukaryota; kingdom Metazoa; phylum Chordata; class Mammalia; order Carnivora; family Felidae; genus Panthera; species Panthera onca. The sequence goes on along the minus strand of NC_138340.1, from coordinate 50,835,511 downwards.
AAATGGAATGATGGTATCTACCCTGCCCATCTCCTGTGATGACAGGGAATTTGTTCATTCTGTTGTCAGTTCATGGTCAGAGTTTGGGAAGGATTATAAACTGTGAAGTGCTGTGCTGTGGGAAGCAGGGTGACTCCTTCTTAGGCACCCATCCGACAGAACTGGCGAGGAGTGTAGGGCAGCAGAGGGGGGATGGCAAGACTAGGAACCTGCCTGCCAGTCCCACACCTAGGCTTTGGACATCACAGATTCTCAATTGTGCACAGAGGCCATGTGGGGTCTAATGAATAATGGATGTAAATGGGTTTTGGAAAGCATCAAGCATTGTGTGGTTGCAAATTATTATTAGATGCAGGACCACCTTTACCAAAGTAGCTAGTAGACAAATCTGGCTTTAGCCCAAGGCACTTCCTCTGTCTCCCCAGGAGATGAGATGGTTGGGAGCAGATTATTCTTAAAGGTGTTTCCATAGTGCAAGACAAGGGCGAGCGAGACTTACTAGGTGTTCTTTTTCTGCACTAACACCATGATGTTCTGCCTGTGAAATTGCTGGTGATTGTGCCACAGGTTCCTCTGCCTGTTGTCTGCCCAGGTTAGAGAAGTGGTAGGGCTGGTGTTTTTCAGGGGCATTTTCTTTTTCCAGTCCTACTTGGTCATCCCCTCAGAAAAGTCTGTGTTTCTGGAAAAGCACGCATCTCCTCCTTCTTCCCCCCCCTTAAGTTTATGGCCCATGGTGATTAGCTGCATCTCTGAAATGCTAATGGGAGGTTCACTTGGGCATTTGAGCTAAACTTGATCCGTGGGCATTTCTCCCACTGGCTTTGGAGGAAAACACCCATCAAAACAACAGCCCCTCTCTGGCTCTGGAGACAGTCGTGGGGGTGGAAGGCGGGGCTTGAGGCCTTTCATTCCCAAGTCAGAAAGTGAGGAGGGGGGGAATTGAAAGCTAGGTCTTGCAGGATGAGTGGGAGAGGCCAGAGAATGGTAATAAATTCTCAGGGTCTAGGTGCCCATCTGAGCTGCGTGGACTCTGGCTTGCGCCATGTTGTCTGTTGGTGTGGCTCAAGAGCAGGCTGCATTCCTTTCTCCCTGAGGCCTCACATCTCTCCAAAGACCATCATCTGGCTGACCGTGTGGAAACACCTGGCTCAGAGCAAGTCCAATTCCTGCAGCTCAAAAGGAAGCGCTCCAACGCTCCTCGCTGACAGCACATTGTTATTTTTCTTTTCCCTCTCCATGAATCATTATGCCTGGAATCTTCCCTGGAAGCATTCATCGGGCCAATAATTCTGTCCCCAGTACTGGGGACTCTGGTGCATTGGTGAGCAATGATCCGAGGTGGCTGACATTTGAAGCGGGGGGCGGGGGGATGAGCCTTATTGGGCTCACACAGTCATGGACTCAGGTTCTGGCTTGCGGCACGTGCTGGCTGAGGGGCCTTGGGGAGCTTATCAAGTAGGCCTCAGTTTCTTCATCCACAAGCTCCTCTGGCTTTGTGGGCAGCATTAAATGAGATCAGGTGGTGAAACTGCTTTTTGCATAGATGGGTTTTGAATCTGATTCAAGACCAATCAACCCTAGAGGCTCCTGATCCCTCACCCCACTTCTCTGGTGGCTGCTCTAACCCCATGTTCGTGTCCCTCTACAGAAGGGAAAATTCAGGTGGGGGCCCGGTGGTTCTGGGTGTCACAAAGTATCTGACGTGTGCCATGAATGAGTCTGCTCATGCTGTAGTTGACATCTGCTTCCTGCCAGGTGCCAAAAGCAAAGCATCACCCTCTATCACATCCTGCTGGGAGTGCCCTTGTGGGATTATCATTTTTGTTCCAACACCTGGTCTTGTGCTCTCCAATCTGTATCCCCTCAGGTGCCACTGTATTCTCACTGGTCTTTGTTTCCCCAGGGCCATCCTCATTCTAAGGCAAAGTAGGGAAGAAGTCCTTACCTTCAAGTCTACCACACTTTGTCATGAAATCTCACAGTGTCTCCTATGGCACATCTAAATTGGGCCTTGAAGTATGAGTAGGAGTTCAATGGGTGAGGGGTAACTGACACTTATATTTTACTTAGAAGCTACCCATTCTCTCAGACTGACTTCCTCTTTAGGTTTGTGAAGTCAGTTACACAGATTTATCCTGGGGTTTACCTGCCCTACACCCCTCATCTCAGTTTGGGCTGAGAGCTCTATGCATTGTATCAGCAGCAGCAGTAATGGCAGCCGCACATCATATCTGTATCCCCACTAGCTGTGGTTGGAACAGGACTCTGAGCTGGACACAGTAAAGGAAAGGCTATGTGTGGCCTCTACTACCAGAAACTTAGCATTTGAAATTGGCCTTGTGGCACCACCTCTGTGGAGCTCTTGTAAAAGTTAGCAAACCAGGATTTGTCAGGCAACATGTGAAATGCCTACTTTATGGAAGAAATTTAGTAAATACCTCCCAGTTCATTCTCCCTGTCCCTGACTGTAGTATCACAGTGGCTCCCTAACTGGTCTCCTTATCTCCTGTTCCTAATTCAGCTGTTCTCTGTGTTGCTGCCAGGTTTTTCTGTAATCTTGACTGTGGGGTAGAGTCTAAGCCCCTTAATGTGACCTTTGAGGTTGTTCACTATCTGGCCACAAGGAACCCTTTCTTTCTTTCTTTCTTTCTTTCTTTCTTTCTTTCTTTCTTTCTTTTCTTCATAGAAGGATTTTTTTCTTTTCTTTTCTTTTTTTTAATGTTTATTTATTTATTTTGAGAAAGAGAGAGCATGAACAGGGGAGGGGCAGAGGGAGAGGGAGAGGGAGAGAGACAGAATCCCAAGAAGACTCTGCACTGTCAACATAGAGCCTGATGTGGGGCTCGAACTCACAAACCATGAGATCATGACCTGAGCTGAAACCAAGAGACAGACGCTCAACTGCCTGAGCCACCTAGGTGCCCTGCAAAGAACCGTTTCTGCCTGAGCTTCTCCTGCATCCTGCTCAACTTACCTCCAGCCTCATCAGACCCTTTGCCAGTTCTTGAACATGCCATGCACTTCCAGACCTCAGGGCCTTTGCCTACTCACTTATCCCTATTCTGAGCCAAAGTGCGAAGAAGCCTCTAGTGGTGCTGCCTTTTCTCTTCTCCCCTAACCCAGTGAACTCCTATCCACCCTTCAAGGCCAGGCCTAGTGAAGCCTCTCCACCCACTTTGGCTCCTGTCATCTCCCCTGCAGAGGTCCCTCCTTCCTTCTCAGTGTGCCTGTAAGCAGTTTTGTGCATATCTGTTCTAGCTCACTGCAACGTAATTTTTTGTATATATTGTTCTCTATTGAATTCCTCAAGGGCAGATCCTCTGTCATCCCTGTAAATGTGTTCCCTTGTCCTGGCACAGAGCCTGGCAGATGCTAATGAATCTTGAGTGAATGTGTAAATGAATGAATATGGAAGCATAATATTACCTATGAATTGGATCATTCATATCTTAGGGGGAAGGGGGAATTTTGAGTACTGGAGTAAAACATAAAGTTTATATAAGATGGAGAGGAAGGAAAGTATCTGTGAGATTTCTAGGTCTAGGTAGATATAAGAGAATTTTTGTCTCCCTCCTGAGCATTGTGAAAAGACTTGCCAGAGTTGAAAATAAAGGTATTAACTTAGAGGAGAAAGAAAGAAGGACTACATTGGCATGGGTAAGAATGGACCTTCTGATTTAAACATTTATAATGCATAGGTAACATTTATTGAATTCCTAGGCAGTGTGCCAAGCACTTTGGCACACATAGTCTCCTCTAATGCTTTTAGCAACCCCATAAGGTAGTTACTCAACTTCTCTGAACCTGAGACCTGAAGATAAATAGTAGTTACGTGGGATAGGAGGGAGTAATGGAGGGAAGAAGAGAATGGCATTTCAGATAGGGGAAATAGCAAGTGCAAAGGCCCTGAGGCAAGAAGGAATTTGGGGTCTTCAAGCAGCAGAGAGAAGGTGATGGGGGAGCGCTTAAAGATAGGGAGTAGGGGGCAAGTGGAACCAGATAAGGCTGTGGGGGTGTAGAGAGACCACAGGTACAGTCTGATAAGCCACATGAGCATGGAGATCAGGGAGGACAGAAACTTGCTGGTGGTGGTATGGACTAGGTTTTGACTTTCCAAAGAAGAAATGATTTGAAAATATTGGGAGAGGGACAAAAGTAATGTGGAGGTGATTTAGGGAACTGTTGTGCATGTCCAGGTCAGAGATGATGGGAACTTTAACTAGGGTGGTGGTAGGGGAGATAGACATAAATACATAAATTTAGAAATGTTGGAGGAGTAGAATGGATAGGACTTGGTAATGGATGGAGGCATGGGGGTAAGCAAGAAGTTAGGAATGGATAGATATTAGCTCGAGCATGTAGGGGAATAGAGGTGTCATTTCCTCACATAGGGAATATTCAGTGAAGAGGTGAGTTTCAGGGTAGAATGAGGGTTATCTCATGGGCACAGGGGTCTGTGGAACTCCCTGGGAAGGAATGCTGGTTTTCATGATCATTAAGGTCCCTATAATTTGTGAAAGTAAGCCTGGGGCTAGACTGCTACCCTTCTATCAGGTGCTTGTAGGTCCATGATGTTTCTTTCCTATGGGGAAGCAGTGGACTAAGAGCTTGTCGTGATCATGGTTTTACCCAGTACCCCTTGACTGTTGAAAGACAGATACTGAAAAGGAAACAGCATCACTGGCATTTCTCTCTGCTTGTTGATATTTTATGTTTCCTACTGTGAAGTACTTTCAGGATCCAAAAGGCTCGGTTCTGGAAACTGGAATGCAAAATTAAGTGGTATTTTCTCTGTTGACCTCCCCTTAAGCCAACCCACAGCATCCTCTCTCATTTAGGAGGGAGAATGTAAGTGAGTCTTCCTAAGTGAGAATCTGTTACTGTTGTGTTCTTGTCAGAGCAGATGACACTGGGCAACTCACCTCAGTGCCAGGGAGAAATTAGCAGAGGCAAAGGGAGGAGGGAGGGGAAATTGAACCCATCTCTGTGCGGTCGGTCAGTACATGCGGTGGGGACCTTGGCTTCGAGGGGGTTTTTATGGGACTTTTGAGCATATAACCTAATTTATGCCCAAAGGGGACACAGCAGTGTGTTAGACTAAAAAATTTCCCGCTTGTTTGACATAGAATAAACTCTTAATGCTGAAGCAGACCTTAATCCAACGACCCCACTTTCTGCAGAATTTGAGGCCCAGAGCTTGGTTCATGGTAGGACCACAAAAACAACCCACTAACCGACTGACCTAGAGTAGTGAAGCTCTTTGCCCAAAGTCTCACAAAGAGTTATCGCCTGAACTGGGAGCAGAAAGAACCCACCACACTGTGCTTCCAGGTGGCAAGCTCATAAACACGAGGTGTTTTTCCTCTTTGGTAATAGGACTCAAGACATGAAATATGAGCTTGGCAAAGAGTTCCATATTGCGTTAAGAGGACAAATAGATTTATATTGGGGTGGTAAGTGCTTGTGCTGAGCCCAAGTGTGAATGATTGGATTGTAGCCTGACCGTGGAAATTCGCTACTATTCTGGTAGATGCATCCGCTAAGGGAGATGTAACCTTTTCCTCTTTGGTTGATCTCGTGTCACTATTGCAGATGGTGGGCGTGGAGGCATTTTTTTACTAATTGGTAGGTAAGGGACTCTTATACAGTAATAATAATTATACTATGAAGAAGAATCACACCCGTTTGTGTAATTGTTTGCAGGACTCTTTCATGTATGTATATATTTCCTAATTTGATTTTACCACAGTTTGGAGGTCGGTATCATTAATCCCAGTTTATGGATGAGGTTGATGCCTTGAGGCAGAGCTGGAACTGACCCAGAACTTACTTCTTTAAGTCCATGTTTGAGTCTGAAATAGCCTGACCAGACCACAGCATGTATATATGCCAGCATTATCTGCACTCAGGCTTGGAAACCATTATTAAGCCATTAGGCAGCTATAATGATTTTTTTTTCTGAGGCTTTTCCTAGAAGTTTGCTGGACTTAGCATTTGAGAAGGCGCTTGATTCCGTTTCTTATGTTTTGCTGCACTTTGTCTATCCTCAGAGGCATGTAGGGGGTCTCCTGAAGAGTTGCTCTTGAAGGTTCACTGATGGGCAACAAGAATTGATAGCAGTGATTGTAAGGGCCTGCTTAATGTGCACTGTAAAAATGAAACTCCTTCAAATAAGCAGGCCCCACTCTCTGACCTTGAAAATTTAATCTCTGCCCCTGTTATGGAATGGGCAAAGATCCCCTTGGAAAACCTTTGCAGAGTTTTACAAAGATTAAAAAGAAAACGTGTGTGTGTGTGTGTGTGTGTGTGTGTGTGCAACACACACACGTGCACACCCGAAATCAGACCCTTCTTGTTTCTCCTTCTCTCCTTTACAAAAATCAATCGGCAAGAATTTGCAAAGTTGCCAGGATGAGGTAATGGGTAATAACTCACATGGCTTTCAGAAACATAAATCATTCAGCCTGATGTAGTGCCTTCCATCCCATGGCCAGCCTTGGTGAGCAGTAGCTGCAAAGTGCATAAAATATTTGGGCTTCACTGTGGCCTCGGATATTCTTCCACGTGGCATTCTCATCAGACGGTCAGGGAAATTCATCCTGCATCCCATTACTGTCAGGTGAATGCACACATGGCCGGAGGCACCTTCTCAGTGAAGATTAGCAGCTCTTGCCTGGGCTGGTCATTTCAGCATGAGTTAATGGGGGTCAAGGTGGGGACAGCTGTGGCAGAGTGGGGACCACCACGCTCCAGGTTTGAATCCAGCAGGGCTGGCACTGGCTAAAGTGATGTGTTCTGGGAAGGTTTTCCAGAGTCATAAGCTGGAGGTTTATAGATCTTTATTTAGCGGGTACAGCAGTAGCTTTAAAGAGTGAATTTGAATATATTTGGCCAGATCTGTGCTCTCTGTATTGTTTTACAGTAGGTCTCTAATCCCATTTTTCTTGCTTTCCTAACAACCCCTGGGGATATTTAAGGTTGTCACTCCTAGAGGAGATGTCACCCTACTAGACCCAAACGTGGCCTTCTCAGGCCAGCGCTAGGTGATACTGAGTATTTTCAAAAATGTATGGATTCTCCCCATATTACAGGTGTAATACCTATTATGTGGAACATTGGAAGAATATAGAAAAAGCACACCGATTAGTACAGGGGTTAGCAGCCTACAGCACACATTGGCCAAGTACAGCCCATCACCTGTTTTTGTACATAAAGTTTTATTGAAACACAGCCATGTGCGTTCATTGCGTACCGTCTGTGACGTGACTGCTCTTGTGCTACAAGGGCCGAGCTGAATGGTTGCAACAGAGATTGTATGGCCTGCAAAGCGTAAAATATGAACTATCTAGACCCCTTACAAAAAAGTTTGCCAAGCCAAGGCTTAGTGCCGAGGCGCTCAGTAAATATTTACTGGAGAAGTGAAAATATCTGTGATCCCACCACGTAGAGGTAACCACAATGAACATTTTGGTGTATAATATAGTCATTTCTCTGGGCATAAATAGCTGAAGTTACATTTTAGGAGGGCTAAACTATACATCCTATTTTTGTAACCCACCTTTGTCATTTAACTATACACGACAGGCATTTTTCAAGGTCATTATCATTATACGACATGGTTTCTAAACCGCATGGGAGTTGCATGGATGTGCCAGGATACTTACTTACCCAATCCCCTGCTGCTGGGACTATGTTGCATCCAAGTTTTCGCTTTTACAAACAATGCTGTGATAAATGTCTCTGCACATACATTTTTTTTGTGTGTGTATGTCTATGTCTCTGATCCTAGAAGGGGAGTAATTCTATCTCATATTGCTAAATGTTTTTTCACCTAGGTATGGCTTATCCTCCCAATGCATTGGGAGATCCCTGAGAGCAGGGATCCTATTGTATATGAATTTCCATCTCCCCTCCTCCAGCCCTCTAACACACACATAGCAGGCAACCAGTAAAGGCTTTTGGGTGTATGACAGGATGCCCTTCTCTTCCCCTCTGCTTGCACAGATCCTGCAAGTCCTGCCCTAGCTCTCCTCCTCCATGAGGTCTCAGCTGACCCTCTGGCACCCCTGGTCCCTGCCTGTTATGGTCATCTGACTTGCTATATCATTTGCTACTTAGATCATATTTTGTCATTCTTGAGAGCTTTCAGAGTGGTGGGATGTATAATGTATTAGTCTCCTATGGCTGCTGTGACCAGATACTACAAACCTGGTGACTTAAAATAACACTCATTACTTCTCTCACAGTTCTAGAAGCCAGAATTTTGAAGTCAGAATTCTGTTTCACTGGGCCAAAAGTAAGATGTTGGCAGAGCCCCGCTGCTCCTTCCAGAGACTCTAGGGGAGAACCATTCCTTGCCTCTTCCTGCTTTTGGTGGCTGCTGGCATTCCCTGGCTTGTAGCTGCAACACTCCCGTTTCTGCCTCCGTGGTCATATTGCCTCTTCCTCTTCTGTTTGTGCCCATCTCCTACCTTCTCTCTCCAAAGGGGCACTTCTAACTGCATTTGGACTCCACCTGGATAAGCCAGCATAATCTCCTCCATCTCAAGATCCTTAATCACATCTGCACAGTCCTCTTCTGCCTTTTATGGTAACACTCACACATTCCAGGGATTAGGAGCTGAATATATCTTGGGGATCATTATTCAGCTTACCACATATATGACTTCATTTGACTGATGAATTGATTCTTGTAAAAATATTTGTGAGGAACCAACGTGGTAGGCTCTGTACGCTGTGGTTAGCTGCCTTTCATCACAACATGGCAGAAAGGACTTGTGTATGAAGAACTGTAGTCAGGATACCTGAGTGTCGGCCAAGGAATTGGGAGACCCAGGTTCTGGCTCCACACTGGGTGAAGATCTTGTTCTTTGACTCCTCTGCGAGTTACGGGGTTGGACCACCACCATTTTTGCAAGTGGGGAGAGAACACCACTGTTGGTATAGATGTAGGATGATTTTAGGTGGTTCACAGAGACAAAACTAAATAGCAATGACTCCCAGACTCTTTTTAATTCCTTTTCAACCCTTTCTATTACCTTAAAGAGAAAGTCTCCATTAGGTGCTGGCATGCCTTTAACACTTCCTTGCATACTTATTAAACTCCTTTTATCAAAAAGAAAGTAGGTCCCAGACAACAGAATCTGGGTAGAATTTAATATTATTTTGCGTCCATTGTATTTATTTTTACAGTTACCTTCCATTAATGATGAGTGATTCAAGTTTTTCTATTGATGCTACTATAAAGTATCCCATGTAAAAAAGAGAGGTGATTTAAAGAAATACATTAAATAATTACAGGATGGATGGTCTGAAGTCTGGGAAACACTTGGATGTTTCCAGACTGGCCCTCAGCTTTCTGACTTTTATTTCAGTTCTAGAAGTGGGGCAGGATTGAAAACAAAAAGAAGCATCTTTAATCAGAGGACGCAGCTGGAAATTCGGCATTAATGAATCCTGATTTCTTCCCATTTAAATGCATCTGATCCTTCAGGGACCATTGGGCAGCAAAGCCGTGAATATTAATCTCATGTTGAAATTGCTCATGGCCCACTTTAACTCAGAGCTTCTGGTAGGAGGAGGCGTGGCTGTATTCTGACTATTCTTTGCATTTTGCTGAACATCTGGAAAGCCGGGAAGCAACTTGTGTCTGACTTCTTTTTGAGAGGGAATGGCTGTTATTTAGACATGGCATGGATGCTGTGGGGAGACCCTCTCTCCCACCTACTCTCCTGTCCACTTTCTGATTGAGGGAACTGGTTTAGTAATCCAGGTAAAGGTGCTTAGGGGGTTTTGGAGCTCGGTCTCTGCTTTGGGACCACAGTGGGCAGTGGGAATCTCCTGTTTCCCATCTCTTCAGCCATGGATGTATATCCAATGCTAATTCCCTAATGTGTTTGGGGACCATATTATTTCTTCTTACTTAGAGGAAGATTTTCCCGCAGCATTATCGTTACCATTATTAAGTAACTGTTAGTTTCTCATAACACTGGCTCATATATTGTGCTTCCCTTCTGGGGGAGGGGGTGGTGCTGGGAAGAGGAGGGGGAGATGCCAATCATTTCACCCAGCTTATGTGTTCCCTCACCCTTCAAGAAAGCTGGAAGCAGATGTAATTTGCTTCCAGGAAGCGTCAGGAGTTGATGTGCTTTGATTATCTGTGCTAAGCCTGGCTTTCACTCTTCTGAGGAATAGTAGATGGGTGAAGACAGAGTGTCTTGGCTGACTTGGTACAGGACTTATGGCAAGTGCTCAGGAAACATCTCTGGCAAGTGGTACAGATTTGGAAACAGAAGACTCCTTACAGTCTAGGTGAAATCGGGCAAGTAACTTCACCTCTCTGTGCCTTAGTGTTCTCCTCTGCAAAATCAGGGAACAGTAGTAGTTCCTCCCAAGGCTTTCGCATAATATCCACTGCTTTGCCTGATTCAGGAGACAATTCATGGAAAACACTCAGCACAATAATCATTTAGTGTTATTCCCTCCATTTTGCAGATGGTAAAGGCAAGGCCCAGAGAGGTTACTGACTTGCTGAAGGTCACACAGCTAGCAAGCTTCAAAGCCATTCTCTGAACTCAGCAAGTCTGATACCAGATCCAGATCTTGGCATTGCGTCACCCAGCTGCCCATTGATTTAGGGCTGGGGTAATGAAAAGATATGAGAAACAGTTCTAATATGGGGTTGATTTGCTTTGGTTGGTGGGGAGCGGAGCTAGACTGGCACAGAGACTGGCAGGGCCAGGTGGGACCAACTTTGAATCTGTGATTCAGACAGGTGCTTTCCCTTCTCCTGGGCCTCACTTTCCTCATTTATGGTGTGATACCCACCCCCTCCCTGCCGCCTTCTTCTGTGGTCAGAAGCCATGATGGGTGTGAATGGGCTTGATCAAGTTTAATACAGGACAGACTGATATTCTTGGTAGGGGTCCTCGGCCCAATGAAGGAGACACAGTACACAGTGCCAGGAACTGGTTCACGTCTGCAGAGAAGGCTCAGTGAGGAGCTTGCTCCCCATCAACCCAGCAGGCTTCACCCGCAGCGCAGGCAGGGAGGGTGGCATGCAGGGGGCCTTCCCCAGTTGTGGTTGCCGGGGAAATGGTGCTGGCTGCTGGGACTGGCCAAGCAGCTGGTGCCCTCTGGCATGGCATGGTGCAGAGCCTGGGCACCCTCTGGAGGCCTTGGGGCACTTAGGACAAGCCACTCCTTCACAAACGGGAGGCTGGGAGAAGGGTGGAGGTGCAGAGGCCGTGTGCAGGCCGAAAGAGCCTTTTGTGCAAGGCCCAGAGAAGGAAAGAAACGTGGGTCCAGGCTTTCAGGGAGGGCAGGAGGAGGGGGGAACCACGCTGAGTGGCCCCAAGGATAATCCCCAGTAATAGAATACAACCTGCTTGGTGGGGTTGTGTTTGCAGGGCATGAGATGGGCCTTGGGGAACACCTAGCTCAGTGCCCAGTGTGCCCCATGCTCAGTCTACATGGCTACAGTAGCAGTGATGGCTCATTCCTGCCGTTTATGGCTTATCTACTATGCACCAGGCATCATGCCAGGCACTTGACATGCATACCATCTCTCTTTTGACAAACCTGAGAGGAAGGTATTATTATTCCCCATTTTATAGGTGAGAAAACACTCAGGAAGCTGAACTGACTTCCACAAAGTGGAGAAAACCAGGCTTGTGCCCAGGCTGGCTGTCCCCAAAGCCCGTGAACATATGCCCTTCCCATGTCCCCAAAGCCCGTGAGTGTGTGCCACCTCTCTGTGGAGGCTGCTTGCCCAGGGTCTCCTAGGTCCCTGACACATTACGCACATTTCTAGTTTGATCCTTGCCATAGCCCTGTAGGATGAGCATGGTTACCTGCCCTTCACAGATGGGAAAACAGCTCAGAGAAAATCACCTGCCTGCCCAAGACCTCCAAATGCATATCTGGCAGAGACAATATTCTGCCTTGTGACAGCGGCTGGAGTCCAGGCTCTGTGGGTCTGTCCACTCTGCTATGCCACCTCCCTCCCCTAAGGCTGGAGTTGGATGGCAATGGACTCCTTCAGCACGCCGGCTGTTGGGCCGGCCGCAGAAAACAATATTAATAAATGATAATTGTAGCTAACAAGAGCTTTCATTAAGCCTCTAATACAGTGCTATCCAACAGAAGTTTCTGCAGTGCTGCAAACACTCTGCTCCGTCCAATACGGTAGCCACTAGCCACATGTGCTTTTGAGAACTTGAAATGTGGCAAGTGCAGCTGAGAAATGAATTTTTTATCTTAATTAAATTTAAATGGCCACATATGGCTAGTGGCCACTGTGTTGGACAGTGCAGTGCTAAAACAGATGAAGCCCTGAACTAAGAGCTTTCTTGAATGACCACTTACCATCCTTACAACAATACCAAGTAGATTATTATCATCCCCATTTTACAGAGGAAACTGAGTCACAGGGAAATGAAACAAACATGCCCAAGTTCGTTTGGCTAAACGTGTAGCAGGGCTAGGATTTGAATCCCCTGGGCAGGTAAACCCCAGAGCCTGCTAAGTTGTGCTACCAAGTTGATGTTTCCCTCCACCACAGGAGGGCTTGAGGTCAAGGTCAGGATGCACTGGGCTGGATACAGTGACAGCCAGGGCCAGTGAGAATGGCAACAGGATGACAGATGGAGTGCGGGATGGAGACAGGAGGTGGAATGGGACATGATCCCTGAAAGGGTAGACATTGGATCCTCCAGGGAAAGCACCTTGACCTGGAGACCAGGTAATCTTGGTTCCCGTCTGCCCCTTACTCTGGATTTGAGCCCTGGCTCTGCCAATTTCTGGGTGACCCCCAGGGCAAATCACTGGCACTCCTCGAGTCTCAATTGCTTCTTGTATGAAATAGGAATGTTAATAGCACCGGCCTCAAAGGACGTGGTGATAATGAGGCGGGATTGTGCATAGATGTGATGAGGTACTGTCAGCTGTTCACCCTCCTTGTTAGCCCCTGAAACTCTACCAGGGAGGGTGTGCCAGCTGCCTCTGTGGAGCAGGGTGGGGGGTGGCAAATGCTCACTTGATCCTGATTTTCAGGATAAGTACAACTTGAAAGCGGGGCGTCATCATCCCAGGAGGTGTCAGAAAATTCACCCAGTTCTCAGGACAGGATCCAAGGATTAGGATTGGGTGGGGCCTGGGAAACTGGATTTAAAGTTGCTCTTAGGGTCACACTCTGGCCCCTCTCTCTAACCCATCTGCAGGCTGGGGGCAGAGGCCTCTGGGGACAAGTTATTGGCATTCCTAACTGGTCAGACCTGTTAACCAGAGCTGCAGGCTTTGTATCAAGTTACTGACTTTGTCTGCCTTTCTTTCTTTCTTTCTTTCTTTTTTTTTTCTCTTTTTTATTGTGGAAAGTTTCAAACACTCCCAAAGCAGAGAGAATAAATAACAAGCTTCTTCCTCATATCCATCACCACAACTAAACTTCATCAATGACAAGGCCAATCTTGTGTTACTTTTAAGCCTGCCACTCCCCAGCCCACCACCCAAGGCTATTTTGAAGCAAATCTCAACATATCTGTTTTTTTAAATAGGCCCCATGACCCACTCATAGATTTCTGGTGAAGGTACAAATTGGTACAACTTCAGAGGAGGGCAGTGTAGCAATCTCAAAGTTCTAATGCAAAATAGTGATGCAAATTCCTTTTGATCCTCGACTTCCACATGAAGAATTCATCACACAGATGGTATACCTGCACATGTGCAAAACAAAGCTTGCATATGGTTTTTCATGCCAGCATTGTTGATGATTATAGTAAAGGATTACAAACAATGCAAAGGGCACTGGCTAAAATTTTTTTTACATTTTGACAGTGGAATTCTGTACTACTGTAAAACGGAATGAGGAAGTTCTTTATAAAATGATGTGGACTGATCTCCCCAGTGTATTCTTTTTTTTTTTTTTTTTAATGTTTATTTATTTTGAGGGGGGAAGGAGGGGTAGAGGGAGAAGAGAGAAAGGATCCTAAGCAGGCTCCCCTCTGACAGCTTAAATCAAGAGTCAGGTGCTTAACCAACCCCTCAGACACCCCTCCCCAGTGTATTCTTAAAAAGGTAAGGTACAGGACGCTGTGAATGATATGCTATTATGTCTGTAAAAACAGGGAAGATGTGTATTTGAAATATGCCATTATTTCTAGAAGGATGCACAGGAACCTGGTAACTTGGTTGCCTTATTAGAGGGGGGACTAGGTGGCTGGTGGACAGGGGTGGGAGAGAGATTTTTTTTTTAAGTTTATTTATTATTGAGGGGAGGGGAGGGAGAGAGCTGGGGAGGGGCAGAGAGAGACAGGGAGAGAGCTGGGGAGGGGCAGAGAGAGAGAGAGAGAGAGAGGGAGAGAGCTGGGGAGGGGCAGAGAGAGAGGGAGAGAGCTGGGGAGGGGCAGAGAGAGAGAGAGAGAGAGAGAGAGAGAGAGAGAGAGAGAGAATGAATTCCAAGTAGGCTCCACACTGGCTCCCAATGCAGGGCTTGAACTCACGAACCATAAGATCATGACCTGAGCTGAAATCTACAGTTGAATGCTTAACCGACTGAGCCACCCAGGCACCCCTAAATTTTTTTCCTTATACCCTTTCTACCTTTTGTATTTTGTACTCATTTTTAAATTTTATTTATTTATTTATTTATTTATTTATTTATTCACTATATGAAATTTATTGTCAAATTGGTTTCCATACAACACCCAGTGCTCATCCCAAAAGGTGCCCTCCTGTACTAATTTTTTTAAATTCCTGTATTTCCTGTCTAAAAATAGAACTCCTTTTTTTTCCTGTAAGCCTAAAACTTCTCTTAAATATAGTTTATTAATTAACACAAAAAAGGTATTTCTCCAAATGAGTTGGAAAACTTATTTGGCTTGCACAAAACATTCATACTTCCCCCAAATTGGTATGTATCAAAATGTCTTTTGGTAGGTGAATGAATAAACAAACTGAATATTATTCCATACAATGCAATATTATTTAGTGATAAAAAGAACTGCCAAACTGTGAAAAGACATGGAGGAACTTTTAAAATGCTTAATGCTAAAAGAAACCTGCTTAAAGAGCCTACATAATATATGATTCCAAGTATATGGCATTCTGGAAAAGGCAAAATCAGAGAGATAGTAAAAAGCTGAGTAGTTTCCAGAAGTTGTAGAGAGGAGGGAGAGACCAATAGGCAGAACATGAGGGTTTTAGAATACTGTGTATGATACCGTAACAATAGCCACATGACATTATGCATTTGTTCAAACTTGCGCAATGTAAAACGCAAAGAGCAAGCCCTAATGTAAACTATGGACTTCAGTTAATAGTAACATATTAGTTTTTGTCCATCAATTTGTAACAAATGGACCACGCCAATGCAAGAGGTTGACAATAGGAGAAACCATGCAGGGGAGTGAGAGGGAGTATATGGGATCTCCCTGCCATTTCTGGTTAATCTGTCTGTAAACCTAAAGCTTCTCTAAAAAAAATCTATTAATTTTTTAAAAAGTAGAATTTCTAATTACCTTGAACCTGAAGAAGATCTGTAGCCTCTGCTTGTGAGGTGTGGTTATGAGTGGGATGGAGAGGGTGAGGATACTTGTTCACCTGTAAGGCGCGTCGCCCTGAGTGTTGCCATGGGTGATGACATTGGCACAGGCACAGTGGTCTTTGGTGGGACTGTTAAAGGAGCTTTATGGGGAATGGATAGGCAGGCTGTAAATTCTTGGGCTTTGAATGTCAGAGGAGTTTGGGTTTGATCCTATTAGCTGCAGGGAGCCATGGAGAATTTTATCAGGAGAGTGACACCAGAGAGCTGTGCTTCAGGAGACTGGGGTGTCAGAATTAGTTCTGCCCCTTCTTTGGGCCTCAGGCCTCTATCTGTAAAACCAAGAGGCTGCACTAGGTGATCAGAGAGGTCTGTTCCAAGGTTTTGAGAACAGAGAACCTTTACCGACTTTCCAAACCCCTTCTCTTCCCTGCCCAACCCGCTTTTAATTTTTCTGCCACTCAGTGCTCTGCTGTGGCTGGAACCGCCCCCTGGGGGGAACGTCTGCTGACTGGAGTCTGAGCCTTGGGAGCAGTTCTGTTTTCTTTTATTTTTGTCGCTCCTTTGAAATCTTCAAGGAGAAAACCCAACTCTGTGCCAGCTCCAAGGAGGAGCAACTTGGAAAGGAGTTAGAAATAACGAGATGGGTAATCAAATCCTTTCAGGGTTCCAGAGAGAGCGTGGGCAAGCTGCAGTCTGAGATCCGGCCAGGACCGTTTCCTGCTAGAAAGATCTGACTCTGAGCTGTCCAAGCTGCTGGAAGGTTCTATGCACGACCCAGCCTGGAGGCTCCAGCTGGTGGTATGAATTGGGGGAGATTCTCTGCTCCTTCCAAATCCTCTTCTGTCATCACAGTGTGATTTATGAGTTTTTCCTCTAAAATATGTGAACATTGGCTCCTGATTATGCCCTGTAATGGAGGAAAGCAGTGGCTACAGCATTTCTGATTAATAATACTCTTTAGACCACCATCCTGTTACAAATAGGATACAAGAGGTTGAAGACAGATGGATTAAAGTGTTTTTTTAAAAAATAATGTGGTCTGAGTCTAGTTAGATACCTGAAGGGTCATTGCTCCCATCTGAGGGATCTGGGCTTGATTCCTAGATTAATTGCAACATACCAGCTGTTATGAACAGAGGCTGCTTACCTCTGAGCCTCTACCTCCTCATCTCTGGGGGGAGAAAATGGGGAAGGAACACTAGTAGCACCTGCCTTATGGGGAAGCTATACAGATCATGTGAGATAAATATGTAAAGAAGTCAGCACTGGGCCTGCAACAAATGACAGACTCCGTAAGTGCTAGTAATTATTATTAAGATTATTTTGAGTCCCAAATAGTATAGAGTCTGAAAGTAATTTGAAAAATATTTGGAAAGCATTTTTATAACTATGTATTGAAATGGCAGGGCTTACCCTTTGGGGAGTAATGGCATCTCGATCCAATGTAACAAGTAGGCCGTGTCATAGGCGCACCTGTGTTACAGTTCAGGGAACAAAATGTGACCTTGGATAAGTTCCTGATTGTGGTTTATACAGAGCCGTGGTTTCTTCCTCTAAAAAATGGATAATAATGTCGTGGTGTGTGTGTGTGTGGGGGGGGGGGGGGTGTGTCTGGTGTGTGAGTGGTTTTTGTGTATGTTTGTGTCGAGTGAGACTCCTATAATCACAACATTTAATGTCCGTGGGTGAAAGCACTTGGTAAAGATAAATATGCAGATATTGATCTCCTGATGATCTATTATGTGTGGGGAAAACCCACCTGCAGAGCTTAAATTTCATTTGAGGAGGTAAGGCAGCTATGACACACGTACTGAAAGAATGAAAACAACAACACGAGGCAGAGACAAGCCGGAAGTACCGTGTGAGTTCAGAGTAGGGCCGTGTGAGTTCAGACAGCGGTCCAGGACTCCCTGGGAGGAGCTGTCCTTGACACGGGCTCTCAAGCAGGGTTTAAGCTCTTTTGCTTGCCTGCCCTCTAAGTGAACTTGGTGGGGGAAAACTCTCTTGCCTCACACATTTTAACTCGACATCTGAAAAAATTTCATTGTAACTTTAAGTAGTTACAAAGGATCTCATTTATGTCATATTGTAAATATTGACCTTGTATCATAAAATTACACTACTCTCTTAAATGCATCAAATGGAAACTAACATAGCATTTTTAATTTGGCCTGTTTATCGCAGGATCACTTATATACAGCAGCATGCACAGATCTCAGGTATGCCACTCAGTTCTTTTTTACCAGTGTACCTGCCACCCAAATGAAGGTATAGTATATCTCCAGTGTTCGAGAAGGCACCCTTTTGCCTCCTGTCAGTTAGTGCCTCTCCAACAGTAACGATTTCTCTGACCCCTGTCACCATACACTAGTTTTGCATGATCTCATTTGTTCTGGCTTCTTTCAACCAACATGAGGTCTGGGAGATTCAAGTATGTCGCGGCAGGTAGTGGGAGTTCATCTTTTCCATTGTTATATAGTATTCCATTGAAATCTCAATAAAAAAAGGTTTTGTCTACTCTTAATGGACATTTTGGGTTGTTTCTATTATTTGGCCAGAAAGCTACTGTAAGTATTCTTCTATATATTTTTTTGGTGGACATAAACTCTGGATTTGTTTTGGGTATGTAGTTATGAGGGAATCTCCAGGTAATAGGATAAATGCCATAATGCACTGTTATCTACCACTATCCATCAAAAATTACCCAGATAAGTCAGAAATTTTATATTGCACTTTTCTTTACCTTTTTGGACTCATAATTCCCTTATATTTCTCTAACAGAATTTTATCTTAATATATTTTTATACTTGAAATTCTTTTATTGATTATCAAATTTCTTTTTTTAATGTTTATTTTATTTTTGAGAGAGAGAGGCAAAGCATAAGTGGGGGAGGGGCGGAGATAGAGGGAGACCCAGAATCTGAAGCAGGCTCCAGGCTCCAAGCTGTCAGTACAGAGCCCAATGTGGGGCTCGAACCCATGAGCTGTGAGATCATGACCTGAGCTGAAGTCAGATGCTCAACCGACTGAGCTACCCAGCTGCCCCTCTATCATACTTCTTTAGATCCAAAACATGTATATAAATTGAAGTGGACATTTAAAATGTTTCCTTTGCCCATAAAAGCTCTAAGTATCTTTCTTTTGGATTGATTTGTCATTACAGTGATCACATATGCAATTTATTAAAATGATACCAATATTTTACACATTTGATAAATAATGACTAAACATAAAAAGTACAATAGTGTGGGAAATGCTTCTCATTAGGAGATGGATGGGATGGTTGATGGCAGTGCTTCTCATACTCTCAGGGACATAAGGACCACCTGAGGATCTTGCTAAAATGTAGACTCTGAATCAGAAGTTCTGCATTGGGGTCTGAGATTCTGCTTTTCTAACAAGCCCCCTGGTCCACAGACCACTCTTTGAGGAGCAAGCGTTCATGATGACAAAGGAAGATTTGCAAACAACAACAGGCTAAATCATCCATTTTGGGGGGCACCCAGATATCTTGACACTTAGGGGCACTGCACCATAGACTGTGAATGGACGAGGAAGTTGGTCTTTCTTCTGCAAAGCAGGTGTGAAGAGGGAGGTGGGGAAAGAGGGCAGGCATGCCATCTAGACTGAGACACATTCTCAGGCAGAGCAGGGAAGAGTGGGGATGGAAACAGGATCTCCTGCTGATTTCCTTGTACTTTTCCTGGCTGCATACCCCCAGGGGAAACCTTTGTGTACCCCAGCGTGGGGTGGCACCCTGTGAAGACCACTTCTCTGAAGGATGCTGAGATAGTAGTGTTGGCCATCATTTCAGACAGAGTGCCAAGTTTGAATGGTCTCAAGAGTCTACTGGGGGTAAACCCTGAGTAGTAAAGTTTGTGGCTGGGTGGCTGGTGGCCTTAAATTCCATGCTAAGGAGTTGGGCTTAATACTCAGAAGCAGGCTGTGGGGTGTTTCGAGCAGGGAGTTTGTGTGAGCAGAGTGCTGTGGGGAGACTGAGGTGTTGAGTAGCTTGTGGGATGGCAGGGAAGGAGTTAAAGCAAAGAGACAGCAGCAGTGACAGCACTACGGGTTTGAAGATGAGGTTGGCTATAGTTATTGGGATTTGGCTGTGACTTTTATCTCTACCTCCCCAGCTTTTGAACTTTTGCCCTGGTTGCACAGATCTGGTTTGCAGTCAGTATTTCCTGGAGGGTGGGTGACATTCCTCTAGGGGTACTTGAGATGTTTATGCATGGACCTCAAGGTGATGTAAAGTGGAACACAGATGTGGCCTTAAGTAACACTGAAACCCAAGAGTCCCCCCCCCCCCCCCCCCCCCCCCACACACACACACACATCCCCTTCTCAGCCTCTCTCAGGCCCGACTGCATCTGGAGAAAGGTTTTAACGCCTTGCACACTCCCATTTTCCTTTTGTTGGTAGAGAGCAGGCAGCTTGGGCTCAGGGCCTTTGGTAAGCATCGGTCTCTGGATAGAATTTTACAAAATTTTTGTTTTCGTTGAACTCATTTTCCGTGCCCCAGGATGGCAAGTGGGCCTAGTTTTTCCCTCAGCGTAGTGACACAAAAACGTTCACTTCAAGTAAGTTCATTTCAGTAAAAAAAGGGAGCCAATTCACTAGATCGTGTGGAAGAAACAATAACGTTGGTGGCATGTGGATATGGCAAAAACCATGGTGGTGACATACAATGATTCACCTTTGGGAAACATTGGGTTAGACCACGTGACAAGAACCGCCCTGTGCCCGATCCTTGTGCCAGTGCCTGCAGAAGCTGGGGTCGGGGCACGCGGAGGGTGGCGGCGGGGAGGGGGCTGCAGGAATTGCAGTGCCTGCGACGGGGCTCTGGGTCAGCCGGGCGGGTCCCACTGCTGTCCCCGAGCACAGCCTAACGCCGCTGCGCCTTGCCTCTGCCCGCAGAGATCCGCACGCAGCTGGTGGAGCAGTTCAAATGCCTGGAGCAGCAGTCCGAGTCGCGCCTGCAGCTGCTCCAGGACCTCCAGGAGTTCTTCCGCCGCAAAGCTGAGATTGAGCTCGAGTACTCCCGCAGCCTGGAGAAGCTGGCCGAGCGCTTCTCCTCCAAGATCCGCAGTTCCCGGGAGCACCAGTTCAAGTGAGAGCGGGCCGGGGCCTGGGCCGGTGGGAGGCAGCAAAGCACAAAGGAGGCCGAGCCTGGGTTACTGACCTTTCTGTGCCTGACTTCCTCCGCGTGAAGTGAGGATCCAAATAGTTCCCACGCGGGGAGGATGCTGTAGGGAATAGATGAGAAACACAAGAGCAGTGCTTAGCGCAGACAGTAAATGCTCAGTAAATTGTCTACCGCTATCCCACTAAGCACCAGGCATTGTACTAGTCTTTATTTGGGCCAGCGTGACATCCCCCCCCCCCCCCCCTTTCAGGACATCCTGACTCTACCCAGTTCTCTTTTATCTGGGGGTCAGCCAGCCCACTTCCCCATTCCTTCAGCACAGTGACCTCAGAATCTCTTTTCCGTGGAAGTGATGCTCAACGCATCCCCCTTTGCTACTCCTCTGGAGGAGCCGTGCCCAGGTTCTTTTTCTGCCTTGTTAATTTATGATACGCAACCTCCCGGGCCCTGATTTCTCACACCCCAAACTTGGGGTTTGTGAGCTCGGATCTGCTCAGGCACTGATGTGGCTGGCCGAGTCCGCCAGCCACAAAACCGCTTTGTCCAGAACCCGCGTGGGGCCAGCCTCCTCAGTGCAGGTAGGAGGTAGCAGCCGCTCAGGGGCAGCGTTCGCTCCGCAGGGCGGCGCTCTGCATCTGTCTCTCCCGCTGTCACGCTGCGGGGACCTCCTCCTCCTCTACCTGCTGTGTCTCCAGCCAGTCGCCCTCAAGGCAGGGCATCTGCAACTTACTTCAACCGCCCACCCCCCCCACCCCGACCCATTCCTCCTTCCTCTGGGTTCCATCCCGTTTTTCTCTCTACATTAAAAAAAATGTGGTAAAATGTATGTAATATAAACTACCGTGTTAACCATTTTTAAATGTACGATTCTGTAGTGTTAAGGATACTCATGGTGTTGTGCATCCATCACCACCATACAAACCCCGTAATGCTTTTCCTTTTGCAAAGCAGCATCACTGTACCCATCAGACACTAACTCCCCATTTCCTCTCCCTCCAGACCCTGGCAGCCACCATTCTACTCTCTGCCTCTATGGATCTCACTACCCTAGGGACCTCATATAAGTGGACTCATACAGTAGTTACCCTTAGGGACTGGCTTCTTTCTCTTAGTATAACCTCCAGGTTCTTCCATATTGTAGCATGTGCCCTTTTGAAGGCTGAGTAATATTCCACTGTATGTGTAGAGCGCATTGTAGTTATCCATTCACCTGTCAGGGGACACTGGCTTGCTTCCACCTTCTTACGTATATTTTTTTGTGTACTGCTATGGCCAAGGAATGCTCTTCCTTTAAATTCCCTTAAACATTTCCTTTGGTCTGTGCCATGCCATGTGAACACTCACTTTCGTGCAGATTGCTTTATCAAGGGGCAAAAATTTATTATATCTTTGCAAATACCATGCTTGTTTTTTTTAACCAATCTCTATTCAAACTTAGGCTGCAGGAGGAAGCTTCTATCAATAACCTCCTCCCAGGCAGTGTCTAGGCCCTTTCACACACATAATCTCATTTTTCTGATAGATTTTTTTTTGAGAAAATGTGCTCCCCCTCACCTCCTAAATGATGAAGGTAAAATGCTCATTGTATACAATTTAGAAAATACAGACAAATAGGAGGAAAAAGTCACTTGCAGAGTCCTGCCATTCAGAAGCAAACATGGCTCATGTTTTGGTGCCGTCTCTTGCCTATCTTTTAGTAATAGCAACAGCAATGACAATTTATTGAGTGCGATAACCAAGCACGTTGTGCCGGGTGGCTGTTACTGGCCTATCTTAAAGATGAGGACAGTGAAGCTCTGAGAAAAGCAGCTTGTCCAAACGTGTCTGTGGACCAGTCATTGCAAAGAGACAGATTTGAACTGTCATTTTCCTTCTGCCTCCTTGGCTTCAGATAAGAAAGGGCCAGGGTGCAGCCTGAGAACAGAGATGTGAACGCTCCCCTAAAACCACAGATACAGATGCACGCATGGAAACCCTTGTTTCTGGCTGAGCTGTCACTGGAGCCATCCAGGGCTGTGTGGTCAGACTGTGGCCTCAGCTCCTGCCAGTCACCTCCCTTCCCATTTTCAGCGTGAACATGGGGGAAAGGCGGGGGAGCAGGGGAGCATGGGCAGGGGTCCCCTGTTCCTTCACATTGCCTGTAATGAGCTCGGCCAGCCCCTCATGGGTTCATTAAACAGAGGCCACCAGACGGAACAGGAGCCCCAGCTGGCAGTCGGGCCAAGCAGGCTGCTTGACACACTATGAAAGTCTAATTAGGGTGTCGGCCCAGGCCAGTGCAGCTGGCATAGGCCCTCCGCACGATGCTAATGCAGCTTTGGAAGCAGGAGTCTCTAAGGGATGCCTGGATTTGCCCTTTGACCCCAGGGCCAACCATTGCTGACCTCTGGCTGCCTCTCTGGAGCTCAGTGGACAAGATCTGTGCTGTGCTCTGGGTCCTTCGTCCTGCTGTCCAGAGAAGGGTTGTCTTGCTGTCTTACAGATACTTCATTTAAGAGTGTCCATCTCTCTGGCAGGTAGCCTCTCAGGGCCTTGAGGGAAGGGCCTAGATCTTGTTAGTTTATTCCCAGTGCAGTGGGCCCAGTGCCAGACAGAAATGGGTGGGGTGGGGGGGTTGTGAATGAGTGGGAGTAAGGAAGGGAGGGCGGAAACGTACTTGGTCTATAAAGCCTGCTGTGGCTGACAGATTTTGTTTAGAGAGAGAATTGATTTGCCCAAGAGAAGGAATTGATTTGCACAGCAAATGAGTGTCTGAACTGGGATGGGGACTGTCAGTCCATTCGGCTGCTGTAACAAAGTACCACAGACCATGGTGGCTTATAAACCTATTTTGCACGGTGCTAGAAGCTGCAAGTCCATCACAACAATCATTTGATGATATTTTATTTCTTCTGTTTTTTATGTTTGATTGTTCATCTCTCTTCCATTACACAGGAAATTCCACTATGGCAGGAACCGCCTGTCTTGTTTACTACTATAAATCAGGGCATGGCACCTGGTAGGTGCTCAGTAAATACGGCTAAATAAACAAACAACAAACACAGAATATTATGGGCACACAGAGGAAGCACCAGGTCAGACTCAAGGAAGCTTTCAAGAGGAAGTGACATCTAAACTGAGCCCCAAAGAGCAAGCAGGTAGCAGAGTTCAAAGGACGTGGTGCCCACCTCAACCATCCATACCACCCGTGGGCATGCCCCAAGACATGTGCTTGTCTCTCAAGAGAAGGTACATTATCTGAGAGCAGGGACTGTGTTCTAATCATCTTTGTGTTTCAGCACATGGCACAGTCTAAGAAAATAAGACATCCTCAATGTGCATAATGTGATGGTAGAAAAGAGACAAGTGATGGTATCGTTCTCCAGATGTTCAACCTACCCCAGGTGAACCCTCAGAGCCATCACTTGAGCCTTTCTTTGAATTCTATGCCACAGGGAGCTCAGGCCCAGTGAGTCCAGCCCAGATGGGATGCCAGTATGGCCAGGTTCTGGTGAGAATCCTCTCAGCATGTAGACCGCTCATTCTCACTGTGTCTTCACATGGTGAGGAGAAGAGAGAGCAAGCTCTCTGTTGACTCTTCTAAGAACACGAATTCCATTCATGTGGGCTCTGCCCCGATCCTACTTATCTGCCAGAGACCCTACCACCTGAGACCATCACACTGGGCCTAGGGTTTCAACATATGACATTTAAGGGGACATAGACATTCAGTCCATAACAAGAACTTAGGTCTCTTGATTCTAAGTTCAGTGCTTCTCCATTTGCTCCTTATCTGCCTGGGCAATTGAAAAAAATGTATAGTTGTCTAGGAGGTGCTATGATGGAAATAAATATAATGCAGAGCGTTCTGGTTAGTATTATGTGTAACAGCAATACTTAGTCCCAGATCTTAGTAACTCATGGTTTAGTGGGTCAGGAATTTGGACAGGGCTCAACTGGGTGATTTTTCTACTTTATATGACATTGACTGGGATCACTGAGCGATATTCAGCTGGTGGCTGCTCTGGCTAGACAGTCCAAGATGGCTTTACTTAATGTGCTTTTGTGGGGATGGCTGGAAGGCTGGGCCCAGCTGGGCTGAATCCTTCCCCATGTGGTATCAGGGCCTCTCTACCTGGTATTTCAGCTGGGTGTCAGACTTCAGACACCATAATCCAGGACTCTGAGAGAGCACTGGGGAAGCCCCATCTTCTTCAGTGCTAGGCCTGGAACTGGTACAACACCACCTCTTAGCCTGAGCTCAGCTTTAGGGAGATAGGAAATAAAGCCTTCCTCTTGTCGGAGGACTGTCAAAGGATTACAGCCCTCTTTCATCTCCACACTGAACTAGAATAACAGTCAGGGAAGGTGCCTTGAGGAAGTGGCATTTAAGCAGAGACCTGGGGAATGAGTAAGGGCAGCTCTGGGGGCAGGGGGAGGAGAAGAGGGGCCAGTGGGGCTGGAACACCATGGTGGTGAGGGAGTGTGAGAAGCCACTGAAGCATTGTAAGTAGGCGGGAGCATGATCCCATTTCTGTTTTTTAAAAACTTTTTATGTTTATTATTTATAATTGAGAGAGAGAGAGAGAGAGAGAGAGCGCACACAGGCAGGGGAGGGTTAGAGAGAGAGGGCGACATAGAATCTGAAACAGGCTCCAGGCTCTGAGCTGTCAGCACAGAGCCTGACACGGGGCTCAAACTCAGAAACCGTGAGATCATGACCTGAGCAGAAGTCGGATGCTTAACCGACTGAGCCACCCAGGTGCCCCTCCCATTTCTGTTTTTGAAAGATGACCCTGGACCGGAGGGGGCACGAGTAGAGCAGGGGAGACGGGTGGTGTGGGTGGGAGTATTGCTCTGCAGGTGGGTGTTGACGATTGTAGGGGTGATGACAGAGCAGACAAGGAGGAGTGGGCACTGCTGGGTAGTCTTTCAGAGGTAGGATTCAGGAAAAGAGGAATCAAGGATGTCTTCCACCTGTGACTTGACAGAGGACTTGAGAAGCGTGAGGCAGAAGCTACCATCCTGTGCTGAAATCACCTGTGTTCTTGTCTGTCCCCTTTTGACAACCAGTGGGCTGTGAACTCAGAGATGGCAGAGAGAGTGGCTCTTGACTAGGGTCACTTAGTACCTGCTTTGGCATCTGGTTGGCACGCACTACATGTTAGTTGAATGAATGAACAGAGATCAAGTGGTGATTGGAGTTGCTCTGACGTGGGGCTGGTGGGAGGCAGGGAAGGGGACATCTGTCTTCTGGCTGCCTTATGAGCTTGGTGAAACCATTCAGGCAAAGGGTCACCCACTCCTTGTGCGTCGTGCCTGGCACAGTGTTGTTGAGAGGACAGAATGTGGGCTTTACGGTGCTCTCCCTGACTGGGCAGTCGGGACTCTAGAGCACCAGTTTACAAAGTGTGGTCCTGACCAGCAGCGTCACGTGGGGACTTGTCAGAAATGCAAAATCTTGGGCCTCCCCCCAGACCTGCTGAATGACAAACTCCAGGGGTGGGGCCCAGCAGTCTGTATTTTAACAAGCCCTCCAGGAGATTCTGATGCTCATTCATATTTAAGGGCACCCACTGCAGTGGTTTTCCAGATGATAAATTAGTCACAACTCACTTTTAGGCCATGCTAGCCTTCTAGACCCTTCCTCTTCCCCAGAGTCAGGTCCGTAACCCACAGTCCTTTCCCAGCCAGCCCTGGCCTGAGCTTGGCTTGTCCTTTGCAAGACCTGGAACTGAGTGCCGTTCCTGAGCAGGAGTGTGGTGCGGGGGGCAGCACACAGGGGGCTTAAAACCTGCCTCTGGGGTACGTGGATGTCCTTGAAACAAATTGAATAGTTCTAGGAAGCCAGAGGTTTCCTAGGACTAAGACTTTTTCTCCCTCAGTGGAGGGTTTTCTAAGACATCAATACACTGATATGTCTAGGGGCTAGGGCGGTTTGGGGAGGGGACATGAATGGAGTTAGGAGCAACTACCTATTCCATACTCCCTCTTAAAGATTCCGAACACCTGTTAGGGGATAGAAGGCTCTGAGAAGTTCTGCAATAAATGAGCCTGTTGATTTCTTTCTGAAAGCTATATGATCACAGAATTCTCCCTCCCCTGAAATATTGATTATTATTTCACCAAACTAGCACTGCTTGGGACCCAGTTTGAAAAGCCCCATCCTAGCCCAGCTCCAGATTTCCATCTGGAATATTAGCACCACATGCAAATAGTGCCCCGTGTCTGAGGTGATGTCCTCTTCTATCCTGACACCTTCACAGTTTTTGATACCTCTTACCTTCCATGGGCTATACCTGAGAAAAATGCTTTCTCTAGCCAGTTGTTGGTTGCTGCTATTTGGACAGCTGTGGCGGGGGGGGGGGGGGTGTGTGGGGTGTGGGGAAGGCAACAGAGAATTGTATTGAAATATGTTTAAAGTTGGGAAAGTCAGATTTTGGAAAGAACTGGGAGGTACGTGGCTAGCTAATGAATAATGCTTAATAGTCCCTGGGAAGAAGGTTTGGAGCATCTCTTCACGGAGCAGTTGGGAGGGAGGATTCCAGCGAGCAACTAACGTTTTCTCGCAGATGTAGTATTTCCCTAAAACGATGCTATAATTTAGGTTTAGCCTTTCAGGTGAAACCTAAGCAGAGAAGCATTTGGGTAGCAGGTAAATGGAGCCTGTCAATGGGCTGAGGATTCAGAATCAAAAGGTTTGCTTAGACTGCGGTGGGATGAAGGAGAAGGTCCTCCAGGTGGGGCTCCTGTCTCCATTCATAGTCACTACTATTACTATGACTAGTATCACACTAGTAATAGCTTTCCGGTAATACTTCCCAGGGTTGATATTCTTCCAGTACCGTGTGCCAGCCACACCTTTCCTGATCGCTCGGTGCTGTGCTGTGCGGGTTGTTTAACCCTTCAGATACTCATCACATGCCAAGTGTTCTACTAGATCTTTTGCATGTGTGGCCTCATTTAACTTTCGTGGTAAACATGGTGACCTTTGAGGCAGGTACTATCCTGCCTTTCTCATTGAAAACGTTGAGGTTGAGAAGTTAAGTCATTTGCTCAGAGGGACATGGCTAGAGCAGGTATGTGGCAGAGCTAGAATTCTGACCTTGGTTTTTTGGGCTCCAAAATGCAAAACTGCTTCAAACTGCATGACTTTGGGTATCCCGTCACCTCTCTGGGATAGTTTAGTGTTTCCTGAGAGCCACCCATCGGTCTAGACCAGTCCTGCATGTGTGGGTGTTGAGGGTTCCCTTCTCTCCTCCTGAGCAGCTCTGGCTCATCCCAGCAGGGCCAGCTCAAGGCTTGCTTCCTCTGGGAAGCCCCTGCTGTAGACCCCAGGCCCACAGTCACCTGCTCTTCCTCTGGCCTCCCATGGTGATCTGTGTGTCACTCACATTATTACTGTCAGATTACCAAGGAATGTTCCAGTTCATATGTCTGGTTCTCCCACTTGAGTCTGATGGCTGCTTGAAGGCAAGGGGTCATTTCTAGTCTCTTTCTCCCTCTCTGATGAATGATAGAAGTTTTTTTGAATGAGTAGTTGAAAAGACCAAGATATTACCAAATACTTCCTTTAAACATATGAAGGAGATAGACTTACTTTGTGTGACTACAGAAAGGGGAGAGGTGAGGTCCAAGGATAGCATTTTCAGAGAAACTGTTTCACCTCAACCTAGAGAACATTCCAGTAGCCAGAGCTGTCCATCAAGGAAAGGGCTGCCTTGAGGATGTGAGCTCCCAGTCTGTGGAGGGGTGCACACAAAGATCCAGTATTTTAAGTGGGCATTTCTGCAACATGAGGGCTGGTCAGACCAGATTGGTGTTCCTTCAAATGAGGGTGCGATCACTGATAGCACATGAACCATAAATATTGAATCCTTTAATTCTTTTTCAGTCTCTGTGGTTGGCTCAAGGAGACAGTCTCAGTTTGGTTACTAGTATGTTGCTATGCCTCTCTAATCTCCCCTTTCACAAATAGAGAGCAGACCTCAGGCACCAGCATCTCCCTAGGATTGAATGATGCTATTTTGTATTCCTTGAACTTACTTCTTCAGTTAACTTTCTATTTATGGCAAGTGATGCTGGTTTTTTAAAATTTTATTTTAACTAAGACTGGGGAAAGTCCTTTGTAAATAAATTCACTTAAGTAAAAAGTAAATAATTAACAGGGAGGTATTAAATATGGTGGGTTTGCAGGAAAGGCAAAAAGCCTGAAGCCCATGTAAGACCGCCCCCGGAGTCATTCTAGCTCCTTCTGGAGAGTGAATGTCTTGCATCACTACCCTTTCCATCTTCCACCTTTCTGTTTTCATTGCTGGGAGGGATTCTAAAGCAGGAATCTCAGCCTAAACCGTGGTCTTTGCAACAGCTACACCCCTTTTTCTCCTTCCAAGTTTTCCCTTCTGGCTCTTTTCTAGATCCTACACCAGCTTTCCTGAAATCTTCAGAGACCATAATTAGCAACTTCCAAAGTATTAACCAGGATGTGGTTTATTTATGTATGATATGCTTTATATAAATATATATGTGCATATCATTTAAATTTTATTCTAAAAATGAAAAATAGATGATGTAATAAAGGAGATTTCATTTTTTATTTTTTTATGGCCATTTGCATTTTATTTATAACTGCATTTGAAAGCATGCTTGCCATTCCTTGTTGGGCATTGTGGTGTTTGATTACAATCAGGAAGAAGCCTATTGATTCCTAAGCCCATGACCCGCTCTAAGCCCACTCACCTCTCCATTCACTTCTAGACATGATGTCCACTGTTATCTTTTTTTTTTTTTAATATATACTTTATTGCGAAGTTGGCTAACATACAGTGTGCCCTTGGTTTTGGGGGTAGATTCTCGTGATTCATCGCTTACCTACAACACTCAGTGCTCATCCCAACAGGTGCCCTCCTTAATGCCCATCACCCACTATCTCCTCTCCCCCGCCTCCCCAATCAACCCTTAATTTGTTCTCTGTATTTCTGAGTGTCTTGTATGGTTTGCCTCCCTCCCTCTCTGTTTGAAATTGTTTTTTTCCCCTTCCCTTCCCTTCCCCCATGATCTTCTGTTAAGTTTCTCACATTCCACATATGAGTGAAAACATGATATCTGTCTTTCTCTGGCTGACTTATTTCACTTAGCATAATACCCTCCAGTTCCATCCACATTGCTGCAAATGGCAGGAATTCATTCTTTCTCATTGCCAAGTAGTATTCCATTGTATATATAAACCACATCTTATAAAGGGGATTGTAACAAGTAGGAATATGCAGGGGTTTACTTTTGACTCAATTCCATTAGACAAATAGGGTAATAATGACCTTGGAAGATTATATAGTACCTTGCTTACACATTGCAAATTACCTCCCCAGCCTTAGTTGCTTAAATCCTCCCAAGAATCCTAGTGGAGCTGGGAGTCAGAAAAGGTGTCATTATCTCCACCTGACACACAAGAGACCTGAAGGCCAGACAAGGTGAGTCCTGATTTAGGATCCCCAGGTGATCAGTAGAAGAACCAACCAGAGGAGACATGGGTCAGGGCTAGCACTGACAGTGCTACAGTGGTGTGCTCATTTTGCAGATGGATAAACCAAGGCAAAGGGGTTTGTAGGGAAAGAGAAGATGAGGTTGGCCGGGCTTTGCCCATTGAGGTAGAGATTTTCATTCTGGTGCCAAGAATATTTTTAGGAAGTTCAAGGGGGGAGCTCAGAGGTGCTAATGGACACCAGACCCAGTGTGCCATCACTTTGAGGTGTGAGAACAAGTGAGTGAATCAGCCTGCTCCAGGGTGGAGAGGGAGTCCCAGGACCATTTGCACTGGGTCTTGAAGTATACATGAGAGTTTGCAGTGGGGGAGGAAAACCAACACTTGTGGAAAGCCTACCATGGGTCATATATCTATATACATCCATCGTTGGAATTTCCTAATAACCTAATGAGCTGCTAGTGGTAATAATAGTGATTATAACAACAATAATAATTATCATATGCTGGGTTTGATGCTAAGAGCATCCCGTGAATTACCTCATTCAGTTCTTAAGGTGCCATTGTGAGGTAGCCGTTATCAATCCTATTTTACAGATAAGGAAAGAAAAGGTCTAATTAACTATCCAAGTTCACCCAGCTGGTGAGGGACAACTGGGATTGAGCCCCAGCCTTTGACTCAGCACCGAAGCATGGGTAAGCAGATCCTGCCTCAGCCAGGTGACCCAATGGATGTAGTCCTTCCCCTTCCGAATTATTCTTTCTCAGGGTTGGCATCAGCCAAAGATAGCTTCTAGTCAGTGGATTTCAATTCGTTCTCCTTGCCCTAAAAACTCACATTCACCATTTGTCGTGGTGGCTCTGAGGCGAAGCCCCAGGATAAACTCTTCCTCTTCACCTGGATGGCTCCTCTGCTTCCCACCTGGCCTCCCTGCCCCAGTGATCTCATCATTGGCCCACTTAAACCTTCATTCAGCCTTGACCTATGTATAAGGTCCTTCCTGCCACAGCTGCCTCTGCTTCCACTGTGCCTTCCCTCAGCCCTGCTCTAGACAGCTAGCCCCAGAACAGCCCATGTCCTATCTGACTTTACAGCTTCACACTACTCAGGCTTCCCTCTGCCTGCAGGATGCTCTCATCTTTTCCCTTTGCACCTCTTCTGTGTACTTCAAGGCCCAATGCAAATGCTCCTGTGACTTTCCCTCTACCCTGAGGCAGAATTAGCTCCTCCCTCCCTCCTCTGGGATTCCTTACACAGCATAACACAGTACCCTCTCCTGCTTAGCATCCCTCCTCCTTTTTTCTTTTTAAAAAATTTTTTTTAACGTTTATTTATTTTTGAGACAGAGAGGCAGAGCATGAACAGGGGAGGGGCAGAGAGAGAGGGAGACACAGAATCCGAAACAGGCTCCAGGCTCTGAGCTGTCAGCACAGAGCCCGACGCGGGGCTTGAACTCACGGACCATGAGATCATGACCTGAGCCGAAGTCGGACGCTTAACTGACCGAGCCACCCAGGCGCCCCCCTCCTCCTTTTTTCTGATAACAGCATTGAGATTTTCCTCTGGGGACTCATCCCTGAGCAATGGTGAATCTGTGACTGGCTCTGAATCATCTTGGTCGCAGAGCTTTAATCTAATAAAATGTAATTCCAGGACTTTTAGTGGACTGATGGGGGGTGGAGGCTGTCTTTCTACTGGGATTACTGGCAGCCAGGGTATTTTTGGTCTGTAGAGGGCCTACCTGAGAGTGAAGCCAACACAGAGAGAGGAAAGCAGAGCCAAGAGATGGGGAGAGCAAGACCAGATCCTGAGAACATCCTTTGAACCCCTGGGTCCAGCTATTCCTGAGGCCAACTCCCTCCTCTTCCTTTATATTTTTTGATTACAATGTTTTATCCTTTAAATTTTTCCCTCCTTCCACTTACTATCATTTTTGCTTAAGCCAGCCTGAAGTATATTTGTCACTTAAATTAGAGGAATTCTGACCAATAGCTGTAATAATTCTTGGTTTGCATTAATTTTACCTGTTAGATTGTGAGCCTTCTCAAGGCACATCTAGTCATCTTTTCAATCCACTGTGACTAGACTGTCCCTCGCATGTGGCAGAGGTTTAAAAAAATATTAGAAGAGCGAGTTAAGTGAACAGGTGAATGAATGGATGAATTAGATTCTGCCAAGGACTCTGGAGGAATACAAGGAAATACAAGAGACTGTTCCTGCCTTCAAAGGGCTTCTAGAATAAGCAGAGGATCAAGCCCCATACATGTGAGTGGCGATTGATGAGCTAAGCAACAACATAAAAGGTGTCCAGAGGTGACCATCTGAGAAGATCGAAATGTGTGATTTAGACAGATCTCAGGTAATCCCTGAAGGAAAAGCCTTTTGAACAAGACTTCAGAGAGTGGGCTTTTGCCATGTGGAAAGGGTAGGGGAAGGCATTCAAAGTGAGTGAAGACAGAATATGCACAGGTGCCAAGGCAGGAATGCCCACGAGCTGGGAAGAGCTAGCTACCCCCTTCCTGGGTTTCAGCAGCCTCATTGTCCTGTCATTGAAGATACATACACGAAAGGGTCCTGCATAATGGCTATTCACCGTCTTCATTTTTGTGCATCTTGTGAGGCTTTTCAAATAATTAAGTTGGGGAATTGGGAACAAAAAAGCCTTTGTCAGCTCATGTGTATGCATTTTGGTTTTGGAAAATAACAGTCGATATTGTTAACATTTGAAGACCCTCACTGGCCACTGAGTCGCTCATCCATCCATATGATAGATGAGACAGCAGAGCCTCAGAGAGGTAGAGCGACAAGCCCAAGGACTTAGAGCTGTTTAGCAGCAGAATCTAACCAGAGTCAGAACCACTCCAACTCACAATACAATGGCCTCAGGCAAATTGAGGCAAAAAAAAAAAAAAAAAAAAAAAAAAAGATAAATGAAGAAACCCATCCTTGGTTCAGAGCTTCATCCACTGCCTGGAGAAGGTTTCTGCAAGCAGAGAGGGGGAGGTGGGAGCGGGGTGGACTGGCCTTGGATGCCAGCTAATGGGGTCAGACTTTATCTTCTGTATCCCAGGTCCATTCGCTCCTCTGATGGACCACATGAAAGACGCCTGAGCGATCATGTAAACTGTTCTGGGGCTCCTGATCCACTTGGGGCAGCAGCCTATTATGGGTTGAATTGTGTCCTCCCAAAATTTACATGTTGGAGTCCTAACCCCAAAACCTTAGAATGTGACTTTATATGGAAATAGGGTCTTTGCAGAGACAATCAAGTTAACCTGCGCATAGGGTGGGCCCTAATCCAGCATGACTGGTGTTCTTATAAAAAAGGGAAATTTGGACACAGACACAGGGAAAACATCATGTGAACTCGAAGGCGGAGATTGGGGTGATATGTCTATAAGGCAAGCAACACAAAAGATGGCCAGCCAACCACCGGAATCTAGAGGAGAGGCATGGAACAGGGTCTCCCTCACAGCCCCCAGAAGGAACCAACCTTTCTGACACTTTGATCTCAGACTTGTAGCCTCCAGAACTGTGAGACAACACATTTCTGCTATTTAAGCCTCCCAGTGCGGTGCTTTGTTACAGCAGCTGTGTACAACAGTACCCAGCCCAGACGTTCATCCTGGCCTTCAAGGCCCCAGCTCATGCTACCTCTCCAGCCTTGTCTGCACCCTTGGTTACCTCCTCTCTGCTCTCTGGCCACGCGTGCCTTCTCTCCGTTTTACAAGGCGTCCATGCACACGGAGCCTTCACACTTACTGCTGGAATGCTCTCCTTTATCCCTGTGTTACACCGAAATCTGCCCATCCTTGTGAATCCAGCTTATCCTTCTGGATACTTTTCATCTCTTCAGCCAACTGTGTGCCCTGTCCTTCCAGAGAAACAGTGGTGAACATGATAGACATAAGCTTGAGAGGAGTCAGAGACCAGAAGCAGAAAGCAAATGAACAGGACAAATCTCAGGAATGGGAGTGCAGTAATAACAATAAAATAGGGGTTTGTGCTAGGGACCAGGGAGCCCCTGAGTGTCAGGGAAAGCCACATGCAGGAGAAACATCTCAACTGAAGCCTCGATGGTAAGAAGGACCAGCATGGTCAACAGATGCTCACTTCTACCTCCCTGGGGTGGGGTAAGCCCCCTCCATAGACCCTTGAGGTACCATGCATTTCTCCTTCATAGCCCCTATCACTGATGCAATTTTCTTTCTTTCTTTTTTTTTTTTAATGTTTATTATTTATTTTTGAGAGAAAGAGACAGAGTGTGAGCAGGGGAGGGGCAGAGAGAGGGGGAGACACAGAATCTGAAGTAGGCTTCAGGCTGTGAGCTGTCAGCACAGACCCTGACACAAGGCCCAAACTCACGAACTGCGAGATCATGATCTGAGCTGAAGTCGGACGCCCAACTGACTGAGCCACCCAGGTCCCCCGAAATTTTCTATGTATTTATGTGATGACTTGATTATCACCTGAGGCCCCCACTGGACTGTACACTCCATGAATGAGGGAGTATGACTCATTTTGCTTACCATTGCCTGGCACATAAGATGGCACTCAGGTAATATTTGTGGACTTAATGATTCATGCTCCAAGTAAGGGCGATGAATTCCAAATCCTGCTCAGGGCAGCTTAGGTAGCAAGAGGTTATGCTTACCTTTTGGGCCCTGGAACTAATTGAGGGAGCCTTTTTCAGGGGCAGCTTTGCTAGCAGTCTGCTGAGCAAGCCAGCGTAAGCCCCAAAAACGTCTTAGAAGGGAGCAGGAAGGCAGAGGCAGGGATTTGGCATCTTGGCGATGGTGTCAGCTGCAGGAGCTTGCCTCTCTCCCAGAGGAACCACAGTCCCAGGGCAGTAGATTTGGATTCATCTGCAGCGTGGGGCTCTGAAGGCCTGGAAATGGGTTCTGTTTGCAAAGCGGAATTTTCCGGCCCCCAGCTGAGAAGCAGGAGAAGCTGGCTCACTGCTAATTTCATTTCCCTAGCTCACCAGCTTGGCAAGACCTTGCTCCTCTAAGCTGCATTCTCTTGGAGCCTCATACCCAGCAACTCTAGCCAAAGAAAGAAAGCTGTGACTCACCAGAAATTTTCATTGCTGTTTTCTGGCCAAAAAAGAAAGAAAGAAAAAGAAAATATATATACATATGTATGTGAAAGTTCTCACATACATATGTATATGCCTGCTGCTTCTGCCTGCTGCATAGATACTGGGATGCACGATTGGAAAAGCAGAAAGGCTGCTCAAGATGTGCCTTAGAGTAGAGCGCGCTGGCCAGGTTCACTGTGACACCTTCCAAAAGTGTGGCTGCAGCAGGCGAAATGAGTGCTGGAATGGAGAGCTGGGTTTCAGGTCAAAGGGGTTCCATTCTCAAAAGGGACAAGTAACCCCCTGGAAAAGGAAGGCTGGTGTCCAGCTCTTCCATGTGTCTTTGGGTGCTTCTTCCTGGGGTTCTGGTACAATCCAGATGGCCAATGGGATGGTGATCGATGTGCTGGCTGGAGCCTTTGACCTGTCCCCTCCTCCGCTTTGCTTCCTGGACTCCAGCCACATTGGCCTTTATTCAGTTCCTTAAATGCACCAAACTCCCCCACCCCGTCATGAGCTTTTGCCTGTTCTCTTCCCTTTGCCTGGGCCCTTGTCCCCTGAGCCTCCCCTCCCACCCCCCTTACCAGGCTCCCGCCCTCTTCCTTTAGAGTCCAGCCTAAAAACTGCTTCCTCAGAGATACTTCAGGGACCCCCAGGCCAGGTCCTCTTGTTATGGGCTCTCCTGGCACCATTTTCTCTAGCACTTCCTGCAGTTGTAACTTGACACACATTTGCAGGATTTCTTGAGCGGTGTCTGTCTCCCTCACTATACTGTAAACTCCGCGGAGGCAGGAACTGTGTCTGTTGTGTTCAAAATTACATCCCTGGGGTCTGGACCATATGAAATATTCAATAAAAAATGTATTGAGTGGATGAACTGCTGAATGAATGACCATGGAGCTGTTTTCTGGTGTTTAATCCCAAGGCTAATGGTACCATTTGAGTAGCCAGAATACAGAGGTTATGCACAGACCCGCAT
Source organism: Panthera onca (assembly GCF_046562875.1). Lineage (NCBI taxonomy): Eukaryota > Metazoa > Chordata > Mammalia > Carnivora > Felidae > Panthera > Panthera onca. The sequence goes on along the minus strand of NC_138340.1, from coordinate 50,799,302 downwards.
AAAGTCACGTAGGCAGTGTGGTGGACACAGGTGGACACTCACCCTCAAGTCCAGGCAACTTTCTGTTTTGCCATGTTGGGTTCCATCTGTGGCTCTTGCGTCTTCTTTCTGACATGGTGAGAGCCTGGTACCATTGTGGCCAAGATCACGGGTGGCAGCTTTCCACAAAGCAGTCAATTCCGCCCCTGATCCTGGCTGTGGACAGCCCTGTTGCCGCCCCCCCCCCCCCCCCCGCCCCAGCCAAGCCTTGTAGTCTATTAATGAGCTGCCCTACACAAAGGGAGCCAGGGCTGGGAGAAGGTGAGGAGAGCAGAACAAGCAGTCTCCCATTCTGGGATAGACCAAGCGCATGGGCCTGCTGGTTGGATGGCAGGCCTGGGCAGCATCTCTGCAGGGAAGGATGGGATAGCCTATAATGGCCATCCTAGGTAACCAGGGGGAGGGGAGGAGCCCAGCCCTGTCCCGTCCCTCCAGCCTCAGCCTTGCCAGGCCTCCTGAGGATTTGCCTCTTCTGCCATGTGGTCATGCACATTTGTACAGGGTTCCATGTCATTCCATGGTTTCAAATACCATCTGAGTGCTTGCTACCACCTTCCCCATTTGTTTCTCTAGCCCAGATATCACCATCCTGGTATTCCTTAAGCCCTTTAGACTTGTTGTGTTCAAACAGAGTTCCTCTCTGTCCCTCCCTGCCTCACCACTGCTCTGCTTCTCCTCAGCTTAGCAAATGCCACCCCTGCTCTCCCAAGGTGCCCAACCGAGGAAACTTGGGAGTCTTCTTGGACATCTCTTCCTCCCTCCCCATCCGCATCTCAAACTCCATCCGGTTAATCTCCAGACCCAGTCTGTTCACTACCTAGGTATTTCTTGAATCCTTCATCTTTTCTCTTGGCCCCCTTGAGCCCATCCTCCACGGAGTAGCCAAAGCTAGAGTCTGCAGATGCAGTTTTACCCGTTCACTCCCCCACTCTAGATCCTTTGATGGCTTTCCACTGACTTGAGGACAAAGCTCAAACTCTGTAATGGAACTTATAAAGGCCCTTGGCTCTGTGGCTTCTGTCTGATTCTCCAACCTTCCATCTTCCACCCCAGAACGCCATGCTCGAGCCCCACTCGACTGTGTTCTACTCACCCACATGTTCTCTCCAGCCTCCCTCTGGGCCTTTGTTCAGCATACTTCTCCATCTAGAAAGCTCTGCCCTATCCAACTTCATTGCAGCCTTTGGTTCTCAGTCAAGAAAGTGCTTCCTCCGGGAAGGGAAGCCATCCATCACCTCACCACCAAATGTGGGCAAGAGGGCCCTCTTCTGCTCCACACCTCCTTCTCATGACTACATTTATGAGGCTGTGTCACCATCTTCTGTTCCTCCCGTGTGGCTCCTCACTTGAGTGGAAGGCATGTGGGGGCAAGATCTTGCCTGCTCTGGTCTCCGCTGCATCTTTAGCACCTAGCTGTGCCTGGCCCGTACACACAGACTGCAAACGAGCTAAGCCTGGGAAAACCAAGACCCTCGTCTTCCCAGCAGCTGCTCACTTTAGCTTGACAAGTCCTTGGTTGTTTCGGGTAACTTTCTTCTGCTTGCCTCCACTTGTCCTGCCTCCCTGTGGGACTCCGTCGGAGATTGCAAAGATTGCTTCCTGCCCACAGCTTCTGATGAGAAAGGGCTGTGCTGGCTTTCTCTGACCAAGTTTCTCTGACCATGTGACCTCATTTCATGGCCCCCAAGCCATCCCAGCACTTCTTTACCCTTTCAAAATCACTTGCCTTCTTTTTCCCCCACCTGAAATTCACCTTCTGGCTGTGACTTCCATAAATTTTGTACATTTAATTCCCTGATGCTGCTCAATTTTTGCATCCCAGACTGAGCTAAGCCCCTGAAGTAATTTGAGTAACAGCTCAATTATCTCATCTCTCCCTTAATCTTTCCATTTCTATCAGGAAGCAGTGAAAAATGGGATGTGCAAAGTATTTTCTGCCCAACCTGCTTCTCCCTTGCAGTTGTTATCTCAGTTTGTGTCATCAGCATCTACCCAGTTTCCTGAGATCTGCACCTTGGAATCACTCTACTTTCCTCCATCCTTCTTCTTCCTCTCTATTTCCAGGAGCTCTCCATGATGATCTGTGCTCCCTTGGAAGTGTCTCAAGTCCTTCCTTCTCTGGCCACACTGCCATCCACCCAGGCCCTCATCATCTCTCTCTTTTCCTAGACTAAGGTCACCTCATGACTAGTCGTCCTCTCTCCAGCCCCATGCCTCTGTCCACCCCCATCTATCCTGCCATACACTCATCCATCTATGAGTCCACTCATCTATCCACCCATCCACTCATTCACCTACCCATTCACTCATCTACCCATCCACCCACTTGTTCATGTATTTACCCATCTACCCACCCCTTTATCCACTCATCCATCCATCCATCCATCCATTCATCTATCCATCTATCTATCTATCCATCCATCCTGCAGTCTGCCCTCAGTGATCTAAACACACTTTGGTTAAATCATACCTCTGCTTACGTAACTTTCATGACTCCTCACTGCCTATAGCAGGCATTCTTAGCCCTGGATGCACATTAGAATCCTACAGAAAATGTTTAAAAATTACCAATACTAGGGGCGCCTGGGTGGCTCAGTCAGTTAAGCATCGAACTTTGGCTTGGGTCATAATCTCATGGTTTGTGAGTTCGAACCCTGCGTTGGGCTCTGTGCTGACAGCTCAGACCCTGGAGTCTGCTTTGGATTCTGTGTCTCCCTGTCTCTCTGCCCCTCCCCTGCTCGTGCTGTGTCTCTCTCTTTCTCTCAAAAATAAATAAACATTAAAAAAAAATACCAATACTAAGGCTTTACCCCTGGAGATTCTGATTTAGTTGGTCTTGCATTGGACCTGGCTCTTGGTGTTTTCTTAAAGCTCTGCAGGTGATTCTAATGTATAGCCAGGTAGAGAACCATGTGACCTAGAGGATAAATTCCAAGCTCATTAGCTTGACATTTGTTGCTCCCCACAATCAAGCCCTTAATCTGCCCCTCCAGCTTCATGTCCTACCAGTCCTCTCTTAACATGTTTGAAATTCTGGCTCTACGGAGCCACTTCTCTATCTTTGTATCCATGGTGCCCTCTGCCTACAATTCTCTCTCTCTCTGCTCCTCTGTTTGGAAAACTCCTACCCATTTTTCAAGACCCAGCACAAATGTGTTCTTTTCTCATGGAAATTTCTATAGCATCTACTAGGAATCAGGCACATCCCTGGGCACTGGATGTGGTGCCTGGAACAGAACAGTCTCTCCTCTGGAGGAACTTACAGTAGGGTGAGGGATGGGGATGGAAACTGCTTGAGGCAAATGTTCTCAAACCTGAGTGTGTTAGGGCACCCAGAGGGCTGGTTGAAACACAGATGCTGGGCCTACCCCTAGGGTTTCTTAGTAAGTGGCCTGGGATGGCCCTGAGAACTTGCGCTTTCAACAAGTTCTCAGCTGATGCCAATACTGCTGGTCCAGGTATCACAGTTTGAGAACCCGTGCCTTAGTGTTTGATCACAGGTGCACTCTCTGTGGAGGTATCATTGAAGCTGAGACCAAGAGGAAGAGAAGGAGGCAGTCACAGGAAGAGCAGGGGCTCACGCATTCCAGATGGAGGGAACAGCATGCATGAAGGCTCCAGGTGGGAGGGAACCTGGCACAACGGAAAAGGGGAGTGTGTGCCTGGGATGTGGAGAGCACAGGGGGAGAGTGGTGCCTTCTCCAACTTCTCAAGCGGAACTGATGCTCTGTGTGTGTCTCTGTTATAGCACTTTCTCACCTTCCACTGTAATCCTTTCTTCTGCCTCCGCCACTTGAGAAGGAGCCCCTCCAAGGCACGTCTGTGTCACGGTCACCCACAGCCCATCTGAGACCTGACGCTGAGTAAATGCTGAGGGAATTGGGCTGGGTGGTTGAATTTTTTCGTGTTCTAGCTTTTTCTCTAGGTTACAAGCAAAGAAGCAATTTGTTCATTTTTTTTTTTTCCTATGGCAGCCTGTCTTCCTTTTTCTTTAGGCATTTTCCACCGTAACCATCCTCTAAACCAAACTCCCTTCTCCCAGATTCGTGCTAGCTGGGCAGAGTTTTAGCCCATTTGGTGACAGCCAGAAAATTCCTTTAAGAGGCCCCTCCTCACCTGTCCTTCCCAAGCTTAGGAGTTGCAGTGGGGTCTGGGGCATGGGGGTGCTGCAGGTGCCCAAGGCTGTTGGAGCTGCACCCCCGGCACATCCCCTTGGCTGTGGGAGGATAATGTGGTCATAGAGTCAGCAGAATTCCCTTCCTCAAAATCACTGGTAGTGGGCAGCTGAGCATATCCGTGGCCAGCCCTCTGGGGTGGCCCATCCTGAGGGCCCGAGGGGAGAATGCAGGTCTGGGGCTATCTTAGAGGCCACCACCTTCACATACAGATGGTCTTCTCCCCCACAACCTGCCTTTTCCAACATGTCCTTCCCACCCTGGGAAGTAGAATAAGGGAAGAATCAGGGCCAGAGGGCAAGAACACAGCACAACACCACATGTGGCAACATGAGATTATCGGTTTCTTTTTTTCTTTTTTTTTTTTAAATTTTTTTTTTAACGTTTATTTAATTTTGAGACAGAGAGAGACACAGCATGAACGGGGGAGGGGCAGAGAGAGAGGGAGACACAGAATCGGAAGCAGGCTCCAGGCTCCGAGCCATCAGCCCAGAGCCCGACGCGGGGCTCGAACTCACGGACCGCGAGATCATGACCTAAGCTGAAGTCGGGCGCTTAACCGACTGAGCCACCCAGGCGCTCCGAGATTATCGGTTTCTAATTACCCTTACTTCTTTCTTTTTGGAGAGTAGGGTATATATACGTGCATACATATATGTATATACATGTCTGTGCATATATACATATATGTGTATATATACATGTGCACACATGTGTAAATATATGCATACATATATGTATATGTGTATACATATATACAGATATATGTATACGTGTGTGTGTATACACACACACTCACACCCTTTACTGAGGCCAACAGAGGGGCCTTTGGGAAAGTGTACACAAGTGAGAGATATTCCCCCATTTCCTTTTTCAGAAACATCCTATTTCTCATATCCCATTTCAAACATATCTCTATGGTATGTAGATATCTGGTTCTCAGACTTTGGCTTGAATCAGAATCCCATAGAAGGTGTGTTAAAACCCGGATTGCCACCTCTAGAATTTCTGATTCAGCAGGTCTGGAATGGGGCTTGAGAACCTGCATTTCTGTGAGATCTCTGGTGATGTTGCTGCTGGTCTGAGGACCACACTTTGAGAACCCCTGTTTTAGCAAAATGCCCGGCTGGAGTCTGCTAAGACCTATCAGTTGTTATGGGGCAGGGGTGGGGGCAGATTTATTTGTCTTGTATGTACTTTACTCATGCCTCCCATTTGGGAAGACGGGTTGACATCCTCCCGAATACAGAAGCTGAAATCCTAACAAGCCCCCAGCTCCACTGGTAGACAAAGACATGTGTTTCCAGGAGACCAAGACAGAGAAGCTGGCCCTGGAAGAGGACAAAGGGGCTGGGGGAGTCAGGGAAGGGTCCACTTTTGTTTTTCCACTGCATAGTTTTAGCACTAATAGGAACATTTCAAGCACAATTGGATGAGTATTTCTTAGCCCCACGGAAGGCAGCTTCTGCCCAGAAGGGAGTGATGCACGTAGCAAATTCCGCATGCAGTGGGAGAGGAGAATGGGATAGGACTTAGAACCCAAAGACCTGGGTTTGGCCCCAGCACTGCTCTGGGACCTTGGGGGGATCGCTTCACTAGCTGTAAATGTGTTCCAATGAAACTGAACTTGAAAGGGCCTCATGAAGTTCAAAAGAGCTATAGTGGATGACAATGCAGAACACTTGTGTGGGTGACAGTTCCAGTGAGGCCAACCTGAGCTGCCTTGGTTTCCACAGGAAGGACCAGTACCTCCTCTCACCCGTGAACTGTTGGTATCTGGTCCTGCATCAGACCAGGCGGGAGAGTCGAGATCATGCCACCCTCAACGACATCTTCATGAACAATGTCATCGTCCGCCTCTCACAGATCAGCGAGGATGTCATCAGACTCTTCAAAAAGGTGGGCAAGCAGGCCACTCCACCTGCTCGGATATCTCTGCCCCAGGCTGGCCATGGCAACACTGCCAGGGTGCCAGGGTGGGATATGGTTTGTGGAGATGGGACCAGGAGGGGAGGTGTGTTGAAGGGTGCAAGGGGCCAAGGGCTGGACATGGTGTCCCAGACTCTGAGTCTGAATCCTAGATATGGCTGGTGGCCTCAGCCACTTCCACAACCACCCCCACAAAAATTAAAATGTCTGCATGGTTGGCAAATACTACATGTTCATTGTAGGAAATTTGGGGAAATGGACATGAGCACACACACACACAAATTTAAAATCACTTGGAATGGTACCACTCTGCAGCAATCACTTTGGTGCCATAGGAATTTCCTTAAACATATAAACGCAAATACAGTTTTTGTAAGTTCTCGTATCTATACATTTCCAGTATACATTTCCCAAATGACATGAGACTGCGTATATGACTTTACTGTCTTCTTATGTCACCTAACAAATTACATAACACTGTATGGCAAAATTTTCCCAAGTCAATAAGTATATTTCTGTACCACTTTTAAATGATGCCATAGAATTTCATAGATTACCCTCATTTATTTAACCAATCTTTTATTGTTGAACACTTAGCTTATTTCCATTATTTTACTCTTAGAAATAACACTGCTGTGAGTGTCTTTGTATATATACTTACGTCACGGTCACTGCTATTATCTTATGGTCGGTTTCTGCAACAGGAATTTTTGGGTCAAAAGTTTGCTCATTTTTAAGACTTGTAGCAAAGTGCTCAGTTGTTTTCAGAAAGGTTTTACCTGTATAAATGCCCAGAAGTCAGGTGTGCAGGGAACAGTCACTTGTATGCGCCCTGAGGCCTCTATATCCCAGGCCTCTCGCACAGTGCCTGGCAGACAGTAGATGATGTGTGTAATGTTTGTAGAACTGAACCCACCTTTGTGAACTTCAGTGTCCTCTCTGTAAAATGGGCTAGTCCTTTGGCTTCAGTGAGCCTTATCTTCTGTGTCCTATCAAATGGTTTTAGGGTCAACTACTTCCCAGTAGTACATGTGAAGGACAGGGAGGCGTTGACCTGGGTGTGGTCTCTGGGTCCAGAGGTTTTAAATTTCTGGGTTCATAGGTTCACAATCCTGGTTCCATCATTTATCAGCTGTGTGTCTTTGGGTGTTGTTACTTTAACTCTGTGCCTCAGTTTCTTCATTGTGAGGATAAAAAGACACACAGGGCCTTGGGGACGATTAAGAGAGTGTTAACTCTTTAAAAAAAAATAAAAAGGAAAAAACAAAAATGACTTTGGCACGGGTCATGATCTCATGGTTCATGAGTTCAAGCCCCGTGTTGGGCTTTGTGCTGAGAACGCTGAGCCTGCTTCGGATTCTCTGTCTCCCTCCCTGCCCCTTCCCCTCTCTCTCTCTTTCTCTCTCTCTCTCTCTCTCTCTCAAACATTAAAAATTTTTTTTAAAAAAGAGGGTGTTAGTCCGAAGAAAGACACGGACAGTAAGTGTTCAGGAAAGCTGGCTACCACTCTACCAACGTGAGTGTTATTACCAAAATTATTGAGCTCATCTTACTAGGCGCCAATTTAGGGATTAGGTGACCTGGGATTGCTAGAAGCACAAGGAGGAGAACAAGTTGATTTGAAATGTAATAATCTCTCTGTGGTCTGTATTTGGATTGTCCACTTTGAGGACAACTTCTACAGCAAAATGGTAATCACAGGCTAATTCCCTCCCACCACACAATATGTGCCGGTCCCCTCCTGGGGCAGTGTTTATGAAACGTGGTCTAAGTTTAATATTTGTGTGAGCAAACATAATTAGGAAGGTAAATACAGTGCAATAAAAAAAAAAATCACAGTGCTTTGCAAAACCAAACAGCTGATTCTGATCACTCGGTCTGGCCAGAAGCCCCCGCCTGCTGCCAGTGTCACATCTTTTTCCTGGGTGGGAGTGATTCACAGAGAAAGGGTCATCAGGGCCGTTAGGAAATGAAGGGTCTTTTTCCTGACTGATCCCTGGGACAAGTGAGATAAATCTTTTCAGTTCTCATTTAGGCTGACAGCAGCCTCACTGGTGATGGAGGTTAACAGGGTAGAAAATAATGAAAAAATGTCGACAGCTGAGCTTCTGGCTGCCTTGTTACCAGGCCTGTGCCTGTGGAACAAAGGAAACGGCCTGGCCCCTGTGGGCCGGGAGAGAGCCGGAGAAGAGTCTGGCTGATTTAGCACAACCTGGTCCCTTTGTGTCACATCAGTTATAGATAATCTCAGCACGGAGGCTGCACTCCTTATGTACTAATAGATCCCGCAGACCTCTAGCACCAGTGAGGCCGTCTCTGGTCAGACTGGGGAGTGGGATCGTCATTTACTCCATCTTACTAATGAGGAGGTAAAGCCTGAAAAACTACCAGAGAACCCAGACTTGTCCACTTTGGGCCCATTTTCATCACCGGCAGGAAGCAGTATGGCTGGGCTTTTGAAGTTTGTCTCAGAACTGCCCCTCACTGACTTGTGAACCCGGGCCAATCTCTGAGCCTCAGTTTTCTCATCTAGGAGATGGAGATGGTGACAGTGCCCACTCTAGGGGGCTGCTCTGAAGAGCAGAGGTAGGCCAAGTGCCCAACACAGGCCTGGCATCCAGCAGGTGCTCATTAAATGGTGGCTCTCTAGTGACCCTGAAGACTGGAGCCTCCTCCCTATTCCTGAGCTGGGTCCTAACACTCGAGGGGATGTTCCTTCCCCACCCACCAAGTCATGAGCTGCTCATGCATCTGCAGGAAGGGAGAAGCTTCTAGGCCAGCTGTCCTTCCTGGGTTTGGGTCTGGGGCAGCTGCTCTGCCTACCAGGTTCTCGCTGACTCAGGGTGTCTTTGACTTAATAACTTACCTTCTCATGATTCTCCATTTCCCCTTGCAGTGCAGTCTGTTCTTATGACTAGAAGCAGCACTACCCATTCCACAAGCCATCCTAGGATTCCTGCGGGCAAGTGGACATATGCACACAGGTGGCCCTTGCTTTAAGTATGAGATAAGGATCCCGTGTAGCCAAAGGAACTGGCTGAGACCTTAGAGGCCATCATGTTGGTCAGAGCTTTTATGGTTGTGAACAACAGAAACCCAACTCAACTGACTTGAAGGAGGAAAGGGACTTACCAGCTCTCCAGAGCAAGGCTGGCTTTAGGCATGGGGGCTTCAAGGGCACAGAAGAACTCCCATCTCTCTGCAGCTCTGCTCCAGTTTTCTCTGTTTCCTCAATTTTTTGGGGGGTGGGGTGAAGGACTCTTTCACAGGAAGTCTCTCTCCATGTGATAACCACATGCCCCCCCCTCCAGGCTTACATCCCCCCTGCATCAAGCCCCATGGAAAGTGAGAGCTCCTTTCTCCCAGAATTGAGTCTTACAGGCTCTGATTGCTCAACATGGGTCACACCAGCGCTCCTGAAGCTGCACCTGTGGCCAGTGGGAGGCAATGCTCTGACTGACCAGGCTCAGGAAACATCCCCACCCCTGAAGCCACGTACACACTCAACTCCACCTAACCCATGAACAGAGAATGGGTGGTTCCCCTGAAAAACTGGAGTCCTCTTATAAGAAGGGAGAAATAAAACAACAGATGCCCACTAGGCCTCTTTTCTAGTCCCTTTATCATTCTCTGCAGGAGCTGGCCCTCCCTCTGTTAGATGTCCCTAAGAAATGGTATTCATTACCTCTCAGGATAGCTCATTCCATTTGGGGACAACCACGATCAATAGAAAGTTCTCCCCAATGTTGAAATAAAATCTCAGTGTTTACACTCATGATCCTGGTCACGTCCTGAGGGCCACATAGACCAATCCACGTGGAGACTTGTCAGTTGCTCGAAGATAGAAATCATGACCACCCAGCCAGATCTTTCCCACCTCTGAGTAAACACCCCAGGTCCCTTCAGTTCACCCTGTGATTTGGCTTCATGCTTCCCCCCCCCCCCCCCCAAGTCATGCCCCAGGCTTCTCTGACCTGCACAAGTTAACATTCAGATCTATTCAGAATACTCCAGGAAGGTTTGAAGGGCTAAGAGTAGAACAGAGCTGTCTAGACACATTCTTTCTAATAATGCAACTTATGCAGGCTTTTGCCTTTTTGACCTCAGTCTCTTCACATGGTTGGCTCCCTCTGAGCTCCCTGCTTGAATCCCTGGTATTTTTATGCCAGCTGTTTTTTTAAAATCTATCTTTTGAATTCTGTACTTGCGTTTCTTTATATTTGGTCTTTTCAAACTTCATCTTATTAGATTCTGCTCAGGGCATCTGCGTGGCTCAGTTGGTTGAGCATCTGACTCTTGATTTTGGCTCAGGTTATGATTCCAGGGTCATGGGATTGAGCCCCATGTCGGGCTTTGTGCTGAACATGGAGCCTGCTTGGGATTCTCTCTCTCTCTCTCTCTCTCTCTCTCTCTCTGCCCCTCCCTGCCCCGCTCTCTCTCTAAAATAAATACAAAGTTAGATTCTGGTCTAATGGGATAACTGTTTTATTTAAGTGATTTTTCAAGCAGCAATAGGGTAACTCTTCTGAGAGGTCCTTATTCCCCCTCTGTGGGGAAAGACTTTTATAACTTCTCTATGTCTCCCTCTGTGTTCCCTTCTTTGGTGTGTCAATTCTTTAACCTCATATTTGATTCTTCTTTACCTTCTTAGTGGAGAGGTGGAAAGTGGGTCAGATGCTTGAGGATGAGTTCACAGTGGGTGACCTTTGAGTTGGGTATTGAAGGATGAATAGGAGTCTGCCAAATGGAGAAAGGACGTTGGAAGTTCAGTGTTTGGAGAAAGTCAAGAGCACAATGGGTATATCACAGTGGAGGTCCAAGGTAACTCAAAAGGGAGGCTGCAAAATGGCAGTCTTCAGATGAATTTGGTTCTCAAGGATAATCTGCATGGCCCTCACTATGTTAAGAAAAATAAAACCAATATTTGAAAATTGTAGGGGTTCACATAAAAACTAGGACTTTGCATTTTGAAGAAGTCCTGTCAATATCAGATCCCCATAGGTAATTCTTGGTTAAGTTGGCTGGGACTGAGTAGCTGGTAGCCCCTATAGGCAGGGCACACTCTCCCCACTGCCCCAGGGTCCTTGCTGTCGTCTAGTGTAGCATACCTGCTTGGCTCCTTTATTTTGCCTCCCTGGCCCCTTCATGCATTTGAGTTTGTGGCCTCAATTTTAAACATTATCTACCAGTGATTCACAAATTCTAGCATCAGAAACACCTAGAGGTCTTGTTAAGCAGATTGCTAGGCCCCACTGCCACAATGTCTGATTTAGTAAGGGGGAGAGAGGCCTGAGAATCTGCATTTCTAACAAGTTCCTTGGCGATGCTGATGCTGCTGGTCTGGGGACCACACAGGGAGAATAACTGACCTCCTTGTTTCACAGGTGAGGAAACTGCGGCCTGCCTCTGGTAAGCACAGCATCTGGCCCCAAATGCAGGTTTTTCCACTCCAGGTCCTGTACTGAATCTACTAACCCCTGTGGAGCACCAGTGGTGGTGGTGGTGGTGTGGGGGGGGGGGGGAGTCCATCTGCATCCTGCCTGCTCTCCCTTCCTGCCCCTACCGTGTCTGAGACTGGGCATTGAAGCCCATTCATTCCATTTTCAGTCTCAGCCTCCTTAACAATAGCCATCCATTATTCTATGCTCCGATGCCTGCAGAATTTAATTACTTGCCTGGCCGTGAAGTGAATTTGATTGTTGGGAGCTGCGGTGTTCTGGAGGAAGCACTAATGAGGAAAGACTCTCAGCAGAGAAGAGAAGGCATCTGGGGGGCTTGTGTTTGAAAGCAGCCATTCACTGTGTGGCAATAGGTCTTGGTCTTCAGTGAGCTTTTTCGTTCCCGCCTCGAAGATGTCCGTCGCATTTCATAAATAAATCAGGGCTTTTGTGTCCAATAATTGCCTTGCTTTGTAACCAAGATCAAAAGCACCAATGGCCTTGGATTCAAAGCCAAGTTTATTTTTTATTTCGTGGTTGCAGGAGAGAGTGAGGGTTTGCATGCTGGAGGGTCCAGCTAGGAGGCCTACATGGAGACAGAGCAAGTGGGCAAAGTGCCAAGGGAACGAGAAACCCTCAGCCAATCTCCACCGGCTCCCACGGAGATGAAGTCGTGAACACTCACTCTGCTAGTACAGCCTGCTGAGCTGGTCACCATCAGGCATTCAACCCCCTCAATAAACATTTATTAGTGCTATCATGACAGTAGGCAAACAATAATCATAGAAAGCAAACAGTGAGTGCTTACTGTGTGCTGGGCTCTGGGCTAAGAACTCCATAGATACTTAATTCTTAAATCCTAAGAGCAAGATGCTGTCATCATCCCATTTTACAGATGAGGGAACTGATGCTGATGAAGGTGAGCTGGAATTGGAGTCCAGATGTGTGTGACTGGAGCCCATGTTTGGTGTTAGACAGGTGGTGAAGAAGATAGATGAGTCAGACACAGTGCCCTCTTTCAGGGAGATCACACTGTAGAATGGAAGCAAAGACAGGTGTGTGGCTGTGATTCAAATGTAGCAGAGAGGGATGTTGGTTCAGAGGGAGGAGGACTTCTAATCTGGGCTGGGGGTTGGGGCTCAGGGAAGGTTTTATGTTGGGGATGCAGCATTTGAAGTGAGTCCTGAAAGATTAGGATTTATCCCAGTTTGGGTTCCCCAGGAAGATGATTGAGAGTGATTACAACGCAGGGGTATATTAGCAAATGTTCTTGGGGTTTCCACCTGCAGAAGGAAAGGAGGGAAAGCAGGAGTCAGTGAATGGAGAAGTTGGGCTGTGGTGCAGTCACAGCTAAAGCCTCAATTGACTCCTTGGGGGAGCTCGGAAGCTGGGCTGGCCCTTCTGAGTTCTCCTGAGTAGGGGCAAGGAGGATGGACCTTTACCTTTTTGGTGCTCCCAGAAGGGGGCATGGTCTTAGGCAGACCTAGGTCTTGGCTAACTGCTCTTTAGCCAAGGTAGTTCCTGTCTGCCAGCAGCCCTCCACACAGCTGGGGGATTAAAAGGGACTGAAAGTGACCTGGGTGGCACATCACTGTGTCCATACAGATATGCAGAGATTTGAGACAAGTCAGACATGGGATTCCAGACCAAAGCAAAGGCTGGTGGACAGAAATGTCTGGGTCCTGTATCACGAGCTGATAGGTCAATGTTGCAGTCCAGTGCAGTGGTTAGGGCTGTGAGCGGATTCCCTGGCTCAGTCCCTATTTTGCCACTTTCTGACCATGTGAGTTCATTTTCAAGATGAAGCTAATAATAACCTCCTTCATGGGGTTGTTGTAAGGATTAAAGAAAGATTATATAAAACCACTACCTGGTACACAGTAAGTAATCAATAAATATTAGCTTTATTAGGATGGTTATTGGGGCTTTGAGAAAGAACACAGTGAGACTTAATTTTGGAGGTGGGATGAAGGAATATTTTATTCAGGGCATACAGATTAAACAAAGTGTCAGAAACAAGAAAAAATATGCTCAGAAAGCCACTCACTGATTAGTTCTAAATCATGGTGGCCTTGTCTCTTCTTTTATAACCTCTTATTTCTTTTTCTTGCCTTATTATATTGGCTAGGACCTTCATCTCGTAGAGTATGGAGGGATATGGGAGAGAAGTGGTATTCTTGACTTTTAAAAGGCATGTTTCTAAATTTTCACCATTTAAGACAAAAACTCTTAGCAAACAGGAATAAGCAGAAAACTTCTTTAGCCTGATAAAGGGCATTTACCAAAAGCCAACAGCAAATATCATACTTCCTGTTGAAGAGAATTCAGCAAGATGGCTGGTTGCAGAAATTAATCATATTCCTGTGTGTCAGCCAGGTCCATTAAAAAATAAGAATGATTGAAGATTAATGCCATTAATGCTACAAATTAGCTGCATCCTAAAAGTTTCCATAAGTGATGCTTTCATTGTCATTCAGAGATTAATATTTCATAATTTCCATGGCAATTTCTTCTTTGACCCATGAATTATTCAGAATTGTGTTTACTTTAGTTTCAAAGGTTTTTTTTTTAAAGCTTTATGCTTGCTTTTAACTTATAACTTTATCACAGTTGATAAGAAAATAAGGTCTGTGGGTTATATTTTTAAATTTTTGTTGAAGCATTGGCCTTATCAGGTATCGAGAGCTCCTCTAAAGTGATAGTCAGTAAAACAGGCAGTTCTAGAGCAGTGCTAGGTAAGCTGACTAATGGGACAGAACAGGACTTTTTGCAAATGAGAGCACAGTACATGACAGTGTTGCATTACAGATTGGTCGGTAGATTCCACTGGTTGTCATTTTGGGGGCTATTTTTGGGAAATGATTTTACACATACACACACACATATTTTTTTATATGGAAAAATGAGACCTCTACCTTCATTCACAACAATATATTCTAGGTAGATTAAAACACTAGAGGTAAAAAGCAATACTTTAAAACTATAGAAGAAAATGTAGGAGGTTATATTTAAAACCCTGGGGATAGGAAAAGAAACATAAAAAAGAATGTTTCTTTTGCCTAAAGGAAACATAAGAAAAGCACAAACTCTAAAGAAAAATATTGACAAATTCCATTATGTTCGAATAAAAAAAAATCTTCCTGCAACAACAAATAAGGAAAGAGAAAACCAAATGAGACACAATTTGACTCCCATTTAGACTGGTAGGACAGTCCTAAGTGCTGACAAGAATGTGGGGCAACAGGGAGCTCCATGACCTGTAAATTGGTCCAGCCCCTTTGGGGAACAACTGGGCTTAATGTAGCAACAGTGAAGGAAGAGGTATACACCCTGTGACCCAGCAATTCCACGTCTGAGTATAATCTAAAAATATTCTAGTATATCACACACACACACAAACCTTGTACAAGGGTGTTTGCTGCAATAGTGTTTATAGTAAAGAAAAAAAAATCACTTCAATGTCCATCATGGAGGGAATGGCTAAATAAACTATCTATAGTCATTCAATGGAATAGCATACAGTCCTTAAGATGACGGAACTAGATGTGTATGTAACAATGTAGATAAAACTGGAAAATGCAACATTGGATGAAAAAAGCAAGCTAAGCTGTGATATTTTTAAACAATTTAAAACAAATTAATAGTTCATATTGTTTGTTTTTGAGTTTTTATTTATTTATTTAGAGAGAGTGCGTGTGTGTGCGCATGAGTTGGGGAGGGGTGGAGAGAAAGGGAGAGAGAGAATCCCGAGCAGGCTCCACACTCTCAGCACAGAGTCTGATGTGGGGCTCAAACCCGTGAACCATGAGATCATGACCCGAGCCGAAGTCAGATGTTTCACCGACTGAGCCACCCAGGCGCCCCTAGTTCGTATTGTTTATAGTATTAGAAACCTGTGTGACCTAAAGGTATGCAAAGGTGGGCTGTGGAAAGCACACTAGCTGCAGAGTAGCAGTTGAGGAAGGAGGGAGGAAGAAAGGGGACAAAGGACGCTTCAGTGGTATCTGGAACATTTTGCTTTCTAAGAGTAGTTTTGGAGCAAAAACAGAAAAATCTAATTTGGGTGGGATGTTCATGAGTGTTTGCTATTGTTTTCTCTACCCTCTGTATGTTTAAAATATTGGAGAACTGAAATAAAGGTGGGGGGAGAAAGGCCAGTTGGAGACAGATTGAAGAAGCCCTTGGATGTCAGAAGAAGTTGGGCTTTATTTTCTAGACATTGGAGAATCACTGACGGTTCTTGAATGGCGATGACGTAACCAGAGCCAACTTTAAGGATGATTGATTTGATATATTTGATGGCTTTGAAAGAGAGATGCTGGACTCAGGGAGAGCAGTTACATGTTATTACACATACACACTAATATGCAGATTAGTGGTGAAGGGATGGTAGGAGCCTGGGTCAGGGAGGGTGCTATGGGAATAGAAAGGAAGGAAAGGATGGATGGATGAGTAGACGGGTGGGTAGGTTCACGAGTATGTGGGTGGGTGGATGGGTGGACATATAGACGGGTGGATGGGCAAATGGGTAGAAAGGTGCTGGGTAGCTGGCTACAGACATTTAAAAAATTTTTTTGATGTTTATTTATTTTTGAGGGGGGTGGTGCAGAGAGAAAGGGGGACGCAGAATCTGAAGCAGGCTCCAGGCTCTGAGCTGTCAGCAAAGAACCCAACGCGGGGCTCGAACCCATGAGCTGCGAGATCATGACCTGAGCCGAAGTCGGTCGCTTAACCGACTGAGCCACCCGGGTGCCCTGGCTACAGACATTTTTGAAACGCCAAAGCAGTCTGTATTACATCCTGTTCACAACAATGCAGATGAAAAAAAAGATCAGATGATAAAATGACAAGGAGGTTAAAGTGATGTCTCGGATCAGTGATGCAGCAGTAATACGTGATTAATAATATTTTGAATCTAACAAATAAGCCTGACAACATTTGTATTCACCTCGAAGATCATCTAGAGAGGGGAAAAAAAAACAGCTCAAAACTCAGTGGCTTCAGGTTTTCATAGATACTGGTTTTTCAGAAAGATAGCTTTGTCATGCTCCCCTTCCCTCACTACAGATTTTTCTCTCCTTATCTGTAAGAGATTCATGACAAAAAAAAAGAAACAAAAAATGTAGGTCGGCATCAGGGATGTGATCCAGAAAGACTACTGAATATGTTCTGTTTCGAGAGAGACTCAGGTCAGCATTCCACCCCATCTCCTTCTGCCTTGACCTGGAGGCCAGGGGGAGGGCAGGGACTTGGCCACAGATAACGGGAGATTCTGCAGAGTGGCCCTGGGCACTGTGTGTTATCTGATATTTACGATGATCTAAAGCAGAGCCTTGTAAATGTCACTATGCTCTTCATACTAAAGGCAGAGGAGTATCCATGTTTTATAATTATTTGGGAATGCTTGGGGAAAAAAATTCTTAAGGCACATAGAGTGCTAATTCTCCCAGTGGGGGCAGTAGAGTGGAATGTTTGAGAGCATCCCATCTGCCAGCTCTATGGTCTTGGGCATATTACTCACCCTCCCTGAGCTCCTATGTCCCAATCTTTAAAGTAAGGTTAATGATAGTGCCTCCCATAAAGAAAGGGCTGATATTAGGCTTAAGTGAGTGATTATCTGTAAAGCAGGCATCACTGGGCCTGGCACATGCTGAGAGATTCATGAACAATAGCTAGTATAGTTCACTAACAGTGTTGTCATTATCTATACTGACAAGTAGTATTAGTAGTAATAGTACTGGGCATTATAATTAACAATGATAGCAAGTGTTATTAATAATAATACTTAGTGTTACTAGTAGAGATCTAGAAACTCCTAGCCTGTCAGAGCACTTGTTTGTAGTCATTCCAAGGTATGCTTGGACTTCCTTAGACCTGTTTTGTTAAGCATTTCTGAAAACGGAGGCCTTCAGTGCAAACAGCATGCCAGAGGGATGCTGGAGAGTAATTACAGGGGGAGGAGGGTGACATTGCTGAGCTCCTGGGCATGCATCGGTGGGGCCCACTGCTGCCAAGAACCTCTGATGAGCAGTCCCAGGGCCTTCCTGCTTCCTGCAATCTGGTATCCCGGCTCCGGCAACAGGGGGAAGAGTTCAGGGCTCAAGTGTGCATTCCAGCTTCTTACACAAACATGCAGATGACAACATTTGGAGCTGCAGCAACAGGAGACATAGACTAGTTTGGGAAGGGGAGGAAAAGCAGGGAGGTGTCCAGGAACAGGAACAGGAAGAGAGGGGAAGAGTAACAAAGGTCCGGATGGAAGGTAGGGGAGAGACTAGGCTATGGATGTTGTTTGGGGACAAGGGGCTATGACATGGCAGAATGCCCACAGCCCACTTACTGGCAAGTGAGGACACAGCTAAGAGAAACAGCCAACTAGCTGTCTAAACTGCTGTTTCCAGGGATAAGCTGACCTTCCAGGACAAACTGAAGAAGCCCCATTCCTCTGAGACACGCCTTTTAAGCCTTTGCTTGGGAAATAAATGCACAATTGCTCTGGGAGATGGCCAGTGGTACATATATCATGTATTTAAATAGAGAACATCTGTGGGTCTCAAGTTTTGTTATTGCTTAGAAAACAAGCAGGAGCGTGGAAACAATGTGGGATTTACAGCTAAAAGAGCCAAAACTTTTGTTTTATTTAATTTGTTTCCTATTGTTTGCTTGGAACCCCAGAACTAGGAAAGCCATGAACTGTCCCCAAAGGTAACCCAACATGAGAACATCTAGTCGAGCAGAGGGAGACGAGCCTTTGCTGCTGTAGCACCTGGCAAGGTGCTACAAGAGAGGCCCTAGAGGATAGCTGAGAGTTGAGGCGGCCTCCACTTTTCTCAAGGATTGTTTCTAATGGTCTCCTTCAGAGAAGTGGAGGGAGACTTGTCATTAAAACCCAACATTTTAGGATGATCTTATTTTTCTAGGCACGAAGGGTGACATTAGCACTGGAAATGACCCACCTGTTAGTTTGCCCTTTGAAAACAGAACCTTTCAAATACAGCTCATGAAGGCCCGGGACCTATGGTAATAATTTTTGAGGGCTTCCCCCTAAAAGTTCAATTAGCCCTGCACTGAAAACTAAATCAGGGGCGCCTGGGTGGCTCAGATGGTTAAGTGCCAACTCTTGATTTCGGCTCAGGGTATGATCTCACAGTTTGTGATTTCGAGTCCCACATTAGGTTCTGTGCTGACAGCATGGAACATGCTTGGGATTCTGTCTCCCTTTCTCTCTGCCCCTCCCTCGTTTGCGCGCTCTCTCTCTCTCTCTCTCTCTCTCTCTCTCTCTCAAAAAAAAAAAAAAAAAAAAACTTTAAAAGAAAACTAAGTCAATCACCCATGGCAAGATTTTCAGAGCAAAGAAAATTGATTTCACTCAGGAACTGTTGTGTCAAAAAAAATTTTGCCAGCTGGTCCCATTTTGACATGAATGCATGGGTTTTTTGGTGGGGGGGGGGGGGAAGATTCAAAGATGGCCACTTTTTACTGCTTTCTGGTTTCCTATTGCTTCTGTGTATTAGCTCATAGACAGGCAATTATAGAGCTCCTTCTATATGCAAGTCTTTGTGATCAGAACTACAGGAAGTCCTAGCCTTTAAGGAGCTTATGCTTTGATTGGTTGGAAATTGTTCCTTTTGTAGGGACCGTTTGAAAGCTTGTGCCTGGTGGAGGGTTTCAGAAGACTGTCTTGCTCTGTGGTCATTCTGGTACATTCAGACCAACATAAGCACAGATTACATCAGTATTCTTTCACATCAGTGAAAATGACAATTTATTGGATCCAATAACTGAGAAGGTCTGGATATAAGTCTTGTTTAGGCTTCACTAGATCCAGGATGCAGATGCTGTTGTCCAGGCCTGGACTCTCCTTGTGATGGACAAGATGACTGCAGGCAGTCCAAGATTCCTGATATCCTAGCTTAGCAACCCCAGAGGAGAGAGGATCTGAGAGTATGGTTGTTAGAAAGCTCTCAGGGAAGATTCTCATTGGCTCCGCCTGGAATATGTTTCTCTTTCTAACCCAATCACTAGAGACAAGCACTCTGGTCAAACTGGGTCCCATGACTGATGGACCATCTTGTATGACTTTGCAAGCAGGGGTCAGTCCCACCATGTCTCATCTCCTGTTAGAAGAAGAAGAAGGAAGGGAGAAGTGAGAGGTGGTCATCATGGATGATTTGTTTCTTTTGTATATATATTGTATATATTTTGTATATATATATAAAATATATATATAAAATATATATGTATATATGTATGTGTGTGTGTGTGTGTGTGTGTATATATATATATAATTTATTGTCAAATTGGTTTCCATACAACACCCAGTGCTCATCCCAACAGGTGCCCTCTTCAGTGCCCATCACCCACTTTCCCCTCTCCCCCCACCCCCCATCAGCCCTCAGTTTGTTCTCAGTATTGAAGAGTCTTATGGTTTGCCTCCTTCCCTCTCTGTAACTTTTTTTCCCCCGTTCCACTCCCCCATGGTCTTCTGTTAAGTTTCTCAGGATCCACATATGAGTGAAAACATGATATCTGTCTTTCTCTGCCTGACTTATTTCACTTAGCATAACACTCTCCAGTTCCATCCACGTTGCTACAAATGGCCAGGTTTCATTCTTTCTCATTGCCAAGTAGTATTCCATTGTAAATATAAACCACATCTTCTTTATCCATTCATCAGTTGATGGGCATTTAGGCTCTTTCCATAATTTGGCTATTGTTGAAAGTGCTGCTATAAACATTGGGGTACAAGTGCCCCTATGCATCAGTACTCCTGTATCCCTTGGGTAAATTCCTAGCAGTGCTATTGCTTGGTCATAGGGTAGTTCTATTTTTAATTTTTTGAGGAGCCTCCACAGTGTTTTCCAGAGCGGCTGCACCAGTTTGCATTCCCACTAATGGTGCAAGAGGGTTCCCGTTTCTCCATATCCTCTCCAGCATCTACAGTCTCCTTATTTGTTCATTTTAGCCACTCTGACCGTGAGGTGATATCTCAGTATGGTTTTGATCTGTATTTTCCTGATAAGGAGTGATGTTGAGCATCTTCTCATGTGCCTGTTGACCATCTGGATATCTTCTTTAGAGAAGTGTCTATTCATGTCTTCTGCCCATTTCTTCACTGGATTATTTGTTTTTTGGGTGTGGAGTTTGGTGAGTTCTTTATAGATTTTGGATACTAATGGCTGATTTGTTTCTAACAGGGCAGGTGGGCCAAGAAGGACCAGGCTAAGGGAGAAGTAGGCCTGCCCGCAAGTGGGGGCAAGGGGCCAGGGATGCAGATTCCTGCACAGGTGGTGAGAAAGTATATTGGACAGGCACGTGGTGTCCTGTCAGAGGGCACACCCTCCTTCGTACCTCCTCTGTGGCCTGGACTCATTGCTGTTACAGCATTGCAATGGCTTCTTTCATCTGTGTGCCTGCATCTCATGCTAGGCCCTCTGGAAACAGACCACGGAAAGACATGACAAGTGCCGTCTTTGGAGTCAGACCAACCAAAAGCAGAACCCTGGCTCTGCCATTTCCTAGCTATGCAGCCTAGAGCAAGTCGCTCAACCCTTCTGAGCCTCCAGCCCTCATCTGTCAAGTGGGCACAATAGTACCTACCTTAAAGGTTTTATTAGATAGTGTATGGAAGTGGCTTTGGACAGTATTCAGCAAATGAAAAGTACTTCATAAATGCTAGCTGCAGTTGAGAAAGCAGGAACCATGTCTCACTGAGCTCTGTGTCTTTGGCGCCTAGGTGAGGCTGGTATCTAGTAAGTGTTTTGCAAGTGCTCGTGTAGATTGAGCTGAAACTAGGTGAGGAGTTGGCCATAGCCATACAAGAGGAGGTAGTGCAGGCAGGAGTGTGGGTATGGGGGGCTCTGAGAATCCACAGCACGCAATGATGTTAGGGTCCACGGGGGAGCCAGGAGGTTGGGTCTTGGGAGCCAGACTCTTCAGTGGCCTTCAAGTGTTAGGATATGAACAGGGCATTTGTTAAAAAGGTTTTTTTTCCCTAGGGTCCAATTTAGCAGGTCTGGGATTGCCGACCTTGATGAATGCCAGGGGTTCCAATGGCTGCCCCCTGAGAAACCCCCACTGGTTGACGGGTCTTAAACCCAGATGCCTCCATGGGCCAGGTGGGTGACGTGGGCAGGGAAAGGGAGGTGCTGGACACTGTGGCCGACTGGAGAGCACAAACCTCATGTAGAGGGGCAGCCATCCTTGAAGCAGGGACTCAGTATTGCTGGATCTCTAGTTTTTCAAGAGAAGCTGAAAGTCAAGACTTTTAAGGGGGAATTTCCTGATTTTTTTAAATGCTGAGAAATAAGTCAGATATTTGAAAATGCCGAAAGGCCAACTAAAACATGTCTGTAGGCTGGAGATGAGTGGCCACTTGGAGCCCTTGATCTGGGGCAGTGGCTCTCACCCGGGGCAGTTTTGTGTCCCAGGGAACATTTGGCCACGTCTGGGATGATTTTTCTTGTCACAGCTTGGGGTGTGGGCGGGGAACGCTATAGGCATCTGGTGGTTAGAGGCCGCGGATGCTGTTAACCACCTTACAGTGCCCCAGAAGCCGCCCCCACCTTAAAGAGTTATGTGGCCAGAAAGGGAGTTTAGCTGGCATTAGCAGTGGGCAGAGGGAAAAGGCAGGGCCAGAGACACCTGCCACCTGATTTTTTAGACTTATTTGGGTCAGAGAAACTGGGCTCTGCCCTTTCAACCCCAAGGAGCCAATGGCTGCCGTGGCTGGCCCCTTGTTGGCCAGGTATAATTGTTCTCTACACTGTGTACACTCCCTGTGCATGATGCAGCCTGCCACCCCCCAACCTCTGCAGGCATGAAAGTCATGCTAGAAATGTGGATGAGTGCGAATCTGTTGCCACTTGAGTCCCCAAGGGCTGGGTGTGATGGTCTGTTAGACATTATCAGGGTTTTGGCCTCCTGTTCCTGGTGGAATGTTTGGTTTGGGTTCCTCATTCAGTCATTTCTGGAACTGTAGTTGAGAATATTTCCCTTCCCAACCTAACAAAATAAAATGTCTTCGAGTTCTGCGCAGCTCAGTAACTCTTGGCCAAGTGCTCGCTCTGGGGCCAGCACAGTGCTTGGTGCCCAGGGGGAGACAAGCAGAGACTCGGGCAGGTTCCATCTGGGGGTTTACCGTCCCACTGAGAAGACGCAAGAAGCAGCCCTCCAGCCCTCCCCATGCAACCCACCCTCCACATGCCAGTGCCTTCATCTTCCTGAAGCACAGTTCTGGTCACCACTCTTTCCCACTCAGAAACCTGTGGCTCCCAGTTCCACTCTAAGTGATCTGGCCCAGCCTCCATTTCAAGCTTATTATCTGCAATTCTGTTACCATGCTCCTCTCTTTGCAAATCACACTTTTCCCTTGTCCTCGGTCTCTTGCCCTCACTCAGGCTGTGACCTAGAATGCCATCTCTGGCCATTCATGCAAAGTGAGGTGGCTCTGGTGGTACTCCCCGCCCCCCGCCGCCCCCATCCTCTTCATCACTTCATCCTGCATCACTTCATCTTTCACTCTTTATGGCCCTTTCTGCCTCCTGCCTTAGAATTATTTGTCTTAACCCTTGACGCTACCAAACTGGGAGATTCTTAAGGGAAAAGTTAATTTAAAATTCAACTTTACGTTCCCTTTCTGGGCGACTTGCTAGCCTTGCCTCTGGCATCCAGTGGGTGTCGACTCAGCCTGTGCTACTGTTTCCCAAGCTCTTCATCTATGCCTGGCAGGGTGCCACCCAAAGTGGCTACCCAAAGTGTCATCTCTTTGTATCCTCACAGGGACTCTGGGACACTCATGACATCGCCCTACATTTACAGGTAAAAACCCTAAGGCTAGAGGAACTTTTACTTCATTCATTCGTAGATTCATTCAACAAAATATGTAATGAGCACCCACCATGTGACAGGCTCTGTGGCATTGCAGGGACACAGGAGTGGGAAAGCAAGATATTGCAGATTGGGAAACCCAGAAGGCAGACTTTGAAACAGCTGAATTTAGCATCTAGCAAAATGACAAGGGAGCAATCTTGGGGTCCACACATTGGGAAGGAAAGGGAGGGAGCAGTCATGCTGAAGGCAGCCTTGCTAGAAGGCTTGGACAGCTCTATGGAAAGTTCTAGAGAAGGAGCAGCCCTTCAGAGCTGTCCCAATTGAGGGAAAGGCAGACGTCTATGCCCACCATGCATTTATCTTTGGACAGACACAGGCCTTCAGGCTTTGGAAGGTCACATTGTCTACTGAGGCCATCCCTGAAGAGTGCTCCTGGCTGGGGGCTGTCTGCTGCTAGCCCTCCCAGCAGCTAGGATATCTGAGCATCAACCATCAGAGAGAAAATCTCTTTGTGCTCATGGGGCTTACATTCAAGTGGGGGAAACAAATGGTAAATAAATTGACACATAAACAAGCAAGCAAGATCATTGCCCTTCCCTTAATAAGTGCCAAGAAGGATACAAACAGATGCTTATTTTACACATGGGGAAGCTGAGATGCCCAGAGGTTAACTGGCTTAAAGCCTCATTTCCAATCCTGGTCCCTGGCTCCAAAATTCAGCCCTCTCTACTGTGGAACCAGACCTGTGCTAATCATATAGAGCCTCATAAGTTAAGCTAAAGACCTGGGTCTTGATTTTGATTGAGGAGGCTCTGGAGGGAATAAAATACAAAATTATACTGGCATAGGCATGCAGAACTGGGGACAAGAGTTAGGGGCTTAGTTAAGGCACAGGTTTAGAAATCTGGGTCCCTGCAGTGATGATGTGCTTGTTCTGGGACTTGTGGTCCTAGTTACTTAGGTTGCCTTTGACTGCAAGCAAAAGAAAACCATAGTTTAAAGTGGCTTAACCAGCAAAGTCCCAGAAGTGGAAGTTCACTTGGAGGCAGGCTCTGGGTTCAGTTGAACCAGTTTCTCAGGAGGTCATGAAGGAGCCAGGTTTCTTTTGCTCTGCTACCCAAGGTTTCTTCCTCTTCTGGTCCTAAAATGCCTACTGGTAGCAGCTGGAGCCCTCAGTAGAGGAGGTAAAACCTTCCCTGAACCATCTTTGTCCTTCCGTTCTATCCAGTTAAGTCACATGTTTAGCCCTGGGCTAATAGTGCATACCAGAATCCAGAGTCAGCTTCCGTGGAAGAACTCAGCTGGAAGAATCAATAAAAAGCCAAATTCATGGCTCTTTTAGGAAGCAGAAAGGGTGTTGGGGATGGATGTTGGGGAGGGAGTCAGCCTTATCTGCTACAGAGAATAAAATTGAGCAGCTTGAAGGTAGGACACAGTGACAGATTGGATTGGAGGGGAAGAAATAAACAAATTTTTTCAAAATGACTCCAGGGGCACCTGAGTGGCTCACCTGGTTAAGCATCTGACTCTTGATTTTGGCTCAGGTCATGATGTCATGGTTCATGAGTTCGAACCCTGTGTCAGGCTCTGCTCTGATAGTGCAGAGCCTACTTGGGATTCTGTCTTTCTCTGCCCCTCCCCTGCTTGTGCACGTGCATGCATTCTCTTTCTCTCTGTCTCAAAGTAAATAAATAAACATTAAAAAAGAATAACTCCAAGGTTTCCCATTGCCATGCTTGGGAAGATATTATCCCATTGACCAAACTCAAGGAGATGGTGGAAATTTCATATTTGATTTTGGATAATTTTAGTTTGATATGATGAGGAGACATTAAAACCATATTGTTCTGCAACAGCTGAAGCTATAGGTCTTTGAACTTGGGCTCAAGCTATTTGAGGACAGAGCCAGGGAGAGAGGACTGCTACAGAAATGGTAACATGGCTGCGGGTCACTGAGAAGCAGAAGCTGGAGGCAGGAGTGTGTGTGGAGCTGGCAGGGGCAGGGCTTGAGAAAGCAAGGCTGGTGGGGGTTTCAGAGGCAGGACTTAGGAATTTATCTGACAGGGGTCTCTGCCCATGTGTGCAGTGACAGGGTACAAGGATGTTCACCACATCATTGTCTGAAATATTAAGAGTGACTGGAGACAACCTAAATATCCATTGCTATGGAGTTGGTTAATGAATTATGACATATCTGGTATATGGAACCCCAAGAAGCTGTTAAAAAAGGAGGATGCAGGAGCTGCATGGCTGCAAAGGAGAAATCTCAAACATATTGTTGGGTGGAAAAAAGCAAGATGAAAAGATGTGTATAGAATACATCTATTTGTGTTAAAAAAAAAAAAAGAATATACACTATCCAAATGTATGTTTGTATATCTGTAGCTGTTTCTGGAAGGTATCAAGAGAAACTTCTTCTTTTTTAAAATTATTATTATTTTGGAGAGATAGAGTGCAAGCAGGGGAGAGGGGCAGAGAGAGAGAGAGAGAGAGAGAGAGAGAGAGAGAGAGGAGAAGGAGAATCTTTAGCAGGTTTCACACTCAGTGTAGAGCCTGACACAGGGCTTGATCCCACCACCCTGGGATCATGATCTGAGCCGAAATCAAGAGTTGGATGTTTAACCAACACCCACATGCCCCTCAAAAGAAACTTCTTGTTTTAAATTTTTTAATGTTTATTTATTTTTGGGGGGAGGAAGGGGCAGAGAGAGAGGGAGACATAGAATCCACATCAGGCTCCAGGCTCTGAGTTGTCAGCACGGAGCTAGATGCAGGGCTCAAACCTAAGAACTGCAAAATCATGACCTGAGCTGAAGTTGGATGCTTAACTGGCTGAGCCACCCAGGTGCCCCAAAAGAAACTTCTAATAGCAGGTGTCTCTGGTGAGGTTCTGGGAGCCTGGGAGACTTCCTTTTAACTTTTTACTTTACTGGCTGTTAGAGTTTCTTTAACCATGTGCATTTATTACCTATCATAAAAGTTAGATCATAAAAATAAATACATAAGAAACTGGGTCTTGGGTGTCAGAGAGGTTAGTGACACAGGACTGAGAGGAGGCCACTGGAGAGTGTCAGTCCAGAGTCAGCAGTGGGGCAAAAGTCAGGGGGAGGGGCCACAGGGGAAACTGAGGCACAGGCTGAGTGCTTCCTTGTGAGAATAAGGAATAGGAGATGAGCATAGCTGGTTAGGTTCATTGAGCACCACTGCAAATGCACGGGATGCAACTGAAGGTTCCCCTGCAAGCTCTGCACAGGAGGTTCTGCTCAGGCTCCGCTATGGTTTTGGACTGGGTCCCCTATCTTTAGCCACCAGAGCTGCAGGGAGGTCGAAGCAGATCTCTGGACTGCCTAAAGCTTTTGCTCTCTTTTAAGAGATCTTGTGCAGGCAAGGGCTACCTTCAGATGGGCGCTTTCTGGCAATTGCAGCACCAGAAGCTGAGAGAAGGACTATGAGGTGAGGAGAAGGAGCCTAGAAAGTCATCATGTCTGGTCCTGACTCTTCCTCTGTCACTGCTGAGTGCGGGGGCTCCTGACCTAAGTGGGGAAGGGAGGAAGGCTGGTCTCTGCCCATCTTTTGCTGGTCATGCTTGAGCTGAGGGAGCTGAAAGGGGGGAGCAGGATGACTCAGCTCTCAGGCAGCAGAGATCAGGTCTCCTGTTTTCTTTCTTTTTTTTTTTTTAAGTTCAAGTATAATTAACATACAGTGTTATATTAGTGTCAGGTGTACAAAATAATGATTCAACAATTCTATACATTAGTGCACATCACTGTAAGTGTACTCTTAATCCCCTTCACCTATTTCTTCAAATTAAAAAAAAAATTTTTTTTAATTTATTTTTGAGAGAGAGACAGTGAGACAGAGCATGAGAGGGTAAGGGGCAGAGAGAGCAATGAGACACAGAATCTGAAGCAGGCTTCAGGCTCTGAGCTGTCAGCACAGAGCCTGATGTGGGGCTTGAACCCACGAACCACGAGGTCGTGACCTGAGCCGAGGTCAGACACTTCACGGACTGAGCCACCCTGGTACACTGCACCCCCCTTCACCTATTTCACCCATCCTCCCACCCCTCACCCCTCTGGCAGCCACCAATTTTTCCCTGTATTTAAAAGTCCATTTTGGGGGTTGTCTTTTTTTGTTTTGTTTCTTAAATTCCACATATGAGTGAAACCATATGGTATTTGTCTTCCTCTGACTGGCTTATTTAATTTAGCATTGTACCCTCTAGGTTCCTCCATGTTGTTGCAAATGGCAAGGTTTCATTCTGAATAATATTCCATTACATATATATACACTGTATCTTTATCCATTCATTGATGGGTACTTGGGCTGCTTCTATATCTTGACTATTGTAAATAATGCTGCCATAAACATAAGGGTGCATATATCTTTTAGAATTAGTGTTCATTTTATTTAGGTAAATACCCAATAGTGAAATTACTGAATATTATGGTATTTCTATTTTTTATTTTTTGAGGAACATCCATACTGCTTTCTACAGTGGCTGCACCAGTTTGCATTCCCACCAATAGTGCATGAGGGTTCCTTTTTTCTCCACGCCCTTACCAACACTTGTTGTTCCTTGTGTTTTTGATTTTTCAGGGCTCCCATTTTCAACATGGAAACTTCACATGATAGTCCAGGCAAACAGGGAAAGTATTAACCAAAATAATAATAATGATGATGATGATGATGATAATAATAATACCTTAAGTAACAGAGAATCCTAAACTCTTCAGGCTGGGTGAGACCTGGAGGTGATTTGTCAATTGTATTCTGAACTGCATTTCTCAATATACTAAATGTGTATGTCACCTCATGGAAAAAAGATTGAGGTCGTCTAAACTGTATACTACAGGTCTCTGTAGAAAGCCGTGCATATAAGAGTGTGAAAGCCTCTGAAAAGTCCTGCATAAGAGAACCTATCTCTCTTTGTTCAACTAGCTTTCCCAAGTGTATTTGCCTACAAAAGCCTCTGCCCCTTTTTTAGTATAGCACTCAGCAGTGACCCCCAGACCAAGCTTTGTGATGCTCTAGTTTATTTATAGATGTGTAAGTAAGACTCCAGGGCCACATGGCCCATCAGTGATGCAGTGGAAGCAACAACCTTGATCTTTTTGCCTTGTGCTCCATCCAGTCTGTTAACCTGTACTGTTCATGATGAATTGAGATGCTAGGTCATT
Source organism: Panthera onca (assembly GCF_046562875.1). NCBI lineage: Eukaryota > Metazoa > Chordata > Mammalia > Carnivora > Felidae > Panthera > Panthera onca. The sequence goes on along the minus strand of NC_138340.1, from coordinate 50,770,709 downwards.
ATTTCTCAAACTGTGTTCTGTGGAACCCCACTCTCATGAGATGCTAATGAGTATTGAGCCAGGGACACAGACTCTGGTCACATCAGCTTAGGACCCACCGAATTAAAGAAAGACGAACAGATTGATTGGCTGTGGGCTTCTCAGAATCTTTAACATGATGACGTCTCTGTAAATCACCAATGCAGGGAGGTAGAAGGTTCCTCAACTTATTTGGCCAGGGAATATTCCTTTTGCAAGGGGCCCCTCTCTGTGGATTTGTGTCATGGACACAAGTTGAGGAATTCAAGTCTAGATCAATGAAGTTTATGTTGGTTTCTGTACCCATTCCCACCCCATCCCAAGTATTCCTGCCCTTTCTGTGTTGAAAAGGAGATTGGTCAATGCAACCAGTGACTTTCTCCCCCTCTGACATTTGTTCTTTCATATTCCAGAGCAAGGAGATTGGTCTGCAGATGCATGAGGAGCTCCTGAAGGTCACCAATGAGCTCTACACAGTAAGTCCTGCTCAGGCTCTGCTGCTGTTTGGCATCGGGTCCTCTTTCTTCAGCACCAGGAGCCAAAGGGAGTCTAAACCAGAGACCTGGAATGACTGTGGGCATTTTTGCTCTCTCTGTGCCCCAATGACTGGGAGTCATCATGGTGGGCTGTAATGGTTTGCAACCCTGGCTTCTGATTCTGTATACCTGGGGTGGGGCCCTGGGCATGTTTAGTTTGTATAAGTTCACAAGAGACTTGCATGACCTACCTGCTGTGTGTTACCTGTAAAAGCAGAATACACAAGGTCAAGGTGGGGACAGCATGGACATAAAATCTCCTGAGACAGGGATGTGGGTTTGGAGTCAGGTGCAACAGGCTGAAGTTGACGCCTGCTGCCTATTGATGGTAGGTATGTAGCTCATCTGGGTTTCTGTATTCTCGTCTGCAACATGGAGCACTGTTCGGAGGGTCACATGAGTTGAAGGGGGTGATCATTCCTTGTCATCTCCAAGGAATGATTTCGGAACAGTACAGCTTGGCCTAGAACTGACCTTGCTACTGATGTGGAGGTGAGATCTGACTGGGCTTGAAATGGGTATTAGAATCCAAGTCGGTGAATGGGGAACACAGGCACACCAGGTTATGATGCACGAGTTGACTGATTGTGCCTCGAGGGCCCTTGGGCTTCTTTATGGAAGAATGTGGTGAGCCCCAGAGACAACCTGGGGTGAACAGGGCAAGGTAGCCCCAGCAGATGGAGCTTGAGACTCTTCACTGCCAGAGACAATCAGGACAGATGAAAACTGTTGTATTTGAAGTATATCAGGGTTCCTTATGAAGTTTCTCATTAAAAGTGGGGATTCTGCTGCTGAAATCATATGGAAGGAAGGGAAAGAATAGCAGGCTGTGAGAAGACCCCTCTCTTAGATGTTATTATCTTTCTATCTTCACATCCCATGCGGCCAGCAGGTAGTGGACTCCTCAGGGGCCGAGAGCTTTTGCCCAAGAGCCTGGACCTCAAGTTGAAAGTCCTGCCTCAGACTCCAGCCAGCTATGGGACTTTGGGCAAAGCATTTACTTCTCTGGGCTTCAGTCTCCCACTCAGTTACATGGGGACTTTCCCGATTCAGAATTCTGTAGAGGACTTTGTAGACCAGCGTTCCCCATTCTAGGTCCTTCTTATGTTCCTCAGGAACCTCTTTGAATGAATCACTCTCCTCTATGGTATTTCAACACCTGGGTCCTGGTCCCAGGGACCACCCCGCCCCTGTCACACACACACAGAGCTGCTCCCACCCAGATTTCTAACCTTTCCTCTGGGCTTCAGCTGGGCTTCTCTCCTTGACACCCTCTGTACACCCCAAATACTGCCCCGCTTGACCCCTTTACCCTGTAGCTCCCCCTGCTTACAACTGCCCTCTTTCCTTCTCTGCTTGTGTGTGTCATACTCATTTTTCAAACCCAGACCAAACTCCACCTTTAGAAAGCTATTACCTCTGGGCTTTGAAATCTTATGGCAGTTGAAAAAAAATCTGTCATGTTATCTCTGTGTCGCCAGTTGGCGTGCAATCTCCCTAGAGCCAGATCTTGGTCAGTAACAGTGCACTTAATGCCCAGAGACTCTGTTTGAACCCAGTTGTATGGCCTCTGGCACTTCACCTCTCAGTCTTGCCTGTGACCAACAGGGCTGGCAGGTGTAAACTGGACAGAGTAGGTGGGGATTCGGAAGACGGTGCTGGTGCCCAGCACAGTGCCCTGAACCCAGCAGGCGCTCTGCGCGCACTTGCCCTCGCTGGCCACGGGGCAGGGCAGCTGGACAGGAACGCCGCTGGTGTCAGATGTTCAGGCCAGGCAGGAAGGTCAGTCCCTGCTTCCTGTGTTCATGGCAGCCTGACGATGGCCTCAGAGCTGGTGGAGGAGGAAGGGGCAGCACCTCCCCAGTTTTCTCCTGCAGCCCCTCGTGGAGGGATGAGAGCCTCAGAATGCCAGCAGCAACCTCCAGCTCATTTATTGACGGCACGCTGAGTCTTCAGTGGTTGCCCCGAAAGCATTTAAATTCAAGCACCTGGGGCTGCCTACTGTTTACCCAGTACTGCATGAGGCATGGCGGTGGGCTGTGAACATTTGAAGAATTCATCTTTGAAGTATCTTGTGTATCCCCAGTGTTCCCAGGGTGCTTGCTGAAGCAGAGGAGGGAGGGATGTATGAATACATGAACAAAAGTGGTTTTGCCTACAATGAGTTTCGAATCTGAGCACGGAGACAAGACTAAAGTACGCGAACTGGTGATACAGCAGTGTGAAACAGAGTGTGGTATCTGCTGGATATGTGGACTCCGAGGGGGAGGCACCCAGACCATGAACTCTGTGGGGGCTGTGCCGTGCTCTCCACAGTGTGCCCAGAGCCTGTGGCAGTGCGTGCACATAGTAGGTGATTGATGCACACTTACTGAGTGAAGAAACGAGAGGGAGAGTGTGCACGTGCAAGAGAAATCAAAGGTTCAGAAAAGCAATGGCTCCAGGTAGGCTGCTGTGATCAAGGGTGAGTTTTGAGCTTGGTGCCTCTGGAGGGGTAGGATGAAAGAACAGAAGGGTAGAGGGGAGGAGAACGGGAATTCTCGGCAGGGGAGGCAGACTGCAGATGGGTCTGGGTTTGAACCCTTGCTGCACCACCTACCAGCTTGGCCAGGTCAGTTAACGTCTTGGACCTCATTTTCTTTATTGTCAAAACAAGGATAGTAACAAAGGATAGTGGGATCCCAAGCACATCCCACATGTGCTTGGGATGTGTGTCACACAGTATGAGGTGTTTTGTATGTATTATTTAATTAGCATGTTCTACAGGTAAAGAAACTGAGACACATAGAAGTACCTTGCTTAAGGCCTTGGTAGCAGTTTTCAGTGGCTACCTAACAAATGATGTCAAAACTCAGTGACTCATGATCTTGTTGGTTGGCGATTTGGGCTGAGTTCAACCAGGGCTGCTGATACAGCTCTGGATTTCTGGCCAGTTAAAAAAAGAGCCCAAGGGGCGCCTGAGTGGCTTGGTTGGTTAAGCGTCCGACTTCGGCTCAGGTATGATCTCACGGTCTGTGAGTTCGAGCCCCGCGTCGGGCTCTGTGCTGACAGCTCAGAGCCTGGAGCCTGTTTCAGATTCTGTGTCTCCCTCTCTCTCTGCCCCTCCCCTGTTCATGCTCTGTCTCTCTCTGTCTCAAAAATAAATAAACGTTAAAAAAAAATTAAAAAAAAAAAAAAAAAAGAGCCCAAAGTGGGAAACACCCAGTGTTGCCAGCACTTCTCAATCCTCTGCTCGTGTCATACTTGCAAATATGCTATTGGCCAAAGCAAGTCACGCAGCCAAGTCCATGGTTGAGGTGTGGAGGAGTGAACATCACCTCTTAGAGGGAGTTACTTGCGAAGTCACAAGGCAAAGGGGCATCCCTGCAGCCAGGGAGGGGGCTGTTGTGGCCGTCTTTGCAAACAGCCCACTGCAGCTGCCCAGCTGCTAAGGACTCTGTGGACCCCAAATCTCACGCTTCATTATTAGGGATGTCTTTTGAGCACTTTCTAGTTACCATGCCTCGTTACTAGAATTCCCCTCCTTTCCCAGCCCCAGAGTCATGACAGCAGTGACTGAGGAACAAATGATGTAGAAAACATTGTCCAGTAAGCCTCACTTTAGTTCTTTTCATGTTTTCTAGAGGAGGTGACATGTTAAGGAAGTAATACTGGGCACAGTGATGATAGAGATAAATGCTAAGGCCATCCATTACCCACTTTAGGGAAAAGCTTGTCTCCATCTGAGACCAGGGTGTGGAGGAGACTGCAGGCCTGGGCATTTTGTTCATTTGTTTGTTTGTTCATTCATTCATTCACTCACTCACTCACTCACTCACTCACTCACTCAAAAAGCCTTCCCTCTGCCCAGTCTTCATCACCTTGAGGTGCCCTCCTTTCTAAAACATGCCAGCATGTATGCAAGCACAAATGCATGTGTGAGCGCGCGCGCACACACACACACACACACACACACACACACACACACACACACACCCTGTCTTAACTCACCTCTTTTTCCCTGAACTCCCATCAGTCTGACCTACTATCTCTCTCGATCATCATATGTTGGCCTGGGAGGAGAAAAGGGCAGAAGTTGAGAGTGTGGGCCTATGTGCCAATGGTTCTCGAAGAAGCAAAAACAAAACAAACAACAATAAAAAACCACTGTTTTCATTATTTAGCTAAAAATATGTTCAGATTTTCGATACAGCCCTAGATCATGAAATGTATCTGTCGTCTTTTGAAGTGACAAATACTGTAACATCCCCCTTATGGCCCTTTCTTTGTGCCCTGTCACTGTGCTCCAGACTCTCCCAGGCAGGGCTGCGGGAGGGGCCCCTGAGACTTGTTTCAGGGTGATGTGGAGTGCCCGCACCTAGCCACAGCTGGTGACAGGTAGATACTAATTGGAGTAATGAATGGACTCCACTTTCAAGTTGTTCAGGCTTTGATTTGATTTTGCACCAGGCTCAGGGATATGAAATCAACTCTGGACCCCCAGGCAAATTTTTGCAAGGGCATTTCCTTTCTGATGCCCACCCTCAGGGATGCAGGAGGTAGAGACAGCCTGAGACTAGGAGCCCAGAAGCCTGGGTTCTGGCTCCAGTTCCATCCCAGGCTCACGTTGAGTCTTCCTAGACCGACATCTCCACATCTGTTGTCATTCAGGTGTGACTACCATGGTTCCATCGTGTCATTGGGCCCTGTCTCCTTTATTTAATATTTTTCATCAAATTGACTCACTTAAAACTCTCAGTGTCCTAATTAATTAGTGGAAAAGCAACCTTGTGTATTGGGAAGAGTCCAGGTTTTAGAGTCAGCATGGCCTGGGTTCAACGCCTTGTCAGTTGTCAAACCCTCTGAGCCTCAGTCCCTCTCTAGACTGTGGGGATGTTACCAGCTCATCGCTGGATTGTTCCAAGAAGAGTGAGTGAAAGAGAGCATAGCGTAATGCCTGGCAAACACTAGTGCTAAATCGTGTGTTTTATGAAAGAATGAAGCATAAATATTTTTCTTGTATACTTCCGCGTGTTTCCTCTCCCCTCCATCCCCCCTTGTCACAGGGCCAGCCAGAGACCTAAGAATGTTTTGCCTGAAAAATAGCAATCACCAGCTGACCACTTTCCCATCCCCGAGGCTTGCTCTCTATTATTCATACTCCATACTCCAGCCAGAGAGACTTTCTCTTTTAAAAGATTGTTGAATATTTAATGGGGCATCTGGGTGGCTCAGTCAGTTAAGCGTCTGACCTCGGCTCAGGTTATGATCTCGTGGTTCGTGGGTTCGAGCCCCACATCGGGCTGTGTGCTGACAGCTCAGAGCCTGGAGCCTGCTTCGAGTTCTGTGTCTCCCTCTCTCTCTGCCCCTCCCCTGATCACACTCCGTCTGCCTGTCTCTTTCTCTCTCAAAAATAAATAAACATGAAAAAAATTGTTGAATATTTAAATTTAGAAATAGATAATACATGCACTCAGTAAAAAGCAATGCTTAAGCAGTATAAAAAATTCCATGATGAGAAGTGTATCTCTGTTGCCGGAGTCCCCCTTACTCCATACAACCTGGGTTACTCGTTTCTAGTTCAGCAGTATCCTCTCACAGAGATGTTTGGTTCATCAAAGAGCATACGCGTGTGGACGTATCCTGCACACCCCTGTTTTTACACAAGTGGTAACACCTGGACCTACAGTTCTGCATCTTGGTTTTGTGGTTATATCTTGGAGATTGTTTCATATCCCTAATAATCAGTCTCCACTCTTATATGATGCTTGCCATGTGCTGGGTACTGGGCTAAATGCTCTGCATCTCTTAATTCATTTCATCCTCACCGTAACTCGTTGAGGTAGTGATAGTATTACCACCCCATTTTATCTTAACTTTATTTGTTTTTGAGAGAGAGAGAGAGAGAGAGAGGATCCTAAGCAGACTCTGCACTGTCAGCATGGAGCCCAATGTGGGGCCCAAACCCACGAATCATGAGATCATGACCTGAGCCGAAATCAAGAGTTGGATTCCCAACTGACTGAGCCATCACCCCACTTTAGAGATGAGGGATCTGAGGCCCAGAGAGGTCAGGTGGCCAGCCCAAGGTCACCTAGCTGGGGAGTGGCAGAGCTTGCTCCTAGTCTACTCCCCAAAGCTACTTAAATAAATAAATTTAGTTATTTAAATATATATAAAGTCCTATCTGCATTTGTTTTGGAAGGTTATGATAGTTCACATTAGCGAATGAAAAACAAAGTGGTGTAAACAGAAGGGTTTTGCAAGTTAGATGAAGATACTACAACAGTGCTCCTTCCTGCTGACATGCGAGCACCAAACTGAGTTTTCCCTCCTGATAAATTGAAAGGGTTAACCACACATCTGGAACACCTGAAAACTATCTTGCTGACACAGGTGGTTCCCATCTCACACTTTGGGAAATGACAACCGGTGCAAGTTAGCTGGGCTCTGGCCCTTGATTTCGCCCATCTGTGGCATGAAGGCACGAAACTCGAGGAGCTCTGAGTCCCCTCTCCAGCTTTTATCCTCATGCCACATCACTGTTGGTGGCAGACAAGGGCATGTCTCCCAACTCAGGGCAAGGCAGGCTCTGCCAGACCATCGCAGCCTGCTGGCTAGCGTGTGGCCCGGGTTCATCTACGGGTGGGAGCAGTCCAAAGGAGAACAAGGGGACAAGGTTTCCTTCCAGGCAACCTCCTCCTCTCCCAGCTCTCCCGCCAAGACATTTGTTCGGTCACTCAGCATACCTGTGCTGATCCTCCACTGTGTCCGGAAGATGGGATATCGTTACACCGTGCGACGAATGTCCTTGTGGAGACATAGACATGGTGGGAAGAGGGGTGGGGAGATGAAGTCCAGCTGGGCATCAAGAAGGCCACAGAGAAGAGATGCCATTTAGTTTGGATCTGAAGGACAGGGGACTTCCCTGGGCTGGAGGGAGGCCAGGGGGAAGCCCTGACGGCAATAGCGAGGCAGAAGCTGGGGTGTGGGACAGGCATCCCCTGCTCGGTCAGTCGGTATTGCCTGGTTGTGAGTTGGGCACTGAGGTGGGCAGTGGGGTGGCTATCAGGGACTCATTCAATAACTAGGGATGGGAATCCATGCATACTGAGGAAGTGAAGAATCATTGTATTGGATCTCAGAGGCTCACACACTTGTTTGTCTCCCGAGTAGGGTGTGTATTTCCGTGAGGCACAACACCTTGTCTGTTTTCCACACAGTAGTATTGCCAGCACCTGCCAGTACCTGGCATATCATAAACTGCTCAATAGATATGTAATGATCCGGGTGTAACTGTTCTCCCCAAACCTTCAGTAGGCTCACCAGATCAAAGGCAGGAGACTGCTCCCTCTCTCACTTTTCCTCCTTCCTTTCTTTCTGTCTCTTTCTCTTCCTTCCCTCTTTCCTTCCATGGTTCATCCACCTATCCATCCATCCCCTCTCTCTTTTGATTTTGCTTTCCTCTGTGATGTCTTCATGATCAGGCAGTCTTCTCCCAGGGGTGACAAATATGTCCCCCACTGCAAGCTCACTTTCTATCAGCTCAGTGTATCCTGTGGAAAATTAATTTGCCCTTCCCAGCATTTCCAACAAAGCCCTGGGCTGTCTCTGATTGACCTGGCTGGGGTCTTGGGCTCCAATCACTGTGGCCAGGTTAACATAATGTTTACTGATTGGCCAGGCCTGTGTCTCCTGCCCACCCCCGCATCTCCTGCCCACTCCTGGATTGGAGGGTAGTGTCAGTTTCCCATGAACCACTGGGACTGAGAGTGCCGGAGGGGAATTTTTGGGGATTTCCTCAAAGAAAATCAGGAAGCTGTTCCAGAAGAATGAGGACTGGATGATCCTAGGCAGAGAAAAACAACAGATGTCCACTGAGGGGGAGTATTGGGGGAGTATAAGGAGGTGACTCCATTGACTAGTACTGAAACACCTGATATGCTTCTACCTGTAAGCTATTCCTCAAACCTATTTGACTCCTGCTCATTCTGGCCTTAGCACTCACACTGCTCCCTTTTTCTGGAATATTCCACCTCAACTCTTGCCCTGTTCACCCAGGTAACAGCTATTACTTCAAGGTTCAGTTTAAATGTCACTTCCTCCAGAAAGCCATCCTTTATCACATTGCATTTCCCTCATCACAGCACTTGTTACACTGTGTGATCATCACTTGTGAACTTGTCCATGTCCCTACTGCAGTGTGTATTCTTTGATGGTGGAGACCCTTTCTTCCACACTATAGTATGTAATGAGTTGTTCAATAAATATTTAATGATCAAAGGTGTAGCTGTCTCCCTACCTTCAAATGTATTCACAAGGTGAAAGGCAGTAGAACTGTACCTCCTCCATTTTATTCTCCCTTCTCTCCTTCCTCTGTTCCTTCCATCCACCCACACATCCATCTACCCATTTACCCACCCACCCACCTATCAATTCAACCATCTCCCTATCTACCCATCCTTCCACCTATACGCTCAGCCAGCCAGCCAGCTGTCATTCATTCATTCATGCAAATATATACTGATGCTTTCTGCATACCAGTCTCTGCTTTAGTATAGGGAATATGTTTATGAACAAAGTCCTGGACCTCTGGACTTTGCATTCTAGTTGCAGTAAGACAGTGTATAGACGTGCAATGAGTAAATAAGATAGCGATTGTAAGTTGTTCAGAGAATGTAGGCCACACAGTATGGGTGGTCATACTGAAATTTGGGAACTTTGCTTATCCTTCAGAGATGTCTTTGGCATGCATTGGCCCAGGATTTCACCCATACACAGCTCTTGGGTGACTCAGAGATGGTCCTGCCTGTGGGGAAGAGGAAGTGCACATGAACTTCATTGTTGAGAACCTGTTGTCTAACAACTGATTCTTATCCTGCCCCAGCATGTCCCTTAAATGATGCTGTCAACTTCCATATTTCCTTTGGCTTCTTTTGCATTCAAGAGAGGGTCTGAAGGATTATGCATATAATATTTTCTTGTTTTCGTGATCTGAGGATTTGGGAAGATGCAGAAAGCAAAGTGTATACAGCAAAAGGCAGCGTGATTACTAGAGACAGTTCAGAAGTCCTAGCTGTGTGGCTCGCTGAGTGACTTTGTACAATCCACTTGCCATTTCTGAGCCTCAGTTTCTTTTAAGATGGGCTAATACACCAAGATTTCTGGGGAGCCTTTTGAGAATATATGAAACTGATCTGTGTCCAAGAACAATGGTCTCAACTTACATGCCCTTATAGGCTCCTTCTCAGCCTGTGCTAGACTTGTTCCACAGGGCTTCCCTGATTGGGTCTACAGGGTTGGAACATGAACGTCCCATTAAGCTGGGCAGAAAGCTAGGTGGGTGCCTCTGAGAGGTCCTTTAGAGGTGCCAAGTTGAAGACTGGGTCTCAGTGCCTTGGCCTCAGCTGAATGCCTGCATCCACCTCTGCTCCCTTCCCACCCCCAACACTGGGGCTGTCAGCCAGTCACTTTGTTGTTACAACTTACAGAGCACTTTCCTACCCACCCCCATTCTGGTCTCCACCAGGTGGCACAGAGAGGACAAGCCTCTGTCAAAGTCACCCAGCAAGTTGGGGTTGAGTCTCAAAACCAGGTCTCCTGATTTCCCTTCGGGGAAGAGGACGCTTTCGTCCCTATTTTGTGGTTTCCGTATCCATAAAGCAGGGATCATATGGTATCTACCTTCTAGGGTTTTTGTGGGAAATAAGAGAGTTTGTATATGTACAGTGCTTAGAACAAGGCCAGGCATGTAAGTAAGTGCTCAATAAATGTTAGCTGCTATCACCATTATTGTTATCATACTGCCTACCAGGGTTGGGATAAGGATTCATTGAAATGCTCCTTGGAGATAATAAAAAAAGAGGTTTGCAAACTCTGAAGTAATTGATAATTTTAAATATTAATTAGCACATCCTGGACTGGCAGTATTGAGCAGACTGTTCTGTTGAGCTAAGGACATTTCATGCTAAAACCTGTATTTCAGGTAATTAAATAAAGGCATCATCTAGAGGATTCTGGATATAGTTAGACTCATTTCCGAGAGGTCCCCAGGTAAACTCTTTTGTGGCAGCTGTGTGACATAAGTCATCCTGGGCAACCAAGTTCACTGTTATTCTTAGGATAAAGAATTACCAATTGGATCCAGAGAGTTTGGTCCCAGGGTTGTCGGGCTGTGTTCTCCAATCATGGGATTTTTGCAACTCAGCTCAGAGACTGTGCTGGCAAGTTTGGCTTGATGTAGAGCAGGAAAAGTACTCAGTGGTTCAGTGGAAAACTAGGCAAAGGGAAATGTGGGAGGCTGAGAACACCCAGCTGGGATGCTGACCTTGAGTGAATAGATGGATGGATGCATGGATGATTGGACAGGAAGATCTAATTGCAAATAGAAACGCTCTCTCTTCCTCTGAACTACTCAACACAGATGATAGATTAATGGTGAGAGAAGCAGACCTCAGCAGCTGAAACAGAAAAAGTGGCTTTTGTAAGAATCATTGAACCCAGAAGGGAGTAAGTCCAGAAATGAACACCCCAGCAGCATGGTAGAAAAGTAAAGACACCAGTGGTCCCCATGAATGCGGAGGAATAGAGAAAAACTTTGAGAATGGAAACGCGGGGCCCTTGGAGATAGACTTCAGCAGGCATTCCCAAGTCTTATATGTATGACATTCCTGGAGCCGGAGCTGTGGCATAAAGATGGTGGAAAAATAGGCAATTGCTTTGGTTTTCTAGAAGCCTGCAGTCGTTCCTTTTGGCCACTAGATGTCGAGAACACATCGATCTGGCACACTTTCTGGTCCATTGAGTTTGGAAATAAGTTTAGTGGAACTGGCACGAGGAGTGGAAGAAATCACTGAGAATAGCATCTCTAGAGGCTTTAGGGCAATTCAAAAAGGCAAACATGGGTGGAATGCACAGAAGAGGTCTTTTCACCAAGACCAATAAAGAAAAGTTGATTGCATTTTTTATTCATTTATTGTTTTGACATTTGGGGAGGTTTTCAAGATGAAAGAAGAAGGGAGAAACATGGTATAGAATAAAATTTTGCAGGGTGCCTAGGTGGCTCAGTCAGTTGAGTGTCCGACTCTTGATTTTGGCTCAGGTCATGATCTCACGGTTCGTGTGTTCAAGCCCTGTGTTGGGCTCTGCGCTGACAGCACGGAGCCTGCTTGGGATTCTCTCTCTCTGCCCCTCCCCGGCTTACTCCCTCTCTTTCAAAAATAGATAAACATTTAAGAAAAAGAGAATAAAATTTTGTGCAATACCTAACGTTCTTTAGAATTTGTAAGCATTTTCCTGAACTCCAATGAGTAAATTCAAGGTTCTCAAACCCTCAGCCCAAATCAGGGGTGATGATGACGGCGGTGTTGGTGGTAGCAGCTAATGTCTACATGGCTCTTATCATGTGGCAGTTGTTGTTCTCAGCACTTTACCTACGTTAGCTCACTTAGTCTTCATAACAATCTATGAGGTAGGTGTCGTGGTCGTCGCCATTTTACAATGAGGAAGTAGAGGTCAGAGAGGTTCCGTGACTTGCCCAAGGTCACACAGCTGGTAAGAGGCACCATCAGGACATTTGCACCAGACATTTGTATCAGAGCTCATGCTCTACAATACCTACTATGTTCTACAACAGATACTTCCCACATTAACTCCTGGCCGATGGCAAATGGGGCTTTCTGTGCAACAGACTGATGCTGTGATTTAATGGTAAGAGAGAGGAATTCTTCATCTAATAAACTCACTTCACAGGACTTCAGATGAGAAGGAATAAGGTTATAATGTTGAGCAAGAGTTTTTTCCAAGTTCTCTGATTTAAATGGCCCCATTAGGCAGGAGTGTATCCCTTCCCCAGGTAGAAGCCTCTGCTTTATTAGCTGCTATGATTATCCAAATGACAAGAGAAGAGAACAAGCAAAGCTCAGGAGCAATGGATTCCAGAAAGTTCGTGTGTTTCTTAGCACAGAAATATGATCATAAACTTGATAGTACCCAGGAAAGGTGCAACTGGGAGATGAAGTCCTGTTGATATGGGACTGCCCAACTTGTTTTAAGGCTGCCGAAACTCTTCACACCTGCCGAGAAAATGGTAACAAATTACGAAAACAGTATGGTATGGTAGAAAGAGTGGTGGATTAAAAGAGGCCAGAATTCTTTTTTAAAATTAATTAGTTAGTTAATTAATTATAATAATTTATTTTTTAACTTACATGCAAGTTAGCATATAGTACAGCAATGATTTCAGGAGTAGATGCCTTAATGTCCCTTACCCATTTAGCCCATCCCCCCTTCCACAACCCCTCCAGTATCCCCCTGTTCTCCCTTTTAAGAGTCTCTTATGTTTTGTCCCCCTCCCTGTTTTCGTATTATTTTTGCTTCCCTTCCCTTATGTTCATCTGTTTTGTATCTTAAATTCCTCATATGAGTGAAGTCATATGATATTCGTCTTTCTCTGACTAATTTCACTTGGCATAATACCCTCTAGTTCCATCCATGTGGTTGCAAATGGCAAGATTTCATTCTTTTTGATTGCTGAGTAATACTTCATTGTGTGTGTGTGTGTGTGTGTGTGTGTGTGTGTATACCACATCTTTATCCATTCATCCATCAGTGGACATTTGGATAAAGAGACCAGAATTCTAATTTGGCTGAACATATGCTTCCTATATGACCCTACATTCTACTCCTAGATATTTACCTGAGTGAGATGAAAACATATGTCCACACAAAGAATTACACGTGAACATTTTTAGCAGCTTTATTCATAATAGACCAAAACTGTGCACAACCCAGGTAACTACTAACATATGAATAAATACACAAATAGTGATAGACCTATACAATGTAATAATAACTACTCAGCAATGAAAAAGAACTGGGAGAATCTCAAAAAAATTCTGCTGAGCAAAAGAGGGTGGAACCCAAAGAATTTATATGTGTTGGTTCCATGTATACGAAGTTCTAGAACACACAAAACCCTGACAGTGACAGAAAGGAAATCAGTGATTGTCTGGGGCCGGGGGAGGGGTGGGGATCTCTGTGGTGTCATGGAAGTGTTCTGTAGCTTGATCGTACTGTTGGCCACACGGAGGCAAAGTTTGGAGACTACGCTGATAATACTGTTCAGTCTTGGAAAAGCCACTTTGCCCTCTGGGGCCTCAGTTTCCTTATTTGTAAAATTTAGTGATTGGATTAGATGATGTCTAGGATTTCTTCTGTCTCAAAAATTCCCTTGCTATAACAATATGTACTTCTACTATGCAAGCAGAAGAGCAAAGTGCAGTTTGCTTTGTGGGAATACACTGTATAGCCAAGGATGAGTTTCTTTCAGAAAGTGTAGAATAGCAACTAGGTTACCCAGTGATGCTCCTTTTGGGGACAGAACCATTTCCATTTGCAGGCCAATAAGGAGACAGCTGAGGAGACTATTTGCTTGTTCCCATGGGCATTCCCTGAGCCCCTGAGGAGGGGCTTTCCCAGTGACACTGGGAGGAGGGAGGGAGTGAGGGACAAGAGTCATGGCTGGCAGGGCCAGAGAGGGCAGCTGAGGGAGGGCCAAGTTTGTCATATCACCTCTGAGACTCCCAAATACTTGGGGGCTTTTCAGTTTCCCCCCTTTTTAAAAAAATGTTTATTTATTTATTTCTGAGAGGGAGAGAGAGAGAGAGACAGAGCACAAGCAGGGGAGGTGTGGAGAGAGAGAGGGAGATATAGAATCTGAAGCAGGCTCCAGGCTGTGAGCTGTCAGCACAGAGCCCAGTGCAGGGCTGAAACCCACGAACTGTAAGATCATGACCTGACCCGAAGTCGGACACTTAACTGACTGAGCCACTCAGGAGCCCCTTAAATTTCCTCTTTACGCGTCCATTCCTGGCATTCAGTCAGGACTTAATGAGTTGGTGATGATGATGATGGCGATGAAGCTGCCACTGATGACCATCATCGTTCCCCAAGTTTGTGCGAAAGTAAAGAACGGCCAGGAGCCCAAGGATGTGGTGGGAAGAGGGTACAGCACAGCTTACTGGCACGCAGAACCTGAAGGGGGCCGGGAGCACTGGGATGGCATGCTGGGCCGTGCGTGCTGCTGATTTCCTGCTCTCCCGTGTCCCCAGGTCATGAAAACCTACCACATGTACCACGCAGAGAGCATCAGTGCAGAAAGCAAACTAAAGGAGGCCGAGAAGCAGGAGGAGAAGCAGTTCAACAAGTCTGGTGACCTCAGCATGAACCTGCTCCGACACGAGGACCGGCCCCAGCGCCGCAGCTCTGTGAAGAAAATTGAGAAGATGAAGGAGAAGGTAAGTGAAGGCCCAGGAAAAATTGAGGGCAGGGTAGAAGGCAGGGGCATGCTTCCTGCTGACAGCCTCAGCCTTCCCCCTATGCACCCTGAGGGTGCATGTGCTGAGCCACCATCATGTGCTCTCTTGGAGGTCAGTGTCACGGAGGAGGCAGGGCTGGCCATGCCTCGCTAGCACTTGTCAGGCCTGGCCTTGTGCCAGGATCAACAGGCAGGGAAAGGGCCAGCTGACAAGAGAGCTGAACTGTAACGAGAATCACGCCCAGCAAGCACATTCTCAGATGGGCAGGAATCACCGGACATTTGTTGGGGCAGGGGCTTGCTTGGGAGTCTGTTTTGGTGGCTGGAGGGCTGGTTGGGGTTGAGTGTGTCCCAACAAGAGGAAACAGCATTGTGTTGCCAACCAGTGCCTGGGGAACCCAATGAACCCATTCCAAGATGGGACAAGCTAAAGATGGGAGATTTAGAATTACCATGTATGGGAGCTGATAAAGTGCTTTAGTGGGGCACGGTGAAAGGAGTGCTAGCATTGGAGTCAGACAGACTGGGTTTTGAAAAGGCCACATTTACAGTATTTCCCCGAGCCTCAGTTAAATGTTTACTTATTTTTGAGAAAGAGACAAAGCACAAGTGGAGAAGGGACAGAGAGAGAGAGAGACACGGAACCCAAAGCAGGCTCCAGGCTCTGAGCAGTCAGCACAGAGCCAGATGTGGGGCTCGAACTGGGGACTAGAGAGATCAGACCTGAGCTGAAGTCGGACGCTTAACCAAATGAGCCACCCAGGCGCCCCTGAGCCTCAGTTTAAAATTCTGAGAGTGATGGCAAATGACTGTTCTCTCTCACATCCACTCTGATTGATTGGTAGTGCCTGCCCAGGGCTCTGTGTTGAAGATTGTGAAGCCTCCTTCACGCATCAGTTAAAAACAGAGCTGTGATCAATTAATGATGTCTGCCATGGCCAGGGAATTTAGAAGGTCAGCGTACATGCTTTTTTGTCATCCTAGGTTAGGTCACTTCTAAGGTTTCTTTCTTCATAAAAGCTCTGATTTTCTTGTTGAATTCTCTGTATTCATTCATTCCATACAATCAGCAAATATTTCCGAGCTCTTCTGTGTCCCAAACATTGCACCAGATGTTTATTTGGGCTTCTATGGGTCTAATTCAATGATTATATGATCCTACATCTCTTAAAATGATAGGAGATTGAGTGGAAATAAAATTTACCAGGGCCTTGGTGACCTGGAAAAGTAACCATAGGCAAATAAAGTAAGATTCCAGGGTAATTTCGAAGGCAAAGAAAAGTGTGCTGCCCAATAATTAGACGGAGACTCAATTTAAAAATGGGTAAAGGATTTGAATAGATATTTCTCTGAAGAGCTTACATGAGTGGTTAATAAGCACATGAAAAGATGCTCAGCATCATTTGTCAGTAAGGAAATACAAATCAAAACCACAGTGAGATATCACTCCATACCTACCAACATGGCTAAAATAAAAAAGGCAGATAATAATAAGTGCTAGTGAGGTTGCAAAGAAATTTGAACACTTACACATTGCTGGAGGGAATGTAAAATGGTTCAGCCATTTGGGAAAACAATTTGTCAGTTCCTCAAAATGTTAAACATAAAGTTACCATATGACTCAACAGTTCCATCCTAGGCAATCTATGCAAGAAAAATGAAAACATACATCCACACAAAGACCTGCACATGAATGTTCATAGCAGCATTATCCATAGTAGCCAAAAAATAGAGACAATCCAGATGTCCATCAGTTGGTGAATGGATGAATAAATATGGTTTAACCATGTAGTGGAATATTATTCAGCCACGAAAAGGAGTGAAATGCTGGTATATGCTACAACATGGATGTACCTTGAAAACAATATGCTGAGTAAGAGAAACCAGTCATAATATTGTATGATTCTATTTGTATGAAATGTGCAGACTAGACAGAGACAGAAAGTGGATTGTTGGATGCCAGGAGCTGGGGCAGAGGAGAATGGAGGGTGACTGCTAATCGGTATAGGGTTTCTTTTGGGATTGATATTCTAAATTTTGATAGTGGTGATTATTGTACAATACTGTGAATATATTAAGAAAAAAGAAAGAAAAGAAAGAAAGAAAGAAAGAAAGAAAGAAAGAAAGAAGAGAAAGGAAAGAAAGAAAGAGGCAGAAACAAAGAAAGAAAATAAGACAAGCAGGTAAGGAATTACAGAACTACAACATGGGGGATAAATAGAAGGTGAGGGAGACCACCAGCTGGGAGATCTGGAGACTAAGTTTAGTTCAGAGTTCTATGCTAATCAGCCATTTGGCTCTTGGACAATCCACTTTTTTTTTTTTTTTTAAGTAATCTCCACACCTAACGTGGGGCTTCAACTCACAACCCTGACATTAAGAGTGGTGTGCTCTACCAGCAGAGCCAGCCAGGTGCCCC
Source organism: Panthera onca (assembly GCF_046562875.1). Taxonomy (NCBI): domain Eukaryota; kingdom Metazoa; phylum Chordata; class Mammalia; order Carnivora; family Felidae; genus Panthera; species Panthera onca. The sequence continues at coordinate 50,753,440 of NC_138340.1, read as the reverse complement.
CAAGCCACTTCTTTTCAGTTTTCATTTTCTCACCTATAAAGTGGGTGAATTAAACTACGATATCTTTACTATCCTTTCCAGGTATAAAATGTTACGAATTCATGAAGGGCTGAAAGTGGTGTGGGGGTCACCCTGGAAATGGGTGAGGAGTCTCAAAATTCTCTGTGAGGAGTCGGGTACGTGGCTGGTACAGGACTATAACTACAAGGAGGAATTTGTTTCCCAGAATAAGTGGGCCCTGGAGAAAGGTCAGAGGAGATCTATGAAGAGAATTCAAAGGTTGACATGGAAGCACCCCTACTAGGTAGCTAGGAGAACACGATCTGGAATGAAAGGTTTTTTAAATCCCCTTCTTGGTCCCCTTCACCTCTTTCACCCTCTCCCCACGCACCTCCCCTCTGGTAACCATCAGTTTATTTGCCATGGAGTTTGGTTTTTTATTTGTCTCTTTTTTCCTTTGTTTACAGTTTTGTGTCTTAAATTCCACATATGAGTGAAATCATATGGTATTTGTCTTTCTCTGAATGACTTATTTCACTTAGCACTATATTCTCTAGATCATTGTTTTAAAAAATGTTTATTTACTTTGAGAGAGAGGGAACACGAGCAGGGGAGGGGCAGATAGAGAGGGAGAGAGAGAATCCCAGGCAGGTTCCAGGCTCACTGCTCAGTGCAGAGCCCAACATGACCTGAGCCAATATCAAGAGTTGGACGTTTAACCGACTGAGCCACCCAAGCACACCTTTACCACTTTTTCTTTATCCGTTCATCCATCAGTGGACACTTGGGACACTTCCATAGTTTTGCTTGGAATAAGGAAGATTTAAGATTTAAGAGTGCCTAGGTGAAGGAGGAAAACCCTGTTTGTTAAAGGAGAGCCGTTTTTCTACCCAGAACAGGACTCATCGTCTGAAAGGGGTAAAGGGACAGCTCTCCAACCCACTTTCTCTCTACCTCTTCCTGCCCAGGCTGGCCCAGGACAGAAGCAGCTCTCCAGGGAGGCCGTCCAGCTCCTAGCCAACACTGGCACCTCCAGCTGCCCAGTCTGCCTCTCTCACCATTCATGTCCACACAACCAGTGAAAAGTGCTTACTGCCTACTTTGTGCAGAGACAGTTCTGGGTGCTCCAGGCCCAGTGATGACTGGGGCAGATCAAGTCCCTGACTTCATAGAGCTTACTTTCTAGTGGGGGACCCCAAAAACCAGCAAGTAAACAAAGAGGTAAAAAATATAATTTCAGGTAGTGAAGAATGGTTATGAAGAAAAATAGAGCAACCAAGATGTCCTTCAGTAGGTGAATGGGTAAGCGAACTGTGGTCCACCCAGGCAGTGGAATGTTATTGAGTGCTAAAAAGAAATCAGGTAACAAGCCCCTAGAAGACATGGAAGAACCTTAAATGCATATTACTAGGTGAAAGAAGTCAATCTGAAAAGGCCACATACTGTACGATGCCAACGACATGACATCCTAGAAAAGGCAGAACTATGGAGACAGGAGAAAGATCAGTGGTTGCCAGGGGTAGGTGGCAGGGAGGAAATGGATAGGGGGAGCACAGAGTATTCTAGGGCAGGGAAACTACTCAGTCTGATATTACAATGATGGATGTATACTGTTATACCTTTGCCCAAACCCATAGAATGTAAAATACCAGGAGTGAGCCCTAATGTAAACTATGGATGCTGGGTGATTATGATGTGTCACTGTAGGTTTATCAGTTGGAACTAATGTACCCTCTCAATTTTTGCTGTGAACCTAGCACTGCTCTAAATATACAGTATTTAAAAAAACTAAATGAAAATGAAAACAATCACTAAAAATTGAACAAAGATAAAATAAGTGAAAAAAGTAGATCAGGGGAAGGGAAGGGGGGAGGGGCACCGCAGATGCTGAAGACTCATTTCAGGCAAGGTTGTCCTCAGAGGCTGCTCTGGCCACCTGATTTTGGGGAAGGACCTGAAGGACGGAAGGAGCAGGCCTCATAGGGACTTGGAAGGATGGCTTACCAGGCAGAGGGAACGAGCCTGAAGGCCTAGAGGCAGGAGTGAACTTGGCCTCTTAAAGGAAAGGCAGAGGGGACTGAGCAACGAGGAGCCTGAAGGAAGAGGGTTTGAAAGAGGGATGAGAGCCAGGTTAGTGCCTCAGCTCTTACGTCTACTGTGTTCTTGCAGAGGCAGGCAAAGTATTCTGAGAACAAGCTGAAATGCACAAAGGCCCGGAATGACTACTTGCTGAATCTGGCGGCCACCAACGCAGCTATCAGCAAGTACTACATCCACGACGTCTCCGACCTAATCGACGTGAGCACCTGGGAAGGCTGGGACTGAACAGGGCCCCACACCCGGACTGGCCCTTGTCTTTAGCTGATGTGCATGTCCCGTGAGCCCCGACGGAGGGGAAGGGCAGTGGGCGTTGGGGCCTGGGGAATGAGTATCACCTCCTGGTTTCTACTTCCGTGGGTGGGAGTGGGCCTCTGGCAGCCCCTATATGGTCAGGTCAGGCAGTCTTATATTCCACCTGCACTTCCCAAGTCCCCTCCTCTACGCCGGGCCCTTTTCTGGGTATAGAGGTATAGGGGTGATCATATACAGTTCACAGCCTGCAGGGTTTCCCAGGTATGTTTATGGAATATAGGTATGTTTAGGGAATATTATCGTGGGAGAAATCAGGCAGTTTAAGCAAAAGCAGAATGGAAGCCTGACTCCTGAGTACCAGATGTGTAGGTCATGCTGAAGAGACCGCCGGCTTGGAGAGAGAACGTCATGAGGGGCATCATCATGGAGAGCTTCTGTGTCATCTGTGCTGGAGCTGAGGCTGCTTTTTGTGTCTTGCCCATCCCACACGGACAGGAATCTGGCCTGTAGATGCTCAGGAAAGGTTCCATACTGGTGGATGGATCCTTTTCCTCTGGGTCTGCTGTGTCCTGTCAGGGAGTCAGAGGGTCACCACTTTTCCATGGCTGCAGTAGGGACCCATTGCCACAATCCCCAGGAGAGGGAGCTGCCCAGCCCTGCCTGTGGCTTCCCATGCCCCAGGCCATATCTCTCCTCGTTCTCACAACTTTTTACTCTTTCTAGCCCTCTCCTGTCTTCATTTGCCACATTTTTATTGAGCACCTGCTAGCTCTAGGCCTTGAGGCACCACAGTGGACAAGAGCCCATGGGTCTGTCCTCATGGGGCTTACAATGCATAACCTTGAAATCTTAATAGGTGACCACAAAGCCAACTGGCAGGTGTCACAGTGAGGGAGGTGGGGGAGATGCGGGCCCCCAGAGGAGGGAGGCGTGATATAAACTCTGAGCGGGGAGTGCATCAAGGAGGACTTCCTGGAGGAAGTGACCTCTAAACTGAAACCTCAAGGAAGAATATTTAGGCAGTCTGCAGGCAGAGGGAATGCATGTGTGAAGGCCTAGAGACGAGAAAGAATGTGATGCATTTGGGGAGCTAGAGAAGTTCTGCTAGTGCCCAAATCACAATACCCAGCTCCCACTGAGGGCTTTGGGGAGATTTGTGCAGCAAGATTCCAAGGTGCACAAGGGTTTCCAGGATGAAAGATTTGACTGTGGAATGTGAGGTAATGGTAAGCCACTGTCATGGGAAAGGGAATGCTGCTGGCCCCCACCTCCATGTGACAGCCCACAGCCTTCTGTCGTGTGCCTCTTTCCAAGTGCTGTGACTTGGGCTTTCATGCCAGCCTGGCCCGCACCTTCCGGACCTACCTCTCAGCCGAGTACAACCTGGAGACCTCTCGCCACGAGGGGCTGGATGTCATCGAGAACGCGGTAGACAACCTGGACTCCCGAAGCGACAAGCACACTGTCATGGACATGTGCAACCAGGTCTTCTGTCCTCCACTCAAGTTTGAGTTCCAGCCCCACATGGGGGATGAGGTAGGCTTCTCCCAGGAGCCCATGCTTGAGGCCGTTTCACCTCTTCTCCCATGTGCTCCCAGAACATCGGTGGGAGGGGAACGTCAGCCCCTGTTCCACATGCACGACATTGATCTCAGAGGCCTCAGGTCATGTTCTCAGTCCAGGGGCTTCCCCATCTGAGGAGTTTCCCACTGATATCCTAACTCTGCTGGCTCACGTGCCTCACCTGTAGAATTACAGGACCTTAACTCTCCTTAACATCCTTCCCAGTTATGTCTAGACCCCAAGGGAGTCCTACATTGTCACACAAGCATCTCACAGTCTTCCCTTGGATGACCTTGGATCACAGGAGGCTAGCTAGGCCTCACCGCAGCCGCTCTGGCGGCAGCCTTGCCTGGGCACTGCCTGTCCTCCCCTACGGGAGGCTTACCACCAACTGTGCTCCCTTGGGTTTTCTTTTCTTTTCTTTTCTTTTAATATGAAATTTATTGTCGAATTGGTTTCCATACAACACCCAATGCTCATCCCAACAGGTGCCCTCCTCAGTGCCCATCACCCACTTTCCCCTCTCTTGGGTTTTGTGCCACTCAGATCCTCAGAACCGTGTTCTGGAATGAATAAATAAATAAGTGCAGGAAGGTACTTGTTCCTGGCCACAAAGCATCACAGTGGTTACTCAAACTGTGCAAAGTCCCTTATGCTAATAGCTCCTCGAGCTTTCCCTTTTCATCCCTCCCCACTTTCTTCATCTGCAAAAGAGGGGCCTTCTGCAGGGTCTCCCACAGCTTCTGGCCCGTCCCTCAGCCATTGCATTCAACCCTTTGGCCCATCATCTGGACCTAAAAATCCTGGCCTCATGGTTATGACAGGTGACTGTGAAGTTTGAGTTGCCTCGTTAGTGGTAAATAACTAGTAAATCACAGAGCCCTACTGTCCCTTATGATCTCAGCTGAGTTATGCCAGGCTACCCAGCCCACAGGTAGTAAGGGAGCCGTGGGTGGAGTGGGTGTAGGGAGAGCAATGTCTCCTTCCACTCACCTCCTCCCCCACCCCATGAGCAGGCTACTGACTCACAGTTGCCTCACCAAAGCACCTTCCTGATGGGGAATAGGACAACTCTACTGATTGTTTCCATTTGTTATTCTTTTCATTGGCTTTTGTCAAGCCATTGCTTTCTTCTACAACTTCCTGCTTTGAAATGAACTAGTCTCACTTAATGAGATTATGTTACAGTGTTTAGTAAACCCTCTAGGGTTGGACAAACCTAGAAGACCATGACTGAGAGGCCACAACTTGCAGTGTGAGAGGGTGGCCTTTGGGGTAGGAAGACCCCAGTTCCTGGCTGGTGTTGCCAGGTACAAGCTGTGTGACCATGGGTAGGTCACTTAACCTTTCCAGGCCTGTTTCCTCAGCTGTTGATAGGGATGTTGATGATGGCCCCCAGCCCTGGCTCCACACAGGTGATGAGAGCACTGGGCAATGGCAGGTGGTGGCCGTCCTTTTGCAGGTTTGCCAGGTCAGCGCTCAGCAGCCCGTCCAGACGGAATTGCTCATGCGGTACCACCAGCTGCAGTCCAGACTGGCCACTCTCAAGATAGAGAATGAGGAGGTGAGTGGGCCGCTCTGCCCTGTAAGCGATTTCCTTACAAAGGCCTGGCTTGTTGTGGAATGCATTAGAAATTAGGGTTCATCCATAAGATGGATTATTACACACCCATTAAAACTGGGCACACCAAGAATCTTTAAAGGGATGGGGGAATGCTCCCAAGGTGTTAAGAACAAAGAGGATGTAGAACTCTATGTTCAGTAGTATCCTGAGTATGGTAAACTAGAGTAGGTGCATGTGTATCTGTGTTTATTCACAAGAAAAAAAGCCCGGAAAGAAAGAAATGCTTTGAGATGTTAATTGTGATTATATCTGGGTAGAGGAATTATAGGTGATTTCTTTTTTCTTCTTGTGCTTTTCTCTGTTATCTGCATTGAGTTTGTGTTATTTTGATCATCAAAGATAGCTATAGGTATTTTAAATTACACAATGTAATAAAAAAGCCCAGGGCACACCGAATGTGTGATGGTTCCTGAGCCCCAAGGAACTTCTGTCTTGCCTTGGCCAGCACACCTCCCACGTGGCTAGTGACACAGGATCGCCCCTGGGAGGGCACGAATGGAAATACCAGCTGTGGTGTGTTTTGATGTGGACCAAGGAAGCCAGATGAGAAACATTCCATTCCAGCCTGGATGCCTTTATGCAGGGAGGATGTCAACCAACCACAGGCCCCTGGAGAAAGGACAGCAGGATGTGAGGAATGTCACCTAAAATCTTGGGCAAGTTTATCACCGGAAAGTGCAACCACAGGTGGAGATGGGGAGTCATGGCCCCTGTCTTCACATCTCAAGAGAGAGAGATGGTTTACTCCATGTCTTCACAAAGGACAAAGCTGGGACAGACGTGAGACAGATTGTCACGCAGGACGATAACGAATCAAAGCTGACCCTGGGGGGAGGTTATACAGAAATGAATTATGTTTTTATTTTTCAAACCCGAGGAGAGAGAGGAGATGAAGAAAGTATTCTGTATCCTCCCCTGAAGCATTTTCAATTGTTTACATGGAACAGTATATGGATAACAATATTAGTGGGGTTTAAATTGGAAAGCAGGGCCCCATAGAGGAGAATGAAGCAAAAGTTCCTCTGTATAGGCTGTTCGTGGCTATGGAAATGCTTAATTTTGAACCTGAACTACTGTCAGGCTGTGTTAGAAAGAACTGATCCATACATTTATTCATTCACAAGTATTCTTTCAACCAGTATTTTTCAAGTATTTATTAAGCACATTCCATGCTCTAAACACTGTGCTAGAGGCAAAGTAAAGTGAGTGAACAAGAAAACATAGTGCCTCCTCTCCTGGAGATTATAGTCTAGCAAAAAAAGATAAATAGATAAAACATTAAAGCAGTATGCAAAATATCAAGTGATAGTGGGCACTAAGTTAGGAACAGTAGTCAGGGGGCTCTGATGTCTCCAGGAAGTGACATTTAAGTGGAGATCTGAGTGACAAGAAAGACTTCGGGTGACAATAATTTAACAGTGAATGTAGATGCAGTTTCTCCCCTGACTGTTTTTGGAGTGACCTTCCATCGAAGTATAGGGTACAAGTCAGTGAAGGGATGTTGCGAGGTCAGGTCTCGTGTGTTCTGCACGTGTAGCCTTCTGGGGGTCCCACTTGACTCCAGGAGAGAAGTTGGGATCCTGGAGGACTGGCTCAGCATGATCTTCCTCTCTTTTCTCACTTCTCAGTCAGGCTTTTGATAAGTCAGGGGCAGATAACCAGAGAGTATGTCCACTGAGGATGGCCCCTCATCCTATCTAGACTCTGTCCTCTCTTCTCTCTGGATGAGCACTCAGAATATTTCTGCTCCAGGGAACTGCCTCCTATTGGAGGAGCTCGTGTGGGGCTATATAATCAGGAAAAGAGAAACAAACCTGGAAACCTGGCTTCCTTGTTTGTCACAACATTCTCCCAGGTTCTCTTCGGCAGAAGCAATCCAATAAAATGATGTTAGACTGGGCAACATGGGTTCTCACCCTAGCCAGCTCGCTGGCCTTATATTCCACATCAGTATAATGAGAATGATCATCTTTGTCCTGCCCACCTCCTAGAGGCTATATGTGGAAGAAACAAAGTGGGGAAAAGGATTTTGAGGTGTGAAAGGCATTCTGAGGCCAAAGGGTTTTTGTTGACATGCTGTGTTTCTCCAGGTTAGAAAAACCCTGGATGCCACCATGCAGACCTTACAGGACATGCTGACTGTGGAGGACTTTGATGTTTCTGACGCCTTCCAACACAGTCGATCTACAGAGTCTGTGAAGTCGGCTGCCTCCGAGACCTACATGAGCAAGATCAACATTGCCAAAAGGAGGGCCAACCAGCAAGAAACAGAAATGTTTTATTTTACAGTAAGTGGTGTCTTGGACCCAGAACTTACTGTCTACTGACCTGGTGGCAGTGACTTTTGGGGAACAGCCCAAGCAAGGGGGAGCCAGCAAAACCATGTGGGTCAGTTAGAGCTAAAAAGTTTCCAGTGTGCTTCTCAAATGAAGTTGCCTTGGCTTTGTGAGATGCAAAAAGGTGAATTACCAGTGGGGAGCATCAGCATTGATCCTGGATTGGTGGTTATTGCAGTTAACCTACAAAAACCCAGAGAGTTGTGTTCCATAGGGTATGAGGGAAATGGCTATTTAGCCTAGTGGAAGCCCAAATAACAAACCTAAAGTTTAATGTACGGTTGTCACATTGAGGTATCTTAAATTTGGGTGTGGGCTTTAGAAATCATGCCCTGAATGATCTGTGCAAACTGCTGGTAAGTTGTCAGCCCATCATGTAAAATCCCAGATTATTTGCATTCCATTCCTTTGGGGCAGGGAAGAACAAGATTAGGGGGTACTGGAGCTTTGTTCAACATGTGTTTAGTGAACATAGAATTTTGGGGGTGTAAGGGACTTCAGATCTTCTGTCTGATGTTTGATCACATTCAACCCTATCCCTACCAAAAAGGCATCCAGTCTCTGCTTGAACAGACCTAGGATTAAAAGTTCCTTCCTTCTCCAAACAGCCCTATTGTCTGGCCTGTGGCCGGCAGTAGATATTATGATGTATTCTCTTATCTCTACTTCACTGGGATTTCTGGTCATTCATCTTGATCCTGTTCTCTGGGGCAACAGAGAGGATAATTCCACAAGACAGTCTCTGGTGTGCTTCTAACGAGCTAGGTTTTCATTTCTCCAGGCTAAACATACCTGATATTGTAAATCCTGCCTCATAAGCTTTCATTTTGAGTGGCCTCAGCATCCTGGTGTCTCTTTCCTGAACTTGTTCCTTTTATTGATGCCTGTGTTAAAGCGAGACTCTGAGCAGTGATCTGACCAACACAGACTAGAGCTAAACTCCCGCCTCCTCCCACCCTAGGTGCTATTCTCCTTTCCATACATTCTAAGATCATATTCTTTTTGTTTTGTTTTTATTTTTATTTACAAATTTTAATTCCGATATAGTTAACATACAGTGTTATATTAGTTTCAGATGTACAATATAGTGATTGAACAGTTCTGTACATTACTCAGTGCTCATCATGATAAGTGTCCTCCGAACCCCCTTTTATCTGTTTCACCCAACCTCCCTCCCACCTCCCCTCTGGTAACCATCTGTTTGTTCTCTATAGTTAAGAGTCTGGTTTTTCATTTGTCTCTTTTTTTCCTTTGTTCGTTTGTTTTGTTTCTTAAATTCCACATATGAGTGAAATCATATGGTATTTGTCTTTCTCTGACTGATTTATTTTACTTAGCATTATACTCTTTAGATCCATCCATGTTCTTGCAAATGGCAATATTTCATTCTTTTATATATGTATATAATTCCTCAAGAAATTATATGTATTTATACCTGCTGTCTCTTCTTTGTGCATAAATCTATCAGTGGACACTTGGGCTGTTTTGATTTGGCTATTATAAATGATGCTGAAGTACATATAGAGATGCATATGTCTTTTCACATTAGTGTTTTTGTATTTTTTTGGTAAATACCCAGTAGTAGAATTACTGGATCATATGGTAATTCTATTTTTAATTTTTCGAGGAACCTCCATAGCGTCTTCCACAGCAGCCACACCAGTATGCATTCCCATTAACAGTGCAAGAGGGTTTCTTTTTCTCCACATCTTTGCCAACACTTGTTTCTTGTGTTTTTTATTTTAGCCATTCTGACAGGTACGAGGTAATATCTCTTTGTGGTTTTGATTTGCATTTTCCCGATGATGAGTGATGTTGAGCATCTTTTCATGTGTCTTTTGGTCGTCTGGATGTCTTCTTTGGGGAAATATCTGCTCATGTCTTTTGCTCATTTTTTAATTGGATTATTTTGGGTTTTGGGGGAGGTGTTGTAGAAGTTCTTTATATATTTGGGGTACTAATCCTTTATCAGATATGCCATTCACAAATATCCTCTCCCATTCACTAGGTTGTCTTTTAGTTTTTGTTGATTGTATCCTTTGCCGTGCAGAAGCTTTTCATTTTGACACAGTCCAATAGTTTATTTTTGCTTTTGTTTCCATTATCTCAGGAGATGTATCAAGAACAATGTTGATACAGCTGATGTCAGATGCCTGTGCTGTCTTCTAGGATTTTTATGGTTTCAAGTCTCACATTTAGGTCCTTAATCCATTTTGAGTTTATTTTTGTGTCTAGTGTAAGAAAGTGTAGTTCAGTTTCATACTTTTGCATGTAGTTGTCCAGTTTTCCCAGCACCATTTGTTAAAGAGACTCTTCTTTTTCTCATTGCGTATTGCATCCTTTGTTGTAGATTAATTGACCATATAATTGTGTGTTTATTTCCGGGATCTCTATTCTGTTCCATTGATCTTTATGTCTGTTTTGGTGCCAGTACCGTACGATTTTGATAACTACAGCTTTGTAGCAGATCTTGAAATCTGGGGTTATTATGCCTTCAGTTTTGTTCTTTTTCGAGAGTGTTTTGGCTATCTGAGGCCTTTTGTGGTTCCATACAAATTTTAGGATTATTTGTTTTAGTTCTGTGAAAAATGTTTTTGGTATTTTGATAGGGATTGCATTAAATCTGTAGATTGCTTTGAGTAGTATGGACATTTTAACAATATTAATTCTTTCAATCTATAAGCATGGAGTCATCTTTCCCTTTGTTTTTACTTCAATTTCTTTCATCAGTGTTTTATAGTTTTCAGAGTATAGGTCTTTCACTTCCTTGGTTGAGTTTATTCCTAAGTATTCTATTATTTTTGGTGCAATTGTAAATAAGATTGTGGTTTTAATTTCCCGTTCTGCTACTTCATTATTAGTGTATAAAAATGCAACAGATTTTCTATATTGATTTTGTATCCTGTGACCTTACTGAATTCATTTATCAGTTCTAGTAGTTTTTTTGTAGTGGCTTTAGGGTTTTCTATATATAGTATCATGTCATCTGCAAATAGTAAAGGTTTTACTTCTTCCTTACCAATTTGGATGTCTTTTATTTCTTTTAGTTATGTGATTGCTGTGCCTAGGACTTCCAGTACTGTGTTGAATAAAAGTGGTGAGAGTGGACATCCTTGTCTTGTTCCTGACCTTAGGAGAAAAGTTCTGTTTTTCTCCACTGAGTATCATATTAGCTGTGGGTTTTTCATACATGGCCTTTTTATGTTGAGGTACATTCCCTCTACCTTCTTTGATGAGGATTTTGATTATGAATGGATCTTGTACTTTGTCAGACGCTTTTTCTGCATCTATAGTTTTTATCCTTCCTCCTATTGATGTGATGTATCACATTGATTGATTTGTGAATATTGAACCACCCCAGGAAGAAGTCCCACTTGATCGTGGTGGATGATTTTTTTAATGCATTATTGGATTTAGTTTGCTAACATTTTGTTGGGAATTCTTGCATCTATATTCACCAGAGATATGGGCCTACAGTTCCCTTTTGTTGTAGTGTCTTTATCTGATTTTGGTATCAGGGCCTCATACAATTAATCTTGAAGCTTTCCTTCCTCTTCCTATTTTTGGAATAGTTTGAGAAGAGTAGGTATTAAGTCTTCTTTAAATGTTTGATAGAATTCACCTGTGAAGCCTTCTGCTTCTGGACTTTTGTGTGTTGGGAGTTTTTTGATTGATACAGTTTCATTGCTGGTAATCAGCTTGTTCAAATGTTCTATTTCTTTTTGATTTCGTATTAGGAGGTTATGTGTTTACAAGAATTTATCCATTTCTTTTATCTTGTTCAATTTGTTGGCATGCACATTTTCATAATCTTCTCTTATAACTAAGATTGTATTCTTTTTTTTTTTTTTAAAGTTAATGTCAGTTAAATCTCTATTCCCTATGTACTGCCATTACACCAGGCTACCTTTCTGCTAAAGGATATGTAGCTGATGTGTTGGGTCAGTGTTAGGTTTCTTACCAGTTAGATTTCCTCTTGATGGATTTAGTTCACGGCTTCAGACTGTCAGGATCTTGTTGCAGTGGTTCAACATATGTGCTGTCCCTTCAGACTTAGGTTGTCTGCAGATTCAGTGAGTGTGGCTTTCATACCTTAAAGTTTGCCAGTGAAAAAAAAAACTAATAGTTATGCCACAACCAAGGCCAAAGACAGAGTTGTTTGAAACATGCCACTAGGCTGATAGTGATCCACTGTATCAACACCTCTAGATGGTGGCCATTTAACGAGTCACAAACCCACCCAGTTCTGACACCCAACTCCATCTTGTGATAGGCCTTGTTGAATCCTTTTTTGAAATCAAACAGTTGACATATATTGCATTTCCTCAGTCATCACTGTTTGATTTTGTTGTTTTCAAGAAAGGAAATAAGACTAGTCTTGGTGAATCAGCCCATGCCAATTTCTGGGGTTCACCACTTCCACTGGGCGCCTACTGTATTTACAAAGAGAATTTTATGGGTCACAGAGATTTAAGGAAGGAGTACACATGAATATGAATTCACTATGACAGTGGAAGCAAAGAAATCTGGGTGGCAGAAGCAGAGAAAAGGGGGTCTGGCTGACTTGAAAGGAAAAGCATTCACCAGTGTTCATGATTAAGGGTCATGGGTATTATATTTTTATTTTAATATTTAATCTATCAACTTGGTTGGCTAGTACACCTCATGACTTGATGTTATGACATTATTTTAGGCACTTTTAAGGACATAATATTCCTCTTAATGCAAGGATTGGTACAATTTGATGGTATTCTTTCCATCGTGGGTCACATATGAAGCCTGGATGAAGCTTGGAAAAAGTAGGCAAAGTCTATGGGCTCCAGAGCCCCGGGGTGTAATTTCCACTAACCAGTGAATTGCCCACCCAGGTGAGTTACATGGTTGGGATTAGAGCTTCAACTACCTGGGGCAGCAAGGCAGGGTGGAGAAAATACCTGCTTATACCTCAGCTCTGCTTCTCATGGCAAATTTTTAAACATGTGATAAGAGCAGAGCGTGTCATTACTGGAAGCATCCAGAGAGAGCCTAGGGGAGAGTGTTTATCAAACTGAAATGTGTATTCGAATCATGTAGGAAGCTTGTTAAAAATGTAGGCTCCCAGCATACCACCCTCCCCGAGGTGGGCCCTGGAAGATTGAACACTTCTGATCCTCTGTAGTGCCTTCCTCAGGGGTAAAATTAGGGGTTAGACTCACAGTATTCTTGAGCAGGAATCTGCATTTTGATCTTCTTCCCAGCTGGTAGGAGGCTGCCAGTCCCTGCACCACACTTGGAGAAACACTGCAGGTCAGTTATCACTTTACCCTGAGGAGGGCAGTGAGTAAGCTGCCCAAGGTGGCACTCTAAGCTCTGAGCTTCTGTCCCCTTCTGGCAAGAATGGGAATGATGATGCCCCCCCCCCCCCACGCCACTCTTTGCCATCCAAGATTTTGATGAGGACCAAAGGTACAAGCTTGAAAACTGCCAGGTGCTCTTTGGTACAAGGGGAGTGGTTCCTAGGAGCCAAGGTCCTAGGCGCCAAGGACTGTGGCTGACGAGATACAGCACCATCGTCTCCTGCCAGTCCCACCATTCCAGAAACCTATCAAGATGGGGCCAGGTGAGGTGACCTCAATCTTATCTGTACACATGTCAGCCCCAGTCCCTGGACCTTTTCCCTACAACTGTTGTCAATAGGATGATGGTGATGTTCCAGATGCTCCTTTACACGTCATTTTGGAGTGTCCCGAGCCTCTACAGTTCACTTGTTTGCTCCTCTGCACCCTTTTCTGAGCATTCTGGCTGGGGCAATAAAATGGATTTCTTGGTGAGAAACTAGCTGGCAGATTTGGGGCAATCACACCATCCTGTGCCTTCATTTTTGGGGCGTTTGCAATTGCCTTTGCATCTGCTGAGAATGTTCCTTCCCCATGTGCTCACGTGTATCCACACAGCCCCTTCCTCACCTCCTTCAGGCCTTGGTTCACATGGCAACTATGCAGTGAGGTCTGCTCTGGTTCCTAGTCCCCCGTTCCTGCCTTATTTTTATCCACAGCATTCACCAGCATCCGACCAATCGTGTATTTTACTTTCTTTATTAGCTTATTGTCTCTCTTCCCACTCCTCTCTGTCAACCCCCACGAGATCAGAGCTTCAGCAGAGTTTCTCAGCACTGGCTATATGCCAGGCACAGCTGTAGGCACTGGGGATCCGGAAACAAATTGGGTGTGGACCCCACCAACAGCAGCTCACAGTCTAGCAAAGACATGCCCCAGCAGAGAGGGGTCTGGCCTGTGCTTACGTGATGCAGGGTGGGCCAAGGAAAGCTGGTACTTGTGCAGAGGTGTGGCTGAGGTCCAGCTCAGTTTGGGCACAGGTAGATGTGTTTCTGTTCCCAGTGACTTCTGTCCCTCTGCACTGCTCTGAAACACATTGTACATGACAAGGTCCCTGAACTTGAAGTAGCCTGGGAGTCCCAGGGACGTGGGGCAAATCAGTTCTTTATGCCAGCCTCACCTGTCTCCTCTGTAAAAAGCAGAAAAACGTATCCCCCAATGTAATTGAGGTTATTTTAATAGGAATGTCTTTAGGGGCCTGCAAAGCCCTTCCTCCTTCAGAGTGGGGCCAGATGAAAGGAAGGTTCCTTCGGAGGCTCCTCTGTAACAGATCTGATAAAGCGCTCTTGCCTCAGCTGTGTGCCCCCAGAGACGGCTCCCATTTTTATTGCTCGTGGCCCAGAAGCACAGTGGAGACTTGATGACTAACGAAGCTGTCTGCTTGGGGCTCAGTCCCCAGTCCTCACCTGACAAAAGCACCTTTCGCAGCTCACATTCCCCCTGAGCTTTCTTTGTGTTCCCCCAGACTGCCCTGAAATGCCCAGGATGGGACGGCCGCACTCAGCAGAGCTGGGGTCTGTGGAGAAGTGAAAAGGAGCAAGTCAGAGGTCCTTCTTTTCCCCATGCTGGGGTCCTTGAGGGTGGCATAATCTCCCTCTGACCTCCCTGGCATAGCGGTCGGTTTCAGAGGCAGAGACCACGTGACTTGGCCTTGCAGTCTGTAATGTCCTTGTGCCTTGTGTTTTACAGAAATTTAAAGAATATGTGAATGGCAGTAACCTCATCACTAAGCTACAGGCCAAGCATGACTTACTCAAGCAGACCCTGGGTGAAGGTGAGTTGGTTGGAAGGCAGAGGCCTGTGAGGAGGGATACTTGTTTTGTCGTGGTCCCCTGGGTTGTTTCAGCTTGAGACATGGGCACTTGGTTGAATGAGGCCTGGTAGCACAGCCACCTGGCAGGACTGGACAGGCCAGTACAGATGCTAAGAGGGGTCTAGTGTGGCTGCAGAAAACATGGGGCAACTATGTTCGTTTAGGTTCTGGGGGAGAGTCCAAGGCAAAGTGATGAGAGGGGTCCCCAGCAGGTAGGGGGTGGGAATCCAGGAGCACAGAGTTCTGCATTGCTGTTTTTTTAACAGGTACTGTTTGCCAGGAATACTCCTAGAGTGTCTGGCCGGGCATCTAGGTCCAGAAAAGAAAAATCCATATGTGTATTTTGGTCCTTGAGGGATGTGGGGAGTAGGCTTAAAACTGCTCAAAGGCCTCCAATGACAGTTGGAATAAAATCCAAAGTGCTCTCACAGTACATGAGGCCAAAAGGTCATTTGAACATTACCTTTTTCACTGACCATATTTATCATTGTCTACTCCCTTACTGTGCACCAGCCACTCTATGCTCCTTTCTGCCCTTTAAAACTCATCAAGCTCATTCCTGCCCCAGGGCCTTTGCATCTGCTGTTCTCTCTGCCTGGAATGCCCTTAACCCAGATCTCAGTATGGGTGGCTCCTTATCCTTCAGCTGTGTCAGCAGAGGTGTCACTTCCTCAGTGAGACTCTCCTTGTCACCCAACCTCAAGAAATCACCACCTCTGTCCCAACACTCTCTGTTTGATTTTCTTCATCTCATTCATCACCATGTGAAAGCACCCTACTTATTATTTGTTCATTTGCTTATTATCTTTGGGTATATCCCCACCCCAACTGTCTCATATCTTCTTTCCAAGTAGCGACTTCCTTGTTTATTTTGTCTACCACTTTATCTCCGGTGTCTAGAATAGTACCTGGCTTACAGTAGGCATTCAGCTAGTCATTGGATGAATGTTGAATGGGAAGGTCACCAGGACACGAGCCTGGCCCCCTAAGGTTAGGGATGGCTTGTAGCAAATCCTGGTGGCCCTGGAAAGTGGTGTGACTGTCAGCTATGAGGGGGATGAGCTGAGCTGGGCGTTTCTGAAGTTGTGAGGCCCTGCTTGAGCCCCACATCCAGATATACTCTTGTATTCTGTTGGAGAGGTCTGTTGGCTGAAGGGTGTGCTCTGTGTAAAGGAAAAAGAGCATGGAGTCCAGGAAATGGGATTTCCAAAGTGATGATACCAGTAGATCCCAAGACGACAGCTTGAAGCAGGCCTAGAGATCACTCAGGAATTTTCCAGGGAAGTAGGAGTGTGATAGGTGAGAGTCATAGTAGGGCATAGTACCCCACTCTTCTCCATACAGGTGCACATTCTAGGGGCTGTGCCCTGCCCACCCAAGCCTTCCCTGACACTGTCCACTCGGCACCGATCAGGGGGACAGCTGGAATCTGCAGATGCTTGGCATTTGTGAGCTCCGTGCTTTAGAGGAAACAGAAATTAAACCATTTCCCAGCCCCAAGGTGCTTCTAACCTAGCGAGGAAGACAATTCATGAATTCATAAAAAATTTAAAGCGATAACATTAAGTCACACAGAAATACTAGGTGAATTGCCAGGTGAACAGTACAGACTCTTAAGAGTATGAGCCAGGAGTGGAAGGGATCACTGTGGGCCCAGAAGAGCCGGAAAGGCTTCAAGAAAAATTAGTAACTGGGGCTTGGAGTAGTAACCAGGGGGTTAAAACTAATATCAGTAGAATTTTTTCAATCAACTTTATTGACCTATAACTTATGTACAATAAAATCTACCCATTTTGTGTAGAAATCACTTGTGACAAACATATGTACCCAGATCAGAATATAGAACATTTCTGTCACCACAAAAGCCCCTTTGAACCCCTTTGAGGTGAATCCTTTCTCCACCACCCCAAGCAACCACTGATCGGATTTCTGTCAGCATAGATTAGTTTTGTGTCTTCTAGCTGGGCAACTTCTGGGGGTGATAAAAATGCCCCTGATTTGGTGTATACTCAGGTGTATACATTTGTCAGACCTCATTGATTGGGGGTAAGGGTAGGAGCAGTGAGTTGCATTGGACTTTTTCTTCATTTCCCCTGACACTCCTCTACATTCTGCCCATCCTGACATTTCCATATTGGGCCAGAAGAGTGGGGCGCATAGGAGTAGGAGAGCCAGAAAGTCCTAGGGAAGAGCCAAGCTGGTGTGCCAGGGACAGCTCCCATGACTAGCATTAAAAAGGAGGATTGGTTTTATAGCCAGTGGCCCCTGGGGGTTGGAGGCTGTTTCTCAGAGCCATGTACCAAAAGGCAAGTCCCTATGAGTTGGTTGGCTCCTTGTATGTTCAAAATCAGGAGCCCTGGTTTTAGAAAAGTAGATGTTCTTTTAGAAAATAAGATCCCAGATGAGAAGGTGCTTCTCTCCAGCTCACCCATGTGTGCTATCAGATGCAACCGTTTATTACTGCCCTTGCCTGAATGAATAGCCTTGATGAAATAATAATAAAAATTAGTTTGGGTTGGCATAACCCCTGACCCATTTGGTCTCCCAAGTTTACTTAGCCTTCAGCTATACCTTGCTCCAAGATGTGATTTACCAGTCCTCCTTCTGAGTTTTAGGCTGAATAGCAATGAAAAACTGCAGGAAAATGTGGCTTCCGAAGTGTAAGGGCAGCTAAGAAAGAAAGAGCCATCCAGAAGAATCTCAGTCCTATTCTCTAGTAAGCCAGCAATGGAAAAGCTTTGTGCTTCTTTTGAAAACTGGGATGGGCCTTGTTAGACTGGTCAATTTGGGTGAGGATTTTTTTTAATAGACTTTGTTTTAGAATAGTTTTAGATTTACAAAAAAGTTGCAAAGATAGTACAGCTAGTTCCCATAGATGCCTCATCCAGTATTTCCTGTTAATTGACATTAACAACTCATCATAAGTGAGTATGGAGTATTTGTTACAAGTAATAAACGCTGGTCCATTGTTATTTCTAAAGTTAACAAATTGTCCAATTACTGGAAAGAACTGCAGCTGAGACCAAATCTTGAGTCACTTTTGTATCCCCACTGCCTGATAAATGTACGTGTGGATTCATAGGGCACCGGGTGAAAGGGGAGAATGTGCACTGACTTAGATTGGTCACGTTCTTGCCTGTTGGGCAAAGCGGACATGGAAGAAATTAAGCAGGCCAAAGCAAGCTCAAGATCTTGGCTCCTTTATTTTTCTGAGTGTCAACAGACGATTCACCTCTTCTTGCATGTGCTGATTCTTCCATTCAGTAGAAAGCTTCCCTAAGAGTGGGCCGGGGTAGGATTACACCTGCATCAGTGACCTTTTTATGCCCTTTGAAGGCTATTTTGTATTGGGAGGGGCAGTCTGGAAATTTTGGAAGCAGGTGAGAAATATGGCGCCAAGTGGAATGTTTTGATTAATGTTTCTTGTTTCTTGTTGTTTTGTTTTTTTTAATGAAACGTGTCATGTAATCCATTTCTCTTAAGTTGTCTTTTGACAGCATGGCTCAAAGAAGCCACAAGTTAGAGGAAACACATGGTCTTTAGGTCACACTCAGAAGCAAAGTTTTTAACATGATTGATCCCAGACACATAAGTCAAAAAGTTTCTAGGTGCCCTGCAAAGTGGCATTCCGTGTTGTAAACATCACGGCCACATCTTGGGAACAAGAACGCACCCTATATGCCCTTGGCTGTTGCTATGCCATTGTTTTTGGCCATAGAATTCTTAGTTTATCATCCTGTCTTAGTCTTAGATCCCTGACCTTTTTACTGCTCTGGGTAGTCTATAAGCTTCAGGGTTTATACCCAAGATATGGGTGGTGTTTCAATTTACTATAGCCTCTCAAGAATGAATAGTGCATTGTCTATAAAAGGGATGGGACATAACCTTTTCAGACCAAGATTTAATAGCACATTATAGAGCCAGTGTTTGCCAGGACCAGACAGTCTGACCTTCTGAAAATGACTGGGCCACTAACTATAAAATATATTTTTAAAAATCCCAATGGGTCTCAGAAGGTAAAGGGCAGAACAGTTTTGATTTCTGATACTTTCTAGGAGTTGCGAAAACAGATTCCGAAAGATGTTGGTAATGGGGTTCTTGAGAGCTAGAATAGGAGTCTAAAGCTGACAGGGAATATATTTGATTCCTTGCTGGAGGAAAGTCTGCCTTGAGTATGTTTCTGACATTGCACTGCAGGACTTCAACACTTAGATTCCTACCTCCACACTTCTCCCCTTTCTGCCCTTATCTGTCCATTTATCTGTCCATCCATTGTCCAAAGCATAGATGCTATGCTCAGCCTGGAGGGGGAGAACAGTGAACACAAGACAGACAAGGTTCCTGCTGTCATGGGGAACAGAGACCTCGAACAGTAAACAAACTACTAAATAAAGAATTACAACCATTTTAAGTGCTATGAATGGGGAATTGGGGCTGAGATAGAGAACAATTGTTCATATGGTGGAGGGGGCGGGAGAGGAGACCTGCTTTAAGTTGGGTGAGCGCTGAAGCCTCAGGGCAGAGGTCATGTTCAAGCTGAGACTGAAGGGTGAGAACACATCAGCCCTGTGAACAACTGAGGAAAGAGTGTCAGGGCAGAGGGAACAGCATGTGTGAAGGTGGGAAGGAACATGGTGAGTCAGGACTAAAAGAAGAGGAGTGTGGCTAGACCTTAATGAGCACATAGGGGAGTGTGCATTTTTGGAACTAAGAGAGGGTGGAACAGGAAACACCTCGTAGGTCCCCTTTGGAGTCAGAGTTGCACAGCTTACTGCAGCCATAAGGGAAATTGTGTGTTTTATAGTTAATGCAGGCCATCGGCCGACCCCTTTCGTGGGTTGCTTTAGCTGCAACTCGGGGTCTTGGGTCTGTATGAAACCTGTAGCTCAGATTGGCGTCTGGTGGGAATTTGTCTGAGACTACGGACACATAATAAGATTATGCAGAAGAGATATGTCAGTTTTGTCTAACTTTTCGCCTTTCTTGCTTTGGTCTTTGGCTCCAGTTCAAGCAAATGTAGTAACCCTTGTAACTGCTTGTGGCATTGGTTAGGAATTAAAGAATTGTGTGTTGATTCCCTGCCGTGTTTTATTTTCAGACTTCTGTTACTCTCTTCTTCCCCTCATTTTTGCCCCTATCCTCATTCGGTATTGTTTTCGGTAGAGAAAATAAATGCTCAGTTCTTTCTTTTAAAAAGTACTTTCTACGCATTTGACTCTTGATTTCAGTTCAGATCATGATCTCACAGTTTGTGGGATCGAGCCCCGCATTGGGCTCTGTGCTGACAGCGTGGAACCTGCTTGGGATTCTCTCTCTCCCTCTCTCTCTGCCCCTCCCCCACTCACACTGTCTTTCTCTCTCTCTCTCAAAATAAATACACTTAAAAAATTATTTAAAAAAAAGTCCTTTCATGTGAATGCTGGATGGGATTCTAGAGTCTAGAGCTGTCCAGTATGGCGGCTGCCAGCCATATAGCTATCAAACGCTTGAAACATGGCTAGTCTGGATTAAGATGTATAAAATGAAAACAAGATTTCAAAGAGTTAACACAAAAACTATATGAAATACTTTATGAATTTTTATATTAATATACATTGAAGTGATATTTTTGATGTATAAAGTTAAACAAAATATGTTATTAAAATTAATCTCATTTCATTATTTAAAAAAATTTTTTTTAATGTTTTTATTTATTTTTGAGACAGAGAGAGACAGAGCATGAGCAGGGGAGGGGCAGAGAGAGAGAGAGACACAGAATCGGAAGCAGGCTCCAGGCTCTGAGCTGTCAGCACAGAGCCCGATGCGGGGCTCGAACTCATGGACTGTGAGAGCATAACCTGAGCCGAAGTCGGACGCTTAACTGACTGAGCCACACAGGCGCCCCTCATTATTATTATTATTTTTTTGAGAGAGAGAGAGAGAAAGCATGAGCAGGGGAGGGGCAGAGGGACAGAGAGAGAGAGAGAATCTCAAGTAGGCTCCAACTTGGGGCTTAATCTCATGAACTGTGAGATCATGACCTGAGCCTAAATCAAGGGTTGGACGTTCAACCAACTGAACCACCCAGGCACCCATCTTTACTTTTTCTAATGTGGCTGCTAAAAATCGTGGCTTACATTATATTTCTATTAGACAGCATGGCCTAGAGGTTCTCAACTGCACCATTAAAGGAATGAAGTACTGAATCATGCTGTATGGATGAACCTCAAAAGCATATGCTAAATGAAGGAAGCTAACACAAAAGACTGTGGATTGAATGCTTCCATTTTTGTAAAATGTCCAGATAAGCAAATCCATAGACAGAGGATAGATGAGCAGTTGTCATAGGCTGGAGAGGGAGAGAGGGAGTGACTGTGAATTGGCCTTAGGAATCTTTTTCATGTGAGGGAAATGTTCTAAAATTGAATTGTGGTGATGGTTACACAACTTTGAATATTTACTAAATCATTGAATCATACATTTCAAATGGGTGAATTTTTTGATATGTAAATTATGCTTCAATAAAGCCATTAAAAATAAAAGGGAAGGCAGTGGCTTGGAGTCTGCAATTCCAGGGGAATGGAAGATCTGGAGGTAAGATTAGGGAGTCCTCAGTCAGCACTTAGGTCACCCAGAGAGGGTGTGTAGAAAGAGAGCTGGGTGCACCTCCTGGGGGCAGATGAGGAGGAGACAGCAAGAGAAACTGAGGAACAGCCTGGAGAGTGGGAATGACACCTGGCAAGTGTGGAGTCATGAAAATCAAGGAGAACACTTGGTAAGAGGAAGAGAGTGATTCACTGAGTTGATGGTGCTGAGAAGTCAGATAAGAGCAGAGAAGACGCAGAAGATAAGTGGATTTGACCACATGGAGCAAGCAGTCTCTGTGGATGGTGAGACCAGAAGCCAGCTGCAGTGGAGTGAGTGGGGGAAGCAACAGTGCCTCTATAAAGCTCCTTCAGCAAGTTTTGCTCTAAAGGAGAGAAATGGGAATGGAGTTAGAGTGAGAAAGCGAGCCCAGGGAGGTTTCAAAACTAGGTTATACTTATCCAGAACATGTTTGTATGCTGATGGAAATGATCTAGAAGAAAGGAGATTGGTGATGTTAGAGGTGTCGAGGGGGACACTTGCAGAAGCAGAGGCCCCAAGAAGGGTGGAAGAGGTAGGACCCAGAGCACGGGCAGAAGGTCTGAGCTTTGGCAGAATTGGGATGCTTTCCCAGAGTACCAGGACGGGAGGTAGAGCGTGAATGGGCAGGCATAGGTAGGTGGGTGCATCATATGGAGGCATGCCAAGACCCGTCTTACTGATTCTCTTCTCCAGGGAAGGAAGCGAGGTCTTCAGCTGAGAATGAAGGCAGGAGGGGTCGGAGTGGGGATGTGGCTGGGCTGAGGAATAACAAGAAGGTATCTTCTGGCTGCTGCTTTTCAGGGCCAAGCATATGACAGGTGCTCCACAAACCTTTGTTGGTATAAAGCAGTGTGTGAGTTCTAGAGCTTTGGCAGGCAGAGAAGGGATCACCCATGGTGCTTGTT
Organism: Panthera onca; assembly: GCF_046562875.1. Taxonomy (NCBI): domain Eukaryota; kingdom Metazoa; phylum Chordata; class Mammalia; order Carnivora; family Felidae; genus Panthera; species Panthera onca. Next base: position 50,730,866 of record NC_138340.1, on the reverse strand, counting down.
AAAATGAAGATTCGTGGCTTCTTAGCTCAGAGATTCTGATTCAGGAGGCTCATGGGAAAGCAAAAAAACCCTGCATTTTTAACAACATCCCCAGAAAATTCTAAAGCATGTGGTCAGCAGGCTGTAGTTGGAAAATTGCTGGAAAGAAAAAAAAAATACATGAACAACACGAAATGAAATTTATGTGAACATAGCCTTACAGATAGGAGGCACTGGGGATTTAATGAGACTCCATTCTTTCCAGCAGACCATTACTTAGGCATAATTAGATTTCCCATTTCACAAATAATTAAGTTTGGTTGTTTCTTCTTTTTAGAAAAAGATGAATGTTCGCTGGTTAAAAAAGAAAAAAAAAACAATTTAACATCAATGTATACTTTTCTTTCCAGGGGAGAGAGCAGAATGCGGCACAACCAGGTAAGAGCTAGGGATCTTGGTTGCTTCCACCTGCTGCCTGAGGTGGGCGGGGTGGAGGGGAGGTGCAGGAGAGGCGGGAAGGTGGGAAGGTGGGAAGGCAGATGCTGCCAAGGAGCTCAGAGAAGCTGGGCTGTTCTTAAGAGTGGTCTAGCTTTTCCCCAGTGTCTCCAGGGGGGATGGTGTGGCTGTGCAAGAGAGAAGGCTGGCTGTTTTGCTTGTCCTAACACTGTGCTGGTGAAGCCACGCCCCCTACAGGCCGGTGAGGGGGGAGGCGCCGTTCCCAGCTGCTGTGGGAAAGTGGGGGTATGTTCTGTTGGCGCTTTCCATCTGGTGGGACAGTAATATATATTGCAGAGTGGCTGAAGACGGACAGCAGAAGCCAGAGGCTGTGGGGGTAGCTGTTGACCTGTTTCCCCATCTGTTCTGTGGCTGCTGAGCAAACTGTCCGGCCCGGGCGGAGGGCCCATCCTGGGGTCCCCATTTGCCAAGGCTTTGGATTTGGCTCGTATGGCACACACCTGGGCATATGCATGTGCAGAGCCACATCAGTGCGCACAGACGCCCCTACTGCCCGCACCCTGGCTTCAGACCTCATGGGCACCTGGATGGACTGATGGGAGAGCCCTTTGCTGGGAAAGTAACAAATGGGCAACTTCTGCTTTCTCTCCAGCTTGCTCAACATTACCCTTGCGCTTTTCCTTGAGCAGACCAGAGCCAGTGAACACTTTCCACTCAGCAGCTGGTAGCTGAGGGGTTGACTTTCAGTGACTGGACCTTTCCTCCACTTTCAGAGTTTTGAAATCCATAAGCAGCCATGTTGCTGTCTGAGTTGTTCCTTAGAGCCCATCCCTTTCTGAGTTCCCAGCAATAGTTATCCCACTGCCCAACACAAATTGAGCCAGTGGCCCAGAATCCTGGAAAGCTGTTATACTTGGCAAGAGGAAAGATGAACCCTCAACCCCCTTCCTGCTCATCTGGATGAGAGTTGGCTGAGAAGAGGCTTGGAAAGCTCTGAGGCTTTCAGTTTGCTGGGCTTAGGGTGGGGGAAACTGAGGGCTTTCCAGAAGCTCAGCTCTGCAGCTGTTCCACTGGGCCCTGGCAGTCTGGGAATATCTGGATGATTCGTAATGCCAGGAAAGGACCTTCCTGTACAAGGGCCAGCAGATGTGCAGGGTCACTTTCTAAGAACCTTTCAGAAACAAACTCCTTACTTATTTATTTCGTTTTTCTGGCAAGAGGATGTTGTTGTAGTCCCCAAACAACAGAAGCCACATTTTACACCAAAGTCTGCAAGTAGGAAAACAGATGGGGGATGAATTGAGCCATCCCTCACTTCCTCCTAATTCCTAGAATTCATGCAAAGGAAGATGGTTCCAGCAGATTTCAGGAGAAATCTGTAATCGAACCCTTGGCCAGGGCCCAGGGTCTACCTCAGAGAAAAGTTGGTGTTTTTTTTTTTTTTTTTTTTGTTGTTGTTGTTGTTGTTTTAAATAAAGCCATTTGAGAGATAGTCTTCCACACCCTCTTCAACCTAGGGCCTGGGAAATACAAGTTGGGACTACAGACCTCCCACTTAGATATAGTAAACTGCAAACCCAGCCATCTGTACTCTGGCCCTTGGCCAAGGTCAGAGGCAACTTTGTTGGTAAACTGAAAGCTTCCCCTTCCAAAAATCATTTTAAATTCGTTGTACAATGCACTGCCAACTTGAAGTGGTTTTTAATTTAATCCTAAAGGCCCTGGGTAAGATGTTTCTATGCTGTGGCTCTCTGTATCTTCCACAATTTCCTGCCCAACGTTAGTGTCATTTTGGATGATCCTTTGAGCAGGTCCCCTCAGCCAAGTTGCTGCTGGCCTTGTATAGATAGACCAGTTTTTGCACATGGGCTGCAACATGTTACATTTTTTCTCACACTTAAGAACTTAGAATAATCCCAATTCATAACCCCGTAAAATAGGCAGACCAGGTGCAAGAGTGCACTTGAAAAGTGTATGAATAAATGGCATGGTCAGATGCAAGTATAGGGTTTAACTGTGATAAAATTTTAACTACAGACTGGCTTCCCTAACTCAGGTTGGCTTGTCCCCATGGTGTGGATTAGCCGTGAAATCACTTGAGATTTCTTGTCCAGATAGATGCAACCTGATGCGTACTCATGCACAGCTTCCAGGGGCCTGACTGCCACTGAACTGCAGTGCACTACCACCATTTTGGATGTTCACACGCACATCTATTGGGTTATCTAGGGAACATTTTAATCACTACCCTTTTGGCCACAGAACAATTTTGAGGCTGATTCCTATGTTGCCAGTATATGTTAATTTTCATCTTGGTTGAAAGGCAGAAAGGGGACATTGGTCTCTGGTTTCTCTCTCTTCCTCTCCGTGGCTTTCTCTGTTCCTGTTTTCCCTGCCTCTCTCTCTCTCTTTCTTTCCGTTTTTCTCTGCAACTGAGCAGCAGAAGAGATGGAAGGCTTAGGCTGCCCCACTTTCCTTGGCTGAGCTGCCCCCCTGCTCCCCACTTTGTGCCCCACCCAGCACTTCAGTAAGTCAAAATTGATTTGATGTCATGCAAAGTTGGGATAGCTACGTTTCCTTGTCAGAGATTTCCGGTCAGTGCACAGAACACCACACAAAGAAAGAAATCCCAGTGATTTGAGCAGTCCTTTGCTTTCGGAATAGGCGGGAGAAATGGGAAAAGTATCCTTTTCCCTCTTTATTCCATTGTTTAAACTTAAAGAAAAAAAACTCCTTTGCACTTATTTTAAGGAAACCCTTCAGCTGGCGACCCTAGAATTTTTGGTATTGGGTGTCCAACACCTACATTAAGAATCTCTACTTTTGCTGGCCATGGGAGTTTAATAGATAATTTAGAGTGACTGCTGGATGCTCTGTGATAAAAGCAACTTCCCAATTTCACATTCACAACAGAATTTGGAGTAGGAAGAGCTGAATTAGCCCCAATCACATATTATTTGTGTGCCCCTTGGGAAGTTTCTTAATTTCTCATGGGCTCATTTGCCTTATGTTTAAAGTGAATTTAGTAAGTCTTGCCTGCCTCACAGGGTTGTCGTGAGGGTATCACGCATGAGACAAGGAAACCATCTAAGAACGCTCACAAATAGAAACCCCAAACACTAGGGAGATGAGGTGGCACAGTTGCTATATCCTCAAGTTATTCCTAATCCCAAGATTTAAAACCTATGGCCTTGTGTCACATTGTTTACACTCTCTTTTGGCATTTGGAAGCTCCAAAGCGGATCTTTTGCCAGAAATACCACCCCCACATACCCACATCCTCAAAAATTCAGTAACTTACAAAAAAGAAATGACATGGACTTAGCTAACCAAATTGACATAGATCCAAGATGGGCTTGAAATAGTCTTGCCTGTTGTTTCTTTTCAAAATTTTGGTCTGTGCTGTTATTTTGGTTCCAATGTTTGGGTGGCATGATATTTGGATTCAGCTGTGTCTTTGCCCATGCATGTCCTGGAGCTAGCAGCATTTGCTCAGTACTCAAACACGTAGGAGAAGCTCACTAGATTCCCCTAGATGGCTGGGCTGCTGAAGAAGACAGGCACAACACAACGAGGCCAGTGAGCAGAGGCAGCATGAACCTCTTTCACCTTGATTGGCACCCCAATCCATAAGATTTCTTGCCCATCCACAGAAATCAATCAAGACTTTGGGGACCAGGTCTTTGCTCGTCACGTGTGGACATTAGCTGTGCCAGGCTGGGTCCCCACTTGTTGCTCCCTAAATTGTGAACCAAGCCATTTGAAAATGAACTGCCTCTCTTGGTTAGGGGCCCTTCTCCTAACCTCAGAAAGCCCTTTGCCCTGGAAGGCTGGCAGCATTGAGTCAGGCCAACTTGGGTGGCGAAAGATGAGCAAATAAGCCAACACAGGTATATGCATGGTGAGCAACTCTGGAAACTGGTCCAGTGTCTGTGGCTGTTTCACTGTTGCTGGTGAACTGTGGTATGGTTTCCCCTCCCTGTAGCCAAGAGTGGAGCACAGGGAATGGAGATCCTAAAGTAAAGCAAGACACTTTCAACCTGACCCATTGGGTCCTTCGCTGGCAAGGGTTAATGGGATGGATGGAGTCCTTGGCTGGAAACATAAAAGTGCCCTAAGGCTCCATGACTGGCCCGGTTGGGAAAAATCTTGGCATTGGAGCCATAGAGGCCTGAGTTTGGGGCCTGGCTCTGCCAGTTCCCCTCTCTGGGCCTCAGAGTCTGCCTCTATAAAATGGGGCCGTATATGCAGGGTTGAGCTGACGTTAAGGGTGATAATGGATTTGAAAGCGCTTGAATCAAAAGTGTACTTGACTAAAGAACAGGATATGATCATTATCTCGGGTCACCTGGGGACCCCAAAGAAGCTGTAGGCTCCCTCCAGGCATCAGTATCTTCATCTCTAAAATGAGAATAATAATTGCCTAGCTCTTAGATCAATGAAATAAAGATTAGTCAAGTGCATTTGAAATGCCAAGAGGCATTAGAAAGATCAGTGCCCTGGTACATTGGGAGTTGAGACTCGGTGATGAATTTAAGCCAAAATAATGAAAATTAACCCTTCCAATCATCATTGAAAGTGTCTTGCTTTCTCAGGCTACAGATTACATCTCTGTCCCCTGGTTCCTCCTCCATCTGGTCAGCTTTGCAGGATGACAGCCTCTGATTGGGGTTTCAGTGGTTTCCTGGATACATACTATGTCCCCCCTGTGATCTAGAATGCATCTGTGTTATGCGAGCATTGCTCCTGCCTGACATTGTGGGTAAATTAAGATTCCCTTAAACATCCAAAGGCCTTCAGATGGAGCATTGGACACCAATGTGCTGGGGGTTCAGGGGTTTCCATTTGCATTTTGTGTTCTCCTTCAGCCATGGGTTTTAAAGAGCGTCTTTCCCAGGTGTATGTTTGCGTTGGTTGCTTTCTTGATTTCTTTTGTTCCGTTTTCCCTAGGCCCCCCTGCCTTCCCCCTAAACCACAGAAAATGAGGAGACCTAGGCCTCTCTCAGTGTGTAGCCATAAACTATTTAACGGCTGTATGGAAGCGTTTATTAAGGTACTTGCTGGGGAGCCACGGAGTCCGCGAATGCGCCCAATGTAATGGCAGCCTTTCTCCACCTCCTCCCCTCCCCTTGGCCAACAGCCCTACCCCGACCAACCAGAACTTTCAGTCATGCCCTGGCCCCAGCCCTGGAGCAAGCTAGTTCCTCCCTGAAGCCTGCTCTTAGCTTCAGGAAGGGCTTCTAGGCAGACTACTTTCGTCTCTGACCATTTGATCCTAAGTGCCTTCCCGGGATCCTCAGCCCCAGAGGAGGGATCGATCATGATGAAACCCATGGAGTCCAAGTGGGGTTGAAATGCCAGTGCAGTGGTCCCCGCCAGCCATGCTTTCCTGCTTCAGGAACTGCAGTCCTAGCTAGGCCTGAGGGACAGTTAGAGAAACCACCTTGCCTCGCTTCACATCCATGCCTCCCAAGAGGAGATTGGTTAGAAGCAACACAAAGAAAATCCTGCAGATAAGAGTGTATTTTTATACAACTGATTATTATTATTGTTGTTGTTATTGTTGCTGTTGTTGTTGTTGTTATTTTGGTTGAGACTATAGCAGCAAAGGAAACACATAAACTGTTTGAGAGAAAACTCTCCCACCTTGTTTTGCTTCTTGTTAGGCATTGAGCTGGGGTAGTCCCTTTAGAATTCTAGATTAACCCTGTACATCCTAAACTAAACATGAAAGTGTTGCAGCTCAGTGACTTTCTCTTTTCTTGCCTCCTGGATGCAAAGGGCAGAGGACCAAGGTATCCCAGATAGAATGAATGGCTCAAGGACACTGAAGCTGGCCACAGAATTGCAAAGGGAAGCAGGGGGCAGGGAGATGCTTGAGAAACATTAGTTAGGGGGAGCAGGGGAGAAGGTCCCTGCCAGTTATCTGAGAGCCCTCCATTATCCAGCAAAGACACTTTCTGCAGAAAAGAAGGCTGGTGTCAAGCAGGAGAAAACTAAATGCTCTTCGGCTTTGCTGACAATTTAGGAGTAATGGAAGCTATCCCTGCTCAGTGTACTCTTTCCTCCGTCCTGACAGGCTGCGCACGGGACCTGCAGGACGGGGTGAGGGGGCAGGCATGGGACCAGGTAAGCAGAGCCAGCCTGGGTCCCAGAGCTGTCTCTGCCTATGGGCTGAGCTCTGGGGAAGGGACAGTAGGGAAGGGGACAGTGGAACATTAGGGGACCATTTGGGACGGTCCAGGGGCAGGGAGCAGCAAGGGGTGCTTTAGGATACCTAAAGATGAGGCACGGAGGATCCAAAAAGGAGGGGTGCCCCTGGGTGCATCAGGAAAGAGGTACTGTTTGGAGGGGACCCGGAGTGAGCAGTTTGCCATCCAACAGGTCATGGAAGACACAGCTGCATCGAGTCCTTCTTTCTTTATCTCCCTTCCTGTCTCCACCAAGACTTCTTCTCAGTCCACCCTTACCCTCGGAAAAGCCACTGCCCATAGCTGAGAGGGGACCAAAAGGAACGTTAGCTATTCTCCCTGCCTCCAAGGGGCATACAGGGCTGCTCGGGAGATTTTCAGCACAGAAAGCTAAGGTGGTTCAGGATGCGCGCTCTGAATTACTGCAAGTAAGTTCCATGGGAGCTCAGAGCAAGAAGCGCTGGGAGCCTTAGAACACAGGAGACTTCTGCAGGGGCACTGGGCAGGGGGGCAGGGGGGCAGGGGAGGTGAGAAAAGGATAGGAATAAAGCAGAGAGGAGCAGGACAGAAGTCCCTGAAAGGAGGATGACCATGAATGAAGGCCAGAGACAGGCACGCCTTCCTGGATTTGCCCAGCTCTTTGGAAACCGGTGATAAGTCAGGGCACTTGGAAGGAACTGACTCTTATCCGACAGGACTTGAAAATTTGGTGTTCTGTTTAATGAAATAGTTTTTTAATAGAAAGCTCCTACATGCAGTGTGTGACTGCCACCTAATCTGACCTTCTTCTTCCTGAGAAACACATCAGAACTTCTTCAACCACACGTTTGCCCCCGGAGGTAGTCACCTTGGGAAGCCACCACATTCTTATGCTAAATATACCATCAGGGCTGCCGTTGGTCAGTGTTCCTCAGAGCCTGTAGCATGGCCCTGGTCGGTGGTGCCCAAATTTCGTATCAGAATGGACGCCCTGGTCATTGGAAGGAAAAGCATCCTTCAGTTCAGCGCTGCCACACCCCTGGAGGTAGAAAATGGCAAGAGGCATATGCTATAGAGGGGCTGGCTGTCCGGCTCTGAAAAGCCACTTAGCCTGTGTCACACTGTTGGAATAAGTGCCCAGCCTCTTCCTCAGGGGACTCGGAAGAATAACACTCATTTGGCTGGAAAAAAAAAATATGGTATATTTGTTAAACACGATTGCATTTCCTCCTAGTCACACTGTACTTATGCCACAAACTCTCAGGGCAGCTCAACGAACTCTTCCGTGTGCCTGCTATGACTAGGCAGTGTGTAGATGCACTTACATGCAGCAGGGGCTTGCCCTCAAGGGTTATTCACTTTCAGAGAATGAGAAAGCAGTTATGATATATTCAGTCCTTCAGCCTTTGTGAATGGAGTGTAGTTCACTCGTATGATTCACGTGCCGTCTGGAAGAAGATTCTGCATGATCGGAGAACACCCAGCTTTGAAATGCCAAACCTGTGAAAGGTTTTTTGGTACAATAACATCCCTGGGACTCCGTGATGATGAGGGTTTAGTGGGATGAGGCAGCATCCCCAGGTTAAGAATGACAGCTACGTTTATAGATTTCTAGGGTCCTCGGAACTTCCTTTTCAACATCCTTGATTTTTTTGTTGTTGTTGTTCCTCTCAGCCAGAAGGAAACCCAATTTTTATTATAAATTTTGAAGCCCATTTAAATTTTATTATAAATTTTGGGAGGCAGAGCCCTTACCCCATTTCTATAAAATGAGAACATTAATTACCTACCTCATGCATGTGTGACGCAATCAAATGGACTAATATATGCCATGTTTCTCGAGTACTCCTGGCATACTGTATGCACTATGGAAATACTAGCCATTGTTGTTGTCATTAGCCTTTAGGAGATTGTTCATACAGTCCCATCTGACAGGCTGTTTGCTCCATTCTAGGATTCAGGTCGTTTTAGCCAACATATAATTCTAGTTGTTTAGATGCTGGGTACTGGACAGATGTCACCAGCTAGAAGGCATCCATCCTCCACTGTCTCAGGTCAGCCCCTCAAGCAGCCTGGATGAGACGTGGCACCCGCATATGGAAGAACGAACACACCGTGCTCCCCTGAAAATGGGTGGCGTCTGTGGCTTTAATGAAAGGAAAGGCTCCAGTGCTACCTACAAGATCATAACAACATTTTGACTCTTTACTGCCCTCCCTTCCGCAGGCCTTTCTCAGCTTTGGGGTTCCCTGAGGTGTTCTCGGTGCCAGTGTGAGGGTCAGGGTAGGAAGGAGAGCAAAGCCAATGGATACCCAGGAAAAGGTACCCAGGGTGTTTGGTAGGAAAGCATGGGAAGCTGTTCGAATGTGGAATCAGGTGGAGTCCTGTCGGGTTGTATCCAGAGGGCACCTAATAAACACAGTCTTGGTACAATTAGCTTTTTACTAAGAATGAGGTTTCCTGAATTGACTTCCAGGGACAGTGTTACAGTAGACGCCTGAAGGTGTGTGCCCCTCCTTTTTGTGGGCAGCTGGGCTAACCTTAAGGTGTCTTAGGTGGGCCCTTGCCCATCAGTGAGTAACAGCCCCTGTGTTGAGGAGAAGCTAAACATGGGATGAGGAGAAGGGGCTGAGTACACACCTCGGTACACACATCCCTGCACTTGACAAGGACTGATAGAGGCCCCTTTGCCACCTGGTGTCCAAGGCAGGCACCCTGGGAGGCTAGCTGGGGGCAGGGTGCAGAGCTCCTACGAGGCCCTGAGGTGCACGGGCGGCCCTCCCCATCGGCAGACTGGTTGGCAGTCTCCCCAGGACCGTTGCTGGCTGCCATTGCATTTCGGCGTTCACGGACTCTGAAGGATCTGCTTACTCTAACTGATCTTACTCCTGCATAATCTTTTCTTTTTCTCCTGCTCTGCTGCCTGTTTATTTTTTGTTATCAGAGGAAGAAGAAATGCTCGAACCAGGAACCAGGTATTTACTAGAAAGGTCCGTTAGCTCCATTCAACTGAATGGAACCTGTCTTTAGTACTGACCTCTAGAGCAGGGCTCACCATGCCTATTGCCAAAGGGTCCATTTTTCTATCCTCTCCCTGACCGTAGTTAATCAAGGTGTGAATTCACAGGTGGGGTGTGGAGGAACCCCAAAGGCATTGAAATCTGTGGGTGTTTTCTGTCCCTTTACGAGAGCATGTTACATATACCTTACTGTTTCCTCACCTGAGGAGGCTAGTGATTTAATTTGGCCTCTTTTAAAGACAGTTTAAAAATGACTTTATGTTCTTTAAGTGACCCAAAATAACAGAGAGATCAACCAATCATGGAATCCAAGAGAAAACTACCCCTTGCCCAGCTCTTTGTGGCCATGGGCCCATCTAGGAAGATGTAGTCGGAAGTAGATTCACCACCTCCCCCATAGACGTGTATATTTAGAGCTGTGTCTTACACAGCCTTTTTGACTAAGGTTGGCCATTCAATGGTCAATGGCTGACATTAGCTGTTTCCAGAACTTTTCCTCGTAACATGTTTATTGTTAAACACAGCATCTGCCTGGATGTTTAGATTGTAACCTCAGGAGTAGATCTGGCCTTCCTTTCTCAGAGCTCAAAAGGACCCTTGGGGCCATCCTTACCTCCCGTAGTGTGTTCTTCTTAATTCAAGCATTAGATACTGCCATGCTAGAAGGAGGCCTTTGAATCCTGCCTTTTTATGCTCGAGCACTGGGAGGATAAGGGTTGAGTGGGGCAAAGTGGAGTGAAGGCAGAGCTCTCTTCAAGAGCAAACTCCAACCCTATCTGTCGGGTGGGTTCCCTCCCCTTCCCCGATGTGCCTGTCAACCTCCTGAGTCCTGATTTCTTCCCAGCTGAGTAAGAAGACAGAGCATTTCTTTAAAATTATCATAGCTATGTCTTTTCTGCACATAACTGGAGATTTTCTATTTTAACTGTTTGTGGAGACTTTAGGATTAGCAGTTCCTTGCTTATTTTCCTACTAATCCGATGGTACTAATATTCTGGCTTGAGTTTATAATCTGTGTCTGCATTGTCGTTTTTCCTCTGCCGGCTGCCATGCCCAGTACAACTCACAATTTCTTTTTTTTTCTTAAGGATTCAGGACAAGCTATACCACTTGTAGTCGAGAGCTGCATCCGGTACATCAATTTATATGGTAAGCTCGGTCTTGGGGCAGTGTTCTCAGCCCTCTCCAGAACAGGTGCTGGGCTGTTGTCAGAGGAAATGAGACGCTAATTCATCTTGGAAGGCTTCCTGTTACTTCCCTGCTTCCTAGAGAGAAAATGCTTCTTGGCACAGCTGCTGTGCTGAGTGCTCTTCTGAGCCTCATATGTCTGGGGACAGAAGGTGGTGGTGAGAACACCCAGGATCTAGGAGAACGGAGGGTCAGGGAAGGCATGGGTAGGAGGATCATGTCAGTTCCTTCCCCTCTCCTGCCCTGCGTCAGAGCTCTGTGCTCCGAGCACTGAACGTAACCAACCAATGAGTTAGCAATTTGATTGCAGTAAGCTCCATAAAGGAAATACAGGGTCTGGGATTTGCCGACCGTGGTATCCCCTGTGCCTCTTTGCACCTCCATCTATTCATTCATTCACCCCTCGAAAACTGTATTTTCAGAGTGCGGAGCAGGCACTGTTCTGACAATGGGGAGGAATACAGGCATTGAATGCCTAAGACGGGAGGTGCAGACCTTAGGTAGCTTATGTTACCAATTAGAAGGGCAAGGAAATAAGTAGATAAATAATACAATTTCAGGTAGTGGCAATGCCTAGAAACTAATTAAAAGGGGATATAGAATGGCTGGAGGGCAGCAGGGCTGCTTTGGCGAAGGAGGTAAGGAGAAACATGTCTGAGGGGATGATTATTTGAGTACAAGAAGCCAGCCATGCAATCTCCAGTGGAGAGCGTGGCAAGTATAAAGGTCTAATGTAAGAAGGAAGACAAGTGTGACTGAATACGAAGGAGCTAGGAGGATGGGATAAAAGACACAGGTGGTAGAAATTCGATATTGGCTAAGGAAAGACATAAACCAGCTTTTATTGAGCACGTACTATGTACAGATCAAACTTGGTTTAAAGCCTTCCTTTAAGAGGTAAACACTTTCCTAAATTATAATGCAAAGAGTTGTTTTATATAGAAAAACTGAATGTGAGGGAAAAGATCACAGTCACCCCATTACTTCCCATTTAAGACGAGAGAGGCCCCTTTAATCCCTTCAATTCCATAGATGACTGTTCAGTCCTATTACAATCCTATGTCATTACTATTATGTCAGGTATCAGGGTCTCCTCTTTGTTATAGCCTTATAGAAACACATTAAAAGAAGAGACTGTTTTTCTTTAATGATTTAATGTTCCCCAAACTCGTTGATCCCAGGCCAGCGTGTACTCTTGACTCTAGCTTTTCTGAAAGGAAGAAGATGTCTCTGCCGGTGGGGGGTGGGAATGGTTGAGTGAGTGATACTGATCATTCCTGTTCAAAATCTCTGTGGCTGTTACACTGAAATGGTGGTTGTAAACTCAGGCCAACCTACTTGATCCCAGTGTACTTGATGAACTTGGTAGGCAAAGTGCCTGTTGGCTAAATTGGAAGTTACTCACCGGTCCTGGGTTGATATAAACCTCTTGTGGCCTTTTCCTTCAAGCCCTGATAAGAGATTACATATGAAGCAAGATGCCTCAGAGTATTTTGGCCAGCTGAAGTTCATTGCAAAGTCCCCTTTTGGGCTTCTGCCAGGAGATCTTCATTGGGAATGACTCTTGAAAAAGAATGGTGGGAGAAAGAGACAAGCAATGGAAGGATCATCAATGTTCCCAAGTGGTCTGATGAGCCCAAGGCATGATGGCATTTTGTGTTTATTTGTTCCTTTCTTTTAGGACTCCAGCAGCAAGGGATCTTCCGAGTGCCAGGATCTCAGGTTGAAGTCAACGACATAAAAAATTCTTTTGAAAGGGGTAGGTATCCATCTCAAGCTTGTGTCCATAGGAAGCCAGGATGGGTGTTGTATGTCTTAGAGCAGCAGTGTGCCAGGGCTGGCTTGTATCAACATTTCTTTCCAAGTTTGCACTGAGTGCCTTCACCTTGGTGGCTTGAAATTGGCCACGGCAGGAGTATTTACACCACAGAAATTGGCAAAGATCAGATCCTTCCTTTGTCTTTTTCCCTTCAAAGAGTTAACTGTTAAACCTTTAACAGCTCATGAGTGACTTTCTCTAGTGACTGTACGGTAGTTGTTGGGAAAGAGGGTCTAGTAAAGCACTCGAAATCATGATAAGAGTCTGTGAAGGCTGCTGTGTTTTAGAAAATACAGCATATTTAGAAGAATACAGATAACACCGAGTGGCTTTTAGAATACGCTAGTGCTTAGGTTTTATTAAATTAAATTAAATTACATTTATTTTTTATTTTTTAATTTACATCCAAGTTAGTTAGCAGATAGTGCAATAATGATTTCAGGAGTACAATCCAGGGATTCATCCCCTACGTGTAACACCCAGTGCTCATCCCAACAAGTGTCCTCTTTAATGCCCCTTACACATTTAGCCCATCCCCCACCCACAACCCCTCCAGCAACCCTCAGTTTGTTATCTATATTTAAGAGTCTCTTCTGTTTTGTCCCCCTCCCTGTTTTTATGTTAGTTTTGCTTCCCTTCCCTTATGTTCATCTGTTTTGTCTCTTAAATTCCTCATATGAGTGAAGTCATATGATATTTGTCTTTCTCTGACTAATTTCACTTAGCATAATACATTCTAGTTCCGTCCACGTTGTTGTAAATGGCAAGATTTCATTCTTTTTGATTACTGAGTAATACTCCCTTGTGTGTGTATGTGTGTGTATATATATATATACTACAATGTGTGTATATATATATATATATACACACACACACACTACAATGTGTGTATATATATATATACACACACACACACACACACTACAATGTGTATATATATGTGTATATATATATATATATATATATATATACACCACATCTTCTTTATCCATTCATCCATCTATGGACACTTGGGCTCCTTCCATACTTTGGCTATTGTTGATAGTGCTGCTATAAACATGGGGCTGCATGTGTCCCTTTGAAACAGCATACCTGTATCCCTTGGAAAAATACCTGGTAGTGCAGTTGCTGGGTCATAGGGTAGTCCTACTTTTAATTCTTTGAGGAACCCCCATACTGTTTTCCAGAGTGTCTGTCCCAGTTTGCATTCCCACCAACAATGCAAAAGAGATCCTCTTTCTCTGTATCCTCGCCAACATCCATTATTGCCTGAGTTGTTAATGTTAGCCATTCTGACAGGTGTGAGGTGGTATCTCAATGTGGTTTTGATTTGTATTTCCCTGATGTTGAGTGATATTGAGCATTTTTTCATGCATCTGGTCTAATGCTTAGTTTTTTATGCAGTGTTTTGGCCAAAAAAAACCCAAAACTGAGAACCCCAATCCCAAACTCATTTTCCTGTAGTATATCACATCCCAATTTACAAAACACTTCCTTACCCTTTCTTTTACATAATCCTCTTACAGTCGTGGGAGGTATTCTGTTTGTCCCTGTTGGCTGTGCTCTGAGCATGCCTCTCCCTGGGCTCCAGGCCTGGAATTCTCATTACTGGGCTTCCTCTGCAGGGGCTGCCTCCTGAGCAGACTCATCCCTTCACTATCCCCCTGATTCCATCCTGAGGTCTAGCTCTAGAGTGGAAGAAGCACTCTGTCAGCCCCAAGCAGACACTGCTATAATCCCCAGCACAGACCTATGTGGCCTTTGGCCCTCTGGCTTCACCCCGGGTTTAGAGAGCAGGATCTGGCTGGATGTAGTGCTCAGTGGCCTCCTGATGTCCCCAGGAGCTTGTTTTAGAGTCTGCTCCTGGATCATGGGCACTTAGGACCAGGAAGCCCCAGAATTCCCCTGTTCTGAGCTCAGACTCATGCATTTATTCATCCTCCCAACAACCATACATTCATTGTGCCCTACACCGGGCTAGGTAATGGACTATGGCCTGGAAACACAACAGGAACAAAAGACAGTCATGACTAGTAGGGAGCCAGTTTAGCCAACAGACAATGGAGTAAGTAAGCATTGGATGGTATGGGATCACTTAGCCCAGCTCGGATGGGGTGGGGAGAAGGAGTAAAGCCAGAGAAGTCTTCCTGGAGAAGGAAAAGCACAAGTTGAGGCTTAAAGAGTGAGAGCCTGAAAAAGCAGGGAAAGGGCATTCCAGACTATTGGGAATAGCATATGCAAAGGCCAGAAAGCAAGAAGTATCTCCCATCAGCCTCCCTGATGGAAGTGTCCTTTATCATTCTCTGAGCTTCTCTTGACAACACTGGACAGCCCAATCCCCTACTGTCCTGTGTTCATTGTAAATCACCAGAGCCATGGTCTGAAATCTTTGCTGGTTTCATCCTCTTGGGTTCTTCCCATTACACAGAATGCCTTGAATCTCATGGGTGAGCTTCACTGCCCCGTGCCTTCAGCCTAGTGACTGCCACTGCCTCAAATTTCCCTGCTTCCCTCTGTTCTGTAAGTAAACTTCCTTGTAGCAGGAAGCCAGGCCCTATCCCTGCCCCAAGAGCACTGCTTTCTTTCCTTCTTGAATGTGATTTTCTAAGGCCTTCTGTCACCTGCTTGGGTGCCTTGCAGGGGTGATGTGCAATTTAAGACTTCTCTTTTCTGAACAGGCCTTGGGTCGCCTCAGGCAGAGCCCCACTGGGCAGAGATCACCTGATCCAAATGTCAGCTGCAAAAATGTTTTCTGCTTCTCTTTGCCTCAAATATGCGGTCAGCTCCTGTCGTTCTCTCCATCATTTCAAAATGAATCTCATTCCACAACAGCCTTGTCTTTGAGCTCCACCTGAGCCTATGGTGAACCCTGGCTTATTCTTAAAAAATATATATATAGTTCCCTGGAATGTCTCTTTTAGAAAAATCTGTTCCTGGCTTCTCTGGGCTGGCTAGTGCCCAGATTTCCCACTTACTCTTTTTTGTTTCTTCATATTTGCCAACAAACTGCCCTGGGTTTGGCTCCTTGCCCAGCTGACTCTCAGGGTCACCTCCCATCTCTCCTGAAAATAGGAGGTACACTTCTCTGCACCACTGGCAACCAGGTGGCCAAGCCTAGGGCGGCTCAGTATTTCTCTTTACACCCACTGCTCCATCCCACACACTCTAACTTGTGACTGAATTTTCTCTCGAAAACCAGCACATTGTATGTTTTTCCTTTCTTCCTTTTATTTGTTAAAATGTACGTCCCTCAGTCCCTGCAGGGTGCCTGTCCTTTGCCATTTGTTTAAGATTTGGGTCCTTTTCTTTCTTGGCCCCCTTCTTTCTCTCTTGGGTGAAGTTTCTGCCTGTGTTCCTTGTATGAGGCTGTTCAAAGGAGCACAGATCTGTTTTCTTTAAGATTCTGAAAAATTGCAATATGTAGGAAATTCATTCTTGGGTCATTATTCCTAAACCCACTTTCTTTTTCTTCTGACATGAGTCAGCCAAGGTTTTAGTTGAGATGGTGATGATAATGATGGGATTTTTTAAAAATGTTTATTTATTTTTGAGAGAGAAAGAGAGAGAGGGAGAGAGACAGAGCACGAGCAGGGGAGGGGCAGAGAGAGAGGGAGACACAGAATCCTTAGGCTCTAGGCTCTGAGCTGTCAGCACAGAACCTGATGTGGGGCTTGCACCCATGAACCTTTAGATCATGACCTGAGCCAAAGTCAGACACTTAACCTACTGAGCCACCTGGGCATCCCTAATGATGTGATTTTTTGCTGTCAGCAAACCTTAAACTCATTGGTCAAGTTTTGAGATCTTTCTGTAACCTGGCAAAATGAAGAAGAAACATCGCAAAAAGGCAGGAAAGCATTGTCCTGCCACAAAGAGAGCCACACTGGCCTCTTGTCTCTCGGGCCAGTTTTCCTGGGCAAACTCTGTTTTTCCCCCACAAACCAACCCACTGTCCCCTTTGCACGTAACTATGAGAGAGTTGCCAGTGGTCTCTCCTTATTTGGAGGGTTGGTGGGAAGGGGAGTCAATGGCCCTTTCACCCTGTGCAGATCAGGATAGGGTTTGGATTAGAGACTGAAGTCATGGCATGGAGGGTCTGACATGTTTGACATCTGGCCCTTCAGAGATCTATTCTCCTGCCCCAGGGAGAGGATTATGACCTATAGATGCTGGGAGGGGTCGTCATGTTGAGCCTCAGAAGGGGCTTGGGAAGACCTGTGGCCACCGAGAACTGCCCTTGTGCAAGAAACCATCTGCAAGCTTCCTGCCGTGCCCCTGGTCTGGCAGCACATTTCCTTAGAGGCTGTAAGCACACGCTGTGTGCACTCTGCCCTGGGTGCAGCCCTGCCGTAAAGTCCCCGGCAATGCCCCGGTGACCCGGCTGAGAGTGTGCCGCAGGCAGGTCTGTTGGGTAATAATTCTCCCATCCCCAGGACATTAGCTAGCCAAGCATGAACACAGCTTTCCTTTAGACTTGCCCAGAATTTTAGCTGTAATTCTCCTCCCAGAGGAGGCCATCATTCCCATGAACCATCCTGTTCATCCTGAACTCTGGAATTCCAGTCATTTCTGGAACCAAAATTGACTCACCTTGTAGAAAGCCAAAGGCCTAAGCCAGGAGGAGAGAACATTTGGATGCTTCCTTTTATGGCCTTCTGGGAGGGAGAGGAAGAGCAAATTGTGTGTGTGTGTGTGTGTGTGTGTGTGTGTACATATGTACACATATGTGTGTATATATAAAGTCCATGTATTGTGCATGACAAGGGTCGCTAACATGCAATATGGGGAAAAAAAAATCCATGTGCTTTTGAATCATGAGACCACAAAGGTAATATGTGGTAAATAATAGGGAAACAGCTAATTTGAACTCCTGGTTCTCCAAAGGGGCCTCAAAGGCTGTTACAGGAACAGAGGGGGCTTAGGAGGGAGGTGTGGACCTCTCCTCCCAATTCAACTAAGACAGCTTTGTTTTATTTATTTTTATTTTTTTAAGTGTATATATTTTTGAGAGAGAGAGCATGAGTGGAGGAGGGGCAGAGAGAGGGGGAGAGAGAGAATCCCAAGCAGGTTCAGCACTGTGAGTGCACAGCCCGACGGACATGGGGCTCAGTCCCACAAACCGTGAGATCATGACCTGAGCCAAAATGAAGAATCAGATGCTTCGACTGAGCCACCCAGGCACCCCTAAGACAGCTTTGTTTTATATGTTGGGCATTCAGAGAAAGTTTTTTCTTGAAAAGAAAATGAAAAGGTTAGGGTTTTACTTTTTTTTTTTTTTTTTTAACGTTTATTCATCCTTGAGAGACAGAGTGTGAGCAGGGGAGGGACAGAGAGAGAGGGAGACACAGAATCTGAAGCAGGCTCCAGGCTGTCAGTACAGAGTCTGATGCGAGGCTTGAACCCTCGAACCGTGAGATCATGACCTGAGATGAAGTCGGACGCTTAACCGACAGAGCCACCCAGGTGCCCCTAGCATTCTCTTAAGGAAGGAGGGAGGGAGAGAGGAAGATAGGCCTGCAAGCAGACAGATAGGTTTGAAAACCAGCGGTAAAAGGAAGAACATCTCCCAGGCATTACGAGACCCGGGGGCTGCCAGTGTCTGTTTTGACTGTGTGAATCTGGGCAAATCGTTTTGCTTGTTGGGCTCTCAGCTCTCTTGCGGGAGATTAGTGGTGTTGGAACCATGCCTTCCTCACTGCCATGCAGTGCTGTTGTCAGGATTAAGAGAGATCACATGTGCAAGTGCGCTTCTCACTCGAGAAGTGCTTTGTCAGTATACACAATGATTTGTTATGTTTTCTCTCTTCCTTCCCCACGAGGAATTCTCCTCTCCTCCTGTGGGGATATCGGAGAGGTTGACCTATGGAACATCAGTGTCTCTGCCGCCATATACAGTCATTCAGACTGGGCACTACACAAGGGTGCTCAGGCAAGGAGGGCAGGTGGGAGCTGAACTGTGGTTCGTGCTCTGTAAGCCACAAGACCTGGTTCAGGAAGGAAGTGGGGGGCCCTCTCTAATTTGCACTAAAGCATGTTGGGGCTAGCAGAGGCCCTGGCAGTGACATGCATTCTTTTCCTACGGAGGTGGAGTAAAAAGATCCAAGTATGAGTTTCCTGCTCTGCTCCTCACTGCTTGCCAGTCTTAGAACAGTCTGTGGGCTGTTCTGGGAGAAGGAGGAAAAGCCCGTTGGGCAGACATCTGTCAGCACCTTCAGAGAGGAGTTAGATTGCTCTGTGCTTCCTTTCATCTCCTCCCATGGAAACTCCGGGGGATCTAGCCGAGCAGCCCTTGATTAAACAGGAAAGTGCTGCCCTCCTGAAATATCATTTACCCCTGTCCAGGTGGCAAAAATTTGAAAGATTGACAGCATTCCATGGGCAGGACTGTGGAAAAGAAGCATTCTCCTATGTTGCCACGTGGGAGTATAGAATGATGCAGCCCCAGGTGGGGGGAAAATTTGTCTCTATCTAATGAAACTATGTTTGTATGTACACTTAGACCCACAACCCCACTTCTAGGACCTCGCCAGAGACATCTGCACAAATACCAAAACACATGCACAAGGTTATTTGTTGAAGTAATATTTGTAATAGTGAAAGATTGTCAGTCCACGGGAGATTGGTTGACCAAATTATGGTTGATCCACGAAAGAGTACTTTGCAGCCATTTAAAAAAAAGAAGAACCAGGAAGATCTCTGTGCACTGATATGGAGGGATTTCTAGTGTTTATTGTGAAGCAAAGAAACAAGTGTATGTAGCAGTATTGTATACTACTTACATTTGTGGAAAAAGTGAAGGGAAATAAAAAATTCATATGTATGCTTTTTGCTTAACAGGGCAAACCAGAAACTAACGACAATGGTCAAATGTGAGGTGTGGAGGGGAGAAGGATAAGAGTAGGGCTTGTCTGCATGCAACTTTTTACCTGTTTTTGACTTTTGGACAATTTAAATGCTTTATATTTTCAAAACTGCAAATTTTTTAAAAAAGGATTTCCAAAAAAAAAAACACCCTAAAATTGAATGTAAGTAGAATATAAGTAGAAACAAGCTGTGTATCAAATTGATTATCACACAGAGAGTAACTTTTGAACATATGCTCTGGTCATACATTTTTAACAGCCTTATTGAGTTAGATACCATAAAGCTCACCCATTTTTAAAGTGCACAATTCAGTGGTTTCTAGTATATATACAGAGATGTGTGAACATCACCATAATCCAATATCAGAAATTTTTCATCATCCCCAAAAGGAACCTTCTACCCATTTGTAGTCACTCCCTTATCCCCTAAATCCTAGTCCACCACTGTAGGCAAACACTAATCTACCTTCTGTCTTCTGACCATGTATCTTTAATGGGATACATTCTTAGAATTAAATCCACCCCCCCCCCAAAACAAAGCCCCTGAGAAGAAATCTTAAATTTAATGGTGGTGATATTACTATTAAAATTTCTAAACTGTTACATATATTATAGAATAAGGCAGATACAATATTAATGTTATTCAGAACCAAGATTTTCACTAAGAAAAATGAAATCCAAATATAAAATACATGAAGGTAAAGAAAATCTTATATCTGAAATATGAATTGGAAATAACTATGTGAACTCACAAAAGAATTAATGTGTATTCTTGCTGTATCCACTGAAAAGGTTTAGAAGCTCTTTATAGCACTCCTGTGCCAATGAGCACACCTGGAACTTATATCCTGGTTTCTAAATACCATTCGCTACAAAAAGCAAACAGATCTCCTTGGAGCAATGTTTGATTCCAGATCTGGGTCAAGGAAAGTACGAGGTGATCCATGGACATCTTTTGTGCCAGAAAGCAAGGAAGTGCTCAGTGGAGGTCATATATAAAGAACTTTTGTCCCTGGAAAAATTGGAGACAATCTGAGCATCCCAAAGACTAGTGATGATAATGGATTATGACACGTTGAATTAGAAATGATAAAAACAATCCCTTAAAGATGCTAAATAATAACAATAAGAAGAGGAAGAGTGAGGGGGGCATGGGGAAACCTTTTCTTTATGGCAGAATGCCAGCTAATAAATGTAGAAGGAATGACAGAATTAGAAAATCACCATTTTGCAACCTAGGATACTAATTGATTTAGGCAAAAATCATCAGTGGATGTTAAAAGCATTGGGTGAAACATGTTGAGCACAATGACGTGCACATACATCACTTGTTTTTTTCAAAAATCGTTTATATTCTACACTTACTATTACAAAGGGGAAAATAAACCTTTGCAGTGCAGAGATCTGGAGGTTGTCCCCTTAATCCATTGATCACACTTAGCAACACCAGTAGCAAGACGGGCTGACATTATGTGCCTCCAGATACAATAAAGTGTCTACAACATGACCCATGTGCTATTGTTGCCACAAATGTTTAACTTAAATCTATTCTTGAGGAGACAATCAGAGAAATCCAAAGTGGGAGGCATTCTATAAGGCAACTGGCCTGGACTCTTCAGAAGAGGCAATATTGTAAAAAACGAACTATGATAAAAAAATGTTGGGGTGTCTTTTACGTTCAAAAGACTAAGTTGGGGGCATCTGGGTGGCTTAGTTGGTTAAGTGTCTGACTCTTGATTTTGGCTCAGGTCATGATTTCGTGGTCGTGAGATCAAGCCCTGTGTCCATGCTGGGAATGGAGCCTACCTAAGATTCTCTCTCTCCTTCTCCCTCTGCCCCTCCCCTCTCTAAAAAAAGAATAAATAAATAAAATAAACATAAGACTAAGGAATCATAACAACCAAATGAATTACGGGACTATTGATCAGATCTTAGCTTTTGAAAAAAGCTATGAAAGACATGGGACAATTGAGAATGTTTGAATGTATGGAAGATGGTGTTTTGGAACTATTGTTAATTTTTTCTTAGATGTAATGATGTTATGGGGTTATGTAGGAGAATATCCTTATTGGGAGAAATGTGTTCAAGTATTTAGCAGTGATGTGCTATGATGTCTACAAAATACTCTCAAATCATTGAGCAATAATAAATACAAGTAAAGACAGAAAGCAAACATGGCAAAAGATGAGTGTAAGTTAATGAGTGCGAGTGAAGGGTGATGGATGTTCAGTATTTCAGTTTTACAGTATTTCCATATATTGGAACGTTTTCAAAATCAGTTACAGGGAGAACTGCTGGGCCAGGCCATCCCTCCTGCCATCTGCACATTTCTTGTCTCTTTACCAAGCTGAATCATCATCTCCTGTTTCTTCTCAGGTGAAGACCCCCTTGTGGATGATCAAAATGAACGAGATATCAATTCAGTCGCTGGTGTTTTAAAACTGTATTTCCGAGGACTGGAAAATCCACTCTTTCCTAAGGAAAGGTTTCAAGATTTGATATCTACTATTAGTAAGTATTTCCCAGGTGGAATGGTGGAGTGATCAATTCCATGGCATATCTTTATTGAAGTTGTACGATGGGCTCATCATTATGTAGGAAGGAGGGATACTGAAAGAAGCAGTATGGTCCTTGTTCTCATAGAACTTAAAACCTAGCTGTAGAGATAACAGGATGATGTATAATGGAAAATGGCATGGTACAACCCTGGGTATGAATGGCGCTTAGAAGAGAAGAGGCAGAGGAAGACTTGGTTTTGCTTTAGGAGGAGCCTACCCAGAGTATCCTGGGAAGAGTTTGAGGGCACACAGACCAATGGGACCAGCAGGAGGGTGTCCCAGCCAGTGCATGGTGCAAGAGGCTGGAAGGGTAAAATAGAGCAAGAGAGGAGAGACCTTGCAAGGATCTGGAGCTTTTCTCATTGGGTAATGGGGAGCCATAGAGGATTTGGGAGCATGTCAGCAATATGACAGACAAGCAAAATGGTGAAAATAAGTTGACTGTGGGCTTCTTCCAATGTTACAAGCCATCAGAGTTCTCTTTCACAGGTATTTCTGTGGATGAAGGCAAGAGCCCAATCTAGAGGCCTGAAGTAAAGGCACCTTGACTGTAAGATGGCCAAACCTAAGGCAACATTTTGGGAGTTTCTAAAAATAAACTTTTTAATATTATAATATGGAAATCTTAGTATTTTAGAATAAACTCTTTAATTGATTTACAGAAAATTGCCCCACACCCAGTGTTATTAGGGATGCTTCTCACAATGCTCTGAGAGATTTGCAGCCAGGAAAGGGCCGCTGGGGGTTGGAGGCTTCAAGCTTCTTACCTGCCTGGTATAAAAGACCCTTCCTCTGCCCTTCTACCCTCCACACTACCTACTGCTCATCTTTCCAGATCCACTTCAAGCTCCAAACCACCCTCAGAAATTCCAGGCCATGGGGGCGCCTGGGTGGCTCAGTCAGTTGAGCATCCACTCCTTGATTTCGGCTCAGTCATGAGATTGAGCCAAGTTGGGCTCTGCACTGGGCATGGAGCCTGCTTAAGATTCTCTCACTCCTCTCTCCCTCTACCCCTCCCCTGCTTGCATGGGTATGCGTTGTCTCTCTCCCTCTCCCTCCCTCCCTCTCTCCCTCCCTCTCCCTCTCTCAAAAAAAAGAGGAAAAAAAGAAAAAGAAAAGGGAGAAATTCCAGGCCACAGAGGCCCAACCCTGTCTGAGCCCCATGTCATGTGCTCAGCTAGTGTTTCCGGAAGCCCCACTAATCTATTTCCTGAGCAGATCACCTGAGCAGACAAGGTTGTTGACCTCTGGCGCAAGCTCATGACATCACATACCTGGGATCACACCTCGAATCACACCACAAAAAAAAAAATCCCTTCTGATTTCCCTCCCAAATCCTGGGAGGATGTTTACTTCAAGGAGAAAAATTTCAGAGGTCTATCTCCCTCCTAAACAGAGAAATGGGGCCTCAGTCTCAGAAATATTTGTAGAATACACTGCCAACCTATAATTTAGTACCATTGTTTTGCTTTCATTGTATCTATATTTGTGTTACCTCCTAATTATAGCAAGTGTTCCTGGTTTCTCATTTACAGAGGGAGGTAAACTTTCCTTTATGAATAAATGTATTTAAGAAAAAAATGTAATTAAGTGGAGATGGTACTAGGGCAGTGATGACTGAAGCTGAGCCCATGGAGCAGCCTCTATAAAGGGCAATGGAATCACTGAAGGTCCAAGAACTTTTAGTTCTGCGGGAGGCTTGGGCAAGGCTTCTCACTGCCAGACTTCGAAGGTAGGCTACAGTGTGCTGGGCAGAGTTGAGAGACCACCGGTGAGTACAAAGGCCCAGGGGCACGAAGGCCCTCTGTGAGAGGAAGATGGTGGATGAGGCAGCCTGGCACAGAGTTTCTCAGTGGGGGCAGTATTGGCATTTAGGGTAGTGCGGTGCCTTGTTGTGTGTCCCATGCACTCAGGACACTTGATGCCTTGGCCCCTGGATCCGAAATGCCAATAGTGCCCTCCAGTCACTGTGACAACCTCAAAGAATGCCTCATAGATTTGTAAATGTCCAGAAGCGTGCACTACCACGTCATTTGAGAAACATGGCTCTGTATCATCTTCAGATACTTGAGGAAGGGGCAGCAGCTAAGCAGTGAGGCAGGCAAAGTTGGTTGAAGCCCTACGGTGAAGGGCCTGGGATACAGAGGAGAAACAAGAGAAGTTGCATCTTTTGTAAAGTTTATTTATTTATTTTGAGAGAGAGTGCATGAGCAGGGGGGGAGAGAGATAGAGAGAGAGAGAGAGAGAGAGAATCCCAAGCAGGCGCTGCACTGTCAGTGAAAAGCCCGATGCGGGGCTTGAACTCACGAACCGTGAGATCATGACCTGAGCCGAAACCAAGAGCCAGACGGTTAACTGACTGAGCCACCCAGGCACCCCAAGAGAGGTTGCGTTTTAAAAGGAACACGCTGACAGAATGTGGAGGTTGGAGAGAGGGGCTGTGAGAAAAACATGTTTCCTGAGAAAGAATCTGGCACAGGCTCGTGCACCAGCCCTGCAGACAAACATTAGAGCTCTGGGGCTCACTCTCTGCACCAGCTTTCCCTCTGCACATCCTCTCCACAAGGCAGAGTCCACAAACCTCTTCTCTTTACCAACCCCAATTTGCTGCTTCCACCCCTGGCCTGACTGATAAAAATACCAATGTCTCTGCCTAGGACTGACTTGAAAACGGGGGTCAGAGATAAGATCACAAGCATCTATCAGGCCCCTTGGCCAATATATAGCTCTAGAGTTGGTTATTTAGTCCACCCTCATTTCTGGCCTACTCTGTGCTGTGCCTATGATGTATGAAGCTGGTGTTCATAAAGGGGTTAAAGAAACATGGTCCGTGCCTGTGTCAGGACTCACAGGTGTCAGGTGACAGAAGCTCAGCTGACACTAGCTTCATTCATAAAAGGGAACGTATAGACTCACATTCTTGCTCTGAGTGGCCAGGTCAGGGTCACATATCAATCCCCTTGAACCATGTGGACTGAGCAAATGTGGGCTGTACTTGGCTCTCTGAGGATGAAAGACACCCCAAAAAGCCCCTTTATGTTACAGAACTGGAGAACCCAGCTGAGAGGGTGCACCAGATCCAGCAAATCCTCATCACCCTTCCCCGCGTGGTCATCGTGGTCATGAGATACCTCTTCGCTTTCCTCAACCAGTGAGTTGCCCGGCCAAGGGGGGGGGGGCCCTCTTTGCCTCAGCCCTGGCCTCCTTTGGGAGGGGGTGTCCTGAGGCTTCTACAGGTGCAGCTCTTCCTAAAACAGAACATGGAACCCTCCTGGACTTGAGTAGAGCCCTCAAAAGAAAGAACCCACAGGGGGGGAAGATTCACCTTTCTCAGGTGACTTGTGAGTACCTCCTTTCTTGTAGCCTCTCGCAGTATAGTGACGAGAACATGATGGACCCCTACAACCTGGCCATCTGCTTCGGGCCCACCCTCATGCACATCCCTGATGGGCAGGACCCTGTGTCCTGCCAGGCACACGTCAACGAAGTCATCAAAACCATCATCATTCATCATGAAGCCATCTTCCCCAGCCCCCGGGAGCTAGAGGGACCTGTGTATGAAAAATGCATGGCTGGAGGGGAAGAATATTGGTAAGATTCCATTCCTCTTAATATTATTATTATCATCATCACTGTCGTTTTTGCTGTTGAGCAGGAACAGTAAGAAACCCTTGGATTTTCTTACTGCTTTTATAGTCTTGACTCCCATATGCATTTTCTCATTTGAGCTTTGCTGCAGCCTTATACCAGAGATAGTTGCATCAGCCAGGACTCTCTTGGTTTGTAAGGGACAGAACTACAACTCAAACTGGTTTAAGCTAAGTGGGAATTTATTGATTTTCTTTACTTAACTAAAAAGTCTAGGATTATGACTTCAGGTATAGCTGGATTCAGGGGTTCAACTGTTATTATCAGGAATTGGTCCTGCAATCCCCAACCCCTGGCTCTGCTTTCTTCTGCATTGGCTTCATTCTCAGGCATCCTATCCTTGGTGGCTTCGGGAAGACATATGGTAACTCCAGATTTAGAGAACATTCTCTCAGCATCCCCAGTGGAAAAAGACCTTCTCTTTCCCAAGGGTCCCAACATAAATCCAAGAAGTATATCCCCTTGCTGAGGCTTGGGTCTGGTGAGCTAATCACATTAGTTAGGAGATATTAAGCTATCAATGGCCAGGTGTGTCTTAAGCCCATCCGAGGCAGCAGGGGGCTGGATAATAATCCCCACTTCCACCTCTTGAGAAACAACTTCTCTTTTCCAGACAAAGTGAGTTCACATTCTTTGAGAGCTCCAGGCCAGGTCAGCAGTTGATAGTCGGGTACCTCTGTTTACCTGGTACTACATGAGGTCTTAGGAGAAAAATTTTAGAACCTAATCAAAATCAGGGCTGGCCACCTTCCCCAGACTAAGACCTTAAAATGTGGTAAAGATAGGGCATTTTTTTTTAATGTGGAAAGGACAGGAGATTCAGAACACCAACTGACAAAGACCAGTCAAAGGGTTCCTGTTCATTCTTTATACCCATTCCTGCACAACACACAGCTGTATATTTAGGTATTACCCACACTGCTTTCAGCTAGGTGCCTACAGGGGGTTTTGTCTTTGGATTATCAAAGCATTCCTGAACTCTTGATTCACTTCAAAGAAGGGAGACATTGCAGCCCCTTTGTTTCCCACCCTGCTCCCCATAGAGATACGGGCCCCGCTGTCTTGTAATCACAGCTCTGTAGTAACCTTTATGTGAGGCTCCAGGAGCAGGTCTGTCCCTGTTCTCTAACAGAAACATTAAACAGCCAGCAAGCGTACTTTCTGGACAAAGAGAAGCTTTTCACACAGCGTTTGCAACCATTCCTAGTTCTCTTTTCTTGCTGCAATGTGTGTAATTAGTGTTCTGGGAAGCGTCCTAAAGATCGGTTGTACCTACCAAAGAACAATATACGATAACCATACTTGCCTCGGTCCCATTTGTGTCTCATGAGAAAGAAAAACTATTAATTACATTGGAAACATTTGCAAAGCCAGAAGGGGGGATTTGGCTGAGGGTCTCCTTGCAGTGGACAACATTCATTCATTCAACAGTTGGACAAATGGGTGTTGAGTGTCTGTCCTGGGCCAGGCCCTGGGCAGGGGGGCAGGGATGCCACCTGAGCAGGATTAACCCCTGATGCAGGGAGCTCCGGTGGAGGAGGAAACCGGCAGTTCCAGAAGTGAGGCTCCTTGAGCCCATGTAGCGAGGTCAGGAAGGGCTTCCTGGAGGAACCTTAACTGAGACCTGTGGGATGAACTGGAGTCAGCCAGGTGAGGCATGGGCAAGGAATGTTCTGGGCTTGGAGCCTTCAGTAAAGTGGAAAGTGGTTCCATGTGGCCAGAGTGTTGCTTGTGCCAAGTGAATGATGAGGGTGGAGGCTCCACAGGCCAGCAGGAGCCAGGTTATGAAAGGTCTTAAACAAGCCACTGTGCAGAGTCTGGACCTTATCCAGGAGGCAATGGAGAATTTTCATAATGAAGTTCGTATTTTTTCAAAAGGCACTGCAGATGTCACCTCCTCTAAGAAGCCTTCCCTGACCACCCTATGCAGGTCCCCTCAGCCGTTCTTGTCTCTGCTCATTTGTTCCTACATAACACATCTCAGCTTGTAGCAGTTTTCTTTCCTGGCCCACAAGGGCAGAGTCTTACCCATCAATACGTCTCTCCTACCTCCCACAGTGCCTGGCATATATTAGGACTCCATCAATGACTCAGTTAAAAAAAAACTGACTAGGTGAATAAACCCTGGCCTGAAGAAGCTTATAGTCTAGTGAGGGGGTAGCGGCTGGCAAAATTGTCCCAGTGCATTAATGACCAAGTCTGATAGGCCTGGATTCAGGCTACCCACTCCCACGCCCATCATGGCTGCCAGCCTGCTTCCACTAGCTGTACTGGTTTGGGATTTTGCACACAGCATCGTGAGGCACCCGGAGGACCCAGCACCTTGTGAGGTGGACCCACGCCACCTCTCTTGGGGTGTCACCTCCTCTGTGAAACCTAGAACCAGGCTAGGTGAGTGTCTCACGGCACCTCCACAATTCCTTTCTGTTCTGGCCCGTGGTCCTTCCAAGGATAAATGCCAGGGTTTTATGGTGCCTTCTGGGTCTTACAGAACACCTAGGAATTCATAGCCCAGCAAATTCCAGGGCTGGAAGAAGCTGGAAGAGGGTATTCAGGATAGCTTTCCATTGAGGGGGCTGGGAGTGGTTTCCTGTTAGGAATGTCCATGGGTGGTCAGATGGACAAGACAGGACGGTGCAGGCCTGGGCCTGACCTGGGTCAAGTGCAGAGGTGGGCTTGGCTGGCACTTATGGGATGCTGAGGACAGTGTGAGGGTGCAAAGCCCAACAAGTCCCCTTCCCGTGTTTCTTTGCAGTGACAGTCCACATAGTGAGCCAGGGACTATCGATGAAGTTGACCATGACAATGGCACGGAGCCTCACACAAGTGATGAAGGTGAGTGAGGGGGAATCTGGGGCCAAGGAACTCACTTGGGGCCTCTCATGCTGACTCGTGCCTGCCCAATGGCTCGGCTGGCCCGCACACCCCCTCCAGCCTTGCCAGTCAGCACCTTGTCCTCTAGAATAGAGGGGGGCTCTGAAAGACATTGGACACATGTGCACCTCCATTCACCACACTCCTACTGGCCTGTCTCCTCCCTTTCTGTATCCTGCCTGGCCCGAATATAAATCCTAAGTGACGAGAGTTTGCTAAGTAGGAAGCATGCTTTGTCTCCTGTCCCTCCCCAACCAGGGATCTGTTCTGTATCCAGCTGTGCTAGGACTTGAGGTACTTCAATGAAAGACACATGGGTCACGGAGGAGCTCCCAGTCTTGTTACCTGACACATAGGGAGCAGCTCCCCATGACACACAGAAATTACACTCAATGACAGCTGTGTCCCCAGTGTGGGGGCGCCTCAAAGATGAAGCTGAGCAGTGATGGCCCAGGGAAGTGTTGGAGGGAGAGAGGGAAAGGCTGGCCTGGGCTTGAGGGATTCATCGGACCCTTCCACCTGATGGATAAGGAGAAGGAGAAGATAAGGATAAGGAGAAGAAAGTTGGGGAAACTGGACTGTGTAAGACAAGCAATCTGGATAATAGGGGCCCAGTGCCAGTGAACCCATGAGATAGAATAGACAGTGCCCAGGGCCCATGGTACTTTTAAGGACCCCTGGAAATGTTTTGGTTTCATTTAAAATAATGAGAAAAAAGAAATATGATCCATCGTGGATTGTATTCATCTTTATACCAACGCAATTGTAAAATATAATTTTTAACTTTTTTTTTTAATGGAGGAAGGGACCCACGCAAGAAGCAAAAGTGCTTGGGCCTCACAAAAGTCATAACACAATGCTATGTAGACCAAGCATCGCCCTCCTTTCTCCTGGTGATGGTTTTCCTTTTTTTTTTTTTTAATCCTTATTTAACGACTTTCTTCTGGGCTTCTGTGTTTCCCTTTGGAACAGTCCCAGGCCCTGTTGGCCACCATTTTTGCCAGGAGAGCTGGTACGTACTCAGGGGTGGTTTCTGGGAGCTGGTGAAAGAGGCAAGACTGATAGGGAAGTTTTCACATTCTGGTAGGACTGTCACACTTGCCAATGACAAATACTCCAACTCAAAGTGACTTAAGCATTAAAGGCCTCAGATCATACACCAGAAAAATCCCAGGTTAGGTATAGCTTCAGGCATGGCTGGATCCAGGAGCTTAGTTGGTCTTAGGATTTTGTCTCCATCTTCCTGTTCTGCTTCCCTCTGTATTGGCTTCGTTCTCAAGCAGGATCTTCCTGCATGGTGGTCTTTAGCATTTCCAGGCTTTCATTGTCCTTTTGCCCAAAGTCCCAGTGGAAATGAGCTTCCTTTTCATCATGGTTCCAAGAAAGCTCCTGGGGTAGAGTCTCATTGGACTGCCTTGAGTCACACACCCAGCCAAAAACCAATCACTGTGGCCCAGGAGGGAGCCCACGGGTCAGGCCTGAGTCACAGATGTGGAAGATCAAATCTAGGTGTAGTGTTCATCTCTGCCAGAATCCTCAGAGGCCAGAGTTTTCCTGAGCTGAGGAAAATGTCCTGCAGAGCCTTTGTGGGGAGATGTGAAGGCTGCCACTGTCTGCATGTTGGCAGGGATTTGCTTTCCTCTTTCCTTCTTTTCTGTCTCCTGTCCTACTACCTCCGGCTCTCCCTGTCCCTTTTTGTTCTGTCCATCTGTTGCTTTATTTCTCTGTGTGTGTGTGTGTGTGTGTGTGTGTGTGTGTGTGTGTGTGTGAAGCTCCCTCTTGCTCTAGATCTTGCTCTCAGTCTCTCTTCCTCCACTGGGGGAAAACATCTCTCGTCCAATGAGAGAGATGATTTTTCAGAATTAGGATCTGTTGGGAATGCTGCCGGTGGAAGATGTGTCTACAGGAGATGGGTCAGGTGCCTTGTGAGGACCCTCACAGCCCACCTTCTTGGGGGCTGAGGTCACTTCCAGTCATCCTGTGCATGCTGAATTTCCCCACAGCCCCTTGGCCTGGGAGGTGGAAGGCTGCTGTGGGCACTGGGTAGGAGGAGGGACAGAGAGAACAGTCTTGCTGGGCAGCCAGGCAGCAGCCACAGGGCATTCCCAGCAGGCTCCACCCCACGTCAAGAGCACCCCCTCAGAAAATGCTGCCTCACTCCTCCCAGAGTAGAGGCACACAGTATCCCTGGAGTGGGGTGAGACAGCTTCTCGTCTGCTTCCCCAGAAGGTCCCTTCTGTTGTTCCTTGTCAGGCTGCTGGTTTCTGAGAATGACAAGGGCAGGAAGATCATCCTGGAAGGTCAACAGCCAGCTTCAGGAGAGCCAGGTTCATGCTCCCTGCAGGTTCTCATTATTTCCTGTGTGGTCATGGTGGCGGCTGCTGAATCAGGAGCATCCTTTGGAGGAAAATTAAGTGCATTTCCTAAATGTTTACGTGCAAGCCTGCCCCAACCAAATCGGTCACCCAAGTACTGAGTTGCAGGAACAGTTGAGGGGGTGCTAGACTCTGAGAAAGGAAGTCTGGATTTGAAAGTCAGAGAGAGGCCTTCATGGCCCTGTGATCTTTGATGAGCCATGTAACCTCAGACCTCAGTTTCCTGACATGTAAGATGGGAATGACGGTAACAAGAGAATTGTGACCTAGGTTACAATGAGGTTACATATGCAGAGAAGCTTAGCACAGTGTCTGGGACAACTAGGTGATAGGAAACATTAAGACTATGTGTTCAGTATAAATCCTTTCTAATTCTGATCAAGAATCTGAGTCCAGGGGCACCTGAGTGGCTCAGTCGGTTAAGTGTCTGACTCTGGCTCAGGTCATGATCTCATGTGGGTTTGAATCCCGCATCATCTCTGTGCTGACAGCATGGAGCCTGCTTGGGATTCTCTCTCCCTCTCTCTCTCTGTCTCTCCCTCTCTGCCCCTCCCGCAGTTGGATTCTCTCTCTCTCTCTCTCTCTCTCTCTCTCTTCTCTCTCAAAATAAAACCCCTGATTGTGAGAACTAAGCCAAATGAAAACATTGAGGCAGCCTGTCAATAGCATCTTTATTAATTGGATGCTAAATGAGGAACTAGGCTGCCAGATAAAGAAACTACTAAAATCAGTAACAGAAACATGATCATATAGTTACAATATGTCAGTTTTCAATTATAACTGCACCATTATTCTCTCACTGATACTTTCCTAAAATTCTCCCAGTTGACTTCCACTCCTTGCCCTCCATCTACATCTGGAAAGCCATTAAGCCGTTAGCTCTTTGGATGTATTGGGTGTCCATAAATGGGCTTTAGGAAATCTATTACAGGCAAAATTTCATTTCTTTTGGAATGTGTGCCTCTGAGAAGAGGTGCATGGTTTTCATCAGATTATTCTAGGCATCTACTAGAAATCAGGGTAAGATTTCGATTTGCTTGCAGTTCATGATATTTCCTTTAATAATAATAATTTTTAAAAAGGCCAAGCATACATAAAAGTGGGAGGAAGTTTTATATAATACCTGTCACCTAGTTTCTACAATTGTTACCATTTTGTTATATTTGTTTTATTGTGTATCTATCAATCCGTCTTATTTTAATACATTTCAAAGTGAATTACAGCCATCAGTACAGTCTCCCTCCAAAGATGTTAGCATGCAATGCTGCACACAACAGGGGTCAGCATCGTTTATGGTTCTATTTTTCAAGTAAAATTCCATACACTGAAATATATAAATCTTAAGTGTATCATTCCCTGAGTTTTTATAGATGCAAAAACTTGTGTAACTCAAACCCCCACCAGCATACAGAACATTTCCAACACCCTAGAAAGTTCCTTCATGCATTTTCCTGCTCAGTCCCTTACTCCCAAAGCCCAAGAAGCAACCACTGACCTGAAAAATTTTTTCATCATAAGTTAGTTTTGCCTGGTCCAGAACTTCATATAAATGGAATTGTGCAGAATAGTGTCTTTTGATCTGGCTTCTTTCATCTGGCATGACATTTAGAGATTCGTGCACGTTGTGGGTATTAGGTGAGGTTTTGACAGCATTAAAATGGTGTCACCATCAGTTACCACACAAATGCCCGATTCTGCCTGAATCATGGTCACCCATCTGGAAGAAATAAAGAACAACAGAAAAAGAGAGCATCAGCTCCTTCATTGCTAACTTGGCTAGTTTTCCTAAGCCCTAGTGCAGAGATGGTCAGCTGGCCCGTACCACGTGGCTTAGACCCAGAACCTAAAGAGGACTCTCCCTTCCTCTTTTATTTTAACATTTATTGAGATATAATTCACATACCATACAATTCTTCCCTTTAAAGTATACCATTCAGCGGCACTAAATGTAGTCACAGATACATGCAACAATGACCACAGTCAGTTTTTATCACCACAGAAAGAAACCCCAAGCCCCCTAGCCATCATTTCTTACCTTCCCCGCCAAAAGCAACCACTAATCTACTTTCTGTCTCTATGAATTTGTCTCTTCTGGACATTTCATATCGGTGGAATCATGCCATATGTGGCCCTTGTGTCTGGGCCATAGTGTTTCATTGAGCACAGTGTTTTCCAGGGTCATTCTTTTGTTACAGGTGTCTGGAATTTATTCCTTTTTGTGGCTGAGTAACGTCCCATTATATGGGTAGACCACATTTTGTTTCTCTTTTTGTCAGTTGACGGACATTTGGGTTGTTTCCACTTTTTGGCTGTTATGAATAATGCTGTCATAAACATTTGTGTACAACTTTTGTGCAAACATACGTTTTTATTTTTCTTGGGTATACACCTAGGAGTGGAACTGGATAGCTCTACATTTAGTCATTTAAGGAACTTGCCAGAGTGCTTTCCAAAATGACTATTCCATTTTATATCACCACCAGCAGTGTGTGATCTTTGTCAACACTTATTATTCTCTGACTTGTCAATTCTCGCCATCCTAGTGGGTGTGAAATGGTATCTCATCGAGGTTTTAATTTGAATTCTCTCATGACTACTGAGGCCGAGCCTCTCC
This sequence comes from Panthera onca, assembly GCF_046562875.1. Classification (NCBI taxonomy): domain Eukaryota; kingdom Metazoa; phylum Chordata; class Mammalia; order Carnivora; family Felidae; genus Panthera; species Panthera onca. The sequence continues at coordinate 50,697,302 of NC_138340.1, read as the reverse complement.
TCATGTGCTTGTCAGTTATATATCTTCCTTGGAGAAATGTGTCTTCAGATCCTCTGCCCATTTTAAAATTTGGTTATTTGGTTTTTTATTATTGAGTTGTAAGCGCTCTTTATATATTCTAGATATAAGTTCCTTAGCTATATGATTTTCAAACATGTTCTGTTTGAAACATGGGCCTTTTCACTTTCTTGATGGTGTCCTCTGAAGCACAAAAGTTTTCTGATTTTGATGAAGTCTAATTCATCTGTTTTTTTTTTTTTTCTTCTGGTTGCTCATGTTTTGGTGTTACATCTGAGAATCCTCAGCAAATCCAAAATCATGAAGATGTACCCTATGTTTTCTTTCAAGAGTTTTAGGTTTTAGGTCTTACGTTTAGATAATCCATTTTGAGTTAATTTTTGTATATGGCGTGAGGTAGTGGTCCAACTCCACTCCTTCTTTGTGTGTCACTATCCATTCGTCCCACCACCATTCGTTTTAAAGATTATTCTTTCCCTCATTGAATGATCTTGGCTCCCTTATACAAAAATCAGTTGACCATAGATGTAGGGCTTTCCTCCTGGACCTCTAGTTCTAGTCCACTGAACTATATGTTTATCCTGTGCCAGCATCACACTGTCTTGATTACTGTTACTTTGTAGGACGTTTTGAGATCAGGAAGTGTGAATCCTCTAATTTTCTTCTTCTTCTTCAAGATTTTTTTTGTGGCTATTATGGGTTCTTTGCAATTCCATATGAATTTTAGAGTCAGCTTGTCAATTTCTATAGAGAAATCAGCTGGGATTCTAATAGGGATTCAGTGTGTAGACCAGTTGGGGAGTATTGCCATCTTAGCAGTGTTAAGTCTTCTGATCCACCTGTCACACATCATTTCAACTCAGCCTCAGTTTCCCCATCTGTAAAATGAGGATAGTACTGCAAATATTCTTGTGGGGAGTAAATGTGATAATGTAAGTAGAACACTTAACACATGCTAAAAGCTTACTTTGTTCATGCAAAGTAATATCAAGTGTCAACTCATCCCAGGGAACTGTTCTACAAGTGGGAAAATTGCAGGTTATAAAATAAAAATCCCTGTCCTAATGGAGCTCGCATTCTCGTAGGAAGGATCTACAACAAACAGGTTTGAAAATAACATGTGCACGTACGTGTGTGCACGTGCACGCACACACACACACACACACACACACACACACACACACACACACAAGTTGAGATTGTGCTAAGTGCTATGAAAAAGAAGAAAGCAAGGGAAACTGTTAGCGGTTTGACATTTGGTACTTTGGTAGTTGAGGGTGGTCAGGAAGGGCCTTGCTAAGGCAATGAAATTTGAGTACAGACCTGAATGAAATTAGGAAATGGCACACAATGCTCAATAAATATTTGTGGAATGTGAAAGAATGCAAATGTCTGAGAGAAGGTATTGCAAGGAGAGGCAATAATAACCAGTGCAAAGGCCTAGTGGCAGAAAAGGTTTGGCATATTTTAAAAGCATCAAGAAGCCTTTATGAATGCTTATGCTGTGGTGTTTAGAGGTAAAATGTAGTGATGTCTGCAACTTTAAAGTTCATTAAAAAAATAAGATGGGCAGATGGATAGATGGACGGATGGATAGATAAAAGGATGGATACATAGGTGATAAAGCTAATACAGTAAGCTGTTAATGTAGGACTTAGGTGGCAGGCATATGCATGTTCACTGTAAAATTCTTTCAACTTTGTGTTTGAAAAACATCAGAATACAGTGTTGGCTTACATCAGAGTACAAAAGGCTGGTGAGGCCGTGCAGACGGGGTGAGGAGACAGCGGTAGGAAATTAAGCTGCAGAGGGCTCCAGGCTCAGAGCACGGAGGGGCCTCAGCAGCCCTGAGAAGACTTGGGCTTGGCTCTAAGCACAGTGGGAAGCCTTTAGAGGGATTTGAACGAGAGAGTTTCATGATCTGATTAGGATTTTAAAAGATCCCTCTGGCTGCTGTGGGGACAAACAGCTCTACCAAACATGAATGAAAGTGGGGAGGCCAGGCAGAGGGACAGTAGTGGTCTGGACCAGGGCAGGGGCAGTGGAGATGGCGAGACGGGTCCGATTCAGGGTACACTTCAAAGGAGTTGCTTATGGATTGGGTGTGTGATGCTTAAGAGCAAGGCTTTGTCCCAAGCAAGCTGGCAGCCCGTTCTATTTCCTGAGATGGAGAAGACGAGGGAATTAAGTAAGTTTGGGGAGGGGTGTGTGGGAGCGTGACAGGGGGGAGAGTCACATATTCTATTTCAGGTCTGATAAACCCAAATAAGAGACTTCCTAATAAATGGTGGCTATTATAACTTTTTCTACCACACACACTTACATAATGGCATCTGCAAACACACGTGCCTTCTCTCAGCTTATGGCTCAGCTCTGCTCCTCCTCTTTTCTTTTCTTCTCCTTATATTTTCCCTTCCTCCTTCCCCCACCCCCCACTCCCACCTCCAGACCTCCCCCAGTGACTGCTGGAGGCTCTGGAGATGAGGAAGGCAGGAACCAGAAACCCAGGCAGCCCCTCCACGTTCCTCCTGGTATGAGCAAACCTCTTCTGCTTTATCAGTGTGGGGAACTGGGCTCAAAGGAAGCCGCTGGGGTGGAGAGCACGCAGTCCTCTGGGTTCATTCAGCTCCTGATCTTGCAAACCCTCTGGCCTTTTTTGTCTCTGTGGATAGGCAGGCAGACAGGTTACCAGGCAGTGCTAGCCCATGGCTGGTGTGAGATCCAAAGGTGCAGCCGAGAGAACAGAGATCTCCCATTTTACTGAGAAGCTAACTCTGAGTCAAGATCCGAGTTAATGTGGCCCATTTAGCTGTGCTGTCATCTTGCATCAACTGTGTCAGAATAGCATTTAAAGACATTTGTCAGGAAGCCAGCTGCAGAAAGCTGGCCTGACTGCCTGAGGCCCAGTCCCTGTAGAAGGCTATCCCAGGCACTGAGGACCAGATGCATCCAACGGCCACTGCATCTCACAGGAGCACTGGCACAATCTTCTTGAGCCAACTACTTATAGAGGGGAGCCCTGATATGCATGCATGTGTGGTGGGGATTAACGGGGGAGAGGAACAAAGGAGGTTCCTCCTTCTGTTCTTTGACTTTTCATGCTGCCCTTAGCCCTTAGAAGTGCATTAGCTCTGGTAACAACTCTCATATAGAGCTAACTATGTGCCAAGCACTGTTGCAAGCACTTTATATATAGTAACTCATTTAATCCTCATAACAGCCCTATAAGCTGTGTACTATTATTATCATTCCCATTTTACAGATGAGGGAACTGAGGCTTGGAAAGGAGAAACAAGTTCTTCAAGGGCACGCAGCTACAAAGCAGCAAAGCCAGGTGTTCTGGACTTGAGTCCTTAATGAGCAAGTGGGTGGCTGGAAGGACAGAGAGGGGGAAATCTGTAAGGAATTCAGCAATAGAGAGTCAGCATGTATCTGCAGGCTGGAGAGAGCGGGGGTGGGGGGGGTCACTTCATTACTTTTTTGTCCTATTAGAATGTAATGCACTTATTATGTTTATATATGTAAATACATACATAAATAAATAGGTCTTACTTTTACAGTGTTAAACATCTGTGTGCTTGCTTTAAAGAATAAATACATTAATACTGATACACAGCCAGTTTCCTACCAAGTATGGGCATCTCTTAGGGTACAGCTGTAACACAGATTAAGTAAATCATAGGCATAGCTCCCTTTCTCTTCCAAAGGTCTCTTCCCAAACCTCATTGGCTATTAGGAAAACCACATAAACTCCCCACAGCTTAGATTTCTTATCTGGACCTACCCCATAGGGTAAAATTTTATAATTATAAAAATTATAATCATAATCATGAGAGCAACTGAATACCTAATGTATGTCTGTACTAAGCAGAGCACTTTCATACCTTATGGTTTTTAAAAATCTATTGAAGTCTAGTATACTTCTTTCTTTTTTAATTGAGATACAATTGACATATAACATTAGGTTAGTTTCAGGTGCACAACATAACGATTTGATACATGTATTGCAAAGTGATAACCACAGTGAGTCTAGTTAACATCCATCCCTACTCGGATGTATGTATGTAGTCACCATACGTAGTTACAAATTTTCTTTTCTTGTGATGAGAACTTTTAAGATTTACTACTCTCCGAGCAACTTTCAGTGCCATACAGTATTATTACCTGTAGTCATCATGCTCGACATTACATCCCCAGGACTTAACTTATTTTATAACTGAAAGCTTGTGCCCTCTGATCACCTTTACCCGTTTTGCCAACTCCTTACCCCCTGCCTCTGGCAGCCACCAGTCTGTTCTCTGTATCTGTGAGTTTGGTTTGTTTTTGCTGTTAGATTCTACACATAAGCGAGATCATATGGTATTTGTCTTTCTTTGCCTGATTTATTTCACTTCGCATAATGCCCTGAAGGTCAATCCATTTGTTCCAAATAGCAGATTTACCTTCTTTTTATGACTGAATAATATTCCACTGTATCTGTATACCATATTTTCTTAATCCATCTATCCATCTATCTTTTCAAGTGAGTACATTGTTTCCTGTGTATAAACACCCAGAAGTGGAATTACTGGATTATACAGTATTTCTAGTTTTAATTTTTTGAGGAAGCTCCATGCTGTTTTTTCCACAGTGGTTGCACCAGTTTACATTCCACTAACAGGGTACCAGGGCTCCCTTTTCTCTACATCCTTGCCAACACTTGTTCTTTCTTTTCCTTTTCCTTTTTTTGTTTTGTTTTGTTTTGTTTTTGAGAGAGAGAGAGAGATGCACGCAAGCAGGAGAGGGACAGAGAGAGGAGAGAGAGAATCCCAAGCAGGCTCCATGCTCAGTGCAGAGCCCGACATGGGGCTCAATCTCATGACTGTGAGATCATGACCTGAGCTGAAATCAAGGGTCTGATGCTCAACCGACTGAGCTACCCAGGTGCCCCTTGGTTTTGTTTTGTTGTGTTGTGTTTTTATAATAGCTATTCTGACAGATGTCAGGTAATATCTCAGTCTGGTTTTGATTTGCATTTCCCCGATGATTAGTGACGTTGAGCACCTTTCCGTGTATCTGTTGGCCATCTGTAGGTCTACTTTCATGCGTTATATTTTAATCCTCCTAAAGGCAACCGAAGTGTACGGAGGTTATGTAACCTGCCCGAGGTCACACAGAGAAGAGCTGATGGAGCTGGGCACTAGGAATGCCTCAGGGGCAGGAGCCATATCCTCATTGCTTAACCCTGTCAGCAATGGCTTGTCAGTAATCAGTGAAGAATAAAGGTTTGATTGGTAAATGTGTGTGTGCGACGAGATAAACTTGAGCTGTGGCCCCAGTAAGAATTCTCTCTCCCCCAAAATTTAGTCCGTGGATGAATGTGCTACTCAGCTCAGGCTGCTAGAACAGAACTGGGTGGCTTAAACAACAGAGATTTATTTCCCCACAGCTCTGGAGGCTAGAAACCCAAAATCAGGGAGCCATCAGGGTTGGTTTCTGGTGAAGCCTTTCCTCCTGGCTTGTGGACAGCTGCCTTCTCACTGTGTCCTCACTATGGCCTTTCCTCTGTGTACAGAGAGAATGAGAGAACTCTAGTATCTTGTCCTCTTCTTAGAGGGACGCCAGTCCTGCCAGATGAGGACTCCACCCTAATTACTCAACTTAACCTCAATTCCTCCCTAAACACCTGACTCCAAAATCCATCACATTGGGGGTTAGGGCTTCAGCCTATGGATTTGGCAGGGGAGGGAGGGACACAGTTCAGTCCATAACAATGAGCTTTGAAGAGTTCTGGGAACCCTTAAAATTGTATACAGCATCTTTGCAAGGATGGGAGTCCACATACACCCAAAAGGTTGCAACCACAAAAAGTATTATAAGTGGACAGAGACAGAAAGGGTTCACAGACAAATGGAAATCAAACCTGTATTGAGAGGTAGAAGCAAGAGAAATTTCTTATAATATTATTTTAATTAGTGTTAAAAAGTGGAGAACAAGAGAGGCAGTGGAAAATGAGGAGATGGTGTGTCAGAAGTTAGATGGCCTGCCTGAGACCACAGCCTGGGGCATGGATCTGAGCTAGAGCCCAGTGTCCTGAGCCCCAGCCCACATTGTTTCCACCAGGCTTGCTGTCTCTGCTACCCCACAGGAGCCAGGACCATCTGAGCAAGGCTCCTCAGTGTCCTCCTGCTCACCTCATAGATGCTCTTTCCCTTGCTTTCTTTCTAGAAGTGGAGCAGATCGAGGCCATCGCGAAGTTTGACTATGTGGGGCGGTCCCCGCGTGAGCTGTCCTTCAAGAAGGGGGCCTCTCTGCTCCTGTACCACCGTGCCTCAGAGGACTGGTGGGAGGGTCGTCACAATGGCGTGGATGGACTCATCCCACATCAGTACATAGTCGTACAGGACATGTGAGTGGGAGTCAGGACCTTCTCTGAAGAATGCCGTGATTGATTAGTAATGTCTGCAATGGGCACAGGAAGGGGAGTACTGGGTTGTATGCCAGCCGTTTGCTCTCCCCGGTGTGGTATACCTGGTCTTTTGTAAGAATGGGTTGTATCTACCTTCCCCTTAAATAGTGATCCCCTTAACAAATAAGCAAATTGCCCATCCTTCAGCGTGCACAGAGACAGTGTTTGGTGCCTTTAGCTCACCATCCTGACCCACCTGCCAGCCTCCAGGGCATTCATCACCTGCCCTGGTTCTCAGCATCCAGTGGATCTCGCCATTTTCCTCCACCCTCCCGAGCCGTGCCTGTACTCAGCGGCCAGCCCACTGCCCCCTCACTCTCCACCATTCTCTGTCCCCCAAGTGGCTCTCTCAGAGGATGGGCAGAAACCATGATCCCCTCATTTCCACTGAGTAGGGTACTGTTATTTTTAAAAAATAATATCAGGCACACACACACACACAAAGAAAGGCCTGTATCCCAAATACCTAGAGTTACCAGAATGTCCAGAAAGTCTGTACCTTCTCTTCTTTGAAGGCCATCGAAGCTTCCTACAACACACACTCCCTCTGAGCTTTGGTCAGGCTCAGGTCGAACTGCTGTATCAACAAAGCAGCCACCATGCTGGACCTCAAGGGAAGGGGGACAAAGGCATAAGTTTTGATGGCACAGGGAATGGTGTGAAACCAGAGAAAAGTCCAAGGCCAGGCAGACAACAACAGAAATGCCAGTGGAGGACCCTCAGCAGCCCTCTGATGTCCCCAGGCTTCTGGAAGGGAGAGGGCAGTGGGAAGAGGCAAGCAGGGCTCCCCAGCAACTTCAAGCCACCCCACAATCATCCAAAGCCCTGAGTCGGGAGCTGAGGGATGGAGGCACTTTTCCTCCTCCCTTGCTTAGCCCCAAACTGCTTCTCAGCGAGCCTGTAGACACGCAGCTCCCAGTGCTTAGCTTGCAGGCTCCTCCCCCATTAGGCCAGCACTCCCTCCAGCATTTAGCTTGTCCCAGCCTGGAGCAGCCTGGGAGAGAAAAACCCAGAGGAGGGGGGAGGAGAAGGTGGGCCTGGGGCAGAGGGGCATCTCCGTGCCGAGAAGGTGACTGGGAGTGTGCTGGTGGGTGTGTGTGATGCTCAGGTACACAGTGGGAAATGGCTCATCCCGAGGATGGGCACGAGTTGACCTCAAGGTGTGTGTGGATCCACCCTTCAGACAGGTGCCCTACACATCCTGGGTTCTCTGGAGCAAAGCACTCCCAATTCACATGTGTCCTTCTCCCCAGGGACGATGCCTTCTCCGACAGCCTGAGCCAAAAGGCTGACAGTGAAGCCAGCAGTGGGCCGCTGCTGGATGACAAGGCCTCCTCCAAAAACGACCTCCAGTCGCCCACGGAGCACATCTCGGATTACGGCTTTGGGGGGGTGATGGGCCGGTAGGAAACGCAGGTTCATTCTTTCCTGATAATGCCATGCTGTGTCTGTTTTGGGAGAGGCAAGGGGGCAGCGGGGAGAGAGGGAGGCCCCTTGTTGCCTGTAAGATGTGATAGCAGGCACACCTTGGGCAGGGGGAGGGGGGAGCGGTGGTGCTGGCTGGAACTGGCCCAAGAATGCCAGGTGTAAAATGGTCCAGCTTGCAGTTGGGGGTTGGAGAAAGAGGAGAAGAGACATGTATTGGCAAATCAGTGCTTTTTATGTAAAATAGTAATGATGCGAGAAAGAGAGAGTTTTAAATTGGCAAGTATTTTTCCTACCTCTCTCTGGTTCTTGCACCTCCTCCCTACTTTCTGTTGAAGACCTAAGTTGTTATATTTAAAAATTTAAAGCGCACGTACTCCCTGAAGTGCACTACACAAACAGAAAACTCAAACCCACTCATGCGGTGGGGGAAATTGACACTTGAGGCCACCCACTTATTTGGTGGGGAGCACATTTGCCAATTTCTTCCTTCCCCCGTGTGTGGGCTGGGCTGTGTCACATGACCTTTCTGCCCGGCAAGGAGCTGTGCATGTCCTTCCACATGCAGGGATAGTCCGAAGATTGTGGTTGTTTCCAAAAAAATTAAACAAGAAGAAGAAAAGAGAAGCTGACAGTTTCTCACTGCTTTCTTAATCAGATTCTCAGAATGTCATATTCTTCGTGTTTTGGTGGAGAGGTCGTGGGATCAGCTCACACATATGGGTACTTGCAGATAGAGCCGGAGATATCGTTGCAGTAGGAACATATGTTTATGAATTTATTTCAGCAGAAGTCTCTGCCTCCTTTTAAAGCATATTCTATTCAGTTCAGCAAATGGCTCAGGCACTGTGCTAGGTAATGGAATTGGGGGGAAAGTGGAAGTGGGGTAGATAGAAGACAAAGCCATGGTTCCTGGACTTCTAGGAGGGCCATATCTTCTCCTGCCTCCCTCTCCCTCTCCCTCCCTTCCCTACTTTCTTCTGGTTCTTTCTTTCTCAGTATTCCTCCTCTCAAACACCTATGCTTTGGTCCTGTTGGGGTACCCACAGGCAGTGCTTAGCTTGGCTGGTGGCTCTGGGATATGAAGTGCTGCTGACCACATTGAACTTGGTCCTCTGGTCAGAGACCATTCCAACACTCTGGCCTTCCTCCCCACCCCCTCATCACTTCCAGCCTCCCCTCCCCTCACCAGTGCTTTCCAATCTTTGTTGACCTACATAGGATGTAGCCAAATCACCTGTGGGTGGAGCCTCTTATCTTTAGAGTGCTCCCACATCCACCAAGCCTCCTTGGAAGGTGGGCAAGGAGTATTGTGCCTATTTACCAGATTAATAAAATGGGTCTGAAAGACTACACAGGAAAACCCATGACAAAGCCAGCCCTCCTGATAGACACTCTAGTCCTCTTTTCACCCCACCAGAGCCTCCCTAAAGAGTGAAAGGTGGCCACATGTGTGGAAGGCATGTCCAGCGATGCAATTTTTACTCCTGAATGACTAGTTTTCCAAGATCTGGAAAAGCCTCATAGAAATAGCCCTTTGCTGGGGAGATTGAGGGTGGATAACAATACCGGACTGTTTTCAGTTCCCAGGGACCCCTCCTGTGCTTGCAGGGAGCTGGTGACTTTTTGGTACAGTCAAGCCTCAATGCTTCAGACCAATTAAGAAGCCCTTCAGAATCATGGAAATGTCTGAACCACTTAAGAACATATCATGAGCCCAACTAACCATCACCAAAGCGTTCCCAGGTTGAAATTCTCCTGGCCTTGGCTACACATGTAGACAAGATTCATTGTGTAATTAGTAGCACCACCGTCTGCAGTTTGGAAGCAGAATGCTTCCGATTCCTTCATTTTGTGCATTTTAAACCTGCCCCTTGCCACTAAGTTACACGCTCAGCCAGTGCTTTCATTGCACAATTGAGTCTGGCTGAATGAGGCTTTACTATACCTGCTCCCTAGACTAGTGTGTAGTGTGTGGCCTGGGGTTAGCTGGCCTGTTCTGAGACTTGCCAGGGTTGACCTCTGCCCCATGCCCCTGCCCCCTGGCTCCTTTGCAGAGTGCGGTTACGATCTGATGGAGCGGCCATCCCCAGGCGCCGAAGCGGGGGCGACACACACAGCCCGCCCCGGGGCCTGGGCCCCAGCATAGACACGCCGCCCCGGGCTGCCGCCTGCCCCAGCAGCCCCCACAAAATCCCCCTCACCCGGGGGAGGATCGAGAGCCCTGAGAAGCGGAGGATGGCGACATTTGGGAGTGCCGGCAGCATCAACTACCCTGACAAGAAGGCTCTCTCCGAAGGGCACTCGATGAGGTCGACATGCGGCTCCACCAGGCACAGCAGCCTGGGGGACCACAAGTCCCTGGAGGCTGAGGCCCTGGCAGAAGTAAGGGCCAGCGGGAAGGCAGGCTGGGCCAGCTGAGAACCCTAGAGGGGCGGTTGGGTGGGGGCCTGCGGACTGGGGAGCCCCTTTTGCCCTTCGCATTAGGTTCAGGGTTAAGCCAGAACACAAGAGAGATAGCAAGCTGGCCTCCCCATGGGCTTGGAAGCTGGATGGATACAGCTAGCTAGGGATCCTGTAAAAACTGAAGACCTCCAGTCTCCACGGCTGGAGTGGGGGATTCCTGCCCTGGGGGCAGGCCAGAGGAGAGGGATGTGGTAATGACAGGCGTCTCCACAAGATGGCACAGTTGAGTTATTCATTCATCTGTTCATTCATTCATTCATCTGTTCATTCATTCATTCCTTCATTGAGAAACATTATTGTGTGACGGTCACTGTGCTAGGCACTGAGAGTACAGTGGTGACCTAAAATGGACCCAGGCCCTGTCCCCCGCTGTCCGTCTTCCCCTAGGGCCTTTCTGCAGCCCCACTCTGCAGATTGCCGTATCACCTCTCAGACTAATGCAAGGCTCATGCCTAAACTACTCAGCTGATCTTTCTCTGAGCTTTCTGTCTTTCTGGCTCACATTCTGCCAGGGGAGAATGGTGGTGGGGATGGATGGTAGAGAGGGGTGATGATTACATTTTGTGTTTTAAAGTTTTATGTTTCAGTTCATGCTGGAGTAGAGCAGGAATAGCAGTGAAATCTATAGGGAGCTTCATTTAAACAGTATGGGCTGTGGAAAGCCTGTGATATCACTGCCAGGCTGGGGTATAGCAAAGGTGGGGAGAGGATTGCCATTTCTCCCCTCATATAGAAGGCCCCCCACAGCTAATCTTTTTGGATAAAGGCACATAAAGCCTCTTCTTAAAGTAGCTTGTGTTCTGGGCAAGGGATAAAATGTCATGAGGAAGCATAAAAGCTACTATTAGCCATTAACCAGACAACCATAGTCTGTTAACAAAGCAAACAGGATAGGCTGGGACCCTGCCTGTGCCAGATTGGAGCCTTTTGTGTGGGCCCAGGGCAAGCAGGAGGCCGCCTGTGGGCCGGGGGAGGAGAGAGGGTAAAAAGAGGGCGTGACTGCAGAGAGGAGCCAGCAGGACATCTCCAGGCACCAAGGCCATCAGTATGACAAGACTTGCAGTTTTCCTGGGTTTGCCTCACCAGACATTGTGCAGCATGCCTTGTAGCAGCGGTTTGAAGCAACATCCCCTCATGTCCCTTCAGTAGCTGGGTTGGTTGGGCTCTGGCTTAGCTCAGCCTCAGCAGCTCCTTGTGCCTGTTTTGGTGTGGAGGCATCCCTGTAACACCTGTGTGAGCCAAGGACTCTGGCTAAAGGGAGTTTAAAAATCCACTGCCTGGCAGTTAACAAAGCTCCATCACATCCATTATCTCATCCCATCTTCACAGCAAATGTAGGGGCTTTCAACAGAGAAGCAAAGTATGGTACAGAGGGCCTGAGGCTTGTCTGGGGTTGCACAGCAAGCAAGTGGCAGAGGAGTCTTTTCACTAAAAAATTACAGGCCCTTTACCCTAGCACAGGGCTCCTGGGTTGAATGCTGACGTCCTACTGCAGCACCCCCTCCTGGCTCAAGGAGGAACAGAGGCCTTGGGAAGGTGGAATGAAGGTGCCTTAATGGCTGTCTGTCATTCAAAGTGCTCTCCTACTGATGAGCTCTTAATATTACAGCATCCCCAGGAATTACGTAGGACGATGAGGGGTTTTGTTGCTTTTTAAAATTTATATTTTTGAAAGCAAACTTTTCTGATTATAATACAGAGAAGAAAGTTCCATTATTCTGGAGTGAACATTGTGGACATTCTGATATATAACCTCCAAGGGATTTTTCTACGGGCAAGAATTGTTTTTAATGTAATCTTTTTAAGTTTATCTTTTAGAGAGAGAGAGACAGAGACAGAGAGACAGAGCATGATTGGGGGAGGGGCAGAGAGAGAGGGGGAGACACAGAATCCGAAGCAGGCTCCAGGCTCCGGGCTGTCAGCACAGAGCCCGACGCGGGGTTCAAACTCATGATCCAGCTCACAAACCGTGAGATCATGACCTGGGCTGAAGTCAGATGCTTAACTGATTGAGCCACCCAGGCACCCCACAGATTTTTTTTTCAAAATAACCATAATGGTTAGAGGCCTAGGCTCTAGCGACACACTGTCTGGGTTGAAAGTTGGGCTGTGCAACTAGCTGGCAATGTGACCTTGGGCAAGTTACTTGCCCAGGATGAGCTCCCATTCTCTTATGTGTGAAATGAGTATAAGGGTAGCTCTACCCTCTAAGTGTGAGGATTAAATGAGGTACAAATGGAAAGAGCTTGGACTGGTGCTTTATCATTACCACTGTTACTGCCATTATTATTTGTGAGCACCGACTATGTCAGGTACTGTGCCAAGCTCTTCACAGGGGCTGTATCATTCAACATGCTCATCAACACCCTGAAGTCATATTATTATGATCGATATTCACAGATGAGAATTCTGAGGCTCAGAGAGTTGCGGTAACTTGCCCAAAGTCACATGGCAAGGAAGTGGCAGAGCCAGGATTCGAACCCAAGTCTGTCTGACTCCAGAGCCTGCCTTCTCAACCAGTAGGCCAACCTGCCCTCATTGCAGGTCCCTGTGCAGGCAAGTGTGCAGGTGATGCCCACGTGGATTCCCTCAGTTGGTCATAGGACACCCTGGAGACTTCCTGTCTGTCCCAGCCATGAGGTTCACGGGTGGGGATACCTCCCTAAGCAGCCCACAGGCTAATTAGCAGTCGAGGAAGGATTGGAGCCTAGGCCTCCAGACTGTGCTGACCAGAAGCTCCTTCTGTCCCCAGGACATCGAGAAGACCATGAGCACGGCTCTGCATGAGTTGCGGGAGCTTGAGAGACAGAACACGGTCAAGCAGGCGCCAGATGTGGTGCTGGACACCCTGGAGCCCCTGAAAAACCCGCCGGGCCCCATCAGCTCAGAGCCCGCCAGCCCCCTGCACACCATCGTCATCCGCGACCCCGATGCCGCCATGCGCCGCAGCAGCAGCTCGTCCACTGAGATGATGACCACCTTCAAGCCAGCGCTGTCCGCCCGTCTGGCCGGCGCCCAGCTGCGCCCGCCCCCCATGCGGCCCGTGCGGCCGGTGGTCCAGCATCGCTCCAGCAGCAGCAGCAGCTCGGGCGTGGGCAGCCCGGCCGTCACGCCCACGGAGAAGATGTTCCCCAACAGCTCCGCGGACAAGTCGGGCACCATGTGACCTCCAGGACGGGGCGGCACCGCCCGGGCCCACCGTGGCCCGCCGTGGCTGAGGGCGGCCTCTGTGACTTCCGCGGCCTTCCCAGTGCCCCTGCTCTTGTCGGGTGGGGACCAGAGGGTCCGCCTGGAAGCGCGTCTGTGCAGAGCTGAGGCCCAGGCACTGGCCGCAGCTCACGTTCAGCCATGTGAATCCCGCAGACCTCCCGTGTGTAAGCAGGCGCCCAGAGGGGTGCAGGTGCAGGAGCAGGAGGCCCCACTAGAGCATCTCCTACGATTGGGGCAAAATGTTAAACGGCTTCCCCGCATATGGTCACTGGAAAATGATTCTCTCCACATTCTCTCTACATACATAAATATGTGTGTATATATATGTGTGCATATATACACACATACATGTATGTATATGTCTGTAGGTGTGTGTATATATATATATATTTATGCATCTATATACATATACTAGATCTGGACACACAACTAAATGTATATAGGATCTCCTTTTTCTTTTTATGAAACTTAGATTTACCTCAGACCCATGCCACCAAACACCTCCCGCTGAGTTACTTGGTGGGACTTGCAGGGACCTTTCTGGGAGAAGTTAGAGGCCTCAGTGACTGCGGATGAAGCAATACACCACTAACCTGCAGAAAAATACACAAAAACAGTCTCCCACTGTCTCCAGAAGTCGTGGCCTTCCAGAACAGTCTGCCCCTCACAGAAGGGTGGGGCAGGCAGCACCCCAAGCAGGCTGCTCCTAGAGGTGGGGAACCCTTCACAGAACCCCCCCGTCCACCCCAGAGACCCTGCCTTTCCACCCGGAGGCCAAGGGCCAACCGTACCCCCGAAGGCACGGGAGGACGTTGGCGAGAAGGCCCCTGACCACAGCATCCTTGTGTTTGTATGTAGAAAAAGGGGATAGCGAGAACCTAAGCCCCATTGCAGCACAGTGTTCTGTGTGGTGGGGAAAAAGGCAAAACAAAAACAATGGTGTGGAACACTTCAAAGCCTAGACACGCTGTAGGAATAAAGTAACTATAGAGGTTTAACTTATACCATTTTCAAAATATTTAATTTTTTCTTTTCTTCTTTCTACTAATTATACTGTGTCAGATCTGGAACTAAACAGGCAAGGAGGCTTTCAGTCACATCATTTTAATTTAAAATCAGTCCGCGACCCACTTTGGCTGGTGCCCTCCTGCGTGAAATGCAGGAACCTCACAGCAGGGGCCAAAGAGGGGCCATCCTTGGCACTTTCTGTCCTAGAGAACACTTCCGTTGACATCATGCAAATGAAATGGCTTTCCTCTCTACCTTCCCTTCCCTTCCTAGCCCCTGCACTCCCGCCCTCCCCCCACCACCTCCAGAACATTGGATATAATTGAAAATATGGTGATAGAACTGAGGTGAGTGATTTTTAAGAATTAGGAGCTACACTTCTGCCTCTCAGCTGGGAAGAGGCCTTCTGGATCACTCTTGTTCCATTCCATTTTACTTCCTCTTTTGATCTTTTCATTTTCCAGAGACAGCCTGTTTCTGGATGATGGGACGTAGGCGAATCACATCCTAAGGGGACCACTTTTATTCACCCCCTCAAGCCAAGGGTCTCCTCCTTGCTGTTCTCAAGCGCCCTCTCTTTCTCTGAGTGTATCTCCATGGCTGTGGTTTGGAGTCAAAAGTCCTGTGTTTGAGTTCCAGCCTCCACCTCTTAGGAACTGTGGGACTTTGGGCATGTCACTTCACCTCACGGAGCCCCAGTTTCCTGCTCCGTAAAATGAAGGGAATAAAGATAAAATGTAGGTGAGCAAGTTCTGGAAGCCAGAAAGCACTGTGCCAACATGGTTGCTCCTTTATTATCATTAGCAAGGTAAGTGTTTTAGATAAACCCATCCAGGATCTTCCTTCTGAAGCCTCCTAATGGCATTTGAGAAGCAGGCGGTGGAATTTTCCTAGTAATTTCATAAGAGCCCTGAAGCACAGCCCTACAGAAAAATCACACACTGATGCTTGAAATTCTCTCATTACCATTTCACCCCATTAGACTAAGTTTTGCCCTCTCCTCTAGTCCTCCATAAAAAGGTAAATACACCCCAGGGGGAGGGATCTAGTAAGTCACTGATAACCTGAGCGTGCAGGAGCGGTAAGCCATTCTGTCTCATCGGAAGCATTGGCAGTGAGCACACCCAGTGGAAGGAAGAGTCAAGAAAGGGCACAAAAAGTGCCAGAGAGGTCAATGATAAATATCCTTGTTTTGCCTAAAACCGCAGATTCTGTCTTAGCTCCTGGAAATGAAAGAGTCTCGGAAGCAGCTAGGAGCCCCTCTGCCTTTGAGCAGATGACTCTAACCCCATTTTACAGCTTAGGAAGGAAAGCAAGGCCTTGGGATGTGCTATGGCTTGCCCAAGATTTAACAGACGGCAGCGAGTGAGGGCCCTGTTGGGTGCTTGCCTGGGCGGATGCTATGCTCTCCGGCCAGGAGACAAGACTTCCCATTTCTACCCCAGAGATACTCCCAGACCTTAAACGTGGTCACCTCCTGTGCAAAATGTCACATCATCCGACACGGCTACCCGATGAGAAGCGAAAGTCTGAGTTGAGCGTGTTGCCTGATCTGTAGAACACCAGTCAGACCACGTGGATATTCCTATAGATTGAGTTTTTCCTTACTGAAAATGGATCTGTCTGCTTTTCACCAAGTTACCTGAAGGCGAGAATCTTTGCGGTTTTCTTTTAAGTCCCTGGTTTTCCATTGGGAAATTGGCTGATGAGTTCACATGTAGGAAAGCTCACAGCCCACTCATCCAGCCCCAGATCTGACCCTTGACGCAGAACCAAGTGGAAAAATGCTTTCCTGCACCACGACCCCCCTCCTTCCTCATCTGGCGCTATGCATGTCTCCACCACCCTCCATGCACACCCCGTCCCATCCACAGTCACTGAGCATCGCAGTCTCCTCCTGACTCCTGCCTGTGTTAGTCCACACTATATATTGCTGTATTTGCTTAAATGCTGGAAAGTAACTGTTACAATGTGAAACTGTAATTTTTTAAAAAGGCTACAATTAAATTATAGCCAATGCCACTCACCAAATCTTTGCACCTAGTAGATAGATCAATGTAAAAAACAAATACCAGAAACCTAACTGTACAGTGAGTGTGGGGGAAATGTAGTAACCTAGTTAGTAGTCCTCAATATAACCAATTGTACAAGGGGGAGTGGTGGTTACCTACTTGTTCATCGCCATTACTGAGAGCTGTACTGATCAGTTCGTTGATAACGGGCATTTTTTTTTTCCTTCTTCACAGAATGATTTGTTTTCTTAACCTTTGACTTACCCTGAGGTCAAGCCTTTTGTCTTTATGTGTAACCGATGTTTAGTCTATTTTAGGAATGAACCAGCAAGATGTTCATTTAAAACTGACCAAAGACAATTCATTCCTGGTCTAGTTTCCTGGGCCTTGGGGCCCAGCCGCCACTAAAGACCTTTCTCCGATAAAATTGAGAACAAGCCGTGCTTCCTACCCTACTCTCCTTCTCTCCCTTTATTCCCCTTTCCTCTTCAAGAGCTGCTCTGAGCTGTGGGATTCTATGAAAAATTCTTGCCTTTCCTTGTTTTCAGTGCTAACGATTTCTCACCTTGAAGCGCCTTTTGAACCCCGGACAGAGCGCACAACTGGAGGGAATTGTAAGCTCGGGAATTAAACTTGGGAGTCTTTTCTCCGAGGTCACCAGGCCAAGGGGCAGGAGAGAAACGGATTCCCAAGGGATGAAAGGTGTCTATTCAACGAAGAAATCCGAGTGGGAAGAGACACAGGGAAATGGAGCCATCGTTTGGCTACACCGGCTGGAACCAGCAGTTCAGAGATCTGCCTTATAAACACTTCAGAACTGGTTTGTGGTACACAAAGGGGAGCCAGTGTGGGGAAGGGCCTTTACGTGGGGCTTGCTTCTCTGTTGGAGTCCCCTGGAGTGCCTTGTTGGGTATATTTCTTTCTCATTCAGGAGGCATGAACGCAGAAGACTTCCCGTGGCCTGGTCGTTACTCGGCACTCCGCACACGTACACGGCTGATGGAAAACCACAAGGACTAATGTAATGGTTCTTCCTCTCAGTCTTTCTATTCCTAACTTTTCACACATCCAGATGGTTCCACACTAGAGCAAATGCCTCATTCTCCTGAGAATCCCAGAAAGAAGAATGGCTGGCTCACAACCATGGTGGGAGGCCCTGTTGGGCTTGGGAGGACGGGCGGGGAGGAAAAGGCAGGAAGGGGTGAGCGAGGTGTTGCTTAGCTGATTTTCTGCTATGCAGAGCTAATGCTGACGTTTCATGTCAACTTCCCCGGTTCTCTGGGGTCTCCTCTCTTCTGAGCAGCCGTGTAGAGAATTCCCCACATACCCAAAGCTGCCCAGGGGAGCTGAGAGAAGGGACTTTGCTCTCATGTCGGACTCCTCCCGGCTTCTCTGAGGTTGATCTGCCAATGTCCCGCTGTCCCATCCTCTGGGACTGGCCGAATGGCCACCGCTGCCCCTTGCCGACACCTCCTTTCTGTGTGAACTGTCCCAGGCAAATAACAAAGCTGTTCCTTGAACCAGAGCAACCAGAGTGCACTTTGCCTTCCTTAGATGGAAGTAGATTCTGGCTAGAGTTTCTGCTCAGGCTCTAGTTCCCGGCAGTGTGACTGTTTACACGGTTTGGCAATAGATTTGGTTCTGATTGCTTCAGAGTGGCTGGTCGATTTAGTTTCCTTTGGTTTCCTTCCTCCCCAAACTGTGTCAGGAAAAAACAAACCGAAAACAACCCTAGGAAATTGCTGGTTGCCTGTCCCCATGTGATGATAAGTGTTGCCCTCTTCCGGATATCGTTTCTCTACCTTACAACCAAACGCCCGTCCTATAGAGTGTCTGTTGCGTATTCTGATGGTGCCTGCTGGTTTGACGTGGAGCTATCCTGTGAAATAAAACAGCTTAACTTTTCTCAAACATGCTCCCGTGACTTTTTGAAAGGGTGAGGTGGCACGGGACGGGGGGGGGGGGGGAGGGGGGTTGGGGAGGTCCCAGAGGGGTGTTTCTACCCTCCAGTCCACACTGTCTGTGTGCTGCCTCCAGGAGCCATCCCTGAGATATCCTTTAACTCAGATCCAACAAGGTGAAGGCCAACGTTCCAAGAAGGACTGATTCACCTGTAGAATTAATTGGAAAAGGTAACTGTGGGATGCCCGCTGGGAAGGCAGAAACTGGAAATGTCAAAGCAGAGGGAAATGAGAGAAGGAGCTGTCATCTACAGAGGCCACAGGATACTGAGTGCCTGTGTGAAGGCATATGGACCATTTTAGCATTTGTGTCTATACACGTGATACTGCCCCTTGGATTTTTTTTTCCCTGTGTGTGTGTGTGTGTGTGTGTGTGTGTGTGTGAAGTTTATTGATCACTTATTTCTGTCCCAGGCACTAGATTAAAGCCCTAGAAGTGCATTTTCTCATCAAATTCTCAAAACAGTTATATTGAAGGTAAGTACCCTTCTTAAATCCCATTCTGCAGATGAGGGAATTGAGGCTCTAAGAAGTTAGATGGCTTGCCCAAGGTTAGAAGGAAGTGAAGGAGCCCTGTCTGACTCCAAAGCCATTCTCTTTACAAGATCATCATACTGCCTGTCATTAAGCATGGCCATTATGCCAGCGTTGGCGGTAGGATCTCATGGTTAAGGTAACTTGCTGCCTGCCACAGTCAAGGACCACTCTGGGCCTTTCCTTTCTGATGAACCCTCTGGTGGATCTTCATGCAGGCGCCTCTTTACAGAAGAGAAGAGAATGAGGTCTTCTGCCTGCCTCAGGGAATCCATTATTCCCACCCTAAGCTCTCAGCACTCAGTGCTGGCCCTTTGCTAATTCCAGGCTCCAGTACTGTGAAACCTTACGACAGTCTAAATTTTGTATGCGCCCCACAATCTGTTCACTCGCTCATAGCAACCATGCTCACTTGAGAGCCTCAAGTCAGAAGCCTCTCATTCATTCAGCAAGAGTGTAGGAAGCACCTTTGTGTGCATCTTGCCCCGAGTTAGCTTCTGGGGAAATAGGTGGGTGAGACCCAGTTCCTACCCTCAAGCTGCTCACAGTCCATTTGCACAAAATGATCACTCCAGAATTCTGAAATTAACTTCGATTCACTGTGACAATGGTTCATAGGACAGTGCCTTTGTGCCACAGAGGCACAAAGAAAGGGCACCGCTTGTCCACTTTCTTAGCCAACAAAGCAGTCCATTGCTGGACTATCCATTTCTGGGCCGATCTGTTTAGGACTCTTCGTTGGCACATGACAGACTATCCAACCCAAACATCCTTAAGAAAAGAGAATTTATTGGCTCACATAACAGGAAACTAGGCTACGACTGGTTTCAAATATGGGGGATATGAGAATGTGACTGTTGCTTCCAGGCTGTGGTCCTCTGCTTCCCTCAGGCTGGCTCTACTCAGCTCTGCGTGTTAATTTAACGGCCACACAGGCTGTCTGGTATCTTGTGATGGCCTGACGGCTGTCTCCACCTCCTCGGCATCAGTACAGGTCTCGGGTTTGCTGCACACTGGCCAGACTGAGCTGCAGGTTTGCTCCTGAAGCAGGCCAGAGGGATAGAATTGGCCAGTGGGCCTAAGCAATCCTGGGTTTCAAGAGTGGTGTCAAAACCACCCAAACTCTGTATGGGGAAAAGAATAGCTGCCCAAAAGAGATCCTAGGAGCTGTCCTCATCCTACAGATCCATGATAAATGATAAATGGAGGTGGTTTCCATTGACTAAGTTTTAGAGTGATCAGTTATGCAACAGTAGCTAACTGATATCCTAGAAAAATACCCATGCAAATACACTAAAGCTTTGCACTTATGCATGGACAACAGATAAACTTAATAATTGGGACACCAGTCAATTAAGTGTCCAACTTCGGCTCAGGTCATGATCTCGTGGTTTGTGAGTTCAAGCCCCGCGTCAGGCTCTGTGCCGACAGCTCAGAGCCTGGAGCCTGCTTTGGATTCTGTGTCTCCCTCTCTCTTGCCCCTCCCCTACTCATGCTCTCTCTCTCTCTCTCTCAAAAATAAACATTAGAAAAAATGATAAAACCAATATTCATGGAGTGCATACTCTATGTTCTTCCTAAAAACACAGTACAAAGTACTTCACATACTTTATATTGAACCCTTAAAACAACCCACAGGTGTAAATTATGTTAGTAACTATTTTATTTTATTTTATTTTGTTATTTTATTTATTTTGAGAGAGAGCAAGAGAGAGAGGAGAGAATCCCAAACAGGCTCCACACCATCAGCTCAGAGCCTGATTGCGGGGCTTGAACCCACAAACCGTGAGATCATGATCTGAGCTGAAATCAAGAGTTGGGACTGAGCCACCCAGGTGCCCTAGTACCCTATTTTATAAATGAGGAAATTGATGTGCAGGAGGTTTAAGTCCGGGATTCCATAACTTCTCCGGTGCCAGAGCCCACACCTGCCTCCTCTGCCACTCTGCCCGCAAGACAAAATACAGGAATCACCTTTGGGTTCAGCCCTTCTAGGCCAGGCAGGATTAAGTGGCCCCCAAAATCCTGGATGTAGGGAGGCATCATTGCTCTGACAACTACCTTAAGATTAAACTCTATGCCAGCTTATCCTGGAAACCCATGATGACTCTTATAACTTATCTATTTCTTTTAAAGTCTAATATTGAAGGGAGTGATTATTATGGACTTTTTGCATTCATGCCATATTTATCTTCTCATATTTTTTTAATCCAACTCCCCAAAGGACATACAGATTTATAGTAGGTGAGATGTTCATTTTCCACATGGGGAAACTGAAGAACAGAGAGGAGCCAGGACTTGCCCAAAGGCCCAGGACCACATTAAGGAAGAGAAGACAACTCTGGCCTTCCTAGCCCTAGGCCCATGTTCCCTGGGATCTAGCTACTCCTCCCAACACCCACGCCTAGCACACCCAACTCCCACATTCTACACTGACTGGGTGATGCTGGTGAGTTTTTGGGTATGGATGCAAGTATGCAGGCCCTGTGTTCAGACAGACTTGAGTGTGGCCCCCAGCCCTCACTTGTATCAGTTGGTTGACCTTGGCAAGTGACTAACCTCCTGGAGCCTCTGTTTCTTCAGTAATGTGGGGCTAATGAGAGACTACTTCTCAGGGTAAAGTCTAGAAAGTAAGAGCTATATAATATGCCCCGGCCATCCAAGCACTGACAA
Source organism: Panthera onca (assembly GCF_046562875.1). NCBI lineage: Eukaryota > Metazoa > Chordata > Mammalia > Carnivora > Felidae > Panthera > Panthera onca. The sequence goes on along the minus strand of NC_138340.1, from coordinate 50,675,547 downwards.
ATGCTCCTGTATTAGCCCCTGGTCACGCCTACTCATTGAAGAGTTTTGGTGCATCTGTCACTGTCTGGGAAAAGCAGGTGGTAGAGCATCTGAGGAATGGTTGAACCAAATAAGTTTTAAGGAAAAATCTTGAAATAGGACTCTGCCATTTGCTGGCTACCACATTTGGGGCAAGCCCAAATTGCTGGGCCTCAGTTTTCTCATCTATAAAATAAAGGGGTTGGGGACATTGGTCTTGGCTATTTCTTCAAAATATGAGGGCTCACTTCATGTCTTGGCAGAAGGCTGCAGAAACACACACGGGAAATGGCAGCCGTCCCCTGCCACACCCACCCTGCTCTCTATAGGGAACATCCTGTCACCCCTGTGACTTGGATGGCCATGTGTGGTGTCATGTCACCCCATCCCCTGGCCCCAACTGGGCCAAGAATGGCAGTTTGGCCAAAGACAATTGATGGTGGGTTGGTTGGTAACTTTGGCCCTTGGCAAGTGTGGGCAATAAATGGCCTTTTTAAAGAAGTTTGACCCACAAGTAAGAAAATGGCCCATCACCAGGAGGAGGGGGAAGATGAATGGCCACAATGATGAGGAGATTGAAGGCAAGGAGGTGACCTTATGGACCACGTGGAGCCTAAAGTCATGAGGGAGGAGACTCCATGAGCACAATGAGAAAGCCAATGTGTCTAGTGAGACAAATGGCGGCAACCATTGGCTTTGAGAGCCAAACTGTCCTGAACCAGAGAGAGTCAGAGTAACCCATCTGGTAGCTGCCCCATGCCTCTTCGCCCCTGGAAGACCTTACACTCAACACCCTTGTTGTGTACTTGGTGTGACTTGAGGAGGTTCCTGCTCTTGCAATCAACAGGAAAAAGAGGAAAGAATGGTAGTAGCTGGCATATTTGAGCACCTACTATGTTCCAGACATTCTTCTAAGTCCTTGCACATATAAATGATTCACGCATCCTCTTGACCACCCTATAAAGCAGATTCTGTCACTATTCCCAGTTTACTCATGAGGAAATAACACAGAGAGGGTAAGTAACTTACCACCAGATATGCTGCTAGGACGTCAGAGCTGGGGTCCTGGCCTAGACAGTCTCACTCCGCAGCCAGGTCTTAGCTACTCTCTCCCAGGTTGGAGGACCAGACAGGACCCCAGGCATGACTTGGAGCAGAGAACAGCATGTAACAGTGAGCTTTGCTGGTCTGGGTGTGTTTGGCCTGAGATGCCTCACCTGGTGGGGCAGGGCAGGGGGGACTTATACCTGGCATTGGGGCAGATGTGGTGGGGATGGGTGGTGTACTGTTGCTGGCTGTGGCTCAGACGACCTCAGAAGAAGAAAGGAAGGAGTCAAGGTTCTATCAGACTATCCTGCCTCTGGCGATGGACAGGGCCAGATCTTGCCTCTGACGTGAGTGAACATTTTATATTGAACAATTCTGTAGAAAAAGGTGGCGTGTGGGTAGTGGAGGAAGCCTTCCTAAGAACCCCTTGACAGACACCTATCTCCTACCCTAGCCAAACAGGCCTAGAAATGACCCTGCTGCTGCCTCAGGGCACGTAGCTGCAGAGGCCCCGCCCCCGCAGTGGCCTGTGAGGGCCCTTAGCACTGGAAGGATGTGGAGAAGGATGGAGTGCAGGGGCGGGGGGGGAGGGGGACATCAAAAAGAGACCACCACCAGCAGCAGAAGTAGTGGCAGTGAGTAGGGACTGTGCCTAAATAAGGCATGCCAGGAAGAGGCAGAGAGCAGAGGAACTTCCCAGGCCTTTTGAGCTACCCCAGGAAGTCCAGCCTGGGATTCAAGAAGCAAATAATGAGAGAGGGACGTCTTACAGAATCAGCACTGGACAAATCACGTCCCGCTCGCCTGCAACCTCCTCAGCCACCGCAGGCGGCCTGGAATCGCCACTCTGAATCCCACAAGGCCCCGTAGGACCGGCTCCTGCCCATCTGGCCCACCTTGTCTCCTCCCCATGCCCGTCCAGGTCATTCTCCACCTGAGCCCCCCTCTCCTCGGACCAACCAAGGGCCACATACTTCAGTGCCTTTGTCCTCACTTAGCCACCTGCCTGCGATGCTCCTTCCCAGCCTCTTCTCCTTTCTGCCTCCTCCTCTTCCTTACACTTTCTGTTCAAAGGTCATTGCCTCAGAGGGGCCTCCTCTGACCACTCTGTGAAAGCTGCCCCCCCCCCCCCCCCGCCAGTCACCATTTGTTTTCCCCATTGCACTTCTCCTCATTGGAATTTATTTTGTTTATTTGTTTACTTAGGTATTATCTCTCTCCCCAAACTACAATGTTTGAAATGTTAGATAATCTGGGGTTCTCTTTGTCCTCACCCTCTCCAGATGGTGGTGTGGTGCCTAGCACATAGTAAGTGCTCAATGAATATTTCTGCACTAAATGACTATTCATACACAACTGGGGGCAGATGCCATTTCAGAGTGAGAAGGCTTTGGTAATAAAACAAAATCACATCTTTGGCTGTCATTCACTCATTTAACAAAGTGTTCCTGAGCACCTACCATGTGCCAAGCATTGAGCTGGGTACTGGGGATAGCACTGTAAATGAAGTAGACCAAGATCCCTAAGGAGTTTATGGTCAAATGCTGGAGATCAAACAATGACAACAACAAAACAGGAAACACCAAGGCTATGGGGAGGGGGATATTGGGTGCTGCTTTAGACTGGGAGGTTGGGACAGCCCCTTAGAGGAGAAGAAGCTCAGACTGGGAACAGAAGCCTGAGAAGGAGCCCACCATGTGCAGGGTTGAGGGTGGGGTTGGAGAGGGGACCAGGTGGACGAACATCATGGACAAATGCCTTGAGGTGAGAAAGAGCTTAGCACGTGAGAATGGAGGCCAGTGCGGAGGGGACTGTGACGGTGAGAGATGAGAAAACAGTTTGGTGGGGAGGAGGGCATATGCAGAGTCCTGGTGAGGATTTTGCTCTAAGAGCTGTAAGAAGTCTTTGGAAGGTTTTAATAGGAGCATTACTTGATCCTATATGTTGCTGTTAAAAAATTTCCTGTGGCTTCTAGGTCATGGCTACTTTTTAACAATGGAGGGTCAGGTGATGATTGGGGATTCAAGTACTGCATGGGTCCAGGTCATAACAATTAATAATTAAATATTAATTAAATAATAATTAAATAACAATACTTATAATAAAAATAATAATTATTATTTATGGGTCTTAAGCACCCCCACGTAATTTTGTTTCTGGACTTCCAGCTTAGCTCCCTTTCTCCATCCTCATACCACCCATCAAACCTCCCAAGGGTTTTATTTGAAGTCTTCCCAATATGGAAACCAATGGCCCATGCATGGAACAGACTGCAGACCTTCTTTAAAGACAACTTACAGAGTCCTGTCACGTACGGAACAAGAGTTTCCTTCTTCATATGCCCATTCTCCTTTATTTTGTGTTATTTTTTCATATGCCTATTCTTTTACCTGAACCTACACCAGTGCCCCTAGGTCTTTGATGCTCTGATAAATAGCTTGGCTGTTTCTGCTTCGTGTCATGCTGTTGAGAAATGCATCAAGTTAGGACTCAAAAACCCAACTCAGCTAGCTTCAATGAAAATGAATGATTTTTTGCCCCACCTTATTGAAAAGAACATTAAGATTCAGGAAGGACTGGGTGCAGGTGTTCCAAAAATGTCAACAAGCTTCTGTCTCTCTACCTCTCAGCTCTGCTTTCCTTCACTTTGTCTACATTCTCAGGCTGACTCTTTCCAAATGATAACAAGGATGGCCCAAAACAAGTCCATGTGTGCCTCTTAGCATTCAGCTACACCAGAAGAAAAAGAGGGTATCCTATTTCCCAGTAGAGGAGTGAGAGTCCCAGAATTTTCTCTGATTGGTCTGGCTTGAGTCACAAGCTTAGAATGAACCAATCAGTGAATGGAGGGTGGGGCTTACTGTCATTAGCCAGGTCTAGTCACTTGCCCAATTTTGAGCTAGTGGTTGGTTTCATCAGCCTTGCCTGACCACCCAGCTGAGAGTAGGGTAAGAGTAGTTCTCCCAAAGGAAGAAATGGATTCTATTATCAGAAAAAATGATGCTGGGCAAGCAAACCCCAGGAGCCAATCAAGAGCCCCATGGTCCAGGGGGTGCTCTTGAGAAATGCATTCAGAGCATGATCTTGGCCCTTCTTGCCAAGATACACAGACTCCTGTCAATGGCAGGATGACACTTTCTCTCTCTAGCAAAATGCCTCATCTTTCTGCAGCACCCATCGCCAAAGAAGAGTATGCTGGATATAAGTGAGACTCATGGATATGAATGAGGACGCCAAGACCAGGATGCCTGGGTTTAAATCCTAGCCTCCCTTCCTTACCAGCTGAGAAACTGCACAAAAGTTCTTTACTAGCTCTGTCCCTCAGTTTCCTCACCCCTAAAGTAGAGATGGTAACAGTACTTGCCTTGTAGACTTGTTGAGAGAAGTAAGTTAGTACATGTAAAATGCTTGAGATAGTGCTGAGCACAGAGAAAACCCTCAGTAGAAGTAGCTGCTATAATCCGATAATCATGATCTTGCTTTTTGGAGAGTCTGAATTCCAGTGCCCTAGTCTCAAGGCCACATTCATCTTTTTTCCTAGCAGACTTTGGGGCCTTTGTGTAAATCAGACAAGTTGAACACCTGCTTCCATCCCCCTGGGCTCCACAGGGGAACATGGAAATATCTAATGTTCACATTGAGCACTTACTGTGTGCCAGACACCATTCTAAGCAATTTATAAAGACTATCTGATTCTTTTCCAACAGAAAAGCCGTAAGGTATGAACTATTATTAGCCCCATGAGGTTCAGAAGGGTGGAGTAACTTTCACAGCATCATAGAGCTAGTAAGTGTGCAAACCCGAATGCATGTAGATGAGGTGAATTCATACAACACAAGTGGCACCCCCCGCCCCGGCCCCCATATTAATTTCTTTGTTTCTGACATGACCAGCCAAGGTCTCCGTTCCAGTGATATCAAACACAGAGACACCCGTGTTAGCAGGGACCCCCCCAAGACAGAAGTTCCTGGTGACGGCCCTGTCCTGGTCTCCAGATACACAGACACTATTTACACAAGTGCCTGAAGGAGGGAAGGGGTGGGGATGAATTTGACCCTTTATCCCCTGTAGGCCCAGCTCGAGGTCCTTTGGTAAGTTGGCGCTCACCAAAGGTCGATTAGATGCCAGGATGAGTTGAAGTAAATGAATAAAGAATGAATGTGGTGATTATTCAGAATTTCTAACCCAAAGTTTGGGTCCAGCTTGGTACTCCACTGTCCCCATGTGGCCATTTGTAAAATGGCAGGATCAGCAGTCTCCAATTTTTAGTGTGAAAAATTTTAAACATGCAAAAGAATACAGGGAATAGTATAATTAATCCATTATGTGTATCCTTTGTTTAACAATTATTTGAAACTTTCTGAATATGCTTTATCTTTTTAAAATTTCAAATGAATCACTGACATTGTGACACTTTACCATGAAAGACATCAGCATGTATCTCTAAAAATAACATTTTGTACATAATGACAATCCCATTGTCAACCTGGTCAAATTAATAAGAACTTCTCAGTATAATGCAATACATAATTCACATTCAAAATTCATTGATTGTTCCCAAAAAATTTCTTTGAAAGTTTAGTCTGTTTAAATCAGGGTCCAAACAGGGGTATAATGGGTTCTATTACATCTTTGTTATTTTAGAACAGTGACTTCTGCTCATGACCTGTTGAAGAACTCTGATTAATTTTCTTGTGGAATGCTCCATGGTCTGGATGTGTCCGGTTGCTTTCTCTATCTGCCAGTTGCCTGCTTGCTGTCCCCCATGTTTGTGTGATAAACTAGAAGTTGTACCAAGATGTTTTGTGAGAATTGGTTTCACCCTTTTTTGCAAGAATGCTTTCCAGATGATGTGTGCTTCATATGGTATCACATCTGGAAGTGCTTGCTACTTGGTACCCCCTTTTGGAGATCAAGTGGATTCTCCCTCATCCCTCCACTGAAAAGCTGCATTTTCCCTATGAACAACGAGTAAATTGTGGTCTGATCATTTGGAACCAGATAAACAATCCAGTTCTACTAGTTTTTGACAACTTCCTTATTTGGGAGCACAGTAAGATGCTCTAGGTTCCTCTGGCACCTCTTCTGTCCCAGATCTCAAATCAGCCATGTATCCAAGCAGCCCAGATTCCTTTCCATGGGAATAGACCACAGTCCATGCACTAGTAAGCAGTGGACCTGAGATTGGAACCGAGCAGTGTGATTTCAGAGCTAGTGCTTTTAACCTCTATGCCCTCTGGTTAATAACGTGTATTGGTGACAATGACAGTAATAATTATGACTGTTACTCCTATGCCGTGGCCAGCCACTCACTGTCAAGTGCCCTGTAGGTGCTTCCCAATATTTAAAAATTTTTTTTAATTTTTATTTATTTTTATAAGAGAGAGAGAGAGAGACAGAGTGCAAGCAGGGGAGGGGCAGAGAGAGAGGGAGACACAGAATCCGAAGCAGGCTCCAGGCTCTGAGGTGTCAGCACAGAGCCCGATGTGGGACCCGAACCCACAAACCATGAGATCATGACCTGAGCCAAAGTCGGACACTCAACCAACTGAGCCACCCAAGCGCTCCTTCCCAACATTTAAAAAATGTAATGGCTATAGCACCCTCAGTGGTAGGCATTATTGTTCTTACCTTGCAGAAAAGAAAACTGAGGCTCTGAAAGATAAGTGGCTTATGTAAGATCGCACGGTAAATGGAAGAGCATGGATGAAAATTGGGGTCTGTGTGACTCTCAGTCCTGTCCTTAGACACTAAAGACCAAATTGGTTGGTGAGAATTCTGTCTTTGGTGATTTCCACCCTGTCTTCTTCCAATCTTTCCTTGCTTTTCTCCCTTTGCCCCAAGTACTTCCTGTATCCAAGGGGCCTAGAGCCCTGATGCTTGTTTGGTACCTTTCCAGGTGATCCACCCCATGAGCTCTTGTGGGGCCCCTTCTTGTGTTCATAGCTGTGCTAGGGCATGGATGGTCCTGTTGGGAGACAGTAATTTCCATGGAGTGTCTTTGAGGTACAACCTGCTTTAGCACCCCCAGAGGAACATTCAACTTTTCCCAGGCTCTGGGAATCTAAAGAGCCTTTAAGAACCAAAGAATTGGAGCTTGAACAGGGAATGTGTATCCAGATATCATGACAGATGGTGGAGGCACAGGATTCAGTTACACATCCTTCAGTTTTTTCCTGGTGGATGGCTGCATCCTTGTAAGGAGGAGTGACTGGAAGCCTACAGAAAGAAGAATTGCATATGAGTTGCTCTTCACAAGGACTGTCATGCCCCTGGGACCTATAAAGTCTGGCACCAGATCAGAAGCAGAGTGGAGATAAGTTTTTGGACCAGAGAACAGGAGAAGACTACTATGGGCAAGAGGAGGGACTGATAAGCCTAGGGCTCCCACAATTCTGTGGCAGGGGGCTCCCACACCAGGTTTTAGGCATGCAGAAGATTCCTGGGAAGGGGCTTTCTGGGAAGAGGCAGTGTGGTTTTTGCTCACTGTAGCAGTTAGCCATTGTTGCTGTGTAATAGACCACTCCCAAACTTAGTGGCTTAAGAGAATCAACATTTATTACTTACCATGACCCTGTGAGTGTGTATGTTGAGCAGTTTTTCTAGTCAGAGCTGGCTGAGCTGATCTGTAGGAAGGCAGGTGGCTTGGCTCGGGCTGGATGGTCTAGGATGGCCTCACTCCCATGTCTTGTAGGTGGCTCTGTGTCAGGTGGGGTGACACAGATAACTTGGCCACCTATCTCATCATCCAGGGAGTTGTTAGGGCTTGTTCACATGGTGGTGAGGTTTCCAAGGGCAGCAAGACAGAGGACGAAGCCCAGCAGACAGGCACTTTTCAAGCCTCTGCTTGCATTACGCTTGTCAATGTTGCAGTGGCCAAAGCAAGTCACATGACCAAGCCCAGAATCAAGGAGTGGAAAAACAGGTTCATGTCTTGATGGAAGGAGTCATATCCTAAAGAGGTGTGGATATAGGAAGGGGAAGAATTTACAACCATTTTTGCAATCTGCATGTTTACAGGGAGGCATTCTTTCTGTCACTACCAACGGCACCCTAATGTTCATTTCGAGCATCCACCCCTACCCCATAAACTCAGACCTAGACAATCTGAGGCACAGTGATTGGTCTAAGGATGGGCATGTGACCCCGCTCTGCCCAATGAGATTCAACCTGGTACTTTGGCAGGAGACTATTGGGAATGAGGTGTTTGTTTCTGCTCATGCAGTTTTGCCAGTGGAACATAGTCTCCGAGCTTCTGGAGGCCACGTTTGCCACCACATTGGAGAAGCCTTCCCAGGACATTCAGACAACACTGAAGAAAGCAGATGTAAGGCATTAAGAGAGACTGAGGGGAAGGAAAAGAGACCAACCTGCTAAAACTTGGATCAGGCCACACCTGAATACCTACTCCTGGACTTTCTGTTTACATAAACACTCCCTTTTTTGATTAGGACATTTTGAGTTGGCTTTCTAACTCAACATTTGTAACCAAAAGAATCTCAAGTAATACAGCTCCCTCCCTTAAAGTTCTTCCTCTCTGATCTCAAAGCTCTTCCCATCTTCAGATCTTGATTTGGGCAGATATTCTTCATCTAGTTTATTGCTTGTGAGCTCTGCCTGGACATCTAGGGCCTATAGTAAGTTCTCAGTAAACATTCATTGAAAGCATCCATAAGAAAGGTTGGCACCCCTCCTAAGAAGAGGCTATGATTATGGTCAGGCAATCAGTGTCAGGGAGAAGCTTCCAGAGGCAGTGGTATAACAGGCAAGTGGAGCGGATGATGGACACAGTCTGTCAATGTAAAGTAGGCCCTGCTGGCCCTGTGGCTGGGGTCCCAAGGTGGGAGGAGTTAGAAACTGGTGAGAACAAGGCAGGGTGGGGTCCACGGTAATCATGGAGCCCACAGCACTTTCACCTCCTCCTGGCCACTGCCAACCTGGTCAGCTCCTTGTCACTGTCCTCTTTTATTCTTTTGCCACTAAAATCCTTTATTACCCAGAGTGACCTTTTGAAAATGTAGGTCAAATCATGTTACCTCCTTGCTTAAAACCATTCAAGGGCTTCTCTCTGTGCTGACAGCAGCATGGTAACAATGTCAACTATACTTACACAGGGCTGATTAGTTGCCAGGCACCTTTCTAGGCACGTTAGTTACAGTAATTCTTGTAATTCTCATAACATCACTGTAAGGCAAATGCTACTATTAACATCCCCATTTTACAGAGGAGAAAACTGAGGAGCAGAGAGGTTCAATAACTAGCCCGAGTCCACATGGATTAAAATCCAAACTTTTTATCAAGGCCTGGAGCCCTTCCACCCTCAGGTCTTTGCATGGCTGCCCCTATCTCATTATTGGGTCCTGGCACCAATGTCATGTTCTCAGAGAGGAGTTCCCACATTATCCATTTTATAGTGCTCCCTACTCTCTATTGCATCATCCTTTTTCACTTACATATTACTTACCATTTTATTAAGTTATCTTCGTTTTCTTACATACACCCTTGTTTCTGTCTGGGTCCCCTCTTCCCTCTCAGGGTATCAGCTCCTTAAGAACAGGGACCGTGACTCTCTTGTTCACCTTCATGTTCCAGCACTTGGCACAGGTGGATAGCGGCTCAGTAGGGGAGGGAAGACGGGAGGACAGGAGGAAAGAAGTCCTGAGCTCCTTCAATGACCTCCCTCCCATGACCAGAGCAGACATGGGCCCTCAGAGGGAGAGAATGGAGCACAGAGAAGAGTGTGATGAAAAGACACTGCAAAGGAAATCGGGGCCCTGGGAGGCCTTAGGGTGTGGCCAGGCCATCCCCACACTTCCTGGGAGGATGTTTCCCTGATTAAGGTTGTCAGATTTCACAAATAAAACTACAAGATGCTCAGTTAAATTTGAATTTCAGATTAAAAGTGCCTAAAAATTAAATTAAATTAATTAAAAAAATTTTTTTAGGTATAAATATGCCGTGTATAATATTTGGGATATATTTATATTAAAAATTGTTTGCTGTTGGGGTGCCTGGGTGGCTCAGTCCATTGAGTGTTGGACTTCAGCTCAGGTCATGATCTCGCAGTCCATGAGTTTGAGCCCCACATCAGGCTCTGTGCTGACAGCTCAGAGCCTGGAACCTGTTCCGATTCTGTGTCTCCCTCTCTCTCTCCCCTGCCCCACTCGTGCTCTGTCTCTCTCTCTCTCTCTCTCTCAAAAATAAATAAGTGTTAAAAAATTTTTTTAATTAAAAAAAAAGTTTGCTGTTTATCTGCAATTGAAATTTACAAGGCATCCTGTATTTTCTCTGGTGGCCCTATCCCAGACCTTCACTTTGTGCTAAGTGCAAAGCGTGATTCTGCTGAGCATTAGTCTGCTTTTAAAATATGGAACATTTTGTTTTCACTCCTGAATGAGGAAGTACAATCTCTTTATCGATCTAAGAAAAGGAGAATGTCTGTGGAAACAGTAGCTTAGAGTGGATTGGCTCCAAGGTGCCAGATAAATATCATGGGGAGGACAAAGCAAATGCCTTTGTCCTGAACTCAAAGGTGCTTTCAGAACCCGTTTGTGCTCTTGCCTGGCCTTTCCTTTCCAGGCCCAAAGGTGGGCTTGAGTGGGTGCTGTCAAAGAGGGCAAGAAGAGTATCAAGTATCGAGTATCAAGTATCCAGGATCGAGAATCGTTCAGCCTGTGAGGAAAAGATTCACAGGAATGTGGGCTGATCCCAGTGATTACTTATACATTCAGTCTCCGTGAGCAGCTGGTGGCAGGAACTCAGAGATGAATGGCACTGGGTGCTACCCTGGAGACTCTCCAGAGATGGAGAGCTGGATCTGGAGCCCAGGACCAACGAGCGATGCCTGTCCCCAATCTGTCTTCATGACTGAATGGGAAGACTGCATTTCTTTCCCTCTCTCTCTCTTTCTCTCTCTCCTTCTTCATTCTTTTTCTCTTTTCTCTCTCTTCTTTTTCTCTCGCCTTTCTAGCCTTTTGTCACCTTCAACCTACAAGTACCATAAAGGAAAAATTACTAGTGCACTCAGACCTGGGGCCTGGTCTCTCCAAGCCCCTGCTCCCCCTCCCCGCTACCGCCTCAGGAACTAGGCAATACCTACAATTACCCTTGGAGTTCATTTGCATGCCCTTCTCTAATTGGTTGATACAAACCCATTGTATTCCCTAACCCTCCACTCCTCTCTGCCACTCTTCACCCTCCTGTTGGAGCCCCATAAGGTACAGCATCCTGGGAGCCTCAAACTTCTAAACAGAGGCTTTGTCTGCTCAATTACTCTTCCATAAAGTGGATGATCCTTTAAGGTTTGGGGTTAAGAGACCTAGATTCAAGGCTGGACTTTGCCACTGACAAGCTATGTGATCTTGAATGAGTCTCTTTGCTTCTCTGAGACTCATTTGCCGAATCTATAAAATGAGAATAATTCTCATGATGAGGTGTTTTTATGAGAATACTCTGTAGTGGTGAATGTGGACTCAAGCCAGACTGCCCGAGTTCAAATCCTTCCTCTTCCACTTACCAGTAGAATGCCCTAAGTGAGTTACCTTTTTACTTCCTTTTCCTCATTTGGTTGGAGTGAGTCTGAAATAAGTCAAATTGTATAAAAACACCTGAACAGTGCTTTGCACACAGGTGTCTAATGAATGTCAGCCTTTATTGTAATGGGTATTAAAGTCTTTTGTCCAAATGCTGTTAATGTTATTATTGTCCAATGAATAATTGGGCATAGGCTGGGAAAAATCAATTGAATACAGCTCTGGCTTGGGAGCCAGAATTTCTAACGAAGCAAGCCTAAAGAAGTGAAGACTTAACTTCTCCAAGCCTCAGTGCCTTTGTCTGTATGATGGCAATAACAACTTTACCACTACCTACTTCACAGTGTGGCTCAAGTGCCTGGACAACAGTAAGCACTTAAAAAAAGTACTTATTGGGGCACCTGGGTGGCTTAGTTGGTTAAGCATCTGACTTTGGCTCAGGTCATGATGTCATGGTTCATGAGTTTGAGCCCCTCATCAAGCTCTCTACTCTCAGTGCAGAGCCTGCTTCAGATCCTCTGTCCCCCCTCTCTCTGCCCCTCCTCCACTTGTTCTCTCTCTCTCTCTCTCTCTCTCTCTCTCTCTCTCTCATTCTCTTTCAAAAATTAATAAACTTGAAAAAAAGTATTTGTTGAATGAGTGAATGAATGCATGGACCTTGTTGGGTAGCAGTGACAAGCAGCAGGGGTCTGACTGGAGCAATGTTAACTGCTGACTTGGGGCCATGAGACCTGATGCAATGAAGGTCCACATAAAGCAGTGGGGGAGTGCTGAGTTAAAGTGACAGACTGGGTGGTATGATGGTCAGCTTCACATTTGGATAATGGGCATTCTTATACTTGCTTGATGAGAGTATAAATGCATTAGTATAAATCAGCCTTTTTGGCAAATCATATAATGCTATCACAGTTTTAAAAGAACGCACAAATTGACCTAGTAGTTCCATTGGTAGGAAATCATCCCCCAGATGTCTTGCCTCAAGTGTGCCAAGATGTATATAGATAGTATGTTCATTGTAACTCTTTGCAATAGTGAAAACCTGGAAATAACCTAAATGCTCCACAGAATGGGAATAATAAATTGTGGTACACCTATGTTATTGACTTTGTAGCTAGGAATGAAGTAAATATGTTCGTATTAGTATGGAGAGGCCTTAAGATGTGTGGTTAAATAAAGGAACAGAAAAACTCGTTGACAAAGCTATGCATTTAATTTAATAACATTTGTGGGGAAAAAAAGCCGTATCTATATATCTGCATAGGAAATATAAGAAAGTAAATATCTGAAAGAGTTAGGGTGGTTGTCTCTGCAGAATTTTTTTTTTTTTTTTTATTTGAGAAAAAGAACTCCTGTTTAAAGTCCAAAGGCCCTATTTGTAGTCTGGGCAATGACACTGTATGATTCACTGTTTTGAGCCGAAGTTTCCTCTTGTGTTAACTAGCAATGGTAATATTCACCTCTCACGGTTATGATGGGGTGACACGAAATACTAGGTATGAAAACACCTGCTCAGAGAGGGGAGCAATCACGGAGGGCGAGGTGAGGGGGAGGAATGAGCCTGGACCTTGAGAGGTTTGGCAAGGTCCGGATTTGACTTGATTCCTGACTGTCTTTCCCTAACATTCCACAGGCATCTATTTATCAAGGGTCTGCTACAAAACCTAACGTGGGCTTTTCAACCATTTACCCATTTACCTGCCCTGAGAGGCAAAGGGGGGGGGGGGGGGCGCAGTGCGGGGGGGGGGGGGGTCTTTGGCGGCGCTCCGCCCATGTACTACAACTCCCAGCAGGCTCCGCACACGCCTCAGGCGCGTCGCTGGCTGCTGACGTATCGCCATAGCGCGGGGAATTTCGAGTAGCTGTGGAGCGCGGGGAGGACAGTGGGTGACGGACCCCCCAGCCTATCTAGGAGAAGCCATGGACTCCCAAGTCGAGCCTCGGTGGCCTTCAGGCTTGGCAGTCATGAAGGTGAGTGGTCTGGGGAGGTTGGGGGCACCCGGGTGTCCGGGAGGCCAGCCCCGCCTTGAGGAGGAGAAAGGATGTGATGTGAGCCTCGAGCTGGGCCAGGGTACCCGGTTCGGCTCTGCCCCTGAGCGACCTGGTAGATTTGAGCCTCCTGCTGAGAAGTGACGGTGTCAGGCCTCGGTCCCTTATGGGGAACTTATGTTGGTCGCCTTTTGGAACCGGGTATTTTCAGCAAGAACAATGACCTCGAGAAAAATAGTCCAAACAGTGAAAACGACAGTGACAACTAATCCTTTTTGAGGGCCTACTACTTGTCGAGCATTACGTAAACTCTCGCAGTACGTTAGTTGAGAATTTCCCCTAGTGACACCGGACTTGATTTGGTTTGAACCCTCCATCAGATAACACTTATTTAATCACCTAGCGAAACAGGTCGTCTCCTTCCCATTCTTTCATTTCTTCTAATCACCTGGTGCTGGTTTGCTCTAACCCCTCCCTGACCTGTCCTAACAGTTGTGCATCGCTTTTAAACAAGATCAGGGTTCAGGCTCAGCCTTAGCCTTTTGTTTCATTGTATTATTTCACTTAAGTAACTTTTTTTTTTTTTTGCAAGTCATTCCAGTTCCATTTGCTATAGTGGTGAGCCCTGGGTTCCTGCTGTGCTTGATCAAGAGCAAATACACTTTGCTGTGCTAGCTAAGAATCAGTTGCTTGGTTTTTCTTCTTGCTCTGTAATTATGCATTTCTGTTTGTGTGCAAGACCACTTTCTAGTTGTTATCCCTCACTTTTGTAAATTTGGGGATTATGGTGTCTGTCCCACTGACTCATAAGACTTGACTTTGAGGATTAAGTGAGGGGACTTGGAGGATAGGGTCTTATTCTTCTTACTGTCATCAGTGTCATCTACAGAGCTTGGGGACTCGAGATAGCCCCATGGTGAAAAGCTGACATTGTGGAGGGATCTAGGAAAGCTGTGGTTTTGGAGACGTGGTGGCCTTGACACAAAGTTACAGTGGAAAGGAACATAGATTTGAGTTCAGTGGTCCTCAGTTAGATCTGGTGTCTGGCTCTTATTTAACCGTGTCATCTTGAGTCGGCTACTTAACCTCCCTCAGCGTGAATTTCTTCAAAGTGGAGACAAAAATAAATAGTTCATACGGTTGGTTAAATGAGTTGATGTGTGTGGGTAGGGATCCTGTCTGGCTTATTCACTGTGCTTGGCACCGTGCATGTTCAAAGATTATTTGCTGATTGGTTGAAGGTAGTATCTGGAAGGTACTAAGCATTCAATTAATATGTCTTTATTATCATTAGCACTTAACATGTGTGAAGTGTTCCTTTCATCCCTTTTTATTTGTTGTTGTGAAGATTGAATTGGATAAAGGAAATAAAAGCTTATAAAGCTTTTTGATGTGTAGATTTGAGCATATTTTATATATTACCACAACTTCCACAATGTTCTTTAGAAGCAGGTTCCATGTCTTCTCTGGATTTGATGTCTCACCAGAGCACTGAATACAGGGTTCAGCACCCGAGAGTGTTCAACGATGGGGTTGATTTAGCCCATATTAGAATCATAGTGGAGAGCCAGCCCCCTTCCAGTATTTCTTTTCTACTTTTCAATAGGTCTTTTATTTTGTTTTTATTGTTTGTACCTCTTAATACTCTTCATTTTGCCCTTCCCCCATCCACCTCCCTGGTGGCAACCACCAGTTGTCTGTATTTAAGGGGCTGTTTTTTGTTTATTTGTTTTGTTTTTTTTAGATTCTACATATAAGTGAAATCATGTGGTGTTTGTTTTCCTCTGTCTGGCATATTTCACTTACATATTACCCTCTGGATCCATCAATGTTGTCACAAATGGCAAGGTCTCATTCTTTTTTATGGCTTTGTAATGTTACATTGTATATATGTACCATATCTTTTCTATGCATTCATCTATCCATGGACACTTGGGCTGCTTCCATACCTTGGCTTTTGTAAAAAATGCTACAATAAACATAGGGGTGCATATGTCTAGTAGTGGAATTACTGGATCATATAGAATTTCTGTTTTTAATTTTGTGAGGAACCTCCATAGTGTTCTTCACATTGGTTGCACCAATTTACATTTCTACCAACAGTGCAGGAGGGTTCCCTTTTCTCCACATCCTCACTAACACTTGTTATTTCTTGTCTTTTTGGTACTAGCCATTCTGACCGGTGTGAGGTGATATGGTGGTTTTGATTTGCATTTCTCTAATGATGAGTGATGTTGGGCATCTCTTCGTGTCGGTTGGCCATCTGTATGTCTTCTTTGGAAAAATGTCTATTCAAGTCCTCGGACCATTTTTTAATTGGATTATTTGGGGGGTTTTTTGGTGTTGAGTTGTATAAGTTCTTTATATGTATTTTAGATATTAACCTCCCATTGAGTGTATCATTTGCAGACATCTGCCATGCAATGGGTTGCATTTTTTTGTGTTGTTGATGGTTTCTTTTGCTGTGTGAAAGCCTTTTATTTTGGTGTAGTCCCAGTGCTTGGATGTTTACTTTTGTTTCCCTTGCCCGAAGAGACATATCTATAAATATGTTGCTAAGGTGATGTCCAAGAAATTGTTGCCTAGGTTTTCTTTTAGGAGTTTTTTGGTTTCAGGACTCACATTTAAGCCTTTAATCCATTTTGAATTTATTTTTTACATGGTGTAAGAAAGTGCTCCAGTTTCATTCTTTTGCATGTAGCTCTCCAGTTTTCCCAATACCATTTATTGAAAGGACTGTCTTTTCCCCATTGTATATTCTTGCCTCCTTTGTTGTAGATTAATTGACGGTATAGGTGTGGGTTTATTTGTGGGCTCTCCGGCCTGTTCCATTGATCTATGTGTTTTAATCCCTTTATAATGTATTTGCCAATTTGTTACATAGTTTCTGCTTGAACTTTTCCAGGGAAGAAGAATTAGCTGCTCCTGGAAACTGTGTTTGAAGCTTTCTTCCTTTGAGGTGAAATCTGCCTCTAAATCCCAATAAGCTAGGATCCATGGACAGACTTTTGTATTTGAAATTATTTATAAAATTTCTGTTTGTATGTGTTTTCCTGAGAAGAGAGTTCATAGTTTTTATCCCTATTTTAAAAGGGATCTGTGACCAAAAAAACTTAAGAACTTTTTCTCTAGTTATTAAGTCTTTTCACTCACTTTTTCCTTCCTTCTTCCACTTTGCCCTCTTCTCTCTAAGTTGAAGAAGTCCTGGAGCATTCCACTTGACCGCTCTCTGTTTCCTGCACTGCATGTTACGGTCTTGAAGTGGCGTGACCAGAAGTTTTTACAAGAATGTTATAGTTCATCTGATACAGTATCACCTTCCACAAATCTTGCTGGGCATGTGTCAGAACTACTCCTCCAGAAGAGAGAGGATGATTAGGTAGAAGAAAGCACAAGAGAGTGGATGCTCGGACTCTGGCTTCCGGTCCTGTCTCTGCTCTTAATTGATTTTCAACACAGTCTTCTAGTGGTTGGTGTCATTGGTAGCTTACCATCGAAAATAATAGAAGATTTTGACATTTTAATGTTTATTTCCCTGGATTTTTAACAATAGGAATTTCTAGTTTTGACAGATTATCAATGGAGTATGAGTATAGAGTAGAAAAAATTAAAATTCAGATTAAATAAAAGAACAAATGAAAGTTACTCATCATCCAACCATCCAGAGATAACCACTGTTTAATGTTTTCTCCTGTTTTCCTTCAGTTTTTCTTGTGTATGATGCGTATATGGATTTAAAATTTGGGAACCCTTTGGAGTCCACTTCTTGGGTTTGATTCAACCACTTATAAGCACTGTAGGCTTCATCTTTAAAACTGGGATATAGATAGTATAGACTTCATAAGATTATTACGGAGATTAAACTGTATAGTCTTATTGTGATGTATTGTAGATTTGTTCTCTGAATTTTGTTTTGTTCTTTTAGTTTCCATTAAACATGAACGTTTTCCCATGGCATTAATTATTCTTTAAAACTGTGTTTTTTTTTTAAATGGCTACACAGTATTTCATCATATAGACTGTTAGTGACATTAGTCGTTTTTGTTTGTATTTTTAAAATTTAAGTAATACACTCATAGTTAAAAAATATGAAATGAAAAGTAAAAGTCTCCCTTCCAACTTGTCCCTTATCTGTCCAGTATTCTGACCCCCGTTGCCATTATTTATTACATAATGTGTGTCTTTTCAGAATTTCTTCATATGTATCCAAGGTAAAAATAGAATACATATTTATTCTACCCTCTCTTTTTAACAAAAAGTAGCCTGCCTTACTTCCTCTTTGCACTTACCTTGGCAGTCTTTCCATATTGGTACATGAGAAAGCTCCTTCTTTTTTTTTCCTTTTTTCTTTTTCTCTTACATATCTGATCAGGATGCTGTTGAATGCAGAATAACATTTTATTTTAAATGATTTAGAAGATTTTGGGTTGTGAGAATAGATCCTTTCCTGTTTGGATTGCATTCCAGGCTGATGCACATCTGTCTGCCTTCCCAGGTTAACTACTGCCTTACTTCTTTTGCTGTCACTGGCTCTACCTCTTTCCAGGGCTTCCTCATTTGGCTCCACTGTGTAGTAACTAACGTGGTATTATGCAGAAAGCATCGGACTGAGTGCCATTAGGGAGACAGGAAGTTTTGTCCTGGCTTGACTTATGCCCAGTATGTGTGTTTGCTTCCTCGTTTGTGAAGTAAGGGCTTTAACTAGATGATTTTGAGTGTTTGACTTTAAATATTCTCTAATTTTGTCCTTAACCTGTGTGGTGAATGCTTGTTGGTACCTTTTACCCAACAGTGACTGTAGGCCAGGGAATGGGGTCTGAAGAGGAGGAAGCTTGGAGTAAGAGCTGGAAAACACATGGCAAATGAAACAGGAATGGAGTAGCCCTTTTGTGAAGGGTTGCTGATACGGAGCAGGAATCTGTAGTGTCACTTTATCTGTCTTAAAGCCTTTTTGGTAACCTGACATTTGAATGTGTAAGTCATGTGGGAGAGGTTTTTCTCTATTTGTCAAGATCTCTTGCGGTTTATGTGGAGTTAATTTTGGGTTTGTATATTCACAAAGGAGTATTATTAAATTGGTTTTTTTAGAGGATGGAGAAAGTTCTGTGGCAGATGGTCCAGTCTTGGTGGCTCTCTGACAGGTATATATGTATTTTTGCATTTCAGACACTAGATGATTTGCTGCGGTGTGGAATTTGCTTTGAATATTTCAACATTGCAATGATGATTCCTCAGTGCTCACATAACTGTAAGTACGCACTGTCTCTGTGAACTAGTATAAGTGTGATTTTTATATAAGGTAGTGTTTATTTAACACTCATTTATTTCTTACCGTTAGCTCCTCTAGCTTGAGGTTTTCAGAAGGTATTTTCTGCCATCTTCCTCTTGGATATTTTTTTTTTAAAGCAGAAAATTATTATATTTCAATACACAACTTTTGTACAACCAAAAAGTACAACATCACTGTAAAGTGTCGGTGAGAAAACGTAGTATTTCATTTGCAGTGCCTGGCAAATAGTTAACATCCTTAATCACAAATGATCTCTTAGAAACCAGTAACAAAGACATTAATATGCTTAACAAACATCAATATGCTTAACAAACATTAATATGCTTAACAAAGACATTTCCAAGGGAAATGAACAAAAAAAACACAGAGGAAGGTGAAATAACAAATAACTAGTAAGGGTTAAGGACATATAAAGATGATTGAACTGAACAATAACAGAAGAGAAGCAACGTCTTTGTAACATCACATTGTCAAAGATTAAAACACTGACATCTAATGTTTGTACTGTTTTAGAAAACAGAAGTCTCATAAACACAGGGGGACAGGATGGATGACAATCTAAACAGTTTTGGGAAATGTCTACTTTTGACTCAAAATACTAATTTTGGATATCCTTATTTCCAGTGAACTGGAACTACTGGGACTATTTCAACAGATTAGTTGGAGAAATTCACAGTAATTTATATATGAGCATGTTGACCACATAAAAATTTATAGCTAATGTGGGGGCCCATAAGACCATTTGCATAATAGTTTGTTTATCAGCGTACCCCAAAAGGATATGCACAAAATTCCATTAACAGATAATGTTGGGAAGTGGTATTAGAAGGGGAGAAAGCATTTAGGAAGTAAAAATGCTATCGTTCACAAATTTCTGTGTTCTTTGAAATCTGGGAAAAGATACCTTTTTATGAATCAATTTTAAATTTACCCTGTGATAAGTGAAAATTATAAATATGTGCACTTCATTCTTACGGGAACACTGAGATGAAGCCTTGTAATCATACCATCATGAGCTCGTCTGTGTCATGACATCTCCATCATTCAAGCTCCCAATATTTATTAAAAAAAATTTTTTTTAATGTTTATTTATTTTTGAGACAGAGAGACAGATTGTGAATGGGGGAGAGGCAGACAGAGAAGGAGACAGAATCTGAAGCAGGCTCCAGGCTCAAACTCATGAACTGTGAGATCGTGACCTGAGCTGAAGTCAGATGCTTAACTGACTGAGCTAGCCAGGCATCCCTCAAGTTCCCAATAGTTAGTCCAATGTCAATAATGAGAAGACTCAACGTCTCTGATCACAGTTCTTTCCAATGACACGACACTCTTTAGGTAGCTTTCAAACATGAGTGTTCTCAATCCAGTTTTTCTTTTCTTTTCTTTTTTTTTTTTTTAAAGGTTTATTTATTATTTATTTTCAGAGGGGGGAGAGGGGGAGAGAGAGAGGGAGAGAGAGAATCCCAAGCAAGTGCCACGCTGTCAGTGCAGAGTCCCATGTGGGCCTCAATCTCACAAACTGTGAGATCATAACCTGAACCAAAATCAAGAGGCAGATGCTTAACTGATGGAGCCACGCAGGCCCCTCTCAGTCCAGTTTTTCTGATCTGCAAGGACTGTCCACTCCAGTACACGAAAGAGGAGTGTCCATGCATCATGAAGACTGTCTTTTGGATTTGAAGATGCTGGCAGAAGCAATAGCATCAGTTTTACATGTAGTCATCACTCATTGCGCCAAGGCTTATTCCTGGGACCGGAGATGGGAGTGAAGACCGCGTGAAGGAGTAATATTGCCACCAGAGGTCTGGTGGTACCAGTTCTTGCGACTACAAGCAGAGGTGGCAACAGTGTGTTTTCCTGAAGCTCTCATCTCCTGTGGTCTCCAGTTAAGACTTACGAAGTAGGAAAGTCCATCGGACAAGGAATATTCCTGATGTCACCTGGCCTCAGGTTATCTGTAAATCTCTTCCTTTCATCGTGTTCATCTCAAATCCCACCTTCTCCCATGTTTTCTTGGATCCCCTCTTGGATATTTTTATGCCTTTTTTAAGGCTATAGCAATGAAAATTTTGGTCTTTATTTGCCAAGTACTTTTAGATGTTAGATTTCAGAATTTTTTGTTTTGTAACAGGATAACGTACAGGTAGTTCAATCATGTAGTCCTTGACATAAATGTATATAATTCAGAGTTTAAAAATATATTCAAATATATTCAAAGTTTAAAAATCCCAGTGGGAGAATTCCCACTGAAGAGTATTACCCTTAACTTGCTGTGTGATTGTGATTGTAATATATTGAGATTTGTTCGTACTTCTCTTTATGTGTCTACTGTGTTTTTTATACTGTAGCTTAAGGTATTTAATGCATAGTGGTGAGCCTGTCTTTGTTTAGGAGCTGGCCATCCAATTAACGGGTCATCTAGGTTCATGATCTTTCTTGTCCTCTATTTTCTTTCTTTTGTCCTCTATTTTCGATTGATTTGTCTTAGAAGGTTAGAGACAAGGTAGGCTTAAAAAAGATGATTTTGGTGGGTAGTAATAGCATTGGTGAAGAAGTTTCTATAACAAAGAAGTAAGAGGGTGGTGCTGGTAGCAACGTGGGTGTTAGAGATGTTACTAGGCTTGACTCTTGACTCCCCTCCCTTAACCAGGCGGGTTAACTTGCAAATGCTAACGTTTCTTCAAATGTAAAAATTTGATGAGTCATTTCTACTTTAAAAGGTGATTGTGAAGGGGCCCTGGGTTGGCTCCATCGGTTAAGCCTCGGACTCTTGATTTCAGCTCAGGTTCGTGAGATCGAGCTTGCGTTTGTCACTATGCTGACAGCCCGGTGCTTACTTGAGATTCTCTCTCTCCCTCTTTCTGCCCCTCTCTCATTTTTATGGGCACACTCTCTCTCTTTCTCAAAATAAATAAACTTAAAAAAAAAAAAGATAATTGTGAAAACTAAATGTGCAGAGCCCAGTGTCTGGCATGGTATATATAGGTCCTCAATAATTGTTAGTTCTTTTCTAGGGTAGATTCACATTAGTTACCAAGATAAGTTTTAGGAATTATTTCTAAGTATGAGTTAAAATAATCTTTAGGTATAATTTACATGTAATAAATTATATCCATTATAAGACGTAAAGGGTACAAGCATAGTTGAGGTTTGACGAAGGTGTATACCATGTAACCAGTATAGTTAAGATATTGTACATTCTATCCCCTGACAGAGTACTCCCCATAATAGTCAATATAGCTTCAGGCAGTAATGTGTGTGTCTGTTTCTGGACTCTTTTCTGTTCCATTGTTCTCTATGTTTATCCTCATGTCAATACCACACTCTCTTAATTACTGTAGCTTTGTAGTAAGTCTTGATGTCAGACATTTTAAGTCCTCTCATTTTGTTTTTATTTGGACCTTTTAGGATCTTTGCATTTTACATGCATTTTCTTTTTCTTTCTTTCTTTCTTTCTTTCTTTTTAGTGTTTTTTTAATTTTGAGAGACAGAGTGTGCATGCAAGTGATGAGCATGAATGGGGGAGGGGCAGACAGAGGGAGAGAATCTCAAGCAGGCTTCGCACTGCACAGAGCCTATAGCACAGAGTGCCTACGGGGCTGGATCCCATGAATGGTGAGATCATGACCTGAGCTAAAACCAAGAGTCTGATGCTTAACTTGACTGAGCCTCAGGCACCCCCTACCTTTTTGTTTTTTATTTGTCCATCTCTTTCTTATCCTTCTGCTTTTTAAGAAATAATTGAACATTTTAAGTATTAACTGTTTTCCACAATTGACTTACTAGCTCTGCTTCTTTGTTTTATTATTTTAGTGGTTGTTTAAAATATGCCTCTTTAATTTATGACAATCTCCTTTCAAACAGTGTTATGCCATCTGAATAGGGTAGAAATGTTACAAACATGTACTTACGTTTCCCCCTGTCATCCTATTGTTGTCTTTGTTTTATGTGTACATATATTATAGACAGCACAATACATTGTTATTATATGTGCTTTAGAGAGCCCATTATCTTTTTTTTTCTAAGAAGGCTACATGCCCAGCGTGGAGCCCAGTTCAAGGCTTGAACTCACCACCCTGAGTCAAGACCTGAGCTGAGATCAAGAGTCAGACGTGTAACCTGCTGAACTACCCAGGCACCCCTGACGGTCCATTATCTTTTAAGCAAATTAAAAAATTTCTTTTTTGTCTTTTGTATTTACCCACATATTGATCATTTCTGATACTCTTCTTTCCTTTGTATGTATCAAAAGTTTCCTTCTGGAAAAAGTATCATTTTTTTTCTCTCTGCTACATTTCTTGCAGTATAATTAGTTTGCCAAAGAATTCTGTTTAGCATATGAAACCAGATGTGGTATTCTTATTTATAGCTTTCCATATATAAGGTGCCTTTTTTCCTTAGCTACTTTTCAGATTTTCTCTTTACCAGTGGTTTTCAGAAATTTGTAATATGCTTTAGTTTGATTTACTTTGTATTTGTCTTGTTTGGGGTTCATGGCTTGAGATTTATATTTTGAAACATTTTAACCCTTGTTTCTTTGAATATTTGTTTGTTTACAGTCCCACTCTCATTCCCCATTGCTGATTCCAATTAAATTTTATTTTTAATTGTTTTTTATTTTACTGCTTGATATTTATCTATAGCCATGATACTCTTTTTTTGTTTTGTTTTTTTCTTTTTTTCTGTTTTGGTCTCCACCTTACACCCACCGTCCCTTTGTGTGCTTAGTTTTGGATAATTTCTTTTGCTATGACTTCAGGTTTATTGATCTTTTATTCTGTAGTATCTCATCAGCTGTTAGTCTTATCCAATGAAATTTTATTTCAGATAGTGTATTGATCATCTCTAGAAATTTCATTTCTAAAATATTTTCTATTTCCTTGTTAGGTTCTTGTGTGTGTTTTAATCTTTGAATATACTGAACGTATTTCTTAAATAGCCAGTTTAACCTCCCTGTCTGCTAATCCATTATCTGTGGCATTTCTAAATCTGTTTCTGTTGGCTGATTTTTTTTCCCCCTCCTAGTTATAAACCACGTTTTCTTGTTTCTTTGCATGACTGGTAATTTTTGATTAGATGCTTGCCATTGTAGTGTTTACATTTTTGAGGGGGTAGATTTTGTTGTATAGCTTAATGGAGTGTGGGGCTGTGTTGTGGCCGGCAAGTAAGTTACTTGTGGATTAGATTGATCCTGTCAAGTTTTGTTTTTAAGCTTAGTGTGGGTCTAGAGTAGCCCTTCCTATAGGGCTGGGTTTTGTTTTTTGGGTGGGGGGGTTGGTGAAAAACATATAATACAAAATTTGCCCTGTTAACAAATTATTACATGTACAGTATAGTATTGTCAACTACGTGAACATTGGTGTACAGGAGATCTTTAGAACTTTTTCATTTTGTGTAACTGAAATTTTATACCCATTGCACAGTAACTCCCCATTTCTCCTTCCTTCAGCCCTGGCAACGACCATTCTCTTTTCTTCTTCTATTAATTTGACCCGATACCTCATATAAGTAGAATCGTGCAGTATTTGTCTGTCAATGATTGGCCGATTTCACTTAGCTTAATATCCTCAAGATTCATCCACGTTGTAGCATGTGGTAGGATTTCCTTTTTTAAGGCCAAATAGTATTCCATTGTATGTATACATCACATTCTCTTTATCCATTCATTTGATGGACACTTTGGTTGCTCCTTCCTTTTGGCCATTGTGAATGATGCTGCTATGAACATGGTAGTCCAGCTATCTCTTTGAGATCCTTTTTTCATTTCTTTTGCATAAATACACAGAAGTAGGATTTTTGGCTCAGACGGTAGTTCTATTTTTAATTTTTTGAGGAACCTGCATACTGTTTTCCATAGTAGCTGTGTCGGTTTACATTTCTGTCAACAATGCACAAGTGTTCTAATTTCTCTACATTGTTACCAGTACTTATTATTAGCTTTTTTAATAATGGCTATTCTAACAGGTGTGAGGTGATATCTCATGGTTTTGATTCACATTTTCTGGATAATAAGCGATGTTGAGCATCTTTTTCTATACCTGTTGGCCATCTGTATGTCTTTGGAGAAATAGCTATTCAGATCCTTTGCCCTTTTTAAATCTTGTTTTTGGGTTGTTGTTGTTGAGTTATAGGTTTTCCTTATATATTTTGGATATTCTTACCAGGTATATGGCTTCTTGCAAATATTTTCTCCTATTTCATAGGTGTTTTTTTTTGTTTCATTTAGTTTTTTACTGTGTTGATTGTTTCCTTTGCAGAAGCTTTCTAGTTTGATGAAATCCCACTTACCTATTTTTGCTTTTTTTGTCTGGGCCTTTGGTATCATATCCAGGAAATCATTCCCAAGACTGGTGATATGAGGCTTTTCTTCTTTGTTTTCTTTTAGTACTTTTATAGTTTCAAGTCTTCATTCTTTTGCATGTAGAAATCTCGTTTTTCTACTGGTGTTTGCGGAAGAGACTGTCCTTCCTCTGTTGTGTACTCTTGGCACCCTTATCAAAGGCCATCTGACTGTATGTGTATGGGCTACCCTCTTTTCTTTCTGGTGCTCTGACCTACAAATTCTAGCTACCTGGATTGCCCTGAATTCTGAGCTTTGTTATTTCAACTAGCAAGACTGGTGGGCTATTTGACGCTCCTCCCTGCACTGTGGTCACAAAATTGCCTCCAGATAAGGTTGGGCTATGATAGAACTTTCTCATTTCTACTGTTGTCCACAGTCTGAAAATAGTTGTTTCATATTTCCCTCCAGTGTTTTAACTGTTTATGGAAGGGTCATAATTCTGGACCCTGTTACTTTCTCATGGACAGAGATAGGAGTCCCATGTGTAGGTGAAAGACTACTTTTTATGAATTCAGTGAACTCTACTTAGCTGAAAAAACTAGCCTTTACTTCCATTCTTTTCATTTTCATTGTTTGTTTCTTTGTCACTTGTAAGTTGTCATTGATGTCATTCTTTATTTAAGAGGAAGTCAGTAGAGGGCATTTTCAGATTATTTTTTGAGCACTTATTTCCCATATTGTACCTCTCACAATTTGGTAGCCCTTTCCTACTAAACACCACTTGTCACCAGTTCCCACAACACTTAAAGTTTCTCTGGGTCTGTAGTGTTGTTTTAATGACACAAAAGCCCCCAGAGCTTAATACGAACTAGATTTGGCCATCATATTCTGCTATTGTCGTGGGTCAACTAGAATTGGTGACCCAGAATCCTACCTACCCATTGTTTATTGCTGCTCCTTAAACATTTCAGGATTTATCATTTTAAATCACTTTATGCTGTTTTGCTCTGTTTAATGTTGTTGAATATGGTTAATGAACAATACATTACAGTTCTGTTATTAAGGTTGGAGTGGGATGCGTTGGCAGAAAGCAAGTCAGTTAAATTGATCCAAAATCTTGCTATTAAAGAGCACTTTTTTGGGGAGAGGGAATGGACTTACTCCAATCTATAAAACACCATTAAACACCATTAAGTGAGAAATGTTCTCATTAATAAGTTGATATGTTCAGGTGCTAATTTTCTTTGCTCTTACCCAGTTTTTCTGACTTGATAATGGAAGATGCTCAAGATATTTCCTCTTACATGAAGTCATTGGCTTGTAGACACTGTTAGGTTACCACTATTTTAAAGATGGATCAGGAATCATTTTTATTTTTCTTTTGTAGATTTTGACTAATAAAATTAATTGAAACTTGTATTAGAATAAAAAGCAATTTAATTTCTATATACTTTTTCAGTGAAATATGACATGTTCCATTTGCTGATCTTTGCTAAATTAAAAGGCAGTATAAGATTGCTTTAGGCAAGTATGTGTTTTTCTTCTCTTACATTCTTTTTTAAAAAAAAAATTTTTTTTAACGTTTATTTATTTTTGAGAGAGACAGAGACAGAATGCGAGTGGGTTGGGACAGAGAGAGAGGGAGACACAGAATCTGAAACAGGCTCCAGGCTCTGAGCTGTCAGCACAGAGCCCGACGCGGGGCTCAAACTCACAAGCTGCGAGATCATGACCTGAGCTGAAGTCAGACGCTCAACCGACTGAGCCACCCAGGCGCCCGCTTCTCTTACATTCTTATGAGGCACCACTGTGGAACAAGACGGGAGAAAAGTGGTAGCGTATGGATGGATGGGACATACAGTTAGGCAGAGCCACATATATGACAGGCTGGAGTGCTGCTTGTCAGGAGGGATAGTATTCTCTTACCAGCTAGCTGGTCACTTAGCCCTAGAACCAGAGGCAGAGGCCAGCTTTCTCAGCTGTCCAGGACCTCCTATTACTTTCAAACCGGGGACTGGATTTTCTGCTTTTACTGGACACTCAAGAACTATTTTTGAAATGGTTCATTTTCTCATACAATCCTTAAGATCACACACACAAATAATTGGTTTAACTATTAGAAATTTGCTTTTTACTATTGGAATGCTAGGATCTTTTGATATTTGAGAGCTAGCAGTTTGCTGTGTCTTGTTTGAGATTAGAAAGCCTCCTCCCCCAAGGCTGGAGTGTTTCTGTGAAGCTACCCTTCATGTCACTCTTTTATTCTACCCTCCTCCACCCTGTCCACAGAGCTCAGAGTTGGGTTTTGGGAGAAAAACAAACTTCATAGGTGATTTAAATAAAGCCACCGAGGTATACATGGCTCAGAGCTCTTCACCTGCTCTACTTTGATTGGAATATGATGGTTGCCTACTAAAGAATACATTATGCTGGCCTACATTTCAGCACTACATATTTAGTAGTAAATTAGTAGACTGAAATTAAGCCAGTGGCTTCATCTGCTTTGGACCTGTGTCTGGTTCTCCATATATGAAAACTAAACACATAACAAGATTATGAAGAAGAGAAAACAGTAGCCTCTTTATACATACTGTGGTACATGTGATCCTATTAATTAATGCTTATTTGTATTATGTAGGTATATATAATACATATATTTTATAAACAAATTACACATGTTTTAAATAACTAATAATATGTTAAGAGCATGGGTTCTGGTACTTGCCTTTGCCACTTATTAGCTTTGTGATGTTGGGCAAATTGGCTGAGCCCTGTGCTGCATTTTACTTACTATAAAATAGAACTGCTCTTAATACCAGCCTCATGGGTGCTGTAAGGATCAGAAGAGTTAATACATATAACATGCTTAAAACAGGTCACATAGTAAGTGCACAGTGTTAGGTCAAACCATGTGAAATTGCCAATATTTGTTGTTTTTTGACTTACCCCAAAATGGCAATTTTATATACTTAAATGCAATAGCAATATGTACTAATTTTTAAAAAATACTTGTTGAACAATCAGAATCACATATTATGGATGCAGTTTACTGTCTAGGATCCATTGAGTCAATATTGATGAGGGTAGGGCCTGGGAAACTAAATGGAAACCAACAATAATCTCTCCGAGTGACTAAGATGAGCTGGCAAGTTTAGGAATTCTTGATTTACAGTATTGCTCAGGAGATTTTTTTTTATACTGTGAAGAGAATAACATTGATAGTGAAGAGAATGAATCTGCAGAGGAATTTTGCCTCGGAATAAATCAGAACTCATGTCTCACTTCTGTCTGATTTAGGTGATATTTAGATTGGACGTTAGACTGTAGAGTTGATGCTGGAATGAATTAAGACTTTTGAGACTGGTGTATTTTAGGATGAATGTATTTTGTGTAAGAGAAGGGCATAGACTTTCATGGGGCAGGGAGCAGAATGTGTCCCTCCCAGAATTCCTAAGCCCTAACCCCCAGTGGGATTGTATTTGGGAGATAGTCAGGTTTTGCTGCGGCCATGAAGGTGGGCCCCCGGTGATGGTGTTAGTGCCCTTGTAAGCAGAGACATTTAGCTTGCTCTCTTGAGCTCTCTTGAGATTGTCTCAAGTGCAAGTGATTTTTTTCTTCAGCTGTATCTGACCTACTAAGGAGTCCATCAAAGGCATTCTTCATTTTGTTACAATGTTTTTCTTTATATTTTAAAAAATGTTTATTTATTTTTGAGAGGGAGAGACAGAGCACAGTATACTCTCGTGCACTTGAACTGGGAAGGGGCACAGAGAGAGGGAGACAAAAGATCCCAAATGGGTCCTGCACTGACAGCACAGAGGTCGATGCAGGGCTTGAACTCACGAACCATGAGATCATGACCTAAGCTGAAGTCAAATGCTTAACTGACTGAGCCACCCAGGTGCCCCTGTTACAGTTTTTTGTTTTTTGTTTTTTTTTTTTAATCTCTAGCATTTTTTTTTTTGTTTTTAAAAAATTTTTTTTTTTTTTTTAACATTTATTTGTTTTTGAGACAGAGAGAGACAGAGCATGAACAGGGGAGGGGCAGAGAGAGAGGGAGACACAGAATCTGAAACAGGATCCAGGCTCTGAGCTGTCAGCACAGAGCCCGACGCGGGGCTCGAACTCACGGACCGCGAGATCATGACCTAAGCTGAAGTCGGCCGCTTAACTGACTGAGCCACCCAGGCGCCCCTCTAGCATTTCTTTTTGATTCTTTCTTAGAATTTCTATCTCTCTGCTTACATAACCCATCTGTTCTTCCATGTTGTCAGCTTTGTTCAGTTGTTTGGAATTCCTGGTCTGTTAATTCCAGCTTTTGTGCCGTATTTGGCTATCATTGTCGTGCTTGCAGTTTCTTCAAACTATGTCTTTTACTTTTTAGTATGCCTTGTAGTTTTTTCCTAATGGCCTATCATGATGTACTAGGTAAATGGAACTGTATTAAATAGACCTTTAGTAATGTGGCAGTGAGATGTTGGGGCAGTGCAGTGTTCTGCAGTTCTACGATCATGTCTTCTTTTAAAAGTGAGCCTGTGCCCTGGACTGTGAATATCACAAGTGCTTCTCAGTTTGCTTTTCCCCTTGGGTGGGACAGTATAACTAGAGGTAGCTGGAGTCGCTTGTTTCCTTTCCTTGAGGTCAACTGGGCTCTGATAATATCCCAGAAGACTTGGATCTGGTAAAGCAGTTTCTTTTGAGGTCAGGCCTTGTTAAGAAGAACAGAGTGCTCTGATGTATTGCAAATGTTTACTTTCTCCCCTCTGCCTGCAGAAGGGCAAGGGGATTTTTCTGATTGTCCCTTTGAATACCAGGTAGAACCCTTGGAGCTGAAATTCATTTAAGTGTGAGGCCCATCCTATGTCTTGGTCCCCCTGGAGTTTTTAAATTAAAAAAAAATTTTTTTTAAATGTTTATTTATTTTTGAGAGAACACAAGCAGGGGAGGGGCAGAGAGAGAGAGGGGGAGGCACAGAATCCGAAACAGGTTCCAGGCTCTGAGCTGTCAGCATAGAGCCCTACATGGGGCTCAAACCATGAACCGTGAGATTGTGACCTGAGCCGAAGTCAGACGCCCAAAGAACTGAGCCACCCAGGTGCCCCCCCCCCCCCCCCCCCCCCCGGAGTTTTAACACTCAGACTCTTCCCTCCTGAGTTTCTAGTGACTTGCCAGTTATATAGTTTGGGTTTTCCTATCCCTGCACTGGTTCTAGCAGAGAGTCTTTCTGTGGTTCTTGTGGAGATTTCTGCTCTGGTGAGTTGTGGTTCTCGGTGTCCAGCCTATCTGTCAACAGTTTGGGAGCAGCAGTTAGTCCTTTAAGCTCACTTCTCTGATGGAGCTTCTAGGAAGGGTTGATTTTTCAGTCTGGTCAGCTTTTTATTTGTTGTTAGATGGAAGTGGAGTGATGACTTCTAAGCTCCTTACCTGTAAACCTGGAAACTGGAATTCTCCCTTTATCTGTCTTTGCTTCCCCAAAGAACTTAACCCATTGCCTGTTTTATCTTCTCTTCTAACACGCTCTTTCGTTTTTCTTCCTGGGTGCTCTTGCTGAGGTTGCCGCGAGTTCTTTGTTTCCTGGATATCTATACCTGAACTCATACTGTCTCTTCCTCTTTAAACCGAATCCTTTTTAGTAAGGCCCCTTCACTAAGCTGAATTTGCACTGATAGCAAATTAGCTACCATTAAGGTACCATTCTATTTAGTCACATTTTTGTCCTTTGAAAGATCATTTTACATTGCCTTAGATGTGAAGAATTTAGTTAATGCCAATTTCCTGCTTAAATCCTTAGGATTTATTACAATGAATTGCACTGAAATTGCCTCATTACTTTGTTAGCTCCTTAAGGTCAAGAACCTTTCCTTGTATATTCTTTTCTTAGTGCTTGCCATGAAATGCTTGTTATTTGTGAGATGATCGACATCATGTATAGAGTTAGGATGTAGAGATCCCTATTTGATAACCTAGGTGTATATTTTTTTAATTAAAAACATTAAAAAAACATTTTTTTTAAGAGGGAGAGAGCTCAAGCAGGAGAGAGTGCTGGAGGGAGAGAGAGGAGAGAGAGAACCTTTAGCAGGCTGCATGGAGCCTGGCGCAGGACTAGATCCCACGACCCTAGTATCATGACCTGAGCCAAAATCAAGAGTCCAATGTTCATATGACTGAGCCAAACAGGCTTAAAATGTTTACATATCTTATTTCAAAATTTATATTTCAGAACATTAGACATAGGGATATCTGACATATTTAGACAGTATCCATTCCAGGTCTTACATGGAATTGTGATATCCTAGGGACTCATGATTATTATTATTTGATATTTTTCCCTCTCCTAAAAATGCTGTTTCATCACATTTGCAAGTATGCTCAGGTAGAGTAGAAGTGTTAGAATTTTGAAATTATAGTGATAATATTTTAGATGATGGAAATATTCTAGGACTTAAGTCAGATTTTGTTAGAAGTCAAATTACTATATTACTAATATAGCCTAACTAATTTATTATGTTGCATTTTTTTTTCAGACTGTTCTCTCTGTATAAGAAAATTTCTATCGTATAAAACACAATGTCCAACTTGTTGTGTGGTAAGTTTTCCTTTCCTGTTTTTTCTTGGAAACTTAATTGGTACAAATATTTCTGTGTGACATACACACAAAAGCCCAAGGGAAAAGGTATAATTATTCAGTTAGGCTACATAAAAGACATTTTCAGAAAGACCTCTACAATACATATATGGATGCTGGGAGAACTGGACAGCAACATGCAGAAGGATGAAACTAGACCACTTTCTTACACCATTCACAAAAAAAACCTCAAAATGGATAAAGGACCTGAATGTGAGACAGGAAACCATCAAAACCCTAGAGGAGAAAGCAGGAAAAAACCTCCCTGACCTTAGCTACAGCAGTTTCTTACTTAACACATCCTCAAGGGCAAGGGAATTAAAAGCAAAAATGAACTATTGGGACCTCATGAAGATAAAATGCTTCTGCACATCAAAGGAAACAACCAACAAAACTAAAAGGCAACAATGGAATGGGAAAAGATATTTGCAAGTGACATATCAGACAGAGGGCTGGTGTCCAAAGTCTATAAAGAGCTCACCAAACTCCGCACCCAAAAAACAAATAATCCAGTGAAGAAATGGGCAGAAAACATGAACAGACACTTCTCTAAAGAAGACATCCAGATGGCCAACAGGCACATGAAAAGATGCTCAATGTTGCTCCTCATCAGGGAAATACAAATCAAAACCACACTCAGATATCACATCATGCCAGTCAGAGTGGCTAAAACGAACAACTCAGGAGACTATAGATGCTGGAGAGGATGTGGAGAAACGGGAACCCTCTTGCACTGTTGGTGGGAATGCAAACTGGTGCAGCCACTCTGGAAAACAGTGTGGAGGTTCCTCAAAAAATTAAAAATAGACCTACCCTATGACCCAGCAATAGCACTGCTAGGAATTTACCCAAGGGATACAGGAGTACTGATGCATAGGGGCACTTGTACCTCAATGTTTATAGCAGCACTCTCAACAATAGCCAAATTGTGGAAAGAGCCTAAATGTCCATCAACTGACGAAAGGATAAAGAAATTGTGGTTTATATACACAATGGAGTACTATGTGGCAATGAGAGTACTATGTGGCAATGAGAAAGAATGAAATATGGCCCTTTGTAGCAATGTGGATGGAACTGGAGAGTGTTACGTTAGGTGAAATAAGTCATACAGAGAAAGACAGATACCATATGTTTTCACTCTTATGTGGATCCTGAGAAACTTAACAGAAGTCTATGGGGGAGGGGAAGGAAAAAAAAAAAGGTTAGAGAGGGAGAGAGCCAAACTCTTAAAAACTGAGAACAAACTGAGGGTTGATGGGGGGTGGGAGGGAGGGGAGGGTGGGTGATGGGTATTGAGGAGGGCACCTTTTGGGATGAGCACTGGGTGTTGTATGGGAACCAATTTGACATTAAATTTCATATTAAAAAAAATACATATATGGAGAAATGGGCTTTGTTCAATTTTTCTTAAAGATTTCTGATAACCTAAATGTATTTTTGGAAGTCGAAACTGATTTTAAGATCAGGAGGTAGCGCTCTTTAAATCTCGTGACCTATGTTTTTGTGGCTTCTCATGTTTTGTTATTTTTCACCTTGAGCCGAAGGTCTGATGGAAGGATTATTCATTTGCATAGGATTAGGGTTTAGTATTTGTGTGGAGGGAAAAGATTCATGACCATTGGGCTGAACCTGGCCTGACTGGTCCCTTACCTCTTTCCCAAACCAGACCTTCAGGGGAAACAGTAGGAAATTTGTTGTTAGAGTTTGTGAAACCTTTCAGGTAGGTGCAGAGGTAGGTAAAAAGGTCAAGTAAACATAAATAGGAAGAAAGAAAGAAGAAGAGACAGTGAGGTCTAATAGGAAGGACTCTGGGCCTGATTGAAGGGTTTGGCTTCTACCTTGGCACCTCTGTTAGGTACATGGTGTTAGGAGGTCACTGAACTTCTCTCAGCTGTTTCCCTACGTAAAAAATGGTGCAGTTTGGCTCCCAAGTTTAATCTCTTTGCAACTTGCCATTGTCAAGATGGTATCATCAGGGAGATAAGCTGCATACCGTTAATGCTAAATAACTACAAGATCTGTGGTTTTCCCGTTGCATTCCTGAACACCAATCTTGTTTTTAAACCCTCTTTGAACACCTAATGCTGCTCCCCGTGTAGTCACTTAAAAAGAGCATCTCTGTTCTGCTTTTTAGGGGAAATTCTTGGGATGGCATTTTGAATAAGGATTCTTGCTCATACTAGGTTTTATCTTAGTACAGAGCATATACGATTTTACTAGAGGCTGTGGAGATCTTTTATCAGACTTCCAGTCAGCAGATGCTGATTCACTGTTTTAAAATTCCATATTAGTATGAGATAAATGAACTTTATTTTGAGGCTTTCCTGGAAGACTTAGTAGGATGGGGAGTCTCGGGAGGATGGGTCATGCATTTTCAAAACAAGATTATGACAAGTTATTTTATTGTTTGTGACCTTTTCCCATCTGCTGTTTTTCCTTTCTAGACAGTCACAGAGCCGGATCTAAAAAATAACCGCGTATTAGATGAACTGGTAAAAAGCTTGAATTTTGCACGGTATGATTTAATTTTGTGACTAACCCCTAACTGCTCTGGCCTTTGATATGAGTCCCCTCTTTACTTTGTGCACTTTTGGGGATTAGGGAATGCAGGGTTGCATATTTTGGAGTAAAAGAAGGGAAGCGACAACAGTCATTAATCACTCATGGACAGTCTAATGGTAATAATATTTTCTTCCTTTACTTAACAGAAAGTCTCCTGTCATGAAAAACAGAAGTTAAAAATGCAGATTTGAGTACTTACTTTTGGGTATTACAAAGATACCCAAAAGTATTTTATTTTTCCTGTCCTACCCCTAGAATCATCCATTTTCCCAAGGAGCCCTGGTTCCTTTTATTGGAGAATGGTATTTAGAATCAGGATCTGGAGCTAGGTATGGTCACTGTTCCTGAGATGTCATTGCTTCTAAGCCCTCTCATTGGACAGAGCTGGTAGCATATACATGTATACATATGTGTGTACTAACCCACGTATACATGCGTATCTATAATCGTTTCTGTGTCTGTTATATATTAACCCATTAATTCTTAATCTGATTTATTCAGCATGTATGAGATGGTGTGCTGTGTGAAATAGGTAATTGTTGGTACTTTATACAGCTCAGAAATGTAGCTTTACTTCTTAGCTGTCAGATGTATGATGGTGAAAGTGAGTTTTGTCACCCCGAAGGATTATTAAAAGGCATATTTTACCAAGCAGTATCTTGAAATTCAATTTTTAGTTTTAATCATGCAAGTCAATCAGAAATTTTCATTACGGACATACCGTATTTAGTTATTAGTTATCTCCTTAAGTGTATGACTTCTTAGCTGTTGGGACAGTTTTGATGGTACATTACATTCATTCTAAAAATGTAGAGAGATTTCTTCCAATAGAATTTCACATTTATTTCATTGAGTTGTGTCTTGAGAATTACAAGATTTAGTACTCTGAACTCGCCTAATATTACTTTCTAGAAATTGGCTTGGTTAGTCATTTCCGTAAAAAAGTCATAAAATGGTGATATTTCCTAGATTAAGAAACTCTGAGATTCTCTGATTCTCATAATTACAGTGTGGCGTTTTTCTTATTTTAAAGTCTTTCACCAATTAGATTTTGAAGTCCATGAAAAAGGGTGGAGCCATGTCTTTAGAAAGGAATTTATTAGCTGTTTGATTTTCCCTGAGACAGTAAAATTATATCTCAAGGCTTATTTTTTTTCCTAGCTGGTTCTGAAAGCATAATAATTTCACTGCTAGGAGAAAGGGAGTGTCACAAAGCAAGTATCTGTTTGTTGAGGGGAAGTGATCGGTGTCTTTGGGTTCATGGACCTTTGGTAACTGAAAGGGAGGCCTTGGGATAATTGAACTCTCCCCTGTCCCGCTTCCTCCCAAAAGGAATAGGTTTTTTAATTATTCATTATAGTGGGTGTGGTGAGCAGCATTCTTTGTGGATTTGGGATGGATTTTATCATTTGTTTCTCCCTGTTTGCCTTGAAATTACCTTATGATGAACATTTCTTGGACATTTGTCATATCTAATGTGCTGTGGTACTTCATTTGCAAAAGTAATAGAGATGAAATTCAAGCTAATCACTTCCAGTACTTGTTTGATATCTGGTTTAAGATTTATGAGGGAAGTCAGGCAACAACAGATGTTGGCGAGGATGTGGAGAAAGAGGATCTCTTTTGCATTGTTGGTGGCAATGCACTCTGGAAAACATTATGGAGGTTCCTCAAAAAACTAAAAATAGAACTACCCTATGACCCAGCAATTGCACTGCTAGGCATTTATCCACAGGATACAGGTGTGCTGTTTCGAGGGGACATATGCACCCCCATGTTTATAACAGCACTATCAACAATAGCCAAAGTATGGAAAGAGTGCAAATATCCATCAATGGATGAATGGATAAAGAAAATGTGGTATATATATACGATGGAGTATTACTTGGCAATCAAAAAGAATGAAATCTTGCCATTTGCAACTATGTGGATGGAACTGGAGGGTATTATGCTAAGTGAAATTAGTCGGAGGAAGACAAAAATCATATGATTTCTCTCATATGAGGACTTTAAGAGACAAAACAGATGAACATGAGGGAAGGGAAATAAAAATAAGATAAAAACAGGGAGGGGGACAAAACAGAAGAGACTCCAATATGGAGAACAAACTGAGGGTTGCTGGAGGGGTTGTGGCGGGGGGGGGATGGGTTAAATGGGTAAGGGGCATTAAGGAATCTACTCCTGAAATCATTGTTGCTCTGTATGTTAACTAATTTGGATGTAAATTTTAAAAAATAAAAAATAAAATAAAAAAAAGATTGATGAGGGAAGAAGTTAATCTTCTAAGGTTTTTGTATTGTTTGTATATTTTTTTTCTTTCTCATCGGTCAGTGCCATTTTAAGACATAATGGTTTAAAATTTTTTAATGTTCTAAATTGAAATAAAAGAGTGTTGGAAATAATTTCAGAGGTTTTCAGACAAAATACTGACATTCATAGCTTACATTTTCTTCTAACTCTAGCCATTTGTTTTCAAAGAACAAGAGTATTTTTCTTGACTCAATTTTATTTAAAATAATGTGCTTAAAAATGTGTTGAACAAAATTTAATCAGAATATTTTTGTCTAAGTGGAACATCATTCTTGACCTAAGTAAGAAAATACTGTTTCAGTATTTTTGTGTAGCAGCCAGTCTACATCTGTATCATTTTTACAAACTGAGAGTGTAAAGCATCATTTACTACTTTGGTTTATCCTATCCCCATCAAGGTACTTTTTCTCCAGGTACTTACTCCATGTTTAAGAATTCAGACATTTTAGATGATAATTGTAATAGATCATTCCTTTAGCATCTTAGGAATTCTAAGATTCTATTATATTAGCATCTTAGAATTCTATTAGAATATAATAGAATATTATAGAATATAATTTTGCTTTTTTTCTTACAGTATAGTTTAAAGCATACTGACTTTGGATTTAGGCAGAACTGGGTTCTCTAGCTGTGATCTGTGATCAAACTATTAAACCTCTTTGGCCTCTGTTCCACATCTGAAAAGTGGTAATAATATTATTGACACTTTTAGGGATTGTTGTTAAGGGTTGGAAACGAAGAGTTCTACTAGAAGATACCCAGCATAATACCTGGAGCAAAGGAACCTAAAAAAAAGATTTCTGTCATTATTATCATATATATTTTACGCATGTTTGTATCATCTTCCCTTATATTATATATTGATGCCCTAAGATGCTAATAAGAATTTGTTCTTTGGTGGGCCTCCGCCTGTTTCACCAAACGGTCCTAGACTGCTGTTACATGTTTTGGATCAGAACAGCATTTGTGGGGACTTTTGCTAGGTAATGAAGTCCATGGACTTGATCACATGGGTTTCAGGACTGCCCTGAGTTTCTCTTTGGTGTCTACCCAGAGACCTGTTTTGCTTCTTGATTCTTGGCCACATTCTGAAGAGGTAGAGTTCTTGTGTAGTTAACAAATGGGCAAGATTGTCCTGTACTTGATGGAGTCACAATTATTCTCAAAGTCCATACTTCACCCAAAAAAATCTGAGTATCTATGATAAGTGCTGTTAGGTATTATAATACCAACTGACTTTAAATTAAATTTATAGAAATGGTGGAAATGAAAGAGAAAATTACCAATTCAGTTTAAGTATCCTTTTTAGAATTAATATTTTCACATGGCCCCTATTAAGCTGTGTGAATTGTAGCAGTCTAGTGGTTTTAAATCCCATGTGTCCATTCATGGCTTCCAAATTTATATCTTCAAGTAGATCTTACCCCAAAACTTCAGGCTCCCATATCCCACTGCTTACCTCATATCTCCACTTGAACCTCTTAAAAGCAACTCTCAACTCTCTGGGCTGCCTGCCATCCCCCACTCCAAATCTCCTGCCCCCACAGTCTTTCTTCCCTCATTAAATGGCAGCTCTGTCCTTTCATTTGCCCAGGCCCCAAACCCTGGAGTCCTCCTTGACCCTTCTCTTTCACACTTAACTCTGTCATCCCATCAGTTAATCCTCCTGGCCCTGTTATTAACATGTTTCCTGAATCTGACAGTTTTTCATCACTGTGCCAGCATTATCCTGGCAAGCCAGCGTCAGCCTGTATTACTCTGATCACTTCTAGTGGTCTCCTATTCCTGCTTTTGCCCTCTGATAGTCCTTCTGAGGCTAGCAACCAAAGTGTCACTTTAAAACAAAAAGTCACAGGGGCGTCTGGGTGGCTCAGTCGGTTAAGCATCCGACTTCATTCCAGGTCACGATCTCACAGTTCATGAGTTCGAGCCCCGCGTCAGACTCTGTGCTGACGCCTCAGAGCCTGGAGCCTGCTTCGGATTCTGTGTCTCCCTCTCTCTCTGCCCCTCCCCTGCTCGTGCTCACACTCTGTCTCTGTCAAAAATAAATAAATAAATAAAAAAGTCAGGTCGTACTTAATATCGTCTGGAGGGGGTGTCCCATCTCATTTGGAAGAGCAGCCTGAGTCCTGCCAGTGGCCATCCTCTGGTCCCTACAGAACAGGGTCTCTTGCCGACTTCATGTCCCACTTCTCTGCCCCTTGTTTATTCTGCTCCAGGCGCACTGGCCTTCTTGCTATTTCTCCAATGTGTCAATCATACTCTGACCCTAGAGGCTTTGTACTTACTGTTATTTCTAGGGGAAACACTGTTTCCCCAGAGAGCCACATGGGTTAGTCCTTCAGTTTCTTCGGGCTCTGTGTTTTCATAGGGCACCTTCTCAGTGAGGCTTTCTGTGACCATCCTGTAAAGAGTGCCAAGCTCTTTGC
This sequence comes from Panthera onca, assembly GCF_046562875.1. NCBI lineage: Eukaryota > Metazoa > Chordata > Mammalia > Carnivora > Felidae > Panthera > Panthera onca. The sequence continues at coordinate 50,636,465 of NC_138340.1, read as the reverse complement.
CTCCTCATGCACGGCTTCACTGGCTTTGTTTTTTTCCCATAGCACTTTCATATATGTTGTCTGCATTCTAGTATCTCTTCCCTTACTGTAGTGTAAGCTTCATGAGACGATTTTGTTCTCCGTTATATTTCCACTGCCGAAACTACCCCCTAATAGCGGGCACATGAAGAAGTTAATGAGTTTCAGTTTTGGCACGGGGCGTAATTTTATCATCGCGGTAGTGGAGCTGTACTGCTTGCTGCAGGTACAGTCATGCCTCGTTTTACTGCACTTTGCTTTGGTGAACTTCCCGGGTGTTTAATTTTTTACAAACTGAAGGTTTTTGGCCACCCTGCATTGAGCAGGTCTTATCAGTGCCATTTTTCCAACAGCATTTGCTCACTTCATGTCTCTGTGTCACATTTTGGTGATTCTTAAAATATTTTGAACTTTTTCATCATTATTTTATTTGTTATGGTGATACTATGATAATTGTTTTGGGGTGTCACAAACTGCAGCCTTATACGACCATGAATTTAATTGATAAATGATACACATGTACTGACTGTTCCACTCACAGGCCATTTCTCTGCCTCTCTCCCTCTCCTCGGGTCTCCCTATTCCCCGAGACACAACAGTATTTAAATTAGGCCAATTAATAACCCTGCAGGACGTCTAAGTGTTCAAGGGAGAAGAAGAGTCACACGTCTCATTTTAAATCAAAAATAAGAAACGATTCAGCTTAGTGAGGAAGGCATGTTGAAAGCTGATATAGGCTGGAAGCTAGCCCTCTTGTGCCAAATGGCCAAGTTCTTGAAGTGCTGCTTCAGTGAACACACAAATAGTAAGAAACAAACAACCTTATTGCTGATATGGAGAAGGTTTTAGTGGTCTGGGAAGATGATCAAACTGGCCACAACATTCCCTTAAACCAAAGCCTGATCCAGAGCAAGGCCCTAACTCTTCAATTCTGTGAAGGCTGAGGGGGGTGAGGAAGCCGCAGAAGAAACGTCTGAAGCTAGCGGAGATTGGTTCACAAGGTTTAAGGAAAGAAGCTGTCTCCGTTACATAAGAGTGTAAGGTAAAGCAGCAAGTGCTGATGTAGAACCTGCAGTGAGTTATCTGGAAGTTCTAGCGGAGCTTGTTAATGAAGGTGACTGCGCTAAACGATAGATTTTCAATGTGGACGAAACAGCTTTCTATTGGAAGAAGACGCCATCTAGAACTTTCATAACTAGAGAGAAGTCAGTGCCTGGCAAAGGACAGGCTGCCTCTCTTGTTGGGAGCTAATGCCGCTAGTGACTTGAGGGTGAAGCCGGTGTTATTTAGCCTGTGGATTGTCCCAGGGCCCTTAAGAATTATGCTACATATACTCTGCCTGTGCTCTGTAAATGGAACCACAAAGCCTGGACGATAGCACATCTTTTTATAGCATGGTTTACTGAATAGTTTAAGCCCACCGTTGGGAACTGTTGCTCAAGAAAAAAGGATTCTTTGAAAATGTTACTGCTCATTGGCAGTGCACCTGGTTACCTATAGGGCTGTGATGGAGATGTACGAGATTAATGTTGTTTTCATGCCTGCTCACGCAGCATCTATTCTGCGGCCCGTGGATCAAGGAGTGATTTCAACTTTCAAGTCTTATTATTTAAGAAATACTTTTTGTAAGGCTGTAGCTGCTGTAGATAGTGATTGCTTTGATGGATCTGGGCAAAGTCTGTTGAAAACCTCCTGGAAAGGATTCACCATTCTAGATGCCATTAAGAACATTCGTGATTCATTGGAAGGGGTCAAAAATACCAGCAGGAACAAGAGTTTGGGAGAAGCTGATCCCGACCCTCATGGATGACTTTGAGGGGTTCACGAATTCTGTGGAGGAAGTAACTGCAGATGTGGTGGAAACAGCAAGAGAACTAGAATCAGAAGTGGAGCCTGATGATGGGACTGAATTGATGTAATGTCATGATAAAACATAAATGGATGATCAAAGCAAGTGGTTTCTTGAGGTGGAATCTACTCCTGGTGGAGATGCTGTGAAGATTGTTGAAATTAAAAAAAAAGACTACTCCCATTCTGGGGCCTTTGATTTCCATGTAAATATTAGAATGAATATACTGTTTCCACCCCCAAAAAAGTTGCTTTTATTTTGATTGGCATTGCATTGAATCTATAAATAAATATGGGGAAAATGGGCATGTTAACATTGTTGAGTTTTCTAGTGCATGTACCTAGTGTATTTCTTTATTTAGGCTTTTTTAAAATTTTCCGCAGCAAATTTGGTAGTTTTCAAGACATAAGTTTTACACATTTTTGTTAAATTTATTCCTAGGTATTTAATATTTTTGATGATATTTCAAGTGGTATTTATTTAAAAATTTTATTTTCCATTTGCTAATACATAGACATGACATTAATTTTTGTTTAACAGATATTATGTCCAGGGATCTTGTAAAAATTCACTTACTCTAGTTGCTTGTAGAGTCTTTGGATTTTTTATAAACATAATCATGTCACTTGCAAATAAAGTTTTCTTTCCCATTTTGTGTGTGTGTGTGTGTGTGCCTTATCACAAAAGCTATGGCCTCCAGTATAATTTGAATAGAGATGGTGGCAGTAGACATCCTTGTCTGGTTTTCACTCTCAGGGGAAGATGTTCAAGCTGTAATAGTAGCTATAGTTTTATTGAAAGTATCTTTTTTCAGATTAAGAAAGTTTCCTTCTGTTCCTAGTTTTCTAAGTGTTTTTGTTATGAATGGGTATTGGATTTTATCAAATGCTTTTTCTACATTTATTGTAATGATAGTATAATTTTTCTCCTTAAATTTGCTAATGTGGTGAATTGCATTGATTTTTCAAATAACAAACCAACCTTGTATTCCTGAAATAAGTCTCATTTGGTCATGATGCATTATATGTTTTTATTTATCTCTAGATTTTATTTGTTAATGTTTCATTTATGATTTTTGTGTTTATATTTATGAGATATTATTGGATTATAATTTTATTTTCCTACAATGTGCTTGTCAGATTTTGTTATCAAGGTTATGCTGGCTTTAATATGAATTGGGAAACATTCTTTTTTTATTTTCTGGATAACTTTGTGTAGCATTGATATTATTTCTTCTATAAATATTTGGTAGAATTCACCAGCAAAACTGTCTGGGCTTGGGGTTTTCTTTGTAAGAGGGCTCATTATTTGTCATTACAAAAAAATTTGTAATATTTTTTATTTGTTAATTACATCACTTTGATTAATTGGATTGGTTCACATCTTCTGTATTCTTACTGATTTTTGCCCATTTTGTTAGTTAGAAAGGTATGTTTAGATTTATACACACTGTTATTTAAACCAACCATTATTGTGAATGGACTGTTTCTCCTTTTAGTTCGTTCAGTTTTTGCTTTATACATTTTGAAGCTATGCTACTAAGTGAATATAATTTATGATTTTTTAAATGTTTATTTTTGAGAGAGAGAGTGAGAGAGCATGCACACTAGTGGGGAAGTGGCAGAGAGAGAAGGGGACAGAGGGCCCAAAACAGGTTCCATGTTGTCAGCACAGAACCTGACACATGGCTCGAACTCATGAACCTCGAGATCCTGACCTGAGTTGAAACCAAGAGTCGGCTGCTTAACTGGTTAAGCCATCCGGGAGCCCCTATAATTTATGATATTTATGCTTTGAATTAAATTGACCATTTTGTCAAAATGAGATGTCCCTCTTTATCTCTCATGATACTTTTTGCCTTAATGTTGTCTGTTGTTAATGTTACCATATCAGCTTTCTTTTCATTAATATTTTCATGGTACTTCTCTTCCTATCCTTTTATTTTCAACCTTCCTGGGTCTTTATATTTAAAGTATTTTTTCAAACAGTGTGTATCTTATTTTTAATCTAGTCTGACTGTCTTTGTCTTTCAGAGTATTTACCCATCACATTTAATGTGATTACAGTTTAGCATGTTACCTTTGTTTTCTTTCTCCATTTGTTTCTTTGTAAAAAAAATTATTTATTTCTGCCCATTCTTTATGATATTAAAAGTATTTTTATTGTTTCCTTTGTTAGTTTTTACATTATATCTCTTAGTGTCACTCTTTTAAGTCCTTACTGAAGAAATGACAAAATATGTCCTAATAATAGTGTACCATAAATTAGTATTTTTATCATGTCCTGAACAGTGCAAGAACTTTACAGTGTTTTTATATTATTTCTCTTTTTTAAAACTATGTTTTTGTATGTATTTTACTTACGTGTTTGCTGTAAATCCCACAAGACGTTGTTAGTGTTGTTGAAAACAGTAGTTTTGTTTTGACCCACATATTTACCTTTTGTGGAGCTGCTGATTCTTTTTTTTTTTTAATTTTTTTTTTTAACATTTATTTATTTTTGAGAGACAGAGGCAGAGTGTGAGCAGGGGAGGGGCAGAGAGAGGGAGACACAGATCTGAAGCAGGCTCCAGGCTCTGAGCTGTCAGCACAGAGCCCGATGCATGGCTCGAAATCAGAGACTGCGAGATTATGACCTGATCTGAAGTCAGACACCTAACCGACTGAGCCACCCAGGCGCCCCTGGAGCTGCTGATTCTTACTGACATTTTTGTACCTCTCTCTAGAATCATTTTCCTTAAGCTGAAGAACATTTCTGTACTACCTCCTTGTCTGCCAGTGAGGAATTCTCTTAGCTTTTCTTAGCTTGAGAATGTATTTTGCTTTTACTTTAGAACACAATTTTCCTTTAAAAAAATGTTTATTTCTTTGAGAGAGAAAGAGAGAGAGTGAGCAAGGAAGAGGCAGAGAAAGAGGGAAAGAGAGAATCCCAAGCTGTGCTGATGGTGCAAAGCCCAATGTGGGGCTTGAGCTCATGAACCATGAGATCATGACCTGAGCCGAAATCAGGAGTTGGATGTTGAACCAACTAAGCCACTCAGGGACCCCTAGAACACTTTAAAAAAAAAATTTTTTTTTACGTTTATTTTATTATTGTGGAACAGAGCATGAGCATGGGAAGGGCAGAGAGAGGAGGAGACACAGACTCTGAAGCAGGCTTCAGGCTCTGAGCTGTTAGCACAGAGCCCGACACGGGACTTGAACCCACCGACTGCGAGATCATGACCTGAGCCAAAATTGGACGCCCAACCCACTGAGCCACCCAGGCGCCACCCTGCCCTCTCCCCCGGAACACTATTTTTAATGGAAATGGAATTCTTGGTAGTTTTGCTTTCTTCCTGTAGTTTAAAGATGTCATGATGTCATAATACTATCTTTTTGCTTTCATTGTGAAGTCAGTGCTGTTTTTATTATTTGTTGGAGCAGTGGTTCTCAATGGGGAGTGATTTTACCTTCCCTTCACCCTCTCTTCCAGGGGGACATTTGGTAATGTCTGGATATGTTTTGGTTGTCTCAACCTGGGGTGGGGTATATGCTGCTGACATTCCTACATTGCACAGAACAGTTCTTCACAACAAAAAATGATTTGGTTGACAGTGTCCTAAGTGCCAAGGTTAGGAAACTGTGATTTAGAGGTAACATGTCTTATTTTTTTTCTGATTGTTTACAAGATTTTCTCTTTCTTATTTTTTAACAGTTTGATTAATATATGCCTAGGTTTTATTTTCTTTGTTTTATCCTTTTGAGGATGAATTTTAATTCCCTCTAACACTACACTATCCTTTTACTCATTTGTGTGTTTTTTCATCTTTTTTCTTTAATATATTCATTGTAGTTATCTTGAAGTCTTTATAATGCTACTCTTTGGACCACCTCTGGATCTGCTTCCATTGACTATTTTATCTTTTGATATATGTGTTTTGAACATTGTTGATGAAATGTTATAGAGGCTGCGAATTATCCTCCTTTGAAAGATGTTGGGTTCTGTTCTGGTTCCAGCTCTTCACTTTTATTCTGCCGGGGCCTTGTTTAGTTCTTTGTTGGATTTGGCCTACTTCAGTTTTATTTATTTTTCCTAAGGTGTGGCCTTTGTGGGGTTTCAACTGAATGTCTAGGATCTTTATAAGATCTCTGCAATTTGGGCTCAAATTCCAACAACTTGTCAGCAGCTTTGGGAATCTCAGTTTCCCAGCATCTGCTTCCTACTAGGTCGCCTTGTGCTTTCATCTTACGCTTTTGCAGCCATGGAGATGATCAGGAATGGATGAGAATTTCTATGCAGATTTTTGGTGTTCTCTTTCTGTGGCTACCTGCTGTCCACCACCCTGTCCCTCCAATTCTAGCCATCTTTGCCCAGAACTCTGATCTCTGTTTCCACTCCCAGAAGATGCTTCTAGGGAAGTTCTTGGGGGCAGTGGTGGATCACCGCATGTTTTTCTTCTCTTTCATGGACTGCAGGCTTGTGTTGACTATAGTTCATGCTATAAACAATTGTTTTATATGTTTTGTCCAGATTTTAAAGTTATGTATGGTTAGAGAGTAAGTCTTATACCAGGTATTCTCCAAGGCTAGATTCTGAAGTATCTCTTTTCCTTTATAAAAGATTAACTGCATTAAAATATTTATTTATGTATGTATGTATGTATGTATGTGTGCGTGTGTACGAGTGGGGGAGGGGCAGAGAGGGAGGGGGAAAATCCCAAGCAGGCTCCATGCTGCCAGCACAGAGCCTGATGCGGAGCTCAATCCCACAAACTGAGATTAGGACCTGAGTCAAAACCAAGAGTCAGATGTCTAACACCCTGAACCCCCCAAGTGCCCCAAAGATTAACTGCTTTTTAAATCAGGTTTATTGCTTTGAAGAAATGCTGGTTTGGTTGTCATTATGGAATAAGTTCTGTATTTCACGGAAGCAAGTGTTAATTGGGAAAACGGGTTATGTCAGTTAACTTACTAAGTATAACTTGGACGTCATAGTTACCTATTGTGTTTTTGGTGCTTCAAGGAATCAATTGCTGCAGTTTGCCTTAGAGTCACCACCCATATCTCCTGCTTCCTCCTCTTCAAAGAACCTTGCTGCCAAAGTACACACTCCGGTAGCCTTCAGACATTCTTTAAAGCAAGGAAGCAAATTAATGGAGAATTTCTTGATTAGAGAAACTGGTGGTTCTACATCAGAGTTGTCGATAAAAGAGAATGAAAGCAAAGTCATCCCTCAAAAAGAGGTGAGCACTTCTTCAAAGACCAAAGAGGCACCTTCTGTAGAAAAGACAGCTCCAAGTTCCTTAGTTGCTAATGTTCCTGAGACACCCTCTACGTCAACTTTGAAACAGTCTGCCAAAGGTAGGAAATTATTTTCATATATGTGTTTTCTTACTTAATGGAAATCTTTTCATCCCACATGACATAAGAATAAATCAGCATCTTGAGGGGGGAAGGAATGGGAAAGGGCAAACCAGATTTCACATTTTAACATTCTCAGAAATTGATGTAGGCAGTGCTGCAAGATATTTTTATACTCTTTCTCTCTCATAGAATGGGAATTGAGGCTGATTGCTGGAAAAATGAAGCAGTTTTAATTAGCTCATATTTTAACTATGGCAGTTGGTGTCTATTTTTCAGCTTTTAATTTCCCCCCTCATCTTTCATATCAATTCCATTTTAATCTTAAAGAGCTCCTTTTGTCTTATTATACCACTGCTTGAACACTTCCAAGCTGTTACGACTGGCATTTATAGCCACAGACAATTTGACCCCTCATCTAGCTGTCTGATCTTATTTCTTATTTTTCCCCTCTCAAAAATCCTTCTATACTAGCCCAGCTGATCTCCCCATTATTTCTTGAATATACCCAGAGATTGGAAAAACTACAAGCTGCAGGCCAAATTTGGCTTGACACCAATTTTTGTAAATAAAGGTTCACTGGAAAATATCCACCCCCCTTCTGTTTATGAAGCTTTCATGCTCATGAAAGAGTTTAGTAGTTGTAACAGAGACCATCTGGCCTACAGAGCCTACAATCTCTACTACCTGGTCTCCTTCACTAAAATTGTTTGCTGACCCTTGTTTTACCTTTCTAGACTTTATCCAGATCCTAACCGTTCTTTTGTTGTGTCAGATAATACTGGCCTCTCCCATCACCAAAGTGGCAGAGCACTTGCCTTCTGGACTATTTTGTGTACAGTTTGCTTTTTTGATGATGAATAGCTCGGTTTGTTTAACCTATTATTTCCATGTCTTTTCTTGCCTGTGAAGTTCAGAGCACCTTTTAGGCAGAAATTAGGTCTTAACACATCTTTGGTATGCCCACATCACATACAGTGCAGGGCAATGAGTGGTTATTAAACTTAGGTTGAAATTAGCATATTACTACTCAACAGTTTAAATTTTGTAAGGATAGGTGAATTTTAAGTGCATTTCCTGACAAATCTTTGATCATTGTATCAATTGACCGTTCTTGTTGTAGTGTTTTTAGCTAATAGTTAAAAGTCTGTCCTACCTCTGTTGCCCTGAGGGGCCCTTCTTTTTCTCTTTTGCTTTTCTAAGTGCATGTTAAGGTTGGAATTCTATTTTTTTATATTAATTGTTGAAAGATGTCAGGTTATATGTTATTTTTGCCCTTTCCATAAATAATAAAATTTTTCTTTCTCTTTTTAAAAAATACAGTGGATTGTCCTGTTTGTGGGGTTAATATTCCAGAAAATCACATTAATAAGCACTTAGACAGCTGTTTAACACGTGAGGAGAAGAAGGAAAGCCTCAGAAGGTAAGGAAGTTAAGTATAACCATTGACCTACTTTAGCAAGGTACTTCTTGTGCTTTGTAAACTATTCCACCAGCTCTTCCATTCTGTCTCCTTTGCTCTGAGGGTTATTTCCCATAAGCCATAAGAATCTGGTGACCTTGATGGAACTGGAGGGTATTATGCTAAGTGAAATTAGTCAGAGAAAGACAGAAATCATATGACTTCACTCATATGAGGACTTTAAGAGACAAAACAGATGAACATAAGGGAAGGGCAACAAAAATAATTTGGGAAGGGGAACAAAACAGGAGAGACTCATAAATACGGAGAGCAAACTGAGGGTTACAGGAGGGGTTGTGGGAGGGGGGATGAGCTAAATGGGTAAGGGGCACTAAGGAGTCTACTCCTGAAATCATTGTTGCACTATATGCTAACTAATTTGGATGTAAATTTAAAAAGATAAAAAAATAAAACAAGTTAATAATTAAAAAAAAAAAAGAATCTGGTGACCTTCATTCTCCTTAGAAATGTTTCTTCTTGGGGCACTTGGCTGGTTCAATTGGTAGACCATGTGACTCTCAATCTCAGGGTTGTGAGCTCAGGCCCCATGTTGGGCATGGAGCCTGTTTGGAAAAAAGAAAGAAAGAAAGAAAAGAAAGAAAAGAAATGTTTCTTCCTGAGGAATAAGTTTTGAGTATAGAAGCTGAGCATTTTCTCCTTGAATAGTGAGGAATCAGCATCGGTCCTCTTGTTTGGACTGCTCTTTTTCTAGATGCATCTGCCATATTTCTTCTAATACATTTAGTTACGTCAATTTATCTAAGACTTGCTCATCCATATGTAATTAAGTTCAAGTTCCAACAGTGGTCCCACACCTTGTTCCATATTGTATGTTGTCCTGCCAGTTGCTCTGTCTTGCAGTTTAGAAGCACTGCATATTGTATCTCTCTTAAGGAAGGATTCACTGCACCGGTGAGTGTATTGAAGGCTCTGAGAAGTTCTGTATCGAAGGTAGTTGTTGAAATTTGTGTAATCCAGCAATTACTACATTTATTTGACCGCAAAACCTTTTTGTCCTCATAACTCATATCTTGCAAAACTAGTGTTTGTGAAAGTACACTTAGGGAAGCATTGAGCTCTGTTTCTCTTTAGTTACATCCTGATCCTGGGGTCTGGTCACATAAGAGAGACTGTGACATTTGAAATATTTTATCCACAACACTCTGAGGGGCCGTTTTCTCGATAGGGGTGACAACCCTCCACCCGTTCCATGTAGAATCGTATCAGAATTGATTCAAAGAATACTCTTCCTTTTGATGCCTTCAGATTCTGAGGACCCTTAAATGCATTACTTTCACTAAATGATGAAAGAAGGGTCAGTGTTATCTTCATGTTTTGGGCATCATCTGTCAGTCTTCATATTTAAAAATTTCTTGATAGAAGTTGTTGATTCCTGCTGTTGCATTTCATTATAAATGCCTGTGAACAGCACAGTTTTCTGTTCGAATTTCACAGGCATAAGTTTAATAACCTAGTCTTGCTAAGCCAAAATGTTTTAGATGCAGACTTAGATGCAGACTTAATGAACTGTCCCTCATAATGTGCATGTACAAAATGTTTTAGGTCTCGCTAACTACTGTGATTTTTGTTTAGCCGTGATCTTATCCTGTAGAGCCCCCTGGGTAATTTTCAGAAAACTGTAATCTGTTGAGAGTCTGCAAGTCTTTCTGCAGTTAAATAGTGATCTCTGGCTTTTAGGCTTTATTGATAGAGCATAAAAGAAACAATTTAGCTAGGGAGTGGTGCTGTAGGTTTATAGAAAAATGTTTGATTGTTTTCAGTCTCCATTTATTCAACTGTGCCATTTCTCTCAGTATAGTCTTTAGGCCATTTGCATCAGATTTACCCTGTGGAAGCTTGTTAAAATAGACTTTAGGTCTCCACTTCAGAAGTGGGTGGTATGGAGATGTGACCAAGAATCTGCAATTTAATAAGCTCTCCTGGTAGTTCCAAGATTCACTACAGTTTGGGTAGCATGGCCTTGAAGGCAAACTAGTTATATGTAAGTCCTTTGTGAAATCTTGTTTTTTTGGATAAACCTTTTACTTTCAAGGGCTTATTAGTTTCTACCGGAGACTTTGGCATTTTCATTTGGAAATTATGGGAATTGTAATGACTACTTTGAATGCATATTTATTAAGTACCTAATTGCCATGGTGTTGAGCCAAGCAGTGTACTCAGAGTCAGATTATAATTGTATTAAATAGATTAAAACTCACTAAGGGTCCCTTTTATAAAATTGTCTCAAGTCATTGATACCCTTAGCTTGATTTCTATTCCATCTTAAGAAATAATGTTTATTAACTCCTTTTTTGGATGGAGCAGAAGAAAGTCATTTGATAGGGCTTTGTTATATTACATTGCAGCTTAGTGCTTGTCACTGTATTAATTATATAAGTAGAATGAAGAGCCAGGTGGTGGTTTTGCTAATATACTTGTAATGCCTTATATATTTGTTACTGTAATTAATTGAAGTTAAAGATAACAGAACCCTCAGTATTTTTTGCTGTTGTTTTCAATCGTGTTCTTTGAAGATGCTGCCATAAGAATACTATCTACCTGTCGGCTTTCTGACTTTTTTCATTGGCAGTAATGAATTGGGTAAAGCTAAGGGGGTGGGGGTAGTTTTGATTGTGGATTAGAATTTTTTCTCAAGAAGTTATATTCTTAAATCTGTCGTTTAAATCTCAATAGTGTTTATACTCTGATCATCTGAGGTAACTGTTTTTTATAGAGTTTTTGCCTGGAAACCATGGATGCATTTTAGGGCAAACATGTTTTAAAGCATTGGAGAATTGAGTAAGTCTATGTAAGTGTGATTCTAAGTGAAGTTCTTACAGCAATTAGTGCATAGGCCTTCCATGGGCATCCCAGGTCTGCATCCTTAGGCCTGACCTCCTTATGAGACCTACGTTTCTCTAAGTTTGGCTGCCATGTGGACCCTGGTATCTGAATGTGCTGTCAGCACCTCAGATACATCATATCCAACACTATCACCTTTATTTGCAAATTGGATCCTTCTTCTCTTTCTCACTTTTATCTTAATGGTTCCACTGCTCTCCCAGTCACACTGGTACTCTGTCAAGGCAAATTACTGTTTTATGTGAAGAGATTTTGATAATTCAGAGTAACCCTTAGTGATTTCATTTTTTCCCTCTTTTCAGTTCTGTTCACAAAAGGAAGCCTCTGCCCAAAACTGTGTATAACTTGCTCTCAGATCGCGACTTAAAGAAAAAGCTAAAACAGCATGGATTATCTATTCAAGGAAGTAAACAACAGCTCATTAAAAGGCACCAAGAATTTGTACACATGTACAATGCCCAGTGTGATGCTTTGCACCCTAAATCAGGTAAGCTAGTAAAGCAATGAGTTCTTCTTTTCTCTGGATAAAGCAGTTTGTATAGCTCAGGGATTATAAACTGTAGAAAAGAAACATTAATAAGTATAATTTTGATAGTAGATGAGACATGCAAATGTATTCCTTCAAAAGGTATCTAGAATACGCTCTGATAAGCCAGCCTTTCTCTCACCCTCTTAGTCCCTATTCCCATCTCAGAGGCAACCCCTGCTGCCCGTTTCTTGTGTATATCTTTCCAGAGATAGTGCAGGATGAAGACTTGATCTAGAGAGCTGGGTTATAATCCCAGTTTTGTAGCTTTACGACTGGGGGACTGTGGGCAAGCTACTTACTATCTCAGTTTTCTCATCCATAAAATAAGGATTATGATACTGTGTGCTACCTAGTGTTTTTAAAGGAAATAAATGAAAAGTGCATGGCATTGCATCATAGCAAGTAGTTAGCATTCAACAAATGTTACCATTATGATTATAAATTATACACAAACATATGTCGTTGACTATTGTTTTGTAAAAATGTTAGTACTATATACACACTATTTAATGGTTTGTCCTTTTCATTTAATCACACACATGTTTTGGAGTTCTTTGAATTATTAGCATATATAGAATTGCCTAATTTTTTAAAAACTGAAGTACAGTATACAAACAGAAAAGTATACAAATGGTATTGTTTAGTGAATTATCACAGAGTAAATTTCACAAAGGGAAAATACCTTTGTAACTACTTTTCAGATCAGAACCAGCATCCCCAAAGCCCCTGTGCTCCCACCTCCAATCACTCCCGCCTTCATTTGCACAAATGACCAGCACCTTGACTTCTAACACCAGAGATTATCCGTTTTGCTTGTTTTTCCTATATTTTGTCTTTATGTAAATGGAATAATAAATAGCTTATGTATTCTTTGCAGTGTGGCTTTATTTGTGCAGAATTATATTTAGAAGATTCATCTATGTTTTTGTGTACAGTTGTGATCTTTTCATTTTTGTTGCTATAGAGTATTCCGTTGTATATCACACTGTTTATCCATTCAGTGGTTGATAGACATTTGGATTTGTCTACTCTTTGGCTCTTAAGAATAATGTTGCTGTCTCTTTTACATGTCTTAGTGCACATAGGCACACATACTTGTTGGATATATATATATCTAGGAGTGAAATTATTGATATATTTGTGCAGCTGCTTAGCTTTCATGGATAATGTAGCCAAAAACTCAGTGCCAGGGTACATTTTTTTTCCCTTATTTAATTTCTTTTTTTTCTTCTTCTTGTTTTTGTTCCTACCAGTGACACTTTCATTAGGAGGGTCTGAGAGTTCCAGTTTTTTCACATCCTTGACAACATCAGTATTGTCAGTTTTCTTTTTTGGCCATTTTAGTGGGTCATTGGTAGTATCTCATTATGGTTTTAATCTGCATTTCCCCCACGATTTACAGTGTTGGGCACATTTTTATATGTTTGTTGATCATCTGGATATCTTCTTTGGTGAAATACCCATCTAAGCATTATGACCAATTTTTTTATGCTGTGTATCCTTTTCTTCCCCTTATTTATTTGTGGGAGTATGTGAAGTTTTCTGTATATAGATATTGCTGGATATATATGTATATTTAAACTCTTCAGTTTGCCTTTTCGTTCTCTTAATGACTTCATTCAAGAAGTAGTTCTTAATTGTACTAATCTTTTGCATTTTTCCTTTAGTTAGTGCTTTATGTCCTTGCCTATTGCAAGGTCATGAGGATCTTGTTTTGTTCTAAAAGCTTTATTGGTTTTGCTTTTACATTTTGATCTGCAATTTATCTGGAATCTATTTTAGCATATGTTGTGAGGTAGGGGCAAGATTCTCCTGTTTTTCCATACAGATAGCCAATCAATGCAGCACCACCATCCCTTCCCCTATCTCTTGATGGTTTTAATTTGTATCTTCCTGAGGCTAATGATGTTCAGCATCTTTTCATATATTTATTTGCTATTGTGTGTGTGTGTGTGTGTGTGTGTGTGTGTGTGTGTGTGTGTTGGTAAAGGGTCTGTTGAAATATTTTGTCCATTAACATTTTTTTATTGCTTATAGGAGTTGTTTTATATATTCTCGGGGTGCTTGGGTGGCTCAGTCGGTTAAGCCTCCAACTCTTGATTTCAGCTCAGGTCATCATCTCACAGTTTGTGAGCTCGAGCCTCGCATCAGGCTCTGCACTGACAGCATGGAGCCTGCTTGGGATTCTTTCTCTGCCCTTCCCTGCATGTGTGTGCACTCTCTATCAAAATAAACAAACTTAAAAAAAATAGAGTTGTTATATTCTGGATACCAGTCATTTGTGAAATACATGTATTTGAATATTGTATCCTAGGCTTTGACTTGCCTTATCATTTTCTTAATGTCTTTTGAAGAGCAGAAGTTTTTCATTTTGATAAAGTCCAGTTACCACTTTTTTTCTTTTATGGTTCATGCTTGTGGTATTCCATGAAGAAATATTTGCCTATCCTAGGATCACAAAGAATTTCTCCTATGTTTTCTTCTAGAAGTTTTATAATTTTAGCTTTTATATTCAAGTCTATGATGCATTTCCAGTTACTTTTTCTGTTGATGTGAGGTAAAGGTTACAGCTCACTTAAAAAAATATGGCTATGTATCTAGTTTTAACAGTCCCATTTGTTAAAAAGGCTATCCTTTCCCCATCTACATTTCCCCCTTTGTCAAAAATCTGTGAACCATATATGTGTGTGAATATACCTAGAATCTTTTCTGTTCTATCGGTCTTTATGCCGGATTTTTTTTTTTTTTTTTTTTTTGCCAGCACCATACCCCCTTGATTACTGTAACTTGGTAGCAAGTATTGAAGTCAGGTGGAGAAAGTCCTTCAAATTTGTTCTTTTTCAAAATTACTTTGACTATTCTAGGTCCTTTGCATTCCCATGTAAATGTTAGACTCAGTTTGTTAATGTCTACAAAAAGAGCCTTCTGGGATTTTAATTGGGATTACGTTAAATTCATTGATCAACTTAGGAGAATTGATAACTTTACTGAGTCTTTTAATACCAGTCAAGTTCTGTCTCTGTTTGTTTAGGTCTCCATTAATTTCTGTCAGCATTGTTTTCCAGCTTTTTATATACATGTTTTCCAAGTATTTTGTTAAGCTTACCACTAAGTTGTTGTTGTTGTTTTTGGTGCTATTGTAAGTGGTGTTTTTTATGTCAGTTTCTCATTACCATTTTAAAGAATCATTTTGATATACTGATTTTTGTATATTTAGCTTTGTATATTTTGTATATGTATATATACATATCTATAGTGTTAACTTTTTTTTTTTTAACGTTTATTTATTTTTGAGACAGAGAGAGACAGAGCATGAACGGGGGAGGGTTAGAGAGAGGGAGACACAGAATCTGAAATAGGCTCCAGGCTCTGAGCTGTCAGCACAGAGCCCGACGCGGGGCTCGAACTCACAGACCGCGAGATCATGACCTGAGCCGAAGTCGGCCGCTTAACCGACTGAGCCACCCAGGCGCCCCTATAGTGTTAACTTTTAAAACTAAATTATTTCTAGTTGTTTCTAGGATTTTTTATTTACACAATCATGTCAATAAAAATAAGTTTTATATCTTTTTTCTTTTCAGTCTGTGTGTTTTTGATTTCCTCTTCTTGCTTTATTGCACTGGTTAGACACTCCAGTGCAGTGCTGTGTGAAAGTATGAACAAATATCCTTTCCTTACTACCAGTCTTATAGATAACATATTTAGTCTTTAATCATTAAGTCTGACAGTTGCAGATTTTCAAAGATGCCTTTTGTGAGGTTGAGGGTGTTTCTTCGATTCCTAGTTTGTTGGGAATCGTGAAGGAGTGTTGGATTGTGTCCAATCTTTGTTCTACATTTATTGAGTTTGTCATTTTTCCCCCTTATTCAGTAATATTCTGTAATATGGCTTATTACATTGATTTTTTAAGAGCTTTGTTGAACTATAATTCACATACCGTACTACCCATTCAAAGTTGTAATTCAGTGTTTCTTAGTATATTCACAGTTATGCAGCCACCACTGCAATACATTTTAGAACATTTTTATCACCTCCAAAAGAAACTCCATATCCATTAGCAGTCACTCAGCATTTTTTCCCAATCCTCATAGCCCTAGACAACTACTAATCTACTTTCTCTGTAGACCTGTCTATTCTAGATATTTTACTTACTTATCTCCCAGTGTTTGGATATTCTGTTCATTTTTTTTCCCAGTGTTTGTGTTTTTTGCCTTTTGGTATGTTTTTGTAATGTTTTTCTTGTTAGTTGGACATAATATACTAGTTAAAAGGAACTTGTTTTAAGTAGGCCCTTAGTAATGTGGTGGTGATGTGTGCCAGGGAGGGGAAGCTTCTTAGCATTAGGCCTCAATTCTTTAGTGGGCCTGTGTCCCTGGATTGTAAACTTACCAAATATTTCTTAGTTTTTTTCTCCTCCCTTAGGTGGGAAGATGGCTAGAGCAGGCTGGAGTTGGGTGTAGTAGTCCCTCCTTATCTGTGGGGGGATACTTCCAAGACCCCTAGTGGATTCCTGGAACCATGGATAGGACCAAATCCTATATATATTGTTTCTCCTGTGCGTGCATACCTATGATAAAATTTAATTTATAAATTAGGCACAGTGAGACATTAACAATAACTAATAAAATAGAACAATTTTAACAATATATTATAATAAAACTTATGTGAATATGGTCTCTCTCTCTCTCAAAATATCTTATTGTAGTGTATTCATACTTCTTATGGTAATGTGAGGTGATAAATTGTCTGCATATTAAGAGAGTTGAATCACGTGGTCCTTGTGATATAGTGTTAGTCTACTCTTGACTTTCTTTCTGACCATATATCAGAAGAAGGTCATCTGTGTCTGAAACATGGTTGATTGCGAGTTACCAAAACAGTGGAAAGCAGAACTGCAGTTAAGGGGGGGACTTCTGTATTTCCCTTTCCCAGGTCAATTAGGCTCTAGTAATACCCCAGTTGGTTAGGCTCTATTTAACTAGTTCCCCGAGAGAACAGGTCTTGTTAAGAGAAGAATACACTGGTATATTTGAAGATGGTTTCTTTTCCTTTCCCCCTGCTCAAAACCAGAGATTTTTCTTTGATAATTTACTATAAGGATTTTGTTGAACTCCTGAAGATGAACCTCACAATATTGTCTCCCCTACCACCCTCCAGCCATGACTGGGTCTCCCTGGAGTTTTTACCTCTCAGAATCATCTGCACAGGACCTCCAGCCATTAATTAATTATGATTCAGGTTTTCTTATCTTTTGTTATGTTTCTCACTGCAGTTTCTGCTTGTAAGTTTCTCCTAAGGTAAGCCATTACTCCGTATTTTTGGGGGGTCTCAACAGTCTTGGGGGCATTAGTTTGCACTGTGTCCTCTTCAGGTGGATCTAAGAAGAGTCGCTGATTTTTCAGTCTGTTGAGCTTTTAACTTGTTATTAAGATGGAATGGCAACTTCCAACCTCCTTCTGTGCAGAACTGGAAGTCCATTTCATTTAAATGAATTAATGCAAAATACATGGCCTTCAGTGACTGACTTCTTTTCAAGGTTGTCCATTATTCATGGTTAGTACTGCATTCCTTTTTATTGCCCAATAATATTTCATTGTGTAGGTCTATTACTTATTTTTGCCTATTCATTGACTGACATCTGGGATTTTTCCACTTTTCAGCCATTATGAATAACGCTGCTATGAACTATGAATATCCATACACAAGTGTCTGTGTGGACTTACGTTTTCATTTTCCATAGATATGTACTTAGAAGTGGAATTGCTGGGTTAAATGGTAACTACATTTTAACATTTTGAGGAACTGCTGGATTGTTTTTCAGTGTGCCTACAACATTTTACATTTCACTAGTGTAAGGGTTCCAGTTTCTCCACATTCTTGCCACCATTTGTTATTCTGTCTTTCCTGTTTTGGCCACCCTAGCCATGTGAAGTGGTGTGTCATTGTGGTTTTGATTTGTATTATGTTGATTTTTGAATATTAAAGCAACCTTTTATCTTTAGCAAGGACTGTGTCCATTTCATCTAAGTTCTTGAATTTACAATTTGCTGTCAGCATTTTTTTTAAGAATATTTCTTTCATTGTCTTTTAATGTCTGTGGGATCTGTGGTAATGTACTGTCTTTTGTTTTTGATACTAGAAATATGTCTTCTCTCTTTTTTCCCTTGATTGGGTTTACCTATAAGATATCAATTTTATTGATTTTTTCCAAAGAACTGGCTTTCAGTTTCATTTTTTTTCCTCAACTTATTGCATATTTTCCATTCTATTGAATTTTCCTCCTATCATTATTTTCTTCTTTCTAATTACTTTAGGTTTAATTTGGTCTTATCTCTGTAGCTTATTATGGTGGAAGCTTAGATAATTATTTCAGATTGTTCTTCTTTCAAAATTTTCCTATTTTACTTACACCCACAAATGTTGATACATTGTATTTTCATTTGCATTCAGTTAAAATATTTTCTTTCTTTTTTTTAAATATTTTTTAGCGTTTATTTATTATTGAGAGACAGAGAGAGACAGAGCATGAGCAGGGGAGGGGCAGAGAGAGGGGGAGACACAGAATCTGAAGCAGGCTCCAGGCTCTGAGTTGTCAGCACAGAGCCTGGTGCGGGGCTCAAACTCACAAACTGCGAGATCGTGATCTGAGCCGAAGTTGGACGCTTAACTCACTGAGCCACCCAGGTCCTCCTAAAATATTTTCTAATCTTTGTTGCCATTTCTTATTTGAATAGTGGGTTATATAGAAGTATTTCCAATTTCCAAATATATGGGCATTTCCCAGAAATCTTTTATTATTCATTTTACTTTGATTCTATTTAACCAGTTCTGTATCATTTCAGACCTTTTACATTTACTGAGACTTGTTTTATTTATTTTTTATTTATTTATTTATTTTTTTAATTTTTTTTAACGTTTATTTATTTTTGAGACAGAGAGAGACAGAGCATGAACAGGGGAGGGTCAGAGAGCGGGAGACACAGAATCTGAAACAGGCTCCAGGCTCTGAGCTGTCAGCACAGAGCCCGATGCGGGGCTTGAACTCACTGACTGTGAGATCATGACCTGAGCCGAAGTCGGCCGCTTAACCGACTGAGCCACCCAGGCGCCCCCTGAGACTTGTTTTATAACTCAACATTAGGATTTCCTGGTAAATGTTCCATAAACACTTGAATATTTTGTTTTTTTTTTTTCCTTAAATGTTCTGTAAACTTGCTTGATAGTAACATTCAGTTCTTCTGCATCCTTGCTGATCCTATATTCGCTGGTGCTATCAATTCCTGAAAGGATTATTGAAATCTCCAACTATATTTATAGATTTTCCATTTTTCCTTTCAATAATTTCAGTTTTCCTTATATTTTGAATCTCAATAATTAAGTGTGTGTGCATTTAGTATTGTTATGTCTTCTAGATAAGTTGACCTACTACTACTTATTATTATGAAATGTTTGTCTTTGTCTCTGGTAATATTCTTCGTCTCAAAATCTACTTTATCTGGTATGGATGAATATAGCCACTCTATCTTACTTCACTCTTCTTCTCTTTAAACCCATTGTGTTATTATATTTAAACTTCTTTGAAAGCGGTATATGGTTTTGGTTTCCTTTTTTCTTCAAGTTTATTTATTTATTTTGAGAGACAGAGAAAGAATGAGCAAGAGCATGAGAAGGAAAGGGACAGAGAGAAAGGGAGAGAGAGAATCCCAGGAAGGTTCTGCACTGTCAGCGCAGAGCCTCACATGGGGCTTGATCTCATGAATGGTGAGATCTCATGACCTGAGCCAAAATCAAGAGTCAGATGCTTGACTGACTGAGCCACCCAGGTGCCCCTGGATTTGCTTTTCAAATGTAATTTGACAAGATACACCATTAAGTTATAGGGCTTAAACCATTTTCATTTCATTTAACCTATTTGGTTGAGTTCAAGGCTATCATCTTGCTTTTCTTTTCTATTTGTCCTATTCATTCTTTGTTTTGTCTTCCTTTTTTTGGATTGAGTATTTTTTAGTTTTCTGTTTCCTCATTTGGTTATTAGGTATATCTGTTTACTTCTTTTAGTGATTATTCTAGTGCTTACCATATATATCTTAAGCTTATCACTGTCTCCCTTCCAATAATATACTAACTACTTCATGTAGAACATAGAAGTATCTTATGACTTCCATCTTTCGTTTCATTATTGTCATAGATTTTTCTTCTATATGTGTTACAACCTCCATAATTCCTTTTTACTCTTTTTTTTTAAATTGTGAATTTTCTTTTAAAGAAAATAAAAATGAAAAAGAAAGTCTATATGTGCCTACACATTACTATTTCCAGTATTTTTCATCTCCTTGCTTAGATCAAGGTTTCCATCTGATGTCATTTTCTTTTGGCCTGAAAAACTATTTAATATGTCTTGTAAAGAGTGTAGATGTGCTAGTTACAAATTCTTTTCAGCTCTTGTCTGAAAAAGCCTTTTTTTTTTTTTTTGTTTATTTTTTTATTTTGAGAGAGACAAAAAGTGTAGGTGGGGGAGGGGCAGAGAGGGAGAGAGAAAATTCCAAGCAGGCTCTGTGCTGTCAGTGTGGAGTCAAACTTGGGACTCGATCTCATGAACCATGAGATCCTGACCTGAGCCAAAAGCAAGGGGTGGACGCTTAACTGACTGAGCCACTTAGGTTCCTTGAAAAAGCTTTAATTTTGTGTTTATAAAGTAGTTAAAACTACTTTATTTGGAAATAATTATCATAAAAAAAACATCTGTACCCTTTATATGGATTCATCTATCATCATTTTGCTTTATTTCCTTTATGAATTGCTATTACTCTCTCTCTGTATAAAAATACATGTGTGTAACATACTTATATACTTCTATTTTTTCCTTAAACCATCTAAGAATAAGTTGTATAATCTTGATTCTTTACCTCTAAGTACTTACTATGTATTTCCTAAGAAAAAGGATATTCTCTTTTATTATGAAATTACAGCTATTAATTTCAGTAAATTTAGCTTTGTTAACAATACTTTTATCCATTCTATCATCTCTGTTCTATTTTCAGCAGTGGACCCAGTAATGATTGCTAATAGATTTCTTCTTTTTTTTTTTTTTTTTCTTCTAGTACATGGTGCGGTTTTGGATCACATACTGCATTTAGTTGTGCCATCTTTTCCGTCTCTTTCTATCTAGAACAATTCCTCAGTCTGCCTTTGTCTTTTATGACATTGGCAAAGAATACAGGCTTTGTTGTTGTTGTTTTCCCCCCCCCCAAAACAGAGTATTTCTCACTTTGGCTTTGTGTGATGTATCCTTATAATTACATCAAGGCTGTGCATTCCTGGCCAGAGTACTATATGTGATGTTTTTTGTCCCTTGTCAGGATATCACATCCAGGGTGTTTGACATCTTTGTGCCTCTCATTTGTGATGGCTGGTTTAATCATCTTCTCAGTTTCTCCCTCGATACTGGGAGATTATATAGTTTTCCCCTTGCTACTAATTGGATATCTGTAGAGACACTCTAACACCATGTAAATATCCTATACCTCATTAAAATTTCACCCCTACATTACTATTCTTAGGTAATTTTTACATGAACTAATCTTTTCTGTGATAGTTGCAAAATGATGATTTTCTTTTTCAAAAAAAATTTTTTTAACGTTTATTTATTTTTGAGACAGAGAGAGACAGAGCATGAACGGGGGAGGGGCAGAGAGAGAGGGAGACACAGAACCGGAGGCAGGCTCCAGGCTCTGAGCCATCAGCCCAGAGCCCGACGCGGGGCTCGAACTCACAGTCCGTGAGATCGTGACCTGAGCTGAAGTCGGACGCTCAACCGACTGAGCCACCCAGGCGCCCCGCAAAATGATGATTTTCTAACGTCACTCCTTCCACGTTGCTACTGGTGCCTTTGCTTCTAGGTTTTTGTAGCAGATTGAGCTCAGGAATATATGCATGCATATAGATGTGCATACATGGGTATGTACATATACATGACATGCTTATATGCCTGTATACTGTATGTGTATATATAAATGTAAATCCATTTATACTTACATACATTAGAAATCATGAGAGCATACTGATTGCAGTCCAACCCCACAGAGTTCTATACCTTTCTCTGTCCATATTTATACTTCCCATTTTTTTTCCACAAGAAGAATCCTCCCTTCAATAGCATCAGCACATTTAGTAATTTGTCCCAATTCTGTAGTACATCTAAAATAGTTTCAGAATTGCTTCATCTGTACTACTACACCACTGCAAAACAGACCTACCTATAAGAAAGAATTCAGAATATTTTTTAGTTCTCTCTCCCCACAGTTGCTTTCCCCGCCTCCATTTCCCAGACTGAGGGTATGTAGTCAGATATTGTGTTCATAATTTCCTTTTTATCTTTCTTCAGTGTGTGGCTTGGTGTTTTACTGAAATACAGTAGGGTTCATTTGTTTTCCTTTATTTCTAATTGTTGTTTTTTAGTTGTCCCTTGCAAGTATAAGAAATTAATAAATGTAACATTTAAACTAAGAAGATAAATTTTTATAATGGACCACTGGCTGTCATAAAAATATTACATACAGTAGCAGGTTTGTTTTCTTTTGTTTCAAGAGAGCTCCTGATTACTTGTTGAAGCATTTGTATGATGGTACCTTTAAAATTCTTACCAGATAGTTTCACGATTGGAGTCATCTCAGTGTTAGTATCTGTTGAGTGTCTTTTCTCATTGAAGTTATGATTTTCCTGCTTCTTAGTTGACAAGTGTTTTTATTGTGTCCTAGACATTTTGACTATAATAGGAGATTCTAAGTTCTTTTAAAAATATTCTCCTTTAACAGGCACTCACCCTGTTTACGTTTAACATGCAGATCCGGACCTACTTCTGTGGACCGTGGTTCTAATGACAGTGTAGTTTTCAGAGCCCTTGCAGCGTTGTCCTGGTCTGCTTCCTTTAATTACTACCTAAAGGGCCCTCTGAGAATCTGGTGTTTCATACTGTGCTCCACTTCCCAAACCTTTTGGCCTCTAAAATTAATTTTTAGAATATTTCACATGTGAGTTGGCCAAGAATGTATTTAGGATTTCCTGTGCAGGTTTAAAGGATACTGTTCTCCAGGTTTTGTCTCTTTGAGATCCTTGCTCCAATCACTAGTTAGAGGGTGAGGGTCCTATCTGCTACTGCTGGCTGAGGTCTAGGTTTCTCATTTGGTCCACACTGGCCCTGTGTTGCTGGGAGAGGAAAGCCTTTCCCAGTGCTCCTGTTACTGCTGGGGGAGAAGGGGGGGGGGGGTGGAATCCATACTCCACACTTACTCTCTGATTGTACTGTAGTGGGCAGGAAGCATCAGCAGTGTTTAGCTGGAGTAGGTCAGATGTTGTCATAAAGTTTTTTGGTCTCCTCCTTTCATAGTCCTTTGCTAGAAAAATGGTTCCTTGGGTGTGTGTGTGTGTGTGTGTGTGTGTGTGTGTGTGTGTGTGTGTGTGTTCGTTCTGGGTTGCAGGCTTCACCAGAGTCCAGTCTGGGATTTACAGAAGATAAAAAGGAAGCCCAAAGACCTCACCATTGTGTTGTCCCTTAACTTCTGAAGCCCTTAGCCAGTCCCATCTTTCTCCTTCTACCCTTCAGAGTTCTCTTATACTTGTTACCTTACATTCAAGGGTTTTAGT
This sequence comes from Panthera onca, assembly GCF_046562875.1. Lineage (NCBI taxonomy): Eukaryota > Metazoa > Chordata > Mammalia > Carnivora > Felidae > Panthera > Panthera onca. Next base: position 50,612,760 of record NC_138340.1, on the reverse strand, counting down.
GATAATTACTGAGGGAGAGTATGAGAAATCAGAAGAGAAATGAGTCTAGTCCATCTTCTTTGGAACTGCAAGTTCTCATTCATGTATTTTTAATTTCTGTTCTAGGTGCAGACACATTTAAGATTGTTAGGTTTTCTTATTGAATTGAGTCTTTTATCATTATACAATTTCCCTCTTTATCCCTGATAACATTCATTATTCTGAAGTCTGTTGTGCCTTTTTAGTATAGCTATTGCAAGTTTCTTCCCTTTAGTATTTACATGATACATGTCTTTCCATTCCTTTATCTTGGACCTATCTATGTCTTTTATTTAAAATGCATTCTGGGGCATCTGGGTGGCTCAGCTGGTTAAATGTCCGACTGTTGATTTCATCTCAGGTCATAATTTCATGGTCTGTGGGTTCGAGCTCCAGCACCGGGCTCCTCGCTGGCAGTGCAGGGTTCTCTCTGTCCCTCTTTTTCTGCCCCTTATCCGCTGGCATGCATGCCTGTGTTCTCTCTCTCTCACAATAAATAAAATGGGTTCCTTGCTGAAAGCATATAGTTTGGTCTTGCTTGTTTTAATCGAGTCTACATTCTGTATCTCTTATTGATGCTTTTAAATCACTTACACTTAATGTACTTATTGATACAGTTGGTGTTATTTTCTGCTTGTTCCTTCTGCTTTTTATTCCATTTATTTGCTCTCTTTTGGGTTGAGTATTTTTTATTAATACATTTTATTTCTACTTTGGGCTTATTTTACCTTATTTTTCCAAAAGTTTTAGTGGTTGACGTAGGATTTGTAATAAGCACCTGTTAGTTACAGTCTACTTTCAAATGATGTACTGCTTCACTTACAGTGTAAGAACCTTACAACAGTATACCTTAAATCCCTAATTCTTTGTGTTGTTGTTGTCATGAGTTTTGTACTTTTACCTATGGTATTAACACAATATGTTGTTGTTTTGAATGGTCAGTTATCTTTTAGAATAGTTAAAAATAAGAAAAATATTTGTACTTACCTTCATTTTTACCATTTCTATCACTCTTCATTTTCTCTTCTAGGAAGAGATAAGTTTCTGGTTTCATATTTCTTCTGCTTGAAGAACTTCCTTTAACACTTTTTATAGTACAAGTCTGCTAATAACATATTCTCTCAGTTTTTGTTAGTCTCAGAAAATCTTTATTCCTCCTTCACTTTTGAAAAATACTTCCATTGGTATAGAATTCCGGATTGGCATGGTTTTTTCCCCCATACTTTAATTCATCACTCCATTGTCTTCTGGCTTGAATAGTTTCTTTCTTTTTTTTTTTTTTAATTTTTTTTGACATTTATTTATTGAGAGAGAGAGACAGAGCATGAGCATGGAAGGGGCAGAGAGAGAAGGAGATACAGAATCCGAAGCAGGCTCCAGGCTCTGAGCTGTCAGCACAGAGCCTGACTCAGGGCTCGACCTCATGAACCGCGAGATCATGACCTGAGCCAAAGTCGGATGCTTAACTCACTGAGCCACTCAGTCGCCCCTGGCTTGAATAGTTTCTAATGAGAAGCCATGATATAATGCTTGATTTTTCTTTATGTAATATACTCTTTTTCTTTGGCTCACGCAGATTTTCTCTGTGTGTCTGTGTTAATGTTGTATTTTTGTTTTGTTTTTGCATTCTGCTTAATATTCTTTGAGTTTCTTGCCTTTGTGGTTTGATGTCTTTTATTATATTTGGCAAATTCTGACCATTAGATCTTCAAATATTTTTCTCTTCCCTTTCTTCTTCTTTTGGGATTTCTGTTCCATGTATGTTAGATCTTTTCATATTGCTCCATGGGTCTTAATGCTCTGAGTCTAAAAATGTAAATTTATATTTAGTACATTGGAGTTTGAATAGATATCTGCTAAGAATTGGATTCCACTAACAAATTAATTTTCATATTCCATTGGGACTGCTATTTATACCTATATTTTTAAAGGAAAGAGCAAAATGACTTTACTGTACTCTTACAGTTATGTCTTAAATTGTTCTGCATGTGTAAGAGTTCAGTGTTTTACTCCTTTTAATCTTTTATTTTGCAATAACTTTGGACTTAGAGGAAAATTAACAACAGGTACTGTGAACAGGTAGTTCACACATTCCCATCATCTAGCTTTAGAGTTGTACAATGATCAAAACCATGTAATTAACACTGCCTGTATGTCCTTATTTTAACAGCTGCTGAAATAGTTCAAGAAATTGAAAACATGGAGAAGACTAGGATGCGTCTTGAAGCTAGTAAACTCAATGAAAGCGTATGTTGATGGTCTATTTCATTGTCTGGGTAGAAATGATGGATAGAAAAATTGAATGCCCAGTAAAATTAAATCTGTTCAGTAGGAAATGTCCTGGAACACATTTCCATTTAGTGTATTATGATTTTCTTGTAGCTGATTTTGAGCACAAAATTCTATCACAGTTAGGAGTCTTCTAGGGCTAAGTACAATCCAAAGTGGAGTTTATTAATGAATTATAGTCCTGTGGAAAAAGCATATGCCTGTACATCTGGTGGCCTTGATATCAGTCCTTTCTCTGCTGGTTGCATTTGATAAGCTCTTTAACATCTGTGGCCCTTAGGATCTTTGTCTGTAAAACTTGGGGGTTAAACTATATGATCTCTAAGATATCCCCCTTCAGCTTGGCATTCTGTAATTCTGTGATTATGCTGATGGAGAAATTAAGTAATTATAAGACTTAATGAGGACTGAGTATCTATTAAGCTTGTTGAGGGAATCAGACACCTAAAATTCTTCACTATTGCCTTCCTCTAGCTTGATGGTCCAAAACTTGAGGAAAGGATACCAAAGAAAAAAATAGTCATTGTGTCCCTATGACACTGGAGGAAGTGTTATGGGCTCTCCCAAGTAGACTTTTTTCCTAGACCATCGGTAATGTGTTTGTAAGGAAAGCACCGACCTTAGGGAAGTAAGTTTATAATCAGATAGTAGAAAAAAAATGAGATTTTCATTGATTTTATTATTACCTATGTGCTAACTGTAAGATGGAAACTGTAATGAGTCATGTAAGTAGATTTCTGATCTCTTAAGTCTAAGATTTTCAAAAGTGGAAGTAGAAATTTAACATATTGAGTGTTATATTTTCTTTATTTATTACCTTTCCAGTAGACTTGGAGAGGTTAGGTTGGAAAAGGGAGAAGTCAAACAAGAAAATCTGCCTTATTAATGATCTGTAAATACTTCTTCAGTCTTGTAGTTTCACGTGTTACCTGTTGTATTAATGAAGGTGAAAAATTAAATACCAAAAGTGGGAAATTTAATTGATCATTGTATTAATTCTTCATGTTAGTGTTAATATGAATATTAGTGTTGCATTTTCTACAGATGAGAAAACAGTGATGAGTAAAGGTATACTAATTATGATATTCAAAGGAGGTACACAGGAGTTATTCTTCCTAGGTTTATATGAAACAGATATAAGAGATTATTTTCCCCTATTTTAAAGTTTGTAGTACTCCAGTTTTTGTCACTTTTTGAATTTTTAATTAAGATCTTTTGGATTATTTTAGATAATGGTTTTTACAAAGGACCAAACAGAAAAGGAAATAGATGAAATTCACAGTAAATATCGTAAGTTGTGTGGCATTTTCTTTATTTATAGAGAAGTTGGGTTTCAGGTTAATCTTAAGTAATTTTTCTTAAGTAACTTTAAAATCAGTTTTTACAGTAATGTTTGATGTAAACTTTTCTTCTATATTACTTAACTGAATTTTAGTTGTTTACTCTGTGACCTTTCTTGTAACTCTATGTGCCTGCTTTTTGATTTCTAACATTCTTCTTTGAGCTTATCACTAAGTACTTTGTAAATATTAATTAGCTGCTCTCAAAACATCTCTGTGAAAATAAAATGGAGTTAAAATGGAAACATTCCTGACTTTCCATTCTGTCCTCAGGCCACTCACTGCAACACTTCTGTGAAGAATTTCAGCAGTTCTGTAACTTGCAAATTTGTGCCAAAAGTAGTTTTCACTTTATCAGTTGTTACCAACTTCCAGCTTGCTTCCTTTTCCTTATTAGGCTTTTGTATGTATCTTTTCCAGGGCTAGCACATTCACATTTTGTCAGTTTGGTAGCTGTTATTTTTGGTTGGTTGTTTTTTAGTTTAAATTTAAATTTAAGTACCTGACAAAAGGTAGTTAATAAGTATGGAATGATATTCCACACATGATGTGTTTTAGTTGTGCTAAGAGGATTTTTTTCTTTTCCTTTTTCTTTTTTTTTTTTCCCCTTCCTTCTTAAGCTTTGAATGTATAGGTTCGGGAGTGATCTGTTTGGGAGGAGAGACGCAGTACACAGGCATTAGATACAGGTGTGATGGCCTGTGCCTTCCCAGAGTAGGAAAAGGAGGCTAGAATATTCATGGACCTTAAACTGAACAACAAAAGTCAGTGTTTTTCTGTTGTTAGATAAGTGTGATAGGAGCTTCCTTAATATTTGGGAAGCCAACGTGATTTTTCTTGAGGCAGAGGATAGAGAATATCAAGTGACCACTGAATTGCTAAAAATAAGGCCTGTAAAAATAAGGAAACCAGCAAATTTGCTTGGAGAGAAAGTAATTTAAACCATTAAAAAGATAATATCTAACAATTATGCCAGAAAAGATATAACTATTGCTCCCTATTTAATATCTAAAAAAAAGTTTACATACAATAGAAATTTGTATCTTTACTAGGCATGTCATGTTAAGTTAATGCATTTAGCCCTAAAATAAATCTCTGTATCTATTTTTAAAAAAATAAATGAAATGGACAACTCCCTTGAAAGACACAAATTACTAAACTTTATTTAAGAAGAAATAATAGACAAATTGAATTTGCAATTCCTGAAGAAATCCCAGGTCCAAGTGGGATCACTGATGAATTCTATGAAATATATAAGGAAGGAAATAATAATCAGTTTTAGACATATTCTGCTAGAAAATTGAAATGGAAGGAATACTTCTTACCTCATTTTATGAGGCTGAAGTTTCCATGAAACTAAAAACCAAAGATGGTATAATAAAAGTTCATGGAGCACCTGGGTGGCTCAGTCAGTTAAGTGTCCAACTTTGGCTCAGGTCATGATCTCATGGTCCGTGAATTTGAGCCCCCTGTCGGACTCTGTGCTGACGGCTCAGAGCCTGGAGCCTGCTTCAGATTCTGTGCCCCCTTCTCTCTCTCTGCTCCTTCCCCGCTCGTGCTCTGTCTCTGTCTCTTTCTCTCTCAAAAATAAATAAACATTAAAAAAAAAAGTTCTGACCAATATTCTTCATTGAACGTGGATGCAAAAATCCTTAACAAAATTTTAGTAAATTACGTCTGGCAATACATATACAAGATAATACATCATAACCAAGTGGGATTTATCCTAACAGTGCAAGATTGATTTAATTTTAGAAAATTAATCATTGTAATTCACTGTATTAAGTGACTAAAGAAACACTATATGGTTCTCAAAATAGATGCAGAATAAGTGTTTGACAAAATTGAACACCCATTAATATAAAAACTCTTACCAAAATAGAATTTCTTCAATCTGGTAAAGAATATCTATAAGAAACCTACAACTAACATCATATTTAATGATGAAATATTAAATACTTTTCTTCTGATTGGGAGCAAGGTAGATATGTTCTTTCTCACATTTTTTATTGTACTGTAGGTCGTCAACAGTGTGAAGGAATAAGAGTAAATAGTATACAGATTTGAATGAAATAAATAAAACTTTATAGTCACAGTTGACATTATCATCTTTCACAAATAGTATGAATTGTGAAAGAGAAAGCTAAAAGGAAATATGATAAGTTATATTTCAGTAGAATTTAGTGCTTACTCTTTAAAAGGCAAATATGAAAATGAAAACTCAAGCCACAGATTGTGAGAAAATACTGTAAAATTTATATTTGACAAAATACTAGTATCTATATTATGTAAAGAACTCTTGAAATTCAATAATAAGGCATATGCCATATATATATATTTTTTAAAGGGTAAAAGACTGAAACATTCTTCAGCGAAATAAATATTTAAGTGTCAAGTAACCACATGAAAATATAGGTTAATCTTATTAGTCATTAATCTTTAGGAAAGTATAATTAAAAAAAATTTTTTTTAACATTTATTTTTGAGAGAGAGAGATACAGAATGTGAGCGGGAAGGGGCAGAGAGTGAGGGAGACACAGAATCCAAAGCAGGCTGCAGGCTCCCAGCTGTCAGCACAGAGTCTGATGCGGGGCTCAAATCCACAAACTGTGAGATCATGACCTGAGCCAAAGTCAGATGCTTAACTTACTGAGCCACCTAAGCACCCCAGGAAGATATAATTTTAAATGAAATAATACTATATACTTATTTTAATGGCAGGGGGAAAAAAAAAAAAAAGGATAATACCAAACTCCTGGCCAGGATGTGGAGCAAATGGAAATCTTATGCATTGCTGGTGAGAAAGCAAAATGATACAACCACTTAGGTAAACAGTTTAGCAGTTTGTTTTAAGGTTATATACCTCCATACAACCCAGTCATTCTACTCCTAACTATTTATCCAAGAGAAATGAAAGCATATATCCACACAGAGATAGGAAGTCAGATTTATTGAGATATAATTTCCAAAAAACAAAATCCATGAATTGTATTAAACAATTTCAAGAGTATTATGGACAAATGCTATAGCAGCTTATTCATATTATCCTAAACTGAAAACAACCTAAATATCCATAAACACATTATGATATATCCATATACAATGGAACAGTACTTAATAATAAAAAAGAATTAACCCTTGACATACGAAGCCACATGGGGGGAATGTCAACAACATTGTGCTACAACAAAAGCGAAACTAAAAGGGTAGCATCTTGAATGAACATTTATATAAAGTTCTAGGAAGGCAAAAATTAGTAACAGAAAGCATATTGGTACTGCCAGCTCCTGTGGGTGGGGGAAAAGGGGATCAGGAAGGAACTCTTTTGGGTGATTTAAGTCTTCTATCTCATGAGTGCATTGGTAGTTACGCGGCTACAGGTTTTTTTGCATCAAATTAAATTGTTCATTTTAAATTCACGAATTTTATTGTGTGTAAATTATTTCTCGGGAAGTCTGCTTTTATTTTTTATTTAATTTATTTATACATATATATATTTAAAAAAATTTTTTTTTAACATTTATTTGTTTTTGAGAGACAGAGACAGGGCATGAGCCGGGGAGGGGCAGAAAGAGAGAAGGAGACACAGAATCTGAAGCAGGCTGCAGGCTCTGAGCAAGCTGTCAGCACAGAGCCTGATGCGGGGCTTGAACCCACAAACTGTAAGATCATGACCTGAGCCGAAGTTGGATGCTCAACTGACTGAGCCACCCAGGCACCCCAGGAAGTCTGATTTTAAAAATTTAGAGAGAAAAGTGGCATTCTTTTTTATTTTTGCAAATCTCTTTGATGTCTTGCTTAATAGAGAACATCTTGACTTTCATATCAGCTTCTGCATTTAAACTGTTGCTATGTGTTGCTTTGGTTGAAGCATATGAAAAATATCCATCCTGACACAGGTAGGCAATTGAAAAGAGAGAAGTGTTTCAGTAGATTTTTTTTTTTTTTTTTTAGATAATCATGGGTATTGTTGGCAAGTGTTATTTCAGAACGGTTAGTTACAATGGAATTTGAAATCATATTAATGAAGTTTTTGTACTCTACCCCATAAAAATCCACTGGTCTGTCACGTGCTTTGAAAGGCCCTTCTACCTGTGAATGGTTTTGAAACATCATTTGTTGGTTATTTGGAAAATATTGGTTCATCGAGTTGCAAATGTTTGCATTTTTTCATTTGTATTATATAATATAAAAGAACAGCATTCTTTAATTTCAGCCCCAGTCTTCTCAGAAAGTTAAGTATTAGGAAACCGTCAGCTCGTAATGTCGGATACAAGTTATCCAGAGTTCTGATTTTTCACTTGAAAGCTATCCTTTTATCTCTGTCAGCAGATGCTGTCATTTGTTTTTCTTGAAGTGAAAACCTCCCTCATTCACTTTTGAGAAAATATATTATCCAAGTGTAAATAATCACAGTTTGTCTACTGTTCTTTCAAGTAAAAATGCTGTTTGTTTAAAAAGTAGCTAATTTAGCTCCCACCTGAAATAAGTACACAGGTGCTTCTGCAGGCTGTGGTATTTCCATTATACGTTGGGTGTAGAGCACAGGTGCTGTATTTGTAGTTCTCATTTTACCACTGAGGTTATTAAAAAAGATATGTACTCCAGGGTCAAAATAAAATACATACTTTTCTTACCGGTTCGTCAAGGACATTCTTAAAGCGACTTTTTCTTTTTTCTTTTTTCTTTTGTTTTAAATTGGTGTCTGCATGACCGTGTAACATATAGTGGTTACTAAGTTCGGGGTCACTTCTTTGGTTCATGCTAGGACACCAGCAGTTTTATCCCCCATTTCTATTGCACTCGGTGCCTATGTCAACATAACAAAGAAGGCACATAAAATAGGTTTTACCTTATTTGCCCTCTGAAAGAGGCTCAGAGATCTTTAGCAGTCAGCCAGTGCACTTGGAATTCTGCTGTTTTAAGAGTATCCATGATGGGTTGATGAAGGAGGGGCCATGAGATAGGAGGAAAACTTGGAAATGTGGTATCAGAAAATCTAGGAAAGCAAAGTGTTTCAAGAAAGGAAATAAGATGAATTGTGTCAGATGCTGCTGTGAATGGTAGAGTAAAAGATGGAAAGCATCAGTGCATTTCACAGCTTAGAGGCAGCAAACTAATTTCTACAAGAACAGTTTCTTAAGAGGAGAGGTGTCAGACGCTCTGGGTGTCCACGAGATGAAACTGGAGGTGAGGAAGTGAGACTAAGGTGGACAGCTCTTGGGGGAGATTTTACTCTGTCAGGGAGAGAAAAATGAGGGCGTAGCTGGAGGTGGGTGTTGGTCAAAAGATGGTTTTGTTTGTTTTTCAAGCTGGGAAATACTTAACCTAGTGGCTTTCAGATCTTTTCTGACTATAACCCACAGTGAGAACCATATTTTATATCATTACTAACGATATACACACACATTACTGAAGTAAAAGTTTTACAAACCGATATTTACCCATATTTAAGGTTATATTCAGATGTTCTCAAGTGATGTTCACATTCCCCCACACCAACCTTACATGTCTCCAACATTATAAAAAATTGTTTTCCATCATTTTTCTCTCAAAATTGTATTGACTTTGAAAGACTATAAGTAGTGAGATAATTGAGTTCCAAAGCCAGTTGGTTATGCTTATCCAAGCCACCTGTACTGCATCTCTCTCTCTCTCTCTCTCTCTCTCTCTCTCTCTCTCTCTCTCGGTAAGACTTTATGTTTTTACAGCAGGGAAATGTGACAGACTTCCCATATATCTCCTGCCCCCATGCATGCATGACCTCTCCCATTATCAACACCCCGTCTCTGGTGTTACCATTAACGAACCTACACTGACATCATAGTCATCCAAAGTCCATGCTTTACTTTAGGGTTCACTCTTGGTGTGAACCATGCATTCCATGGATCTGGACAGAGATATAATGACATGCATCACTGTGATAGCCTACAGAGTATTTTTGCTGCCCTAGGAGTCCTTTGTGTCTTGTCAGTTCATAACCCACCTGCTACAAAACCCCCGGCGACCACTGATCTTATTTTTGTCTCCATAGTTTTGCCTTTTCCAGAATGTCATATAGTTGGCATCCTGTAGCATGTAGTCTTTTCAGATTGTCTTCCGTCACTTGGCAATGTGCATTTAAAGTTCCTCCATGTCTTTTCATGGCTTGATAGTGCTTTTTGTTTTAGTGCTGAATTATATTCCATTGTCTAGATGTACTATAGTTCATCCATTCTGCCATTGGAGGACATCTCAGTTGCTTACTCTTTCCATTTTTAATGTATTCTGGCACTTTACACTCTATTTCATTAAGGAAAAAATGCTGGTTACTTAGTTGTTTTCATAACCCACATTCTCACTTTCTGCAGAACAGTCCTAGGCATATTTGTATGCCAGTGGGAAAGATGCATAGAGGGGGAAATTGATGATGTAAGAAAGGGAGAGGATAGTTACAGGTGCTATATCTTTGAGAAGGCCTTAGTGATGGAATCCAGAGCATACGTTAGAGGTTGGCCTTTAATTGTTGCAAGGACAGTCATTTTTCGTTAAATTCAAGGAAGATAGAGCGTATGTGCACAGATGAATTAATGGTAGTTGGAAGATGATAAGCTTTCTGTTAGAATGTTTCTGTGTTCTCAAAGTAGTGTGAGGCCAGCTGAGTAGGGGGGTGTTGCACGTATGCAAAAGCTCGAAGTGGTCATTTTGGAGAATAGTAAAGCAGAGTTTGCTAGAGAAAGGTAGAAAAGTTGTACAGCGGTGTTGAGTGCCCATTTTAGGTTTACATCATGAATTTAAAGTGAGACTGGTCAGTTCAGGGCTAAATGAACAAGCCCTTAGTGAGCGTTAGCCATTACTGTTACTCTCTTTTCCATCCAGGTTTAGCTGCTTGGGTGTCCTAGGAGGTTGGTGAAAAAAAATGTATTCGATTTTACTTTGAGAGACATTGACTCCAAACTTGTTCTGTGACTTCAAGTAGATGAGTGAGTATTTCAGTGTCATTGCTGTAGGGGGTGAGTCTGTCCAGTTCTTTAGAGAGCCTGGGTTTGGTCTTGTGTACCTGTCAGTTCACGGGCAGATCTGGGGACCCTCTGGCTGTAAAAGCTGGTCTAGAAAAGTAGTTAAGGGGTGGTGAAGGAAGGAATGAATGAATGGCTTGACATGGCACTAGAAAAGATTATGATATTTCAACTTGGAGAGGCGGAAAGGGTGATATTATTCAAGTATTAAAAATCTTGAAGGATATGAAATGGTTGAATGTAAAGTGCATTCATGAGCTCCCACAATTATGTCAGCCAGTTAATATTTTTAAGAGGTAAATTCAGGGCATCTAATTAGCAGAGCCGAGATTTTAAACTCTTTAAAGAACTTCTTGCCAGATGGCACAGCTCCTAAAATGAGGTGAAGAGATGAATGGGAGCAATTTTATTAGTCATAATCTCTTGGCACTGTTCATCTTTTGAGCAGGGGTTATTTTTCCTCTTGGGTCAAAGCCAAAGCAGTGGCTGCCATTTACTGTTTGGTTTCCAGCCTAGCTGTAGGGTAATAAGATTAAACAAAGAAAATCTCTTTTTAAACCTGGGATTTTATTACTTCAGAAGAGAAAGTCATTAAGCCTCCTTAACTGTTAATGAGATTACTTGAGCAAGTTTCTTAAGTAATTCTTACACCCAGAATTCATAGATACTCAATGGCCTTACTGGGAAAACAGCCTAGACTAGGTCTGACTAGATTACATAGACCCCACAGTGCTGTGTTACCCTTGCCTAACAGAAACTATATAGTGATGGTGGTGGTGTTAGCTCACTGCTTCTGGGGAGCTGAAGGAAGTACAGAATAATTATCCTCAAATGCATAGAGTTAAATAGGACCTGAAAGAAATCACCTAGCTTATTTCCTAGATAGGATCTCACCTATTTCTAAAGAGCTAACTTTTCCCAGCAATCTTTATGGCCAGCCATTATTTCTTTTGCTGGAGTTTTACCCAGTCTCTTAATGTAAAACTTACCAGATACCTTACAACCCAACATGTTAGTTTCACTAGGAGTTTTACATGTACATACACATAAATATATTGGGATTAGGAGCAGTCTCTCCCTGATGTCCAAAGAACAGTCGCATTTATAGATCAGGAATATTGAATTCAGTGTGCAAATGGAGGCAAAACTGGCCTCTTCCGCAGTGGGGAGAGGAGTCAATTAAACCTTTACCAGACAGGATTTTGCATGTCTGTAGACAAGAATTATTTTCCATTGCCATGAGTTATCTACAGTTTACAGAGCTCAAAGGCAGCAAATGCTTGGAATCCTGGAAGGATAGCTCTAGAAAATGCATAGTTTTCAAGAAAAGCACAAATTTTTTCCTACAGTCAATTATTCTTAGTGTGTGCCACAGGGAAAATGTTGGTTACTGTGTGAAAATGGTCTCAGAACTTTAACTATTTGCAGTATGATTCTTTCTAAAATACATTTTTGTAGGATTTATGGCATCATTTTGAGCCATGACTTATGTGTTTGAGGGTGTTAGATAAGTAAATGCATCCTCAGCCGTTCGAACTATAGTTCAGAATCACAAATAGATGTCCTACAGCCTCTGCTCTAGCAATGCCTGGCTATTCCTTATTGAGTAAATTAATGTACGTTAATAATGGCTACCTAGATATCAGGCTTACATTGTCCTCAGAGGTATGAAAGTAGCAGGTGTTATGTGCAGCCTTGGTGGGATCCTGGTGAGCATAGCTGCCTTCCAAAGTAGCAGGTGTTGTTAAGATTGGTGCAATTAAAATATCCCGAGGTAAAGTGATTGGTGGTGGGTGGTGGACTTAAGGGATCCTGATGGGAAACAGGCAAGAAATGTAAAGGAGAAAGAGGGAATTAGAATGGATTTCCTTTCTTTGCTTTTAGAACCCAGCTTTCCTCGAGGCTTCTGCTCTTATATTCAGTTAATGTTCTTCATGTTAGTACTCTTGTTTCTTGGGAGTTAGAATGGTGTCTTTTGGATATATTTAAGAAAGTGGTATCTTCTGCATCAAAAGCCTTACAGAGTATGGGGTTTGGGGAAAAACCTACAGTAGCAAACTAGGAATATCCTGTTTCCATGTTTGTATGGAAACATGGAAAGGGAGGAAGGGAGAAGAGCAGAGGCTTCCACGACCCCCAGCCCTTTGTATTTTTGTGGTTGCCAGCTTTTAAGTTTATTGCAGGTGCTTTTCAAGGATCTTGTTCTTGAGCAAAGTTGAACACTTCTTTTTTTTTTTTTTTACTTTTTTTTTTAATGTTTATTTCTGAGAGAGAGACAGCATGAGTGGGGGAGGGGCAGAGAGAGAGGGAGACACAGAATCTGAAGCAGGCTTCAGGCTCTGAGCCATCATCACAGAGCCTGACTCGGGGCTCAAACTCACAAATCATGAGATCATGGCCTGAGCTGAAGTTGGTCGCTCAACCGACTGAGCCACCCAGGCGCCCCGGTTGAACACTTCTTGATACTCCGTGTGTCAGCATAACAAACATAAAATTTTCTTACTCCTTGTTTTACCAAGAAGATCTTTTGAATTTTAGGTAAAAAACATCAGAATGAATTTCGGCTTCTGGTGGATCAGGCCAAAAAGGGATACAAGAAGACCGTTGAAACGTCAACAAAAAAAGTAGTAAGAAAAGAAGATGAATCTACAGAAAAGCTATTACCTGTATGCATGGGTAAGAGACTTTAATTAAAAACAGAAATATGTTGAATTTCACTATTCATTTTTAATATAAAAAGAAAATAAAATCACAGGAATTTACCTTTTTATTAGGTATCTGAAATGGGAAAAAATATTTTTAGACCTATAACAAACAGTTGTTGAATGTTAACTAAGTTTATTACTGTAGAGAAAATGACTGAGACAATGTCCTGAAGACAAGTTTATGAAGTCTTTCATTTAATGATAAATCAGAAGTTTCTTAGTTGTTTCAGCCTGAGGATATTTTCTAACTATAGGATTTATTGCTGTATATCTTCAGATACCCTACAAATAATTTCATTCTAGAATAATTTTTGTTAAGGGTCACTGGTATTTATTTTGGATGGAATGTTCTGCTATAAAGTCTGAAGCTTATAGACTTGGTGTGCCTATACATAGCACATTCCTTAATTTTGATCCATTTTAAAATTTGAGATTAATATTATATTTCTATTGCCAGGGCTTTATTTGGATCAGTGAACAAAACAGAGTCATAATGGAGGGTAGTGCACAAGAAAATTCCTTATTGTTTTCTTTATTATGATAAATTATACATAACACAATATTTATCATTTCACCTGTTCATAAATGTACAATTCAGTACTATTAAATATGTTCAGAATGTTTTATAATGGTAACCACTATCTGTACCTAAAACTTTTTCATCATCCAACATAAACTCCGTGCCCATTAAAAATAATAATAACTCTCTTCCACTTTTCCAGGCAGACCCTGGTAGTCTCTGTTCTACTTTTTTGTGAAATTTGCTTAGTCTATGTACCTCATGTAAGTGGGAATCATTAATAATTTGTCCTTCTATGTCAACTTATTTCACTAATAAGCATATTTTGAAGGTCCTCATGTTGTAGCTTCTATCAAAATTTCATTGCTTTTGATGTGTATGCCACATTTTGTTTATCTGTTCATCTCTAATGGGTTATTTTCACCTTTTGGCTACTGTGAATAACGCTGCTATGAACATTAGTGTTGAAATATCTGTTCAAGTCTCTGCTTTCCATTCTTTTGGATATGAACCTAAGAATGGACTTGTTGGTTTATATGGTAATTCTATGTTTACCTTTTGAAAAACCACCAACCTGTTTTCAAGTGGCTACACCATTTTACATTCTTACAAGCAATGCTTAAGGATTCTAGTTTCTGTATATCCTTGCCAACAGCACCTGTTATTTTCCTTTTTTTTTTTTTTTTTAACTGTAGCTATTATAGTAGGTAAGAAGTGATATGGGTTTTGATCTTCATTTTCCTAATGACTAATGATGTTGAGCATCTTTTCACATGCTTATTGGCTATGTGTTTTTCTTCTTTGGAGAAATGTCTGTTCATGTTCTTTGCTCACTTTTCCATTGGTTTGTTTCTTTGTTGTTGTTTTAGGAATTCTTTATATATTCTGGATATTAATCCTTTTTCATGTATATGATTTGCAAATATTTATAAACATTTTCTCAGTTGTCTCTTTGCTTTCTTCATAGTTTCTTTGATGCACAGCGGTGCTTAATTTTAATAAAGTCTGGTTTATTCATTCTTCCTTTTGTTGCCTGTGCCTTTGGTGTTATATCCATGAAATTGTTGCCAAATCATTCATGGCAACATTTTGGAAAGATGGAAGCATTTGGAAACATTTGGAAACATTTGGAAACATTTGGAAAATCATGAAAGATTTTCCTGTTTGTTTTTACCTAAGAGTTTTGTTGTTTTAGCTCTTCATGTTTAGGTCTGTGATCCCTATTAGGTTAATTTTTGTGTATGGTATAAGGTAAGGGTACAATTTCATTCTTTCACATGTAGATAAAGCACCAATTGTTAAGAATAGCCTTTGGGGCGCCTGGGTGGCTCAGTTGGTTGAGCGTCCAACTTCGGCTCAGGCCATGATCTAGTGTAGTGGGTTTGAGCCCTGCATCCGGCTCTGTGCTGACAGATCGGAGCCTGGAGCCTGCTTCAGATTCTGTCTCTCTGTCTCTCTGCTTCTCCCTGGCTCACACTCTGTCTGTCTACCTCTCTCTCAAAAATAAAAACATTAAAAAAAAAAATTAAAAAAAAAAAGAATAACCTTTCCACATTGAATGCTCTTGATATCCTTGTTGAAAGTCAATTGACTATATATGTGAGGGTTTATTTTTATACTCACTGTTATATTCTTTTGGTCTAAAAGTCTCTTATGTCTGTATTATATACTATTTTAATTACTGTAGCTTTGTTATAAATTTCAAAGTCAGGAGGTATGAGTCCTCCAACTTTATTCTCCCTTTTCAAGATTGTTTTGACTATTTGGGTCCCTGGAGATTCCATGTAAATTTTAAGATGAATTTTTCTACTTCTGCAAAAAGTAACATTGGGATTGAATTGAAATTATAGATTGCTTTGGTAACTTCTGATATCTTAATAATATTGTCTTATAGTTTGTGAACACAGGATGTCTTTCATTTATTTATGTCTTTAATTTCTTTCAACAATGTTTTGTGGTTTTCACCATTAAAATTTTTCACTTCCTAGTTTGTCAGCTTGATTGCATTTTCCTGGCCAGTTGAGTACTGGATGCCTGGGTTCTCTGAGTTTACTGGGTGATTGATTCTTCTTAATGTGATCTTGGGTGCCTGTTTACAAGAGGAGATCTTAGAGCACCTGGATGGTTGTTGTGGTTAGCTTCTTTCCTTTACCCGGATAGACATTAGAGGGTACAGTTTTGTTTTGGTAACGATTTGGCTTATTGAGAGCCAGACAACATCAATAGCTTTTTTTTTTTTTTAAGAAATTATACTTTTGTGATGTATGCTGTTCTTTAGTATAAGAAAAACTTATTATTTCTGGGAAAATCTTGGAAAAATCTTGACTGTATAGACTTACAAAGGGTTTTTTTGTTTTTAAGGAATCTGTCTTATTCTTTACTATAAATTTTCTATTTGTAACAAAACCTTGACAATTCTTCTTGGTGTCTTTTGTCGAGAGTCACTTGCCTCTGCAAACACACTGGGTGGATGATGTGTGACAGCTCTACTTCTCTGGGAGGAAACTCATGAAAGGGGCTCTATTCTATTAGCACATGTGGCTTGCCTGTTAAGTACTTACTGAGTTCCTGAAGCTTAAAGACAGTGCCACTGAAATACTAGCAGAGTCCTGAAACAGATCGTGAGGGAGAGTCCTGGGCACTGAGGAATCCTTCATGGATACTATTTCTGCACTCGTCTTTGGAGATATTTGGTCATACCTGTTGTCACATTCTTGCCAGCACTGTCTGCATGCCTCCAGCTTCCCTTATTTTTTTTTGCGAGAGGAGACCTCAGAAATTGAGGCTCTAACAAGGGATACATAGAAATGTGACATGTATGGATCGAATGGAAATATTTGTTATGTCTGATTAGTTTTCCTTTTCCATAATAAATTACTAGATTCTATTTAACAGACTAAGAGAAATGTCCAGATGGATTCACTACCACATAGTAGTCAGTGATAAATATCGAATCTTTAATGCTCTTTTATTGTGCTTCATATGTTTGTTGGTGTTCTCTGATCTATGAAATATGCAGGAATTCTCTAGTAATACTGTGAGTAGAAGCCTCATTAGAATTACACAGTTCACTACTCCTGATTTTAAAAGGAAATTTTGTTTTCAAATTAATTAATCTGGAAGTGCATGGAGTGGGCATTGTAATTAGATAGCTTATAGGAGTGATGATTCTTATTCTCTGTCCCTGGAGTTTTGGATTCAATGTTATCTAAGCTTCCATTTTACTGAGTATAAATTGTACTGCTAAATGTAGAAATAACAAACATACAGAGGTTGTAGATTTTATGGTACTCTTAAATGTGTCTTTTTCTTTCTTTTACCTTTTTAGAACAGGAAGATAAAAAGATGAAATTCTCAGACACTCTTCCCATAACAGACCACTTCCCTCAAACAAAGCTGGAATCCCCAGGGAGAATGGAGCCTGACAGACCAGATGATTCTTCCAGTTGTACTGATATTCAAGAAGAAACTCTTTCTTCATCAGAATCGGACTCATTCAATAGGTAAGAAACCTGTAGTACCGAATTATTGTAAATTTCTATTTTCCATACCTGTGCATGCTCAGACAGAAAGGCACAAACAATTAGAAAGTAACTTTGAGGCATGAGGCAGTTCAGTCTTCCACTTCAGGCTCTTTTTACTGCTTTGTAACTTCCACAGTGATAGCAAGCAAGGCAGTATGTGGGAGATCATTGCAGTGGCCGTAGGGTGGCCTTGTTTCTTACTCTGTACCCTTTAGATAGATATTTTTTCTGGAGTCAGAAAAGGCCATGATAGACAGTGATGTTTTTGTCAAGACAGTGAGTGAAGAAGGTAAAGATGACTATACTAGAAAATAGAAATGACCAGAAAGACAGTATATAGGAGAGAAAAACAAGAAAAACGTAATTGAGCAAGTAATGGATGGGAAAGCTTTAAAAAAGAGAGGTTTGGAGGTGAGTAATTTTTTAAAAGATATTTTTAAAAGATGATGTACTTTAAAAGATGACCTAGTATAAAATGATTATACGTGTGTGTGTGTGTGTGTGTGTGTGTGTGTGTGTGTGTTTGTATTTATATAATTTTTGTGTTCTGGCATTCACTTTATATCATAAACCATTTGTACCCATGTTTCTACCTCATTTTTATAGCTGTTTTTAAGTGGGTGCAGAGTTTTCTTATGGTTCTGTATCATAATTGATCAAACCCTTCAGTTTCTGTTCCCCAGTGTTCTACTTAACACATCTAAAGCTGTGGTAAAGCTCTCTATGTATAGAGCCTTTTGTTTCTAATAAATTATTTCTTTATTTTTAACACCATTTTGACCATAGTAGGTGTTGCTGCCTTCTAAATGAATTATACCAGTTTTAAATGCTACAACCTGTGTGTGAATGTGTCTAGACATTATTTAATCTTTGATATTTCTTCATGTAAAAATTAACAATGCTGTAGAATGATAGATTGTCTAATCTGAAACATCAAATTAAGAGGAAAATTTTTTATAAGAAGACTATACCCAAAACCCCTCTGCTTTCCAAGGATTCTTAGGAAACGGTTTCAAATTATTCAGGCTGAGGTATTAGGAAGGGAAAATCTTCTCACTTTACCCCTAATGTTTTCAAGGTCAAAAACACCTCTCAAGTTGGGTAAGGGAAGAACACATGGTGGCCTGCGCGTTGTCCCTTTTTTCCAAGAGTATGGTACTGCTGTTCTGTTTCTCCACATCAAGCCATTCCTTCAAGTCCAGTAGGCAGTATTTTTTTTTTTTTTTTTTAATACAAGTCACGTAGGAATGCAGGGTAAAAATGGAGGAAAATCAGGGTCCACGTGAGTATGAATTAGTTTTTTTTTGTTTGCACCCTATTTTTTTTCTTAATATATGAAATTTGTTGTCAAATTGGTTTCCATACAACACCCAGTGCTCATCCCAAAAGATGCCTTCTTCAATGCCCATCGCCTCCCCTCCCCTCCCTCCCACCCCCATCAACCCTCAGTTTGTTCTCAGTTTTTAAGAGTCTATTATGTTTGGCTTCTCTCCCACTCTAACCTCTTTTTTTTTTTTTTTTTTTTTCCTTCCTCTCCCCCATGGGTTTCTGTTAAGTTTCTCAGGATCCACATAAGAGTGAACACATATGGTATCTGTCTTTCTCTGTATGGCTTATTTCATTTAGCATCACACTCTCCAGTTCCATCCACGTTGCTACAAAGGGCCATATTTCATTCTTTCTCATTGCCACATAGTACTCCATTATGTATATAAACCACAATTTCTTTATCCATTCATCAGTTGATGGACATTTAGGCTCTTTCCATAATTTGGCTATTGTTGAGAGTGCTGCTATAAACATTGGGGTACAAGTGCCCCTATGCATCAGTACTCCTGTATCCCTTGGGTAAATTCCTAGCAGTGCTATTGCTGGGTCATAGGGTAGGTCTATTTTTAATTTTTTGAGGAACCTCCACACTGTTTTCCAGAGTGGCTGCACCAGTTTGCATTCCCACCAACAGTGCAAGAGGGTTCCCGTTTCTCCACATCCTCTCCAGCATCTATAGTCTCCTGATTTGTTCATTTTGGCCACTCTGACTGGCGTAAGGTGATATCTGAGTGTGGTTTTGATTTGTATTTCCCTGATGAGGAGCGGCGTTGAGCATCTTTTCATGTGCCTGTTGGCCATCCGGATGTCTTCTGTAGAGAAGTGTCTATTCATGTTTTCTGCCCATTTCTTCCCTGGGTTATTTGTTTTTCGGGTGTGGAGTTTGGTGAGCTCTTTATAGATTTTGGGAATTAGTTTTTAACCATAGTCACAGATTGCCTTAATGTCTGGGAATGCCAGGGTGAGATGGGAAACATTTGAAGTGGGGGAAGGGAAGAAAGTGTAGGAGGAAATGCATGGCAGCCAGATGTGTATTTATTTATCTGGTGTGGGATGATGGGAAGTAGGGTGAGTTTGTTGGAGGTCTTGGCCTCAGACAGATATATTGGCATCACCAAAATCTGAGAGGATTATTAAACCACTAAAAATATGTTTTAAAAAATTTTTGTTTTAGTGTTTTTTTATTGTTGAGAGAGAGGGAGGGAGGATGTTGGGGAGGGGCAGAGAGAGAGGGAGGCACATTCAGAAGTAGGCTCCAGGCTCTGAGTTGTCAGCACAAAGCCTGACGCAAGGCTCGAACTTACGAACCATGAAATCATGACGTGAGTTGAAGTCAGATGCTTAACCGACTGAGCCACCCAGGCACCCCTAAAAAAATGTCTTTAATGTAAGCTCTTATATTCTGTTTCACCTTTTATTTAGTTCTGCACATGTGTATGTCTGCACACACACACGCACCCACATCTCATGGAACTCCCTACTCATTGAACATATTAATGGCTTTTTTGAGATATAAGTTACATAGTGTGCAATTCACTTGTGTAAGTATACAGTTTAATAGTTTCTGGCATATTCCCAAAATCTTAGAACCATCACTACAATGTTAGAGCATTTTCATCACCTCAAAAAGAACCTTCATACTCATTAGCCATATTCCTCCCAGCTCTGCCTGCCTGTGGCAGCCACTCATCTCCTTTCCATCTCTATCGATGTGCCTATTCTGGACAGTTCATACCAATGGGATCAAACAGTATGTGGTCTTTTGTGACTGCTTCTGTTACTTAGCATAATGTGTTTGAGGTTCATTCATGTTGTGACATGTTTCCCTTTACAGTGTAGGATATTATTCTGTTGTATGGATATACATTTTATTATTCATTTATTAGCTCATTGACATTTGGGTGGTTTTTTTTTTTTTTATTGCAATCTTATTAGGAAAAAGAATCATTGAGTTTGCTTGTACACTTTGGAACATAGCTTTAGGGACTGTATATGAGGATTTGCTTGGCCTGTCCTTGAGAAAGCAGACAGTGTCTATTACTCATATCTCAGATGTGAGTAACTGGTCTATACATTGTAAATATTAAGTATGTTTTAATCTTTAAATTTTTTATTTTATTTAAATTCTTTTTTATACACCTTTTTTTATTTGTCCTGTCATTTTGTCTAAGAGTTTTAAGTTTAAAAGATAGAGTGTGTTCCTTATATAATACCTAGAAGCCAAGGCCAAAGGGAGTGTGAGAATGAAGTGAGCCTTTACCAGTGGTATTTGCTTTGATACCAGGATGGAGCACTGGGCAACTGATTCAAGACAAGACTGCCGAGGAGTAAGTATGCAGCGGGAAGCCGCTGCTGTAGCGGGAGGACTAGTAGGCATACACGTGACTGGCGGTGCAGCAGGATCTGCTGGGTGATTTGGGAATCAATCTTTTGAAGTCTTTCCGTATCTATGAAAAACATATAAAAACCTCTTATTGTCTCAGATCTGTTGGGAAGATGAAATGAGGTAATAGATCTGAGAATCTTGGATAAATATGTGATTATTTTACTTTATAAAGATGGAGTCAGTTACATTGCCTTCAGTAATGCTGTAAAAGTTGGGACTCTGGCTGAACATTGCATCTTCTTCCTTCTAAATCTTCAGCTAAATCGCATAGGTTATCTTCTTTTCCCTCTCCCCATCCCCATTTCTGTTCTGAACTTTGCTAGAGAAAGTTATGAGCCTGGGCTAATTAGTTCCATTCAGAATTCATTTTATTTGGCCTCATCTAGGTGCTTGCTACTGAGGCATAGTTCTAAGTTACTCTCTTCTGCATTTCCCATGGTGCCTAGTCCACACCGGTTGCTTGTGTCTGTGTCCTCACCTTCAGTAGATACCGTGTCTTGGGCTCACCAACGCCAGCTAATCTGACTTGCCTCCAGCTCTGCCTTTCCATTTTAAGGCCTCTTGTAATTTCTGACCTCTTCTTTCCTGTTTCTCATAACAGAAAGACAGATTTCTTAAGACATTTCTAATTAATTTCCTTAATGAGAAAAAGACATTTCTTTTTTTAAAAATAATTATTTTTTTGATTTTGATTCCAGTGTAGTTAACATATGGTGTTATATTAGTTTCAGGTGTATAATATGATTCACCAGTTCTGCATTACACAGTACTCCTCATGATAAGTGTACTTTTTTTTTTTTTTTTTGAGGGGGAGAGAGTGTGGGGAAGGGGTAGAGAGAGAGAATTTTAAGCAAGCTCCATGCTCAGTGCAGAGCCTAATGTGGGGCTTGATCTCATGACCCTGAGCTCATGACCTGAGCCGAAATCAAGAGTCGGACACTCAACCAGCTGAGCCACCAGGTGCCCCGATAAGTGTACTCTTTAATCCCCTTCATGTATTTCACACATCTCCCCACCTACTTCCCCTCTGGTAACCATCAGTTTGTAGTGAAGAATCTGTTTCTTGGTTTGTGTCTCTTTTTGTTGTTGTTATTCCTTTGTTTTATTTCTTAAATTACACAGATAAGTGAAATCATGTAGTATTTGTCTTTCTCTGACTTGTTTTGCTTTGCATAATACTCTAACTCCATCCATGGTATTGCAAATAGCAAGATTTCATTCTTTTTTATAGCTGAATAGTATTCCATTGTATATGTGTATACCATGTCTTTATCCATTCATCAGTTGATGCACACTTGGGCTGCTTCCATAACTTGGCTGTTGTAAATAATGCTGCCATAAAGGAGAAATAATATTTCTTAAGATAAATTCATCTACCTCCTCTATGACATTACTCTGTCAGTCATTCCTCAGGTTTGTTCTTGGATGGCCTCATTCAGCCCTTCCTATGATCACTTTCTCTCTCATTCTTCACACTAAGCAGAAGTAATTTCTGCTGCTTCTATGAGTTCCTATAGCAGGGTATCTGAATTCCACAGCAGTTTATCTAAATTAAATCCTATCTTGTATTATGGTTATTTGACTATTTTTGTCATTCCTGTTGTTACTCATCAGAGTCCTTAAGAATTGAGTCTGTCACTTATTTTTAAAAAAGTCTCCTGCCAAGAGTTTATCACTAATCTGCTATTACTACTAGACCTTTATTAAGTGAACATTGCTTCTAAGACATAACATTTTCTTTTAGTGTCTGAAATTGTGTCTGAATGTCTGAAATTGTGATGTGTATTGTAATCAATGGCATCTTACGGTTGCTACCAGCCAGGTTGTAGTCCTGATGTATTTACCAGTTCACAAGCATCATGGCTTTCCAGACTGTTATCATTTCAGTTGAGTTATGTGCATTGTTGTCATATCATTGGTTTGTCATTTAAACTATATTTCACAAATTAATGAGAGAAAAAAGTTACTGTGTATGAAGGAAGTGCAGCAGAATATAAGTTTCATGTTAGGAAGGCAGTATTCATCATCGAATGAATGGCTGCAATTCCATCTTCTTGCAGAACAATCAAGTGATTTATGGGATGTAGGAAAGAAAAATACCCACAAGTCTGAAGACTTGTTACAGTTTTGTTAATGAGCTATGTGCAAAGGATTGTCTGTTTGTTATATGACCAACTGAAGGCAGGAGAAATGGTTAGTTAAATCTCTTGGAAGAAATTTCAAAGTAATAACAGCATGACTGATTCACATTGCAAATGACTATCGTTAGGGTGTCACACATCAATTTGTCAGACCCTTCTTGACGTCTTCAAACAGAAGTTGCTTCTAGTCACATGAAACATTACTGAGGAAAGAGACAAAATTAGGAATTCAGTTTGCAAAATGGATGTCAGTGCCTTCAATGAAATTCCTGGAGGGGTGCCTGGGTGGCTCAGTCGGTTGAGCATATGATTCTTGATTTCAGCTCAGGTCATGATCCCAGGGTTGTGGGATCGAGCCCTGCATTAGGCTCCACCCTGATCGTGGAGACTGCTTAAGATTCTCTCTCTCTCTCTCTCTCTCTCTCTCTCTCTGTCAAATTAAAAGAAAAATTCATGGAGACAGTATTTAAGTATTGTTGAGAAATGCTGTATCTCCACTGCTGTTGGTAGTACACACGGTAACTTTGTGAGGGAAGGTTCAGGCATCATAGATACTGAGTCAGAACATGATGAAAAAGAGTCAGGCTCCAGCATTGAAGACACTTTGGGAATACTTTAACCAGTTGTTTTCAGTTGTTTTTTTTTTTTTTTTTTAAATATATGCACAACAATGGTATAAGATAGAAACCTTTGTCTCCATATGTTTAAAAGAAGTCTCTGGATATGTAAGTAAAAATTCCAAGTGAAAAGGAAGTCTTATATCACAGTTGAATTGACCTCAGTTTTTTCTAAGGGTCATTAAATAATGGTTCATCCTGCCATCATTGTTGTCTTAGGTGTTTGAAATGCAGTATTTGATTATGAGCAAGGTCTCTGACTCACTTCAAATACAATTTTGTCACCTAGCTGGGAACTCATAAAGTATATCCTAATACTGGCTGGTGGTACCCTGGTGAAAGCTGCCACGAAGTATAGCAATCCATTGGTTATGGCTGTTGTTATTTAGTGACTACAAAAGCTGAAAAGTCAAAAGAGATACCCATTTGATTCGGGTAATTAGCTCCATAGAAATCAGTAAAAGAATTCAAAGTGAGAAGGGGACCCATCACAACCAAATACTTCTAGTACATTCTTAGCATATTAGAGGGAAGTTGTCTTTACTTATCTGGTCCAACTTTTATTTTTCATAATATTCAGGCATCAGATGGAAGGTTAGTACCCTTGTTGAGATCTTTTCCAACCCTGAAATTCCATAATCCTATTATTTTTGATGAGTATAGTAGTTGGTAAGTTACCTGTGTTCTTTTACCACTGTTCATTGCAGATCATGAATCAACCTTCTAATGTTATAGTTATTGCTTATATATTAAAATGCTTCTATCTGTATTCTCTTCATTTTTTACAAAAATTTTCTCATTTTTTTTCTTTTAATAATTTTATCACTTTCATTGTAAAGCTGTACATTTCCAGAAGCACTTTTAAATTAGATGTTGTGCATGTTTGTTGTGAAAGATAGAAAATTTAAGTAAGCAAAAAGAATAAAATTCCATAATTTTATCAGCCAGAAATAATTCCATGTTAACATTTTCATGTGTAGATCCTTCTAAAGATAGAGGTATGGACAGATGGATAGATAAATGAACATTTTTAAAACAAAAAGATCATAATATTTTATAATTTTCTGTGCATTTTTATTCTTTTAAGAGAAAAGTCATGCTGTTTCAGGTCTCATGTGAGTGCAAATCTATTGCCAATTGTTCTGAACTCATGCAGTCATGCTCTAATACAGAGTATAGATCTAACTATTATACTGTTGAATAAAGATGTTAGTTTTCCTTGTGTTAGAACACTAATCAAACTTACATAATATGGCAGAGTGACAACTAAGCATAATCTTATTTTGAGAACCAATAGGTATGTCAATCCAAATAATTATTGAGATGAAGCTGTTTTGTTGCTAACTTGATTCTTAACTCTTAAGTAAGTACTCTTTTTAGAATTTGAAATATGAATGCTGTAATGATTCTCTGTTGCCCAACATGAAGACAGATAATAAATTGATTAGAATTTTATATTTTCATACAACTTCTTGCTAGGTGATTTCTGGGAGTTTAAGAGACTTGTCCAGATTTCCGTAAACTAGCTTATTGTTCTTCTTAATGAAAAAGAGAGAGCTTTTGTTCCCTGAGTTTTGGCAAGCAGAGAAAAGTGCATTTTTATTGGGTGCTACGTTATAAGAAAAGATGCTCTTGATTATGACTCTATAGAGGAGGCTTTATCTTCATGCAGGGAAGAATAGTAGTCATGCTTTTCTTTGGAAGAAGCTTTAGATCATTATTTTAAAAATATGTATTGGTGCACTTTAGTTCTAGGCAAAAAAAAATTTATAAAGAGACATTGTGTTGTGTCCTAACTGAAGAAATTTCAATAAGCTCTACAGATTAGATAATGTTGCTATGTCAGTATTCAGTTTTCTGGTTTCAGTAATTTCATTATTGTCATGGAAGTGAATGTAGTTGTTCTGAAGAAATGTACACTGAAGGGTTAAAGGGGCATAATGGCTGCAATGCACTTGTGGTGGTTAAAAAGTAATAGTACGTGTGTGAGCACTCACACAGAGGCGGGATAGAGCACATGTGGCAAAATGTAGTGAACAACTGTAAAATTTGGGTGAAGGGTACGGGAGTCACTTTTTTTTAAGTCTTTTTTTATGTTTATTTATTTATTTTGTGCGAGTGAGAGAGAGACACAGAGAGAGAGATAGAGCAAGGAATGAGTGGAAAGAGAGAGGGAGAGAGAGAGAATCCCATCAGGCTCCACACTGTCAGCACAGAGCCCAGTGTGGGTCTTGAACCTACAAACTGTGAGATCGTGACCTGAGCTGAAGTCAAGAGTTGGATGCTTAATCTACTAAGCCACCAGGGGCTCCAGGAGTCACTTTTTTGTAGCTTTGAAATTATTAAAATTAAAAAAAATTATTGAGAAGTCATTGTCCATAATCAAAAAAGTTTGGTTATTCTAGGACATTTTCTAAAAGAAATAGTTATATTTATGATTTATCATCCAGAAAAAGGTGGTAGCCAGGAGTCTACCTGGGGTGGTGTGTTTGGTTTTCATTTATCTCAGCCATTCAGTTCAGGACCAACCCAGGTAGGTTATCTCTGCTTTGGTGTGTTAGAGAGCGTGGGCTAATGAAGTGGGGACTGTGATTTCAGTACTTGTGAAGACTGGCTCATTTCACCACTTTGTAACCTGGGTGAACCTTCTTGTAGATGCCAAGTGTTGGTCATAAAAGAATGTACATCAGACAAGGTGTGAATTAATACACATTTTAACTTTTCACAATTTCTGGCAAAAACTGCTGAGTTAGCAGGAGCAACTTTATAGGAAGTCCGACACAGACATAGGCACAGAACAGACTCTTTGACAGAAAGGCTTAAATTAAGTGTTGGCCATGCATTTGATATGTTTTGGTGCAACTTTTCTTCACTTTCCATTGATTTTTGGAAGAGCTATCCAGAATCCTTTAGAGCAAGACAACAACAACAACAAACACAAAAATGTGAAGAAGTCTTGATTACTGTTGTTGGAAAATTTAAGGGAATTTCAGCCTTTCCTGAGTTCAGAGTAAATTAGAGACCGATGGCACAATCTTAAAAGAAAAAGCGCCATTGTGACATTCATCTAAGGAATGTCAAATACTGGCATCATCAGCCTGTTGAGACCAAGTTGAGTTTCACTGCTTATTGAAGGGAAGAGGAACCACTACCTCTGTCATCAGAGTGGCCTCTTAGAGCCAGAAGGGCAAAGTTGAGATGCGTGTTGAGATTTTTAAGTATGGTTTTGGGCAGGTCTTTCAGTGCAGTCTTGGTTGGGATCAGGTAAACCTAACAGTTGAGAACTGGTGAACACAGCAGTAAGAGGTTCTTAAGAGGTGAGGGGTGCAAAGAGTCTGGTGGTGTGTGCTTTGATGTTTTCTATTGAAAAGCTGATGGGGTCTTTTGAGTTGGAGTCAACAACAAAGCTACAACTTTTATCTTCCTAGACAAGAGTCTTCTGGAACAGTAAAGTATCCTTATTAATGTAGGCAGTAAAGGTGTGTGATTTTGACAATGTTATTTGAGTACTGAGAGTGTTGGATGTGTTACATCATTTCGTCCACAGGCAAACCCATTTTAAAGATGTGGACATGAAAGGTTAAAGGGGTTAATTAAGTTGCTTATGGTATGTGGTGACATCAGGATTTGAACCCAGGGCTAGTTAGCCTCAGAGCCCAAGTTCTCCTGACTGATAATGCTGCCATGGACAAGCCAGCTTGCTCTTCCCATTGTTGAAAGAGTGGGAATAGGCAGTTCTTGAAATGGTTGGATTTCCTGAGAAGACCTTGAGACAAGGATTTGAGTGGAAGTGGTAAATTTGGAAGGTGAAGGAACTGCTGTCAGGAGGAGGCGGGCACAGGAGATAGGCACAAGAAGACTGTGTTGAAGGGGGCACGTTATAAAACCAGAGGTCACCGCGAAGCTGGAGCCTGAGCCTCCTTGGAATTGGGAGCTGGTTTAAAACACTCACTTGAGTTAACCCAGGCAGGGGCTAAGGGAGGCGGTTATTTGGTTGGGGGCTGCTCCCTGCTGCTTGCAGCCTTCCATGCTGGTGGCAGAGCACACTTCACCAGTGAGAGGACGGAAGTCTTGATAGTTGGAAGTCAAGCCTGAGGGGATAAGGGCAAGGAGATCGGGCGGGGGCACCAGCTGGATCTGCCAAGGCAGTGATTCCAGCTGAAGATAAGAAATGGTTTGGTTTTACGTATGCTTCATCAATATAGATGGGGTGCTCTAGGCTTCTGCCTGTGAGAGTCCCAGAGAAAGTCGGAATGTCCATAGGCATTCCAGAGCTCCCTGCACCTCTGCACGTCTGTTTGCCAAGCATACTTGCCATTGCTGCCCGGAGTGGAAGAGATAAGGATGTCTGGGGGCTGTTGAAGAAGTGATAGACAAGGAAATGTGAGGGAGAGAGAGAAACATTTTCTAGAAAGCTCTGAGACAAATGAGTGCACAGACTGATGGGAGAAAATGTGCTTGTTGATTAGAAATAATTTACTTTTTCATCTTGTGTGATAAACTGAAGCACAAAATAATCTGTCATCATACTAAAGTTTACCAACATACTGAATAAAAATCTCTTGGCCTCAGGCAGAAAATCACAAGCGTAGAATTGGGAGTTCTTTGATTGTCAGGCATATTTCCTTATTATCCTGTTTTGTTTCTCCTCAGTAGAGGTAACCCTACTGTTAATGGGCCTTGGGTATCTGGATATCCTCTCCCACTTCTGAAGTTACTTCACTGGGTATAGCACAACAGGCCCACTGGTCTTTTTTTAGGAATGTCTTTAGATGAATGGCAATGTTGTGTGACTTTGAACCTTCCTTGGCCATTGGGGGGAAAAAAAAGCTGATCTTCTATTTAGATGTCCAAGGGCACATCTAATAGTAATTATTTATAAATATTTTTTCTTTTACACAGAATTGCTTGCTTATTCATGTATAGGAATCAGAGGGTAGTATTTTGAAGTGTACTTATCTATACTATTTCATTTGCATTGATGTGTGGACCTTAAATATTTCTCTAATATATGTGCTGAAGCTTCTCCCTGACTTATTTCAGAAGACTTTTATCTAATCTTACCCATCTGTAGTTTAGCATAATTTTTGTTTCTGTCATGTTAGCTCCGTGTCTTTATCTTAAACTGGGTGGAACATGGAAGGCAGGTTGTTGGGAATAGATTACAGACAAGCAAGGCTAAAGCTTTGTGTGGTACAGGGTGAACTCGTGGCTAGCTTACTGTAGATTCAGAGGGATACATACAGAGCTATTTATAGATCTGTGTATGTAAGTGAGCTAAGGCACACACAGGTATTTCCTTGCTCTGTCAGCTGCCAGGGCCCCAAAGCAAGGGCACTGCAGTTGGAAGAAGCACACCCAGTGCACTGATCTTGGTTTGTAATAACATTCCCCAAAAGAAAGAACTACTGCTTCTTGGAGAAATGGCTGATTCCAGGGGGGGCGGGAGGCAAGACAATGCCAGAAAAAGAGAGATACAGAAAGAGAAAAATAGAGGAGAGAGGAAAGTGGGGGTGGAGGGGAGGGAAGAGAAAAGAAGGGGAAAAAAAGAGAAAACAAAAACCTGGCATACACTACCTGAGCCAAGAGATTAGGGTCTCTGGGAAGATTGGTGTTAGGTTGATGGCATGTGCTCTTGATGTGATGTGGTGGGAATGACACTTTACCTCTGTGGTCTTCCTCCTGAAAACTCAACAACCTCCATCAAGTTGTGAGAAAAACATCAGGCAAACTGCACTTGAGGGTCATTCTACAAAATACCTGACAAGTGCTCCCTAAAGCAGTCAGGGTCATCAAAAACAAGGAAAGTCTGAGAAACTGTCAGTCTGGAGGAGTCTAAGCATACCTGATGACTAAAACTAATGTGGTGTCCTAGATGGGATCCTAGAAGAACAAAAAACGATGTCAAAGAGTAAAGAAATATAATTCAAGTGTGGGACTTTAATTAATAATAACGTATTAATATTGCTTCCTTGGTTGTAGCCAATGTGTCAGAATGATAGGTTGTTAACTGAAGAAAGTGAAATGTGGGCCACTTGGGAACTTTCTGTACTGTCTTTGCAACTTTTCTGTGTATATAAAACTACTCTAAAATAAAAACGTTGTTTTTAAAAAAGTACATTAGGACATCAAAATAAAGACAGATATTGGTATGAAAATATTCAAAGAATGTATTGAATATTGGAAAACCAAGGTTATTGCAACATTATTTTCTTTAGTGGTAATTTGAACCCTGCTTGTGGGTTGTAAGTTTAGTTATTGAACTATTCCTTTTTTCCTTGCATTTAGAATTACCTGTTATGTTTAGTCCTATAAATTAATTAATAAAACCATGCTTTAATGCATTCCAAAAAACGTATTATTATTTTGTGTGCTATGTTAAAATTTAATCCATAAATGTGGCCTGAGGGAAGAATTCT
This sequence comes from Panthera onca, assembly GCF_046562875.1. Taxonomy (NCBI): domain Eukaryota; kingdom Metazoa; phylum Chordata; class Mammalia; order Carnivora; family Felidae; genus Panthera; species Panthera onca. Next base: position 50,582,474 of record NC_138340.1, on the reverse strand, counting down.
ACTTTCCTCTCCATTATGTTTTTTTTTTAAATCAGCTTTTTTTTTTTTTTTTTTTAATGTTTATTTTTGAGAGAGTGAGCTGTCAGCACAGAGCCTGATGGCAGGGTTTGATCTCACAAACAGTGAGATCATGACCTGAGCTGAAATCAAGAGTCTAATGCTTAACTGACTGAGCCACCCAGGCGCCCCTCCAGTTTTGCTTTCTTGTACTGGTGTTTTTACTCTGTAGAATGATTTGCTCTCTGAAATCTATGTAGCCCAGCCTCTGCATTTCATCATAAGAGAAAATGTGCATAATTTACAATATGCCTCATCCCCTTCGGTTACCATATTTGTGTTAGAGAATATACGCTCGTAAAAGTGATTTCAGCAGTGATTTCCAAGAATAATTTGAAAGTACACCTAGTTTTATCTTTTCTTCAGTACTCATTACCACAGGACATTCGCTGTTGAATAATAAGGTTTTCTTTTACTCACGCGGTTCATGTTGGCACCTTTTGGGAGTTTTTTTATTATACATTTTTGTTGGGTAATCTGATGGGCTTCTATATAGTAGCTTTGCTCTTGTTCTATAATAAGTTCTTGATTTTTCAGCCTTCTGGGTCAGTCCCAGGTGGCAGATATTTTCGTTTGTTTTTACCAAATTCATGAACTGCCATGATACAGAGATCTTCTGTAAAATTACTTTGAGCCCTTCAGTTTCCTGTATCAGGAGAGAGTTTTTAAATTCTAGAATGATTGTTACTTGTGTATCTAAACTGCCTGTAGAAACTGGCACTTCCTTCCGGGTCCACACTTACCAAATGATACCTTCATTGTCATAGCTTGATGCAATGTCTGAGCATCACCCAAGGTTTTGTTATGATGACTGTCATTTTGAGAGTTTTAGTTGGCTTGACAAGGTAATACTTGTATACGGTTGACATTTTTATTTTGTTTTATTTTTTAAAGCATTTTTTTAATATTCAATTTTTTTAAATGTTTATTTTTGAGAGAGAGAGAGACAGAGGTTGAGTGGGGGAGGGGCAGAGAGAGAGGGAGGCAGAATCAGAAGCAGGCTCCAGGCTCTGAGCTGTTCATCTCATGAACCGTGAGATGGTGGCCTAAGTTGAAGTCAGACGTTTAACCAGCCAAGTCACCCAGGCGCCCCTAAGGTTAACATTTTTAAAGTGTACTTTTCTGTTTTAGTTTTCAGATATTTCATAAACTGTACAGGAATTCTTGTTCCATATGCTTCTGGATATATTCAGCTTGATATATAAAACCAAGATATAATCTTGATTGGTTCAGAACTCAGTTTTTCATTAAAAAAAGAGTGGCTGATAGTGTGTTTTTCAGAATGCCTTGAGAATAGCAAGTATAAGACCTTGAAGGAACTACCAGTTTCTTCTAAATGTTAGGTATGCAGTCACTATTTTGGATCGACTCTCCCAGACTGCCAACCATGGGCAACCAGGTAAGAGATTTCTGTAGAAAGAAAGGAACAAACAAAAAAACAAAAAAATTCAAAGTCCTTTTGCACTTGTTCTGGTGAATGAAATTGGATGGAAGAGAAGTGTGTAGTTTATGTATCATGCTATTGGAGTTTTGTATTTTTAGTCAGTTGATCAAATTTATAATTTGTTACAGTCAACTTGGAAGTTAAAACCAGAGGTTCCCCCCCCCCCGCATTCTCATTTCTTACTACCTTTGTTTTTAAATCAGAGATATAATGAGGTCTCCATGGAGATCTTTAGAACCTGAGGAAAAGGCATATTAGGATAGAATACAAACATTTTCAAGACAGAAGGTAACTCAAGAAGTCACTGAATGTAGTAAGTTTTTATCACAGGTAAGGAAATGGAGGCTGCCTGGACAGGTGAGGGGACTTATCCAAAGTCAATGAATAGAGGTGAAGCCAATAATTCTCAGCCCAGATTTTCCCCCAGTGACAACATGAGTTGCATCCAGAATTTTTGTCTTAGCTGCTATTGCTTCTGTTGTTAGTAGCATTTATAATGAAACTGTTCAAAAAATGGATAAAGAATGACCATATGTTCTGGTTTCCCTGAGATAGGCTGGCATCATTATTAATCACACCCTATAGTACCCTCCAGAGTCTCTGGGTTTAGCTGATAGATTGTATGGTTGCCTTGTTAGAAGGACGTGCAATGTTAATTTGCGCACGTTCTCTGTTCTCTTTATTACCACACAAACAGTCACATTCTGGAATATGGCTACATATTAAATCGCTGATTTTGCTTCCTCCTTTGATTTTACCACACTGTGCACTACTGAGTGCACATTGTTCCTGTATCTCAGAGAGATTTGTGTGTTAAAGAATAACAGTCTTCAAATACAGAAGCGTATTATTTATTTGTTTTAGGTAATTCTGCAAAAGTCAATTAAATTATAGAAGCCTTTTAAGATTACATTAATGTGCACTGTAGTATGCTTCTCTTGCCCTCATAAGCACATTTTATTTGAGCCATTTATAATGTGTTACTGGAATTTGGGTAATAGTACAAATAAAAAATTAAAAATATGTATCCGAACATTAAAATTTGGTGTACATACAATTTTGGAAGGATAATTCTTTCTCATGCACTACATCATTTAGTCTAACATTTCACTGTTGGGAACTGAGTCACAGGAAAGTTCCGTGTCCACTGCCTACAATCCAGCAATATAAGGTAGTTTTCAGATTCTTCTCCTTGAACATAAGATTTAGGGTTTTATGGCCTGAACCCTGACTTGTTTTGGGTTTCTCTGGTTTGCATGGTTGGTGTTGGCCAGACTTCCCACATTTGCACAGTTGAATGTGAATTCTCAGGGTAGACAGGTGGGTAGATTGCATAGAAGTTGTGCAGAAGACATGCTAGTCTCGTTATGAGCTTCATGTCCAGCCCCTTGGTCCCTGTTATCAAAGAAATACGTGGTCAAATGGAAGCTTCCTAAATGGTAGAGGAAATTTCCTCTTTGTCATGTTGCTTGTCTTTTAACTCATTTATTTTCGTGTGGCTGGATATTGTAACCTGTTACTACCATCTTGTTACCTTTTAGTGTTTGGTTTTTATTTGTGTCAGTCATTATCCTGCTGACATTCTAAAGAATAAAAACAAAATGAAGCATCATGATTTTGTCCTCCTGCCCACGTAACTTGATTCAGTATCTAGTTGTAGCAATAAAAATTTCACTAATTAAAAAAAATTTTTCCCTTAAATTAGAGTCTCAGAGTTGATATCTTCTTTTGTTTCTTAAGTTTGTAAGTAAAATGAGCATACATGTGTAATTATATTCTGAAATGAATTTTTTTCCAGGTAGCCAAGAGAACTCTATTGTTTGGAACTAACCTGATATCCTTTTATTTCTCTTAATTAAAAAAACCAACACACAGTACTTTTCTTTACTTTTTATAAGAATTTGAAGAGATTGACCAAAAACGTATGCTTCTCTCTTTAATATAGTGTTTCCTACCCCTTTTTCTTGGCACACAGAAAATGGTAATATTTGTGTGTCATAAAGAGATCATGCTGGAGGCCAGAGTTGCCTGCCTTGAGCTTCAAAATTATTTTGGCTATTTTAGGTGCTTTGCATCTCCATATGAACTTTAATTTTTTTTTAATATAATTTACTGTCAAGTTGGCTAACATACAGTGTATACAGTGTGCTCTTGGTGTTAGGGATACATTCCCATAATTCATCACTTACATACCACACCCAGTGCTCATCCTAACAAGTGCCCTCCTCAATTCCCATCACCCATTTTCCTCTCTCCCCTACCCCCCCCATCTGCCCTCAGTTTGTTCTCTGTATTTAAGAGTCTCTTATGGTTTGCTTCCCTCCCTCTCTGTTTGTAACTATTTTTTTCCCCTTCCCTTCCCCCATGGTCTTCTGTTAAGTTTCTCAAGTTCCACATGTGAGGGAAAACATGATACCTGTCTTTCTCTGAGTGACTTATTTCACTTAGCATAACACCCTCCAGTTCTCTCCATGTTGCTGCAAATGGCAGGATTTCATTCTTTCTCATTGCCAACTAGTATTCCATTGTCTATATAAACCACATCTTCTTTATCCATTCATCAGCTAATGGACATTTAGGCTCTTTCCAAAATTTAGCTATTGTTGAAAGTGCTGCTATAAACATTGGGGTACATGTGCCACTATGAATCAGCACTCGTGTATCCCTTGTGTAAATTATTAGTAGTGCTATTGCTGGAGCACATTGAGGTGCCACCTCACACCAAAGTGGCTAAAATTAACAACACAGGAAACAACAGACGTGACAATGTGGAGAAACTAGAACCCTCCAAATGAACTTTAAAATCAACTTGTCAATGCTTTAAAAAAAAAAAAAAAGTCTGCTGGAATTTTGGTTGAGATTAAATTGAATCCCTAGATCAGTTTGGAGACCAAATGACTTACCAATATTGATCTGATCTGATATGGTCTTTGTGTGTGTGTGTGTGTGTGTGTGTGTGTGTGTGTGTGTTTTAAAAGGATAACTCCAGATGCTGTGAAGAATGGATAGGGGGCTAGAGGTGAAGCAAAGAGTGGAAACAGGGAGACAGGCTTTTGTACCATCTGTCCAGGGTTCCTTGTGGTGTGCATCTGCATAACAATAGTGAAGATAGAAATGGCTGGGATTGGGGATATGTTTCGGAGGTAGGAGTGGCAGAACTTGGAGATGGTTTGAATATGGTGAGCAAGGTAAAGCTCAGCATCAAGGATGAATCCTAAATTTTTGGCTTTAGCAATTGGGTGAGTAATTTTAGCAAGTTAGTGCTTACTCAGTAAGATGGGAAAGTTTGGGAAAGGCAGTAGAAACTTTGGCCAGGGGCTGGGCATGGGTCGTATTGATGATGAAAAGTTTTGTTTGGGGGCCTTTGAGATAAACCAAGTATAGATATCAAACCAAGAAATGGAGGTGAGGGGAGAAATCAGGGTGAGCTACACTTAGGACTGAACCCTCTCTTACTTTAACATTTAGAGAGAAGAAACATTTAGAAAGAAGAGACTGAGCAAAGGAGATAGAGGAAGAATAAACCAGTGTGGGATTGAAAACTGAGGCCTTGAGAAATCATGGAAGCTAATGGAAGGAGACGGATTGAGAGGCCAAATATGAGATAGAGGGGGCTGTGGACGTGGGTAGCACCAAGTTCTTATCAAGTGTGATCTCAAGTGAGTGGGTTTCAGGTAGAAGATTGACTAGTGTGGATTAAGGGGGAAGCTTTAGGGGAGAAAGAGGAGATTTCATCTACTGACAACTCTGTGCAACTCGGGCCTCTGAAGGGTGGTGGAGATTAAAACTGCATGTGGAGGGATGCAGGGGATCAAGGGGGAAACTGATGAGGGGTAGGGAGCTAAGTGAATGAAGTCCTGAGGAGGCAAGAGGTGGTGGGTTCAGGGGTTGGTCTTTACTAGGGGCAGGATTGATGCATCCATGCTAACAGCAAGGAAGACCAAGGATGTAGGTACATACACAGGTAGGAGATCTGATCAAGGCATGGCCAGCAAGGCCGCCTGATGGCTCTTATTTTCTTCATGTAGCTATGGCAGGTTCATCAGCTGAGAGTGGGGGTAGGATGGCAGGTGATTTGAGAAGGTATGAATCTTTTTGAGAGTGGGAAGCAGAACATGCCAGGTAAGTATTGTAGGATCGCCTGGTAGTGTGGATTGCCCGGTAGTGAGGATTGCCCATTTCAGATTTGCGGTCAAGAATTTAAAAAAAAAAATTTTTTTTAACGTTTATTTATTATTGAGAGATGGAGAGAGACAGAGCATGAGCATGGGAGGGGTAAAGAGAGGGAGACACAGAATCCGAAGCAGCCTCCAGGCTCCGAGCTGTCAGCACAGAGCCCGACACGGGGGCTCGAACTCACAAACCACAAACCACAAACCATGACCGAGATCACGAGCTGATGTAGGACGCTTCACCAACTGAGCCACCCAGGCGCCCTTGCGATCAAGGATTTTAAATGAGATTAGTTAGCAGATAGATAAATAGATGGGTGTTAGTTGCTCAGAGTAGGTAGTTAATTAGGGTTAACCAGAGTTCCTGCACTGATTTGAGAGGATAGTGTGGGGTACAAGAAAGAATGAGACAAATTTGATTTTGAATTGCAGCCAGAATTAAAATTAAGATAAGTATGCTTGCTTTGGAATTCTTTCTCATTAGCCGAGAAAATGTCAAATATGTACCTTTAAAGAACTAATGTTTAATTTTAATATATAACTTCATAGAAATATTTTTGACAATGAAAGAAGACATAGTAATACTTTTTCTTACCATTTACAGAGGTTTAATACCTTTTTTTAAACATTCAAGAGGAGATATTCTTTTTGAGCATCTAGAGACTGAAAAGGAAATGACCCACAGACCTAGTAGAAAAATGGGCAAAAGTCACGAACAGAGACAGTTTGCTAAAAGAGAAGTGCAAATTAAATCTACTTCTGACTTGGTAGATTGGCAAAAAGTCTTAACATTTATTCACACACTCTGCTGTAGTAAGATTGTGGGGAAACAGACACTTATTTATTACTGGCCAGAGTGCTACATAAAACGATCTCTAAGGACAGGAATCTGATGAGATCAACCAAAGTACTGTTGTTTTGCCTTTTAACCAGTCTTCAATGAATTTGTCCTCCAGATTTCACCTGCACACAAACACAGTGACTTACACACAAGGTTCTCCATTGTTTACATGATAACAAAAGCCTAGACGCTACTCAAGAATTTATCATTGGGGCTGGTTGATTAAACTTATGGTACAGCCACACAGTGAAATACTGTATGATTGTTCAAAAGGACAATCTCTGTGTGCTGATACAGAGGGATTTCCAGGATAGATCTGTAAGTGAAAAGACCATTGTTCAAAACAGGATAGATAGCACACTGTCTCCTTTCTAAAAGGGGTGGCGGTGGTGGTACATACTTATATTTATTTGGTTTTCCATAAAGAAACACCAGAATGATAAACAATAAACTAATAAGTGATTACATTTTGCAGGCAAGGGCCAACAGGTTGGCAGGGGAAGGGAGTGTGAGACTTCTCAGTGTACATCTGTTTATGTCATTTTGATTTTGAACCCTGTAAATACACTAATCTGCTTTAAACAAAAAAGCGTCTGTACTCTTTGAGATAACATTTTGGAAATCATTGTTATCTTTAATGTTGTTATTATAAATTGGCTAATGAAATTTGGTGATGCAGTAAGGTAAGACAAATAAATTAATGGGATTTTGTTATTTAAAGGGCATTGGGATTATTAGAAAAATTGCTAAATAAGTTTGTTTCTGGTCAAATTAAGAGAAAACAGTATCTAAAGAACACATCAAAATAACTAAACAGTAACATTACATTGTAAGTATGTTACTGTAATTCAGCGATACCTTGTATTTTTAAAAATCTTCATAATTGCTTTTGGAAGGTTGACATTACATTTGGTTTTTTAACTTTTTTTTTTTTAATTTTTTTTTAACGTTTTATTTATTTTTGAGACAGAGAGAGACAGAGCATGAACGGGGGAGGGGGAGGGGGAGAGAGAGAGGGAGACACAGAATCAGAAGCAGGCTCCAGGCTCTGAGCCATCAGCCCAGAGCCCCCGATGCGGGGCTCAAACTCACGGACCGTGAGATCGTGACCTGAGCTGAAGTCGGACACTTAACCGACTGAGCCACCCAGGCGCCCTGGTTTTTTAAGTTTTAAGAATATGACATCTAATTAATGTTGCCGTGAAACCTTCTCTTACTAACATGCATTACTGTTTTGTACTTTATTATGGCCTTTTTTTCTGGGAGCACTTATGAACCTCAGCATACCCTTGAAAGCTAAATGGTTCACCTTATTTCAGGTGGTGAATTTGTTGAAAGTTTCTAGAGAAAAAGTGGGAACATAGAATAGTTCTTCCACATCTTTTTCATTTTCAAAAGAGCTTAAACTAGGTGGTACATGAGTCTACTGTCCTTTGGATGAATATGACATTGTTTTGAGGGGAAGGTATCTTCACCTAAGATACTATGACATCAAGTCCTTGAAATTTATGTGTGTCCAATGAATGTGACATTGTTTTGGGGGAATGTATCTTCACCTAAGATATGATGACATCAAGTCCTTGAAATTTCTGTATGTCCATGAGATCACCATATGTAGCAGGCACTCTTTGTTTATGGAAATTCATCTCAGTCATGGTTTTCTGACTCTAGAATGGTTCCTGGCATGTTGGTCGATTGTTGAATTAATTTCCCTGGGCTTCATTTGTCCTGTTGATAAAATGGGAGGATAGTTTTTTGCCCTGGTAATCTCCCTGGGTAATGGTAAAAAGCAAATGAGATGATTATATATTGTGGATGCTTCATAAATTGAACATAAACTTAGTTATGGTTTGCTTTCATCTCTTAATAAGGATTTACCATATAGTACTTGATAAAAAAGTTCTTTTCTTCTATCTGAAACTTTCTTCATTTTATATTTTCTAGATTTAATGGAGAACAGTGAAACTCTCAGCTCTACTTTATCTGTGAACCTTTTTGATGGTTATCTGATAAAACTTTATTGATGAATACATAAGAGGAGGTGGTATTTTTAATTCTTGTGGATTAGTAGCATTTTATTCTTCTTCTACTACTGGTTGAAGCAGCACAGTGTGATAAAAAAGAAGACAAACTTTGCATTCACATCCCTAGTTCTTTTTACTTAATGTCGCTAAGCCTTTGTCCATGTGTCAAATGCAGATAAAACCTAGGGTGCTTATATGAATTAAGGCCAATGCATATAAGCTAATTATCACAATGGTCTGTAGGAGTAGTTGCTCACAAAATGGTCATTTTTGTCATTGTCTTCATTGAGTGATTTCTTTCTTTTTTTTTTAAGTTTATTTATTTATTTTTAGAGAGACACAGAGAGAGAGAGAGGGAGAGAGAGAATCCCAACCAGTCTCTGCACTGCCAGCACAGAGCCTGATGTGGGCCTCGAGTCCACAAACTATGAGATCATGACCTGCCTCCAAATCAAGGCTTAACTGAGTGAGCCACCCAGGCGCCCCGAGTGATTTCTTTCTTGAACATAAGATGTTTACTGTTCTAACATGTTATTGTCAGCCAGCTACTAACATATTAGGCGTATAAGCTGCTGCTTACCCTGTAGAATAAGAACAGATTACTAAAAATAAGCATTTGAAGAAGGTAGCTGGCAGCATTTAGTTAAGTACCATTGTCTGGTGGCATTGTTTGTTCTCTATCAATCCTCCAGTGATCTATCCTTAAGGAGTGTTTTGTTTTTGTTTTTGAGTTTGATACGCTCAGCCACGCTCAAGTTAATGCCACAATTATCGGAAGAGTTGGGCTGGTGGGGGGTCGTATGGTGTGGAGTAACTACCAGATAATAGAAAAATCCCACTCGTAAGTAATCTTTAATCCACAGGGTTTTTATAGCAAATGTTTGCATTTTTTTCTGCCCCACAGTACCCTGTGTACCTGCCATGCTGGATAAATAACAAGTTCTGATGAATTTGTACCTTGGTGTCATAGAAACAGTGCAAATCAAAGATTAAAATAGAGCACATGGTGATCAGGTTTCCTAGGGCAAATGGAAGCGTAGTGCTGAGGCAGTTACTCGTGTAATTCAGACCCAGCTTTGTTTTATGAAAATGGAAGCTTTATTTATTGAACATTTACTATGTGCTAAGCTCTATGCTAAACATTCTATATGTTTTATTGATGAATCTTAGAATATCCCTGTGAACTGCATGTGTTACTATCTTGACTTTACAGGTGAGAATATTGAGACTTGGAAAGATTAAGTATCTTGCCCAGTATTACACATGCAGTGACAGAAACAGCACTGAAACTGGACTCTCTTTGACACTACAATCTGTGATTTCTTCTCCTCTGGGTAGTCTTAATCAGTCATACCTTTGCCAGAGGTATTAGGCATCTTACATTTCAGCTTTGGTGGTAAAATCTTGACTAGTAAGGTGAAATAAGACGCTGCAAAAGAAACACGCAAAAAGTGTTTTCCTTTGCCTGTTAAAATGTTGCGCTACTGCTTTTGGTAAGAGAATAACGAGAGTAAGGTCTTATGTAGGAAGACCGGCTAGGTCGAAGACCAACAAACAGCAGTTTAGCTTAAGTTTCTGGAAGTTTGAGCTGAAAATAAAGGTTAAATGGCATGAAAAATTAACTGTGGGTGTTCTAAATAGATCTACTAGAATCTTCCTGAATAGAGGCTGGGAATTCCATAGAATGCAAGGTTAGCATTTTTGCCTGTGAGTCCTTCTCACGTGTATTTAATTTATAGAATAATTTTTGCTTTAGCCTGGACTGTTGGTAACATCGGAAAGCATAGTTTAAACACCCTTACCTGGGGAGCTCTGACTTCCATGTACCTGACTTCATATTCATCCAGCTTCTTTTTTCTTTTTTTTTTTTTTTTAACTTTTTAAATGTTTATTTGAGAGAGAGAGAGAGAGAGAGAGAGAGAGAGAGAGAGCGCGCATGAGTGGAGGAGGGGCAGAGAGAGGGAGACACAGAATCCGAAGCAGACTCCAGGCTCTGAGCTGTCACCACAGAGCCTGACGTGGGGCTCGAACCCCAAGCTGTGAGATCATGACCTGAGCTGAAGTTGGACGCTTAACCGACTGAGCCACCCAGGCGCCCCATCCAGCTTCTTAAAGTATGATCTACACAATGTTCCAAACCCACATAGTAGAGGAGCTAAAATTTATTCCGAAAAAGTTCCTTGCCTGAGAATTAAAAGCTATAGCTGTATAAGCTCGTATATGCTCTGACCCCAGGTATACCAGAGTGGATAATTTATTTTCTCCTATGGAGAATTTTTTAGATGTCTTTAAAGTATATGAAAGGAATTATTGATCTCCAAGGCATATTAAAATGGTTAAGATTTCAAAAATATTAATTACTATCCATAAGAAAGAGATCTGAGAGTGTTAATTTTAGACACACTGACTGTTGTGCCCAGTAGTCTGTTTGTAAAATCCTATTTGTGAAACCCTAATGTGTAATTTCAGGAATGTGGTTTTTAAGTAGAATATGGTGAGTACATTACTTTAAGAAGGAATGACCATTGTTTTAATTGTATTAGTGTCTGCTCTCAGTTTCTCAGAGGTGACTAGAATTAGAATAGCAGACATAGCAAATAATCCTGAAATATCATTGTAGGTAAGCTCCAGACCTTTCGATTTTGTGTCCCTCAGATTAGTGACTAAGCTGGAGTGGAAGGGAAGGTGGCAAGGAATGAGGATGTCGGGGGTAGGGAGGCTGGGTGGTGTGGCCGGTCAGAGGTTTTGAAGTCACAGAACACAAGGAGATTGCAGACCACTTTTGAGATGTGTTTTTTGCGAACCTCCTCTACCATCTGTTTTCACTGAGGTAGTGAAATGTTTGCGGTACATTAGTGACAAAAGCTGCTTAGGTTTATGTCACTAATGTACTGCAAATATTTTCTTTTAACAAATCAGTGATTTCTACTGGTGATTTGAAACCCCTAGGTAAATTGATCACTAGACTGCTTGGTTGCTTGACAGGCTCAGCTGTCCTGCTTACTTACCGGAACAATGGGGATGGTTTGTAACCTTCCTGTTCAAAAATAAAATTGTATGTGTGTATTGGGGGTGTTGGCAAGAATCACACTTTATTTTTTCTGGCCCTGTGAAACCTACCAGGACCCAGAGCTGCATGAGCATTCCCTTAGCTCATGGGTTCTCAGTAGGAGCTCCCTGGGAGGGGCGGGGGGACAGGACAGGACTTGGTTGTGACAGCAGGAGGGCTGGATAGAAAAAAAAAAAAAAAACTGTGTGTAAAGCATACATACACACACAGACGGATACTAATGTACAATATATAAATGGATACACATTTTCAGTATTAAAATTTCATGGAAGGGTAATTAGGAAAAAAAATGTCTAAAAAAGCTCTGATGGGGGTGGGAGGCAATAATGAAAAGAATTCAGAAACACTGCCTTAGCTCTGTCCAGGTAAAGAAGAGTAGATGATGGTATCATTGTAACAGAGAGAAGAGAAAGAAAAAGTTACGTTAAAACAACTTCCCTTTTGTTTATAAAGTTGGAGTACTTGAAAGGGAAGTAAGTAATAACAGAAGTTGGGATGTTGGAGGTAGAAAGGTTAGACCACTTCTGTGGGAGTAGAGGTGGCATTGGATATTAGCCTGCTCTAGCAAGTGTTGATGTGGGTCTGTCTCTTAGGAAATTAATAAAGTTGGTGCAGTCTGCCTTGTGTCTCCTTAAGGGCCTTCTGCTTTTCTCTCTTGCCTGCTAATAAAAACTACATTTAGCTTGCTGTTTAAGGGGAAAGCTTGTTTTAAGGCAGTTTACACTAAGATAAAAATTACCAGTGATAAGTGAATGTTATTATTTTCCAGGGCACTTGGATTTACACAGGGGCCACCCTCAAATGTAAAAAAGTAGTAGATGCTTATATACTAACACTTTAGATTAGTGCTTCCCAAGCCTGGACCTTGAAGGAATGATTCACTGGGTGTGTAAGAGCACATACATATCAAGAATTATCTTTAGACATAATCAAGAGTGTCTTACAAATTCAGGTACTACTGTTTTTTCACTGCATATGTCACTATAATGAATAAAATATAGACTAAAAGTATTACTAAATTTATAATACTTTGTTATTATGTGTTTTCTCAAGCCACAAATACTGAAAAGTATTGCTGTTCCCATATGTGGATCCTTATCCTGAACCTGAGAACCTCTGAACTAGCTCTTTTGGAAGGTCACTACACCTGTCATGCAAATGGAATCCCCACCACCACCCCCAACCAGGTCATTATACACAGGAACCATAGTCAGAAAGGCTCCTACATATGGCTCCTTGAGAGTCTTGGGATTTGGGGGGGGGGGGGGGGAACCCCTGGGGTAAAATATTTGGCACAGAACAGTATTGATTGATGCTTGTTGCCTTTTTTGTTCATGTAGCACAGGCAAACATTGCTTCCAAGTGATTTGTCAGTTGTTGAGAATGATTCACTGCCACTTTAAGTCTCCTTAATTTTTAAACTTTTGTTAGATAATGATTGGCCCTGACAAACCTGTTGTTTCTCACCCCAGAGCAAGTTCTTCTTTGGTTTTAGCCTTCTCCACCCTGGGGTAGTGACTGCTGTTTCTCAGTTGTCCCATGTCATGCCCTTCACATTCTTTGTCTTAGATGTCTAAAGAAATGCTTTTTCGCTATTGATGTACATCTTTTTTTTTTTTTTTTTTTTTTTTTTTGGTAGGAATTTGAGTAAGAACAAGATGCTAAAAGCCTTAAAACAGTTTTTTCCTTTAAAGAAATAATACATGCCCTCTCTAACCTTATTTACCCTGTACCCTACACAGATAAACCAAAGATCACACAACACTTCAAACCAGGTTGCATTGTAACGAATTCCTTTATTAGCACAGTTCAAATTAATTAAATTTTACTTTACTTTGGTTACAAAGGACTAAAAGCCACTTAGGAACTTAATGTCTCTTTGTGAATCTCATTACTAGAGTGAGGTTTTAAAACACAGTTTGATCTTTGGTTGCCATAGGAGATTAAAAAGGCTCTTATTGTATTCCATTTGAATGCAGGTTTTATGTTGAGGGATTTTTTGAGGTTTGATGATTTTTTTCTTTATTTTTGCTAATTTATTGAGTTTTCTATACCTGTATTGAAATTGATGTATAATAAACTGCAAGTATTTAAAGCACACATTTTGATGAGTTTTGATACATGTACACAGCTATGAAATCATCTTCACAATGAAGGTCCCAGAGTTTCCTTGTGACACTGTAATCCCTCCTTGCCCACCCCCTTGCCCCCAGGAGGTAATCATTGGTCTGCTGGTTTGTTTTCTGTCACTGTAGAGAAGTTTGCATTTTCTAGAATTTCATATAAATAAAACCATATGGTCTTCTTATCGTCTGGCAATATTGATGTGCCTTTCCTTTTAGTTCTAGTTCAGACATCATAAGAGATCTTCTAGAAGAAGAGGAAGCCTGGGAAGCATTACATAAGTGAGTGTTCATCATCAAGAAGTAAGCATGTACTTTGAGAAATTGTAATTCCACGCAGTTCATTTTCAAATAAAAGAGTATTTGTGCTTTCTGACCTAAGGAAGCAGTAATTCACACACATTAAGGTAAAGATTTCTAGCTTGCTACTTGTTTCTATACATTTCTGCTTGGAAATGGAATCCTAGTGTAATAATTCTGGTCACTTGTCAGAAGTTGTTTTTCTAAAGACAAATTGTTCCAATGAGAAATTCACAGTTTAGCCTTAAGCACTGGCTCAGAGTGCTAAGAAAACTTTCAGATCTTTCCTAGATGTTCCTGGTCATAAGACGTGTTTAGTGTAAAATAAATACAGTTTGATTCCTTCTCCTTGTTAGCACTTAGGAATCTGTCTGGGAGATGGGAGTGGTGGAGGGGACATGTTCCAGGTCCTGCTGATAAGTAAGGAGGAAAGGAACAGGGACAAGCATTAGATTTTCATTCATCTTCACCTTCAGGAGTGATCTGCAGTACAGCGGGGTGGCTTTGTTCCACTGTAACTTCATGATTACCCTTCAATGGGCCCTCAAAACTGCCTGGCAGTTTTACTGTTTCTGTGATCATTTCTTTGTCCTGTTCCTCACAGGGATTATCTGAAACCTTGGCTCTTTGCAATGGCTCCACCCCCAGCGAGAGATCTTTTCTCCTCCTTTGTAGAGAGAATAGAACCCACTGTATAGTAGTCCTCATCTTTCCAACACCAAACATATAAATCTGCTTATGTTTGCGCGCATTTTATTCCTCCTTTTATTAGGGCACCTGGGTAGTTCCCTCAGTTACGCATCCAACTCTTGATTTCAGCTCAGGTCATGATCTCATGGTTCCCGGGATCCATCCCCACATTGGGCTCTGTGCTCATGATGCCAAGCCTGCTTGGGATTCTCGCGCTCCCTTTCTTTCTGCCCCTCTTTAGTTTCTTCTTCTTCTTTTTCTTAAATGCATAAGGCAGAGTTGTCAACCAAGTGTTGGATGCCTGCCCCAGCATGCATAGAGTCCCTTGGGTTTTACCAAGGGGTTCTGTGTTATGTTGATTCCAGATGTTTAGGGAAACTCCCATTAGCTGACCACTAAACTCACCTAGCAGACATGTAAATGGCCACCCACACACAACCAAGAATGCATATTTACAGGGTTAGTTCAGAAAGTCACTAAACAACAGTAGCAAATAGCAATGTCAACAAACCTTGGGGAAGGAGAATCTGATTTCCAGAGTTGCCACAGTGTATCGTTTAAAATGTCCAGTTGTCAACAACAGAAAAATTGAAACATACAAAGAAACAAATGGTGGCCTATACACAGGAGGAAGAAGCAACCAATAAAAATGTCCCTGAGGAAATTCAGACACTGGACTGTTCGATCTTTAGATCAGCTGGTTTGAATATGTTCAGAGACCTAAAGGGAAGTATGACAAAGTGTCTCACCAAATAGAGAATACTAATAAAGAAATAGAAATTGTTTAGAAAAAAATAGTAATTCTGGAATTGAAAAGCATAGCAGCTAAAATAAATTCACTAATGAGATAACAGCAGATTTGAGCAGGTAGAAGAAAGAATCAGCAAACTTGAAGATAGATCAGTTGAGAGTACTCAGTCCAAGGAACAGAAAGGAAAACAGACGAGAATAATGTATGGTCTCAGAGACCAGTGAGACACTGTCAAGTATATCACATGCATAATGGGAGTCTTTATAATGAGAGGAGAAAGAGGCAGAAAGAATATGTATAGAAATAATGACTGAAAACTTATTAAATCCAATGTAAAGAAAAAAATTACACATCCAAGAAGCTCACGAGACTTCCCAAAGACAGAAAATTGTGAACGAATCAAGAGAGAAGCAGCTCATCCCAAGGAATTTGGTAATTTTTCATCAGAAACCATGTAGGCCAGAGGCAGTGGAAAGACATATTCAAAGTGCTAAGAGAAGACCGCCAACCAAGAATTCTATATCTAGCAAAACTGTACTTCAAAAACGAAGGAAAAATCAAGACCTTAGAGAACCAAAAACTGAGGGAATTGGTTACTAGGAAATATGTCCTATAAAAATATTACAGAGAGTCTTTCAGGCTGAAAGGAAAGGACACTAGACAATAACTTGAATCCATATGAAAAAATTGAGAGCACCAGTAAAGGTAAATATAAAAGTATAGGTTAATATAAAAGATGTAGTTTGTTGTTACTGTGTAATTTAAAAGAGAACTGTGCAAAGCAATAATTCTAAGTCTGTGTTGGTAAACACAGTGTAATTTGTGTGACAGTAGCAAAAAGGTGGGAGCAAGCAACAGAGCTATATATAGAAACAAAGTTGTGGAATACCTTTGAAGTTAGGGTGTTATTAATCTGAGCTAGGTTGTTATCAATTAATAGGTTAATTATAATCCCCAGGGCAACCACTAAGGAAGTAAATTTTAAAATACAGTAAAAGAAATGACAAAGGAATTAAATGATAAACTAGAAAATAACACAGAAGAAAGCAGTGATGAAGGAATAGAGGAACACAAGACATAAGACATAGAAACCAACAAAATGGTACACATAAATCCTATACATTGAGTATAAATGGATTAACTGTTTCAGTTAAAAGAGAATGGCAGAATGGATTTAAAAACAAACCATGATCCAAGTATACACTGTCTACCAAAGATACACTTTACATTCAAAGACACAAATAAGTTAAAAAGCATAGAAAAAGATATACCATGCCAACAGTCTGGTGTAGCCATAATAATATCAGACAAAATAGACTTTCAGACAAAGATTGTTACTGGAGACAGAGAGAGACATTTTATTATGATAAAAAAGTCAATCCACCAAGAAGAGATTATTATAAGCATATACACACCTAATGACAGAGCCCCAAATAGATGAAGCAAAAAAGATAAAAACAAAAAAACCCTTAGAGTTAGATGAGAAAAATGGTGGGAAAGGTAAACCACCTAAGAGCAATAGGAGCCAAAGCTCATCAAATAATTATCGTGGGTGGCCCTGGCTTCACTCTGTCCTTTTTGGTTGGGGAGCCAAACAGGCTAAAGGCAAAGTGAGCCTGTGGGTGTTTCTTTTTTCTATCAGGTTTATTGAGGTTTGATAATAAAAATCGCCAGTTTTAGGTGTTCAGTTCTATGAGTTTTGATAAACATTTATAGCAATGTAGCCACTATTTACAGTTGATATATAGTGTATTTCCATCACACCAAAACATTGTCTGGTACCCTTTTGTATTCAGTTTCCTTCCTGGTTCCTGCAACCACTGATTTGCCTTCTGTCCCAACAGTTTTTTCTTTTTCCAGTATGTTCTGTAAATGGAACCAAATAATAACGTAGTTGTTTGTGTCTAGCTTCTTTCAGTTAGCATAACCCTTTTGAGAATCATCCATATTTTTCATCTATCAGTAGTTCCTTTTCATTGCTGACTGGTATTCCTTTGTAAGATTGTACCACATTCAAAAGCTGATGGGCACTTGGGTGGTTTCCAGATTTGGGGGATTATGAATGAAACTGCTGTAAGCTTTTGAGTGCAGTTTTTTGTGTGGATGTAAGTTTTCATTTCTCTTGGGTAAATACCTTAGCGTGACTGGCATTAGTGCATCATATACCAAGTGTATGTTCAACTGATAAGAAACTGCCCAGCTGTTTTCCACCAGGAGTGAGAGTTCCAGTTGCTCTGTATCTTGGCCAGTACTTGATGACGATGTTTTTTTAAAAAGCCATTTTAATAGATCTATAGCAGTATTTCATTGTCATTTGAATTTGCATTTCTGTAAAGGTTAATGACACTGAAGTTCCTTCCACATGCATGTTTGCCATCCCTGTCTTTTGATGAGATGCTTCCTCACATTTTCTGCCCATTTTGTAAGTTGGGTGGTTTTTTACTTTTGAAATTTCTGACTTTTTTGTCAGAAATGTATTTTGCAAATATTTTCTTCCACTTTGTGACTTGCCTTTTCATTTTCCTGATAGTGTTTTTCAAAGAGCAGTTTTAAATTTTGATGAAATCTAATTTATCATTTTTTTTTCTTTTATATTTTGTGCTTGTTATGTCCTACCTAGGAAATCTTTACCTAACCCAATGGTTTTCGATTATGTTCTGGAAATTTTAGGGTTTATATTTAGGTCTATAATCTATTTCAAGTTAATTAAAAAAAAATTTTTTTTAATGTGTTATTTATATTTGAGAGAGATAGAGTGCGAGCGGGGGAAGGTCAGAGAGAGAGGGAGACACAGAATCTGAAGCAGGCTCCAGGCCTGACATAGGGCTCGAACTTGCAAACCGGGAGATCATGACCTGAGCCAAAGTCGACGCTTAACTGACTGAGCCACCCGGGAGCCCCTATTTCAAGTTAATTTTTATAAATGATGCACAATAAGCATTGAGGTTCAATTTTTCTTTTTTACATGTGGGTTTCCATTTTCTCTAGCTTTATTTATTGAAGAAACTATCCTTTCCCAATTTAATAACTTTGGTGCCTTTATCAAAAGTCAATTGAATATATATGTGTGGGTCTATTTCAGGAATCACTGTTCTGTTCTGTTGATCTATATGTTTGTCTTTTCACCAATAACACCTTGTCTTCATTGCTGCAGTTTTATAATGAAGGACATCTTGGTTGCTTCCAAGTTTTGGCAATTATGAATAAAGTGCTGTTTATTATTATATTTTAATAAAAAGAAAGTGCAGGGTTTTGTGTGGACATAAGTTTTCAGTGCAGTTGGGAAAATACCAAGGAGTGTAATCGCTGAATTTGTATGTAAGACTATATTTAGTTTTGTGAGAAAATGCCAAGCTTTCTTCTAGAATGGCTGTGCCGTTTTGCATTCCTACCAGCAGTGAATGAGAATTTTTCTTGTTCTGTATCCTTATCAGCATTTATCGTGGTCAGTATAAATTTTTCTTCCTTAGAATTGTTTTGGCTATTCTAGCTTTATTGATGGGAAGTGGAGCTGAGGCTCCCCTGTCCCTAAGGGAGATGAAAGGCTGTCTGTACCAGTCTGGATGTGTTGCTGAACTTTGGGAAGGGATTTGATGGCTCTGCTGGATATAAGTACCAGATTCACCACCCTGCCCTGTCCTGTGCAGAAAGGAAGTACCTGAATTCATTTTGTGGGGTTTGGATAAGGTTCACCATGGGGAAGCTAATGTGACCTTGTAGGTGGGGTCCTTTGGGCTAATTCATTGTACTATTGTTGTTTTTAAATTTGAATGTATGTGGGAATTGATGTGTTGTGTACTTATAGTTCCCCATCCGGTAAGTGCCAGAGCAAATTCTCTGATAAAGAAGAGCCACACACAGACAAGTGCTAATACCCTTGCATTCCCACAACCCTAATGACCCCTCAGAGCTACAAGTCATTATGACTAATGATTTTCCTGATTGGAGACTCTGACAAAGGGAGGTGGCCTTCAGCTAGAGGCACCTTTTGGGATATTGGACTTGTGTCCAGCCTCACATAGCTACCAGCTATACACCTTTTGAAAAACAGCTCTTTGCTTGCTACTAGGTTCTTGTCAAAACTGAATGGCCTGGGCACCTAAGTGGCTCAGTCGTTAAGTGTCCTGACTCTTAATTTCGGCTCAGGTCATGATCTCACCACACATCAGGCTCTGCACTGACAGTGTGGAGCCTGCTTGGGATTATTTCTCTCCCTCTCTCTTGTGATCTCTCTTTCTCTCAAAACAAATAAATGAACTTAAAAAACAACAACAACAACAACAACAACTGAATGGCCTGGTCCACGGAGGCTCTTATGGACTGAATTGTGTTCCCCTAAAATTCATATGTTGAAGCCCTAACCTCCAATGTGACTATATTTGGAGATGGAGCCTTTAAAGAGGTAACTAAGGTTGAACACATCATAAACGTGATCATGAAGGCCACAGATTGGCAGATACCCCGTGTTGAGACTAACAAGCCTGACAGGTGCTAACTGAACCATCTAGGTTACTCATGAACATATCAATAATAAGAGCCCATTCTCCAAAGAGAATGCCTGGAATCAATAATGGGCTGATGGTCAAGGGATTCACTCGACCTTTTATCCTCCGTATAATCCACAGGCGTCTAATGTTATTGAATGTTGAAATGGCCTCCTTTAAAAATACCAACTCCCTCACCTTCTCCTGGTCCACACAACTTAGTAAGGAAGTTTGGTCACTGAATGCTGCTGTCCCCAGAAAGGAATTATCTTTGGGTCGCTTTCTGGGTAATGATTAGGGCAAAAAGCATGTTGGGGTTATATTGACCTATTTCAGAAACCCAGGGTTCCTCAGCTATTCCTAGGCATGATGCTTTTTTCTTTTTCCTAATGGCAACCATATACTGGCCAGATTGGTACACCCTCTGGATGGCAGCTTGGCCAAGAGGGGTCCTAGAGAATTCAGACTTAATTCTGGTTAAGCTTGTTGGATTCACTTGCTGGAATGCTGTGGTTCTAGGTCAGGGCATCTGGCCTACTGTCTGCCACATACATCTCCTGGTTGTGGTTCTTTCTGTGTTAAAAGAATTGAGTTGCGACAGACTATATGGCCCTCAGAGCCCCAAATATCTGGTCATTTACACAGAAAGTTTGCCAACCCCTGTCCTAAATAAAAAATAGTAAGCACTTGTCTTGGTATACGACCCACTGAGTCTTCTTGCTCTGGCCCACATGGGTCAAAGTGGGGAACATAATGAGTCTCTGAAAAGTTTAATGAAAATGTTCTTTTTCCTCTTAAGCTTGACTCTTCCTGGTCAAAGGACTGTGTGTGGTAGGGGATTAGTGGAGAAAAGGTAAAGTTACAGCTAAGAAAAAGGAACATGCTAATTTTGTGGAGGTGGAGAAAGCAGCAATGTTGACACCTGGGGAGGAACCTTTTAGACTCTGGGAGGTACCATGAGGGAGGGACAGTAATGACCTTTGTCTTTCAGAGCCACCCATTAAACATCTTTCCATGTATGTTCTCCAGCTTTTCCCTAGAGGTTTTATCATATTAATCAGTTGGTTAAAGTTTCCAACATGTGAGTCTTTCTGTTGGTTACTTTATCTCTTGACGATGGACTTATTATTTGTTTTTTTTTTTCTTTGTGCATTTGTACATTTTGCATGAATGCTAGACATACTGTGAAGGGCCGTAGATACTGAGTTAAAATAGTGTTTCCACATGGAAACAGACTTGCTTCTTCTGTCAGGCCATTAGTGTGGGGAGTTGACCCAGGTTGGAATTTCCTTGTTCCTAACATGACCTTCAGTGGATATCAGAGGCATCAAGATCTTCAACAAGTGGGCTACTTTTACCTTGTGCTTAGTGTGGGGGCTGGGTTGTAGAAAGGTTTTGTTCACTGCTTTTGTTTCAATTGACCTTTCAGCCTTGTCTGCATGCCTGCCTCCCAGAAGGGCCTCTCTCCATGCCCATACCTCTCCCTCAGCAGTTTACTGTTACTCCCTAATACTTGGTGCTTGGCTCCTGGTGGGGGCCCGCTGGAGCTCTCTCTTTCTTGTTCCAGCTGTGGTCTCTGGCAGGCCTCTGGCAGGCCCCATGTGCCTGGATCTTGCGGGCGGAGCTTTCTCTGCCCACCCCCTCTCCCATGGTTGTCAGACTGCCTTAACCCAGGCTCCGCTTGGTGTTGAGAACATCAGCCTAAGATGATTTTCTGCCCTTCCTCCAGAGGTAGAGGTTTTTATTTCTACCATTTCCTCGGCAGGACAGTATCTTTGCCAGTGTTCTTGCAATTGATTTCCTATCCTTCAGTGCAGGTTGATTTCCTGTCCTTCAATGCAGATTGATTTTACCTCCGCTCCTCCTCCAGAGACCTTAGATCTTTGCCCGATTGCCATGGGCCATTCAGTTTCCCTCAGCAACTGAAAGCTTTCACTTCATAGAAGAGAACAATCCCAGGAAGAGGTAGGGCTTTCTGCCTGACCCCTGTCCCCACATTCACCAGCTTTATCCAGTGCCACCAAAGTGGGCTGTCCTCAGTCTCCTGCCCTGCTCCCAGTTTTTCTCATGAGCATTTGAGGGAGGCTCCTGGAAAAGAGCTTGCAAGTGCATGTGGCCTCTCTTTGTGTTAGGGCCTTTCAGTACTAGCCCATAGTTCAGAATTCACTAAAATGTTAGCTGATAACCTCTTACCTGGTTGTACAACAGCCACCTTCCTCCGGTGCTGTGTCAAAAGTGAGAACTTGTGTGGCCCATCTCTCTTTGGTGGGGCTTATCTTTCTTTGAAATTTTGTTTTCTTGGTTGCCTTACAACCTCAGCTCTCAGGATTAGGAGAATGATTTCATTGTGCTCTGACTTTGCCTTGTTAGGATAGGAGCACTTTTTTTTTTTTTTTCCAGTTTTGTTCATGTTAAGCAAAGTGTAAAATTATTCTAGATTTTGATTCAGAAGAAAGGGGTTCAATTCCTGCCTCTGTCACTTACAGCCTGTGATCTTCGCTAAGTCAGTTATAAAATGTATTTAAAAATGCTAATAATTATTATTGTAATAGACTAGCCAGTGGAGCAGAGGACTATGTGGAGGTTTAAATGAAACAGTGCACGTGAAAGCACATGTTAACTAGAAACTGCCGTGGAAGAATCATGATCGTTATTTTCTAAGGTGCTGTTTTCCTTTTTTACATTTTCAGAAATGATCTTCAAGACGCAGAAATGAGTCCAAGGTTCAATCGTCGAACAAGATCAGATGAGAGTGCTGAGATCGAGCCGAGAAATAAACGGAATAGGAACTAGCGTGGGCTTTGCTGACGTTTCCAGTGTGGTGGGTGGAGTGTGCCACTGTGGGTTGCCAGGCAGACTTCGTGTTCATAAATGCCCAAGTGAAGGGGTTAACTTCTCAATATGATAAGTAGCTGATTGTCATTCTTTTTTTTTTTTTTTTTTTTGTCTTTCCTGGGAAAAAATAAGTTAACAGAACATCCTCACTTGGTTAGTTAACCTCCTGTCTCTAAAACCTCTCTCTGTAAAAATACATCCACACATCCGCCAGCTTTGCAGGGTTCACAGACGTTGGCAAAGGAGTTTTGCGTGGTTTTGTTTCTAAATCAGGATGTCCTTAAGGCATTCTCCTCTTCCATGGAGAAACTAACTTGACAAAATGATTCTTTTCAACCTCTTTGCCACAAGGAACAGCTGAAGAGTTAAGAGCCTCTGCATTTCTGGAAAAGCAGGATGTCATAAATCACCTCTTTGGTTCATGTCAGCTCCTAATGCCCGGATGCCAGCATGCCTGTCACAGCAGTTACGTGATGGTCGTTGCCGGAGTTTAATGTAGTCGTTTGTTATTTGGAGTAGGGTGTTGGGTACTGGAACCTAAAGTCAAGAACAATAACTTTGAAACATCAAGCATATACTTCAGAAATGGCACTTCAAAATGATGTTAGTCTTTTTTTTTTTTTTTCATTTGGATAAATCAAATTTTTAACACTCTGAATCCTAGCTATTAATCAAAAAGAATGCAATAAATGGATTTTGTAAATGAATAGATTCTGTATCAATTTAAAATAATGCCCTGAAAACTGTCTTGTGAATAGTTGAGCACAAGCTACAAATCATTGGAAGGGCTTGGTCAGAAATTGTTGTCTCTGCAAAATGTCCACCAGACCAGTTCCCAGTTCCTTCCAGAGTTCCTAATGCCTCTCTTTGGCATCTCAGAGCCAGCCCTCCTGTCCCTTCCCTGCCCCCACATCGCTACCCAGCCCAAACACATCCGCTTTCAAATAACATGACAGTACACGTGCCAGTGTTAAGACAAATTTATGAATGTGCCAGAGACATTTGTGACTTCCCCTTTGCAAAGAATGACTCCATTGACTTTGGCTTTTTGGTATGCTTTTGGGTTTCTGGATAATGTGTGGAGTCTCATTATGACTTAGAGTTCAGCGTTTTCACACTTAAATGGCTGTTTGTTTTCCTTTTGAGTTCTCTGAGCTTCAAATGGTTATATAAGAATTTGTCATGGTCATGTCATCTGCTACATTATGAGTGGTGCAGGGGTACCTGGGTGGCTCAGTCGGTTAAGTGTCCGCCTTCAGCTCGGGTCATGATCTCAAGGTCTGTGGGTTTGAGCCCCGCGTCGGGCTCTGTGCTGGCAGCTCGGAACACGGAGCCTGTTTCAGATTCTGTGTCTCCCTCTCTCTCTGCCCCTCCCCTGCTCATGCTCTGTCTCTCTCTGTCTCAAAAATAAATAAAAAAACATTAAAAAAATTTTTTTTTAATTATGAGTGGTGCATTAAGGAAACTAAAAGTAGCACCACTCACTAAATTGACCAGAGGATCTGATGTGAGGTCAGTGAGCAATATCAAGCAAAATAAGGTTTAACACTGATGTGATATTTATGTCACCGAATTGCCAGAAATTATGCTAAAACGAAAACTGTTTCATTAAAAATTGCATACCCACTATAAATTAAACTGGAAATAATCACTATTTTAATTGCAGCTATAAAAAGAAAACAAAACAAAAAAACCCCAAAATCCAAACAAGTAAATTTGAACATCTAATTGGGATCAACATCAGGGATTCATGAATCAGGCAGCATCCCATCTATAAGTAGAAAGGAGCTCCAAGGAACTGTACAAAATGGAGTGTTTTTAAAGGCAGAAAGGAGGTGGGACAAGGAAGTCATTAGCAAAAGAAAACATAGGATGGTTTAGTCAAATTCCTTTTGGGGCAAGGGGAGGTGGTCTCTCATGCAGGTCACCTCACTAGTGCTGATCAGGAAATTCCGGATTGGTTAAAGGTCACGTTCCTACAATGCAACTAAGTCTTAGTTGCTGTTGTGGGGGCAAGTGACTCTACCTTGGGTCTGTTGTTTCTTTTTCTTTATTTTTGACACAGCAAAAGGAGTCTGCAAGAGAGTAGTGAGACCCAAGTTAGGGAAATAGGCAAGTGACTATTCAGTAAATATTTGATTATCTTCTTAGGTAGCAGTTACTGTGCTGAGCACTGGGAAAACAGAGGTGACCAGAGGCCATCTGAAATGATGGTTTTCAGTAGGGCAGGGAAGAAGATTTTGCCCCTAAGGGGCTTTTTCCAGTTTGTGGAGAGATTTTTAGGTGTCACAACTGTGGGGTTAGAGGATTGCCCTTGGTATGAATGGATAGAGACCAAGGATGCTTCTGAACATCCTGCAACACACAGGGTGACCCCTATGGAGTTTTTGCTCAAGCTGCCATAACAAAGTACCATGGACTGGGTGACTTAAAAGGAAAAAAAGGTTTTTTTCTGCCAGTTCATGGAGGGTAGCAGTCTAAGATGAAGTTGTCAGTAGGGTCAGTTTCTTCTCAGATCTCTTTCTGGGGCTTGTAGATGGCCACCTTCTTGTTGTGTCCTTAGATGATCTTTCCTCTTTGCACACATTTGTGTCATAATCTTCTTTTTTTTTTTTTTTTTTTAATTTTTTTTTCAACGTTTTTTATTTATTTTTGGGACAGAGAGAGACATAGCATGAACGGGGGAGGGGCAGAGAGAGAGGGAGACACAGAATCAGAAACAGGCTCCAGGCTCCGAGCCATCAGCCCAGAGCCCGACGCGGGGCTCGAACTCATGGACCGTGAGATCGTGACCTGGCTGAAGTCGGACGCTTAACCGACTGCGCCACCCAGGCGCCCCTGTGTCATAATCTTCTAAGGACAGCAATCATGTTGGATCAGGGCCCATCCATGACACTTCACTGTACCTTAATTATCACTTTAAAAACCCTATTTCCAGGGGTGCCTGGGGGGCTCAGTTAAGTGTCTGACTCTAAATTTTGACTCAGGTCATGATCTCAAAGTTCATGCGTTCAAGCCCTGTGTCAGGCTCCCACAGTGAGAGTGTGGAGCCTGCTTGGGATTCTCTCTCTCCTCCACTCTCTCAGCCCCACCCCTGCTCATGCGCTCGCTCGCTCTCTCTCTCTCTCTCTCTCTCAAAAATAAATAAACTTAAAAAAAACAACCCTATTTCCAAATGCATTCACATTCTGAGGTACCAGGGGTTACACCTTCAATATATTAATGGCAGGGTCCGGGAACACAGCTTAGCCCATGATACCCCCTAGTTAAGAATTAACTGGTCCATTAAAATTGTCAATGGTACCAAGATTGAGAAACCCTGGTGTAAAGGAACTCCCAAGTCTACTTGAAAAATGATTCCTAAAGGGCATTTCCTGAGCTCTGTCAGCACTTAGGATACATTTAATACTCATTATTGAAGGAAAGGTAATTTTATTTCCATTTGAGAATGCAGAACTTAGGTTAAGTGTTAGATCTAGGATTGAAACCAATAAGCTTTTGGTTCCAAAATTCATCTTTTGGTGAAAATGTGATCCTCACCACTGGTTATTTATTAATTCTCTTTACCTCCTAACTCCTATCCAGGGTATTAACAGCTCCCATGAGTACGTCATCCCGCAATGGCAGTGATGTTTTTGGTTTGGGATGGTGTAAGTGAGCTGCTGTGTACTTTAGAAAGGGACCTCCAGGTTGAACTCATCTGACAGACCATGCTTTTATCCTCTTATCTCTTTTCTCTTCTTTATACCCCTCTTTAAGAGTCAGTGGTCTAGTTGAAAAAGTAATTCATACACATAAGACAATGTGAGTAGTATAGGGAGGGTAGTATATATTTAAGAAGTAACTCATGTGGTTGAAGAGGTTCAGAGCAAGTCTCCCTAAAATGTGCCACTTTGGCATGTGGTAATTGAGCTGAACAATTGAGACCCTGCAGGCCCAAGAGAAACTTTTTGCCATTCCCTTAACTGTCTAAAAGAATTTTAAACGAGGTCTTTCCCAGAGTTAGAATTAATACCAAAGATAAATTTTATCTGAGTAACATATCTCATATAAACATCTAATTACATCTAAAACATATGCTTTTTCTTATTAACCTGTGAATTGCCTTCCTTGTCTTTGAACCTCCAGGCCCCTATCCCATTCCTTAGCTCATGATGACATATATACTTCATTTTACCTTTCTGTCTTTGAACCTCTCGTGTATGTGGGGTTCCCATACATACAAAATTAAACTTGATTTTCTTCTGCTAATGTATCTCATGTCAACTTAATTGTTAGCACCAGCTGGAAGAAACTTTGAAGGGTAGAGGAAAAATTTTCCTCCCCAGCATGGCAAAGATTCTGGTCAACAGGAATAAACAAGAGAGGTTTTGGAGAAAAAAAATTTTTTTTCTTATGGCTCTCGGTCTGTAGAATGAGAAGAAAACAATGATCTAGATTACTACACTGATGATTGCTGTGGTTGAACTCAAGAATTGAGTTTTCTTAGAACTGGGGAAAAGGCAGAAATGGTGGATTACAAAATTCTTAGCCTCTGCTAAAAGA
Organism: Panthera onca; assembly: GCF_046562875.1. Taxonomy (NCBI): domain Eukaryota; kingdom Metazoa; phylum Chordata; class Mammalia; order Carnivora; family Felidae; genus Panthera; species Panthera onca. Next base: position 50,555,138 of record NC_138340.1, on the reverse strand, counting down.
AAATAGCAATTCTTGAAATGAGACACAGTGTTTCCCTGTTATGTGTTTCTTTTTATTATAAAAGTAATTAATTAGGAACATTAGAGGGGGGAACCAGCATAGCCATTGAATTCATGACCATTTTGGTAACGTTTCTTTGGTTTTAGTCTTTGAACATATCAGATGTCCTTCGCAATAACCACTTGAGGTTATAAACAGGTCATACTGGCACTAACACCTCCTGTTACTGGCTACCTACACTTGGGCCTTATGGGGGCATTTCCCCATCCCATTCCCCATATGTCCAGGTATCCCTGGCCTCAGGCTACTGAGAATATAAGAGCAAGTCCATGCCTCAGTATGTTGCTGCTCTCCTGCCACATTCCTGCTGGGCATCTGTCACCTTTGTCAGTGGTCTCTGGCACTGCTGGTCCTGCCAGAGAATCCTGACTTGCTGGGATGCCAAGGCATCCCTCTACTCCTGTTGATTTCACTGATTCTCTGCCTTGCTGTGTTCTCTGCGGAAGCAATGAAAGTGTGTTCCCCCAGTCCGATAGTGTGCTGTCACCTGGGCCCATTGTGTCCTTCATAAAAATTTTTCTGCTTCTCCCTCTTTCCTTACCCCCTTTTCTTTTTCCCTTTCCCCTTTATCTTCTCTTTTCTCTTTCTCTCCTCTGCCTTTCCTTGACTATGATGAGTGCATGTCAGATAGTAGTGCAAAACACACCCTGCCATAATGGGACTTGTAGACCACAAGGGTAGACAGACATTAATTAATTATACAAATTACAATTGTGATAAGTAAAATAAAGCAGAGGTACATGGCCCTATGAAAATATGTAATAGGGGGATTTTGATTTTGCCTATAAGCTCTGTAGGAACTGAAAAATCAGTTCGAGGGGATAATGTTAATCACCGTAGTCCTGCTTTGTCCTCTATGTCCTAATCCCCAGGAAACTGTGCAGGTACCTTCTGACTTTTTGGTCCAAATATTAAAATATTCATGGAAGTCAACTTAAGCAAATATGTGCCTATGTGTCTACTAACTTCACGACTATGTCAGACAAGCCGGACAAGTCAGAATTGCATATGACTTAGCCAGGATTGACTCCACACACAGTGCTTTTGTCACTTCGCACAGAACACTTTCACAGTACATTATCAGTACTCTTGAGTGATGGTGTCATGAGCCCATCTGGATCATGTGCCACCTTTGCACAGTCTTCTCTTCCTAGACATTTACGTTACTGCCAGTTTTTCCCAATTATAAATAATAATAGAATTTTTTCCCTTGAGTTAGATTCCCAGAAATGGAATTATTGCAATACTAACTCTTAACAAGATCTATTGGCAGGTTGTTTTCACAACAGAGGACATTAAGATATTAAATTCTAAAGGGGATTTAGTCTGTGTTTTAAAATAATGGTCATTAAGAGATATATTGGAGCTCTTTGTGGGAATTTCACAGCAAGTGCAAAAACTTTCATATGGCTTCTACTTCTATTAGCTGTCAAAGCTGATGGGTCCACAATTGATGGGGCCTGAGAAAAGATAATTCTGTAGGGTTATAAGCAAGCAGAAGGCCAAAGTACTTTGGGCACTCTAATACTGTTTTAATAGGCTCCCTGAGGGGGATGGCTAGAGAACCCTTTTATTACATTTCACACCCAAGCTGGATACATTTTCTGGCAAGATTCTAGAGCTGTCATTTTTCTAGTGCTGGCCAGAGAAGTGTCCAGCTGCTTTGGAGACAGATGAGCAGGTGACACAGTTGGCAAAGTCTTATAAATGTCTTCACTTGAATGGGGCACCGGGTGGGCTCAGGAGTACCAGCAGGCAGGGGACTCTTTTTGGTCCCAGTATTGCAGCTTTGAAACTACAAGCTTCGTAAGTGAAACCCTGACTTCCACAGGGCATTGTTTATTACTTCCATTTCAGTTGTGTGAGAACGGCATCACAACCTTGAATGGATTTTATAATTTTTTTTTTTTTTTTTTTTTTTTTTTTTTTTTTTTGGTGCACCATTTAGAGTAGCCCTGACTTTTCTATGCTGAACGGCATGTCTGAACTGCAGAATGCACTTCTGGGTAACCTCACATTCATAGTCGAATGAAGCTGTTAAATATAACAGTTTGAGTTCTAAAGAATACCTGCTGAAAACTTTCTAATTTGGCAGCATTAGTTTCTGAAACCGTGACTTCTGTATAGAGCAGTTTATATCATGTTTTCAATTCATGGCATGGAGTTATCTAAACAAGCTAAAAGCTTGAAGGAGGAGGTAGACTATGTGAAGCTGGCATCTTACGCACCTCGTCACAGTTTTACAGAAATACAGGCTTTATAGAGACCCATTTTGCCTCAATCTGTTTCAGAATCATATGGTTTGGACTATTGCTGATTTCTATTCAGAAGTGGAGAAGAGATGAGTAAAAGTTTCTCAAAGTCTTACCTTGGTCAGGCTGGGATTTTTTTCTTGCCAAGTGAAAAATGGATTGGTGATGAATTATGGGATAGTTATGTTTAAATTTTCATGTTTCTCATGCAAGATATTAGATTGAGAGACCCAGGCTGCACTCCACTAAATTTTGATAGGCCAACAGCACTTACTAAAGGATGTTCTTTAGGAAGAATGTCCTAGAACCCAGGGAGGAGTGAGACGCCAAAGGCAGTCTTGAGCCGAGAAGTTGGTAAACACATTGGCAAATCTAAGTAAAGACAGACCAAAAGAAAAACCTAATGGGCCATGGTCAAAACAAGTTGGAATTAAAGTGTTACACAGTAACTTGGCCTGTGGGAAAGGGAGGCCAGAATAATTATTAAAGATATTCTGAGGCCCTTGGTAGTTGTTTGGGAGACACTGACCTATATTTTAAGCCAAGGGCCCATCTCCGATTTTTAGGGGTAACTATTCGTAAATAGAAACAATGTAGTATTTTTCAAGTCAGACAATGGGATTAAGGAGAATGTGATATCAAACTACTACCAGGCAGAAAAGAAAGTTAAAAAAAAACTACAAAAAAGTGTGGTGAAAACATAAGACAAGATGGTCCAAAAGGCCAAATATACCAAGAATCCCTACATATAAATGACTGAACTTAGTAATAGCTAATGTTTATTACATAGTGTGTCTTGTTTGCCAGGCACTTTTCTAAGGGCTTTGTCAGTGTTAACTCAGTCATTACAACAGTAAAGCCTTATAGATACAGAAACCGAGACTCAGGTCAAGACTTATTCCAAGAATACACATGCAGTATTTACAACAGATTATTCTACACCTTCAACTCCTCAAATGTATTTCAAAAAGCCCAAATTTCTTAGAGAAATTGGACTTGACGTGACTTATACTGCCCTTGCTGACCTGATCCCTGTCTACTGTCCCGCCATTTGCTGGGCTCTAGCCACCCAGACCTTGCAGTCACTACACCAACACACTAGGCTTGTTCCTGCTTCAGGGCCTTTACTGTGTCTCCTCAGCGTGGAATTATCTCCTGATCTTAACATGACTGCCTGCTTCTCATCAGTCAGCTGCACAAATGCTACCTCATCAAAATATTCCTGGACCTCTCTAAAATACTCCCTTCCTTGCACAAGTCCTTGTCTGTCCCAGACTCATCTTTCTTTTCTTCATCCAGAGTTATTTGTTTTCCCCTACCAGAACGAGAGCTCTGTGGGAGAAGGGACTGTCACATTTCGTACTGTGTCTCCTGTGCCTATAAGAGTGTCCTACACACCTACAGTAGGTGTTTGAAACTGTCAACAAAAACGAAAAGCTGTTTGTGGTCTGTCTTCCCTGGCTGGAATGTGAGATCCCGGACCCTGTCTGTGTGGGGCTCACCTCCAGATCACCAGTGATCTGAACAGCATGGGAGCCCAGCACTAAAGAGGTATTGACTGAGTCCTTGCTGACGAGCAGAGAGATAAGTTAACTGGGTCAGGGGGCCATCCCAGCCATTCCTCCTTTCCTCAGCTCCTGTCTTCCTTTCTGCCTGGTCTTCAACTGTCCTGGAAGTGTTCAGTTCAATAGGATGAAAATCACACCAGTTAACATCATTTACGCGAACTGTTCATCACTTATTCCAAACCGTCATGACTCTCAGTAGCATCTCCGTGTATCTTCACTTAGTTGTACGGTAATCTTTAATGTTGGCTTCTTTGATTACAACACTAAATGCTTTTCTGACTTTATGAAGTTTGTTACTCTAGTGTGGACATACTCTTGAACTAAAAAAATGTTATAAGGAACATCAGTGAGGACCTCAGCCATGGTAAGTATTTTCTATCTTTAAGTAATGCTTACCTAGAGTCTTATTTTTTGGGCCCAAACTTGATTTTGCTTTGAACCATGTTGACCTGCATGTTGGACACACAAATCTTCACTTAAGACGGATAAAAAACTCCTAATGCTAAAAGCTATTACTCTGGCTTCCTGGGTGCCTTCAAGGATTTTGTTAATAGCTTTCCTTCTGGTTTGACAAATGATCCCAGAGTCTCTGTGTCATATTGAAATGTTCAGAACTACCATCTCTTTTCTCTGGAGTTTTTGTGACAAGAGCAGATGTTTTGTTCTGGAGACAAAGCTCTGTTCTGGGAGTGTATATTGACTCACTCTCATCAGGAGACAGATGAAGGGGCGTCTGAAGGATTAATGTTTGTGATCATGAAAGAAAAAGAGGCCTGAGATTGTTTTAGGTTTCTTGTTCAACAAGAGGTCATAAAACTGGAGTTTGAAATCAACCTCCGAGCCTACCCAGTTCAATGGCATTGTGCTACAGATGGAAGTACTCAGTTGACAGAGAAAGCGTACTCTCCACATCACCCAGTGGAGGGACACAGTGAAAGTAAAAGCTGGAATTCTACCTGGGCAGATGAAGGGTTGGGTCCCAATGCCCTGTTAAAGCTGTTTGTAGCTCACTGTGGGATCTTGAGTGAGTCCTTTAGCTTTTTCATTTATGTTCTTTACCTGTAAAATGGGCCCACCAATTCCTGTCTTTCCCATTTTCTGGAGGAAAGTCCAGATCGGTATTACAGTAAGTTTTTGTGTCCAGTTATACATGGAATAGTGCTGGCCCTTTTATAGGAAGAGTAGCAGTATCTTCATACTGCCTGTAATTAATTTATTTAAGATTTTAATTATTTGTAAACAATACATTCTCATGCTTCATTATTCATAAGGGACAAAAATCTCTCTGCTACCACCATTTTCTAGCTGTTGAGTTCCTCTCCCTGGAGCCAATCTCTCCCGGTGGATTTTTAAAAAATATTTTATGCACATGCAAGAAAATATGTAGTCCCCCCCTTTTTTTCTCACAAACAGTAACATACAATATACACTGTTCTGTACCTTGCTTTTTTCCTCTGAACATTATATCTTTTTATATATCATTTAATCAAGTATCCTTTTTCTTTTTTAAGGCCGCATAGGATTGCATATATTGCCATTCCATAATGTCTGGATCAGCTCCCCATTAAGAGATATTTAGATTTCTAATATTTTCTTTTTATAAATATTGCATGTGTGTGTGTGTGTGCGCACTTATCTGTATGATAAATTCTTAAGGGTCCAGGGTTTTGATAGTTTATCCCCCTTTAATTCCTTCAGTTTAAATACTGCTTTCAACCTCTTCTTTCCAAATGAGTATAAACTCTGGCCCTTTGACTCAGAAGCTTAGAATCTGAGTTAAGGAAAAAAAGGCATGAATATGTGTCTGCATAATAAAAATATGGGACAGGGAGTTCTAAGACCACAACCTGGCAGGCTTTGAGAAGAGAATAGACGTGAAGGTGCTTGGAAATCTTGGATAGCTCACACTGTTACTTTAGGATGCCATGGTTCCCAGAGTGTCTGCTTCCCCTAAACAGGACTGACAGATCACAAAGGATCCCATAGAACCTGACCTTGTGAGCCCTTCATCTGGTTTGTCTTTATAAGTGCCAGAGTGGATGAAGTATGATAAAAATTAGTATAAAAATAGCAACAAAGATTTGTTGGATGAGTGAATATATTCTTAGGCTCCCGTGAATGTCTGGGTCAGCATGGAGCTTCCTCAGACCCTGCCCAGACCAGTGCCGGGGGCTTGTGCTATCAGTAAGAAGGCAGCACAAGTGGGTTATGCTGTATGGGGCCATGTTGATCAACACTGACCAAATCAAATGGAACTGTACACCAAAAAAAAAAAAAAAAGTAATTTTCCTGTATGATAAACACATACAAAACCACAACTACCAAGCAAACCATCAGTGAATGCTTTGCTGGGCTTCCCCTTCAAACAACTCCTGCCCCCGAGGGGAGGGGGAGCAATGTCACAACCCCAGGCTGTATCCCTAAACATTTCCACCTTCACCTTGGTGCTTACAAAGTTGGACACCATAATGCAATAATTAGGAAGTAGGATTACAATGGGTGAAAGAGGAGCAGAGGTAAAGGCATTTGACTGAATTTAGGTTTAAGTATCTTGGTAATTAAGGCAAAAATGGGAACTGTGTAAGAAGGCATCATTCTCACTGGCTAAACCCTGTTGTTATTTGGTTTCCAAGTTCTCAGTTTCCTGTAGATATTACTTATGCATTGTCTTGTTTCCATCAAAGCAATGGGATTTGATAGTCATAGGTGGGGGTCTGCCATTGGTCTCCATCCCTCAGGCATGTCACCTGTCACAGAAGAGCTAAGATTAGAAAGTGTCCCCATTCCCTGGAGACAACTGTGTCTGTATTCTCACCTGATTCTCAGGACACTCCTTGTAAGCCCTGAGGCCGGCCTGGCTCTTCTGACCCTCCCTTCAGCCACTCATGCACCCGTCTACACCAGGATGCCTGATTGCGGTCTGGTAATGGTTGGGGGTTTTAGGAGTGATTAGGCACCATCAGGGTCAATGTCATCTCAGTCCATGTGCTGTCTACTTGGCTTCCCTGGAAGCTTGTGTGCACTTCTAAGGGGATGAATTACTACACAGCACTTGTCATGAGTGTTTTCTCTGACAGCCAAAAACCATGCCTTTAACCTGTTGGATAATGTGATTCATTTTAAAAAATGAGGCTAGGAGCACCTGGGTGGCTCAGTTGGTTAAGTGTCTGACTCTTGATTTCGGTTCAGGTCATGGTCTCATGTTTTGTAGGTTCGAGCCCCTAATCAGGCTCCATGCTGGCCATGCGGAAACTGCTTGAGACTCTCTGTCTCCCTCTCTCCCTCTCTCTCTCTGCCCCTCCCCCTCTCATTCTCTCTCTCAAAATAAATAAACTTAAGCAACAAAATTAAATAAAACACAAAGGAAAAAAGTCTAGACCTCCAGCTTTCTAACCATATCAAGCTGGTGAGGAAGTCAAGTGTCATGATCTAGGCCTCTTTAGAGAGTCAGGAATGGGATGCTTAGGGCCCCCTGGAAAATGCCTGCTGCTCTGACTTTGCTGTACCCCCCAACCAGATCTCTGCCGTGAGAGCCCCTATGTCACAGTCGATCAGTTCAGGCTTTCCCAGAAGTGGATGCCAACACAGATTTAGATAGGCCAGAGGTTTATTGAGGAACACCCGTGAGGGATAATAGGGTGAGGGAACAAGACAAGGCAGGGAGAGCCTTCCAGCACCTGTAGGAGGAGGGAGGACAGGAGCAGGTTTGGGTAGGCGGAGCCTCAGACCACAGTGCAGAAATCACTCCCAGTCCCTCCCTGTGGACAGAGGGAGGCCAGGTCTGGACCCCAGCTCTACATTTAGTTCAGGACATTTATCTCAGGGCTCCTCCAGGTGCTGCTTTCCCCTAGCACGAGGAATACAAAGGCGTATAAGGCACAATCCTTGCCCATGAGCAACTCCGCCTGGTAGTAGGGAAACCAGCCGGTTGGTGGATAATTAATTAGAATAGCATGCAGCAAATTCACAGAGAGCAATATGATTAGAATAATCCTGGGGACAAGGGGCGAGGCCTTCACAGAAGATATTTGGTGTTCTTTCTGTGTGCACCTAGGATGGTATGAACACCGTACCTCTGGTCTCCCATTAAGGAGACCTCCTAAAGTTAAGGATGATGTTTTCAGCACCTGGCACCAAAACAGAGGAAGGCAGCTGCTGAAGATCAGCACGCACACACAATTGTGGGCTGGTCCCCCCATTGCCTTGCCTCAGGAGCCCAGTCTCTTTCTCACCCGAAGAGAACTAACATGGACCCTGTGAGAAGGCCTCATGGGAGCCTCCACTGTCCTCTGTGGACAACCAGAGGCCTAAGAGGAGAGGAGACTGACCTGTCCCTGGCCTGCTGGCCCTGCCCTCTGGGGGTTGGAGGTCTGTGCCTTTGTTCTGATCTGGGGCAGAAAGGGGGAGCTACAAGGAGAGGCCACTCTTCTTATAAAGGGCCCCTGACCACCCGCCCACATTGGGCGTCCAAGAGAGGTGGAAAGTAGTCCCTCTGAGTGCATTCTGCTCACTTCCGTGGCACAGCTATCCCAAACCCCCCAAATGGGCTTTTTCTCTACTTCCTCAGGATGGGGGGACGTTCCCACTTCAGAGGCAGGAGTTGCTGTAGGAGACCTTGAACAAGACCACTCAAGGTCTCAGCTTCCCCCATGGTGAAAGAACAGTGAAACGAGGCTTCCCGAGTTAAGCTCGGTCATCTGATGTCCTCCCTGATCTGGCATGTCCCAGCTGTGGGGCTGTTCTAGTTGGAGCCCAGAGGCTTCTCCCCCTCAGAAGGGTGGAGGTCAGGGCCACCGAAGGCATTCCTAAGCTGGACACTCCTCATGTGTCCCTCCCTTCTGAAATGAGAGCTCACATCCAGTCCAGCTTCAAATGGAGGGGGGACCCCTGGTGTCAATGGATACCCCACTGGTCAGCAAAGGGAAAGAGAAGCTGTTTCCCACACAGCTTTCAGCCAGGAATGAAAGGTACTGGTTTCAGGTGCTTCAGAGGCGGGATAGAAAATATAGACTCTGAGATTGGACAGCTCTAAGGTGGGAAGAGTCTCTGAACCTTAAGATTGAGTGCACACAGTGGCTGGCTGTGGGGCTTAGTCAAGCCGGTGCCATCAGCTCTGAGACTGCCTGCGTCCTGGTGACATGCAATTTCCAGTCTGAGAGTCTTGCTTTGTTGCTGGGTGGGGAGTAATGGCTCCTGCTCTGTGAGGGACTGCTGGGAAGTTTCTTTGAGGCATCAGTAAGGCTGTTCTGAAGCTGCCACCGCCCTACCTGGGGGCTCAGACAAGCCCAGTTGATGTCCATGGCTTCCATGGAGATGCTTACAAGGATCAGAACCAACTTCTAGGAATCCTACCACTTGGAGACCAACTTTGTTTAACAGATTTTTTGAAAAACAATTCACCTAATGTATAATTCATTCATTTAAAACATACTATTCAATGGCTTTTAGTATATGGAGAGTAGTGCAACCATTGACATAATTAATTTGAGAGCATTTTCATTTTCCCTTCACCCCTTATCTGTCACCTGCAACTCTCCCATCCTTCCCAGCAACAACTAATCTACCTTCTGTTTGTATATGTCCTTATTCTGTACATTTCATAGCAATGGAGTCATACCATATGTTGTCCTTTGTGTCTGACTTCTTTCACTTAGCATAAGTTTTTCAGGCTATATGCATGTTGTGATGAGTACCAGAACTTCATTTCTCTTTACTGCTAAGTAATATTCCATTGCATGTATTATTTATCCATCCATCAGCTGATGGATATTTGGGTTGCTTCTACTCATTTTGACCACTCTGAAATAATGTCCATTTGCATACAAGTTTTTATGTGAACATAGGTTTTTGTCTTGGATATTTATCTAGGAATTGAGTTTCAGGATCAGATGTTTAATATTTTGAGGAACTGTCAAACTATTTTCCAAAGTGACCAGCAGTGAATTGGGGTTCCAGTTTCTCCACATTCTTTGCAGTGTTTGTCATCATCTGTCTTTTCTATTATTGGCCAATAAGGCCAATTCTGTGTCTTCTTTGGAAATTTGTCTATTCTGATCCTTTGCCCATTTTTAAATTGTTTTTCTAATCTTGAACTGTAAGAGTTAATTGTATAGTTTTTTAAAATTTCAATTTCTGATTGTGCATTGATAGCTTATAATGATAGAATTGATTTTTAATATTGACCCTGTATCTTGCAACCTTGCTGAACTTACTAGTTTGATAGCTTTTTTTTTTTATAAATTCCATTAGATTTTCTACATATAGAATCATGTGATCTTCTAATCAAGACAGTTTTATTTCTTCTTTTCCAATCTGGATTCCTTTTATTCTGAATATAAGTTCTCTATCAGATGTATGTATCAGGTTGGATACATTTGTTTCTGTTCCTAGTTTGCTGAGTTTTTTTTTTTTATTTTATTAGGAATGGATATTGAATTTTGTCAAATGCTTTTTCTACATCTATTGATGATCATATGCTTTTTCTTTTTTGGCTTATTAAATTTTTAAATTACGTAAATTGATTTTTGAAGGCTAAAACAAAAGTAGGAGAAACCCCACTTGATTATGATGTGTTATTATATACTGTTGGTTTTAATAGACAAAAATTTTGTTTAGAATGTTTTGCATCTATTTTCAGGAGGGATATTGGTCTGTAATTTTCTTTTTCTTGTGATATAATATCTGGTTTTGGTATTAGGGTAATACTGGCCTTGTGCAGTGATTTGGGAACTATTTCCTCCTCTTCAATTTTCTGGAAAATTTTGTGTAGAATTGGTATTATTTTTTCCTAAAGCATTTAGTAGAATTCATCAGTGAAGTCATATGAGCCTGGAAATTTCTTTGTGTGTATTGTTAACCACATATTCCATTTCTTTACTAATGCATATAGGACTGTTCAGGTTACCTGTTCCTCCTTGAGTGAACTTTAGTAGCCTCAGAGAATCCATCCATTTCATCTGAATTGTCAGATTTATAGACAGAAAGTTGCTCATGTTTCCTTTGTTGTCGTTTTATTTTCTGTTGAATCTGTAGTAATGTCATTTTTCTCATTACTAATGAGGAATTTACGTTTCCACAAATTGGGAATTTGTGCTTTCTTCCTCCTCATCAGACTGTTTAGAAGTTTATTAATTTTATTGGTATTCTCCAAGGACCAGATCTTGGTTTCATTGACTTTCTCCAATGTTTTGCTCTTTTCTATTTGATTGATTTCCACTCTGTTCTTTATTATTTCCTTTCTTCTGCCTATTTTGGGTTTAATTGCCTTTTTTTCCCCTGGTTGTTTCTTTTTTTAATTTAGTTTTTAAAAATTTTAATTCCAGGGGCGCCTGGGTGGCTCAGTCAGTTAAGCGTCCCACTTTGGCTCATGTCATGATCTTGCACTTTGTGGGTTCAAGCCCCACGTTGGGCTCTGTGCTGACAGCTTAGAGCCTGGAGCCTGCTTCGGATTCTGTGTCTCCCTCTCTCTCTCTGCTCCTCCCCTGCTCACACTCTGTCTCTCTCTGTCTCTCAAAAGTAAATAAAAATGTTAATTTTTTAAATTCCAGTATAGTTAACACACAGCGTTACATTAATTTTAGGTGTACAGTATAGTGATGCCACCAGTTTATATATTGCTTAGTGCTAATCATGATAAGTGTACTCTTAATCCTCATCACCTATTTCACCCATCCTCTACCCACCACCCCTCTGGTAACCATCAGTTTGTTCTCTATAGTTAAGAGTCTGTTTTTTGGTTTGTCTCCCTTTTTCTTTGTTCATTTGTTTTGTTTCTTAAATTCCACATATGAGTGAAACCATATGGTATTTGTTACTATCACTTCCTTTATTTTATGTCTGTTATTAGCTGCTTTATGTATTTGGATACTCCCATGTTGGGTGCATAAATATGTGCAGTTGTATCTTCTTGTTGAATGTCCCCTTTATGGTTTTATAGTGTACTTTTTTGTTTCTTGTTACAGTCTTCATTTTTTTTTTAATTTTTATTGATTTATTTTGAGAGAGAGTGTGTGTGCATGTGAGCAGGGGAGGGGCAGAGAGAGAGAGAGAGAGAGAATCCCAAGCACTCTCCTGGGTGCTTAATTCCATAACCATGAGAAATTCGGTCGTGAGCCGAAATTCTCAGAAAACATCAAGAAACATCAAGAAAACATCAAGAGTCTGATGTTTAACTGTTTAACCAACTGAGCCACCCAGATGCTCTTTGTTAACAGTCTTTGTTTTAAAGTCTATTTTGTCTGGTATAAATATGACCGTCCTGGCTTTCTTTTCATTTCTATTTGCATGATAAATGCTTTTCCATTCTTTCACTTTCAATTTGCGGATGTCTTTAGGTCTGAAATGAATCTCTTATTGGTAGCATATAGATGGATCTTATTTTTTTTTATTTAAATTCTAGTTAAATACAGCATAGTATTAGTTTCAGGTGTACAATTTAGTGACTCAAACTTTCATACAACACCTGGTGCTCATCACAGCAAGTGCCCTCCCTAATCCCTATCACGTATTTAACCCATCCCCCACCTATCTCCCCTCTGGTAATCATCAGTTTCATTCTGTATAATTTCTTGGTTTTCTAAGAGTCTGTTTCTTGGTTTTCTTCTCTCTTTGTTCCCCCTATGATTGTTTTATTTCTTAAATTGAGTGCAATCATTTGGTATTTGTCTTCCTCTGCCTGACTTATTTTGCTTAGCATAATAGTCTCTAACTCCATCCATGTCATTGCAAATGGCAAGATTGCATTCTTTTTATGGCTGAATAATATTCCATTGTATGTATATATACCACATCTTCTTTATCCATTCATCAGTGGGTGGACATTTGGGCTTTTTCCATAATTTGGCTATTGCTGATAATGCTGCTATAAACATTAGGGTGTATGCATTCCTTCAAATTAGTATTTTTGTATTTTTTTGGGTAAATACCTAGTAGAACAATTGCTGGATCATAGGGTAGTTCTATTTTTAACTCCTTGAGGAAACTCCATATTGTTTTCCAGAGTGGCTGTACCAGTTTGCATTCCCACCAACAGGGTAAGAGGGTTCCCCTTTCTCTGCATCCTCACTACTACCTGTCATATTTTGTGTTGTTCATTTTAGCCAGTCTGACTGGTGTGTGGTGATATCTCCTTGTAGTTTTGATTTGTATTTCCCTGATGATGAATTATGTTGAGCATCTTTTTGTGTGTCTGTTGGCCATCTATATGTCATTAGAAAAATGTCTATTCATGTCTTCTGCTCATTTTTAACTGGACTGTTTTTGGGTGTTGAATTTTATGAATTCTTTATATACATTGGATACTAATCCTTTATTGGATATGTTATTTGCAAATATCTTCTATTCTGTAGGTTGCCTTTTAATTTTGTTGATTGTTTCCTTCACTGTGCAAAAGCATTCTGTTTTTATGTAGTCCCAATAGTTTATTTTTGCTTTTGTTGCCCTTGCCTGAGGTGACATATCTATTAAGTCATTACAGCCATTGTCAAAGAAGTTGCTCCCTGTGGTCTCCTCTAGGGTTTTAATGGTTTCCTGTCTCACATTTAGGTCTTTCATCCATTTTCAATTTACTTTTGTTTATGGTATAAGAAAGTGGTCCAGTTTCCTTCTTTTTCATGTTGCTGTGCAGTTCTCCCAGCACCATTTGTTGAAGCGATTGTGTTTTTTTCTACTGGATATTCTTTCCTGCTTTGTTGGAGCATTTAGTCCATTTACATTCAAAGTAATTATTGATAGGTATGTACTTATTGCCATTTTGTTACATGTTTTGTGGTTGTTTCTGTAGTTCCTCTCTGTTCCTTTCTACTCTTGCTCTCTTCTCTCATGGTTTTTTGGCTTTCTTTAGTGATGTCATTAAATTCCTTTCTCTTTATTTTTGGCACATCTATTAATGGTTTTTGATTTGTGGTTACCGTTAGGTTTGTGTATAACATCTTACCCATATTGTCTTCTGAGAAGCTTTCTTTGGTGGGTGGGGCCTGCAGTCAGACCAGATGTCTGCCCCCAGCACACTGCTGGGGTTGCAGTTGTACTGGTGTATGTGGTGATCCTCCCCTCTCCTCAGGGCTGGAGTCACTTTGGAGTGGTGCTGGCCCCTGTCAAAACTGCTTGCATGCTGACAGGCTTCTGGCACCACTTCGGGTGGGCTCTGGCCGAGGGTGTATTAGAGGGAGCAGGAGAACACAGGGGCAGGGCATCTGGTGCCATCAAGGTCCACAAGGACTGCTGTGGGAGGGGACCTGCAACCACCCAAAACTCCTGCCAAAGTGGGCTGTGTCGGAGGGGGCGGATCCATAGAAGTGTGCAGGGCGTGTACTGTTAGCATTTTTAAGCCTTTTTTTAAGCCTTTTTTTTTTTTTATTTGAGAGAGAGAGAGAGAGAGAGAGAGAGAATGTACATGTATGAGCAGAGGAAGGACAGAGAGAGAGAGGGAGACAATCCTAAGCAGGCTCCACACTTAGCCCAGGGCCCAATATGGTGCTTGATCTCATGACCCTGAGATCATGACCTGAGCCAAAACCAAGAGTCATATTCTCAACTGACTGAGCCACCCAGGCGCCCCTGATGTTGTATTTTAAAGCTGTTAAAGCTGTTTTGGAAGAATATTTGTAGATATAACTTCATAATGTAGTAAATGAACAAAAGAGATCATAAATCTATATTTATATTAAATTCCAGTGCTTAAAAATCAATTGTTCTATATTATTCATGTATTATGTGTATACACATAGAAAACAAGAAAATACCCCAAAATGTAATTTCTGAATTTTGGTATTTTAGATGATTTTAATTTTCTTCTTTGTTTTCTACATTCCTAAATTGTCTCTAATGCCTCCATTGAGAATTCTGTGCATGTGTGTATGTGTCTATGTGTACATATATCATAGGCATACATGTATACACACATGGGGGTTGGGGTAAGGAGGAAACACGGAAGGTTTGGTTACAGGAGACAGAGGACAGAGGACACTTGCACCATAAGCCAGGCTCTGCTACAACTCTCCTATGAGTTTTAGGGCAAATCATTTTCCTTCTCTGGGCCTTAGTCTTCTTAGCCACAAAATGATCCATCCTGCTAGGACTTCTAAGAGCCAGGGACTGCTTTAAAGTGCGTATTGCCTCACTCGTTCTGCCCTTTTCCTTTCTCCTCCCATGGCTTCCTTCAGAGCTAAATAAAGTGAAATATCTCCCAGAGCTCTCTGTAACTCCAGATGGGATGATATTTCTCTGCTGGTCTGTTTTTCTAGGTCAAGGAGGAGTAGGAAATTGTAGGGAATTTATAATGTTGAAGGAACATCTCCCTCAGCTGCTTCCTGCCAGGCTGGAGTGAGCAGTGAGCACAGCCTTGGTCAGGGGCCAAAGCATCATTCACGATGCTACCACGCAGATCCCTACCCCCACTGCTGCCCCTCGCCAGCTGGTGCCATCTCCTGCTCACTTCCAGGACAGCTATTCGCAGCGTCCCCAGGCACCTCCCTGTTCCGCCAGATGTGAAAGCTCAGCCTGTTCCTGCTGCACAGTCTTTCCAGCTTCTGCATCTAAATAGTCAAGGGTGTTCGTTAGTCCTGCAGGCAGAGGACAGCAGGAATTGGCAAGGATAGGACTGGAGGCAGGCAAGGGAAGACCCATGCAGAGGCCACCCAGAGCACGTGCTGTACCCACAGTCCGAGAAGGTGAGGGGCCTGAGAACCATGACATGAACCAGGTGTATTTAACTAGAAATGAATGTTCTTTAGGATATTGGTATCTTTGAGTAATAAAAGCTGGTGTTTACTGTGCACTCAGTGTATGCCAGGCACTGTGCTACATTTTCATTTAAAGATTCTCACAGGTGCCATTTATAGATGAGGAAACTGAAGCACGGGGAAAGAGAAAATTACCATCAGTCTACCCCAGTGCTAATTCTCACAGGATACTGAAATGGGTGGGTGAAAAGCTAGGGCACAGAGCCCGGAGTGGCAGGGTTAAGATCTGAACCTGGGTTTGTCTGACTATAGTTCCTGCAGTCTTCACCAGCACATCTGGGGATTTTGATTTTTTTCTATGGGACCGAGTGGTAAAATTCAGACTAGTAGGTGGAAAGTACAGCGAGACATATTTGAAGTCAATAGAAATAATATTTCAGTTTTCCACTATTGAAAATGGAATAGCCAGGCAGCCTTGACAGTGAGTTGACCATCAGTGGTTATAAATAAACCAAGCATTTGGCAGGGATACAGAGGAGACCCATGTATTGATTAGATAATGTGTAACCCCAGGATCACAGAGTGAACTTTTTGGGGTCACTTAGAAAATGTGTGGGTACTGAGTGAAAAGAAGAAGGTGTCAGTCAAGGGAAATGTCCAAGATCTGGGATAATATCTAGCTGTGATGGTTGAAACATTAGGACCAGAGTCAAGGATCCTTGGTGCTGCCAAAGATGGCCTGTGAAGGGACAACGGGTGACAGAGGTGTGAATGGGGCAGGTTTGGGACCAGGATCCTGGGAGTATACAGTCTTTGGGAATGCCTCACAAAAAGCCTGCACAGAAAACCATTCACATGTTCATGCTGACCTTCCCCTGAAGCCCAGTTACAGGCTGACCTCCTCTGGGAGGCTTTCCCCACCACCTTAAATGAGAGCAGGCAGCTCCTGTCTCCTCGTGCATGGGCAGTAGGTTTCAGCAAAGAAGCACTGGACCAGGAGTCCGGGTATGTGGGTCCCACTTTGTCAAGTAACACGCTGTGTGAACTTAGTATGTCAGTTACCTCCTCTGGG
Source organism: Panthera onca (assembly GCF_046562875.1). Classification (NCBI taxonomy): domain Eukaryota; kingdom Metazoa; phylum Chordata; class Mammalia; order Carnivora; family Felidae; genus Panthera; species Panthera onca. The sequence continues at coordinate 50,538,505 of NC_138340.1, read as the reverse complement.
AATCAGGTTTTCTTACCATTTAAAAGAGGAGGCTGGAGCACACATACTCTGGGGTCTCTGTCAGTTTTCTATTTGGAGATGTTTCAATTCCAAAGGCCTTATTTTATTTTGTTTTATTTTATTTTATTTTGGTCTTTTGTTCTTGACCCTTCTTTTGGTTTTGAGTTTAGCACCCCAGTGCTTCCACATGGGCTAAAACACTGCTGGAGCTCATACCATAAACATTTGCCGAGTGACCACCAAACCCGGCACCGGTGGTTCCATTTTTAAGGGTGTGCCCTGAATTCCTCTGAAAGAGTATGAACTTCTTTCTTTTTTAAAAACATTTATTTATTTTGAGAGACAGAGCGTGAGTGGGTGAGGGGCGGAGAGAGACACACACACAGAATCTGAAACAGGCTCCACGCTCTGAGCTGTGAGCACAGAGCCTGACGTGGGGCTCGAACCCACGAACAATGAGATCATGACCTGAACCGAAGTCGACGCTTACTGACTGAGCCAGCCAGGCACCCCCCAGAGTATGAGCTTCTTGAGGGTAGGGATTGGACAGTCCCCCTGTCAGAACCCAGAGTTGGGGGATAAAGAACTCAGAGGGGGGCTAGGTAAAATAAGCCATCCTATATGCCAACACCAAGAAAGGAAAACACTGCTACTTTGCGAGTTCCTTGCAACACACTAGTTACCTTCAGCGCCAGTTACTTACCCAGCCCAGGCTTCAACAACAACGTTGTTACAGCCAGCCAATCAGCAACAGCTTGTCACCAGAGACCGTGCTAACAGCCAATCAACAACAGCTTCACACCCATGTTGCTAACAGCCAATTGGCTACAGTCTCTACCGCGCTGCTGAAAGTCGGCCAATCAGCAACAGCTGCACTCCAGCGACCACGCAGGTGAACTGGAGGCGACAGAATCCGCAACAGCCACCGTCGTGTAACTATGTTTCTACAGCTAAAAATGAATTAGTCTCTAAATGCTCCTTCTTCAGGGAGTCTGCCCTGAACTTCGTGCTTCCCCAGGCCTTCTTCTAGCAGCTCTTGTTTGCTCAGTGCGTGCTCCATGAGCATGGCTCTCCCTCTCTTAGCAAAGGGCTGGGCCTCTGCTGTGAGATACCCGCTGGCTGCCTCTTCCTGGAAGGAGGTCGTTCTCTAGATGAGGCAGTAGTCGGGCCAACAACCCCCCCCCCCCCCCCCCCCCCCCCCCCGTTAGCTCAGATCACTGTTCTAGCACCGCCCCTGGCACAGAGCACGAGCTCAGTGAGTAGCATCTGAATTACTAAACGCACTTCGGGCCCTCTGACTCATGCTGAGGCTGAGGCGGGGGGGGGGGGGGGGGGGGGGGGGGGGGGGGGGGGGATAAGTTGCCAAAGTGCCACGAAGAAAGGTAGGAAACAGCCCATGGAAGGAAGTGTGCTCTTCCTCGGAGAGCAGCGTGGACTGGACTTGCAGGAGCTGGATCCGGACACAAGAAGGCTACGAGCATTCGGGCAAGAGGTGAGTAGCCCCTGTCTTCCAGCCTGCCTCCTGGAATGCTCCTCATCCTTCTAGCCCATCTCTGTCCATCACACAGCCCCGCCCCCCCAACGCCTTGTTCATTCAGAAGAGGTTTGACTGAGGGTGTGGAAAACAAGCCAATCAAACGTGTTGGCTGGGAGGGACCTTGACGTTGGCTGATAGAATCAAAATCCCTAAGCTATTCTGATATCTGAAACACCTTGCTGATGTAGAATCACGTCACTTCTCTGGGCCTCCTGTGCTCCCGTGTAAGTGGAGGAGGGAACAGATGCCTACACTCTGGCCCTGGAGATCCTGATTTAAATTGGTCTGTAGTTGGGCCTGTGAGATGATCTTTTATGAAAGCTGTCCATATGATTTAGCTGGGGTTGGGAACCAACTCCTGAGCTAAATTGGCCTCTGAGAGCATTTCCACTTGTGACTTTCTGTGAGCCCTGTCCTCTCCGTTGGTGATGTTGGTGAAGGACAGAGGTGCAGTATGTGGAAAAACGAGGCAAGGTTCATGTTTTTAGTGGTGATAGCAGTTGTGGCTCCCATTGTTGGGCTCATATTCTCTGCTTGGTTCTTTTTTTTTTTTTTTTTTTTTTTTTGAGAGAGAGAGCTTGAGTGGGGGGGGGGGGTTGGCAGAGGGAGAGGGAGAATCCACAGCAGGCTCCAGCGTAGAGCCTAAAGTGGGGCTCAATCTCACAAACCATGAGATCATGATCTGAGCTGAATTCAAGAGTCGGATGCTTAATCAACTGAGCCACCCAGGTGCCCCACTGCTCCGTTCTTTGCACTCTGTTTTAATTAAATCTTCACAACACCCCTAGCAATCAGTACCTTGATTGGTGCTTTAGAGATGAGGGAACTAAAGCTCAGAGAGTCATGATTTGACTTGCCCGAGGTCACACAACAAACTTACTGTGTTACTGTGTTTGCAACGTGGGGTTACTTGAGCATCTACCGAAGGGGAAGTCCACCTGTTTTTTGCTTTGGCTACATACCATTGCTAGAGTATCGGGTTCTGCTTTCCTATATTTGGGGGACGTTGACAAGCTAGAGTGCTGTTGGATAAGTGAGGTGAGCCAGGCAGCTGAGAGGACCCTTATCATCACGTGTAGGACCATGAAGGATAACAGGCCGTAGCTTCAGCAGCAGAGACGGGAGGTGGGTGGGAGACCTGTCCTCAGTTGCATCATGGACTGTTGTGTGCAAGAAGGAAGAGTTGTGAAGCAAAGGGTCTGGCAGTCCTGGAGGCTAGCACTCACATAATAGCAGTGAACAATGACCTGGTTTGAACTTAGGTTTTTTTTTTTTTTAATGTTTATTTATTTTTGAGAGAGAGAGAGGCAGAGCATGAGTGGGGGAGGGGCAGAGAGAGAGGGAGACACAGAATCCGAAGCAGGCTCCAGGCTCTGAGCTGTCAGCACAGAGCCTGATGTGGGGCTCAAACTCACGGACTGCGAGATCATGACTTGAGCCAAGTCGGATGCCCAATCGACTGAGCCACCCAGGCGCCCCTGAACTTAGTGTTAAAGATGAAATCAGTGGTGCGGAATTGGCCCATTTCCTCCATGTTCTGTGTTTTGGAGATGTCTGCTGTGGGGTAACGCTGGCCCTCTTTGCGCTGGGGCCTGGAGGGAGAAACAGCAGGGGATGCTCGCTGTGGCCCATGTGACTGCCACCTGCTGCTCAGTAACATCTCGGGGATGCAGAATCTGTCCATGTGTGCTTGAAGCTAGCATGCAGATGGAGGGCAGCCTCCTGCCTGGCCCGGCACACATTTTTAACCAGGAGCATAGGTGTTGGCCTTGAGTAGCAGGACATAGATGTGCTAGATGGGTCCTTGGGTCTCAGCTACTTGACGCAAGGCTCTGTCTGGTGGTTTCACGTGAACAAACGCAGAGCACCAGATGGAGAGCTGCACACTGGGGACTGAAACAAGAACTGGGCATGGTGTCTGTCCCCTGGAAGCTCATGGTCCAGTTTGGGGAAAACCGATGGCACATGACTGACTAACATAGAAGACTGACAGTGGTGAGTATAAGCACAGTGGTGTAGGATGTGGGAGAGGAAGGAGTTCCCAGCAAGTTCCACAGAAGCCCTGGTCTTCTCTAAGAACTATCTAGGAAGAGAATTTCTGATGCTTAGATAGTTTGGCCTGTGAAAAATGGTCAGGAAGGTGTTTTTCGGTTGTAGGGGAAGGAGGTAATGTCAAGAGCATGGGGTTCATGGGTATAGCAACATTTTGGTTCATACCCCACATATCCCTCCAACCCTTTCTAATAATAGAATGCCACTTCCGTTTGGTGCAGCCACCCTTCACACAGCCATGCCTTTCACTACGTCAGGCTACCTCACCCCCTTGCTGCTAACGAGTGTAGGCATGAGCACTTGGTGTAGTATGTTCCAGGAGATGTAAGAGGGCGTGTTGTGGGGGGTTCTGGGGAAGGCTGCCTCAATGTCAGAAGGAGACAGACACAGGAATGGAAGGTATTTTCTTCTTCTGGATGTTACTGTGCCGGGATGTGATGCCACACTGAGGGCCACCATCTTGCTACGTGAGGGGAGTGAGTACGATGGCAAAGTCCAGGCTAAAAACAGTGGAATAGGAAGATGGAGAGAATCCACATTCTTGATGACATCACTGGGGAGCCATGTTTGCTCACTTAGCTGTGGACTCCTTGTGTTAAAAAATTCATGTCTTTAGTGTTGCCATCTTGAGATGGGGTTTTCTTTTACGTGCAGCCACTAACATCCTACCTGAAACAAAGGAACGAGGACACTCTGAAGGATGTCACACATCTAGCACACAACCAGGGCTTTCCTGAGTGTGAATGACCCTCGTGAGAATGGATTATTGTTGCCACTGTGAGCCAACCGCCTTTTTCTGACTTTCGAGCCTTTTCTAAGCTGGGTCCAGATAGGGGCAATAGATTGGGGATGTCTCCTTTTTTATTCTGAGACCAGCTGGATTTGTCCAGGAGAATTATTAACTATGACTTAATATATGTAAAAAATCTGCTCCTCACCCTGAGGTCTTGCTACATAAAGTTGCCCAAGCAAGAACCAAAAGCTCCAAGCAAAGTGTCTGCCCTTGAGACTTCAGATTCCATGTTGGTCTGTGAAACCCCCATTTGTCTCCTGCACTGAGTAGCTCACAGGCCTCAGTCCCAGTTGCTCGAAAAGGTAAGCACCTACCTTTGTCCAATTCACTCTGGGACCTTCAAGAATGAATTCTGGGAGACCACGTAACCTGTATTTAATGTCAAGTTGCCCACCCAAAACGTATCATTTCTTTGATGTAGCCATCAAGCTTTTGTTTTAAAACACACGCTGTGGCTAAAACAAAAAACAGACTTAATTTTATTTAAAGTGAGGCCCAGACTCTCAGCATTTCACCTTGAGGAATAAGTCATTCCCTCCATCACAGCACCTGGGTCTCAGAAGCATCTCTGTGAGCCTTGAGCGAGGCTAGAATATCTACACATTCTGCTTGTATTTCAGTATCTCAACCATACTTAAATACAGCCAGTAGTGAGGCTGTTTTTGTTTTATTGATTGTTCACATTTTTATAATTATTAACATTTTATAACATGATAAGATGTTTGGGAGATTGAAAAATGCACCGATCTTAATCCATCTGACACATGAGTGAATTGATTTCATCCTGGCACACCGTTTCCCAGCATCGTACATATACAAATATATTTGGGTGCTGCAATCCTAGTACACGTGCATTTTTGTATGTGTGCTGATTTTTTCCATCTTTTTTTTTTTCTGTTTTTTTTTTTTAATTTTTTTTTAACGTTTATTTATTTTTGAGACAGAGAGAGACAGAGCATGAACAGGGGAGGGTCAGAGAGAGAGGAAGGCACAGAATCTGAAACAGGCTCCGGGCTCTGAGCTGTCAGCACAGAGCCCGACGCGGGGCTCGAACTCACAGACTGTGAGATCATGACCTGAGCTGAAGTCGGACGCTCAACCGACTGAGCCACCCAGGCGCCCCCATCTTTTTAAATTATAAGATTTTGCCCATGCCACCACAGCACTTTTACAATTACTTTAGCAGTTGAATAGTGGGACCAGCAAGTAGTACCATGATTTAACTTCGTAGGTGACACGGGTGGCTGTTTAGGGAACTGCTGCTCACTCCTCCTCCTTGTCTTTTGCGTTATTAGCCATCTCTACGCAACCCCCCCCCCCCCCCCAATCCCCCACAATAAGATTCAGGAAATGAGTGAGCCTATCCCTAACTCCAGAGGGAAATCCTGATTAGTCTGAGTCAATCATGGTGGCCGTATTTCTCCTGCCAGAGATTGGTATAGGCACCTGCCCGTGTTGCTGTTCTGTCAGGGGACACGAGGGGATGTCTGCTGGTTAAAAGCTTTTGTGCTGTTAAAAAGAAGCATGCAGGATGAGATATCACCTCTTTCCACTGGATGCTGTTTTTTTTTAAACATTTATTTATTATTGAGAGACAGAGAGACATAGAGCATGAGCAGGGAAGGGGCAGAGAGAGGGGGAGACACAGAATCCGAAGCAGGCTCTGAGCTGTCAGCACAGAGCCCGATGTGGGGCTCGAACTCACAAACTGTGAGATCATGACTGGAGCTGAAGTCAGACACTTAACTGACTGAGACACCCAGGCACCTCCACTGGATGCTGTTTTATCTGCAGAGGTAGCCTGAGAATTCTGCAGGAACCGTCTCCCAGCTGAATCACCCTTTGTCTCACATTGGGAACCATCCAAGCCTATTTTAGGGTATATCCCTGAAGCCTCTTAGTTGGAGATACGTTCTATTATTAGAGCCTGTAGGTACCTGTTGTTAAGAGCTGAATTAGGCATTTGGGGTGCTCAGACCTAGGACCACTTCCTGGACAGTCAGATTTCTCACCTTAGCAAAGGCTCTGCCCAAACTTCTTCACGTCTTATGGTGAATGTCCTGCTCCTCACTGATGTGAAAGCAATGAGGAACTAAATCAAGGCAGCCAAGTTCTCTTTTTCTCTGTTGTCCCAGGTGAGTCAGGGCACCAACTGCCGTGGCACCATTCTGATCACTGGGAACGAGCTGACAGTGTGACTCAGCTGGAAACAGGGCAGGAGGAGGCAGACAGGATGCTGGGCTCTTAAAGACACCCTCAAAAGAGCTTCATCCCTCTGGGCCAAGAGCCCATAGGAAATAGTTCTCCTGGGTTTCCCTGAGATGAGGGATTCTCACTGGAGCTGTTAGGGCTGCAGACTTGAACTCCTCCTCCCTTTAGTGGACTGAACATTTGAATGTACTTCCTTTAGACTCTGCCCTCAACCCTTAGACTTTTGCAAGAGTATAGGATTTGGACCAAGGAGTCTTGGGTTAAGATTCTAATTTTATTCCTGGCTCCATTTTAGGTTAATTGTAATTGGTGGCATCATCCAACCTCTCCAGTTCTCAGTTTCCATGACTACAGAGTGCAGTTGATGGCAGTATCTCTGCCGTAGAATTGTTGGGTATTAAGTGACATGTATGAAATTGAGTAAAGCAACAGCAATCTGTGGGCCATCTACGATGCGTTAGGCTCTGGGATTGAAAACATAAAAGTTCCTTCTTCTTAACAAGCTCACAGTCTCATGGAGAAAATGGTTTGTAACATATTGGTTACCGTCACCACTTCCCAGGATCTATATATTTGAAGTTCAAGTGAGGGTTTCTTAACATATGTCACATGATCCCACTGTAGCTGCCACAGCAGGGTGACAAGCACATGGCAGGCTTGGCAGGACCTCTGCGGGCTAGGACCCCATCTGCAAGGCTGCATGAGCATATCTCTCTTGCTATTTTCCATATCCAGTCTTTGGGCAGTTTGAGCCGAGGCGTGATAACATCATGCTTCTTGTTCCCAAAGCTTCCATTATGGATTGACAACATAGGGATTGCTGAGGATGTAGGAATGTGGAGTATTTGGATGAGGTATTGGGCCTTTCTTCCTGAACTGAGAGACTCTGTAGGGACATCTAGCACCAAACAGAAGAACCCCCTGAATGGTACCTTGGCATGAGTTCTTTCCCTCCAGCTGGGAGACAAGTGCTCAGCCTTGAGAAGGAAATGTAAGAATTTACTTGTTTATCAAAGCAGTCTAGTTAGGGGTGTTTCAAACTTTGACAACAAAACAAAGCAAAATACTTTCTTTCAGTGGAAACTTACTTGGAGCTGATGATGTAAAACAGGTAGCCATAGAGTGCTCTTGGTTGATGGCAGTTTTGAGGGCAGGGGTGTCCTGCCCTTTCAACCCCACCACCTCCTCCATGGAGGCCCTGAAAGATCTTGGGAAGCCACAGGGTCCCACAGCACACAGCTTGAAGCCCGCAGATTAGGCTGACTGCATCTGGATGGTATAGGTGACATCCCTGGATGTATCCCACACCTGTTGCGAATTGAACTCTTTTGAGGTTCCCAAACCCAAGGAATTTCCTGGCCAGCACCCTGTTAGATACCTGGAATTCTATCTCTTGGGGGCTTTTGAGGTTTTTGGCCTTTCCAGAATGCAGTTTTACTGGGAGGGATACAATAAGCCCATGACCCATCCTCAGTCACATTTACTCATTCATTCATTCATTCATGTATTCAGCTAATATTAATTGAGCTCCTCTTAGGTGCCAGATATTCTCCTCCATACTGGGGATACAATTCTGAACGAACACGAAACCCCTCCCCTCTTGGAGCCTATAGTCCAGTGGCAGGAGGGCAGGTGCCAGCCGGGCACTAGGGGTTTCGGGGTACAATGCTGGGCTCAGCCTGCCCAGAACATACTGTAGTCTGCCTGCACTCACCTCTGTACTATTGGCCCTACTCAGCCAGAGCTGAATAATGTGCTGAGACAAACCCAGTTGGCAGGGCATTCCTGCAAATGTAGAGTCAGTTTGTCTGCGCACTGTCTTCTTAAGGTCCTTGAGGTCCGGTAGCAGTGCCTCAGGAGCTACTTTGGGGCAGAGAAGAGGGGAAAAGGGACGTGGCGAGGAGAGGTGAGCAAGCACTTCACTCGGATCTAACTCAGTGCTTCCCAGACTTTGCCGCACAGTAGAACACATTGAGGCCATAAAATCCCAGATGACCTGGCTGTGCTCCAGAGCTATTAAATCAGGTTCTGTGGTGGTGGGTCCCCAGCCTCAATAGTGTAAGAACCTCAGGTGAGTAATGTGTGGCCAAGTTTGAGAACCTCTGAACCTATTTAAATAATAGGTGTCTATAAGTTTTTTTTTTCTGGATGTTTTCCTGGGCTTCACATACATCCAGATAGGGTCCTCTACCTTTGGACAGTATCCGGTTTACCTGGAGAGCTTGGTGAAACACACACCCTCCTACACCCATGAGCTGGGGATCTCAGTGTTTTTATCAGCTCCCCAGGGGATCCTAGATAGACACACCAGAGTTGGACAGCCACTGGGGTAAGAGAATGCCTGGGTGGGAGGGAATGAGATGACCAGGGGCAGCTCATGAATCCATGACTCCTTGGGCCCAGAGCCAGGAAGGAAAGTGAGCATTTCAAGACTTTGAAGGTCTAACTCCTATAGCACTGTATTGGAACTTGACACGCTATAGGTATTATTGCCTCCAGTTGACAGATGAGGAAACTGAGGCACAAAGATAGGAAGCAACTTGCCCAAGGCCACATGGGATTTGAACCTCTAGATGTGCCTGGCTTCAGATCCTGGCAGTGGGCAGAGTTGTAGTTTTTCTTCTGTGACCCAACATCTGTTAAAGGAGCACCAGAGAGGTCTGTGTCTTAACTCGGGTAACGTGCTCTAGTTTTCCCTTAGAAGTGGCTCCAAAAGTCTGTGCTTGGAGACTCAGTCCTATGCTCCCAAGAGGACACCTGTGGTTCATGCTGTCCTGTTCATTCGCTTGTTCTCCTGAGATGAGGCTTGCAGCCCCTTCCTTTTTCCCAGAGCCCTAGAATTAGCCCTGAATGTGCATCTAATGAACAGAATTTTCAGTGCCGTAATGCTGTTGGGTAAAATTATATACATCATCTTCAGACGGTACCCACTTACCATTTATAGTACCTTTGAAACTGCGAAAGTCACATGCTGACTATAGGGACTATAATATTTGCCTTTAGTTCTATATTCTTCAGGATCCAGGTAACTTTGGGCAACTGTCTGTGAAAATCTAAACTAAAAACTGGGGCCATAGAGTGGGAGACTGTTCTCTTTAAAGACTACGTTCTCTTCTGAGTTTGTTGACAAAATAAAAGCCTCTTTATTAGCGTTGAAACACCCGTATTTTCAGAGCCATACTTAACTGTGTGCCGCAAAGCCCCGTTTTGTGCCTGACCATGTAAATATCTAAGGAGAGTCTTCATTCATAGGTCTTGACAAACACGAAATTGCTTTCAAGAGAATGCATGCGAAAGCAATTACGATTATGAATGGCTTTGGCAGCTGCCCCCCTGCATTATTAATTTTGTAATACAGTCAACCTCCTCTTCATTCATATTTGATGGGAAGCCTGTGTAGTCAAGAGGGAACCCCAGTTCAGTGCTTATGAAATTGTGCATGAGTTTTCAGCGTATGCTGGCGGTGCTTTGCCTACATTCAGGATTGTATTCTTCCTTCCCTCGGTGACCTTGCTGGACATGGAAATCTGCTCTAACCTGGCCCTTGACAAAGTAACTGCTCTTTCAGAAGCCTTCAGCAGACCTGATAAGTAACCAGCAGGGTGTTATCTAACAGCAACCAAATATGGTTTGAGCATCACTTAGAATCTGCCATAATTCCTCAAAGTGCTAGCAGCACGTGGTACATCAGTGAGGAAGGGTCCCTCCAGCTGTCTCTGAGGGGGAGGAAGGGCATTAACTGCAACATCCCGAACTTGGTCCGAGCTTTACAGTTTGCAAAGCACTTCCAAACCCATCTCCTTAGTTGAACTTGTGATAATGCTTAAAGGAGGCAGGAGAAGGCTGAGGTTAGATCGCTTTTAACCACGGGGAAAGAGAATTGCAGAGATTAGATGATGTTTAGGCTCTTCTGGCCTCCTTTACACAATCACCCCTCACTCCCTCCCCCAAGCACCTCTTTGCCACCGCCCACCCCCCACGTGTCCCCCAGACCCCTGCCCTGTATTGCATTATCAAAGGCTCTGGTGTTTTCCTGTTGCTGACTAGTACCTGCCAAGGTGCAGTTCCCACATCGCATGGGGTGCCCAGGGTGCTGCTTCGAACTCCTGGGAGCTCAGCCAGTTGTTTTGAAAATTGGAGGGAAACAGAGCAGTGTGTGACACCTCTCCACCCCACCTGAAAGGGTTAAACAGACCACTCCACATTCCTTTAAATGATATGATATTTTTGCAGAGTTGGGCTTTTGGTGCTTGCAGTGATGAAGAACCACTAATAAAAAAAAAAGAACGGGAATTGAAGGTGGCAGTGTCCTATCTGATTGCAAGGTTTGAGAATTTGTGCCGTGCCCGACAGGCATGCCAGTCCCATTAGGAAGTAATAATGGCTCTTTAAGAATGAAATAAAAAGACTATCTTTCTTTTAATTTCTGTGTATTATTTTTTTTGTTGCCAGAACACAAATACTTATTAAGTTGTTTGAACCTAACTGCGTAATAGATGAGACTGTTAGGTATTTCTTTTGGCCTAGGGGCATTGTGAAAAAACTCCATTGATGCCAAGGGTACCATGAACCAAGAACTTTTGGAAACCTCTGGTGTAACTAAAATGCCTTAAGGTGTCGCTTCTCTTTTTCTAAGAGGACTCTGAAGTTTGAAAAACTTTTAAGCCCCAAGACTGGGTGTCTGCCAGAGGGACTTCACTGTTCTGACAAGACACCGAAAAGACAACTTCAGGTGGGGGTCTTCCGGACTCTCCTGAGTCACACTTGGGATCGGTCCCTGAATGGGCACAGGTTGGCCTAACACAGTGGGATAATTAGTTGCCCCAGAGCCAGTAGGGAGTGAATAGAATGACTGTCACCCCCAGGTGTCTGGGGGACATGCTGACAACTCCACAGTCAGTCTCCAGCGGAGAGCTCGGAGCATTGATCTCTCTTTTCGGTCCTTTTCCTCAGTGACCGTTAGTCAGTGTCCTTCACACACCTTTCCCACAAGGAACAACGTGGGCAACCTGGAATCTGTGTCACATCTTTGCTGAGCTCCTCAAAGACGAGGCTCGGCTCCTTCCTGCTCCCGGTTCCCCATGCCAGCTTCGCCGTTGTCCCCCTCCCTGTGGCTTCCCACACTGAGATGAGAGGGGCTGGAGACAGTGAGGGCTGTCTGGTGTTAAGGAGAGCTGTGACAGGCAGAGCTGGAACCGAGGGGGAACGCTTTCCCTGCGGTGATAAGCGGTCGGGGGGTTCTTTGCACTAGCCTGTGAGAGTTGTCTGATCCTGGTTCCCTGAGCACAGCTGGTGGGAGGCAGGTTTAACAGCTGTTACTCTGCTCAGTGCTCATGCTGGGTAGGACTACAGCCAGCAGCTTCCTTTGACCTCGAGCTGTAAAGCCAGCCACCCTGCGTTCAAATTGTGGCTCTACTGACTGGGAGCTTTGACTTTGGGAAAGTTACCCAACCTAAGATTCGGTCTCCTCATCTGTAAAATAGAAACAATAATAAGGCACCTTATAAGATTAGTATGACAGTTCATTGAAGCATCTCATGTTAAGTGCTTAACATAGTACCTGAAACATGAGTCTTTAAGATATAGTAGCAGTTTATCATCTGTGGCATCACCATTGCCATCTTCATTGTCACCATCATCTCGTTGGAGGCAACAAACCAACTTCACAGAGGTTGGATGAAGAGAGGTTAACCATCTCCATTCTGCAGATATGGAAACTGAGGCTCAGAGAGGTTAAATCTGACTTGCCTCAGGTTACGCACACAGGTACCACAGGGACTGCAAGCCCAGGTGTGCTTCCTTCACCCTGCCCTCCCTCTACCGCAGCCATGGCTCCCTCCCTATCTGGCCCCCATCTCCTGCCCCACTCTCACTGTTGCCCCTGCCAAGTTCACATGCATGTCCTGCTGCTCTCACCCCCCTGAATCCTAAACATCAGACAGCCACTGGAGGGTAGGGCAGTTCCAACAGGTAATGAGGAACCCTCTGGGCCTGGGGGTGTCTCCTGAGTGGACACGTAACTTGCTACCTGTTTTTGACCCCCGACCCTCCTGGCAATGTTGGTGGTTTTGTCTCAGAGACTCTGGAGCCATTATCCTGAGGAGTGAGGCACAGGAAGTCTGTCCCCATGTGATCCTGTTGTTACTACCTTCTCACTACTTTGCAAGGCAGCTGTTTTGAGATGGTGGGAGCACTGTCTCCCCTGAGCATTCAGAGGGCTGTGTTTCCAAATACAGAGACTCCCCCACATGTCTGCCCCCGGCAGCGTAGGCTGTGATTTGATAATCCCTTCTCTGTATCTAAAATTGCCCTGCTGCCATCCTCTACCTCACCAGGAGGGAGGAGCCGAACATGCCGGGACTTGTCAGAGGCCAGTTCTGGGTCATCCTCTGATTCAGTTAGTGTTTGCTGTGTAACAGACTACTCCCAAACCTAGTGGCTTAAAACAATGGTTTATTCTTTCTCACAATTCTGTGGGTTGGGTGGCTGATGATCCCAGTCCTGGCTAGTTTGGCTGTGACAGGATGGTCTGGAGTGGCCTCACCCATACCCCTGCGTCATCAGGTGGGATAGTGTATTAATTGTGCCTTCTTAGATTTTCCTTTTTGATGGTTTGACATCTTGGGGCCTTGCAGGCTCTGGAGGGACACTTCCCTCCTAGAGTTACCTATATTTCCAGAGACTCCCCTCTAAGGGCTCCCCTTTCATGTGGAAACCAACCAACCTAGAGCCTATACTCCTCCCCACTACTTCCTTTGTGGAGCACTTGTACTCTGGGCCACTGTCCCCTGCCCTAATGATCCCAGGGCAGGTACCAGACGACTAGGGACAGCCCCTGTGCCTACTTTTCTCACTTTGCAAACTAGACTCCGGCTCTTATGAATAGTGCTGCTGTGACCATTCTCATGTCTTTCTGGCATTTGTGCACACACATTTCTGTTGGTTATGCATCTAGGAAGGGAATTGCTGGGTCATAAAGTACAGATATATTCATCTTCACTAGCTAATGTTCAACATTTTCCAAAGCGCTCTTACAGATTCAACTCCCAATAACACTTGTATGAGATTCCGGTTTCAATATGTGAGTGGATCTTGGCCAACATTTGATACTGTGTCTTTTTCATATTAGTCCTTCTGGCAGGTGTTTAGTGGTATCTCATTACAGCTTAATTTGCATTTCTGACTTGCGTCAGCTACTCTGGTTCCTGTACGATTCCTGACTCTTGGCTCTCTTACATTTATTATCTTGCTCTTACACTTTCCCATTCAGTGTTTTTCATCTGAAATTGCCAGTTCCTGCATGAGGCTGAGTACCTTTTAAAAAGAAATTTTATTTTTTAAAAGTATTAGATGGTACAGAGTCCCCACATACCACCCCACCACACACACACACACACACACACACACACAAATACACAGGTGCCCTTATTATTAGCATCTTGCATCAATGTGGTATATTTGTTGCAACTAATGCACTAATATTCATACATTATTATTAAATAAGTCCACAGTTTACATTAATGTTCACTCTTTGTGTTGTCTTAATTCAATGGGTTCTGGCAAATGCATAGCATCATGTATCCCCCATAAGAGTATCGTACAGAATAGTTTCACTGCCCTAAAAACCTGTGCATCATGTACTCATCTCATCTCACGTTCCCCAAACCTGTGGCAACTGCTGATTTTTTTTTACTATCTCTACAGTTTTGCCATTTTCCTGAATGTCATATAATTGGAATCATACAGTATACAGACTTTTCAGACTTGCTTCCTTCATTTAGCAATATCTGTTTAAGGTTTCTCCATGTCTTTTCATGGCTTGTTAGCTCATTTTTTAAAATCACTTAATAATATTCCATCATTTGGATTAACATCCAAAATATCCAGTCTGTGTATCCATTTGCATGTTGCAGAATATCTTGGATGCTTCCATGTTTTGACAGTTGTGTATAAAGCTGCTATAAATATCCATGTGCAGTATTTGTATGGATGTAAATTTTCAGTTCATTTCGGTAAATATCTAGGAGCATGATTGCTGGATCATATGATAAGAGTATGTGTAGTTTGGTTAAAAAAAAAAAGACAAAAAAAACAACCAAACAAACAAACAAAAAACCCCTGCCAAAGCTGTCTTCCAAAGTGGCCATTTTCATTCACACCAGCGATGGATGAGACTTCCTGTTGCTATACATCCTTGTCAGTATTTGCTATTGCCAGTTTGGGTATTTTAGTGATGCTAGGATGTGGGTAGTGATCTCTTTCTTGTTTTAATTTGCAATTCTCTGATTACATAGAAAGGTGAGCGTCTTTTCATATGCTTATCTGCCATCTTCATTGATGAGTAGTCTCTTCTGGTCTTTGCCTATTTTTAAATTGGGTTGTTTTCTTACTTAAGAGTTCTTTGTGTATTTTGGATACAAGTGCTTTATCCAGATGTGTGTTTTCCAAATATTTTCTCCCAGATGGTGGATTGTCTTTTCATTTTCTTAATCGTGTCTTTTGTGGAGAAGAAATTTTTAATTTTAGTGAAGAACAGCTTATCAATTTTTCTTTCATCTGTCATGCTTACATACATCATGAAAACCTTATCACCAAACTTGGGTTCTTTTCTTATGTTATCTTCTAGAAGTTTTATAGTTTTGCACTTTACACGTAGGTCTGTGCATTATGAGTTAGACTTTGTAAAAGGTATAAGGTCTGCATCTACAATTACTTTATTTATTTTTATTTTTTTGGCATATGGGTGTCCAATCCTTCTAGTGCTGTTTGTTGAAAAATTATCCTTTTTCCATTGAACTGCCTTTACTCCTTTGTCAAAACTTAGTTGACTCTATTTGTGTGGGTCTATTTCTGGATACTCTGTTCTGTTCCATTGGTCTATTTGTCTGTTCCAGTACCACACTCTCTTCATTACTGTAACTTTATCATGGGTCTTGAAGTTGGGTAATGTCAGCCCTCCAATTTTGTTCTCCTTTAACGTTGGCTATTCTGGGTCTTTTGTCTCTCCTTATCAATTTTAGAATCAATTTGTTGATATCTCTGGAATAATTTGGTGGGATTTCGATTTGGATTGTGTTAAGTTGACATTGTTAAGCATGTTTTGATATATTTATTTGCCATTTGGATTTTTTTTTTTTTGGTGACATACTTCTTCCAATCTCTTGTCCATTTTTCTTTTTCTGACTGATTTATATAAGTTCTTTATATATTTTGGAAAACAGTTCTTTGTTTTTATATGTGTTAGAAATTCTCATTCTGTGACTTGTCTTCTCAGTCTGTTAATGGTGTCTTTTGATGACTATAAGTTCTTAATCCTAATTTTGTTCAATTTAACAATTTTCCTCACGTCTTTATACTTCATGGCTTAAGATCCCAAACTTATGAGTAAATTCTGCTACGTTATTTTCAAGAGCAGATATCTGCCAATTTTTTTCTGATATTGTAGACCTGTGGGTCGTGTGGTCTACATCATTCCTACTCAACTGTGCAGCTGTAGTGTGAAAGCAGCCGTAGGCAATATGTAAATGAATGGGCATGTGTATTCCAGTACAACTTAATTTACAAAGACATGCAGTGGCCAGTTTCGTTTCATGGGCCATAGCTTCCTGAACTGTGTTCTAGAGCAGCACTGGCCACTAGTACTTACTGTGATGATGGCAGTGTCATATGTGTGCATTGTGCATTATAGTAGCCACAAGCCACACATGGCTGTGCAATTGGAATATGGCTAGTGCAATTGACAAATTGAATTTTATATGGTGTTTAATTTTAATTAATTAATTCTTAAAATATTTAGCGAGAGAGAGTGAGAGAGTGAGCACGCTGGAGGAGGGGAGGGGCAGAGAGACAGAGGAAGAGAGGGAATCCCAAAGCAGGCTCTGCACTGTCAGTACAGAGCCTGATGTGAGGCTTGATCTCACATCCATGAGAACATGACCTGAACCGAAATCAGGAATTGGATGCTCAACCTACTGAGCTACCTAGGCACCCCAGTTTTTATTAATTTAAACTTAAATAGTCACATGTGACTACTGGTCACTGTAGGGGCTTATTGTTTTCTCATTTTCTTAGCTCTACAACGCACTTAGAAATGATTTGAATGCACAGTGGGAGGTAGGGGAGAGGGGGCTATCCAACCTACACAAAAAACATTTATTTAAAACACTGTCTTTTCCCCACAGCTGAGCAGTGCCATGTTTGTCATATATCAGGTATCTTTGTGTACATGAATTGGTTTTTGGACTCTATTACGTCTAATTATTTATGTGTATTTATCTGTCAATGTATCAGTGTCATAGTGTTTTAAATACTGAAGCTCAGTAGTGAATAAGACTGGATATCTGATAGACTTGATACTCTTACCTTTTTTCTTCTTCAAGAATATCTTAGTGCTTCTTAACCTTTTGCATTTCCATGTAAATTTTATGATTAGCTTGTTGATTTCCATACAAAAAACCCTCTTCTTGAATTCTTTATTGAGACTGCTTTGAATTTGTAGATCAAATTGGAGAAAATTGACATATTTCTAATATTCAGTCTTCCAGTCCAAGTGCCTGGTATAATTCTCCATTTATTTAGATCTTCTGTAACTTCTACCAATAATGTTTTATAGTTTTCAGTGCAGAGGACTCTTATATCCTTCAGTAGATTTATTCCTTGGTATTAAATATTTTTTGATGCTTTATATGTGATACTTAAAAATTATTTTTTAATTGTTTCTGGCAGGTATATAAATATACATTTGATTTTTATACCCTGACCTTATATCCACAACCTTGCTTAATTCACTTATTAATTATAATAATTTATCTATAGATTCTTTTGTATTATCTGTGCATAAAAACATATAATTTATGCATAAGGACATTGCTGTTTCTTTCTTCTGTGTATTTATTTTTCTTCCGTGTTGCATTGTCAAGAATCTCCAGTAAATGTTGAGTAGAGATGGTGACAATAGAGCAGGCACTCCTAGCTCTAGTTCAGTCTCAGAGGCAAAGCGTTCATCATGTTTGGTCCAGGTTACACTCTATCAGCATAGCTTACCTGGTTGGTTTTCTAACATCAAACCATCCTTGCATTCCTGGAGTACCCAATTTGATTATATTGTATTCTTCCTTTTTCTTTCTCTTTCTTTCTTTCTTTCTTTCTTTCTTTCTTTCTTTCTTTCTTTTTTCTTTCTTTCTTTCTTTCTTTCTTTCTTTCTTTCTTTCTTTCTTTCTCCCTTTCTTTCTCCCTTTCTTTCTCCCTTTCTTTCTCCCTTTCTTTCATTCATTCGAGAGAGCAAGTGCAAATGGGGAAGGGGCAGTAGGAGAGAAAGAGAGAGAATCTTAAGCAGGCTCCATGCCCAGTATGCAGCCCAACACTGGGCTCAGGCTCATGGCTGTGAGATCATGACCTGAGCCAAAATCAGGAGTCAAGTGCTTAACTGACTGAGCCATTCAGGTGCCCCTATTCTTCCTCATTGTTAATGTTATCACTGGATTAGTTTTGTTAATGTTTTGGTTGTGATTTTGACATCTATATGAATAAGCAAGATTGGTCTGTAATTTTCTTGTCTTATATCTTGTATCTTTTTAATATCTGGTCAGTTTTAGAATCAAAGTCATGCTGCCCTCATAAAACTAGTTGGGAAGAATTTATTCTTTCCTATTTTCTGGCAGAGGTTTTGCAATATTTGGCATTATTTCTTTCTTAAATATTTGGTAGACTTCACCCATACATTTAGGATTCTTCAGTTTATGCATCATCTTGTGTCAGATTTTGCAAGTTATATTTTTCTGTGTATTAGTCCATTTTATCTAAATTTTCAAATTTATTGCCATAGAGTTATTAATCTTATGACTTTCCAAGTGTCTGACAGGTCTATAGTGATTATTTCTTCCATATTCTCCAAATCAACTATTTATGTCTTTTCTGTTTTTTTCATTATTCTCTCTAGGGTTTTTTCAAGGAACCAACTTCAGATCTCTTAATTTTCTGTTATTGCATTTGTTTTCTATTTCATTAAAATAGCAGTATTTTTTATTTTATTTTCTTCCTTCTATTTTATTATTTTATTATTTTTATTTTTTATTTTATTATTTTATTTTATTTTATTTTCTTATTTTTTTTATTTTATTTTCTTATTTTCTTATTTTCTTATTTTCTTCCTTCTATTTTATTTGCATTGATTTTTTTCTATTTTATTTTATTTTTTTTTCTTTCTTCTATTTTATTATTTTCTTCCTTCTATTTTATTTGCATTGAAGTTTTTATTATATATTGAAGTATAGCATCACATACATACAGAAAATTGCCACAAAACATAACTGTCTAGTTAATGTATTTTTACAAAATTAACATACCTGTTTAAGAAATAGAATTGAACAGGGCTGCCTGGGTGTGTCAGTCAGTTAAGTTTCTGACTTTGGCTCAGGTAATGATCTCACAGCTTGTGAGTTTGAGCCCTGCATCGAGCTCTGTGCTGACAGCTCAGAGCCTGGAGCCTGCTTCAGATTCTGTGTCTCCCTCTCTCTCTGCCCCTCACCCATTCACACTCTGTCTCTCAAAAACAAATAAACATTAAAAAATGAAAAAAAAGAGAAATAGAATTGAACAGCAGCCCTGAAGCCCCCCCCCCCCCTTGTCCTTTCTAGTCACCAATCCCCCTCTCAGTCCCAAAGATAACCACTCTCTGGATGTCTAACACCATAGATTAGATTTTAAATGTTTTTGAAGTTTATATAAATGTAATCATATAGTATGTTTTTGTTTGTGTCTTTCTTCTTTCCGTGAACATTATGTTTATGAAGTTCATCCCTTTTGTTGCACATAGCTAATATTTGCATATTTTAATGGTGCATAGCATTTCATTGTATAAACACATTGTACTTGGTTTATCTCTTCTATGTTGATGGACATTTGAGGTGATCATAGTTTGGAGATAGTATGAATGCATATGAATAATAAAAGTGCCCAAATCACAATAAAAATATTAATGAAACAAACACAATGATAATATTAAGAAGGAAGGATACAACACAACAAAGTTGAGTACATTGAACATTGTGGTACATGCTTTATGGATACTGAAAAGTATGTACTACATAGCTAAGGAGTAAAATTGCTGGGTCTTAGGGTATTTGTGTGTTCATGTTAGGAGATACTGCCAAATGTTTCCCAAAGTGGCTGTGAGAACATTTTTCTGCTTGTAGTATATGAGACTTGGAGTTTCTGCACGTCCTTGCCAAGACTTGGTATTGTTAGTGTTTTTAATTTTAGTCATGCTAGTGGGAGAATGGTGATATCACATTATATTATATTTTTAATATATATTTTTTTCTTTTTTTATTAAAAATTTTTAATGTTTATTTATTTTTGAGAGAGAGAGAGAGAGAGAGAGAGAGAGAGCAAGTGGGCAAGGGATACAGAGAGAGGGAGACACAGAATCTGAAGCAGGTTCCAGACTCTGAGCTGTCAGCACAGAGCCTGACACAGGGCTTGAACTCACAAACCACGAGATCATGACCTGAGCCAAAGTCGGACACTCAGCTGACTGAGTGAGCCACCCCAGCGCCCCTACATATGTTTTTTCTTAATGAATAATGAGATTGAGCATCTCTTCATATGTTTACTGGCCATTTGTATATTTTCTTTAATGAAGCTCAAGTCTATGGCACATTGGATTGTTATCCTTTTTAGTTTTTATGACTTGTATAGGTTCTTTATATACTTTGGCTAAGAGTCTAGTTCTTAATGTGTGTTGCAAATAGCTTTTTTAAAATGTTTATTTATTTATTTTGAGTGAGAAAGAGAGAGAGGTAGAGAGAGAGAGGAGATGGAGAATCCCAAGCAGGCTCCACGCTTAGTGTGGAGCCCAGTGCAGGGCTTGATCCCATGATGGTGAGGTCTCAGCCTGAGACAAAATCAAGAGTCAGATGCTCAACCTACTGAGCCACCCAGGCATTCCTGCAAATATGTTCTACTCTTGCCTTTTATACCTTTTTTGTCTTCTGGACAGAAGTTCTTAATGTTAGTGTGGTTCAATTTATCAATCTTTTTCTTCATGGTTGATGCTTTTGATGTCCTATTTGGTCAATCTTTACCTATCTTAAAGTCAAGAATATCTAATTGTTTATCTTCTAGAAGTTTTTTTGCTTTACTTTCCCGACTTAGATCTAAGACATACCTAGAGTTGATGTAGAACAGGGTATTTTAGTGTTGGCACCATGGGCATTTTAGACCAGCTAATTCTGAAGGACTGTCCTGGGCAATGTTGGATGTTTAGCAGCCTCCCTGGCCTCTACTCCCTAGATGCCAGTAGCATGGCCTCTCTCCAGCCACAGCAGTCAAAAAAGTCTCCAGAATTCCCAAATGTTCCCTAGGCGGCAAAATTACACTCATTGATTTAACATATGGTGTGAGGTAGGGGTTAAGTTTTATTTATTTTCTCATAGGCTGTTCAATTAATTGTATTTCTTCCTTTACAATTTGTATACCTTCTGTTTATTTTTCTTTCTTTGTTGTACTGGGTGTCAGCCTCTAGTTCAATGCTGAACAGAAATGATGATAGCAGGGGAAGCTGTGTATTCCACCATAAGTATAATTTTTCCCAGTAGGTTTACTGAGACTATCTACTATCTGATTCAGAAATTTTCCTTATATTCTAGGAATATACCTAAAGCTCTTATGAGTTTTAAAAAATCATTAATGTCACCTGAAACTAATGTAATACTGTATATTAAGTATGCTGTAATTAGAATGAAAACTTAATGAAAAAATCATTAATGGTTTAAGTTTTTATGAAATGCTTTTTCGTATCTATGCAGATGACCATGTAATTCCCCTTAATTATGTTATTATTGCCTAACATAATTATATTACATTAACTGATTTTGCAATGTTAAACCAGCTTCCAGTCTTTAGGATAAACCCAATAGCTTAGGCCTTGGATTATGTTTTCTTCTTCTCCCAGGGAGTTTTTACTTTTGCTTTTGGAAGGCCTGAAGGGGCATTAGCAATTCAGGATGAACTTCAGCCAGTTTTAGGCATTGAGATGATTCAGAGTTGAATTGCAGTGTTTTCCAGGGCTGTTCTACTTCACATTCATTCACACTCCTAGAAGCAGCTGTTCACTTTCCAGGACTGCATGGCAGGGTGGGTTATCAGGGCTCCTTTTCCTTTAACATTGGTCCATCTGCCTCATAAAGACATCAGGAAGAAGATTGGGGTTCTCAGCCTCTCAGCCCTTTTCCAGAATTAGCAAGTTGCCCCTGGGAAAAGTAGCCCCAAACACCCCTGTGTCTGCATTACACCTTCTTCCAGGTCATGACCTGGTCATTCTTTCCTGCTTTAATAGTTCTCTGAGGGCTTCAAACAGTTTCTGTATAAAAATAATAATAATTAATATTATCGTTATCATTGTTTTGTTGAGCTTTTGTAACTTTTCTCACGTGGATATTTGGGTCTGAATTACCTAATCAGTCATTACTAGAAGCAGAAGTTTCTATGTTTTCAGTTACAGAAATAAATATCAAGTACAGAAAGATAAAACATGTATGTTCATTGAAATAAGATAACCAGTGGATCACCACCTCTGTTATGAAATAAAACATTATGAGTATCTTAGAAACCGCTGTGTGCCCTGCCCCAATCTCACTCTTCTCTCTCTCAGCATAACTAACCCCTACCTTAATTTTTGTGTTAACCTTTCATTGCTTTTCTTTACAGTGTTAGCAGCTATGTATGCATTCCTAATTATAATACTTAGTTTCGCCTGTTTTTGAACTTTATACAAATGGAATATTTTTTTAAAAACTTTTTAATGTTTATTCATATTTGAGAGAGAAAGAGACAGAATCTGAAGCAGGCCCCAGGGTCCGAGCTGCCAGCTGTCAGCAAAGAACAGTGAGGTCATGCCCTGAGCTGAAGCCGGACCCATAACTGACTGAGCCACCCAGATGCCCCTATGGAATCTTATTAAAGGTGTCCTTTGGTGTTGCACTTGTTTTCTCAAGGCTATGTTTTTGAAATTTATCTAAAATGTTTTCTCTGCTCCACAGTTTTCCATTGATACACAGTGTATTTTCATTCTCGTGTAGATGGGCAATGGTATTGTTTTAGATTCTGAGCTATTATAAACAGTGCTATAATGAATGTTCTTCTACACACTTCTTGGTGCACAGGTAGAGTTACAGGATATACCCATCTTCAACCGTACTTGATAATACCAAGCTCTTCTAACATTATTGTATTAATTTATAATCCCACAGCAGTGTATAAGTTTCTGTTGGTCTACAATCTCTCCAACACTTGGTATTGATTGACTTTTTGTACTTTTGTCAATATGAGGAGTGCCAGATAATATCTTATGTTGTGTATTTCACTGATGTCTGCTGAGATGCCACATTTTTTTTATATGGGACCATAAGCATTTACTTTTCTCTGAAATACCTGTTCCTGCATCTTGTTCTTTTATTTTTAATTTTTATTTATTTGTTTGGCCTGTTTGTTTGTTTGTTTTACTGATTGTTAGGAGTCTTTCTGTGTTCTAGATCATGGCTGCCTGATAGAACTTTCTGTAATGGTAGAAATGCTGTATATCTGCACTGTCCAATATGGTAGCTACCAGCTACATAATGCTCGAGCACTTAATATATGACAAGTGCAACAGAAGAACTAAAATTTTAATATTCTTTAATTTCAGTTTGAAAAGTCACATATCTAATAGCCGCCTTATTGAACAACACAGTTTAGATAAAAGTGATTTGTTGGCTTTATGTTTTACAAATCTCTTCTCAAAGTTTGTGGATTATCTTTTCACTCCCCTTATGGTGCCATTTGATGAATAGAAGTTCTTAATTTTAATGCAGTGAATTTTATCAGTCTTTTCCTTTTTAGTTTGTGTTTATAATATATTGCTTACAAAATCCTTTCTCATACTGAGGTCTTAGAAATTGATTTTTGTGTGTCTCATGGGGAATTGTGATTTTTTTGTCCCCCTCTTGGGTAACCAGTTTCCCTAGTATCTTTTACTGAATGGTCCTTCCTTTCCTCACCCATCTTCAGGGCTGGCAGTATTAATCAAGATATTGGCAGTAAATAGATGGTACACTCAAACAAAATAATTGGAAAGGGTTTAATAAAGGTACTGTTTTTAAAGATGAGGGCCAGAGTTAAGGGAAACTGCAAAAGACAGTGAAGCTAGTCTTGGGTTAGTACTACCTGGGAACACATACCACATCTAAGCCTGAAGGGTTAAGGGGAAGGCAGACTTACCAGACCCAATGAAAAAAGCAGAAGAAAAAGGCTGTCGTAGAGGAGGTGATGACACTTTCTGTGAGAAACATACCAGCCACCATGGCCCGAGAGAGAGAATAGGCCAGAGGAATAAGTACTTGACCATTCAGCCTCACCTTTGTCTCTCCTTTAGATCTCCTGCTGGTATGGAACCCACCATAACTTAGCTGGAAACTTGAGGAAGGGGTACCCGCTGATGGAATCCATAAAGGTCATCTCTGGGGCACAGAACAGAGTGGAGTAGAGAAGGATGGGCAGTGCATCTAGATAGATAAACAGAAATCATCCAACACCCCTGTTTTCTTATAAATCTCTTTTCCATACATGCATGGGTTTGTATGGGCTCTCTCTCTGTATTGTGCCACTGGTCTATTTGCACCAATAACACACAGCTTCAGTTGCTGTAGGCTCCACTTGGAGCTTGAACTAACAGTCCTGAAGTCAAGAGCCACATGTTCTACCAAGTGAGCCAGCCAGGTGCCCCAGGTACTGTAGCTTTAAATATGATTTCATACTTGGGAGGACAAGTCTCTCCTCCTTGTTTTCCTTCTTCAGGGATGTCTTGGCTATACTTTTCCTTTTATTCTTTCTTATGTATTTTAGAATCAGTTTGCCAATGCCCATAAAAAATTCTATTGGAATTTTGATTGGAATTGCATTGAACCGACACATCAGTTGGAAGAGAGTTGACATATTTACAATATTGAATCTCCCCATCCAAGATTATAGTTTATGTCTCCATATACTTTGGTTTTGTTTAATGTATTCTTCACAAAGTTTTATAAACTTTTATAAAGGGCTTCTGTTTCTTTTGCTAAATTTTTTTTCTGGATACTTTCTCTTTTTATTGCTATGGTAAATCTTTTTTTTTTTTAAATGTCACTTTCTGCCTGGTGTTGCTCATGTGTAAAAATGCAATTACTCTTGTCTAGTTTAGAGCCAGCAACCTCACTGAATTATCTTAGTAATCCTGACAGTTTCTCTGAGGGTTCTTTGGGATTTTCTGTGTAGTCACATTGTCTCTAATAAACAATACTGTTGTTTCTTCTTTTACAGTCCATCTGTTTTTCTTTTTAAAATCTTTTTTATTTTTGCACTGCCTAGGACTTCTAGTGAAGTATAGAATAGAAGTGGTATTAGCAGACACCCATCACTTGCTCATGATTTTAGAGGAAATGCTCTCAATATATCAGCATTACTTATGGTGTCCTCTACAGGTTCTTGTAGAAGTCCTGCATCGTGTTACGGAAGTTCCCTTCTATTGCTAGGTTAGTAAAATGTTTTTGTTTTTAACATAAAAGGATGTTGAATTTTATCAAGTGCTCTTACTACATTGATTGAGGTCATCACAGGAGTTCTCTTCCTATTACATTTGGAATGCTTTCATTTCTAATTGCTAAATTCTTACCTAGGCCTCCCAAACCTCTTGAACAGCTCCCTTCTTCCTATCATAAGGAATCCTGTCTCCTCTGCTTTCACTTGATAATTAGCCTCTTTGAGGATGGGAACCAAATGTTTACTCCCTTATATATCCCTAATGCCCAGCACACTGGCACATCATATATGCTAACAAAATGTTGACTGAATTGTGGAGTGAGTCTTTGCTATGGCACTTAGTAGTTTTGATTTTATAGTCTCTTGTCTACTTGTATTTGCTCCCTTTCTAGATGGGAAGCTTTCAAGTGTGGGGTCCACATCTGATTATCCTCTTTGTCCCTCTGGCACCCAACCCTGGGCCTGGTTCAGAACCCTGTTTGCTGACTAAATGAGTTCTTGCTCTCCTTGGTAAGCTCTATCATTAAAACTGTTCAATCAGACTTCTGGGCATAGCCATTCCTTCTTCAAAGTACCCCCTTTGCGGAGAGGTTTGCTTCACTCCCACCCTCAGGGAACCAGGCAAGGCCTGATGGCTAAGGGAAAGGAATTTTTTCTAGATTAATTTTTAAAAAGTAATTTTGCAACAGTCTGAGCTTGATTGTCCAGGGTTGCAGGATGGAGAAAGAAAGCTGTAAAGAGCATTCCTTCCCTCTCATAGAAACTGAACCAAGGACTGGGCAGTGGTGTCAGAGAGTTGGCCGTTAATGCATCTTTACTTTGTGCCCAGCTAGGCACTGAGGTGAGTCGGACATGTTGGCCTCAGTTTTGAGCCTACAGAATTTATTCACCATGGAAACAGAAAATTCACATTTCACAAGTTAAATGGCACCACCAGGCTATCTCCTTGCTCATTTAGGCATGTGTCCATCCTTGCATTCACTCACTAAGTATTGTAAAGCCCCTATCATGTGGCAGGCATTGTGCTAAGCACCAGTGGATTCAGGGAGGAAAAGAGGCTGTCCCTGTCTCAGGCAGCGCATGGTTGAATGAGGGAGCTGGTTGTATAAGCAGCTTTAGCACAGTGTGGGAACTGTGGTGGCCAAATTATGTGTTCAAGTGCCGGGGAGCACACAGGACAGTGACCCTCATGGGCATGGGTGTTCAGGGGTGGACTAAGAGGGTCATAAGTTTGGTGCGGAAGTTCTTTATTAGGGTAAGAGAGAAGGATGCATGTAAAGTCATGAAGACGTGGAAAACATGGCAAGTTTGGGAATGATGACAGAGGTGACTGGAGTTTAGGGACAGGATGAGGATGAGAGAGGAGGAAGGGGGAAAACAAGATGTGAGGCTGGACAAGTAGGCAGGGACCAGGCTCCTAAGGGCCTTAGTTCACAGTGAGAAGGTGTGAGAAAGTGTGGGATCCCTATCCTCAGAGTATCAAGAGCCAATTAAACATCTATGTAGGTGGGAAATGTATTCTGATTCACGTTTTAGAGAGTTCCAAATAGAGAGGAGAGAATGGATGGAAGGAAGGAGGGGAACACACTAGAAGGAGGAAGACCCATGAAGAAGTGTGTTGAGCTGAACTGAAAGCACAGGCAGAATTAACTGGATAAGGATGAAAAGGGGGCATTCTAGGCACAGGGAATGGCCAAACCATGGTATAGAAATCAGGGAGCATTTAGAGTGTCATGGGGCCAGTGAAGTGATCAGGCTGACTAGAACCCAAGTGGGAAGCAATTGGTACATGTTAGGTGAGATATCTAGGGCTCAGAAGTCTGTAGAACCAAGTGAGAACGAGTCCATCAAAGACTTCAAAATCTTAAGTGTTGGAGATGTAGCACAGGGTACTTGGAAGAGATCTGTTGGAGGTGAGGAAACCTAGATTTTAGACTCTGTTCTGCCACCAATTGGCTGAATGAATTTGAACAAGTTGTTCTTGTTCTCTGGGTCTCAGTTTTCTCACTTATAAAATGAGGAGGCTGATCTAGGTCTCTTCCAGCACCAATAGTTTAGGATGCCAAGCACCGGCCTCTGTCCTTTTGTATACTAGTGTTTGCATTTGCCTCAGACCGTCTCAACCATGCTCACTACTCTACTGCCTCCTGCCATGTTCAGTCTCATCCAAGAAGCAGAATTGATGGATGAGACAAGACAAGACAAAAATAACCTCAAAGAAATTAGAAGGCTGTTACACCATGAAGCAGGGACAAAAAATGATGAAGAAGATTCCAGACAAGGAAAACCTGATAACTGGAATAACAGAGTCAATAGATAGATTGACTAACAGAAAGGATAAAGCTGAAGAGCAATGCATCAGTTAGCTATTGCTGTACAACAAACCACTGCCAAACTTAATGGCTTAAAATAAGAGCCATTAATTACTGTTTATAGTTTACAGGTAAATTGTACAGTTCTGTTGATCTCAGCTGAGCTTGCTGAGACGTGTGTGGTCAGCTGGGGGAGCATGCAGCTGGGGGCTAGCTGGTTTAAGATGGTCTCACTTGTCTGACAACTGTCTGGCTGTCAGCGGAGACAAAGGGGCTGACTAGGTCACAGGTCTGTTACTATCGAGGAGGCTCCCGGGGTTTGTTCGCATGGTGGTGTCAGAATTCTAGGAGAGAGAGAGAGAGAGAGAAAGAGTGTGTGAATGGTGAGAATATGTCACAATGCCAGGCAGGCAAGGGTGGGGAAATAGATTATCTGATGATGGGAGGAGCTGCAGAGTAATACTCCAAAGGGCATTGACAAAGGAAGAAATGAAGGGTGGTGGCCATTTGTTGAGTCTACCAAAGTACATCCTCACAATGTTATTCACAATCCTCCTACATGCAAAATATGTCCACTCCCATCCCAGCACCCTAAAAATTCTTGTTAAACTGTGCCATCAAGCTTGGAGTCCAGGATCTCATGATCTGTATCAGATTCCAGTGAGACTCCTCAAATGTGGCTCCTTTCATTTGGAGACCCATGAACCAAGGAGATAAGTTACCTGATGCACAGCTAAAATGCATTGGTGATACATGCAAAGGGTACATTGAATGGACATACTTACTCAAAAGGTAGGAGAATGGGGAACAGATAGCAGCCATTTGTCTGTGGCAGTGCTGAAATCCAGCTAGGATTTCATGCTAGGATTTCTAGCTAGGATTTCACTTCTACCATGAGAGCAGGAAATATTCCTGTATCAGGTCTCAGTTCTGCTCCCTGGGAGTGGCTCCATAGTCTAATTTTCTCTGTGGCTCTTCGGTCTGTCCTCTGGGACTCCCAAGAAACAGCCTGCATTTGCAGCTAGGTCACTTTCTCAATCTGCCTTCCTGTCTATAGAAAGTTGGGGAGCTAGGAACACTTGTATAAATTGAAAAATCTCAGATGCCTTTCCTTTTAATCCAGGCTGGCAGCACTCCCACACATTCTCTTAAAAACTGTGTGGGCTTCCCATGAATACGACTGGAGTCCAGTCCATTTGAAAAAAGTCACACCCACAGTTTCTTTTGAGATACGACTCCCCTTTAGATTTATTCACTGCTACTTTGGGCTTGCCGGACAGCCATGCCCTTAAAGTTCCTCAGAGCCCTTTTGTCCAGACAAAAGGGTCTGCTGGGAGGCAACAACTTAATTCTCTCAGAATTAAGGGTCAGAGGGTCTTTCAGTCATATCTGCAGGCCTTTAGGGAAAGTTGCACAAAGCTTCCACTGGTTTGAAAACTTCCTGTGTGGACAGTGACAGCCCCTTTGGTCATGGTGTCCAAGGCAGGCTCCTTCTATGGACAAGCAGTGTGAATATTGCCTACAAAGTATGCTAAGAGAAACGCCAGGAAGATTCCATTCTCAGAATCAGAAATCTTTTTTTATTTCTCCCATGCCTGAATTCCTTCCATAGAGACTCATTTCTTTGGGTGAACCATCAACCTGTCCCAGGGATCTACCCTGTATGGCCATTGTCATGAATAATGGGTTAATAACCTATATCTGACCCATGCCCTTAGTAAGTGTTTAGCACGTCTCAGTCTCCTCCTTCCAGTCCACTCCCTAAGGATCCTCTCTTACGGTTTATATTACACCACAAGGGAACATGGCGAAGTGCTATCAGCTCAGTGTAAGTGAGTTTGTTGGTTGGTTCCTTGAACAGGTATTTACGGAACATCTAGTATGTGCCAGGCACCGTTCTAGGCACTAGGATTGTAGCCCTAAGTCATTCATTGTCCTTCCCTTTTTGGAGTGTACAATCCAGTGGAGGCAGACAGATGGAAAGTAAGTAAAGAACCCCCCAAATAATGACAGACTGTGCTAACCCCATAATGGAAACAAGTTGAGGGGGCTGATTTGGGGCAGCTAGGGAGCCCGGCCCTCTGGTGAGGGCAGAGAATGCAGAGGAGGGAAGGGGAGGCTAGAAAGGGAGGCTGAGGACAGTCCTGTGCCTCCTTCACAATTTTGTCCGATGACTGCAGAAGGGACACTTGAGTTCAAATAAACAAATAAATCTAGAGAAATATGATCTGTCATAGCCAACTCAACACCATTAGTCATGATTCCCTCAAGGATCAGAGCAGTGGACTTGGGCGCCAGGGCCCTTGGTTCTACTGCCAGGATAGCCCCCAACCCCCATGTGTCTTTGGCCAGTCCCCTCCCTCCCTGGAAGGGCAGGGCTCAGTGCTGGACCACCTAGTCCTCTCTGAAATGACCGGCACCATCCCTGGAAAGTTAAGCCAGCCCCAGAAAGCAGATGGCTGGTTGCCGCCCAGTTTCTAGCTGTTAGAATTCCCACTGTGCAGTTTCCTTGCCTCGCTTCACCGGCCTCCAGCTCTAGGCCATCTCTTCTTTTATGTGTGTAGTCATTCTCCACACAGTTGGCAGATCACAGCACCCCTGGTGCAGTGATCATCTAGCCCGGATGCTGTTCCAGAGAGTCACTGCTAATTCTTGGTTGAGGCCATGTGTTTGGGGAGTGTGCACCACATCCCGTGCTTTTAAACCTTCCCCTCTCCAAAGAAAAAGAACAGGTAATGGTGATAAACACAAGAGCTGCCATTTATTTAGTACCTGCGTTGTCCTCAGTGATGGGGATCACTGCACTCAGTCCCTGCGTCAGGCCCAGAAGTGGGCACCATTGCCACGATTTCATAGAGGAGGAAACTAAAAGCTCTGAGAGGCCAAGCCAGCCGACAGTGGAGGCATGAGCCTCATCCAGGAGCGCATGACCAGTCTCTCTGCTGCCATGTTGTTTTTCAGTTCTTTTCTCTGGCTGTGTGGAAGAGCAGCAGGAGGGCCAGGGAAAGTTGGGGGGGGGGGGGTCTGCTTCCACTGAAGACCCTGCTTGACCAAACCTTTTGCCTTTGCTCCAGCAGGGATTGTTGCTGTCTTGAAGGGGGCTGGGAGCAGGAGCCACCATTACCGGTGCTGTTGTACCAGGTCATTTTGTCAACAAAGTCCCGGGAGCAAGGATGCTGGGCCAGGGCTGTGGGCCTCATCTCTGAGGATGCCTAACTCACGCAGCACTGTTTAATTCATCCCTGTGTCTAGTCCCTTAGTCACATGGAAGTGTCATAGGCCAGGCCTCCAAGATACGGCTCTTTCCAGCTGATGTGATTGGTCATTGGTGTTGGCAGTTACACGTAATCGTACTCCAGGAGGTGAGGGGCAGTGCAGGCTTTGGGATTGGCCCTTCCAGCAGGGTATCAGTGCCCTCAAAGCCCTGACTCCGCATGTCTCCACTCTGTTATCCCAATGCCAGCTCCATCCAGGGCCAGTTCTGCTCTGGGCTGAAGGACAGGTGCTGGACCCCATGGGGAGAAGCATTTCTTTCCAAGCCTCTCTCCTAGGAGTGGAGAAGGCTTTTCCCCAAAAATCCCCCCAGAAACCTTTCCTTGAACCCTACTGCCAGAAGGGGAATAGGGTTCCCATTGTGGGCTTAGACTAACCAGGGCTCACACTTTTTCCTTGAATTACTCCTGAGTGGTGTTGGGGATGGGTAGAGAGGGGAACAAATTTGGGCTTCTGTGGGGATGGAGAATGGTTGCCCAGGAGGAAGCCAGAAGTGTCCCCTGCTCAGTGTCATGCTCATCTAGCTTTGGATCTCTTTGAACCTACAAATATACTTACTAATTAACCTTGACTCTGGTTTGGGGGGATTGGCTTGTTTTGAGATTCATGGGCAAGGTGTGGGGGCCAGCTCTCCACAGCCCACACAGATGGCCAGCAGGTGGTCTGCTGGGCCCTGGGACCTGATGAGAGTAGTGCAGGCATGGGAGCACAGTGTGCTCAAAGCATAGCGCCTCCTTAGTTCATCTCAGTTAAAGCTGGCTGGCTGTGGGCAGGGTGGGCTGGGGAGCCTTGACAAGTGAGGGTTTGTAGTCCCTTTGACTCAGAACCTTTGGGGTGAGGGTCCAGGGAACTGCACGTTTAACGAGCCCTGTGGAGCTTCTCAGGCACAGAGCAGTGACTGAGCTATGGCACCACCAGCAGGCCTGGTCCAGGGGTGCAGGGGTCTCCATCCAGCAAACAGCTGGCATTTGGGGTCCACAGCAAAGGGAATTGGTTCCAGTATGGTGACACAGAATCTAATCTCTGCTGAGTTCTCGTGGGTCTGACTGAGCAGTGGGTGATAGCATTCACTCATTGCTTTTTCTCGACCAACATTTACCAAAGCCCCTTACGTGATTAGCCCTAAGAAAAGTGCCCAGCCTCAACAAGTCACAGTATAGTGTGTTGGCGAAACACAGACATGGTCAGGCAGTGACCACATGATGTGGAAAGTGTCCCACTGAAACACCGGGCTCTTGGGCTCCTGGGCAGAGGCCTCGCCTGGTGCTGGTGGTGGCTTAGTTCTCTAGGGCTGCTGTAACAAGTTCACATAAACCGGGTGGCACAGTACAACACAAGTTCATTCTCTTACCATTCTGGAGGCCAGAATCTGAAACCCATTTGAGCCAAAATTGAGGTGTCAGCAGGACATGCTCATTCCAGAGGCTCCAGGGGAGAGTCTTTTCTTTGCCTCTCCTGGCTTCTGGAGGCTGCCGGCCTTCCGTGGCTTGTGGCCAGATGACTCCAGTCTCTGACTCCATGGTCCCATTGCCTTCCCCTCTTCTGTCCACTCTCCCCTGCCTCCCCTTCATAGGGATGTAGGCAGTGGCCCACCTGCATAACCCAGGACAATCTCCCCATATTAAGATCTTTTGTCACATCTGCACGGTTCCTTTTGCCCTTTAAGGGTAACATTTCTAGGTTGCAAGGTGCCTTCTTAGCACAGAGGGCAGTGTGTCAGTCTCATAGGTTGCAGGGGTCAGGACCCAGATGTCTCTGGGGCCTGTTGTGTAGCCTCCCACAGCAGTCAAGAGGAAAGGAGGCCTTTGACCTGAGTCCATGGAGGCAGGGGTTAGCCAAATGAAGCAGGTAGGGAAGAACAGAAGAAAAAGAAACAGTACATACACAGGCAACCAAATCCTGAGAACTGCAGGTGGTTTTTATGGACTGGGGCTCCCAGCATGGGGGAGGGAGCCAAGATGAGAGGAGAGGCTGTAACGATGTGGCTAGGGCCAGACTGTGGGCCTATATTCCATGGCTAATGGGGAGCCACCAAAGGCCTGTGAGCACATGAGCAAAGATTCAGGGGTGCATTCTGACAGTGCTCTGAAGAACCGACTCCACAGAGATGGACCATTTAGGAGGAGTTTGCCATGGTGCTGGGGGGAAAATGATGAGTCCTGAACAAAGTGAGTGAATCAAGAGAAGCAGATGAATCTGGTGACTGTCCAGAATGTAGAATTGACAGTGCCACATGATTGGATGGGGAGAATGAAAGCAAGGGGACAGTCTAAGCAAGACCTTCAGGTTTCTGGCATTCAGTGACAGAGAGACCTTGGAGGGGAGCATCCAGGTAAGGACGGGATGGGTAAAGGCTTGATTTGAGGTAGTTATGGGTCACTCACTTGTCTAGGAAGCAGGATTATAAGGGCCTGGAAACCAGGAGAAGAATCTCTGGAGATGCAGGTTTGGGATTCCCAAGCAGGTAGGTAGCTGGTAAAGCAATGAGCTTGAATGTCATCAACCCAGGAGACAGGAAGTGCAAAGGGAGTATATGGACAGAGAAAGAGAAAATCTCAGGACTTAAGGCTTCATGTTCCTTGTTTGGTTGAGGTCTTTGTATTTTGTTATTTCATTTATTTTTGAGAGGTGGGGAGAGGCAGGGAGAGAAGAGAATCCCAAGCAGGCTCCACACTGTTAGCACAGAGCCCAATGCAGAACTCGAACTCACACACCATGAGATCATGACCTGAGACAAAATCTAGACTTGGACACTTTACTGGCTGAACTACCCAGGCAACCAAGGTATTTGTATTTTAAAGAGAGAACCTGGGAAAAGGATAGTGCCAGCACTAAAGGAATAGCTTTCTAAGGTAAAGTTTGGAGACCCTGTGGGAGGAAGATTTGGGGTAAGGACGCTGTCAAGTCCTGCGCATAAACAGTTATCCTCTCTGCCTCTTTGCTGGCCCAGCCATGGTTGTCCACCTTTTGGCAGCTTCTGTGATAACTAGTCGCCTCTTTGGGGCCCAGGGAAGCCCCAGGTAGCACCAGGGGACCAGCTGCATTTGTTGTTGATTCTTAAAATGTATTATGTACCAACAGCATGGCTGAAGTAGAAACCATGGATGCAGGATGGACAAAGAGGGAGCCATCTCTGCTCCTCAGTGTTCTGTTGTTGTTGGCCTGGCAAAGTAAATGTCCCCCAGAGTCAGTTCCTGCTTCTGCCCTTCTTTCCCCTCCACATGGAAGTTTTGAGAAATTCTGAGATTTCGATTGTTAGAGCAGATCCCTAAGTGAAAGGCCCAAGACCCTGAGGATGGGGGAGGAGGTGGAACAGATGCCAGGCCTCTGTAGTGTTGACTGCCCCCACCAGAGCCCACCCCTGTCTTCTCCAGAGTCCGCTCTCTGGTGTTAAGATGATCATCACAATTATCAACGCTAATATGCCATTTTGCAGTCTCAGAAAGTCCTTTCCACATTCATTATTCACCCAATCCCCAAACCCATCAGCTAAGTATGAATAACCCTGGTAATGGCTGAGAAATCAGGGTCAGTGAGTTAGGGATTTCCTGAAGATATAGAAGCAGAATCCAGATCTCCTTCTTTTTTTTTATTTTTAAAGTTTATTTATTTATTTTGAGAGGGAGAGATAGAGAGAGTGACCAGGGAGGGACAGAGAGAGGGAGAAAGAGAGAATCCAAAGCAGGGTCCATGTTGTCAGCACAGAGCCCGACTCAGGGCTCAAACTCGTGAACCATGTTATCATGACCTGAACTGAAACCAAGAGTCAGACATTAAACTGACTGAGCCACCCAGGCACCCCTCTCCTTGATTCTAAGTCTTGTGTTCTTTGTCCTGCTGAGCCTGCGGCCATCATGGGGTGGCAGAACCTAGCATCAATACCCCTGATGGCCTGCTGGAGGCTCCAGGACCCATGCCACAGGCCATTGAGAGCTGCCAGGCATTTGCCAGGTGGCCCTTTCAGAAAGGGGAACAAGCTTCCCAGAAGGTCAGGAGGGGGCCACCACTAACACAGATGACCTCCCGGTTTTGTTCTGGGCTAACTGTGGCCCATCTCAGTGGAGCAGAGGGTTTTGATGTAGCAGAGGACCTGTTTGTTGACCTTAACAAATAAGCTCTCCAGCTTTCAGCTTTAAAGAAAGAAAACTAAGTAATGCATGCAACAGACATCATTCCATCACTGAGGTCTGCCTTATCTGTCCCTGAGTCCCAGACCATCCATCTCCGAGCCTCCCCTGGGGCTTGACCTTCCCTCACCCACATTCCTCGCTCAGCCTGGTGCTTACACAGACTCTTCCCTCACCCCCTCCTGAAGATGGAAACTCACTTGTCTTCCTGTGTCATCTCCCATCCTTCACCCCAGCCCTGATCTGTCACCCAGTTCCCTAGCCTTATCCCAGCCTGAACCTGAAGTCCATCCCTCACTCAAGTATTGAGCCTCACCCCATCTCTGACCCCATCCCATGCCTCACCTCGTTCCCGAATCTACCACCAGCCATGACACCAACAATCCATCCCTTGCCCAAACCCAAATACCAAATGGCACTGAACTTTGATGCTCCCCCCTGCGTCCTTTACTTCATTCCTGAGCCTTGAGGCGGGGAGCCAAGGTGCCTCTTGCATACATCCCTGGGAGATTTCATAAATGCTCCATGGTTAGTGGCTTCTTCTTAGGCTAACAAAACAAGCGTGGCTTTTAGAGTCAGACTGGCTGCTTGAAAATGACACTGCTCACAACTGAGGCCAGGCGTGGGAGGACATTATGTAGACGATGACCTCCAGTGGTGCCGTTGTGCCCAGATCACAAGGAGGGAGTTAAGGTTTGCAGCCACATGAACACTTCAACTAGAGCCCAAGAGAAGTACAGTAATTACTTTATGTAATGACGTGGCAGGGGAGCCACCTCTGACACAGGACGTGCAGGCACAAACCATCCATCTTCTCAAGCCAGCACGAAGGGTTCATTTGTCAGACTGGTAGCGTTCATTAGAACTTAGTTTTCTTCGTGTCATTCCCATTGTTCACTGGTTTGTCTTCTCCCTGCCTTGCTAAGTGATTGATTTTCCAAACACGTGAGCTTCCTGGAGGACGAAGGAGGTCTAGAAATGCTGGGTGTGCTGGAAGTACCACTGGCAGTGCCACTGGGGGCGCCAACCCACTCCTGATTCTCAATCTCCCTGCAATAACCAGAGCCATCTCTCTCTGGGAAAATGTCAGCTGGATTAGAGATGGCTCCCACAATGGGTTGATGGATTGGGGGAAGGGAAAAATGAACAGTTGTGGTCTTTTTCTTTTTTTAAAATGAGATTTTTTAAAACCTTTTTTTGCTTCAGTCCCAAGTTAGATTTTTAATTTGTAGAAACTCCCAAGAATCTTCAGCCAGCGTTGTAGTTAGACCAGAGTGTGATTTTGGCTGGCACATGAAAACCCCCTTCTGCTTTTAAAGTGCTGTACACTTTCCAGAACCATCATCCTATCCATCCATCACGTATCCCTGCATGGAGGATGTTCTTATTGGCATCTCACCAATGAGGAAACGGAGGTTCTGGGGGGTTATGCGATTGTACACCCATCTGCTAAGCCCTGGCCAGCGACTACCATCCCCATGGTGCTGACTGCCCTGGGAGGGTGGATGAGGCCTGGGAAGGCCTGGGTGACATGTCAGGTATGATGGCCTTAGGAGGGGAGATATGAGTATAACCCACGATCCTGTCTATGAAGCACAGACATGATTGCATACTTGGAAACTCAGTTCCCTTAGCTCTTTCCAATTATCTAAAGGGTTCATGTGATGTTAACTGAATGTGTGGATTTTTAACTGACTTGTTTTTCCTCTGGGCCATTGTTAATACTTGCTCTCTTGTAACTGAGAGAGCCCAGGGCTTGATTTCCATGTCTCCTGTTATGCTGGCTAGCACTGAGATGGAGATGCTATTATCCTTGCTCTACCAAGGAGAAGTTAAATTACATGCCTGAGATTCCCACAACCTGGGGGCAGAGCTGAGGTTTGAACCAAGATCAGCCTTACTCTTACCTACTATAGTATGCCTCTCCTTTGCAGGTCAGAAAAGGATTGGATTTTAGTCTGAGCTTTTTTCTCTTTTGAGTTCCATGTCCTTGGACAAGTTAATAAACTCCAGTGAGTGCTTACTGAGTACAGACTTTAGCTGGAAGTGGGGTAGGCAGGGATGCAAAGACTGAAAAAAAGGTGGGGGGGGGCAGGGTCTCTGGCCTCAGCTGTAGCCCCCTTTCTGACGTGGATGGGAGTGCGTCCACAGATGCATGAGGTAGGCCAGGATTTGGAGGAAGGTTCCTTCCAGAGCTTATATACCATGCCCCTGTGATATTAATAGTCTGGAATCACAAGAAGGTGGTACCCACATCTCCTGGATGCACATCTGGGCTTTCTCAGGGTCAAAGATAACCTATCTCAAACTTCAGAAAGGTTCCCTGAATTTCACACCCGTGAAAGTCTCTCTGTATCTCCTCTAAGCACTGTTTTTTGTACAACTATATGATTTAATCCATACACCCACAAATAGAGTTAGGTGTGACCATCTTAAAAATGAGTAAGCTGAGGCATGGTGATTTT
The DNA here is from genome assembly GCF_046562875.1 of Panthera onca. NCBI lineage: Eukaryota > Metazoa > Chordata > Mammalia > Carnivora > Felidae > Panthera > Panthera onca. The sequence continues at coordinate 50,501,183 of NC_138340.1, read as the reverse complement.
GGCCCCTGGCACAATGTCATGGAACTACTATGAGGCAAAGCTGGGACTTTCCCCTAGAACAATCAATGCAACAGCTATGGTGTCCTTGTACAGATGATGGGAGCAGCTCACACCCTGGGAGAAGCTGGCTTGTAGTGAGAATGCAAGACCCTGGGCTCCGGAAATAACATTTGAAGGTGCTCAAGTGAGGGCCACAGGTTGTCTGCTTCCCCGCCGACCATTTGCTGTTTGTCACACTAGATCTTTTTCATTGTCCTTGTGACCTTGTCTGTGAGTCAGTCCTGACACATGGTAAGACAAATGAGCATGAAATGGAGTCATTCAGGTGATCTTTTGGAACCTCTGAGATGCCTGTTCCATGACACAGGGATACTCAGTCTCCCTGCAGCCCGTCTGTCTTGGGCCAGGAGATGAGTGGAGCCTTTGGCCCGATCTGTAGAAGACCAATGTCCTCACTGCTGAGATGATGTCACTGTCAGTTCCTGAACATTTACCGCCTCTCGCTCCTGACGGGTGGTCATCCTGCCTCATCATGAAGCGACATTCCTCCCCTGGCAGAGAAGTGAGATGGAAGCAAGGCCCTACATTCCTCCAGCTGAAGGGCTTTAAGATGGCTTCTTGGCATCAAAAAAACACACACAAAAAATACAAAAAACATCTGGGCAACCAAAATAAGAGTTGATTTATTGAAAAAATAGAGTTAATGGAATATATCACACTTGTAGTTGGCAACCAATCCTAGCTGGTCCTTTGGAGTAAGATGGTATTGTTTCCTTTTGCAGCTCTGTGTGTGCAGACATCACATATTTCTCACATCTCTTGTACCCAGAGCCCCATAGAGGGCCTTGGGCCCAGGAAGCGAGCATACCAGTAATGTCCGCACCACATCGCACGTAATGGAAAGGTCTGGTACTATTCTTGCTGCTGACCCCTTTTCTCCTCCTCCCTTTTACCCTTCCAACTGCCACCTGATTTCCTCAGGAAAATCTTTTCTTTTTGCTTCACTCTGAAAGCAGAGGGTTGTCCTGGTCAGGCATCTCTGAGGCACACACACTCATGCATGAAAGGAATGTGGTGATTTCCAAGTGCAAGCAGATAATTCCTGAACGTTCCCAGACATTACAGTCAGAAACTTTGCAAAAAGTCGTTCTCCTCCTCTTTCTTTAATTATACATAAAACTGTTCTTTGTCAGGTAGCAGTATTCACAAGAAATAAAAAACTAAGTCATTTTCAATATGTTTCTTATGAGTTTAGTTTCTGCTGTGGTTAAGAGTATTACTTTACAGCCATGTTCTAATGCAATTATATGGTATTTTGACTACACTCTAGCTTTTGTGGCCCAACCTGGGCATCTAATGGCCAATTAGGACATTATGCCTTGGAGAAAATGGGTTCTGCTTTCAACCAGCCAATGTACAAATGATTCTTTAGAATTTAGCTTATTTACAGTTGTACTTTGAAAAATAAAATTATCTGTTTCTTCTTAGATGTGGAAGTTAAGGAATCAAATCTGGAATGTTTTAGCTTTTGCTCAAGTGCAGTGACAGCCACTTTTTCCCCTTTGTCTCTACGGACACCAACAGGGAGGAGATGTCTGGGCCAGCTCTTGTGTATCACCTCCCAGGATATACTGAGAATGAGCTGGGGCTAGGGATTGGAATCAGCGCCACATACTGTTCTACAGTTGAGACATAACTTACATTCAAGAAAGTGCATATAAATGATGTATAGAGCACTATGAGATTTTCCGTGTTAAAAAAAAATAATTTTATCATTTATTTTATTTTTGAGAGAGAGAAAGAGACAGAGCATGAGTGGGAGAGGGGCAGAGAGAGAGAGGGTGACACAGAATCTGAAGCAGGCTCCAGGCTCCGAGCTGTCAGCACAGAGCCTGACATAAGCCTCAAACCCATGAACCATGAGATCATGACCTGAGCCGGAGTCAGACGCTTAACTGACTGAGCCACCCAGTTGCCCCGAGATTTTCTGTATTAATACACCTGTGTAACATAATCTGTATTGAGATGTAGAATGATCCAGCACTTTAGCAAGCTCCCTTGTGTATCCCTGGTCAGTCAATGCCCTCCCTCCAGAGGTCACCACTATTCTGACCTCTTTTTAACATAGTTTCATTTTCCACCCACTCATTTAGAAAGTCTTATGTCACAGTATAATTAACAAACAATAAATTGTACAGATTTCAGGTGTTAATTTCGATGTGTTGTGACAACATACACCTGTGTAATTCTCACACAAAACAAAACAGAGAATTTCTGTCAGCACAGGAAGCTTCTTGTACCCCTTCTGATAAACCCTCTCCCCAGTCCCAGCACACACTTTCTGATTTCTAACACTGCACGGTTTTACTTGTTCTTGGAGTTCCTTTGGATGGAAGCCTACAGTTATTACTCTCCAGTGTCTGCCTTCTTTTTTTTTTTTTTTTTAATTTTTAATGTTTATTTAGTTTTGAGAGAGAGAGACAGAGAGAGAGATAGAGTGGGGTGGAGCGGAAGAGAGAGAGGGAGACACAGAATCCGAAGCAGGCTCCAGGTTCTGAGTTGTCAGCACAGAGCCCAATGTGGGGTTCGAACCCATGAGCTGTGAGATCATGACCTGAGCCATAGCCAGACACTTAACTGACTACCACCCAGGGGCCCCCGAGTCTGGCTTCTTTTACTTGGCATGATGGTTTTGAAATTCATCTAGATTGCTGTGTATATTAGTAGTCAATTATTTTTCTCTATTAAATGTTTTCTTGGCTCCATTTTGTTAAATACAGAAGCTAATGCTAAAACAGTAAAGATTTCAACTATGTGTAATTTGATCCCAATCATTTGAAGCCCTGACACACACATCACAGGTTTTCTATTAATTCTTTTTTTTTTCACTTTTAAATTATAAAATGCTCATAACAAAAAAATTACCATTTAAACAGTTTTTAAGTGCACGATTCAGTGGCATTAAGTACATTCAGTGTTATGCTACCATCAACACTACCCATCTCCAGACCTTTTTTACCATCTGAAACTGAAACGCTGTCCCCATTAAACAAGATCGCCCCATTGCCTACCTCCCCTTTCCCCAGTGCTTGTTAACCTCTATTCTTTCTGTCTCAGTGAATTTGCCTATTCTAAGTATTTCATATAAGTGGGATCATATAGTATTTGTCTTTTTGTCTGGTTTACTTCACTTAGCACAGTGTTTTCAAGGTACTATCATGAAGCAGGTGCCCAAATTCCTTTACAAAGGCTGACTAATATTCCACCATATGTGTAGACCACACTTAGCTTATCGATTCATCTGTTGATGGACACTTGGGTTGTTTCTTCCTTGTGGTTACAGTGAATAAGTACATTTTGCTTAATTGGTTAATATTTCATTATCTGAATGTACTACCATTTTGTCCATTCTCCTCTTGGTGGACTTAGAGGATGCTTCCAGTTTTTTACTATTGTTAGTAAGGTTGCCTTGAACATTCTTCTATGAGTCTTTTGCCAATATTTGTTGTTATTTGTCTCGGGTACATACATAGTAGAATTGCAGGATAATAGAGTAGATGTATGTTTAACTTAATCAGAATTCTTCAAAGTTGTGCCATTTAGTCCCCCATCAGCAATGTATAAGAATTTCCACTGTTTCATATCTTTGCTAACATTTAATATTATCTTTCTGACTTTAGCATTCCATTGAATGTAGCATAGTATCTCCTGGTGGCTTTATTTTTATTTTCTTGGTAATTCATGATGTTGAGGATCATTTTATGTGGTTGTTGTCCTTTTTCATTGATGAAGAGATGAATCAGAGTGTTTGCACATTTCAAAAATTGGATTGCTCATCTCTTACTTGTTGATTTCTTTCTCTATATGTTGTAGATACAAGTCTTTTGTTATATATATGTGATGTAAATACTTTTTTCCCAGTCTGTGACTTGTTGATTGATTTTCTTAAAGGTAGCTTTTTAAAAGTAGGAGATTTTAAGTTTGATGGAGCTCAGTGTAACATTTTTTTTTTTCCTTTTAATGGCTAGTGTTTTCTGTGTCAAGTAAATCTTGGCTACCTCAAGGTTGTGAAGATACTGTATATTTCTTCTAGAAGTATGATGGTTCTAGGCTTTCAAACTAATCTTCTTAATAATAAATTTGATCCTATTTTTCAGAAACTTTTTTTTTAAACAAACATGTAACAAACTTGAAATAATTTTCAGTGAAAATCCCTATATCTCCCCGTTAGGTTTTACAATTGACATTTTGCTACATTTAATTTAATTTTTGTGTAATACTAAGAAAGAGGTTAAGGTTTATTTTTTTTCACATATGAATATCTCGCTCTTTGTATAAAAGACTATTATTTTCCCCATTGGATTCACTTGGCATATTGTTAAAAAAATCAATTAATTGTATATATGTAGGATCTATTTCTGGTCTTACTATTCTGTTCTATTGATTTATCTCTTCTTACACCAATATCCCACTATCTTTACTGAAGTTTTATAGTGACTCTTGAAACCAGGTAGTCAAAAGTCTTCCAACTTTGTTCTTCATTTTCAAAATTGCTTTTGCTCTTTTAGATCATCTATGTGACCATATTAAGTTTTAGAATCAGCCTATTTCCTAAACAGAGGCTACTTATATTTGATATAGATTACATTACATCTATTGATTGATTTAGGGAGGGCAGACATCATAAACAATATGGAGCCTTCCAATTCATGAACATAGTACATCACCACATTTGCTTAGGACTACTTTAATTTTGCAAAGCAATATTTTGTAATTTTCTGTTTATAGCTCTCATACACTTTTCATTAGATTTATTCTTGCATATCTGATTTTGGCTAGCATTTTGATGCTGTTGTAAACTTTGTTTTGGGAATTCATTTTCCAGTCGTTTGACATCTTGTCCTGAAATTTTGCTAAAATCACATATTCTAGTAATTTAAAAATGGACTCTATACAGTTTTTTATTTTTTTTATTTTTTTTATTTGTTAACATTTATTTATTTTTGAGACAGAGAGAGACAGAGCATGAACGGGGGAGGGTCAGAGAGAGAGGGAGACACAGAATCTGAAACGGGCTCCAGGCTCTGAGCAGTCAGCACAGAGCCTGACGCGGGGCTCGAACTCACTGACCGCGAGATCGTGACCTGAGCCAAAGTCGGACGCTTAACCGACTGAGCCACCCAGGCGCCCCTCTATACAGTTTTTTAAAAAAGCTTTATTGAGATATAATTCACGTACCATTCAATTTACCCATTTAAAATGTAAAGGCTTATATTCACATATGTTCACAGGGCTGTGCAGCCATCACCTGAGTTAATTTTTAGAACATTTTCATTAGCCCTGAAAGGAACTCTGTGTTTATTAGCACTTTTTATCATTCTCCTACTCCTACCACCCAGCCCTGTACAACCACTAGTCTTCTCTGTCTCTGTGAATTTGCCTATTCTGAACATGTCATGTAAGTGGAATGGTACAATATGTGGTCTTTTTATGGCTGGCTGGCTTCTTTCACTTAGTATATGTATTCTTAAGGTTTATATATGTTGTGGCATGTATCAGTCATTTTTATTGCTGAATAATATTCCGTTGTATGGATACAACACACTATCCATTCATCAGTTGATGGATTTGGGTTGTTTCCACTTTTTCCCTATTATGAATAGTGCTGCTATGAACATTCATGTTTAAGTTTTTTGTGTGGACATGTTTTCACATCCCTGGATATATACTTGAGAACATAATTGCTGAGTCATATAGTAAGTCTATGTATTATTTTTTGAGCAACTACTAGGCTATTTACCAAAGTGGCTGTACCATTTAAAATTTTAATTAGCAGTGTATGAGGGTTCAGATTTGTCCACATTCTTGTTATTATCTGTCTTTTTGATTATAGCCATGCTAGTGGGTGTAAAGTGTATCTAATTTTGTTTTTGATTTGTTGGCTAATCATGTTGAGCATCTTTTCACATGCTTTGGTCATTTGGATATCTTCTTTGTAGAAATGTTCATTCATGTATTTTTCCCATTTTAAAATTGTGATATTTGCCTTTTTATTATTAAGTTGTAAGGATTTTTTTAATATTCTGGATACATGTCCCTTATCAGATATATGATTTTGAAAGCATACTCTGTGGGTTGTTTTTTTCACTTTCTTGGTGGTACTCTTTGAAGCACAAAACCTTTTAATTTTGAGTAAGTCTGATTTATCTTTTTTTTGGTCCTATATTTATAAAATAGAATCTTGTTGTCTACTTCTATTCCCAGTATTTACGCCTATTATTTCTTTTTCTTAATCTTTTGCACTGGCTGGGACCTTTCCTACAATTCTGAATAAAATTGGTGAGAGCATTATTACTTGCTTTTTTATAAATCTTAAGGAAAAAGGGTTTAATATGGTATCATTATGTGTGATGTTAGCTGTAAATTCTCTATCACAATGAGGAAGTTTCCTTCTACTCTGGCTTGCTGAGAATTTTTTTAAAATATCAAGAATGGATGTTGAATTGTGTCAAATGTTGTTTTTCCATTTTGTACAGATGCTTACTAATATTTTGGTCTGGAGTACTTTTTAATTTTTTTTTAATGTTTATTTATTTTTGAGAGAGTGTGAGTGGGGGAGGGGGAGAAAGGGAGGGAGACGCAGAATCTAAAGCAGGCTCCAGGGTCCAAGCTGTCAGCACAGAGCATGATGCGGGGCTCAAACTCACGAACGGTGAAATCATGACCTGAGCTGAAGTCGGACACTCAACCGAGCCACCCAGGTGCCCCTGGCCTGGAATACTCTTTAAAGTAAGAGAGCTGTCTCAGTTTTTCACAGAACTAGACCAAGTAATCCTAAAATTTCTGTGGCACCCTGAATAGACCCTGAATAGCCAAAGCAGTGTTTAAAAAGAAAAACAAATCTGGAGGTATCACAATTCCAGATTTCAAGTTTTATTAAAAGCTATAATAATCAAAACAGTATGGTACTGGTACAAAAAGACACAAAGATCAATGGAAAGCCCAGAAATAAACCCATAATTATATGGTCAATTAATCTTTGACAAAGGAGGCAAGACTATGCAAAGGGAAAATGACAGTCTCTTCAACAAATGGCGTTGGGAAGTCTGGACATATACATGCAAAAGAATGAACTGGAGCACTGTCTTACACCACACACAAAAATAAACTCAAAATAGATTAGGGACCTAAATGTGAGACCTGAAACCATAAAAATCCTAGAAGAGAGCACAAGAAGTAATTTCTCTGACATCGATCATAGCAACATTTTCTAGATATGTGTCCTGAAGCAAGGAAAACAAAAGCAAAAATAAACAATTGGGACTATGTCAAAATGAGAAGCTTCTGCACGGCAAAGGAACCAACCAACAAAACTAAAAGACAGCCTACTGAATGGGATAAGGTATTTGCAAATAACATATCCAAGAAAGGGTTAATATCCAAAATAGATAAAGAACTTCTATAACTCAACAGCAAAAAACACAAATAATTCAATTAAAAAATGAGCAGAAGACATGAGCACACATTTCTCCAAAAAAGACATCCACATTGCCAACAGACGCATGAAAAGATGCTCAATATCATTCATCATCAGGGAAATGTAAATCAAAACCACAATGAGATATCACCTCACACCTGTCAGAATGGCTAAAATAAAAAACACAAGAAATAACCAATGTTAATGAGGATGTGGAAAAAAAGGAATCCTTGTGCAGTGTTGGTGAGAATGCAAACTGGTATAGCCAGTGGAAGACAGTATGGAAGTTCCTCAAAAAGTTAAAAATAGAACTACCATATGGTCCAATAATTGCACTACTGGGTATTTGCCCGAAGAATATGAAAACACTAATTTGCAGAGATATATGAACCCCTATGTTTATTGCAGTATTATTTACAATAGCCAAATTATGGAGGCAGCCCAAGTATCCATTGGTAGGTGAGTGGATAAAGAAGATATGGTATATATGTATGAAGGAAAATTATTCAGCCATAAAAAAGAATGAAATCTTGCTATCTGCAACAACATGGATGGATCCAGAAAGTATAATGCTAGCTGAATGAAATAAGCCAGGTGGAGAAAAACAAATACCATATAATTTCACTTATATGTGGAATTTAAAAAACAAAACAAACAAAAGGAGGAAAAAAGAGACAAACCAAAATACCAGACTCTTAACCTTAGAGATCAAACTAATGGTTTACCAGAGGGGAGATGGGTGAGGGGATGGTTGAAATAGGTGAAGGGGATTAAGAGTATGTTAATCAGCACTGAGTAATATATGGAATTGCTGTATTGTATACCTGAAACTAATATAACACTATGTGTTAATTAAACTAGAATTAAAATCAAATAAAAAAATAAAATAAGGGAACTAGGTACTTACCCAAAGAACACAAAAACACTAATTCAAAAGGATGTATGTCCTCCTATGTTTATTGTAACATTATTTACAATAGCCAAGCTGTGGAAGCAACCTAAATGTTTATGGAAAGATGAATGGATAAAGAAGATCCATATATATGAACACATATGGAATATCACTCAGCCTTAAAAAAGAATAAGATCTTGCCATTTGTGACAACATGGATGGGCCAGGAGGGTATTATCCTAAGTGAAATACAAATTTCATATGAAAGAAAAAAGCATATAATTTCACTTATATGTGGACTCTAAGAAAACCAAAACAGACAAACAAACAAACAAAAAGCTGACACAGACTCATAAATACAGAGAACAAACTGGTGGTTGCCAGAAGGAAGGAGGGTAGCGGGATGGGCAAAATAGGTAAAGGAAAGTACATTTGATTCTTTTTTGTTTTTTTGTCTCTACTTAAATTCCCCATTTATTCCCATATAATGTCCATCCTTTTGATTATATCTTTTAGCATCTTTATCATAGCTATTTCAATGTTCTTGTTTGAACTTTCCAACATCTGGGCAATCTTTAGGTATGCTTCTATTGGCCATTTTCTCTTTAGACCATGGATCACCTTTCTTGCTTTTCATATGACTTGTTATCTTTGGTTGTATGTGAAACAATTTATATTAAAGAATGTAGAAATAAAAATAAATACAACTTCTGTCAGGTAGCTAGAATGGGAGTTGGCTTAACTGGATCTGAAATTGAGCAGTGTTTGACTTTATTGTAGTCTTGCTTTAATTTACTTCACCATTGGCTTCAGACTATTTGAAGGGAGGGTCAGTACTTTAACTTCAGTGGGATTAAATCATTGGTTGTCTGATTGAACTCAATCTCCTCTCCAGAAGAAAGGCCGGCTCAAACCACCCATCATGTGCTTGGTCTTTTTGGTGACCAGCTCCCATCCTGAAACTCTCTAGGGGGTCCACTATGAGTCACCTCATTAGCATAACAAGGAATCCTTTCACTCAGTAAAGTCTGATTGGTATTGAAGCTCTGTGCCAAGAACCAGGGCCAAAGACCAGATATATTCTCCACTATACCCCAGGACTTTTCTCAGCTCTCCTGCCCAGCCCTGACCTTCTGAGGGGATCTTGCACTAGGAGACAGGTCCCAGCCTGATGTACCTCCACATGGATTTCTCTCTGTTCTCCTTCTCTGCCCCTATCCACTGCTTGGGGTAAATCTCATACTTAAAGTTTCATAGGGTTAAGAGATTGTAAGAGTCACTCTGTGAACAGGACTCTTTAGGATTCTAATTTGTCATGGCAGCCCAAATACCATTGATAAAAATCTGTAAGTTGAGCTGGTTTCTCTTTACCCATCTCTGTAGAGGATCCCTCTTTCTCCCACCAAGTATGGAGCAGGTGCAGGTTTCTTCTCACCTCTGAAGAGCACGTCACTCTCTGGAGTTTAGTTCATTTACATTTCTTTGTGTTCATGGTCTCTGTTGAGTTTTTAAAAACTATGATATTTTAACTTATCTTTTTTTTAAATCTCTGAATCTCCCACAAACACCACTCATTTTATCTCAGCAATAGCAAATATCAGGCATGTATCCTGGCACTCTGCTCTCTGATCCCATCTCCCAAAACACCCACAGTCCCCTAGCTTTCTTTCCTTTAGAGACTGTGATCATTTCTTCCAAACCTTCTCAACACAGTGTACCAGATAATCAGTTAGATTTGGTGCATGAGATTAAATGTATTTGCCCTCCTAGCTTTAACCTTACAGATGTTTATCCCCCCCAATGGAGCACTTGGGAACTGTCCAAGAAGAAGTCTGTCACATGGGGCATCCATCAGTTAGGTATAGGTTGTTTTGACAATCAGACAACATTTCACAGAGGATCAGTGGACACAGAGTTCAAAACAAAATGAGAATGAATTGGAAGACACTGGAGTGAAGTGATCCAAGAGGAGTCTGTGTCAGTATTATGAAGTCCCCACTGAGAGATGCAGGGTACAAACCCAAACCTGGCCTGCCTGGGTGTCAGTATATTCATCCTCGAAGTCAGTGGGTAGCAATGGAACCAGCAAGATAGACTGTACTCCATAATCCCTGGATCCCTTCAGATACTTGTATCAAACAGTAGAGAAAACTGTGACAGTATGATTTTACTCCATCCTTTGATGCCTGTTTTTTCTACCACCGTTGAGGCAGTAGCAAGGGCTTTCATCTACACTTTCTATGAAACAGAGAGAGTGGAGTCAAATTCTTATAAATCTCTAGGGGAGAAGATAGTATTGAAAGCTACGATTTTCAGTAGTAAGAATCAAAGTTTTGAGAAAGAAAGGGGAAGGGAATTATTATTATTATTCTTACTATTATTGCATTCTAAAAGCTTGATTTTTAAGTATCAAGAACCAGAAGGACTCTCAAAATATAGTATTATACTACACATCTCCAAAGTCCCCTAAGGGAAATAAAAGTTTGACCTACTGAATGGAAGGAAAGTACCAGAAGGGAGGTGATGAGGATGTAGATACTTTTAAGTTACCAGTATCCCTCTCATAAGCTAAGCTCCAGGAGCTGGGATGACAGAAAGCCTGAGAACTCACCCCCCACTCAGGTAGATGTGGGGGTACATGAGAGCAGAAAAGCACACTCCCTAGCTTCCCCAGGTATGACCAGAAACTTACATGGTTTGTAGATAAGCTTCATTGTCCAACATGTACTTGAATGATGGAGTGATTGAAGGAAGTGACTCAGCTGATGGACCAGAAGCCATTTCATAGATACCTCCACATCCTGGAGAATTAGAGGAGAAGGAATAATCAATAACAGAGGAGAGCCTGGGACTCAATCCCCTCCCTTTAGGGCTTAAGCTTGGGCATAGCCCCCAAGGAGAAGGGGAAGGGAAAGATCCCACATCAGCTGAGCATTTATCTGGCAGGGACAGAGTTTGAGATCACACATGGTTTGGATACTCTAAGTTGGAAAGCTTCTGTTTTTCTGCATCCCTGGAAATGGTAGACTGAGGCTTGTTGGTTATTGAGAAGTGAGTTTACATTTTTGCACACCTGAGTTTCTTGGACTCTTGGGACAGAAAGTGATACCTGCAGAAGTGATGATGAGGTAGTTCACACTTCTATATTGGCAGTGAGCTCCTGCTGCTTAATTCCAAACAGCACTTTGACAACAAACCTGAAGCTAAAGACGAAAGACAAGTAGGAATAGAAAGAAGGACATGGGGTCAAATGAAGCAGTGACACTCTTACCTAGAACCTTGCATGCCTGTAAGATCCAGCATGACCTGGTGCCGCCCCCCTGCACACCTTACTTCTCTTGCCACCTCACCCCACCCCGTGTGTTCTCTGCTCCACTTACACTGGCCTTCTGGGCTCCACCACCCCAAGGCCCTTCCCCTCATTTTGTTACCTATTGCTTCATCACAGACCACCCAACACTTAGGGACTGACAACAGAGACACCCATTTACTATCTCTCACAAGTCTGTGGCTTGGCCAGGCTCAGCCAGGTGGCTCATCCACTCCATGTAGTGTTGACTGCAATCTCTTGGAGGCCCCCTGAGCTGGAACAGCTGCAAAGGCTCATGTGGCTGGCAGCTGGGAGCTCAGCTAAGGCTGTCATTTGGAAGGTATATTACAGTTAGCCAGAGGAACTAAATGTGTGTGTGTGTGTGTGTTTGTACAGAAAGAGATTTATTATGAGGGGTTGGCTCCCATGAATATGGAAGCAGGCAAGTCCCGAGATCAGTAAGCTGGAGACCCAAGAAAGCTGATGATACAGTTTCAGGACAAAGGCCAGCAGGCTTGAGACCCAGGAAGAACCAATATTTTAGTTTGAGTCTGAAGGCAGGAGCAAAGCCAATGTCCCATTAAAGGCAGGCAGGAAAGAATCATTCTGACTCCAAGAAGCTCAGTCTTTTAGTTCTATTCAGGCCTTCAACTGATTGGATGAGGCCCACCCACACTGGGGGGCACATACTCAGTCTCTTGATGCGAGTCTTAACTTCATCCAAAAACACCTTTGCAACAACATCCAAAATAATGTTTGAGCAACAATCTGGGAACCTTACAACCCAGTCAAATGGACACACAATTAACCATCACAGAGGGCCTCATTCCCTGCAGGATATCCCCCATGATTAGGGCTTCTCCAAGCATGGTGGCTGGGCCCCAAGAGGGAGTATTCCAGGTCTGCCTGCAAACCTCTCCGTGGAAGTCCCACAGCATCACCTCTGCTGTGTTTGTTGGTCAAAGCAAGTGATAGTCAGCCTACCTTCCAGGGGAGGAGAAACAGGTTCCAACTCTCTGGAGGGCGGCGAGGGTCTCTGGCCATCTTTAATTGCCCAAAAACCTCAAGACCTTTCTGCATGCTGTCCTCCAAGAGGACTTTCCTCCCCTTTCACCTGGCCCTCTCCACTTCATTCTTTGCGTCTCAACCTGAACGTCCTTCCTCCAGGAAGCCTTCTGTGCATGCCCCTCCCATCCCCATAGACCAGGTCAGACCTCGTTCTGTGCTCTCACACACACCGTGCTGCTCTGCACCTGCTCATCACAGCTGTGATAGTCAAGTGGATAGAGACGAGCTTGCCGGCTGGCTTTAGTCTCACCGGGAAGGGGGTGGTGTTGGCTGGGGCCAGGGGCACAATCAGAGCATCGGATTTAAGGTCAGATTCCGCCACTTATTGGCCATGTGGCTTTGAGCAAGTCACATACATTCTCAGGCTTTCATTGTCCTCGTCTATAAAACCAGAATATTGATAAAGATCCTTTCTGTACAAAGTTGCTGTGTTGATTAAAAGAGAGACCAGATGTGAAGCCTTGCAGGTGCTGACATTCTCGGCCTAAGGTGGGCCTTTCTTCCTTTCCACTCCTGGTCCTCTTTATCAGTGAGAGGAACCCAACCATGTGTGCCTTCGAATTCCAGCACCCTGTGGGTGCCATCAGTCCCCAGATGTCACCCCTTGGGGTGGACAGCTAACAGGGAGCAGGGAAGAGAGGGCTGCATAGAGTTGCTGTGTGACCGGAACAGTTGCAGGCAAGTGGGTTCAGCTCAGGGTGCTTCGTGCTCACGCCTGATGGGGGGACAGTCCCCTCCAGAGCTCTGTGGGGGTTCCTGCCGGGAAGGAGTGACCTGGTGACAGGAATGCGGGAGCCTGTGAAGAAAAATACGTTTGCTTTGAATTTGCTTACACTTAGTTGACCTATGGAATTTAAAACGAGGTGTGTACCCTACAAAGCCGACTTTGATTAGTTACCCTTGGGAAACAGCCAGTCAAATAGGGATGACATCACCCCAACCTCCAGGGTATAGTGTGAATATAACATCATAAAGACTTAGAAACAAAACCCCAAACTCACCTTGAACGAAATATGACCAAGTTTCTGTGAGCACGTGAATGCTGCTCATTCTAGATAGGAAGGAAGCCAGCCAAGATGACCGGTAGGTTTACATCCAAAGGACTCAGGCCAGTTTGAAGGGGCTCCTGTGGGCCATAGCTGACCATCAGCAAGAGCGATAAACTGCAGCAGATGAAAAGTCATCAAATACTTTGAAACAGGGAAATTCCTAATGAAGCCGAAGTAGTAATAAAAACTGGTCACCCAGAGAGGATGCTAGGGAACCAATTTGTTATTTCCGAAACTAGTAAATAGAAGAGCAGAAACAAGCCTTTGATGCTGTCTTTTCCTAAGAACTCGAAGTAAGCACAGAGCCGGGGAGGAAAGGTTTCTCCGGACAGGCATTGCAGCCAGTAAGTGAAGAAGCGCGCTAGGATGAGAACGGTCCCGTTGGGCAGCACGCAGTGATTTGACGGATGTGCACCCTGAGCAGTAATAGCTGCTGACGTGGCCCAAAAGGACGACTGGTCATTATGTGCTTCCTGATGGCAGGCCACAAACACCGCCAGAGACACCATCGTCATTCCTTGGTTTCCACTCGGCCGCCAGCCTGCGTGTCGCAGCAGCCCCTCTCCCAGTCTCACCGTTCCGAATGCCATCTCTGTAGTCTCAGAGACCAGACCACGTCCAATCATAGGTGCGCAGCAGGCCTCGTGATGGTCTCACTGAGGATCGGTGATAGCTGCAGTCCCCAGCCCCTAAGTATTGCAGTGGGGACTAGAACCCAGGGTTCCGGTAATGGGGTCGTTGCCTCTTTGTCCATGTTCTGCCCCATCCAGGGGATTCACAGGGGCCACATTCCAAAATCTTTGGCAGCTGCCTTGGAATAAGTGTGTGGCCTCTCAAAGTGGTTTAAAGGAAGGAGAAGGAAGAGACCACTATGGAGAAGACTACCGTTTGAAAAAAAAAAAAAGGTTTGGCTGTTGTGGTTATATACTTCCCTCATCCCCTTTCATACAGGCGGGTGCCTGTTCCCTGCCTACTGTAGTACTTCCTTCCTTCAGAGATGCAAACCAGCCTTCTTCCTCCTCCTGGTCCCTTTCTTCACCTTTTTTGTCCTCCTCAATTATCCCTTTCTCCCTGAAGCCTTTCCAGATCCCTCTGCTTACATAATTTCTCCCTCCATTAATCCCATCAGTTAGTTAATAATTACTAACTGATCTGTTAATACTGTTTTGTTAATACTTCTCTGATGACCTTTTTCATATTCTGCCTTGTTATCATCATTACTTGGGGACTCGTCTTAGGGCCTCCATTAAACTGTTGGCTTCATGAGGACAGTTGCCAGGTAGGACACCCACCCCCCAGCCTGGGCCCCTGGCATGGTAGCAGGGACAGGGGCCAGAGTGGGAGACTGACCTAGGGCAACGGGCAGGTAGCAGACTGATTATCTTACCAGCAGCCACCTAGAGGGGCCGTCTGCTATGGAGAACCCCCCAGGGGACGAAGAGCCACAGACACATATTTTTTGTCCAAAGAAGAGACTTCCTAGCCTGCGCCAGAGAGAAAGGAAGAGACTAGCTGGCCTGGAATCCCAGGAGGAAGCTGAGGCCACAAAGACAAGGGCATCCCAACAGGATAATTTGAATATGGGATTATAGATTTGCTTGAAACAGTGTTAAGAGCCAAACCAAACTCACTGAAAGTTGAGTAAGAAGAGCCCCGTGCTTCTTACCTTTAGAATTGTTGGCTGTGCAGACATAGGGGCAACACTAAAATAAATTGAAAAGGGAAAAAAAATGTATCCAGAATCCCACTCCCCTACAAATCACCTTTGTCCAGTTTAAAGTGTCCTCTGGCATTATTGTCCCCATGCACTTACGTTATGTGTAGTTGTGTTTAGTGCAGATCTCATTTTGAAGTTTGTTTTAACTTGACATATCATAAACCTTTCTTTTTCTATGATGTTGTTATATAGGCTTCACGATAATTTTTTATGGCTGCATAATAGCATATCAACATAGTGTACCATGGTTTATAGAAATACTTCCCTATTTCTAGATGTTCAGGTTGTTTCTAATTTTAAATATTATTGCAATAAATATTTCCCTTCATCGCTTTTCTCTTTTAATTGATTGCCTTACCATAAATACACAAGGACGGGATTGCTGACCCAAAAGGTGCTTTCCTTAGCGTAAAATTGCTTTTGCTTTTCAGGTGACCACCTCCCATCACACGAGCCCCATGACAGACTCTCTGACTCGATATTGCCTCTTTTGCCTAGATTCCACTCGTTTTAATTTTGCATTTCTTTTATTATTAGAGGTTGAATGATTTTCCCTGCCTGGGTTTAATTTTTTTTTTTTTAAGTTTATTTATTTTAAGAGAGAGAGAGAGAGAGAGCATGGGCACTAGCAGGGGAGAAGAAAGAGAGGGAAAGAGAATTCAAAGAAAGCTGTTAGCTTAGAGTCTAACTCAGGGCTTGATCCCACAAACCGTAAGATCATGACCTGAGCCAATATCAAGAGTCGGATGCTCAACCAACTGAGCTGCCCAGATGCCCCTGGGTTTGCTTTTTAATTGCATTTTTTTGTGAATCAGATGTCAGGGAATCTGCATTTCTTGTATTTAGTCATTTTGCTTTCTTGTACAGTATATGATACAGTTTCTTAATTGAGGCTTTCTGAATGCATTATCACCTTTACTTTGTGGCTGCAATGACCTTCACCTTCCAGCCGAGCATCGGCATGCCTGTGAACCCTCGTGTGTGTGTGTGCATATGTGCACGCACCTGTGCACACATGCGTGTGTTTTCTCTAGGTGCCCACGCCCTCCCTTCAGAGGGTCTGAACCCTCAGGTGTGCAGTGGGGCCACAGTGCCTTTTGTATTTAACCAGCCCACTGGGTGATTCTGAACCACTGACTAGCCTCACATGTCTTAATGCATTAATGGAGTGCCAACAGCAAACCTGGCTTTCCTTTGTGTTGGTATGAAAATATGGATGCATTTGATATTTTTTTCCCATGGGGTCTTAGAGCTCGAAAATTAAGTCACAAGTGCAAGTCTCAATGCAGATTGGTTTTTGTCTACAATCTAATGTTAATCCCAGCTATTGTTTAGTGAGTATTTTCTGTGGGTCAGGTGCCGTGTGAAGGACTTTATGTATGCATCGTTTTATTTCATTGTCATACAAATCCTCTGAGCGACTCTTCTGACTGCTGCAGCTATCCCTGTTCCTGTTTTAAAGATGAAGAGAATGGAAATTAAAGAGGGTAAATGACTTTCTCAGGATCACAGCAAATGCAGAACGTGAATTGTAGTGGCTGACTCTAAAACCAGGTGCCTTTAACCATGATCCCAAACCTCCAGCTCACTTGGTCACCAGTGAGCTGAGGGAAGGATGGGAATCCGGGGAGAAACACACCCGTGGCTACCTTAAGCCAGCCTTGCCGGGAAGGGAAGGGTAGGGGTGAAGATGGGCAGCTCGGTGGGACTAGGCAGGGATAAGGCCCTGGGGACACAGACCTGGTGCTGATCCTGGTGGCGAGGAATGCTGTAGACTTGGCAGTGACCTCCTGGCTCAGAGGAGGCGAGCAGTTCCAGCACTCCTCAGCTGACCCGGGTCCAGTCCTGCCTGTTTGTCTCATGCATCCTGCGTGGCCTCCAGCAAATCATCTGCCTCTTCGGGCTGGTACATTATCCCTGCTTTGCCTTCCCCAAAGTTGTTAATGGGAATAAATAAGGGGTTGATATGACACAACTCTGAAACCTACTTGTTGGAATTCGTCATACTGAGATGAGCTGGTAAATTTTCTTTTCCACTCACACAGAGCTTCTTCATGTCACTTTCTCTCTGTGGCTCTCACCTCAGACCTCCAGAACACATCCCCTCCACCTGGCTCCTGGCCAGCAGGTGACTTCATGCTGTGCTGCGCTGAGAAACAGAGGCAACCGACAGAAAGTGCCCTGTCTCCCCTCCAGACCCACTTGCTCCCATGCCTGTGCTCTCTGCCCGCCCGCCTGACCCTCTGGAAGACAGTCCCTGCTCCTGTCAGAAGCCAGCCCTGCTCCTGTTAGAAGCCAGCCCTCACCTGGGTTCTGGGTCCTGTCCTCATCCTTCTCATGGCCTGCACACCTGCCCTCACCCCTATAGGCTGAAGCATCCCAGGAATTTCCAAGGATGCTCTAGCACCTTTCATCTTGGGAGGGAGCCCAAACAAGACTGCTTCCTCCATCCTCACAGAGAATTCTCGCCTCCCATACCATCTTGCCGGCACACTCTCCTTGCTGGCTGCCTCTGTGCCCCCCTCCCCGGGCT
Organism: Panthera onca; assembly: GCF_046562875.1. Taxonomy (NCBI): domain Eukaryota; kingdom Metazoa; phylum Chordata; class Mammalia; order Carnivora; family Felidae; genus Panthera; species Panthera onca. The sequence continues at coordinate 50,483,137 of NC_138340.1, read as the reverse complement.
TTAGGCGTCACTACTCTGCTCAGTTCCAGACCATCCCCCTGTTGCCACACCACGTGCCTGACTGTGGAGGGGCACTGAGGCCTCCTTACAGCTGATACTGAAACTCCAGATGTGCAAGTGAGTCCCTCTTGGTCCTCACTCCTGTCCAGTCTCCCCAGCAGATGTCCCAGGGAGCAGAGATGAGCTGTCCCACTGAGACCTGCTTGGATGCCCAACCCACAGAATCATGAGCAACACAATGTTTGCTGTCTTAAGCTCCTGGCACTCCCCTAATTACTCCTCACGAGTGACCTCCTGTTGTACTTAGAATAAAATCCAAATTCCTTGGTTTGTAGGTGTTTGACATCCATTCCCTGCCTGCCACTTTCCACTTGAGCACCAGGCGGTGGCCACACGCCTCCTCTTTGTTTCTCAGACATCCCACAGGGGTGTCTGCCTCAGGGGCTTTGCACTTCCTGTTCCCCTGCCCCCCACCAGGACTTCTCTGTGGCTGCTGGCACAGCTGAATTCTTTCTGTTCCTCACCAGCTGTCTCAGATGCCATCTCTTCTGAGAGGCTTTCTCTGACCACCCTCATCACTCTGAATCGTTATCCTATTTTCTTCCTTGCACTTATCACATTCCAGAACTCTCTTATTCATGCCATCTGTTTATTATCTGTCTCCCCTCAGGAGAACACGAGTTCTGTGAGAGAAGGATTTTGTCCTTTCCATTCACACCAGCATCCTTGGGGCTTGACCAGCTGACACATCATAGGCCTTTAGTAAATGTCTGCAAGATGGGTGTTCATTGGAAACAACTTCAATATTTGACCATAGGCAAATGATTATATGTGTTAGACCAGTGCTGCTTAAACTTCAGTGTGCGTACAGATCATCTGATGGTCTCTTTTTTTTTTTTTTAAGTTTATTTATTTATTTTGAAAGAGAGAGAGGGAGCACAAGCAGGGGAGGGGCAGAGAGACAAGAGAGAGAGAGAGAATCCCAAGCAGGCTCCTCTCTGTCAGATCAGAGCCCAATGTGGGGCTCAAACTCCCAGACCATGAGATCATGACCTGAGCCGAAATCCAGAGTTGGATGCTTAACCGACTGAGCCACCCAGGCGCCCCTCACCTGGTGGTCTGGTTAAATACAGATTCTGATTCCACGATTGCAGGATTCTGGAGCCTGCATTGCTAACAAGCTCCCAGACGATGGTGATGCAGCGGGTCCACAGGACACACTTTGCACAGCAAGGCATTTAGACCTTTCTGCCTGCTGTTGTGTGCCATGATCATACAAACAGTATTTGTTTGCCCGGTGGTGAAAACGAGCACTCCTAATCCTCACACTTTGTTCAACCATCTTTCTAGGTATTTGTAGTCGATACCTATCATGCTCAGGGCTGTGTTTCGCTTCTCTTTTGTTTTTCAAGTGGGTTGCATCCCTGCCTTTAATAGCTAAGGCTGTTTCTCAGAATTCAATTATCCACTGCTTTCCATAGCCGCTGGCTTGCTGTGGCACAAGGAAGGAACATCTGAAGATGTCCTGAGCACCATGTCAGCCTGGCGTGGGAGACTCTAATCCCCGATTGCCTGTAATCACTTTAGCAATTAGCTAATGTCTCTGAGACTTTGAATCACCAGTTCCTGGTGATTCAGGGTCCATCTGCATCCATTGAGTTTCCTCAAGCAGCTTTGCTGTCTGGCCTCTGCCTCTTGTGCCAGGATTTGCCTGTCTCTTTCCTGAGGCAAAAAGAGTGATGTCAAGTGGGTCTGGGGCACTGTGCCTTCCTTTGCTTCCTGGGTTGGGCCCTGTGGCTTTGACTGCAATCACTTGTGCCTATGTTTCTGCCTCTAGCCTTAGTGTTCATTCGTGCTCATTAGAATTGCAGGACGGCCAGACCCTACAGTAAGGCCTTAGCAACAGGGCTCAGGAAGGGAGGCATGGAGAAGACAGTCTTTGTTAGGGCATGTGCTAGGGCTCAGTGTCCCCACATACCTTTCTGAGCATTCACTGCCCAAGACTGTGCTGGGCAGTCATCCATCTGTTACGTCTCCCGCTCCTCCCGACAGTGACTCAGGAAGAGGCTGGCAAGTGAGGCGGGTGGCTTACCCAGGATCCACAGCTGATGGGTAGTGGAGCCAGGACTAGGGGGTACCCTCCTTCCCCTCTCTCCCCTACCCTGCTGCATGGCCAGTCAAAGCTGCTGCTCCTACTTTATGGTACGTGTGATCAGACACGGTCTCCTGGGGAAGAGATTCTTCTGCCGAGCCAGGGCTGTGTTGTAGGGCTTGAATGGGAAGCTGAGAGGCCAGCAGGGCCAGGAAGGAGGCTGCTCTTTGTGGGAGGCACAGGATGCAGACAGCTTTGCTGAGGGTAGGAGCTGTTTCTTCCAAGGTCAGTGCTGTGGGGCTGAGGCTCCTCAGGGCTCCCGACCCAGAGCAGCATTTCCTGGGGGATGGTGGCCAGCCACACTGGGGAGTCTCCTGTGGGGCAGCCTTATGCAGAGGTTCTCATGCCCACACTAGGGAACCCCACTCATCCATAGCCTGTGCCCCCAGATCCTTCCTCACTACTCCTTTCTGTAGGGTAAGCCATTTTCTGTGGGTCTGTCCAACTTAAATTTGTAGAGATATTACATTGGTAATATCTCCCTGGGAATGTATATGTCAGACCATTTCTGAAACAGGAGGCCGTGGTCACTGGTTAGTGGAAGGTGGAGAGGGAGGAATGCTCTTCCTGCGTTATCCGTGGGAATGGAGCATGATGGCAGGGGTGAAGAGAGGCAACATTCAGAGATAAGAGCTAAAGGTTGGCAGCTGGGCAGGGGACCAACCCTTGCTTCAAACTGAATGAGGAGCTAATACTTGGTAGAGCTCATCCCGTGTGCCCAGTGCTGTTCTGGGTACTTAAACTACATTTCCTTCCTTCCTTCCTTCCTTCCTTCCTTCCTTCCTTCCTTCCTCCCTCTCTTCTCCCTCCTCCCTCCCACTCCCCTTCCTTCCTTCCTTCCTTCCTTCCTTCCTTCCTTCCTTCCTTCCTTCCTTCCATGCATCCATGCATTTACCTAACATATTTAACATTAATACATGTTCACCAATTCAGAAGATGCTGAAATGTATATGTCAAAAAGCTGTAGCTCCCCACCCCACCCCACCTAACACCAGCCTAGTTCTCAGAAATAACTGAATACCATTAACCATCTGGTATCTTTTCTACGATAATATGACTAAATATGATTCACAAAAGAGTTTTTGTTTTTGCAAAGAAATGCCATACCACACTTTCCATATGTTAGAAGCACACTTCAATTTTTGAGTCTGCTTTTTTCCCACCGCAGAGGATGGACAGTTTTCATGATGGATCTCTAAAGGTTACGTAGACTCAGAGGGGATGAGCAGAACTGGATTGCTTGAAAGTCCCAAGAAAAGGTCGAGAAAGTATCAGGGAAGCAAGATTGAGAGCACCAAGACTGGTTTCTTTCTGCCCAGGACAGTGCAGGGCCAGCCCTGAATTCATCAGTGGTCCTGCCTAGTAAGTCACCTGGCTGGAGTGGGTCACCTGGAAGTCCTATTCTTGGGTTGCAATCCTAGTCCCCTTCCTTGCAGAAGGAAGTGTAGCCAGTCAGCCAGGCTGGCTGGCTACTGAGTCTCTCAGAGTGAGCCACCAACCTAGATGCCAGGCACTCTGAATAGGATGCTGGGGTACAGAGAGGCATTGCTTAACAACAGCATCTGCAGGGGCCAGTGGTTTTCAGTAGATGGTAAGCAGCATGTGAGTCAACATGATGGGAACTTCCAAGGAAGCCAGTTTGTTATCCAACCACATTATTGGAAGTATGACATTTAGGATGTAGGAGGGGACTATCTCACCAGCCTCTGGGCTCAGTGGACATCATCTAGAGAAATAGACTCATCTCTAGTCTATGCTTTATCAACAGCAGAGCAGGATGACATGGTAATAAAAGGGTCTACAGACCGTGTCCTGAGGGTGGATCCAGGACCCTGAAGATATGTACCCTGAATGAGGGAGCTTCGTTGCAGAATCTATAAAGGTATTGTAGTAAAGTCCGTAGATACTGGGGCCAGGAAGAAAGTACTGTCACTAACATTGTGACCTTGAACAATTTGCTTATCTTCTCTGAGCCAGTTTCCTCAGCTTAAAAGAAGGCACTTTCAGATGTGACTGTGAAGGCCAGCCCTTGTCTGAGCATTGTAGACCTAACTTTATGTCTATTCTTTATTACCTCCTAGTGACAGGTCTGGAGGCACCATGAACACAGCCAGGCTGGATGCTCTGGGGTGGGAGGTGGCGGGGGGGGGGGGGGGGGGGAGAAGCCCAGTGTGGGTCTTAGAAAATTGTAGGACTTGACTTTCTCTTTGATTACCTGTGGTCTTCAGATCTGAGAGGAGCAGTCAGAGAGGAAATGTAGATTCTTGCTCTAAAAGTAGGAGCAGAGCATTCGTCTCCTGAAGACATTTTAGACCTTGATTTTCCTTAGCAATAAGATGAAGTTTCAGACTGACTTTGTGAAATCATGCCCAACTTTTCTGGACATTAACATCCGAGTTTTTATTAAGTAAGGATAGTAATAATATGAAAGAATTAATAGCATTGTCTGTGTCAGTTCCTGCTCTGAGTGCATATTATGTATATTAACTCAGTTTGTCCTCAGAGGAAGTATTATTATGAACACCCCCATTTTACAGATGAAGAAACTCAAGTAGAGGGAGGTTAAGAACTTGCCTGAGATCATCTAGCTAAATTATCATCTCTTCCTGCAGATGAATGCTGATGGGAACATCAAACAAAGGAAATCCTGTGAAATAGTATCGAAATTGAGTTAGTCTAGAAGCACCCTCACCAACTCCATCCGACCTCCAACCTTCAAACCCAGTCAAATAGATCCCTGGGAAGTGTGGTTAACTCCATCAGAAATACCAGAATGCTTTCCATATTGAGTTACAATGGCTAAAATCCTTTAAGTGGATTCGTTAGTTTAAGGACGAAGTCAAAGAGACAAGTCCTTTTTCTTATTTCTTCACCCTACTTTGAATAGCATGGTTAGAATGGGGTCTTTTACTGTAAATCTCCTCAAATCTCTTTAGAAAGCTGACAGACTAAAAGTAATGAACAACTGGAGGATATTTTATGTGCCAGCCTTTGCTCCTGATGCTTTGATACTGACTAGAAGGCTGTGAGGGTCTTTAGTCATCCCCATTCCCCACTAGAGATAATAGTAAGAGCATTCATGGAACAAATGCCTCTTATGGGCAAAATTTTGTGTGCATTACCTCATTTAATTGTTATTAATTTAATTTCATGGTGTCATAATAACACCATTTCATGGTGGAAGAAATGAAGGCTTGGAAGAACTGACTTGCCCAAGATTGTACCCACATCTACCTGCTTCTGACCTCTCTCTCCACTATTACCCGAGTTCAGGGCACCATCCTCCCTCACAGGCTGCTGTCATAGCTCTTCACTGGCCCCTCTGCTCCCACTCTTGGCCCATGTGTAGATTGCATCATTGGCCTTATTATTCTTGTATTCCTTCCCTTTGCATTGAGTTTGTAATTCTTCTTATTAAAGGGGCGGAATGTTTTCTTGCCTCTTGACTTTGGCTTTGGTCATGTGACTTGCTTTGACTAATGCAATAAGGCAGATCCCTAAAAGGTCTATTTCACCTGACATCTTGGGCTTCTGTTGTCATCAACAGAACGGTATGTCTGCAATAGCCTGCTGGTCCCAGGAGAGGTAGCCAGCCAGATCAGCCTAGATCAGCCTACTCCCAGCTAATTCACACATGCATAAGCTAAATAAATGTCTATTATTGAAGTTTTCTCAAAGGGTAGACTAAAGATGCCCTTCAGGGGATATATGAGGTCAAAAGTATTTTTATAATAATATGAGGACATTATATGTCTTTTGTATAGTGTTGACATCTGCACTGATGTTCCATCTAGTGGACTGGATACAAAAACAAGACCCAATTATATGCTGTTTACAGGAGACACACTTTAGATTTACGGGTAAACTAGATTGAAAGTAAAATGATGTAGAAAATATATCATGCAAACCGCAACCATAAGAAAGCTGGAATGGTTATACTAATATCAAATAGATTTTAAAACAAAAAAAATTACTAAAAATTAAGGGGACATTCTAGAATGATTAAAGAGTAAATCCATCAGGAAAATGTGACAGTTATAAACGTATATAAGCCTAATAACAGAGCCCCAAAATACATTAAGCAAAAACTGATGGAACTGAATGAAGGTAGAAATAGGCAATTCAACAATAATCATTGGTGATTTCAATATCTTAGTTTCAATAAATATAAAAGTAGGCAGAAGATCAACAAGGAAATAAAAGACTTGAACAACATTATAAATGAACTAGACATAGCAGATATCTATGGAACATTCAACCCAGAAACGGCAGAATCCACATTCTTCTCAAGTGCACATGGAACATTTTCCAGGATAGACCAAATTTTAGGCCATAAAACAGATTTTTAATAAATTTGAAAGTATGGAAATAACACAGAGTGTGTTCTCTGGCCATAATAGACTGAGGTTAGAAATCAGTAACAGAAGGAAACTTGGAAAAGTCATGAATATGTATAAATTATACCACACACTCTCAAATAACCAATGGGTGGAAGAAGAAATCACAAGGACAAACGGAAAATACCTTGAAATGAATGAAAATGAAGGTACAACATACCAAAATTTATGGGATACAGCTAAAACACGGCTTAGAGAAAAATTCATAGTTGTAAATGCCTATGTTAAAAAGAAGAATGCTGTCAAATCAATATCTTCTACCTCACAATTCTGGAAAAAGAAAAGCAAACTAAACTCAAAGCAAGCAGAATGAAGTAATAAAGAAAATTGGAGTAGGAATTAATGACATAGAGTATAGAAAAATAATAGAGAAAATCAACAGAACCAAAAGTTAGTTACATGAAAAGATGAATAAAATTGATAAGTTTTTAGCTAAATCGACCAATTAAAGAAGAGTTAATTTCAGAAGACTGAAATTACTAGAATCAGGAATGTAAGATCTTACAAACCCTTTGACCTTACAGGAATTAAAAGGATTATAAGATAATACAATAAACAATTGTATGACAACAAATGAGATAACACAGATGAAATGAACAAATTCTTAGAAAGACAAGATTTACTGAAACTGAAGAAAAACCAGAATATCTGAATAGACAAGATATTGAACTAATGATTAGAAATAAAACTACCCATAAAGAGAAGACCAGACCCAGAAGGCTTAATTTATGAATTCTACCAAATATTTAAAGAATAATTAATGCCAATTTTTTTTTTTATAAACTTTTCCAAGAATAGAAGAGGAGAGAACATTTCTCACCTCATTCTATGGTGCCAGCATTATTCTGATACCAAGAACAGGTAAAGATGTCACAGGAGAAGAAAACCACAGATAATGTAATATACCATATCAATAGAATAAAGGGAAATAAAGGAAAAAGCGGCCATCTCAATGGAGGCAGAAAAAACATTTGATAGATTTAATACCTCTTCATGATAAAAATGTTCACAAACTAGGAATAGAAAGAACTTCCCCCAAACATAAAAAGCCCACGTAACCTCATACTTAATAGTAAAAGATTGAATGCTTTCCCCTAAGAGCAAGAACAGGATAAGGATGTTTACTCTCACCATTTCTATTCAACATCATATAGCAAGTTCTAGTCACCTCACTGGACACCTCACTAAAAAAGCATTAGAAAAAATAAGAGAGTTTATCAAGGTTGCAGAATACGAGCTCTGTATATAAAACTATTTTTATTTTTATATAGTTGCAGTGAGCAATATGAAAATGAAATTAAGAAAAATGATTCCACTTACATTATCATAAAAAATAAAATACTTAGGAATTATTTTTAATAAAAAGTACAAAATTTACACTCTGAAAATGATATAACCTCACTGGAAATTAAAGAAGACCTAAATAATCGAAAGGCATCCCATTTTCATGGATCAGAAAACTTACTAATGCTAGGAAGGTAGACTTTCCAAGTTGATCTACAGATTTAGTGCAGTCTCTATCAAAATCCCAGCTGGCTTCTTTGCACAAATTGATAAGTTGATAAAATTCATAGAGAAATGTAAAGGGCCCAGGACAACCAAAACCCAAAAAGAACAAAGTTGAAGAACTCACACTTCTTGATTTCAAAACTTACCACAAATCTGTAGTTATCAAGACAGTGTGGTACTGGTATAAGGATAGACATATAAGTAAATGGATTATAATTGAAGGTCCAGAAATAAGCCATCGTAATTATGGTCAGTTGGTTTTCTACAAGGCTTCTGAGACCATTCAGTGAAGAATAGTCTTTTCGACAAATGGTTCTGAGAAAACTGGATATCCACATGCTCACGAATGCTCATGAATTCAAACCTCTATCTCACACCAGTGCAAAAATCAACTCAGAATGCATCCAAGACTTAAATGTAAGAGCTAATACCTTAAAACTCTTAAAAGAAAACATACACGTAAATCTTCCTGACTTTGGATTTGGCAGTAGTTTCTTAGATACGACACCAAAATCATAAGTGACAAAAGAAAAAAAAATAGATAAATTGGACTTCATCAAAATTGAAAACTTTGGTGCTTCAAGGAACACTATCAAGAAAATGAAAAGACAACCCACAGAATAAGAGAGAATATTTACAAATCATATATCTGAAAAGAGAGTTGTTTCTAAAAAAACTATAAAGGACATTTATAATCCAATAATAAAAAGATCACACAATTTAAAAAATTGGCAGATGGGGTGCCTGGGTGGCTCAGTTGGTTAAGCGTCTGAATTCAGCTCAGGTCATGATCTCACGGTTCGTGAGTTTGAGCCCCACATCGGGCTCTGTGCTGACAGCTCAGAGTCTGGAGCCTGCTTTGGATTTTGTGTCCCTCTCTCTCTACCTCTCCCCCACTTGTACTCTTTCTCTCTCTCTATCTCTCAAAGGTAAATAAATATTAAAAAAATTTTAAAAAATTGGCAGAGGACGAATAGGCATTTATTCAGACGAGATAAACAAATGGTCAGTAAACACACAAGAAGATACTCAACATCATTAGCCACCAGGAAAATGCAAATCAAAATCACAATAAGATACCACTTCACCTCCAGTAAGATGACTATAACCAAAAGAGAAAGATAATAACAAGTGTCAACAAGGATATGGAGAAAATGGAACCCTCATGCTCTGTTAGTGGGAATGTAAAATGGTGCAGCCACTTTGGAAAGCAGTGGGGACATTCCTTAAAATGTTAAGCACAGAGTTGTCATATGCTCCAGCATTTTCACTCCCAGATGTATACCCAAGAAAACTGAAAATATATGTTCGTAGAAAAACTTGTACCCAAATGTTTATAGCAATAGTATTCATTACAGCAGTCCTTCCTTATCTGTGGTTTTGCTTTCCATGATGTCATGTTAGTCATGGTCAAGCACGGTCCAGAAGCAAATGTTCCTCCTTATGACATACGGCCAAAAGGTCAGTAGTAGCTCAACGCTACATCACTATGCCTATGTCATTCACTTCACTGCATCTCATCACACAGGCATTTTTAAAAAAAATTTTTTTTAATGTTTATTTATTTTTGAGACAGAGAGAGACAGAGCATGAATGGGGGAGGGTCAGAGAGAGAAGGAGACACAGAATCTGAAGCAGGCTCCAGGCTCTGAGCTGTCAGCACAGAGCCCGATGCGGGGCTCGAAGTCACGGACCGTGAAATCATGACCTGAGCCGAAGTCAGATGCTCAACCGACTGAGCCACCCAGGCGCCCCATCATCACACAGGCATTTTATCATCTGATACCATCATAAGAAGGATGAGTACAGTAAAGTAAGATATTTTGAGAGAGCGACCACATTCACATAACTTTTATTACAGTACATTATATGATTGTTCTATTAGTTATTGTTGTTAATCTCTTACTGTGCCTAATTTGTAAATTAAACTCTATCATAGGTATGTTTGCATAGGAGGAAACATAGTATATATATTTAGGGTTCAGTACTAACCATGGTTTTAGGCATTCCCTGTGGGTCTTGGAACTTATCCCCTACAGATAAGGGGGGGTTACCATATAGCCCCAAAGTGGAAATAGCCCAAATATCCATCAACTGAATGGCAAAATAGCTACACAATGGAATAGTATTTAGCAATAAAAAGAAACGTAATACTGTGACACATGCTATGGCATGGGTGAACTGTGAAACCGTTACACAAGGTAAAAAAGTCAGACAGAAATGGCCACATATTGCATTACTCCACTTACATGAAATGTCCAGGCAACCCATGGATACAGAGAGTATGTTACTGGGTGCCTAGAGCTGGGAGGTTTGGAGAGAAACAGGAAGTGTGCTAATGGATATGAACTTTCATCATAAACTGATGAGAATGTTCTATAATTGATAGTGTTGATGGTTGGTGTGTTACTTTCACAAACTTGGTGACCTAAAATATCGCAAATTTGTTATCTTACAGTTATGGGGGTCAGAAATGGGAAATGGATCTCCCTGGGCTAAAATCTAGGTTTCATCATGGCTGCATTCTTTCTAGTCTATTCTTTTTCTTTCTTTCTAGTGTATTTCCTTGTCTTTTCCAGCTTGTAGGCCACCTGCACTTTTTGATTTGTGTTCTCTTGCCCCATCTTCAAAAACAGCAATGTAGCATCTTACAGCCTCTCTCTGACCCTGACACTGACTCTGCTTCCTACCCTCTTTCATTTGTAAGGAACTTTGTGATTACTTTGGGTCCACCTGCACGATCCAGGAAAATGTCCCCCATCTCGAGGTTCGCTGACTAATGATTCTAATTTCCCCTTGCTGTGCAGCAGAAGAGATTCACAGGTCCGAAGGATTAGGTCATGGATGTCTTGCCTACCTCAGGTGGCAAGTACTGCTGGGACTTGAATATGAATGAAGGCTCCAACACTTTGTAGGAACGGTCATTGTATTCTTCATTGCTACACATTTAGAGTAAACAATGCCAGTGGCACTTAAAAATGTTCTGGATGAAGCATAAAAAATACTGATTTTATTAAGTATCAATTTTTGAGACTTTCAAAGTCTGGGTGATGAGATAGGAAGTAGGCACAAAGCACTTGTGCATATGAAATATGGTGGTTGTGACAAGGAAAAGCACTTGTGCAGTTAGGTGCTTGAGTGTGAGTTGTACTAACTGCTTTTTTAAAAAAAATTGTTAATGTTTATGTATTTTTTTTTTGAGAGAGAGAGAGAGACAGAGACAGAGCGTCAGCAGGAGAGGGGCATATAGAGACGGAGACACAGAATCCAAAGCAGGCTCCAGGCTCTGAGCTGTCAGCACAGAGCCCAACATGGGGCTTGAACTCACGGACCGTGAGATCATGACCTGAGCCAAAGTTGGATGCTTAACCAGCTGAGCCACTCATGCACCGCGGACTAGCTGCTTTTTTCATGGAACATAGTTTTTACCTGGAAAGAACTAGTGAAAACAAACAATGGGTATCCATATTTGGGTATCTGTCAGACCCCTTCTCAAAAATGAATGAACTAGACTTGTCACTCCAAAGAAAAGAGTTGACAGTATCTGTTGACAGTGATCGAATTAGAGCTTTTTTTTTTCTTTTAATGTTTATTTATTTTTGAGACAGAGAGAAACAGAGCATGAACGGGGGAGGGTCAGAGAGAGAGGGAGACACAGAATCTGAAGCAGGCTCCAGGCTGTGAGCTGTCAGCACAGAGCCCGACGCGGGGCTCGAACTCATGGACTGTGAGATCATGACCTGAGCTGAAGTCAGATGCTCAACTGACTGAGCCACCCAGGCGCCCCCAAATTAGAGCTTTTAAGGGAAAATTATAACTTCCAAAAACTTGTATATACCTCGCTGAGCTTGATGGTTTCCTAATACCTAAAGATACTCCCAATGAGATCATTGGTGATATGAATAATGTGAGTTTTAAAATGTTGTTTGATGAAATTTACCAACATTTGGAACATCTGCATAACTCAGTGAACTAGTATTTTTCAAATGGCCAACCAGTGCAGGATGTTATGTCATCATGCATGGGTAAAATATCCATTTAACAGGAAAGATCACCTAATGAGTTTTGATGTATCAGTGTGTTAGAAGTTCATTGATATGGTTTCAGTTTCCACAAGGTTGCTAACCTTTTTGAAACTATGGCTTTGTTGAGTTTTAGTGTAGTACCAAAGAAAATCCACAATTACTGAAAAGGTGTAAAAATACTCTTCCTTTTTCTAACTACATATCCAAGTAAGGCTTGTTTTCCAACCTATTCTTCAACTAAAATTTTATATTGCAACTGACTGAATGTAGAAACAGATACCCTAAATCCGTTGCCTTCTATTAAGCCAGGTTTTTAAGAGATTTGCAAGCATATAAGCAATGCTATAATTTTTTTGTTTTGATGCAGTGCTTTTAACAAAATGTAGTGGTTTTAATGAACAAGTTTTTATTACTTAAAGAAATAAAATCTTAAAAAAAAAGGGTGGGCACTTAGCTGGCCGAGTCAATAGAGTGTGTGACTCTTCATCTCAGTGTTGTGAGTTTGAGCTTCATGACGGGTGTAGAGATTACTTAAAAAAATAAAATCTTAGAAGAAGTTTGTATATTAACATGTAATTGGTTTATTATTTTTTAAAAGAATTAATACATATTTTAAAAGTTTCTCACAGTTAAGATTTTTAATACTGTTATTTTCAATAAAATAACTTATATAAATAAAAGCTCCTTGGTAATTTTGAAGAGTAGAAGGGTGTCCTGAAACTAAAAATTTTGAGAAGAGCTGTATTATTGTATGTCATTGAGCAGCAGTAGCTAATTAGTATACTCTCTGGTGGTCATTTGTCCACTTAGCATAGTAATCTTTGAAAATATCCATCATTCCAGGGGCGCCTGGGTGGCTCAGTCGGTTAAGCGGCCGACTTCGGCTCAGGTCATGATCTCACAGCCCGTGAGTTCGAGCCCCGCGTTGGGCTCTGTGCTGACAGCTCAGAGCCTGGAGCCTGTTTCGGATTCTGTGTCTCCCTCTCTCTGACCCTCCCCCGTCCATGCTCTGTCTCTCTCTGTCTCAAAAATAAATAAACATTAAAAAAAAAAAAAAAGAAAATATGCTTCATTCCATCAGTAGATGAACAGATAAAGAAAATGTGGGATATATATGTTTATATATATATAAAGTACTGTTCACCCATAAAAAAAAGAAGGAAATCCTTCCTTTTACAACAACATGGATGGACCTTGAATGCATTATGCTAGGCAAAATAAGACCGAGAAAGGCAAATATTGTATGATCTCATATGTGGAATCAAAAAAAAAAAAAAAAAAAAAAGGCCATACTCATAGAGATCATATTTGTGGTTACCAAGGGTAAGTGGGGGGATTGGATGGAGGTGGTCAAAGGTACAAAACTCCAGTTACAAAGTAAGTTATTACTAGTGATATGATATCCTATATAATAACTGTAGTTAACACTGCTATATGTTCTATCTGAAAGTTGCTAAGGGAGTAAATACTAAAATCACTCATGACCAGAGAAAAAGCATTTTCCTTCTTTTTGATATCTATATGATGGATGTTATGTAAACCTATTGTGGTAATCATCTCACAATATATACAAGTCATTATGCTGTATACCTTAAACTTACACTGTATGTCAATTACATCTCAATTAAACTGAAAGAAAAAAAAGAAAAAAACCTGACAACACCTTAATCTTGAATGTGTAGTGCCCAGAAGTATGAGGGAATAAATTTGTGTTGTTCAAGCAAAAAAAAAAAAAAAAAAAAAAAAAAAAAAAAATCTGTAGCATTGTATCATTACCCTGCTCAAACCTTCAAATTTCTATTACATTTAGACATTTAGAAAGAAGTCCAAACTCTTCTGCTAGCCCATGAGGTCCTACATGATCTGGGCCATGTTGACCTCCTTGACCTCATTTCTTCCTATTGACCCTTAGGTCACTACTCTGGCCACAGTGTCCTTCACACTACATCAGATTGTTGCTGCCTCAGGGCCTTTGCACTTACAGTTATCTCTGCTTGAAATGCTTGTCTCCTGAATCTTCCCATAGCACACTCCCTGTTTATCAAGTCTTTCCCCAAGGTTAGCTCTTCAGATTGTCCCTCACTCACCTCCTCATCTAAAATAGCAGCTAAGTCTTTCTCCATTCCTTTCCCTGGATGTTTTTTCTTCTTCAGAGTACTTATTCCCTCCAGCTATTATGTTACTTTTCTATGTGTGTGCTTGTTTATGATCTGTTTCTTCCCCTGGAATGTAGCTTCACAAGGGCAGGGACTTTGCCTACCTTCTTCACAGCTGAATCTCAAGGACCTCTGTGTATTTAGAGGTTATTTTTGATTGTGGCAGAGCATTTTCCAGGAAAGGTGGGTTGGACATCATGCTTTGGGCTCTACTTCTTTGAGAGCCATGGGTTCAGACTTGAGGGTCAGTTTTGGGTCTGAGAGAGGCATTAGGACCAGGTGTGGTCAAGGGTGCAGCCTAGTTGATGGCTGGGGCCCAGAAATGAAAGGAGTCTCACTGCTCTGGACTCGTTGTGGGAACCTCTAAAATGGGTCATTTCTGGGAAACATCTGGCATACTCGTCCATTGCCCAAGCTTTGCAGTCAGGCAAACCCGGGTTCAAACCCTAGCTCTGTAACCTGGAACAAGTTACTTAGCTTTCTCCCAGCCCCCAGGTCTTAAATGTAGAATGAAAGAAATAATAGGATATACTTTCCAGAATTTAATTGAGATAGTTCATGCAGAGCTCTCAGTAAGCATACAGTAAGCACTCAGTAATGACTGCCATGCTGCCACTGAGGATAATGATTCCCTAGTCTCAATTTCCTCTTCTGAGGAGTGGGGATTCCTGCATAAGGACCTCACAGAGTTGTTTTTTAAGCTCTAACAAGCTAATAGACCGGAATGTGCTCTGAGGAAGAACAAAAGCAGGACAAATGTGGGAGGCTGTTCTGATCTGGCCTTCTTTATAAAGGATATTTGGCTCCCTGCAGACTCTGAATTGTGCCAGCTGGAGGATCCAGGCTTTGCTGCTGGGGCTCAGGTCCCCCTGCCCGGAGCCTCATTTGGACGCAAGTGGTGGCCATTCCCTGTCTGGACACCGTGGGCAGCTGTTGGAGGGGACGACACAATGCCCAGCTGTTTCCAGGCCAGATGGGACTCCCTGGAGCTGCAAACCCTGCCTGGGAGGGCAGAGCAAAGGTAAAGCCGGATGACAGGATCAGCAGCAGCACTCTTGCCCCTCTTTTCCCTGGTGGGTGGCCTGTCAGGGAGCAACCCCTCCCCTTACGTTTGAATTGACCAGGCCACTTAATAATCTTTTCATTGAGTCTGAACTGCAGAAAGCCCTTCAGGAGCAAGAAAGCTGGATGAAGGCTGGGGTATTTCTGTGCGCATGGGTAGGGTCGGGTGTCCACCCTGCTGCACTCCATACCGGAAGTTAGATAAGTTAGATTCGAGGTAGGGTTTAGGCTAAACCTAACTGAGGCCAAAATTACTTAATTTGGGTTAAACATTAACCCCAAGAGGCAATCTATGTAGAATATGACTTGGGTTTGGAACTAGCTTCCCCCCACTCCCCGGGCTGGATTTGAACTTCCCTTGCCCCACCCACATACTATGCTTGACTGAGGGGACTTTTGCAACTCAAGTTCATTTACCAGAAGTCCCTCTTTAAATGCATATTCCTCGAGAAGGAAAATGGCATTGACTCTCTAACCTGGCAGTAGAGATAAGGGATTCCAAGAGCTTCTTCCTAGAATCCCAGACACCTGGGAGAAGGGATGCAAGAGAGAATTGCCCCTGCCCCAGGCCTTACTGTGTCCCCCCACAAACACTCAATAGGCGCTTACTGAGAATCTCTCTCATGACAGGTGCTTTTTGTACACTCTCACATCCTTACAACATTCGACAAGGGAAGGTATACTTGTCTCCTTGCTGCAGCCGAGAAGACTGCCTAATGCCAGGCCTACTGCCAGTCCCAGGACCTCCGTGTCTGTGGCCATTGGTGTATTAGGCAGGTCATTCATCACGTGACTTGCGCACACATGACATGCTAGGCACGGGGAGACAATGGTAAAGGCAACCAGACCTGGCTTCTGCCTTTGGGGACAGGCATCGGTCAGCCATGTGAAATCACACCTGTGCAAAGTGCTGGGAAGGAGAGGTCTGCAATTCCACACGAGGTCCTGATGGGGTCAGGAGGGTGTGGTGGGTCTGCTGGGGTATGATGCATGAGCAGGAGCAAACTTGGCAGTGGCTGAAGCTCAGAGAACTGGAAAGACGGTGGTTCAAGACAAGGCGGCCTGGTGGCAGGGGCTGGGCCACTCAGGTGCCATGGGCTGTGGCAAAGCACCTGATCTTTATCCCTGGGGCTGGGGGAGGACACTGGGCTGTTATCAACAGAGGATGATGTCATCATGATGAGGGAGCATAAGGCAAGCTGGGGGCAAAGCACAAGCCAGCACACCCACCCCCCAGGTGGGACAGATGTGACATTCTTCGGACACTCCTGGCTGCCCAAGGACAGGGAAAGGAAAGAAAGCAGACGGTTGACTGATAAAGATCACAGTCATGCAGGACAGGAGTCTCCTTCAGTTTATGGATAAATTAGTACTGCAAGAAAAAGGCAATCTTATCCATAGCCTGATCTCCAGAAACCTATAGACTCTGTTTCCTGGAGTCTGAATATCACCCTCATCAAGATGTAAGGGGGTTTAAGTGTTTGTCATGGTGATGTGGGAAACAAAGGCAAATGAAAAATTAAATTCCCTTACCACCCATTGACAAGTCCTAGAAACAGGCAGAGTGACCTTTTTCTAGGAGCTCAGCTGCCTTGATGATGACACTTTTCTAAGGGCAAAAGGGAATCTTGGCTTAACATTATGCTGACCCCCCAGGATCCTGTAAATCTACTTTAACATATAGAAAATTCTTTTGGAAACTTCCTTTATCTCAATTCCTCCAAGATATATGCTGGCAATCATACTCTAAGCTTATGGCCCCCTGAGGTATATCTGAAGGGTCTCATGAGTGAGGTTATACTAAATGGTAATTAATGGTATTTTCCTAACAAGACCTAGCCCCTCAAGGTCCTGGAGGCCTTGCTTCCAAAATTCCTTACAGATTTACACTGTTCCTAAACCCCTCCCAACCTGAGGGTATATAATCAGTTCTACTCATCACAACCCCAGTGCAGCTTTCTGCCCATGGGTCCTGTCCCCATGCTTTAATAAAATCACCTTTTTGCACCAAAGACATCTTCAAGAATTCTTTCTTGACTGTCAGCTCCGAACGTCCTGCTATCACCCCAAAACACCATCAATCACATGTGACATTAAAAAAAATTTTTTTAGGTTTATTTACTTTTGAGAGAGAGAGAGCGTGAGCGGGGGGGGGGGGGTGCAGAGAGAGAGGGAGACACAGAATCTGAAGCAGGATCCAGGCTCCAAGCTGTCAGCACAGAGCCTGACATGGGGCTTGAACCCACAGACTGTGAGATCATGACCTGAGCCAAAGTCGGATGCTTAACCGACTGAGCCACCTAGGCACCCCTCACAGGTAACATTTTAAAAAGTAGCTCTGGGGGCTCCTGGGTGGCTCAGCTGGTTGAGTGCCCACCTTGGGCTCTGGTCATGATCTTATGGTTCACAAGTTCGATCCGCGCATCAGCTCATTGCTGTCAGCACAGAGCCTGCTTGGGATCCTCTGTCCCCCTCTCTCTCTGCCCCTCCCCTGTTCATGTGTCCTCTCTCAAAAGTAAATTAAAAAAACATTAAAATAATAAAAAATAAACAACTCTGGCTGCTGTATGGAGAGCAGGTGGGAGGGGCAGAAGGTTTTGCAGCTGCCCAGGAAGTGTGTGTGACGGCAGCTTGGAGTGGAGTGGTGGCATGGAAACCGGGGATGGGGACAGCTGCAAGAGATACTGAAGAGGCATAGAGGACTAGATGGTGTGAAAGGAGCCTCCGGGAAGGCTGGCTTCACGGGCATGCAGTCCATGCATCAGCACAGGCCCCGTCCTCAGAAGGCCCCACCCCTGCTTTAATGCTCTTGTGTCACTGTTGTGAAATTCTCAACAGTGTTTGACCAAGGGACTCTGCATTTTCCCTTGGTGCTGGGTCCTGCAACTTAGGTAACTGGGCCTGCCTCCTATGCTGGACCCAGGGATCTCAGGGTCCCCGTCCCCCGAGTTCCAGGCAATCTCAGAACCAACTCATCTGAAGTAGGTGCCCAGCCCCAAGCCCCATAGGGCTCACTGCCCAGGGCCATCCTGCTGAGCATGAATCACAGCTTCAGCCCTAGGGGCCCAACCCTGCAAGGAGTGAGCAGAAACCAGGGCCATTTTTTATCCTATGCTGGCCTCACTTTTATTCTCTGAGAAATAAAAGGGATATAAGATAGGATTTCTAGAGTCCTTTCTGGCCCCAGCATGCTGTCTTTGTTCTGGTTCCTGCTGACCTTTCCATGCTGAGCTAGGTGCTCGGGACTGCTGGGATGTGTCCATGCCAGCTCAGAGGGGTAAGGCAGCGCCCTTGCTGGTCTTCTCTGTCACTTGCCGGATTTTCCCCCATTAGAAATGCACTGTGAGGTCAAATTAAAAGCACTCTGGGAGCAGTAATATTCATGGCTCTTTTCAGCTGGAATTTGAGTGATGTGATCTTTACTGGCAGGGGCAGGGGAGACAGAGAGGACATTAAGAGAGGACAGAGCCCCTCCCACCCCCATAATCACAGTTTGGTGGGCCAGGAGTGACAGTGCTGGGGACTGTTTCTGCTGGCCTAAAACGCATGTGCACCTCTCTCTGCAGAAGTGGCCTTGTGGTCTCCACTGACCCTGCAGCTTGCAGAAGTTTCTGTTCTCATTTCTTCTAACCGGCTTGCCTCAGTACTTGGTGTCTTGTTTTGGACTGTGTGATTTCTTGAGGACCAGTACCCTTGGCTACTAATCTGGGACCTTCAGCAAAAATTTTGGGGTGTGATGGGTATGTGGGGTAGGGGCACATGGAGGAAATTCTCACTAACAGGGTTTTCTGGTGCTCCTGTCATAAGCAGGCCCTGGCTCACTCAAATGAAGGGGACTGTGAAGTGAGCCTCAAGCGTTTTGGCTTGGGGTAGAGAGGACAGGTTCCAGCTTGATCTTCTGGATGCGGCCATTGGTTTCTAAGCTGCAGTCTCCAGACTTCTGGGCATCCTTGTAGGCAGCGACCCCCTGACAGCTGCTGGTACCCACCACGGGCCAGGCGCCGTTCTAGCTCTTGTTTCATTAGATCTTCTTGAAGAACTTAGTAACCTGGTGTGATTGCGTGTTTTCCACAAATGGCACAGCAATACTCTTGGTCTTATTTGCCCCTGGCGCCTCCCCCTGAAAGAGGCAGAGCCCAGTTCCCCTCCTCCTGAATGTGGGTGGGACTTCATTACTGCCTCACTGAAAAGAATGTGGTGGAGAGTTGCACTGTGACTTCTGGTGACCCGGCTGCAGCTGCCTTCCGGATCTTTCCCTCTCTCTGTCTCTCTCTCTCTCTCACACACATGATACTTGCCTTTGAAACTCAGCCACCATGTGCGAGGCAGCCTAGGAGCTCATTCACAGGCGCTCTGACTGCAGCCCCAGCTACGACCCTCCAGAACCAACCACTACCCGCGTGAGACCTGGCCTTTATGAGCCATAAATGATTCCAACCTCAGCCTTTGAGTTGTTCCAGCCGATGTTGAATGAAGCAGAGTTGGGCTATCCTGGCCAAGTGCTGCCCAAACCATCATTTCATGAGCAAAATAAATGTTGTTTTTTTTTTTTTTTAATTTTTTTTTTTCAACGTTTTTTATTTATTTTTGGGACAGAGAGAGACAGAGCATGAACGGGGGAGGGGCAGAGAGAGGGAGACACAGAATCGGAAATAGGCTCCAGGCTCCGAGCCATCAGCCCAGAGCCTGACGCGGGGCTCAAACTCACGGACCGCGAGATCGTGACCTGGCTGAAGTCGGACGCTCAACCGACTGCGCCACCCAGGCGCCCCAAAATAAATGTTGTTTTAAAGCACTACCTTTTGGGGCAATTTGTTATGTAGCCGTAGTCACTGGAGCACATGGCTATTATCTCCATCTTCGCCTGTTAGTTGAGTTAAGTGAGGCACAGGCTGGGGCTGTCTCTCAGGGTAACACCGTGGGTATGTGGCAGCATCAAGACTTGAATGTAGGCCTGCCTCGTCCCTCCACACAACGCTGGTTCTAGGGGCCATGCGTCTACCTAAAGTGAGCCTGCGTGAGACAGTTCGTTGAGTCCTCCTCTGCCAGCCTTGAACTTTATGGGAACCCAAAGGCAGAGATGAGGAGACCTCAGGAGAGCTGGGGGTTTAGCAGCATCCATTTGGGAGGTAGCAGAGGGAGTGGCTGTCCATTCTCTGGCACCCACGTCCAGAGTTCCAGAACTCAGTTCTCAGAAAAGGAGCAACAGACTAGGAAGGAGCAGAGATCTGTTGTGACACCAGTTAACCGGGCAATCTTGGGCAGTTGCTTTTTGTCATGTGCCTCATCTTCTCCATTTGTAAAGTGGGCAAGGTGTGGGATTTGACAGGGGATGAGCAGGAAGGGTACTACCAGGAGGGGACAGGCTGCTTGAGGGCAGGGAATGTCGGGGGTCCTGTGCATGGAACTGGGCCTGCTGTGGGAAGCAGAGGAGGCAGGCGGGTGGGCCAGGGGCTCGCAAGGGACTGTGGGGTGGAATTAAGAGTGTGCTGGGGACTGGAACTGTGTGGTGTTTATGCCATGTTGGAGAGACGGTCTGGTCAGCAGGGAGCTTACTCAGCACCCCAAGCCTGGCATATGGGTCGCAGCTCAGCCTGTGTATCACTGGGTGACATCAGGTAAACCCTTCCTCCTTTCCACGCCTCAGACCTGTCCTGTGGAAATGTACGTAGATGTGTGTCTGTTCTTGCTAGTCCTAGTGCCCTGGAATCCTGGGGTCCTGCCCTCATCAGGTCTCCTGGCTCAGCTCTGGGATGTTGCTCTTAAGGAAAAGCTCCCGCACCTGGGCTGCCTCCAAGAGTACAGGCTGAGGGACCCTGGCTGTCCCGTCCTGGATGGTGCATCTTTCTTGTGAGGACATGTTGCTGGAGCGTGGCCCTTTAGGATGCTGTTGATGAAGTGTCACAAGCACCTTACAGGTGGAGAGAAAGTGCTGTGTGCTTGACAGCTACGGGAAGAGCTGGGGGTGGGGCAGGAAGAAGCAGCTGTTCTGTTCCCTCTGTGGCCTTCCAAGGGGGTCCCCGCTGCAGGACCAGGACACAAACTAGCTGCCCAGCCCCCACTGGAGGCTTGCAGGGAGTGCCCTGACTTCTCCAGTATGTTAGGGAGAACACTTTGCACAGCAAAGGTGAAGCAGAAAGTGGAGGCTGGAGTTATTCACATCAGTCTGGGATAAGGCTTTTTGGAAATAGAATTCCCTTTCATGTTGCAAAAATAATCCATATGTGCTGCAAATACCAGAGATAACTGCTGTTGGTGTGTTTGTAACATCCTTTAGAGAGAATTCTCCTCCTCCTTCCTCACCCTCCCCTCTCTCCCTCCTCCTTCCCTCCCCTCCCCCCTCTCCATCCTCCTCCTCCACCATCTTCTTCCTCTCTCTCTCAGACAGACAGACACACACACACACACACACGCACCCATTCTGTGTCAACTAACACAGATCCCCCCTGTCATTTTTAACCTGTCACTTTTCACTGGAGGTATATAACAGTCTTGTTCCATTTGTCCTGTTTCACTGTTATCATAATGTTTGATTGACATCTGTATACATATTTCTTTGCCTTCTTGCCCAATTGTGTCCTTAAGTTATGTCACTAGGAGGATTAATCGCTGTGTCCAAGAGTACCCAAGTTTTCAAGGCTTTTCATACAGACTGTCCCATTTCCTTCAGAGGAGGCTATTCCGAAATGCATTCCCGTCAGCAGTGTGTGAGAGCGTCAGGTCCCCACCCCCCGGGGTCTTTTTCTTGTTCATTCTCACCAGTCTGGTAGGTGAAAAATGGTATTTCAGTTGTTGAAGACTTCGTGTCCTGGCGGAGCACCATAGTCTTTCCAGTACAGTCCATACTCACTCTTCCTTGAGTACCAGACTGTGTGCACACAGTCACCTCTGTGCCCTGAGGACGCTCACCACACAATCTGTTCTGTGCCCACTGCTTGGCTGTGTGTGTTTTGCTGCCAAGACTTAGAAAATGACAGATAGGGAGCGCCTGGATGGCTCAGTCAGTTACACATCCTACTCTTGGTTGGGGCTCAGGTCATGATCTCACGGCTTGTGAGTTCGAACTCTACATTGGGCTCTGCGCTGACAGCTTGGAGCCTGCTTAGGATTCTTCCTCTCTGTCTCTTTGCCCCTCCCCTGCTTGCTCTTTCTCAAAAAAAATAATAAAGTTTCAGATAGAACAGTAAGAGATCTTAGAGATTGTCCAGTACTCTCATTTTAAGGAGAGGAAATGGAGACCAGGGAGGTGGGGGCTTGCCCCTGGTCGTATAAGGCAGCGTGTTCCTGGTGGAATCGGAACTCTGAATTCAGACAGGAATCCCTGTCCTTCTGCTTGTCTTGATTTTCTCACCCTCCTCAGGAGCCCTGGTGGGTAGAGTTCAACTCCAGACTCAGCACTGCCTCTGGGTGCTGTGATTTAGGGTCACCCCACTGGGCACATAGCAGGTGCTGAGAAAATACTTAATGAATGTACATAACATAGCTCAGGAAATAGTACATTTTGTCAAAATGTGCCAACATTCCAAGAAGAAAGGATGTTTTGTTGGGTGCCCCTCTGGGAAGAAATGCCTTTTTAAAAAAAATAATAATAAAAAGGAATCGAGTAGGCTGTTGGAATTGGTGGAGGAGGAGGAGAGATGGGGCTGCCTGGGGCTTGGGACAGTGTTTGTGTTTGGATGCTGTTGAGTCACTGGAATTTCCCGTAGGTTCCTTCTTCCTACCAGAGATGGACAGATAGACCCAGGCAGTGGTGGCAGATGGGAAAAGAAAGCTTGGTTTTCTTAGGGTGTCCCTAGGGACTGGTTCAAGTCCCGTGTCTATCTCCTTTCCTCAGACCACACCCCCTTGCCCTCTCCTTCCCCAAAAGATCCTTCCAGTTTTTATCTCCAGAACCTTTTCAGTGCTGCTCAGTCAGGCCTTTCGTGACACAGGAGGTGGCTTGGTCTATGCAAAGACTAGAGTTTTGGTGTGGCTTCATTTCTTTTTATTTTCTTTTATCTTATTATTTTTTTAAAGTTTTATTTATTTTCGAGAGAGCACAAGAAAGGGAGGGGCAGAGAGGGGGGAACAAACGATCTGCAGCAGGGTCTGTGTGACAGTAGAGAGCTCAGTGTGGGGCTTGAACTCACAAACCATGACCTGAGTCAAAGTCGGGCGCTCAGCTGACTCAGCCACCCAGGTGCCACAGTCTGGGTTCATTTCTGATGGCAGTAGGACCTTGGGCACGTCACCTGTCATTGCCATGTCAACCTGGACATCTTGCTGTTCAGGCGAGCCCCATTCTCAGTGGGCTCTTATTCCATTTGCCTCCTGCCACTTGCCCCCTTCCAGTCCTTCCTCCAGCTGATGCAAATGCATTATCTCTTATCACATCTCCATCAGGTAACCGGGTAACCAGTAACCGCCTGCCTCTCCCTGGCTCCCAGTGTCCCTGCACTCAGAAAGCGCAAAGTCCCTTAACAAGGCTGTCAGGCTGGGTGGCCTGACTCTGGCAGACCTCTCTAGGTTTGCCTCATGCTTTCTTGCAGCCATGCTGGTCTTGAACCAGCTGTGTGCCTGCACCAAGCCCCTCACCCTCTCTGAACCTCAGTTTCCTCATCTGTAAGAGAGACAACATGAGAATTCCAATTGTTCTGCTTGTTTGGAGGCTAACAACCACTTTGAAATGACTCTGTGCTCCTCAGGGCCCTACTTCTCCAAAAAAAAGTCAGTCACAGCTTCCAAAGCTCCTGATTCTCAATAAACCTTTTCTTCTGCAAAAGAACAGTCTGCTTTTATTCCAAGCTCAGTTATTCCCCCCAAATGCTTTTTCTCTCTGGTTATGTCTTGTGTCCTCACCTAGGCCAAAAGCATCTACAAATGGAAGATGCATCTATTTATGCCAATTCCTTAATAGGGGGTGTGTTGTCACATCCATTGTCAATTGTCATGTTTGTGGAATTAGAAGTATCATGCTTTATCTTTGTCATTGCTTTCTCTCAGGAAGAATGGGCCATGTGTATGAGTGACAATGACATGCTTTCTCACACAGGGCCCCCCCCCCCCCGCCCCTTCAGCCAGATTTACACAAATACTATTCTGGGAAGCAAGGGTCTGACTCTAGTGATTAATTTACTGAGGGATGTTCTTGGGGAATCCATTCATAATTTTCTCAACACATTTTATAGATAGGTATGTACTATAAGAAAGGTGATGGGTAAGTATAATATATCCCATCAGGGGTGCTTGGGGCAAACCCTTCCTCATCCCATCATGGGGTGGGGCAGATGTGGTTTACCTTCTAGAATAAGGTTCTCAGATGGCATCCATCATCAAACTCCAGAAAACCAGAAGGGTGAGATCTCAGAGATTGGCTCTTTTGACCAGCCCTCTCATTTTACATATGGGGAAACTGAGGCCCAGGGAGCAAGTCAAGATCACTTAATGCTCACCTGAGTAGTTTGTAACTTTAATCTGTAATTTGTGTGAAAAAGGCTAGTTGTTAATGTTGTTAAAAACAAGACAACAGACCCATGGGGCACCTGGGTGGCTCAGTCAGTGACTCTTGGTTTCTGTTCAGGTCATGATCTAACAGTTCATGAGATCCAGCCCCATGTCGGCTTTTTGCTGACAGTGCAGAGCCTGCTTGGGATTCTCTCTCTCCCTCTTTCTCTCTGCCCCTCCCCCATGTACTCTCTCTCTCTCTCAAAATAAATGACATTAAAAAAAAGACAACAGACCCAAAATGGAGTTGCATATGCTAAGCCCCACATCACCAAACTGAGTTTCAGTTTCACCTCTTCCAGAGATGGAGTTTCAAACCAGTCAGTCAGGAACTGCCTGATGGGCACTAGAGAACAATCTGTCCAACAGATCCCTGCTGTCCCCTATCGGGAAATAACCTTGCAATAACCAGTCACTCTGTAGCCTGTAAAACTTCCATATTCTGTGTTCCGGGGCTTCCTTCTGCCTATAAAAGTCTTTCACTTTGTAAAGCTCCTTGGGGCTGGCTCCTTTTCATCTATTAGATGGGAAGCCGTTTGATTTACGAATTGCTGAATAAAGCCAGTAAGATCTTTACAATCTATTCGCTTGAATTTTGTTTTGTAACAACATTATGATGCAGCTAGCTCCCAAAGGGCAAGAAAGACAGCTATCATCCTTTTCCAATGCTGCTGGAATCCCCAGGCCCATCCTGGAATGCTCACTCAACTCTAAGAACCTTGGGACCAGTACAGAGGAATGGTTTGTCCCTAGGATGTCTTGGCACAGGGCTATAATTGTGGATTCAGCAAACCCAGTCCTTGGCTAACTCAATTCTCTCCACATAATTAAAAGAGAGAGAAATGAAATGTCAGGATGAAGTATGCATTTAAATTTTAAAGAGCCTTGTTCATTTTTGAATCCTCACCTGGTTTTCCCTGTCTTCATTCTTGGCCTCTGTAAAGTCACTTGAAAGAAACAACAACAACAACAACAACAACAACCTGATTTTAGAATAGGAAAGGAGTTTGGAGTCAGAAGAAACTGTCCTTACCATTTCAGTTTCCTTTGGCATCATGTTGGGTTTTAATTTTGAAGTGTGGCAAAGAGGCAGAAATGGCTTCTGGCCACAGACTGAGAGAAGCACTTTGAAATGAAGATAGATTCTTTTCTTTTCTTGAGATATTTCCTTAAAGCTACCTAAAGAATGAACCCCTCTGCCAGCGTTGATTAGAATAGAAGGCATTTCTCATTCCTCAGGAATGGGAATAGGAACAAAAGTATTGCAAAGCAAGGATTTACTTGAATTCACTGCTAAATCCAGTAGAACAAGCTCCTGGGAAGGGAAAAATAAAAGCGCCGAAATTAACCTGATGTTTGGGAAGTATCAGTTAAATGCTTTTGTAACTTCATCACCATCCACTCAGGGGAAAACACCGCTATTCAAACCTCCCATTTGCCTGAGAGTCAGGAGCTTATAAACCAAGAAAGGAAGAAACCAAGCAGGTTATTTACGAGCTCCGTCCCTCTTGCTGTTTTAAGCTACTTTGAAATAAGCCTGTTACCGCTCTGGGGCAATCGCTGGGCGAGTAACTCGGCTCTGCGGGGGTCGTGGGGGGCGGCCCTCCGCGCCTCCCAGCGGACTCCTGTGGTGGTGCAGCCCGGGTCCCCGCTGCAGAAAAGCGGGCCACCAGCAGACAGCGCCTCATCCTGACGCTGTCAGCGCGCACAGCCTCGGCTGCTCTCCTCGCTGGCCTTCTGTCCCTATCCAGGGACCGATTAGGTGCGGGCGACGGGATTCCAGCTGAGGTTTCAGAATCTGAGACCTCACCAAAGTATCAGACTGGGTGCCGCCAGCAGCCACCCCAGTCTGGGTTGGGAGCGCACGCGTCTTTGGAGCTGTCCGCGGCGGTGCAGTTTCCCCAGGGAGCCAACTTTAGGCCAGCTCGAGGACTGGGTGCAGGTAGTTGGGTCTTGCGTACGGGTGGACGGGTTGACTGGGGCTGGTGGAGCCATTGGAACCCTAGTGGAGGTGGTGGGGTGCCTCGCGGCTCTGGCACCTGGAGGCACGCCCGGTGCTCCCAGAGCCTGGAATGAGACTTCTCAGGAGCAAGATGCACAGCCCTTAACTGTCGAGGGCTAAGGCGCGCGTTGGCTTGCTGACGCTGCTGGGCTCTGAAGGATCCTCATGGGAGGGGTAGTGGGAACAGCAGTTGGGAGTCCTGAGGGGTAGGTATTGAGACCGGAGTTCTTCCAGGAGGGACCGCTGGATTGGGGTTCCACGGAAGCACTTATTGTGGGAGTTCGGGGTGAGGAGGGATCTTAGGAGGTTGGAGAGGGGTGGTCCTGAGCTGGGGTTTCCCAGGCAAGTAGTTGTTTGGGGGATCTCCGGGGGAAAATAACTGCAGTAAGGTTTACTAGGAGAGATGGCTGTATGGGGGGTCTCGCGGAAGATGGATGTGCTGGGGTGGGGGGCGTGGCGGGTAGCTAGTTTGGGAATCTCTGGGAGAGGTAGACTGTTTTGGGAGGCCCAGTCCCGGAGGACAGTGGCTGATTCCGACCCTCCCTTTTCAAGGAGCTGGCAGTCTGGTAGATTCCCGCTCATTTCCAATGGCTCAGAGGAGGTACCTCAAGCGGGGATTTCTGGAGTGGCGGCTGAACAACCCCCGGGCCGGCCGTTGTGCTCCTAGTCCCAAATAATTTGGGCTTCCTGGGAAGGGGACAACTGAACCGCAAGTGCGTCGGGAGAGAAGTGCTTGGTCTTCTCACGGCCCTCTGGGTTTGTTTCAGGCTCCGACCCAGCAGATCGGTCCGAGGGGTGTCAGGCAGTGGAACCCGAGGAGTCCCCAGGCACGCCGGATTGCGCGTCGGGTCCCGTCCCGCAGCGCCATTCCTTAAAGGGCTCTAAGGCCAGGGGCTCGCGGCAGCCACGGGCATGGAGGGCGCGCTTGCGGCCAACTGGAGCGCGGAGGCGGTCAATGGCAGCGAGGCGCCGCCGGGAGCCGAGGGCAACCGCACCGCCGGGCCCCCGCAGCGCAACGAGGCCCTGGCGCGCGTGGAGGTGGCCGTGCTGTGCCTCATTCTCTTCCTGGCGCTGAGCGGCAACGCGTGCGTGCTACTGGCGCTGCGCACCACGCGCCACAAGCACTCGCGCCTTTTCTTTTTCATGAAGCACCTGAGTATAGCCGACCTGGTGGTGGCAGTGTTCCAGGTGCTGCCGCAACTGCTCTGGGACATCACTTTCCGCTTCTACGGGCCCGACCTGCTGTGCCGCCTGGTGAAGTACCTGCAGGTGGTGGGCATGTTCGCCTCCACCTACTTGCTGCTGCTCATGTCTCTCGACCGCTGCCTGGCCATCTGCCAGCCGCTGCGGGCGCTGCGTCGCCGCGCGGACCGCCTGGCGGTGCTCGCCACGTGGCTGGGGTGCCTGGTGGCCAGCGCGCCCCAAGTGCACATCTTCTCGCTGCGCGAGGTGGCCGACGGCGTCTTCGACTGCTGGGCCGTCTTCATCCAGCCCTGGGGGCCCAAGGCCTACATCACGTGGATCACGCTCTCGGTCTATATCGTGCCTGTCATCGTGCTCGCCGTCTGCTACGGCCTCATCAGCTTCAAGATCTGGCAGAACTTGCGGCTCAAGACGGCGGCGGCGGCGGCGGCGGAGGGGCAGGAGGGCGCGGCGGCGGCGGGCAGCGCTGGGCGCGCGGCTCTGGCACGCGTCAGCAGCGTGAAGCTCATCTCCAAGGCCAAGATCCGCACCGTTAAGATGACCTTCATTATCGTGCTGGCCTTCATCGTGTGCTGGACGCCATTCTTCTTCGTTCAGATGTGGAGCGTCTGGGACGCCAATGCGCCCAAGGAAGGTAGCGCTTGTGGGGAACTGGCAGGGGGCGGGGTGGGGAGTGCGGCGTCCTTGCCTCGCTGTCTCTGCACGTCCAGGGCTCTAGGGGTCTCATGCAGGAGAGGTGGGCCTTGGAATCCTGCAGAGCTGGGTTTGAGTAATGGCTCCATTATCAAGGGATTTGGGGGCTTAACTTCCCTAAGCCTTGGCTTACTCTTCTGTAAAATGACCATGATGAAACTGCTGGCTCTCATCAGGCAGTAAGGGAATGAAATGAGAAAATGCGCGCCAAGTCCTTAGCACAGTCCTTGGGCTACATATGGGGCGTATGGTTCATTATTATGGATGAGAAAACTGAGGTTCAGGTGACTTTCCCACATGGTTAGCCAGTGGTGGAATAAACTTAAGAACGCACGTGTGGGGCGGCTGGGTGGCTCAGTCGGGTGAGCGCCAGACTTGGACTCTGGTCATGATCTCACAGTTTGTGAGTTCAGGCCCCACATCGTCATCGCTGCTGTCAGCCCAGAGCCTGCTTCAGGTCTTCTGTCCCTTTCTTTTTCTGCCCCTGGCCCGCTTGCATGCTCTCTCTCAAAAATAAATAAACACTTAAAAAAAAAAAAGAACTCAAGTCTAAAGCTCCCACCGCTTTAAATTTGCATTGAACTTGACTTTAAATTCAAGTCAGCCCAAACACACAGTATGTGGGGGCTGGGGCTTCGGGGGATGTGATGTAGAGTCCCTGAACCCCTTGCCTGGTGGAGGTGGTGAGCCTCAAAGTAGAGAGGTGGGTGCCCCAGAAGGTAGAGGGGCTGGGGATGCCTAAGACTAGAGACTGTTTGTTGCTTGTGCTGGGGAGGGGTAAGGGTGGGGGAAAGGAAGGGAGCCCGGATGCACACTTTCTGATTTGACCTGGGAGCCTGGGTGGTTTCTGTAGGCAGGGAATGCACTTCCAGATTGGAGGACTGAGGAGGTCAGGGCTGAGGGTGGCCAGAGGCTGTTGTCTGAACTTGGCCACTGTCAGGAAGGCCCAGAGGAGAGTGTAGAATGGAGTAGTCTGTGGGGAGGGAGCTTGGGAGAGCAGAGAGGATCTTGGGTCCTGGGGCTTGTGGCCACCACTGGGCTGCTGCAGGCTTCTGGCAGCTTGGCCTTCAGTGCCCAAGTGGCAACTGACTTACACCTTTTTGTTTGAGGGTAAAAGCTCGTAACACTACACTGGGATGCAGGTGAGTCAGATGCTTATAAGGAAACATGGAGGGGTTTGCTTTCACCCTTTCTGCAAAAATGTCCCATTTTTAAATATAATCACTCCTGCTCCCAACAGTCTAAAATACAACCTTCCCATGGAAGCAGAAGTCTCCCTTCATTCAGCTGGATCACTTAGCTTTGCTCTCTTCCAGAAACCACAGACTCCTGGCTTTAACCAGCCCTCCCCGTTAACCTAGTGTTTGCCTTAGTGGCCAGGGCAATTATCATTCGACATGTGCTGAGCACCTGTGGGATGTCAGGCTGGGGCAGTGTGGGGTGAGGATTGCTATGAAGACTCAGCAAAGCCAGCCTGGCTCCAAGGTGCAGCCTGTGGTCATGCCTTGAAGAAAGGGTTCAGGGGTTCAGAGAGGGGAAGGTACTTGCTCCCGGTCACACAGCAAATCGGAGGCAGAGTAGAGCTATTTTGTCCTGTGCCAGACTTCTTATGAAGGACACATGAGTAGGGAGCTGGGTTGGGCAAAAGCCAGCAGTGGGTGTTTCTAATCAAGGCATCAGGCTACACCTGTTTCCTGGGCAGAAGCTGAAGATTCAGACCTGAGTCTTGAGGGCTCAGACACTAGCCCTTGAGGAAGTGAGACTGATACTGAGCAGATCCTGGGGAGATATACTGGGGAGTCTTCCTTCCAGTGCTTACTAGTGTGGGATTTCAGGTGAAGGGTCCCCTTCTCTACCTTGTTTTGTTTTATTTTATTTTATTTTATTTTATTTTATTTTATTTTATTTTTTTAATGTTTATATTTGAGAGAGAGAGAGAGAGAGAGAGAGAGAGAGAGAGAGAGAGAATGAGGGGGAGGGGGGCAGAGAGAGAGGGAGACACAGAATCCGAAGCAGGCTCCAGGCTCCGAGCCATCAGCACAGAATCTGATGGGGGGCTCGAACTCACAAACTGTGAAATCATGACCTGAGCCAAAGTCAGATGCTTAGCCCACTGAGCCACCCAGGCACCCCAATTCTACACTTTAAAAGTACATCAGACAGTCCATTTCTCTGTCTTAAAACACAGAGAGAGTGAGAGGGAACCCTCAGCTAAAGTGGGGGCCAGAGGCCTTTTGGGTACATGTGGTTCCCTGAGGATTTCCAGGCAAGACCTTCAGTAGAGCCGGACCCCTGTTCTCAGGCTCCAGGAGTGGGGAAAGACACAGACTCTAGGAATCTCCCATCTCCCCTGTGTTCCTGTGCTTCTTTCCCAGTTCAGAGGAAAAGGTGGGTGCCACACGGAGAGTGTAGGTCCCCCTGGTCTTCCTCGACACTCTGTCTTGGGTACTGTGAGAAGAGAACAAGTGCAGACAGCAGGGGATTCATGATACCACCGCTGCCACGAGCCAGCGCCCAGTCCCCACGTGCCAGGCCCATCAAGCATCAAGGACTTGGGCTCTGGTCACCAGCCTGGCCAAGTCGTGCCTCGGCCTCAGGGCTGCAGCAGGTCTGAGTGGACATGGGCTCAGCTGGACTGTAAACTCTGTGCCCACTTGGCATTAATTGGGATAAGTGCAAGTAGCAGGTTGGGCCATCAGAAATGATGGTGTTTACAGTCACTTTGGAGACATGACTCTGTCCCAAGGCTATCGTAAGTGTTAAGGAATAAAAGAAAGGTACACTTGAGCTACTCAAGAGATTTTGATCAGCACCGTGGCATGAATGCACAGCCCCCAGTTTCCAAGAGGAAGGGAATTCAGAAGAGATGCAAAACAGCGAGATCAGGGCCCCTCGCTCTGCTCATCTCCTGGGGAGTGGAGGCTGCAAGCTCAGGAAACCTGTTGAGAGCAGCATGACATTCCTTCAGGGAAGCCCAGGGGCAGGGGAAGCCCAGGGGCAGACAGCTACAGATGGAGGTGGAGGGAGTGGGGCAAATGTGGGGTCTGTTCCTGCCAATAGCTTCATGATTAACACCTCTGAGAGAATAAGAAACTCCTGAACCACTGGCTACAGATCATGGGCCGAGTGGATGGAGAAACCATGCTTGTCTTGGCAGCTGGCCTCGTGGTCCTTCACAGGGCTCCAAGTCCCTGCCTCCTGTAGGGTTTGTGTGCTCTGGCATTCTCTCCAAACCCAGATGCTTCTTTTACATCGCTCTCCCTTGATGGACTTCTTTACCTCATACCCCTTTATTCACACCAAGCGCTGCCTTCATGGGTTTAGCGCTCTCCTTGTTCCAAAAGTAATGAGAGGTAGGCCACAAAGATTCAGGCACCGCAAGGAGATAAAGTAGATACGGGGAGACTTGGATGAAAGGGGAAGAGGCATAGGAAG
Organism: Panthera onca; assembly: GCF_046562875.1. Taxonomy (NCBI): domain Eukaryota; kingdom Metazoa; phylum Chordata; class Mammalia; order Carnivora; family Felidae; genus Panthera; species Panthera onca. The sequence goes on along the minus strand of NC_138340.1, from coordinate 50,451,020 downwards.
ATTATAACATGATTGTAATAATAATAATAAAGGCTCTGTGGGTAGAGGTGAGCCGTGCACAGGGCTTCCTTTTTGTAAGAGCCAAAGGAAAGAAGGAAACTCTCAATTTCAGTATTTCCATTGTTCACAAGAAAAAACAGTGAGAGAAGAAGAAAGGAAGAGGAGCATCATGGTAATGTTTGAATTCCTCCCCACCCAAAACAGCCACCTGCTGTTGGAGCCCCAATTTGGTGAGGCCAGTGAGGCCACAGAGGTAGGAGTGAGACCAGACACCCATGGCAGATTTGGACAAGCCCCAGATGTATCCTTCACAAGCAAATCCCAGTATCAAAGATTGGGTCAACCTTTCCCCCCTGAACTCGGTAGGTTTGCTTTGCTGCTGGTCCCAAGGACTCGGACCCTGGAGTAGTTCTGAGAGAGGAGGTGGAGAGGGGGCATATCTGTATTTCCAGGGATTTGTCAATGCTGCTTGGTATAGTGGAGCTGATTTTGAGTCTCTGTGTCTAGTGTTTGTGAAATGCCTGGTCCAGTGGGCAGAAATGAGAGAGGAGGGGGGACAGGTTGGACAGGTGTGCTATCTGTACATACCAAACACTATTTGTGGCTCCTGTCTGTTCAGCAGAAGGTGCCTGGAAGCTAGAGGAGAAGCTTTTGAATTAAAAAAAAAAAAAAAAATCTCACTCGCAGTTCATAGATGAGCCAAAATCTTCTTTCAGAATTCTCTCAAAATGGCCGATTTCTGTGAGAGCAGGAAACTGCCCCGAGAACAGGGTGGGGACCTCCACTGCATGGAGATTGCAGAAGGACCAAGAGATCCATCTGGTGGGCCAGGACAGCAGACAGGCACTGTGGAATCCCACATCGCACATGCAGAGAAAACCACACAGTTTTGGCCTGTACCTGGAGTTCGCTCTGCCATTTTCTCCTCTGTGTCCTTTGAGCAAGTGGTTCTATCTCTCTGGGCCTCAGCTTCGTCCTGTGTATAATCAAGGAAGCAGAGCCTGCTTGTGGGGTTGCTGTGCAGATGACCTGATAGGACCCATGGTACCTGGGGGCCATGTGATCGGTGTCGCTTTTCTCCTCCTCTCCCCCCATCCGACTTGTTAAAAGTTTTGTTTGCATTCTTGAGACCAACTTTGAGAATTTTGGCAGGTATTCCTGAGGGAGGAAGTGGACATTTTTCTCTTGAGAGCCCAGCGGAAGGGGGTGGGGGTGGAAGCCAAGCCTGCCGGACAATAGGGAGGTTGGTATATGGGGGAGAAACTTGTTAGGGCTGGACTAGGAGCGTTGTCACAACAGGGACACCTTGTGTGACAGTGCCTAGCATAGGGCTGGGCATCCATCGGGAGCTCAGCCAATGCTTGCTGAACAAATAGGAAGGATATGGGAGGAGGAAGGTGCTGGAGATGGGCTGAGTTGGACTCAGGAGAAATAAGGGTTTTCTTTTGTTGTCGTCATTGTTTTCTTAAATTTTTAAAGTTTATTTTTTTATTTATTTTGAGGGAGAGAGAGAGAGAGCGAGCATGAGCAGGGGAGGGGCAGAGAGAGGGAGAGAGAGAATCCCAAGTAGGGATTCAGTGCTGTCCGCCCCGTGCCCGATGCAGGGCTGGAACTCAGGAACAGTGAAATCATGACCTGAGCCAAAACCAAGAATCAGACGCTCGACTGACTGGGCCACCCAGGTGCCTTAGAAATAAGGGTTTTCTAAGTAGCCCTCCAACAACAGAATTGGCTACCTGGGAAAGAAGTGAGTGGTCACTTGGGGGCAACCAAACATCTATCAGGGGTATTGTCCTAGGAGGAAGGTGGAAATGCTCAGGGGCTTGGTTTTAAGTGTTTCCCTGCCTGAAAATGAGCTGCCCAGCTCCTCCCTTTTTCTATGGAACTGTGGTCCCTCTGATGTGGCCCTGCCCACCTCACCATTCTGCGGATATTGTGCCCAAATTTTGGGTGGGCCAGACACCTTGCAGGGGAGGGGGGGGGTCTGCTCTTCAGGTGACCCACTGGTACGGAGAGCAGTGGGGGAGGGAGGGCAGGCAGGAGGAGATTGGATACATCATTCTTTGCCCTGAAGAGCTCTCAAACTTGGCCCCTCTGGGTATAAATTGCAATTAGATGGACAGTTAACGATCACACTCTTGGCATTAAGCATTTGTGAGTTATGTTCTTGGCTAATGCTCATGCTTTCCTTTTGAGTTTCTGCCCCAGGTGACTTTACCCTTTTTTCCCCCCAAAAGGTTTGATTAGTAACAGCAAAAAAGAGAGGGAGAGGGAGAGGAAAAGGGAGAGAGAGAGAGAGAGAGAGAGAGAGAACAAAAGAGAGAGAGAGAGAGAGAAAGAAAGAGAGAGAGAGAGAGAAGAAAGATCTGTTGGATGAGGCTTTGCTATATACTTTTTCCCATTTGATGGATGTTTGGGATGGTGGGGAGGCTGTGGGGGGCTGTGGGTCAGGAGGTGAGTTCCTGGAGCAGGCCTGCCCCTGGCTTCAGGGCATCTCTGGAGAGCCTGGGCTGGCCGGTCAGCTGTCTGAGGGGTTGGTCCACCTGACACCCCCACTGCTTTGTGCTGGCAACTACTGGAAGCAGAGGGAACCCCACAGGGCTCACTCCCAGAGGCTGAGGCTGGGTGGGGGCTGACCTGTGCTCTGCCAGACCCCATTGCGTCAGTCCCAGAAGACAGCAGTGAGCACTGGTGACAGCCCCCTTCAGAGACCTGGTCTTGTCACCATCTCTGTGATTTGGGGCACGTCTCTGTGTGATGGCTGGGCCTCTGTCACTCCCATCCGAACAATGGGAATAGAACATGACACCCTCTCTGGGCATCCACTTCGGTGATGTGAGGAGTCGGATGAGTTGGTGACAGTAGCCACCACTGGGTGAGTACCCAGCCCCACCTCTCATCCTCACCTGAACACAGCAAGGTGAGGGGGCTTTATCCCCATTTTACAGAGGGGGAAACCGAGGCTCGGAGAGGCATGACCTGCTCAAGGATGTGGTTGAGTAAGCAGTGGAGCTGGGATTTGAACCCAAGCGCTCTCACACCAGAGACTGCCAGACTGCACTGCCCCTCCTCCCCAGGCCAGCATTTTCAAGGTGGTCCACCATGTTCGGCCTTGGCATCTCCTGGGTGCTTGTTAAAAATCTGATTCCTGGCCCTGCCCCAGAGCTCTGCACCCTCTTTGCAGCCCCAGTATCCCTACACGCACCCACCTGGCTGCACGTCCGCTCATAGCACCACCCCCTTGGCATCCTGGGGTCAAAGTCTGTGCTTCTCAGCTACTCCTGCTACCCACTGACCCCTCCATCTTAGCAGTACCACACCTGTCATGGTGACTCTTCCATTTCCATCACCAGCTTTTGGTTGAGAGCAGCATGTCTTGACTTTGGCACTACGGCATTCTGGGCCAGATAATCTCTGTTGGGAGGGTGGCCATCCAGGGCACTGTGGGGTGGCTCACAGTATCCCTGGCCTCTACCCACTAGATGCCACTGGCTCCTTTCCCTCGGTTGTGACCACCAAAAGTGTTTCCAGACATTGCCGAATGTCTCCTACAGGGCAGAATCGCCCCAGGCTGAGAAGCAGTGGTTTAGGCCCACTATGTAGGTGTGGCCTGAACTGATATCTAATGAATGAGGGCAACCTCATCTGCCCTGAGCTCTGGCCAGTCTGCCTAGTATACCCCCAGCCAGGCCAGATGACTTGTCAGTCCCCATGAGGTCCTTTTGCTTTGCTCCCATGCTGATTCTGTTCCCACCACGGGAATGCCCACCCCGAGTCTCTTCTGTGGAGACCCATCATCCTTCACAGGCCAAGTCCAAGTGTGGGCTGCTCTGTGGCACAATTCCAGTGGGTACCATTTACCTCCTGGCCTGTGAGAATGATGCTCCCAGGAGCTGTACAGGGCACAACTCAAACAGCTGGACATGGAAGCCTCATCCAGTGTTCCCATGAAACCCTCCCTGCTCCCCCCAGCTGGAGGCCTCCTTCCTCCTCTGAAGGAGGGAAGTTCATTCTGCAGTCATTAGTGCCTCCGAGGGTCCTGTCCATACAACCTCTGCCTTGGTATCTCAGTCCTCCAGTGAGGAGAGTTTGCAGGAAGCCAATCCCTAGTTCCTCACCTGCCCTCCTGTGGCCAACAGCTGACATTTGCATAAACATGGGACAGCCAGGCCAAGATGGGTTACGGAGCTTTGGGGGCAACACCCCCATTTTCTGCTAGGCTGGTGTCGCGCTCTCAGGTCCCGAGGTGTATGTAGCATGATGGGGTGTCAGCAGTGACCTTGGGCTGTTGACTAAACCTGCCTGGAGCCCAGTTTTGTGGAGTTAAGAATAGAGTTTAGGTTGTGGAGAGGGTGGGCTGTGCCCGTGGCACAGTGCCTGGCATATAGTAAGTGCTTGATAAATATTTGCTTTAAAAAGGAGAGCAGTTCCAAGACATGTCAGGTCCTGGACCGAGTCAGTGCAGTTGGGTGTGGGAATCGTGAGCTCAGGGGTATTTTAGCAGAAGGCCTGCAGTTTCTGATGAGGAAGGAAGCCCATGGGTGCTCAGAGGGGAAGAGGTGAAGACTAACGAAAGCCCCACCTGGAGGAGGCAGCAGGAAGCCAGGCGGAAAGGTTCTAGCTCTGGATTTTAGAAGCCCCAGAGGACACTTGCATAGGGGGTGTAACCAGGCAGTCATGTGCGAGCATCCCCATTCCTGTGATCTGATTCCTGGCCACGGAGGGGCAGCCTCTGCCAGAGTCTCTGTCGTGCTCCAGCTGGCACTTCCTGCCCGTTGCCCTGTGCTCCATGGCTCACCCCTCACACCAAAATGGCCCCTCTTGCTCATTCCATTTCTCTCTCTTTCTCTCCACCTGACCTGGATCTGAGTGTGAACCTCATTTTCATACAAGGAATGACGTTAGAATCCACTTATCACATTAGAGCCACCTCCTGTGGTCAAGCAGGGAAATTGCCTTTTCACCTTCCCAGCTTGCCATTGGCGGCTGGATGTATCAGGATTTCCTGTCTGCTAATTTCACGCTTCAGTTCACTTCCATCCCTTACAGACCTCTTCCTATTTTCCAGTGTTTGCTGGCAGTCAGGGACAGAGCCACAAATGACACACCATTCCCAGCCACCAGTCTGTAAACAGAAGTAATGACAGCACGAAGGGATGATGCAGTAAGAGATATCTTTATTCTCCTCCCACCCCAAGTGTTTACCCCAGGAGGCATCAGTTGATTCTGACTCCCTGGTGAAAAACCCTGGAGGGTTTCAGAGAGGGAACCACATTTGAAAAGGGGGCTGTGGGAGCCAGTCGGAACTGCCAATGCAAGGAAGCACACTACATGTTGAGATCATCGGGCACTTAACTTTAGTACTGTCTTTCTCCCTGTTGGAGGGATACTTCTCAAACTTCAGCGAGCACACAGATCACGTGGGGGATCTTGTGAAAATGCAGATCCCAATGAAGGAGGTCCAGGAGGGAGCCCAGGAGTCTGCATTTTTACCAAATATCCAGGGGATGTCTATACAGTGCCTATGCATCTGGCCCATTGACTATGTACTGAGTAGTAAGTCTTTAATATCTTACCTCTGTTACCAAAATGCACAGTTTGCCTTTGCACATAGGCTGAAATTGGCTGCAAGACTTGTCATTCCCTGCATGGTAGAGAAGGGCTGGTCATTTACAAGAAAGCCCCAGTGGTTGTGCTTCCAGAAGGCAGTTATTCCTTTGGTTCAGCCCAGTGAGCTCACCTTGTTTCCCAGATTTGAGCAGGGACACAATAGGAGCCCATTTAAAGCTCCATAGCCCACGAATTTGGCTCCTATTCCTGACTTTAGGATACATGGGGAGATCACACAGCTGTGAATTTTAAAACAATTCCAATGTTGTAAAATTGTGGTCTTTTCTAAGAAGGCGATCTATTGTAATACATATTAGTGTTCGATCTTTATATAACTGTACATTCAAAACTCATTAAAAAAAGAAAAAAAAGCCTTTGGTAGTACACAACTCTCAAATTCCTGCACAGCCTCTATAGGAATAAGGGATTCACACCCAGATTTCCAATCCCCTGGCCAGGAGGCCTTGTACCAAGCAATTGGTTTCTGGAGTGAGGGCCTCTTACAAAAGTTGACGGGCTTGATTTGATCCAGATAAGAGATGTTAGATAAGCCATACGTCTTTGAAGTGTACGTGAAATGCATTGGTCACCTCAGGCACACACAGCCCCGAGAGGCCATGGCCAGCTGCCCGTCAGCTGTTCTGGGCTAATTTGGGCCTTTGGTGGCAGGGCGGAGGGGGTACCGGGAAATCCAAACGTGGGAGTTCTTGGGGCTTGAGTAAAGCCACGCTGGTAGGCGGGTGGAAGGCTCTGGGGCATACCGTCCTCGTCCTCAAGTGGCCCTCTGCCGCCCACCCCTCCATGAGTCACAGTGCTGAGTGGAAATGCAGAGTTGTTTCTGTCTCCTGGGAGTACTGTTGGCCAGCAGGGTATGTTGGCTTTTGGTGGGTGGCCATTTCTGCTCACTTCCCCTGCTTGGCACATAGGAGCTCCCACTGGAAGATCACCCTTAGCTTTGGACCCACCAGCCTGTTCCCCAGTGCTGCACCTCCCTGTTTAACAGCCCGCCTGTCATAGTCTGTCTTTCCCTTGAGGTCAGGTCCCCAGGGCTGCTGCTGCAGCAGCATGCTGCTGCATGCACAGGGCATGGAAAGAATGCAAGAACATCCTCTTCCTCAGAGAAATGCCCCAAGCTCATGGCCAGGCAGGTGTGAGGGCCCAGTCCGTGGCCCAGTACCTCCCACGGACCCTCCCTTTACGGCAACGACCAGAGAGAGCAGTTTGCACTGCTTAGGGCTCCATCCAGGGGAAAGATGTTATTTTTATGGGGGGCAAGTGGAAGAAACAGGATTCTGAGACCCTGAAATCCTGCCCTCTCCCGGGGTTGCAGCCACGTTCCCCTTTGGGTTTCTCATGTCACTGGCAGAGAAGGTTTTTCCTAATGAACTGTCTGGAATTCCTTTGGTATCACATAATCCAATTCCAGTGCTCTGGGTTTTGATTTTTTTTTTTTTTTTAATTTTTGAAGTCCTGGAAAAAAGGACAAAGGACAATTTCTTTAATCGACCTGAGATCAGAAGCCCCCAAACTTGGGGCTTTAAAAAAAGTATGCAGTTGGTCATATCTCCTCTCTGTTAATGATAATACTAATCACCTAAATTAACACTGCCATTCACAAAGCCCTTTTATACTTTTTTCCCCCAGTTTTCTTAAAGTCCTTGGGAGTGTTATCTCCAATTTATAGGTAAGGATGTTAAGGCTCATACAGCAGATGTGGCTCAGAGAAGGAGAGTTCAGACACCAGGGATTTGCATCTGAATCCAGGGTCCCTGGCTCCTCCTTCCGACAACAGAGCCCATGCCCCCCTGGGGCCCCTCTGTGAACTCACCCCCATCCTCCTGGCAGCTATAGACCACACCTTTTGAAGAGTCTGGTGGATTCTGACTTCCAGCTCCTCCTTTCTGTGCTCTGACTTCGTCATTTCTCTGCTTTGTGGAAAGTGTGGCCGCGGACCAGGCTCAGAGCTTGGTAGCAGGGACAGCCCTTCAGAGAAGCCTGAATTAAGGCAAAAGGGTAGACTGTTGTACATTTGCATAGATGGGTCATTGCACGTGAGCTGCCCCTGGGACAGGGTGTTGTGCTCTGGCCAAAGGCAGTGCCCTGAAAGGAAATCAGCCGTGAGCCACACTGGCCAGCTCCCTGGCAGCTGGAGGATGAGCCCCCTAGGGCAGGACCCACGCCTGGGACATCACAGCATCCAAGGAACACTTGCTAGAGCCAGCCTGAGGCAGCATCACTCTGAGTCATCTTTTCATTCAGTGTCCCACCAGCAGCAGCTACCCAGTGGATGCTTGTGTTTTGAAAGAAGACTGTCAAACAGTATTTTAGTATAGAACACCTGGAGGGTGGCGTGTCCTAGAACCTGGAGCTGGAACGCAGCGAGCAGAAAGGAGAGATGGCAGTTTACAGTGCAGAGACGGCAGCTGCTCCCAGCTGTGCCAGGCGTGTGCATTAAAACAGATCTTAGCACTGACATTTGCTGGGCAAGATCCGACATTCTCAGGACCCCAAGTAATGTGGAATAAGGTGAGAACATTCTCCTCTAATGCTAGTTCTTTGTTTGAGCACATCTCTGACTTTGTAGAGCCCAGGCACCCCCATAGCGCTCCCTGAAGATGGCCCATTGTTTCATCTGTTTAAACCCATCAGGAAATTGCAAGCTAGCTGAGAAGGGTAGATATGGTCTGTTGGTTCCACTGGTGACACAGGCATTTAGAGCCGGGGATCGAATCCATAAGCTGACATTCTTGGCCATGCAGTCTGGCCCAAGAGCCACGCTGAACAGACATTGCCGTATGGCAGTGCAGCTTCCAGAAGCTCAGCCACTGTGTACTGTGTCCTGTGCCCCACCCTGAGCTGTCTCAGATTCTGAGACACAGCCCAGCCCAGGGAGCAGCCTCTCCCCATTGTTTCACCCATGCTGGTGTTAACTCTTATTGTTAAGAGAAGTAGCATTTATTGGGCATCATGGTAGTGATAATGACAATAGCTAAGTTTGCCAAGTTCTGACTTTTATTGAGCCCCAGGAATCGTGGTGGGTACTTGGTATCTCCTGTCTAATGAAACTTGGCAGTGATTCTGTAAAGAAGTTCTTTTTATTAGCCCCATGTCACAGATGGAGAAACTGAGGTTAGGAGAGGTTAGGAGACGTGCCCTGGAAAACTCAGGTGCAAAGTGGCAGAGCCAGGACGTGGGCCATGTCTGGGTAACTTGAAAACAAAGCCATCGCTCAGCTCTCCTTCTGGTCGGATGGGAAGAAGTGTGCTGGGCCTGCCCTCTGGGTTTTCCCCTGCCCTTCTGAGTCCCTTCCCACTGCTTTTTAACATCTGCCCCTCCTACAGGCATCAAGGATTGGCTAACTTTTTCTGTAAAGGGCCAGACAGTAACTATTTTAGGCTGGTGAGTATAAGGTCTCTGTAATAGGTACTCAACGTTGTCCTTGTAATGCAAAATTTGCTACAGAAAATATATCAATGAATGGGTGTGGCTGTGTTTCAATAAAACTTTATTTAGAAGAATCAGCATCAGGCGGGTTTTGGCCTATGGGCTATATAGTTTGCTGGCCCCTAGTCTAGACCAGGAGACATTTCTGCCAGGAACAATGGTGATCTGATAGGAAGCGATGTGTTTCCCGTCCCAGGTATACTTAGATATTAAAAGACTATCACTGGGAACAGGCAGTACCTAGCCTCCATGGGCAATTACATCTGTGTGGGAAAGGGGTAGTTGCTGTCTCTCTGTCCCTCAGATCACACCAGGAGGGTGATTGCCTGGCCAGCATGTGTCTTTGCTTTGGGACTGAGAGGATTCGCTAACTAGTACCAACCTGATGTGTGAATGCTGACCTAGTTATTAATTTCAGGTAGGAACACAGGGTGACTTGTGTGTCCTTGGGGAAGTCATGTCCCTTCTCTGACCTTCACTTTCCTCAGCATATAAAATGGGGATGAGTCTGATTTGAAAATCATATGGTCCTGTGCCAGTTTGAGAGGGTGATTCCAGTGGTCAGCATTGCTGTTGTTATGTGCTCCCTTGGAAACAACATCATGAATTGTGAGGACACTGTTTTCCATGCTTTGTTCTGTTCCTGTTCTTCTGAAACCCTATGAAGGTTGCAGCAGTGTGGCCTAAACAAGGTACAATAAGTGCAGAGAGCCAGTGAGGTGCAATCAGTCGGTCACTTACTTGCTCCGAAACCATCAATGGCTCCCCATTATCTATAGATTAAAGTTCAGACAGCCTGGATTCAAGATCCTCCTCAGCCTAGCTCTTTCCAGTTTCTTTTCCCACACCCCCCCCCCCCACTCCAACTCTGGAAGTCCCTGAAGGTTCTTGAACATTCTTTCTTATGTGCCTTCATTCCTATTGCTTCCTTCCTTTGGAATGTCCTCCATAGACTGTTTTTTATTCCCAAATACCTCTCCTCCCTGCTGATGGCTTGCATTTCCACCACTGGGGACTCATGTCTCTGGATAGTTAGGATATTGGCAAATTTTAAAAGTCCAAATGTGCCCTTAACATTTGGCAACCTGACACAAGCAGGTTCAGTTTATAGAGGCTCATCCATCCCCCAGGGAGCCAGGCCAGGCCTGTCATTCATGTCTGTGGCCACCAGGTGGGGGCAGCGGGTGCTGGCCCTAGTCTCAACTCCTCCACCCAGGCTGGCCATGTAGAGGTAGAAAATCTCCCTATGGTTACTTGGGAATCCTTTAACTGTTTACTTTTTTGTTGTTGATGTGTCTGTATGCTTTTTTTTTTTTAATAGAAATGAGTTAAATGATCCAAATGTAAAGAGTTGGGCAGGTAGCTTAAGAAAAAAAAGATACAATTATAACTGTATACAGTTAGGCAAAAGTGGTGCCTTCCTGTCCAAGGGTGAACTTATTCCTGCCACGACCTTCTCTACCTTGTTTATATCCTTACACACCTACATTCTTGCCTTTGTGTCTGATAGTTTACTCGGTGCCCTCTTTTAATTTTTTATGTGTCAGTTTTACCTCCTTTATTTTATATGTTTAATTATGATTTTGAGGACATTCTCTTTTTAGTCTTTTTAGTCTTAGTCACTTTTCACCAGAATTTCTAAACTTAAATTGATCGTCTTAGCTCTCCAAATCAAATATTTATTTTTTTAATTCTCTTTTAGAGAAAATGAGGGATTCAGTAGTACTGGCTTTTTCCCCCCTTCACTTTTCCACTTTTTTGTTCTTTACTATTTTAGTCTAAGGATTAGCTAGCTGCTTCTCCTTTGTTTTCTAAACATTCTCTTTGGCGAAATTTTTTGCTTTTATCTGTTGTAGTTTGCTTTTGTGCCAACAGGTGCATCAAGTAATTAGACCACCGGTTCTCAAACTGTGTGTGTGTGTGTGTGTGTGTGTGTGTGTGTGTGTGTACCCCCTGGAGGTCTGTCTACAACACACTGGTGAACCTCACCCCCAGGAGTCTGATCCAGTAGGTCTAGGGTGGGCCCTGAGAATTTGCATTTCTAACAAGTTCCCAGGTGATCCCGGGATCCCACCTTGAGAACCACTGCATTTGTTTTGCAGCCAAACACTTTTCTCCTTTTGGTGCTTGGCGACTTTGCTGACAAATGTCTCCATGCTCTGCATCTGTGGTGGCATCGAGATCTCGTGGCTCCTCTGTCCCTGTGAGAAATCCTTTCCTGGATTTAGCTCGAATTCTGGAGTTATTTTTTGAAAACTTTTTGCAGAAAAGACCAAGACCAGCAGATTTCCCCTTCTTGCATTCTCGGGTACATGGTTTTCCTTGCAGGTCTCTGCTCCTCTATTGGTAGGAGAGGTCTGCAGTTTGTCAGATTGAAGGCCATTGCAAGAAACTCAGATTTTTTTTCCCCCTCCTTCTACTTGGAAGTAGATAGGATTAGGAATTTTTCTTTTTTCTTTTCTTTTATTTTTTTAAATGTTTATTTTTGAGAGAGAGAGACTGAGCGCTAGCAGGGGGAAGTGGTGGGGAGGGACAGAGAGAGAGGGAGACACAGAATCTGAAGCAGGCTCCAGGCTCTGAGCTGTCAGCACAGAGACTAACGCGGGGCTCGAACTCACGAACTGTGAGACCATGACCTGAGCTGAAGTCAGGCACTTGACCGACTGAGCCCCCCAGGCCCCCCAACTTTTTCTTTTGATTTTAAAGTAGACTCTACACCCAACCTGGGGCTTGAACTCACGACACCGAGATCAAAGAGCCACATGCTCTACTGACTGAGTCAGCCAGGTGCCCCAGGATTAGGAATTTTTCTTTCCCCTTCAAGCTTGAATTTGTGACAAGCAGTCAGAAGTTGATCATTGATTTTGCCTGGAACTCAATAAATCCGCAGTATGACAGCTTCTGCACAGTGCCTCAAATATTTCAGTGTAACCTTTTTTCCTGTGTGAGTCCTATTTGCCGTGCTGAAGCAGTGCTCCTAGAGGTATCTTCATAGAACCCTCCATGTTCTCAACTGTGAAGACAGCATACACTTTCTTGCTACCATGCCTTTGCCTGTGTCCTTCCTCCTGCCCGGAGCACCCTTCCTCCCTTCTTTGCCTGAAGACTTGTAAGCATCCTTCGGGTATCAGCTCAAATGCCGGTTTCTGTGGGGCTGGCCGTGATTCGCTCAGAGTTGCACCCCTCCTCGGTGTGCCCACCCTGACCTGCATCGTGCCCACCCTATGGTGCTACTCATTGTGTTTTTGTGTCCCCATTGCCTAGCCTGGTGTGTGGCACATGGTCATGATAGCAGCCACCGTGTGTTGGGTACTTGCTGTGTACCAGATGTTTTTGAATCCTTGCAGATTCCTGTGAGGTTTGGATACTCTTGTGAGCTCCCCTGAAAGATAGCAAATAGCAGTATCTTGGGGAACTAAAGAACATGGTGCTGGTGGCATGAAAATACAAACTAGGTCTGGCAGCTTCCAGATCCTGTGCTCTTGGGCACTCCCAGTCGTAGGCACTGGATACTTGCTGGGTGAGTTATGAATGAACAGGTGGCCATGACGAGTGCAGCTCCTGCTGCCGGAAGCATGAGGTGGGTACGCTTTTGGTGAGAGAAAGGACAGAGAGCATTCTAGGCTGGGCTGAGCCTGGGAAGTGTTGGGGGCGGGGGCCGTGTGCAGGCTGAGTGCATGCCCAGAGCTAGGATATGGAAGGAAGACAGACTTTGTGACCCGGCACCTGGTACCTGGGAAAGGCTGTTCTCAGGAAATGGTAGGGACTCCTCCAGTAGTGATGGGCTGTTCTCTTCCCCTACCCCCTCACCCCCCGACAGCCTCGGCCTTCATCATAGCCATGCTCCTGGCCAGCCTCAACAGCTGCTGCAACCCTTGGATCTACATGCTCTTCACCGGCCACCTCTTCCAAGAACTTGTACAGCGCTTCCTCTGCTGCTCCTCCAGCTACCTGAAGGGCAGCCGGCCGGGAGAGACCAGCGTCAGCAAAAAGAGCAACTCCTCCACCTTCGTCCTGAGCCGCCACAGCTCCAGCCAGAGGAGCTCCTCGCAGCCATCCACGGTGTGACCGGCCTGGGGCCAGGACTGCCTCCCACGGCCCAGCCTGTGCCTACACGGACAGTCCACCCCTTGGTGGCATGTGTGCGTGTATTTGAGGTACCTTTCAGTTTGCACCCTTCCACACCTTGGGGTAGCTTGAGCAGGGAATTCTGACATGGGGGTTGGGGAAGTGTCCTCATGGTGGAAGATGATGGGGTGACTCATCCATCAGACAATCCCTGGATCTCCCCTGGTTTCCCACAGATGTTTATGTACCCTGACCCCACTGTTGTCTCTGGCTGGTGGATGGGTTGGTTTTTTCTCCTGGACCTGTCATTTCACTCCAGTATCTTTTAACTCCTTTATGCTGGGATCTTGAGAAAGTAAGTATAGGATTGGTGACTCCCCAGGTGCGGAAGCCTAGTGTTCTGAGCTCAGAATAAGGAGTGAGCTCAGCTGCAGAGGGTGGTACCAATATCTTCCTGACTTCAGAGTGCTTTTACCTTTGCATGGACCCATCCCAGCATCCTGGGGCAACAGCATGTCAGAAGGTGGCCCTAGGAACAGGGGATTCCCTTATGAAACCATTTGGCATAGGCAGCTGATTAAAACCTGGGTTACAAATGTTTAAGAAGCTAATATTTATATGAAGCAATTGGGAAAGAAAAATAAAATGCATCCAAATTGGAAAAGAAGAAGTAAAACTCTTTGCAAATGACATAATTTTGTATGTAGGCAATTCTAAGGAATTCGTGCACCTGTACAAACTGATTAGAACGAATAAGTGAGTTCATCAAGGTTGCAGGATACAAGATCAACATACAAAAACCAGTGGTATTTCTTTTTTTTTTTTAATGTTTATTTTTGAGAGAGAGAGTGTGAGCAGGGGAGGGGCAGAGGAAGAGGGGGACAGAGGATCTGAAGCCGGCTCTGCACACTGACAGCAGTGAGCCCGATGTGGGGCTGGAACTCACAAACCGTGAGATCATGACCCAAGCTGAAGTCGAACACTCAACCGACTGAGCCACCCAGGTGCTCCACCAGTGGTATTTCTTGATTCTAGCAATTAACCATATGAAAATGAAATTAAGAAATAATTCCATATATAATAATTTAAGAAAGGATAAAATAGGAATAAGTCTAAGAAAAAAAGTACAAGACTGATACCCTGACAACTACAAAATATCATTGAAAGAAACTGAAGAAGACTTAAATACATGGAAAGATATCCCATGTTCATGGATCAAAGACTTTAAATATCGTTAAGATGACAGTATTGTCCAAATTGATCTTCAGATTCAGTGCAATCTCTTATCAAAATCCTAGTTGGCTTCTTTGCACAACTTGATAAGCTGATCCCAAAATTCATACAGAAATGCAAGGGACCCAGAATAGCCGAATAATCCTTGAAAAAGAAGAACAAAGTGGGATTCCTGGTCTCAAACTTAAAAGAGTGTGGTACTGTATAATGGTAGACATCTAGACCATTGCAGTAGAATGGAGAGTGCAGATATAAACCCTCACATTTATGGCCAATTGATTTTTGACAACTGTGGCAAGAGAATTCACTAGGGAAGACAATCTGTTCAATAAATGGCTCTGGGAAAACGGGATATCCACATGCAAAAGAATGAAGCTGGTGAAGGTACAAACTTCCAGTTAGAAAAATAAATAAGTCACAGTGATAAAAAGTACAGCCCAGGGAGTATGGTCAATGATATTGTAATCAGGTTGTGTGGTGATCACACTTGTCATGGTGTGAGCCTTGAGTAATGGGTGGGATTGTTGGAATTCGATGTTGTACACCTGAAACTAATATCGCATTGTATGTCAACTATCCTTCAATGAACAAAAGAGTGAAGCTGGACTCCTACCTCACACTGTGTGTAAAAATTAACTCAAAGTGCTTCCGGCCCTAAATGTAAGAGTTAAAACTATAAAATTCTTAGAAGAAAACATAGCCATAAATCTTTGTGACCTTGGACTAGGCAGTGATTTCTTAGCCATGATACCCAAAAAGCAAACGCAAAGGAAAAGTAGATAAATTGAACCCCATCAAAACGGGGTACAGTACTTTTGTGCTTTGAAGGACATGATCAAGAAAGTGAAAAGGTATCTGACAGAACAGAAGAAAATGTTTGCAAATCAGATACTCCTATCCAGAATATATCGAGCATTCTAACAACTTAACAATAACAAGACAAATAAGCCAAGTTTTAAAAGGGACAAAATAGGGGTGCCTGGCTGGCTCAGTCGGTGGAGTGTGCGACTCATGATCTTGGGGTTGTGAGTCTGAGCCCTGCATTTGGGGTAGAGATTACCTGAAAATAAAAATCTTTAAGAAAAGGGGGCATAAGATATTTGAATAAACAAACAAACAAAAAGACATATTTTCCTGTCCTCTCCAAGGAAGACCTAAAAATGGCCAATGAGCCTATGAAAAGATGCTCAATATTTTTCATTAGGAAAATGCAAATGAAAACCGCAGTGAAAGGCCATGTCCCACCCGCTAGGATGACCATGATCAAAAAGATGGGCACTAACAGGTGCTGGCAAGGATGTGGAAGGATTGGAACTCTCATACGTTGCTGGTGGGAATAGAAAATGGTCCAGCCACTTAGAACATACTTTGGCTGTTTCTCAAAAAGTTAAACATAGAATTGCCATATGAGCCAGATATGCCACTCCTAAGTATTTACTCCAGAGAAATGAGAGCGTACACATAGACAAAGACTTGTACATAAATGCTCATGGCATCATAATTTATAATAGCGCAAAATGGAAATAGCCCAGAGGTGTATCCACAGATGAATGGATGAACACGGTCTGTCCATACGATGGGATATTATTGGGCTATAAAAATAAAGGAAATCATGATTCATGCTACAACATGGATGAACCTTGAAAAGAGTATGCCAAGTGAAGACAGCCATTGCAGAAAGCCACTTACTGTACAGTTCCATTTTTGTGAAATATCTGGAGTAGGCAGATCTATAAAGTCTACAGAATTGTGGTTGCCAGGGGCTGAAGGCCGTGGATGCTAATAGATACAGGGTTTTGGGGCAGGGAGGTGATGATAGTTTTTAGGAATTAGTGATGATGGCATGTGATTTTTAGAATAGGGCCAATACCACTGAGTTGAGCACTTTAAAAGAAGTTTACAACAACAACAACAACAAAAACAAAATGTTTACCAGCTGAATTCAGACGTGGCCAGCTGGAAGGATGAATTCCTTAGAATCCCTCTGAGCTTTTTTTGTGTGTTTGTTTCTCTCTGTAACTCACCATTTAGGAGGAATGGTTTTCTTATTCAGTTTTTCTGCAAGAGATGGTGTTTCCTGCTTGGCCAAAGTTCCCAGCAGTGATAATCCTCTCTTCCTGCTCTAGTAAAGGCACAAGCGATGTCTTGAGGCTGAACACTGTTGTGTTTTATTTAGAAGAGCAATTCACCAGGGGTCTCAAAGGTTTTACTGACCTAGGAAACATGTTCTCAAGGGTCCTCACAGCCTTGAGGTAGGACGTGACCATGCCCAAGAAATACCTTTGGTTATTAAATACAGGATATTCTGGATCAGAGGTTTTCCGATTGGGACTGGCCAGCTCATTGACACTGTGGGACTCTTTTTTTTTTTTTTTTCAATTTCTACACATATTTTTTGGACTCACAAACAAGAGCACTTCCTGAACGTCACAGATCCACTCTCTATATGCACTGTCCTCTTCTCCCTCCACACTGCATTATGCACACACATACACGTGCACACACACGTATGCACACAGTAGAAGAAGCTGGCATGGTCTTGATGTTTGGGGAGAAGAGAGGCAAGCACTGAAATGCCAGTATTCAGACTCTGACCATTTAGTACAAGACCTTCAGTACTGACTGGGGACTGAAGACTATATCATCTTTGGACCCAGAGACAGTGTTGCTGTCACACGTACTGACAGCATCAACACCAGCCAGTTCTTGCTTTTTGGAAAGCTAACAGGGTGCTGATTTGGGGTCTTTGTGGCCACATACAGGACCATGGGGCACTCTGGGTGCAAATGCACCCGTGGTGGGGTCTGTTGGCATTTGAGCCTATCTGCTCACCAGCCAGAGATGCCCCAGCCTCTGCTGTTCCTGGGAAAGTTGCTGCCCTAGCAGCCAACGGAGGCCACTGGGGATTGAGGGGACAGCAACTCACAGATTTTCCTGACTAAGGGCACAACCTTCCTGAGACCCCTGGAGCTGCAAGATTCTTGGGCACTGGAACCAGCTGGGATGCTTCCCTTATTCTCTTCCTATGGTATCTCTGGATGGTTCTTTGGGTCTTATTATGGTGCCAGAGTCTGTCTTATATATACCACTTACCAGTGGCATTTGGTTTCAGCTGCACCCGTGGCTTCCACACCACTCCCCTCCCGATCTCATGCTGGAGGAAGTTTCCATCGTCTCGGGCTTTCCCCAACCAAACTCTGGAAGCATGAGTGCGGGGTCCAGAATGCTGTCTGAAGCTCAGTTGTTTCTGTCCTCCTTCCCCAGACCTCGTGTCTGAGGTCTGTGAACCATCTTTTCCCACAGCATCAGACCTGTTTACAAACCTCACGCGTGGCTGGAGGCACCAGTAAATTGAACCATGAGCACTTTCTCCTGGAATGTTTCATTCTGATGGTCAAAAGTGACATGTGAACACTTGAGGACTCTGAGCCTTATTTCTTTAGGCCCTGAAAAAAAAAAAGTGTCACACAATTTGCTCTCCTTTTGGGTTGGATCTGTGGGTTACACCTGCAGGAGGCTGCCTTTTACAAAGATCCTGGTTTCAAAGTGCTACACCTATTGTATTTAATTGCAACGAAACACCACTGAATACAAAATGTGACTTCCTTGACTGTGTTCTCCTGTGGTGACTTTTCTGTGGTACCCTCGTGGACTGTGCCAGTCGCTGAATGATGTGGCCAATAGCAAGGTGTCTGCTTCGTTAACTGCTTTATAAAAGGTGCACTGAATAAACATTTTTTTCCCCCATACATTGCTTTTCTCTCTTTCTCCCTCTTCGAAACAGTGACCATGTCTGATGGCTTGCAGACCCGGAGTCTCCTGCAGGGGCTGGGGGAGGGGAGCAGAGTTTTCTTCCTGATGATGACAGAGGTGCACCTGGGTTGTGGCTGGAATGGGGGTAGGGGACCTGGTGCCATTGTCTTCGGTCAAGATTTGTCAGAGTCATATCAGAAGATGTTCTAAGACCCAGGCATGGACCTCTGGTACGACTTAGCCACACTCACTGTGGCTAACTCTGGAGATAAGAAGACTCTGGATTGTCACCTCAAAGGGATCCTAACACATATTTCTTCCAGTGAGGTATGGGGGCCACTTGCAGAACCACAGATGGGTTCGTGTTCATTCCTGGGCCCACTAACTCACACTCTGGAGCTGGGACCCTAAAACCTGCATTTTCAGCAGGACTCCCTGATGAGCTGAATGTAGCCAGAGAGTGAAACTCCGCCTCCCTCCTCTGGCCTGTTCCCACGGTCCCCCAGTGTGCTGCTCTTCCTGCTGCTTCTCAAGGAGATTCTGGAAGGAACAGAACTCCTCGGCCATACATGCGTCTTAAATGCGTGTCCTTTCTCCAGCTCCGTGAACTTCATGGATAGTTGAGCACATGTTATAGTCTGCCCCTAGAGAAAGGGAGCAAGCTTGAAAGATTGGAGTTGTAGTCAAATCAGGTTATAGAAAATGCCAAGATGGTGAAAAATCTCTGCATAACCCAAGATTCCAAGTCTGAAACTGATGGGCTAATGTTTGAAAGGGCAGCCCCTTTGAGGAGGATGTAAGTAATACTGACTTTAAACCTTTTCAGCAGGATGAGGCTGGGCTCGTTGAGTCCCCCTGAGAATGGGAAGAGCCCCAGGGTAGAGCAAAGAGAGGTGGGCTGGAGCTGCTCTGCTCGAATGGTGGCTAGCTGTGTGCCTTTTGGCAACTCTGCTGACCTCTCTGGGCTGTCACTTCCCCACCTGGAAACAACCAAGGGATGGCTACTGAAGTGTTCAGAAGTAAAAATACTGATATCTGTGGGTTATTTAAAAATGCATAAAGAGGTGTGCCTGGGTGGCTCAGTTGGTTAAGCATCTAATTCTTAGTTTGGGCTCAGGTCATGATCTCACGGTTTGTGAGTTAGAGCCCCATGTCAGGCTCTGCACCAATGGCCTGCTTGGGATTCTCTCTCTCTCTTCCCTCTCTCTACCTGTCTCCCGCTTGTGTGTGCTTGCTCTCTCCACCTCTCTCAAATAAATAAACATTAAAAAAATTATAAAAATGTATAAAGAAAACCGAGGATGGTGGGTGTCAGAGATGTGACAAAGCCTGGATGGTGTGCATATGGGTGTTCATGGCAAACCCTTTCAACTTTCCTCTGTGTTCGAAAATTTCATGATAAGATGCTAGAAAAAACAAAAACAGGCAAAATTTTAGGGCTGAGATGGACATTAGAGATCATTTTATGGATGATAAAATTGATAAAAGAAGAGGCAAGTAGGAGAAGAGACAGGACTGGAACTGAGGCTGCCTGCTCCCTGTCTTTCAATCCGCTCTACCACACTGCCCACCACCCCACCTCCCACCCCCAAAGCCCTCTTGGGCTCATGGCCAGGCACCAGTGAGGTGATGCCTCTGAAAACCTGCTCTGGAACCATAATTTTATGAGACTTAAGTGGGTATTGTATGAAAAAAAAAAAAAAAAGTGGGATTGAGACACACTGGCCTAAATAGATTTCTTTACTGCAGGACTTGTCAGAGCCTTTAATGTACTCATGTCTATTGAAAATCTCTGAGAGAAATAGCATTTTCCAGAGAAATTTAATCACAAAATCCATACCCACCTTTTTTTTTTTTTTTTTTTTTTAGGACTAAGATCTGGATAACACTCTTGGGAAAAGCATCTCTGAAGAATGTGAGATTGCTATTCCCCACCCCCCTCCCCGGTGGGGTTAGGTGACATGCCTCTGCTGTTGTTTTTTATGTCCGTAGTGGGTCCACACATGCACAAACTGGACCTTATGCCCTCATCACTTCTCTGAGGGCTTGAAGGCATACGTGTGCCAAGCAGCAATGCCAGGGGCTCGGTGTCTGGTGAGCCAAAGGGGAGGTTCAGAGGGTTCTGAACCCAAGTCCTGCCCTCAGTGGTGCCCAGGGAGGGTCTCCTGCCCCTTCCAGCCCAAGGGCCATTTTCTTCTGTTGGTGACCGCTGGCTGGCCCAGGGCATCAGACCTCGGTGGGAATATAATCTCCTAAGAAAGACAGGGGAAAGGATACCCAGACAACAAGAAGCCCAAGAGAAACCAAGTTCTGTTCTTGCTCTTCAATTTCACAGAGAGAAGGACCAACCAACTTGCCCCGCTTGTTCTTCGGGGCAGTGAACTGTATTTTTGGAGCTCATCAGGACACACACCTACCTTGCGAACACACAAAAACACAGCATTCCCAAAATGCAGCCTAAACCCTTTATTGGAGCCACCCTTCTAATGCCAAGAGTCACCGGTAGCCTCCCTGGGCGGCGTGCATCAACAGGTTGACTCCGGGTGGGAACGGAGTGCTGGTTTATGCTGTTACAGTCCGAGTGAATGCAAAGACTTGCACAGTAGCTGCCTCTTAGCAAATTACCTTTCCTTGTGCCCGGTCACAGGGGCATCGAGGCGGGGCGGGGGTGGGGGGCAGAGCAAAGGGCCACTGTGCTTCTGTGGCAGGGCTGTCTTTTCTTTCTGGCTTCCCTACACGGTGTACTCCCATCTTGGGGTGGGAGGTGGGGGGGGAATAGCAGTCCCTAAAGAGAAAGAGCTCGCCGGCAGGCCCATGGAGAAGTACGGTGGGGCCAGCCTCCCCTGACTCCCCCTGCTGCCCGGCCACCCCTACCGCCCCACCTGGCCTCACACTTCCTTCCGCAGCATCACCTTGATGTTGCTGCAGATCTGGCCCAGGGCGGCAAAGAGCGGGTTGCAGAAGGTACGGATGCAGAGGGAGTAGATGTGGCTGATGCACTGGATCTCGATCAGGTAGCTCTTGATGCACGGCACCACCGCCCAGATGTGGCAGAAGGAGATGCAGGCGAACAGGAAGCCCCAGAGCAGGGCCAGCGGGACTCCCAGCAGCGTGGACAGCAGGCGGTAGCACCAGTACTTGGAGACAGTGAAGGTGGTGTAGCTCACCTTCCACACTCCGTCGAAGCTGTAGGTGCCCACAGGCTCTGCGATCACGTCTTCAAAATCCACCTGCAGGGGCGGGAGGGGCAATCCTCGGGTCACAGCGTCCACCCACTCCTCGGGCTTTGGGGTGCCAGCCTCAGGACCCTCTGGAGGGCTTGTCGCACCTGATGGCTGGGCCCCACCACTGGGCCTTCTGACCCGCACAGCTGGGGCAGGGCCTGAGACTGCATTTCCAGCGAGCCCCCGGGTGCTGCCGATGCTTCCCTAGAGCGGTGAGACACGGGGGCTGGTCCAGCCCCCTCATTTCACAGGTGGATACGCAGGCCCTTGGGGAATTAAGTGACTTGCTTAAAGCCATCAGTAATGCAGGTGCAGACCTAGAGGTGTGGTTCTCAAATTCTGATATTTTATGATCCTACAGAGTTGGACAGTCCTCGTCATCCTGGGGGTAAAGAGGACACATCCAGCCAGGCCAATACTTGAAGGTAGCCAGGTGGAGGTAGGGGCATGGGCTGGAACAGCATGTTGGGTGGGGCTGGGACCTAACCAGATAGACAGTGTGTGCCCTCAGGGTGATGCAGGTGCTTCCGTAAGGCTGAGGGCAAGCCCAGAGTGGCCAGAGTGGGGCTGGAGAGGCCTGGAGGGACAGTCACTCTGTGATGAACAGTCTCTGAAGGCTTTTTTTGCACAGGGACTGGCTTAGCCAGATCTGAGTTGATTTTTTTTAATTGAAGTATAATTGATACATAATATTAGTTTCAACATAATGATTCAGTATTTTGATGTATTGGGAAATGATCACCACAGTAAGTGTAGTTAACATCTGTCACCATACATGGGTACAAATTTGTGTGTGTGACGAGAACTTTTAAGATCTACTCAGCACCTTTTGTATGTGCAGCACAGTATTGTTAGGTACAGTCACCATACATCCCCTGACTTACTTATTTTATAAGTGGAGGTTTGTTCTTCTGGACCCCCTTCACTCACCACCTACCCCTGCCTCTGGCAACCATCAGTCCTTTCTCTGTTCTCTGATCTGAATTTTGAGCAGCTTGTTGGGCCAGTGGTGGTTGGGAGAGAGGATGTAGGTGGGATCCAGCAGGGAACTGTGACAATATTCCAGGTGAGACCTGACGACAGGCTGTTTTGGGGTGATGGTGGGGGGCCAGAGAGAGGCAAACGGGTCTGAGAGCTATTTTAGGATGTGGCATGTGGCAAAGTGAGGGCCATGTCGTCCTGGCTAGCAAAGGTGTCTGCAACTGAGTGTGGTCGAGCAGGCCTGAAACACCTTGTGCAGCAGACAGGTGCTTCCCTCACTCTAGTCCTGTGGCAACCTCAGACTTTCCTAAGTCTGGCAGCTGGGAGGAGCATGCGTGCTCAGAGAATCTGGTTCACACATTCCAATGAAATGGTGACTGAGGCCCCATTTGGGAAGTGGGAAAAAATAATCAGTAAACCTGAGGGAAAAAACATTGTACTTTCAGCCAAGTCATTTAACTAACCTTTCTTGAGTCCCTGCTATGCATTGAAGACTATCATAGCTTCTTTCTCACATGTGATGTCCTTTAGCGTCACTAAGCCTTAACTGTCGTGTCTGTAAAATGAGCCATCTTCCATGTTCCTGGGCTACTTTAATAAAAGTTGGTTGAATGAATGCTCAAACTAATCAGACTAATGGTGGAGGGGACACGTGTGGGGGCTGGTGGGGGCAGAGCTCCAACATCAGTCTTCCAGGGTCAACCCTTTCCCCGCTTTTGCTGGAGGAAGGGGGTCCTCTCATCTAGGCATGAGGTTCAAAGTACTTTTCGTTATAAAATTACATAGCCACATTGCAGAAAATTCAGGCAACAGCAGAAAGAAAACAAAAGCAACTCCAATTTGTATTTCCCTAGTACTAACGATGTCATTGCTTTAGTACTTTCCTTTCCAGGGTAACTTTTTGGGGGAGGGGTTGGACATATCCATGTTGCACGTACAATGGTGGGTCCTGTTTTTCTCACGTGACTAGATTCTGAGTTCCTGTGCCATGCCTCAGATCCCCGGATCCCCCTGGAGACATCGGAGGATGAGGACCCACCCAGGGGATGGTATGTTTACGGAGAACAGAGTGGATGTGCTGACATTTCGGGCTACAGGTGATGCGGAAAGCTGACTCAGGGAGTCAGTAGGGCCTTCCAGGACGCCCCCCACCCCCACCTCCCTAAATCTCAGCCTCCAGCTTTCTCTTCTGGGGTTTCAGCAGAGGTCATTTATGGCCCCCTGGGTGAAAGGGCAGAGCTGGAGGGAAGAATACAAATATGGTCCTCATCTTCTCAGAAAGATCGCACTTATTCCTGGAGAGCTTCCAGGAGGTGGTGGCTGTCTGGGACTTTGGTGGACTGTGGGATTTGGAGGCAGAGATGGAAAAGTGGTGTGCTGGATATGTGGAAAAGAAGGCCCAAGTTGGTTGGGGAACATCTTATGGCTTTAGACAGTGGATGGAAAGGGCTGACATCTTCTACATCTGGCTTATATGGGAGCAAAGATTCAGAGTTGCTGTTTCTTGGGAGAGCTTTCAAATCTTTTAACAAAAAAATTTATTTATTTATTTATTTTTTTTGAGAGACAGAAACAGAGCATAAGCAGGGGAAGGGCAGAGAGAAGCAGAGACACAGAATCCAAAGTAGGCTCCAGGCTCTGAGCTGTCAACACAGAGTCCAATGTGGGGCCTGAGCCCACAACCTATGAGATCATGACCTGAGCCAAAGTCAGACGCTCAACTGACTGAGCCACCCAGGCGCCCCAGAGAGCTTTCAAATCTGAGAAGATGGGGAGGATAGGTCTGGGAGAACCATTCCAGCCCTGACCTGGGGACACCCATAATGATTACTGAGGTGCAGTTAGATCCCTGGGGCCTGGATCCTGGATTGAGGAGTTCTGACCTCTGCAGCCTGCCCCTCCTCCATCATGGCCGTGCCTCAGCCTGATGCCTCTTAGCACCCCGGCTGGCTTCTGGAGCATAGTGCAGCCCCAGGACCTTTGCCATCAGAAGGAGACATTAGGGTGGAGACGTGCCTCCCTGCCTTTGTCCCAGCAGGCAATTCCTCCTTCCTTCCCTTTCCCACTCAGTGCCTGTGGCCTCCCCTGCCCTTCTTGTGGCTGTTCCTTAGGATGGTGTACACCTGACTCACGGATTTCCCAGGCCTGCCTCCTCACCTCACGGGAAGCCACACAGCCCAGAGGTGGGAGGGAGCAGGGCCCAGACTGAATCAGGTGTCCTGATTCTAATCTAAGTTCTCCATGCTGTCCCAGCTGGGGCCAGACCCCAAGGTGGATTCTCACTGTGGAGCATCTGAGGTCTGGTCCTTGTCGACCAGAGAGACCTGCCCCATGGCAGAGCTCCCAGCCCCTTATTTAAAGCCAGCCACCCACCCTGCTCCTCTGTAGCCCAGCCTGTCTTGTTGGTCTAGTCCAGCGTATCCCGCCTTTCAACACCTTTGAGTATTTGTGTCTGGCCTCTAAGAGGCTGAAGAGTGGAAAAGAACCCTGTCTGAAGTCACGCTGCTGAGGCTGGAGTCTAGGTCTGCTACTAACTGGCTCTGTCACCTTCAGCAAGTGTCTGAGCTTTTCTGTGCCTCAGTTTCCTGGATTCATCTCATAAAGTTTGTCGGAGGATTGAATAAGACATCTAAATACTCAGAAAACTTCCTGGCACAGAATACCTGGTTCATAACTGTTAGCTCATGTTGGTTGTTACGGAGTGCTCACTTCGGGAGGATGTTCGAGCCCCGAAGGTGGCTTTGCACCCCAGGGCAGGTGCCACTCTGATGAGTGACTTTGGTAGATGACTTACCTCTTTGAGCTCCACTCCCTCAACTGCAAAAATGCATTTGCTATGTCTTACAATCTTGTTATGAGGAATAGAAATGATTTATCACCTATCCATCCATTTGTTCCCTACCATCTAGTCACCTACCTATCTCCCATCCATCCATCCATCCATTGATCCATGGATCTCCCCATCCATTCACAGACACCCATGCCTGTCCCCCATCCCAACACATACTTATTCAGCACCCACTTTGTGCTAGGCATACCACCTCTTGGGCAACGCTCAGCCCAATCCCTAGCACGTGGTAGGTGCTCAGTGAAGGTAATTATTTGTTCAATTGTTCTGAAGTACCTATGCAAATATATCTCAGAAAATCTGTTGACACCCCGGATCCTAAGTACAGTAACTCTCCAGCCTACCTAGTCATAAATGTGTGTGTGTGTGTGTGTGTGTGCATGTGCACGCATACTTCTGCCTCTTTTCCCTCATTTGCTGTTTATGGTAGTAATCTTACTCCCAGGGACCTCTCTGTTGCGTCGTTTAATTATTATTACTTTGCAGAAGACATTGATGCTGACATTTGAATTATTGCCCGTGACGCCTTTGGGCACTGAGCATGAGGCGACTGCTCCGTTTTCTGGGAATCAGAAAATGTGCTCTCAGAGGGATGGGCTGTGCTGTCAGGCCCAGCTGTTTGAGCACTGGGCCAGCTTTGTCCACAGCGCCTACTTTGGGGAGGTATTTATAAGACCCGGCTCAGGCAGGGCTAGGCAGTCATGCTAGTGTATCAGAAGCACACAGTGACTTCATTTCTTAATTCCTTTCTAAAGTGGAGAGGAGATGGCTTTTTCTGGGAAGGTGGTTGGGTGTGGGCTGGATCCATCAAAAGAGCCTCAGGGCTTGGTGTGCAGCTGGAGGGAAGGGCAAAGGGTGGGAAGGGTGAATGTAGCTGCTCGTTCAGTTGGTGTCCCCTTCTCTGGCGTATTTATTTTTGGAACAGCAAGAGGGCCAGTTGATTAATCGGAACCAGCCAACGTGGCCCCCGCTGTCTCCCAAGAGGGCGGGGAAGGTGCAAGACAGCAGGTCCAGGCATTGCCGGAGGATTCGGGGAAGGCCAGCAGCCACCCCCTGTCAAAAATACCTCCCCAGATTCCTGTATGACTCAGTCCTTGGGCATCCGGGGCCCTGGACAATGCAACGTTTATTTATTTTTGAGAAGAGAGAGACAGAGTGGGGGAGGAGAGAGAAAGAGGGAAACACAGAATCTGAAACAGGCTCCAGGCTCTGAGCTGTCAGCACAGAGCCCGACACGGGGCTGGAACTCACTGACCCCAAGATCATGACCTGAGCCAAAGTCGGATGCTCAACCGACTGAGCTACCCAGGTGCCCTGGCCCTGGACAATTCAGATAGAGTATCTTTGGGCGGGGAAATGGCTCTAGGCAGGGGGATAGACATCTGGTTCCAGTCTCCACTTGACCACTGAGTTACTGTATGGCTTTGGGCATGGTACTTTCCCTCTCTGGGCCTCCGGTTTTTGTTTTTTTTTAACTCTACACCAGGAGGATTGGGCCAAGATTCCTAGTGACTCAGAGTTAGATTTGGAGTCCGAACACCCAAGGGGGAGGCTTAGTTTTGCTGGGTCTTCCTTTTCCTGCCCATTGCCTTGCTGCCTAAAGGGCGGTCCATGGCCAGTGACCCTCTTCTCAACAAGGTATGTATAGAAGTTGAGAGTAAGCATTTAAAAACAGTCACAGAAATTTGAGCTAGTAATTTTAGGTCTGTTAAGTCTAAAGATAATAAAAATTGGGGCTTACACTGGAGATGCCCGTTTCATTTCACCTCCGTGGTCATACATTTTTGTTGAATTTTATAAAAGTATTGGTGTACCACAGATTGAGATTATAATGATAAAAACTGGCCCTTCAGCCGGATAATTTGAGAAGCATTGGCGTATACAGTAGGAAGCTAAAAGGAGGTGTTAGCTGTAAAACAGCTGAAAAATGGCAAAGTTTTGCTTCTCGGGTTGTAAGTGGTAATAACAATAGAATTGTGTACAGTCTGGGATAACCAGTACACTGCTCCCAATTTGGCCCTTGTAGGTGTTGGTTTCTGGCCATGTATCTTATATTTAGTGTTCTGTCCACCTTTGGTGGGTGGTTAACCAGTCTCCAAAGATGACCCCCAGTTAGTCATGGCCCTGAGGGTTTGTGCCCTTGCCTCTTCTCATCCCACACTGAATGTGGGCTTGCCCCGTGACTTGCTTTAATCACCAGAACGCAGTAGAAGGGTCGATGTGCCAGGTCTGGAACTAAGCCTTAAAAAGGCCTGGAAGTTTCTTCCTTGGGGAGCCTCGAGCCGCCAAATTAAAAGTCTACTTTTATGCCCTGATGTAGAGACTGGTGGAGTTAGAAGTCCATTACTTTACCTTGCTCTAGAATCTGGGGGAGATGCCACATGAGGGAGAGACCCGGCCAGCCCAGCATCCCAGCTTAGCCCTGCCTTCCATCCGTCCCCACCAAGGCACCAAACATAGGAGTGAGCCGTCTTGGGTGTTCCAGCTCAGCAGAGGTCCTCGGTGGCTGCCGCTGCCTGAGAGGCCACCAGTGAGAGCAGTGGAACTGCCCAGCTGAGTCTAGTCAACCCACAGAACTGTGGGAGACCATCACTTGGTTGTGGCTTTATACCACTGAGTTTTGGGATGATTTGTTACACAGCGATAGATAACTTATACAGTGCGTCTCTAAGGAAAGCTGAATTCCAGGTTTATTTTCTACGGGACAAGAGAGACCTGTTTGTACTTGAAAGTGCAAAACATTCACCAGCCATGCTGAATAGAAATTTCTGATGGCAGAGCCCAGAAATGTGCATTTTAACCAGGTCCCCAAGAAAGAGGATGCCATTTTGAAAAACTAGATTAGTTAATACCTAGGAGTCCCCATAACACTAAATTGTAAATACTTCAGTGTGAGTTCGTGCAGTGTAGCCCTTTCTAGAGGTACTTGACAGAGGGTAAGACTAATAAGGAAGGACTGGCCAGCTCTCCTGTCTCCCTTCTTCCTTTTCTTTCTTCTTTCACACCCAACATCCTTGTCCACCCACATCCTTGTTGATGTTGTGGCTTTTGCTTATTTTGTTCCCTTTTCTTCAAAAGCCTTATTTTCCCTTTGCACATTTTAATTTTTTCCCATTTGTACATGCACCTGGGCTACCACCTCCCCGTGAAGGTGGCTCCTGATTTTCCCAGACGAGAGTAAAATCTTCCTCCCTAAACCCCATGACACTTCATCGGGCACTTATTTATGGTGTTTAGCACCTTCTCCCAGATAGTCTCATGATTTTAGTCTCATCCTCTCTGTTGGGTTGGAGTCTTCTCCAGAGAAAGTACCAGGTCAGTTTCATCTTTCTGCAGCAGAATGTCCAGATGGGCCCCAAATGGGAGCACGGTTCACAGAGCTGGTGGCTACTGGGTCTTCTGGTTGTTTGTTAGCCTGAGCTGATAGGCACAGGGTGTGGTTTGTGTGTTTTTCCAAGGGAGAAGGGTGTTTAGCAGCAGATGTAGGTTGCAGGTGGAGTGGGAACAAGTAGGATGGGCTGGGGTCAGGTCTGTCCCCCTGTTTGACCTTGAGTGGCCGAGGGGAGAGCAGTTGAAGACTGAGGCTGAAGAGGCTGTGTGATGCTTTGGGCTCAAGCATTCCTTCCTGCCTAAGGGTGTGAGTGCCTCAGTGCGCGTTAGGGAGACGGCCCTGAGCCCTCTCAGAAATAACTCAGAGGCCTTTGTGCTGGGACTGAGGTCCTGCAGGAATGCATGGAAAGAGGGCTGGAGGTTTACAACATGGGTCTAAAGGGAACAGTGGAGAACCCTGGGGACTGTTGCTGTACGTTAACACCCCCCTCAGCCTGGCATGGGGGGTTTATGCGCTGTGGGTCTGTCTGGTTCATCCCCAACTCCTCTGAGCACAGGACCTGGTGCATAGCAGGTGTTCAGTAAAGATTCGTGGAAGCGTACTCTGTGAGTGGCGGTGACGTGGAGGGCGGGGCAGAGGGAACTGCATGTGCTCATCACAGGTCCTTAGCTCTTATCCCCATGAGCCTTTGCCCAAGACCTAGCCCTGAACCTTGGGGACCACAGTTCAAGTCTGTTAGGCTGGACAAGGCTCTCCCTCTGCATCTGGCACTCATTTTCCAGCCCAGGTTCAAGGGCAGTACCAGGCCTTACTCGGGGAAGTTTGGGGAAGTTTTGACTCTGGATAAAGTCAAACGGAGCGCCTCCCATCTGCTGGGGGTCCAATCCACATCACCATGGGTCTATCTCCTGCTCTGCATCCTGTATGAAACCTCAGCAGCTGTTTGCAGAGAGGACAGGTCTTCCTCTTCTCCACCCAGTGTGTGTCTACACCAAGATTCAGGCCAGAGAGGGAAAGGGATTTCCCTGGAGTCACACAGCGAGCTAGTGTCAGGCCTGGGACTAGAACTTGGGTCTCTGTAGCTCAGTCTTATTCTAGGATCTTACTGTGTCTCCCATCCTAGGCCATGAGGAGCCTATTAGTCCTCATGACCACCCTGACAGGCCCCTCCTGAGCCTTCATCTCAGCGTCTGCCTTGTTTCTCTTTCTCTCCGTCTCTCTTGCCTCCTCACTTCCTTTTCCTTCCTCCTCCCTCCTTCTTGTCTTTTTCCCCACTTGATCAAAGAAGCCGAGATGCCCCAGGCTCCTGTTCAGACAGACTGGCCAGGCCACCCCCCCCCCACCCCCCCCACCCCCCGCCAATTCCTGGCCAGCTCTCCTGTCTCCCTTCTTCCTTTTCTTTCTTTTTTCACAGACCATACACAAACCTGAAGTCTACTTCAACCTGTTTGTGCTATTTATCCAACTCCGTTTTATGATCCTCATCCTGAATTTCAAAACTTTTTCATTTCTCAGTTATTAAAAACAGAATAACTCCCCAAGCCAGGGAGCGTCCAATAAATATACCAAATAATAATCTCCCCTCAACAAGATTATTTGCAGGGCCTTTTAAAAGCTTAGCCTTTGAGGGCTGTTTTCTGGGGTTCAGGAGAGACAGGTCTCAGCCCCAGGGGAGGGTTGTGTAAACAGCCGTGTCTGTATGGCTGCCCCCATCCCTCACTGAGATTATAACCTGGGCCTGGAGCCTGGAGCCCGTTCACTCCAGGCTCAGTAGGGCCTGAGAGCCTCTCTACACTTGTCACCTGTTGTGGGTCTCTTTCAGAAGCCACGTTCTCCCTTGGGGTTCTCTTCTCCACCCCAGCAGCCGCCTAGGGACCGCCAGGGGGGAACCTGGTTGTAAAAGCTCGCCCATGGCTTCGCTGTCCTGTCCTGCAAACTCTTCCAGGCTCCAACTCCGCTCACACTTGTCACACCCTTGCTGCACGCCAGTTACTGTGTTAGGCACTTTCAAATCCTTTATTTCCATTACTCCTCACATTATACTTTTATTGCACAGGGCTGCTCTGAGAGTCCTTTACCCGGTGGAGTAAATGATATTATGCTCATTTTACAGAGGAAAACTCAGGTTCTGAAAACCTAGGTGACTTGCCCAGGGTCACTGCTTTGAGGTAGAAGAGAGTAAATTTGAAAGCAGGTCTGTTAAAGCCGAGTTCGGGACTATGTCCTCCAGGCTGCACTGCACAAACCATGATGAATACTGTTTTACATGCGTGTAGTAATTTCCCCCTTGTAGCTCTTCTCACTGGGCCATAATTACCCTATTTCTGCCACTAATGATACAGATAAACACAGTCACAGCATAAGATGAGCTATTACGGAGAAGTGCCTTGAGGGAAGCGGGGGCATGGAGGAGGGAGTTACTGACTGCCTGGGGGAGCTGAGGCAGTCTTCCTGGAGGAGGTGACCTTTGAGCTGGGTCTTCAAAGCTGAGCAGTGCATTCACCCCAGGGAAGAAGGGGGTGGGGGTTGCTCCTGGTACAGACACAGGAATATGTTCTGGAGGGCTGGAAGGTGGAAGAAGGTTGCGGCCGGATTGAGTTGGGGCTTGAGAGCCATGGCCGAGAAGTTAGACTTTATCCAGCATGGGAGGTATTCCTCCAGAAGAAGATAACGCAGGGGCTGTGTTTCAGAGCAAGCCCAGAGCCACGCTGTCTAATGCAGCGGTCACGAGTTTTGAGCACTTGACCTATGACCAGGGCAACACAAGAGTTCTAAATCTTGTTTCATTTTAGTTCAAACGTGAGAAGTGATACTTAATTCTGAGATTGGAAAACTTTTTAAAATCTTTGGAACAATTTGGGTGTGTTGAATTGATTTCAGCCGCGCAGTTTATGAGATCTAAATACAGGACAAGGATTTCTGATAAATTTGGAATCTGAACTGATATGCAGTGTAAGGGAAGGATACATGGTGGATTTCAAAGATGAGCAAAGACTGTATAATTGTTTTTTATATCAATTACATGTTGAAATGATACGATTTTGGAAATATTAGGTTTAATAGAAAAATATCATGAAAATTAATTTCATCTGCTTGTTTTTTCTCCTTCTTTAAAATCATGGCGCCGGGGTGGCTCAGTCATTTAAGCATCTGACTTCGGCTCAGGTCACAATCTCACAAGTTTGTGGGTTCGAGCCCTGTCTGGCTCTGTGCTGACAGCTCGGAGCCTGAGGTCTGCTTTGGATCCTGTGTTTCTCTCTTTCTGCCCCTCCCCTGCTTGTGCTCTGTCTGTCTGTTTCTCTCTCTCTCAAAATAAATAAATGTTAAAAAAATTTTTTTTGAAAAAATAAAAATCACGGCTACTAGAAAAATGTAAAATGTAAATGTAAAATGACATCTGGTGATTGTATGATGGGTTGCATTACATTTCTATTGGACAGGGCTGATCTGTGATTCTGATGCATTTAGTTGGACCCTGGAGGCCCCGGGCACCTGCCCTTTTAAAAGCCCTTCCAGTGACTCTGATGCCAGTGGTTGGCCACCCTTCTTCCAGGAATTCTGCTGTAGGAAGATCCCCGTGGCTACCGACTGGAGGTTAGACGGAGGGTGTGGGCCCGGAGGCGGTCAGGCTGCTGGGGGCATCCAGATGAGGAAAGGGGCTGACTCAGGCAGTGGCTGTTGGGGAGACTCCCCGAAGGCCCGGTAACCGCCCTCTGAGTGGTCCCTTTCAGGGGCCTGGGTGTGTCTGAGAGGCCTCTGCCCTGGCCTGGCTGCAGGACCTGGCATGAGCACTGGGCACGGCCCCCACACCATGGGCTGTGGACATGGGGTAGTACTCTGGGGAGATGAGTGCCCCCACGAGCGGCTGCCAGCCCTGCTGGAAGCCACCTTTTGGGGATTAACCCCACGCCCACCATGGAGACCGCAGACATGACCCCTGGCATGAGAAAGAGCCCAAGTCGGCCACCCGCTGGTCTCCATCCTGGGACAAGGGCCAGGCGCTAATGGGAAGAAGCTCAGAGGAGTAGGGAGGCACTCTGGTCTGTGACTTGCCTCCCCACCCTGGGCAACACCTGCGTCACGTTTGTGCGGCTGAGGTCCTGCTCTTGTTTATGCTAAATGTTCCTTGGGGGGTGTACATGCTGGCTTTTGAGGGAGGATTTGGAGAAGACAGAGGAACAGGGCCTCTTGTCGGGGAAGCCGGCTGTGTGTGGAGCAGAGCCCTCCCCCGTCCCCCATCCCCCGTCCAAACATTCTGCAGACACCCTCCTGGCGGTGGTGCCCAGGCAGGCCTGCCGATCCTACCTTCACTATGTCCTCGTTAATGTTCTTGGGGTCTCGGTTCACCAGGTCGATCTCCTTGCAGTGGATGTCCTTGACAATCTGGGCCTCCAGGTCTGTGTGTTCTTCGGCCATCATCGCGGAGCTGGGGGACCGCAGGAGGAGGTCTGAGCCGTGTGGCCAGCGGGGCTGAAAAGACTTGGGGCAGGGACACGGTTTGGTGTCCCCAGACTTGTGCCCCTGACGGCTCAACAGGCCCCACCCAGCATGCCAGCTGACAGCTGTCCCACATAACTTCAGCCTGCCTCTCACTAAAGCCTCCGTGGCAGGCCTCCAAGCTAAAATTAAGACTGGAGCTCTGCTGGAAGGCCCAGCACTCCCTACAGGGACTGCCGAGGGCGCAGGGCCTCACCCGAGAGAGCAGAGGCTCTGGCATCTGTGGGCCATGGGGCAGCTCGGCAGTTGGAGTGGGTCCTGGAATTCGCACGGCTGCCATCAGCATTTGGGCTTCTCTGGGAGGGGGGTTGGGTTGGTCCTCAGCTCCGCCTCTTGCTGACTGTGAGCTTGGGCACGCCTCTCCTCTCTGGTCCACCAGGTTCCCACCCGTGGAATGCCTACCCTCTCAGAGAGGAGGAGATGAGCTCCTGTGGGGGAAAGGGCTTCGGGAACGGAATTACTGTCTGGTAGGGATTCTCACTGGGGTAGTTAGTACCTGGACTTGCTGTTTGGTGGCCTGGAGCAGGGCTAACTTTTTCCCACTTGTGGAGTTTTCCAGGGAAGCAGACCATTGATGGGACAGCGCACACTCCCATGCCCTCTTGGTACCACATGGAGGGGATAGGAGGTCCACATTCATGCTGCCCTTTGTCCTGCCCCCCCCGGTGACAGCTTCCAGGGTGTCCACAGGCCCCAGACATTGCATGGGTGTCAGCGTGATGCACCTGTCTTAGGTGCCTGCTCACTTTTCCTGGGTCCTCCTCCAACTCAGCCGTCACTCAAGGCCTCTACAGCCTGAAGGGTGAAGAGTCGGAGTCCCCAGCTTCCGGGGGCTGTGCATCCGTTCATCCATCTGCCCACTCATTCATTCAGGATTTGCCAACAGTTGGGGATAAACAGAGCAATCAGGCTCTGTTCCTGCCTTGAGGAGCTCACAGTCTAGGAGGACAGTATGATTCAAAAATAAGTAATTATAATAGGGTGTGGCAAGTGCTACGGATCAGAGATATTTTACAAAGGACTTGCCTTTGAGGTCCACAGGAGGCAATAGCTTACTTTGAGGGAATCAGGGAAGGCTTCCTAAAGGAGGTGCCTTTGGGGTTTGTTAAAGGGTAAGCAGGAGTTCACTATCTAGAACCTCTTGGGTGGAAAGACCATAAGTTTCAGAGGACCAGTGTGAACTAGGATGCTGAGCCGTGTGCAGTGGCTGGGGCCTGGGTTGTCTGGCAGGGGCAGGGCAGGTGATGAGGCTCAGCTCGGGCCTGTGTGGGAAGGACCCAAATGTCATACTAAAGAGTATGGATTTGGGGCCCCTGGGTGGCTCAGTCGGTTAAGTGTCTGACTCCTGATTTCAGCTCAGGTCATGATCTCATGGTTTGTGGGATGGAAGCCCTCATCAGGCTCTGTGCTGATAGCATGGAGCCTGCTTGGGACTCTCTCTCTCTCTCTCTCTCTCTCTCTGCCCCCCTACCCCACCCCTGTTCGTAGGCACTCTCTTTCTCTCTCAAAATAAATAAATAAACAATAAAAAGCTAAGCCATTGAAGACCTCGGCACAGCAGGCAGTCTTTTTCGGAATGATGTGTGAGGAAGATCACTGGTGATCAGAGCTGAGTGAGTCTGAGGCAGGAAGACAGTCAAGGTGACCACGGCGTAAAAGCCGGGCTCTGTAAGTAACTGTGCTCGGCTATCGCTAATAAAATGCAAGATATTAGTGGCTGGTGCCAGGTGGGGGCTTTTCTCCCTGTCACATAGTACAGAACTACTGTGGTAGCCCCATTGTGGCATCAGGCTCCCAGACCTCCCTCTTTCTGTCCTGCTATTCTTACAGCCACCTCTTGGGCACAAGGTGGCTGTCGTTTTTCCAGCTAGCATATGGAAGAAGAAAACGTGGGGAGGTGCGCCAGGAAAAGGCATTGGCCAGCTGAGTCGGCTCCATTCGAAAGCTTTCCCGGAAGTCCCCCTTGACAGCTTTTGTTTATTTCTCACCGGCCATCCCTCTCAGCAGAGGAGGCTGGGAAATGCAGATTTGTGGGCAGAGCACGTTGGTAGCCTCCACAGTGGTCACTAGGGGTAAATGGCAGGCAACTAGAAAATTCTATTACTAACTCTCTTAGGAATTACCTGTTTGTTTTCTCCTTCATCCCCCTGCCTGGGCCCTCAGCTCATGGGAGTATGTACCTTCTCCTGTAAAGAGTTGGGACAAAGAAAGTGTTGCCATATGCCAGGGAGCTCGGCCTGAGTTTGAGTTTTGTCCACTGCGGGGCCAGATGCCCGGTGAAAAGCTAGGGCAATTGAGGCAATGGCATTTCACAAGGGACGGAGCCATCAGGAAGAGGCTCATCCTAAAGTGGAAGCAGTGGTAACAGATCATGGACGTTTGCATTTTTCAGAGATGGCCACATCTCTGCTCTTCTGGTAGGACACTCTCCTTCCACCACAGTGGTCTGTGTTCTTCCTGTTTAATCCTGGCAGGGGGTTAGATGATTACGACTCCCAGAGCACAGCAGAACTGATGTTACGTGGCTTTTGGGCCAGGCCATAGGACGGAGACAGCTTCCTGGCTCTCTCCTCTCAGGATTCCCACCCTTGGAACTCAGCTGCTCGCTTTCAGGAAGCCCTGACTCGCCAAAGGGGAGAGACCACATGCGAAGGGTCCAGGGCCCCAGGCTGTCAGCCAGCATCAGCCTGTCCGAGGGGAGAGTGCCTGAGGCTTTGGATGACTCCAGGCCCTGGGCTTCACGTCAGCCCTGAACCTCTGTGCCTTCCGGCTGAAGCCCAGACGTCGTGCAACAGACAAGCTGTTCTGTGTCCTGTCCCAATACAGAAGCCACAGAGTCCACGAACTCAATTTGAGGGTAGCTGGTTTCACAGTCATGGGAACAGGAACAAAGAGTGACACTGGTAGTAACAGCAGCGGCCGTTTGTTGAGGCTCTCTGTGTGCTGCCCCTCACCGAGGGTGTAACGGAGTGGTCCTGTTTGTCACGTTGGAAGGGTTGCTGCCTGGAGATGGCAATCAATGCTGAGGAACCAAGGACGTGGGGCAACTAATGCCCATTTTGGATGTCCGAGGAAGGAAATGCTGTGGCCTGAGGTGACCAGGGTGCACTTTTTGAAGGCGGTGGCACTTCAGCGGGACCAGAAGGATGATTGGATTTCGAAAAGCAGGGTGGGGAGAGCTAGAAGCCAGAGGCAGAAAGAGAGCTGTCTCTCATTTCATTTATGACGATCCTGTTTCCAAAGGCAATGTCGTGGCAACGAAAGAGCGTTTAACTCAGGAACTGTCAGTCGTGAGGTCTTTTTTTGCCCCATCACTAGCCACTTTTGTGACCTCGGGTGGGCTTTTTACCTTCTCTGTGCCTAGTGTCCTCACCTGTCCAATTTGGATGGTGAAGCCGGCCGTGTTCCTCACGCCGAGACTCTGTACCTCACACACAGAGACAAACCTCACAGGGCACCAGAGGGCCCTTGTACCCACAGAGAAGATGTTACAGAGAACAGACTGAAAGATGAAGCTTTCAAGTCAACCCTGGGGCGATGCTCCTGACATGAGAGCCCAGTAAAGCAGAGAGAGTGATTTTCTGAAGCCCATTTGGTGTCTGGGGTTTTATGGAGGACGCCGCGTTCTTATTTTAAAGGGTTGTTGTTTGGCTTGCTAAGGGAGAGAGGGAAAAAAAAAATCTTTGCAAATGGGATGTGCAGGAACTCATAAATCTGTGGAATAAGAAAAGGGGAAGTAATGGGAAAGATGATATAGACAGACGCACCGGGAGAGTCATAGCACTACAATCTGAAGACTCAAATAACTATTAGATTTAAGGCTACATTATCCGGCAAGATTGATCATGTCTGCAGATGTCTCTGAGAGAGATAAGGCTAGGATGAGTAGAATAGGACACCTTTTAGTTTTTCATAGGAGTTTTAGATCTAGGCAGAGGGCATCTATTTTCTGTTTACTATTTGGCTTTTGGAGTCTGCATTTAGCAGACACATCACAGCATTCTTGAGCTGGAAGAGACCCAGTTTCTGCACTCTACAGGTGAAGAAACTGTGGGCCCTCTAAAAAGTGTTGGTTGGTGGAGGGGAGAAGTAAGCATTTGGAAACAGAACTGGAAGTAATTGGTCATCTGCCAATCAGCAGGCCACCCCCTCCAAGCTTCAGTGTACTCATCTATATAATGAGGATAATGACACCATCGCCTCTTGCCAGATTTTGGTAACTGATTCCTACCAGAGATTTTGGAGATTCTTGGAATGCTTTCCAAAGAAGGCAATGTGATGTCAGGATGCATTAATAAAGATATATACCCAGAATGATGGAGGTGACTGACCTACTCAACTCTGCACTGGTCAGTCTACACTTGGAGCCTTGTACACTCAGGCTCCATTCTCTAAGAGGGTTTTGGGGAAGCTAGATCCTATCTAGATAGGGTAGGTAAGATGGTACAAGAACTAGAAGCATGTCTTAATGAGAAACAAAGCCATGTCAATTTGGAGGAGAGAAGACTTAGGGGAAGAACAGAAGAACCTTACTCAAATCCATGAACGTTTAAGGGATGAGATTTATTCTGAATGGTCCCAAGGACTGGTGAGTAAGTGGCAGACTTTGGCTTCATTCAAACCAGTGCCTGGCTCACTGTGGGCTTCTTGATAATGACATCTGATGGGATTACTGTTGAGGGTACCGGGAAGCACTCATTCTCAGTTGTCCAGAAGTCTAATAGGCTGCTTCAGAAAGGAGTGAGCTTCCCAAGGCTGGAATTGTTGAGGCATGAAAGGGAGGGTTGGAAAAGTACAGGCAAAAGTAGGCAAACTTGGGGCCAGCAAGTAAATGTTCTAGGCAGGACCAGCTACATAATTTGCAGGATCCAGTGAAAAACAAAAATGCGGGGCCCTTTGCTAAAAATAATTAGGAATTTCAAGACAGTGGCAGCAGAACAGTAAACTAAGGTGTCTTCTAAGCCCAGGGCCCTGGGGGTTGCATGGCCATGAAGTTGCCTCTGGTTTCAGGCTCTGCAGGCCATATAGTCTCTGTCACAATGATTCAGCTCTGCGGGCGTAGCACAACAGCAGCCATAGACAGTATGTAAATCAAGGGGCATGATTGTGTTTTGGTAAAACTTTATTTATAAAAAGAAGTGGCGACCAGATTTTGGCCCACAGGCTGTATGTAGTTTGCTAACTCTGCTCTCGGGTGCTGAGAGGCTCATCGGAGCCACCGCGGGATGGCACCACAGCGGAGATGTGCTCTCCTGGCCTCATTCTCCCACCCAAGGGAAGACTGTCTCTGCCTCGAGTCCCACACCTCCTTGCGATTCCTTGAATCCTCATCTCCCTTTCCATCAGGGAATGAGAGTGAGCAAATGAACCCAAGTCACCATATTCCCTGCCAGAGTCCTTACCAAAACAGGGGAGACTAGGAGCCCTGCCCTTGCATAGGTGGAGTCCACTTTGCCCTGCTGGTGAGAGAAAAGAGGTGGAAGGTTTGCCAGCCTCAAGGGCCAACAGCAACACCCATAGGAAACCACACTGGAGTGAGCTCCGGGGGAGGGGCTGTGTGTGCCCTTGGAGGAGAGCAGTGTTTACTGTTTCCTTTCAGCCCCGGACCAGGCCTTGGTCTCTGAGAACAGCAGGAGCCTCTGTGTTCAGCACAGCTTCGTTAATGCATAGAGACCTGATGTCTGGACGTGGTTCTGCAGGCTGGGTCTCCGCATCTCTTTGAGCTGACCCCAAACCCCATTGATGTTCTAGGCCCTGAAGGCGATGTGTCTGTCTGAAACACCGTGCAGAGCTCTGCCGGGCCGGGATGAGAGAGAGAAGTCTGTTGCTCCCTGTCTCCTTAGTATCCCATAGGATCTCAATCTCTGCTTCAAAAAGGATTGGCTCCAATTTAATTCTGCCTGAGCCGCAGATGTGAGCTGCCTGCAGAGTCTCGGTGATTCAGAGAATGTCACCACTTCATAAACAATGCCGCGTTTGAAAACAGGTTGAGGTCAGCTCCTCTGTGTCCACGGAAAGTTTCCTGGGCTCATTTTTAAATTCAACACACATCGACTTAGTGCTGGTGTTTTTTGCTGAGCTCAGCGGATGGGAAACAAAGATGAAGAGTGTGTTTTTGCAACAGACACTTACTGGATGTGTGGCGTGTGGCAGGTGCTGAGGATGGGAGGCGAACATTGCAAGAGCTACAGCAGAAGGGACCGAGGGGGCTGCCACCTGGGAGGAGGACTTCGTAGCCGGGAGAGGCACCCCAGCACCTACAGGCCCCGCAGAGTAGGATGAGTTATGGGTGGATACTGGGTATTCAGCACTTGCTTCTCAGGCCGGTGGCAGTGAACTAGGGGACAGCAGCAGAGATTGCTTCTTTTTGCAGGGAAGGAATTATTACCCTCTTCCCCAGGCTTTGTAAAGAAGGGCAGCTTTTAGGGACAATGTTTAAGTACTGACCCCCCAGCACCTGTGAATGTGGCCTGTATTTAGAAATACAGTCTTTGTGGGGCGCCTGGTGGCTCAGTCGGTTAAGCATCTGACTCTCGGTTTTGGCTCAGGTTGTGATCTCGTGGTTTCATGGGTTCGAGCCCTGTATGGGGCTGTGCACAGACAGTGCAGAGCATGCTTGAGATTCTCTCTCTCTCTCTCTCTCTCTTTCTCTCTTTCTCTGCCCCTTCCCTGCTTGCATGCTGTCTCTTTCTCTCTCTCAAAATAAATAAACATTAAAAAAAATGAAATATGGTCTTTGTGGGATGATCCAGTTTGTTGAGCTCATTAGGGTAGGTGTTCATCCCATATGGCTGTGTCTTTATAAAAAGGGGAAATTTGGCCCCAGAGACAGACACACACACACAGGGGAATGCGATGTGAAGGTTGCAGGCAGGTTGCCACAAGCCAAGGAACTACCAGCCATGAGGAGAGACGCCTGGAATCCATCCTTCCCTACAGCCTTCAGAGGGAGTGTGGCTCTGCTGGCATCTTGAGCTGGGACTTGTAGCCTCCAGGACTGGGAGGCAACAAATGTCTGTTTTGGCCATTCCATTTGTGTACTTTGTTACAGAGGCCCAGGAAACTGACACATGGTAGAAGCGCCCAAACTTCTCCCCGAATTTGTTCCCTTTTGCCTCTGCAACAAATGACCACAATAAGGAAGCCTCCATAAAACTCCAGAGGCTGGGACTTGGAGAGCCTCTGGGCTGGTGAACACACGGGGGCACTGGGAGGGGGCTCGGAAGCTCCACACCCTTCCCCCACACCCACACACCACATATCTCTTCCACCTGACTGCTCCTAAGTTATATCCGTTTATAATACCCCGGTCGTCTAGTCGTGTTCCTCTGAGTGCTGTGAACTGCTCTAGCAAATTAATCCAACCCAAGAAGGGGGTCCTGGGAACCTCTCATCCCAGGGTGGTCAGAGGCACAGGTGAAAACCTGGACTTCAGTTTGGCATCTGAAGTGTGTGTAGGGGGCAGTCCTTGTGGGACTCCAGGCAGAGAGTGTCAGAGTTGGGCTGAATTGTAGGACTCCAGCTGGTGTAGGAGAATTGCTCGGTGGTCTGGAACAAAACACACACCAGAGGCACGGACTGGGCGTCTTGCCCTGGAGAGGTGCTGAGGAGAAAGTGGCTTTGGAGTGGGGGCAAGGGGGCCAGAGGAGATTGGGGGAAGAAAGCTTTCAAACTGAGAGAGGAGGAGGGAGCCAGAAAAGGGGAGGACGCAGAGGGAAAGGCCAGAGTCTCAGATGCTGATTCATCTCAGGGGTTGGAATAGGACAGTCTTTTCCTTTAATCTGGAAACTCAGGTTATCTGAGGGGTTGTTGAGCCTACAGGATGGCCAGGGTTTCTGAGCATATGTTCTGAGGAATTAACTGTAACGGCCCCTTCAGAGACCAAAGGGGACTTGTAGGTGAAACTGATTCATGAGAATCAGAACTGGGAAGTTGTTCAATGAATTTAGCTTTTTGGAGAATAGTGCCTGGCACCCAGTAGGGGCTCTATAGGTATTTATTGAGTGAATAAATGGAGGTACCTCCAGACGGATTCGTGTCTGGAAAGAACATAAGAGCAGAAATGCTAAGCCAGAAAATTTATGAATGGAGGATGAAGGAAAGAATCTAGTGCTTTTTTATGCTGATGTGAGCTCTACAGGTTTAGGACCTGGCACCCATGGGCTTGCTTCCCATGGAGACAAGGCGACGATTGTGAACATGGGTCCAATTCCAATCAAGTTGAATGTCTGCTCTAGCAGGAGAGAAGCAGCTGACAGACAATCAAGGCTTTGCTTGCTTTTGGCTGTTTGGAAGCTATCAGGGGCGATTGATTATTGCTCTGCCCGTGAAATAACTCGTCAGAGGGGAGTCAAGAAACTCTCATGGCTTTCAGCTGGATTCTGAGTACACCTGTCCCCCCTTACCCCTGATCCACAGGTCTGCCTTCTGCAGTTGGAGTTACCCGTGGTCAGTGGCGCCTGGGAGCAGAGGACCCTCCTTCTGAGGTATGGTCAGATCAGGAGTGTTTGATGCTATGTCACAATGCCTGCGACTTTTGCCTCACTTCACCTCCTCATGTAGGCATCTTACCATCTCACATCTTTCACCAGAAGGGTGAATACAGTACAGCAAGATATTTTGAGAGACTCTCTCTCTCTCTCATAAATACATAAACTTAAAGAAAAAAAAGGGCGGGGGTTGGTGCCTGGGGGGCTCAGTCAGTTAAGTGTTCAACTTCAATTCCAAGTTTTGGCTCAGGTCATGATCTCACAGTTCGTGAGTTTGAGCCACGCATCAGGCTTTGCACTGACTGTGTCAAGCCTGCTTAGGATTCTCTCTCTCCCCCTCTCTTTGCCCATACCCCATTCTCTCTGTCTCAAAATAAATAAATAAACTTTAAAAAAAAAGATATTTTGAGAGAGAGAGAGATCACAATCACATAACTTTTATTACAGCATATTGTTGTAATTGCTCTATTTTATTATTGTTAATCCCTCACTCTGCCTAATTTATAAATTAAACTTTCTCACAGGTGTATGTATTTGGGGAAAAAAGTATACGTAGGGCACAGTACCACCTGAGATTTCAGGCATCCCCTGGGCATCTTGGAACGTATTCACCTTGGAAAAGGGACAACTACTGTACTTCTGAATTGACATTCAAGGCCGTTATACTTCTGTTTAACACAGAAAATCTTGCGATGTGTGTTTTTGAAAGATGAGATATGTATTGGACTGTATAAAGTTAGATTCATTCTGGCTCTGCTACATACCCAGTGTGACGTCCAGCGAGTTAATTAATCTCACCATGTCTCAGTTTCCTCCTCTGTAAAATGGGGGTAATTATGTTTCCTAACTCCTGAGATTAAGTGAGTAAACACAGGAATTAATGCAAGGAAGGTACAACAGTGCTCAGCACATGGTCAGAGCTTGATATTTTAGTTGCTAATCAAAGGTAGTAATGTTTATTCAAATGGAGGGAGGGGTATGATTTGTTAGTTATTTGTGTTAAACGAGTGGACGGTGAAGTTACATGCCAGGCACTGTGCTAGTCACATCATGTCCACTCTCTTTGGATCTCTGCCGTAACTGTTAGAAAACAGTGGGAGCTACTGAGGTTCAGAGAGGTGCAGTAACATGCCCAAGGTAACCCAGCTGCTATGCGGTGGTGCTAAGACTGGAACTCAGTGACGCCAAAGGTTTCCCTTGGGCCACAGGGTGATTCTGAAAGAGAAGGAGAAGACCTGTGGTTTGCAACCAAAGGTGGCCTTTTGATGGGGAGTGGGGGCCAGCCTGTGCAGAGATGCTACATAGGGATCCTGGCTTCTATTTTTGCAAGGAGGTTGGAAAGTCCTCATTTGGAGTGAGAGGTAAGAGATCCTGGGTCTTATTGTGTGAGCACTGTCTGGACTTTCACCTTAGTGAGTCAATCCCTTTTGGGGCTGCAGCTGGGAGGAGAGGTGTTGGGGTGGTTGTTCCTTGGGCATGTCTGTTTGTAAACATTTCTCACAGAGATGTATGTTATACCAGTATTCTTAAACTTTTGTGGGCACACATCAACCGGGGCTCTTGCTGAAATGCAGATTCTGGGGGCACCTGGGTGGCTCAGTCAGTTAAGTGAGGACTCTTTGTTTCGGCTTGGGTCATGATCTTGCCATTCATGAGATCCAGCCCCACAATGGGCTCTGCACTGACAGCTCCCAATCCCTGCTTAGAATTCTCTCTCTCCCTCTCTCTCTGCTCCTCTCCCCACTAAAAATAAATAAATAAACCTATAAAAGAAATGCAGACTCTGACCCAGCAGGTCTAGGGTGGGAGCTGAGACTGTATTTCTGACAGGCTTCCAGTTGATGCTCATGTCCCATCTGGGGACCACACTGTGGGTAGCAAAGCATCACACCTCAATTAAAACAAAACACAAAGCAAAACAACAACAAAAAACAAAGAGAGCCCGGTGTGAATGCAATTTCAGTTTTTTTTTTTTAAATTTTTTTTTTAACGTTTATTCATTTTTGAGACAGAGAGAGACAGAGCATGAACGGGGGAGGGTCAGAGAGAGGGAGACACAGAATCTGAAACAGGCTCCAGGCTCTGAGCTGTCAGCACAGAGCCCGACGCGGGGCTCGAACTCATGGACCGCGAGATCATGACCTGAGCCGAAGTCAGCCGCTTAACCGACTGAGCCACCCAGGCGCCCCTGCAATTTTAGTTTTATTTCTAACATGACACTTCTCTCCTCTACCCGGTTGAGGTTGACCCTGGCTGGGAA
Organism: Panthera onca; assembly: GCF_046562875.1. Taxonomy (NCBI): domain Eukaryota; kingdom Metazoa; phylum Chordata; class Mammalia; order Carnivora; family Felidae; genus Panthera; species Panthera onca. The sequence goes on along the minus strand of NC_138340.1, from coordinate 50,407,282 downwards.
CCGGAGCGGGGAAGGGGATGTGGTCTGGCTTTTCAGTGCCCGGCTCCCCTTGCACCCCATGACCAACACCCTGGGGGGTGATGATGGGCTGTGGGGGCAAAACTCCAAAGGCCTTTTTACAAAGTGAGCGCTATCTATAGCTGTCCCTTCTGAGCTGACAAATGGCAGACACCCCACCCCATTCTCTCTCTGGAGGATGCTTTGTAGGGACCTGTGCCGTGGCCTCCCCGGCTCTACTCTCTGCCTGATTTGGGGTCCTGTCCCTGGCGCACACCCCCAGGGCTCTCTGGCAGGCAGCCCTCCAGAGTCTCCTTGGGGCCTGGGGATGTGTAGTCATTCTGGGAGTCTTAATGCTGGAGGCTATAACAAAATGCCATACACTGGGTGCTTAAACAACAGAGATTTCTTTCTTACATTTTTGGAGGCTGGAAGTCCAAGATCAAGGTGCAGGCCGATATGGTTTCAGGTGAGGGCTTTCTTCCTGGCTTGCAAAGGGATGCCTTTGTGCCATGGAGTTATAAGAACTCCAATCCTATTAGATCAAGGTCTCATTCTTATGACCTCATTTAGCCTTTATTATTTCCTTACTCCAAATAGTCACTTTGGGGGTGAAGGCTTCAACCTATTAATGGGCTTGGGGGGTGGGCAGGAAACTTAGTCGAAAGTACTAGGCCCCCCATTCGTGCAGGCTGCTCCTGGTAGCCACCCACCTTAGGCTTCTCTGAGGGGCTAACCCAGGGCTTATGTTTTGCATGCCCCCAAAGTTTGGGGAACTCTTGGGACTCTTGTCTGGTGTTGCGAGGAACTACATTAATGCTTAGAGTGGCCTTTGAGATTCTGCAGTTCAGCGGGGGTCCAGCCAAGGAGGAATGCCTATGACTTCTCCTGGAAAGGTTTCCCCAGTCCACCCAAAAGGTTCTCCTGGGCTCCCCCACACTTAGATTGGGAGGCACAGGAAGAACCCCTCTTTCCTTGGGGAAAGGCCTTGGTACCTGCTACTGCAGCAAACCCCCTCCCCAAATTGTTACCCTTCCCTTAGGTGGTGGTGGGTGGCAGGCTTGAAAAATATCCTGTTTGGCCACCTTTTAAATAAACAAACACTTATATAGTACCTGCTAATGCCAGAAGTTGTTCTGTGGACTTTCCTCATACTACCATATTGAATTTTTATAGGAATACTGACACAGAAATGATTATTAGCTTTATTTTTCAGATGAGGAAATCAAGGCACAGAGAGGTCAATTAACCTGCCAAAAGTCACACAGCTTGTACATGGCAGAAGTAATGGTTGAATCCCAGCAGTTGGCTCCAGAGTCAGAGCCTCTAAACCACTGCTCCTACTGCCTCTCAGTGGCTGAGAGGTAGGGGTTGGCATCTCTCTCACTAGTGAAGAAACGAGGGTCAAGAGAAGAAATGACTTTGGTGAGTTTGTGCAACCCAGATTCTAACCTGGGGCTCATGATTCCCAAGCCTAGTGCTCTTCCCCTGGCCATTTGAGTTTTCAAAACCTTTCAGGCACAGTGAGACCGACAGGACAGAACTGCACACAGACTGGCCCCAAACATACTGTCCTTGACAACGGAGGCTTTTTTGGGTGTCTTGGGTGGGTTTCCCCAAGAACCAACCCTACTTCTCCACCACCCTCTTGGAGTCCTAGCACAAAGATGGCCCGGGGTTTGTCCTACAAGTCCTTCTCCAGAGCTCCTGTCAGAATGATCGTTTTCAGGAGCCTGGAGCCCCCCAGGCCACCCGAGGGTTGCCATATTTCCTGTGCCCCCTGCTACCTGCACCCCAAACTCACAACCCCATACTCACATTCCCTCATCCTTAGGCCCTGGCACTTGTCATGAGGACTCTGGCTCTCCAGAGTCGCAGAGCCCACGGACACTCTGGGCCATGCTGGCCTCTCTGACAAGTGCCCCCATTCATAAGAACAGTATCAGTCCGCTAACAACTAGAATTAAAATCCCAGTTCACCCTGTTGACCATTTTAAATTACAACGAGGCAGGCTGGTTGACAATTAAAACCCACTAAAGCATTAGCCCGTGATTGTCTGAAGTCTTTATATCTTCCACACCTGGTAGATGCTGTATAACTATTTGCTGACCTAATGGGCAACTCAACTATCCAAGGAAAAGGTAACAGAGGATTCTGGAAGATGCTAAAAGCTTCCTTCAAGGAATTCATTTCCCATAGTGGAATTCAGGCATCATGCCAGCTCTTGGAGTTGAGGGTGCTAGCCCGGCACCTCGCCCACCTCAGAGGATGGTGCCACCATTGAGTGAGAGCATTTTATTCACACCATATTCAGAAATGCATGGCAATAATATCATGCCAGTGCATGATGCAGCCACAAAAGGCTGCCCTCATCATTAGTCCATCAGATTTACATGTCAGCTGGCTCTGCCCACAGGAGCTTTGCGACATATCCTCACCCCCCCTGATACCACAGCCTTGGACATCCAAAGCTCTGACCACTAATTTCCAGGTGGCTGGAATCCAGATCGCTAGCCTGTCCGTCTGGCTATTGTTGGCTACATGTCCCACTCTTGTTCCCACATGGCATTCCATCACTCACCCCCTCAGTGTCCATACCTTCCAAGCCACCAACACTGAACACTCATAATTCCAATAGCTGCAATGAAGTGGCTAGCGGAGGGCCAACGCCTTCCTCCCATCTGCTTCTTCCTTTGCTCATTTCACTTCCCTACTGGAAGCAAAGGGATGCCTTTTCCCCCTTGGTTTTCATGCAGACTATTTCTCCCTTTCTGCCCCACGTACATCTTTAACGTCAAGCACTTACCAAGCCTTCCAGGCTAGTGGTTCTCAAAGTGTGCTCCATAGACTGGCATCACGGGCAAGTTCTTGGGCCCCACCCAGACTTACTAACTTGGAAACTCTGGGGTGGGGTCCAGCAATCCATATTTTAATGCTCCCTCCACCCCAGTGATTCTTTTTTTTTTTATTTTTTTGCTTTTTAAAGTTGATTTATTTATTTTGAGAGAGAGGGCATGAGCAGGGGAGGGACAGAGAACGAAGGAGACTGAGAATCCAAAGCAGGCTTCATGCAGTGTAGAGCCTGTCACGCGGCTCCAACTGAGAACTCCAAGATCATGACCTGAGCTGAAACCAAGAGTCGGACGCTTAACTGACTGAGTCACCCAGGCGCCACCCCCTCTCCCTCCCCACCTCTGCCCGTGATTCTGACACATAATCAAGTTTGGGAACCTCTGGTCAAGACAACTAGTGTTCTTTCCCTTGGGAGGGAATTTTGCCTCTTTGTTATAAAGGTTTCAAGGGGATTTAGGCCTTTGGGGAAGGCAGCTTGGCTTCTGCCTCCCAATTTGCCAACAGAATGTGGTCTTTGGACTCATCAGGCCTGCATTCTGCCATTTCTGCCACTTACAGGCTGTGCAGCCCTGGGGAGGATGGTTCACCTCTCTGAGCCTCAGTTACTTCCTTAACGATATTCCCCATTCTACTCCTCCTAGGATTCTTGTGAGTCTCAGAGGAGTCCAAGATGCAGAGGTCCTTTATCTACTGTAAACCTTGGGGAAGTGTGGGATTACTTCATGACTTTCAGGCTTCCGTCCTGGTGGGGGCTCCAGTGGTCTTTCTTCTTACCCCAGCCCCAAATCTCTGCGTGCTGAAAGACTGGCTCTCCTCTTGACCAGAACAGTATGGGGAGAGGTATGCAGGGCCTATTGGGAAACTGGGTTGGAGACAGAAGCACGTGGAGGCTAAGAAGAGCTGGCCAGATGTCACCCTCTGTATTTGACTTCCGATAAGGCATTTTCTGCTCTCACCTCTGGCTCCTTAGGCAGCTCCCCACCCCTGCACATCACACCGTCCTAGATCCCTGAGCTGCAGGGAGAAGAGCCTACACCAAGCACACATCTCTCCTTGTATGATCTGATTCATACCCCTCAATTTTGCAGAGAGGGAGGAGGAGAGAGAGAAAGAGGGAGAGAGAAAGAGAAAACATTCCCCAAAGTCCTCACTGAGGAAGTTGAGGCTGAACATCATCCATTCTCCACTCCCCTACTTTTTTTCATTATTCTGAACTTTTTAAATTCTTGTACCCCTGAAAATATAAATTTCCCACAAATATAACTCTATACATTTTTCTTTTGGCACTAAGCATATTAAAAACATTTTCTAAATTGTTTACTTAGTCCTTGCCATTGTCATCTTAAGCGGCTCCAAAACAGTCCATTAGGTGGACATATTATAATTTGTTGAACTAATTCCATACTGTGGACCTTTGGATTGTTTTTAAACTGTTTTTGGTGGTGTGCCATTAAATTATGTGGCAGTGCTGACATCTGTGGACACTGGGTTTTGGATTCTTTTAGAAAATTTACGTGGAGTGTGATCATTGATTGGGTCAGAGGGCATCAATAATTTTGTGGCTCAAGAAACATTTCCAAGTCACTTTCCAAAACACTCTGCCAGTAGCACCATTTGAAGTTACCAGTTTTCTGCCCATTTGCCATCATTGGGCATTATTGTTATTTATTATTTTTGCTAATGTGAGAGAGATGTGGCACATCATGGTTCCTACTGACATTTCTTTGGTAATTGGTGATGCCAAACTTTTTTTTTTCTTCTGTGTTACTATTCCTATTCCCTCGTGGGGATCTTTCCTCCTCATGTCTTTTTCATGTTTATCCTTCACATTGTCATGATTTATAACAGCTCTTTATATAGATATGAACTCTCTGATGTGTTTGTTTGCTTTTTGGTGGTTAATCTCTTTTCCCCAGCTCAACCCATAATCCTGTATCTCTATGCACCCCTAATTTGCAATGTTTGACAAATTCAGGGTCTTTCCAGAGGCTGAGCACTTGGAATACTGGAAGTTGAATTTGCAGTAAAATGAACTGGCTTGAGGGGCGCCTAGGTGGCTCAGTTGCTTAGCCATCCAACTTTGGCTCAGGTCATGATCTACCAGTTTGTGAGTTCAAGCCCTATGTCAGGCTCTGTGCTGACAGCTTGGAGCCTGGAGCCTGCTTCGGATTCTGTGTCTCCCTCTCTCTCTGCCCCTCCCCTTCTCTCTCTCTCTCTCTTTCTCTCTCTCTCTCTCTCTCTCTCTCTCTCAAAAGTAAATAAACATTAAAAAATGTACTGGCTTGAGAGCTGGCTTAAGATTCCACCTGCAGTCTAGGCAGGAATGAGTTTCTGAGTGCCTGAAGTCTCAAGTCCGGTGCTGACTGCACAGTTTGGCATTCTCCCTGTCTTACCCTGTTTTTCCCTTTTCCTGTCAGTTCTTCTAATTCTTCAGCTGAAGAGGAACCCAAATAAGCATCCCTCAAGTATATACTGAGCTTTGTTGCCACCATCAATCACTGAAAAAAGAAATGACCCTGGGATCTGATTCCCTTCACGACCTACTGAGGCATTCTCACCACTCACCTGGGTATCCTTCCGGGCTCCCTGGGCTCCAGGTAAGGCTGCCTCTGACTACTTGGTTGCCAGTTTGGCCTAGGAACCTGATGAGTCAGGCAAAAAACAACCCATAGTCGGTGGTTCTCAAAATAATCAGTCTTTGATTTATGCCTCTCAGCAGTTTGTCGATTTCCTCTTCCACCAGTGCCTGTCACCTGGGCACCTCTTTCCTTCTTTGAGGGTCTGCTGGAGTAGAAGGAGCACTGGACTTGGAGTCTGGCCTTGAGACCTACCTGTCCTTATTAGCTGTGTAAACTGAGAGGGTCACTGATGACTTCTCAAGACCTTAGCATCTCATCTCACAAGTTTGGGTTATGACCCAAAGTCATCAAATCTTCAGACTGAAGGATTTTCTGTGATTTCACTGAAGTCACACACCACCCCAATGAAGCTGGTTTTATTTTCTCATTTTTTAGTGGAGATGACTCAGTTTAAGGGAAGTTAAGAGAAGTAATCTGGGGGGTACCAGGGTGGCTCAGTTGGTTAAGCGTCCAACTCTTGATTTCGGCTCAGGTCTTGATCTCACAGTTTGTGAGATCAAGTCCTCTGTTGGGCTCTGTGTCGACAGTGCGGAGCCTGCTTGGGATCCTCTCTCTCTCCTTCACTCTATGCCCCTCCCTTGCTCTCTCTCCCACACACACCAAAAAATAAATAAATAAATAAATCAACAAACTTAAAAAAAAAGGCAATCTAAACAGTGGCATTAGTACAAATGGCTGAACGTCAGGTCCACCTTACATTTCACGTGACAGCTTTTACACCAATATTCCCAGAACATAACCATTCTTCTTCTTCTTTTTTTATGTTTATTTTTGAGAGACAGAGATAGAACCCAAGCAGGGGAGGGGCAGAGAGAGAGGGAGACACAGAATCCGAAGCAGGCTCCAGGCTCTGAGCGGTCAGCACAGAGCCCGACGCGGGGCTCGAACCCACGAACTGTGAGATCATGACCTGAGCCAAAGTCCATCGCTTAACCGACTGAGCCACCCAGGCGCCCTGAGCACAACCATTCTAATCATTGATTATGGGCAGCTTGATAACTCCCACGTCTTTAGTTTGCATGTTAGTCAAGGACTTTATTAGAAGCAAGGGGACTTTGTGGGCTCACATGTTGGGAATGGACACAGGGTGGCTTGTAGGAACCAGGGCCTCAGGGACCAGAGCCGGGTTGTGATGCCACAAGGACATTTTCTTTGTCTCACTCCCTATTTTTCTCAGGTCTCTGCCAGTCTCCAAAGGGCTCCATATTTTCCTGCTGCTAACAGGCTTTCTCTGCAGAACAGGGAAGATGGCTGCTGGGCCTTAGTTTCAGGTTCTTCTGGCACCAGTAGCCCAGAGGCAGGGCTCCTTCTGTCCCAGCTCCAAATTGGGAAACCCCAGCAGAGGGACTGATTGGCTTGTGTCACCTAGCTGGGCGTGGGCAGTGGGGTTCTGAGGTTGGCCAGATTGGTGCTTATTCCTGGCTGGGGGGACAAGCATGGAGTGGGACTCCATTACTCCCTCAGGAGGGGAGGAGGGCTAGGAACCCTTGCTAGGGAGACTAGCAATCAATATATCCACAATCCAGCCCCTTGTGCCAGTGCCCTTTCCTCTCCAAGTGGAAACTGGATTCTAGGAAGACTTGCAGAATAAAGCTTACTTTCGGGAAGTGGTTTTTACCCTGAATCTCAATCAGCTGCTTAACCCAGTGGAATGAAAAAGTGTTGAGTTTTGGGTTCTTATTTAAATTCATTTTGGTTCACCCATAGCAGCGGTGGAGCTCATGTGTACTAGTTCTGTGTAATGCTTTGAGCGCTTGCAAAAACTGATAGATCATGGGAAAAGATCATGGCCTTCCAGCAGTACAGAATCCTGGCGCTCCAGAATTCCAGAACTCTGTAGCTGAGAGAAACACAAGAGTTCACCCAGCCTAGTTCCCTGCCTTCAGACAAATCTCTTTCCTTGCCGAAGTCCATTAGGACTGGAATCTTTCTGGCCTTTGTTGGAGAATGCATTTTGGAGCGTCGTGCCCTCCCTCCCTCATGGGCCACACTCCACCATCCCCCTGAGATGGCAATAAGTTATCCGGGTTAACCTGGAACTAAGGGAGTCTCACAACATGAGACTTGCAGTTTAAAAACTGGAATGTCTCAGGCATATCGGGACGAGTTGCTCACCCTGCGCTAAACATGTCTGCCGCTCACTTCCCAGCTTCCTTTGCTGCTAAGGGGTGGACACATGACCTGGAATCATCCAATCAGATGCAGCCATATGTTTGATATGGAGACTGCAATTGGAGGAGTGGAGTGGGCAGCAGTGGACCCGGCCACACCCATTTTTCAGAGGCACTGATTCTCCTGACAGTGACCCGCCACCGTGTGTTGGAGATTTGGGGTTTCTGTGCCTGCCATACCTCTTAAAGTGTGTCTGTTCAGGTCACACCTTGGCTTTGCCCCTTGGACTCTGAGTAATTCTCTGAGCCTCAGTTTCCTCACTGATAAAAGGGAAATGAAATGCCTTCCTCATTGGGCTGAGAGAAACCAAATGCAATGGATGATCATAATAATTATCATTGTCTTATTATGATAGTATAATTGTATTCATAACTGTGATAGCAATATTATCACTTATTCTAGTAATTATTATAGCATCATGGCTAAGAGCGTGGATTCTGGAGGCAAACTTCTCGACTCAGATCTTGACTTTGACACTAGCTGCATGATTTTGAGCATGTTCCTCAGTTTCCTCATCTGAAAAATGGGAATAATAATCATAGTACCAACCTCTTAGGATCACCAGGAGGCTTAAATGAGACAATACGTGTGACAGGCTTTAACAGGAAGTGGTGCATGTGTGCAATCTCTGGTGTTCTCACTGGTACCCCCCACCACCTCATCAGTCTTTAAAACTTCCACCCTTAGCCTGGAGCGTGGCTGTTCCACATCATGCTTTATATCTGTCCTTGGCACATGGCGGGGGGCATTTACAACAAAGGCGAGAGCTTTCCCCAACTCTTTCCTCCATTCTAACTGCCGAGTTAGAGTAGGGTGGACACACTTTTCAAGCCTGCCTGCTTGCTACTACTGAAAGTACCCCCATTCTACACCGTGGCTCCACTTTTGAATTTACTTTGAAATAAGGGGATCACATGTCACTGTACCTGTTTTACAGAAGAGGAAACTGAGGCCCAAAGCGACTTTCCCAGGGTCATCCAGCAAGAGGGAGGCAGAGTTGGGGCAAGAGCCCAGGCTGCTGATGCTTGGCCCAAGACCTTCCAGGGTGCATGCTGATTGATCTAAATCACTCTCACTCTCCTGCTGCTATGTTACTTCCTCAAAGACACCATCTCATCACTCACCAAAGCACCCAGCCAATAAGCCTTGATTTTCAGAGCTACCACTCTTAAATTCCCATTTCTCCCACAGATGTAATGTTCATGTAGAACTAGCCCTAAAATGGGTTTCTCACATTCATAGCTATCCATCCCAAGCGCCGTGGTGAAATCGAGGGTGGGGGACTCCTCCAGTGGACAATGTGTGCACAGCTGGAGAGGAGTCATGTTGACTGGGGAGGCTGGTGTGGGTTAGGGACGCTTACTTAGGCCATCTGATTCAGTAGTTGACATGTTTGCTTCTTCCACTCACTCCAGGTTGAAATCATGCAAAGGGTGGTGATCACATCTTTTGCAGAGTCTCTTGTGCTCAAACTTGTCCCTTGTCATGGAGATGATATTAACTTGGAGCCTGTCTCCACCAACCCTAGGGAAGTCTAAACCCTTGCTCCCAAATTATAATTCCAGGTTTCCTATTTGATAGCGTGACCAGGTAGTGTCTGTTTTGTGGTTTTCCTTTTTCTGTTTTAGAACAAAGCTTCTCTAACTTGCATTGATCACTGAGCAAACTCTCCAAACAATCCCACAGGCTGGCTAGATGATTAAGTGCAATGTGGAGCATTATCTTGCTTCTGTGAGCTGGCAGGCCCAGCTCTGTCCCTACTCTTGTGCTGTCTCCCCACACAGCATAAATTTCTAAAGCTCTCTCACATGCTAACAAATTTAATCATTGAGATTGCCTATGAGGCAGGTAGGACAGGGACTAAAATCTTCACTTGATATGTGAGTGGGGGGTTTAGAGGGCTAAGAAATTCCTCTGAGTCTCAGGCTATGAGTGGAGCCCAGGACTGGGTGAGTAGCAAGGGGTCATGGCTGGCTCACCACTGACTGGGGCAAGTTCAGCCTTTGCTGAAGTTCCCAAACCTCCAGGCCACAGGGCTATCTGGTTGGAAGGTCAGCTCCTGCTCCTATGTGCTCCTCCCTTTGGGGATGCCCTAGCCCATTTATACCTCTAAATATGACCTTGAGTATTGGAGAAGGGTCAGAGTGCTGCAGCCAGTGGTTGGCGACTTAGGGATCCGCCCTTAGCCCTGTCTCCATGCTGCCTGCTGTGTGTCCTCAGGCAGGTCATTTCACCCCTAGGCACCTTGGGCAGTCAACATCTGGCTCAATCTTGTGCTAAATGAACTTGTGTTTTGGATCATTCATGGCCCCCAGATTGCCTTGGTTTATGACTCTTTTGCTTTTAATAGCTGTTCCCTTTCTTTCCTCATTGTCAGCTGCCACTTCTTGTTACTATGAGCTACTTTTCCAATTTCTTCCCCCTCTTAATTCATTATTTCTCATTTTTTTGTGATCTGGAATATTAGATAACTAACCTGCTTAAAATTGAGTCTCTAATATAAGTCATGGCTATGGATGAGGGCTTTGGTGCATGAACTTGGTGATTACAATAACTTTGACTATGCCCAGGCCCTTTTGCCTTTTTTCTATATCCTTTCATATCTACAAACCAGTAAATACCTTCACTCTATGGACAATGACTTCAGGTCCTGACTCTTGGTGGTGGGCTATTAAGAAGCAGTAGCTACTGTAGCCAAGATCATAGGTCATGGGTGCCACTGAAAGGGGACCAACAGTATTAATCCCAGAACTAGAGAGTTTAAAAGGGAGTATTCCAATCATCCAGTGTTCCCATGCACATTTAAAAAAAATCCAAATTTAAACATTTTTTAAAAGATCATCACAATTATTTATAACAAAAAGTCAGAAATAAATTAAGGTACACATATATTTACAATGGAATGCTGTAGAACAGTGATAATATGTAAAGAATTTCTGATAATGTGGGAAACTGCTAATTACACAAAGCCAACTGGAAAACACAAGTGAGGAAATTGTTAATATAAGATGATCTTGAACACCATCGAGAAAAAATTATTTGCACAAAGGACAGGAAAGCTATACCGAGTGATTATAAGTTTGATGACTGCAGGAACCCATGCTTGATAGAAATGGGTGGCTCAGAGCAGGTGTAAACAGTAGGAAGTGGTGAGGACTGAGGCAAATTGGAGATAAAAGGGGCTTTGGGCCAACTGTTGCCATGTATTGCTAGCTCTTTAAATTTTTAAAGGCAAGCTGGAAATCATGGTATTTATGTGACACTTTGATAAATAGCCATAATCTTATCTGTAACTATGAAATGCTGCACAATTGCTATGTGCTAATGCTCTGTTAAGCACTTTGTATGCATTATACCTTTCTGAGCCTAATTCCTCATTAAAAAAAAAGGGAGAATTATATTCTTTATCTCGAAATATCCTTGTGAGGATTTCAGAAAATCTAAGGAACGTGTAGAACAGAACCCAATAAACAGCAGTGCCCTTTGTAGTTCTGGGCTGGGTTTCAGCATTGGTAGAAGCTATTAAATTTCACCTGTTCCCATGAATTCAAGGAGACTGAATGGATGGTGAGAATGAATAGAATAGATTACCTATTCAAAATATCTCATTTCCCCCTTTCTAATGCTTACTCAAAATATGTAATTTTTCCTTTCTTGGTGTCTTAAAAGGAGGACGCTCATTTTATTCCCTGAGATGGTTTAGGAATGGGAAGTAAACTCCAGCCCACTGTCCTGCTTTGCTTCTCCAGGTACACCCTGAGAACAATCGAGCCCCACCCACTGTTTTCTGTGGCCGCTCTGTGGCACCTGAGGCTTTTTTATGCATGTGGCTTCTACTTGTTTTCCTTAAAAATTTTTTTTTAATGTTTATTTATTTTTTGAGAGAGATTGACAGACTGTGAGCAGGGGAGGGGCAGAGAGAGGAAGACACAGAATCCGAAGTAGGCTCCAGGCTCTGAGCTGTCAGCATGGAGCCCGACACGGGGCTTGAACCCATGAACCGTGAGATCATGACCTGAGCTGAAGTCGGGCGCTCAACCGACTGAGCCACCCAGGTGCCCCTAAGATGGAGATTTTTAAAAGCCAAGTTCTGGTGTAGGCACTTGACACACATTAGCTCTGTAACTCTCATGGCAACCGTGAAAGGTGGATAATATTATTACTTTTTACATATGAGGAAAATAGGCTCAGAGAGGGGAACTAATTTTTCCCACATCACACAATGACTAAGTGGGAAGACTGAGATCCAGTGCCAGGACTGACTGGTGCCAAATAAATGTAGATTTTCTGTGGTTGCCACAATAAAATATCAAAAACAATTATTTTGGTGACATCGTCCTGTAAGTCAGAATATGCTCTACCTTTGCCCAAAAGAAATTGGCATAAGGGCCCACCAATCTGCCTTTTTTTCTTCCAAATTTTTATTTAAATTTAAAATAAATTTTGTTTAATAAATTATTTATTTTTATTTATTTTATTATATATTTATTATTTATAAATTTAAAATTTATTTGAAGAGTTAACATATAGTGTAATATTGGTTTCAGGAGTAGAATTTAGTGATTCATCACTTATATGTAACACCCAGTGCTCATCCCAACAAGTGCCTTCCTTAATGCCCATCACCCCTGCCCACCTCCCTTCATCAACCCTCAGTTCTCTATCGTTAAGAGTCTCTTCTGGTTTGCTTCCCTCTTTCTCTTTTTTTCCCCTTCCCATATGTTCCTCTGTTTTGTTTCCTAAATTCCACATATGAATGAAATCATATGGTATTTGTCTTTCTCTGACTTATTTCACTTAACATAATACACTCTAGTTCCATCCACATCCTTGCAAATGGCAAGGTTTCATTATTTGTGATGGCTGAGTAATATTTCACTACATATACCACATCTTCTTTATCCATTCATCTGTCGATGGACACTTGGGCTCTTTCCACAGTTTGGCTATTGTTGATAGTTCTGCTATAAACATTGGGGTGCATGTACCCCTTTGATTCTGTATTTTTGTATCCTTTGAGTAAATACCTAGTAGTGCAATTGCTAGTTCTATTTTTAACTTTTTGAGGACCCTCCACACTGTTTTCCGCAGTGGCTGCACCAGTTTGCATTCCCACCAGCAGTGCAACGGTGTTCCCCTTTCTCCACATCCTCACCAACATCTGTTGTTTTCTGTGTTATTAATTTTAGCCATTCTGATATGTGTGAGGCAGTATGTGGTTTTGATTTGTATTTCCCTGATGATGAGTGATATTGAGCATCTTTTCATGTGTCTGTTGGCCATCGGGATATCTTCTTTGGGAAAAAGCCTATTCATGTCTTCTGCCCATTTCTTCACTGGATTATTTGTTTTTTGGGTGTTGAATTTAATAAGTTCTTTATACAAATCTGCCTTTATGCTCCATTAAGTGGTGAGATGGAATCACAGGCTGCCACTGTCTGTGTATAGGAAGACAAACAAGAATTGATCTCAAAGATTGCTGGATTCCTGGGACTGCTCTGCCCCCCACAGGTCATCACTAACGCTATTCGTCACCCTGAAAGTGCAACCAGTCCCTCTCCTCATTGTTGTGTTCCTCCCCTCTTTTCTTGGGGTGCTGCTTGCTGACTATGGCAGAAAATCCTCCTTTTCTCTAAATTTATATGGCTTGTATCAAGTATGGATGCACGTTGATTGCAAAGAATTGGATATAATTTCTTTGAGATGGGTTATGTGTAAAAATACTAACAATGCAACCATATAGCCCTCTTGACTTGACCTTTGCGCCAAGTATAGTGTGGCAGTAATGAAGATACTGACATATTTGCAGCTTCCCTGCTATCTTGAAGTGTCCCTTGTTACTTGCTTTAGACTCTGGTGATGGAGCTCATGCTACCAAGTGGGTAGGAACATTTGCAGGAGCCAGCAAGGTTGAATTGGTTTCCATTGGAAAGGAAGGGAAGGAGCCACAGGGAATGGAATAAACTTAGTAGATTTAGAGGGCTGGAATATAGTGGAGAGACAGAGGAAAGGTTTTTGAGCAGGGAGAGACCCGGAAATAAATCAGGATCCATATGTTTTGTTGGACATCCTACAACAGAATGTCTCTTTGGAGCCTTTTTTTTTTAAAATATTTTTTTTAACGTTTATTTATTTTTGAGACAGAGAGAGACAGAGCATGAACAGGGGAGGGTCAGAGAGAGGGAGACACAGAATCTGAAATAGGCTCCAGGCTCTGAGCTGTCAGCACAGAGCCTGACACGGGGCTCGAACTCACGGACCGCGAAATCATGACCTGAGCTGAAGTCGGCCGCTTAACCAACTGAGCCACCCAGGTGCCCCTCTTTGGAGCCTTTTAAAGAGATTTCTATAAAGGTTAAATCAGTAAATATTTACCTTCATCCCTACAATAACCCGTTTTTTTAAAGCAGTCAAAAAACAAAGGGAAAACCTCAATAAATGTGTGTGTGTGTGTGTGTGTGTGTGTGTGTGTGTGTGTGTGTGTGTGTATATATATATATATATGTATATATATATTTTATGAGCAAAAAGAACCCATTAAATTAACACTGAACTGGTCAGTTCAAGGGGTGGGACGTTTGGGGAGTGAAGGCTAAATTTTTTCTCTATATCTCCTATTCAGTTTGACTTCTTATAATAATCATGTACTACTTAAGAACAGTTTAAAAAAATAATAATTGTAGACTTACAGGAGAGTTGCAAAGAGAATTCTGAGATTGCCTTCATTCAGCTTTCCATAATGATACCATGGTACATTTGTCCAACACTAAGAATCAACACTGGCACAAGACAATGAAGTAGATTACAGACTTGGACTTTATTCGGATTTCCCCATAATGTCCTTACTCTGTTCTAGGATCCCATCCAGGGTCCTGCGTTATTCAACCATCATGTCTCCTTGGTCTTGTCAAATGTGGGATAGTTTCTCAGTCTTGTCTTTTATGACCTTGACAGTTTTCAAGAGTACTTGCCAGGTATTTTGTAGAGTGCCACTCAATTTGAGTCATAGGATATTTTCTTATGGTTAGATAGACTGAGGTTGTGGATTTGGGGGAAGAATGCCGGCAGCTGAGGTGCCCTTCTCAGTGTGTAGCATTAGTTACATGACATGGGTATGTTTGTAACTGCCAGTGTTTACCATTATGTGGTGTCAGATTTTGCACCAGCAAGTTGCCATTTCCCCTTTTCTAATAAAGAAATACTTGGAAGGAGGATTCTTTGAGGTTATCAAATACCTTGTTTCTCCTTGAACTATTCCCCACGAATGTTAGTATTCACTGGTGGATCTGGCATCAGTTATCATTATACTGCTCAGATGGTGGTTTTCTATTTTTCCCTCCCCTTTCTATTTGTTAGGAATCCTCCTGTCAGGAAGAGTTACCACTTCTCCCTTGTTTGCTTGTTTGTAGGTGTTTGTTTTTAAATTTTTCTTTCAGTGTTTATTTATTTTGGAGAGAGAGAGGCAGAGCGCTAGCAGGGGAGGGGCAGAGAGAGAAGGAGACACAGAATATGAAGCAGGCTTCAGGCTCCGAGCTGTCAGCACAGAGCCCGATGCAGGGCTCGAACCCACAAACCGTGAGATCATGACCTGAGCTGAAGTCGGACACTCAGCCGACTGAGCCACCCAAGCACCCCTGTTTGTAGGTGTTTTTATTAAAACACTGGAACGGGACAGGCAGGAAGAGCTGCCCTCCCCTATTTATTTACTTATTTAATCGTTTAAAAATATTGGGCTCATGGATATTTCTTTTACTAATTTTTAATCAATTTAATTTATTTGGGGGTCCTAATAAAATATCATAGCTACTTATTTTATTGCTCATGTTGTTCCAGCTTTGGCTAATGGGAGCTCTTTCAGGTCAGTTCTTGTGTCCTTTTGACATGCTGTATGGCTTTTATCATTTAAACAGTGCAATTAAGTACAAATAATTAAAATTGCTGTTCACTGCTTTTTATTATCTTCCGCTGCTGTTTATTTGAATGGGAGAGGATGCTGAGATAGCCGTGAGGCAGCCTTGCCTTTACTTGAGTTACACAGACAAACCTTTAACAGATGGTGGATTTTTTTCTTTCTTTTGTATCACAAGGTGCAATTCTCTTTGGCATTTGAGGCTGGTTGTACTCGAATTGAAAATCAGGACTCTAGGTTATGAACATCCGAATTCATTGTTTTTTTTTTTTTTAATCACAAAGAATGACAAGCACTTCATGTTGAAGAGACTCATGAAAACCATGAACTCTGAGTGTTGCCAAAACTTCACATGGAGAGAAAATTACAAATCAATTCCAGAGTATTGTTTTGTCTGATTTGACAGTGAAAGGCAGAGAAGATGAGAAAATCAAATTTCAAGGTTAATTCATTACTAGTAAAGGAAAGCTGTGCTCACTGCTTGTTTATGCATGCTGCATTGGAGAGCCTGGGAGATGAGCCCTGAGTCTGACGATGTCTTTGAAGCACTGGTCAAAATTCTTTGAGGGTAATGAGCTTAAATAAAGAGAGAAAAAAAAAGTGGGTGTCCAATGATGCTATTTCAGCAATGCCTGGTTCAAGATCAGCATTTGGGACAAAACTCCAAGAGAAGATTAACATTTTGAGGATGCCTTATCACTGCCAAGCATTGGATTGAACAGTTCTGTGAGGGCAGCTCCATCTAGCTACCAAGATAGCCAGTGCATGGAAAATAGCATGCTAAAACATCAGGTCATTTCCCTTTTTTGTGTGAAGATTTGGGAACTGATCCCAGAATCCTGAGGTTTGTAGGGAAGTTAACCTGGCTGGGATCTGTCATTCTATTTTGGGGATACCTGGTGAAAGACTTTTTCAAACTTTCAAACATGTTAACTCTCCACGTACCTTGGTACAGCAAACATTCTCAGTGCTTCACCTGGAGCCCTTGGGTCTCTTTTCCGGGTTTGAGCACTCATGTCACAGTTTCTTTGTGCTTTGCTTCCATGACTTGTACCTGCTATTTTCTTCCAGGGCCACCCTTGGGCAGGTGCAGGGAGCCTAAGTGCCTCTGGGAGCTTGTAGCCCCTGGGAGTTTGTAGACAGTGACTGTAGGGCTGGGTATGAAAGTCTTTCTCCATTGTGTTGGGGTGGGGGGCAAATTTGGGGTGTAACTCATCCTCCAGAGTTCCCCAAGGGACCAGGCCATAGTTGGGACCTTGAAAGGCCTCATTGCCTATCCTCACTCCATTACATGTTTCTTCTTAATAAATACCTTGAACATGAATCCTCACCTAGGGTCTACTTCTTGGGAGCCTGACTTAAGATACTTGGCATACTTAACAGATACATTTGAAGCTTTGAATACAGTAATCATGCAACTTTAAGAGATAAGCACCCACCTCATTTGTCAGTATTTTATATGTCAAGAAATTATAGCCAAAGTTTATAGATACATTATATTGGTGTCAAATTTTCTTTTGAGTGTTTGGATTGGGTGATATTCTTGCCTTCAAGGAAAAAAAAATATTTCATCTAATGTGTCTGGGTGAATTCAGGATATACGCTTTTTTCCCCCCTGATATTGTGGCTGAAAAGCACATTTATAACTTTGTAAGGAACCCCTTTCTCATAAGTGCTGTCTTTGCCAGATCTCTTACAGGTGTTATTGGAAGTCAAACTTCATTTAGTGGCCAAGACACCTTACATCAGATTGACTTTAAACACTTGCAGGAGTAAATTATTTCTCTCATTTCCTAAAAAAAAGTAAGCATTGGTTGTAAATTATTTTCCATTTTCATCAAGTATGCAAAAAAAAAAAAAAAGGTATGCAACAGCCTTGATGTTGAAAATGATCTTGGGTTTATTTTAGCTGCCATTCTTTTTTTTTTTTTTTTTAATTTTTTTTTTAACGTTTATTTATTTTTGAGACAGAGAGAGACAGAGCATGAACAGGGGAGGAGCAGAGAGAGAGGGAGACACAGAATCTGAAACAGGCTCCAGGCCCTGAGCTGCCAGCACAGAGCCCGACGCGGGGCCCGAACTCACAGACCGTGAGATCATGATCTGAGCCGAAGTCGGACGCTTAACTGACCAAGCCACCCAGGTGCCCCTGCCATTCTTGACTAAAGAGAGAAAAGCTGGTAGGCAAGTAGATTGATACCATGTGAATAAATAAAGATTTAGTTTCCCTTGGACAGAAAACCAAATTATTTTCATCTGCAATTGCCATAGTCTTGCTTTGTTTTTAGTGATAATATTTGATCTGTTTATACCTTCCAGATGACATTAAAGGAAACCGGTGTTTTTTGTTTGTTTTTTGGCTTAATGGCAAGGAGAGAAGCATTGAAGGTTGTAAGAAAGAACTCCTGTGGGCATCTCTCCAGTCTTGCCCTGCTCTGACATCCTTTGATAATAAGATCCTCTTTTTTCTTAGCTAAGATTTGTCTCTGAGTCAGAATGCCCTTCCCCCCAATTAGGGGATGCTGTGGAAGTTCCGTTAAACTTTGGTTTCAAGCCCAAGCACTGAGGAGAAGAGATTGCACAGTGAAGTCCTTCCTGTTTCAACAGACATTACCAGTAAACACTGCCATCTTTGCCTCTTGTGGATCCCTCCGCTGGGGAACTTAGTAGATGAGCATGGTCCTAATTATCAACTCATTCTCCCTGCCTCCTTTCATCCCTGCCCCTCCTTCACTCCTTTTTTCCTTCACCCCCTTTTCCTCTCTTCGTCTTCCCTCTCTTCCAATGGCTTTCCCTCCTTGATTTATTTTTCTTTCTTCTCTTCTCCCCGCCCCCACCTCTTTCTGTTGTGGCAACTGAAATGCACCCATACCGGAGTGATTGCAGTCAGCTTCTTACCCTTTTGACAAGAAACATTCCAGAGAATTGACACAAAAGACCCCTTACAACTGGACATTAAAGCAGAATATCTGCAGAAAAATAGTGGACAGTGGGGTGGGTGTAGATGGCAGGGACCCTGTGTGAGGGCTGTTCTTAAAGAAGTCACTTGTAAAGGTGGGGTCATAGGTGCTAGATGCTAGAGAGAGTACAAGCTCAGTGTTTTTGTGATCCTCTTCCAGAGAAGACTTGCAGGAATCCAAAGGTGTCTTTCTTGAGGAATGTTCAAGAGTCAAATGGATGTTGATGTAATAACCAGCCCAGGTTGTCTTCTGGACACTTTAATCTGCTGCTCTGTGAAATGGGAACAGTGGTCTTGGCTCCTTTCCATATGTTAAAAATATTATGAGGGCTGATGGCATGGGAGGTCTAGGAGAGCATCATGGTGAGGAGGCCAGAGGCCTGGGCTGAGGAGCCAGGACACTTGGGTTTTAGTTCCAGCTCTGCTATTTCTTGGTTTGTCATTATCAGTATGCAAATAGCTTCTGAAGATCTCCATTTCCTCATTTGTGAAATGGGAAAGCTGGGTGTCTCAAAATGGGATGCATTTCCTCAATTCAAAGCTACCTCGCCCCCACCCCACTGGGACTCTTGGCTATGTGTTTCTCAAAAGCAGGGCCTACCATAGAATCTGGCAAGAAGCAGTTACTTGGAAATGTTGTTGAATGAAGGGATGAATAGTCACAGTTGGGGACCCCAAGTATGGTTGTACACAGGTCCAAGGGAAGGGGGACACCACTCATGAAGGCTATGATGAGAATCATGTCCCTGCAGTTGGGCAACATGGTGGCCTGCTTCCAGTGGACAAGCATTCAGTGACTGGAGTTGCCAAGAAGAGTGTGGGGCTCTTGGAAGATGTAACGTACCTTATGCCCCTGTGCCTAGTTTCATTTCCTGGGAGCTGCAAAATAACCCACGTGGGTCTTCATCTCTCTCACCTTACAGAAACACAGGCCCGTGAACGCCTTCTGGGATAGCAGCAGTCATGGGATTCCATGACCTGCAAAGAGCCTCCGTCAGGACAGCCAAATGAGCAGACCCCTTTTATTGATGAGCCAGAAGAGTTTATGAAATAATCTGACTCTTCAGTTCCTTCTGTTAGAAGCTGTATTTTGGAAGTTAAAGGGTCAAAGAATCCCTCACTTTCTAACCAAGGAAAAAATTAATAGCCTCGTCAGAAAGCAAATCCTTTTTTTTTTTTTTTTACCGAGTACATTTAGAAGAAAACTAAATTTTCTTAGAAAATACATAATAATTAATTTTAATTAAATTTTTCAATGTTTATAATTTATTTTTGAGAGAGAGAAGAGTGTGACTGGGGGAGGGGCAGAGAGAGAGGGAGTCACAGATTCTGAAAGCAGGCTCCAGGCTCTGAGCTGTCAGCATGTAGCCCAATGCGGGGCTCAAACTCACAAACTGCAAGATAATGACCTGAACTGAAGTTGGACACTTAACCGACTGAGCCACCCAGGCGTCGCAGTAATTAATTTTTCTATAAATTAATCTGTGTGTCTTTTCCATAAGTTCATCTGGGTCCATCGGTGTGGTACCCATGGAAGACTCTCTCTGGGAAACCCTCTTAAAGCAAGGCCTCCTGCAGAATTTTGTATTGAGGCTTAGTTGATCAGTTAACAAATTCATAGCGCCCCCTGGTGGAAGTCGCTGCTCTAATTGACCATGGAATTCTTGGATTTGGCTGAATGGGAACTAGAGCATTCCCAGTCACACTGCTGTGGTTCCCGCTCCACCTCCGCCCCCACCTTCTTAATTTTCTCTGCATTTTTACGTCCTTTTTGCGTTCATTTCTCACAAAGTCACGGTGATGCTATCAGAGAACAAAGGATAGGGGTACAGAGGCCTGGACCCAGAATTAGCATTCATTGAAGGTACTTTCTCAGACTCGGCATGTGCCATTGCTATTCTGAGGCCTTCCATTCCTCTGTCAAACGTGAGGGAGAAGGTGATTTCCAAGGCTCTTTGTAGCAGTGTAATGCAGTTTGTTAAAGCTTGGGCTTTGGGGTCAGGCTGGTCTGGGTTTTCGGCTGAGCTTGGAACTTGAGGCAAATTACTTCATCTCCATGACCTTTAGCTTCTGATTTGTACAGTGGAGCTGATGATAATGGCAGTCTTGGGGGTTATGTTGAGTGTCAAACAGGAGCATCTTTGCAGAGGCCTGGCTCAGGGCCTGGCATGTTCATTAGCACACTCAGTGGCTATCTTCATTAATGCCCTCGTGATCCTCCAAAGGTTTGGTCCATGGGATGGCTACGGAGGGGAGCAGATCAATCTCTAAGTGAGAGCTGAAATAGTGGCATGGATGTTGTCTCAGTATGCATTTTGCATTTGGAAAGATTCCAAAATGATTTCGTTTATACCTGTTTTTCAATGGGCAATAATTGGTCCCAAGCCAGCACCCCCAGAGCCTGGGGCCATCCTCAGCCACGTGGATTTCATCAAGTCCTGTCTGTGAATGAAAAGGCAGGACGGAGACCAGAGTCAATGGTGGAGGAAATTATATCCTGCCTGAGTGCACAGTCGGAGCCTGGGGAAGGGAGGTGGGTGGGTAATGATGTTTTCTCCTTTCACAGCCATGATTCTGCTCCCTGTTCAGGAGCTGGGCCAGGCCATTCTGGTCCATGCGCTCAGCCTTCTCCTTGTGCACACCTGTTCCTTTTTCCTTCTTTCTTTTTTGCTAATACGTGGAGCACTTACTGTGTGTCAGCCTGAGTACCTCACAGGAATGTATTCGTTTCATCCTCCCAGCCACCCTGTGAGCTAGTTACTGTTACTAAGCCCCTTTTACAGATGGGGAAAGTGAGGCTCAAAAGTGAATTCCATGACTTGCCATGGCCACCCAGCTGGTAAGAGGCAAGGTTGGACCAGAGCAGGCTTCTCTGGGTCTTCACACTCTACTGCCTTTTCTTGATCCTGTCTCCACCTCCTGTGTGTGGCTGAGGGCCAGACCAGTCAGGTTCTTTATTACCTGGAAACTCTCCCCCAGTATGGATTATAATATCACCATGAATCCTGGCATCCACTGGAAGAGAACCACCAAGAGGGACCAGGTTGGGGCTCTGACTGGATACTCAGCCGTGATGTTTGTTATTAGGAGGGCAGAATGAGACCAAAGATGTGTGTGTCATATTCATTGGGTACCCACCAGGTTCTGTTGTGAGCAAGTTCTCCATGGGCCTCTGGTGTTTCTGCATGGTTTGCCAGCAGAGGCCCTGTTTGTGCTTTATTTGGAAGTATCTTTTCCAGGATGTTTTTACAGTAGACATCCTTGAGAGACAGAGCTAGTATCTTCCTCTGGAACAGATTACTTACTAGCCACTATAAAATATTTGGGTTTCTTAAGCATGGTGGTGCTCTCCTGTAATGCAACCCATGGCATGAATGGGGGTTACCTGGCCCTCTTTATGTGGTCCTGTGGGAATTGGAGCTCTGGGAACTGGGGCAAAAATGCTGATTGTCTGGCTACCACTATTTGTGGAAGTAATAAAGTCCTTTGTCTCTGATCCAGGAATCTTGTGTCTTCTGCCAGCAGCCATGAAACTGGCATGCTAATTGAGGCGCCTGGGTGGCTCAGTCTGTTAAGCGTCCGACTTCTGCTCAGGTCATGATCTCGCAGCTCATGAGTTTGAACCCCAAATTGGGCTCTCTGCTGACAGCTCAGAGCCTGCAGCCTGCTTTGGATTCTGTGTCTCCCCCTGTCTCTTTTCCTCTCCTGCTTGCTCTCTCTCTCTCTTTTGAAGATAAAAAAAAAACTGGTATGCTAACCTGTCAGCTTGCAGGTAGGGTATGCTTCACAGTTCTTGAGAGATTCTAGGTTCATTAGTTGGAAGAGGCAAAGATTTAGGGTTTCAAAGATGAGTCAGCCACAGCCTCTGTCCTTAAAGAGGTGGAGAGTAAAAGACACATGAGAGAATGATACGGGTGCTAGAAGGTGAACACTTTCTGAGTAGAGAAGGGAAAGACTCTTGGGGACACCGCCTGTGAGTGTGGCCTGAAGGAGGCGTGGGATTTTGATGGGTTCAGAAGCTGGGCAAGGGAGTTCCAGGCAGAGGGAACAGAAGGAGCAAAGGCACAGAGGTGTGAAGGCCAAGGGTGGGTTCAGGGGATAGCAATCATTCCAAGAGTGCTTGAGGCAGGGACGCTGGGCTGGATGCTTTTTCGGTCCCTCTGGAGTCACCTCCACCCTCTCTCCCTGGCTGTCTGCTCTGGCTGCATTGGTCCATGGGAGGTACCAGCAGAAGATCAGCAGGTAGGAGAAATGTGAGGTCAGGGTGTGGCTCCTCTTTGCTCCCTGCCTATGAGGTTACCTTGGGCCACTCGTGCCCATCGACAAGGTTGTTGTTCCTCTTTGGGGCCTTTACCCAAGTCTCTGCTTCTAGATTTTTACAGACTTTCCCTGTCCTCACCCTTTCAGGTCTAGTGGGTTGTGATAGCTCTGTTACCACTAGCCAGGTGACCACACGGAAACTACCTGCCTCTTTCTGTGTGCTTGCCCCTATTAAAATAAACACTTGTTGCATGAGTGAGTGCTCAAGTGAGCCAGGCTGCCCTGTTGGGACCTGACTAATACAGTGGCTGACAGGGGCTGAGATGTGGGGTCAGCCTCTGGAAGGAGTACCGAAAACCTGTAAGATTGGTCTAGTGTCACCTAATGAGCCTGCTCCATTCTTCCTGTGAGACCCGACTCAGGTGTCCCGTCCCTGGCAAGACTCCCAGGATCTCCATGCCTCCCCTTCCAGGGCACTGACTGACTAACTCTGTTTCACTTTCCTGTCTCTATCCCCTCTGACTGTGGGTATCTAACTGACTTCTGTGTCATTCATTCAGTGAATGAATAAATATGTGGGTGGATGATGCCTGGAGAGAGGGATGAATATGATCCTGTGCCATTGAAGGTTTGGGGACCGGGGAGTGATGTGAACAGCCAGAAGCACAGACATAGCCCCTGCCCTCCAACAGCTTCTAGCCCAAAAGGTGAAATACAGCATGGATGTGTGAAGTCTCTAATCTTAAAAGGCCACATCTGCAGAGGTATTCCAGGCACTCATACAGTGGGATAGGAGGTCAGACAGGAGGGAGCTCACTCTGCTCTGGGCAGGGAGATCAGGGAAGGCTGCCTGGAGGAGGTGAGGTGGAGCTGGGCACCAAAAAATGGTGTCTCAGGCTGCTCAGGCTGCTATAGCAAAAACATAGACTGGGTGGCTTAAACAACTGATATTTATTTCTCACAGTTCTGGACGGTGGAAAGTCCAAGATCAAGGCACTTGCAGATCTGGTGAGACCCATGGCAGAGAGCAGGGAAAGGAAGTTGTGGTGTCTCTTATAAGGGCATTAATACCATGGCCGAATCAGTTTCCAAAGACCCTACCTCCTAACACCATGTTGTTGGGGGTTAGGATTTCAACCTGTGAATTTTGGAGAGATACAAACTAGGTAGGAGGGGCCAGACTTCAAGTGGCCTTGAAGGCGACACTAAGGAGTTTGGAATTTACCTTGAAGGTGCCAGAAAGCCAGTGAAAATACCCCAGTGGGGTTTCTTACTTAAAACAAAAGGGAAAACCAATGAAAAAATCATGCTTTCTTTTAGTAAGGCATCAAGAGAAGTGTCTGGAGGAAAGAACATAGATTTCAGAGTCAGGTAGACCTGGGCTTGAATCCCAGCCTCCCTGCTTGCTACCTGTGTGACTGTTTTTTTTTAATATATGAAATTTATTGTCAAATTGGTTTCCATACAACACCCAGTGCTCATCCCAAAAAATGCCCTCTTCAATACCCATCACCTCCCCTCCCCTCCCTCCCACCCCCCATCAACCCTCAGTTTGTTCTCAGTTTTTAAGAGTCTCTTATGCTTTGTCTCTCTCCCACTCTGACCTCTTTTTTTTTCCTTCCCCTCCCCCATGGGTTTCTGTTAAGTTTCTCAGGATCCACATAAGAGTGAACACATATGGTATCTGTCTTTCTCTGTATGGCTTATTTCACTTAGCATCACACTCTCCAGTTCCATCCATGTTGCTACAAAAGGCCATATTTCATTCTTTCTCATTGCCACGTAGTACCCCATTGTGTATATAAACCACAATTTCTTTATCCATTCATCAGTTGATGGACATTTAGGCTTTTTCCACAATTTGGCTATTGTTGAGAGTGCTGCTATAAACATTGGGGTACAAGTGCCCCTATGCATCAGTACTCCTGTATCCCTTGGATAAATTCCTAGCAGTGCTATTCCTGGGTCATAGGGTAGGTCTATTTTTAATTTTTTGAGGAACCTCCACACTGCTTTCCAGAGTGGCTGCACCAATTTGCATTCCCACCAACAGTGCAAGAGGGTTCCCATTTCTCCATATCCTCGCCAGCATCTATAATCTCCTGATTTGTTCATTTTGGCCACTCGGACTGGCGTGAGGTGATATCTGAGTGTGGTTTTGATTTGTATTTCCCTGATGAGGAGCGACGTTGAGCATCTTTTCATGTGCCTGTTGGCCATCCGGATGTCTTCTTTAGAGAAGTGTCCATTCATGTTTTCCACCCATTTCTTCACTGGGTTATTTGTTTTTCGGGTGTGGAGTTTGGTGAGCTCTTTATAGATTTTGGATACTAACCCTTTGTCCGATATGTCATTTGCAAATATCTTTTCCCATTCCGTTGGTTGCCTTTTAGTTTTGTTGGTTGTTTCCTTTGCTGTGCAGAAACTTTTTATCTTCATGAGGTCCCAATAGTTCATTTTTGCTACCTGTGTGACTTTGGACAAGTTACTTCACCTCTCTGATCCTCAATTTCCTTTTCTAGAGAATGGGGCTTGTAATAGGTACCTCCTAGGGCTGCTGTGAATGGATGATCAAATGAAGGCAGCCTGACTGTCCTACTGCTTTTTGTGTGGTAAGTGCTCTAATATTATTGTCATTATTAATTAGTATTCCTACTGCAGCCTTTTGGGTTTTTTGTTTGAGAGAACTTGGCCTTGAGGGTCATGTACATTGTCTGTGGTGGTGTTGGCAGCTGTGTTTGTGGGTAACAGAAGGAGGAATCATGCAGCCACGGAGCTTTTTTTTTCTTTGTTTTTTTTTTTTTTTTTTTTTTTTTTGGCCTGAAAGAATGAGATAGTGGAATATTAATACCGCTATCTGGGGGCTTGACGCTGGGGCCTGGCGGGGGCTTGTTTTTACAGCCTGAAATAGTTTGGCATTTGCCTTTCCAGCCGGCAGGCTGCCAGACCCAGGAGTGTGTAACCACCCAGCCTAACAAAGCAAAACTATTTTTACCTTGGGGGGGCCCAAGAATGCAGCCCCACCCCGCCCGGCGGCCTGAGTCAGTCGCCAGCAAAGGCTGGTCTCCTGTAGGCGGCAAAGGGAAGCAAACAGCTGGGTCCCTGGGGTACCAGTGTCCCTGGCAGGCAGGCCGGGTGTCCCAGAGAGTCCTGGAGTGCCCCGCCCCCCGCCTTCTTCTCTTACCTGGGAACTAGGAGACCAGAATTCTCACTCAGAGAGTTTCTGAAGTCATCGCACAAGAAGCAGTAGGGTTTAGTTTAATCCTCTACTACGATCTGCATAAAAGCAGTATTGCTAACAGTAATGACCCACTTTCTGAGATTCTACTGGATGTCGGGCACTGTGCTGCCTACTTTACATGCGCCATCTCTTAACGTCGTATCTTTGTGAGGAATGGCCCCATTTTTCAGATGTGGAAACTGAGGCTCAGGGAGGTTAAGTGACTTGCTCAGGGTTAACCAGCTGGGAAGTGGTTTGGCCTCAGACTTATTGGCTGCACCATGGATGCCCCTGTTACCCGGCTCATTGGCTGTCCAGGCAGGAGAACAAGAACAGGGAGGAGTCAGGGGGCCTGCCTTAGTCCTGATGTTACCCTTGACCTGGACAGTGAATCTGTGGCTTCTTCATGCCTTGGAGTTCCTATGGGGGTAATCATGCCTGTGCTCCTGGCCATGAAAACAAGGAGGATGGAAACAAGGCCTATGAAAACAAGGAGGATGGAAAGAGACTTTGGAGAGCCACAACAGCATATTAATGCCAGCCCATGATGCCCACACACTCGAGGTTGAGTTGTCACCACACCAATTCTCCCCTGAGTAAGGGGGAGGTGAGGGGTCAGAATCCTGCAGAGCTGAATCCTCCGCAGGTTACCTTAGAGGAAGCTTATGTTCCCTGCTTCTCTCCCTGCCCCTGTCCCCACCTCTCTCTGTCTAATTCTCCTTTCTCTCTTCCTTCCTTCTGTACTCACCTCTTGGTAGGATGTAGCAGAAAGAGCCTGGTCGATGTAGCAGAAAGAGCCTGGTCTTTGGAGTCCACCTTTGTTCGCTCCTCTTCTCCATCCGTCTAACTCTCCCTGTCCTCCAGTGTCCAGCTCCAGCCCCACCTACTCCAGGAAGCCTTCCCTGACTTCCTTTGCTGCCCAGAGCAGTGTGGGGGTACTTTTCATCTGACCTCCTGTCTCACCTCCTCTATCTGTAAATACGGGGTCTCTCGGGCGAATTGGATTGTCAATGTTAGAGACATTTCAAGGGTCCAAGCCAAGCCTTCCCAACTGGATCGAAAACTTCTTGAGGGTAGGGGCTGAATCTTGTGCTTGTCTACATCACTTTCTATCCCTCCCCTGCCCTCAGATCTTCAGTGACATCCTCCTGCACACAGGATCCAGTATCCATCCGCCCACCCATTCAGCAAATACTCAAGTGCAATGTTAGGGGTGTGGCGACACAGTGGCCAGGACGCAGAAGTCTGGCTAAGGAGGGAAGCAGTCACAGCTACCACAGGATGGTAAATCCTGTGAAGGAGGAGGCAGAAAGGTTTGGGGCACCAGAGAAATCCATAGTCAGGTCATGGCTCTGCCACTTCCCAGCTGGGGGAGCTTGGGTCAAGTCTGTTCCCTCCCTGTGCCTCACTTTCTCCATCTACAAAGTGGAGATAGTCATAATTCGCGGTCACAAGGTTGTAGTGAGGACTAGATGAGACGGTGTGTGTCAGGCACCTGGCCCTTTCCCCCTTTCTATCACACTTCTACTCGGGCAGGGCGACTTTGTGGAAAGGCTGTTTCTGCACCTCTGGGTACCTGTTGCTGGTTGTGGGGAGCTTGGAGCCTGGGAGTTGAAATGATCAGGTTGTGTACCAGTTTGGTCCTAAATATGCTCTGAATCACACTTCCAATCAGTCAACCCTTTTCGTTTCTCTCCTGCCTCTGGTCTGTACCGTATGTTTCGGTAAGGGGGCAGTTTCTAGCAGTCTGCCTTCCTTGGTCCAGCCTCCAGCCTCACCCCGCGAGCGGACAAACCACAGCCCAGGGAAGGGGCACAGAGCCAGCCAGGTCACATTTAACGTTTGGATCCAAACTCTGGTTCAACTGATTGTTTTTGTTCTCCTGATGGCAAGATTGCATGGGGCCTGACTGCTCGTATCCCCTGACCGGCCTCCCCCCCAGATTTCCAAAGGACCCCCACCCCTCCCCTGGCCTGCACACACTATTCCAAGAGGTCTCATTTCCCACGTGTTGTCGGAAGACAAATACTAGAACTTGTCCTGGGCCAGACCTTTTGTTCCCTTTCCTGCAGACTTGTTGATGGGAAAATTAGCTGTTTAGTAGGAGACAAAAAAAGAGGGAGGGTGTGTTGCCAGATTTGGGGTTTCTCGGTCCTGAGCCTAAATACGAAGTTTTTGAGTTGTGTGTTCTGCTTGCACTCTGTCTTTCTCGTAAAATCTTATTTCCTTGACCATTGTTGAAGTGGGACACACATTATGATTAAAAACAAAAACAAAACCTTGTTTTCATAGCAGCAAAGGCTTATATTTAGTTAGAAAAATATCCTTTTGAAATTCAATTTCCCCTGCTCCCCGGTGGTGCAAGGGGAAGGAAAAAAGTGGAGAAATCTGAAACATTTCCCCGGTGTCCTGAACTTGAAAAAGAGCAGAGTGGGCTTTCCGAATCGAGGTCTGTGTCTGTTTCCCTCCCCCGGCCCCAATGTGCGTCAGAGATCTGGGTCTTCGGCTTCGGAAACCATCAAGTGTTGCCTCGGAAAAATGCTGTGTGGTTCTGAGGCTGTATGAGTAGGCTGCCTGATTTGCTGTGAACAAAAAAATGGGCAGTGTTTTCTCTCCACGCAGTCAGCTTGAAATGTCAGTCAGGAAACCTGCCTGAGGCGTGTTGGGGATTCTAAGGAGTTTGCGTGTATAACTAACTCCAAGGGAATATTTTCAATGTAGAGACACGTAGTGTGGACTGATGGGGCAGGTGGGGCAAGTCAGGGGAGCATGTCCCTGGCACTACCTCTGCTACCCACTCACTGTGACCTTGAGGTGGACACTCAGTGTGACCTTGAAGAGAGCATTCACTTAGTGTGACCTTGGGAAGCCCATTCATTGTGACCGTCAGAGACTGTTCACTGTTAACTTGGGGAGACCGTTCAGTGTAACATTGGAGGGACCGCTCACTGTGACTTTGGGGAGACCATTCATTCATGTCACCCACTGTGAACCTGGGGAAGTCCTGGACTGAAACACTGAGGTGTTCACATTTTCCCCTGAGCCCGGCATCTGTCCGTAAAATGAGGCAGTTACAGCACTTCTGTTTTTCCTAATCCACCCTGTGGAAAAATGCACACATGTGCAGGCATGTGTCAAGGACTTTTTTTTTTTTTTTTTTTTTTTTTTGTAAATCACGATGCTTTTTGTAATTGCAAAAAATAGGAAACAATTTGGGAGTCCATCAAGAGAAGCATGGTTGTTGGGGCGCCTGGGTGGCTCAGTCGGTTAAGCGTCCGACTTCAGCTCAGGTCACGATCTCGCAGTCTGTGAGTTCGAGCCCTGCGTCGGGCTCTGGGCTATGGCTCAGAGCCTGGAGCCTGCTTCCGATTCTGTGTCTCCCTCTCTCTCTGCCCCTCCCCCGTTCATGCTCTGTCTCTCTCTCTGTCTCAAAAATAAATAAACGTTAAAAAAAAAAAAAAAGAGAAGCGTGGTTGAATACATCACAGCACATTCCTACCATGGAAAGCTGTGACATATTGGAAATGGATTGGGCTGGGATGCCATGGGCAATTCCCACAAACGTAATGTTGAATGAAAGAAGCCAGACACAAGAGAGGCTTGCGGTGTTCTACGCTATAGCTGCCCCCCTGTCGTGCCCCCCCCCCCCCTCATCCAGCCACTAAAGCCTTAACCAGGGCTTGGTATAATGCCATGGTAGTTGGGGGTGGTGCCTTGAGGAGGTGATTAGCATTGGATTAGGTCATAAGGGTGGGGCCCTCATCATGGGATTAGTGCCCTTATAAGACCAGAGAGCACCCTTGCACTTGCTCTCTGCGCCCCCGCCCCTCACCATGTGAAGACACAGCGAGTAGCTGGCTGTCTGCAAGCCAAGGAAAGCACTCTCCCAGAGCCCACCATGCCGACGCCCTGATCTCAGATTTTCAGCCTCCAGAAGGGTGAACAAATAAACTTCTCTTGTTTAAGCCACCTGTCTATTGTCATGGCAACGCCAGCTGGCTAATGTAAGTACCTAGTATAAGAAGTTCAACAACTTCCAAGTATATCAAGCTTAACAACACACAAAACCAAGCTGTGGCCAAGTTAGGGGAGCGGTTACCCTTGGGGCAGGGGCAGGGCTGGGGCGGGGGGTGAGTACTGGAGAGAGGCTTTGGGATCTGGTCGTGTTTTGTCCTTGATCTTACTGTTGATCACATGAGTGCTTTTACCTTGTGAAAATTTATCATTCATGCTTGATATTTGTGCATTTTTATGATATGTGTTGTATTTCGGTAAAATTTACAAGAGAAAAGAACTCATCCAAAAAAAAAAAAAAAAGAATGAT
Organism: Panthera onca; assembly: GCF_046562875.1. Classification (NCBI taxonomy): domain Eukaryota; kingdom Metazoa; phylum Chordata; class Mammalia; order Carnivora; family Felidae; genus Panthera; species Panthera onca. Next base: position 50,376,948 of record NC_138340.1, on the reverse strand, counting down.
TACCAATAAAAAGAAAGGCTCATGACTCATATTTCAGTCATTCTCTGTGATTGGTATCTACCCCAGTGCCTGGACTTATAAGTGTACAGTAAAAGAAAAATTTGCTACAAAATTTACAAAAATGAACAGAGTAAAACTATGTATGCTGACACAGAAAGCTATGTGATACATTTTGTGTTTACTAAAATGTATGAAGTAATATTTATAATATAATGTCATTTATGGTTTAAAAAATTCTAAGTGTATGTACAGAGATGTGCAGATCTAGATATAAATTTTTACATGGACATTTTAGGTGGGGAGTCACTAATTTTTAACTTTTAATCTTTTGTGGGTTTGATTTTTTTCACAGCATTAAGGTATTTCTTTTGTAGATATAAAAAAGAATAGTGATGAGAAATAAAAGAGGAAAGCAAGTGAACAGTTTGGAGCAGATGATGTCTGAGGTCCCCTTTTCGCGCTTTGGGGTCTGTGATTAATGTATACCTTTGCACCCAGCAATAATAATGGTTTCTGTTGTGTGGCACTGAATCTCCATTTATGTGTGTGTGTGCGTGTGTGTGTGTTTAATCTAGATCCAAGGCATTCAGCCTTGTCCATTCATGTAGCTGTTGTTCTGGGTTTTTGCTGTACATTCTTTCTGTAAGTCAAGTTTGACATCTGGAAGCAAGGTGCAATGGATGTGCCGTAGGATGGCCATTCAGGGAGCAATTCCCAGCCCGCGCCCCTCCCACCTCAGGAGATGCCAGTCACAAGCTCCTATCTATCAATATGCTCATATCCATATCCACCCTGTGGAGAGTGGTGTGGAAATATGGGGGAGAGAACAATTGGTTCTGCCCAGGGAAATCAGGGAGGGCCTCCCGCAGGAGAGGGCATCTGGAAGTGGTCCTTGGAGGATAAGTAGGAGTTTGACAGCAGATAATTGAGGAGGAGGATGTTCCAAGTGAAGGGTACTGCACACACAAAGGCTTGGGGTCATGATGGCTTGGATGTTGGGGTCAGGTAGGACAGTAGTGTGACCAAGAACTCATCACATGGGTCAGTAGAAAGTGTGAGGGTTAAGGCTGGAAAAGCTGTTTGGAGCCACAGCGAAGATTTGGACTTCATGGTGATGATAATAGGGAGCCATAGATGGTCTGAAGCAGATTTATGCACATTGAAGTGAGGCAGGAGGGAGATTTTGATCCTTCTGTTCTTTTCTCTCTCTTACCCTCCCTTCTAGAGAGGGAGCCTCTGACCAGTAGGAATAAAGACAGTCTTGGTAGACATTATAAGTTGGCAGGATTATGTTGGGAGAGGCAGTTGACACAAAGGTTTGCTGCCTTGTGGATGTTTTATGTGGAGGAAGGGGGGGGCTGGTGAAGCCATGCACTTTCTGAGTCCAGAAGCTACGCCTGTGACTCAGGGAGACCTTGAGACCCTGGGGTGAGTGTGAACAGGTTGAGCAGAGGCAGGAGAGCAGAGAGAAGGGGCCCACGTGGGCTCCGTATGGTGAAGACTCACCGGGAGAAAAGAGTGTCCCCTTGTAGCATCCTGTGGACCCTGAGTGTGCTCATGCTTGGCTGGTCATCGATTCTCCCTACTGTGATCTGACCGTGGCTGGTCCCCACAGAGCACATGCTCCTGGGTTAAAGCTCCTCCCCCTGGGCACTGACACTGCTCAGCAGGTGAGAGGAAGCGGGGCACAGCGTGGGGGCTGGTGGGGGAGGGACAGAACCGGGCAGTCCCTGCAAAGATTCCGGAGAGATCCGGCAGGAGGCATCCACGGTGAGGAGAGGCAGGAATTGAGGATAACTAGAGGGTTCCAGTTTGTGGCTGGCGGCGGTTGTGCGGTGGGCCAAACAGAGGCCAAGGAAGGGAGGGGCTGGCCGGGGAGGAAGGTAATTAATCAAAGTCATGGCAACACATCTAGCTTAGGGCTGTGTCTCCAACTGACAAAAGACAGGAGGCCCAACATCAGGGCAGAGAGGAGAAATAATTTCCGCCATTTTTGTCTTCACTGGAAGGCCCCTTAATGGGGCTATGTCTGTTATCATTTGTGGCTCCAGTACCCATCAAGGTGTCTACAGGGAGTTAAACTCATCATGTTGATGATGATGATGAGTGAAAAAAGGCCCAGTTCCTAGTCCCAACCAGCTCCTAGCTCCCTGTGTGGCCTTCAGAAGTCACTTCACATCTGGGGACCTCAGTGCAAAGCATGAAGCACATCTTTCCTAGAAAAAATCCTAGACTATGACTTGCCGCTCACTGCCATGTGACCGTGGGCAAATCCCTTCCCTTAGCCTGGCCTCAGTTTCCCCATGTGTTTGGTGAGGAGGTAGGGCAAGGGGATTTCAGAGGTGCCAGCACAAGTTAATGACCCATGATGATGACCCTCTCCTGGCTGCTTCCCTTTCTTGCTGGCTAGTGGAGGGAGGCACAGGCTGGACCCTGAAGCACTGATGACAGAAGCATCCCTCTGTGTCCCAGTGCTGGGGATTAGTGCTGTCCCGAGACCTGGGAAGGCTGGTGGTGACTCACAAAGCAAACTGAATTTGTGGTTGAAAATTTAAGTGACCAAGAGGACTGGCCTTTTCAAATTCCAAATTGGGTTTGGAGACCAACGGATTGGATTAGTAGGAAGGGACAGAGAAATGGACAGATAGCTCCATGTGTGTGGACTAGCTGGCGGGCAGCCTTGCTCAGAATGAGATGAGCATTTCTGACTTTTGCTGAAAACAGACCACTCTGTTCTCCTTGCCTGCCAGGAACCAGGAATGAAAACCTCCCCCAGTTTTTAGCCCAGATAGGACAACAGCCAGGCCACAGAAACTGGTCCTCGGCTGTATCTGAAGCAGTCTGGCTGGTCATCACCTTGGTCCTGCTCAAGAGCCCTGTGAGTTACGTCTTTTAGAGTCATGCCACAGACTGGATCTTGAGCTGTCACCAGCCAGTTTTCCGACCCCATGGGGACAAAGCTTTCCTTATTTCAAGCTTCTGGAAGCCTTAGTTCAGCATTTAGGGTCAAGTGAATTCTCTCCTGCCGTCCCTTAATGAGGTGCTCAGAGACTGGGCTCTTCTGTTGTTGAAAATGTGAAAGTCTACAAACAGAAACTGATATTTAAAAAAAATTTTTTTTTAGTTTATTTTTGAGAGAAAGAGAGAGAACAGGGGAGGGGCAGAGAGAGAGAGGGAGAGAGAGAATCTCAAGCAGGCTGTGCTGTGTGTCAGCACAGAGCCCCACATGGGGCCTGAACTCATGAACTGTGAGATCATGACCTGAGCAGAAATCAAGAGTCAGATGCTCAACTGACTGAGACACCAGGGTGCCTCTGATATTTAAAACTTATTCATGGCTCTCTCTCTCTCTCCCTCTCTCTCTCTCCCTTTCTCCCTCTCCAGATGATGGAACAAACTCATCTTTGGAGAAGTCTGCTCAGAAGTCCAGAAATAGGATGATAAAGTCCCTTTATGATAATGGAGACTGTGATTTCCCCAGCTGGGTTCTGGGAAGTCAGTCTGCCTGGTTCTAGAGACCTACAGACAGGGCCTCGCTAATGTCCATGAGGGGAGGGGCGAGGAGCAGAGGCCTAGAGGAGGTGAAGGAAGGGGAGAGCATCAGACCAGGGTGGCACAAGTGTGTACCCAGCATATTAGTGCAATGGTGAGCATTCCTCGGCAACTTCCAGAAAGACCTGGGCGGGATGCTTGTTGAAGTGTGACTTTCCTGTTGTCAAGGTGACAGAGGTTCAGACGATTATCACTCAGCCAGAAAAGGGCAGGGTGGAAGGGTGACCTTCTAGAAGGCTGAAGAATTGCAGGAATCGTTCCTCCATTGTTTTCCTAGTCAGCGAGGAAGAACACCAGGTGGCCAGACTTCCAGGGACCAAGCTGTTTTCTGATGGGAAGACCACGTCACGGTGGTTGCCTTCCCCCCAGCTTCTTACAGTGACACATCACAATTCACACAGGTGTTCGTAGTTTCTACCTTAGGGCCTTAGTGCCAACAGATCTTGCTCGAATCCTGGGTTTGCCGCACGTGAGCTGTGTGACCTTAGTTAAGTCACTCACCTTCTCTGAGTCCCTTTTTTTTTTTTTATCTATAAAGAGAATATTATCTACCTTATGGGTTGTTGTGAGGGTTTAGGCGGGAAAGCACCCATGAAAGCGTACCCCTCCATCGCTGGCATTTGGGAGGCATCAGAAGACCTCAGTGTCACTGTCTCTGCAGTCAGGCGCCTGTGACTTGAACCCAAAGGGATGTGCCAGCTTCCCTGGCTCTCAGGGAGAGGGGGGTGCTTGGGTGCAGCGTTCCAGGAACCTCTCGCTTGGGCAGACTTCTTATTTGTGTCAAGACCATTCTCTTCCACTCCATCCTTGGTTCCGGCCATGGGCACTGCTGGTCTCCATCCAGCCAGCCTGCAGATAAGCCAGGAACAATGTTATCGCAGCTGCCAGGCCCTTTGGGCAGAATTCCTTTGTTGGGCAGTCTTGGCTCCTGTGGGGGGTTCTGGGTGGATTCGGGTTTAGACAAAGTGCTGAGAGGGTCTGGGGCAGGGCCTGGCTCCTAGTAGATGCTCAGTGAGTGTTCACTGGGTGACTAAGTGACGGAGAGCCCTATCAGATGGGGGGGCGAGACCTTCATCTGGAAAGGGCAAGACTGGTTTTGGAACCAGTGCTCGCATGTCACCGCATGGCAGGGGGGCAAGGCAGGACGGGAGTTAGGAGGCCCCAGGCTGCCTCCTGACTGTGTGGTCCTGGACAGCTCACTTCATCTCTTCAAGCCTTTTGAAAACATCTGTGACACACATACAAATAAGAGTAAGAGACTCTGTCATGTGGAAAGAAGCACAACAGTTTGTAAACTGTGAAGTGCTGTATAAATAGGAAACAACAAGTGTTGATGAGGATGTGGAGTAACGGGGGCCCTGTTGGTGGGAACGTAAAACGGTGCAGCTGCTGTGGAAAGTAGCACGGCGGTTCCTCAAAAAACTAAAGATAGAGCGACCATGTGATCCAGCAGTTCTGCTTCTGGGCATATACCCAAAAGGTCTGAAGGCAGGGTCTTGAAGAGATACTTGCACACCACCCCTGTTCACAGCAGCGTGATTCACAGCAGCCCAGAGGTAGAAGCAACCCGGATGTCTGTCAGTGGGTGAACGGATAAAGAAAACGTGGTCTGTACATACAAAGGACCATTATTCAGCCTTAAAAAGGCAGAAAACTCTACTATGTGCTACCGTGTAGATGAACCTTGGTGAAATGAGTCAGGCACAAGAGGGCAAATACTTTATGATTCCGCCCTATATCTGACGTACCGGGGTCCTCAAATTCCTAGAGACAGAAAGTAGAACGGTGGTCGCCAGGGGTTGGCGCAGAGGGGAATGAGGAGTTGGTGTTCGAAGGGGACAGAATTTCAGCTGAACATGAAGGAAAAGTTCTCAATATGGATGGTGGTGATGGTTGTAGAGTGTGAATATACTTCATGGCACTGAACCATACACTTAAAAATGGTAAATGGGGTAGATTCCCTGTTACGAGAAGTTTTCCACAATAACCTTTTTAAAGTGCTTTACAACCATCACCACCATTGTGACAATACCTTGTCTTGACTGGAGTTGAGCCTTTGCACTTGCCTACCTGTAAAAAATGGCCGAATCCTGAATAATTTAAAATTCTGGGTGAACTCCTGATGCCATCAACTCGTCAGCAGATGGTTACGCATCTGTATTTGAGTGTCCTGGGGTTACTCAGCCTGGGGCTGCCACCAACTGAGGCAGCAGCTGTAACTCTAAAATGCTTTCCCAATTCTCATCGTGGTTATTGCTCTCACCCCCATAGGACTGGTGCCCTTGAAGGAGGAAGATGAAAACCCATGTGTTGATAAGAGAATGACCCCTCTACAGTACCTAGCTCACTATTATGTCTTCATCTTGAGCCCAAGAAAGTGCCCCATCCCCCCCCCCCCATGAAAAGAAAAATCTAAGACAGATGGTGAGGTAATCACCTTACACATCTAGTGGTTGTATCTTAAAATGACTCTTGTATGAAAGAAGTTGGAATGCTGGATTTACCCTGAGTGGGTTCCTTATGTCGGTGTTTTTAAAAATGTAGGCAACCTGAATTGGACTTACTTGGGGCTCTGGTAAAAAGAGACACACAATCCAGGGTTCTACCTCACACATACTTGATGAGGATTTCTGGGGGTGGAGCCTGGGAATTTATATTATTTACAGACCACTTCCTACCGACTAAATTAAGAAACAAGAGCCCAGGGCCAGCCCAAGTGAGTTTATTAGGAAGCCTGGGAGACACAGCAGAGACCCCGTTTTGGTGGGAGAAAAAACAGTGGTGGCCAGCAGGAGCCTGAGGTTTAGTAGTAGGGAATTGGCAAGCAGGGGGCTTGGCTAACTGATAATTTCTGATAATTTCTTTAGTCTCAGAAGACGCAGCTTCTGCTCCCTTTTTGTTAGAATCTACAGATGGTAGTTTCTCTCTCTCTCTCTCTCTCTTTTAAAACATTTTGAGAGAGAGAAAAAAAATAAAGCAGAGTGTGAGTGGGGGAGGGGCAGAGAGAGAGAGGGAGACACAGAATCCGAAGCAGCTCCAGGCTCCAAGCTGTCAGCAGCACAGAACCCGATGCGGGGCTTGAACTCACAAACCGGGAGAGCATGACCTGAACTGAAGTCGGACCCTTAACCAAGTGAGCCACCCAGGCCCCCAGAGATGGTAGTTTCGATAGACGTATTGTATGCTGGGAAGGCAAATCTGTATTCAGAGTATCTGTTTGTTTCAGAAGAACAAAGCGCTACTCCTTCCATGATGGAAGTGGTTAAATGTAATCAACTGGCCACCAGCCAGCTGGCTAATCACCTCAGAGAGTGGTGCCATATTGGGACCAGTGTTGCTCTTTGCTGCTGGCAGACTGAGCATTTAGCTGTAGCCAGGCCAGCACTGCTGAGTGGAAGCCCACGCACAACTTCCAACCCTGTCACTCTGACCCTCCAGGAAATGACAGCAGTGGCTGGTGCCCACAATTGGGTCATGTCATCAACTTGATTACTGAAGTCCCCCTCTGCTGAAGTTGGTGAGCAGCAACATGGGACATGGGATATAAATCTCTTCATATTCCTTATCCATTCAGAGAAATCTATCAGTATACCTCTTCCTCAAACCTCCTGTCACCAACTTTCCGGTGATGTTCCTCCCAGAGTTCCTGACCATCCCGTTAAACCCTTTTCCATAGCCCCTTGGTGTAGACCCTTCCCTTGTGGCCATTTCTTCTTGCAGGCAAAATGCACGCCAGGTGCATTGTTAACAGTTCTTCCCCATCACCTGTCCACAGAATTTCACATCACCTGTCCTCTAGGGATGCTCCAAAAAGGGTCATTTGGGCTTTGAACACAGTTACACCAGCTCTGAAGCCATTTCTGTTAACATTGTATTACTGCCCACTTTGTGTAACTGTCATGCTTCTGCTTGAATCTTCAGAGAGGCTCAATCAAACAGAAGGAAGCTTTACACTTTACTCACTAGACAGATACTCCTTTTGGTAAGTTGCAGATGGTCCCCCATTGTGGACCAGCTCTCAGCACGCCTGCTCATCAGTGAGTATCCTGAGAGTCAATTCTGCCACCTCCTCCCCCATGACAGCTGTTTAAACACTCGAAGGTATTTGTTAAACCCTCCTATTTCTCTTGCCATCATATTCAACTGCAGTCATACAAGGTGACTTCTTGACTTCCTTCTAAAGCCTCTACCGCCCTGACATGTTTCCCTGAGCCACAACATACCCTCCAGACCCAGAGACCATCCAGTAACGTTACATAGACTTTGTTTCCAAGAATAAACAAGGTTCGCAGTCAGAAATGAATGGGTGGAGTCAACTCTTGGACAGCTCTGTTCGTCCAGCGAATGTTTCATGAGTACTTACCATGAGTAGAACGGACAGTGATGGATCATACCCATGGACCGCTGAGGACTGGTTCAGGAAGAAGAGCTCTAAGGAACCCACTTCCTGATATCAATGGCAGTGCTACAGAATGACTGTAAGAAGCCTGTCTTCATGCACACAGTTCATGCCTGTCTTCTCCTACCCAAAGCCCCTTTGATACAAGCAGGAGGTGGGAACCAGTATTAGCTTTATGCTGGCCTGGGTCCTAGAATTAGTGAAGCCTGTTCCCGCTGACACCACGAATAGTAGGTGGCAATGGGTATATTATTTGCCGTCAGTCACTCTAGCACATGGTTACAGACAGCTTTCCTGTCTTGATGGTTAAGCAAGATTAGAAAGGTCTAGTAGTTGCTTTATTCATCTTCCATGTATTTTAAGAGATGTTTATTAACATGTGCAGCAAGGGACTATCACCCTCTTTGGTCTGCCCTCTCATTCTTAAGATACAACTCGTGGTTATCTGCATTTCTGCAGGCTCCAGATTTCTGGTGTCTAATACTCAACTCTATTTAACATTCTGTTCCTTCTGTTTGCCATTTAAATAATTTCCTATAGTTGTTTCTTTCAAATGCTGCAGAGGGATTTAGGCAAGCATATATTGATGCTTATAAAGTACTTGAGGTATAATAGTGGTATATTATTTTAGTTAAGCCATGAGTAGTCTATCTATCTATCTATCTATCTATCTATCTATCTATCTATCTACTTATCTATCCATCCATCCATCCATCCATCCATCCATCCATCCATGTATCCATCATCTATCTGTTGTGTTTAGGCTCAAATACACACACACACACACACACACACACACACACACACACATACAGACACAGACGCAGACATAGATACACATACACAATATGTTTAGAGTAAAATATATGCACACCCAGGCACACACATTCATGGTAATCCTGTTACTATGGAGTCAGTTCTACAAGCACTGAAAAACTGCTTACTGTATAAAGGTATTAAAAGACTATATCCAGTAGGGCACATACAGTGTCCATAAAAAAAAAAAAAGACTATATTTATTTTTCAGGATCTGGGTCTTTCTCATGCACATGCAGTAATGAAACTTACATAACTCTCAAATTTAAGAAATTCAGTGCCCCTGCCAACCATAAAAACCTATTTGAGTCATCTGCCTGTGTTTAAGAAGCATTTGCCAAGTTGTTGCTACTGCTTCTTTACTTTTATTACTGCCACTAGCATTCTGTTGGGGGTAGGCAGTGTGTGATGAGGGTGAAAGAGGCACAGAGAGAGATCAAAGGTACTTTGTGGGGTCCCTTTAAGCCATCAGTGTGTACATTGTGGCCATCCAAGACAGGCCTCTGGCAAGTCGGTCACAATGCTTCCCTTGGTGAATGCAGTAGTCAGTTTTCACTGAGGAGAATCATGGTACAACCCCACAGCCATTGCTGGCCTGGGCAAGTGGGGTATGGGGTGCTTGCTTTGCCCTATGGAGCAAGGCTTCCCTGGCCAGAGGTGTGGGGGGTCACTGCCAAGGATGCAGGGCAGGTGGCTCCAGCTTACAGCTGTCTGCTTCCACCTCCAGGAGACCCAGTCTAGGTGTTCATTGTTTAGATTCATCCAGAAGAGAGGAGTGATCCTCTAAGCATTGGGTTGAAGAGGTTTCAAACTCCAGTGCAAAAGGCTCTGGAAGAGACTTTGAAAAACCCACAGATACTTCACAGGGGGCTAGGCTGGTGTGGTGAGAGCAGTGGCCATGCAGCCTGGGTTGGAAGCTGGCTCTGTCTGCTACGTACTGCATGGCTCCACCTCATGATCCGAGCCTCACTGCTTCCCCAGTGAGAGGAGGAGGTCAGAGCTTGAGACTTCAGAGACCCCACCCGTATCTTCTCTCCCCCTAGGGGAGGTAACCTCTGTGTGCTCTTACATTTCTCTGTATCCCTTCCCCTGTCACCCCACGACACTTAGAAGCCTGCCTCCAACACATGAGTAAGCTAGCAGAGTGGTCAAGAGCTCCGACTTGAGAGTCACACAGATGAGGGTTTGAATCCCAGCTCAGAAAAATGGGCACCAGTGGCTAGAGGCACTGCGTAAGAGCCTGGCAAGAAGTTCTTGTGAGTATGAGCTGCAAGGACCCCTGCAGATTGGGTCCAGATCAGCAGCTCTGAGGGACACTGTGCTTCCCCGAGATGTTTCCCTCTGTTGTATTCAAATCGGGTAACAATGGGCCCGGCATTCTGGGAGGGCCCGAGGGTGGTCCCTCAGATCCCAGCGGCCTGAGCCCACTGGGAGGGCAGACACCTCCTTGGCTGGACATCTGCACCATGGACAGGGATCTGAGTGAGGACGACAGTAAGTACAGCCGGAGACCTGGGGCGCCAACTTCTGTGGCCAGCGCTGACCAAAACTTTCCCTCTGGCCTCCGTGCTGTGTCGGGTTCTGGGTCTGTGTTGCTGAGGGCATCCTTCCTTCCTTCCTTTTGCATGTAAAGCTTATTTGCAGCCTGTTGGCTATTCTTCCATTATGTGCCTCTGGACAGTGGGGGAGGATGGTAACAACCAGGAGAACTCTTCTCCCTGATCGCGGTCCAAGTCTCGTGTTCTTCAATCTTCCTTTCTCTGGCTGACAGACCCCCCACCCCCGCCCCCAGCTACATGTAAGCCAGAATACCTCACTTGGGCTCCGTTCTGAGATGAAGTTAATTTTAAAGAAATGTCATGGATTGTCTTTACTTGTGATCTTCCTCTAGCAAAGAGCTGCTTTTTCATTACTGCTTGAGGAACACAGTCCTCATGACCCCAAGGCTGTCATTCCTGGGACAGAAACACAATGCAATCTAAGGACTATTTAAATAGATGAAGACGGAAATGGCATTTTAGGAAGAAATGTGTGTTTTAAAAATAAGAGGTTTTTGCTCCTGATCTGGAAGGAGCAGTGTGGTAGAGTATCAGATTGGGGGTTGGGAAGCTAGGGTTCAGGTCCTGACTCTGCTGTGTGATCTCAGGCAAGTCATTTAGCCTCAGTTTCCCCATCTATAAAAGGAGATGGGTCAGGAGTTCTTAATTTGAGGAACATGAAGGTGAGGGCAAAATGTATGAATGTACTTTTCTGGGGGGTGGAAAAGTATTCTCACAATTCATTTGAATCCTGGAGAGGACTGTGACACTAGTAAGTATGTTTTCACAGTTCCTGAACTGGCTGACTTTGAATGTCCTGCACAGGTCCAACACTGCTGTCTTTAATGTAGGCATCTCAAAGCTTTAAGTTTCAGAGCTGAGGTGGGATATGAAATAAACCCATGTGAAATCTTAGAATTTAAATTTTTGTTGGAATCCCTTTTCATATTGAAGTTGGAGACTGTACAGAGATATTTTAGCATGTATTTGGGCAGGATCTGATCTCTGGTATATTGGAAATCGTGTATCCATAGTCTTATAAGCTTCTACTAATATTAAAATGCAATTTTTCCTCTTTAAAACACTGATCATTAGCAGTCTTGCAATTTATAATCAGAGTTTCTCTTAGTAGCAGTGGGCTTGGTCAGATCTGGATTCACATCCAAGCTCTGCCTCCTGATTGCTGGCTGATTTTGCTCAAGTCACTTAACCTCTCTGAGCTATATTTCCCACAATAAAAATGGAGATCATGTCATCCTGAAGAATTGTAGAAGATTAATTGGATAAAAAGTGCCTACAACATTGCTCAGAATAAAGTAGGCATGGAATAAATGTTGACTCTAGAAAAATTATCAGATTATGTGTCCCAGGGCTTTAAAATTAAACTTGCTATTAATGAAAAATATTATCATCTGTAGTGTTTCTGTTCTGGCATCATGACTTTTGGCAAGCCAGGTGAGAGTAGGGTAAACTCTTCAGTTCCCTTAAAATTCTAAACACTCTGATTCTGTCGTAGGGTCCAAACCTCCATGCTGGTTTCCAATATAATTGAAACTTTAGGTCTACTGCAAGGTATGGGATTATCCAGAAAAGTTTTTATTTTTTAATTTTGAAATGTTTATTTATTTTTGAGAGAGAGAGAGAGAGAGAGAGAGAGAGCAAGTGCTCAAGTGGGGTAGGGAGACACGATCAGAAGCAGGCTCCAGGCTCTGAGCCATCGGCACAGAGCCAGATGCGGGGCTTAAACTCATGAACTGTGAGATCATCACCTGAGCCAAAGTCAGATGCTTAATCAGCTGAGCCACACAGGTGCCCCCAGAAAAGTTTTTAGAAGCAACACTGATGAAATCTGAAACTAGGTCAATATTTGCCCAGGTTTCAGAAAGGGAGACTGCTATGGGACTTATGTAATTTAAATGTCCCTTCTTAGGTAAGAGACGGCTGCCCATTTATCCCAATTGAGTTACCCTCCCCAGTCATGAAAATGTTGTCCCCTCAGTTTTTGAGTCTGTAATGTGGGCAGCTTCAGAGAGAGAACATCTTCTAACAGTGACACACTTTGGGACCAAAGTGGGCATGGATAGAGACGTTCTGGGATGTGGCACCCATGTGGCAGTCACCATGAAGACCTCTTAGCACTGCCACCGTCGGCTGCTGAGACAACTCTGACAGCATTCTTGGCTGGAGGCAACACCTCCCACCATTGGTTGGGACACCTCCAGTGATGGGCTGGTCTCCCTTCCATAGCCGAGGCCATCATGAATTCTTTTGTACATTGAGTTGACATCTCTTTCCTTGTAACTTTTACTTTTTGGTCTGGATTCTACCCCCCAAGAGTACTTAGAACATGTCTCTTCCCTGTTTAAAATAAGAAGTCTTCAGAGTCTTTTCTTTTCTAGCCTGACCAGGTCCTGTTTTTCCGATGGTCCCGGATACAATTGTGGTTTCAATCTCTCTTCTCTTAGAGGGAGACATCCCAGACCAGGGATGAAGAAGAAAAATCCCCTCCCTTATTCTAAAAACCATATCTCTTATAATAGAACTTATTTTATTACATACCGAGCTCCCTCCCAGATTTGGTGTGCAAGAGCCTCTTCAAGTAAGATAAGGTCCCCATAATTTGAGGAGGGGACTGCTGTGATTCTGGACAATAGGACCTAGGTGGCACCTCCTTTCTTCTGGGCACTGATAGCTGGGGAGTGCTCGGAGCAGTGATCTGAGGCCATCAGTGGCCCACTTCCCTTGGTACCCAGGCCAGCTCTGTTCCCCAAAGGCTTATTCCTTAGTGTTCCCCCCACCCCAGCTCTGAGTTGGAGACTAGAGACTGGGTTAAGCTCTCAGGATATCTTGGTGGGAAAGATGCTGGACTCCTGGCAGGGGCCCAGCTTCTAGGAGCTTTGGTGACTGACTGTGGGGCCTTAGCGTATGTCACCCATCCCTTAGGATGGAGGCACGGCCACCAGGAGTGCAGGTGCTCCCTGCCAAGTTGGCCCTGTCCTCACAGGGCCCATCTGGTCTTTCTTGTAGACTGTCCTGTTTCTGGAAGGGGCTTGTGGTTCCTGCAACTCCTAATGGAAAGATAGGGTGTCCCCTTTGGGGAACAAGGAATAAAAACCTTTAATGAAATCATACTGCAGCTGAGAAAGGGTCCCAAGGACCCTCCCAAATCATTGGCAGAGCCTTCTCTTATCCATCTTCCCAAGTGCTCCTGTCAGCAACCAGATTCCCTGAACCCTCTTGTAGGGAAAGAAGACCAGGGCCATAAAAAATAAAGTGACTTCCCCCCCAGACCACACAGTAGGCTAGCTATTTGTTGCTGTGCTCATGGCTGGGGGAATAAGGATGATTCATTGATTTGCCTTCCAAGTGTTTAAAGCCTCGTGGAGGAGGCAGACCCCAGATGGACGTTCTGCAAATAACTCTTGGAAAGCCATTTGGCAGAAACAATGGTAGAGAGTGGAACAGAGGACTGAGGGGCATGGGGAGGGGAACCGCACCCGGGCAGGCTTTGCAGGAGGTCAGGTCTGGGCTGAGCCCAGCCAAAGGGGGTGAGGGGGGTGTGTGTCATGGGCAGGAACAGCCAGAACAAGAGCTGGAAGAAATGGCACGCTGCCTGTGCCAGGGGGGAATGCACACATCAGTGTCCCCAGGGGACGAGGCCGCACTTACAAATCCCACCCCCACGTGGCCCTATCTTGGCATGATGACACTTCGACAAAGCAAGAGTTCCACATCCCAGCTAATTGAAAATTCGTAACATTTGCCGGGGTCTCTCCTGACGCACCAGAGGGCCCTGCAGAACACCAGGGAAAACTTCTCCCGGCCTTCTCCCTGTTTCTCTCGATGCTGGCCTCGCTCCCATGGTGGGCTGTGTGTTTGCTCTCCCAAATGTGTTCTCAGCGGCTCCCACCTCAAAGCTCCCACACCCCTGACTCCTCTCTGGAGCCCCAAGCAGGCTCTTCTTTTTGCTTCCCCTTTCTGCTCTGTTCTTTATCCCCACCCTCTCCCCTTCCACAGCAACTGTTTTCCTTCCTCTCACCCTGCTGTGGGCTGTGTGGGGAGGCTTTTCCCCTCAGGACTGAGGAGACTAGAATCTTTTCTTCCTGTCCCGTGGGTACTCTAGGGCCATTTAACACAGGACCTTCTCCGCTAAAGGCAGGAGCTTAGACATTAGCTGTGGGCAGTAGTGAGCCACTGCGGTGTTTAAGAGATGGCATGGCCCAGTCAGGCCCTCCAGTCTTGCTACAAAGACTTTTATTTTTTATTTTTTTTATTAAATATTTTTTAAGTTATTTATTTGAGAGAGAGACAAAGTGAGAGAGAGAGAGAGAGAGAGAGGGAGAGAGAGAGTCCCAAGCAGACTCCACGCTGTCAGCACAGAGCCTGATTCGGGGCTCGAACCCACAAACCGTGAGATCATGACCTGAGCTGAAACCAAGAGTCGGATGCTTAACCGACTGAGCCACCTGGGCACCCCCACTATGAAGACTTTTAAATAATAGAGCCAAGTATTTGTTCTTCTTGGCAAAGCAGGATTTTTTTTTTTCTTTCCTTTCTCTTGTGATCACCTGACTCTCCTGTTTTTATTATTTTCAATTGTGATAAAATACACGTCACATGAAAGTTGCCATCCTAAGCATCTTTAATTGTGCTGTCTAGAGACATTAAATACAGTCCCATTCTTGTGGGAATATGATCACCACCATGCATCTCTCAAGTCCTTTCATCTCTAACCCCTTTAAACAACAGTCCCCCACATACCTCTCCTCTTTGCTGCCAGCCAACCCCATTCCATTTCATGTCTGTGTGGATTTGACCACCTGAGTCTCTCCTGTCCCATCTTAAGTGTACAGATCACAATGCATTTTTGTGCATCGAGTGTATACAGGAAGGGGGTGTTCCCTGTCTTAAAGGGTCTCCCGCCCCTGTTGGAGGCGAGGTGGCAAGGGCCGAAACAAACTAAAGCAAGTTGGCAGTGGGGAGGCGTGTGAGTGGAGACATGGCATGATTTCAGTGCTTTTAAGATGATTAGTACTGGAATCTAAGGCAGAAGATGTGGACTCCTTTTTTCCTCTGAAATAAAGGGAATGGCATTTTACAAAGTGGAAGTTAAAGAGGTTTTCCACTAATTATACCTTGCTCCACAAGAAAAATTCCTTTTGACACAAAAGAAAAATAGCTGGCGGCTGGTGAGCACTACCTTACAGATGCTTTGCAAAGCTTTCTCAGCAACCTCTTGATGACATTTGCACAGAGCAATAGGGTGTTCAGCTAGGTGGAAAGGACCTTGGCTTAGCATTAGGATCTAAGTTTTTGTTTTTAATTTTTTTAACATTTATTTATTTTTCAGAGATAGAGTGTGAGTGGTGGAGGGGCAGAGAGAAGGAGACACAGAATCCGAAGCAGGCTCCAGGCCCTGAGCTGTCAGCACAGAGCCAGACACAGGGGTCGAACCCATGAACCGTGAGATCATGACCTGAGCCAAAGTCGAACGCTTAACCACCTGAGCCACCTAGGCACCCCTGTCTTTTTTTTTTTTAATTTTTTTTAATTTTTAAAATTTCTTATTTTTTTTAGAGAGAGACAGAAAGCAAGCAGGGGTGGAGCAGAGAGAGAGGGAGACACAGAATCTGAAGCAGGCTCCAGGCCCTGAGCTGTCAGCACAGAGCCTGACGCGGGGCTCAAACTCACAAACTGTGAGATCATGACCTGAGCTGGAGTCAGACACTTAACTGATTGAGCCACCCAGGTACCCCAATGGTTGTTTATTTTTGAGAGAGAGAAAGAGAATGAGCGGGGAAGGGTCAGAGAGAGAGGGAGACCCAGGATCCAAAGCAGGCTCCAGGTCCTGAGCTGTCAGCACAGAGCCCGACGCGGGGCTCAAACTCACAAACTGTGAGATCATGACCTGAGCTGAAGTCAGACACTTAACTGATTGAGCCACCCAGGTACCCCAATGGTTGTTTATTTTTGAGACAGAGAAAGAGAATGAGCGGGGAAGGGTCAGAGAGAGAGGAGACCCAGGATCCAAAGCAGGCTCCAGGTCCTGAGCTGTCAGCACAGAGCCTGACGCGGGGCTCGAACTCACAAACTGTGAGATCATGACCTGAGCTGAGGTCGGAGACTTAATTGACTGAGCCACCCAGGCACCCCAGGATCTCAGTTTTAAGTACTCTTTCTTTCTGGCTCTGCTATGAGTGTGTGAGCTCGTTGCCCCATAATCACATCTCTGAGTCTCACCTTGGTCTTCTACGAAGCAGGGAAAACAGTGGTTGTCGTGAAGTGCAAAAGAGATCATGCCCACACCATCCCTTTGTGAGCCACGGGACACAATGCATGTATTAGGGTGGGGTGGCTGTGCTGGAACTCGGCCCTGACCCCATGGAAACAGTGACACGGCTTGGGGACCCCCTTCGAAGTGCCCCACGCTGGGCATCACACAATGACCTGTGACGTCCACGTTCCTGTTGTGCCCGTTGAGATCTGCACAGGAAATGACGCATCTGCCTGTAGGTCAGCCCGGAGTCCTTTATTTTTGTACATAACATAATGGTGAGATTAATTTAGCTCTGACGAATTACTGCTGCCCTGAGAGGTCAGGGTGGCTCCTGGTTGATGGATGGAGCTGTGAGTTTCCCACCTCTCATTCTTCCCCTCTTCCTGCCTCTTTGTTTGGTTTCCAGCTGGACATAGCAGCCATATGGCATTTGTCTGTCTTCTAGCACTGGAGAGTATGGATGCCCCAGCAGACCCCAGACTTCCGGGTGGGCGGGGGGCCTTCCCCGGGGAGAGGGCTATGAAGGTCTTGCCTTTCTTTCTGTGCTCGACATTTTCACCTCTTGTCCCCTGGCTTAAAGGAGCACAAAGAAAGAGGAAGACTCGCCCTCCTCAGGTCCAAGGCATTGAGGAAGCATTTATTAAATGCCAGGCTCGGGGCCATGAGCTGTGTGCACGCTGTCTCATTAGATGGGCACTAATATCGTCTGCCCTGGTTCACAGCCGGGGGTGGGGGTGGGGGTTGATTTCTGCAAGGATGGGTGGCTGGCACAGAGTCACGTAGTGCATGACTCAGACGTATCAGAGCCCAGGTGTCCAACCACCAATTCTGACTCCAGATACTCTTGGCTACAGTCCAACCCTGACCTTCACCCTTAATTCTGATAACTGGGCTCACAGGAGCTGCAATGACATGCATGGGCCCTGACGCCAGACAGGTTCAAATTCCAGCCTCCTTCTTTCTGACCCCCTCCAACGTACCCACACAGGTGAGTGTCAAGGGCAGCTCAAGGGCCAAGTCTGACCCGCTGCCTGTTTTTGTAAAGTTTTATTGGAACAAAGCCATGCTTACTCAATTGTGCATTATCTATGGCTGCTTTCACCCGAGTTGAGTAACTGAAACAGGCCGTATGGCCCACAAAATCTACAGTATTTACTCCCCGGCTATTTGCAGAAAATATTCGCAGATCCCTGGTGACGAAAATAGCTTAAAATGCTAATAAACTTAGTAGGAGCAAATACTGAGAACCAAGGTATGAATAATAGTTCCTGATGAATTATCATGTTGGGGATTTCAGGACACGTTGGCATACACCATTGTGCAGGCCTGGGATGGTGTCTCCTTCCGTCACACCCACAACTGTCCAAGGTCTCTCACTGGTTTCTGCGCAGAATCATTTGCTTACAAAGTTTAGCTTTCTTGCTCAGAAAGGCACTCTCTGTATCTGGAAACACTCTCCTCTCTCAGCTTCCTTTGTAAATTTCCTGCAAGGAGAAACCTTACAGATGCATATGCATTTCTTATTGTCAGAGGGCTGAGACGGACTCTGAGGGGAGTGGTAGAATGAGATGCTTCATTTGTCTTAATGACACCCCTCCTCCCTCCATTGTTCTCAGCCCACTTCCAAATAGCCTCCGCTGCTCCAATTTACAAGATCTGTTTCTTCTTCTGGACTCTGTTTTTATTAAACTTGAAAGGACAGGACATATTATTTTTATTTTTGTAGAGGGAAAGAGCTATTAGGCTTTCAAGAGCTGAAAAAAAAAAAAAAAAAAAAAAAAAAGGAGGGATCTAGGGGGTAAAACAGATCAGCGGTTGACCTGAGTGTGTTCAGTGACTTCATGCAGAGCGAAATTTCTTTCCACAGACCACTTATCAACTTACCCTTTTAAAGTCAACTTCCCGTAATCAAATTGGCCACTGGAAAGACAGAGCTGAGTGGTTCTTGTCCCCCAGCATGAGAGCTTCAGGGAATAGGTTTGAGGGGTGGCCAGGTGTGCTGGAGCTGGAGCAAGGAGCGTTTATCCTGCTCTGATTTCACTGCTGTGTATCCTACGAATACTGGAGTAACCTCTCTGAGCCTCAGACTCCTCATGTCAAATGGAGTTAGAAGTCCTGCCTTCTGTATCTCCAGGTGAGAGAGTGGGTGTAGCAACAGGTATGGGGAGGTGCTTTCTGAGTTGTCTAGCATTTCTTGGAGTCAGTGCTTCTGTGCAGTCTCAGGACTATGTGTGTCTCTGCCATAGCCTGGCAGATCAAGCTGAGGTGTTTGGTTTGTTTTTTTTTTTTTAGTTTACTTAAATTTAAATTGGGGCACCTGCGTGGCTCAGGTGGTTAAGTGTCAGACTCTTGATCTCAGCTCAGGTCATATCTCACGGTTTGTAAGACTGAGCCCCACATCGGGCTCTATGCCGACAGTGTGGAGCCTGCTTTGGATTCTCTCTGCCTCTCAGCCCCCACCTCAAAATAAATAACTAAATATTAACAAAATAAGTTTAAATTTAAATTTTGAGAATTGAAATGCAATTAACATACAGTGTTATATTAGTTTCAGGTGTATAAGGTGAGGTTTTAAAAGCAGATATATAGTGAGTGATTCTTCCACAGGGGTTGCCTCATGGGAAGTAGGTGGGAAGGACGTGGGCTTTGGAGAGCAACGAGCCTTGGTTTGAATCCAGCTGCATCACTCACTGGCTGTGTGATCTGAGGCGAGCCACAGCCTTTCTAAGCCCATTTCCTCATTGGGAGAATGGATAATATTCTGTGTCGGTTTGGGTCATTCAAGAAGCAGATACTAAGTGGCAGATGTGTCCGAGGTCCCTGGGAAACGTATATGGAAGGAAAAGAGGAGAGGAGGGAGCAGGTGTGGGCAGGGACCGTCTGCAGGCTAACCGCAGGTTGGACCCCTGTGAGAGGAGAGAAGGAGGGAAGGAAGGAGCCTCAGACCATGGTGTGGCTCTCGGAAAGTTTTGCCAGGTTTGTGGGGAATCCCAGAGCAAAGATTGCCTGATGTGGGAAAAAAAGGCAGAAGGAAGCCGTTGTGGGAAAAAAAGGCAGAAGGAAATGGCAGGTAAAATTGAATTTCCTGATAATCTGCAGCCCATTGATGAGTACTTGAGGCAGGCAGAGTATGGCATTTCTCTAGGAACTCCCTACTGTCTTGGTGTTGATGCTTTGCTAGCAGGGAAAACAACCTTGGCCTGGAGGTAGTTAGACCTCCCACACCCTGTGAGTCTTCTTTGGCATGTGAAAATTCTTTTTGAAATTCCCCTTTGACTGTACCTTTCCCAACTCCCAAGTATGTGATTAGTCTCTCCTCACCATCCCGGGGCAGCTCTTCCTGCCCATGGGTCCTGTCCCTATGCTTTAATAAAATCACCTTTTTGCACCGAAGACATCCCAAGAATTCTTTCTTGGCTGTCGGCTCTGGACCCCACCATGACTCCACTGCCCGTTAGAGGAAGCTGCACAAAAAACAAGTCTACACCCCAGCGCCTTAAAACAACAACCATTTTATTATAGTTCATGATTTTGTGGGTCAGGAATTTGGGCAGACTCAGCTGGCTGATTCATCTCCTCCTTGTATCATCCATTAGGGTCAGTTTGGGCTGCTGTGACAAAACACCATAGACTTCCTGGCTTAAACAACATGTATTTCTCTAGTTCTGGAAGCTGGGAATTCTAAGACCAAGGCACCCTTAGACCCGGTGTCTGGTGAGAGTCCACTTCCGGCTTGTAAACAGCCACCTTCTCACTGCATGCTCACTGGGGAGAGAAAGAAAGATCCTTGGCCTCTGGGCTCTGTCTTTTCCTGGCAGGGCACTAATCCCACCACATGACCTCATCTAAACCTAATCACTTCCCAAAGGCCCTACCTTGTAATACCATTCAGGGTTTCAACATATGAATTTGGGGGGACATGCAATCCATGACAGGGTCACTCAGTGGTATTCAGCAGGAAGCTGGTCTGGCCTGGCGGGTCTGTGATGGCTTTGCTCGGATGCCTGGTGGCTCGGTGGGATGGTGGAGTGGCTGGCAGGCTGGGCTCCACTGGGCCCCTCTGCGTGTAGGCTTATAGTCTGCCTGTAGTCCATGTGGTCTCCCCAGGAGGGTAGCTGATATATACATGGAAGTTCAGGGCTCATGAGGGAGTGCTCCAAGAGAATGCTCCAAGAGGGAGTGCTCCAAGAGGGAGTGCTCCAAGAGAGTGCTCCAAGAGGGAGTGCTCCAAAAGGGAGTGCTCCAAGAGGGAGTGCCCCAAGAGAGTGCTCTGAGAGGGGGTGCTCCAAGAGAGTGCTCCAAGAGGGAGTGCTCCAAGAGGCATTGCTCCGAGGGGGAGTGCTCTGAGAGGGAGTGCTCCAAGAGAGAGTGCTCCGAGAGGGAGTGCTCCAAGAGGGAGTGCTCCAAGAGGGAGTGCCCCAAGAGAGTGATCTGAGGGGGGTGCTCCAAGAGAGTGCTCCAAGAGGGAGTGCTCCAAGAGGGAGTGCTCCAAGAGGGATTGCTCCAAGGGGGAGTGCTCTGAGAGGGAGTGCTCCAAGAAGGAGTGCCCCAAGAGAGTGCTCTGAGAGGGTGTGCTCTGAGAGGGAGTGCTCCAAGAGAGAGTGCTCCAAGAAGGAGTGCTCCAAGAGGGAGTGCCCCAAGAGAGTGCTCTGAGAGGGGGTGCTCTGAGAGGGAGTGCTCCAAGAGAGAGTGCTCCAAGAGTGAGCGCTCCAAGAGGGAGTGCTCTGAGAGGGAGTGCTCCGAGAGGGAGTGCTCCGAGAGGGAGTGCTCCAAGAGACAAGAAGTAGAAGCTGTGGTCTCTTCATGTTTCCCCCATGTTCCCTTGCTTGAAGCAGCTCAAGCCTGTGAAGGTTCAAGGGGAGGAGATAACAGATACACCACTTCAAGACAGAAGCAACAAAGAAGTGTGGCCATCTCTAATTCAGTACCTGTCTCCTAGGGTCGTGGAATATGATCATGTTTCTATATGATCATCTGTCATGGGGGACTGGCACAGAGTAGGTACCCAGCAAACAGGAGCTGCCATTCTGAATGTTTTTCTCATCATTATTATTATCGCTGCTATTATCACACCCCCACCCCATCCCCACCTGCCCTACAGATGTGTTGTGTGTCCCATGGTGCCAGAGTGAGATTGGCTTAGTTAAACTGTCAGCCTTTTTGTAACATGCCCACCCTGGCTTGTCAGCTTCCAGTGAAGTCACCACTGACTCCCCTCCTCCCAGAAGCTCAGGACTGCCTTCCTTCCACAGGTGTGGTAGACCTCAGTTTTGAGGCCGAGAGTCCTTTGGCGCCACCAGCTGAACTCCTGGAGAGACTGCCCAGCTATGACTGGCTTTTTCAAAGAGGTGGTAAGTCTGGTGGGTCTTGCTTCCTACAGCCTCTTCCTGGGGCTTATGCTGGTTGCAGAGACCTATCTGGAACAGGCCAGTGCTGGGATACAGCCCCTTTCCCCTGGGGGGCCCTGGGAAGCCTCTTATCACCATTGGGAGGGACAAGGAGCACATAGGGACATCAGCCCTGTGTCCACGAACATTCCATGACCATATCCACAGGTATTTAAGACTGGAATCATGCTGGTTTGAGAACCACTCTTCTTGCATTAGATACATTAGCATTTCCCTTTGTCTCATTCAACCTCCCTTTCAACCAGTCTATTCTTCCTTCACCCTGCAAATACCTGTGCCTTTGAGCTAGGCTGTGGAGCCCCTGACTCCTCCCCTCTCCTCCAGGACAGCAGATAATGTTCCCACCTTTGGAGGCTCCAGGGAGACCCCTGGAGCAAAGGTGCTGGTCCTCGTTCCTGGAACACAGGTGAGCTGTGGTGCCATCACACAGGATCATGTGCAGTGACCCTCACATCACCCCCACCCCCACTGTGCCAAGAGCCCTCCTCGCGGATTTTAGGGTCTACAGATCTCAACCCTGACAGTGCATCAGGATCCCAGATCTACTGGATCAGATCCTCCAGGGACAGAGGCCAGGAATGTGTACTTTACCAAGCAAGCTCTTCAGGCTGTTTGGCTACCAAGCTGCAGTCGAGAAGCACGGTGTCGACCAGGGGTTGGGAACTGCAGCTCCCTGGGCCAAATCCAGCCGCTGCTTGCTTTTGTAAATCAAGTCTTATTGGAGCAGAGCCATGCCATTTATTCACATACTGTCCGTGGCTGCTTTTGTTCTACAACAGCACAGGTGAGTGATTGAGGCAGACTGTATGGTCCATGAAGCCTAAACTCTTTAGTCTCTAGTCCTTTGCAGAAGGAGTTTGCTGACTCCCTGGACCCAGGACTCTGGACAGAGCTCTGGCTTTCCAGCCAGCTTTGTGCAGAGAGAAGGTGGAACCCCCTGCTTTCTGGGTCTGGCCACTTGGCTGGGTGGCTGTATCCTGCCTTCAAGGAATCTCCTGGGTGCTCCTGGCCGCAGTGCTGCCTAGAGTGCCTCCCCTTCCCCTCCCTGGCCGCCCACCTTCCATGCGCAGGGCAGACCCCGCTTCCTCAATGGAGTGCTCTTGGCCATTCTGGGCCCCACACCTCCTGCATGTGCGCAGGCCCCTCTGTGCACCAGACCAGAGGTGCTGGAGACATCGCTGTGCATGAGAGGGGCTTACTGTTTGGAGTCAGGCTGCTGTGGAGAAGTAAATGAAGATATGAGGGAGGAAGAAGGAGGGGACTTCTGCTTCCTGGAGGTCTTGGTGGGGGAGGGCTTTGCTAGGAGGGGACATGGCAGCTGGGCCTCAGGGAAGAGCTTTCTAGGAGGAGAGGGAGGCATCCAGAGAGAAGGCCAAGGAAGGGGCCATTTGTTGTCTTCCTTCCCACCCATTGCCGTGCTGGCCCAGCAGGCTCACAGTGGGTCCCTGTGGGCACCACGGCCTGGTAGTTCTTGGCAGGGGCTTTCTCATGAACACTGCTCATAGCTCCTCTGGCTGAGGGGGCAAGGTCCCCAAGGGCAGGAACATGGGAACGTGGTCTGACCTAACTTTGCCTCCTCCTAGCTGTGTGACATCGTCTCCAGACCTCAGTTTTCCTCATCTGTAAAATGGCGTGATTTGTCTTTAAGTACATCTTTAAGTGTGTATGTGTGTGTGTGTGTGTGTGTGTGTGTGTGTGTGCACGTGCTAAGATTCTCTAAGCTCTTCTCCTGAGCCCTGCACTTCAGCTACAACAGTGTTGCTGTCCTGTCCTCTAGAAAGAACTGCCTTGCTCCCGCTGTGGGCATCTGTTCACACAGTTCCCTCTGCCAGAGGTTCCTTCCCCAGATGGACCCCCGAGTGCCTCACCACTACCGTGGCCCACGGCCTGGCCCTTCCCTTCTCCTGACCTCCATTTCCATCTGCATCAAGAGGGAGCTGGCTGGCCCTGATGAGCCTGCAGGCCCTTTCCAGAGACCCTGCTTCTGTGCTCTGTCCCCAGCAGAGTCCCCTTGGTGACAGAGGAAGTGGCCCGGGAAGCCCTCCTCAGCTTTGTGAGCTCCAAATGCTGCTATGGCAGCACAGCCGCCGGTGACCTCATCATCCAGGAGCTGAAGCAGCAGACGTTGTGCAGGGTAAGGGGGCCTGGGCCTGGCGGTCGCCTGGGGAGGGCTTTAGGCTTTGGGGCGGGGGGTGGCTTGCGTGAGGTCGAACGGGAGAAAGGAGTCTTGGGGGGGTCAGTGCATGTGAATAGCGGTGACACTGAAGTGCCTTTGCCACTCCTCTGATCTGTAGTTGTGCATGATGACACAAGGAGTCCTTATTACCAGTCTTCACTGCAAAGCTCAACTGTGTTCAGCATCATGGGTGGCACATTACACATATGTCTTATGAAGTCCCACAACTGCCCTGCACAGTAGATCTTACTGTGACCAGTTAAAGGGGAGGAATTGAAAGTTTAGAGAGGTAAAGTTACTTGCCCCAAATTTACAGCTAGAAGTGACAGAGCTAGGACGTAAATCGGGTTCGCCGTCACCAAAGTCCGTGTCTTTAAATACATGAGTAACCCGCTTCCGGGAGAGGTGGGCCAAGAAAGGCCCATCTACTCCCCTTGATCCCGCCAGTCACATCTGTGCCAAGGAATCGTTTATTCATGACCCCTGGTCCCGAAGCTCCAGGGAAATCTTCTGTCTGTTACTGAGACCACAGTGGGCACTTATGTCCCCTTCTGCATCGACAGGGCCAAGGAACAGCTTTTAAGTTCACATTTTCTAGTGCCACTGGCACAGCCATCCTCTGGCGAGTGCACCATCACACAGAAAGCATAGAAGCCTCACAGGGAGTGGTTAGAGCAGGAGCCTAGGGGAAGAGGCCCCTGTGTAGCTGTGTGATCTTGGTCAAGGTAACTGACCTCTCTGAGCCTCTGTTTTCTCCAGTGTCAGAGGAGGAGCCAGGTGATGTCCAAGATCCCTTCTTGTTTTGTGATTTTGTGGATGAGATCAAGAGGGAGGACCTTGACATCAGGCAGAAAAATGCCTCCAAAGGGGACGTTTGAGGCAGCAGATTCGACTGGGCTCCATCTGTTAAAGGGCAATTGCTGGGGCGCCTGGGTGGCTCAGTCAGTTAAGCATCCGACTTTGTCTCAGGTTATGATCTCACAGTCTGTGGGTTCAAGCCCCGCGTCGGGCTCTGTACTGACAGCTCAGAGCCTGGCACCTGTTTCAGATTCTGTGTCTCCCTCTCTCTCTGACCCTCCCCTGCTCATGCTCTGTCTCTCTCTGTCTCAAAAATAAATAAAAACATTAAAAAAAAAAAAGGGCAATTGCTGTCCCACAGCTTGCCTTATAGAGCATTTCTGGGTGTAAAGAAATGGGAGCTGAAATCAGCTTGTGAGCCCATCGGGGGAGATTTCCTGGGGCTGACTGACCTCCCTGCAGATGTCCAGGGGCATCTGGAGTAGAAATCATCTTTGCCAGCTGTTCAAAGCAGCCTGTGGTGCTGGGTGTGGGGCCTTTCAATTTCCTGGGGAGCCTCGGCAGGTGGAAAGCTTCGTCTTTTTCCACAATGCTGTCTTCCTAAAGGGCATGACTGTGAACATGCTGGTTTTTTTTTCTCTATAGTACCGACTAGAGACTTTTAGTGAATCCAGGATAAGCGAATGGACATTTCAACCCTTTACCAGTAAGTGAAATCAGTTTACTTGGGAACAGATATGGCAGGGGCTGGTGGAAAATATCAGGACATGTCTTATCCACTAACCTGAGTGAGATGCTCTTCTGCTTGGAGCCCTGGTTTCCCCATCCTCTGTAAAATGAGAGGGTGGGCTTTTATCCAGACTCTCCAGTGTGGAACTTGGGAAATAAATCCTTCCTGTCTGGAAGTGGTTTGCAGAAGGGCCTGAAAAAGTCTAGGGTTTGGCTTTGGCCACACACTGGTGCCACCACACAGGGCTAGATCACAAAGGCAGCCTGTGTGGTTGGGTTTCCGCTTGCCTTCTAGGCCATCCCCAGTGCCTCCCTGAGTCTTGAGGACCCCATTCACTGTGCCATCCTGCCTGCTGCTGAACCCCACTAGCTGCTGAAGGTTCTCTCTGGGAAGCCCTTAGCGCTTCCTTCTCTGCTGACCACTGGTTCATCCTTTAAGACTCAGCTCCTGTGTCACCTCTTTTATGAAGCCTTTCAGGATTTCTTCACCTGCTGACCCCTTATCCAACAGAAGGAGTCAGTCTTCTGAGTTTGCAGAGGCTTTATGCAACTCTTGTCCCAAGCACTTTCCATATCCTATTACATTGTATCATCATTGTAGCTGTGCCTTATCTCCTTGAACAGAGGAGGGGAAGGAGAAAGGACAAGAAGGTGGGGAATAGTCACCACAGTGTTGACAGTTCTTGCTTTTGATCCCTCTATCATGTGCCACCCCTGTGCTAAGCATTGCTATGCCTTCTGTTTAATTTCACTACCATCCTATATGGTAGGTGCCATGTATTTCCCCCATTTTGGAGATGAGAGAATTGCAGGTCAGAGAGGTAAATGAACTTGTCTGGAGTTGCGCAGCTGGGAAGCAGAAGAGTCAGGAGTCAAACCAGGTCTGTTCGACTTCAACACTTGGGTGCTTAACCACAGACTCTGAGGGGGCCCTTAGCGCAGGATCTTGCCTAATGCCTGGCATCAGGTGAAGGCTCCATACTGTTTGGTAAATAAATGAAAGCTTGTTCTTGTAGCTGTTCACTGGCCTTACAATGATCCCTTTTTGTGTCAGACCAGTCAGTGGATGGGCCACAGAGAGGGACCTCTCCCAGGCTTTGGGACATCAAAGTCCAGGTCCCCCCAATGTTTCAGGAAGACACGAGGAAGTTCCAAGTCCCTCATTCGTCACTGGTCAAGGTAACGTGATTGTTGGAATCTTTGCCCTTCTCTCTGAGTTGGTTTCAGACTTTACAGTGCTGATCTTAGGAAGTCACTGGGTATTTCCTCAAACTTTATTTATTTATTAAAAAAATTTTTTTTTAACATTTATTTATTTTTGAGACAGAGAGAGAGCATGAACAAGGGAGGGTCAGAGAAAGAGGGAGACACAGAATCTGAAACAGGCTCCAGGCTCTGAGCTGTCAGCACAGAGCCCAACGCGGGGCTCAAACCCACGGACCGCGAGATCAAGACGTGAGACGAAGTCGGACGCTTAACTGACTGAGCCACCCAGGCGCCCCTAAACTTTATTTTTTAAGAAAAGAAAATCCAGAATGCAGACTGGTGGTTCATTCCTTGGCTATTAATCGGGCTAATTCTAAGGAAACCCAGTGCAAGGAATATAGACCCATCCAAAATTCCATGCAAATTAGGGGCTCGGTGGGTTGTGCAGCCGACTTCGGCTCAGGTCATCAGCTCACGGTTCGCTGCTGTCATCAGAGAGCCTGCTTTGGATTCTCTGTCCCTCTCTCTCTCTGCCCCTCCCCTGCTCACTCTCTCTCTCTCTCAAAAATAAGTAAACATTAAAAAATTTTTTTAATTCATGCAGATTAGAGAATAGTCACATAGCGAAAGGATGATTCCATTTACTAACCTGTCACCAGCTTTAAACAGTGAACATTCACATTCCTAGACCCTCAGTGTGTTTTTATTTTTGCCCGACCAGTAAACAGTAAACGGCTGAAGTGCTGAATGAAACTGATACAAAATAAAGTTCAAACTGTTTGGATTTTCAGCAGAGTCATTAAAGGGACAAAATTGGACTTCTGTCCTGTCCTATGGAAATGTAATTGCGACCTGCAATGAGGCCAACATTGTAACATATTTTGTAACATATTACAAAACCACACATGTGATATTTCCCATTCTGTTCTCATCTCTTTACCTGCCTTATTTTCACTTTAGAACTTGATTCAAGCACGTAACCTATGAGTTTTCATAGTGTCACGTGATGACCAGGACTTTGAGAGGTCAGGAGGGCGTTCCATTCTTTTCTCAGGAGTGGAAAAGCTATTTTGATTTGGTGATTAAATTCCAATAGCCAGCTCTTTGCCTTGCACAGAAATGCTGTGCAGTTTTTATGGCGTCTGTTCCAAAAGACCTCTCAGCTACCCAGTGGGCCAAGGACGTCGGCCTTTGTGGCGTAGCCTGGGAGCACGGAGTTCAGAGAACAGACTGGGCTGGGGCTCTGAGGAAATGGTAACATGACCTCCTTGGCTTGGCATTCAAGGCCCTTTGATGAGGATTCAATCCTCATCAAGTGAGAATGGCTACCTTCCTGCCCTGGGCCTTACCGGCTGCACCTCTGTTTGGGCTGGTGACATTGTAGAGTGGGTGTGGGGCAGGTGAAGTCAGGAGGTGCTGGGCCTTGGGAAACTGGAGCCCAGGAGAGGTTTTCACTTTCAGGAATGCCACAAATGCCATGGGCGTGGGCGTTACAAATGCAGTGGCTGCCACGGGGCCGGCATGGTGAGTCCTGTGTGGCCTCTGGTGAGTAAGTGATGATGTGGGAGGAGGCACCACACGGGGACAGAGGGCTCTGCCCCGGGTATGGGGCTCCCCCACTAACAGTGTGACCTGAGGCAAGTTGTCCTCCCTTTCTGGGCCTCCATTTGCTCACCTGCAAAATGGGAAAGTTGGATTGGGCGTCTGCTACTGGCCTTTGTTCACTGCAGTGGTTTATGGTTTATGATTTCAATTCTTTTCCTTTTTTTCTCATTCATTTACAAACATTTGTTGAGACTGAGTACACGCTCTGTGCTGGGCCCTGTAAGAGGACCCCATAAGAGGTGGGCCTTCCCACTGGGAACCCTCTGTCTTTGGGTAAGACTGACAAGCGACCAGCATTTGCAGGATGGGGAGATGAGTCTGAAAAAGTGACGTTCATGGGAGCTTCTAGAGGCAAAATATAGATGGGGGCCTTGTGTTTGTGTCTTAGAGAGCATGATACATTACCACAAACTGGGGGTGGGGGGGCTGAGACAACCGATTTTTATTCTCTCACATTTCTGGAGGCTGGAAATCCAAAGTCAAGCTATCCATGGGGTTGGTTCTTTCTGGAGGGCCCGAGCCACATTTCCAGCTTCTGGCAGCTGCCCCCCAGTCCAGTGCACCCTGGCCGGTAGGTGCACCACTCCATTCTCCGCGTGTGTCCTGGGGCTCCCTCAGAATGTGAGGACACCAGGCGCTAGATTTAAGCCCCACCATCGTCCAGCATGACCTCATCTGGACTAATTCTATCTTCAAAGACTATTTCCAAATAAAGGCACATTCGGAGGTTCTGGTAGCTATAAATTTTGGGGGGTGGGTGGGGGAGATACTGGTCAACCTAGTACAGGTCTGTAAGCACACTGCCAGGCTCTGGTGCCATCAGCCTTCGGGGCTGCTCACCACACTGGGAGTCAGATCATGCCCCTTATGTGTCCTCAGCTTTCCCCATTTGCTCCTGATCTTTTGGACACATATTGACCACTCACCACGTTAAGCCATGTCTTCCTCCATCCTTCCCTCTGCCCACCTGCCTTCCACCCTCTGGATGCCCACCTTCCACCTGCTGTGTGCCTTCCTCTGCCTACTCACAGGCCACCTGTGGGGCCCGCCTGTGCCCTCCCACCCGCCTCTGTCTCCTGTGCCCTTGCTCCTGCCATGCACCCCCTTGCAGCCTTCGTGGAGCCCCTCCCTGTGATCTTTTGTGTTCCTCCCTCCACCCCTGCTCCCCTTCTTCCCTTCCCTCTTCCCTGGAATGTCTCCAGAGGCCTTTGTGAGCCAACTGTGGGAACGAAGCCTGGGGGCCTCTCCAAGACTGAGCTCCCCATTCCCAACTCCAGGCTCCTCAGCCAGCCCGCCCCTCTTCCCAGTCCCTCTGGCCATGGCTGTTTGGTCAGGGCAGAGTCTCAGGAGTCATGGGGATCAGAGAGGAGCAGGAGAGAATGATGTCTCAGGAGACACACAGATATAAGGCTGTAGCATCTTTGAAGGCAACAGCTGGTGGGGCCCAAAGGTACAGTGTTCCCCTTCCATCTTACAGATGAAGGGGCTGAGGCCCAGGGAGACAAGTGGCTTGTTCAGGATCACCGGGTTGGGATTTGAACCAGGTCTCAGGATGCCCTTTGCCCCCTTCCCTGGGAGGCCAGCAGGGGCTGAGGCCGTGGTGTGTCCGCAGGTGAGGTGTCCCTCCTGCAGTGGAGCCAAGCGCAAAGCCAAGCAGTCCCGGAGATGTCAGATGTGCTCGGGGTCTGGCAGGCGAAGGTATGAGCGGGTCTCCCCGGCACCGAGGTGAAGAGTGCTCCCTTACCAGCTTTCTTGCTTTTCATTGTCTGCCCTTCTGGAGGGCAGTTGGGTACCCTGTCTTGTCGCTCCTGTGCCCCAGAGCTGTGTGTGTAGTAGGTACTCAGTAAATATTTGTGGAGTGGGTGAGCCTTCCTCCAGGCTTGATACTTCAAGAAGAGACTAGAACTCGTCCAGCAGTCTGTGGGTACAGATGTAAAGAATGAAGTGCTGCAGAGAGGAAGGGAGGGAGGGTTTTAGGAGGGGAGACTTCTTCCCGCCCACATGGTGGGGAAATGAATACAGGAAACCACTCGAGCCAGATATCCTTAACTCTCTGAGGATCGGGGCCTAGGCAAATTCTTATTTATAACTCACTGCAGGGCCTGAGTGCAGGAGTCAAGGAAGGTTGCTTGATTGACTGAACAATCAACAGAGTTCCATCTCTGTTCGCTCAGGTTTCTTTTATTTACATGTGAAAGGATCCTAATTCAAATGAGCTTAACAAAAAACCCTGCCCTTGTGGAAGAAAAGTCCAGAATTATATTTCTGGGATGGCTTCAGGTACAGCTGGATCCAGGTGCTTAAGCAATGTCACCAGGACTCTGTCTCAGTCCCTCACCCGGTGTGTCTTTGTGTTGACTTCATTCTCAGGCAAGCTGTCTCTTGTGGTAAAAGAGGGGACAGCCAATGGCTCCAAGCGTAGTAGCCTCAGTAGATAGGGATATCCCTCTCCTGATAGTTTCAGAAACAGTTACAGGGCAGATCTCATTGCACTCAACTGGGTCATGTGCTCATATCTGTGTCAGCCACTGTGGCCATAGAGATGGACTGAACTGACTGGGCACGCCCAGGTCCGAAGCTAGTCATAGAAGGGGTTGGGGAAAGCCCACAATCCATGTGGGCTGGGTGGGGAAAGGGTGGTCTTCAAAGGGAAACTGGGGCACTGCCACCAGAAGCAGGAGGCCTAGATGGTGGGGAGTGGAAGCCAGTGGTGTTCACCTTAGTCCAACTCTATGAGGAAGGATTTGGGGGTGGGCGTGCTGGAAGCCGCCAGGACCCCGTGACTTATGTGAGTGGTGCCGACCATGTGCCCCTCTCAGGTGCAGCACGTGCTCAGGGAGGGGAAGCAAGACCTGTGCCACCTGCAAGGGGGAGAAGAGACTGTTGCACTTCATCCAGCTGGTCATCATGTGGTATGTGGCTGTGGCCCCATGGGGGAGGCCAGGGGACATGGCCTGGACTGGTTTCTGCAGAGAAACTCCACTTGGTTGGGGCTTTCACAATGCAGGGTTCTGCGCTGGGAGAAAAGGGCTTTAGGCCACTTGGGAGGGGGGAGGTCCCTGGGGAGAGGCAGGGTGGGTGGCTGGATGCTGGCGTGCTCCACAACGGACAGACCCGAGTTCAAATTCTGACATTGCCAGTTTCTAGTGCAGCAGCCACTCAGTGCCTGGGCCTTCCCTTCTGGGACTAGAGTCCCTGTGTCTTAAGTTCCCATGTCAGGGAAGGCTCCCCATGCGCTATGGGTTTCCCTTGTTGGGCGCCGTGCTAAGGGCTTCACAGGCAAGGACAGAATGAGGTAATAGAACAGAACTGTCAGTACTTCAGTTTCCCACTGTACAGATGAGGATGCTGAGGCCCAAAGAGGCTAAAGAACTTTCCCAAGGCCCCACCGGTAGTCATGCAAGCCCTCCAGCCGACACCTGTCCGATTCCAAACCTATCCTCTGCACTTCCAGGAAAAACAGCCTGTTTGAGTTTGTATCTGAGCACCGGCTGAATTGCCCCAGGGAGCTCCTTGCCAAAGCCAAAGGAGAAAGCCTCTTTAAGGACGAAAACACCGCGGTAAGGAGGGATTCGAAGACCGTAGCACGGAAGCTGGGTTTGCCCTCCCCTCCTGTGTGTGCTTCGTTCACTCGGAAAGACAAAGACGGGCTGGGTGACGATGGTGCTTGCTGCCAAGCAGGAGAGTGACTGCTGGGGCCTGTGGGGCCAGTTCTCTCCTGAATTTCACATGCTCGACCCTGTGTTTCCTCCTCCTCCCCCCACACCCTCACACAAGCCTTGAGACCCTCTGCCCATACTAGGCACTATTCTAGGCCCTGGGGATACCGTGGAACAAAATGCTCACTCTTGTAGATCTCTCATAGTCCGGTGAGGGAGAAGGTAATAGTATTCCACCCCAATGTCAGATGGTTGTAAGGGCCACTGAAAATATGCAGGCAGGGAAAAGAGACATGGAGGGGTGTGGTTTCAGCTGGTGGCCGGGAAGTGACCCTGCGCAAAGACCAGAACGGTGCGGTGGGGGAGTAGACCATGTGGACTCGAGCCAAGGGGTCCAGCAGAGGGAGCAGCAGAGGGCAGTGGGACAGGAGGGACTTGAGTCGGGCAGAGCAAGCAGCTAAGACACGAGAGGTGTCAGCAACCAGATCAGGGAGAGTCCGGTAGGACAGGGGTTGGCAAAATCTGGCCCTGGCCTTGCTTTTATAAATAAAGTTTTATTGAAACACAGCCATGCCTGTCTGTTTACTTATTGTCTGTGGCTGCTTTCGTGCTACAAGGGCAGAATTGAGTAGTTGAGACAGAGGCCCTATGGCCTACAAAGCCTAAAATATTTACTGTGTGGCCATTTGCAAAACAGATTTGCCAACCTCTGCTGTAGGTCTTGGCAGGGAACTTGGCCTTTATGGGATATCTGAGCAGGGTCATCCTGTTTTCTCTTAGAGAGACCAGGTGCTCAGCCTTTTTCTCTTCTTTCTCTCTCTCTCTCTCTCTTTCATTCATAGTATGTAGCCTTTTCAGATTGGCTTCTTTCACTTTATAGTATGGATTATTTTTTATTTATTTTTTTAACATTTATTTATTATTGAGAGACAGAGAGACACAGAGCATGAGCAGGGAAGGGGCAGAGAGAGGGGGAGACACAGAACCCGAAGCAGGGTCCAGGCTCCGAGCCGTCAGCACAGAGCCCGATGCGGGGCTCGAACCCACGAACTGTGAGACCATGACCTGAGCTGAAGTCGGATGCCCAACCGACTGAGCCACCCAGGCGCCCCTGTAGTATGGGTTTTTATAAGTTGAGGCACAAGTGACATACATCATATTCGTTTCAGCTGTATAACACAGTGATTCAATATGTGTATGTATGGTGAAGTGATCATCACAATGTCTAGTTAACATCTGTCACCACAGTTACAGTTTTTATTTTCTCATGATTAGCACTTTTAAGATCTAGTGCCTTAGCGGCTTTCAAATATACAACACAGTATTATTAACTATCGTCACCATGTCACATCCTCAGGACTTACTTATTTTATACCTAAGTTTGTACCTTTTTACCACCTTCTCCCATCTCACCTTCCCCCGCCCCGGCAACCACCAGTCTGTTCTCTATCTAGGAGTTTGTTTTTTAGATTCCATGTATAAATGAGATCATATGGCATTTGTCTTTCTCTGAATGATTGATCTCATTTAGCACAATGCCCGCGACGTCCGTCCGTGTTGTCTCCCACGGCAAGGTTTCCTTCTTTTTTGTGGTGGAATAGTATTCCTCACCCGCCTTTCTTCACCCCAATCTGACTTCCTACGGGCTCAGTTCAGGCATGACCCCTTCAGGAAGCCCCACCCCAAGCCCGAGTCAGCAGCAAAGGTGTGCTGGGTGAGAGTGGGCTGCAGGAGAAGGATTGCTGCCTGTCCCACAGCCCCGCTTTCTTGGTTGGAATTCCCCAGGAGGTCAGGGGCACCTGGAGGTTCAACAATTCCCACCCACTCACTTCTTGGCCTCGGGGGCCCTTCCCTGTCTGGGCTTGCTTTCTGCCCCGTGTGAATCAGAGCTGTAAGGCTCCAGGTGCTGACACCCTGGGTCAGGGCAGCAGGTCAGCTGTGTCTCTCCCGCAGGTGTACCCCATTGTGGATTTCCCGCTGCGGGAGATCTCTCTGGCCTCCCAGAGGGGCATTGCGGAGCACAGCGCTGCCCTGTCCCCCCGGGCCCGAGTCCTGCAGCAGGTGAGTGGGGTAGGGGTCGGGGGCTGTGGGGAGGCCAGGCTTCTGGGGCCAGGCTGGGGCTCCTGCTGGGGGGGGGGGCCCTTCCAGACAAGGGCGGGAAGGCATCAGTTAGGGGAGGGGTGGAGGACAGGAGCCCCAGTTTAGGAAGGGGGTCAGTACTGGAGACTGACCTGAGACTCGTGTGGCTGGAGGGCAGAGAGCAGAGCACTGTGGGGCCTCCACAGAAGGTGGGACCACTGGAAATTGTGCAAGATTAGGATTCTTATCCTGAGAGCAACTGGAAGCTATTGTAGGGTCTCAAGCAGGAGTGTGGCAGTGAGATCTTGATTTTAACCCTGTGGGTTAGAATATTCAGAGAGGGATGGGTGGAGGAAGTTCAGGATTCAGGGCTTACCCAAGTCTGGCACCTAAAGTTCTGCCCTTCAGGGCACTTTCTAAATCCAAGGCCTGTCTTCTCCCACCTCCCTTGGGGAGCGGTGGAGGCCCCCAGGGTTAGGCTGCTTTCGTGCTGTGTTGGGATGGCCACTAGGTGGCGATGTTGCCTCTTGCAGCTTTGAATGGTCCCTGCAGCCAGCTGCTTGATGGGGGTCCCTGGAGGAGATGGGGGTTTGGCCCCGGAATGGCCAGGGCTGAGCTCCCTGAGTCTAATAGGCTTAGATCCAGGTTCTCCTGTGTCCTGACATTCTCCTGGGCCAGCTACTTCCTCCTCCCCGAAGTCTGGTTTCTCACCAGTGAAAAAGAGACGTTAACACTCCTTCAGAGGGTT
This sequence comes from Panthera onca, assembly GCF_046562875.1. Lineage (NCBI taxonomy): Eukaryota > Metazoa > Chordata > Mammalia > Carnivora > Felidae > Panthera > Panthera onca. The sequence goes on along the minus strand of NC_138340.1, from coordinate 50,341,958 downwards.
TGCTTTAAGTGCTTGGAAACTGCTGCTCAAAATGTCCCTTTTCCTTCTGGTCCCTCTGCAATGAGTATCTCCCCTTCCCTTTCTGCACATCTCGCCTGTTTGCAGGGGAGAGAAGGATGCATTTAATTAAAAAGTAATGAATCCCATCTCGGAGCTGGATTGGGGGCACCGCAAACTCAGAGACCTGCCACGGCCGGGTGGTAACATGAGTGAGAGAGCCGTCTTCTCCAAAGGAGCCAGCCATGACTCATCTTTGTGCAGGCACAGGGGCAGAGATTTTGGACCCTCTGAAAGCCAGACTTTTATAGGAAACCTTCCAATTTTTCAAGATTGAGAACAAAGCTTTAAAAATGCTAGGAATACCATATGGGCTGACGGGCTGGCTTTGGCCTGTGGGGTGATGTCAGCTACCCCTTAGTCTAGCCTGAACCCATGAGTTTTCCAGTAAATCAAAGGAAGCTCAGAGAGTGGAAGCAATTTACCTAAAATCACGCAGCTTCTTAGTGCAAGAACCCAGGAGTAGAACCCACTTCCTAGCTCCAAGTCAAATGTTATTACTCACTGCACTCAAGGCACACCAGCGGCTCTTTGAAAGCCAGTGCAGGTTTACGGGGCTATCAGCGAAGGGGGATCTGAGGCCAGACACTGCAGGGATGGGATCTGCTTGTCAGCTCTGGCACATACACGTGGCTCTGAGCCACCCTCTCCCCTCCTGAAGGCCTTGGTGTCCTCATCTTTCAAATGAGCTGGGTTGGACCCTGCCTTAGGTTGGGCTCTGCAGAAGCAGCTTCGAGACAACAGCTTGTGTGCAGGACATTTGTCAAGGAAGGGCTCCCAGGAGGAACCTGTAAAGGACTAGGGGAGCCAGCATGGGAGGGGCAGGGGTCACACAAGGGTGAGGTGTGGCGAGGGCCTGCCACCACCCTGTCCCAGGGGACCTCTGTGCGCTCGTTACACCTCAGCAACTCTGTGCCTGGAGACGAGGGAACTGGCCTCTTGCTGTTTAGCACCGTCCAAACATCGGGCACAGCTTCGCAGGCACTTTGTGCATTCTCTGTGAGACATGGGCTCCGTAACTCAAGGACAGGACTCTGAGGAAGGACAATGGGCTATGAGCAGCAGAGAAGAGGCAGATTTGCAGGAGCATGGGTGGGACAAGAACCTTGTTCATGGAAGACCCAGAACATCGTCTCTGTGGGACTTTGCTCTTGCGGAGCTCATATTCACGGTGTGGGTCACATGGAGAGCCCCCAGGATTGAGGTGTCTACTCTAGGAATGGGCCTGTCAGCTTGTGACACTTGTGATTATCCTGAGATTCTTTTATTTCTGAGACTGATAATTTGAATCCTTTCTGGGCCCTTAATTTTGACAGCTGGGGAAACTGAGGCCTGAAGAGGGGAAGTGACCTGCCCGAGATCACACAGGATGTTGGTGGCAGGCCTGGGTCTCCTGCGGCCTTCCCCTAGAGTGTAGTCTTGTCTTCGGCAACACAAGCCCTCTGTGAACCAGTCCCGGAGCAGGGAAATGTAAGCCAGGGGCAGACGGGTGTGTCGTGTTAAAAGGGATTAGCACTGAGAGAAAAGGGCTCTTGTGAATCCCTTCCTCAAATTGTCCTTTGGTCCTGCATCTGGAGACAAAGTTGTCCGAGGATAGTTTGTTCAGGATTGAGAAGTTAGTGGAGTCAGCCTGAGGACACACCCCTCATGACACCTGCCCCGTGCCCTGCTCTTGCTCTCAGACTTGGAATCTGCTCATCCTGGGGGCATGACCAAGGCGTGTCAACAGATCCGTGGCTGATTACAAGGTAGCCACCTGATGGCAGCTGATGTCCTAACCAATCAGTAGCCTCAAACCTGAAGACCTTTTGCATCAGAAGCCAAGGGAGGCAGGAAAGGGTGGTATTGGTGTTGCTCTCCATTTGGTTCTGGTAGAAAAGCCTGGAAACGAGAGCGGCCCTGACCATACTGCCCAGGCGTTTGGAGCAGTGATGTGGGCTCCCGCCTCCTCTTGCCTCTTGGTTCTCATTTTGTGTCCTCCATACCAAAACGTCAAAGAGGGGTCTTCTACCTTTTATTTCCAAAACTACCACTCAGAGACAACTTTCTGGCCTCTGGGAAGTCTCTGGATCTCATTCGGTTATCTCAACAACCCTGTGGCATAGGAGCTCTCACCCCCATTTCCTAGAGAAAGGAAGTTAAGATGGCACAGAAAACTTCATGGAAGATGCGCTCCTTGACTCTGAGTCCCCTCTTCCTGCCGCAATATCACACTGCCCTTCAGCCGCCCCTCCAGTGGAACAGGGGTCCTTTTTTTCACAGCCCCCCTCCCTGGCCTGTTTCTCCTTCCCTGAAGGCCTCTGGACCTTCACCTACAGTGAGAGAGCTGGAGCTGTTCCCAAGGAATGGAACATCCTGAAGGAGGAAGGTCTAACCCTGGGCCATCCACACCACCTCCCTCTGGGTTTGGGATCCCCCCAAGATGTGAGTCTGGGACAAAGAAGCAGCTTGTGCTGGAGAACGTTGGGGTTTTGACACAGAGCCTGGCCCGCAGTACATCCCCAAGGAAGCTTAGCTTGACTGATGAGGAGTGACTTTGCTGTGTCCCCTGTAGGGAGCTGTCCCAACACAGCAGCACCTAGCGCTAACGGGGGTGGATGTTTCAGCTGGATGCCCGTGTTCTCTCCCAAGGTGGTCTCCCACATTCTATTCAGGGCTCTGCAATTCTGGAAGATTGTAGAGTAACTGCTCAGCAGAGGGGCCAGAGAATGAGACACCTCAGGACCGCTCTGCTGGGGGAAGTGAGTGCCCCAGGCTCTCAGGTACAGGCCACGTGCTGGGAGGAGAGTAGAGCACTACCCACACGGACCTTGACCTGGATGATGTTCCCAACCTGAAATTCCGTGAGCCCATGGGCCTCAGTTTCCCTGTTTGTAAAAGGAGGGGTGGTGTTTGAGAAGGACTGCTTTCAAAGGGAGGTCAGAGCAAAACCATGGTGGGGGAGGGAGGGTCCTGTGAAAATAGCCTGAAGCAGACTAGCAGACTTTGGAATTTCTTTGGTGTCAACGTTTAACCTTATATTTTAGTTCAGATTGTGTCGTGGACTCCCTAACATCTCCATGGTTGTTTTTTTAAATTAAACTTATTTATTTACAGAGCATGGGGGAGGGGCAGAGAAAGATGGAGAGAGAATCCTAAGCAGGCTCTGCGATGCCAGCACAGAGCCCGACATGGGGCTCAAACTCACAAACTGGGAGGTCATGACTTGAACGGACATCAAGAGTTGACCGCGGAACCGACTGAGCCACCCAGGCACCCCTCCATGGTTGTTTTAATACAAAAATGTTTAAAATGACTTTATCTTCCACCTTTCTCTGCTCTTCCTCCCCATCTAAAAATTAATGCTTCTGGAAGATGTCCTGTTTGGCTGGTGGCTTTCCATACACCCTGGGACGTCCCTGGGGATGATTCCCCCCCCCCCCCCCCCACTTTCTGAAACATAGAATCAGATAGTGGCTAAAGCTGAGAAGTCGGTTTGGGCCAGAGCTCAGTGTGTTTGAAGGAGTGTAGTATGAGGTACATCTAGAAAGGCATATGGGAGCCAAAACGCCAACTCCAGAGCATAAACTTCATCCCACAGAGTAGTAGGGAGCTACTGAAGATTCTTGAGCAGGCAAGTGACTCGAACACTGAAGTTTTTCTCGGCCCGTTGTTTCCCCAGCGCCAGACCATTGAGCTGATCCCCGTCACAGAAGTCCATTACTGGTACCAGGGACAGACATATGTCTACTACATCTATGGCACTGACCACAGGGTACATGTGGTGGACTACCCGGACCGGTACTGCTTTGGCTGCACCATCATCTGACAGGGCACAGCTGTCTCCACGGCCTGCCAGTCTTGTTTGCCACGGAGCACAGCCGAGGTCCCCGAGCTCACTCATCGCTGGCTCCATTGAACCATCTTGTATAAACCCTGGTGTGTCCTTTCAGACAATTCGGCTTATCATCTGTCAAGCCACAAGTCTTCCCCAGAGCTCGCCTGGTGGAATCCAGCATGCGTTTAACCTACACACGTTTCCTCACAACACATCATTGAAATGGCCGGGGCCACGCCTCTGGTCTCGAAGCCAGCGCCCCGATCGAGCGTGCAGTTTGATTTTGCTTCTCCCTTGACTTGCTTGCCTCAGTTCTGTTGTGCCACTGTCAGTGCCTTTGGCCCAGCTGAGCCTTGCTGAGATGTTTAAAGGTCTCCTACGGATTGGCTGCCTCTTAATGCATACCAAAGAGTGCTCTCGAAGCATCAAGAACAAAATATAGGGGTGCCTGGGGGGCTCAGTTGCGTAAGCATCCAATTCTTGATCTCAGCTCATGTCTTGACATCAAGGTCATGAGTTCAATCTCTGAGCTGGGCGTGAAGCCTACTTAAAAAAAAAAGAGAAGAGAAGAACATTTACTCCCCATTCTGTGGGCTAGGAATTCAGCTACCGTCACAGCGGAGATGGTTTATCTCTGCTCTGTGATGTCTGAAGCCTCACGGGGAAGATTTTAACACTCTGGTGCCTCAAAAGCAGGGGACTGAAATCATCTGAAAGCTGGTTCACCAAGGGGTCTGGCGGCTGATGGTGGCCGTTGGCTGGGACGTCTGCGAGGGGCCATGAGCTGGACACCTACATGTGACCTCTCCATGCAGCCTGGGCTTCCTCTCCATGTGGCAGCTCCAGGGGTAGACGCCCCGCACACACACCCCAACTGAAAAACTAGAGATCTGTTTCCAGGCCAGGGGACAAAGCTGCTGTATTGGATGGTGACATGGTGCATATGCGAGGGTCGGCTTTGGAGGGCGATTTGGGGTGTATGTGGGTTCTTACATCACCTGCCTACCTTAGAACCTGCTCACGTGGCAGGGTGTCCTGTGAACCCAGTCACGTGCAGCAAGGCTGGGTGGGTACAGAAGATGCTCTGAAGACTGAACGCCCAGGCTGTTTTGGGGGGCCAGGCGGGCTGCTGTGCAGCTGGTTGGGGGTAACCAGAGGCCCCTGTCATACTGTTCCCTCCGCACCCTACCCAGAAGGGAATCGCTACACACCGAGAGGGTCAGTCTATGCCCTCTTGATCCCCAGGCCCCTGCTGGCCTGCAGCCCTTGTCCACCTCGGTGTGTGAGGATGTGGACATAACAGGCCTGGTTAGAAGAAGCTTGGGATGTCTGAGACCACCCCCCCCCCCCCAGGGCACTGTTGACAGATGGTATGCAGATGAGCACTTCACCTTCACCTGTTACACCCCACCCCCTGGGACTCGCTGTGTCCTGTTCAATTACTGCTGTCCCCCCTTCCCCACCAAGCCTGGCCGAACTACATACCCGTGGGGGTCTTGCTAACAGGGAGCCGCAGCCCTGGGAGGGGTGTCCTGCTCGCTTGGGACCACCTGGCAGACAAGGGGAAATGCAGAAGCAAAGGGCCGTGAGCTGGGAGAATCTGAGTCACCTGACCTGGCAAACCTTCCCGGCTCAGACTTGGCCCCTGGATCCAGCTGCCCCCCGCCAACGCCACAGGCTCCGCCTATAGGGGAGGCTGAGGCCAGGATGAGGTGCACCCCTGGGTGGTGGTGCATTCTGCCCCTGGGGACGGACTACTACGGGAGAGTACTACAAGCCTCCCTTCCTCCTCTTCCTCCTGTAGCTCTGTCACGCTCAAGTCTAGGAGGCCAACACCTCTAACCCTGAGGTTCCTCCAGCTTACCTCTGTGGGCCTCAGAGGGGATGCTTCTGGGGGCGTTTGTACCAACGGAGGGCACGGGCTTTGTTTGTTGCAGTGATTGGAAGGGACACGGTTGGCATTTGGTAGACGGAGTCCAGGAAGGCGGGATGTCTAGCAATCCGTATGACGAAGCCTGTATCACATCTTACACAACTTGCAGATACCCCACTGACATTCACAGAGAACCTGGTTACACAAAATCTCAGCAGTGGCTGAGATTGATGCAGTGGTAATTCTTATTTAGCGTTCGGCTCTGTTCTTTGATTTTCCTGCATGTCTTGTTTGAAGTTGCTTCTGGATCTCTTATTACCCTGAAGTCCAAAGGAGTAATTCCCTGACGACCCCATTACTGCTCCTCGTGCAGTCCTGCCTGAGCATCCACAAATTCACATAACGTGCATTAAAATATTACTTCCTTCTCATTCCTCTGCAATAGTTCAGTTTGTGCCTTCAATTGCTTTTTTGTTTTCTATTTTTAAAAACAGGTAAGTGGACTATACATGAGTGTCCTTTTAGGATAAAAAAAAAAGTGTCCAGTGAGCAGTACATACTGTTGGTGTGTGAACCCAAAGAGAAAATCTAGCTGGGATAAAGTGGGTCCAGAGAGACACTGTTCCAGTTGAGTACCAGTGGGTTACTAGCCACAGGGCCCTTAGTTCCCGTGGTTCTGGCAAAAGTCCCAAATAATTCCTGGGTCTTCTGGCTGTTTGATAACAGTCGCTTGTTTCTCCCTGCAGTGTTAGCTATTTTTATGACCTTCGCTGCAGCCAGGGTATGACTTCATTTTCTATTTCTGCCTCTTTCTATTATCCCCGGGCTGAGTTGGCTGTCTGTGTGTAGCCCTAAACCTAGTTGAAGTCACTGGGGGGGGGGGGTAGAGATTAGAATATTAGGACAGCTTGGACCCCAACACTGGCCACCACAGACTGTGGCTCTGGTCTCCATTCTGTTTTAAAAGGACACAAACTCAAGTGATTTGCTTATTCTTTGTTGCTTTCCCAAAGGAGAGCCCTAGCCCTGTTCTTCTCTATTCACTGATGGTCAGTCTGCCAGGCGGCCAGAACCATGCTGGGCTTTGTGAGGGTTTCATGGAGATCTGCAGTCTCTGCCCTAAGACTATAGGAGAGACTATAAGACTATATACTATAGTATATAAGACTATAAGACTATAGTAGGAGAGAATATATGCAGGGGACAATGAAAGAATGAATGTGATAGTCAGGTAGCTTTATAAGAGGAGGATACCTAAGACCCAAGTCAGTAGTAGTGATTACAGGTGACAGTGACTCAAATTGACTCATTGATTAGCTCTTATCCCTTAATAAAGTTTACCAGCTTCAGGTATAGCTGGATCCAGGGTTTTGAAGGATTTCATTCCAACGTGGTCTCTCCTGCCCTCCTTCCCTCTTTTTCCTATCTGCTTTTCTCTTTTTTGCTTTTGTTCACAGGCAAGCTTTCCATACCTTGGCAGTAAGACAGCTACCAGCAGCTCTGGAATTTCATCATATGAGTTCAATGACCTCAGGAAAGAGGGGGCTGCAAGCTAATTTTCCAGAGACTCTCACACAGAGGTCGCAGGGAAGGTTCTCAGTGGCTTGTTTTGGGTCACATGCCCATTCTTGAACCAATCACTGACCAGTGAATGTAGTGACTGAATTGGCCAGCCTAGGTCACATGGAACCCTCTCCCCCTAAACTGGGGGCAGCCTGGGACTATCAGAGAGACCTCTGGAAGTTGGGCACCTGTCCACTAGAGGCACACACAGAAAGTGCTGAGTTTATCCAGGGATGATGTTCCGGAGTTTTTCTGTGTACTCTGCCCCAAATGACATCTTAAGCCAGAGAGTTGAAATTGAGATTGGGTCCTTTCCCTGTCTAAACCTTGAACTTCCCTTCCCTGTATTTGCTGGGGTTGTAGGGTTGCTATCCTCTGCAGTTTGGCTGTTAAAATAAGAATTCGGACTAACCTTGGTCTCAGGGGAGGGATATGGTCCTGGAATGAGAGAGGATACATGTGTGCTTGTGTGTGTGTGTGTGTGTGTGTGTGTGTGTGTACATATGTGTATATGTGTGTACATGTGCATGGGTGCATTCATGATATGTGTGTACATATGCATGGTGTATGCACATGTGTGTATATTTGCGTGTTTGTGTGCATGGAGTGTGTATGTATAGGGTTGTGTGCATGGGATGTCCATGTATAGGGTGTGTGTATCCTGTGTGCATGTGTGTGTGCATGAGGTATAGGTGTATAAGTGTGTGTGTGTGCATGTTTGTGTGTGTGCATGGGGTGTGCATGTATAGGGTGTGTGTGTGTGTGTGTGTGTGTGCGTGTGTGTATGGAGTGTGTATGCATGTGTGTATGGGGTGTGCATGTACATTGTGTATGTATGTGTGCATGTATATGGTATGTATGTGCATGTTTATGTATGTGCACATGGAGTGTGCATGTACATTGTATGTGTGTGCATGTGTATGTGTATATGTCTGTGTGTGTGCATGTATATAGTGTGTGTGTGTATGGGCTGTGCATGTATAGGGAGTGCGTGCGTGTGTGTGTGTGTGTGTGTGTGTGTGTTTGCCAGATGGGGAGCATACTGCTTAGAAGGCTGGAGGAACTTCCTCCCCTGACCTAGTTTTCCTCCCTTAGCTCCAGGGCCCTGTTAATCCGTGTAGCTCCCAATACCCAACCTTCATTGTATGGTTAGCTTGTTGAGTCCACGGCCAACTTCAGTTTCTAGTTCACATGCAGCCCTTGCTATGGAGAACGAAGAGACAACTGTTTTATTCACAGTCAGGACAAACAACCCAGGTGTTTGTTTCTCAGCAGGAGGAGAGACCCTTCCGGCTCAAGCAGCCTGGACTCCGCCGGCTTACCCTCAGAATTCCAGGCTGCATATGCTTGTGTCTAGTGGTCGGGGACTGTGGAGAGGACGTGGCTTTGGGGGTCATATACCCTCTGGTTGAAGCTCTGGCTCTGCCTGTTGTCAGCCGAGTGACACAGCAATTCACTCATCTTGCTGAGTGTGTTTCGCCACCGGTGAGATGGGGATGACAGCACTAGATTTGCAGGGCATGTTGGAAAGGGACGGGATGTGCAGAGCTCAGTCAGTAGGTGCTCCATACTGGGAAAGGCTGTGTCTTCCCCTGAAGGAGAAGAAAGAGGTGACCGGGATATAGGGAGCTAATATTTTCAAGAGCTAATATTTTAGGGCAAAATTAGTCACTGTCATTTTAGTAACAATTAGTTTCTGTCCCATGGTTGGAAAGCCAGGCATGACTTTAAGGGGGTTGGGGCAGAGGGTGGGGCATTCTGTAGGGGAGATAGCACAGTGTGCACAAAGCCACATGATGTGGCCTCGTGGCCACAGCCTGGGCTTCCCATTCTGGCTCAGCCATAATTCACCATGTAGACTCATGCACCTTGTGGGAGATGCAATGAATAGTGTGTGTGGTTTGTGTGGCATTTGAGTCCTCAATGGTGTGAGAGGTTAGTAGTATGTATAGGTTAATAGTATACAGGAAGAGGCAACTATTGGGAGAGAAAGATCTACCCCCTTAACATTGGGGGTAGAGCAGAAGGAGGGTGCTGTAGACTATGTGTGTCCCCGAAAAATTCATATGTTGATACCCTAACCCCTGAATGTGATGGTATTTGGAGATGGGACCTTTGGGAGGTAATTAGGTCATGAAGGTAGAGCCCGCATCAATGAGATTAGTGCCCTTATAGAATAGACAGGGATCTCCTTTGCCGTGTGAGGATATAGTGAGAAGACAACGTCTATGAACTAAGAATCAGACCCTCACCACACACTGGTGGTCTTCTGGTCCCTTGATCTTGAACTTCCAGCATCTAGAACTGTGAGGCACAACTTTCTTTTGCTTCTAAGTCACCTAGTCTATGGTACTCTGTTAGAGCAGCACAGAATAAGGCAGATGGTGTCTAAGTACAGAATCTAATGCTATGTGATACAAGGCAGTGGTTTCCAAAAGCCAGTCGGAGTGTTGGGACCTGACTGCAGCAGCCTTCCCTAGAAAGTTCGTCAAAGATCAAGATTCCCAGTCTGACCCCTAGATATTCAGGATATTGGTGTCTAAGATTCTGTAGCCTTAATAAATGCCCTGAGATGATTCTTGTGCATAGAACAGGAAACTGGCATTTGGAGTCAAAATGATTGGGCTTTGGAATCAAAATTGTCCGCCTTAAATTTCAGTTCTTAGCTCACTGTGGGCTTACTTTCTCAAAACCTCAGCTTCTTCTATGAAATGGGGACAGTCCCCTACCTACATCCCAGGGTTGTTTGAAGGCTCACATAAGACTTGGAATGTGAAAGTGCTTGTAAATCAGCACACCGCATATATATATATATATATATATATATATCTTATTACCAGTGGGAAAGATAACCTTGATGGTTTCTAAGGTTTCCTGTTACTTTTGACCCTGCCCACCAGGGGGCAGCAGGTGCACACACACGAAACCTTGGAGCAGTTTCTCCCACAAGTGAGTTCCTTGTCTCATGAAATCAGAACTTTAGGAAGGTGGTGCTCAGCAGTTCATGGGCCACGGAGACCCTTGCAAGGTCAGGGCCTCAGGGAGATTGAGGTGTCTCCAGAAAGGTCTTCAGGAATGCATGCAGTATATTTATACTGAATATTATTCAGAGGCTCCAGTTAAAATGTTTTATCCTTCCAGAAGGACATCATGGGAAACAATACTGACTGACATTTAGGAAGCCAGGCTGCAGATGCCAAACCAGAAGTTAGTGGTTGAGGTCAACACATTGGCTCTCGAAACCAATTCATTCGTTCACTCACTGACTCATTCGTTCATTCGTTCAGTAGATACGACTGACTCCTTCTCTAAGCCTCTGAATCTTGATTTCAGCTCAGGTCGTGATCTCATGGGTTTGTGAGTTTGAGCCCCATATGGGGCTCTATGCTGGCAGTGAGGACCCTGCTTGGGGTTCTATCTCTGTCTCTGCCCCTCCCTCCCTTCCCCCCTCAAAATAAGTAAATAAAACTTAAAAAAGAAACCCCAAAACCGAGACCTTCTCTGTGCTGGGCACTGACTAGGGCAGTCACAGGGAGAACAAAGTTGAATCAGGTCAGCCACTGACCTCCTAGCCTTGAGGACTGTTCTTTAAGATAATGGTGAACATTTTTAGAGCATTACTCACGTATCAGTTGCTGTCCTAGGCTCTTCATATGTGCTAACTGATGTGAGCCCTACCAGGTAGGTATTATTATTACCTCCACTCGACAGAGGAGGGCATTAAGGTCCAGAGAAGTTAAATCAAGGTTCCACTTTGAGGGGAGAAGCAAAGATTTAGACATGGGCAGTGTGACTCCAGAGCCCATGATCTACCTGATTTAGTGGGGTAGGCAGGCATGATAATGACTTGGCAATAAGAGCTGTAAGACACTCGTGCCTTAGTCACTCCTTGTTCCCAGGCACGCTGATGACGCCTTACTGAGCCGGGCAGGGGGGCAGTGCTGGGGAGACGATGTGGAGGCGGGGATTAGAGAATCAATAACCCCAGCTCCTAGGGCAGGACGACTCTGAGGTGTGCTCTCTATCGCCCTCTGGTGCTCCGCAGAGGGACTGAGCTCTAGGTGGTCATAGCGGTATCAGCTCCAGTATGCATGCTCCCTGCCTTCCTACTTGTTAGGTAGCATTTCCTCTCACTCCTACTATTGTTTCCTGGAATCACCTTCCAACTAAAGGATTGCAAGGACTCCCATTGCAATCCTTGGTTCAGGACCTGCTTTGGGGGGAGCCCTACCTGTGACACCTATCTCCCTGAAGTTTGTATCCCTTAAGGAGTAAAGAGCTGGATCCAGTTTATAGCTAGAGCCTCAGCCCCGAGCATTCAGGGGCTGAATGGAGTGGAGTTGGAGGCTAAAAAGACTTGGAGGGAGGGGGCATTGATTTGACCCAGTGGGGAGCAGTGAAGGCCCCTTGGAAGAGATGACATTTGAACTGCTGAATCTGGATGCTCCCCTTACCTCTCTGTGAAGGGGTGTTCTCTCTCACTGATTTCCTCCTTGCCTTTGAAACCCACTTGCTTCTCAGAGGTCTCAGAGAGTCATGATTCAGCCCCCCGGGATTCCAGTGCCTGCTGAGCCCTGCGCTGTCAACCTCAAAGCACTTTCTTCCCACGGATTTATCAGCACCGTGAACCAAATGATTGCTTCTGCTTGGCTTTCTTTAGCCATGTGAGGCCACAGATCACCTTTTGGGGCCTGAGTTTCCATCTGTAAAATGGGGGCAGTAATGCTCCCCCACCAGGCACCTGTGAGTCTCAGTGTGACAAGGCGAGAATGGGCTGTCAGCTCAGGGCCTTCTGGGGGGACTCCCAGCACAGCGCTGTAACCTTGTGAATGAAGGTGGCTCCATCACTAGCTGTTTACCTCTGCCCCCCTCACCCAGGCAGTCTTTCAGTCTGGTCTTTGCCCTCCGTGATGGTGTCCTGGATTCCTGGAAGAAGTCAAAAGGAAAGATGCTGTATTTCTTGCCTGTTTCTTTTGGATGCCCCCAACACCCAGTAGAAATCCAAGCATCTTGCGTTAGAGGCACGTGGCCAAATAGGCGGTCCTGACTCCATCCAGGAGACCCAACCAGACATCTGGACTTCATTATGCTAACAGAACCTCACCTCCTCCCACCTTAGTGTGCTGCACAGCTCTGTGGGATTCATCTAACCTGCCTTGGGAAGGCACTGCGATTCCTTCCAATTCCCTGTTCCCCTTTTCACTGATTGAAGCAGGTAATAATCACGGTGAACATTTATTAAGCCTTTACCAAGTGCCAGGCACTATTCTAACCATTTTACAAGCGTTTAGCCCTAAATCTTCTTAACAACCTTGTGAAGGAAGGACGGTTTTTATCCCCATTTTACAGATAAACACATTGAGGCCCAGAGAGTTTAAATTTTTTTTTTAACGTTTATTCATTTTTGAGAGATAGAGACAGAGCATGAGCAGGAGAGGGAGACACAGAATCCGAAGCAGTCTCCAGGCTCTGAGCTGTCAGCACAGAGCCCAATGCGGGGCTCGAACTCATGAACTGTGAGATCATGACCTGAGCCGAAGTCGGATGCTCAACCGACTGAGCCACCCAGGTGCCCCAAGAGTTTAAATCACTTGTGCAAAGTCACAGAGCAGGAAAGTGCAGAGCCATGCTGTCTGGCTTTCAGTCCTGGGTGCAAATGCAGTGGTCCAGTATAGACGGTGTGCTTATGTGCCTAAGAGGGGGTGACCCCCAGGACTCCAGGGGAAAAGCGTGTGGAGCAGCTGACAGCAGCAGCAGGGCCTGCCCGAGGCCGGTGGGCGGACAGTGTGCCTGCCTGTGGGCGGCTGGAACAGCTGCGGCTTTTGGGAGGCCCCAGCCTGGCAGCTGCTGGAAGGAAGTGCATTGTTCTTCTTGGGCAGAAACTTGGGGCCCAACTTTCTCTGTGGCCGCAGCTGACTTGGCCTCTTCTCAAGGTGGCTGGGTCCCAGGTCACCTCTTTAGCCACATCCGAGAGCAGGAACTTTATTTTGGAGTGCAAGTAACAGTCCTGTCCGTGGCTTCCTAGTTGTGATACCGTCCTGGGGAAGGGGGCTAACAGAGCCCTGTGTGATCCTTCTCCCCACCAGGAATTCACGCGGCTAGAGTTACTCATATGTTCTACTGCATATGATACATGATATATCCCACAACGTGTGTGGGATAAATTGTAAAATCACCCCTACATTTGGATAAATCCCAGCTATGCTCTTTTTAGCCTGAAGACCTTTGCTCATCAATCTCTGAGCACTCGGTCTGCCCATCTGCAAAATGGGATGTTAATAGTAGTTCCTCCTTCAGGGGTGGTTTGAGCACTAAGGGTGTATAATGCCTGGAAAGCCCCTACAGTGGGCCTAGCACATACTAAGCACTCCGTAGTGGTCACTGTCATTAAGCCAGTGCCAGCGACTATTATTATCACTCTTGTTGCGTCTGTCTCGGAGATCACTATAGGACTTAATGACTTAATGCACGGCACACCATAAGTTGCTCATTAAAGAGCCGTTTACTATTTTGGTGTTTTATTTTGCTAAGTTCTTTTATGCTCATTTGGTTCTCACTCTGGATCTGAGGGAAAGCTGGAAATGCGTTTCTCATTTGAAAGACGTTCCGGCAGAAACGTAAAAAAGCAAAATGTCTTGTTCCAGGTTTCCTAAAAGAGTAAGGGTCAAAGTCGTGACTGAAATTCAAAGTATTCAGGCTCCAAATCCTACGTCCTTCTTAGGCATTGAAGTCTCTTTGAAATTGACCTCCTGTTATGTAGGAAACAGCCTTTCGTCTTTTATTTTTATTTTTTAAAGTTTATTTATTTATTTTGAGGGAGGGGAAGGGCAGACAAAGAAGCAGAGAGAGAGAACCCCAAGCAGGCTCCACACTGTCAGTGCAGAGCCTGACATAGGGCTCGAACTCATGAACTGTGAGATCATGACCTGAGCCAAAATCAAGAGTCAGACACTTAATCGACTGAGCCACCTAGGTGCCCTGGAAACAGCCTTTTAAACCACACCAGCTTCTAACTGCTTATTTATAAAACACCTTTCCACCTACTGTCCCAATCTGATGTACTCATTAATCCTTTGAGACCTATTTACTTTAAGACCCATTTCAAAGATGAGAAAAATGAAGTGCAAAGAGCTTGGGCGTCCTGTCCAAAGTCACGTGGGTTGGACCAGAGCCAGGACCTTCTGGTTTCTTGACCTCCAGTATGGAATTGAAGAGAGTTCCTTTAAGACCAGAAGAGGTTCAGGAGTGCCAGGAGGCACATACTAACACAGAGCATGGTTCTTCCTTCCCTGTCCTCTCTTCCCTGGTCAGCCTCCCACTGTCTGTGAAGCCCCTGTTCTGACTCTAGTTTTGTCCCCTCTTGTAACTGATGACTCCTGTTGAGCCGTGTCCTGGAACCCAAACCCGCCCCACTTCTCACAGTGCAGACCATTATGGACATCCGGAGCCTTCTCTCCCGGCATCTGATCCCGGACGTCCCTAGGTCCAGCTTCCATGCTCTTATCCCAGACCTGCCAGCTTGCCACACGTCCACCGTGCAGCTTGGCCAGGACTCTCACTCATCACATACCGCCCTTTCCAGACCAAGGCAGGACACTCGAAGACAGAAGAGGAAGGTGTGCAGAGGATAGATGTTGCTGACTCCAGCAGCAAAGAGTGACCTAGATATAGTGGAAGAAAAACATAGGTGGACACGTGGGTGCTGGGCCACTTGGTTGTGGGTCCCAGAAGCCTTGCTCACCCTGATGGAAACAGTTTGTTGACATGCAGAACTGGAAAGCCTCAGGTGGTTTCTGGCCTGGGGCCTGGGTGCACCCAAAGGTTGAAACAGTGCCATGGGAACCTGTTTCTCTCCACCTCTTGTCCAGTTGGGTGACATGCTGTCCATCCACCTTAATTCCAGGCTTATGCTGACTCTCTCAGCAACTCTTATAGCTTAGAGCACATGGCTTTCCTGATTGCTCCAGAAAAGGTTCCAGTACTGAGACACATTGGGCCGAATGGCCTGGTTTGGGCCAGCTTAGTGCCAATGCCTGTGGCCTGGGTGATGAAATGAGCTGATCAGCCAAGCCTTGATCCAAGGATGGAACCAGCTCCATGGAAACCTCCTGGATACAAAAGGGGAGAAGCTTGGTTCCCTTAGGATAATCTGGGTGCCATTCCCAGAATGAGAGGAGAATCCATGGGACCGAATAAACAATGCCCAGGGCAGCATTTGTGCACACTTTAGATTGGTCCCTTCCCCAACCAACCTCTTTTCATCCTGATACAGTGAGCTTGGACCTGTTCAGTGTCATACATGATAGAAACGTGGGTGCACAGTTTCCTTTGAGGATGCAGGGGCTGGGCTGAGACTCTCTGAAGCTAGGCAGCAAAGTCAGGCTCTCCACTCTCCTTCCTCCCTGTGGCACACTGTCCCCTGAGGATCGCTCTGCCTCAAAGTGGGGAGCTGGTTCAGGAAGACAAAAAGCCAATTGCTTCTAAGGGACACATGCTGTCTTCAGGTAGTGTAGAATGCAGCCTCTTAGAATGACAGAGTGAATGAGGACAAGCTGGGCTGCAGGAGCCAGTGTGGTCTGGCCCTGGGCAGCGACAGGCAGACTGGGCAGGTGGCTTTGGGTCTGTGGTGGTTGGTAGGCATGAGGGAATCTCGACTCTTGCAAGGGAACAGACCAGATTTCATTATGCAAACATGAAAATCCTCCTGGCCTCTGCTGATTTCTCTCATCCCTCCAGCTTGGCTCTGAGAGAGCTTTCTCAAAGAAAGATCCACTCAGTGACTGCCCCTGTACAGATGCAGAAAAGCCTTCTTAGCTTTGCCCTGGAGCGTAGAGCTGGAGATGCGGCAAATGATCCGTGAAAGGATGGGATTTGTATTGACAGACATGTGTTTATCCAGATCAATTAGGGAGAATTATTTATTTATTTTTGCAACACTCCCCAAACAAGGCTTTGCGGCTGATAATGACTTGGGTCTGTGCAACACGAATGACAAAAACGTGAAGCGAGATGAGAAAATGATTTGCCAAACTGCCTCTGGGGGAGGGGGCTGTATGGCCCGGAAGAGATGTTGTGATGACCCCTTGGAGCAGAGAGCAGGATGCCTTATAAGTGGCTCTGCATAATTAAGGAGGGGGCAGTTGGACATTGGGGAGGTTTTAAAAGCTGACCCCTGGGGGCTCCTGGGTGGCTTAGTTGGTTGACTCTTGATTTCCACTTGGGTAATGATCCTGGGATGGTGGGATCAAGCCCTGCATCAGGCTCTGTGCTGAGTGTGGAGCCTGCTTAAGATTCTCCTTCTCCTTCTCATTCTCTCTCTCTCTCTCTCTCTCTCGCTCCCTCCCTCCCTCCTTCCGCCCCTCTCCCTCACATTCTCTCTCTCTCCAAAACAAAACAAAAACAACAAAACAAAAATGAAAAAACCCGATCACTGTGTGGAGGAAGGACGACAGACAGGAGGAATAGCAGAGAAGGGCCTGAGGAATGTTGAAGGGTCAGGTGGGGGACATTTCAAGAGAAATTCAGGGTGGTGGGTGGTGTGGGCCTTCCCTGGGAACATACACAGTGTGAGTAGAAATTGTTGAGAGATCCCCAAGGTTTGGTGGCCTGAATCTCTTCTCTTTGCTTCTATAGCCCGGGAGGCCATCTTGCAGAGGTTCTCTTGCCCTCTGGCTTCCTTTTGGTTTGGCCAATGTGGAGCCAATTTATGTCTGGTCAGGGCATCAGAGGGAATGAGGAGAGTGATGTGTGTGTGGCGGGGATGGGGGCGCTGCTTGTTCCTCTGCTTCCACATTGCCTTGAGTTGGCTGTTGCCAGCCCCAGGGAACCAACCACACCCTGCCCACACCTTTGTAAAATTTTCTTCTATTAAACACTCCCTAAATTGTCCTAATTTGAGTGTGCTGGCTGTTTCCCGCCAAGACACTGACCAACTCTCTTGGGATGAGCACATTTCTCCCGGAAGCCTGAGAGGCATGGGTTCTGCTCCCTGGGCGGGAGGCCCGAGCAGCGGTTCACTCAGGTGAGGGAATCGCTGACTTCCGGTTGTAGCCAACAGGTGCTCTCGTGGGATCTCCTGGCAGCCTGGCTGCCCCTAGCAGCTATGGTCGCTGGGAAGTAAAAACTGTGAGTCCCAAAATAATCAGGGTGGCCCTAGGAACTTGCCCAGGCTGGGGCCCCTTGCACCATCATGGTGTGGTCTTCTTTCGACTGAGGCTGGGGACAATGAGGATCTGGAGACTCAGAGAGTGGGGAGTTGGAGAATGGCTGGGGGTGATCACTTCACTGATGTGAAAACTGTAAGGGGCTCAAGGTTACATGTCAGGTAGATGGCAGCGTTGAAAGAGCCGAAGGATCGCGAACACAGGGCTTGGTTTAAGATTAGTTACGCTGTCAACCAGAGGAGATGTCAGACAAGTAAGTACAGAGGGCAGCTGGCCAGATTGGAGGGTGCAGAGCTCAGGCACTTACAGAACAGTCCGGGCAAGTCAGCTAGGAGATTGAAAAGATGCTCCTCCATTTTTCTGGTTATAAAAGCAATTCAGGTTCATTATAGGGCATTTGAAAACCACGGCATAAAATAGAAATACGCAGGCTCTTACCACTTAGAACTCAGTTGCTATTTTAGTATATTTTCTTCCAGGCTTTTTTTTTTTTTTTTTTTCCAGTATAGTGGTCATTCTGTTCCTACAACTTTGTATTCTACTCCCTTCTCTTAGCATTATGAGTAAACATTATGGATACACATTATTTTTAAAACTGTTTTTTATATCATGCAGATTGCCATAGCTTGTTTTTGTAACTATTCCTGTGATAGTGGGCATTTAATTTCTGTTTTCTAATTTTTTTGCTATTATAGTTAAACACACACATGTAACAATATATACACATATCTAATGTATATTGTTCAATATATCATATATATATATGTTTCTGTCCTTTCAGGCCATGAACCCACTTTTAAAATTCTGCATGAAGGAAATAATCAGACATGAACATAAAAATGTGAGTACAAAGTTTGTGCGTGACATTATACATATACTTTAACAGCTCCTGTTATGTGCGGATAAATTGCGTTCTGGAGAAGCTGTGCTCGTCCTATTTCTTGTTCAGGTCAGGTGTCCATGTGGCTCTACCTGTCTGGAGTTGGGAAGGGCCTCATTTCAAGGCCCCACCCCACCCCCAGGTCCCACCTTCACCACCATTAGTCTTAAAGGTGAGCCCACTGGTAGTGAGCATATGCAGTAGGTAGGTGAGAGTTTCTCTGGCTCCAAGGGTAATACGTATCTATTTTCTACTTTCTAGATGTTTCTTCCCTCTGGGACCAATTCCATAGCTCCCTGGAAGGTGATACAATGACCTTGGGCTTGAACCCAAAGAGTACAGGAAATTTTTGGCAGGTTGCTGATGGGGTGGTGCCAACCCACTTAGAGTAAATACACTGTGTGTTGGGCTCACATGGAGAGAAGCGTCTGCAACTTCCTCTCACGGGCTCAGAGCCACCGCAGTCTCCTCCAGGAAACTGCCTGAGCACCGGGACCCCCTGGCAGGAAGCAGGCAGGATGGGTTTGAGAAAGGATTTATGTATGGGGAATGGGAGGAGTAGGCATGCGCTAGGTGTGGAATCAGGAGACATGGGCCTTGAGAGGCCATTGGTACAAAATCAACGGTAGAACAAGAAGCAGGTGTTTAGCCTCTCTGGGTCTCCGTTGCTTCACCACGTGGGTTAGTGTTGGAAAGATTTCTAGGGCCTTCCCAATGAGCTCACACACACACACATACATGCCCCAAATATACATTTTACTGCATAGTCCACTTGGTGGATGGTGAAATGACAAATCATCCATCTTTAATGTTTGGTTTCCTCCAGCTAACCCTAATGCTGGAAATTCACTTCGTAGATTGCCAGTAATAGCTATTAAAACCTAGAGCTGCCGTGCCCCTGACAAGGCCATCTTCCTGTCACTACGCTTGTGGCCCTATCATGTGCTGTAGCTGGGTAGAGTTCATTTTACGGTTAACTCAGAAAAATCTGATTAAGAAAGTTGATCCCCAGAGCTTGTGTTTGGTCTTATCCATTGTGTGTGCTATCATCCCGGATCACTTTCTCCCTGGGTTGCTGGATGTGACCATCTTATAGATGTAGAAGCTGAGGCTGAGAGAGGGAACATGTCTAGCAAGAATGCCCACGCAGTGAGAGGTAGAGCCAGGATTAGAATGTAAATCTCCAGATTCCAGGCTGGTGCTTTACTTATTCAACCTGTGGTTTTGCAAAAGTAGAACCTCTTACAGATGAGTCTTACTTGAGTCCTCTCAACTCATAAACAGATAGAAGTAGTGGGGAGGGGGTTCTGTGTGGCCCAGAGCCTCATCCCCGCCCTGGGATTTTGAAGCAATTCCATGGATCTTCACAGTTGCACTTAGAAACCAAGCAACCTGCCCCATCCATTTACTTACTCTCTCATTCATTTATTTGTTTAACAAACTCACAGTGAGTACTTGTTATACCTTAGGCTCTGTGGTTAAGTGAGCTACCTCCTGTCCTTCCAACGAATTCTCTGCCCTTGCCTTTTTTTCTTTATTAAATTGTTCAGAGTTGTTTCTGTTGCTTTTCATCAATGAGCCCTAATAGGTACAAGGAGTTTATACCATCCAGGTGGTGGAGCTCCTTTGGAAGATCTTAGGCAGGGGAGTCTCTGGGACATGTTTGAATATTATATAGCCCATGCTGGTGAGTGGACAATGGATGGCTTGGTTCTTGTGGGGGTGGAAGGTAGATAGGAGGCAAGAAGACTGGTTAAGTAGTAATGAAGACCAGAGAAGAAATACTGAAGGTGTAAGCTAGGTCATTGCTTGCACCAAAGGCAGGAAAGTGTAATGATTAAGAGCTTGGTCTCTAAGGATCAATCTGGGTTTGAATCCTAACTATGCCACTTACTTGTAAGTGTAAACATGGGCTAGTCACTTAACCTCTCTGAGTCTGTTTTATGGTCCAGATAGGCTAGATAAGAGTATTTCTGCTTGTGGAGAGAGGGAGGATTCACTGAAATAACTCAAAGGAAGCCTGCACACTGCCTGGCTCATAGAAAGCATTCAGTAAATGCTGTTAACCCTTCATGATGAGGATGGTAGTGATGAGGAGGATGGTGATGATGGTGATGATGATAAATGAAGATGGCGGTGGTGGCGATAATGATGACAGTGAAGATAATGATGGTGACGATAGTTATGGTGACATCTACCATAATGGATGGAGATGACAAGTGGAATTTGAAGAAAAAGTCAGGATTTCTAAGCCAGGTGACTGAGAGACCACCTTTTAAGAAAAGAAAAATACCACTCAGAATATATTCATATGGTTATATGCTTTTGTAGAATTTGAAAAGTTGGATATTGGATATCTTAACACCAGTTGGCTCTGACTGCCTTCTCTGTCCTCTGACTTCCTCCTCTCTTGTGCTGGGTGGTGTTGGGGCAGCCTCCGGAAGCCTGTGCAAGCTTCATCAAATCTCTGTGTCGTCACGATATGCAGAACACCCAAATTGTATTTACGTAACATTTCTTTACATTGTCTTATGGTTGTACATCAAAGTGGCCTCCGTTCCATAAATAGAAAGAATTCAATATGATGAAAATCTAAGTTAGTTAATCTTGGCTAGAGACTGTTGCCGGCAAGTGCTCCAAACCTGGGGCTTGCTTTCTGTTTGTTAAAAAGGGGGATCAGCTAACCTTAGAAAGGTGTTAAAGACACTGGCACCAAAAATGAGCCTTTCTCCTTGTAGTCACCAGCAAGATTTGAAGAGAGTTGATGGCAGAACATGACAAAGCTCTCAGTGTGTGAGTCAGTATTATTAAGCGCCGGGCTGTGGACCATCCACCCTACATCCTGGACAGTTCTGCCCCAAAGACAGGCTATCATATCTTCATGTCATGTGGTTACACTATCCACGACCCGTAGAAATTGACATTGACAGGTGGTCACAGGTACAAATTTGCTCAGGATTAATCGGCTTGGCCTTTGAGGCTGGCTTCCTCAAGCAGCAAAAGACAGGCATCTTCACGCAACGCTTCTATTTAGAGAAGGCATCTGAGCAACTGGGTCTGGGATGGGCCAGGCTCTGCAGAAAGGGAAAGGGATGCTGGTGACATCGCTGGAGCCAGGGCACAACAGTGCAGCTTGGAGATCACCACAAATGAACTGAAAGGACAAGAGGTACCCCCTTCCCATGAAGGGGGCTGAAGTCAGCAAATTGGTCTCCCAGAAAAGAGAAGCAAGGATGAGCCACTTTTCTACCATGTTTTTTAAAAAAATGTTCATTTGTTTATTTATTTGAGTATGAGCCAGGAAGGAGCAGAGAGAGAGGGAGAGAGAGGATCCCAAGCAGTCTCCATGCTGTCAGCCAAGAGCCCAATATGGGGCTCGATCTCATGAACCGTGAGATCATGACCTCAGCTGAAATCGGTAGTCAGACACCCAACAGACTGAGCCACGCGGGCACCCCACTGTCATGTTTTTAATGAGTGTGCTTTTCTCAGTCCCTGCCCTGCTCCATCACATTTCACTCAGATGACTTCCAGAATGCCTAATAAGCACTGACATAATCACTAACACCAAAATTGACCTTTGCCAACTATTTGCATCCTTTTAAAATTCTCTTTTGAGGCTGTAACATTAGCAGTGATGCTCAAAATATTGGCACCATCCCCTTTTAAAATCTTTAATTATAGAACATTTCAAACATATACAAGAGTAGAGAGAGTAGTATATATAATGAGCCTCGTGCCCAGCATCTAGTTGCAGCGATATTAACTCACAGCCAGTCTTATTTCATCTATTCCCACCTCCCTGTCTTCCATTACCCCACTAGGGTATTTGGAAGGAAGTCCTAGAATTATATTATTTCATCCACAAGTACTTAAGGACGTGTTAGGTTGGGGGTGCCTGGGTGGCTCAGTTGAACATCTGATTCTTGATTTCGGCTGAGGTCATGATCCCAGGGTCGTGGGATTGAGCCTTGCGTCAGGCTTCATGCTGAGTGTGGAGCCTGCTTAAGATTCTGTCTCTCCCTCTCTCTAAAAAAAATAAAAAAAAAAAGAATGTGTTAGGTTGAACCCTACGCAGTTGGTAATAGACAAACATTTATCTGAAGTTGGTTTTTAGAGCGAAGATTCAAACGTGGTCCAACATGTTTTGGCAGCTTCTTCGTGTTGTTGCTTCTCTTCCGTCCACAAGCCTCTGTCCTTGTTCTGCTCCCCCAGGTGTATAGCCATCCCTAGGGCAGAATTTAGAAGGCAGGCAAATTTGTCGTCGGAGCCCCCAAGCTCTTCTGGAGGTTGTCAGCTCTGTAGGGCTCCCACCCGCCTTCTTTAGGTACTCAGAGATTGTATATTTTCTACCACTTTATGAGTTTTGATTCTCAACAAATTCTGATTCTCCCCAAAAAGAGGTTCTAGAGATGAGAAGAGCCAATGAGTTCGATGGTAGAAGGGCCTCCTTGGTTCTTCTGGGCCCCGTGGGGCGGGCATATCTGTGTAAGGACTGACAGAGTCCGTGCACTGCCCTGTGACCCGGGCCAAGTCCCTGAACCTCTCTGGGCTTCAGTTTCCTCATATGCCACAAGAGAGAACGTTTGTTAGGTTATTGTTCCTTTCTTTCCCCGCCATCAGAATCAAGCCTGCCTTGTTCGTCGCTGTAGCAAAATACCTAGTGTGTCGTGAGCCCTCACTCATCTCCTGGGCCAGCGGGTGACGTGCTCTCAGGAGCCCTTCCACTCTGAAGCCCTGCTTTTCCATGACACCCAGACTGGCCAGTCCTGCCCACGTCAAGATGTCTCCTGTCCACCTCCTGCCCCTGACTTTGCTTGGCTGACTGAGAAGAAAGTAACTGCAGACAGTACTGGTGGAGAAGGGGTCAGGGACACTGGATGCCGCTTTCCCAGTGTCCTTGACTGAATGTCCCCCTCCTGGGTGACAGCCTGGGTCCCAGCGCTCTGCTCTATTTCAGTCACCATTTGGCATGTGTCACCTTACAGAGGCCTGGGCCCTTAGGGACAAAAGGCCACAATCTGCTACAAGAATGGTAATTTGAGGAAAGTTGGCCCCATGCCCCTGGGGCTTCGGTGTTCTTTGGGACCAGTTGAGTGATGACATCACGGACTTAATTACTTTCTGGGCTATGAAGGGCCCTCGTTTCTAGGCTTCAGCCGGTGAGAGGCCCCAGGGAGCCTAATTTAGGAAAAGGAATCAGTGGGATGGCAGCTGTTGAAAGTGCTTGGCTCATGCCTTCAGCCAGAGAATTTAAGGAGAAGGCCCTTTGAGATGCCTACCTCTAGGCAGGTCTTCCCTCCTGAGGCCTCTCAGTTCTTAGAGATGGAAGGGCCCACAGAGGTCATCTGGGCCCGCCGACACCCTTCCTGACACCCCTAAGAGGTGGTCGTTCTGGCTGGGCTTGATTACTTCCAATGATGTGGAGCTCAGGCTCTCTGGGGACAACCTGTTTCATTAGTGGACAACTCTATCAGCTGGACAGTGCCAACCTGACTTCTACATGGCCCAGAATGCCTTGATGCCATTTCCATGGCCCTGGTATCACCTTGTGGAGCCGGATAAAACAGGTTTAAATTCCTCTTTCTTGCGGCAACCCTTCAGATATTTGAAAGCAGCTCTCATGTCCTCCCCGAGTTTCTTCTCCAGGCTAAACATAGCTCTTTCAGCCATTGCTCATATGACATGGCTTCAGTCCACACCACTGTCCTCATCATTTTCCGCTGGATGGGTCCCAGCTTTTCACTGTCCTTTAGCAGAGAGGAGTCAGACGCTCACTTCATTCCCACCCTCACACATCCACCATCATGGCCTGGCTTGGCAGACGCCCACACTCTTTACACGCAACAGAACCCCCTCCGTCTTCCTCACGCGTGCCACTGGGAAGCCACACCACACTCTGGGATTGGGGCAGCTGTGTTTCAGGGCCCAGGCACAGGGCTTCCAACCATCTGTCCCCATTAAAGTTTTGCCTTGTCGAACTCCTGCTGCTGTTCCAGGCTGGCTGGGTATTTTTGGGTCCCAATCCTCCCATTTACCCTCCCAGCTCTGTGCTGCCTCCGCTCGCCGGGTCACCAGAGACACGACCTGTGGGAATGGGCTGGTGTGTCCCTTTTCAGGCTCCCGTGAAACCATTATTCGGCGCTCCTTCAGAGTGGTCATTCGACATGTTACAGGTCATGGAGCTCCCGTTTCTTCCCGCACCCAGGGACGGTTGGGGAGGCCGGGCTGCAATCCAGATACCCTGTGTCCAAGCACAGCCCCTACTGACTTGTACTGGTGAAGGCACTGAGGTGGGTCAGCGGTGTCTCGTGCACAGTTAACCCGGGCTACTCCTAGTGACCTCTGCTATCTGGAGGACCCTGGAGGAACCCTCTGTGTTGCCCTGGAAGCAAGAGGAAGGTGAGCTTGGAGGGGTGCTGGGGTGCAGGCTCCAGGCTTCTGGCTGAGGTCCACAGGGAGGTCCACATGGAGGGCTGGGTCCTGGGTGACAGATGCAGGGAAAGGGGAGCCTCCCACCTCATACAGCCCTGCTCACCTGTAGAACCTTTCCAAGGGGCTTGACTCAGTGGGTTCATAAGTAGAGGGACTGTAGGTCTCAACATTTCTCTAGTTTATTTTTCTTACTCCTTCCCTCCCTTTCCTCCTTTCTCACTTTCCCTGCCTTCTTTCCCTTTTCCTCCTTCCTTTCAGCACTGCCTCCCCACCCTCAGCACAGTCTGTGTTCACCAAGGCTGTCAGGTCGCAGGCCATTGGGCAAGACACATGTCAATCACCAGCATCCATCAGGGTGGCAGGCGTGCCCAAGATGCTCACAGGGTACTACCGGAATGAGGGTTTCTGTGCAATCCCAGGGCTTGAGGTTCTACTCGCTGGTCTTCACGAGCCCTTGAACTCCCCCTGGAATCATCACTCTCTGGTGTCCAGATGACAATGTCCAGATTAACTTCCCCACTTGAAGGAGAGTAAAATTTCTCTGTTAGACCCTGGGTTTATTTTTGGTTTGAAAAATGTACCCCTGTAATAGGTCAAGCTCTTAAAGTCAGCTCAAGTCATTTTCGGATTCGGGATGCTTCTGAATTTGGGTACAAAGCCTGAGAGGAAGCAACTAACCATAGGTCAATATGTATTGGAACCAGGGGCAACTGTGGGCTGGGAGCCTGGGAGAACCAGGAGCTCTTAGCACCTTCTGGAAAGAGTGTAGATGCTCACGTCAGTCTTGGGTTTGTAGGGTGGCTCTTCCTCTCACCGTGTGTGTGATGTTGAGCCTCTTAACCTCTCTGAGCCTCAGTTTTCCACATCTGTAAAATGGGGATAGTCCTTTGCAGTGTCAATTGTGAGGATTCATTGAATTAGTGCAACACCTGGTATATGACAGACACCGCATTTATTATACCTTTGCTGTGATGCCTCTAAGAGCACCGTGGGCTCTCGAAAAAAATCTGTGACTCTTCTGAAAAGGAAAAAAAAGGAAAAACATTTTCTGAAAGGAAAATGGTGGAGAATATGAATAATAGGGATTTCCACAGAGGGCTTGAATTATGGTTTCAAGCTGACTTCTAATGTGTGTCTCTCAGGCATGTAATTTTGTGTAAGTTTGCCTTTCTTCACTGTTAAGTTTCATTAGAAAGTCTTTGGAGAGGAAAGAGTGCAGCTGCGTCTCGAAAGAAGGTTGCAGGCCTTGCCTTTGTTTGGGACAACTGGGCCCCACAGGGAAAGGGTCTGTCCTGACAAACCATGACAGGTGGGCCCGGGCCTGCCCCGATCTGTGCGGTGAGGTGGGGTGTACATCAGGGAGCCCCCGGAGGTGCTGAGCTAGCAGTGCTTTTGTGTGGCCAGGACAACAGGCCAGAGCAGTGGCATGGAGTGTCACACAGAAGGGATGTGAGGTGGTGCCACTCACTTCCCCTGGGCTCCTGGCTACGGCATGGGGTTCAGGAGCATCACGGTGGGGAAGATTCCTCCTGCTCTGCTGACCTTCACCTCTCCCCCTCCATTTTCAAGGGCAAGGTCTGAATTCCATGTTCTGCATCCTGCCGGCTGTCCTTAGTAACCTACTCACAGGGCTCAGCCCCATCTGGCCTCTAGCTCGCTGCAGGTCAACCTGAACCTTGTCTGACCACCATTTCTCTCCTGGATTTGTCTCCCTTTCCCCTTCCTCCTGAGCCCTAACACTGCACAGTGTCACTAGGATTTCCCAACTCCAAATTCCCTGACACGGCCAGCCCATGCCATTCCTCACTCAGTTAAGTCAGCAGATTTCATACTATTTATAGGATGATGTAGCAGTTCAGACCTGGCGCCTCATAGGCTGGCCTGGCGGCCATAATACACTCTGTTTTCTTTTCTCTTTTTTCTTTATTCTCTACGTTTTAAAGATGATGATTCCTACAAATAATATGCAAGTATATTCTCATTGGGAAAGACTCAAAATAGAGAAATATAGGAAGAACACTTAGAAAGAGTAAAATATTTTAGGTTCCATTTCATTCAATTCTGACTGTTAACAGCTTGGTATGTTTCCTTCCAGTCTTTCTTCTATGCATTTATATACATATCTGTGTAAATACAAATGCAAATATATATGTGTCTCTGCAGTAAAGAGTTTAGCCTTGCACAAAAGGAAGTCTGGCCTTGGCCCTCAGCTCCTGGGAGGTGATCTTCATTTGCCAAGGGGCCTTGGGCCAGCCAGATAGTAACAGTGTGATTTAGGGTGGGGGCTTTGGGTCATGATCAGTTGTTGACTTGCCGATTAGACCAACCAAAGAATTAATCATGCCCATGTCATGAGACCCGGTTAACACTCTGAACAGTAAGACTTGGGTGAGCTTCCATTGTTGATGATACTCTGTGCATATCATCACACATTGATGCCAGGAGAGTAACACATCCATGACTCAGTGGGGAGAGGACAATGGGAGTTCCACGTTTGTCCCCTCTCCTGGACTCTGCCCTTGTGCCTCTTCTCTTGACTGATTTTAATCTGTGTCTTTCCCCTGTAACAGACCAGAACTGTGATTATAAGAGTTTTCATGAGTTCTGTGAGTTTTCCTAGCAAATTATTGATCCTGAGGGTTTTGGGCAGCTCCCTGAATTCACAATCAGTGTTGGAAGTGAAGGTCGTCTTGGGGGAGGTGCCCTCTAACTTTAAGTTGGCCTAAACTCATCACTGGGTGATGTGTGTTTGTGTGTGTGTGTGTGTGTGTGTGTGTGTGTGTGTGTGTGTGTGTTTGTGTATTTAAAATTACATGATCGAGAATTTTATTCATGGTTCTGGCGCTTGAATTGTTTCACCTTTATGTACTTAGAGACCATTTTTTAAGGGTTCTATGTCTTAGTTTTCTTTATTGTAAAATGGGATAGTACCACAACCTGTATCCATAGCGTTGTTATGAGGAGTAGATGAACGAACATTTTAACAGAGCTCTTAGACAGTGCCTGGCGTGGAGTCAGGGTTGCCTAGGTGATGATGCTGATGCTGATGACGGTGATGATGGTGATGATGGCGATTTCCACACCAGACCACTGAAGTCTAGCTTATTGCTTTTAATAGCTGATTCATGGTTATCACTTCTGTGAGTTCCCTTTGGGTATTCCACAGAGAGAGTAATAGGTGCGCTTTATGGGAAATGACTCTTTTGCTGCACTACAAGGTCAGATAAATTAGCCAGATGATCTAGAACAAGTATTTATTGAGTGCCGATAATTTTTCGAGCAAACATTAATTTGGCACACACTATGTGCATAAGCCCTGTTCTGAAAACTGTGGAATTATAAAAGCAAATTTCGTGGGGGAAAGGAAAAGGAGAAGAGAATGACGAACCATCGCAACACCCACTGTCACACACTGCAAATCTGTTATTTCATTTTATCCTTACCACACCCCTATGGGGAAAATATTAGGACCCCCGTGTTCCAGAAGAGAAAACAGAGTCTCAGGGTAAGAAACTTGCCCATGTTGACCCAGCCATAAAGTGTTGGGGGAAGAATTGAAGGGATGCTGTTTTTTTCAAAGCCCCTCATTGTGAGCTGCATTTTGCTGTTGTGCAAGACGTGGACCTCGCCCTGGAAGAGCTCGCCTTTTCTTTGGAGAAGGTGTGGTAGTGGTGGGAAGGATGAGCTACAGCACAATAAAAGAAAGCTCCCACTCTTAGAAGCGCACCCCCATTTGCAAAGTTGCTTTGTCAATCAACATAGTATTGGAATTTTCAGAACAACTCTGACGTAGGCAAGCGTCATTATCCCTGTTTATAGATGAAAAACCTGAGGCTCAAAGGGGCTAGGTGCTTGTCCCTCTTAAGGGGCAGAACTGGGGGTTGCGTGTCAGTGGGCATAATAGTAGGACAGCGAGTGAGCATCTCAGTGACCAGGAGAGCCGGGCTGTCGCAGGCAGGAAGCTTGCGCTCCATCCTCGGGACCTTGCTACCTGTCCCTGGAGGGTGTCTGTGGCTCCTCTGATTCCCAGCTCCTTTCTCTCCTGCGTTGGCTGCTCGAGTCCTCAGGATACTAGAAGCACATTCCTTTGGGCTCTCGGTAATGGAGCATTTCAAAACTGAACCTAAATTAAAAATAAAAACCTTAATTGGTTTCCTTTGCAGTTTTATCTGCAAACAAATAAATGGCTGCCTCTGGAGGGTTTTCTTCATTTTTCCAGGCATGATTCATCACCAGATATATGCTTCCTCCAAGATACAGTAGAAAACTAATGAGAATCTAATCTCTGCTGAGCAGAGTTGGAGGAACGCAAGTTGAATGCAGGGACAGCCACAGGGCAGTCGGTGAGTGACTTAGAATGCTCTACCCAACCTAGTGTGGCCTTCAAAAGGGAGGCTGAGCTCTGAACCACCAAAATAAGGACATAAATGAAACTGACATTTATTTTCTATGTGAAATTCAGTGTATGAGACATTCCCGGGACTTTACCCTCCCTGTGGAGTGGGCCCAGCCACCGCAGCCTTTGCAAAAATACTAACTATTCCTCCCTCTGGCACAGCCAGCCTGGCATTAAGGCATCCCAATCCCTCCTGAAACCTGGGATCTGTTTTTTTTTTTCCTCTTTGGAATCACAGATAAAACTAGGACAAATATTGGGACTGTTGTCTCAGGTTCTGAGGACCACAAGATTGCTAGCGTTTGGGGAATTACTCAGGAAACTTCTGCTCTGAGAAACGGTTTCTCAAAGCAATTGGTTTCTCAAAACCAATTAATTTTCCCATTCATCCAGTTACTTTTGTTTTTTAATTTTTTTTAACGTTTATTTATTTTTGAGACAGAGACAGAGCATGAACGGGGGAGGGTCAGAGAGAGAGGGAGACACAGAATTTGAAACAGGCTCCAGGCTCCGAGCTGTCAGCACAGAGCCCGATGAGGGGCTCGAACTCTCGGACCGTGAGATCGTGACCTGAGCCGAAGTCGGCCGCTTAACCGACTGAGCCACCCAGGCGCCCCCATCCAGTTACTTTTGATTGAGCCCCTTACCATGACCCATCCAAAGCGCAAGGAACTGGGGGCACAGCCAGGAAGACAACAAATGTGGACCCCCCGGGAAGCTTGAATACTCTCTGATCATGACAGAGTCAGCTGGTACCCACAACAAGTATGCAGAGGAGGCAGTTATTCCCATTTTCCAGATGAACAAACTGAAACTGGAGAAGGGAAAGTAACTTGGTGACAATCACAAACCAGTGTTGGAACCAGGTCTTCAAAGCCACAGCTTTTTCCACCCCCTGCACTTCCAAACCAATATGATTTGCAAACTTTGGACAACTTACTTAATGTTTCAGAGCCTCAGTTTCCCCTCCTATATGGTGGGGATAACTCTACTCGGCAGAGTTGTTGAGGTGGTTGAGTTAGATGGTGTAGATGGATGTTAATAGACAGATGTCTGTCTGTAGAAATAGACCAAATAGATAATAATATGCTTAAAGCATTTGGTATTCTACTGAGAGCATGAGACTAATCACCATTATGGTAGTAACACGAGCTCATCTTTATTCAGTGCTGACTATGTTTCAGACAAGTTCTATTATTATCTCCATCTTGCACTTGAGAAAACCTGAGCGTGCAGAAGTGAGGTGATTTGCTTGAAGTCACACAGTGTACTGATAATGATGGGAAGGCAAGTGCTCAAAGGTAAAATATAGGCATATATTCCATATAACTGCATCAGCTACGTGCCCTTTCTTTCACCAGTGGAAAGAAAAGGCAGTTATTTTGGACCCTGCAGAGGAGAGACTGAAAAGCTTTTCTCACATAGACTTTCCAGATATTAAGCTATATGTAGACTCCTGGAAGAAGACTGGGGCCTCAGTGTTCTCACCTGTCTGATGGGGATGGTAGTAATTCTCTCAAGCTTCTTGTAAATATATTTTTAAATTTTTTTTGGTAATGTTTATTTTTGAGAGAGGGAAAGAGAAGGCATGAGCAGGGTAGGGGGAAAGGAAGACAGAGGATCATAAATGGGCTCTGTTGAACCCACGAACTGTGAGATCATGACCTGAGCCCAAGTCGGACGCTTAACCCACTGAGTCACCCAGTCACCCCAAGCCTCTTGTAAATATTAAATGAAGAGTCTGAAATGCTTTGCCTCTGAAGGGCTGCCCGCAACAAGAATGGCTTGTCCTCTTATGTGAAACTCATAGGTTCACGACATTTTGTGCCATGTGTAATGATGTCATTTGACACAGAGATAAAACATCTTTCTAAGTCTCCAGCCCAGAAGATGGCATTTTACTGGGACAAAAGGACACCCAGCTGACCACCTTGGAAACTGCAAGTAAACTATTTAAATTAAGTGCCTGGGTTATTGATGACCCACTATTCCAACTGAAGACCTGACTTTAATCTCATTTTTAACAGACTTGTCCAGAAGCTGTTTCCTTGTTCTCATTTTGCCTTTAATAACCTGCCTCTTGTCTTAAAATAATGGTTGGTGTCACTGTATTGAGGTGCATTATTCAAAGGGGGAAAAGACAACAGAAAATTGAAATTTCTTTTATCAGTAAGCAAAAAACTAGGAATACCCTCTACTATTCCACCTGTTTTCAGATGTGGTGAAGAAACGTAAGGTAACAATTTCTTTTTGTAGATTTTTTTTTATAAAAGTAGACTTTCTTATTGTGGTTAAAATATATAAAATGTGGTTAATATGTAACCATATGTTAATGTAACCATATGTAACCAAGGTTAATATGGTAACCATTTATATATGTAAAATATATAAAATGTGGTTAATATGTGGTTATATATATGCAATATATATAAAATATATAAAATGTGGTTTAAAATACACACACACACACACACACACACACACACACATATAACTCAGTGTACTCTTTTGATCATTTTTAAGGGAATAACTCAGTGACACTAAGTACATTCCCAATGTTGCGACCATCACCACCACCATCAATTTCCAGTACTTTTTCCTCATCCCAAATAGAAATCCTATAATCAGTCACCACTATCTCCCCATTTCCTTCTCCTCCCAGCCTGTAAACCTCTATTCTACTTCCTGTCTCTATGAATTTGACTACTTTGAGCACCTCATCTCATTTGTCTTTTTGCATCTGGCTTATTTGCTTAGCTTACTGTTTTCCAGGTTCATCCATGTTATAGCATATTATGAGCTGAATTGTGTCCCCTGCCCAGCTAGAAATCATATGTCGAAATCCAACCCCCAGCACCTCAGAATATAACCATATTTGGAGATAGCATCTTTACAGAGGTGGTTAAGTTTAGGTGAGGCTGTTGAAGTGCGCCCTAATCCAATATGACTCATGTCCTTACACGAAGAGAACATTTGGACACAGACACCTACAGAGGGAAGGTCCTATAAAGACACAGGGAGAATGTGACCATATGGAAGCCAAGGAGCGAGGCCTGCAACAGATCCTTCCCTCACCGTCCTCAGAGAGAACCAACCCTACCAATACCTTGATCTTGGACTTTTAGCCTCCAGAACTGAAGAAAATAAATTTCTGTTGTTTAAGCCTCCCAGTCTGTGGTACTTTGTTATGATAGCCCTAGAAAACAGTATATACCAGAAATTCCTTCCTTTTTATGGCTGAAAAACATTCCACTGAATGTATAGACAACGTTTTTTTCTAATGCATGCACCTGTCAGTGGACACGGGTTATTTCCATCTATTGACTATTGGGAATAACGCTGCTTTCAATAGTGGTGTACAAGTATTTGCTTGAGTATTTACTTTCAGTTCTGTTGGGCATATGCCCAGAAGGAGACTTGCTGGATCCTATGGTAATACTGCTTAACGTTTTGAGGAATTGCCAAACTGTTTCCCAAAATGGCTATACCATTTTTATTCTTACCAGTAAAGCACAGGGGTTCTAATTTCTCCACAGCATTGCCAGCACTTGTTATTTTACTTTTTTGGGGGATATGTTTGTTTTTTAATATTGGTTTAGCCAGAGCCATTAAGATCAACAACAAGGAGTTACACTTCCAGGATGGCAGAGTAGGCTCCTGATAGCCTGTCCTCCCTCAGAGAACAATTGTAAACTCTGGATAAAATACAAAAACCAGTATGTGAAGCCTCTGAAAAGTGCACTAACATGAACAGATTTTGAAGAGGGTCAAAACTTGAAAGAAGGGACTAGCATTGAGTAGTTTTCAGTTTTTGTGGCTTTAGCTTGAAGGTGAGGTACATTCATGGTGAAATCAACAGTAGCTAAAACTCCAATGAGGATCCTACCTGGAACCACGGGTAATTTCTGTGGGGCTACCATGACCACTGGACAGCCAAAATGGAGTCCTGGACAGGAGTGAACTAGAGAAGGGGAACCCTCCCACCCCAGTTCTTATTCTCCAGGATGCCTCTGGTTGAACATAGAAAACACATGTGCAGGGCAGATGTAAGTAGCTTCCAGCTAAAGTTAAACAAAATCATATGTGATTGTATATATTAGCAGTAAAAAATTGGAAAATGAAATTTTTAGACATTACAATATCACCAAAAATTTAGGAATACATTTAACCAAAGATCCAAGACTTTTGCAATGGAAGACATTTGCAGTAAGAGAAATAAAAATGATATACCATATTCATGGATTGGATGACTCAATATTGTTGAGATGACAATTTTCTCCAAATTGATGTACAGATTGAACACATTCCCAACCAAAATCTCAGCAGACACTTTGGTAGAAACTGATGAACTGATTCTAAAGTTTATGTGCAAAAGCAAATAATATAGAGTCAACCAAAACAATTTCAGAGAAGAATAAAGTTGAAAGATGTACACAATCTGGTTTCAAGACTTACTATAAAATCATAGCAATCAAGAGAGGGAAGTATTGATGAAGGATAGACATATAGATCAGTAGAAGAGAGAGAATCCAAAATAGACCTACATGTATATGATCAATTGATTTCAACAAAGGTGCCAAAGCAATTTGATGAGGAAATACCGAGATGTCCCTAAACTCTACCTCATGATGGAATGGGCAGCAAAGTCATATTGCAAGGGCTGTGAAGACATGAAGACATGAAGGACTGGATTCGTTTTGGAATATACCACCCAAGCAACCTGAGTGAGCCTCTGGGACCACTCATCAGACAACCCTGCTTATCTGCCCAGGTTTCAGCTCAAAAGCCACCTCCTCTGAGAGGCCTTCCCAGATGCTCTACCTTAAGCTGACCCACCCATGATCATTTATGACACTACCCTGAGCAGCTCCTTCATAGTTCTTCTATAGCCTTGTTTCTTCATTTGTTAATTGGTCTGTGTTCCCCACTAGGATACGATTATCATTTAAGATGGCTTTGAAGTCGGTAGAAAGAACTGAGGTTGGAAGGGTAGTAAGAGGCCAGGCTGGGGCCCTAGTAGGTTCCAGTAGGGAGTTTAGACATTAAGTTGTACAGAGGGTCAGGAGTTTAGAGCAAGGGCGTACCTGATAAAATGGATATTTTCTAACAAGACTCCTGTGGCAAGGACACCAGAATTGAATTCCTTGGGAGGTGGGGTGAAGGGAGAAAGGGAAAGGGTGAGAACGGGGGCAGAGTTCAGTCCATCTGAAGGTGGCTGTGTCAGTCCAGGTGACAGTAGATACCCCAGGCAAAGGTTCAGTGGGGATGGGGAGGCAGGTCCCTGAAGGAGATGTCATATTCTCCTAGGGAGAATATCATCCTCATAGGGAGATATCATCGGGCCATAAGTAGGGAGTGACTTGAGCTAATGCATATAGAACATCACCTTGCGGGGAATGTGTCATGGTGGGGGCAGGAATGGAGACCAGCTGGGATGGAACTGAAGTGGACCAGGTGAGTGGTGATCGAGCGACAGTCACCATGCTGGGCATTGAAGGGCCACAGTCCTCAGGGGCTCACAGAGTAAAGAGCAGACCAGCAAGGAAGAGACCCTTACATACCCAGGACAGAGACTAGCATCTCATCACCTGTCACCCTCATGCCAGTTTCTTGAGCCTCGTCTTCCTAACGGGGCCGGACAGTTTGCATAGTGTCCAACTTTCTCTCCCAAATTACTTTCCTGCTGGGAGACATAAGCAAAACCTCTTAAGTAGCTGCTCCCTAGAAGAGCACATAACAGAATGTTCTAGGCACCTAACTTGCCTCTCCACTGTGGTCTGGGTGAACTATGAACAGGGCTGCAGGACCCTCGGCAGGTGCCTTGCATGCGGCCAGGTCTGCCAGGGTCACTGACTGTTTTTCCTGCTTTTGTTACATGTTCTGTTGGAGATATATGACTTACAAGTACTTCCCTAGGCCAGTCAGTATTTTAGTGTGGATTCTGTGAGAACGGAGGTCATGTTTGTGCGTTGTGATCCTTTGAACAGCACTCAAACTCTGGCTAACACGGGGACTCGATCTGCCAGCAGGGACCGGGCTCAGTGTGGATTAAAGTGATTGGGGTGGCGTGAATTTTGTTTGTTTTTAAGCTGAGAGTGGAATACCACACAGCATCACGGGGAGAGTCTAGTGAAGAATTACAATAAAACAAGAAAAACAAGTGGTATTTTTTTTTAGGATTAATTCTTCCTTTGCCAATCCACTTCAATTAAATTCGCTGAACTTTGGTCAGAGATGAGAGAAACAGCAAGACAAATAGTGACGACATCATCCTTAGTAATCGCTACTTGTTGCAGGGGTCACTAGCACCATTCTTAAAGAGGAAGGTCTCGTGACCAGGATCCAGGAAAATGGGTTCTGGTCCCATTTCTGCTACCTCCTAGCCACGGGGTTTTGAGCAAGTCACATTTCCCTCAGGGCCTCAGTCTCCTCATGTATAAGATCCCTACGGCACATCATCTCTGAACTGCAGAGACACATTTGCGCCGAGGAGTTAATAACACCTACTCCAGTGTAGGCAAAACCCAAGGCCTGTGGGAGGGTCCCTGGACATGCTCTTTCTAGGCTGCGTTGCTGACAATCACGTCTTCCTACTGAACCGCCCTGCCATTTTCCCTGTTAAAATTTTCCTTTGCTCCACACTTAGTATCTGATGATCTACAATGACACAGACAAGGAAAAGTGAACACAATTGTGTTGAGCTTGTCTTTCTAGGTGTGGAGGGTGGGGGAGGAAGCCTGTCAGTTTTGGGGACAAACGGGCCTGAGCAAGTCCCCGCCAGTTACATGAGGCCAGGACCTGCGTCCTGTGTGTCTTGTGTAGAATCTTGTTGTCTACTGTTCCGGAGTGAAGGTTGGTCACCCGCAGGTTAGCTCCGGGCCACTTTCATTGCTGGTTTCCTTCCTGACACTGTGGGATAGCAGCCCTGATCCTCTACTTGGAAGACACTGAAACTCGTCTGGCAGCCGGCAGCTCCAGGGCCAATTTACTGCCCCAACTGCTTGCTTGTTTAGGAAAAACAAAAGCAGGGAAATTTCCTTTCTTTCTGCTTTTCATCACCCCATGGATTGTTTGGTCAGATTGTCTGCTGTGGCTTCCCACCCTTGTCTATGTCCTTCCTCAAGGAGCTCCCAGAAGCAGCCAGCCTGGCAGCCTAATTGGACACAGAGGGCTTCAGCTCCTACCTGTTTGTGAAATGGTCATTAGCTGGGATTGAGCCTGATGGTGAGGTCTGGCCTGGAGCTTTCCCCCTGCTTCCTGGGAACCCTAGGGTCTGTGGGGAGACATCAGATGTAGCCATCAGTTTGAGGCATAAGAGGAATGGATGGGGGGGGGGGGTGTCTCCAGCTCCCCTCCCCCTGCTAATCTTATATTCTATTTCATATACTTTCATTTATTTCATATAGAAGGAAACTGTATAAAATGTCATCAATATTAATGGCTCAAAAATGTGTGAACATGCCTGAGCTAGCCCACTGGGTGCCACTGAAAGAGTGTTCATCTCAAACTGCATGAGGAGAAAGCTGGTATTTTTTCTGGGAACATCAAATAAGCAGGCCCTCCATGAATAGGGCTCTTTCTCGTTTTCACAAGTCTTTCCTATCTGCTATCCCATGTGACTGCAGCAATCGTGGGAGGTGGGGGGGGGGTGCGATCACCTCCATTTTACAGGTGTCTCTTGAGGTTTAGAGGGATCTCGTGACTTGCCAGGAAGTAGGAAAGCTCAGAGCCAAGTGCAGCCTCTGCTTTGTAGGCCATTGTTCCCTCTGTTTCACATCTAGAACCCCCAAGGAGAGCTGGGAGCCCCAGCTTCTGAAACGGAACCCTGGCTCAACAAAGCCCTTCGCTAATGAAGTATACAAGAATATGTGCCACCCAAAATGAGCTAAAGGCCAGTGAGGACAGACGGGTGCCCAAAAAGCTGTTAAAGCAGGGCACAAAAGGAAATCCACGTTTATAAACTGAATTTGTATTTGTAAAGCTGTCTTTGTCTCCTGTAATAGAAAGAGAAGGACTCACTAACTCATCAGTGGAGAAAGCATGGACTTAATTCTGCATGACCAACCTCGCTAAACAATCCTTCTTTACTTTTCTGGTCCCCTTTCCATAACTTGCCTGTCCTTTCCAGGAGCCCCAAACCCCTTTTCCTTCGTTTAGGCTAAGCCCATCTATAAGCCTCACTCATCTGGCCACCTCCTTGAGCCACATTTTTCTTTGCAAACAGCTGTGCATAGGTATGTAATCGTAACTGTTTTTTTTTTTTCTTTCCTCTTCGTAATCCTTCTTTTTTCAGTTTGATTCCTTGGCCCCAGCCAATGAACCTAAGATGCATGCAGGGACGAAGAATTTTTTCCTTCCTTACACTAGTCTGCCAGTGGGGCCCAGATACCAGGGTAGCAGAGGCATGGGTACCACGAGCACAGTGTCAGAATGGTGTCCTAGTGTGCAGGATCCTCAGAAAGATCCTCTAAGTAACAACTAGGGCTGACCCCTTTGATGGTGAGTTACAGTGTCTGCCCTTTTTCCTCTTTCCTAAACTTTTCCTGCAACACTGCAGCTAGCGTTCACAGAAGGGGAGAACCCAGGCATCTGGCCTTGAGTTAAGGCAGACATGCTCAATGCTCTTCATCCGCCGTAGAAAGGAAGCCTGATGAGGCAGGCGCCTCTAATGTATTTGTTAGAATAACTCTCTGGACTGCTCCTGCCCAGTTACCTGCAGATGATTTAGCCTTTTGGAAAAAAAAGCCATCTAATTCTAAAGAATTAGAGAAAACAGCTCTCATTATGCATTATAAATGAAACCAACAAGATCCAGATTAGCTCTGTTTCTTATCATTCCTTTCCTTTTGGAGAGTTTCATAGTGTGGAGGATGCCACCTTTGATATAAAACCTTTGCCCAGAACTGGGATTGCCTTTACACTTTGGGGTGGAAAGAAATTTCATGGAGTCAATAATGTCTGACTCCAGAGTGAAATTGGTCCCCAGACCACTCCTGATCTGATACTGATGGATGGCCAATGAATGGAGCCCTGTGTGTGTTCCCAGGCAGGGGACTCCTTTGCAAGACAATAGAAAGCAGTCACAGTTTGGGCGAAATCTGGAGGATCTCACTTTAATTGGCAGGTTGACAGGCTAACAACAGCCGGACCGAAGCAGATATGTGTCCCAGGCAGAAGGCACTTTGGACTCTGAACACAGAAGAAAAAATAAAAAGAGGCCAGCGGTGGGCTGCCAGATATATCCTAACTCGGTGACCGGGCTTCTCATTAGTTCATAGGAAGTGTCTCGGGAGCCTTATAAACTGCTGTTTTGTTTTTCCAAAATAAGGTGTTTTCATTTGAAGTTGTGGGCATTTCATCTAGATTATTTGGCATTTTCTTCCAGGCCCCTATTTTGAAAAATGCTTTCACTTAAAAAAAAATGCTTTTTAAAAAAATGTGAGTGTAGTATATAGGTGCTCATGAGTCATGGCTCATTCTCTTTCAGACCACCTGGTAATTCAGTCTTTGTGATAATTTACTGAATTGATTTCCTTTAGTGAAGTTACACTGGTCATGTATGTTGTGAAAACCCCCTGTGGGGGAGTAGGGTGGGGCTGGAGTGAGAATATAACTTCTGAAAGGAAATGACAACTTTTACTTTTTGAGAGAGAGAGAGAGAGAGAGAGAGAGAGAGAGAGAAGGGGAGGAGGGGGGAAGAGAGAGAGAGACACCACACACACACACACACACACACACACGAGTGGAGGAGGGGCAGAGAGAGGGAGACACAGAATCCGAAGCAGGCTCCAGGCTCTGAGCTGGTAGCACAGAGCCCGACACAGGGCTCGAACTCATGTACCACGAGATCATGACCTGAGCGGAAGTTGGATGCTTAACCAACTGAGCCACCCAGGTGCCCTGGAAATGACAACTTTTAATATCTGTTTCCAACAGAATCCATGCCTTTCATGGACGTAAGCCATACGGTTTTCCGAAGTGGAAAAGCGTGGGTTGCCCTGATTTCGAAATTCAACTTGCATACTCCATCCCATTGCAAACTGAGAAGCCAAGAACACTATGTCTTAGACTAGCTCCTTCTCTGAGGTGGATTTCTTTGTATGAGTTGTTTCCTTACTTGTGGATTTTACCTCACTGTGCATACCATCCCCTTAGGTAACCACTTTGTAGGGGGCTGTGGGGAGAAACTCTATCAAATTCAATGTATACTGTAACTTAAGATGAATCCCTGTTGTAAGAATGTATTGTTTTCATTTAATGTGTACTTTGGAAGTAAGGATACAAGACACTCAACTTCTGTCCTCCATTTCTACAAGCTCACAGAGGGCAGCACTTTACTGATTTTGAAGGATACAAGTTGCATCTTAAACTGTGTTATAAATCATACTTTGTATAAATAGAGACACCCCCTCCCCTCCATTGTCTAATCAGCTTAGGCAGGGGCCCACTGGCCAAATCAGGCCCACCTCGTGATTTTGTAAATAAAGTTTTATTGGAACCCAGCCACACAAATTTGTTTACATACTGTTTGTGGCTGCTTTCCCACTACAGCAGCAGAATTGAGTAGTAGCAGAGGCCATATGGCTTGCAAAGCCTAAATTATTTATTATCTGGTTCTTAACAGAAAAATTTAGCTGGCCTCTGGTCTAAGGTTCTGCAGACTTTCCACCCACAGACCATTCATAGCTTACAGGTATGTTTTGCTGGTGTTTTTAAAAAGTGAAGCCAGAAGCAGGTGTATGTGCAACATGGCCCAAGGTGTTGATACTGGGCCTGCTTCGTGCATTACCCTGGTCCTGGTTAGTGGACCCAGGAAGGGGCCTGACTTAGAACCTGGAGACCTGGCTTGCAGTCTTGCTCCACTTTGAGCTTACTATGTGACCTTAATAAAGCTACTTCAACTCTCTGGCCTCAGTTTCCCCACATCTCATCTGGCTTCTAACTAGCCCTTTTACCTCTCACATGTTCCAGTCTTGCTGTTCCGACTGTGGTCCTCAGGCCAGCAGCAGTGACATCACCTAGCACTTTCTAGAAATGCACAGTCTCAGGCCTCAGCCCGGACCTGCTGAATCAGAACCCACATTTTAGCAAGCTTCCAGGTGATTCTCATGAACACTAGGCGTGGGAAGCACTTCTCTAGAATACCACCTCCCTGATATGATGTTAGCAGCAAAGTAAAATAGAGGTGGCTGAGGATTTCAATTTCTGAGTTGTTTTTAGTCCTAGGATGAGATGCAAAATGCATAATTTTATTAATGTAACATTTCTCTATGCACTTGCTTATGACTTTAGGGGGCCCACTGTGAGTCTGATGGTC
Organism: Panthera onca; assembly: GCF_046562875.1. Lineage (NCBI taxonomy): Eukaryota > Metazoa > Chordata > Mammalia > Carnivora > Felidae > Panthera > Panthera onca. The sequence goes on along the minus strand of NC_138340.1, from coordinate 50,301,457 downwards.
AATGGAACCACTCACCATTCTTAAAACATACATGGTACAAATGGAGGTCAGTACCACCTGACTTTGAAATAGCAGTTTGGCTTTACCAGTAAAGAAAGAGTAATCTATATTCACAAGTGTGTGTGTGTGTGTGTGTGTGTGTGTGTGTGCGCGCGCGCGCGCACGCATGCATATGTAGCAAAATGCTGAAGTGTCTCTCTCAGTGGGGAGGTCATATAGGGGCATTTGCCAGAAGGTCTCAGAGATGAGAAATGAGAAAACTAATGATGATGTTTGCTAATGGACTTTAAGAAACATGCACGGAATTTTTATTTTGAGTTTTTTTAAGTTTATTTAATTATCTTGACAGAGAGAGAGAGAGAACACAAGTTGGGGAAGTACAGAGAGAAAGAGAGAGAGAATCCCAAGCAGGCTCCACACTGTCAGCACAAAGCCCAATGCGGGGCTCAAACTCACAAACTTTGAGATCATGACCTGAGTCAAAGTTAGATGCTTACCTGACTGAGCCACCTGGGTGCCCCACACACAGAATTTTTAAACATATCTGTTTCCAAGAGTAGATTGCATTTGACTCATCTTCCAGGTCCACTGGCCAATAATACAAACAACAACAATAATGGTAAGAGCCAATATTTACTGAGCACTTACTATGTGCAAGGAGCTCTTCTAAATCTTTCAACATGCATGAACCCATTTACTCCTCAGAGCAACCCTACAAGGTAAATACTATTCCTATCCTCATTTTACATTGAAGAGACTTGGGAACGAGTGAACCAATTTATCTAAGGCTACACAGCAGAGTCAGGATTAGAATGGAAGCATCTAGCTCCCCACTGTCAGTGACAATGCTGTGCTGCCAGCCACAGTGCATCTGTTTGGTAGGTGACTGGGAAAGACCAGGCCTGCCAGTGGCCTATGTACAGGGATCCCTGGAGTATCTTGGGAAGGGACACAGGCTGGATTCCACCTGGATGCCCTTATGTCTGAGTAGATGATTATCTGTTATTTGTTACTGTCCTCTGATAGAGTGTGATTCCTTTACAGCAGAAGCCATGTCTCCTTTGTCCACTATTGTATTTCTGATGCCTTAGCACAGTGCTTGGGGCATACGAAATGCTGAGTAAATGCCTGCTGAATAAATGAAAGAAGACAGAATGGGTGAGGGAGAGAGAGAGAGTTGCCAATTGCTTGGAAGACAAATCACAGAGTCTGACGTCAGTGCAGTCTGGTCAAGGGCTGAATCACTAATGCAGCTGGTTAAGACTCTGAACATCTGAAGGAATCACCGAGGGCTTCCTGGAAGAGGGAGTGCTTATGCTGAGCGTGGAAGCAGAGGTGGCGGAAGTGTGACCTTTCAGGTGGGAACAAGTATTAAAAAAGCGCAGTGTCCACAAGCCCCTGGTCCAAGATGTCACAAACACTTCTCCTGCAGGGGGGACCACATAGGCAACGTATTGAACAGACATCTTCCCGCCTGGCTTGGGGCTTTGGCTGGAGCATGATCTTCCGTCCAGCTTTGGCACCACATGGTCCCCTTGCGTCAGCCAAGGGTACCCGCCTGCCTGCTCCTTCTCCCTCTTTCCTTATCAGCTGAAGATGAACTCTGTAGAGCTCTCCTGTCAACTGAAGCACAAACCATTCCCTTGTAGGGCAAAGGCTTGCGATCCTTTGCAACAATATTTCATAATTTATATATTTGATTAAAAACTGGAACCACTGCCAGCAGCCTGAATAATCTAACATATTGGGATCATTAGCTGCTTGTGTCACTCTTCTATTTTAAAACTTTCCATATTTGAACTCCTGGAAGTACATCCTTCACATTTATTAAAGTTTTCCCATAAAAACAGTTTAGTGAGAGTCCATCATCTTTCACAGAATTAAGAGGAAAAAAAAAAGCCACAGTAAAACCCTTCAGACACCTCCTTTAGGGAATACCATTTTATTTAGGCCTTTAAAAACATTTGTCTTTTCTTGCCAGTAATTAAAAAAAATATCAAGACAAATGAGATTTTTAGTGGCCTGATAATTAGTTCAAGATGAGCTTTGTGACTTGGCTTCTATCCTTGCTCTTTGGAGCCTCTCAGGAACCTGCATATTACCCATTCCTCGCACAATCTTAGTCCCTTAGGTTCCTCGGGTTGGTTCTTTTCCAGCTTCTCAGATTGTTCCTTTTCTGTGCTTTGCTTCTGTTGTTTTATCTACCCTTCCTCTCTGTAGAGAACGAAGCCAGCTCTACTTTGCCCCACTGGCTCCCCCCTCCACATCCCCCCCCCCCCCCCAGCTGGCTCCTGCTCTAACAGCACCCCCACCATCTCTCTTTCTCTCTCTTTTTTAACAAGGGGCCTGTTTCAGGTGATTTGCTTGTGGCTGTCTTTGTGAATCCCTTGCAGTTGGCTGGTTGGCATGTGACTGAGGCATGCCAATCACAATAACCCAGTCCTCTGGCACAGCCACTGGTTGAGGGATAGGCACGTGACCCACATTGGGCCAATCAGAATAATTCCCAGGAAGCCCTAGAAAGAGACCGCCCCTTTTCATTGGGCTCACTAGCTCCAGGGGTAAAAGTGACCCTGGCTGCTGCTGGTGTCCGTGGCTGCTACCTAATCCAGGCGAGCCTACCTGAGAATGAAGCCAATATGAAGAGAAACAGAGGTGAGAGAGGGAAAGGAAGAAGATTCTTAACTACATTATTAGAAGTACTAGATACACTTGTTCCTGAAGCTGGTGCTCCTCTTGAACTTTCTGACTAGAAAATAGATCCCGGAATGTGAATTCCCTCCAATTTTTGTGTTTGTTTGTTTAAACTGGTTTGGATCGGAGTTTCCTCACTTGCAACAACAGCGTTTTAGATGCTGTTTCTCCTGTCTCCAAGTCCAAATCCTTTCTGTTGTTCAAGAACCAATGTCCCAAACTCAGACCAAAGAAATGCTTTATGCTGATGCCTGTAGTTTCTATTACCAAAGAACAGAGGGAACCAGACCAAGAGATCATTTTGCTTCAAATTAGTAGAATCTGACTGCATGTAAGTAGCAGTTGAGAAAAAGGAGCCAACACACTTCTTGCTTCAACAGCATCACCTCCAATGTTGGCCATTGCACACTTTTGTCTAACTTTCTTGTGTAACTTTTTTTTTTAATTTTTTTTAACGGTTTTTACTTATTTTTCAGACAGGGAGAGACAGAGCATGAACAGGGGAGGGTCAGAGAGAGGGAGACACAGAATCCGAAACAGGCTCCAGGCTCTGAGCTGTCAGCACAGAGCCCGACGCGGGGCTCGAACTCACGGACCGAGAGATCATGACCTGAGCCGAAGTCGGCTGCTTAACCGACTGAGCCACCCAGGCGCCCCTCTTGTGTAACTTTTTGTATTTGAATGCAAACCTGTGGAGCCAAACTGTGATAACCCAGTGAGTCAGTCACTCATGTCATGTAATAATAATTAATTCAGTCAAGAAACATCAATGGATACTAAGAGCGAGTGGGTGGCATTTTGATGAGGAACGGGATATGAACATAGTGTCAAAGAGAGGCGTATCTCATTTCACTTCACTCTGCTTTATTGCATTTCACAGATACTATGATTCTTTTACAGATCGAAGGTTTGTGGCAATCCTTTATTGAGCAAATCCACCGATACCATTTTTCCAATTGTATTGGCTCGCTTCATGCCTCTGGGTCACTTTTTGGTAATTTCCTTAATATGTCAAAATTTTGCATTATTATTATATTTGTTGTGGTGATCTGTGATCAATGATTTTCACTTGCTGAAAGCTCAGATGATAGTTACCACTTTTTAGCAATAAAGTGTTTTTAATTAAGGTACGTACGTTGTTTTTAGACATATTGTTATCACATGCTTACTACAGTATAGTATAAACATAATTTTTATGTGCACTGGGAAACCAAAAAATTCATTTGCCTCACTTTATTTGGGATATTCCCTTTATTGAGTGGTATGGAACTGAACCCGTAGCATCTCCAAGATAGGCCCGCATCTTCCCACAAAAATACTCATTTAATACAAAGGGGAAAAGAGTAATTTTACAAAGGAAAAACCTAGCTTAATCAAGTGTTGGAAATTAATAGCAACACCTAAGAGAACAAATAAAAATCTCGTATCATCCGATAGGGCGCAATGAAAAGAAACCAGCTTCGCTTTCATGGCATTCCCACCAAAAATGCATAGCCTGAATCTAATTATGAGAGAATATTAGACACCCAATTTGATGGACCTTCTATTCAATAAGCAGACTTCTTAGATGTCAAGGTCATAAATGTCAAGGAAAGAACAAGAAACACTTCAAAATTACAGAGCACTGAAGAGACAAGGTAACTAAACTGGAATGCATCATCCTGGGCTGGATCTTTTTGTAGTAAAAGATATTATTGGTACAATCAGTGAAACTTGCATCTGAGGAGTAGATGGTAGAGTGTTAGTTTCTGATTTTTTGAGAAGCCTGGCTAGAGGTTTGTCAATTTTGTTTATTTTTTCAAAAAACCAACTCTTGGTTTCGTTGATCTGCTCTACAGTTTTTTTAGATTCTATATTGTTTATTTCTGCTCTGATCTTTATGATTTCTCTTCTTCTGCTGGGTTTAGGCTGCCTTTGCTGTTCTGCTTCTATTTCCTTTAGGTGTGCTGTTAGATTTTGTATTTGGGATTTTTCTTGTTTCTTGAGACAGGCCTGGATTGCAATGTATTTTCCTCTCAGGACTGCCTTCGCTGCATCCCAGAGCGTTTGGATTGTTGTATTTTCATTTTCGTTTGTTTCCATATATGTTTTAATTTCTTCTCTAATTGCCTGGTTGACCCACTCATTCGTTAGTAGGGTGTTCTTTAACCTCCATGCTTTTGGAGGTTTTCCAGACTTTTTCCTGTGGTTGATTTCAAGCTTCATAGCATTGTGGTCTGAAAGTATGCATGGTATAATTTCAATTCTTGTAAACTTATGAAGGGCTGTTTTGTGACCCAGTATATGATCTATCTTGGAGTGTTAGTTTCTGATTTTGATGGTTGTTTAGTGCTTATGTAGGAGAATGTTTCTGTTCATGGGAATTAGACGCTAAAATACTCAGGGGTGATGGGGCATTGTGTCAGCCCCACCCTCACATGGTTCAAGGGAAAAACAATGTCTTCTTGAAACTTATTTTGTAAGTTTGAAATTATATATATATTAAAAAAAAAACCCCAAAACAGGGCTTTTTTTCCCCAGAACGTCTCTTTCCATTAAGGAAGAAAACTTTTCTCAGCAGCTCCCCAGTGGAGAAGCCCCGTTGGCCAGGACTGAGTCACATGCTCTTTCTTTCTGAAGCCCAGGGCCATTGGCAACAATGCATCCTCCAAGAGCCCTAGGCTGTTTGTCCTTGCATTTAGTTGCTAGGTGCCATAGTAAGGATTGGAGAACCAAAGATAGTGCAAGAAGTTCATAGAGGAAGGCTCTCAGAAACCAGTAATTATAGCACAATAGCATCAGTCAATGATTGCAGAAAGCCTGGATGCTTTTGAGCACACAGAGGAACCTAAAACACCCCCGAGGGGAGGGTGAGGCCAGGGAAGTCTTCCTAGAGAAAGACAGTGATGGGAACAGTGGCTGACTTTTTTGCTGAATGGAGGGGGGGGGGGGTAGTTAACGTTGTAGCCTTTTAAAGCCTACCTCCTTCCAGTTCTACTACAGAACTGCCACTCAGCTCTGGTGGTCCCTTGGAAAAGGCAGCAGTTGAACACAGCGTGGGGAACTCCCAGAAGAGGGAATAGCTTGAGTGATGGTGCAGAGGTGGAGAAAGCATGAAGCAGGGACCTGCAAGCTTTTCACCAGGCCTCTGAATGGGGAGCAGGAAGCCAAGGTGGTTTGGGGCCGGAGAAATTAAGAAGCTTGATTGCAAGCCTAAGAAGTTTTGATTTTCTTCTAGGTATGCAACAGGGAGCCCCTGTTTTAGAGGAGGCCTGTGTTTCTGAGCAGTTCATCTGGGCAGTGTGTGGAGAGGGTGAGTTCGGGTAGGGAGACTCACTAGGACACTATTGTCAGTCTCGGCTAAAATCATTCAAGGAGAAATAAGACCTCAGTGATAGAGGGAAAGCCATGACAGTGACCTATCTGACAGGAAAGGAGTGTCAGAGAGGATTCAGGTATTCCAATGGCAAGCGTGAGGTGTTGTTAGTAGACATGGGGAAGGCAGGAGGACGTTCTGGGTGATATCTGGTAGGGTCTACTGGGGGACATCACTCCTGCCCACAATGGTGTGGACAAAGATACCAGGATAAAATCAGTCAGGTATCATGCTGGGGTTTCAGCAGAGGAGAGAGCATGTATCCAATAATCTCTCTATCCAGTCATCACTACCCCTGCTTAAAACTCTTTGAAGGTTCCCCATTGCTCTTAGGAGAGACTGGTCTTTTCCACTGCCCACAAAATTGGTGCAACTCTTATGCCTCACATCTCTGTATGTACCACAGTAGTCTTCTGTAAGCCCCACTCATGGGCCATGGTCACCACTGTATCTTCAACACTAATATATAGGTACTGAATAAACTGATGCTACTTCAGCCACAGGACCTTTGCACATGCCACCCATGTATTTATCCTTAACCATCTTCCTTTCCCTCTTTGGCTGCTCAGAATTTACTCACCCTTTAGATCTCAGTTCAAGTATCACTTTTCCAGGAGCACCTCTCCTGTCTAGGTCCAATCTCTTTTATATTCTTTATAGAGACATGTTCCTCCCCTTTTTATAATTTTACATTGACTTGTAGGAATATTTGCCTAAGGCCATTTCCCCCACAGACTGTAAAGTCCAGGAGGCAGGGGTATTGTGCTTTCTATGAACACTGTCTCCTGTACTCAGGTTGCTTAATGGAACTCTGTAATGCCCAGTGGATATTTGCAGAATGAATGAGTGAGTGAGTGAATGAAAGAGTGAATATTCCATTGGTGCCTCTGGGAAGGGATTGAGAAGCAAGTAAAGGTGCTTGAGTAGCACCTTACAGGACAGATAGAATTTCAACAGATGGTGTTGGCCTTCAAGTAACCAGCACAGAACTGGGAAAAGCTCAGAAGAGGGCTTGACCAGAGGCAGTGGGTGAATGTCTAGGAGAAAGAGGGAAATGGAAATCAAGAGAAATGAAGTGTTCCAAGGCCAAAAAGACAATTAAGCCAAATCTTGGAAGGATTCAAATGTCAGGGTGAGGACTTGGTTCTTAACTTGGAGACACCAGGGAGCCAGGCAGGGTGGGTGAGGACGATGACACAGCCCAAGCTTCTCTCTGGGGGGCGGACAATCACGACAGGGTAGCAGGTGACTGGAGCAAGGAGCTGGGAACAGAAAACCACCTCAGGAGGCAATTGCAAAAGCTTTGGTCAAACTTGCAAGGTCAGGGTATTGTAGGTAAGAGATGAACAGAGTGAAATTCGGGTGGGAAAATGAAAGAAACTTGGCAACACATGGGAAATTTGAGAAAGAAGGAAAGCCATGGGTGACCGGGCTGTGAGCCCCTAAGCCTCATGTCTTTTTTTGTCTCTGTTTCCCCAGTAGAGAAAGAGATTCCTTTTGTTAGATGTTGTGCAAAGGAAACTAATCTGGGAGCTGCAAATGCTCAGAGGTCATAAAAAGAGAGAAAATCTGGCCCAAAGACCTATTCTATTTGGCTCATTCTGTGCTGAGTTGGCAACGTTTAGAAGAAGAGAGATTTCACATAAACATCCTATATTTCTTCAAGACTGCCCTCACTGGTCACCATGTCCCCCGGGGCACCCATTGGCTGAGCTCAGGTAGCCCTGTGTGGCTGCTCCCCAACACTCCACCTGGTCTCACTCTCAGAGGGTTCGCTCATTCCCTGTGAGGGCAGCCGATCAGCTCCCGGAGGCTGCTTTTTGATGTACCGTAAACCATGACATGCCCTATCACTGATCTGGGGGTTCCTGGAACGGCGGTCCAGGGGTTCTGCCTTGAGCACCTGTGCTCACAGAGAAATCTGACGAGACGTGGTTGGCAAGGAGGCGCAGCACTTCTGTGCCTTCTGCCACCGCCAGCACTCAGGACCGAGGGTCTAAACGGGTGCCATGCAATCACCGCCATGGTGTAAATGACTAGATCAGGGCATAGATGGACTTCATCAGACTTTTATTGAATACGTTCATCATGCCAAAAACATCTTTTTTTATTTCAAATTCAAATTCCATTTGAAAAGGAGGCCACAAATGACTGTTGGGATCCCAGCCAGCTCCTGGAGGAGCCCCCACGTTCGTGAGAAAGCACACACATCCAACAGCTACGCGATTTGATCACTCAGAACTGCATTTTGGGAAACTCCTAGAGATCCCTTGCAGGATGCCAGTTGTGTCTGTAGTTGGTGGCTGGGAAACAACAATGTAACCCCATTCTTAGACCTCTCAGAACACTGCTGGCTTTAAAACTATTGACTCTCAAGGATCTACCAGCCTAGAATACGTGTGTGTACGTGTGCATATATATATTCCCACTGAAAAAAATCACTGGTTTTGTTGCCTGCTGGCCGTCACATCGGACCCTTAGAATGACCTCAGCACCCCTGGCTCCCCTCCTTGGTGGGATCCTGTGGATTCCGGCTGTGGCCGGGCAGCCCTTCAGGAGCGTTTGGACTTGCTACAGGTTGGGCACAGCAGCTGGCCCTTGGTGATGATGTACGCCCGGCCGCTCAGCTGCTGCTCACAGCCTTCACACACGAAGTGCTTTCGGTGCCAGGCCAGGTCTTCCACACGCTGGTAGTCCTCCGAGAATATGATCTGGGGAGGGGAGCAGAGACAGTGCGCCAGTCAGGTTCTGTCCCTTGTGGAGACAGGGCATCGAGGACAAGTTGCAGAATGGTGGTTCCTCCTCCCCCATTCTCGTGTGACCTTCAAATGCGTCAGTGGAGGAATGGGACACAAACCTCAGGCAGTAAGTACGGTTATCTGCACAGGTCATAATTGTCTCTTAGCTTGTTAGATGGAAAACAAAATTCTCTGCCGTAGGCCAGTTTTACTTAGCTAGCAGCCATGATACTCTTTGGCCTGAATCCAAAGCCCGGCTTTGTTCTGAGATGGGATTACATATCCTGGTGAAGACAGCCCAACAATAGCTAAGTGGCCAATGGCCAGTCTTCACCAGCAAGGTCACACAGGGTCACTGGGGCTTTGAATAAATAACACTTCTTTTTTTTAAGTTCGTATTATTTTGAGAGAGACAGAGCGTGCAAGCATGCAAGCGGGGGAGGGGGAGAGAGAGGGAGAAAAAGAATCCCAAGCAGGCTCTGCACGGACAGTGCAGTGCAGAGCCCGGCGTGGGGCTCAAACCCACAAACTGTGAGATCGTGACCTGAGCTGAAACCGAGTCGGGGGCTTCACTGACTGAGCCACCCAGGCGCCCCACACACTTTGGAATATGTACTTGTATGCTGAGGAAGCCCTGAGGCTCAGAAAGAATTCAGAAAGAGCAGAACAGCTCTTCTCACCTCATCGCAGCCAGAGCACCGGGGCCGTATGCTCTCGCAGTAATGGCGGCCACACCAGGGGGCACCGTCCTTCCAGAAGTAGATGAGGTCCACCAGTGGCTCCGAGCACTTGGCACACACAAAGCAGGTGGGGTGCCACTGCTTGCTGTAGCCTGCCCTGTCTGAGTAGACCACAGGGCTGTCCGCAGGGGCCACTCCCTTGCAGAGCTCACAGACCTAGAAGGGGAGAGGACACCAGGGATATAAGGGTCAGGAGAGCATAGTGACATGGGTTTGAGCTTCAGCTCATCTCTTTCCTTCCTGGGGGCCCTCCAGCAAGTTACTAAACCTCTCTGTTCCTCAGTTTTCTCATCTTCAAACCTACCTCATAGGTTGCTGTGGGGACGAATTAGTTGTTTAGCTCAGTGAGTCTCAAACTTTTTATCCTCAGGACCCTTTATATTCTTACAAATTATTAAGAACCCCAAAGAATTTTTGTTCATATGGGTAACAGCTGTTGGGATTTACCAAAAGAAAAATTAAAACTGACTAAAAACTTGAATAACTATTTGTTGATTCATTTAAAATAATAAACCGACATGTTAATATAAATATTTGTAATTGAAAATAACTGTAGGGGCGCTTGGATGTCTCAGTTGGTTAAGTGTCCAACTCTACATTTTGGCTCAGGTCATGATTTCATGGTTCATGGGATCAAGCCCCATGTTGGGCTCTGTGCTGACAGCTTGGAGCCTGCTTGGGACCCTCTCTCTCCCTCTCTCTCTGCCGTCTACCGCATGTGCACATGCTCTTTCTCTCTCCAAACAAATAAATAAACGCTAAAAAAAAAATAGCTCCATTTTCCCCAGACAGAAAAATTCAGTGAGAAGAGTGGCATTGCTTTATATCTTTGTAAATCTCTTTAATGACTAGCTCAATAAAGGACTGCTGGATTCTTGTAACCGTTGTAGCTTTTCGTCTTTTGCATTATGTTGCTTTCTTTGAAATATATGAAAAAAATCTGACCTCACCCTGCTATGGAGTTAGAAAAGGAATGGAGGAGTATTTTAATAGCCTTTCCAGATAACTGTGGATATTCTTCCTTGATACTAAATCAAAATGGGACAAGTGGTAGTTTCTCAAAAGTCAGTGGGGAATCTGAACCACATCAATTAACCTTTCATCCTGCTTACATTAAAACCCACTGGACCACCTTGCACTTTGAATGGATCTTTTACCCACGTGTAATTATTTTTTATTTATTTATTTTTTTGAGAGACTGAGTAGGGGAGGAGCAGAGAGAGAAGGAGAATCCCAAGCAGGCTCCAAGCTGTCAGCGCAGAGCCCAACTCTAGGCTCAAACTCAGGAACCGTGAGATCATGACCTGAGCCGAGGCTGGGTGGTTAACCAACTGAGCCACCCAGGTGTCCTGTATAATTATTTTTTTTAATGAACTTTACATTTTAAAACAGTTCTAGATTTACAGAAAAATTGTGAAGATACTACAGAAAGGTATTTGCCCCACACCTAATTTCCTTGGTTCTTAACATCTTAAAGTGATATACTTGTCACAATTAATTAACCAATATTGATATGCTATTATTAAGTAAAGTCCCAACTTTATTCAGATGTTCTTAGATTTTCCTAATGTCCTTTTTCTATTCTAGGATCCTACATCACATTTAGTCCTCATGTCCCTTAGGCTCCTTTTGCCTGTGACTTCTCAGACTTCTTTTGTTTTTGACGACTTTGACAGTTTGGAGGAGTACTGGTCAGGTGGACCTCAACTGGGATTTGTCTGATGTTATTGTCATGATTACATTGGGAGAAAAACCACAGAGGTTAATTGCTATTCTCCTGACATACTTTCCAGAGTACATATGTAATCCATCAAATCTTTTGAGTCATTTTGGAGTTATTTTCCAGCTCCTCAAAATTCCGATGATGATGATGATGATGATGATGATGATGATGATGGCAGTGGCTATCATTTCTTAAAGACAGGTCTACATCCAGCGTTATGCTCAGGATTTTGCACTCCTTACAGAAGCCCTGGAGAGATATTCCCCCTTCTAGATTTAGCTCCCTTTTAAGGAAATCATTATTTCCCTCCAGACTTGGCAAAACTGAGTTTCAGAGAGTTTCAGTGGTTGTTCATTAATATACAGCGGATAGGAGGCAAAGCTGGGATTTGAACATGGGCCAAGCCTGACCCCAAAGCCAAGGTTCTTTCTACTATACTGTGTGTAGGTGTCCATAAACTGCAGCCACACCAAACCCTGATGCTCCCTGTACTCGTAAGACCCACTGGCTAAGAACAGATTTTACGTTTGAGCTCCAGTTCACTGAAATGTTTTCTCCCAAAAAAGAACTTCATTTTCCTCATTAGTAGACCTGTATTAAGGACTGAATTGTGTGCCTGCCACCAATTCATATGTTAAAGTACTAATTCTCAATGTGACTGTATGTGGCTACAAGACCAGGTAATTAAGGTTAAATGAAGTCATAAGGATGGGGCCCTAATCTGACAGGACTGGTGTCCTTACCAGAAGACTAGGCACCAATCAACTTCTCTCCCACCCTGTGTGCACACAGAGGAAAGGTCCTGTGAAGACACAGGGAGAAGGCAGCTATGTACAAGCCAGGAAGAGGGGCTTCATCAGAAACCCACCACACCAGCACTTTGATCTTGGACTTCCAGCCTCCAGAATTATGATAATAAATTTCTGCTATTTAAGCCACCCAGTCTGTGGTGTTATGTTACGGTGGTCTGAGCTGACCAATGTAACCTGTATTACAAAAACCTGTATTTATATTATTAGATTGTGAATTTCAGAAATGGAAAACTGTGGAAATTTGTTTTCCCTCTTGTTACATAAAGTACCTACATGATATCATCAGTTTTGGCTCTGGGCCTGCAACACCTAAAATATTTACCATTTGGCCTCCATGAGAAAATGTTTGCAGACCCCAGCTTTAGATGAGGACTCTAAGCTTACCAAGCACCAATTATGTGTCAGCCAAACTAGAAATTTCGTTCTGCCATGCAGACAGGAGTAGGCATAAGTTAAGAGCCTAGACACTTGGCATTCTTAAGTTATATAGTTTAATTACATTCTTAATATATATTCTTGCGTATGAAGAAAAAATAAAAGCTACGATGACAAAAAATAGGGAAAGAAAACCAGACCACGAAGAATGCCCATGTACTGCTCAGGGGTCCCTGAGCACAGTAGTTGTTGAATGAATGTCTACATAAAAAATATGCTTGGCTAATGGATCTGGACAGCTTGACAATGTTCCTTAGAATGTGCTGGACTTGTTGTTTCAGTTATGCCCACAAGAATGAACGGTGTGAGTCCTTCACCGCAATGAAAACCCTGTTCCTCTGCACGTGACTGAGTCCCAGCTCCCATGGAGCTCATCAGAGGTCTTAAACCAAAAACAAGTGATGAATCATCATTTACTTATTTTCACCATCCCTTCAGCACAGCCAGGACGTGTAAACTATTTGGCAAGTGTCATGTGAGTACCAAGTGAGTTTTCTGTCCGCCTGGCTTTCTAAATTTCATGGGACGAAATTTCCAGCCCTTTTCGTCCAGCAAAGAAGGGACTTGGGGTCAATCCACCACCTTGGCTGGGTATCACTGTGGTATACCAGTGGGGCTCCCAACTCCAGATTTCCAGATGTTGCTTAACACGGAAGCAGAGAAAGGGAAAGAGATAGAAATGCACGTGGCGGAGTCTGGGGAGCATCTGAAGGCACCCACGACCCATAGAAGGAAACGGAGGGCTGGGAGGTCAGAGGGGCAGTCTGGGTGGCTGTGAGCCTAGGTTATGGCTGAGATCTCTGGAGGTAATAGGGGGCCATTACTGGTTCTTGAGGCTGGAAGGGCTGTGTTTGGTTTGCACTGGAAGGAGATAGTTGTAGTGGCAGGGGCAGCATGGAGAAGGGAGGGAGAGTCATGCCCGCAGAGCTTGGTCCTGACCTTCCCCCACCACATCTGAAAGTGCTGTCTTAAGCACCTCCCTCAGTGAGGAGTGGCCCTTCCCTCATTGTTCCCTCAGCATCCCTGGCTCCTGGCCTCGTTATTACCAGTAGCCAGCCCTTTTTAAAGCAAACAGTGTCACTGCCATTTTATGAAAACAAGATGTCCGAGTAATGAGCCCTGTCAGCATGTGTCAGGAACAAATTTCCTCCCTTGGCCTCTGAGCTATTTTCTGTGTTCCTTTCCCTGTCTGACAGTGTCCTGGATAGTAGATCTGACAGTGTGCTGGCTCTGTCAGCCTGGTGGCCCCTCAGCCACCAGGGGCAGGCTGGCAACCAAGAGTCAGAACGCCCCCTTGCCTGCTTGGCTCCTAGGATCCTTGCCTTGCCTTTCTCTGCACAAACTTATTCTCCAACAATCCTTGGTACTGAAGTGGACAATTTCTAAATTGCAGTAGGTAGCTGAGAGTGGGGCTGGCTGTGTGACCTTGGACAAGTTACCCAACCTCTCTGTGCCTTAGTTTTTTCACCCATCAAGTGAGGATACCAATAATATTAACAATGTCATAGAGCTGTTGCATGGATTAAATGCGATAATAGAGTTAATGGACTTTATAAGGGCTCAGTAATAATTAGCTAAAATCTCTGGTTATCCGTATCCCAGCTCTCTTTATAGATGAGAGACCTGTGGCCCGGAAGGGTTAAATCCCTTTCCCAAGATGACAAAGATATACTGGAGGCAGGATGAGCTTTAGGTTTGGAGGCCTGAGGTTCCTTTCCGTAACACCACGATCATGTAGGTTGGCAGGAAGTGACTTTTCCCACTGATGAGCTTAGTAGTTTCCCATCTCCATTGTCTCCATCTGTGCGTGGCCAGAGAACAGGGTTCTGGGAGTTGTATCGTCCATCACTACCCCAGACTCGGCTACAGTCAGTCCCCTTCCCCAAACCGCCCCCTGTAAGACCCTGGTTCTCAGACTGGAGTCTGCCCCAATACCCCCCAGAGGGCTTCTTAAAACAGACTGCTGTGCCCCACACCCACAGTGTCTGATTCGGATAGGTCTGGGATGGGGTGCAGGATTCTGCAAGCTCTGGGGGATGCTGGTGTAGTCAGGGGACCCACTTTGTGAACCACTGCCACACAGAGTTTAAAAATGACCTTAAAAATAAGCTCAGCAAAAATGATATCATCAACTCTGTTCAGTTATAGCAAACGCCAGTTTGAATTCCTGGGATGCTTAAATTCTACACAATTTTTAAGAAAGCCCAGTGTGGTCATTCCCAGGCTACTTCCCCCATGAAGGAGATAGTGTGGCCAAGTACAAGTCCCTTGGGACTATGTTAAAAAGCATACAGAAGAACACTTATCATTAGCATATCAGTTGGTTCTTATTCATACTCTCAACCATCTAAAATCAGAGCTTGCTCATGAGAATCTTTCTAACATTTGCCACGTAACTTAGTTTGCAGACCATTTCCCCCTGGGAGGAGGGGGGAGTGGCCCAAATCTTTCACAGGTGGAACAGGTATGAAGTTTCTCCTTATGACCCTGAAGTTTTGCCCTGTCCCTGCTCAAATGGCAAGAGATTCTTAATGAAAAAGGTCTAAATGAAAGGATTTGAAAATTCTATACTTTGGGCCTTTGTAATCTGTAAAAAAACAAAAACAAAAAACAAACAAAAAATGTCTGGTTTGAGAAAGCTGAGGAACATTTCAGATTTGGCTACTTCAGAAGCGAAGACCCTGCAGGGCTGGGGTTCTTTTGGTCATGGTGTGTGGAAATGTTGTTGGCAAATTCTTGGACACTCCTCCATCCAATGGGGTATCTAAGTCCCTTCCTTTGATTGTGGTCCCTCCTTAATGACTTGCTTCTATTGAACAGAGTGTAGTGGGAGGGATGTTACAGATGCCTGTGGTAGGGCATAAAAGACAGCACAGCTTTCACTGGGATCTCTCTCTATACACACACCTTGGGAGCCCTGGGAGGACAGGAAAGAAATCGTGAGACCTCTATGCCAGGGCGACTTTGTGGAGAAACCACACAGAGAGCAACAGGCCCAAAGACCCCCTCCCTGGCTGGTCCAACCCAGCTGTTTGTGTCTTCCCAGCACTGAAGCCAGACCACCAAGACAGCCCCCAGCCTATAGGCTGCTCCAAATGATGCCACGTGGGCAGAGACAAGATATCCCCACTGAATCTTACCCACATTGCTGATTTCTGAGCAAGACAGATGTTCTTTCTTTAAGCCTCTCCACCTTTGGGTGGTTGGATATGCAACATTAGGTGACAAGAACATCCAATGTGAGCACACAGAATTAAGACTTCTGGAATGGGAGTAACCTAGACACAAAGTGTTTTAGGCAACAGTATATTAGGGACAGTGGCCAAAGGTTACATGGCCAAAGACCTGTCTCTAAGGACCGAGCTGTGTTGGCCTTCAGAGCAGGATCAGCAGATGTGGAGAACCCTCTCCAGCAATAATCTCTCTGCTGGGGTTGCCAGAAGCTCTGTCCCAATAATTCTGTTCTTTTCTGGAAGGCTCTTATCCAAAGGCCTACTCAGTCTAAACCCAGAGTGCCTTGTGAAAATCTCACTATTACAATACAGTAAATATTAACACAAGGGCCTTGAATTCAGGCGCTGGGTTCTTTCCAACACAAATACTCAACAATTTATTTATAAACAGCCTCTCCCCATTTCCTCTTATGGTGATTATTCGCCATCTTTGCTTTGCAGCCTCATGTATCCCAGAGGTTTTTTTTTTTTTCCTCATTTTCTTTCCTTTTTCAGCCCAGTGTCATTTCTGGTATCTTTAGACTCTTGTGTTCTGTTCCTCCACACTGTCATCTTCCTGAGACTCCTCACAGTACAGACTGGGCAGGCTGGGTGCAGTGGTTAGGGTGAGGGGCTTTGGGATAAGATCTGTACCATTGCTCCATCACTGATAAGCCCTGAGACAAATCACCCACCTCCCTGAGCCTCAGTTTCCTCACTTGTAAACATATGACAGGCCCTGGCTTATGGGAGATGCTTTACACATGGCGGTCCCTGTTGTTGGCCAACAATTTCACCTCATGCTTCTTCTTGGGGCAGACGATTGAACATGGGCCTCTCTGCCAAGCAAAGTCACATGTTAGGCATCTCTAACTGAATCTCTCTCACTGGTTACCTGATAAAGGGGGAACACGGAGCCAGGAAGGCTTCATAAATGCTACTCTCAGAAGAGAGACCGTCAGCCTGGGGTGTTCTTAACTCCAGCTTTGACAAGTGTGTGGGCAAGAGCTGGCTTCCCACCAAGGACATTGCAGAGTAGGAAGAAGCCTTATATGTGCTCATCTTGTCGCAGTGGTCATGCACGTGCCTGCAGCTGCATGGGGTGCTATGGAAAAAGGAGGTTCCATCATCTGTGGTGTTTGTGGGGTTTAGGGTAAGTTCCAGTTCTGCCTTAACCGCTCACAAGCTAGATGACTAGAAAAAGGGGAAATTATATTTTGTAGGAGAATTCTTAGGATTCAGTTGAAAAAAAAAACAAAACTAGGTAAAGCCTTTGGCACAAGTGCTGGGCACAATCTAGGTAGTCAAGGAATGGCAGATGACGTCATTATCATCATTATTCATTAACCTGCATTAGCAAAATGAAATTGAATAAAACCAAAGTAATTCATAAAAAGCTAATAAAAACCATGTTTTACAGTTGTTCTAATTCTGGGGTGAGCAAACTACATCTGTGGGCCAAACCTAGCCCACTGCTTGTTTTTGCAAATAAAGTTTTATTCGCACACAGCCATGGTCATCTGTTAGATATTGTCTATGGCTGCATTAGTGCTACAACAACAGAGGGAGTAGTTGTGACAGAGACCATGTGGCTTGCAAAGCCTAAAATATTTAGTATCTGCCTTTTACAGAAAAAAAGTTGCCAGCTCTTGTTTTAGTCAATGGAATATTATGCAGCCCACTCCAGAAAAAAAAAAAAAACCAAAACCAACTTGTGAAGTCTCTGTGGCAACATGGAAATATATTTATAGCATAAAAAAGTGGGATGAAGGGAATTTTCAGTGGAAAAAAAGTCCTTTAATGTCATTAAAATATCTCCACTGTAAAGAAGGAGGGAGGCAGATGTTGAGAAGCCTGGTAACCATGGTGATTTTTCCTGCTGCTTCCCTGGGCCTTTTACCCTCTGTCCTCCAGCTCAGACAGGGCTCAGGACTGGGGGTGGGGCAGTGGTTTCAAATTCCCAGAGAGGGGCCTGCAGGAAAGCCAGCCTGCCGAGCCCACAAGCCAAACATCTGCTGCACAAAGATTTGGAAGTCCCTTGCCCACAAATATGTCCCTTGTTGGGGCAGGAGTTGGGCTGAGCAGCCAGATGCTGTAAGTTTCCATCTGAGAGGCAGGCCTCAGTGGGCGGGGTGCTGTGGGGAAGGGGCTGGGTGAGGGGCACCCAGCAGTGATGGTAAATTACTAACGGGTGGAGATTACATTGAATGCTATGTTCTGGCTTCCTTTCCCCTTTCTTCAGTTACAAGTTTGGGGTGTAGGGAAGGGAGGAAATTCCATGCCCAGGAAATCCGCACATTTCATTTCTGAGAAAATACCAAGTAAGCATTCTAAATGCAGGGAAATGGTTTGGTGGGGCTGTTAACAATCAGAGCATTGAGGTCATTGACCTCGCAGCCCAGGCGCTCATAGGTTCCATCCAGGTGGGAAAGGTGGGGCGCGGAGGGCCTGGAAAGTGGATATGGGGCTCTGCCATTCTCCAGGGAATGTTCCAGATTGCTGGAGTTGGCAGATCCCTGGCCATGGAGCTCTCTGAAGCCCTCCAAACCCATGAGAACCCATGGTGTGTGGGATTGGGGTGTAATGGGTGAGGCCTTCCATTGTTCTTGGCATGCCTACAAGAGGCCCCCAGATTCTTCACTGAACTGGGCTGTGGGTGACTCCAAACTCTGTGGCTCAACCAACAAACATAAATACACACACTTTTGTGGAGTGTCCTCACCCACCCAGGGCCCCACCCCAGGACTGCTCAGACTCCTCAGGACTGGTGACCAACAAGGATCTGGGATGGAATCCCAGCCCCACCTCTCATCGGCAAGCCTTTTAAGTTCTCTGCTGCAGGTTTCACAGCTGTGAAATGGGTATGAACAACTCCAGCCTCTGCCAATAGTTGTTAGGAGGACTCAAAGACATGAGTGAGCCTGCTGTGAACAGTCCCCTTCCCACCTGCCCCCCTTCCTTGCCAACACACACACGGTGGGGCAAGTAAAGGAGAGAGGGGGAGACATTAAATATTTGGGGTTTTTAATTGGCCTCACTGATTTAAAGGGCACACTTGTGGGGTGACAGTGTCTGAGTTAGCATCTGGGATTTTTCACTGCGGTGTTTCCTCACAAAGACAGGTGCCTCTGATGGCATTTCCCATGGTGTCCTGCCTCTCCTAAGCTCAGTGTAATAATGACTCTTTAGGGCTGCTCTGAGGTGGGCAAGGGCAGCCACAGCTCCTGGATCTAAGGACCCGGATCTAAGGACTGCATAGCACCAGCCATACGGGTGAGTTGAGCTCAGAGGGTGCTGTTCCCACAATCTGGATAGACCTCTGTTATACATGTGGCCTCACCCCTAACTCAGCTCAAGGGGCCCATTTCCACATGGACAAGGTGGAAAAGGCTTTTGGCAGTAATGCTCCTCTGGTCTGGAGAACCCTTTCCTCTGAGCACATTTTGGTGGAGGGGCTTGGTGAAGACTCAACAGCCCGATCCTGTTGTAACTCGGGTCCCAAGGTCTCTGAGGAAGGACAGCACTGTAACAGGCTGACAGCAGATTGATGGAGCCGTGCCAGCTCCGAGGAGAAACGCCCTGCAGTGTAGACGGAGCCGTGCCAGCTCACAGAAGTGCCCTGCAGCATAGGCTGATTGTGGCTCTGTGAAAAGGGAGCTGGTGGCCTCAGGCTGCTGAGTAGTGTGGTTGGGTGTGGTGTAATGCAGTGTGTGATGCCCTGCCTGTGTTTCCTGAACTCCCTGTGGGTCTTTAAAGGAAGATTCCTATGTAGCATCCTCAGAGCTGGACTCCCTAAGCCAGGAGGCCTAAAACATCTATAGAATGCCCTGTTGTCTTCTCCGATCCTCACCATATGCCACTTTAATGATATTATTTTTCCTCGACTTATATGTAAAATTATTTTTATACTTTTTTTAGCAGTGGTTCTCAAAGTGTGGTCCCCAGACCAATGTCAGCATCAACCCGGGTGTTCATTAGAATAGCTGATTCTCTGGCCCCACCTGTTCCTACTAAGCAGGGAGCTCTAGGGTGGGGCCCAGTCCTCTGGATTTTAGCCAGCCTTTCAGGTGATTTTAGTTTCAGAACCACAGCCACAACCTGCCGGAGGCTCTCAGAAGTCCTACCTCAAAGAAACCCACTTAGTTTTGGTTACTCTAATGTCTCCCAAACTTACATGGCCATGTAACCCCTTTAGGATCTAATATCCATTAGCTATCCAAGGAACAAGCTTTGGGCAACAGGAAAGATGGACTTGGGGACTGATGGGGGGTTGGTTCAAATCCCACAGCTTTTCTTCAAGTCATTGGGTGGTTGGGGGCTTTAAATCAGACCCTCTAGTTCTTATCGCTGCCCTTGGTTCAGAGAAAACCAAATCGTAGCTGCTAACGATAGTAATAATGATCACTCTTAGGATGACAAACAATATTATGTCACCAAGATCATTCTAGGAAAATGTGTTTCACGTGTTCTTTCTTTTGCCCATTTTTTTTTTTCTCATAAATCACCGCTTGGATTTGGGGCATCAGTCTGAGTTCTACAATTTCCTCCCCATATCTGGGTTCTCAAATTGAATGCCCTGACCATTTCTGGCAAAGTCCACTGTCCTCATCAGGGGAGCAAAAATCAGGCTTCCTGCCTGATGCTTGGCTCTGGTAGCTGTCCTACACTTCCCTTTTATGAGAAACAGAAGGGACACAGCACACAGGATGGCCAGCACCCACGTCCACTTGACTTGGCCATTGACTAGGGTAAAGCAGAACAAATTTGGGGTTGCTGGGGACACACTGTCTATGGACTGGCAGGCTATCTAGCTACCTTTATAGGATTTGCTCCCTGGCTTCTAGGAGATAAACAGGGAGTCAATAAAAGCACCCAGCCTTCTTTCTTCCTGGAACAGATAATAAGCAGGGTTTTATAACTCAGCATCATGTAGTTGGAAAAGTATCGGATCCAGGTTCTACTCCTTAGAAACTGTGGAACCTTGGAAAAGTTACCTACCCTCTATGAATCTCTGATTCCATACCTGTCAAATGGGGTTGGTGAAATTCACCCTACTAGGCAGCTGGGTGAGTTAAACAAAGACTCTGAAAGAGTAGGCATGGCATATGGCACACATCAGGTGCTTAATAAATGTGAACTTGGATCTCATCATCCTCCGGGGCAAAATGGTCATCTAAACTGTCCCCATCATTAGAGGCTCTATTTAGTCTGAATATTCACTGATTCATCCATTTGTTCATTCATTCATGGTTCACATATTTATTGAGCACCTACTATCTATATCAATGGCACCTGCTGAAGATACAGAGATGAAAAAGAAACCCGCAGCACCTAGAGGTGACATGAACACATGACGTACAGGCAGGGATCCACTAGTTACATAACTAGTTATCCAATCAAGATTGGGGGTAGGATAAGGAAGGAGAAGGCCGTTTTCCCTAGCCAGCCCAGCCCAACCACCACGGGCTTCCTTCAAATTCTGTTTTTGGTCTGGTCTTATTGTTTAAATGCTTCCAAACTGTCAGAACTACTTCCTAAAGTTGACAATAGGCAGGGGCTCAGGATCTCAGGCCACCTTTGCCCCACTTCCATGCTGTACAAATATGTGGGGCTGAGTCAAGGATAAAATAGCGTATCTCTCCTGGGAATGGCAATTGGGAAATGTCCCAACGACTTAAAGAGATCGCCTTCCAACTTGGAATTATGCAGTATTTATGCTTTAAGGACAGATAACTATTTGGATATAGGGCTGGATGGGGAGGACACTAGTTTATGAAACACTGTAACTGGATCTAATTTTTTTTTTAAGTCGCTGGGACATGGATTCTTCCTCGGAAATGGGTCTTTTCAACACCATCGCCAAACCTGTGGTAAGGAAAATAAGTTTTGTTCTTTTGACTTAGAGTTCTCAGATTGACTGTGTGTGGCCATAGTTCACTGGACGGTAAGCCCAAATGAACGCGCCAACAAATGGGGGTTGGACATTCAGGACACAGGTTTTGGATGGCAAGTTTGAGTCACTGCAGGCAGGAAAGAGCCTGGCCCTTTCTGAATGTAGTGACAACATCAGCAGGGCTGGCATTTCCCTGGGCGGTCCGGCTCACACGGGCGACTGCCAGCCTGTTACCAGCAAGGCAGGTTATTTGCTTGAGGGCTTCACGTATTGGGACATTTATCTCCAAATAACAATTAGAGGCAGCTGAAGTCACTTGGCTGACTGGGGCAGAAGGCAAAAGGTAGACGGGAGCCAGAGGCCGTGAAACAGCAAACATCAGCCCTCTGTGGTACCCGTCTCCAGCTAGTCCTTTATACCTCCTGTGGGGCAGATGAAGACAAAGCCATCCATGAGGTTTTCACCTCCCGGACACTCTACCTTCTTCATTTTCTCTCAAATAGCCTCCAGTCCCTCACTCCCTTACAGCACATCTTCCACATGCTGCTAGAGGGCGCCTTCCCAAGCACAGCTCAGATCCTGTGATAGCTCCCGCTGAAACCTGCCATAGCTGTCTGTGGCCCTCAGAGTGAAGTCCTACATCCATGGTATTCTCCAGTGTGGGGACGGAGTCCTCCACTTGTTTGATTTCCTGGGGCTTGGCGGACAGCACAGGCTGGTTGATACTTGGGTGATGAATGGATGGAAGGCTTGCCTCTTCAGGAAGTGTGCCCCTGCTGACCCTGCCAGCGTCGTGTCCCCACGCCCCCCAGCACACCACGCTCTCAGGCACATGGGACTTTGTTCAATCCTCTGGCTCCACCGTACTCTCTGGAACTTAGGGTTGTTTTGCCCAAGCTTGCCTCTTTAAGATGGCCTGGGTCTTCCCTGCCAAGCCTGAATTCAGCTCTGGGTGCGTCCTAGTCATTTCTCCCGGCCAGGCTGGGCCTCAGCTCCTCCTCCAAGCCCACCCTCACCTCAAGCAAGGTTAGATGCCCTTTCTCTAAGCCGTGACAGTTTGGTAGCCTGTGACCTCCACTGGACAAGTAGCCTCTCAAGCACAGTGACCTTGTGTTATTTTTCACAGGATAATGCCTGGCACAGAGTAACTGAGCACCAAACAGCCGCTGGCAACATGAATGCATGAAATGAATGTTGGAATGAGGGGCAAGAGCCTGGAGCTGGGGCCCTGCCTGTGCAAGCCCTGGGCCTGGTTTTTTCAGCCAGACCTGGAGGCACGGCAGACACTTACATATTCTTTGGACGGGTCACCGATGCTGCCGTTGGTGGTCGGAGCGGTGGTCTCTGTGCCCTCTGGCTTTTCCTGCTGCTTCCCTTCCTCCTTGGGCAAGCCACCCTGCCCAGGGAGGGCCACCTCTCCCACGCCAAGGGCCTCGCTCTTGTATTGCTTGACGAACTCTTCCATTACTTTCAACTCATTCTCCAGAAGTCCGCGGCAGCGAGATGGGTCCTGGTCGTAGATGGGGAGCTGCTGCATGAGCTGGCGTCGGCGGTAATAAGCGCCCTCGGTGCCTGTCACTGGCTGCTTCTCTTTAGGGATGAGCTCCATGTACTGTAGGCCCTAGTGGGGAGGAGATAAACCGACTGTGATTCTCAGGCACCCAAGCCAGATCTGGAATTGGTGAGCAGCCTCCAGCTTCTCCATCTGTTTTTGCAGAGCCCCGAGGCTTGTCAAGGCAGAAATGTTGTGAGTTTGGCGACACCCGGAGAGGCCTAAATAAGCTGTCACTCTCCACCCAAGTGGTCGCAGATTCACATTCTGAATGGGAGTGTTGTACTGGATGCGTTGGCTTTGCAACGCAGATTTGGTTTCCTTCAAAACTAAATATTTTTACTTCACTTTACCTCATGGCAATGCTCCTTAAAAAGAAAAAGAGTCAATCTAGTTTAAAATTGCTTTGCTTGGAAAAGTATAATTAAATCATTATAGGTGTAAGGTATTTCATGGTTTGTTCATTTAAAAACAGGCAAAGGCACCTTCTAATAGAACAAGTTGATAAGGTCTCGTGGTAATAACATTTCCACATCGGTATGACTGAAAACCATCTGAATGTTAATATGTCCATAGATAACTGTCCGATTTGGCTTTTTTTTTTTTTTTTTTGTAATGAACAGTAATCTTATACTTGGGTGGGTTGCAGGGATGGGAAGATTCAGAGGAGAAAAAGGTCAAGGCCACACAGCATGAGGAAGCGTGAAAAGCAAACTGTTTATCCTTTACAACTGGTCTCCATTTCTGTGCTTGACCCTGACTGTGACTCTGACACCCCCACCAGTTTGCCGGATTCCCACTGCCCAGGTGGCTGTTGCCATATTTACCCTCTTGGAACCTGCCTGTGTCCTATCACATCCTGTGGTTGGAACTGGATTGTGGTAATCAACATGGAAAGTCATACTGTAATTCATAATGAACAATCCCGGCTTTTGCCTCACGTTAGGGAGGAGGGGCAAGGAACCTGATGGAGGGGCGTACTAGTCCAGAGCCTGGTTTGCTAACTTCCATAATAAATGAATTCCGGGTCAGAGCAGTTTTAGAGAAGGGAGAGGCAGATGACCCGGGTTTCTGTGGACTCATGAAGTGAGAGATGGCTGTAGATGGCCCTATGTGGCTCTGCCCTAGAGCTTGGAACACCTGTGGGCTCACAGAATACCCTGTGAATCCCCCTTCACCTGTACAGTCCCTAAGGACTTTTCCAGGTGCTTTTTCAGGCACAGGAGATGGACTGGGTGGTAGATAGAATCTTAGGGTGTCGGGGAATTTGGTTTCTAGCTCCCTCCCTGATGCTGTTCTCTGTGTAACACTGAGAAAGTACACAGCCACCCAGGCCTCGGTTTCATCATTGCAAAGTTTGGGGTAGACTGCATGATCTTCAGGGTCCTGAGCACTGTGAGAAGTCTGTGGTGACCTCACTCGGTCCTCACCACAATTAGCAGAGAGAGAGGCAGTAGCACTGACCCGGGTCTACAGTGCAGGAAAGTGGCTCAAGGAGCCCGTGGTTTCTGGCTCGCCAAAGAGGCCAAGACTCTGAACCCCAACACACGGAAGAAGAAGTGCCAGGGAGCCACACGGCTGACCACACGTCTGGGAAAGGCTCGGTCCTGACTCTGTCTGCGGGTGGTGTGGGGTGATGCGGTTTTTCCCTGGGTCAGTATGAAACCATAGGTGGCTTCCAGCACAAAAATGCCAGGCAGGTAGGTCTGAAGAACCTAGTCACAGACTTTGGGGTGCATGAGAATCGCCCGACCACCTTGTGAAAAAGCTTCCTGGGATCACCCTAGACTTTGATTTGGGAGTCTGGAGGAGCCCAGAAGTGAGCACTTTTGCAGGTCCTCCTGGGTCATCTGAAGCAGGACATCGGGGGACTCAGGGACAGTGGGTAGGGGGAAGGGGTGTGACCATCTGAGGACAGGGCAAGCAGCAGACCAGCAGCACACAGGCTGGGGCAGGGCACAGGGCCCTGGGGAGATGGGTTAGAGACAGGTGGGTGGGGGGGCAAATATCTATCCCAGGCCTTCTTATTTCGTGTCTGAGGCCTGCCCCGTCCTCGGGATCTGTGGAAGGGATGGGGAGGTGGTGACAAGACTATGGCTCACCGTGCCAGAAAGGGCACCCAGACCTGCTTAGCATCTCATTCGCTCCCACTGTGGAAGCAGTTCCAAGTGCATGGCTGATCGAGCTCATGGGAGCACAGCCTCTTCTTCTGTGAGGGCTGCTGACCTCCCGGGTTGAGTGGTTGAAGGAATGGCAGGAAGAGCTCACACTTACGTGGTACTTACTATGTTCCAGCACACTTCTAAATGCCTGACCCATGTTAGCCCGTTTACTTCTCACAGAACCCCCGGGAGGAAGGCACTAATATTACCCCTCAAAAAACCGAGGCACAGAGAAATAACCTCCAGAGGGTCACACAACTCGTCTGTGGTGGACACAGCTTTGTACTCAGCAGCTTGGGTCTCAACCCCTTCTACACTGCCTCTCTAGAAGGCGAATAATTTGCAAAGAGGAAAAAAACAAATTCCCCCAATCTCTAGGGGAGTTTCCTTCTGTCTTCATTTCAGGGTGAGGAGGCTGTGTGGGCACTGCCTAGTGAGATGATCCCCCAGCCCCTGGATATGCCCCTGATTCCGGCCTTCAAGAGCATGCATCCCTCCCTGCATAGCTTTACAAATAAACACTGTGGTAGGAGTCCCGGGGTAGCGGCCTTGCTGGCCACCTGTTTGTTGATCCGTGTATTCAGTGTCCTTTCATGGCTCTGTCCTGGCTACAGGTGTTTGTGACCTGCAGGGCTAACAGATTCCTGGCCAGAACCCTGGAGACAGGGAGTGTTCCCTCCCAGGAACCTGTTGCAGGTCAAAGCCCCAGCTGGGTACCTGCTTTCTGCCTTTGCAGGGTCAAGGCCACACCATGTGGCCGCCAATGTTTTGTTGTTGTTGTTGTTGTTGTTGTTGTTGTTGTTGTTGTTGTTTTGTGATGGCTGGCCTTGCCTGGCTGGCCTGAGAACCCTATTCACACACCTGTGGTAGACATTACTCATCAACCCCGGTGAGGGCATCAGAGTCCATCTCAACACAGCCCTTCAGACAATTGCTGTTGACTGGCATGGGCTTGGGACGGGGATGATGGGGAGAGAGGGCTGGCTCAGAGTCAGCTGCCTGTGCCACTCAGAGCTTGTAAGAGAATCTCTCAGAAATCCCTCCAGGAAGCTGATTAAGGTCATGTTCCCAAAACCTTTAGCAGGAGGCCTTTTCTCAGAGCAGTTGGAAAGGTTGGTTTAGGTTTCAAGTTTTTCACGAGGACCTTTCTGAGTCATTTGGTGCATTGCTGTCTGGCTGGGACATCTTGGGTGAAGAGGTTCCCAGAATCAGGCTTTATCAGGAGAAGAATCAAAAGGCAGAGAGAAAAGTGGAAAAGAAAGGTGCCTTATTCCCAGAGTTGGGCATAGTTGAACACACATGGACTCTGGAATCGGAAGACCCCATCCTGCCTGCTCTTTCGGCTTCTCTGGCGGTCAGGCAAGGACAGTACATGGGCTTTGTGTTACATGCTAATCTCCATCAACAGTGGCTACTTGAGTGCTGTGTTGAGAAGGATTCTGAGGCCCAAAGAGACTCAATGGAAGATCGTGCTCTAACTGACCAGCAATGTTTGCCATGGGTGTGGGAGTAGAGGATAAGGTAGGAGTGCCACACCTGCACGAGTTCCTCAAGAGCCTCTGTTTGCTCTCCTGTAAAATGGGGTTATTAAGCACGTAGGGAGTGGTGAGATGTTGATGACATATATCATATGTATCATAGTATTTTTTTATCATAAATCATAAATATATCACAGGGATTCGTGAGAGAGTCTCTAACAAGCTCTGAGTGGCACAGATACCTCTGACCCAACCTCTCTCCCCATCATCATAAATACACACATACACACACACACACACATACACGTGCACACACACATGCAGAATGCTCAATGGATGCTGGTTCCCTTCATCTTTTCATCCTTCCCTCTCCCAAATCCTGGCTAGCTTTCAAAGATTTTCCCAAGTCCCTCCCTATTCTTAGAAGCCTTCCCTTAAAAGTGCTAACCCAAAATACATGCTGTTTTCTGCCTCTCCTCCTACCTGTCTGGTTCTCCTGGCCTGGCTTGATAGGTGGGAGCCTAAGCTTTGGAGTCAGGGAGGCCCGAATCCAAGACCTGGCTCTGTCATTTAAGCCAGCTATGGGACATCAGGCTAGTGGTGTCACTTCTCTGAGCCTCCATTTTCTCCTCTGTGAATAAGGGTAGTAACAGTATATCCCTAACAGTGTTGGAAAATTAGATGAGACCACGTATGCATAGCTCTTAGCATATGCTAAGCTTAGCACACGAAAGTACTCAGTAAATATTAGCTATTAGGTTTATTGTTACTAATCTTTAAAGGCTTAAGAATTTCTCCATTTTTCATTCTGGTTGGGAAGGATGACAGCAAGATTCAGTTCCATTTCCAAAATATAATCAGTCCTGATCACTTGGTAATTAAAAAAAGAAAAAAGTGGGGAGGGTGAATGGGAAGGGAGAGCTGTCCAATCTCAGGCGACTTGCTCAGGCAGGCCAGATGCAGAGCAGACAGAGGGGCCTTTATACCATGTGGTTTTATGAGCGAGCATTAATCACAGCCTCACGATGCCTTCCTCTGATTAGTCTGGAGCCGAAGCATTTGGGGTTTTCACCAGCCAGTTCCTGACGCCCACAGCCAGCTCTTTTACGAGCTGCTTGCTTTAGTTTCCACTGACATCTTGGAGACCTGCTTGATGGCTTAGCCAGACCTGGGTGCTGGAGGCAGACCCACATTTGGAGCCACCCAGCACTGCTATAGTTGGATGCCACTCTCTGTGGCCCGGATCTGCCCCTGCCCAGCCCCTCCAACTGGTCAAGCCCAATTAACCATTCTATGTTTCCTTACATGTAAAATAATTCCTACCTCACAGGGTGGCTGAGCTCACAAATGCTGACGTATTCTTTTAAAATATGTTTTCAAGAACTATAGCTTTTTAAAAAAAAGCATCTTTGCCTCTCTCCACTTGATTGAAAAGGGATTTCCCCCTCCTTTCCTCCACTTAAGCTATAGCTTAGAAGGGTGCTGCTCAGGTGCTCTACGGTGAAGGATCAGGTTTTTTTGTTTGATTTTTTTTTTCACTGATTGCAGAAGGATTCTTGGGCTCACTGCATGCGATGAGAATGTAGCCCATGCCACATGAGATTTCCACGTGAGTCTGACCACAGTGGAATTCTGTTCAGTGAGAGGAGTTGTCTGATCACATGCTTGGATGTCAGTTGCTACTATATTTCCCCAACATTTATTTTCAATTTCTGTACTTCTCGTTGTGGACCAGTCACAGGATTTTGTGGTACACTGTTAGTCCACAGACCATGTGTGGAATGCCACTGGCCCGGAGGGTGATGTAGCACAAATAGGATGTGCCAAATAGGATGGTGCACAGGACAGGTGTGGTATCTGCCCTCGTGGACCTCGCTTCACTCCAATGAGAGAGATAACCAAACAAAGACATACATAAGACAATTGCAGCTCGCAATAAATCTTCTAAAGAATCAATGGCGAACTGAGGGAGAGAGAAAAAAATATAGCTGGAGGATAGGTGGACTGGGGAGTTAGGGAAGGCCCGTCTGAGACCTGACTATCAGAAAGACCCAGCCATGCAAAGAGCAGGGAAAGGCATTTCAAGGGGAGGGAACAGCAAGTGTAAAGTCCATGAGGAGGGCAAAAGCCTGGAGTGTTCCAGAGCAGGAAAGAAGAAGGTCAGAGCACTATAAAGTAATGGGTGAGGGGTCATAGCCAGAGCTGCGGGTGCAGCCTGTGGGGGTATGACCATGCAGGACTCTGAAGGCTCTCCTTTTCTCCCAGAAGAGATTTAATTACATGCCAGGCTTCCATATCTAAAATTGTAGGAACTTTTTCAATCTCATGAACTTGTGGAAATCATCTAGGCCCTCACTATTCCAAGCATGGTCTGGGGACCAGCATCCCCTGGGAGCATGTCAGGAGTGCAGAGTCTCAGGACCAGCCCCAAGCTTCCTAGATATATTTCTGCAAGTTGTCTAGATGATGTATGTGCTTGTTGAAATTGGAGGGGCACTGGTCAGGTCTGTGGGGTCTTGACAATGGCTGCAGGTATCATCTGAAGAGTTAAATGCCCATGTCTGGTGTCTGATCCTGTAATCTGGAGCTTCTGATCTGGGGTGAGGCCTGTGCATGGGAACTTGATACGGGTCTTTATAGTGGGCAGCCAGGGTGTGACCTTGTGCAAGTTACTTGCTCTCTCTGGATGTTGTCCTTCTCTGGGTGCCTCACCCCCAGGGTTGTGTAAAGCTAGTCTGGTTCTCCCTTCCAAGGCTAAGAGCCTTCAGCTGTTGGCAAGAAGAGAGAACTGTTTTTGTGCTCCCCCACAGGCCTGCAAAGGATACATCCCAGGCCACTCTGAGGGAAAAGGAACAACTCACACATGAAGACAAGCACTGTGGGAGTCCTGAATGATAAGTCAGCCTTTGTTCAGAAGTGGGGAGCCCAAAGGGAATCATGAACGACCCTGTACTGGAATTGGAAGGGCCCTCAGAATTCATAGAAACACTTCTATCCATTTCATGGAAGAGGAAAACCGAGGCCCAGACAGTTTTCACTTCAAGATCACATAGGTGATGCAGGAGCAGGTTTGGAACCTTAGTTATTCCTATCATTTCTATAATACTGCCCTCTTCTTACCTTGTCTTTGAAATTCAGGCATGACTAACATTTACAAGGACAGGACAACAACCATTTGGTTGGAGGAAGCTGTCTTACCAGTTTCTGGGTGACTCCAGGGGGGGCCCACTCATAGGTGATGGTGTCAAAGGTGGGATCTTTCCCAGTGGCAATGGGATTGGTCATGATCATCCGATTCCTCTTGTAAATCCGGATGCCGTCCCCGCCTTTCACTCGGGCTGTGAGGGTGGAATACTTGGAGTCCATCAGCAAGCGGCCAATTTTCCGATCATCTTCCAGCTCAGAGCTCAGGCAGTGGTCCTCATGGCTGCATTTGCATGACTTGCATATTTTCCTGGGTGGGGGGGGGGGGGGGCGGTAATCGGGAAAAGTGAGATCAACCTCCAGAGAAGAGGAGCAGTCTCCTGCTGGTAGCATCTGCCTTTTTGAAAGCAAGTTCAAGGCTCAACTTTAGTAACTTGGAACGGCTGGCAGCAGATGAATGGTAATGTGAGACCAAAAGGACTTTGGGATTGGGAACTGCTTTTGGGAGACTACCTATCAATCCGACTGTCTGTCTGTGGGGAATGTGGGATATGACTTCAGCTGGTCAGAAGAACAGCACATTTTTACTCATGGTGGCAGCAAGGGCTGGTTCATTCATTAAAGATGCTCAAAAGCAGGAGTCTTTATGACCTGTAGGTTGAACCTGGCCCACAACCTGATTTTATAAATAAAGTTTTATTGGAACACAGCCATGCTCATTCATTTATATATTGTCTGTGGATGCATTTGGGCTACAGCGGCAGACTTGAGTAATTGCAGCAGAGACCATTTGGCCCACGGAACCTAAATTATCCACTCTCTGGTCCTTTATAAAAAATGTTTCCTGACCCCTGCTCTAAGGAATTATTGAAATTGTCTCCCAAGATTCATGAGCGTTGGAGCTTCAGCAACTGTGAACTCTTTAGCACTCATACTGAAGTTAGAATACAGCTGGAAAATTTCTTTAAGCAACTTGTGGCTGGGACCCAGGGGAAAGAGAATGAGCTAAGAAAACCCCTTGGGCTGGAGAGATTGATATTCACTGGCAAGGCTATGTTGTGAGGCTGTGAGAAGGAAAAGCATCCTAGGGAAGCTTCACATTCACTTGAAAGCCTGACACTTGTCTCTGACAATGAAAAACAAAAGCATCTGGCTGCCTTGTGCCATGTTGTTAAGGTTGTGAAATCCAAGTGTTCGCAGTGTAGAGGAAAACCTCTTCCCTCCCTTTCTGGCTTGTCACCTGAGGTGTGCTGTGACTCCTGAGGCGTGCTGTATCTCACTTGCTCCCATGCACGAGACTTAAGAGCTTGTTAAGTAAAGCAAGCAACGTCGGAACCTGCAGCAGGGATGGATGGGGCAGGCCCAAGCAAAAGAGGTGTCACTGCAGTAGCGTGGGCGCCTCACAGCTAGGCATGCCCGAAGGAACCCTCCTTTTTTTCTCTTCTAAACTCAGGAGATTGATATGTTCACCCATGTATCACAAATATTGCCTGGGAGGCCCGCAGGAGCACACCTTGATAGTCTACCTCAGTGGTTCCAAACTAAGGTCAATTCTGATGCCCAGGAGGCATTTGGCAATGTCTGAAGACACCTTTGATTATGGCAATGGAGTGCTACTGGCTTCTAGAGGGTAGAGGCCAGGGATGCTGCTAAACATCCCATAAAATATAGGACAGCCCCCTCCACTGCAAAGAATTATCCTGCCCCAAACATCAATAGTGCTGAGGTTGAGAAACCTTGTCTAATATAAAGTGAGGAGGACCCAGTGCACCCTTCCAGGAGCCTATAGTTGGAGTGGGAGAGGGAAAGCAAATCAGATGGAAAATGTAACATAGAGTAAGGTTGGGCCATATGAGAGTCACATATGCTCTGGGGTGGTTCCGCTGGTCTGGACCAGTTCCCCCAGCATGTAAGTATGTGGCACACGGAAAAAGGCTCAGTGTGGGGAAACAGTGGGTTACAGAAGGTGAAACACGTTTCATCAGTGCAAGGCTGATTCTTGTTTTTAACGCACTGATGTACAGCGTGACTTTAAGTCAGGGAAAATGCAGTGTTTCCAGTGTTGTTCAAGGAGAAGCTTGCAGCCCCAGTCCATGTTCCGTGGGCTATAATTTGAAAAATGGTAAAATTGTTGATCTCAAGGATAATTCCAGCACTACAAAAGAGAATATGACCCTAAAGATGACATGGGGCAAAACCAAGAAGTCTTTTCTTTTTTTCTCTGTTGCTTGTGTTTTCAGAATTGGGGCATCTTACTCATGATAAATATTCTCTTGCCTCTCCCTTTCATGAGCTAGACATGGAGGAGACTGCTTCCCTAAGGTAGGGAATAAACCACTAGTTTACACGTAGGGAGTGACAGCAGCCGAGGAGGAAATGGAAGGAGGAAGTGGAAAGAAGTGAGGGAAAGCCCAGTGTCCAAGTGGACCCTTGGACCCCCAATGCCTTCCATGTGTGGAGCTGGGTGGGGAGGCTGAATTTGCTTATTTGGTTAATGTAGACTCTCAGGATGCTATTAGAGATGTGTGGAATGCAAAACACCTTGAAATGGAAAATGTTGACGGATATGAGATATTCTTTGACATTATGTCAGTATTATTTCTCCTTTTATTCATGCCGTCATGTTGCCAGGTATTGTTGCTGGGACACCATAAATGAAGAAGGCACCCCTCTGGCCCCACTCTACTCTTTCCAGGCACCCAGACTGAAGAGGGCAACGGACACACCCAGGAAGATCCCCAAAGGTGTTAAAATGGCCATTTCTGCAATCTCTCCTGGGCTACCTGGAATGGTGGAAAAGGCAAAGCCTTGGAATGTAATGCCAGCCTCAACACTAGCCCAACACCAGCCCGTGGTCAAATTTCCTATCTGACAATGAGAGAGTTGGTCTACATTAGAGGTTGGCAAACTACATTCCATTGGCTGAATCTGACCCATCACCTATTTTTGCACAGCCTGTGAAGAAGAGTTTTACATTGTTAGATGGCTGAAAAAATTCAAAAGAAGATTACTATCTTGTGATACAAGAAAATGATAGGAAATTTGAATGTCAGTGTCCTGAAACAGAGATCTACAGAACATAATCACATTCATTCATTTACACGCTTAATGGATGCTTTCATGCTACAAGGGCCAAGATGATTGGTTATGCCAGAAACCCTATGGCTTGACAAACCTAAAATGTTTACTAATGGGCTATTTACAGCAAGTTAGCTGACCCCTGGTCTATTTGATGAGTTTTCACACTTTGCTATGCATCCAAATCACCTGGGCAGCTTGGTAAACTTGGAGATGCCCTCCCTGGCCCCAGCTAGTCAGATGCACTGGTCAGGAGTGGGATCTGGTCATGGGTACTTGTAATCCTGTTCAGAGGTAATTCGGATGCACATCAAAGTGCCAGAGTCACTAGTCGGTCCCTTTCGGGAATTTAAGCGGCTCTGGTTGACTTTCTCTAGATTGTCTGTCAAAAAGCAAAGGAAGCCCAAATCTCAGGGCACAGTTATCTGTGAAGATCCACTGCCCTGGGCAGAAGAGGCAGAGGGAACAATGTAATTCCTGCAGCTGGTATGGAGACAAGACCTCATCAGAAGGCACGTCACAATGAGGAGACCAGGAGAATCCTTCGGAGAGTGACCCCTGAAGCATGTAAAACTTTGTAATTTGAAGCGCCTGTGTGGTCTGTCTCCCATTTTTCATACTGTGTCCCTGCTTCCCTCAAATTGCGGTTTTTCTCTACTCACTGGAGTCAGTAGACATTAAAAAAAATAAAGCTATTACAATAAAGATAATGTAAAAATATCTCTGCATGCAAGGAAGAGACTTTCTGTTGGGCTCTCTCTGAAAAGCCTGAAGTCCTGGAGGCGTGTTTCCCACTGCCCTGAAGGGCAGTTCAGCATCCTGAGGTTGTCTCGGAATGCCAGCAAGCCCAGCACATCCATCTGGGAAGTGGGAGGCTGCAGGCTGCTGGGGGAGCCTCCCCTTCCATTTTCATGATATGCTGGTTCTGAAAGTCTGCTCTTGCCTTCACTCCATACTGTCCTCTTCAAATAACTCTACCATCTGTGCCTCTAATTCCATTCTAATTCCATTAACCATGTCAATCACAGGTTTGATTACAGACAACTTGCCTGAAACTATGGATTGTAAAGCCAGAAGGGGAACCAAGAGCACACTGACTCCAATGCTCCTATTTATCAGATGGAAAAGGTGAGGCTTACAGAAGGGAAGTGTTTGTTCAAGGTGAGTGAGCACATGAATTATTGTTTGAGGGAATTGCTCACTAAACCAGGCTGGCTGCCACTTGGGTCATTTAAATAAATTTCTAACTACTGACAGTGTGAAAATTGGAGCATAAAAATGGTTTTATGTAGCTTCCCTGCTAAGGTTCTGGGACCTCACTGCTCCAGTGTGGCTTGAATTTAAGTCCCCATTAAAGTGATTCAAACCAAATACAATGCTTGCTATGGGGGACCCGAAGCTGCAATCTACATTTCTCAAGGATAAATTCACTGGATGTTCACGTCCTTTGTAGAATGGTGGGGGAATGTAGGGATTACAACAATGCTGAGACTCCTTGCTTACAGTCCTGAAGAACAGGGCCCAGAAGTGTCCTCTTGCCATAAACAGCTAGAAAACCAGACAGAATATGTTAAATGACCCTGTTCAGATGTCAGACAAGAGGCAGCAAGGGGCTGAACATTGAGAGGGGGAAACATTATTGACTGAGTCAGGGGGTGCATTCAGGGAACATTATCTCTCCCCGCTGCCCTAAGGATTCTGAAAGGAGGCATCCCAGCTGTCCTTGGAGAGCTGATGAGGAGTCAGCATTGTTCCGTGACACCGTGATGGCAGGTTCAGCACCAAGGGGGAGGAATGATAGGGAAGCTGACTCCTCAAGGCCAGAAAGAGCTCTAGTGGCCAAACTAGATGCGTGGGGCATTCCCCCAACAGGAAGTGTGCTAGCTGTAGGAGGAATCTGTGCGGGGGATACAGTGGGGTTTGGATGACTTTGAAAGTCGCTTGCATCCAGAAGACCACATGAGCTCCTGTGAGGTCAAGGACTGTCAGGGAATGGAGTCAAGGAACAGTCCCGTGCTTCAAAAGCTCACGACCCACAGTACTACTGTAGAATGTCTAAGAGCATGGAGTGGGGTTTCACAAAGACCCAACTTTGAATCCTGGCATTTAGTAGCCATCCCCTCCCCACCCCTGTTAGCCAGCCTCAGTTTCCTGATATGAAAAATGGAGACACTGAGATACTAATACCAACTGCTCAGGATTGCTTCAATATTCCAACGTACAAGATTTAGCAATGAATGTTTTTCTAATTGCCATCCTACCATGGAAATCAACAACTCTGAGACAAATACCTCCCAAATTTCACTCCTGCTCTGAGTGCCCCAGGAACCCCTCTGGTAGGGGGATCAAAAGCTCTACTTTGCTATCGTGCCCTATAGAGGTTGCCTCTCTCTTCCAGGGCTGCCAGGACAGTCACACAGGCTGTGTGCCCTGCACAACTCCACACAGATGCTGATGGGAATAGCGCCTGGGGGCTGTGCAGTGTGAGGTCTCCACCTCTGCTTTTCAGATTCCTCAATAAAAAGAGAGAAAGAAACACTCTACAGTTCCAAGTCCAGCTGGATCTCATGGCTCTCCCTCACGGATATGAATGTAGCGCCTGGTTTTTAAATACTGTGGACACAGTGACTTTTATTTCTGGCCCAGGGGTACTCTGAGATCCAAATGGGGTGATGGCACCGTATGGGGAGATCCGCCACATGCACCAAGCCCAAGGATAGAGCAGTCCAGAGAAGACGAGGCACCAACATCTGCCCACATCTGCCCAGTGCAGTCCTTCATGGGGCCAGCTTGGTGGTCTCCACCTCAAAACGGTGCATGAAGCACTAAGCTCCTTCCTCATCTTGGCTCCTAAGGGCTTTTCTGTCATTTCTGAATGAGGCCAAGCAGGAGTGCGTTCATTCTGGAGCCAGTCCTCCCTGAAATGCATGCATCCTAAGTAAGCAGTCCCAGCAGAGAAGAATGGCTGGGGTTCCCAGAAAGGACAGCCAAGAAGTGCAGGCAGGCAGAGCTTCTCCTGACAAAGTCTGTTACCTCCATGGATGTGGCTCGAAGCCCGAACACGTCCCCTTGCATCTCAAACAAGGCACACCTCTTGCTGACTGCTGCTGGCCCAGGGACATCTGGAAAAGGAGACAGAAAAGAGGGTGTTTCACTTCCACAAGTCTTGGATCGGGGATGCTTGACCTCTAAAAGACTTGGCATGCCAGCAAAGGGATTGTGTGGGGTTCAAAGGGCTCAAGATGAATAAGCCATCAGTTACTGTTTACCAAGAATGGAGAAGACCAGCCGGGGAAGTGGCCATAGGGCAGGCAAGTGGGGAAGGGTGGGGTCCTTGCTAGTAAAAATGGAATGAGGCGGGGGCTTATTGCTGGCCTTTCAGTGCTGTCACCAGCCACCAGGGCTGTGTTGAAAACCCTCCACTCCTCCCTTTATATTCATCAGCTCCCCTGGTCCACTTGTCACTGGAATGGAATCTTCCAGTGAGTGCCTCCTCTCCCTCATTTATTTGTGATTTATTGATAGGGTGTGATTAAACCAAAGCTACAGGCACAAACAAATGCGCAAGCTGCCACGTGTCTATAGCTCAAACCATAACTTAAATATTTCGCTAAACCACGGAAAATCAGGAGCATTTGAAATCTGGTTGTCCTTTGGAAGGAGAACAACACCCGACACAGGTTTTACTCTTTGTCACCAGCCGCTGCCGATGTGTTGAGACCCAAATGACTCTCAAACGGGGTCTTCAAATCAGCAGCATCATGGGAAGCTTGCCAGAAGCACAGACCCTCAGGCCCCGCTCCAGCCCTCGGAATCAGAATCTGCACACCAACAAATTTCCTGGGAGATTTGTATGACATTAAGATGGGAGAAGCCTGGGGTTAGTGTATGGATCTGCTGGCTGAGAAACTTCCCTAACTCTCAACTGGGGGTGGGGAAGACTTGGTGGCAGGTATGCACACGTACTATGATTTTATCAAGAACAAGTCCTCATCAACTAGTAAGATAAACGGATAAGCTCCTCATTCAACAGACATTTGATTCATTTAACCACTAATTTAGTATCTACTGTATGTCAGGCACAGGGATACATCATAAGATTCGGGTGTGCCCTAGGAGTACTCGCAGACTAGGAGGGGATGAAGAGAGAAACACATACTTATCACCTGCTCCTGGAAGGGGTAAGTTTGAGGCAAAGGAAGCTGCCTGTTGTGTGGCAGAGGCTGGACTTTGGAGCCTGGGAGACAAGGATTCCCAACCCAGCTTCGGGACTTACCAGCCATACTGGCCTTGGACCAACTGAGCCTCAGTCTCCTTACTTGTCGAATGGGTACAAAGATAATGTATGCAAAGTGCCCATTCACATGAGGTACTCAAGACGGTAGCTGCTGTTATTTTGCACAGAGTTTAGGTGCGCAGAGGAAGGTGTTAATAAACCTGTAGGGGAAGTCCAGTGAGGCTTCTTAGAAGAGGTGACTCTGGATGGGGGCTATGCAAAATGAGCAGGCAGAAAGGGAGAAGGGGATTCTTAGAAGAGAAATGTGTGAGGGCAAAAAGATATGAAAGGGCATGATGGTGTGTGTGTGGGGGGGTGTCTTGTATTCTGAGCACCCCTGTTTCCTCTTCCTGTTTTTAAGCAGGAAAAAAAAAGGAGTGAAACTTGTGAGTCCACCCTCACCGCTACTGTTAGAATCCAGAGAAGTACACGAAAGGTCACAGTTATTCTTTACCAGATTTCTCTTCCGTTGCTCAAATCTTCCCACAATGACACCTAGGTTTCACACCCCCCAACTTTGACAACTGCTGTTTGCACGATATCTTCTCGTACTATGCTGTTCTGTAAAGTTTCTTTTTAATGTTTATTTTTGAGGGGAGGGGTGTGGGAGGGGCAGAGAAAGAGATGGACAGAGGATCTGAAGCAGGCTCTGTGCTGACAGCAGTGAGCCTGATGCGGGACTCGAACTCACAAACTGTGAGATCGTGACCTGAGCTGAAGTTGAACGCTCCACCAACTGAGCCACCGAGGTGCCCCCATACCATGCTGTTCTTATACACATTCACAACTTTGGAGAGTAAGAGCCACACTGCACATATCTAAAGGGGATCACGTTCCAATCTGTGCCCGTTCAGTGCTAGATTCATGTTGAAAATTGAAAACAAGAGTTTGATGCTCACCATCAAGTCATCGTCCTAAGCTGCGGAGCTTTCACTCACACGTGGAACTTTACTCTCTAAGACCCTGGCATCTAAAACCTTGCAAACTTTCATCTCTCCTTTCTGCCTCCTGTTGCCTTGGATTCTACTAGTTGAAATGCAGCCATCCTTCCGCACTTAATGTTTGAGTGATTCAATGGTTATTTTGGAAGGTATACAACGTATGAATAAGGCTTCATTGTTGGATTGTTTTAGACCCAGAGGCAGCAAAGCCTGGAAACAGAAGAGCTAGGTGGAAGCATTTCACAAGTGGCAAAACACCCTGCGTGTGAGCATTGCCATTCTTCTAACGAGCGGCAGATTCAACAGTCATCCTATAAGGGGATTAGACCTGATGCTTGGCCGGCAGGGCCAAGCTGCTGGCTCAGGGTCTGGTTAGAACTAGTGATGTAAGTCAGCACAGAAGAGCACGGGCCTGCGGCGGGGGGCTGGCTCTATGGTGCCAGCTCTGACATTTATTAGCTGTGCGGCTAGAGGCGACTCATTTCCTTGTCCCATCTAAGTTGCTCCCCTGTAAAATGAGAAAACTGGCCTGGATCGAGGTTGTTGGAATTCTGTTACCCGGAATCCTCTTGTATGATGTGTTTCCAAATAGTGGATGGCTCCTCTGCTGGACCTCGGCAAGTAACTGGTCTTGCAGAGTTACCATGAGGGTTATGTGGGTTGCTGCATGGAAAGGGCTTGGCATGCACATATTATGCACCGAGTGTTTGTTCTCGTTGTCACTGTACCTTGTGTAAACGGTCTGAGAGACTCTGAATCAGACATTCTAAAAACAATTCTTTTCCCAGCTTCAGAATTCTAGAGAGCTTCAGAGGAACTACTTTCTAAGCGCATACCTCATAGACTTTCTTACTGTCTACTTTGCTTCATGCGTGCAAATGTTGTCTCTCTGACTAAGGGGAGGAGGCAGACAGTTGGCCTTAGCCTTCATCCTGCTAGTGGGACAGTTTCCATGGTGACAGAAGTCCGTGGGAGAGAAAAATAGATGGTCTTGCAAGGAAGCAGCAGATTTGGGCCATCAGGACACACTTGCAGCCAGTTTCCTGGCCGACTGCTTAGCACAATAAATAGCCATTTTGTCCACTGCGTGTCATTTATCCAGGAGCCAGACAGACCTAGCTATCTGGGACACAGAAAATGATGATCCTGTTTATTGAGGGGAGGAAAACACCAAGCAGAAACAGCGTTTCAAACAAGACATTCTGGTTTATAAACAGTAGGTTTCTCCGATGCGGACTCGGTCTCAGATGGAAGATGGCCCAGTGGCTGCTCACAGTGGTTCACAGTAGCTGAACACAGAAGAGCTTAAAAGCAGCCATCACTTTAAAAAATGGGTCCCTGGAATGTAGCATGTACTCTAACCCTTTTCTTGAGGGGAGATAAAATGTTTTGACAATTTTCTTTGGCTCTGGAGGAGTAGGATGTTGTGGAACTGAA
Source organism: Panthera onca (assembly GCF_046562875.1). Lineage (NCBI taxonomy): Eukaryota > Metazoa > Chordata > Mammalia > Carnivora > Felidae > Panthera > Panthera onca. The sequence continues at coordinate 50,261,787 of NC_138340.1, read as the reverse complement.
TCTTGTCAGGGACTTGAAAGGACTTAGCTCAGGCCAGGAGCCATGGGGCGCAAGGGCCACGGGGCGCAAAGGGCAGGGGGCCACAGAGCCTTTTCCCCACTTTGAGCATTTCCTTCAGGTGAACCGCCGGGGGAAGTATTACAGGGAGGAAACGTAGCCAAGAACAAGGCAGGACGGGGATGAAGAAGGGAAAAGAGGGCATACGATATGAAGTGTAGAAGTGAGGATTTGGGATTAGAAAATGCGAGTTCTCCTCCCATTGTGTAACTCGGTTTCCTCCTCTGAGAAATGGGTTTTCCCTGCCCTTTCTGCCTCCACCAGGCTGTAGTAAGCCACAAATCAGATTAAAAGGTTGTTTGCACAGTAAAATATTTACCATCGTTAAAAACAATTATCCAAACGTTGAGCATGAGGCAGAAAAGTGGGTGGCACATCTTCTCAGTATCATATGGTGACAATGACCTTGGCCCTCACCCCCCACCCCTATGAGGATTATCTAGACAAATTTACTTTGCTTTACCCCAAGACTTGGTGCAGTCACATGTTAACGTACAGATTTTTTGTCCAGTAAAGATACAAATACAAGCAGTTTTTGTCTTTTTGAAACAGATAACCTTAAAGGTTATGGTTTATTGTCCTGCTGGACATTAGCTAGTTATGTACCTAACCCATCAATCTTGTCCTAACATTGAAATACACAGCCCTTCAGATGCTTTATGAACTGGCCTAAATATCTTACTGATTACTTTATTAACTAATGAGTTGAGTAAAATCTTTACTAAGTTTTATTGTATATTTGCACAAGAGTTGTGATTTTATGTTTTTGAAAATTCTATCTTAACACCATCACACGCACTCCTGACTCTCCATGGGTTTGCTTTCTGAGCTGGGGTGTTCTGAATATTGACACTAAATTCTGTTTCAAGTCAATTACTCTGACTTGATTTTTACAGGTAAAGTCTCTGAGCATATGTGTTCTTTGTTTTTTAAGTTTTATTTATTCTATTTTGAGAGACAGAGAATGAGAGAGAGAGAGCAGGTGAGGGGCAGACAGAGGTAGAGAGAGAATCCCAAGCAGGCTCCACATTGTCAGCTGTCAGCGCTGACATGGGGCTTGATCTCACGAACTGTCAGATCACGACCTGAGCCAAAATCAAGAGTTGGACGCTTAACCGACTGAGCCACCCAGGAGCCCCTATAAGCATATGTGTTATTAAAAATTATTAGCCAACATGCTGTTTCTTAAAAACAAACCTTTTCCTCCCCACCAAGGAGAGAAGGTAGAGTCAGGGTAGTGAAGAGTGGGGTGGGGTGAAATTATGAGAAGGCCCAGAAAAGAACTGCCATCATCAACAGGAAAAAATGATTCCAGCAATGACTCTATTGCTATCAACAATTCCCAACTATTAACAGCTTGACAATCCATGGATTGATCTTACTTACTTAAGCATTTTTCCTGAACAATTATGATGACACTATGAAGGATAATCATTATTCCTAAACAACAGAGGATGCATGACAGACTGAGAAAGGAGAAGCAACTTGTCCATTCAGAATGGTCTGTGCTGGAGCCCCTATGGGGAAGGGGGGAGTCCCCTCACTCTACCTTCATCTGTACTTCAAGCCAAAATGTTATAGTTTTCCTAATGACTCTGACTGTAGCTAACATTTATTGAGTAGACCTCATGTGCCAGGCATATGCCAGGCATATTCATAATATTTATGCTTGACAAGCCTGTGAGAGAGGTACTGTTAGTGACTTCCTTTTCAGATGAGGAAGCCGGCCCAGAGAGGTTCAGCCTCTTCTTCAGGATCTAACGGCTAGCAAGTGGTGAAGCCAAGAAGTGAAACCAGGCGGGTCTTACTTCAGAGTTGTGCTCTCATCTGATCTGCTCTGGTACTTTCCATCAAGGATATAGCACTTGACAGTTTACAAAGTATATTTACATTCCTTATCTCACTGGGTTTTCACAACAACCTTAGGATGTGGACACTTTGCATTTGTCTCATGAAAAAAAAAACTGAGCTCATAGATCTAATGGGATTTGCTGCTCAGGACATAATTCATACTCATGTTTTTGGAATCCAGACCCTATGATTTCCTACCACACTAGGAGTCTCCAGACCTCAGACGGCCTCCTACAGGTCTAGCCTTGACTCTGGGCATTAGGCCAGTTGGATCCAAACAGGCGGGACAGTGTGTCTGTAGGAGTTGTGGGGGGGGGGGTTCCAGGTTAGCGTTGGGGGCAGTAGTACAAGGCCATGATCACATTGGTCTCAGTACTTTTACCATCCAACCCTGTTCTGCTAAATAAACTAAAGTATACATGTTCAAGGCAATGGACAGGCTTTGAAGGCAGCTAGAGAGGCAGTGGTTGGAGGAGAAAGTGAATCAGAACCACAGGCAGTGCCTGTAGGAGAAAAGCACCAGGGTATTGGCTTCAGTTGATTTATCTGCTCCCTCCCTGGAAGCCCAAGTGAGGGGCGAGAGGTCACTTATGTTTAGTACCAGACTGGGGAGCTGGGGCTCACCCTCCAACCCAAGGTCTGGAGATGACTGGACAGACAGTGGCTTGGGGGACAACATGTTGAAAACTGTCTTCTAGAAACTGTTACCACTTTAAAAAAGAACAAAATCATAATAACTAAGGCAAGAGGCAAGTCATTTTGGGGTTTATTCTCAAGTATTTCCTTTTAAAAAAAATTTTTTTTATGTTTACTTATTTTTGAGAGAGAGAGAGAACTTGTGTGAGAGGGGGAAAGGCAGAGAGACAGGGAGACAAAGGATCCGGAGTGGGCTTTGCACCGACAGCACAGAGGCAAATGTAGGGCTCGAGCTCACAAACCTTGAAATTATGACCTGAGCCGAAACTGGATGCTTAAGCGATTGAGCCACCCAGGCACACGTATTCCCAACTCTTAATAATTTGTTTAGATCAAGGATACTCACACCCATCTCATTTTGAAGTTGAATTAAGCCACTTTAAGAGGGATAAACGTTGTTGAGTGTTAGATGTCTCCATTCTCCTAGAATGTGGCCCACTTCACCAGTCCAAATTTATCTATTTTTACTTCCATATCATCTACTATTTCTACCCAGATTCTCTTTCCAATCACTTGAGAAGTTCCAATCACTTGGAAGTTCTCTGAAATATACACTGGGGTTTGTTTTTTTGTTTTTTTGCTCAGGCTCATCAAACCTCAGGGAGCTTCAGCCCCACCTACTCTTTTGAGACCAGCTCACGTCGCATCTTTTCCATAAAAAAAATAATCAGTTGCAGCTGCAATGACTACTAGGCCTTGCAGCTTCCAGCCACTGTGCTAAGCCCAAGCTCAGGCAAATCTTACGCTGCCTCGTGGTGGTTCTCGAGGTGTGGACCCCCACACACCTTGGACCTTGGTAGCAGTGCAAATCCTCAGTTCTCACCCCAGACCCACTAACTCAGTTACTTGGTGTAGGGCCTAGCCATTGCTGTTCAAGCCCCCCAGGGGATCTGCATGCACAGCTCAAGTCTGACAACCACTGATCAGGCTGTGCATAAAGGAACTGAAGGAAACGGATGGTCTTGGTTTGCCCCAGACTGAATCAGGGCTTGAATGCAGGACTTTTAGTGCTGAACCCAGGAATGCTCTGGACAAACCACAAAGAGTTGGTCTCCCTAATTAACACTATTCACAGAGGTCAAATTAAAGTCCTGGTGCTTAGAAATAAACCCAGGTCTCTCAGAATCCCCAATCTCCATCTTAATTTAACCAATGCACTACAGGCAATGCCAAGAAATGAAATTTTCCAGGTATTTTGGGGCCCTTACACTTACTTCTCAAAGAACCCATGTAACTGTAGAACTGCAAATGCATTTGGTGCCAGGAATTAGAAAGAGTGTGCCATGACATTGTACTTTAGTATGGGGATTTGGCCTGGTCTGCATGTGTTTGAAATTAATCAGACACTCTGATTAGCATGAACATCAGCTGGGATCTAGCTAACAAGAAGACTGTGGTGTAGCAGGTCTGGGATGAGCCTTATATTCCGTAGTTCTACCGACCTTCCAGGGAAAGCTGATGCTGCCAGTCCGGGGACCACGGTTTAAAGAGCAAAGGGCTACATCAGTGGTTCCCAACTTGTCTACACAATAGAATCACCTGGAGATCTTTTAACACTTCTAAAATCCCAGCTGCATGCCACTGAAATTTAGCCATAATTGCTGGAGATGGGCAACAGACCTCAGTCATTTGGGAAGTTCTCTGGAGGAGCCCAATGTGCAGACAAGTTTGGGAACAACTGGGCTTCCCCATTGTACCCTCAGCCACTACAACTTGGAATCTGTGGCTCTCAGCTCATTGGAGAGAGACATCTCCTCCCAGACCACCATTCCCTACAAGGTGAGATTTACAGCATGTCTGACTTTTGTTATTTCATTTTGGTTCCTTCTTACCTGGCATAAGCCCACCTCACAGGCATTCATGCCAAATGCAGTAACTCTCTGAATAGCCAGACAGAAGGGAGACCACAGCCCTTCCTCTGCTTCTAAAGTTCCCTGGCTGGATGACTTATTGGGTGACTCCCACTGATGTTGAGATCCTTTGCCAGGCTTGAGGTCAGGGTGGTCCTCCCTAAACCTGGGGCCCAAGTGGGAACTGAGAGGTCCTGCCAGACAGAGGGGCCCAAGCTGGGACACTCAAGGCCCAGATGGTTACAAGCTGCATCGTGGATAGTTGTTTTCCCCACCCCCACTTGAGAAGTGTGATCCTTTCAGAGACTGACCTGGCTGGGAAGTGTAATGGGGGCCTTATATTTCATTGTCCCACTCAAGAACCCCATGGCCTCGACAGGGTCTGAACTTCTGTGTTTTTTCTTTTTTTCTTTCTTTCTTTTTTTTTTTTTTGAAGCTCTCCAGTGATTGAAAGAATGAGTTGCCAAATAGCCTTACAAAATCTTAACAGAGTAATGAAATCAATACACTTACTAGTACAATAACTGTCCATTCTTAATGTCAGAGTTACATTCGTCACCCTTCCTGAACATAAACCCTCCTTGTGACATGTCCTGTGTGCCACCAGAGGTAAAGACTGGGGCCCAGAAATCCAGGGATGCTGGATGAACAACACAAACTCTTACATTAGGGTGACTTTGGGCGTTATTCCATATTCCATATACATACATATACATATGTATACATATATATACATATATATATATATGGAATATTATATATAAAATGGGCATTCCCCATCTTGCCCCTCCAATCTTAGGCACAACTGTTGCCCTGTGTTGATCTCCTGCCTCTCTCTCCTCCCTACTGATACTTGTACTCTGGCTGCAGAAGCCTCAAGCCAGGGCTTCAGTTTGTGGCCAAGAAAACCCTGTTTCCCCAAACAGGAGATGAAAAAGTGGGGTGTGTAGCCTGGCCTTAAGGTGGCTGGCTTCAAATATGGTACAGAGGAGTGAGCAGAAACTTACTTATTCAAATTTCCATTCTGCACTGACTGACCTATGCTCTCTATAATGCCATGCAAATTAGCCATGGAAACAACTTAGAATAAAGTGCCTCCTAAAACCACAGCAAGTCTCACAAAGGCAGCAACAACGACCTTGCCTACATCAGAGGTCATATCTGGGGACACAAATATTCCTCAGGGGATTGTGTGTGTGTGCATGTGTGTACATGGATGTGTGTGCGCAGATGCATGTGGGTATCTGTGTGGGTATGTGTCCACATACACTGTTTCTTCTCCATGGTTGTTCCCTGGGCATTCCTAGTCTTCTGTCTGGACAAGCACAGATGTAACGAAATCACTTCAACTTAGATACCCTTTTCCTGAATTGTGTAATAAGGATAAAAATGCATAGACTAAACAAATTGAGATTAGCCCAGCTGATCTTGTACTCAGAATTCAATGGATGGAAAACTTGTTCTTTTTCCTTTTTGTTTTTAAAGCCCAATCCTATTTAAAGCAGCAGAAAAGGAAAACATTTAGTGGCTGATGAGCTGATGGCAGAAATGCTTGAGTTGTCAGTATTTTGGGGTATAGATCTGATTATCTTTCCTGTTAAATGGTTTGTGTGTATTAAGTTGATTCCTCAGACCAGCTGTGGTTGAGTTAGTCTGATGGATTTAGCTCATGTTAGGAGTGTCTGGTATCCCAAATAAAGTTTTGAACAAATGCCCAACAAAAGAGCACTTTTTACTCTCTATAAGAAAAGTTTTTTTGTTTTTGTTTTTTGTTTTTGTTTTTGTCAAGATGGTTTGTCCAGGCTTGACTCTACGAGAATTTGTTTGGGACAAAATACACCATGTTCTCTTTACTATTCTTCCTCTCTCAACACATGATATTTAACAGGTAAAATTAAGTTGAAAGCAGGGCAGCCAGCAAGGAGAAGAAAATTCACAGAATCCCAGCACATGCTCTAGAAGGTGTGAAAAGTCAGCAGGATGCCCGGCGGTCCCAGCCCGTTGGGGTGGTGAAAGAAGCTTTTCGCTCCTCTGTCTACCCTGCCAGCTTCCCCTGAAATGGGTCCCAATCCATCTGTTGAGTCTCCTTGATGACCATGCCCCTGGAGTAGTTCCGGAAACTGCCAGCCAGTTCCTCCCATTACCTCTTCAGGAAGCTCTCCCCTCTCCTATCCTTTCTAAGCTCCTAACCACCACGTATGACCTGTTAGACACCCATCCACACACGTGCACACATCCACACACGGCATGCATATCCATGAGTGCGCACGCACACACAGCCCTGTATGGAACATTTTCTATACTTGTAATCACTTGTTTGGTTCTGTCTTCCCCTCCAGGGAAGGAAATTATTGGAGATTCCCAAGATTCACATGTGTGAACACAAAGGGTTAATCTAGCTATGAAAACTGAATAGAAAAGCAAATCCATATGGGGGGAGGAAAATGTGAAATGAAAGCTTTCTCTGTTTAAGACCCTGCTCTCAACTCCCTTCCTAACACCCCCCCCCCCTCCTCTTTGAGCCAACCTTCACTGATTTGAGGCTGGTTCCAGAAAAACAGGAACGCCCAGACCCAGGGCCATGAACAGAGTGGGCACATGGAAGCCTGCCTTTGAGGTAGCTGGTTCTAACATTGCAGCCCATCCAACAGCTGACCCCATCCTTAACCGTCTGCATCCTGAATGTCTCCTCTTGATTAGAACGAGTTATTGCAACCATTGTTTCCCGTTATCAGGCCTGGTTGGCTGCGTCTGTTAGTAATGTCTACCTCTTACCACATCATCACTTGGCATAATGGAGCAGGCACTGTGAGTGCTCCGCTAGCCAAGATAGGGGATTACCTACCCCCTTTTTCTTTTGCTTCCATATGCCTTTTGGGTAATTTTACTCTTTTGTATTTTTAGCACTTTCATCAAAAATAGGCAAAAAAGCGGTAAGACTCAAATCAGTACATTTTCCAAGGGTTTGCGGCTCTTGGAAAGGCCTGACATGAGGGACCTTTGGACAAAGGAGCTGTAGCAATTGCATGAGACAATTCACATGGCTGGGCTCCTTTCCCACTTGGCGATGGCCGGAGCCCTTCAAAGTGGGCAGTCTCGAAATATTTTCAGAGTAACTCTTCTTTCAAAGGTGATGGGGCTGGGGTCACTTTGAAAAAGAGGAGTACAGAACAAGGCAGAAAGCTCCAAATCCTAAAACGAGTGCTCCATGGCTGGATGATTGCATCTGAAGGCAGCGCATGGAAAACGCTGGAAGTTGTCAGGCCCTGCTCAGGACTCTGCCTCCATTGTTGAACATTCCTTTGGTAGTGCAGAAATGATGGTGACTGAAGGAGAGAGGAAAGCAGCCTGTGTGCTGCCAGCTTCTTGCTGACAGCTCATGGGTACACGTGGTTGAATCCAAAGCAGGTCCACAAATTTTACGTGTAAGGGACCGTGCTGGACTGAAGTGATAGGATTTTCAGGCTGAACTAATATTTTCCTTTGACACCAGCTTCCTTTGGACTGCCCAGGCTAACATGAATAGTGTGAATTGCACAAACCAGACTGCCAAAACCACTCTCTCCTGTTTTTGAGAACTGCCTGGTTTTAGACAGGTCAGCCCATTATTTGAGGGCACACTGCTTAGTTAAAATAGTCAGTGGGGGGAGGGTCCTCCTTCTCTCCCCCCCCCCCCCCCCCCAACATCCAGACTTTTTATGGATCTTTTGAGACCACTAGGTTCCCAAAGCATGGGCGTTGTTTTCATTGACTGTGAAAGGGATTCCCACAGGGCAAGAGCTGACCTGGCATTTCTTGCCAAATTGTTTGCAGAGGCTCCAACATATCTTTTTTAAACTTGTCTTTTTTTTCTTTCACTGATAGGCCCTGCCAGTTCTTGGGAAGATCTAAGTAATGCCACTAGTTTTGCTAGGAGCCAGAAGCTCTCCAACCCCCTTGGGAATTTTATCAGAGATTTACCAAGTGGCTTGAGGGAAATTAAGATAAAATAAAGTCCTTGTAGGGTTTCTTTACTCTCCCCTCCCCCATTTCCTAAATGAGAACAAGCTGTTGGTGTCCCCAGGCCTAATACCTTCAGGCCATACCTGGAAATTAAAATCTAAGTGGCTTCCTACTTCTTAGGTTTCAGCCCTTAGTAGACTCCTCCTCAAGTATAAAACTCTAAGCTTGAGGCCAGCAATACTTACTTATTATACCTCCCCAGTTTTTATAAGACTCCTGATTTTAGCGGCCTGATGTCCTAAGAATTTTTTCCTAAAAGGATGTTAATTGGGTGTGTGTGTGTGTGTGTGTGTGTATGTGTCTGAATTCTTGCAGCATTACTGATCTAAGGATAACACACTTTTATTGGAGTTAATTTTGGAAATGGAGAGACTTAGCAAACCAAGTTGGAGAATTTTTAATCTTGCTTATCCGAATCTTAACATTGTAATAGGGAGTGTGCCATGTAAAAGTACAGCACTGTTATTAAAAGTCTGAAGGCTTTGCTTATGCAAATGACTCCTGCTGGGAATCGCACACATAAATTCTCAGGTTAACTTATGACATTGGAAGCATGGAGACACGCACATTTCCTTCAGCCAACATTGGTGCCTTGATGTTAAGAAACCACTTCCGTTTTACTGGAGTGCCTTTACCAAGAAGGTTTCTTGGTTTAAAACAAGTACCCTTTCTTACAAATGACTTCCCTCTTTTTCTTCACTAGCATATGTTTTTCAAACTAATATTAAATATATCTTCAAATACTTAATCCTCTCCTTGACTTTCCCTCTCCATAATGCATCAGTTGTATATACTTTATATAGTGGAATTCTATGTTTAAGAAAATCTGACAGAAGGAAATCATAGTCTTAGAAATAAAAACACTTTAAGGGCATTTAGATCAAGTTTTTGCAAGCTAGTTTTATGAAACAGAAATCAGCACTTGGTCACTCACCTTGCAAATAATTCATTTTCAAGGTCTCACCTTTGCAGCTCATTTAACACAATTAAAATGTAGTCAGAACTATGGAAACCAAGTCACTTTCCAGAAAGTTATCTCTTGAATAAATTTAGGATTATTCATTTAACCATACGCCCCGGGAAAGATGATACATTCCTGTATACCTCTGAGTCTGCCCATATGCAGTTCCTTCTGTGTGGAACATTTCTCTCTCCCCTCACCTAACTCGTATTTGTCATTCAGGTACCCCTATCATAGGGTCTTAGAAAACCCTGTATCTTATACTTCTTTGTAGCACTCATCATGATTATTACTTAATCCTGAATATAACTCTTCAATGACATTCTTTCCTGCTAGACAGAAAGCAATATGGAGGCAGGGTCCCTGTGTGTCTAGTTTATTGCTCTGTCACCAGTGCCTCAAATTCTGCTTTGCACATAGTAGCTCCTTAATAAACATGTGTCTGACTAGCTTCTTTTATAACACTTTCATTTTTGCCTTTGATTAATGCTTCTTCAGTGTTGCGTTAAAAGCTAATGCGTAATAGATACCCTTCATCTGAGGCTGATGCCTGTAGGAAGAGTTGGGAAAACAAGAATCAACCTGATTTCCTGTAGTTTCCAAGATTCTAGCCTCCCCTGGTTGGCCAACCCTTCTTAACAGCCCTCCCCAACCGCTTCCTCCTCCCCTCTACTCTAAGGTTCCAGCACTTGTTCTTAATGTTTACTTATTTTTGAGAGAGAGAGAGAGTGAGTTGGGGAGGGGTCAGAGAGAGAGGGAGGCACACAATCAGAAGCAGGCTCGAGGCTCTGAGCTGTCAGCACAGGGCTGGAACTCACAAACCATGAGATCATGACCTGAGCTGAAGTTGGACGCTTAACCAACTGAGCCGCCCAGGTGCCCCATTATAGCCTCTTGATTTTCAACATGCTTTTCTCTCTTAAGCATTTGTCTATTCAAATGGCTTCAGTATTCTCTCCAGCTCTCAGTGTTCCCTCCATGAGTGCTTTCAGCTCCTGGAATCTCTTCGTGGATAGGCTGTTGGCACTCCCACCTCACCTTCTTTGCTACCCAAACCCACTGGTTCTCCCATCTTTATGGTATTCCTACCCATCCAGTCACCCAGACCTGTGGTCTGCATCCCAGTCAGTTGTTCAAGGCAAGTAGACATGGAAAGAAATGCTCTTCTTCTTGGGCAGAATCCAGCTTTTCCTCTTTGAGGGGCCCATTTCTAGTGTGTGCTATCGCTTCCATGGTGTACCCCAGAAGATAGGAGATGCTCTCATGATGGGAGAGCTACTTTCTGACCTTCTGAAAGGTGACTCACCAGAGAGAGAAAATCTGACTTCTCTAGAGCAACTCAGACTTAGCAACCTCGGGCTTCTCCATGAAACAGAATACACACAACCACTGGGAAACTGAAAACTCAGGCCAGCCTGTGAGAGTCATTCAGTTCTACAGACTTTCAATGGCATTTCTGGTCTTGGATCATTGCTTTGGAACATCTCTTTCTCCACTCCTGCCCTTGAATTTGCTGGTGGAGCAGCAGGGGACACCATTTGTATTGGAGCTGAACCCAAGCCCTGGCTACTTTATCACTACACATGTAACCCTGGTGAGCAGTTTCTGCTCTCTGAACCTCGATTTTTTTCACCTTTAAAATGGATCATAATTCCTACCATCCTCATGGGGCTGTTGTGAGAATCAAACATGATCATGCATATAGGATGTTGAGAAATTTGTAAAGTGCTATAGAGATCAAGGGTAATCCAATATTAGATGTTTATGAAAGCCTATGTTCCTCCTTTATGAATTCTGTCCTCAGTATACCACCTGGGTGATTATTATAATTTTTCTTTAAACAAATTACTTAAAAAAAAACTTATTTCTTGAAAAAAACCTTTTAACCCTAAAATATATTAAAATAGAAGGTAAACTGGGGCGCCTAGGTGGCTCAGTCGGTTGAGCATCTGACTTCGGCTCAGGTCATGATCTCACGGTTTGTGGGTTTGAGCCTCACGTCGGGCTCTGTGCTGACAGCTCAGAGCTTGGAGCCTGCTTCAGATTCTATGTCTCCCTCTCTCTCTGCCCTTCCCCCACTTGCACACACGTGTGCATGCTCTCTCTCTCTCAAAAATAAACAAACGTTAAAAAGAATTAACAAAATAGAAGGTAAGTGTAAAAAATATAACAAATATAAAACAACATTATTAAATTCTAACTAGTGCTATTGACTTTTAAAAGGTCTGAGCCTGAGCACTACTCTCTATCATTACTCATCTTTCTGGAACCCTGCAAATGTGTTACATGTAGATAAGAAATGGCATAGAGGGCAGAGGGAGAGCTGTGGATTGAATCTCCTACATTTAATTCATGTTCATCATCTAGCTATGTCACCAATGCAATTTATTTAATCTCTCTGAATCTTAGTTTACTCATCTGTAAAATGAGATTTCTATAAACATTAGGAAAAAACTATGTAGCACAGTGCCTGGCACATGGCCCGTGTTTGATAAATGCAGTTAATATGCCTGGTGCAAGAGCAAAGCTTCTAGTTTAATCCCTCCTATCAAGGGCAGAACTTACTGAAATTTTTTGTTTTTGGTTCTGAGGAGTATGGAGTGAGTAATACAACTGAGGAGAAAATTTGGGGCCATTTCTCTACTAGCAAAGTAAGGAGGTGAGTTAAAGTGATTAACTGGACCACCCAGATTTTAGAAAGATGGGGAAAATATCAACCAGGAAAGCAATTTCACCCAACAAGACTTTGAATAGACTTATCCACTCTTTCAAAAGAGTGTTCATATTGGGGGTGCCTGGGTGGCTCAGTCCGTTAAGTGTCCGACTTCTGCTCAGGTCATGATCTTGTGGTTTGTGAGTTTGAACCCCAAATTGGGCTCTGTGCTGACAGCTCAGAGCCTAGAGCCTGCTTCGGATTCTGTCTCCGGCTCTTGCTGCCCCCTCCCCTGCTCACACTCTGTGTGTGTGTGTGTGTGTGTGTGTGTGTGTGTGTGTGTGTGTGTGTCTGAAAAAAAAATTTAAAAAAAATTTAAAAAAAGAGTGTTCATGGTGTCAAAGGCTAGGCTAAAATAATAAAGCACCAAGAGGTGGAGATAGTAAGAATTTTTTAAAGAAAGGAGTGCCAAATCTAAGTTTTTGGGATAAGAAGAAATATGATGGGTCCAGGGCCTTCTCAGAATTTCTTGTACTTCAAAGAGTACGTACTTGGCAATGATTCTACTGCTTTCCTGAGTTTGGTCAACGTGGCTGAGGGAAGGCAAAATTCTTAAAATCCACACAGATGGAACTTTTCCACTGGCCCTATTTTGGTATAAATATTCATCAAGGACTAGAAACTTAACATCGATATTGGTCTGAGCTCTGAGTGGTTTGGACTAAATTTCAGCCAATTTTCAGTTGTCCCTCTGGCTCTTGTCTCTCAGGAGGGCCAACTCTGCTGAGATGTGGCTGCTGTTGTCCAGCGCACTGAGCCAACTGCCTCCCCGGACCATGGAAATCACTAGAGTTTTTTCTCAAGAGACCTCCAGCCAGAAAGAGGGGGCCTCAAGGATCAGATGAAAGTTCAAGTCAGTTGTTTGAAGAAGGGAAACAAATCAAGGCTTGGCTCATCCACCATCCTAAAGCCAATCCTTTCATAGGCGAGCCTGCAGGAAGATAATAAAACTTGGGACCAGACATTAAAAATTCAGTTTGGTTTGGAATGGTGCCTTCCCCAACCCTCTCACTTTCATTTCCTTTTCGTCTCCAGATTCTTCCTAAATCTACCAGAGTCTCCCTCCCATGTCTCTGGCTCTACTCCTCCCTTGTCAGTTCTGATCTTGGCCCAGGAGTAAGAAGGTTTTAGAATAAGCCCCATGGTTGAGGATCCCGCTGAGGGACGCTGGTCTCACCTACTCTTTTCCATGTCTGTCTTGTGTCCTCTGCCCTCATGCTTTTTCCTTCTTTCTACCTCCTTAAGATTCTTCTACCAGTTTCCCAAAAAGGTTGTATCATTTTATATTGTCTCTGGCAATGTATGAATTCTAGCTGCTCCACATCCTCGGCAACACTTGCTATTGTCAATATTTAATTTTACTACTCTTCTGGGTATGTAATGCCGTATCATTGTGCTTTTGTGTTTTTCTCAGGAGTAATAAGGTTGAATACCTTTCCCTACACTTATTAGCCATTTAGACATTTTTTTCTGTGACATGCTTGTTCAAATCTTCACCTATTTTTTTTTTAAATTGGACTGCTTTTAAAAAATTGATTTAAATGGGGTGTGCCTGGGTGGCTTAGTTGGTTGAAAGCCCAGCTTCAGCTCAGGTCATGATCTCAGGGTTGGTGAGTTCGAGCCCTGCCTCGGGCTCTGTGCTGACAGCTCAGAGCCTGGAGCCTGCTTCTGATTCTGTGTCTCCCTCTCTCTCTGCCCCTGCCCCACTCATGCTCTGTCTCTCTCAAAAATGAATGTTAAAAAAAGGTAAAAAAATTTGATTTAAAGCAGTTATTTATATATTTTGGATACAATCTCTTGTCAGATATATGTACTGTGAATATTTTCTTTGTGGATTGTCTTTCACTTTCTTAGTGGCATCTTTTAATGAAAGCAAGTTATTATGGTGACCAGCCTTCATTTTTTTTTTTAATTTTTTTTTTAACGTTTATTTATTTTTGAGACAGAGAGAGACAGAGCATGAACAGGGGAGGGGCAGAGAGAGAGGGAGACACAGAATCTGAAACAGGCTGCAGGCTCTGAGTGGTTAGCACGGACCTCGATGCGAGGCTCGAACTCACGAACCGTGAGATCATGACCTGAGCCGAAGTCGGACGCTTAACCGACCAAGCCACCCAGGCGCCCCGATTTTTTTTTTTTTTTTTAAAGGAGGCTTCATGCCCAGCATGGACCTCGATGTGGGACTTGAACTCATAACCCTGAGATCAAGACCTGGGCTGAGATCATCAGTTGGACACTTAACCAACTGAGCTACCTAGGCTTGTGCCCCCTTCATATTTATATTTTGAGCATTCCCTCTAGATGGTAAAGTCACCAGGATATAAAATTTAGACTACTTTGTTACTGTTCTCGCATTCCATATAGTAAGCTATGACAACTTTGCAAATAATTTTAAAAGCTTTTAAAAAAGATATTACCTCTGTTTATCAAGGTTTTCTTCTTTTCCTCCTTAGCCTTTTCTGATTTCTTATCATACCTCCACACCTCCGCCCTTTATAAATCAGGTACTTTGTGTTTAGAACAGTGCTGATTTTTCATGAGTATTTAGGACACAGGTTTGGAGTTCTTAGTTCTTAGAGTTGCCTATCCCCTCCTCTTTTGCCATGTTTTTCCACTTTAAAAGCTATCCTCCAAGAAATAGGATAGTTTGGTGGCATAGAAGTGACCTTCCCAATTGGGTGAGATTTTAAGGAGAGGTAAATAACCTGCTTAAGTGGAGGTCACCAAACTCATGCCAAAACAAAACATGGGGGCTGTCTGTTGGCCATCTCACTTGGCTAAAGGCTGATACCAGGTCCCCCAGAAGCCAGGAACTAACCCAGGAAACAGATGCTTTGACCTTAATCCTGAACAACATGTAGGACTTGGTCAGTTACCAGAACAGGAACGTTAGGAAAAAGTGGTCATCACATCCTTGCACTGAGGAGCTAGGGAAACAGAAGCAATGGGAAGAGGTTGCAGAGACAGATTTTAGCTCACAATGAGGAGGAGTTGTCTCATAAGCAGAGGAGTTCAATAGGTCTCCTCGGGAGCTGCAAGTGCTTGTCAGTGGTATTCTCAGAGCATCTGCCTGTCGTGTCCAGTTCATCTGATGTTTAAGGATGGGACAGTTGAACAAAATAAAGTTTTAAAAGTTTTTCTGAACCTGAAATGCTATGATACCTCAAATTCTTACCCCACCTCTTCTACTCACTAGCTCTGTGACCTGGAACAAGTCACCTAACCTGCTAGATCTGTTGTTTCCTTGTCTGTTAAATAAGGAAGGTGACCAGGGCACCTGGGTGGCTCAGTCGGTTAAGCATCCGACTTCAGCTCAGGTCACGATCTCACGGTCCGTGAGTTCGAGCCCCGCATCGGGCTCTGGGCTGATGGCTCGGAGCCTGGAGCCTGCTTCTGATTCTGTGTCTCCCTCTCTCTCTGCCCCTCCCCCGTTCATGCTCTGTCTCTCTCTGTCTCAAAAATAAAATAAAACGTTAAAAAAAAAATTAAAAAAAAAAATAAGGAAGGTGACCTAGGGAAACTCTGAAGCCCTTTCGACCTCTTAAAAATTAATTGTAGTTGCTGAAGTATTCACTACAAGCATTATTAAAATAAATGTATGATGATTTCCCTTGTGATGGCCCCAGCCCTGGGCTGGGTCCAAGGAAAAATAAAGGTGAGTGACAACAGCCATTCTAGGTAGCATGAATCTTAATTATGGGGTGTCTCCCCCCCACGGGCTGTTCAGGCCTTTGGCTGTGTAGGAGGAGAGACTCTAGAGGAAACACAGCTTTTCCATTAAATTTCGCCTCTTCCCAGGTTCTTCTCAGGTCCACACATAGCAATGATCTCCATAATTTCATTTTCCAGATAACTGGCAGGGAATCATCTGGAATTTTTCTTTTACATGCCATATACAACTGACAAAAATCAAGAACAATCATCCCAGTGACATTTTGACATCCAAACCATGTGTTTTTCATTTTGATGCCTCATCTGCTCTACCACATGGCAACAAGGAACCCACATTGTCAGACCAAGTGAGAAATCTGAAGAAATGGACAAAAGCAATTGGTGTGATGGCAGATTCTCCATCCTATTAACCAACTTCCTGCATTTCAAAAGGCTGATTTTCTTTCTGTTAGTTCATTAAGGTGTCCTACTTGGGATTTCTTTTCCTCTAAGTATCATTTATGGTTTCAGAGTTTAAAGGTGAATAAAACTCGGGGAGCAAAACTGCTGCCTGTGGTGCTCTGGATTGTTTTCATGTTCTGCTCACATGTGCTGTGTGCTGAATTTCACAGTGTGTGTGTGTGTGTGTGTGTGTGTGTTCCTTTCTTCCCATTTCTATTGCATAATCTCAGGTCTCTGAATCTAAATCTTCCTGCAAAACTTCAAACTCGACGGGGGTGAGTTTGCCGGATCTCCTTTGCTGAGAGTCTCAAGCCACTGCCATAAAGCTTTCTGTGTGCCCGTCTGACAGGGTTTGTATCCTCATCACCCGAAATATTTTGGTTGAGAGGCAAGAGGAGCAAGTTCTCAGAAGAGAAAACAAAAGCTGCAGATGTAGGGATGGATGGATACACGGAAATGTATTTCTCTGCAATTCAAGATGGATGATATTCCCTGAGTTAGAAGTCAGGTAGGATGGACAGTATACGTGACGTACTTGGAAAGCATAAAACTAGACCATGACCCGATCCTAACAGCTCATTTATCCTTGTCTCTCAACACTCAGCTCAGATGTCACCTCCTGGGTAAGCCTTCCCTGACCTCCCAGGTGGGGTTAAGTACTGCCTTTTCTGATCCCCCTCACTTCCATACTCCTACCTCTGGTCAAGGTCTTCAGGGACTGTTTCTTCTTGAATGGCCGGACTGGCTGCTCCTCTTCTGAAACCATCAGCTTCTGGGACTCTTTTCCTTCTATTTTTCTACTTATCAGCTTAGTTCCTGGCATATCATAATTGCATATATGTTTGCACAAACTAAATTCGTTTTTTTTTTTTTTTTTTTAAGTTTATTTTGAGAGAGAGCACACAGGAGCAGATGGGGGAAAGAGAGAGAGAGGAAGGGAAGAAGGGAGGGAGGGAGAGCATCCCAAGCAGGCTCCATGCTGTCAACACAAAGCCCCATGTGGGGCTCAAATTCACCAACTGTGAAATCGTGACCTGAGCCAAAACCAATGGTCAGATGCTTAATCGACTGAGCCACCCAGGCGCCCCTATATATGCACATATTTGTGTACATGTATATAGAATACTGTTAAAGCTTGATTTTGACAGAGGTCTTAATGTATTTGGGCTCTTTTGGTTGTCTGACACAAAGGCATTCCCTCTTAGAATAATGTTCTAAATGCATAAAATATGTAGGATTACAGAGGAAACCATTATTACTGAAACAGTATCAATAGATAAAAACAGATCTATGATTTAGGAACACACATGCCTTTATTAAGTTATTAACAAAACTCAGCAGTGGATTTATTGTTATTCCAGAATATGGATAAGCATAAGTGGTACATTAGACATCTATCTAAGCTGTAATAGGATATGAAAGTATCAGATTTCCACTGGTATCAAGGGCATAGGGCCTACATCCAGCTATCTTTTTCTAATGTAAATATCTTGTTCAATAGCTTTATTTGGTTAAAAAGACAAGTCGGGCTGCTAAGCTATCTGGGCTTTTGCCTTCCATCATAACTGAAGAAAAAGCTGAATCAGATAGAGGCTGGGTATATTGGGATGCGATTTTTCCTCATTTACATTCCTTGATACCCTCAATTCTATCCACAGATCCCTGGTTAAAAACCTCTCCTCCATCTGCTAGCAAGATTTAAAAATTCCCTTGACTTCCTCTACAATAAGCCCACAAATGCTGACCCCTGCCCACATTGGGGCCAGATCTCCCTTAAGAAGGACACTGGCTGGCATCAGTGCCAGGGTTGGGTAGGGAGCACAGGAATGTCTCAGCAGGTAGGTGGCTCTCTTCCAGGATGAGGGCAGGGCTGGGCTCCTCTCTCCCTCCACTTCTTCTAGCCAATGGATTAGCCAGGCCAGTCACCTTGGTAGTCCACCTCATGAATCAGTACCTGGACATGTCACTTAGTCATACAGCCCAAATAGATGCTGTCTTCTTAAGGGCAGGTTATGGGGTGTTAGTCAGCCAAGAGACCTTTCTCTGTGCTCCTGTCCTTTGGTGCCCTTGCCATCAACACCACTAAGGACAGAGCCTGGGGTGTTGGGCTGCATCTGAGGACATAGGCTGAGCACAGACGATCTGTTTTCTTCCATGTCTGCAAGGCAGCTGAAGGGGCTGCTCGTTACCAGTAGCACCTGAGAGCTGCCAGTATGCCCCTTGCCTCAGACTTCTCATCACTAAACTGCCTGTTTAAAATGCAGTAACTGGGAGAATTATCATACTTGTTCTACTGTTGCACTGTAGACATGACTGGGGTTGGTTGTGGCTCAAATGTGTGCAGTGCTGGGAAATATGAGGGTGGGTAGCAAAGGAGAAGAGGTAGGTGTGTGTGTATACACCTGAGTGCTACAGATGGTCATGGAACACACAGAATCCTAGGACACTGACATTATTTGGCCTTTATCCTACCTTTATGAGAAATGCATTTGAGCAGACTCAAGTTTATGTGGCAGGGACCAAAACTTGTTTTATTCATTGTCTTTTATTCAGTGCTCAGCACGGTGCTTGGCACATGACAGAAGCTAAATAAATATTTGCTAAATGAAGAAATGACTGACCATTACCCTGATTTATAAGCAAGACATCCGAGACTTGGTGAGAGGGAGTCCCTGTGTAAGATCACATGGCTGGTGTCAATGACTGGTCTCAGGCAAGGGGAGGGCTCCTTTTTAGAAGTGGAGCAACAAATACGCAAAGCAAATTGTTGCCATTGTCACGATTTTGCATATGATGCTGCCTGAGTATATTTATGGCTAAGTCTAAGTTTAGCTACAAAGAGAAGGTCCTGCAATCTGATATCTTGGAAGCCACATGTGACATGACGTAGGTAAGCTGAACTTGGTTTAACTACCTATGGGATTTCTGTGCTGTACTGATGAGAGGGGATACCAGTAACAGCAAGAGGAAATATTTTTTGAGGCATCCAGGCACTTTTCGTGCTTTATCTCGTTAACTATTGTTTACATGTAGAACTATTGTTAACTCGCTTTCTCAAATGGGGAACCCGAGGTCCAGAGAGGAAAAGCAACTTGGCAGAGATTACAGACCTAGCAAATGGCAGAACCATGAGTCACATCTAGATCTCCATACTTGCAAAGGCTGTGTGTTTAACCGCTTCTCAGTTGGCCTCTAAATCATGTGGCCAAAGCTAAATTCATAGCCAAAACGTTCACTTGACCTTCTGAAGTTTGAGGGTATGAAGTTGACGTGAAATTAGAGTCCTCTGGGCATGGAAGTGACAGAATAGAGAAGATCCCCTTTTCTCCTGCATTCATAAAAGATGCTGTGAATCAGTGCATCTTTTGGTTATGTCTCAAGTAAATCTTGGACATGTTATTTCTCCCCTGTGTCCCAATTGCCACACAAAGGATCCCTAGATTCAGCTCAGCTCTTTTAAATGATTCATTTGCATTTTTCTCCAAAGATTAATTTGATAAAGAACCTCATGTTTTAAAACACAAGGAGAAAAAAAATCCATAAACATATCATGTGGATTTGAAACAGCCGCCATGGGCTGGACCCCAGTCCTCTTTCGTTCTTCCAAAGAGTGACGTGCCAAATGGAGCCTTTGCTTTTCGCCCCCCTCAGCAATCTTATTTCCTTTTAAAGCATGTCCTGGTGGGGGCTTGGCTGTGTTTTGCTTGGTCCTGATTCACGTGTTATTGGGTAGACCATGAGTCAGGCTGACCAGGCATGTAGAGATACACATTCCAGAGGTCAAGCTTATCCCCAGGCTAGAATTTCCTGGAAGCTCTGGGACTGGGATCTCTAGGATTTATTTTTATTTTTATTTTTATTTTTTTGGCCAAGGGTCACTACTTCTTCAGTAATTTCAGGATATTATTGTATGCTTCCTTAGATTGCCTCCCTACTAGCCCCCTCCCTTGAGAGTTATACCAGACTTCTAGAAAACCAGGAACCAGGAGAAATCTAGAAAGCCCTTGTTCTATATCTGGAAATGGCTTTGACTTGATGTGGGTGACAGTATAGTGACCAAGAGATACCAGACAGGCACAAATGCCTGGTAACATTTGGTAAATGCTGGGTAATTCCTGAATCAGACTAGTAAGGTGTAGAGGGACTTTGATCTCTGAGTGGAGCTCTCGCTGATAATCACAGCTCCCCTCCACCAGACTGCTACTTCTGAGGAAAGCCTTCTTATTTTTTTCTTAGAGTGGAAAGAGGTTAAGGTTTGGGACCAGAGAAGACTGGGTTTGAGTTTGTAACCTGCCATCATATAATCACTTAAACTTAATCTTAATTTACTCATGTGTAGAAAGGATATTCAAATTTTTGCATGGTAGTCTTTAAGGCTAAATGGGATGTGAGAAAATGTCAGGCACCCGCATGTACTCAAGAGATGTCTTTCCCTCCTCTCTTTTGTCTTTCCTCGAATTTGTCTATGCTAGCAGACAATGAAGCAGTCTTCCTGGAGAGTCCTTAGGGGACAGGAGTCCAAATAAATGATAAAAGATCAAACATGTACCTTCTGAGAGAAAATGTAAAAGGGTTTGCTTCTCATATAAAACAGCAGACAATGAGCAAAGAGTTGATCTGGAAGTTTGACAAAGCCTTGTAATTGTATTACCGTTTCTGTTTTTGTGAAACCACCATCAAATTTCCACATCAGATATTTAGGCTTAGATACCAAGTATAAATGTTGGCCACTGAAAGAATCTCAGTGCACATAATGAGACCCAACTTCTTGTTTAATGCTTTCTATAAAAGCTTTATAGAAAGCATTTCTAGAACTTCTGCAGATCCATGCCATTGATATGTATGAAGCTCCAAGAATAGGTTTAGGACACCCTAGACATTCCATGTGGAGTTAAAGAAATATCATCATCTTGAGCGACTCCTATAGAAGTGGTTGGTGGCCCTGCACCTGGCAAGATCATGGCAGCTGCCAGCCAAATCCTCTTCCCAACAGCAAATGAAAAGGAGGGGGGTGGTACTTCCAAAGGAAGGCACTTAAAGGACAACAGCTGTCTCTTCCTTCTGGATGTCCTGAAGAGCTGTTCCACAATTCTACTTTCAGTGGGACAAGGTTTTAGGCCTGTTTTCCATAATCCTTTGCTATTTGGGAGACAGTCTGGTGTACTGGAAAGGTCAGTGGACTGGAGGGAAAAGGAAGACTGGTTCTCCTTCAAGGTCTGCTACTTCCTAGGAAAGGTGACCTGTCCAAAGTCACCTGGTAAAGAAATGCCTGCAGTTATTATCATGACTCAACCCCTGCCAGAAAACTTCTCATAATAAATATTTCAATGGTGTTGGATGAACCCTAGGGAGATAAGAACTCCCAAGATCTATGCTCAACATGACAGATTTCCACTTTATTATTCACACGCTATTTTGAATGTGTAAGTTGGAAAGCAAAAATGAATCTCCTTTCCAAAATCAAATTGAATACCTCTTCAGGAGACCTGCTGACTCCAGCAGGCTGTAGGAGGAATTATTCCCTCACCTTTCTGTCCTTACCTTATTCTCACCAGAAGTGGCAGGCATGGGGGTGGGAAAGAAAGAGGCACACGTGAGCCTGTGTCACTGTCCCTCCTTCCTGGTCCCCAGCTTTTGCTGGACTCAGCCTATTCTTTTTCTTCCTGTCACCTTCGGCTAGTTAATGTGGAAAGAGGATCAAACCACAGGAACTCAGAGGGAAATACCGAAGTCCTTTTCCCTCTGTCCTGCTTATAGAATGGTGGATAGGCCCTGGCTAAGAGGAGGTCTTGGAGCCTAGATGGCTGAGTGTAAAGCCTGGAGATGGTCTGTGATTAAGCCTTTCCTTGCCCCCCACCACCCCAGGTGGTGGATGCACTGGTGAAAGTCCATCAGCAGCCACCAACCCCACATATTCACACAGGTCTGCACAAGATGACAAGCATCTGCAATTTACCAAGTAATGGCTTCAGCATCTGTTTTCAGAGATCCTTTAAGAAGGACTTGGATAATTTCTGTCTTTCTTTTTTAAAAAGGCTCTCCTTGGGGCCAAGTTCCTTATACACCTATGGGCATGTCTCCACTGCCTTGGCTATAAAGATCTTTAAGTGACAGCCTAGTATATTTTTAAGATTGAAGGAGCCAACGACAGTTCTTGAGGAGCTGTGTTTACATTGGATCGGCTCGCTCAGGCAACATGCCAGCAGTTTTGCACGCTGCAGGAACTGGAGGTGAAAGCAGGAAGCGCTGAGGGCAGAGGAGAGGATGAAGCCGGGGGACAGGAAAGCCAGGAGGGAGGGGATGCAGATGAGGATGTGGGGAGACGCCCAGCTGAACCTGGCAATGCACTTAGAACCATCATGTAATCCTCTTCTGACATTGTGTTGAGGGGTGAAAACAGAAAAAACTGGCTCCCTTTGGAGCCAATCCACTGGCACATGTACAGTCAACAGTGAACATGCTCTTAGATCTCTTTGTTCTAGTCCTTTCTAAATTCCTGCAAGTGGCTCCTTGGCAGCCAATAGGCCTGTATTCTTGCAAAGCCTAATGGGTTTCGGCACATTTTCTCAGCAATCTCACGTAAGGAGCTGGACCCCTCTGGGGCTAAGTTTCCTTGTCTAAAAAGTGAAAAGAGCTCCATGTCCCTTTTCAGGCCTAAAATTCTATGACTCCAGAGTGAGATGACTGGTGATCTCTGTTCCCTGTAAGCAGATTTTATATCTGTTGGGGGGAGAATGAAGACAAGATCAATGTTCAACTTATCAAGACTGAGCTGGGGCGCCTGGGTGGCTCAGTCGGTTGAGCGTCTGACTTCAGCTCAGGTCACGATCTTGCGGTCCGTGAGTTTGAGCCCCGCGTCAGGCTCTGGGCTGATGGCCCAGAGCCTGGAGCCTGCTTCCGATTCTGTGTCTCTCTCTCTCTCTGCCCCTCCCCTGTTCATGCTCTGTCTCTCTCTGTCTCAAAAATAAATAAATGTTAAAAAAAAAAAAAAAAAAGACTGAGCAACTGGCTTTGGTTCAGCTGAATAAAAATTAGTTGCTATTGAGATGAGATAGTCATAAAGAAAAGCATGTCCTTTATCCACCAAAAGACTCCTTTCAGCATTCACACACCCATCGGAATCTACCATTGCCAACCAATACTACTCCTACCACTACGCCTACTACTACTAGCTAACTCTGAAAGCTGCTGTGCTGAGCCTGTCATATACATTATCTCATTTAATGACCACGGATACTTTGGGAGGTAGGTGCTGTGACCGTCTCTCCAATTTTCAGATAAGGACACAGACTCAGAAGTTAATTCGCTTGCCCAAGAGCACATAGCTAGTAAGTGGTAGAGTTGGGGTAGGAACCTGGATCTGGTTACAAGAACAGCAGTACCAGTATTCTTAAATTTGCTTAATCAACAACAGAATAAATCCGCAGTAGTGGTTGATTCCACTAAAAGAAATGGCATTTGGCCTTCAAGGCCCTTTATTACCAAGGAATGTTGACTATGCTCAGGGAACTTTCTGTGCTAGGACACCTTCTCTTTCCCAGTAGAAAAAAAAACAAATGATGGCTCAAGAGTAGCCATTGGGAGCATTTAACTTGGCACAGATGAGAGGAGGCAGGTAACTGTTCCTAAGGTCTGCCACTAACTAGGTATGTGATCCTCAGGAGCCACTCTGTCAGATTGGTTAGACAGTCTCTAAGGCTACTCCGGGTTCTGGATTTTATGTTCTCCTGAAGACCTTTTTATGACTTCCCAGCTGCTAAGGATTCCTCGTATCCCTCTTCCCTTTGGGGGTAGGGCAGCAGAGACAGTTTGTGTGCCATTTTAAACCATTTCTCATTTTGTAAATGCATCTCTTGCAGCTCCAAGAGTCTAATGAAATGGTTTCAAAATGCCTACGTGTGATTAGGCATCCTGAAGCCAAATGTTATACCCCCCGCCCTGCTGCTGCAGATTTAAAGAGTAAATATGCAATAAAAGCTTTTCAGCATGCTGTTGGTATGACAGTGTTTAATCACTATTATAAAGTTCAACAAAGAGAAGTTCTCTCCCACTCCCTTCTTTTCCCTTGACTTTTTGAGTTGAAGACTTTGGTTAATCTACATAGTGGTGACCGTCCTCCTCATTGCCACAGTCCCAAGAGGTTAAAAAAAAAAAGTCCACTCTTTCATCTCTACCCACCACATTCCTTCTCTAAGCCTGTAATTGGATCTAAATGGAAAATAAACCCTTTGCAGGCCAAGGAAGTTGGCACTAGAGGGTGACAAGAAGGAGAACATGTTCCACCTCTAATCCGGATAATCACACTCTCCGATGCAAAGGAAAATAAAAACAAGGCTTCCTCCAAGCTGTGGCTTTGGCTTTCAGTAAGGAGGAGGGTTTCCATGTACTCTGCCTTACTTCAGACATTATCTATCAGTCAACATGTAGTAAAACCACCCCCAAATCACCTGACTTTGTAGAGGACAGTGGGAGCTCTGCCCCTTTAGTCCTAAACTCTTTTACCTCAGCTGAATTTGGGGAGGCAGTTCAGGCACACAAATGTCCGGCTGCTACAAGTTAAAAAACATTCATGTACAAAATGTACTGTCCGCGAACACTATGGTCTTAGCTGGGCAGATATTCAGTGGTTCCCCGGTAGTTTATTGAGTCCTGCTGTGTATGGTATGCTGTGCTGGAACAGAGATGAACCAGAAAGGTTTGCCTTCAAGGAGTTTAGAAAGATGTGTAAAGAAATAAGAGCAGTGCGTGCGGGACTCACTACTAGGTAGAAATTAGCAGGTACCTTACCAAGATCTAAAGTGTTCTGAGAATTCCATAGAAGGAGAGACGACCTGATTCTCCAAATAGTCTGGCAAATGTGATGGGACACGGTAGGTTCCAGAGATGCCCTGATTAAGTCTGACTTGGTGAACACATTCAGAAAGGTCTGCAGGACTCTGTGTGGGAGTCTGGGGCAGGACAGCTATGTAATGGTGCAGCAATAAATCAGATGCACGAACTCTGTGGCTCTAAGTATCTGGCTTGCATTTTTATTTTGAGTCGGACATGGGTTTGGGGTTTTTTGTTTGTTTGGTTTTGGTTTTTTGCCTCTCATCCTACTCCACAGGTAATGGCAGATGTCTAAGGAGGACTCTGCCCGCAAGAGTTTAAAAATGACTGCTTTGGGAGATTAACCCATAGTGTATCATTACTGATACAACTGCTGGGAGGGAGGCGAGGTCTATTATCCCCCAAACTGGAGACAAGGAAAATGAGGCACAGAAAAGTGACTTGGTCAAAACAGTATAGCTAAAAAGGGGCAGGGCCAGGGTTTCAGAGCCTAAGGCTTTCCTTACCCTGTGTTGCCTGCTGGAACCAATGCTCCATAACCCTGGGCTTTTGTTTCTCCACTGGCTTAGACTGTCTCTCTGTTCCTTTCCAGCTCACTTGCCCTCTAAGTCTCTGACCTGTGCCCTCTCCCAACTGCATCCAGGTAAGTAGCTGGTGGGTGTTGGAGCTACAGGCACAGCTGAGGGCCTCTCCTGCAGTAACTCACCCGTGACCTTCTGGGCTCTGGGCCAGCCCTTCCTGAAAGGGAAACGTGAAGACCCTGGGGACAGAAATTAGTTCCCCTGTGCTGGCACTGCTGCCATTGCCAACATCACCAACTAAAGAAACGTGTGTGTGCGCGCGCGCGCGCGCGCGCGCGTGTGTGTGTGTGTGTGTGTGTGTGTGTGTGTGTGAAAAACACAAAATACTAGGAGGTCAGACAGCCAAAGGGGAGATTCCTTGTGAGTAAATGTTACTCTCCCCCAAGCCTTCACCTCAATTCCGGGAGGTGGAAGATGGGGTGGGAGGAGGTAGGATTTTTTTTTCCCCCTCGTTTCAGACAACAGAATTACTCTTAAAAAGAAAAAAAAGTTTTATTTAAATTTTAATTAGCATCACCGAAGAACTAAGATTCTTTGCAAATACTTTACACAATGGCTTTTAAGAGTAAGTTTTAGGGTGTGTGCCTGTTGGCTCAAATATGTATTCCCAACTTGTTTTCTGGGAAGTCTTGGAATTTAATGAATTTCCTTCTACTTACGTCTGGGGAAGTCTCCGCGAAACCTGGGAGAGGGGCACAAGGAAAAGGTAGAATGTGGGTTAAGTACAGACAGATAGCAGCTCACCTTCTGAACTCCTGGGTTGAGGTCCTTGGCCACCTTTGCCATCTTCTGTGGTGCAGGAACAGCGCCTGGCTTCTCGGCAGAGGCGCTAGGGCGCGCAGCGGAAACAGCGCTGGCTGAATGGCCAGGTTCGCGGGCCCAGGGGGAGCTCTGCGCGCAGCCCGGCGCCGCGAGGTCCTTTAATTGGAGAGCGGGACTCCCTCTAAAACCGCTCCAGCCAATCCTCGCGAGCGCTCGCGCTCGGCCAGCCAATCGCAGCGCGCGGCTCAACCCCCTCCCTCTGGGCGGCCAGGGCCGCGCTGGGCGGCTGCTGCGGCGCGAGCACTGTCCTGACGTCAGTGCGGCCGCGGCCCCTGCCGGTCGGGGCGGCTCTCATCAGTCCCTCGAGTGAGCGGCAGGAATCCGTCCCCACGCCCTTCTCCTTTAAAGGACAACGGGCAGAGGGTGGGGCGGGCTGCTGGGCCCCGCGATCCATTCAGGTCAGAGGGGAGAGTGATCAAACTGGTAGGCCGAGGTATTTTTAGTGAGCTGGGTCCAAAAATAAATGCTGAGCGTGTTCCCCTTCCCACCCTTTCTGCCTTGTTCTGGAGGGCGGGCGGGGGGGGGGGGGAGGGTGTGTGTTGCGGGGCGAGGCGGGGGAGGCAGGTGGTATTCAGCCTCACCGACTGGGCCTGCTAACTTTCCCAAACCCGGGCAAGTCCTCCCTCCAGTGAGCAGACAAGAGGTGAGAGTCCAGCGGAGTTAAGTTTTTTTTTTTTTGTTTGTTTGTTTGTTTGTTTTTAAATGGAGGTTTCTAAATTATATGAATGTGCCTTCCATAAGTTGTGTTAGAGTACACCCTCCCAATTCAGCGAGGAGGAGAATACAATTATGATTTTAAATAAGCGCTGAGATGCACATTTTCTTTCTAGTTTCGTGAATACTTAAGGTGTTCTTGTTGCCGTGATGATAATGACGGTGATTTTCACTTGCATTTGGTACATGAGGACACAGGATCAGAGAGGATAACTGGTCCAAAGTTGAACTCTTCAGCAAGGCTTTAAAATCTGAGTTAGTGAGAGTGAGCATTTACCTGGGAAGAAAGGGCATGGGATTATAGCAAGCCATAAACCAGGAAATTCTAGTTAAACTCAGAAAATTGGGTTATGGAGATCTGGACCAGCAAGCTTCCATCTGTGGATTTCTCACATCCGTGGGGCAAAGTGTCTGGCCACGTCTAGCATAACAGGTCCTGTAAGACATTATCAGCCAGGTCTTCCCTCGAAGTGCCGTGCTGTGTGCCTATAACTCCACATCTCTATTAAGCAGGTTCTACAAACCTGGGGTCCTGGGGGCATTTTCCCTGCCCGGACAGAGGACTAAACCCCAACCCCTTTTTACCCTGGGGAGAATACTAATGTTTCGTCAGGTTTTTGGTCCTGTAACTCACTGCCAGAAATGAGTACCCGCTTCTACCAGGACTCAGGTGGGCTAACATAAACCAGGTTGCAGGGAGACTGAAAGGGTGGGGGGGGGGGGGGGGAGTGGTCTCAAAGTACTTTATGTGACTTATTTGGGTGGATGGGGGAGCTGCAGGTCACATTCTAGGTCTTCCTCTTGTATTGGAGATACTTTCCTTCTTAAAACCTCCTCCAGTTTGGTTGTTAACATCATCATCCCCAGCAATCCCAAATCTTAACCAACGATCCCAAATTATGATTCCTTTTTTACATTCCTGGAAAATGCTGGCTTTCTGTTCATGATTCCCCATTTTCCTCCTTCGTGGATCTGCTGGAATTGATGTTTGTCTTGCTTGCTCCCAGCTGTAGCCCCAACACCTAGCATGTGACACACACTTGGAACACATGTGTTGAATGAATGCAGGTTGGGTTCTGTCTTTTAATCAGCAGTGAGCAGGCAGGCAGGGCTAGGAAGAAACGGTGCAGTGCTACACCTGGTTTAGTTTGTCCAAACTTCCAAGGTGGGCTGCACAGTAAACCCGTGTATAAATAAACGGTGGCCAACAGAAGACTGGCCTGAAAGAGTTTCCATGTGAATAGCCCATTCAGTAGCAAATCCTAGGAACAAAAGTGCTGAACTGGGAAGTCATGCCAGAAGCCTTTGTATTTCAGAGTTACAGGAACAGAAGCCAGGAGAATAACAAAGACAGGCTTTATCCCTAGCAAACTGGGCAGAAGCCTTCTCAGTGAAGTCATTTCTCGCTCCTTTCCCAGCCACCCTTTTGCCCCATCTTGAGAAATTATTGTTTCATGGAATAATTCTAATTGTATTAACTTTAACACTGTGTAGCTCCAAACACATGACCCTCTTCCTCTCCATATTTTTACCCTTGGCCCCAGTGTCATTTAAGGAGGCAGATATTGTGGCTCTTGTGAGAATCAGGAGCTACTGCTTGGGGTGGCGCAGTCTCTTTTTTCTGGAAAATAACCTGTTGTGGGCAGAAAGGCACCCCCCCCCCCCCAGTCCCTGCTTAGTACTTATTCTGTCCCCAGCTAAAGATGCTGACTTTGACTCTTCAAACCCTTCTCTTGAGCCAAATGTTCCAGGGGACCTATAGTTCAGAGTCTTGGCTGGATAGCTGGACAGACTATTATATTTTTGGACTATTCTGGAAAAAGGAGGAAATGTGACCATTATACCTCAGCTTCACTCTAGCTCTGAGATCCTTTTGCTTCTGTTTGGAAGAAAGTGGACTGTCATTTCTAGGTAGGAACAGTGAGAGATCTGATTTTCCCAATGCTCATTGCTTTGTGGTGCTGGGGCTTATCAGAAGCTTCATTCATCCTTTAAGCAATTTGGGGGCACCTGCCTTAGCCAAGCCCTGTGCTGGGTACTGGGGACACCCCAGGTACATAAACTAATCCTTCCCTTTCAAGAATGTTTTGGTGTCATAAACATCATTGGAGCTCTCCAGCTGACAAAGTTCTTCTCTTACTTGAACTTCAAGACAATCACAGAATACTTCTAATTATTCCATAATAATTCTAATTATTTTTCTGGGAGAAAAATGGAGATATTGGACAGTCAAGCTCTATCCAGGGTCACATAGCCAGTAAGTGGCAGAGCTAAAATTTGAACTCAGGATTTCTAACTCCAAACTGTGTCCTTTCAACTGTACTGCTTTACCTCTCAAATGAATCTTAAGGATTGATTATGGGGAAAAAGTTAAGCACTTGAAAATGGTGTTGTTATTGTCATTACCAATGGGTTTGTCCTAACTGGGACTTTTCACTCTGTCTCCTGCCCTTTTCATTGTTCACTCATTCATTCATTCAACAAACATTGAACTGAGAACTACAATGGGTTAGGAGGCCCTGAGCTGAGATATGGCACACCATGAATAAGACAGAAAAGGTTCCTGCCCTCACACAGCTTCTATTCTAGTGGAGGGAGACAGGCATTAATCAGGTGAACAGATAATTAGATAAGGCAATTGAGGATGGCAGTGATTGCCTTGGAGGAAGTACATGGAAAAGACATTCACTTGATATGTGGTCCTTTCACATCAGATGGTCCAGGAAGGCCTGACTGAAGGGATCATGTGAGCTAAGACCTGAAGAAGGAGAATGAGTCATCTGTGAGTAGAGTCTCCATGGAAAGAACATTTCAGAAGGATGGAGTCATAAGTGAAAAGACTCTAAGGGGGGGTACAGGTTTTCTGTGTCTGAGAGATCATAAGGTTGCTGTGGTTGGAGGGCAGTGAGGGACAGGGAGAATACATCAGGGGACCTGAGAGGTATTTGGTAATTGGATCACATTGGACCTTGCTATGGAGGCTAAATTCTTTTCTGGGAAGAGTGGGAAATTATAGGTCAGTGCTTTCCATGTAAGACATAATGTGTGCCAAATAAGTCATTTAAACATTTCTAGTAGCCACATTAAAAAAAGGTAAAAGGAAATGGGTGAACTATTTATAACATGTTTTAGTTAACCCAGTATATCCAGAAGGTTGTCATTTCTACCTGTGATTGATATACAGTATTACTGAGACATTTTACATTCTTTTTTTGGTACTGTGTCTTTGAAATCTGGTGTGTGTTTTATACTTTCAGTACACCTGTGTTGAGATTAACCACACTACAAATGCTTAGTAGTCATTTGTGGGCAGTGGCTACCATATTGAACAGAGCAGTTACAGAGTTTTAAGCAAGGGCAGGGAATGACAGTATCTGATTTACTATTTAATTCACAGCAAGGATGCCCAAGAGGTACTAACAGAGACCTAGCTTGTTATCAGGTGGAAAGACCAAGGGTTTGAAAACCAGTAACTACATGTCTGGTCTACTCTGTTTCAACTCTACTCTACTTACACTGGGAAGGGCAAGTGATTTAGCCAAAGTCACAAAGGTAGAAAGAAGCTAAGCAAACCTTGAACCCAGATCTTTTGGCTTCATGCCAGACACTTTAGGAACTTGCCAATAATTAATGGCTCACAATGATGATGTTTTTATTGTTACATTGTAGCAGGTGTGGCTTAGTTGTTTTAGTATGCAAACATGAGTGATGGCTTCTATTTGGTTATGAGTTTTTAGACCTATTGTGTTCATTAAAACACCCAGCACCCAAGAATAGGTATATATAAATAATCCATGAGTCACCTGATATATTTTGATGTGTAATAATTGATTGATATAAATAATCCCTGAACCATATGATATAGTTTAATATATTAATATTAATTGATAGAAATATACCATAAACCACTTACATGTTTTAATTTGTATCAACTTGGACCATCATTTATACCAAGTATATATGACTTGTTCACAACTTAAATATTTTGGTTTATTTCCTGCCATTCTTACAGTGACTTTAATTTTAGAATAACTATCTAATTTTTTCCAGATTTTTGGATGGATTCCTAGATCAGGAAAGGCTTTGTCTATAAGGTCAAAACATCTGGATAAAAACAAAACATGGTTTTTGGACCCAAGCATTCTCCTGCTTTGTAGCCCAACTTTGACTGGGACTGTGAAGTACCCAAGGAGAATCTATCCATTGTGAAGGAGCACTGGATCAGGAGTCCAGAGCCCTACATTTTGATCCTAGCTCTCCTAAAATGATATGGCTGGCCATCATCTCTAAGGCCACTTGTGACTCAAATGTGTTATTTACTAGGAGGCAGAGATAAATTTGCTCTGAATATCAGATACATATCCCACTTGATGGTGCAATGGAGCCCTTCCCTTTATTTGCCAGGTC
Organism: Panthera onca; assembly: GCF_046562875.1. NCBI lineage: Eukaryota > Metazoa > Chordata > Mammalia > Carnivora > Felidae > Panthera > Panthera onca. Next base: position 50,230,191 of record NC_138340.1, on the reverse strand, counting down.
AGTGAGAGAGTGTGAAGAGCCAGGATTTAGACCCAGAAAATCTCTGCATGTGTTTTAGCTCTGTCACAGGGATGGGCGCAGGCATTCGGACAATGTATTTGCCTATTTGCTGGTAAGAGAATGGAGCCCCGCTGGGTTATTTAAGCTGCTTAAAGCCTCATAGCTAGTTAGGATCCAAACCCAACTGGGATCACTCACAAGATGTCTGGCTTTACAGTAAGGGCTTAGCTTGGACTAAGACGGGGAGAATGGGCTCCTCACCTTTCAGGATTGTAATGGGTATTTTTTGTGTTTTCTTCCATATCCACTCTTTGCTCTGTACCTGGAGACTCATACGGGTCTCCACTCTCGGGCCCCTTTGCTGTCTTCCTGGAAGCAGGAGACTGGTAGGAGATCAGGGGTGTGTATATTTAATCTCCCCTCTTCCTCCTTGTTGGCCTGGATTTTAGAGATGGTCGTGCTCTTCTACCTACAGCCACAGCTCCTGTCAGCCTGGGGACAGCTCTCTCCCGTGGCTGCTTCAGGCCTGGGCGTGGTCCCTGCTTCCTGCTGTCACTGGCCTCAGGGTGCTTCCTCTTCTCAAGTGAGTCCTTTGAACTTTGTTTTCTCCTTCTTTGAGAGTGCCTTTATTAAATTTCCTTCAGTCACCCCTTCAAGTGTGTCTAGCCAGGGCCCTGACCTGTACTGAAACAGAGTGGATTTTAGAGATGATCTCATTGTAGCCTTTGCTGGGTTGTTGAGATACAGAACACCCTCTGGGTTTCTCATGTAGTCTTTTCTGCTCTTGGCATGTGAATTAGTTAAAATGATTTGGAGCTTTGCAAATGCTTAGAATAGGAAGACCAGTTGGAGGTGTTGGGAGAAATAAGACAAATTTGGGGGCCTTCCCCATGACAAGACTGCCACAGCTGCTCTAGGGTCATGAAGAGGAGGCTGCCCATGGCCATTGACAGTGGCTTTAGGTGCATAACTCCCTTGTGCCTTGGCCCTCTCCAGTGTCACAGTGGGGCTCATTGTGAGGAATGAATGTGGGTCGTATGCAAAAGTTTGGTCTACGCCTGACGGCCCTTCCAAATGTTCTGTTCCCATGCCAGGGTTCCAGCTGACATAAAGCCAGTCTTGTGTCTTTGGGGACAAGCCTTGAATGTGAGACGCTGGGGGACTTGGAGCCCTTTACTGAGGTAGACCCTCTTGAATCTCTGTAGTTTGCTGACCTGCATCAACTTTGCAGCCAAGATGCAGCAAAATGCTTCTCTTGCTGCTGGGTTTGGCAGAAAACTGTTGAGAAAAGAGTGAGGGTTTGGAACCTTAACTTACCTATCTGTAAAATGGAAACAGTGATACCAATATCCTGAGTTTGAGCCCTGATTATACTACTTACTAGTTATGTGGCCATGGGCAAATTAACTGTTCTCTTAGACTGCTTTAGCTATAAGATGGAAATGATCAGCCCTACTTCCAGAGGGTAGCACCCTGCTTTATGAGGGGGCATGTGCAAAGCACCCAACCCATTGCTTGATACAAAGTAATTAATACCCATGGTTTCCTTCCTTTCCCAAGTTTTCTGTCACTTGGAATGTCTTCAAATCCACAAATAGATTCAGAGTAACAGTTCCCTGCTATTCCTTCCTTTAGCCTCAGAGATGAAACTTGCATTAGACTGTTTCTGCAGACATTGTTTTACTTGCACATGGTGATCAGGTGCAGGCAGGGTAAACTTGTCAGCTGATGAGTGGGCATCTACCCCCCAAAAAAACAAGAGGGCCAGAACCTCCAAGTTCCCATCCCCACCCATGCGGCACCTACCCTCTGCTTGGATGCTTTCCATGTCCGAGAACACATGCTCTTACTGGGCCAATCTGGCAGTTTGGGACATCTCTCATTGTTAGAAGGTTCTGTGTTACCTTGGCTGACATCTGCCTTCCTAGAGCTGTTACCTACGTGTTTTTTCTAGCCTTTGCAATGTCTTTGAAGGGCTCTCCCTTTCTTGAATAGTGACAGTTGATCTGTTAGAAAACTGTTGTCATGTGTTCATAGGTCTTCTCTCCCCCAGACTTTAGGGACTATTTTATCTGGCCCCAGTTACATTCCACCATTCCATTCCACTTTGTCAATAGCCATCCTTTCCCCTATCTTGGTAACTGTGTTGCAACCTGTGGAGGGGTAAGAGCATCAGCTTTGAAGTCAGGGGCATTTGGTTCAAATCCCTGCATGGACACCCACTGGGAACCTCAATTTACCTATCTGTAAATGGAAACAGTAATACCAATATCCTAGGACTCCCAGGCAGATTAAATGTGCTAATGTATGTACCAAGTATTCAATCTCTTGCCCAGCATGTAAAAGGTGTGGTAACTGTATAATTACTTTTTAACTAATTTCTAGGCAAGTGGTTACCATGCTTGGTTCTCTTAGAAAATATTCCTAGTGACCTTTAACATTGTCATCAGCCTGGATTTGGGAGTTTTCCCTCCCCCCACTCCCTTACACCAGGAAAAGGGCTTTAAATGAGTGTTCCGTGTATTTTGTTACAATCACAGATTCTTAGGAGGATGATAGGACTGTTAAAATACTGTTCAACGGTCATTTTAAGTATGTTCATGGGAGGCAGGATTTAATTTAAAAACAGTTTGGATCTTCTGTGGCTAAACATGTACATTCTAAGAGGTCCTTCGGGATTGCAGTGGAGTGTTCAGACATCCATGGGCAGAATTCCAGAACTCTTGAAAGATGAGTGTGTCCTGTGGCTGATGAACAAGTTATGAAGACACCAAATCCCCCTGACGAAGTCCAGCAATGCCTTGCCACTGATCAGCCTTTCTGGAAAGACTAGATGAGCTCACTGAGAAGAAAACGGTGGATGGGAGATTTCAGGAAAGATTCTTAGTTATCAGAAATTAGGCATTGGAAGATCTGGGGCTTCCTGTTGATTTCCCAAGTTGTTCTCACAGCCCAAGACACATGGTTTGGCCATGATGTCATCTGACACAGATAGACACGCTGAGACCAGAAACTGTCAAACAGATTCTGGATTATGATGGAGGGTGGGAAGGATGTACAATTTAAGGGCCATGTGAGTGTGGAATGAGTAATGTTTTTCAGTAGGGTATTACCACCCATCCTATCATTGGTGGGGGTGGGTGAATTGAACTCTGAGATATTAAAAAACAGGTGTTCTGTATCCCCCTAAAGACCTTACTTTTCCAAGTTTAAATTCTTTATTTAGTAGTATCTTTTGTCACACTAGGAAAGTATTTTCTTTTTTTTTTTTTTTAATTTTTTAAGTTTATTTATTTGTTTTGAGAGAGACAGAGACAGTGTGAGCGGGGGATGGGCAGAGAGAGAGAAAGACACAGAATCCCAAGCAGGGTCTGTCGTATGTTCACAGGTCTTCTCCCCTGCAGACTGCCAGAGCAGAGCCTGATGCGAGGCTTGAACTCACGAAACCACGAGATCTTAAATTTATTTTTTTTAAGTTTATTTATTTTGAGAGCGGGAGAGAAAGAGTGAGCAAGCAGGGGAGGAGCAGAGAGAGAGAGAGAGAGAGAGAGAGAGAGAGAATCCCAGGCAGCCTCCACACTGTCAGCACAGAGCTGGATGTGGGGCTCGAACTGACAAACTGTGAGATCATGACCTGAGCCCAAACCAAGAGTCAGACACTTAACCGACTGAGCCACCCAGGTGCCCCAGGAAAGTGTTTTCACATCCTGTTGAATTTACATGACCAATGTCAGTCATTCATTCATTAGTTCATTCATTTGTTCATTTGATCACTCAGTTGATCATTCAGTCATTTGGTCTGTGGTTCTATCAGTTACTCAGTCATTTCATTGGTTCATTGGTTGTTCAGTCTTTCATTCACTGAATGACTCTTGCACATCTCTTTCTGTACCAAGAGCTCCCCTGGGTGTCAGACATGCGCAGTGAAAACAGATTCACAGAATCAAGTCTCCTGGGAAAAAGAGATGCTAAACAAGCAATTGCAACAAAAGGTGATGAATGGGGAGCATTATGATAGGAAAAGCATGAACCCTGAGGCAAAAGAAGTTCAGTTTGGCTGGAGATTAGTTTTCCATTACCTAAAACATCAGATCCCAGTGGCTTAACTTCCTGGATGTCTAAATACATAACTCCAAACACTCTTCCATTAGAAAGAATAAGAGCTAGCTTTGTGGAGCCCTTGCGATGTAGACAGCCACTGAGACAACACCTAATCTTTCCTGAGTTAGTGTCTTTACATATTCCCACTTCACAGATGAGGCAGTTGAGGCTCACAAGAGGATAAACAGCTTGTTTGTTGGTCACATAGAGTGAATTGGTAGAGCCAGGACTGGAACACCGTTCTATCTGATTCTAGAGCTCATGGAAATAACCATGAATGTTTTCCCCCTTTGTGCCCAGGAAGTGGAAACTCTGTAACAAAAGGTGTTAAGAAGCCAGGGCAAAGAGAGCCTTTGGACCTTCCTACTCTACTCCCAAAGAACCAAGAGGTCTGCATTGAGCCTCACAGCCCATGGGAAAAAGAGCAAGAACTTGGGGTGATCAGGTCAGAGAGCATTGGGGTGAACTCTGTTCCTGCATCCCAGAAGGCATGAGAAAGCTTTGCGGGAAGTTATTTGTAAAAGTAGAAAGACCTTAGGCAATCCAACGCAGAAATGAATCAATCTTATGCTCGTATGTGCATTTTAAATGTAGCTAGAATAATATAAAACGGAATTAGAAAGCCTCATGTCCACAGGATGTCTTTATTTAGTGTAAAGCAATCCATTACACATGCTCTCTTTCCTTTTCAGTGATGAAAAAATAATGTGAGTCAGTCATTTTTGCAAAAATAGTCATTTCAAAAGAAAATAGTTTTCTTAGAGAACATAGCCTTCTCTCTATTTTTTCTCTCTCCTTATGTCCCCTCCTCAAACACGAACGCAATAATAAATATCTCCCATCCAGATGTTAGATCATATTGGGATAATTTGGAAATCTTTGTGCTAAATTTAGAAATGATTCATCTGCACATTGAGTGGTACCTAAGTTTGGCCACAGATGGGGATAGTTGCTTGCCCTGGTGCTGATTCAGGCTTGCCAGTGAGTGATCTGTCTTCTATCACTTGAGATATTACTGAACTGCTGTGATGACTCAGCTCGAGTCTGTACAACTGTGAATACAACAGCGAGCTCCCTCAGCAACTTCTCTTGGTGTCCCCCACGTGGTCTGAGATGATTCCGGGCTTATTGACACTAAGTTTGTGCCATGTATTCTCAGTGAAGGTATGCGTGAGTCATGTTTCCTTGTGTCTCCCTGTCAGTCCTGTTTGGTATTCCGCAGTTGCCACAGGTGTAGTCCATACATCATCCCCTTATTCTTAAGTACCTTAATTATCTTTGAAGAATTTCCTTTCTAGACCCAAGAACCGTGAGCCTCAGAATCCATGTAATCTGCCTCTCTTCTGTATTACTACAATAGTATTACTTCTTCTTGACACTAATTAGTAGTATTCTACCAGTGCAATCCAGCCTTTACCATCAGCAGCACCCCTACCATCATTTCTCCTAGTAAGCAATATTTTGGAATACTTAGAATGTTAGAAACAATGGTTGGGTTCCTAATACGCTTTATCTGAATTAATCCTCATACCAGTCGCATGTACTAGGTGCTATTTCGATCCTGATTTTGCTTAGGAGTTAAAAACAAGGTTCAAATATGCAAAGTAACTCACTTGCAGTCTCACCGTTATTAATTGGCAGAGGAATTATCTAAACCCAACTTATCTGACACTATGCTTTTAACTAAGACCTCCGTATTTTCTAACTTGGTGATCTTTTCCACCATCTCATATCATCATCCTATCGCTTCTGTGCGGTTAACTTTGTAATACTGGCTGCCTGATACTTGCTATACTCACATGATCAAGACTGCAGGAACAGACAGGTAATGTTCAGCATGCACTGATATTTGGATCAGTCTGCATCATCTATTAAAGTAAATCCCCTGAAGGAAAACAGAAATCCTGCATTAGTATGGACTCAGAAGGATGACATTCAAACTCCCAGTCTCCCCTCTCTGGCAGACACTTATCAATCTCCAGGCAAGAGAGCCGTTTTTTTAAGTAGTTATTCCTCTTTGATACAGGACTTCTTTTCTCTACTGTCCTATAATTTTGTTTTCTCTAGTGATGACCTCAGTTCTTTCTAGGAACAGTCTCATGGCATCTGTAACGTTTTGCTCAAACTTTATTTCTCCTGGTTGAACAACTCTAACCTGTGCTCAGGAAGCCCTGGTGGTGTATATGGAAATTGGAAATTAACCCATCATTTCTAATGTCAAGGGGACTCTAGTGAGTGATGACTGCCAGCAGGGAAGAGTGGCTCCTATCCTGAAAACCCATCTGGTCCTGGTCCTCCCTTTCAGGTCCATTCCTTTCAGGCCAGGCTTAGGTTCCATGGACCCCAGAATTCTCTTCGTCAATGGCCCCAGTCTCATTTGTAGAACAGAGTGGGCCTCTGCCCTAGCGCCATTCTCCTCCAAGGATGAATCTTGTCACACTTTACCCCTAGGCCCAGGAGGAAACCAAGAGGTGGTTGCTTATGGGATGTGGATGGAGTTTGAGTGTCTTCACTTATTTAAGCAAGACCCCTTGGGGTGTGGGGCAGAGCTAGGAGCAGAAAGAGAAGGTGGTGACAGGCCAGAAACCAGAGGGAAGTCCAAGAGCTTGGAACTCAAACTCAGCCTTCTAGGTTGTTTTGAAGAATTGTCGGGTAGGAGGATAGAATATATTTTTATTTAGCAGTATGTTAGCTTGATTTATAACTTGTGTATATTTAGACATACACCCCATGGGCCTCTACTTATACCGTTTTTCCTTATGTCCCACAAGTGTTAGGGGTAGGTAGGCCTGTTAGCTACCACTAGGGCAATCAGTCGTCCCAGTGTATCTGAGACTAAGGGGTTTCCTGGGATTCAGGATTTAAAGTGCTAGTGGAGAAAGACCTGGGAAAACTGGAAGGAAATGAGTTGATCAGGGGCACCTGGGTGGCTCAGTCCGTTGAGCGTACAACTTCGGTTCAGGTCATGATCTTGGAGTTTGTGAGTTCAAGCCCTGCATCGGGCTCTGTGCTGACAGCTCAGAGCCTGGAGCCTGCTTTGTATTTTGTGTTTCCTCCTCTCTCTGCCCCTCCCATGCTCATGCTCTGTCTCTGTCTCTCAATAATAAATAAACGTTAAAAAAATTTTTTTAAAAAGAAAATGAGTTGGTCAATCTAGACTACCTACTACCTATAATGTAGTGACCACTATTGATTTATATAACTATATGGAACTCAGACGACTTCTTTCTGGGGCAGGAAGAACTTCTGTTTACATTTTCATCATAATAGCATGCAAGAAATTCCACTTAATGATAGACCTTCTCTCAGAATCAGGAGATAATTAAAGGTCATTTAACCACTGGCAGGCATGCTGTCTCCAGGGCAGGATGCAGCCATTAGCAGTGGCCTTTGTAAAATTGCCACTAAAATCAACAGTGAACATTCATTGACCACTGGAAGAAACATCATCGAAATTGTTGCTGGAAGTCAAAATAGCTTTGTGTACCCTGGACTGTCTTATTTCTTCAAGAATGAGGAGAGTGGGGATGGTTCCGTGTGATATTATTCCTATCGATGCCCAGTTCCACCTTGGCTACAACCATCTAAGGCACCTCCTTTCTAGGGAGCCTCCGGTGCCTAAGAGGTGCGGGTATTTTGAAGTGTTTGGCAACTGAAAAAAGAGTAGGTGAAGCATCTTTAGCCAAATAATTTCTAGGAAAAATTGAGAGGTAGATGAAGTTCATTTCTGCCCATGCTGCTGTTTCCACTTTCCCCATCATCTTGTTACCTGAGTTTTTAGGAATAAGACATTCACTCATTGATTTATGCATTCATTCATCCAGCAAATGAGGCCCAGAGTGGTAACACTGCAGGCAAAAGAAACAGCAAGACCAAAGGCTCTGTGGCAGGGACGTACTTACTTTAAGATCTAAAAGCAGACCAGAGGAATGGGCTGGAAAATGAGGAAAGTGGAGCAGGAGAAGGTCTCAGTTGGATTGGGGCCAGGTCACATGAGACCTTAGGGGCCACAGTACAGACTTTGGATTTAATCAAGTGCAATGGAAAGACAGTGTGGTAGTCCGATTGATCCCCAGAGATAGGCACACCCTAGTCCTGGAACTGTCCCCATTATCTGATATGACAAAAACAGACTTTACAGATGTGGTTAAATTCAGGATCTTGAGATGGGGAGATTATCCTGGACTATCCACGTGGTCCTGGGTGCCATCATATGCACTTCCTTCTTTTTTTTTTTTTAATGTTTATTTATTTTTGACAGAGAGAGACAGAGCATGAGCGGGATAGGGGCAGAGAGAGAGGGGGAGATGCAGAATCCGAAGCAGGCTCCAGGCTCTGAGCTGTCAGCACAGAGCCCAACACGGGGCTTGAACTCACAGACAGGGAGATCATGACCTGAGCTGAAATTGGATGCTCAACTGACTGAGCCACCCAGGCGCCCCCATCACATGTATTTCTATAAAGATGGAGGCAGTGAGAAAGTGGACAGACAGAAGAGGACAATGCATTTTGACCATGGAGACAGAGATTGGAGTGATGTGGCCACAAGCCAAGGAAGGCAGATAGCCTCCACAAGCTGCAAGAGGCAAAGAACAGATTGTCCTCTAGAGTCTCCAGGGCATGGCCCTGCCAACATGCTGATTTCAACCCAGTGATACAGATTTTGGACTTCTGGTCTCCAGAACTGTGAGATAATAAATTTTATTGTTTTAAGCCACCATGTTTGTGGTAATTTGTTACAGAAGCTGAAGGAAACTGATACAGGCAGGTTTTGGCTTTAGGCTGGGATGTGACATGATGTGATTTCCCTCCTTCAGTGACTGCCTTGAGAGTTGTGTGGAACAGAGATCAGAGGGGACAGAAGCAGAAATAGACCATGTGGGAAGGTCTTGTCAGGTTTTTGCAGGTGAGACCCAGTGCCACTGTGGAGGTGGAGAGAAGTGGAACCCTAGAGATTTTCTTTGGAGGTAGAATGACAGAACTTGCTCACAGATTGCCATCAGGAAAGCAGGCTTTGAAAAGTCATCAGCAATTTACTCTGAATGTAAAGATGCCTTTTCCTCCAAGGAAAACTTATAATTTTAAAAAGAAGCACAGGGATAAACCCAGCGGCGGGATTTTAGGCTCTGTCATACCGCACGTATGGAGAAAGGTGTTTAGTGGGTTGTGGGCTGGTGGAGTTTCCCTGCAATCCAGTCTGTGATGCTGCTTCACTAACCATCTTCTCTGTTCACGAACTGTCATAAATCCTTTTTTACAAGTAGATGGACTGCAAATCAACTAATGATATTTTCCATGCTAGCTCAAAGGGAAATTTCTGTGTCAGGGAGGCATTTGAGAGATGAGGCTTCAATGCCTTATGACATTTCACAGGTTTCCTGTGTTGGTTCCCAAACTTCAGCCTGTATCTGATTCACCTGGGGAGCTTATATGTCAGGCAGATTTGAGAAATGTAGCTCCAGAGATTCTGATCCTAGGTCAGGGCATGTCTAGGACAGCACCTCTCAGACTTTAAAGATTCTGATTCAGCAGGCCTGGGTGGAGCCTGAGAATCTGCATCCCTGATGAGCTCCCGGGTATGCCCACACGGCTGGTCTCTGGACCACACTCGGGATAACGAGATTCACAGAGATCATTTTCAGAGCTTTACGCCCCCATGTACCATGGAGGAGCCTGACTCTGGTTCGGATGTGATACCACACGTGTTAGAAACAAAGGTAGCCCAGACGCACTGCCAAGCCTTTCTGTGCGATGGCCCAGCTGTCATCTTGGTGCAGCAGATTCTTTTCCTCTCTAAACCAGTGACACTCCGCATTCTCTCCTGCTGAGCTCACAAACGCCTCCTTGCCAAACCCAACAGGGGCCGGCTTCCCAGACTGAGTTACGAGGCTGAGGTTTGCCAGGCTCGCCCCTTCCGGGAATGCCGTGGGCCAGACGGCTTCCTCAATGCAGCGGTGTCTGTCTTGCTCGGGGCCCATTGAGGGTTGGCATGCCACAATCAGCGTGTGTTTCCAACACACAGTCCTGGCCACGCTTTTCCTCCACATCAAATCCTGCCCTGGCCCTGGTCAAGCTCCCTGGCCTACCCACAAAGCTCCACTTCTATCTCTAGCTTTTGCAATCTACAACCCACCCATATAGAACCACCCTGAGTGCCCTGTTTCATAGGCTTGATTTCTCTTCTCTCCAGGCTCTGAGTCACTGTTTAAGTCAAACCATCCTCATAGGTGGCGAAGGAAACACACGGTAAAGAGAAAGAGGAGCAGAATTGGGGCATAAAGAGAGACAGTGCAAGCCAGTGGTTAAGAGCACAGGCTTTCGTACAAATCCCAGTTTGGTCACACCTCTGCTGTGTGACCTTGAGCAAGTCTCTGGGCCTCAGTTTTCCCATCTATAATGGGATAAATAGAACCTTTCCCATAGGACTGTTGAAAGGGCTTAATGAGTTAATATATTTAAAAGGCTTAATTTTGTGACAGGCCCATAATCAGAGTGGAGATTAGCAATTCAGATTAGCCACTGCTATTTGTCACTCTCTTGTTTTTTAACCTTCTCTTCTTTCCCCCTTCTCTCCTTGCTCTTCCTCTCAGGGTCTTGAGGCCTTCACACAGGAATAGTTCTTGGCCTTCTCTCTATGAAATTCCACAGGGGTGGGAAGTATCGATTGTAGTTCAGAAACTGTTTTTGGTAAGTGACCAATAGGAATGGTTTAGGACTCTCCACTTAGCTACATTATCAGTGGTACTTTAAAAGGAAATGAATGGAAATGTTCATTATTCCAGCCATTAGTCCAAACTTGGAGCAAACAGGAATCTCTAGTTCCAAACATTTCCTCTGTAAAGCTTTGTTTACCTTAGAGACCAATATCAACACAGTTAGGTTTCAATATCAGCGACATGGGAAGGATTGAAGTCAGGGGCATCAGAAGCCTTTTATAAAGTTGGTGTCCAGGGCCACAGTTAACAGCTTTCTTTCCAGGCTAGAAGTAGGGGGACATTTCAGGGTTTCTCCATCAGACTGAGTAATCAGGAGCTGACATTAGATTCCAGATGAGATTATCACTAGAATCATGGGGGAGACTCTTTGAATCTGTGCAGATAAGGCCCAAAGATGAGCATTTGCCAAGGCCCAGCCATCACCACCGCCAGCCAGATGAGAGACTGCATTTGTCCAGGGGTCTCAAAGGAAAAGAAGTAGAGGCTTTGACTGGGGTTCATTCATGCACATAAGTCAACAGATGTTTCCCAAGTATGTGCCAGCCACCGTTGTCGATGCCAGTGGTGCAGCACAGTAAAAGAAGCACACAGAAATCCTTGCCTTTATGGAGCCCCCATGCCACTTAGGGTACATCTTTATCTCATGAAATATCTACATGCCTTACCCTGAATTCAGAGACCTAAAGGATCACAGATCCTGGGATTTGACAGAGTCAGACACCTTGAAGATCACCTAGTCTGTTGTTTCATTATCTTTCTTAGGGTGACGTGTTTCTTTGAGAATACTGTAGAAGCTGTGAACCCACCCTTGAGTTAGGCCAACTTCTGCCTCTAGTTTCAGAGGGTTTCTGTTGTATCCTTCCTATCTCCCCAGCCTCAAGTTTCCGATCTGGTTCTCCCACCTTCAGAACATTCCTCAGCATCCTTGCTAAGAGAAGCTTACCACAAGGTGTGGGTTTATTTCTTTTTCAAAGAGATGATGGACTTATTACCTCTCCAGGCAGCCGATTCCATCCAAGTAGTGGATGGAGGCAGCCCTACAGACTCTACCAATTTCCTTTTCCACCCTGTTCCCTGCCTCTAAGTCCCGAGACTGGGATCTGGCACAAATATATCTGGCACCCTATTCACTGGTGTTCTGTTTTTTTCTTGGAGGTGCAGAGAGAAGTGCCTACTTCTACCACCCTCCTAGGTTTGGGGGCTATTATGGGTTTAGCTACTATCCTTTTCCCTGAAAGGGAAAGACTCCAGTAACATTTCTTCTCGCAGTCTCTCTATAAAGATACTGGCCTAAGACAGGCCTTCTTAATCTCCTCCACCCTCTGTTTACCTTCTTATCTGAAAATATGACTGGATTTGCAGAATAGCCAAAGGAAACAGAGACATGTTTTTAAGACTGGCGACTTGCTTTTTGAGCCTGCCAGTATTTATAAGGCTTAAATGACTTCTCTGTTCCTTGTGTTGTGTGGGAGGAAAAAGAAAACTCTTACCTTCAGTGGGGTGAGAGAGCAATGTCAACAACATACCCCCACCCCCACCTCTGTTGAAAGCCAGTTTTTCTTTTAAAGCAAAGTCCTGGCCATGTGAAATCCTTCAAGAAGACAGGGCCAGGGACCGAACTATGAGAGGTCCTTCTGAAGGGAAGGTAATACAAGCCTGTCACACCACTCTGAAGAGGTTACTCTCCAGAGAACGTTGGCTGAAGCTTTTGAAAGTAACTGGGTCTTGTTATGACCCAGAGCTATGTGATCTTTAAAAGCAAGATGCCCAAGAGAATGGAGAGATTGAATTGATTCACAAAATCAGTGGAGCCATGAGGCAGAGGGAGCTGGAGTGAAATTTGGTTTTCTTTAGCTCACTTCAAGCTGTTCTCAAGCCACTTGTACACTCAACCACTACCACCAGCCAGGACTGGATGTTCCGGTGCAGGTGCCCAGGCGCTGGGCCATACGTTCTAAATCCTCCCAGCAGCCCTGCCAAGAAGGAATCCCTGTTGTCACCCTTGGTCCTCAGCTTCAAAGAACTACATGGATAGTGACTCTGGGTTCATGACACACGCTCAGAATCCCATGTTTTAATAATGCCATGAAAACTCACGACCCTGGACTTAGAACTAAAGCTCAGGCATTGACATGGACTCATATCTACCCATAGGGCTCCCTCTCCCATCTCATCCCTGCCACCCCAACAGAGGCAATCTTTGTCCTGAACCCCATTTCCACTACACTCTGGCTTTCCTCTTTATACTTGTATTGCATCTATATGCATCCATAAAGATGTATGTGTATATTTCATTTTAGTTGTTTTAACTTTATACAAAAGGCTGCCATACTTGACACAATTTCAGTGTAATAAATATCTTGCTGAGATCCATCCATATTGTGCACTTCTGTGTACCTCATCCATGGTGATGGTTCTAGAAGATTACACTGTGGGAATATCCCAGTTTATTCATTCACTCTTCTACTCATGAGGTTTTGGGTGGTTGCCAGACTTTTGCTCTTGTTAACAGTGTGGCCTTTGAACTTTCTTATGTGTCTCACTTCTTCCAAATGGTTGCACTAATTTTCGCTCTGAATGGCAATGTATAAGAAAGCCTTTGTATTATATCCAATCCAATGTTTGGAATTGTCAGATTTAAAATTTTTTTCCAAGCCAATACATGTAAAAAAAACTTTGTCTCCCATTGTGGCTTTGATTTGCATTTCCTTGATCACTAATGATATTGAACATCAGTTCACATATCTTTCTTTGGCACTATGTTCCCTCTTTTGTGAATTGTTTGTTTCTTGGCCTACTTTTCTATTGCATTGGCTGTATTTTACTTAATAATTTCTGTTTTTTTCTTATGTTCTTGTTACTAATCCAAATAGAAGAATTAACATCTTATTTTATCAGTGGAGAAACTGAGTGTCCTAGAGAGTCAGTGACTTGCTTAAGATCACACAGCTATTCACGGAGGACCAGTTTGACCTGGTGTATACTGAAGGTACCAGGGCTACACAGTCTTCTTACTGCCAAGTTTGTGGACCTGTGGAATGTGAGGTCTGGTTCTAGCCCCTGCTACACCACCAGTAGGATGGAGGGCATTGAATTAATCTCTCTGTCTCTGGGCTTCACTTTCTTCATCTGTAAAGGGACAGCTTTCCTTTGAGCAAAGCTCTGTGGACCTATCTCCATATTTTTTGATTCTCACTGACTTTCAGAACCAGTGTGGCTGATGTACTGGAAAAGGGAATGTCCCCCCACCAGCTCTTATCACCTTGTGCAGTTGTTGTATGCTTGCTCTTGGAGAACTGTGTCTCACTGGCAGCTCCAAGGATTTTGCTTCCTTTGGGGATTGGGAGCCCTGGAGTGAACAAGGATAGTACTGACATCTTTTTTACTTTTACTTGATTATCATTTGCCATCTCTGTTTCCAGGAAGCCATCGATTAAACATAGCAAAAGGGAAAAGTGTCACGAAAGCTTTCTATTATCTGGTCCATCCAACAAATATTTATTAAACACCTACAACACACTGGGCATACTGGGCAGATAGTGTACTTAGGTGTCAGACAGGCTTGAGTTTAATGTCTTTTACTAGTTGTGGGAACTTTGACCAAGTTTTTCCATGTTTTGGCTTGTTTCCATATTTTGGCCATAGTGAATAATGCTGTTATGAACACTAGTGAGTACTTTTTTTCTTTTAATTTATTTTTTACATTTGTTCATTCTTGAGAGACAGAGAGTCAGAGCACAAGCGGGGGAGGGGCAGAGAGAGAGGGAGACACAGAATCTGAAGCAGGCTCCAGGCTCCGAGCTGTCAGCACAGAGCCCGATGCGGGGTTCGAACTCACAAACCGCGAGACCATGACCTGAGCCGAAGTCAGACGCTTAACCCACTGAGCCACCCAGGCGCCCCATGAATACTTACTTCTAACAGGAATATTGAGAGGGTAAAATATGCCCTGGCCCATGATAAAGACTCAATAAATAGTTGTGGTGATGAAAGTGGATCCTATTAAGGGGAAGAAATGCCAGTGAGAAAGTGCCAGAAGTCTGCCTGAGAGACAGTCAGCAGAATTAGTGGAGTCCATTTAACTGTGTGCAGACTGCGGAGAAATGCCTCTTTACTCAGAACTTTTTGTTTAGGGCCAGACACTGGAGATGGAGACTAACAGTAGTCGTGGTACACATTTACACCGCACACACCATGTGCTAGCCCCTGTTCTGAGCACTTTATATTAAGTCATTTAATGTTCACAAGAACCTGATAAGATAGGTAACCAGTGTGAGTCCCATTTTATAGATGAGGACAGGGAGGTGCAAAGAGTTTAATTAACTTGTCCCAAGTCGCAGACTAGTAAATATTTGAGCCAGGCTTGGAATCCAGGCAGAGTGGACCCACAGTACCACTGCAGAATGAATGAAGGTGAATCCCTGTTTTTGGAGAGTTCACGTGTTTTGTGACAGACATTTTATCACAGTGCAATCAACAGTGTCTGAATGGATTCATGAGTGTTCATGATGTTTACTTCCAGGGAGAGACACTGGATTGAGGGAGAATTTATCTCCCTTTGTATCTCATTCCCTATTGTTAGGATTTTTTTCTTTTTGACATTGAACATCCCTTAATTTGGTAATAAAAAAATCACCATACAGGCAGATACAAAACAAGGATTTGGTAGAAGTGACTGCAGAGATGTGGGCTGGCATCATGGGAACCCAGAGGAGGTGGCTGTTTACTCTAGAGGAGGGGGTGATGGAGAGTTTTGCAGGATGGGTAGGAGTGTGCTTGGAGGAAATGAGCAGAGAGATTATTCCAGGAAGAAGGACCACTTGGGTAGAAGCAGGTATGGTTGCCCTCAAAATAAGAAAAATGTTCGCCCAGGGTATGGGACTTAGGAGGCACATGGCTAATATTAGATTTCCTGTCCAGTGCCCTAGGATATAGGGAGTGGCCATTTGTGCTTCTTTCTTGGATTCTACTCATTAATATTATATCAGTTTGAAGAACCAAACTGTGGTTTCTTAATGCACCAATCTGGCCACACAGGGAAAGCTGAGGTTACATCTGTTCCTTTGGCAAAAGAAGGTCAAATAGTCAGGAGTCAGTGTCCCCACCCATCTCACAACTTTTCTGTGAGGCAGGGTCTCCATCGCAGTCTCCACTGCCACCATCCCCTCTTGCAGCTGTAGACACATATAGGAGCAGAGGGCTGACCTTCCCGGTAACTCCCCCAGAAGCTTCAGATTCCTCTTGAGTGGCCCAGGCTGAGTTGTGAGCAGGTCCTGAACCAATCCCTGTGGCCAAGGCAACAGAGCATGCCCACTGGTGAGACCAGAGTTATGTACATCAGGTGTCTTTGAGGCTGGGGAGTAGAGTCCCCTCCCAAACCCCAGAACAGAAGTAGGAGATGGTAGTTCCCCTCCAGGAACATTAGGATGCTGCTCCCAGGAGAAAGAATGGATGCTAAGCAGGCAAAACCAAACAGAAAAAGCAGGTATTTTGAAATAAAAAATGGTTTATTAGGATATGAGCTCAGGTAGGGAGCCCCTGATGTGTCCACATGGAAACTCCTCCTGTGTCTCTCCAAACTCATGAAGAATTAGGATTAATGAGTGGAAAACTATCATAGACCTGTTTCTTTCTGTTTCTTCTCGTTTATCTCTCTTATCTCCATTTTTGGATGTTTTCAGGCTGGGGAAATTTGACCCTTCGGAATATATTTTTAATATTGTTTCTCATCCAAGAAGTAACTTACTTTTATAGACACTCATTCAGATCATTGTTTTCATTCCTGGTGTTTCCAAAGGTGAGCTCCAAAGGCGGGGTCAGGGCAGTTGTATGAGGGGGTAGAGTTCATTACCAAAGTATTTTTGAAGTTTCAAGCTTGCCATGAATACAGATGTAAGCAAGGGCATATGTCTCAAAAAGGATGTACTCTGAGAAATCTAGTTTCTTTAGGGAGCTCTTTTTCTGCTTGGTGACAACTTCTCAGCTGACATGATTGGGCCATCATGCATACACATCCACGACCTAAAGAATGGGCACCTGATCAGAGATTTAGACTCTGGAATCAGGCTTCTGTTCAAGTCCTGGCTTTACCACTTATTAGCTGTGTGATCTTAGGCAAGTTCCTTAACTCCTCTGAGCTTTACTTTTACATCTGTAAAATCAGGATAACGTTAGCACTGAGAAGACCAGATGATGCAATGTGAGTAAACTTAGCCCAGGGAGAGAACAGACCTAGTCTTTATTCTCTGGAAGTTAATAATAAAGTGACAATTAATAAAATGAACAAGCTCCTATAGTGTGTTACAGCAAGAATGCAAATTTGCTTTCTAAGTCTGGATTTCAACCCTGGTTGTCCACGTAACAACGATGTGGACTTGACTCCCTGAGTTTTACTATTCTTATCTGCAAAATGGGGATAAGGAGACCACCTTGCTGAGTTAGTGGGTGAATTAAGGTGATTTATGTAAACCACTTGGCCCAATGTCTGGCATAAAGCAAGTACTCAGGCGGCAGCACTGGCTTCCACCTCCCTTTCTGTCCGGGAAGCTGTGGCCAGCCCACATCCCTGCCTTGGGGAGGGGTGCCTGATATTTCTATAGTGCAAGCCCGCCGAATTCACTGGGGTTGAGAAGAGAGGCTGTTTCACAACATATCTCAGACACTGTCACTGAGTGCTGAAAACTGCCAGCTCCCCACCGCTGGCTGCCAGAAATCACTTTTTAAATCATTGCCCCATTTGACAGGATTTGACATGTAGAACCAATGCTTCTGCCATGCCTGTGGTGAGTGTCATCTGCCACATGGGGAAGCTGCATGCCGATCACCAGGGCAACCTCAGGTTTCCCGGCACAGCCAGGGCTGCACCATGGCAGCTGGCACCTTACAAAAGCTGCCTCTCTCAGTGTCTAAGTTCCCAGGCAGCTCTGAGGGCAAAGCCTGGATGGCATCTCCCTGCTGTGACCCCACCTAGGAGAGCACTCCAGGGATAATAAATTGCAGTATGAGAGCCCGGGTGGGAGTACTTGGCTTCCAGAGTGAATAATTCACTCAATACAAATAGTCCCCAGCCGCCTCCCACTGAGAGGATGCTGCATCTCAGACTGGCCCTGTCTCCTCTCAGCCTTGCTAAGTGAGAGGCAGGGGACAGGGCAGTGAGATCAGAAGCAGGCATGAGTGAAGATAGGTTTGCCTGGAGCTGAGACTTGCAGGTTTCCTGTGGGGGCCTCGGGAGTGGGAGGTGATGAGGATACAACATGACATTTATTTAAAAAAAAAAAAATTTAATGTTTATTTTTGAGAGAGAGAGCGTGCGCAGAGGAAAGGTGGAGAGAGAGGGAGACACAAAATCCAAAGCAGGCTCCAGGCTCTGAGCTGTCAGCACAGAGCCCGATGTGGGGCTCGAACTCATGAACCATGAGATCATGACCTGAGCTGAAGTCAGAAGTTTAACAGACTGAGCCACCCAGGCGCCCCAATATGGCATTTATTGACGGTTACTTCCTTCTCTTTTAAGCCAGTGTCTCTTGTCCATTCAAACTCGTTCTTGTCTTTCCTTTCTATCTTGTTTCTGAACCCCCTGTCCTCTGTGTCTCTCTCATCAGCTGAGCCAGTAGTGCCATAGGATAGCCCTGCTCTCAGTTGGCTTGAGAGAAGTGGAGAGCTCCCCATCCCCCAGACTGATCCTCCTTAAAATACACAGTAGTCCCCCCTTATCTGCTGGACATACATTCCAAGACCCCCCAATGGATGCTTGAAACCACAGATAGTAGATTCAGGGTTCAACCATCTGTTTTTTCCTATACATACATACCTACTTGTGATACTTAGGCACAGTAAGAAATTCACAAGAACTCATTATACAGAATGATGATAATGTACAATAATAAAAGTTATGTGACTGTGGTCTCTTTTTCTCTCAAATTATTTTGTACTATACTTGCTCTTCTTGTGATGATGTGAGATGATAGAATACATACATGATGAGATGAAGTGAGTGACGTGGGCATTGTGATGTGGCGTTAGGCTACTATTAACTGATGATACATCAGAAGGAGGATCACCTGCTTCTGTACTGCAGTTTACCACAAGTAACTGTAAATGTGGATAAGGGGGGATGACTGTATTCCTTGCTGTCTCCTTACAAGGCCTACTGTGCCATAAGACACGAGGATGTCAGGAGGCTTATGTTGTAGAGAACACAGATCACCCAGGAGACTAGCACCCAAATCCACTGTTCCCCAGTGTAATGGGTAGCTATCTGGGTAACCAATAAAGCCAGAATTTTATGGAATACAACAATGAGTATTTATTTTACTCAGGTGTGTGCATTGGCTTAGATGGCTGGTTTGGCTCTGCTCTACATGGGTTCCTTCTGGGAGCAGGATGAAGTGGTGGAGTGTTTCTGGGGGAGCTCATTTCATAGGGATAGCAGAGGGAAAGCTCAACCACGTAAGCAGATTGCAAGCCCCTACTTGTATCATGTCTGCTAACATCCTTTTGGGCAAAGCAGATCTATGACCAAGCCCAAAGAAAAGGGATAGGGTTATACATCTTTTTTGTGTGGAGGTACTGCATGGCTTCATGGCAGAGGGTACCAGATACAGGGAAAGGTGAATTGGGGCCAATGTTAGTACCTGAATATGAATTAGGTGGCTTAGTACATGGAAAGTAGTAATGGGGAGCCCTGGCAGAGCTCATACAATTCCATGAGGGGAGGGGAGAAGAATAGAGACAAAACCCAGTTATTCTCTAGGTGGGCAGTGCTTTGAAACCTGGAGACAATGGTCACTGGATACCCAATAGCAGTGGTTCTCAAAAGTTAACATGTAATTTCCTGGGAATTTTGTTAATACAGATTGCTAAGCACTACTCCCAGAATTTCTGATGCAGTAGGTCTAGGTTAGAGATGGAGAATTTGTACCTGCAACAAATTCTAGGCAATGCTGGTTATTCCTATAGGAACTATACTTTGCAAACTACTTCCCAAAGGAGATCGTTTTTGCCAAAGACAAGCCAATATTCATTAATGACCATCTTGCCTAAGCTTGGCCTAGCCTCCTCTCCTTTGATTCCATGCCAACCCCATCCTTTGCCACCTTTGTTCCTTTATTCTCATTCATTTCCCTCGTGATTCTGCACCCCATTTTTCTTCCCAGACAGCTCCTCCGTCCTTCTCCTGCTCTGTAGCACCTTGACCTGTGTTTCCCTTTCTCCTTGCGCCTAGGAAGTAAGAGAACCCAGGGTATATGTGGCTGGAGTGTGCGTGACAGACACACCCATCACAGCCAGGCAGCTGAGTCATAACCTCCATGAGAAAAGCACTTCATGTTTTGGGTAGGGATCACCAGTTGATATGAAGATGATATTCTAGGAAGTAAATGGGTACCTTAGCAATATTCTCTGATGGTTTATTGATTGATTGATTGCATCTGTGCAACATCTTGTAACTTCACTTCCAAAATGTATTTGGTGCCCAGTGGCAGCCCTCACAAGGCACTGACTTTAACAACTTGTGAGGGACGAGATGTTCCGCATGGGACCATAACTGATGTGTCATGAAGCTTACCCAGGAGTTTGGAAAGTGGTTGGACCTAAAGCCCAACTCACTCTCAGAATTCAACCCTGTACTGTAGGTGCTGTCCAGCATCATCATAGACTTGGCCCATCTAGTGGACTAGAGTGCCAGGAGATCACGATCATGTGTGTTCCAGCATGCCCTTCAGCTCCTGCCTGAGGGAATGAATGGTTTGAAGATGTTTATAGCTGGGTCCCAGAGAGAGACAGAGAGAGATGAAAGAGAAGGGAGCTGTTACACTGGGGCCACCAGTGGCTCCTTTATTGCTAAGCCCCCTTTGCATTTGGGGGCCCATGTTGTCCAGGTCCCAGGGTCTCAACCTGTTATGTTCTATTCTCAGTTCTATGCACCCCATCCCCTGGGGCTTTCTCTCCCCAAGCCTGGCTGGAGAGTGATACAAATGTTCCTGACCCTTTTTTCTCCTGCCTCTCCAGAAGACAAGTCCAACAGGACATTTTGCTTAACTTAATGGTAATACCAGGGGCTGTCACAGCCATACTCACTATTGGTTAACAAGCATTGATTGTCTCTGAAATGGCAAATAAAAGCATCAGGTTCTTTATTTTCTTGATTTCCAGGCTCTATAAATTCTAATTGCTTCTGACTTGGCCTTAGAGTAGATCTCTTTAGTGAAGGTGTCTTTCTGAAAATGAATGAATATCTTTAATCTCCTCTGTATTAGTTTTCTATTTCTGTGTAATAATTTACCACAACTTTAGTGGCTTAAAGATACATACATGTTAATTGCTTCATGGTTTCTGTGGGTTTGGAGTGTGGACACAGCTTTGCTGGATCCCATGCTGACTCTTACCAGCCAGCAATCCAGGTATTCGCTAGGCCTGTGGCCTCATCAGAGGCTCAACTGTGGAAATAAACACTTCTGACCTCCTCTAGGTTGTTGGCAGAACTCAGCTGCTGTGGTGGTACGCCTGGGGTCCTCTTTTTCACTGGTTGTGAGTTCCAGAGGCTACCTGAAGTTGCTTCCCATATGGTCCTTTCCATGGGCCTTCTTACAACATGGCAGCCACAGTAGAGAGAAAGCCTCTCCTGTTCAGCTTTGCTGAGATGGAGTCTTATATAATGCAGTGCAATTATAGGCATGAGACTCCATTGCTTTTGCCATTTTTAGTTATCAGAAGCAAGTTCAATGTCCCATACAATTACACAAAGGCATAACCAGCAGGAGTATCTGTCTTTCACACCCTCTTGTCAATCTGAAGATGTAGTACAGGCAGAATGATAGCTACCTCTTGGTCTTTGAAATCACTTTGCTTTTCTGAGGACCTCCAGTGGGATGTTATTCAGTTTGGGAAACCTCTTCATCCATTCACTTCTGTCACCACAGGACATTTTTTCAATAACCATCCCATTTGGGAAAGGAACTCCCCAGACTGTCATCACCATTGCATAATTCATTTTCATCACTTATTATTAGTTCACTCAACAAATATTGACCAAACACCTGTCAGGTACTTGGCACGGTTTCAGCCACTAGAGAGACAGTTGTGAACTTGACAGAGTCCCTGCTGTCATGCAATTTACATTCTAGCTAGCAGAGAGAGACAATAACATAACAACTAAATAAAGAAACGCATAGGCTAGCAACAGCTGCTGTGAAGGAAACAAAATGTGGACAGAACATGCCAGAACAGTGCTTGAAACAGGGAAATCAAGGAATGCTTTCTGAGGAAGTGGTATTGAGTTGAGCCTGGAATCATAGCAAGAAGCCAGCCATATTACCATTTGGGAAGAAAGAAAATGTTTAAGGTAGGAGAGTAGCAAGTGCAAGGGCCCTGAGTTAAAAAGAATTTGGCCTATTTGAGCAACTTTAGGAAAGCCCATTGGCTGGAGCTGGTGGGAGATGAGGTTGAGGAAATAGGCTGAGAGCTGATCTTGCAGGGTCTTCTGGGTCATGGCAAGGAATTTGAGTTTGAGTTCGATTTTTGTGTAATGGGGAGCCACTGGGGTGGGGGCTAGGGATGTTACATAATGTAATTTATACTTTATGAGGCTCATTGTGGTTGCTTTATGGAGAACAGAATTAGGGCAGCATGGGCGGAAGCAAGGAGACCCACCAAGAGTCTGCCACAGTTTTCCAGGTAGTGATACCATCCGTTTGGGCTAAGGTCACAGCCACGGACTTGGGGAGAAGTGACTGGAATTGGAATGTATACGGAATGGCCTCACAACTCCCATCTCCTAACCATGGGAGTTGAACAGTCTTCAGTTGTTCATTAGGGAAATAAATCAGTCCTTGAATCAAAAATGATCAATTTCTTTTGTTTTGCAAATGTTTGAAAATTTCTATAATAATAAGCTAAAAAGGAGATATAGATCTTTGCGATGTACCACGTCGGGCTGCCCTCTCAGAGCCTCTAACCACCACCTCTCAGCAGCATGAGGGATTACTCCAAGTCGATCCTCGTAAAATAATTAGAATTTTGTTGACTGAAAAATTCCACATGCTAGACCCTTGTGCACAATGACTTCTGCCCCTGTGGTGTGATTGTGGGGCATCCATAAATATTTTCTCTGTGATTCAAGGAATTAAAAAAATAAAAATAAATGTGGCTAAGTTCCCAGGGCTAAGGAGTAGAGGAGATTTCGTGCTGAAGCATGAAGCAAATGCTTCTTGTTAACATAGACTTGCAGCCTAGCATCATAGCTGAGGACACAGATTATAATTAGAGTATTTGTGTTTGAATCTGTTTTGCTGCACCACCCTGAACAATCTACACAGCTTCCCTCTGCCTCTGTTACCTCATCTGTAAAGTGGAATGACAATAAAGCGACCTAATGGGTTGTTACTAGGATTTAATGAATTAACACTTATGAAGAGCTGATAAAAGCAATATGAGATAAAAGCAAATGATATAAAGGTATTTGATAATTTAAAAACAATAGCTCAGATATTTTTAAGACTCTCATGGTATATAAGGAACCCATTAGAAATCAACACTGCTTCCGCTTTCCTTTACTTTATATGTCAGAACAATTATTGTGGAAAAAAGCCCATGGGATATGGTGTTGGATGGACCTGATTTAACAACCCCCAACTCTGCTATTTAATGGCTGTGTGATCTTGGGTAAGTCACTTAACCTCTCCAGAAGCATCATGTCCTCATGTGTAAAACAGAAAGAATAATTAGATTGGCATGCTGATAGTTAATAACTAATTCTGAAAATAAAAAGCCATTATTTGCAGTGTTTTCTGGTGAAAGCACTGTTTTAAATATGTCTACCATAACTGATTTCAAGCTATTTATGTGATGTCACTAAGCACAGAGTTGGGAAGAAACGCAGACAGTCTATTCTTGGGAGTAAGCAAGATTGGGTCTGGCAGGCTCATGAATGAAAACAGTATCTACTGTTTACTGAATGCTTAATATGCATACAGTCCCAAGTTTTTAAAAGTGAAAGAGTATACTACTTAATCCTCCAAGCAACCCTATGATAGAGGCATTAATATTATCCTTATTCTCTGGTAGACACAGCTGAGGCATAGCTAGATAATTTGCCCAAGCTCACACTGCTAGTAGGGATGCAAATAACTCAGTTCAGTGCCTGACCCCTGACAGGCACCCAAGAAGAGGGAGACATTGATGTTATTGCTTTGGCAAAAGAAGAAGAGAGATTTCTTAGTATTTAGTCATTTCTATAATGGTCCATTGGTTTTCGTGAAATTTACCCTCAATTGTCATACTTCTAAAGGAACCAAAACATTTTGTCCTTTCCATGAAAGCAAGGATGAGAGTATGAGGTTCAAAGAATCATTCTTAGTTCATTAAGATAAAAGCTGAGGATTTGACTCTGCACTTATTTGAAGGAAGGATTAGTGATGGAGAGAAGATGTGGCTATGTATTGAGTACTATATGCTAGGTGCTTCATATATGTTATACCATTTCATCCTCCAGGGGTAGAAAGGATTATCCCTCCTCTGCTCCCATTTGACAGATAAAGATGCTAAGACTCAGAGCAATGCAGGCACTTGCCCAGTTGTACATCACTAGTACATGGCTACTCTGGGATTTAAACCCAAGAGAATGAAAAGCCAGAGTTGGTTTCCTTTCATTGTATCATGGGGCTCATACTTGGACTCCCCTGTCCTGTGAATGTCAATGAGGCTCTTTTCTAGAACTCAGGTTGGAACTCTGTGAAATAACAAACACAGCCTGGCCGGTCACAGAGCATCTCTTGTCAGCTAGCCCAGCCCTTCTCCCTCTGCCCACCATCAGTAAGAGCAGTGGCACAGCCAGTGTCGTGATCAGTGGCCTAGAAAAACACAGGGGCCCTGCTGTGGGCTTCTGGTACTGTTTATATGAAACTGCTCAGACCGTGCCCTTGGGATGCCCAAAGCCCTGGCCGGTTGTTAAGGGAAAATATCAGCTAGTGCTCCATTCTGGTCACCATCTGTACACATTCCAAAAGACAAATAGTCCATTTTAGCTGATGACCAAGTTAACTTTGAGACTGCAGAGACCCAGTCCTACTTGCCAGTATTCACGTTCATCTTATTTGCTTTAGGTCCAGGGCCTGAGTCCAGAGCAATCCTGAATTTAACTTTTTTTAAAGTTTATTTATTTATTTTGAGAGAGCAAGAGCACGTGAGCCAGGGAGGGGCAGAGAGAGGGAGAGAGAGAGAATACCAAGCAGGCTCTGTGCTGGCAGCACAGAGCCAGACATGGGGCTCAAGCCCATGAACTTTGAGATCGTGATCTGAGCTGAAATCAATAGTTGGATGCTTAACAGGCTGAGCCACCAAGGCACCTCTGAATTTAACTTTTCATCTGCATGGCCGGGCTGCCCAAGTGGATTACATGTGAAATTACCTTTGTAAACACTGGCAAAAATATTACTGTTCTGTTATCTTGAGTATTCTGACCCAACAAATTGAATGGGGAGGGTTGTCTTTAATTCCTGATGCAGGAGATAGCAAGCCCCTGTATTTGTCAAGCATTACAAGGAGCCCTAGAATATCCAAATGAAAAAGGTCTTTATTCACTTACTCATTCATCAAATAGTTTTTGGTCATCTGCCATATTTCAGAAATTGTTAGGTATCTAGGTTAAAAGATCAGTTTGTCATGATTCTCATTAATGCAAATCTTATAGTCTATTTGGGGAGGCAGTTTCATAAAACAATCCTAACTAAAATTGCAACTGTGAAAAATATTATGAAAGAGAAGTACATGGGCCAATGAAAGCATTTAATTAAGGGGCCTGACTCAAACCATGGGGGTCATGGCAGGCTTCCCCAGGGAAGTGGCATTTGAGTAGTGAGATGGAGAGTGGTGGTGGGTCTTGGAAAAAGAACTCCAGGTAGAAGGAACAGCATATGCAAGGTCTGAAGGTTGAAGGTAACATGACTTGTTTAAGAGTGGTAAGAAGATGAGAGTAGCTGGAGCATTGAGTTTGTGAGGGTAGGGCAAGATGAGACTGGGGAGCTAAGCAGGGACCAGATCACAGAAAGACTTGACACCAAATTAAGGATATCGCTCAGTCTCCTGAGAACAATGAGAAGGCACCTAAGATTTTTCAAGCACCATGGGAACATGATTGATGCTGTCATTGTAACAGAGCATATGTGGAGGATAGAATGGAGGGAGGAAAAGGCAGGTTAAGGTGGGGCTCGGGAGTTCAGATATATCAAGGGAGAGATGATGGTGGCTTGACCTAAGATGGTGGTATTGCCGATGAAGAGAGAACTGGAGGCACTCCATTCCAGGGAGATGTAGGAAAGTTCACTGGCAGGGCTTGCAATTATTAAAATTTTAATTTTATTCTTTTGGGGGAAAGGAGAGCACGTTCCAGAGATGAATTCCAGATACATGACTTGTGTGGATAGAGGGATGCTAGTCTCAGTCACAAGCATGAGAACATCAAAAAAAGACAAGGTTTGTGGAGTTCATTACTGCTTAGGTTAGGTTATTCTGAGGTAATAAAATGACCCTCAAATCTTAGTGGCTTACAGGAACAAAGGTTTATTTAATGCTTGTGCTATATGGCTACATAGGCTAGCTGCATTTCTGTTCCATGTAATCTTTAGGACCCAGGGTGATAGAGCAGAAGTAGTATAATCCCTTTTTCAATATCTCTGTATAGACCTTCAGTATAATTCACCTTTACTGTTTGAATGCTGTAGAGAATAGATTTGAGTGTCTATGTATTTACGTATATGTGCACGTAAGTATGAATGTGTTGGGAGGAGGTGATATGTTGAACTTGACTATGATATAATAGCAGGCTGGTAATGAAAGTTCAGGTGCATTCGGGTCCTATGTTAGCAGCTCAGTATTGTTAGTGTGCAAAATAAAACGTAGACAGTGTTAGGATATGAAAATGTAGAAGCAGGCCTGGCCAATTGTGAAAATGGCCTTGAACATCAAACTAAGAACTTGGACTTAAGTACTCAAAGTTAAAAACTATTTTCAGGTACACAGGATTAATGTCCTATGGGGGACTAGAGAAAGAGCTACGATTCCTTGGTAAAGATGGTTAAGGTGTCCTCATATGCCCTCAAGAGAGCCTGCCAACACTGGTGTGATTGTGGAGTGAGAGAAAAAGGAGAATTCTGTTCAGTTTCAAGATAAACAGTATTGCTTAAAAAAACCCCTGCCATATCTCGATGTGGTGTTGCCATGGAAAGAACTATTTTCATCAGATGTGAGAGCAGGAAGCCACATAAAACAGAGAAGTGGCCAGAATGCAGGCTTGAAATATCCCTGGGCTGCCCTAACTTAGCAGCATTTTTAGAGAGGGCAGTTTCTTCATGTTTATATGACAAGAATGAGAAAAATGAAGCATCTCAATGACCTATTCCTTCCATTTTCCCATTGAATAAGAAAGCATGCCTAAAATCTATGGAATGGAGGAAATATTCCAAGTAAATGACAACTTGCTGAATGAAGAATGGTCCCAGATGGCACATCAGTGACCTCACACCGGTCACCTCCTTTCCCTCCCGACACCACTCCCATCTTTGAACGATGTAGCATATCTCATTGCCTTCCTGTTAAATGTATGCATTAAAACCATTTAATCAGTTGTGATTGACTTTTCAAGGGACATATTATGCTCTGGCGAAGTAGAAAAGACAGTAATAAGGACATGCAGATCTTTCCAAGAAAAATATGTTTTAAAAAAGAAGCACATTCACAACTTTGGAAAAAAGAAAGCAGAGTCAGAACTTGGAATGAGGTAGTGGAGCCACCTTAGGTGTCTGAGAAAACGATTGGTGCCAGGGTAAGTAGTGAAGTTATGGGTTGGGACAGGCATTTGCAGTCTTGGGACTCTGGGAGCTGAAGGCTCCTGTCAAATGCACCAGAAACCAGGGAAGCAAATAATATTTTGTTGGCATGTCTGGCTCCTCTGTGGCCCTGTGGGCAGGATCTTAAAGTTAACACAGTCCCTGAGGTTGAACAAGGGAAGGGCTGGTAATTTTAGGCAACAAAAGGTTAGGATATTAAGTTTTGTGTTTTCTGAACAACTTTTGGGGGAAACAGACCTCCACTTGAGAAGTGAACGTGAAGAGGCAACCATTTCAGAGATGAGACCCTCAGATACCAACCAAATGTTATTTCCTGCTTTTTCTGTGCAATTTCTCTTAGTAATCTCTTGATTGCTCACACTAATTAACATGGGCTAGAAGGGCAGAGTGTGGACTAGCCAGTTGATAGAAAATAATTTTGTTTGGTGTGGCAATGTGGGGTACAACTATTTTCTCATGGCTGGTAACATTTCTTCTTAAAGTTTTGTCTAACACATGAGCTGTTTGGGTTTGCTTTTTCTGGATAGCTGTCAGTCAAGGAGAAGGGGGTACAGAGGCCACTCAAATGCCTGAGTCATGTTGGAATGGCATCCAGTTTAAATGGACAAACATTAATTGAGCACCTACTATATTTAAGGGAACATGTAGGACACAAGAATACAAAGAAAAGCAGAATGTCATCCCTCCCCTGAAGAATTCACAACCGATGGTATACACATATCCATAAATAGCTGTGATTACTGCTAGAATTCTAAAATAATGATGTGACGTTCTGGGGCTGGACATTATATGTTATGTGATTTCATTTATTTTTCCCAGAATTGATGATAGTTGATGCTATTATGATTTCTATTTTTCAGACGAGGAAACTGAGGTCCAGAAAAGCTAACCATTTTCCTGTGCACCCATAGCCAGTAAACATTGGTGCCAGAATTCAAACTGTCTCTGAGTCTGTGCTATTTCTATAACCTCACCTCTGCCATGAGATCAGAGAGAGGCGGGAGCACTGACGGGGTCGGGTTGGGGGTGGGGGAGTGGGAGCAGAATCAACTTTGTCATCGGCTGAGGTGGGGGTTGAGGCAAGGTACAGAAAGAAGGGGACACTTGGTTAAGGCCATGATGCATGAATGGGGTTCATTAGGTTGTCCAAGGGTATGATAATGGGGAAGGTCATGACTCCCCTAGAAGGAAACTCTGCAAGGATTTGGAGGCACACAAGGATAGAGTAGCAGGGAGTCTGCTATGACCCTTATCTGGGCTAAGTGTTGGGGGAAAGGGCCAAAGATACTCATTTCATCTTTTTAACAAATATCTGAGTGTCAGCTGTGCCAGTCTTTGATGAAGGCAATGACCATATATTGGCAACCAAAATTGGGCAGGGGCTTGAACTGGATGGGGGTCTATCCTAGAGCCAGAGCATAAATAAGTCTATGAATATGCCAACAAACCATGTACGTATCAGCTAGTGAGATGCTGAGAATTTTATTTATTTATTTATTTATTTATTTACTTACTTACTTACTTACTTACTGGGAATCAAGGCAGTTTATTGGCCCCTGAACAACATCCCCAGCCCTCCTCCTATGATAGTGACATAGACAGACTTACAAAGGGGAAGGTCCTGCCTGAGGGGCAGCCGGGAGAGATGCTGAGCATTTAAATAGTGCCGTGAGAAAATAGATCATAGGTCAGGGCCCTCTGATGAGGTGACATTTATGTTGATTCATCTAAAGACTGAGCATGAGGCAACCACGTAAAAATTATGGTGAAGGGCATGCCAGATGGGGAGATAAGAAAGGGCAAAGACTCTGGTGGGAAAATTGGGCCAAAGAATACATCACAACCAAACCTACATTGAGTGTGTCCTTATGTTTGTCATGTGATCACCCCAGGGGGCTGTGATGCTTGATGCCAACTACAGGCTCGTGTGGGAGGGCCCCATTTGGGAAATCTTCCTAAAATCAGTACATGTGTTGTGGGTTCCACATTACATAGAAACCACTCACGTGTTCAACCCAACTCCTTTTCCAAAAGGGCAGGCAGCTTGGAATGCTACTTAGACTGTGCATTGTTAAGATATGCTTGCCCTGTTTGTTCTGCCCTGGCCCTGTCCCCACTGGTTCCCATCTGAACAAATCTGCCAGGGAGTAAATTGCCAACTTTTAACCAAATGGCACCAATTACACTTCCCACTTTATTTTCAGTATAGCCACGAAAAACAAAACTTCATTAACAATCTCCAGAGTGTTCCTTTTCTAAACCTGGGTGAAATGAGGTTTTACCACTGAGATCATTTGAAGACTGTCAGTTTCCATTAATTAAACATGAACTTCTTTTCCCATCTACCCACCCCGCTCTTGGTTTAGAATGTTTCTTGGAAGTAATTTTTGTTGTTTAGCAGGAAGAGGAGAGTATTGAAATGTACACACTGTTCCATTGTTTCCTGTTTACCCAAGGAAAGCAAGGTAGAAGCTGTGAAGGAACAATGGAAAGGGGACCAAGTCACATTCTTTTTCCAGCCTTCATTCCCTCCCTGTCCTGTGCCTGCTCTGCCTCCATGTCCCCTTTTGCTGCTTACTTCTGAGTACCCACCCTCCTGCTTCCCCTACCCATGGGATGGTCACGTGACTCATACCTGGTGGCCATGTGACCCAGAGGTGACCAACCAGCCCCCTCATGGCCACAGGGATTGGGTCAGGGATGGACATGTGATCTGAGCCTGGTCACTGAGTGTCAGATCAGGGACTGGTATTGAAAGATGGGGAAAAAAGAGCCCCTTTTCTCATGGGGCTATTGAACTGGGAGCATTTGGGGTTGCAGCTCCTGTTGCTCATCTTGCAAAAAGCCTAGTTGAGAGAGGAATGGAGACAGATTCCTGAAAATATTACTTGAATACTTAGATCCATCCACGTCTTGAAGCCAGTATAATCTCCGACTTCTCAATTATGTGAATCAGTAAATAGAACATATTCTTCTCTGAAACTAGCTTGCATGCGGTGACTATTTCTTGCAACTCAAAAGTTGTGTTGAATATGTATCCATAGCCACTACATTGCCCCACCTCTTACAACCATCCCAACTTGTTTTTCCTCTTCCTCATTCAGAAGACATTTATGGACCCCTTACTGTATGCCAGACACATGGCCATGGTAGCAATAACCCATATCCATTTCTCACCCATCCCCACTTTTCCTGGCTGGCAGAACCTCTAATAGTTTACATTTGCCCTTCTCCATAGAGCTGTGGGTCAGGCTTGGTGACACTTTTTCTGTTCCCCATGGTGGATTTGGTCTAAGCAAGTCTTCCTTTTCTTTTCTTTTCTTAAACCAAATTTTGGCTTAATTATAGGGGGCATGCCACTAATTTCTGTTCTGTGATATGTGAAATGAAATCTTCAGGGAGGGGGCACTTTTGGGAATAAAAACAGGGATGGAAAAGCCCCTTTTCTACTGATGAATATTATTTCTGTGTGAGACACCAGGAACTGTATCAAGACAGTGGCAGAGAAAAACGTGGGGGAAAAAGTCTGGTACTTGGTGACATCATTGAGGTACTGAATTAATTCACTCTGCATCCTCTGAGCTTCTTCATATGTGAAATAATAAATGCCCTTGTTAGTGAAGACTTTGGATCGGGTTTTCTTCTTTTCACAATCAAAAGGATTCTAACAGGTGCAGATGCTGAGTAAATATGGATGCATTCTCTCTGCCCATTCTCTCTATTGTTTCCATAGCCAACCTTATTTGCCTAGCTGACTTCTGTTTGTCCTGCTAATTGCAGTTCAGTGTCACTTCCTCCAGGAAACCTTCCTTGACCATACTCTCCCTCCCCCAGGGCTGTATCAGGGTACACTTGCAGATTACTACAGTTCCTTTGTGTTAACCTAAGCGTTTCATTTCTCCCATTGTAATTGTGATTGCCTGTTCACTTCCTGCTGCCCAGGAAGGCAGAGACTGTGTCCATCTTGATTCCCATTGTATCCCCAGTTCCTAGGGCTTTGCTCTGTGTTCCAGATGATCAGTGTATGTTTGTTGAATAAACAATGAATGAATGACTGTGAGATATTCACAGAGCCCTCCTCCCTCATCTTACTTAGGTGAATACTGCCAGTCGTCTTTCATGAGTGGTTTTTTGGGGGTCACTTGCCAAATAAGTGTTCAGTCCATCTATAGTAACTTAAATCCCTTTAGCTGGTTATTTCCAGTTACTTCTAGTCAGTCTGGAACTGCTGGTTTGGATTCAAACAAATCGGTGTTTAAGATCTCTCCTCTGTCATTTACTTGTGACCTGCTCATGAGGTTATGGTGAGAATTAATGAAAACAAATGTAGATAAAATGCTTTACTCAGCATCCTTAATGCACTAGGTACTCAATACATGTTCTCAGTTATTATTATCATTATGAAGCTTTGTGCCAGTCCTGAGGGCTGGGAATGGAGACATGAATAATTCTAGAATTGTAAAGGGCTGACATTTTATGCCCTTCATTATAGAGGACGAAAGAACTTGGGGCTTCCACCTAGCATTTTCAATGATTATGTTTTTCCATAAATAGTTTTTAAAAATGTAAGAATGTTTGAGTCCAGCCCAAGAATGTATGTTATGTTCTTTAAAAAGGAAATGTCAACAGAATGTTGGGTGACAACCAGTCTCACGCTGATCTTTCAAACAAAGCAAAGAGGGCATTCCATGGAAAATGTTTATAAAGGGCCTTATCTGAAGGAAGTTAGCCCTAAGTTTCCTTCTAATTCAGAGGGCAGGGGGTTCAGATCATTAGATGTAATAAGACTTTGGGAATCAGCACTGTAAAAGCTGAGAAGCTCTGGAGCACTGCACAGGAGGCCCCAGGGAGGTGGTCTAAACTCTACTCTGCCTTGCACAGGTTGGCATCTCCAAATCTCAGTTTTCACATCTATAAAATGGGCATAATGACAGGTAGCCATCTAACAAGAGAGATGTGAGGAGTGAGCGCACAAGACACACTTAGCACAGTGCCTTGCACATGGAAGGTCCTCAGGGAAGGCTTATCGCTCCTCCTCCACCTGCCCTAGTCTTCCTCAGTGACTACGTATTCTATTCCTACCGCCTATGATTTCTATAACGATTATTCTTTCATTACTACTGCTACTCCTGTTGCTCTGACTTTTGTTATCCCTGTATTTCTTTTGCTACTAATTCTATTACTACTGCTTTTGTTCCACACTACTATTAGGACTGTGGCCTCTTATGTTAGTAGTATTTCTTTTATCACCACTGCTACCATTTCTTTTTCCCTCTTCCTCCTGCTCCTTTGTTTCTTCTTCTATTGCTACTATGACTTCTACTCCTTCTATTACTGCTGCTACTATTACTGCTTGTATTACTACCATTACTTCTATTGCAATCCCTACTTTTATTACCATTGCATCTATTATTACTTTTTTTGTGACTACGACTACTATTTCTACTACGACTACTGCTATTGCTACTGCTAATACTTCTACTACGACCACATGAGCTCATCATTTATACCAACCATTTCGTTTTATAAGTGGGAAATGTATTCTGAGAGATAGGAATGACCTGCCCAAGATCAGAATTTGCTAGGGGCATAGGTGGGACCAGCCGGGTCTCCTAACTCATAGTGTAATGTTCCTTTGATTCCTCTGTGACCCAGCATTGCTGGACTGTGTGCCACGATGGCAACTCCCAATCATGGATACTTAAGGAAATTAGCTGGTTCAAGATGAAACTCTGGGGAACACTGACTGGCTGTGTGACTGTGGGTGAATCATTTAACCCTCCTGTACCTTACTTTTCTCACTTGCAAAATGGCGATCCGAAAGTACCTATCTCATGGGTCTCTTGTGGGCATTAAATGAGTCAATTCGGGTCAAAAGTGCTTTGAGCAGGGCCTGGCGTGCTCCTAACCAGCAGGAAATTCACTCACCCTTGTCCTCCAGCCCTCCATGTCTCTCTTCCTGTTCTCTCTTCTCTGTTCTCCCTGTCAAAGGAAGGAGTGACTTAGCAGTTTCCTGAGCAGGTGTCAGACTGGAAAACCAAAGGTTGTAGTTCCCTCACTTGTAGGCACCCCTGCCTGGTAACTCCAGCCATCTTTGTCTATCTGTCTGGCCCCCTGTCTGTCTTTTCCCCTCTGTCTCTTTCCTTTTCCCTTTCTCCCTCTCCTTCCTTTCTTCCCTTTCTTTTCTCCAACACTTCCCTTAATCTCCTGCTTCCTTGCAGAATGGCGTGGAGTGAGGGTGCTGGTTGACTTTGAATAAGCACCACTGGGGACCCTTGATGGCCCTGAATCATCACAGACCAAGAGCACACATGTGGGAGTTTACCTGGTTGTAAATCCTCACTCTGACACTTATGCACTTTGTGACCTTGGAAAAGTGACGTCACTTTCACATTTGTTGTAGGAGTTAAAAATTGAACAGATATAAAGCTTTACGTGCTAAGTCAGAGAAAGTCCCACTTCATGTGTGTATGTGTGTGCGTGTGTGTGCATGAGACAGAGACAGACCCTAACACACCATGTCTCTTTATATGTTTTTACACCTTTGATGTTAGGAGAAGAGACATGGAAACCTACGTGGGGGTTGGGGTGGGGGGTTTCTGGAGCAGCTATTATAATTGGTATTAATTGCTATTATTATATCATCAAGCCTCCACAGAATCTGTTCATTCTACTTTCCTAGATTTTCCCACCCCCTCGGATAGACCGTGTTGACACAGAGTGGGTTTTCTGGTAGCAAATCCTAAGATGTTTATTGGCAGACATGATGTTTGTTAGGAGTCAACACCAAAGGATGGAGAGCAAGTGGGATTGGGCACAGGGTGAAGCTGAACTGCCCCATGGGCTCCACAAAGTCTCCTCAACCTGGGGGAGATAAGGACTGAGTCCTGCCTATTGGACGTGTCCCATGTGGTAGAGAAATGGCCAGGCTTTCCGGCCCTACCTCACTCAGTCACTGGATATGGGCCGCTCCCTGAGGGCTATGACTTTGGGCGGGACAGGTCTCTGCAGCCAAGGCAACAAGAGCTAAGAGAGGCAACAAATTCTACTCTGAAGGCAGATGTGGCTTTCGAATGTTTAGGTATGCGAGCTCTAGCCATCACGTAAACGATGTTTCCTCCTGAGTTTTTCTTCCAAGACAGACTGCAGAACAGACAACACGGGAGCTTCAGGAGATTTTGGAAACCTTCTTGTCTGATCCCCTTATTTACCTAAAGAGATTCTGAGGTCAGGGAGGGATGTGACTTACCTAAGCAAGTGACTGAGCTAAGATTAGAAGCCAATGAATGGGAGTGGGGAGATGGAGGGGAGCACCTGGCTGGCTCAGTCTGTAGAGCAAATGACTCTTGATCTCGGGGTTGTGAGTTCAAGCCCCACATTGGGTAAAGAAATTACTTTAAAAAACAGAGAAGCCAATGGAACAGAAGAACTGCTTTTAAAGTCTTATTTAATTTTGGATCATTTAAATTTAAATGGCCACATGTATCTAGTGGCTACTGTACCAGGCACTTCCATAGCCTTAGAAGAATGCATCTCCTTAACCTCACCGAGAGCCCTTAATGTCACCTCCAGACAGGCAGCATGGAAGGCAGAGAAACAAGAGTGGTTTGAGCTCTTCTTCCCTGCCTACCCTGAGACCAGTTTTCTGCCCCCATTCCAGGTTGCTGCTAATATCCTTTGTTTGGTTTCGATCCACTGCAAAGACTTTGCTTGCACATCTGTGAAGATTGCTTACTCTGTTCTTTTCTGCTGCTGTTGCAAACATCTAATTTTGTTATCTGCAGGCTAGTAATCTCTTACATTTCATTCATAAGGCATTCATCTAAACCTTGTACTTCAGCTGCTGTAATTTACACAAGGAACTAGCAATTCAGCTCCCCAGGGTTCCATGTTTTCCTTTCTCCTGTGCCTTCTCCCATCTCATTTTTGTGGTTAAGGATCTTAATTCTCTCTCTCTCCATAATCTTCTCTTCCTACCTGGGTGGGTTGGCTGCTTCTCCAGCCATCCACATGGATGAGGCCTCATGTTCTGCCACAGTGTGATTTTGCTGTACATACTAATAATGATTACAGCACATCAGCCTGTTAATGATTAGAAAGTACTTTAGAGTCTTAAATCTCTACTCCTCCTTGTGAAGATGCAATTCTAATAACAGATGGCCTGCAAGCCACCGATTAGAATTCCATTTAGGTTGGGGCACTTTCTCTCTCTCTCTCTCTCTCTCTCTCTCTTATTGTTATTGATTTTCACAAGGTTACCATGTCCTTTAAAATAAAAACAGCGAGTTGAAGGTACTCACTACTTTACAAATTGTGTCTTATTCACCTTCCTACAAATCCCCACTTTCTGGATTCACATTGAAAGGAGAGTTTGTTCTGCTCTAATTAATTGATACGAATAGTTTTCATTGCTCTCTGAATAAAAGACCCTTTAATTATTAGTAGTCATAGCATCTGCGTTTGGTGAGTATTCATACACACCGGAATAAGCACTTCTTATTCTTCCCTCTTAATCTTCAAGACTACTCTGTGAGGTAGGTCCTAACATTATGTTCTTCTCACAGATGAAAAGAGAGAAAATTGAGGAAATGATTTGCACAAAGTCGCACAGTAGCAAAACCATGGTTCAAACACAGATAGGACTGCAAAGTTGGTGTACTTAACCCCTGGGCCACCCAGAAACCTGTAGTGGGGGCCGGGGCGGGGGGGAGGGAAGCTGGAAATCCAGGAAAAGTTTGCATCATTATGGTGGATCTCTGTTGTTTTTGGCTATCTAGCAATCTCCCCCACCTCCATTTCTTTTGGTAATAGCACCTTATCTTAGGGCAGCGTCCCCTTGTGGCAGACCCTGAGAGGGGATTTGAGTAAAATGAGTTATTAAGAAAGTATTCCCAGGAGAACCCATTAAGGAAGTGGGAAGCAGGTGCAAACTCAGCAAAGCCCGAGTCTCAGTCTGGCCCTGGGGGAGCTCTGGACTGTAAAGGGCACCTGCTTGAGGCAAGAGAGCAGGGGTTTCCTACCTACCGGCCCCAAATAAAAGTCACCCATGAAAGATATGAATTCCCAGGCACTCCCAGCTCTCTCTCTAGCTTGCAGGTGGCTCCAGCAGCCCGAGGACTGTCGTTTGAAGGAAGGTACAGAGAGGAACTGGAAGAAGCAAAGCTTGGGAGGGGAAAAGAGAAATGGCCAAACAGATTCAAGGAAATGTGGGTTGTGTCCTCTATGCAGCTCAACTTTATGTTAAGAAAATACCCCTTTCACACTCCTGTTGGGCCCATCAGTCAAGGTCAGGACTTTTTAGCTTTGACACTATTGACATTTGGCACAGGAGGATTCTTTGACATGAGGGGCTATCTGTGCACTGTAGGATATTTAGCAGCATCCCTAGTTGTGACGACCCACTGGTGCCCCCCAAAATATCTCCAGATGGAAAAAAAAATATCTCCAGATGGTACCAAATGTCTACTGAGGGGAAAATCCCCCCTACCACCACCCATTGAGAACCGCTGGTCAAGGTGATCTGCCTTCCCTAGTCAGAGGATGGACATTTGACCCAGACTCTCCCACCCAGGAATTTCACTCCAGCTGAGTAATGATGCAAGAGCATACATCATCAGGTTGATTCAAGAATGCTGTGTCCTGGGGCACCTGGGTAGCTCAGTCAGTTTAAGCATCTAACTCTTGGTTTTGGCTCAGGTCATGATGTCATGGCTTTGTGGGTTTGAGCCCCGTGTTGGTCTGTGCTGGCAGTGCAGAGCCTGCTTGGGATTCTCTCTCTCTCCCTCTCTCTCTGCCCCTCCCCCACCTGTACTCTCTCTGTGTCTCTCAAAATAAATGAATAAACTTAAAAGATACTGGAACTGAGGAAGTCAAGTTCTGAGGCTATAGGCAACATTAAAAAAATAATAATAATAATGCTGTGCCCTAAGGAGACTGGGCCTGTCTTCTTGCACCTAGATGCTGATAGATGCCCTGGTTTCTGGCTTCCTGGGGGGCCTTCTGGCTTCTTCCAGTTTTCCTCGATTCTCTGAGTCACTTCCTATCCATCAGAAAATTTCTTGTTTGCTTAAGTGAACTTGAATTTGTTTTTGTTGGTTCTGATAAAGGTCTCTTGATAAATGCAATGGTTAATCCCTTAGATTTAATGACTCAATAACTCTAAACCAAGAATTAGAAAGTAGACACAGAATGGAAAACTCTTGTTGACCATGGTCACTTCTTCTTGTTGCTAAACCTGCACTCTCTCCCTCTTTGCCACTTACACATGCATTTGGGTGACAATCTTCCAGGGTTTGTTGGATTTATTAAGTAACATTTGCAGTCCCCCCTGAAGAAAGCCTCTTCCTTTGCTAGTTCACCAAGTGTTGGCTACAGAACAACGTATTGCTTCAGGGGACATCATCTTACTAGGAAATGTATAACTGGATTTCTTCCAGGGGCTTATCTTTTGTGTGTCTCAGCTATAGTTCTTTCTTTCCAAAAATTGAACTGCTCTTTCTTTGCTTTTCTTCTTTCTTTCTTTCTTTCTTTCTTTCTTTCTTTCTTTCTCCCTCCCTCTTTCTTCCTCTCTCTCCCTTTCTCTTTCTTTCTCTTCCTTTCTTCCCTCCCCTCCCCCTCCCTCTTTTCTTTCTCTTTCTTTCTTCCCTCCTCTCCCCCTCCCTCTCTCCCTTCCTTTTATCTTTCTTTCTTTTTTTCTTTCTTTCTTTCTTTCTTTCTTTCTTTCTTTCTTTCTTTCTTTTGACAGAGCTATCCATTCTGTTTTCCTGGAAAGCTATATAAGACTCTGGAATTATTTCACTCCTGAGATGTGTAGTGTAGACTGTTCCTGATGTTTGAGGATGGCCCTATTTGGGATGGGCATGTGTGGCTGAACATGTGAGCCCTCCAGGTCCTCCCACAAGATTTACAGTATGCCCTCTTCTCTTAACTGTAGCACACAGCTTTCTGTTTTGCTACAGAAACAGAAGCTGTCTTATTTGTCTGTTTGTTTTGCATGGGGCTTCACTGCTACAGAATATTAGGAGAAAGCATTAATGGTAGAATGACAGTTTTTAGATGCACTTATCAAATCCTCATGTTTAAACCACTAGGAAACATTTTAACTAAGAATGTTCTTTGGGAATTTTTAATTAAGAAAAACATTTTTGAGGTGCCTGGGTGGCTCAGTCAGTAAGTGTCTGACTTCAGCTCAGGTCATGATCTCACGGTTCGTGAGTTCGAGCCTCGCATCGAGGTCTGTGCTGACAGCTCAGAGCCTGGAGCCTGCTTCGGATTCTGTGTCTCCCTCTCTCTCTGCTCCTCCCCTGCTCATGCTCTGTCTGTCTGTCTCTCTCTCTCAAAAATAAATAAACATTAAAAAAAATTAAAAAAAAAAGAAAAACATTTTCTTTCTTAAGGATTTGTGAAGAATCACTGGTCCTGATGCTAAAAATTATGTAGTGTTTCCTTCCCCCACCCTGTCTGCCAGGAAGTTCACAGCCAAATTTGATGCTACTCATACCATAGCATACAGTACTGCTATCTGTACTACCATGTTTGATATTTCTTCTTCCACCTTTTCCTTTGTCTAGAATTACCTTTCCTGTACTTATTTTACTAACTTTCTTATACTCTTTGTTGGAGGCTTCCACAGAATCCTTTCGAGAAAGAAGTAAGGAATGAACAAACACATAATTCTAGCCAGTTGTTGCGCCTGTGGGTTGCTGATACTATGCTAAGCATCTTAGCATCGTACTCAGATGATTCTACCCTTTCCTCACTTCTGCACCTTTGAGGTTAGTAGATGGACCAGCCCCAGACACATAATAGATACTCATTCAGTACTTGATCATTTTTCTTTTGTTTTCTTAATCTTTAGTTCTTTAGATTTGAGAGGATCAGGTACCAAGATACTTAGTTTATTTCAAAATAAGAGGAAGAGTGTTTTACATAGGAATCATCAAGTGGTGGCTTGGGTGAGGGCTGTCACAGCCATTGGAAGTATTTCATCCTGCCATTTTGTTTGGTATGCCTGGTGTTCTAACAGGCAACGCAACAGGGCATCTGGGTTAAGTATCCAACTCTTAATTTTGGCTCAGGTCAGGATCTCACAGTTGTGAGATAGAGCACAGAATGGAGCTCAGTGCCGAGTGTGGAGCCTTTTTGGGATTCTCTCTCTGCCCCTCCCCTGCTCACATGCACACACTCTCTCTCCAAATAAATAAATGAACATAAAATAAAAGGCAACATGACAAGGCAGGAGTTGTACAATAAGCAGCTCAGCTGTGCTGCCTTTCCCTCCTTTGGGTTCAATGTTTTATAGTACATGTTTGGCCCTCTCGTTATTTGCATATGAGACACCTGCTTTATAGTTATTAACCTATTTCCTCAGTAGGTAACAAATTTATAAAAACAGAAATAGTGCCTAAATTATAAAAGTGTTCAATATAAAGTCATTCCAGATTCCCATTAACTGAACACCTATTTTACTTTCTCTTTGCAAACTCTGACCCCAGAATTTTAATAGAAGATTGTCCAGTGCTAAAAGTTTAGCACTGAATGCATTAAACACTGTAGATGTATTACATGTAGATTTTTGAGAAGAATTAATGTTTTATGGGTGTACTTTAGTACCTCTAATATTCCAATTATAAAATGACATCATATGTATGGTAATAAGTTTGCATGTGCATGGCGGATGTCAATATCCCAGATGTAAAATGGGATCACAAGCATCTGTGTGTGTTTGCATGTGCATGTTGGGTTCAGGGGAGTAGACTAAATCTTCCCTAGTTGCCTTCCAACTAAGTTGGTCCTACGTTGGAAGTGGAAACTGTTAAATTTCCCCAAGACCTTGGAACAGACACTGTAGCTCTCTGGGCCTTATTTTCTTTGAAGAGCTTTTGTCTGGACTCATTCCAAATCCTTGTCTGTTATTAACTTTGGTAGTACTGCCATCACCTTGAAATTTAATTAATCTTCAAAATGTATGGCCTACCAAGATAGTAGAAAGTCAACCCACACAATGGGCTTAAAAATATTTAATAATCACTCATCTGATTAGGGTCTAGTATCAAGAATATAAAAATAACTCTTACAACTCAATACCAAAAGGACAACCCAATTAAAACACGGGCAAAGGACTTGCATAGACATTTCTCCAAAGACGGTACATAAATGGTTGTAAGCACTTGAGAAGATGCTCAATGTCTTTAGTTGTTTGGGAAATACCAAATCAAAACCACAGTAAGATAATAGTTTGTGCCCAATAGGTTGGCCATAGCAACAACAAAAAAAGAGGAGACTAAGTGTTGGTGAAGATGTGGAGAAATCAGAACTCTTATACTTGCTGGTTGGAATGGAAGATGGTGCATCCTATGGAAAACAATTTGGCAGTTCCCCAATATGTTAAACCTAGAATTATCATATGATCCAGCAACTTCCCATATTTATACTCAAAAGAACTGGTAACCGATGTTCAAACAAGAACTTGTACATATACATTTATAGCAGCACTATTCATGATAGCTGAAAGGTAGAAATAATCTAAATACCCACCAGCTGATGAATGGATTCATGACATGTAGTATATCCATGCAATGCACTATTAGCCAAAATAAGGAATAAAGTACGGATGCATGCTGTAACATGGATGAACCTTGAAAATATTCTGCTAAGTGAAAGAAGCCAGACACAAAATGTCATATATTGTGTGATTCCATTTATAGGAAATGTCCACAATTGATGAATCCACAGAGATAAAAAGTAGATTAGTGGTCATCAGGGAGTCAAGGGATGTGGGAATAGGAAAAGATTGCTTGATGAGTATAGAGTTTCCTTTTGTGGAGATAAAACAGCTCTGGAACTAGATAGTGGTGATGCGTGCACAACATTGTGTATGTACTAAATACCCATTGAAATGTGTATGTTAAAATAATTAAAATGGTCAAGTTATGTGTACTTAACACACAACCCCAAAACATCCATGGTGACCATTTTTCTAGATTAAAAGAGATTTAGAAGACATTAACAACAGAGAACAAAGAGCATGGCCATTTTTGTTTCAATAGAATTTGTATAGATTCTTTATAGATAGGTATTTAAAAAAATTTTTTTAAATGTTTATTTATTTTTGAGAGAGACAAAGACAGAATGCGAGTGGGTTAGGGGCAGAGAAAGAGGGAGACACAGAATCCGAAGCAGGCTCCAGGTTCCAAGCTGTCAGCACAGAGGCCAACACAGAGCTCGAACCCATGAGCTGTGAGATGGTGACCCGAGCTGAAGTTGGATGCTCAACCGACTGAGCCACCCAGGTGCCCTGATAGGTACATTTCTAAATATATAGGACAATATCTGTTTTACACAATGTTAAAACATGATCTGTATATTGGCAGCTTCTATGTCACCTGGGAGATTGTTAGAAGTATAAATTCTTGGGTCCCTCTCCAGACCTACAATGAATTGGGATTCTCTAGACATGGGCTCAGGAATCTGGGCTTTAACAAGCTCTCCAAACAATTCTTAGGCTTGCTGCTTTGTAATTCATCACGCTCATGGTTCTCAACCATTAGTGTGGGTAAGAATCACCTGGAGATCTTTTTACACTTGCCAGTTCCTGGGTAGAGATTAAGATTTTTTACATGTGGATAATGCTCTTGAACCACATTTTCAACAGGCTGCCGGAGATTCCAATATATGTGGTCCAGGAACCCTTGTAAGAAATGCAAAAATAATGGAGGGAGAATTGATTTTCAAACCTTATTGGTCATGAACATCACCTGAGAAGTTTGCTAAAACGCAGGTTTCTGGGCCACACTTCCAGATGTTCACATTGGATAAATCTAGGATTGTGTCTAGGAACCTACATTTTATTTTATTATTATTTTAAAGATACTATCCAATTTTATTTGTATAGATAAATTTCATTTACCACTTAAAACCTGCATTTTATTTAAAAAAAAATTTTTTTTAGATCTTTATTTTTGAGAAAGAGAGACAGAGCATGAGCAGGGAAGGGGCAGAGAGAGGGAGACACAGAATCTGAAGCAGGCTCCAGGTTCTGAGCTGTCAGCTCAGAGCCTGATGTGGGGCTCGAACCCACAAACCACGAGATCATGACCTGAGTTGAAGTCAGACGCCTAACCGACTGAGCCACCCAGGTGCCCCAGAATCTGCATTTTATTTTTTTTAATTTTTTTTCAACGTTTTTTATTTATTTTTTTTTGGGACAGAGAGAGACAGAGCATGAACGGGGGAGGGGCAGAGAGAGAGGGAGACACAGAATCGGAAGCAGGCTCCAGGCTCCGAGGCATCAGCCCAGAGCCCGACGCGGGGCTCGAACTCACAGACCGCGAGATCGTGACCTGGCTGAAGTCGGACGCTTAACCGACTGCGCC
Organism: Panthera onca; assembly: GCF_046562875.1. Taxonomy (NCBI): domain Eukaryota; kingdom Metazoa; phylum Chordata; class Mammalia; order Carnivora; family Felidae; genus Panthera; species Panthera onca. Next base: position 50,187,159 of record NC_138340.1, on the reverse strand, counting down.
ACCCAGGCGCCCCTAGAATCTGCATTTTAAACAGTCACCTTAGCCAATTCTGATTCAGGGGGTTAAGAGACCACATTTTGAAAAAGACTGCTCCAGACAGTAAGGTCTCTGAGGACGGAGGGTAGCTTTAAAATCATCTTGCTAGACTAGAGCTACAGTTAATGTAAAAAATAAAAAGGAGGCGTGCCTGGGTGGCTCAGTCAGTTAAACTGCCAACTTCGGCTCAGGTCGTGATCTCACAGTTCATGAATTCGAGCCCCACATCGGGCTCTCTGCTGTTAGCGCAGAGCCTGATTTGGATCCTGTCCCTCTCTTTCTCTGCCTCTCCTGCTTGTGCTCTCTCAAAAATAAAGAAATATTAACAAATAATTAAATAAATAAAAAGGAAGAAAAGTCACTGTGGTTTTATTCAGTGATAGGTATTGAGAAAGAGAAAGTTAAGACAGCTTTATGCTTAACAGAACTATTATGCCTAAAAAGAGGGAGGTGATCATCTTATAGTTATGTATGGTGATCAGACCATGCCTAGAATATCTTTAGTTCTAGATGCCACACATTATGTGAATACACTTTAGTGGAAAGTGAAACTAACACTTATTAAGCACTTACTATATACCTGTTACACAGTTACTTATTAACCTAATCTCATTGAATGCTCCCAGTGACCTTTTGACATGTAGATAATACCCATTGAAAAAAATTTTTTTAGCTTTTTTTTTTTTTTTTTTTTGAGAGAGAGAGAGAGAGAGACACAGAGGGTGAGCGGGGGAGGGGCAGAAAGAGAGGGAGACACAGAATCTGAAGCAGGCTCCAGGCTTCTGAGCTGTCAACACAGTGCCCTCCGTGGGGCTCAAACCCATGAACTGTGAGATCATGGCCTGAGCCAAAGTTGTAAGCTTAACCGAGTGAGCCACCCAGGTGCCCTGATAATAGCCCTTTTAAAGGTAAACATAATTGAGACTGCTAAGAAGGGAAAGTAGCTTGCCCACTGATTTTCTGTTTCTCTCCAGAATAACTTGATATCTCTCTTGCCACTGGTGTCTATAGTCTGGAAAGGCTAGGAGCCACAGGTCTATAGTCTGCAAGAGACTCATTATAACTATAGCGAAATGTTGAGAGACCCTGTTGTATCGGGAGACGGTCCTTTGTAACACAGGAACCAAGCCACACAGTTTCCAAGTTCAACATTTCCTGGTGGACCGATTCCACCACAGCATTGGGATGACTTACTGTTTGTGTCTCTGGTATGTGCCTGGTGTAATATTTACCAACTGGTCAGCTCTGTGGACACAGCAGGCTGTGAGCCTCTCTGTGCTTGCCCCATTCTGCTTCCAGGCTGGGCCTGTTTCCATGGCAACAGTCTTTCCTGTCAGCAGCCTTGAAGTTACGTATAAAAGAGCGCACTGTTGAGTGTTGCTGTTTGGGGCCTAATGGGGGTTGGATTTTCCTCTTGGATCCTTAACAAGGAAAGAGGAGTAAGTCCTTCTCTTAAGCATGCCCACTATACTTTCCTGTGCCTTGAAAGCTATCCTTTCAGCTTTGTGTTTTACATCAGCTATGGAGGTTTGATTTTGTGATTTGGGGAGGAGGAGGAATTTCCGCCCAAAGGACTGTCTTTTTGCAGGGCAGTAATCTGAATTGGAACTGCAAGGTATTTTTTTTTTTTTTTTCACCCTCCTAAATAGCTTTCCCAAGTTTCCTTTTTCTGTTTCATTCAGAACTAAACGTTTCTGATTTAGCAAATTTTGATGGTCCCTAGTGCCCTCTCAGACCACAGCTTTACCCCTCCCATCTGCACCCACCCAGGATGTTTCTAAACCCTCATCATACTGAATCGCCTCTCCGCTGCAAACCTCTGATGACTCCTTCCTGCCACAAGATGAATTCCATGCCCCTTACCTTGGCACTCGATGCTCTCATGCTTGAACGAGCCCAGCGCTGTCCAGTGGAGATATAACGCCAGCCACATATGCCGTCTTAAATTTTCTAGTAGCCACGTTAAAATAGTAAAAACGAGCAGGCGATACTAATGTTAACAATTTTATGTAGCTCATTATATCCCAAATATTATCATTTCAACAGGAAAATAATATAAAAATATTAATGAAGTATTTTACTTTCTTTGCTCCAACCGAGTCTTCGAAATTGGCTATGTATTTTCTGCTTGTGGCACATCTCCGTTTGGACCGGCCCCACTTCAAGTGCTTAGTGGCTAGTGGTGCCAAGGCTACCCCTCCAGTCTCCTTTTACAGTTTCTCACTCTCCCCAAGTTTGCCAGTCCACCAAGCACACCACAACTTTTGCCATCCTGTGAATTTCTTATGCCCTTGTGCCTCCGTGCCTTTGCACCTGCCCTGCAGGGTTGATTGGCATTCCCTTCTGCACCTGAACTTCTCTTCACATTTGAAACCCAGATCCGGTGGTTTGTAAAGTCATTTTCCCTTATGCCTTCCCTCTCTGTCCTCTTTTCCCCTCCACTAGCACTCTGTGTCTCAAATAGAGCACTGGGTGTGCTGTCTTGTGATTATTCACTTCTAGTTTTTCTCCACTGTGGGAACCGACCGGAAAGGCAAGGGCATGCCTCGGCCACTTCTGTGGCTTCCAGGAAATGTTCAAATGAGAACATGAGTATACTGTGGTGCACTCCATTCTAAATTGCTGTTGTCCCTTGACTTTTGATGGTTGAGTGGTAGGCTTCTTAATATGCTGCCTGTCTCCATCAGTCTATATTTTCATACATTTCCTGTGTCAAACAACATATACCCTCATACGGATGGTATCCCACACCAAACAACACTGAGATGCTAAATAGGGCTGCTCAAGGGGCTCCTGGGTGACTCAGTTGGTTAAGTGTTTGACTCTTGATTTCATGGTCATAGGATTGAGCCCCACATTGGGCTCTGCACCTATGGTGAAGAGCCTGCTTGGGTTCCTCTCTCTCTGCCCCTCCTCTCCCCCCTCCTCTCTCTCTTTCTCTCTCAAAATAGATATACATTTAATAAATAAATAAATAAATAAATAAATAAATAAATAGGCTGCTTAACAATACACATCACCTCCCTCATCCCCCCCTCCCCACCACCAAATGAAGTGCAACATATACAGTATATGTCAAAAGTTTTTTAAAAAAACTTGTGTTTGGGGGTAACTCAGGCTATCATTCCACTCTACTAGCTGTTTCTATTACCTATTGTAAAGTCAAGGAAAAAGAATTGTATTAAAATCACGGAGTCAATGAATTAAAGAATTGCTTCAGTGTGCCTTTCGAGCCTCACGTGTGATGACTCCCTGTGCTGGTGACAGCCTGCCATGTCCCTGGGAGTATGTCATAATATATATAGGTGAACAAGCTCATGAAAAGTCTGAGAGACTTGGGTTCAATCCTAGTTCAGCCACTTCCTAGCTGAGCGAGAGTGAGTAGGTAAGAGCTTGTCAGGCTCTCCGTGTTCTCCCCTGTAATTTGGGGCTAATTATGGTACTGCCTCTCTGGGTTTTTCTGAGGTTTCATTGAGATACTGCGTGCCTGAGACAGAGACGCTGGGACACCAACTTGTGGCATCTCCTTTGGTGACAGTTGTGAAAATCAGTCCTCCTTGACCTAGAGTGATCTGGGCGTAGCATTCCTTAGCTTTAAAACTTTCCTAAGGCTGAGTGAGCTGAGGAATTCTTAAGGATGAAGATTCCTGGCTTTGTTCTCTGGACTCTCCAGCGGGTTTTGCATTTGGTGACATCTAGTGGTTTGATGAGGTAGTTGTCAAAGCTGAATGCAAAGCCTCAGATTTGTTCTTCCTTCCCCCCTCTGCTTTCTCCAACCCTCCCTCCCCATTCCCAAAAAGCTGCCCCTCACCCTGGATCTGCGACATTGGTGTCTCTGTTTCTCTGTCTTTCTGGAGTCAGGCAACCTCAGTGCTCCAACTTGCATCAGTAGTCAATCCCGCTAGGATCCCAGTCCCTCAATCCCGCTAGGATGACTGGAGTTAAGATTTTGGTGCCAGATGATTGACAGTTCCCTCTGTCTGAAGTCCCATGATTCCATTCTCTGCATAACAGAGTAATTCTTCATGTATCACCCACAGCCCCCAGCTCCATGAATTACCCCTGCTCTACCCAGGCCAGTTCTTCTGGGTTTTCAAGACATTTCTTATTTCCCTTAGTTTAACTTGTTTTTCATCTACTCATTCGGTCGATACTATTTTCTGAAAAGCCACTTTGTATCAGGCACTTATTACATTAAATTGTAGTAATATGTTTACATTCCTGTGTCCCCCATAAACAGTGAAATCTCCCCCACCTTCACCCACACCCCAAGAATTCTCTCTTTCTCTTTTATATTCCAAGTGCTAACACACAACTGGGACACAGCATGTTCTAAATAGCAGTTTATTTTAGTATCCTTTTTCAGGGTTAAACACACAAAACAATCATAAATGCAGACTATATCAGTCCCCTTGGCACTTGGCCAGTTGGAACTAACTTAGCACCCTTCACATTAAACCCCAACTGGCTGTATATTTGGCTAATACTCAGAATGAACATAAATCTATGGCTAGTTCAACTTAAGACAGTAAAGTAAAGTAAGTAACCAGATAGTTGGAGGAAAAATGCAGTGAATTTTTGGGGAGTGTAAAAGCTCAAGGAAACAGGAAGTTATAGTACAAATTTGACCATTTCATTTTCCCTGCTTTAAAAAATATTAAGCTCCCCTTAGGCAAATGCAGTGACTCCCAGATGTTTGTTTGTTTTTTGTTTCTTTGTTTTTTAAACTATGCCTCAGCTATGAAAACCCAGAGAACTTCCAGTGTTTTTATTTTATTTACAAACTGTATGTGTCCTATTTCAGTAATAAGCTATTTTCATTAAAAAGTAGACAAAAATAAAAAAATTAAATCTGAGAAAAAGTAAACATAAATAGGGGTCTAACACTCTCCTCCTATGCCCCAGGGAATCATCTGTGTCCTCCTGACATGTGGAATCTTCTGCCATTTGGGCCCATTGCTCTGATACAGACTCTATTTCTAATTCACACCTCTTGAACATGCTCTAGCTGTCCCTTCTCCCTGCCTTGGTTCATGACATTCTGCCCTCTTGGAACTCTCTTTCCACCTCTCCTCTTTGCCCAAAGTCTACCCCCTTTGAAGGTCTGGTACCAGATCTTTCCATTTTGGAAAACCTTGGGGAAACTTTCTTGAGGCCCAAGAAAGTAGGTTCCAGTGCAGGTGATAGAGAACAGGGAGGAAGGAGATGGGCCGAGATTTCCCAACTGATTGTTCATTCATTCAACAGGTACTTATGGAAGACTTGCATGATGTGAGGCACGGATCCTGGCTCTATTCTATTCTAGCAAGTTCTCAAAGGTTGGCAAGCCAGGATTTACTGCCCTTGTAGTAGTTGGAGATTGGGATGATATTTGAGTAAGCCATGAAGTCAGTTGGATTCCATGTCATGGTCTGGTTGGGTGAGCTTGGTCTCTGAAATCAGACTTCTTTTGATTTCAATCTTGCCACAATAGCCAACTTCCATATGGCTTTGGGCAAGACTTTACCTTTCTGAGCCTTAGTTTCTTCATCTATAAATTGGGGCTCTTAGTATCTATGTCATGGGACTGTTGCGAGGTTTAATGAGATGATGTAAGTGGAATGAACAACTTCCCCCTGTTCGCCTGGGGCTTTCTTGATTTTATCCCTGAAGGTCCTACATCCTAGGAACGCAATCAGTCCAGGGCAAACTGGAATGGTTGGTCCCCCTGAAAGTAGGGAAGATGCCTGGAAAGTCCCTATCATGTAGTAGGTTCTTCATGAACGTTTGTTTTCTGTGTCCTCCTTCTCTGTTTAGACTTCTGTTTTCTTATATCCTTGACCCTTTTTGCTTTGTTAATTCTGTGAGGTGTTTTGAGTGCTTGCTGTGCACAAGGCTCTGGTCCAGGCACCAGGGATACCGCAGGGAACAACAAACAAAGCCAACCCCACCTTCTTGGTGGCAGATGACAGTTTCTGACCTGCCTTATTTGCATGGAGCCATGGCGCTTTGTAATGAACTCTTAAATAAAAGCTCTGGAATCATTTGTCCTTACATTTTCCCCATTCCTCACCAAACAGAATGTCTCTGAGGAGTGTCACAAATGCCCTTTTCTCAAGATGCCTTTGAGAACTAAAAGAACACAGGAAAAGTGATGAAGGGGTTGGAAGGCATTTCCAGAATTTAACAGGGTTGCCAGACCATGACACAAGTGTCCCCTAAGCCATCTGGGAGACTTGAGAAACCTTTTGGGGACTTTGTATTGCACTCATGGTGCAGAGGGGGCAAGCTGTGGCCTCTGTCAGCATTCCTGCTGTATCCCTTGAGGAGCCCTCTGTGCTGATGTGATACATCATGGCTAGAATTTTACCAAGGAATGGTCTGTACAATCTCCACCACTTGAGGAAGAGTGTAAACTGGCTGACACAAATCTGGTCTGAGCAAAGAGCAAGTCTGAATTGGTTTTGGCCACAAAAGTTAGAAGAGGAATTCCCCTTGGACAAATGGTCTTCCCTCTTTGGAGATGGAACTTTTTCAGTAGTTCTCAATGGTCTGTGAGTTGAGGGCCTAAGTATTAATCTAGAGGGGTGTGTGTGTGTGTGTGTGTGTGTATGTGTGTGGGGGTGTGCACATGTGTGTGTGAAGCTGTGTGTGGTTATGGGGGCCTCTGATAGGCAACACAGGACACTGTCTAAAAACCCAGCATTGCATTCAGTCCTGGCCCCACCAGTGTATAACGTGAGTCTTGAGTAAGGTATTTGGTACCTCGTTTCTCCATCTGTAAAATGGGAACAGCTTGTCGGTTTGTTGTGAAGACCAAACTACTTTATTTCATGGTTGGATGACTGACATTTTAACATCTTGTAATTCAAGGGCATCTTCCAAGCAACAATGTGGTATTAGTTTGTTAGGGCTGCTGTAACAAAGTGCAAACAATTGAATGGCTTGAACAACAGAAATGTATCCTGTCATGGTTCTGGAGGCTAGAGATCTGAGATCAAGGTATTGGTGAGGCCGTACTCCCTCTGGAGGCTGTAGGGAAGGATCTGTTCCCAGAGTCTCTCCTAGCAGTTCCTTGGCTTATAGCAGCCACCCTCCAACCTTCATAATGTGTTCTCCGTGTGTGTGTCTATCTGTCTGTCTCTTCCCATGGCAGTCTTCTTTTTGGGCACCAGTTATGTTGGATCAGAAGCCCATCACACCCCAGTGTGACCTCATATTAATTCCACTGATTATATCTGCAGTCACCCTATTTCCATATCAGGTCACATTCTGAGGTTAGAGTTTCAATACATGAATTTTGGGAACACACAATTCATCTGCAACAAATGTCTAAAATGTTGTCTTTTCAGTTAATGTATCTTATAAGTGATGGCTCCTTAGAGTCAGTGAAATACAGTGAATCACGAAATATGAGCATTTAGCACAATACCTGCCACATAGTAAACACTCAACTAATGATAACGGTTATTGTAATTACAATAGTGAACATGTACTTTGTATTTCAGTTTTATTATCTGTAAGATTGGGACAAGAGTCCCTACTTGGCAGAATTCTTGTCCTCCTTGCATGTGCCCAGTGTGTGTTCTTGGATTCAGCAGAAACATCGCCTGTGCCCTCTGCATTCTTCTTTCGCTGTGTCTCTTCCAGCGTCTGCATGGAGTCCACTGTGCGTGGCTTATTTTTAGCACCCAGTGAACACCTACCTGTTGGATGAATGAATAAGTGAATGAATGGTGAGCTCAGTGATTGTATTTGTTGAGTTTCTTTTGTTTGGAAGTAACAGGAACGTAACTTAAACTAGCTCAAAGAGGGGACTGCGTTGGCTCAAGAAACCACACAACAGCAGGGGTGGGGATAGGGCTGGCTTCAGTGACAACTGGGACCGAGCACTCACACACTTGCTGGCGGGGTTCATCTGTGCCTCTCTCTGAGTGAGAGCTTTATCTTCTCTTTCCAAGTGGAGGCCCCTGCTGCACAGTGGGGAAATAGCTGCCAGCAGACCCCTGCTCTCATCCTGAGGACTCCCTAGTCAGAGCTGAAGGCTTGTCCTCTCTAGGTTTTGCTGGAAAAATCTCAAGAGAGGACTCTGGTTGGTCTGGAGGGACTAGATGCAAGGCCCTCCTCCCCCCCCACCCCAAACCCCATGAACTTGGAGGTCAAGGTCACTTCCACCGATGATGGCCCCGGGGAGGTGGGTACTACTGAGCAGCATCCTGACCACAGCACCGACGACTGGGCAAACTACCCATGGATGTGAGAACTTCAGGAGATGTCACAAGGCAACAGTGGTGGCTAGTAGCCATTACATGTTTCTTTTCTTATTCAGCAACTTTTTCTTAAGTGGCTCTCCCTTCCCAGGCTATCAACTGGGCCCATCATGCATGTTATTTTTTGTCATTCCTTACAGTCCTGTTGGGTGGGTGGAATATCCACACCATTGGGGGAACCCAGGTATAGAGAGCTGAAGTCCCTTGTCCCAGTGCCCCTGAGAGCCAGTGGCTGACCTAGGGTCTGATTCAGAGTGTGAATCATGATTTTATTACCCCTTAGTCATGACCTTGGGAAAGATATTTGACTTGTTGGTGCCTCAGTTACCTTAAGTTTTCCTCAGCACTAACATGGGGATTTTCATAGTACTTAAGTTCATAGGTTGGAAAAATTGATTGAGACAGTACATGGGCATGGCTGTCCCGAAATGTGGCTCAGAATAAGTGCTTAATATATAGCACATCCCCTATTACTGTGGTTGTTTTTAATAGTAATATTTTGCTATTGTCTCCAAATCCTTGTGCGTTTCTCAATGCCTCAAAGTGTTTTATGTAAGTGGCCTAGAAGGGATATTGTTTGAGACCTGTGGAGGAAGCTTACTAAAGAAGGGCATTCCAGGAAGGCTTCCTGGGGGAGGAGACAAGCCAGCTGCTGTTTACTGAAACATTGGAAGGAGGTAGCTAGTCTCTGCTGTGCTAAGATTCTGGGTGCTCAGTGGCCTAGCCAGGAAGGGGCCCTGGTTGGTCTAACACTTTATTGTGCTCCCAAGGAGGCTGGTGCCCAGATATCTTAGGCCCTAAGATTCAGGGCTCCCTTGTGCTACTGCTGGGGGCCCCATCTCCCTCCCTACTCCACGCCTTGTTAGGGACAGGAGTGTGCTATTTTCACCTCATTAAGCTCCTCTCTTAGCACTCCTACCTGTAGTTATTTAGTCATGGCCCGATTTTTGCCTCCTGCAGCCGGCACTGCCTGGGAAACAGAAAGCTGGAGGCAGCAGCCGTGACCATGGGTGCAAAAGCTGGTCAGCGCACGTGATGCGTACTCCCTTGCTGGACAGGAATTCAGTCCAGTCCGTAGCCACATCAACATCCTTCTCATCCTGCTCCTGTCCCTGGTCCTCTCACACTCCAAGCCAAGGCTCATCGTCCACATCTCTCTTCCTCCTTCTACCCTCCTTCTTTCTTTTCTCTTCCCCTCCCCTCAACCCCTTCTCTCTCTCTTCTTTCTTCATATTTATTCCCTTATTCTTCTCTCTCCCCCTTCCCTTGCTTTCTCCCTCCCATCCCCTCATTTGCTTTCTCCCCCAAATGAGGCAAACAGCCCATTTGGCATTTAGTTTTCCTGCTCTTTTTGGTGACCATCTGGAGCATCCAATTATTAGAGTCAAGTGGAGGCTCTAGGTCTCCCTCTCACTGCCTCACTTCTGGGTGTTTTATATGCCCTCTCTAAACTCTGCCACACTTGTTACTAAGCAAGAGGCTACCAAAGCATCCCTCCATGTCCTGCCAGCTCTGTGCTGGCTGCTGTGCTTTTAGGTGCTTCGACAAGCCCCTTGTATGAAAGGATCTTTGGGACAGCAGCTAAACTTTCTAAGCAGATCCGGCAACAGACAAGAAAGACCAGATGACAAAGGCAGGAGACAGGACCAATGGGATTCCAGCCTCCCACATACCCTGTGCTCCACCCACATAATCACTGAAGAAGTTTTTCTAAAGTCTTATCTGCCAATTAATGATCCTTTAGAGCGGATTTATATAGAAGTGTTTAAAGTGCTTGAGCTGACAGCTTCTAGAGTTTGGACCTCTGCTTAGAGTCCATCAGATGCTAACCACCCCACCCTGGGGTGTGGATTCCTGATTAGGTAATTTTAAAAGTTAAAGAACTGCCCCTGAGGTAGACAAAATACAACTTGCATACTTATGTGTCTATATGTCTACACACTTACCTCTGTGTTACTTTATAACTAGTACTTTATAATAGCCTCCTCGTCCTCATTCTTGTTTATGTAGCTGGTAGGGCTTTGTAACCACAAACTCAGGTTTGACAAAATAACACATTTCCCCCCCTTCCCTTCTCTTCCCTTCCCTCTATTCATTAAGCTGTGGACCTTATTCAGATGTTGCCAATTTTTACACCAAAGCCTTCCTGTATTCTAGGATTCAATCCAGACTACCATACTGCATTTATCCATAGTATCTCCTTAATCTCTTCTGGTCTGAGTTTCTCAGCCTTTCCTTGTTTTTCATGACTTTGACAGTTTTGAAGAGCCCTGGTCAGGTATTTTGTAGGCTTTCCCTCAATTTGGGTTTGTTTGACACTTCTCATGATTAAGTCACAAGAGGGGCCGCTAGTGACATTAACCCTGAGCATTTGATGAGGGTAATGTTGCCGGGTTGCTATTTTTTTCCTTTCCATACTTTGTTCTTTGGGTGCCTGTTTAGTGAGTGGAAACCCCACTTACCAGAGGGAGTTGGTTAAAGTCCACTTCCTGGAGGGAGAATTATCTACTTCTATTATTTGGAATCATTCTGTAAAGGAAGACTCACCCCTTCCTCCCATTTATTTATTTATTCAATTGTCTGTATCAATATGGATTCCTGTAATCCATATATTTATTTTATACTTTGAGTTGCAATCCAATACCATGCTATTTAATTTTTTGTTTAAACGGCTTCAGATTTGGCCACTGAGAACTCTTTTTATAGGTTGGCTCCTGTATTAATTTCTTATGGCTGTTGTAACAAATTACCGTAGCCTTGATGGCTTAAAATGACACAAAGTTATTATCTTATAGTTCTGGAGGTCAGAGTCCAAATGGGCCTCACTGGGCAAAAATCAAGAAGTTGCCTGCGTGTAGTCCTGTCTGGAAGCTGTGGGAAAGAATTCCTAGTCTTGCCTTTTGCAGCATCTACAGACTGTCCGCATCCAGTGGCTCATGGCCTCCGCCCATCTTCAAAGCCAGCAATCCCAAAGGGACATTTATTTTCTCACAGTTGTGGAAGCTGGAAATCAGATCAAGGTGCTAGCTGATTTGGTCCCTGGTAAGAGTATTCTTTTTGGCTTGCAGATGGCCACCTTCTCGCTGTGTCCTCACAAGGCAGGGAGAGAGAGAGAATGTGAACTCCCTCCGGGTGTCTTTTCTTATGGGCCCTGATCCTATCACATTCATGCCCTACCTAATTTGACCTTCATTGCCTAATTTAACCTTAATTCCTCCTTATAGGCTCTTTTTCCAAGTATAGTCGCATTGAGGGTTAAGGCTTCAGCATATGAATTCTGAGGGGGCACAACCAATCCCATTATCCCCTCTATCTCAAGATCTTTAACTTAATCACACCTGCAAAGTCCCTTTTGCCGTGTAATGTAACATACTCACAGGTTCTGGGATTACAGCATGGATGTCTTTGTGGGGGTCCTTTTTTGCCTACCACAGCACCTCTGTCCTTTTGGCTTGCCCCATCAAGCTTCTTTTTTATTTAGTTAATCTAAATTACCCTCCGAACTTCTGCTGCACAGGGTACAGGTATGTTACATCTCACCATTATTGTAGCTCCTACCCTGGGGTCTTTCTAAAGTCCTGAGTGGAGGGAGGCTCTTGGGTAGCTCCAAAGCATTGGTCTATGCTGATTACTCTGCAGTGGCCCCATGTCCCAACTTACCTGGTCCACTGGAATCTGGGGACTCTGTTGTCAAGCTTGGGGCTGGGTCCAGAGGTTGGGTCCTACTGGTCCCCTCTGGGGTGTTGTAACTCTTGGGAGCATCTGGGAACTTCTCTTTCATCTTTCTCACTACTCTTCAGACAAAGCCTGCTCCTCCCTTTCTCCTTGGGGTCATCTATAGCATAATCATGACCATTAGTAAAGTTTTTACCAAGTAAGGGAAAAGCGACTGACTTCAAGCAGCTTCTGCTTTCTTCCAAAAATTCTCCAAGTCAAGGAAATACATGTGGGAATTGCGTGGATGGGAGAAAAAGTGATGGAAGGAAGAAACCATACCATCTCAGTAAATTGTCCTGTCACATTAAGTCAGGGAAAACTTTTGGAAATAAGCTTAAAAAGGGAAAAATCCACTTGAGGGTGGGGGTTTTCCTAGCTTGGCTCAGCATTGTCAGCTGCTTAGGCCAATTCTCAGTTATAAAGGTTGACACTGGGTGGGGTTGTTCTAACAATTGTACCTGGGATTTGTTTTCACCAGGGCATGATTGTCAAGAAGGAAGTTTACACTCACAGATGTCTAGAAACAGGAGGCTCAGTGAGCTATGCAGGGTCACGTGGGAGGACACTCAGGTCTGTCAGGAAGCAGGAGAGGGGAGAAGGTCCAGAGATTTTACTGAGGTTTTCACTGGAAGAAATAGGATAGGAGCTCTGAGTAAATTGTGGGCTGGATAATAGTTTAAATCGTTTCTGTGGGCTCTGGGTTTAAGGGTGGTCTCAGTTATGGAGTACTTGGCCCTGGCTGATTTGGAGCAAGGGGAATGCTGATTTGAGGTGTGAGAATTTGATAAAGGAGATGGTTGGAATATGGGTTTGGGATTAGTTGGCAGTGCGTATTTGAGGCACTTACACTTGTGGAGAGGTGTTTGCTATGCCCAGGAATCAGCTAGCCCTGGGAGACGTTATCCTTACCGGGATAAAGGCTTCAAGTGCCAGAGCATCAGGAATGCAGAACATAACAGGGGCGCATGGGTAACTCAGTGGGTTAAGCTCCAACTCTTGATTTCAGCTCAGGTCATGATCTCACAGTTTGTGGGTTTGAACCCTGCATTGGGCTCTGCGCTGACAGCAAGGAACCTGCTGGGATTCTGTCTCCCTCTCTTTCCGCCTCTCCCCTGTGCACACTCTGTCTCAAAAATAAAAAAAATAGAAATAAAAAAAAAAAGAATACAGAAAATAAGAAAATCAAGTTTTAGAAGTCTACCACACAAGGGGTCCACTGACTACCACCGTCATGAGGGAGGAAGGAAAGTGGGCTTTCTCATAAATGAGGTAGTGACTTTTTCTCAGGAAGGTATTTGAGTACCCTCTTGTTTGGTTGTTGAATACTTGGAAAGCTTTTGTGTTTGTAAAGAATAAGCTTAGTAGTGCTAAGTGCTAAGTCATCTTTTATTTAATTTTTAATTTTTAAATTTTGCTTAGTCATCTCTGCACCCAACATGGGGCTTGAACTTAGAACACCAAGATCAGGAGTCCCATGCTCTTACGACTGAGCCGACCAGGTGCCCTGCTAAGTCCCCTTTGACATGAGATGCGGATGGCGGACCCACTAACATGCTGACAGTTCTAAGATCTCAGGCCTCTGACGATGCTGTTCTGCTCCATAAGGCCCCAGACTCCATTGTTCTCCAGGGTGTAGAGGGTGGGTGGGGTGGCCAACCCCCACAGGCTGTCTCAGAAGACACTTAGGTCTGGCTGTGAATGGCACAACAGTGAGTGGGTGAGCCCTGTCTTCCTTACACGTGCTCCCCTGTGGGTCACATTGCCTTGAACATAAATGGGTTGATTGCTAAGGGAGAAGCAGAAGCAGACTCTGAACTGAGGATTCGAGTTCAGGTTTTTATCTGGGACATAGGAAGGAAGTGGAGAGGCGGTGGGGAGGTGATGCAGGGAAGGGAAGGCAACTGGCCGATTGTGCCATTTTCTTTCTAGTGATATATAATGGACACATAACTATATTAATTGGCAGGTGTACCACATAACAATTTAATACTTGTGTATGTTGCAAAATGATCTCCAGAAGAGGTTTGGTTCAAGTCTGTCATGATACATAGTTGCAAAATTATTTTCTCATAGGAGAACGTAAGATCTGCTCTCATAACACCTTTCAAATAAGCAACACAGCTTACAGACTGTGGTCACCATGCCGTACGTTACATCCCCGTGAATTTTTGTTTTCTAACTGGAAGTGTGTACCTTTTGACTCCCTTTACCCATTTCTTCCACCCCCCACTCCTCACCTCTGGCAACTACCACTCTGTTCTCGTTTCTACGAACTTAGTTGTTTTTTGTTTTGTTTTGTTTTAGAATCCACATATAAGTGAGATCATAGGGTATTTGTCTTTCTCTGACTTATTTCACTTATCCCAGTGCCTTCAAGATCCATTCATGTTGTCACATGTGCCAAGATTTCATATATACTTTTTCATGACTGAATAATATTTGTGTGTGTGTGTGTGTGTGTGTGTGTGTGTACCACATTTTCTTTACCATTCACCTATCAGTGGACACTTAGGTTGCTTCCACATCTCGGCTGTTGTAAATAATGTGCAATGAACTTATCTTTTTGAGTTTGTACCTTCATTTTCTTTGAATAAATACCTAGAAGTGAGATTGCAGGATCATATGGTGGTTGTTATTTTTCATATTTTGAGGAACCTCCATACTGTTTTCCACAGTGGCTGCACTAATTTACTTTCCCACCATCAGTGTATGGGCTGTTCTCTTTTCTCCCCATCCTTGCCAACACTATTATTTCTTGGTTTTTGTTTTTGTTTTGTTTTGTTTTGTTTTGATAATAGCCATTCTAACAAGTGTGAGGTGATATCTCATGGTGGTTTTGATTTGCATCTCCCTGATGATTAGTGATATTGATCATCTTGTCACGTGCCTGTTGGAGACTTTTGCCACTTTTGCCTTCAATGCCCCCTTCCTCCACTAAGAAAACACACAGAAGCAGGTGCCTGGGTGGCTCAGTTGGTTAAGCGTCCAACTTCAGCTAAGGTCATGATCTCATAGTTCGTGAGTTCAAGCCCCATGTCCAGTTCTGTGCTGACACCTCAGAGCCTGGAGCTGCTTTGGATTTTCTCTCTCTCTCTCTCTGCCCCTCCCCCACTCATGTTTTTTCTCTCTCTCTCTCTCTCTCAAAAATAAATAAACATTAAAAAAAAAATGCAAAAGCACACAGGGGTGCCCGGGTGGCTCAGTTGGTTGAGCATCCAACTCTTGGTTTCGGCTTAGGTCATGATCTTGTATTTTGTGAGTTTGAGCCCCGCATCCGGCTCTGTGCTGACGGTGGGGAGCCTGCTTGGGATTCTCTCTCTCTGCCCCTCCCCTGCTTGTGCTCTCTCTCTCTCACTGAATAAATAAATAAACTTTAAACACACACACACACACACACACACACACACACACACACACCCCAGCTATGTGACTATAAAGACAAATGTGTGTAAAAACATTTCCAACCACCTAAAAGATCATTTTTTTTCTTTTAAAAGGAATTAAAACATGTTCCAGGTCCTCTAAAAGTATTGCCCTGGGTCCTAGGCACTGCCTCTTGTGTCTTAAGAGAAGTTATCTCTGGAGAAATATATGCTGGGAGAAAGATGACCACTCTGTCTTGTCCTAACAGTCTGATTTCCTGGTGGGACAGTCTCATGCCTGCCTCAAACATGGGGGCGGAGAACCTCCCAGGGTCTCTGGGGGGAACCGTGAAAAGATGCCCCTCTCACACAGTGAAACCTCTGACAGAGTTAAGCTGCCTTTATGGAGTGATTGTTTTGCTAGATGCTGAGGAATTACAAACCTTCAAAGACCTTGTTTGCAGAAGGGGTACCGCTTCTCCTGGAGGCATCTTTGAAATGCAAACTTGTTCTCTCAGCAGACTCAGTGCGTCTCAGCCTTTAAGATAAATGCTTCAAACTGGCAGCAAACCCACTTGAGTTTGGTGCCTGCCTTTCCGACAGATTAATTATATCGATTGCTGGCTGTTCATTTGCCTTCGTGGCCATCTCTCCCTTGTTGGTTTCACATTTACTTTCTCCAGCCATCACAGCCCTGGGGCTGCCTTGAAAGAAACAAACACTGATTCAGTACGCTGGCGTGAGGGGTGACCATGAGCCTCTGTGCCTTCATCCGGAGCTTCCTGGCAACAGGCTTGCGGGGCAAAGCCGGAATTCGAAACCCCTATTTGTTCCTGATGGGTTTTGGGGGTTCCTTGGGGGCTAGGAGCCCTGATGTGCCATTAGAATGAGCACATATCCCAACTGGCAGGGCAGGGAAGGGCAAGTGGCAAGATGAATCCACACCTGCTCTAGTAGAATATGCTTGAGGCACCCCGGGCGCGTGGGTCTGAGTCTTAATTTGGGACTCTTTTTTTTTTTTAAGAATACTTTTTTTTTTAAGTTTATTTATTTATTTTGAGAGAGAGAGAGAGAGAGAGAGAGCAAGAGAGAGCCAGGGAGGGGCAGAGAGAGAGGGAGAGAGAATCCCAAGCAGGCTCTGAGCTGTCAGCACAGAGCTGGATGAGGGGCTTGTACTCACGAACCGTGAGATCATGACCTGAGCTGAAGTCAGATGCTTAACCGACTGAGCCACCCAGGCACCCCTCCATTTGGGACTCTTATGAATGAGCAGTGTGGCTTTGATTTTGGGGGAGTCCTTTGCTTCTCATCTGCAAAATAATAATAATGGGGGCTAGTATTTATTGAACTCTTAGGGTGTGCCAAGCACTGCTTCGAATGTTTTGCAAGTATTACCCTTGTAATCCTCATTACAGCAGAAGCTGAGCTTTAGAGAGGTAAAGTAACTGAGCCAAGATTAAAAACGGATGGGACCTACCCCAAGGTTCAAGGCTAAACCTGACCCTGTGGTTGTGCAGTCTCAGAGTGGCCAGCAGGGGTCACTGAAACTGGATGTTTTGAGATGGTTGATTTCACCATGTGTCCTGGTAACATTCACATTTTCCCAAGTGTAGTGGAAAGTTCTAGTCTCAAGGTAGTGTAGTGGCTATGCACACAGGCACTGTAGCCAGCCAGCCTGTCTGCATTTACATCTTGTTCTACCACTGTGTAGCTGTGTGACCTTGGACAAGTAACTTCATCTCTCTGGGCTTTGCTTTCCTCATTTGCAAAATGTGACTAATTATACTAGTACTTATCTCGTGGTGTTATTACAAGGATGACAAGAATTAGTGCTTATAAATCACTTAAAGCATGTAAAGGCACAATATAAGTGTTAAAATATTTAATTATCCTTCATAAATACACATGCAATTTCAGGAACTTAATCTAGGGGATGCCAGTGTCTTGTGTTAGCTTAGTCAGGTGGGATTTTGTGGCTATATAATCTTGAGTGGAGAGGCTGTGATTTTAATACCAGTTGGAATAATTAGGTGTTGTAGGCCTGGGAAGAGAGGGATTCTATATCCTGTGACCCATTGTACTTCATTTTATTGAGCAATTAACATGAACAAATTCACAATTAAGAGTGAAAATTAAAACGTAGGGTGTGGACTTTGTTAATGAGTATTTTCTCATTTTGAAAAATAATGTCGTGCCTTAATTTAGTTCTTGTGAAAAGCTTCTCCCGCCTTGGCAGAGGGCCCTTGACGTGCTTGTCACTGTGGGTCCTTCAGCATGAGGGCCTGCTACTTGGGGGAGGGGCTCAAGGAGCTGATTGGTTCAGGCCTGGAAGGGAGCACAGCTCATACTCAATCCTGGAAAACAAAAATCAGAGCTGGAGCTAAAGGAAAATCACACTGGTGATCCTGAGAGAATCGAATGAAATGCTGTTAGAAGACTATAAGCAAAGGAGAGCTTAGACATGCCTTCAAGGGCTTTGGAAACTGCCCCAGGCCAGAAAGATGCTTCAGGCAAGATAGAAAAGTCGCATCAGCTTCAGACTTTTCCAGAAATGCTTATTTCCAACTTAGTGCATCTTTTTTCCCTTTTCTTGGGTATACACCTTCCCAGGTGACTTCTGGCCTGGCTCAGGGTGCCTCCCAGTGACTCCTGGAATGGGTCTCTGGCTGCTCTTTCCAGAGCTGGCCCCGCGGATCTCAGCACCTGCCATCCTGTTCCATGGCTGGCCTGGATTTTGCCAGGCTTGCAATAGATTGAATGTGATGCTTGGGTTTTATTTGGCAGCCAAGCAAGACTTGTTTTTATAATGGAAAGGGGGAAAAAAAAGGGCAAGAGGGAGTCACAGAAGCATGGCTCACAGAGAAGGGCTTGCCCATGAGTGAAAAGGAGGGTCATGGAATGTATTACTTGGTGGGAGTTGAAATTATTAAAGAAGATCATCAAGGTGCTGATGATGAACATGTTCTAAGTGCTATTCTAGGCCCTCCCATGATGAATCCTTCCAACAATTTATCATCTCTGTTTTCTAGATAAGGAAACTGAAGTACAAGGGGCCACAGGCCAATCTTGACCTCTGTGTACCTAAGATGCATCTATATGTACTGGACATTAGGACGTGAGGTTGATAATGTTCTCAGAAGGGGTGGGGATGAGATGCCAAAGGGAGGGGATTGAGGGAGCAATGGATATTAATAATGACATAATATTAATAATTACATTACATATTAATTATTAATAATTGATAACAGTAGCTACCATTTATTGGGAAATTCTGAGCTAACAAGGACAATAATGCCAAACTTGGTCTGGACATCATCTCTTTTGACTGTCACTACAACCCTTTGGAGGGTTGGTGGCGATGATCCCCAAATCAGACTTTTCTATCCAGTTGTGGGGGGTGAACTTTAAATCATGGACTGGCAAATTAGCATTGTACCAGTTACTGAGCACCTAGTACAACCAGGCCTCAGAACACATGTGCTGAGGAGCTCAGTTCTTTAGGAAGATGGGTCCAGAAGCCAAAGAGTAAAGGTCACGACTGGGGAGGACTCTTGTTTTCTGTGGGGAGAGTGCAGAGGATAGAGATCTCTGTCCGCTGATATCAGCACTGAGATGCCACTTCTACTTAGATCCTGTAAACTATTGACAATGTGGTAATATTTATCACAAATCCATATGTGCCACGTTCTTTTTTTTTAAGCTTATTTATTTATTATTGGAGAGAGAGTGTGTGTCTGTGTGTGCACCTGTGCTAGCAGGGGAGGGGAAGAGAGAGAGAGGGAGGGAGAGAGAATCCCAAGCAGGCTCTGAGCTGTCAGCGTAGAGCCCGACATAGGGATCAATCTAATCCCAGGAATGTGAGATCATGACCTGAGCCATAATCAAGAATTGGACATGCGGTGCCTGGGTGACTCAGTCAGTTAGACTCTTGATTTTGGCTCAGGTCATGATCTCATGGCTTGTGGGATGGAAACCCACATCGGGCTCTGTGCTGACGGCCCAGAATCTGCTTGGGACTCTCTGTCTCCTTCTCTCTCTTCCCCTCCCCTCCCCCCTCAAAAATAAATAAATAAACTTAAAAATAAAAAAAAGAAGAGTTTGACACTTAACTGAACCATCCAGGCACCCTGCCAAGTTCTTTACATACATGATCTAACTTAGTTCTTACTATGGTCCTGCAAGGTGGATACAATCTTGACTGAACAGAAGAGGAAACTGAGGCACAGAGAGGAGGCAGATGCAGACAAGTGGCGGAGCTAAGGTTTGAATTTACTCATCCCATGTCTTCTATGGGACACCTCAGTTGCCTCCCAAGCATCCCTGTCCCCATGCTGGCCTGAGAAGCCTGGCCACTGAAGCAGGACTGTTGGACGTATGGGCCGTGGCTTTCTCTTACTGTGCTGACAAGACGTGGCACAGCCGTGGTCCTGGTAGAGGACATCTAGATGCCTTAGGGCCTCCCCACAGCCCTCAGCCAGTGCTCTGGCCTGGGGGTTGTTAGGTGAGCACACGCTCTGTGGGAGGGTGAATTTCACTCTCGGGCCAATATCCTAACAAGAAGTGGGGCCAGAAGCAATCCATTCTCTGTTTCTAAATCAAATAAATCTTGCTTAACCCTTCCCTCTCTTGTCAGGAAGGGCAAGACATTCAGCCTGGTTTATGTTTGGGGGCAACCCTCCCCCCACCCTGGGTTGTGTGAGAAGCCCATGGGATTCTCAAGGTCCAGAATGGGGAGGCCTGCCTGGGGGACTGCTTCTGGCTGTTGTGGTCCCATTGTGCCTCTGGGAGGGGGTTGGTTCCTCCTGGGCCTTTTTGTGAGAGTTTGGGTGCCGCAGAGCTTAGGGTTGAGCCCCCTGTTTCCACTTATATCTTCTTGGGTGGTCCCACCACTCCAGGGCTGCTGGAAGGGAAAGGGGTCAGGTACTACCTTCTCTCCCCTCCTCCTCATGTTGGGGTATCTCTCTGGGCTGGGCCACCGACCTCTCCTCCTCCCCTTTGTGGACAGTACAGCCATCAGGCAACAAATTCTGCCTGGACCCGGAGGACAAAAATGCAGGGGGCATGAAGGGAAAGTACTTCTCTCATTGTTTTGTTACATGTAAGCCAATTGCCACTGATATTTATTTACCCCCTCCTGAATGTGAGGCCTGCACATTATTTAATAATACCATTGGGGTCATTGCATTTTGCAAACAGGGAAACTGAGGTCCAGAGAGGTTAAGAAGTTTGTGTGGGATCACATAGCTGGTGAATCTAGCTCTGAGATTCAAACCCAGCCAGGCTGACTCCAGGACCCACACATGTAACTACTATATGGACTTTCTGTCTGCAAGTAACTCTTTAAGGTGACTCTGCGTGCCCCACTTCCCCTACTGGACTGCTGGCCGTCTTCATTCTAAATATCTTGTCCTCTTAATGTCTCTTAATGTGGATGTGAGCTTATACCTAATAAAGATGCAAATGAGTGTCCTCGCAGGTTGGCAGAGAGTCTTGTAGGACAGCACATGCTGGATTCTAGGGCTGTGGGGGAGGGCTGTGGGGGAGGGCTGTGGGGGAGATGGCAAAAACAGGCATTTTCCTTCCTGCCCAGGTCCCATGCCTTTGCAGTGTGACTTTAAGCTCCTGCCATTGAGGTAGAGTCTGTTCTTTGCTTCCTTGAATGTTGGCTGGCCTTGCGGTCGGCCACAACGATAGAATGTTGTGGAAGGGGTGGTGTGCCAGTTTTGGCCGTGGCCACGTGTTTCTTCTGTTTGTCATAATGCTGCCACTGCCAGAGGGTAACACACGTGTGACCCAATCCTTCCTATCACCCCAGCTGGAATACCAGCTACCCCCAGAAATGGAGCTTCCTGTTAGCCAGCAGCTGACTGCTGATGCTCTAGGAAACTGAGACCAGAAGAACCAGTCCATGTTGCCAACTCCTAGAACCATGTGCCAAATTCAGGTTTGTTTTTTTCAAGCCACTATTTTTTTTTTAATATATATATATTTTTTTTTTTAGAGAGAGAGTGTGTGTATGTGTGCACATGAGCAGGGGAGGGGCAGAGGGAGAGGGAAAGAGAGAATCCCAAGCAGGCTCTGTGCCATCAGCTCTGCCACTGATGTGGGCAGGGCTTGGTCTCAAGAACCATGAGATCATGAGCTGAGTCACAATACAGAGTTAGAAGTTCAATGGACTGAGCCACCCAGGCGTCCCCTAAGCCACTGACTTTTGAGGCAGTTGGTTTTGCAATAAAATCTACCCAATACACTCAGCTTCAAGTCGCATCCGTTCATCCCAGACTTGGGTGGTGTCAGTAGGGGCACCAGATAGGGCAGACGAATTGGAGCCACCTTTCTCCTTCTTCAGCGTTCCACGGCAACACCTTCCTGTGGGTTTGTGCCACAGGTGCCCAGCGCTGTGATTCTGTTTCTGAACACTCCAACAGAAGAAATGAACCTTCATCGAGAGATGTGGTCTGGCCCCAGCCCTGACACCAACCTGCCGTGTGGTTCTCCATGATTTCCTTAACCAGTCTGGACTGACACACATACTTGACGATTTCTGCCGGCTCTGATATTTGTGACTCTGTGAGGCATCACTAGCATGATGTTTATATACTGTCCACATTTGATTTGGATGTTTTTTCCCAGACCACTGGCATGGCACAAAATGATGAGTTGTTTTTTTTTTTTTTTTTTTTTTTTAACCATCCACATAAAAAGAAACAGACCATAAACTGGCTTGTGCCACTGTAAGAACATTCCTTTACTGACAACGAAGCAAAAAATATCTGAACTATAAAAGTACATGTTTGGAAAGGAAATGTTCACGTTTCTTGAAAATAAGTTTGCATTATTAAAGCTGGGGGGTTATACAGGCGTTTTGTTGAAACTTACAAAACCTCATCGCTTTTGGCTCTTCTCCTAAATCAGAATATAGTTTGGTTGGCACAGCTTCTATAAAATGTGTTCATTCCTTTATTCCTTCACTTATTCAGCCAGTGTTTGCTATGAGCCCTGCCCTGGCCTCCTAAGAGAATGGAACCTGAAGGAGACAGGCAATTAACAACCCTCAAAGAGCTGACATTTGAGTGATAACAGCAAATCTACAGGTAAGCATTAGAGTCATCTAGCGATTAGCGTTACAAAGAAAAAAAAGTTTTTGTTAGAGGACAGATTAACACTGGATATGTTTTCCACAAACAGGATACACATTTACTACCTTCATATCTTCCCACCTTCCCCTGGAATTTCTCATTCATTCTTAAATGCTGTCTTGAAACTGGAAGGGTGTATACATTCAGCGAGGCCCATCTCACAGGTGTCCCCAGTCAGGAGGAAAGCCCAAGGATGTGAGCCTTGGGAAGAAAATGACTCTTGATAGCCCAAATTTGGAGGATAGGCTGCAAAGGCTGAGTGTGAGCCTGGGGTACAAGGCACCACTGTGGTTTCCTCCAGCAGGCAACATTGTATCAAGGAACAAACTGCACTGGGATTTGAGGGCCTGGGCTCAGTTTGCATCTCAGGACTGGGTTTTGTGTGTGATTTTGAACATACCTCTCACCCTGTTTTTCAACCTGTGTGATAGGGATAATACCACTAGTACCTGCCTCTCCACGTTGTTGGAGGATCAGATGCAATAACATAAACAAGAGTGTTTTGTTAAAGTTGTCTTTCAGATGTACTACACATTCCCTAAGGGCAGGGGCGATGTCTCATTCATCTTATTTCCACAGAGCTTGGCATGTCAAGTGCTCAATAAATGATGGTTGAGTGGATGAATGGGCCAGAAAATAAATTAACAAAAGAATGAAACTGAATCCTGTGGGCCTCAATTTCTTCATTTTGCAAATTAGGTTTTCCCTATAGAGTTATCTAGGTTGTGCACTGCACCAGTGAATTTGGCTAAGGGGGTAGGAGGAGACTAAAATCTGGATTTTCCACCTGCCAAGTCATGTGCCTGGTGCAGAGGGTGCCTTTAATTAAAGGCCAGCAATGGGCCTGTCTAAAATGAAGGAGTTGGACTCTAGTGCCTCCCGGAAACTCTGATTTTTATCATTGTGTGAGGGGGCCCCAGATGCTGTGTTGTTCAGAAAATCCCCAGATGACTCAGATTTTCCTCCTAGTTTGGGTCCCATTGGATTGGTGGCCTTTTAAGGCACTTCCCACTCTAATAGAAGGTGATTTTTAATTATATTTTAGATTTCTTGAATTTATCATTTTCTGGTATTTCATGTTAAATTCCCTTTGTTTATGAGTACATGAGCTGTCATCTCATGATGCCCTTACCCACCTTTCCTGGTTTTGGGTAGGACACAGCCGCTGGAGTCCGTGAAATGTGTGTTCCCCATTCATCAGTAAGGGATTCCATGCCAAGCTGAATCTTTCAAGTTTCCCTGGATTCCTCTTTGCAGCCTGCAGCATTTGTGTTTACATCAGGTCAGATAATAATAAAAAGCAGGATTCTTTAGACAAGACAGAGCTGCGAAGACAAAAGCATGGTGATGAAAGCTACCAAGGTCTGATTTAATTTATCTGCCTTCATTTCTTTCCCACCTTCTTCGTCAGTCAGGGTGCGATGAGAAGAAAGAAACCACACAGTAATTTCAACAGGGAAAGCTCAGGGTTCTGCTTCACACTTGACATTTTGGGCCGGATAATTCCGAATTTGGGGGGACTTGCCTGTGCACTGTAGGGTGCTTAGCAGCATTGCTGGCCTCTACGCGTTAGATACCCACAGGGTTCTCTCTCCTCCCCACACTGTGACAACTGACAATGGGGCCAGATGTTGCCAATGTCCCTTTGGTCTGCGGAATGGCCCCTGCTTGAGAATCACTGCTGAGATCATTACTTACCTATATCAGATTGTCCAGAAAGGAGTAAACGGAACTCTACAGAAAAGCCTAGGGCTGAGGGAGAATATGAGGGGAGGGACATGCTGGGAAGGGGGACCCCTCCCCAAGCTGGGATTCAGACGTGTTGAAGAAGGTCCACTCTGTAGGGGCGTTCTCTCAGGAGCTCTGGCCCGTGCTCTTGTACAGTTGCTAGACAAGCAGGAAGCAACTGGAGGGGAGGCAGAGTCCATCCAGCAGGAAACACCCATCTGGACACAAATGGAGGGACTGCAGGGTTCCTGTGCCTCACTGGAAACCCATCCTGGGGGCGTCACTGAAGCTGAAATGAATGAGTGCCACTGACCACTCCCCTAACACACTGCTGGCCACAAACAGCCCTTGGTAGGAACCGGAGAAGCAGGTGTAACAGCTTAGAACAAAAAGAGAAACCCCTTCTTCTGGCAGTGTCTCTGAAGCGCCCTCTATTGATAGAATTGAGCATCACACCTTCTTCAAAAGCAATATTTTCATTGAACTGGCAGTAAAAGACGATTTGGATCCGAAAAAGGCAATAAATCCATAGCTGGCATATTCTTGTATTGTACCTTCCTTTTGACCATCTCTATACCATCTGCTTGGCATATGTCTAACATTTAGTAGATACAAAATTAATGACTGAAAGAATGAATGATGAATGAATGGATGACAGGGTTGGCTTTTTTTTTTTTTTTTTTTTTTTTTTTTTTTTTTTGTAGCTGTTTTGGAGAATATAATTCTTTTCCTATGGAATAACAAATGGTGGTGTTTACTCCTTCTAATCCCACTTTCCTACTAAATTTAAAATTAATTGAATTATCCTGTTATATCTTCTCAACTTACATAACGGATCAATTTGATAAAAATCAATTAAATGAGCAATTCAGTGTAAAAAAATTAATTAAACTAGTTTCAATTGATTCATTGATTAAATTTCCCATTTGAGCCAAGAAAACACAAGACTGGTATCTGTTTTTAAGACCAGAATATTAACCAAAGACTTGCTGGCCAGTTAACTAAGTTCAACAAAATTGTTGCACAAAGGGTCACCTGGGTGGCTCTGTCGGTTAAGCGTCTGACTTCGGCTCAGGTCATGATCTCATGGTTCATGAGTTTGAGCCCCGCATTGGGCTCTGTACTGACAGCTCAGAACCTGGAGCCTGCTTCAGATTCTGTGTTTCCCTCTCTCTCTGCTCCTCCCCTGCTTGTGCTCTCTCTCTCTCTCTCTCTCAAAAATGAATAAACATTTAAAAAATTGTTGCACAGAAGACTAAGAATGTTAATAATATGAAAATTAGAATTAATTTTGACTTAGGTGACAAATGATTACTTGCTGGTTGCAATGTGGTAACTTAGCAGTAACCAGGGATTAAGTGACACTGTCATTTAAAATGAAGAAGCAGCTGGCGGCGCCTGAGTGGCTCAGTCGGTTAAGTGTCTGACTTCGGCTCAGGTTATGATCTTGGGGTTCATGAGTTTGAGCCCCGCGTCGGGCTCTGTGCTGACAGCTCAGCGCCTGGAGCCTGCTTCTGATTCTGTCTGTCTGTCTCTCTCTCTGCCCTTCCTCCCCTGCTCATGCTCTCTCTCTCTCTCAAAAAATAAATAAACGTTAAAAAAAATTAAATGAAGAAGCAGAGGCACCTGGGTGGCTCAGTTGGTTAAGCGTTGACTTCAGTTCAGGTCATGATTTTGTGGTTCGTGGGTTTGAGCCCCGGGTTGAGCTCTGTTGTCACCGCAGAGCCCACTTCAGATCTTCTGTCTCCCTCTCTCTACCCTTCTCCTTCTCTCTCTCCTAACAATAAATAAACAAACATTAAAAACATAAAATGAATAAGCATAGTGAAAAGATAATTGGATTGAGATTGAGTAAAAGTTTTGTGTGGGCTACCTTCTAATGTAGCAGGACTAATGTAATGTGCACAAGTCACTTGGCCTTTCGGGGCCTCCCTCTCTTCTGACACTCAAGAACAATCATATACTTCATTTTGAGGAGGAGCAAACATAATATGAATGTAAAAGTGTTTTGAAAATTGAAATTGCTATACAGATTTCTCTTGTTAGCTCATAGTTGTTTTAATCTTCTTAGGTGTCCACAAGATTCTGAATGTATCTGAAGTGCTGAGAACATACTTCTCTTTTCTAATGTAAGGCAGAAGCCCAGTGGAAAGGGTTTTTAAATTTATGGTGATACACACGGCATCTCCCTCAAGTATCTCAGGGCCTTTGCACATGCAGTTCCCTCTGCCTGGAGTTCTTCCCTCTCTCGTGCCTCCACAACTCCTACTTGCCCTGTCGGCCCCTCATCACTTCCTGACCTCCTGAACTAGTCAGCTCTCTCCTTTATATATTCATACATACCACATCTCTCCCATTTAGTATATAGCACCATGGGTATTGTATATTTTAATGTGATGGTTTTTAAAAAAAAAATTTTTTTTAACGTTTATTTATTTTTGAGACAGAGAGAGACACAGCATGAACGGGGGAGGGGCAGAGAGAGAGGGAAACACAGAATCGGAAGCAGGCTCCAGGCTCTGAGCCATCAGCCCAGAGCCCGACGCAGGGCTCGATCTCGCGGACTGTGAGATCGTGACCTGAGCCGAAGTTGGACGCTTAACCAACTGAGCCACCCAGGCGCCCCTTTAATGTGATGGTTTGATTAATGTCTGTCTTCCCAACTAGGCTGTAAACTCCATGATGGTGGGGCCACTTCTGCTTTTGCCCACAGTGACATTTTTAGTAGGTGCTTAATGACTGTTGGATGAATGAGTGAATGAGTGAATGAACGAACAAACGAATGAACATATCCAGAGTTGACTACAGCCTGCTGGGTTTTGGGGCTGTAGAAAGAACACGGTGATAGGCATGGTTCACTAGAATGTCCTCAGCATCCAGAATAATCCTTGACATACAGTAGGAACTCAATAAATGAATGAGTTAACTTTAGATCCAGAAGTCTGGGGCTTGATTTTTCTCTTTGAAATTTATAGACTCAGCACATGTGGGGAGGATGTTTAACTCCACTATCCAGTACGGTGAAAACAGGCTCGGAGGCCAGCATTCCTGGGCCCAAATCCCATCTTCTAGATGTTTGACAAGACATTTAACATAACTATGTGCAAGTATGCTACTGTACAAAAATGAGGGTAATATCAATATCCCAAGATTAGTTCAAGTATTAAATGAGAAAAACTATTGAAAAAGCCTTCTTAAAGACAGCACATATTAGGTATCAATAAAGGTTTGTCACTGTCCTTTTCCCCCTATCATCCTCCCTAACGTGAGAATAATATTACTGACGTCAGAATCATTGTATCTCAAATAAGACTATGTACATCACTTTGTAATTTGAGGTGCGAAGATTCCTTTCTTCCCCTTCTGCACCAAAGGAAAAATATGTGCAGAATCAGCCTCAGCCACCAGGTGGCACTGTGGCAGTATCTTTGATTCAGGGTTTTAGCTAAACAAAATAACACCTTAGTGTACCTTTCAAATTGAAGTCTTGACGTAAGAAAAATGGGTTACATTTAAGAGGGGAGCATTGCTCAATAATGGAGTAATGTCTGTTGTAAATTATATTTTAATGGATAAGGTCTTACTCTGGAGAATCAAGAAGGAAAAATTTAAAAACACTCCTTTAGATTCTTAATTTGGAAACATGAGAACCACAAGAACCAGGCAAGTAAGGGAGAAAAGCTTGTAATTGCTTTATTATAACATAATTTTATCTTGAGATCTCTTTTGCTTTCTCAAGTATTCTGGTAACTTATGCTTATTATTTTTTCTTCCTTTTTTAAAAAGAAATGTCTAGTTTGGTAGACAAGTATTTCTTGAGTACCTGTTCTGGGTGATTGAAATAAAGCCAGCAACACACAAGCCAAAGCTCCATATCCTGAAGGAGGTGAGGAAATCTATTACCAACTAGTAAAAAAAATGAACAAAAAGGGAATTTTAGTAGGATGATAAGACAAAGGGTGACTTAGGTGAGCAAGTTTGGGGCACACACTTCAGATACGGTGGTCCAGGAAGGACTTTCCAAGCTGGAGGTGTGTGTTCTACAACCTGAATAATTGGAAGGACCTGGTCAGGCAAATGCCTTGAAGAACAACATATCAGGCCGGGGGAAAAACTGGTCAAAGGCTCTGACGTGGGCACAAGCGTGCCAAGTGCAAAATAAACGTTTTTGGTAAATTAATACTATTCCCAGCGATCTATTGCTTCATAACTAACCATTCCCAAACTCAGTAGTTTTAAATGACCTACTTATTTTGCTGAGAGTTGTCTAGGTGTTAGGAATTGAGAGAGGCTCAGCTGGGTGGTTCGTCTGGATCCACTTGGTGTCAGCAGCAAGGTCAGCTAATACAGAAGGACACGCTTCAGGATGGTTCCTCACACACATATTGGCACCCTGCTCCTGCCTGGAGTCTATTTTCTCTACGTGGTGTCTCTTCCTTACAGCCTCTCCATAGTGCTTGGGCTTCTCACAGTATGATAGTCTCAGAGTACGTGCACTTCTTACTTGGCTACTGGCTTCCAGGAGACCAGGGTTGAAGCTGCCTGTCTTTTTAAAGCAGAGACCCAGAGATTACTTATGACATGCCATCACTTCTGCCCACTTGTTCTGGTCAGAGAGGCCAGTCCTCTTTCTTCAAGGGGGGAATAAATAGTCCCTACCTCTTCCTTCCTCCCTCCCCCTCTTTTCCTTCTTTCTGTTTTTCTTTCTCACTTTCTAATTGAGATATAATTGACATGTAATATCATATTAGTGTCAGGTGCACAACAGACATGATTTGATATATGTGTATATCATGAAACACCACGATAAGTTTAATTAACATCCATTACCACACATAGTGACAATTTTTTTTCTTGGAATGAGATGAGAACTTTTAAGATCTCTTTTCTTAGCAACTTTCACATATACAATACTGTATTATTAACTGTAGTCACCATGTTATACATTACCTCCCCGGGACTTATTTGTTTTATAACTGGAAGTTTCTACCTTTGACCATCTTTACCTATTTTGTCCACCCCCACCTCCCACCTCTGGCTATCACCATTATGCTCTCTGTTTCAAGTACATTGTTTTAAATTTATTGTTTTAGACTCCACGTATTAGTGAGATCATACAGTATTCTATTTGTCTTTCTCTGTCTGACTTACTTTACTTAGCATAGTGCCCTCAAGGTAATGGACCCCACCTCTTGATGGAAGGAGTGTTAAAGGATTTGTGACCATCTTCAATTGCAACAGATCCTTAAAAAGTTGCAGAAAGTCCCTGTGAATGGCTGAGGGCCAGACTTCCAAAGCCCAACACCATAGATCTGGTCTGTCTATAGCAGGGACGTCAGGCAAGAGCTTTGGAGAATTTTCTTTTTACTTTTTTTGTTTTCTGGGATCCAGACCCATAACTAGGCAAGTGTGCCCTGAACAAAACCCACTCTGTCCATTGCCCACCCTAAGCGTTGTCATCAGCATGGATGTAAGTGTATAGGTTTCTTAAGTCCTGATTATGAATTTGTGGCTTAACGTTTGGGATGGAAAAGAGAGCGGATGCCAGCTTCTGTGTGTGTATTTTCCTATGCAGAATAGTTCTGGGATAATCTTAGAAAAATAGGAGCGAAGGGCAACAAATAGTTACAGTTCAGATAGTAAGAGTGTTTGGCATTGAAATAGCCTATGAAACAACTCTAACTATCCACTGGTCAACATGATCTGGTCAGAAGAGTGATTAATTAGATTTGTCCCCTTGGGAGAGATAATGGAGCCAGTTGGAGTTGGGAGTCCTCTTCTGACTGAGTTTTAAGAGAAAGGAAGCAAAGTAGGGAGGCGGGAGACCCTGCATACCAGGCCTTACCAGCCTGGTATTTCTGCCATACCAGACCTTAGGGAGAAGGAGAGAGACCAGTGGGAACTGAGAATTTTCTCTGGTGGACAGGAGATTTGGGGGGAGGGGAGGGGAGGGGAGGGGAGGGGAGGGGAGGGGAGGATAAAACAAGCTGACTGATGGGTCCATCTGGATCTGAGTCTGTTCTACAGCTGTGTGGCAATCAACAGAGCAAATCATTTTTGTATTGACACATGTCCCAAATCTTATGTTTGCCTAATGATTGTAGCTGGCTCCACTCAAGATGGAATTGAACCCAAAAATGTTTGTGAAATGATGGTGGTGACTAAGTCAAGATAAAATTGAATCTGAGAAAACGTCAACAGGGTTTACATTCATAGTTCTCACATATTTCCCCCAGGTAACCACTTATTTCTTTTAGCACCCTTTTCATGTGCTGAGACTCCAAAATGATCCCGTTACATCAGCAGTGCATTCTGTCCCTAAGCGATATGTCAGAATGGACAAAGTTTCCAGTTTCCTGTTTGCTTTTGGATGTCAGGGGGGACACTAATAAACCTGTCTATTGTTTCATCTGAAGCAGGATTTAATTATTCATTGTTATGATTTACCATGTTAAAATGGATGGGTTTACCTAGATGAAGATTTTTATGGCAGCCCTAACAATTGACTGGGGTAGTCCACTTGTGGTCATGTCGTAATTAAAATAGGGCCTGGCTGCTCAAATCCTACATGCAGATGCTGTCTCTCTGGACAGACCAATTGTCTGGGTTTAATAAGACATGTTTGTGGAGGGCTTGACTTGAATGCAAAAAGCAATTGAATTAATGGCATATCTCTTGGCTCTCACATTTTACATAAATAAAGAGAGAATGCATTAAAGGTTGCACTAAGTGAAATTGCACTTAGCCCAATATCTATTTGCCTGTGGGACCACATGAGTCATAACTATCACTTGCACTGGCTCTTGTCTCTTTGTGCTCACACAAGTGCCTGTTCCTTGAAATAAATCTCCACACATTTGGCGGGGCCTCCACAAGGAATTTTCACGGACTCGAGAGCAAATCCTACCACTGTGTGGTCAGGGGTTTCCAGGAATTTTGTTTCTTTTGTCTCCTACTGTGGTTGCTGATTTGTCCGTGAGGGGCTGTGGCCTTCCCCTATGACCAGCTGTGCTGTTTCTGTGGCTGTCTGTTTCCTCCTCTGTGGCCAGGCCTGGGGGCTTCCTTCCTTCCCAGACTGGGTGCCATGCTTCTGTGAAGGCAAGGGGAAGCTGCTTTCTTCATTTTGCGTCAAATGCGGTCCCTAAGAGGGGGCTCCTGCCATGTTGCCTGTGCCCCAACGGGTTACCAGATTGAATCAGCCGTCTCCACTTTAGTGACAGCTCTCCCTCTTGATAGTGGCAAGCTGTGAGTCCATGGGGCTGAATTCAGGACACATCAGAGTGAGAGGCAGTCTGCTTCATGTGGACACATCCTTCTTCTCTGCCAGCCTTTGAGCCTGGGTCAAACCCATGTGTTTGGTGTAGAGGAAAAAACAAAAGGCTTTAATGTGAGACAGACATGGGAGGTGTTCACCTAGCAGCTGTGACCTGGGGCAAGTAACTCAACCTTTCAGGCTCAGCTTATCCCTCCTGAAAAGGGAATAATTAGGAGACAACACACTTAAAGAGTTTGTGGTACAAGGCCCTTTTCCTGGCACAGATCTCCTGGAGCCCTTGGAATTTCCTTAGTGAGAGGAGTGTCTCTTGTATGCTGATGAGGTGACTCCTGGTAAGGTCCCTCACTTTAGGATGAGTGCTGGTTGCCAGAAAACCAAGCACAGGTTTGGAGTGGGAACTTTTGCCCCATCCGTGACCTCCAGGGCAGGTAGAGGGGTTAAAAACTGAGTTCAGCTACTAAAGGCCAGTGACTCTATGAGCGTGCCTGTGTAATGAAACCTTGGTAACACAAACAAGCAAACTTGGAACGATAAGGATTGCAGGGGCTTCCAGGTTGGAGAACACATCCGTGCTGGGACAATGTGGCACATGCCAGCTGCACAGACACAGAGGTTCTTGTCCTCAGGACCCTTCCAGACCTTGCCCTGTGTACCTCCTCACCTGGCTGTTCATGTGTATCCTTTATGATAAACCATAATAGTAAATAGAGCAGCTTCCTGCATTCTGTGAGTTGTTCTAACACAATATTGAACCTAAGGAAGGGTCCTGAGAACCCATAAAGTTGTAGTCGGCTGGATAGAAGTGAGAGTTGTCTGGGGACTTTATTTGTCTGAGACAGGGAGCCTTCTTGTGGGACTGAGTCCTGAGCCTGTGGGGTTTGTGCTAAATGTGGGTGGGTGGTGTCAGAACTGAACCGAATTGTAGGACACCTAGTTTTTGTCCGAGAATTGGACAATTGGTGTTGGGATGAGGTATGTGGTGTCAAGAAAAACCAAACAGAGCCTAGTGAAGTACTTAGTTCACAGTAAGGACCTCGGAACTGAGAGCTCACATTATTGTAATGCTATTTACTAAAATAAAAAGAAAATTAACAAAAACTTATGTAGTGCTAACTAAGTGCAGGTGGCTCATTTAACTTATTTGCTCCTTGTAACAAGTCCAAAAGTTAGGTACTGTTATTCCCATTTAACAGATAAGGAAGCTGAGGCACAGAGAAATTCAGGTAGTTCCCCAAGCTCCCATAGCTGATAAATGGCAGGGGTCACATCTAGGCAGATTGCTACCTGAGTCTGTGCTCCTCACCTTTACGATATGTTTTTGTGATTGATATTATTATTACTGCAGTTTGTTCAGGGAGGCCTAAGTAGCCAAAAGATTAATCTGGCATGGGAGCTCATCCGAGAAAACTGATTTCATGTTAAGATAGTCAGATATGTTTGTTTCCAAAGTAGGTACTAGCCTTAAAGGATATCGTAGTTTATATAGGGCTTGGATTATTAGTAACTTTTTTCTCCAAAGAAATTTCTCCTATCCCAGGGTGAAATGCAATAGGCACGAATGTCTGTACACCTTTGGATGTGCAGATAAGCTTGGGTTTAACCGGCTTCTCTTGAGAAAGTTCAACCAACTTGAGCCCAGTGTTCAGCCTGTTACAATTCCAAAAACTCTACTGTGTGGTCAGCTCTCTGCATACACAGCAAATGATAAATGGACCTTGTGCTGCCTTCTCCCCGGCTAGGCTCAGATGGAAATCTGCTGCTCTGTGGTGGTATCCCACAGATAGAGGGGGGATGGGCATGTCAGTAGCTCTGCCAACCAGTCAGTGTAAAACGCACACCCATTTATCACACCCAAGGTGCCAGGCCTGCACAGATCTGTAAATAAAAGGCATTTGAAAGCAAAACCCATTGAAGCAAACAGGCATCACCAAAATGAATGGCTTTTTTTTTTTTTTGTTTTGTTTTAAACCTGGTATAAGCTTTATAGGGCTACCATTTAAGCGTGCTCAACGAACCCATCATATTACTTAGTCCCCACAAAAATCCAGGAGGAGTGGGGTGTTAGGATGACTAAACATCTTGGTTTGCCTGTTGTCCTCATGCAAGTATTAAATGAGCCCTTTTTACTTTCCAAAGTGCCCCAGGTTTGACAATAAATTATATGGTCACCCAAGATATTGTGTTTATTTTATGGAAGAGGAAACAGGCACAGAGGAGGTAAATGAGCCACTCAAGGTCATGTAGCAGGTGCAGGATGGAGCTGGAGTCTAACTCAGGTCAGTCTGTCTCCACCGCCCTGGTCTTTTCTGCTGGAGTCTTCTGCCTGTCATCACAGGGCTGCGAGCACATCTGCCTTTCAGTACTCCCTCTGGAGGTATTTGAAACTCACTGGAATGACTTACTGTTGTTTGCAACACTGTTGGGATTGCTCTTTTGGAATGATCTTCAGAGTAATTTTTTTTTTAAGATGATTTTTCATGTTAGCAAATCTTGGTCCTTTCAGGATAAATTTCATTTTTGGAAATACCCTCAACACTTTCAGAGACGAGTCTTGTAAATAAGGTGGTAAATTATTCTGGGGAACACTGTTTTAGAGCCAAATCAAAGACTTAGTTTGAATTAGTGAATTGTTTGTTTGCTTGTTTGGCTGGTGAAATTGGCTTTGAAAAAAAATTCTCGAAGAGTCATTCTGCAGATGTTTTGAACAGCGACAGTGTCATTTGAATGGGTTTAGTTTCCCAAATTATTTTTTTCAAGTCTCATTTTATCATGCCTGGTAAATGGGACATATTGTACCTATCTTTCAGAGTAGCCAGCACATTTAGCTTTGAAGGAGTGGAAGAACTTGCCTAGGTTGTTGACATTCCTGGCCTTAGATGAAGAAGAGAAATCAATCCTTTCCCCAGAACTCGAGTTTCCCTTAGTCATATTCCCAAGCCTTCATGTTTTACCAAGTGAATTCAAGTGTGTGTCATAGTCTTACATTTTAAAAATCAGAAGTCTTGGTAACCGGGGCACCTGGGTGGCTCAGTCGACTGAATGTCTGATTTTGGCTCAGGTCATGATCTTGCAGTTCATGGGTTTGAACCCTGCACTGGGCTCTGTGCTGGCAGCTCAGAGCCTGGAGCCTGCTTCAGAACCTGTGTCTCCCTCTCTCTCTGCTCCTCCCTCACTTAGGCTCTGTCTCTCTTTGTCTTTCAAAGATAAATATAAAGAAAAGAGTCTTGGTAACCTATGTTTGCAGTACATTGTTTACTACATTTCAACTTATGATAACGTCTTGGATGGATTCATCCATTAAAAGTAATCAGTATACATGTTTCACTGCACGTTTTTTTATAAAGCACTGTCATCTACTTTTTTTTTCTTATGTAAGTTCAAAACCAGCGAGGGAAAAAAGTGAGTCAGGTATTGTCACCCCACGTTAGAGGTAAAGAAAGGGAGTCCCTAGAGATTGCATCTTGCCTGGGGTCACATAGATAAAAGTGGCAGTGTCTGGACTTTGGGGTGCTTCGGGCATCCAGTTACTCATTACCTCTTGATTGTTCTTGTCTCAGGGATCATTGACCCTTTTATGCGTGTGTTCATTTTCTATGGTGGCTGTCATAGATTACAACAAACTTGGTGGCTTAAGACAATACGGATTTATTCTTGTACAGTTTTGGAGGCCAGACATTTGAAATAAGTTTTAGGGAGCTAACTCAAGGTGTCTGCAGGCGCATACTCTCTGTCCAAGCTATAGAGAAAAAAACCCATTTTCTTGACTTTTCTAGTTTCTAGAGGTGGATTCATTGGCTCATGGCCCCTTCCTCTATCTTCAAGGATAGCAGGGTAGCATCTTTAAATCTCTCTTTCTCTGTTCTGTCTTCATATTGTATTCTCCTCTGTAGTTAAACCTTCTTCTGATTCTGTTTTATAAGGATACATGCATTTAGAGCTCACCTTGTCAATCCAGGACAAGCTCACCATTTCAAGGTCCTTAGTTTATCACACCTGCAAAGTCTGTCCATCCATTCTGTCTGTCTGTCTGTCTATCCATCCATCCATCCATCCATCCATCCATCCATCTATCTTTCATCTTTCTATCTCCAGGACAAGTTTGCCATTTCAAGGTCCTTAGTTTATCACACCTGAAAAGTCTGTCCATTTGTCTGTCTATCTATCTATCTGTCTATCCATCTATCTTTCTATTCATTCATTCATTCATTCATTCATTATAAAGTAACAGTCAGAGGTGCTAGGGATTAGAATGAAAAGATAATATTTTGGAGGCAGCATGTTATTATTCAGCCTATCACAGTCTACCCTTTGGCTTTCAAAGATTCACATCCTTCCCAAACATACAAAATTCATTCACCCCATCTCAGCATTGCCCTAAGTCTCAACCCATTACAACATCAACTCAAGTCCAAAATCTCGTGTAAATACCGTCAGCTCAAATCTCAAATCTCATCATCTAAGTTTTATCGGTCAGGTATAGGTGAAACTCTTGGCATGATTCCTCATGAGGGACATTTTTTCCTCCATCTGTAGACCTGTAGACCACAGGAATGTGTTCTCTACTTTCAAAATACAGTGGTGGGACTAGCATAGGATAACAAGCATGTACACTGCCATTCCAAAAAAAGAGGAAAATGAAAAGAAGGAAGGAGTTATTGATCCTAAGCAATTTTAAAATCCAGCAGGAAAGTTCCATTAAGTCTCAAGGCCTGGAAATAATCCTCTGTGGCTTGTAGCTCTGACCTCTCAGCCCAAGGCTCCACTCTGGGAATTATTCTCCACCCCCCACCCCCGGCCTTTTTTTTCTTTGAAGTAGTTTTATGAGTCTCTTTCTTGCCTGTAGAATTTTGAGAGTTCAAATCTTCTCTTCATTTTATCCTCTCTCTCTTTCTATCAAAACTGTTGGTGTTTCTGCAAATAGAACTCTCACAAAAATCTTGTGGCTCTCCAGTGTATGTCATAGGGGCTCCTGCCATTAGACAACAGGATTCTTCACAGATATTTCCTGGATAATCCTGTCTATTCCCAGCTTCTGCTGAGATAATTGAGGGGATCCGTAAGTCACATCCCCAATTTTGTAGGCATTTGCCAAAGGTTGTCCGACCACACTCTTCACCTAGGCTTCAGAGCATGATTTCCTGATAGTGATGACCTTATCTCCTAATTTTGGCCTCTTTTGCAATCCAGATAGGATGGTAATTTCCCAAGTCACCAAGTTCCGATTCTCTTCTGCTTAATGTTTCTTACTTCATATTATGTCTTTCCTTTCACATTTTACTTTAAAATATAGTTTAAAAAATTTAAAAATTGTTTATTTATTTTTGAGATAGCGAGAGAGAAGGGGAGAGAAAGACAGTGAGCACAAGCAGGGGAGGGACAGAAAGAAAGGGAGACACAGACTTGGAAGCAGGCTCTGGCCTCTGAGCTGTCTTCACAGAGCCCGATGCAGGGCTCGAACCCATGAACTGTGAGATCATGACCTGAGCTGAAGTCAGATGCTTAACTGACTGAGCCATCCTGGTGCCCTCACATTTTACTTTAAATAGCATGCAGAAACTCTGCTGTACCTTCACTGCTTTACTTGGAGATCTCTGCAGCTAAATGTCCAAGTTCATAACTTATAAGTTCTCCTCTCCAGAAGTTGTAGGACACAATTCACCTTAGCATTTTGCCACTGTATAAACAAGGGCTACCTTTCCTCCAGTTTCCAATAACATGTTGCTTACTTTTTTCTGAGGTCTCACCAACAGTGCATTTAATGTTCACATTTCTGTTAACGTGCTGTTTATCATGGGTCTCAAAATCCAGCCTCTACCTCTTATGTAATTCCAAAGCCACTTATACATTTGTAGGAATTTGTTACAGCAGATACCAAAAATCTGTAATTGTTTCCAATTGCTATTGTAACAAATTACCATACTCTTGGAGGCTTAAAACAGGAGAACTTTATTCTCCCACAGTTCTGGAAGATAGTAATCTTCCTTAAGTTTCACCCAGGGGTGCCTGGGTGGCTCAGTTGGTTGGGTGGCTGACTATAGC
This sequence comes from Panthera onca, assembly GCF_046562875.1. Taxonomy (NCBI): domain Eukaryota; kingdom Metazoa; phylum Chordata; class Mammalia; order Carnivora; family Felidae; genus Panthera; species Panthera onca. Next base: position 50,149,613 of record NC_138340.1, on the reverse strand, counting down.
TCAGGTCATGATCAGGTCTGTGGGTTTGAGCCCCACGTGAGGCTCTGTCCTGAGTGCTCAGAGCCTGGAGCCCGCTTCTGATTCTGTCTCCCTCTCTCTTTGCCCCTTCCCTGCTTGCTCTCAGTCTCTCTCTCTCTCTCTCTCAAAAATAATAAACAATAAAAAATTAAAAAAAAAAAAAAGCTTCACTAGGCCAAAACCAAGGGCTGCACTCTCTCTGGAGGCTTAAAGGGAGAATTCATTTCTGGCCTCTTCCAGCTTCTGGTGGCTCCCAGCACATCATGGCTTGTAACGGCTGATATAATCTGTCTTCATCACCATATTGAGTTCTCTTTTTATGGCTGGGTCAAATTCCTCTCTGCCCAGCCCCTATTTTTAAAGGATATATTTTATTGCATATACTGATTGTATATGATTGTTTGCATTTAGAGTGCAGACCGATGACCCAAGATGAGCATCCATCCCAGGACCCCTAACTTAACCACACATGCACATTAGTGTTTGTTTGTTTGTTTGTTTGTTTGTTTTTGCTGTATAAGGTAGCATTCACAAGTTGGAGGGAATGAGAATATGTCTTGAAGGCATTATTCAACCTACTACAAATTTATTTTCCATGTCTGCATCTTGCCTTGGTTGTGTGATGTCTAGGAATATCCATTGCACAACAGTGTTGTGTATACACACTAGGTGGCTACTTGCCTCAGAATGTCTTGTTCCACTCCCCCAACCACTTGTGAAAAGACCCATGCTCTAGTCATGGAGGATGGAGTAAGCCAGACTGGGCCAGTCATAAATCCTCATGGACACTGACCCCTGTGGTGGGTGTGTGACCCAAGCCAGCCAATCAGAATTCTTCCCTGAGATTTTCCAATAGAATCTGGAGAGAGAAATGCTACAGGGGTAAGAGACTGGAGCTCCCTTTCACCATGTGGTAAAAACAAAGTAGGACTCACCTTGCCAATTTCTCCTTTTTCACTCTTGAAATACATAAAATTCTCAGCAAGAAATCCATGCAGGCCTGACTTCCTACCTAGGTAGAAGAAACTCAGTAGGTGAGAGGTGGAGCAGTCTTGATGTGTCTGAGCTCACTAAAACTTTTAAAATTTTCAAGAGGTTACTCTGGTACATTAAGTAATCAATAAATCACTTGGTACATATATTCTCCTTAATAGCCACACAAAGGATACCTTAAAGTCTGATTAGATATAGCACACATTGATTTCCACTTCTCCAAGAACCCCACTAAGATGATGGGAAAAGAATTAAAAAGCTATAAACCTACAGAGACAAAGGTCAGAGGAAGGAACCAACAGCAAATTAAAGATGTCAACAAGGGTTTAGAAGATGGAAAGCAGATGGATGAATGACAACTGGATGGTGAGAGCAAGAAAGCTTGAACAAAATACCCAGAGAATAGAATTCCAACAAGAAATAAGCCAATTTTTGCCACAGAATTCTAGAGAGACTTGAAAATCGGAGCCCACACTTACCTCTAAAGACATATGTGTGGAATCAGTTCAGCAGAGGATAGCTCTCATATTTGTGGCCTTCCATCATTTTTTGGGTAGTGTTTCTATACTTAGGGAAATCTACAGTGATAGTCTTTCTTCCCCAATGAAAACTCAAATTCCCAGCTTTCCCTACAATCATGGGACCTGGCTTTGCCAATCAGACACACATGACATTTTAATTTAGAAGTGAGCTGAGGAAAGAGGGTCTGTGTGTGTTTTCATTTTTCAAGCAGAGAACTCAAGCTTTTAGTGGAAGCAGTGATGTAAGGTCAAGTTTCTTTATAAAACTGGCTTTGGTGGGATAGTTGTGGGAGCAATGATAATTTACTTTTGTGCTCAGTGGGTAGCAGTGTCTGTGAACATTTCCTCATCAGAGTGTTCTGTTGGGTGGTTTTGGGCTTAGTTCTAGAAGATTATCCTGGAGCCTGGCTTTGCAGCCTTCCCAGGAATTCAGTGAACTACCTACCTGAATCCATTTAAATTTAAATTTAAATTGCCCGAGTCCATTTCTGTGGTTTGCAATTCTTTTTTTTTATTGTTAATTTTTTTTTTGAGAGACAGAGAGAGACAGAGCTTGAGTGGGGGAGGGGAAGAGAGAGAGGGAGACACAGATTCCCAAGCAGTCTCCAGGCTCTGAGCTGTCAGCACAGAGCCTGATGTGGGGCTCGAACTCATGAACTGTGAGATCCTGACCTGAGCTGGAGTCGGACACTTAACCCACTGAGTCACCCAGGCACCCCTGCAATTATTTTTAATTTTTAAAAAATCTTTATTCATTTTTAAAAAATGTTTTTTAATGTTTATTTATTTTTGACAGAGAGAGAGAGACAGAGTATGAACGGGAGAGGGTCAGAGACAGGCGGAGACACAGAATCAGAATCAGGCTCCAGGCTCTGAGCTGTCAGCACAGAGCCCGACGCGGGGCTGGAACTCACAAACTGTGAGATCATGACCTGAGCCAAAGTTGGACGCTTAACCAACTGAGCCACCCAGGTGCCCCAACTTTATTCATTTTATGAGTGGGGAGGGGCAGAGAGACAGAGAGAGAGAGAGAGAGAGAGAGAGAGAGAGAGAGAGAGAAGGGGAATCTGAAGCAGGCTTCAGGCTCTGAGCTGTCAGCACAGAGCCCAACACAAGGCTCGAACCCATGAACTGTAGGAACATGACCTGAACTGGAGTTGGACACTTAACCAACTGAACCACCCAAGGCACCCCTGCAATTTTTTAAAAAGCAGAAAATAAGCAAAAAAAAAAAAAAAAAAAAAAAAAAGTCCACACACCCTATTAATATTGCACGTGTAATAAATTGTTTTATCTGGGATGCCATTTCCCACTTTGAAGATCTAGGTAATGGATCTTCCCCCACAGCATCTGGAGAAACTCAGAGGGGGTTCAGACTGAGGACATCAGGAGCAATGGTGAGATGGCTTCAAACATTAAAACCAAATAAGGAGAGAGACTTCTTAATCCAATCCCCTTCCTCTCCTCAATTCCCAGAATGTAGGCAGCAGAGATGGGAAGATTTTTCTTGTGCATAGCTGGGCACTCCAAAGGAAAAGACCTCTAATGAATTAGATAAATTTCTACCCAGTCACCCTCCAGTAAACCCCAGCCTACTCACCATGAACTGCCAATCAGCATTTTATTGCCTTGCTCTTAAATATCAGTGGATGTGTAGGAATCACCAGATTTTGAGGAAAGCTTCTATTCTCAAATGGAAAAGACCAAAGCAAATACTGGAAGGAAATGAACCTGATGAATACAGTGATAGTGAAGTGAGCAGGAGGCAACTTCATTTAAAAAGCTATAATTAATATTTTCAGAAGAAAAGAGAAGATATTTCACTGATAAAACAAAATACAATGCTATTTTTAAAAAGGACTGGAGAACAAAGAGCTCTTGGAAATGAAAAATATTGTAATAGTAATGAAAAAAACATCAAAAGTTTGAAAATTAATGTTGAGGGAATCTCCTAAAAGGTAGAGTAAAAGAGCAAAGGCATGGATAGCGGGAGAGAAATGATGAGAAAATCAGAGAATTAATCTAGTAGATGCAACAACCAATCAAGAGAGATACAAAAGGGAAGGCTTTTTTAAAAAATATTGGAGCACCTGGGTAGCTTAGTTGATTAAGCACTGGGATCTTGGTTTTGGCTCAAGTCATGAATCTTGAGGTTTGTGAGTTCGAGTCCCACTTTGGGCTCCACCGTGGGCAGCATGGAGCCTGCTTGGGATTCTCTCTCCCCCTCACTCTCTGCGCCTCCCCCACTTGCTCTCTCCATCTCTCTCAAAATAAATAAAACTTTAAAAAACAACTTAAAATCATATATATATATATGTACACACACACACATATACATAAACCAAGAACTTGAAACTCCAGATTGAAAGGACTCACTGTACTCAGCACATTAGTCTACATCAAGGCATATTACCATAGGATTTCAGAGCATGAAGGGTACAAGGAGAAGATCCCTTGCCAGGGAAGAGCAAATGAGTCACATATCTAAGGATCAGGAATTACAGTGAGATCCTACTTCTCAACAGCAAACCTGGAAGCCAAGAAGTCAAGGGAACAATGTCTTCAAGTCTGAGCAAAGGCTTCTCACTTAGACATCCATATACCTCTAGACTGTCAATCACATGTGCAGATAGAATGCAGATGTGAGAGGTCTCAAAACATTTATACCTGGGGAGCTACTGGTGGTTTGTTCCAATGAGCAAAAGAAAACATTTGCTCCAATAAGCAAAATAAAGAAAATGTAAGGTTCTGGAGACAGGGGATCTAGCTATAAAAAGGAGTACAGGAATTCCTAGAATGATGAAGAGGGGATTTCTCAGTATGACCGCTGTTCAGGAGACTCAGTGAGAAGGAAGACAGAGGCCTTTTGCCAAACAAAACAAACGAAACAAAAACACAAAAACCACACACACACACACACACACCCAAAAAACTCCCATGAAACCCCCGAACCCAAAAAAATCTCACCAAACTTCAAAGGGAATATGCAGTACTGATAGAATTCCTGAGGAGTTGCACCTTTTTGAAGGGCGTTTGTAATTCTTCAGAGAGTCTGAGAAAAACTGGTGATAAATAGAAATCTGAGTAGATGAGACATAAAGGCAATTACTAACTTTAAGGAAAACACAATTTTGTGTAAGAAGGGGAATGCGGGGGCATCTGGGTGGCTCAGTGGGTTAAGTGTCTGCCTCTTGATTTCGGTTCAGGTTATGATCTCATGGTTTGTGAGATCGAGCATCAAGTCAGGATCTGTGCTGCCCATGTGGATCCTGCTTGGGATTCTCTCTCTCCCTCTCTCTCTGCCCCACCTCTCTTACTCATGCTCTCTCCCTCTGTCTCAAAATAAATAAACTTTTAAAAAGGGGGAATGCGGTTGTGCTATACTATTGGTTTCATTTGTGAATAATTATATAATAATAATTTGAACAGTAACTATTGATACAACCAACATTATAATAAAGCAGTATTACCAAGAAGGTAGAGGTGAAATGTACATGAGAAGGGTGGGGAATAGGGTGTAAGAGTACTCAAACTTTATCTTTCTATAGGAGAAAATCAGTAGATAATCCTTAAAATAATTAAAGAATAAAAAAAATATGTGTATAGAAACACAAAGATAAATGCTGGAAAAAGCTAAAAGAATTGAACATGCTTGGCTCTGGGGAGCAGGACCTCAGGGTAGGGTAGGGGACTGTTCTTTTGCATTACAAGTCTTATGGAATTGTTTTCTTAATACCACAAACATGCATTACTTGATAAGAATTCAAAACCAGCCAAACCTTGGAAAAAGGGCTTAGATCACCAGGAACTCTCATACCTTGTCATTGGGAATGTAAATTAGTGCACTCAACTTGAAAACTGTTTGTCAGTATCTACTGAAACTGACTCCACACATACTGGGTGATCTAGAAGTTCCAACAGAGGTGTGTACAGTTGTGTGCCGAAGCTGTGCGAGCAAGTCCATAGCAGCACTGTTCATGGTGGATGGGAACAGGAAAGAACAAAGTGTCCATCTACATTGGATATTTTATGGTCACGCAAGGAGGTAATGCAAATGAACTGCTGTTCCACGTTGTAACATGGATAAAACAACACTGTGTTAAGCAAGAAGTCAAGCTCTTTGCTAAAGAGCGCATGCTACTTGATTCCACGTGTATAAAGTTCAACACCAGACAAGACTAACCTATGACAGTTAGGATACTGATTGCCTTTGGGGAAGAGCTCTGGGGGTAGAATCTGGGAAGGCTGTGAAGGAGGTTCGGCATGCTGGGCAGTGTTCAAGTTCTTCATCTGGTTGCTGGTAACAGGAGAATGTTAACTTTGTGAAACTGTGTCAAGCTATACTCTACTAATTACACACTTCAGTGTATATAATATATTGAAGTTAAGTGAATTACCTTTAAAAACTATTATTGGGGCATTGTGGCTCAGTCTGTTTAGTGTTCAACTGTTGGTTTCAGCTCATGTCATAATCTCATGGCTCGTGAATTCAAGCCCTGCGTTGGGATCTCCACTGATGGTGTGGAGCCTGCTTGGGATTCTCTCTCTCTCTCTCTCTCTCTCTCTCTCTCTCTCTCTCTCTCTCTTTCTCTCTCCCTTCCTCCCTCCCTTCCCCCTCCCTCCTCAGCTCGGTCTCTCTGTCTCTCCTGAAATGAATAAATAAACTTAATTAAAAAACATTTATTAAATAAAACACTCATCCTTCTACAAGAGAAGCTCAGTGCAGGAAGAGATGACCTTCTTGACCAGAGAATTGGCTGTTCTAGAAAATTAGGACATTATCTACTAACTTCTACACTTGATCTTAGCCAAAAGGCCGAGAAGCGATTCTACTAACTTCTAAACATACATTTAGAAAATCTCATCAAGTTAAATATGGTTACTTCTTGGTTCTTGACTTTTTACTCCGATTTAAGGATTTTTTTTTTTTTTTTTTTTTTGGATTTGTCCTCTCTTGTCTATAGTCTACTCGAACCTGCCTCAGGGTTTTTGTTTTGTTTTTCCTAATTACTGATGACTTTGAAACTATTTGAAACCTTGCAATGGCCACAAGATTTTCCTTTTGCTCCCTAGCAGGGCCTGTTCATTGCTTGTAGGTGCAGTACTAGTAAAAAGAAAACAAAGGCAGAACACAGGAAAAGCAATAGTTTAGTAAAGAAAAGAGCATGCCCTGACTGGGATTCCTGGGGGAGGAAGTGGGGCTGGAATTGTATTGTGCCCTTTCAGGTTGTTGCAGGAATCTTACTCCCTGAAATAATGTAATGCATCGATGACCTTGGTTTTTCTCAGAAGTGTTTAAGAAGAGGGGGCATTCATCTTGCCTTTGCCCTTTTACATTATTTGTGTTGGAAATCTTCATTGTGCAAGCCTTGGAAGGAGGGGAGAGGGAGCAAGTTACATTCCCCTGACCTTCACATCACCACACTATAAAAGCCCTTCAATTGCAGGCATTTGCCTTGCTATCTTGTTCCAGATCAAGGGATAGCAGAGGCAGACACTCTTGAAAGTTCAGCCACTTACACTGAATTACAATGGGTGGGCTTGCGGGATACATGAATCAGCCAAAGTTGGCTGATAATTGGATATACATTTGTGCCTGTAGTAGGCAACCTGCAAAGGGGAAGGCCTTCTCGTGAAACATTCCTGGGGGATCTGTTGGGGGGATGGTGCCCAAAATTCTTCAGGACACAAAACAGAGTTTGGATGCCATCAATTGCATTTGGTCTCCTTTTCTCTAAGGCCCTCTAGGAAGATTATTTAGGGGCAGGTGCAACTGTTCAATAGGTTGGGGATTATATAGAACAGCAAATATTGGTCATTTAAATGCCTGTGATTGTCATTGGCTTTGCAATAGACATAATATTTTATAATATTTATACTATACTCATATAGTACCATAGTTATATAAAATAAGAATATATATGATACATAGTTATAATACTATAATCCTTGTAAAGAGGAGGTAATTTGCTATGGAGCCAGAAGACCTGGATTCATATCCCTGGTCTTTCTTTAACTATTTGTGTGAATTTAGACCACTTTCTTTCTCTTTGCCCCCATTGCTGTCCCTGCTACCTGAAGGCAATTATGCCTCTGTTGAAAGCTTTGTTGGGTTAGCACATAGTAGGTGTTCACTAGCTGCTAGGCATTTTCCATTTTCTTACCCTGCAAGGTTATCTTTTCGACCAATCTTAAGTAGTTGCTATCTGCCCAAAGTCATATACTGGGACAGCTTGAATAGAGCTTTATACCTCTGGGTATTGCCAGTGCTTACAACAGTCTTGTGAAGAGTAAGCCACTGGAGTCATCTCTTAAATAAACATTCAATCTTGTTGCTTCTTGGAATACAACACTTCATTTGTCTCCCCCTACCCTTAGGATGAAATCCAAGCCCCTTGTCATGGTCTACAGATCCCTTCATGGTCTGGCCCTGATTCTGTCTCCTAACCAGCTAGATTGCTGACTATATTCCCAACACATGCGCCACCTCTCTGGTCCTTTGCTGTGCCAACTAGGTCATGTCTCAGTGACTTGGCACATGACATTCCCTCAATCTGTATTGCTTCCTTGGCCTCTTGGTATGGCTAGCTCCTGCTCACCCTTCAAGGGTCAACTTTTGCCTTTCCCAGGAAGCAGACTCTGAGGTGGAATGTAGCATGATGGGTGTGATGTGTGTGGGGGCTCTTGGGCTCACCCACTGCGGGAGGAAGAGGAATGGAGCTGGAGTGGGCAGAGGGAGTCATGGAGCAATGTGGGCCAGGCACAGCCCTGGTCGACCACACAGGGGGCTTTGTATCTAGAATGGTCTTGCAGTGTTTCCTCCAGCTGGCAGCCATGACCTGGCCTTTATACTCTCTCATGGAACAGCCTTAAATGGGGGTTTCCCTTCCCACTGGAAAGGATGCAACCTTGAGGAGTCAACTCTCTGCAGCTGAGACCATACCTGTAAAGGCTCTGACATCTGAAGGTCAAGAGTGGACAGGACTCCCAGGCATGAAGTCCTGCTTTGAAAGAGGATCCGAGCATCATGATGCACCATACAACCTTCCCTGCCCACCCTGTGTCTGTCCTGTTGTTTTCTATCTGAGAGTCTGATTATTTCCTTATTTCCTCATTGTTCCTTCCACTTGGGTGGGGGCTTCATGAAGACAGAGCTCATGTTTGCCTCATTCCCTGTTATTTCACCAGCTCATTGCATTGGGCTTAGTACGGTAAGCCCTTAATATGGATTTATTGAGTGAACGAATGAATAATGAATGCTTAATGATAACCAGGAGAGTTATCAAAGAATATCTGTCTCTTAGTGTAACATTGAGCTTGCAAAAGAGAGATCATGTCTTTGTTCTGTCTCTCTGCCATTTATCATTGGATAAGACCATGAACAAAATGACACCAGAACTCTGTGTTCTAATACGTTGATCTTTATGAGCAAGAGAAGAATGAGTGGTGTTGGTGGAATAGAAATGTCTATAAGAGTGATAACTGGGTCTGTAGATATCCCGCTCCTTGTCTCCACGAAGCAGCGAGATATAATAGAGAAGGCCCTGGTAGGCTCAGAGGACCTAGGGACACCGTGGGCAGTACCAAAGGCAGAGTGCCTCCAGCGAGGTGAAGGCAATTAGCCCTTATTGCCAAACACTTTTTTTCTCTTCCCTGCTGCCTCATTCAACATGAACACTTGGGAGCCAAATAGTTCAAAGCCCATTAGGTGAAAACAAAGTGCTACAAGGAGTGAATTGTGCTTACTGATGTGAGGATTGCAAAAAGCAGTTCAGAAATTCCCGTAGCAAGACACACAAAACCTGATGGCAGCTTTGCCTTATGTTGTGTTGCTGTTAACTGTTTAATAGGCCCGAGAACAGCTTAGCAGACAGCTACATACTCTCTTTTCCAGTCCAGGAATATTTACTTGGCATACATTCATTCATTCAGACTTAATTCCTCTACTCATTCTTGGGCAAAAAAACTTGCCCATGATGCCTGGGGAAGGAAAGGCTGGCCGCTAGTTTTGGTGGGTTGATAGGATTTATTTATTTTACAATTTTAGTTCATTTTGAACAACACAAGAAAGAAGAAGACACAAAATATGCTTGTAGAGTTAAGGAATATTTTTGATTTCTGTTCATATAGTCACGTATATACGAGTTACCGAATTTCAAGACTTGGTTAAGAGCAATTGTAGCGGGAGAAAAAGGGGAGGATTTTGGACAAAACTGTTAACTGGCTATGTGAGGGGCACAGGTTGTGTAGGGTAAATATGACAGTTATTGGTGCTTTTGTGTACTTTTTGTTTTTCTATTTTCTTAAGTTTTCTGCTTTGTGCATGTATTACAATTATGATCAGAAGCAAAGCTATAACTAAAATGAATGTAGTTTTGTTGAACTGCTTTGAAGATAGAGGTCAGCAGAAAAGACTCTTCAAGGGTCTAAGCTGTTTTATTTTGAAAACGAAGTCCTCCCAGTATTTATTTAGAGACTGCAAAAGGCAGTCATTCTTCTTTGAAATCATCATTTTATATTTGTCCTTGTGGATTGCAATTTGTCATCTTTGCCACATTGTTTTCTTTTTCGTTCAGAGTTATAATGTGAGTGTTTTCTCATGCCATTGGGTTTTTCTTTTCTGAAACCATTTAAAATGCCTACATGGTATTCTGTTACACTGTTACACCATCCTTTCATTAACCATTCCCTTGTTGTTGGACGTTTATGTTGTTTCCTACTATTTTGCTCTTATAAACAACTGTCATAAGAGTCTCTGTCCATAAACAATTGTGTACCTCTTTGAAGATTCCATTGGGATGAATTTTGAGAAATGAAATGCAGAACCAAGAGCATGTCCGGTTTAAGGCTTTCATGTGTAGGGCCCTCCTGGGAAGCCATGTATGAGGTGTCTGTTCCTCAGGGGCTTCTTGGCCTTGCATTTGCCTCAAGCACATTCAGCCATCTGGAGACAAGATGGTGTAAAGAAAATGCCTTGGAATTCTTGGGCTGAAGCCATCACCTGCTGTGTAACCTTAGGTGGGAAGATTCACCACTCTGGTTTCACTCTCCCCATCTGCACAATTTGAACAACAACATTGACTTTCCAGGTTGTAGCAGAGCTCAGTAGTGGTGTATCAGCCATCAGTTGTGCTGGCGGCTTTGCATATGGCTCCTTCCGTGCAAACATGGAGGCTAATATACTGGAAGTGGTATATATGGGAGAGTTTGGTAAACTGGATTTTTTTTGTCTCTAAGAAACTGTTGTCATAGCCTTGGGAACCAGCAAACAGTAAATGGTGTCACTTAATGAGAATGGGAGGCATGCATTTTGATAGAGCCATTCATTTTAGGGTTTATTGTTTAAAGTAACTAAAGCTTGACTTTAAATTGCTACATTAAGAAATAATAGATACTTGACTTGTAAGTTTTATTCATTTTTAGAATCTTGTCTTTCCTGACTAAGAAAGGCGACTGGAGTATCCCCCTTCCCTTCCCTGTTTGAGTTCTCTGATATGACTTAGGGACCTTAGGGAATAACACCATGTTTTCATCTGAAATTTAAAACATTGATTTTCTTGCTGATTTGAGGCATACCCATGCCTGGCACATATTTCCTTTTCGCTTTTTCCTGTTGTCTCAGCTAAAAGGGAATAAGAATCACCCAAAATCCCATGACTCAGAAGTAGTTTGTTATTGCTAATATTTTCGCGTACTTCCTTCCTGATTGAATTCAGATGTATTCCCAGATATACATGCAGAATATGTTCAAAGGATTGGGTCTCATGGTATATGTTTTATAACTTGATTTTTTTTGTCATTAATATTATATCTTGAACATTTTATCACTAAATATTCTCCAACGATATGGTTGTGGAGTTTTCTATCATAGGAATATACTATAATTTATTCAACCAAAGTCTTATTGTTAGACATTTAATCTTATAGCTTTTCACCTTTATAAATAATGCTAGAGTGAATATTCTAGTGACTCAAAAGGTAAGAATATTTTAAGACTTCTTGCTGCTTTTTCCAAACTGCCTTACAGATACAAGGAACATCTTTACCTCAGTCAGCTATAATGAGTATACCTGTTTCATCAAAGCCACTTACACTTGATATTATCTTAAAATATTTCTTCCAAATTTGAAAGGAAAAATATTTAAAATTGTTTTTTTCCCCTTCTGATCCTGATGAGGCTGCACATTCTTCATGTGTTTTAAGGCTCCATCGTATCCCATGTTTGACAGCATGCTTTGTCTCTATAAATCTCTTCTCCAATATTCTCTTCTCTCTGCCCCTGGGAGGTGACGTCAGAAAAGGTCACCAATAGGCTCCCCGCCCTGTCCCTTCTGTGGGGTTTGGCCAGTGTGGAGTCCCAACAAGAGATAGGGTGGGAAGGGAGCAGAGTAAGGTCAGAGTGTTTATTCTCTTGACTTCCTCAATCCCTATGCAGTCAGTGACACAGATTCAGTCCCCTGCGTGCCCAAGGTGGCTTTTCTACATTGCTTCCATGTTCAGGGACCTACTTTCTCCTTTTGTCCCTCAGTTCCCAAGCACCCAGATAACTCCACTGCTATTAGCCCAGGTTCCTGTACTGTCCCTTGAGTTTTGGAATGGATCCCTTTGTAAATCCCTCTTTGAAATGTTCTTGAGTATTACATCTGTTTCCTGTTGGGACCCTGCTGATAAACATGATCTTAGTACTTGTAACGGGTCTTACAAACTGATGGGGTCATTGCCCTGTTTTATAAGCCATGATGTTTAGGTCCAGGGAGACCAAGAGTCTGACCTCTACTGAGTCTTCTGGTTGTGCTGACAGAGGATGAAGCAGGGTGGATTTTCATTAACAGGGATTTTTTTTTCAGGAAAGCTAATTTTTAGCATTTATCTATGATGCAGTGTCCAAGCAGCATCATTAATGCTTCACTTAGTCTTCAGTTACAGGATCTTCTGGTCCTGGTTTTGTTCGTGTAGCTGGAACACACTCTAGAGAACACATGACTTGGTTATTAGGCAGGCTGGGCTCACATCCCAGCTCTGCCGAGCCCTGCCTGAATGACCCTAAGCCAATTAATTAATCTCAGGCAGCCTCAGTGTCCTCATCTGAGAAATCGGTATTATAATAATAGTAGCTGCCTCAAGACTGTCATGAGTTCATTCTTTTATTTATTTATTTTTTAATGTTTATTTATTTTTGAGACAGAGAGAGACAGAGCATGAACGGGGGAGGGTCAGAGAGAGAGGGAGACACAGAATCTGAAACAGGCTCCAGGCTCTGAGCTGTCAGCTGAGCCCGATGCGGGGCTTGAACTCACGGACCGTGAGATCATGACCTGAGCCGAAGTCGGACGCTTAACCGACCAAGCCACCCAGGCGCCCCAGTTCATTCTTGATTGTACTTCCCACTCTTGTATGTGAGGATTATATAAGACATGCAGAGGGGTTAGGAGGAAGTGCTCAAATATGGTAGATGCAATAATTATAAATAACGATCACATTATTTTTACTTTCTATTCAGTTAAGTTATTGTGTCTGCTGAATCAAAGATGAATTTTCTCTATTCCTTACAAGATTCCATAGCTATGAATTTTAACTCTGCTTGCAGAGGACCACAGGATTACCCCTTAATCATTTGACTTCTGATGTTTCTTCATCCTTAAACTGGATGTAGACTCACAGACCACTCCATGCAGCTTCCTGTATATGTTTGAGACTCACTTTTAGGTCAGGACTAGGGTTTCTTCTCTGTAATATCCATGACTGCATTGTAGTTTCTCCCTGGAAATGTCCTGCAACACAAAACTCATTTCTTATAGAGCCCCTGATTCTATGTTTACATAGTTCTCAAAGAATAGTATTCATTTTATTAAGTAGATATCTGCCTTCTTTGGTACTAATTCAGGATTTCTCACCCTCAGAGCTCTTGCCATTTTGGTCTGGATCATTCTTTATTGGGAGCGGGCATCCTGTGTGTTGTACGTTGGACTGTGTGCACTAGGATGCCAGTAGTACACCCAGTTGTGGCCGTCAGAATGTCTCCAGACATAGACAAGTGTCCTCTGGAGGACAAAATCATTGCCAGTTGAGAACCACTGCTTGAAATTTAAAAAATCTGCATTCCTCCCCCCCCCCCCCCCACTGTTTGCTATAGAGCATTTGAGTTTTGGGCCAGCTTCACCAGTCTGGACAGTCCTACCTGGATATGTTCTATTTTCCAGTGGTTTGAAAATGCTATGAAAAGGCCTTTAGAACTTACTGCACTTGGGTATGTTCCAGAGATGGTCTGAGGAACAGGGAAAAACAAGGTATCTCCCTCTATTGCAGGACATGAGCACACTGGGTTTTATTTTATTTCAATCATTTATTGATTTTTGACCACTTCAACACATCTTTGATTCTCATTTTACTCCTGGTCAATACCAACTCCAGAGGACTGTGATTAGGAAATGATCCCACACAGTCCCCAGAGACTTAGCCATGATCATAAACTCTGAGAGGGCAGGAGTCTTTGCCTCTTTTTTTTTTTTTTTTTTTTTAATAAATCCCTACTGTTTAGGATGATGGCACATTGCAGGTGGTTGTATTAGGGTTCTCCAGAGAAATAGAACCAATAAGAAAACCAATAAGCAATTGGCCCATGTGATTTTGAAAGTGCACTTTGGCAGGCCCAGAATCCAGCAGGCTGGAAACCCAGGGAAGAGGTGTAGTTCAAGCCTGAAGGCCACCTGCTGGCAGAACTCCCTCTCTTGGGAGAAGTCAGTCTTTTTTGTAAAGTCTTCAACTTTGTGTGCCTATCCACATAAAGGAGGACAATGTGATTTACTCAAGTTTACTGATTTAAAACTTAACCCCATTCATAAAATACCTTCATGGAAACATCTAGAAAAGTGTTTGACCAAATATCTGGGTACTGTGGCTCAGCCAAGGTGACACATAAAAATAACTATCACAGCATTCAATGAACATTGAAAAAACCATCAGGGTTGGCAGAGATTAAACCAAAATCATGTTACTGATGAAGAAACTGAGGCCCAGAGTAACAGTTACATATTATTACTTGGAGATGAAGTCAGGACCACAGTCCAGCCTTCTGACTCCATTTACCTCTCTCCCTCCCTACCCTTTTCAGCTCTTATTTTCCTGTAGAGATCATTGAACATGGAAGGTTCTGCTTCCCTTTGCCTCCAAGGTCAAGGCCACATCAGGAATTACTCAGTACTTCTCTTTTATGCCAGCATTCCTTTCTCCTTTCTTCTTCAATCATCTCCTGGAGCTTCCCCCATCCTAGCTCAAAGCAATCTCATTCAGACTGTATGATAGATTTTTAGTGAAATGGCACCTTCTTCTTTTCTTAGAAACAAGTTGATAGTGGTGAGAATGCTTTTCTTGTCCCCTTGGAAAAAAATAGGCATCAAATAAAAACAGTGATTTTCTCTATAACTAAATCAGACAGTTTATCCCCCCAGGCTATTGACACAGGAGACTCTAAAGGGGAAAACATAGTAAATATTTTCAGCCAGGGTGATTCACAGTGAATGAGACAGCAACATATTCCAACTGATAACAGAAATTAATTCAATATTTCATGTAAGGGCAGGAGAGTTCATAGCAAATGTGGTCCCCAAGTCCCGAAATGAAACTGTAACAATTTCCTGTTCCTTACTAGAGGAAACACTCTATGGGGAGGTTATTGTGATTGCCCTGCCTTTTATTTATTTATTTTATAACAAAATACTTGGCAATTTGCATGGTGTTTGTTTCTTGAAACCTCAGGTCAAGATTCTTGGGGACATTCAAGCCAATGTTACTTTCACCAGTTTAAAACAAGTCATAAATTTAAAATGCTTCACTGATCGAAATGATTTCATTTTAGTGTTCAGGAGATGATTTCAAGCAGTGTTCTAAAATTATGCTTGCTGCTACAGCTGCTAAAAAACAGTCGTTTGGGGGTCAGTCAGTCCTCGCCAGGGGCAGCCACAGCCAGATGGTGAAGCACTGGGAAGGGAAGACACTGGGACTATAGGGAAGGTGTGACTGACCTTGGAACTGTGGTTGAAAAGGTCAAGAGTAGGGACCATACCTCCTAGGAGCTGTCTCAGTTTATGCCTTGTATCCTGACTTACCTAGTACAGTACACACAACTTCGGGTGGTTCCCAGAATATGCCTAGTGAGGCCGGTGCATTTGCTGTTCCTTCAGCTGGTGGTATACTTCTAAATATGTACGTGGCTGACTCCTTTATATCTTTCAGGTCCCAGGTCAGATTGTTAACTCATTAGAGATGCGTCTTAATTACTCTCTATCACAATAATGTTTGTTCTTTTCAGTATGGTCTGAGTGTTTGTACCCTTTCCCCCCAACATGTTGAAATCCTAACCCCTAACAGTGATGGTATTAGTACCTGGGGCCTTTGGGAGATGATTACGTCATGAAGGTGGGGCCCTCATCAATAGGAATGCTGCTCTTACAGAGAGACTTCCTCCTTCTATCATGTAAAGATACAGCGGGAAGGCGCCAACTATGAAATAGGAAGGGGGCCTTTACCAGAACCCAACCATGCTGGTGCCTCAGTCTTGGAGTTCCAAGCCTCCAGAATGCTGAGAAATAAATTTCTGTTGTTTATAATCTCCCCAGTCTGTGGTATTTTGTTATAGCATCCTGCATGGACTCAGACACCTTCATAGCATCATTCCAATTTTAATTCTCTTGTGTATTTATCTTTTTGTTTGTTTTCTGTCCCTACCTAGCTATGGTGTTCCAAGTGCCTGGCACTATGCCTAACTAATAGTAGGTTCTCAATAGTGTGTTGAATAAATAAAAAATAGGGGCACCTGGGTAACTCAGTTGTTTAAGTTCCGACCTCAGCTCAGGTCATGATCTCATGGTTCATGGGTTCGAGCCCTGCATCTGAGCTGACAGCTCAGAGCCTGGAAACTGGAGCCTGCTTCAGATTCTATGTCTCCCTCTCTTTCTGCTCCTCCCCTACTTGAACTCTGTCTCTGTCTCCCTCTCTCTCTGTGTTCTTCCCCAACTTGTGCTCTCTCTCTCTCTCTCTCTCTCTCTCTCTTGCCCTCAGAAATAAATAAATAATCTTTAAAAAATACATGAATGAGCAGAAGATGCTGTATTTGTAGCTTATGGAAAGATAGCAGTAGTGATAAACTTTCAGTCTAGTGGCGTAATAGAATAGAAGTTTATTTTTTCACTTATGTCAAGTCTAATTGGTGATGGTGGGGTGGCAGGGCAGAGATTGAAGACAGAAACGTCTGCTCCATGGAGTCATTTTGGGATCCAGGCTGACATAGGTTGTCTTACCTATACTATGTGTCTCCTACAGATATTGGCATCCAACCAATAGAAGGGTAAGACAGAGAGCATGGAGGATTGTGCAGGAAGTTTTTATGGGCTGGGTCTAGAAGTAGTGTGTATCACTTTCACACCTTTTTTTTTTTTTTTTGGTTAGGGCATGATGAGCAAGACAGAGCCTAGATGTAAAGGGAGCTAGAAACATCCTAGACAACTGCTTCCCAGTAACTACTTTATGGGGGGAAGCATGAATTTGTGACAGACAGCTAGTCACCTCTGCTTCTAGGGCTATGGCACTCCGGACCTAGTCCCACTGCTATTTCCATAACACTGGAGCTCCATTAGGGCAGAGATGGTCTGTTTCATCAACTTGAGCTGGGAGCCTAGCACAGTCAGTATTTGAATGAATAACCACGCATCTCTTGATCACCAAATTGATTTGGGTGCCAGGGCATACACAGAACTTTATGTTGTGTGAACACATAGTAAGAACTCCATAAAGACTTGGAATCAACAAAGAATGCTTTGTCCTTTGAAGACAGACCAACCCTCGACTCCATGAAACACAGAAGGTGGCAGAACAAGTTCTGAAGTGACTTTCTTTGCCCCAAAAGGAGCAGAGTACAATAAAAGACTCCAAGAATAAAGTACATTAGCTCAAAAGCTGTGCAAGAAAATGGCCTCTAACCCTGCTCTTTGGGTCTCTCATTGTGTTTTGCTCCTTGGAGAGCAGTGAAAGTCACTTCAGAACATGACGTTCCATCTTCCCATTTCTTCCTAGAGATAGAAAGTGAATTTCTATTCTACTTTTTCTTGACCTCATGTTATGTTCCATTGTGTGTGCTGCTGTGGATACAGAGAGAGAGAGAGAGAGAGAGAGAGAGAATCAGCCTGTGGTACCCAGCACATTTTAAACTCCTGTAGTCTAGAAAAGTGGGGAGTCCTTGAACTGAGATCACTGAGTGGGGCCCTAACCACCCTTTGTGGGAGGTTTGACTCTTCAGAGGTGTATGTCCTTTCACAGAGGTTTATCTCATAAAGGGGAATGTCACACTGGCCACCATAAATGTGCTGATGGACTTTCCTTGTTTTTCTCCTCATTGCCACGGTGAAGGGTTTTGCTGAGCTCTCACACAAGGGAGCAGAATTGGGAGGAAAATTTTTCCTGTAGATTACAGAAGATGGTTATTCCAATTCTGAGATTTCATAAATTTCATTGGCTGGCTTGAAAAGGACTATACTATGCAATATGATTCTGGAAGTTTGACACTTCATCTGAGTATCTGGCTCTGTTTTTATGATGAGGATACAGAGAAGGAAAACCACATTCCCATGGCCCAGCCTGATCCTTCTTGTGTCTCCTCTTTCATTTTGGTTCCACGGCCACAGCAAATGATGGTCCTCAGATTTTGTTGTCTCCCTGTGTCTCAACAATAATGCTGTCTGTCATCATCCCTTACATTTTACCAAGTGCTTTTGCCTAGGTATGTTGTAGAAATGCTTTGAAAACTATGAGTGCTTTGCAGATGTGTGTAAGAATTTCACATTCTCAAAACTAGTCAATTGGCCAAGATGCACCATGTCTGATGGCATCATCATTTTTAAATTTCATGATTTTCTCATTTTTTATCCTCATAAAAACCCCAAAGTTACCATTAGCCTATCATATGTCCCAGTGTTGGAGTGATAGTTCACAGGTGAGAAAATGGGGGCTGGGTGAATTTCCCATGGCATGGAGCTATTGTGTGGCAGAGTCTGTTAAACCCTCTTAGTCTTTTATTTTAAAATTTTTTTTTAACGTTTATTTATTTTTGAGACAGAGAGAGACAGAGCATGAACGAGGGAGAGGCAGAGAGAGAGGGAGACACAGAATCAGAAGCAGGCTCCAGGCTCTGAGCCATCAGCCCAGAGCCCGACGCGGGGCTCGAACTCACGGACTGCAAGATCATGACCTGAGCTGAAGTCGGACGCTTAACCGACTAAGCCACCCAGGCGCCCCAAAACCCTCTTAGTCTTAAGGAAATTCTGGCAGTCAGGCATAGCATCAGATGTGACATCAAGGAAACCCGTATCTCTGATGCACACATTTCTGAGGTATGTTGTTGGAGTGATTGATCCCTTCCTGAAAGAGAGGCAGCATGACCTATAGACAGTGTACACACTTCAGGGATAGACAGATTGAGGTTTAAGTGGAGGCTCCAGCATATAACATCGGGCAGTTCACCTTACTGCTCTAATCCTTACCCACACTCTCCTACAAACACTAGTGAAATGCCTATCTTCATCAAATTCTTACAAAAATTAGAAACAATGGTGTTAAGGTGGTCATTCCAGTAGCTATGGCTATGTAACAGACACTGCAAACCTAGTGGCATAAAACAATAGCCACTTCCTTGTGCTCATGGTTTCTGGAGGTCAGGGACTTGAGTTAGTATGGCTGGTAGCTTGTCTTTGCTCTGGGATGTCTAGAGCCTCAGCTGGGAGGACGCCACTGGCTGAGGGTGGGGATCTTTTGGTGGTTTCTTCACTCACATGTGTGGTACCTAGCTGGAATGACTCCATAGCTCGTTAGTTATGGCTCTCAACTGAAGCACACAGATGACCTTCCTCTTGGCTTGAACCTCTCACAGCATGGCGGCTATGCTCCTAGGGGTGCCGTGAGAACCAATGTGCTATCAAGGGAGTCAGACAAAAGCTGCAGTGCCTTTTATGACCTAGTCTCAGAAAACATGTAATAGCTTGAACTATTACATGAACTTGAACAGAAAACTTTTGCTTGAAGGAATATGGCACATCCATTAAGATGTAGTAGCAGCATCATTGAAGAGACCAGGAAGACCTGCTGAAGGTGATACTTTTAAATATCTCTACTTTCACAGGTAACAGGCCTTAAATAATTTAAAGCTCTTTTTTAAAAATTATGAACTATTACCACGGAGAGAAAAGCACACACACATAAATACTTAGCTTGATAAGTTATTATCAAGCTAATCCTTATGCAATTACAGGTCAAGAAGCAATGGCCAGAACTCACAAGGCTTAAGATACCCCTTTCAATGATAACCTCTTTCTGCCCCATGAAGGTGACTACATGGCCAGCTTCTGTGGTAATCACTGGCTATGTTTTGCTGCTTCTGAACTTAATACAAATGGGATTATTGCATGTGCTCATTTGTAGGTTTTTGTTTGTTTGTTTGTTTGTGAACTTGTGAAGTCCATGTTGTAAGTGTGGATTTAGCTTGTTAACATCACTGCTATAGAATATTCCATTGTATGAACATTTATCCATTCTGCTGTTGGTGGACACGTGGATTGTTTCCAGTTGTTCCTAGCAATTAATGCAACCATGCACATTCTTAAACATGTTTTTTGTTATACCTGAACACACATTTCTCTTAGAGTATGCATTCAACATTAGCAGGTTGTGGCAGACTGTTTTCCAAAGTGATTGTAGCAATTCATGCTCCCAAAACATCACAAGAGAGTTCTGTTGTTCAAATTTCATCAATGCTTTGTATTATTAGCCTTTTCCTTAAGCTTTTTTCTTGTTCTTTTATTTTCAACATATTTTTCTGTTTTCTTGTTTTGCTCAACTCTTTGTGTTTATTTCTGTGTATTAGATGAAACAGTCACCTCTCTCAGTCTTGAAGGAATGGGCTCTTGTGTAGGAGTTGAATCTCATGGGTCAACCTAGCTTTTGGTTATCTCTTGAATGTTTATGATTGTCCAAGCAGCCTATTTTGTTTTTAATAGCTCTCACTTGTTGTTGAGGTCATGTTAAGACTTGTCAATGTTCTATAGCTGGGTCATCTTAGCTATATTCAGGCTGATGGGAAGCCAGACCCCCAGGTAGCAGCTTTTAAACTATGAAAATATATGTGGTCCTATTGGGCCACATACACAATCCCTGGTGGCTCTCAGAACCAGGTGATCTGGAAGTGTTGCCTGGGTAATAGTACAAAAATCAGGGCTCCAGATGAGTGTATAAGCTCATTTTTGAGAGTGATGGGTGAACTGGAAGGAACACACAAAGATGGCACCCACCAGCCTACATCCCTTGAGAGCCTGCCTGTAGTCGCCTAGATGTGTGCCAAACCTGAAACCTGCCTCACATTGCAGTTCTCTTTTTCTTCTGCATAAGCCTATCTTTTGCTGGTAAAATACTGGCAGGTTTTTAAGATTATTTATTTATTTATTTATTTATTTTAGTCTTTTACTTATTATTGAGAGAGTACAAGTGGGGGAGGGGCAGAGAGAGAGAGAGAGGAAGACAGAGGATCCAATGTGGGCTCCAGAGCTGACAGCACAGAGCCCGATGTGGGTCTCTCGAACCACAAGATCATGACCTGAGCCGAAATCGGATGCTCAACTGATGGAGCCACCCAGGCACCCCAGCAGTTTTAAAGGTCAAGAAGTCTCAGGGGACCCAGGAACACTTAGAGCCAGGTGTTTGAAGGGGTATCTCCTGGGTGCAGCCATAAGAACTGGGGTACCAGACACATGTGAGAGCTTTCCTCCAAGAGATCCTGGCACTCTGGAGCACATAAGAGGGAGAGCTTGAGTAGTGCCTGCCTTCTGAGGTTTCTGGAAAGCTTTATGGCCAGCCCTTAGATGTGTGTTTAATCAGGAGCCTGCCCCTCAGGCTCTGACTCTGAAAATAAGCTTCTGGGTCTCTTTCACAGAAAGACTATGCCCTGGGGATAGCCGTTTAAGAACTTTTATCCCATTGATTATGGTCCTGGGGAACCCATAGGTGCCCAAGTGTAAGCCCCACAGGCCACCGGAGCCAGGCATACAGAGGTATCCAGGCAGCACCTGCAAAAATCAGGGCATAGGCTCTAGACAAGGGCATAGGCTCCTTTATGGGAGATATTGGCGAGCTAGAGTGAGGCAGAGAGTGTGCAAAGATTGTGTCCACCTGCCTCCCTTCCCTGCATGTGCCCCCACCCCCTGTCTCCTGTAGGCGTCTAGATGTGTGTCTGACCAGTAGCCTGCCCCTTGGGCCAAAGCCCCTGGACAAGCAAATAGGCTTCTTTCTCGGAAAGGCTGGGGGTGGTAATTCAGTTTGCTGTCTGTGCAGTGCACTGGAGATGGGAGCCTGCCAGGGCTTGCCTCTCCAATTGTACAGTCCCATGGGACCAGGAATGCAAACCACCCTGGCCTCCAGGGCCAGGCCGAGAGGGGCATTCCCTGGACTACAGTGGCAAAACCAGGCACAGATATGTGTAAAAGCTCCCCTCTGCGAGATACTGGTGCTGTGGAGCATAGCTGAGGGAGAACGAGAAGGTGGCACCCACCTATTGGAGGGTGAAGATGGCACTTGCAAAGAGGAAAAGAAAAAGTCCATTGGGGTGCATGTGCCCCTATGAATCAGCACTTCTGTATCCTTTGGATAAATTCCTAGTAGTGCTGTTGCTGGGTCTTAGGGATTCTATGTTTAATTTTTTGAGGAACCTCCACACTGTTTTCCAGAGTGGCTGCACCACTTTGCATTCCCACCAACAGGACAAGAGGGTTCCCCACCAAATTATGGAATGTCCATCAACTGATGAATGGATAAAAAAGACGTGGTCTATGTATACAATGGAATATTACTTGGTGATGAAAAAGAATGAAATCTTGCCATTTGCAGCAATGTGGATGGAACTAGAGGGTATTATGCTAAGTGAAATAAGTCAGTCAGAGGACAGATATCATCTGTTTTCACTCATATGTGAAATTTGAGAAACTTAACAAGACCATGCGGGAAGGGAAAGAAAATAATAGTTACAAACAGAGGGAGGCAAACCATAAAAGACTCTTAAATGCAGAGAACAAACTGAAGGTTGATAGAGATGGGGGGCCAGGGAAAATGGGTGATGGGCATTGAGGGGGACATTTGTTGGAGCCTGCTGGCTGTAGTAAGGTAGAGGGAGGGCGTGAAAATGGCACCAGTTGGGCCCTATAGGCCACAGCCCCTGAGGCAGGTGCTTTCAGTTGAGCAAAGGAATCTCTCACAGCAAGTCTGGGTGATTTGCAAATGGCTGCTTCCAAGCTGGGCCCCGAGGGCAGGTGAGTTTTCTCCAGGCCCTTAAGAACAGTTTCTCACTTTGCCCCAGCTCTTGTGTTGTCTGGTGGCACTTTTGCTTTTCACTCAGATGTTTGGAGGCTTTGTCTTTCACATGCAAGTCTTAAAATCTGGGGGGTGCCTGATGTGGGGTACAGACTCTTCGCTCCTTGGGGAGAAGTTCCACGCGTGTGAGTTCCCTCCTCCCCTATAGTGGGTGGATTGGGGTGGGCTTTATGCTAAGATTGTGTCCCAGCCTTTCTTACACACTTCCTTGTGGGCCTTCTCCCTTTTCCTCATGGGAAGAAGCTGTCCGGCCGCTAGTTTTGGGGTCTTTTTTAGAGGAAATTGTTCTGTATGTCACTGTGGATTCAGTGTGACTGTGGGAGGAGGTGAGGGGTGAGGTCAGACGCCATCTTGGACTGTGTCCAGCCTTTAAAATTTTTGCCACTGTAGTGGGCATGGAGTGGTACATCATTGTGGTTCTGACATGTATTTTCTGAATTATGAATGAAGTTGGTCTTATTTTCATATGTTTATTGGCCATTTGGACATACTTATTTGATGAATTGCTTATTCTTGTCCTTTTCCACTTTTCTATTTCATTTGCCCTTCCCTTAGTGATAAATAGGGGTTCCTTCTGTGTTATGGGTTGTGATATTGTGATTTGTAATGAGAAATATAGGGGTGCCTGGGTGGCTCAGTCTATTTTGGCTCAGGTCTTGATCTCACAGTTTGTGGGTTTGAGCCCTGCACCAGGCTCTGTGCTGACAGCTCAGAGCCTGGAGCCTGCTTCAGAGTCTGTGTCTCCCTCTCTCTCTGCCCCTCCCCCACTCTTACTCTGTCTCTCTCTCTAAAATAAATAAACATTAAAAGAAATAAAATAAAAAAGAAGTATGTATTTGGTCTTTGTCCCTGTTCCTGGTACAGAGCTGCACCACTTGTGGATATTCCTAAGCGTTGAGAGCAATCATGGTGCCCTTTTTTATGTTAATGAGGTGACTTTTGGACCACTGTTTGGATGGGGGCTGCTTGCTGGGGGACCCAACCTTGTGATTAGAAGGCTGGACCTTTTAGTTCCAATCCTTGACCTCTGGGGAGGGGAAAGGGGCCGGAGGTTGAATCAAGTGCCACTTGCTCCTGACTTAATCAACTATGTAATGAAGCCTCCATAACTACCTGAAAGGACACGTTTCAGAGAGCTTCCAGGTTGGTGAACAGATGGAGGTTTGGGAATTGTGGTGTGCCTGGAGAGGGCTTTGAAGCTCTGAACTGTCTCCCCTCACCTTGACCTATGCATCTCTTCCATCTGGCTGTTCCTGAGTTATATTTTTTTGTAACCAACTGGTGAGCTAGTAAAATGTTCCTCTGAGTTCTGTGAGCTGCTCTAGCAAATTAATCAAACCTGAAGAGGAGGTCATGGAAACCTCTGATTTAACCAGTTGGTCTGAAGCACAGCTGTTACCTGGGCTTGTGGCTGGCATCTGAAGGCAGAGGGGGCCAGGGAGCAGACTTGTAGGACTGAGCCCTTAACCTCTGGCATGTAATGCTTTCTCTGGGTAGATAGTGTCAGAATTGAGTTGAATTTTAGGGCACCCAGCTGGTGCTGGGGAATTGCTTGTTGGTGTGGGGGAAAGAAAACATCCATTGGAATTGTTTCCAGAATGCGTTTATGGTCTTTGTTAGTTACGTAAGTGACAGATTTCTTTATCCCCCTGTAACTTACCTTTTCCCTTCATTAATGGTGTTTGTATGTGAACATTTGTACGGTGTCTCTTTCGTTCAACATTATGTCGTGAAGTTTTTCATATTGTGTTGGTAGCTACGGTTAGTTACACGTCTGCATAGTACTCCATTGTTCTTTAATACGGGATTTTTTCTATAATGGTTTAACTGCTTTTTTTGTATTTTGTTTAAAGACTCTTTCCATATGGTGAGATCTTATAGATACTTTGCTGTATTACCTTATGGGAGCTTTAATATTTTGCCTTTCTCATCTCAGAAGTCAGCAAACTATGGCTGGCAAGAAAATATGGCCCCCACCTCATTTTATTAATAAAGTTGTATTGGAACACAGTCATTTATTTACATATTATCTCTGGCTGCATTCATGCTACAGTAGCAGAATTGAGTCTTTGCAACAGAAACAGTAAAACCTATAAGACTAAAATATTTACCTAGTGGTCCTTTGCAGAAAAAAATTGTTGACCTCTGATTTAGATCCACAGCATTTTTGGTGAAAGTTATTTTGGTTTTGTATGACCAAATGGGCTTTTCACTTCCTGAGTGAAAATCTTCCTTCTTTCCACAAACCTTTCATTCAGCGGCTACCTGTGTGAGGCCTTATTGATGATAAGCATTGATGATACATAGAAGAGAAATATAGTTTGTGCCTTTTTGGGCTTCACAATTTGATGGCATTGTGCTTGACTTGAATGGGCTTTGTCATACCAACAGAGCTGTGTGTAAGTTAACAAATGTTTACTGAAGAGATTTTGAAAGGTACCACCTGTTAGGTTAGGGATAAGAAACCTATAGATAAATAAGACTTTCTCCCAGCCCCCATCTACAGTCTAGTAGGGTGGCCATATAGAATGTTAAGCGGTCCATACCATGATGAGCCCACACTTGACAACATAGTAGGTGCTCACAGGTGTGGCTGTGTGGATCCAGAGGAGTGAGCAACATACCATTTTTGGTGCATGAAGTATGACCATGACAGAAATGGCCAAAAAAAAAATCATGATTTTAATGTTACTTGGAAAGAGGTTGTGAAGCCACCCCTTTCTTACTCTAAGCAAGTCCCACTATACACTCTGTTACGAGGGGTGTGAATACTGGTCATGGTATTCATTAAATTAGTCATCCTGATAATTATAGGAGCTCAAAAATAACTACTAATCAGCCCAAAAAGAGAGCTAATCCCAGGATTCATTGAAATGCATCTAAGTTAGAGTTGTTAATTCTGCATACATGTTTAAAGGAAGTTATATATAAAAAAGAGGTTATATATTCCTTTAAGGCTCTTGATAACCTTATATGGCATTAGAATGGCAGTTCAGCATTCCTCCCGCAATGTTTCAAAACTACATGTGAGACTAGATGGTAAGATATTTGAAGTGTCTATACATAGGGGATTTTTCCCCCCTCTCTCGGTAGATTCCATTGTAAAGTGACAGGTATGGGAGAAGCACTTGTCAGGAGACTGTAATTACAAAATAAAAGCACTAACAAAATCAGCTTATTAAAAAAGAAAAAGATGGGTGGGCATGAAATGGGTTATGACAATCCAATAATTACCCAGTGGCCAAAGCCAGTGTTTTTCACATTTGAGTGATGGATTAGAATATCTCACATATAGTACTGAAGCCCCAGTTGAAATGTAATTACTATTCACGTTATTAAGAACTCTGATCTGGGCTGCTGCTATCACTAGTATCTAATTTGGTTTTGTATCTTCTTGGTGTCTTCACAGTTTCTCTTTCAAATAACCAGATTATGAATATATTGTTTGCTTTTATTGACCAAATGATCTAATGCAACTGCTTTTTCTTTGTAGATGTTTCTATTTGTCATTCAGTGAGTAGTATGGGACATGAGTCACCTGAGATTCCTATTTCTTCTGAAGGTCCCTGGATTGGGACAGTACTCAACTAGAAAGGAAGCGATGCCATTACTTCATTTATCAATTGTATGGTCAGATTGATGACTGAGTGACATTATTGGAAACTCAGTCTACATGTTCCATCCTCTTTGTCCATATAATATTTTTTTTTAATGTTGGACAGAGAGAGAGAGAGAGAGAGAGAGAGATTGATTGAGGGTGTGAGTGAGGGAGGGGTAGAGAGAGAGAAGGAAAGAAAATTCCAAGCAAGCTCCATGCTATCACCTCAGAACCTGACTCAGGGCTCAAACTCACAAACCATGATCTCATGACCTGAGCCAAAATCAAGAGTTGGATCCTTAACTGAGCCACCTAGGTGCCCTTGTCCATGTAATACTTGTGGATTGGCTTTTTACTGGGGAAGTGTTCCAACCAGCAACTTGGCACCCCTTTTCTTACAGCATAGAATGCGGTGATGGGAAGGATTGATTGATTGATTGATTATCACCTGTGCACCAAGTACCAAGCTAAAAGTATTTAGATTAGAAATTGTCAAACTTTTCCTTTTGAGGGATAGAAAATAAATATTTTAGGCCTTGTCACAAGAACCCAACTGTCTTTGTAGCAGGAAAGCACCCATAGACAATAATGAAACAAGTGGTATTTCTGTGTTCTAATAAAAGTTTTTCTTAAAGCAGGCAGTGGGCTGGTTTTAGCTTGTGGGCTATAGTTTGCATAGCCATATTTTTGAGTGTTGGGGCTGGAAATGTTTTGAGAAGTCCTCTGCCATAGCTCAGGTGATTTCAAACCATTGACCCTAGATCTCTAGGGTTTCCCGGGATAGATGGGCCTCTGCCCTACTTCTTTTCAATTGGAGTAGTGTAATATTTTATTCTTCTATATTATGGGGTCTTACACAAGATTTCATTGGAGCAAAGATTTCTTAACTAGTTTTTAAAAGTTTGGAAAACCCTCAATTCTCCTCCAACTTTACTTTACATTTGAAGAATTGAGGGCAATGGAAGCTGTGCTTTCCCCCTACTAACTAACACATTTAGCTACTTTCAGCAGTGGGACTTGTACTCTGCACCAGTGGCCTCAGACCTTCACCATGCTGACTGCATGCCATCAACATTCCCTTCAGAGGAAAGACTTTGTCTATTTTTATTTTATTTTGTTATTATTATTATTATTATTATTATTATAACAGTCACTTATCAGCATCGGCGATTTGTGAACAGATTTAGTTTCAAGAGATGAGATGTAACATTTCTCTAGAGCAGAGAACCCCAATGATTCTAGATAGAGTGTCTTACAAGAGATTTTGAACTCCTGCCCCATGACCTTGTCCTTGCGAAGGTCCATATGATCATATCCACACCTTGGATGGTGGTAAAGAAAGGTCTGTGATCTCATTTTATGGAGGCTGGTGATAGCAATGTTTATTTTACTTCATTCGCCTGCTTCATATAGATCCACCCAGCTATCATGTTTCCATAAAGACACTCTTTGCTTCAAATTACAAAATGGAATTTTAAATTAAATTAAAATAATCTATGGTGTTTTTGGCCTTGGTGGGAGAATTTGTGCAGGATTTCCCAGTTTAACCACAGGGAAAACCTGAGGGCCGGAGTGCAGAGAAATTCTCTAGTTTTACATGCCCAGATCTGTCCTGCTTGGGACCTGGATTCCCATGTTGGGGGAGGTCTAATGGGTTGAAGGCAATCAATTACCCCTCCATTCACTGACTCTCTGAGGACTCCAGGCAGGCAGCCACCCTGGAGTACATTATAGAAATTTTGTAAAACCTTCCAAGGAAGGAAAAAGCCCAAACTAATTTTCAGTTTGTATCTCTTCTCATGAATATAGAGTAATGGAACCTGAAACAAGGGTCCTTTCAGAAAAGAAATAGAAATGTTCTACTCACTTAAAGCAAATGTTCCTTTTTAAACTTTCAGGTTATTTCTATACGTATGCTTTATTTTGGAGAGAGAGGAGGAGATAGATAACATGATAGAAAATTCTATTCCAGACAACCAATGATAAATCTCCCTCCTGTGAAAAAGACCATTGATTTATAGATGTCAGTTTAGAGTCTTTCCTATTGCTTTATTCTTTGGCACAGAGAATATGGTGTTTGAATGAACGTCATCTAATTATCGCATTTTGTTGTTTTTGATGTGAAGCATCACTTTGAGGACATGTATGTGAGATGACATATAGAAGCCACCATGATGGAATATTCCACTGTGTGTGTGTGTGTGTGTGTGTGTGTGTGTGTGTATTTTCTCAAGGAAGTAACATTCAGTGAAACAATCAGGGTTTTTATTTTGCTGGATCATTTTAATAATTTGTTTGTTTTAAGAAAACAGCATCATTTATGTGGGAGTAATGATGGCACTTGTGAAAGAAATTTAAAATGTTTTCCTGATGGTTTTTTTCTATGGCTTATTGTTATTTTTAAATTGACTTTTCGTTCTGGAAGAATTATAGCAGCATTATAGAAAGTACTGAAAGCAGAGGGAAAATATCACCTCTATGTACAGATGACTTATAAAAGGTAAGTTTGGGTATTTTCAGTTTTCTCCCAGTTCCAAATCTTAGAGTCCTCTGTTTCAGAATTCCAGAGAACTCGGTGAACTGGGAGTATCGCTAGCCTCATACCTGCCTTGAAGTCTAACGCATCTCAAGACCAGTGGATAAATAAGAATTTAGATAGCTGAGAAGATGGGGATGGGATATCCAAACTGGGGGAGACGGAGAAGCAAATGGACAAGCCAGGAAAGAGGACAGAGCATGACAGATTTGGCAAACAGAGTTTTCCTAGGGCTGGAACAGAGGGTCCCTGGAGTGGAGTGACAGGAGTGAGATTGGAAATGGTTTTGAAACAGATTATAAATGGCCTTAAATGTCCTGCTGAGGAGTTGAGGTTTTACCTCTTGGACAGACGTTGAGTGAAGCCCCCAGCAGAAGGGCCTGTTGGAGTCCCTACTTCTACTTCGTAAGTCCATAGTACAAAGAAATACATCAGTAGTTATGACCAAAGAGGAGTCTCATTGAAGCTATGGGGTAGTCCCAAAAGAAGATGTCTGTTTTTCCTTCTTCATTTCAAGACCATTCACAAAGAAAGTGGGAATGTGAAAGAAACTTCTGGTACTGCCTGCCTCCTTCCTTTTCAGGATCTTGAGCCACCATTTTAGTGTGTAGTGAGGAGGAAAAGGGTAAGAGGCTAGTTGGAAATTGAATATGAAATTGATGCTTTGGGGTGCCTTTGTGGCTCAGTCAGTCGAGCGTGGAATTCTTGGTTTTTGGCTGGAGTCATGATCTCATGGTTCATGGGATGGAGCCCAGCAACAGAGTCTGGGCTGACAGTTTGGAGCCTGCTTGGGAGTCTTTCCCTTTCTCTCTGCTCCTCCCCCCACTCTCAAAATAAATAAATAAATAAACATTAAAAAAAAAAAAGAAATGGACACTTTGAAACAAACATGACTGAGCCTAAAGGACCAACCTGAGATTGCTTTAATAGGTGACCAGCAAGTTACACAATCAGGCTTCTATTCAGGAAGCATCAGAAATTCTACAGAGCATAGTTGGTGACAATTCCTGGAAAAGACAAAACCAGCTCACATTTACATGCTCCAATGAGGGGAGACCCCTTCCTAAATGTGTTGTAGTGCACACTAAGAAATTAAGAAAAGCAAATGGAAAGGGATTTATAGAAATGGATAATTGTTGAAATTTCTGTATTATCAGGAGAGAACTGTTTCTAGGGGCTAAGTGAAGATTTAAATCAAGATAATTTTAATAGTGCAATAATATGACTTTTGTTGTCTTAATAACTTAATAATTAAAAAAAAACACTCTTTCCCCATTGAGTTCAAATGAATGTTTTTAGTCTTATTAGTTTTTCCTATTATAACTGCTGAAGGACTCCTCCGTGGTCCCTCCTCTGCCCTTACCCCTCAACCCAGTGAATATTTCAAGCACATTTCTCTGTAGAGAAAGTCCTTTAATGGTTGCAGTGTATCAAAGGTTCTTTTGAGATTATTATTAAGAAGCATTGTTGATTAATCAAAAAATGAAAGAAAATAGGAGGGAACAAAGAAGACACTGTAAATGAAGCAAGTACCCAGTAGGTTAAGGACTTAGTGGTCAGGTTTGACCAGTGCTAGGAGAGAGGCTTCAGTGGGGAGGACTCTGTCACTAGTTTGATACTAGGTCCCCAGAGGGCACACTTGGCTGAGGGAGTTAGTTGTCTGTGGGTAATCTGCATTTTATTAACTTTAATATTAAGGGAGAGAATAGATTGGAGAGGCAGAAAGAGATAGAGATAGGAAAAAGGTGACTCAGTAAGTGATTTTTTTTTTGATGGAAAGAGATTTATTCATTCAACACATATGTGCAGAGGACTAATTTTTATTTAAATACTTACAGAAAGGAAAATTTTTATCACCACCTTTCATGAAAAAAGCCAGTATCAGTCATCATAAACAGAAGCTTTATATTCATGCATGTTAAAATATAACATGTTAGTCATTAGAATGAAAAAAGTCAGGCTCTGCCTTAAAAAAGTCATTAGCCTGAAAAAAGATTCAGACTCTGCTTAAAATCATCTCTGGTCCCACCAGTGCAGTAGAATCGCTGTGAGAAAACTACGTGTATTAGCTGATGTAATGCAGCTTTAAGAAAATATGGTGTTAATCTCGATGCTATTGTCATCTAATTTTGAACAAAGGCATTAAGTCCAAAGTTAGATTCATCAATCATAACACAGGAAATGTTACTGACATCCATTATGAACTCCATGGTTGATTAGTTCCCTTGATTAAATAGTGATGCAGCTGATGGGAAAACATGAGAGGAACCTGCCACTCTTGCAAAGAGAATGACCAGCTCTGAGTCCCCATGGACTTCAGAAAGTCAGCAAAAGGTGGGCTGATTCATCAGTAATGTGTTACTCTCCAAAATGTCCATCCCATGAGTGGGCCCCAGAGATACTGCTGAGTTCCCTTCTTATACACCCAAAAGTTACAGAGTTTTGGCTTTCTCTCTTTCTCTCTCTCTCTCTTTTTCTCTCTCCCTTTTGGCAGGTGGAATGTGTATGTGAGGTTAACCTTAGCTGTCTAGCTAGAAAATCTTAGCCAGAAAAGTCAGACCCTAAGTTAAAAAAAATAATCACAGCATCAAATGTGAATAATACCTGAATTCTGACATTAATCAAAGGCCACCTTTTTGGACAGCAGCATAGAAATAATGTTGAAATGTTCTGCCATGATTTTTTTTTTAAACGGCAATTTTCCTGAGAGGTTGGAAAAACAGGAGGAGGCACACCGATGGCATTTTGATTGCAGGCCCTACTTGGAAAGACCTTGTGGAACTTTCTGCTTAACAAAGTTGAAAAAAAAATGCTGCCACTTCAGTCTACATTCTACTTTTTTTTTTTTTAGGTAAATGGTAAAACTTCCCAGGAGTTGTTGGCAGAAATTGTTGTATGTTTTGGAGTGCCTGGATGGCTGAGTCAGTTGGGCCTCCGACTTTGACTGAGGTCATTATCTCATGACTCCTAGGTTTGTGCATCACGTTGGGCTCCGCACTGACAGCTCAGAGCCTGGAGCTGCTTGAGATTCTGTGTCTCCCTCTCTCTCTGCCCCTCCCCTGCTCACATTTTGTCTCTCTCTCCTTAATAAATAAACATTAAACAAATTAAAAAAAAATTGTTATATGTTTTGGTGGCAGCTAATAAAATTACTTTGAGACAGGTAGCTATTTATTAATAATGTTACTTCCAGATTTAGCCCCTTTGTTTCTACCTTCAGCCTTCTCCTTGAATGCTTCTCCATCTCCACTGAGCTTGCTTCTCTCTTCTCTTAACTCTCAGTACTTTTTTGGTACCTCTCCTATGCCATATGTCTGTCAGCTTTGCTCTAAAATTATTTGTTAATAGTTTACAGAGTTCTTTGAGGTTAGCATTTGTATTTTATAGACTAATTGAACATTTAGTGAATGAAATGAATGGATACATGGATGGGGAAATAGACAGAGGGATGGATAAATGATGGATGGATGGGAGGATGGGATGGGGGAATGGGGGGATGTGGGATGGATGGATGGGGGGATGGGGACAGATGAATGGGGGGATGGGAATGGATGGATGGTGGATGGGGGGATGGGTGGATGGGGGTGGGTGGATGGATGGGGGATGGGGGGATGGGGAGATGGATGGATGGGGGATGGGTGGCTGGATGGATGGGGATGGGGGATAGATGGGGGATGGGGGGTGGATGGAAGGGGGGTCGGGGGATGGATGGATGGGAATGGGATAGATGGGGGGATGGGGGGTGGATGGAAGGGGGGTTGGGGGATAGATGGATGGTGGAATGAATGGGTGGGGGGATGGGGGGTGGATGGATGGGGGAATGGATGGATGGGGGGATGGGAGGATGGATGCGTCAGTGGAAGAAATTGAAAACTAGTTGTAACTTCCACAGTATTTGGTATTAGATTGACAGAGACTGCCATCTTTCTATAGACCTTGAGAGTGGTTTAATGAGTACTGGTATTGTTTAAAAAATAAAATAAATATAATTTTTTTATTTATGTAAAATAAATTTAGTATTTTAAAACAAAATTATATATTTGCTTTGTTCTATCCTTTTCATATGATCTACCTTCTCTCTTCTTGCAGAATTCAAGTATAATATTTTCTACAACTTCACATATGGGCTGATTAGAAGAGAACTAGAGGGACAGTTTTATTTTAAACTTATGACTTTTTTTTATCACATCTTGAGATGTCATATAAAAATTTTACAGGATAGTATTGATAAACTGTAACAATATAATAGCCAAAAGCTTTTTTCATTATTCCCTCCTTCTTGTGTTTCTGACTGTCCCTAATACTTATGCTAGAGGGTTGAAAAAAATTAAGTGTTCTCATTTTTTTCTGTATCCTTTTTTAATAGAAAAAATGAGAGGATAGTTAAAATTTACCCCTGAAGCTACCAAATAAAAATGATCTATCTTTCAAGCACCTCTATAAGTGTTCCTTGAAATTAAATTGACTGTCTTGAAAACAGGACACTAAACTTTACATCAGTTTCCTATTCATACATAGATGTAACATCAATTGTGTCTCATATTATTGCTTTTGTAAGTGTTTTGTAGCTCTGAAAAGCATGCTTCAAACATACTGTAATCTAATACAGTGTGTATCAGAGAAAACAAGCAGTGTTTGATCTGGATAGATATGGATGCTAAATCTTTTTCTTTGAATTTTCAGGTTTGCATTTGTATTACAAATATTATCTGAAATACAAATGTATATTTTTGGTATGTACATCTGACAGTACAGCCCTGTGTATGAGCGCTTGTATATTTCAGAGACAACCAATTAGAAAATGAGGTTATATGAGAATGAGTCTAGCAACCTTTCAAAAGATTTATTCCATATCATAATCATAACTGAAATGAGCCTGTGACCCAATGTGGTTCATGGCCAGAGTGGTATTAGGTATTGGTCAGAATAACGCTAGTCTGTGCTACAATAACAAACCCTGACATCTGAGTGATGTAACATTTTAAAGGTCCAAACATGTCATCATTTCTCACTCTGGCAGCCTCTTCGATCTTATTAACTGCGATATCTAGAATATGTGGTTTATATATAGATCATTAGGGAAGGAAGAGGGAGCTAGAAAAGATGCAGCAGCTCTTCATTACATTAGTCCAGAAGGGATACATACCATTTCCATTAATAATTCATCGACAAGATCTAGTTACATGGTCAGAACTTTAAGTTCAAGAAGTCTTGGGAAATGCAAGGAAGCCCATGCCATATTTGGTGAAGTTGTCTTTGTCACACATTCCATTCAGGGGAACACAATCCAGGTGGGAATTCTGATTTCAACCTGCACCTGGTATAGAACATAGAGGGCACCCCCGTGATGCATTGTTTCTTAACCTGAGTCCAGCAACGTTTTGGGACTACTAGCTTATATCCAAGAAGAGTTCTGTCCCTCATTTTAGATGTACCATCCCCACCACACGCCACCTGTAGAGAGCGGCAGGAGGAGGAGTAGTGGCACACTGCATCATTAACTCTCAGTCTTTGCTTCATAGGAATCAGCATGGGTGTGAGTGGTTTGGTTTGGTCCTTTTTTCCAAAGATTGGAAAGAAGATCTGTGACAATTGCAGTATCCTTTTTGCAGGGCATTAAAAGGAGGACTAAATGAGTATCTATTTTGCTATCAGGGAGAGGGGAAAGACAGTAACTCCAGTATGTTAACAGTTATTCCACATCACTATCAACAAATTTATACTCCTACCCAACTATCCATCCACATACCCCATCCATCCACCCACCCCATTCATCCACCCACTCATCCATCCATATTTAGTGCTACCAGGCCTAGTATGGGGGTGGTATTCAAAGGGCTTGGGTTTCATTCACTTGTGCATACCCAGTATCAGGTCGAAGCCTGACTCATAGGGGGTACCATAAATGTATGTGAGGTACACAAGTGGATGCTTCCCTGCACCTGGCCCTGGGAGGCCAGTTTGGCTTGGAACTGAGTCTTTAGCTAAGAGAATCTCTTCCTAGCTTTGTGCACAGCTCTCTCTACCCTGAGTTCTGGGGGTCCAGGAAATGAGTGATTCTATGGTGGCCTCTAGATGACCATACCAACAGTCAGTGCCAAGACTGCTACAGCAGCTTGCTTTGCCAAAAATAAAAATAAAAATAAAAATAAAAATAAAATAAAAATAAAAAGGAAGGAAAGAAGGAAGGAATGGAGTAAGGAAGGACAAAAAGAAAGAAAGATCCTGTTTGATTCAAAATCATCTATGGCCCTGGATTGGAATTATTATCTTAGAAAACAGTGTGTGTCATTGTTTCTGGTTTCTTTCATGTGACGCTCTTCCTTCACGCTGCCTCTTAGATACAGGTTTTCTTTTAAGTTATCACTTGACTATCCTTCCTCTCGTCCACACTGAGCTCCTACTTCCTCATGCCTGGAGCTTTCCCCGCCATGTCTTCATCCTTTATTCCCCTGTTGTTCCTGCCTATATTCTCAACTTCTACTTGGAAATCGCAACTGGATGTCTTACCACACTTGAAGCTCAGCATGCTCCAAAAGAAACTAACCCCTCAGAGTTCATGGTACTGTGCCTTCTCACTCAAACTCAAAATCCCAGAGTCAAGATCTCCTTTTCCCACTCTCTCCTCTTCCCACTCACAGGCCAGTACCCCATCATTCGCTTCTCCATGATGCTTTTTCCAACTGTCATTTGTTATTTTCATTTTGAGACCTTTGTTCTCTTCTCCCCCCATCCCATGTTTAACCCCTCTCTCCGTATTTTATTTTTTTGATTTCTCCTGTTCTTGTTATTCCCAGAGTCCTGCCAATGACATTTATAAAACATAGTACTTTTCTGATACAATATTTTTGATAGTTCTTTTTTACCCTCCAAATAATTTCTGGTTGCCAGTGTAGGGTCTGATGCCTCAGTCGTCTGTTCACTGCCTTATTTTCACTCTTAGACACTTCAGCCAAATGGCGCTACTTTCCCATCTCAATCATGGCTCATGTGGTTTCTTCCATATGGTGAGAATGTTACTCAAATTTCTTTGTGGAGACATTCTACTTTCTCTTTTAGTACTGGAAATCTCTGCAGTAGGAATCCATCTCCTTTCCCTATAAACTCCAAGTCAGAAGTGGAAACTATGTCATCTCTGGAAGGAGATCTGGTCAATTAATAATAGTTGCTTGGAAAGTTGTCTTGAGAAGGATTCTGAAGTTGCATCTAGGGGGAAAGATTGTCATGGTCATTAGCAACGTCTGTGTAGAGCAAGAAGAAGAACTGAGACCTGAGTTTCTCAGATGGCTTCTCTGAAATACCGCTGTGCTTTTCTTATGCACGTAACATCGTAACACTAATTTGTGAGTCCTTTAAGGGTGTAAATAATACCTCACTGAATTAGATACACAGCAACCAGAGTTTACCTTCAAAATGCCCTATGATCATTAGACACTTCAAAAGTATTTGCTAAGTAAATCCCCTAATGCTGGAATATGCTGTTTAGTTACAGAAGATTGAAGAACTGAGGGCGGGGCTGTGATTGCATTGGTCAGGCAGGTGTGTTACATTAGATGTTTCAGTTTGTTAAGGAATCTGTGCCAACATGAGAACTGCTTCTGCAGTTACCTTTGGTGATAGATGAGACCAGGCAATGCTGGATGAATGGGTAATATCCTGTATTCCAGTATTGCCTGTAACAGAATTAACTTTCTTTTTTTTTAATTTTTTTTTTCAACGTTTTTTATTTATTTTTGGGACAGAGAGAGACAGAGCATGAACGGGGGAGGGGCAGAGAGAGAGGGAGACACAGAATGGGAAACAGGCTCCAGGCTCCGAGCCATCAGCCCAGAGCCTGACGCGGGGCTCGAACTCACGGACCGCGAGATCGTGACCTGGCTGAAGTCGGACGCTTAACCGACTGCGCCACCCAGGCGCCCCAGAATTAACTTTCAAGTACCACTGATGGATTCTACTTTTAGGCTTACTTTCACAGACCAGCAAACCATGGTGTCAGATTTTCAGTCCCTCAGCCAAAGTAAAAAGCCAAAGGCTGGCTTGAAACACAATCGCAAGGAGGACACTATTGATTTGATGGTCCTTAGAATGCCCCAATCATTCAGATGATTAAGTAATTATACAAATAACTGTAAAGTTATAACTTATCCTGTTTTTCTTCTTCTAGATAAGCATCCCGATGATCTTAGTCATTATTATGACATGATTTTAGGCGGTCTTACCTAATCTTGCTTTCCCTTCCCTAAACATTTTTAATTTATTCAGGGATCTATCCAGAATTTGTGAATATTCTAGATTGGGTCTGACCAGCCAATATCAAGATCAAGAACCCTATCTCTGTGCTTCTATACTCTATATCTCTCTCATTACATCCAGAGGACACATTTAATCTCTGGGTGACTACATTACATTGTTGTCTCATGAAATGGATGAACATATGAAATTACTCATCAGAAAATATCATCATGGATTGATTAAGCTTATCAGAAAATCTCTTGTGAACTGGCCTAGTCATAAAAGGTACATTATTGGGTCCCATCCCCAAGATGTCCAAAGAAGTGAATGTTTGGTCCCTGGTGCAAAGAGTATCATCAGGGCTCCATTTCCTTTTCTTCATCCTTCATTTTAGCTGCATTCTCAGATAACCTCTCCTCTGGTGGGAGCAAAATGGCTCCCTCAATCAGTTGTAGTTCAGGTTCAATGGAAAAAAGGAGGAAGCACATCTTCTTGGCAAGTCCCACACAAGTCCTAGAGTTTACTCTGATAAAACAAACTTGATCATGTGGTTACCTCTGAATGAATCACTGTGTCTTAGAGCATTCAGTGAGCTGATTGACTGGCCTGGGTCCCATGACCTAGTATAGGTACAGGTCCATATGAGGACTATATGTACTGGTTTGTCCTACACTTCGCCACTCCAATCCAAACCCTTGGATTTACATCCGAGGCCCTCCATGTGACCTTGAATGGGGACTCTCTGTACTGAGGTAGAGAGCCATCACTAAAAGAGAGAGATGGATGCTGGCAGACCCAAAATAACCAGTGCTCTCTGCAACACTATTATACTTTAAATTCTCTAAAGGCAGAGATTATGGCTTATTAATTTTTCAACACCCTCCTCTAGCCTTTAACAAATTGCAAAATAAATATTCAAAAAATAAGTTGTTGAGGAGAGGGAAGATGGCGGCGTAGGAGGACGCGGGGCTCACAGCGCGTCCTGCCGATCACTTAGATTCCACCTACACCTGCCTAAAGAACCCAGAAAACTGCCAGAGGATTAGCAGAAGGGAGTCTCCGGAGTCAAGCGCAGACTAGAGGCCCACGGAAGAGGGTAGGAAGGGCGGCGAGGCGGTGCGCGCTCCACGGACTGGCGGGAGGGAGCCGGGGTGGAGGGGCGGCTCGCCGGCCAAGCAGAGCCCCCGAGTCTGGCTGGCAAACGCGGAGGGGCCTGACGGACTGTGTTCCGACAGCAAGCGCGACTTAGCGTCTGGGAGGTCATAAGTTAACAGCTCTGCGCGGAAAGCGGGAAGGCTGGAGGACAAAGGGAGGGAGAGCTGCTGAGCCCCCGGATGGCAGAGCTCAGCTTGGCGGGGAACAAAGGTGCCAGCGCCATCTCCCCCGCCCATCCCCCAGCCAAAATCCCAAAGGGAACCAGTTCCTGCCAGGGAACTTGCTCGCTCCGCGCAAACACCCAACTCTGCTTCTGCGGAGCCAAACCTCCGGCAGCAGATCTGACTCCCTCCCGCTGCCACAGGGCTCCTCCTGAAGTGGATCACCTAAGGAGAAGCGAGCTAAGCCTGCCCCTCCTGCCCCCGTGCACCTTGCCTACCCACCCCAGCTAATACGCCAGATCCCCAGCAACACAAGCCTGGCAGTGTGCAAGTAGCCCAGATGGGACACGCCACCCCACAGTGAATCCCGCCCCTAGGAGAGGGGAAGAGAAGGCACACACCAGTCTGACTGTGGCCCCAGCAGTGGGCTGGGGGCAGACATCGGGTCGGACTGCGGCCCCGCCCACTGACTCCAGTTATACACCACAGCACAGGGGAAGTGCACTGCAGGTCCTCACCATGCCAGGGACTCTCCAAAATGACCAAACGGAAGAATTCCCCTCAGAAGAATCTCCAGGAAATAACAACAGCTAATGAACTGATCAAAAAGGATTTAAATAATATAACAGAAAGTGAATTTAGAATAATAGTCATAAAATTAATCGCTGGGCTTGAAAACAGTATACAGGACAGCAGAGAATCTCTTGCCACAAAGATCGAGGGACTAAGGAACAGTCACGAGGAGTTGAAAAACGCTTTAAACGAAATGCAAAACAAAATGGAAACCACGATGGCTCGGCTTGAAGAGGCAGAGGAGAGAATAGGTGAACTAGAAGATAAAGTTATGGAGAAAGAGGAAGCTGAAAGAAAGAGAGATAAAAAAATCCAGGAGTATGAGGGGAAAATTAGAGAACTAAGTGATACACTAAAAAGAAATAATATACGCATAATTGGTATCCCAGAGGAGGAAGAGAGAGGGAAAGGTGCTGAAGGGGTACTTGAACAAATTATAGCTGAGAACTTCCCTGAACTGGGGAAGGAAAAAGGCATTGAAATCCAAGAGGCACAGAGAACTCCCTTCAGACGTAACTTGAATCGATCTTCTGCATGACATATCATAGTGAAACTGGCAAAATACAAGGATAAAGAGAAAATTCTGAAAGCAGCAAGGGATAAACGTGCCCTCACATATAAAGGGAGACCTATAAGACTCGTGACTGATCTCTCCTTTGAAACTTGGCAGGCCAGAAAGGCTTGGCACGATATCTACAGTGTGCTAAACAGAAAAAATATGCAGCCGAGAATCCTTTATCCAGCAAGTCTGTCATTTAGAATAGAAGGAGAGATAAAGGTCTTCCCAAACAAACAAAAACTGAAGGAATTTGTCACCACGAAACCAGCCCTACAAGAGATCCTAAGGGGGATCCTGTGAGACAAAGTACCAGAGACATCACTACAAGCATAAAACATACAGACATCACAATGACTCTAAACCCATATCTTTCTATAATAACACTGAATGTAAATGGATTAAATGCGCCAACTAAAAGACATAGGGTATCAGAATGGATAAAAAAACAAGACCCATCTATTTGCTGTCTACAAGAGACTCATTTTAGATCTGAGGACACCTTTAGATTGAGAGTGAGGGGATGGAGAACTATTTATCATGCTCCTGGAAGCCAAAAGAAAGCTGGAGTAGCCATACTTATATCAGACAAACTAGACTTTAAATTAAAGGCTGTAACAAGAGATGAAGAAGGGCATTATATAATAATCACAGGGTCTATCCACCAGGAAGAGCTAACTATTATAAATGTCTATGCGCCAAATACCCAAGCCCCCAGATATATAAAACAATTACTCATAAACATAAGCAACCTTATTGATAAGAATGTGGTCATTGCAGGGGACTTTAACACCCCACTTACAGAAATGGATAGATCATCTAGACACACGGTCAATAAAGAAACAAGGGCCCTGAATGATACATTGGATCAGATGGACTTGACAGATATATTTAGAACTCTGCATCCCAAAGCAACAGAATATACTTTCTTCTCGAGTGCACATGGAACATTCTCCAAGATAGATCATATACTGGGTCACAAAACAGCCCTTCATAAGTTTACAAGAATTGAAATTATACCATGCATACTTTCAGACCACAATGCTATGAAGCTTGAAATCAACCACAGGAAAAAGTCTGGAAAACCTCCAAAAGCATGGAGGTTAAAGAACACCCTACTAACGAATGAGTGGGTCAACCAGGCAATTAGAGAAGAAATTAAAATATATATGGAAACAAACGAAAATGAAAATACAACAATCCAAACGCTTTGGGATGCAGCGAAGGCAGTCCTGAGAGGAAAATACATTGCAATCCAGGCCTATCTCAAGAAACAAGAAAAATCCCAAATACCAAATCTAACAGCACACCTAAAGGAAATAGAAGCAGAACAGCAAAGGCAGCCTAAACCCAGCAGAAGAAGAGAAATAATAAAGATCAGAGCAGAAATAAACAATATAGAATCTAAAAAAACTGTAGAGCAGATCAACGAAACCAAGAGTTGGTTTTTTGAAAAAATAAACAAAATTGACAAACCTCTAGCCAGGCTTCTCAAAAAGAAAAGGGAGATGACCCAAATAGATAAAATCATGAATGAAAATGGAATGATTACAACCAATCCCTCAGAGATACAAACAATTATCAGGGAATACTATGAAAAATTATATGCCAGCAAATTGGACAACCTGGAAGAAATGGACAAATTTCTAAACACCCACACTCTTCCAAAACTCAATCAGGAGGAAATAGAAAGCTTGAACAGACTCATAACCAGCGAAGAAATTGAATCAGTTATCAAAAATCTCCCAACAAATAAGAGTCCAGGACCAGATGGCTTCCCAGGGGAGTTCTACCAGACGTTTAAAGCAGAGATAATACCTATCCTTCTCAAACTATTCCAAGAAATAGAAAGGGAAGGAAAACTTCCAGACTCATTCTATGAAGCCAGTATTACTTTGATTCCTAAACCAGACAGAGACCCAGTAAAAAAAGAGAACTACAGGCCAATATCTCTGATGAATATGGATGCAAAAATCCTCAATAAGATACTAGCAAATCGAATTCAACAGCATATAAAAAGAATTATTCACCATGATCAAGTGGGATTCATTCCTGGGATGCAGGGCTGGTTCAACATTCGCAAATCGATCAACGTGATACATCACATTAACAAAAAAAAAGAGAAGAACCATATGATCCTGTCAATCGATGCAGAAAAGGCCTTTGACAAAATCCAGCACCCTTTCTTAATAAAAACCCTTGAGAAAGTCGGGATAGAAGGAACATACTTAAAGATCATCAAAGCCATTTATGAAAAGCCCACAGCTAACATCATCCTCAACGGGGAAAAACTGAGAGCTTTTTCCCTGAGATCAGGAACACGACAGGGATGCCCACTGTCACCGCTGTTGTTTAATATAGTGCTGGAAGTTCTAGCATCAGCAATCAGACAGCAAAAGGAAATCAAAGGCATCAAAATTGGCAAAGATGAAGTCAAGCTTTCGCTTTTTGCAGATGACATGATATTATACATGGAAAATCCGATAGACTCCACCAAAAGTCTGCTAGAACTGATACATGAATTCAGCAAAGTTGCAGGATACAAAATCAATGTGCAGAAATCAGTTGCATTCTTATACACTAACAATGAAGCAACAGAAAGACAAATGAAGAAACTGATCCCATTCACAATTGCACCAAGAAGCATAAAATACCTAGGAATAAATCTAACCAAAGATGTAAAAGATCTGTATGCTGCAAACTATAGAAAGCTTATGCAGGTAATTGAAGAAGATATAAAGAAATGGAAAGACATTCCCTGCTCATGGATTGGAAGAATAAATATTGTCAAAATGTCAATACTACCCAAAGCTATCTACACATTCAATGCAATCCCAATCAAAATTGCACCAGCATTCTTCTCGAAACTAGAACAAGCAATCCTAAAATTCATATGGAACCACAAAAGGCCCCGAATAGCCAAAGTAATTTTGAAGAAGAAGACCAAAGCAGGAGGCATCACAATCCCAGACTTTAGCCTCTACTACAAAGCTGTCATCATCAAGACAGCATGGTATTGGCATAAAAACAGACACATAGACCAATGGAATAGATAGAAACCCCAGAACTAGACCCACAAACGTATGGCCAACTCATCTTTGAGAAAGCAGTAAAGAACATCCAATGGAAAAAAGACACTCTCTTTAACAAATGGTGCTGGGAGAACTGGACAGCAACATGCAGAAGGTTGAAACTAGACCACTTTCTCACACCATTCACAAAAATAAACTCAAAATGGATAAAGGACCTGAATGTGAGACAGGAAACCATCAAAACCTTAGAGGAGAAAGCAGGAAAAGACCTCTCTGACCTCAGCCGTAGCAATCTCTTACTCGGCACATCCCCAAAGGCAAGGGAATTAAAAGCAAAAGTGAATTACTGGGACCTTATGAAGATAAAAAGCTTCTGCACAGCAAAGGAAACAACCAACAAAACTAAAAGGCAACCAACGGAATGGGAAAAGATATTTGCAAATGACACATCGGACAAAGGGCTAGTATCCAAAATCTATAAAGAGCTCATCAAACTCCACACCCGAAAAACAAATAACCCAGTGAAGAAATGGGCAGAAAACATGAATAGACACTTCTCTAAAGAAGACATCGGATGGCCAACAGGCACATGAAAAGATGTTCAACGTCGCTCCTTATCAGGGAAATACAAATCAAAACCACACTCAGATACCACCTCACGCCAGTCAGAGTGGCCAAAATGAAGAAATCAGGAGACTATAGATGCTGGAGAGGATGTGGAGAAACAGGAACCCTCTTGCACTGTTGGTGGGAATGCAAATTGGTGCAGCCGCTCTGGA
Organism: Panthera onca; assembly: GCF_046562875.1. NCBI lineage: Eukaryota > Metazoa > Chordata > Mammalia > Carnivora > Felidae > Panthera > Panthera onca. The sequence goes on along the minus strand of NC_138340.1, from coordinate 50,106,060 downwards.
AAGCAGTGTGGAGGTTCCTCAGAAAACTAAAAATAGACCTACCCTATGACCCAGCAATAGCACTGCTAGGAATATATACACAATGGAATACTACGTGGCAATGAGAAAAAATGAAATATGGCCTTTTGTAGCAACATGGATGGAACTGGAGAGTGTGATGCTAAGTGAAATAAGCCATACAGAGAAAGACAGATACCATATGGTTTCACTCTTATGTGGATCCTGAGAAACATAACAGAAACCCATGGGGGAGGGGAAGGAAAAAAAAAAAAAAAAAAAAAGAGGTTAGAGTGGGAGAGAGCCAAAGCATAAGAGACTGTTAAAAACTGAGAACAAACTGAGGGTTGATGGGGGCTGGGAGGGAGGGCAGGGTGGGTGATGGATATTGAGGAGGGCACCTTTTGGGATGAGCACTGGGTGTTGTATGGAAACCAATTTGACAGTAAACTTCATATATTAAAAAAAAAATAAGTTGTTGATTGAATGAGTGACTGAATAAAGGATCGCAAAATGAGTGAATTTGATATGGCTGCCCAATGTTAAAAATATCTTTGTCCCTCACTTATTGTATTGTGAAATATAGACCAGACTAACTTAAAAGTGTTATTTGTGTTCATGTAAAGGAAAAGTGTTAAAAAGCTTGATATGTCATTACAGGGACAGTTTTGTTCAGTAGTACCAGTGAAGAGAAATAACACAATTTAAGTACAGAGAAAAGGGGACATTTTCTTCTAAGAAAAATGAAAACAGAGCTTGATTGACAGCCTAGTAACATTAATAATACCTTGAAAGTAGAGAGCTGCTCTTATTTTAAACATCCCAGAGCAGGTCTATCAGAAGAATAAATACTCTCTGTTCCAAATTCAAACACTTTCAGTTGCCTTTGGTTAAGGCAATTGTTGTCTAACAGCCACATGGCAGCTCTATTTAACGAGCATATTTCAATTTCTACATAAAATTGCCATCTTCCAGAACTCCAATCCCATTCCCTCCTTCCACTGGGGGTAATTTATTTGACACAGTGTTGTTTCTAATGCTATAGGTGCCCCTATCCCCTTGCCTCTTTACATTGCATTCTGGTCTGACTTCCAATTGCTATCCCTGCATGCCTTGCAGGCTGGGAGGGCCAAATAATTAACACCTCAGGGAGCATCCCACAACCAGTGACTGATCAGAATCAGTGGATAGAGCCTTGAGAGGGCACTTCCTTGCCCCTTTGAGATGACTTGGAGACATATGTTCTGAGCTGTATCTCAAAGATCCACATCAGAACTAAGTACCTGTTGCCCATCCTTATAAGTTGCCTGATTATATACCTTCTATTTGTTTTCTTCTCCTTTCTGCTTTTCTTCCTCCTCCTCTTCGATATTTCTCAAGATTATTTTCCAAGTATACTACTTACATTGTGGTCTTGCCTCAGGGCTGCTTTTTGGGGAACCCAAACTATGACAATTTTTGTCAAGGAAGAAAAGTTATTTTCACTCCTCAGAGGGGAGTATTTGAAGATCCTCATGTCATTAGGCAGATATCAGAGTGAAGACTAGGGATTTTGCTCTTGCTGTGTACATTCTGTGTAGAATGTGGCTGCTATGTGAACATGCTGCCTCAATGTGGTTTACTAGGGGATCGAGTTCAGGGGAAAGAGCTACTTTTCTCTAAAGCATGAGAGCCTAGAGCAACTGTAGCAGTCGACCCATACCCTTGAATGGATATTCCCAGGGAGGAAGTCCATCCCCAAGAGGAGTGTGGTCCTACCCTATCAGAATACACTGAAAAGTAGAGTGGAATAAAGATTTCAGAAGTGGTAGGATGTGGTCATGTGGAGGGATGCAAATCTTGAGCAGTCTTATTGGGATGGCCAAGGTGTGGGACAAGACAGTGGATTGAGAAGACAGAGGAAGATTAGGGAAGGAAGACAAGGAAGGGTAGACCAACTCTTTCATCATTTGAGGAGTGCTAGGGAGCAGAGCATCTGGGTTGGCACAGTAACAACACCGAACTCTTGAGAACTCTTCCTGCATCAATTGCCGGGTACTCTTCTACGTGCTGTGTACTTTCACAAACCCATGATGTAGGTTCTTTTTATTATCTCCATTTAGTTATAGGAAATTGAAGTGCAAGTCAGGTAATTAGCTTGCCCAAGAGCTCAGAGCTGTAAAGCACACAGCTGAGATGTGAACCCAGGCATTCTAGCTCTGGAGAGCTGGTTCTGACCCAGGGGTTGGCAGATGTTTCCTGTAAAGGATCACTTTGTAAGTGTTTTAGGCTTTGTGGTCTATAAAGTCTCTGTTGCAGCTACTTAACTCTGCCTTTGTAGCGTGAAAGCAGCAATAGATAATCTGTAAGCAAATGAGTAAAGCTGTGTTCCAATAAAACTTTATTTATAAAAACAGAGGAGGGCCAGATCTGGCTGTAGTTTGCTGAGCCCTTATCTAACTCTACTGCTCAACATTTTAATATAAAAGGTTGTTTTTAGCCAGGGGAGTCTGGTCATGTGCTTCTTTTGTATGGGTTTTCTGACAAGCTCTGGCTCATGTAAATGTCTTTGTGGTGGAATATCATGGGGTGGGGCAGATGCTGGGAACATGAGGGGTGTGAGGATATAGTATAGGAGCTAGGTTGGAAGGAAAAGGAAGGAGCAGGGATTGGAACTGAATGTCCAAGCTCAGTAATTTCCTAGGAGATGGAGGTGGGAGAGAGAAGCACTAAATTCTGACCAATATTGTAGGGCAGCTATAAGTAGAAGGAACAAGTTTAAGAAATGCTATAACATTCAACTTTATAGGATTTGGGCTTTATAGCATATGTTGTAGCAGCCACATTGAATAAATGTATGTTTTTCATTAGATTTTTATTACACATTTAAAACACATTAAGGCACACACAGCTATCAAAGAAGAAAAAGTAGAGAAACTTTGGCTTCACAAGTAATCGCATCAATTTTAAGGATGGCTGTATTTTATGAAGGCAGAGAAAGATGCATGGCTGTTGTCCTTCCCAGTTTTATACTAACTCATTCTTCTTCAGGGAACAATATTAATAGCTGTTTTGTTACATTTGTCTCCTGTTGAGGGAGCATTTCCCTTTTCTTTAAAGAATATCACATCGTGGATGTTTATTCACTTGCCTTTGAGTTTCAGGTAATTGGTTGGCATTCTCAATCTGTAGAACAACCTACTTTGTTGGGGTTTGCAAAACAACAAACAAATGGAAACCGTTTCAACAAAGTGTAATGTGAAATTATTTCAAACTCGGAGAAGCCAGTGGTGTGTGATGATATTTTAATTCTTAGCTGCTGGGGTTGGGCACAATTGGTCAGTGAATCATGAGGGACAGCTAGACCACCATGTATTGTAAGGCTGTATGTTACAGAAATACCCCTGGGGCTGAAATGTAGCCTGTGCTTCCCTCTCCTTCCCCCCCCACCCCCCCACCCCAAGCTCTGTGCCCTATGTCTGCCTGGAGGAAGTGGCATCTTTTCTTCACACCAATGTACTATCCATTTGCTGAGCCATGGCCTTTGGGGCCATCTGTGCTCAGATGTGGCGACTTTTTCTAATTTCTATTCTTCAGTGATGGGAGGATGTGGGGGCTTTGCAAATTGTCTATCAACATGTTTAAGGTGCCATTGTTTGTAAGATGCACCAGTATTTTAGGTACAACTAAGAAAGATGAGATGCTGCCAATCAAATCTTGATAGGCCATTGATTATAAAACATGTCGACCTCAAAGATGTTAAAAAGTAAAAAGGATGCAATGCAATATTTGTTCAATGGGTGCACCTTTTCTATATCACAAAGGGGCCAGTTGAACTTGCTGCCACCCTGTAAGGATGAGTTATGCATGCCCACTAAGTTCTGTCTAGTAAACAGTATCACCAGCCTCTCTGCTTTCCTGGAGGATGTCACTTGGTCAGAGTTCTAATAGAGTAGAAATGTAGAATGTTAGAGTGAGATTGACCTCAGGGAGCATCTCGATTCTGAACAGAGGGCAGGTTTTCCCTCCAGGGGACATTTGTCAATATCTGGAGACATAACTGGAGTGGTATTGCTGGTATCTAGTGTGTAGAGGTCAGGGGTGGTGCTCAGAATCCTGTCATGCACAGGACGGGTCCCCACAAAATGGAATCATCTGGCCCCAAATGTCACAGCGCCAAGATTGAGAATCCCTGATGTAGTGGGGCCATGTATAGCATGAGAGCCTGGACATTGGAGTCAGGCAAACCTGGGTTCCAATCCAGTTTTACACATAAGTGACTGTGTGGCTTTGGGCGAGTTAATTAGTTTTGCTAAGCCTATGCTTCCTTTTCTATAAAATGGAGATCATAGTCTATACTTCAGAGGGCTGGCAAGAGTATTATATGAGATAATTAAGGCATAGATTGTAAAGACAGCAACAACACAATCTCAATCTAAATGTAGTTCCAGGTGCCTTTGTCTATACTAACTGGATCCTTGGGGCACCTCTGAAGTAGGTATTCTTATTATCCCCATTTTTCACATGAGGAAATTGAGAAAAGTAACTTGACTGTGGCCACTCATGAGTAAAGTGGTAGAACCAAGAGTTGAATCAAGTCCAACAATTGGTATTCCCAATCTGTCAAGTCCACCTGGCAGAGTGCCTAGCAATGCATAAGGACTTAGAAAGGAAGCTGTATTAATAGTATCTAGTAGTACTGTTATTAATATCCAGTCCATAGTTCCTACTTAGAGATGGCAAGCGACTCAGAGCCTGGAGAAGGATTGGACTTGGGAAGGTTCCACTTGAGAGGGAAGCTGACTGTGGCTAGTTCCTGGCTATCTTGCCCCCCAGGGATGAGTCTCTTTCTGTCTGCCATGCCAACACTGCCAAGAAACCACTATGGAACCTGCAGTGGTTGGGCCTTGGCCCCACCATTTGCTGAGTGACATTAAGGTCTTATGTGACTCCTTAGCTCTCTCATTAATATATCCAGGAAGTAATCAGATCTATCTCACCGGGCGTTGGGAAAATGACCTGCAACAATAGATACCAGATATCAGCTAATAGTACATAGCTGAGCACTTGGCATATGAGCTGAGAGACAGGGAGTCACATGAAGCAGCCTGCCCTGATGGGCATCTGGAAGTGGAGGGGGCTGGAGAGTGACTCCTAAGATGGGCTTTGGGGTCTCAAACAAGTGCTCTGGAAATTAGGGGGAAGAGGCGGCCCTGAAACACCCAGGATTAGTTCTTCCTTCTTCAGATGTATGATGTTACATCAATATTTGTGGAGGAGAATGAGGGAGGAAGGGAAGGAGGAGAGAAGGTGCAGATAGGCTTCACGGAGGAGATAGGAACCCCGAGGCATCCGGGAGACTTTCTATCAGGTGGTGGCTCTGATGGACTTGACAACATGTTGAGGAAATGGAGACAGACAGGAGAAGTCCCAACAGACCTGTGGTGCAGAAACTCGGTGAATGGACACCCCTTTCTGGCCCAGGGTAGGACACAGCAACAGAGCACAGAGCCTGCAGCAGTGTGGTAGTTGAGTGTATGAGAAAAATTTTTGGGAGACACTTAGGAAAGTGCTCCAGACCTCACAGTTGTAATGAGTCTTGGAGCAGCCACCCTATCAAGGTTAGGGCCCAGGAGCACCTCTGTGTGAACTGGGGACCTCACTTCACATTTTCCCAAATACTGTTATATAGGAGACAATACTGCATAGCAGTGAACAGGTCACAGGCTATATTGTCACACTGTGCAGTTTCAAATCCTGCCTCGGCCACTTGCCAAGGGCATTCTGTGACCTTGAGAAAGTCACTACAACTTGCAGGACCTCTATTTCCTCATCTGGAAATGATGATCTGTCTCATAAGGATGTCAAAGGATTCAATGGGATACCATTCTGAGGTCCTGAACACAGTACTTGATAAGGTTCACTCCTCCCATTATTTGTTGTTGTTGTTGTTGTTGTTGTTGTTATTGAACTTATTGCCAGCAGAAGCAGTAAAATAAAGATGGACTCTGGACACATTCAAACCGGGGCTGGAATCCTTGCTATCTTCCTGTTCACCACCTGTGTGACTGTAGGCCAGCTGAGTTCTTCACCTGAGACCATTTTCTTACCTGTGTAATAAGGAAAATAATAACTGCCCTACAGAGTCATGTGAGGGTTAAATCGGTTCACATTTATAAAGTGCTTGGCATGTTTGACACTTACTAAGTCCTCATTACCTATTTGTTCCCTTCCCTTCTTACCTTCCTCCACCACTACCTCACTACCCCCAGAGGTGAGTCTCCAACTCACCTGCTGAAGATCATGCAGTTAGAAAGGAGTAGAGCCAGCATCGAACTCAGATTTGGTTGAACCCATCTCCTGCTCTTCCTATCCGATTATACCTACCTTTTGTATGAAGAATAGGCAGGTGGAGGAGGACAGGCTCCACCTGGAAGATTGGTAACTTGTGAGAGGCTCCAGGAAAGGTCATCTGGATTCTGAGATGCCGTGACGTGCTGCATAGCCTCCCCCTATGAAAGTATAGATGCAATAACAAGACTGTCCCTACATTGCTCATCTATTATTTTATTTCCTTTTCCCAAACACCCTGGGAAAGTGGTCCCAGCACACAGTCTTGTGTCCATTTTGTAGAGAGGAAAGTGGAGGCATAAAAAGGGGAAAAGGCTTGCCCAAGGTAGAGTGAGTGGGGTTAGGTCTGGGTATGTCTGGTCCAGCGTACTTTCCACAGCATTTAGGTGATTCTCCTTACTTTGCTGTGGTTGCCTTCTTTAACTCTCACCCCCTGACCTTCTTTCCTCCCCTCCTGTGCTTCCCCCCATGCTGGCCCCAGCTGTAGATGTATCACTTGGAGGATGATTGAATCTAGCTAAGCTCTGGCATCACAGCAAATAGGATCAATTTATTACACTTACTCATTCCAAATTCTACATTGACATAGCTGTAAATTGAACAGTAATAAAGTCCAAATAACCTGACAGTCAAGACAATTCAAGTGTTTGAAGTCAGACGTGCAAGGAGTAGACAATCTAGGAGCAAAAAAATCTGAAGCTTGATCCTTAGAAAGTGGATTTGCTGTCTATTTTCCACTGTGACCTAAAGCCTTGTCAGGGTCCTGGACTGAATTGGCTGTGTGGGAGCTGAGGAATTATGTGAGTATGCAGACTTTCAGTTTCTACTAACCAACTAAACCTGACTTAAGCAAAAATAGGAATTTACTAGGTCATGTAACTAGAAAGTCTGGGAGCACTACTGCATTCAGGTATGGCTGGATCCAGAAGCTCAAATATGGTCATCGGGAAATGTCTCTCATTCTTTGAGCTTTTCTTTTTTCTCTGTTGTCCTCTTTTCAGTCAAACCCTCCATAATGGTGACAAAGGTAATCATCAACAGCTGTAGGCTCGTAAACTACTTGCTTAGTAACTCCATCAGGAAGAGCATCCTATTTCCAAAAAAATCCAGTCAGAATTCTTGGTTTTCTCTTCTTGGTATGAACCTCTCCAGAACCAGTCAGTGTAGGCTGGGGAATGTGTACTGTCATTGGCCATGTCTGAGTTACATGGTTGTCCCTGGAGGTGAAGAGATGGGGCCTTATGACCAGAAAAAGGGATGATAAGCATCCCTCACATAGCTGATGGCCACTGTAATATTCTCAGCCTAAGTTTTCTTAACATTACTTTTAGGGATTCTAGCCTGGTATATCCATTTGAAAATGTTTGAACATTTGAAACATTTGAAAATGTTTCTTGTCTGGTCTTCCCTAATTTCCTGAGGAAAAAAATTGAGGCAACCGGATAAAACTCTGTTTTATTGACGGCATGCCCTCCATTATATGATATAAAATCACTAGCTCCTTTCTGATCCAGAATTAAAGTTGGAGATACTGTTTCCTGAACATGTATCATGTGCTGAAAACTGGGTTTGCTGCTTCTATTGGGGATTTGGTGTTTGCCTCCCTTGAAGCCAAACTCTTATTTTCTAGAAATGGTCCCCAGTGTTTGGAGATAAACTCCTCTCATGCCCTCTGGAGGGAGTATGATACCACTCAGAGTATCACATTTCCTTATCCACAGTGGATAAGTCAGAATGATCATGTGATCTAAACCAGGCCAATCAGAAGGAATTAGGTGACTTTCTTTAAATCAACTAGACTACAAGCTCTATCTTTCCCATTGGATATAGGGAAGGGAGGTTGAGATGATGGCTGCTGTCCTGGCTTTTCCAGGGAAAAATGTGAAAGCTGGTATAAAGCCAAAGTAGCAGAAGCCAAGAGGAAATGAAACAGAGGTCTGACCATACTGATTGTAATCTAGCTGCATTTGAGCTGGAGCTATCATTTATTTGAGCCAGGACATTCAAGTCATTGAGGTGGGTTTCTATAATTTGTACGACAATGATATTTTGATGTGCCCAAGTCCAGCACCTCTAGCAGGTGTCAAAATTTGAACCCAAGCTTATTGAATGCTATTTTGACATATCTCAAATTGTTTTGAAATCATTAAAAAAACTTTAAACTCATTGCAAATCTGAAACTTAGAAAAGTGATGGTACACTCTCTTCTAAATTCCTATTTAACCTGGCTTTACTTGTTGACACACCCTATGTTGTAGTTTGAAAATTTTTTTACATCTCTGAGCCCATTTATTTCTTGGATATTTTTTTTTGTTTGTTTTTTAGCCACTCTAGTGAGGTATGATTGAGGCACAGTAAACTGTACACATGTAAAGAGTATGGTTTTATACATCTAGGAAACTATCACCACCATCAAGATAATGAATATATAAGTCACCCCTAAAAGTTTCTTCATGATCTTTTATGATCCTTTCCCCTGGCTTCTCCTGGACCCTATCTCAAGCAACCCAGTAATCTGTTGTTTGTCACAATCAACTAGTTTGCATTTCCTAGAATTTTACATAAATGGAATCACAAAATATATACTCTTTCAAGTCTGGTTTCTTTCAAAATACTCATTTTGGTTTACCCAAGATCATCACTGAGGTTTATCCACTTTGTAGTGTATGTCAATAGCTCATTATTTTTTGTTGGTAAGGAGTATTCCACTGCATAGGTATACCACAATTTGTTTATCCATTCACATGTTGATGAACTTTTGGGTTGTTTCTAGTTTTTAATATTACAAGTAAAATCATAATAAACATTCATGGAAAAGTCTTTGTACGAACATAAGCATATAAAATTTCATTTCTTTTGGGCAAATAGAAGGACTGGAACAACTGGATAATATGTCGAACATATGTTTAACTTTGAAGAAACTCAATCTGTTTTCCAAACTGGTTCTGTCATTTTACATCTTAGCAGTGTGAAAGCTTCATTTCTTCCACATTCTTGTCAGTACTTGATGTGGCCAGTTTTTTAGGTTTACTTATTATGCTAGGTGTGTAATGGGATCTTACTATGATTTTAACTTTCATTTCTCTAACAGATAATGTCGAGTGTCTTTTCATGTGCTTATTTTCCATTTGTGTATTTCTTTGGTTTGGAAGTGTCAGTTAAAATCTTCATTTTTTTTTTTCAGTTGGCTTTTCATTTTTTTATTAGTGAGTTTTGAGAGTTCTTTATATATTCTAGAAATATGTTTTTAACCAGATACATCACTTGCAAGTATTTTCTCCCAGTCTGTGGTGTTTCTTTTCATTTTATTTTCATTTGAAGAACAGAAGTGTTTAATTTTGATAAAGTTTATCTTTTTATTCTTTCATGGAACACGCTTTTGATATCATATCTGAAAAAAAAACTTGGTTTAACCCAAAGTCACAAAAAAGCATTCTTTTTTGTCTTATTCCTTAAATTTTATAGTTTTAAAGTTCACATTTAGGTCTGTGATCTCCTTGGACTTAGTTTTTGCCTATCATGCAGGCTGCAGATGCAATTCCATGGATAAAGTATAGTCTTTTTGACAAATGGTGCTGGAACAATGAGATATTCATATGCAAAAACCCTATAAAACTTTGATCTATAATGTATTGGCTTTTTAGAGTTACTGTAACAACTAGCCACAGCTAGGTGGCTTGAAACAATGTACAGTTCTCACAGTTCTGGGAGCTAGAAGTCTGAAATCAAGGTTTTGTGAGAGTTGTTTCCTTCTGGGAGCTCTGCCTGGGAATCTGTCTCATGCTGTTCTAGCTTCAGTGTTGCTAGTAATACTTGGTGTCCTTTGGTTTATGGATGCATTGGCTTTCATCATCAGATGATGCTCTGCCTTTATGTCTTTCTGTGTTTTCTCATGCCCTCCCTGTGAGGAGACCAGTCATTGGATTTAAGGTCCACACTAATCCAGGATGACCTCATCTTAACTAATGACATCTGTGAAGACCCCTTTCCCAAATAAGGTCACATCTACAATATAGGAGGGAGGGTTAGGACTTTAACATACCTTTTTTAGAGGCACAATTAACTCTACTATAATAAATGCTGAGTTGAGTGTTTTGTAAATATGAATGCCAGTTATTGGTTGCAAGTGTTGTTCAAGTCTTCTGTACTCTGTTACTGAGTTTCTGTCTATTCTATTGATTATTGAGAGAGGGATACTAAAATATCTGCCTATATTTTTGAATTTATTTATACTTGCAGTTTTATAATTCTCTGCTATTTATATTTTGAAGTTCTCTTATTAGATATATAAACATTCAAGATTGTTGTGTTCTCCTGATGAATGACACTTTTGTCATTATAAAAATGACATATTATCTCTGATAATTTTCTTTGCTCTGAAATGTACTTTGATATTAATATAGCCACACCAGTTCTCTCTCTCTAGTTTATTTATTTATTTATTTTTAGAGAGAGAGAGCACAATCAGGGGAGGGGCAGAGAGAGAAGGAAAAACAGAGAATTTCAAGCAGGCTCTGTGCCGTCAACACAGAGCTGGATGCAGGGCTCAAACTCATGAACTCTGAGATCATGACCTGAGCCGAGACCAAGAGTCTGATTCAGCTTAATCGACTGAGCCACCCAGGTGCCCCCCAGCTTTGTTTTGATTAGTGTTAGGGTGGAGTATCTTTTTCCATACTTTTAATCTATTTGTTTCTTTATATTTAAACTGTGTTTCTTGTAGGTAGCAAATGATTGTGTTTTGCATTTTTGTCCAGTGCGACAGTCTCTGCCTTTTAATTGGGATATTTACGCTTAATGTGATTAGGTTTAAGCTACTATCTTGTTGTTTGTTTTCTGTTTGCCCCATTTTGTCTTTGTTCTACTTTTCTTCTTCTTGTGGACGGAATATTTTTGTATCCATTTTACCTCATTTGTTGGCTTCTTATCTGTAACTCTATTTTTTCATTGTGTGTACTACAGTTCATAGTCCATCTTTAACTTTTTATAGTCTCCTTTCAAGTGATACTATTTCACTTCAAGTGTAGTAGAACCTTGTAGTAATATACTTTCATTTCTCCCTTCCTGACCATTAGACTATTATTGTCGTATATTTTATTTTTACATAAAGTCATAAGAGAACATCTTAAACAGTTTACCCATACAGTTATTATTTCTGGTGATCTTCATTCTTTGTGTAGATTTGTATTTCTACCTGATACTGTTTTTCTTCTGCCTGAAGGACTTTCTTTAATGTTTCTTATAGTGCCTGTCTGTTGGTGATGAATTCTTTCTGAACACATCTTTATTTCACTTTATTTCTTTTTTGAAATACATTTACCTTTGGTATACAACTCTATGTTTACATTTTTTTCTTTCTGTGCTTTAAAGATGTTCTACTTTCGTGGCGCCTGGGCGGCTGAGTCAGTTGAGCGTCCGACTTGGGCTCAGGTCATTATCTCACGGTTTGTGAGTTCAAGCCCCCTGTCGGGCTCTGTGCTGTCAGCTTGGAGCCTGGAGCCTGCTTCGGATTCTGTGTCTCCTTCTCTCTCTACCCCTCTCCTGCTGGTGCTCTGTCTCTCAAAAATAAATAAATGTAAAAAAAAATTTTTTTTTAAAGACGTTCTACTTTCTTCTTGCTTGCATTGTTTCCAAAAGAAAGCTGCTATCATCTTTTCTTACCTTTATTTTTCTATCTGTAATAAGCCTTTTTTTTTTTTTTTGGACTGATTTTGAGATTCTTTCCTTTTCAGTGATTTTGAGCAGTTTAATTATGATGTGCCTTGAGTTTATCTCTATGTTTAAAATATTTTTTTTTTTTTGTGCTGTACTTCAGTGAATTTCTTGGGTTTATAGGTTTAATCAAATTTGGAAGAATTTGGAGCATCATCTTTCAAATCATTTTACTGTTATGTTTTCAAGTTCCCTGATTTTATTTTGTAAAGTCTAATCTTCTGTCAATCTTGGTGTATTTTCCATTTCCATGTTTTAGTTTTTATCTCCACAAATTCTATTTTTGTCTTTAAAAATATGTTTCTACTTAAACTTTGAACATATAGAATAGAGTTATAATAATTCTTTCAACATCTTTATCTAGTCATTCTAACAACTGTATCATTTCTGGGCTGGTTTTGAGTAATCAATTTTTCTCCTCATTATGCATACATATATACACACATATATGCATACACATATATACATACATAAATACATACACACACACTTTTTGTATATCTGGGAATTTTTCATTGGATGCCTGACATTATGAATTTTATCTTGTTTGTGGTTGGATGTTTTTGTATTCTTATGAATAATTTCAAGCTTTGTTCTGATATATAGTTATGTTACTTAGAGTTTAATCCTTTAATGTCTTTGTGGTGTTTTTAGTGAGGAAACTCTCTCAAGACAGTCATCTGGGGCCATCCTAGGGCTCATCTCATCTCTCAAGTATCAGTGTCCTTCATTGCCTGTTGTTCAGTGTCTTGAAACCCATTGTTTCATATTTTCTGTCCAATTTTTCCTTGTTTTAGGTGGGAAGGGTAAATCTGATTACTGTTCTAAAATTTTGGCTGAAAGCAGATTTATGAACCAGGCTTCCAGATAGTTTTGAGCCCTGCATTGGGCTCTGTGCTGATGGTGCAGAGCCTGCTTGGGATTTCTGTTTCGCTCTCTCCTGCCCCTCCCCTGTTTGTGTTTTCTCTTTCTCTCTCTCTCTTTCTCCTCTCTCTCCCTCTCAAAATAAATAAACTTTAAAAAAAGAAGTTCAGAGACATTAAGTCACAAAAAGGTAAAAGTAGTTTTAGACACTGATTTTTTTCTTCAGGGTAAAGGCAAGTAATCAGGAAAGTGAATTTACAAAGAAGAACAGGTATTTGTGGTCTGTCTCTTATCCTTCTGTCTTCAAAGATAAGTTAACTCCTTATCAAAACATGGTGATTTGTGTCTTCCTTACCCTTCTGGAGCATCAGCTTCTCTCCTTTATTGTTTTTTGAACCACTAGATTCTACCTAAAATAGGTTCTATAGATTTTGACTTCTTTGGGGATTAACCATCAACAAATTAAGTATTCACTCAACAATGAGAAATTAAAAAAAGACTACTGTCATGGAAGAAATTTCATGAAGTAATGAATATCTCTTTTCAGTATTTTCTCCAAGATGCCAAGAATGGTGAATGGTGGTACATGGCCTCAGATACTCACTTCTGATTTGAAAGACCCATTATCATTTTATGATGTGACCCAGTGGGAGGTACACTGGGGAGGCCTGGAGGTACCAGGAATGTGAACTTAAGTTCTAGCCAAGTCATTAACTTGCAGAATGATAAGTCTCTTGGCCTCCATGATCTTTCCTATAAAATGGAGGCAAAAATATCCCAACTCATCTATTCCTGTGGGTTACTGGGTAGGACAAACATAATCATGGATGTGGCATTAGTAAGAAAAGTTTAAAAGTTGAATCAAGAAGGTTATTACTTAAGAGTCTCTTCCTTTGGTAAGTTATATATAAGCGCCCTTTCACCTTTATAAAGGAAGCTTTGTGTGAGGATGCTCAACTCAGGGACTTTTTATCAGAGGAAAGTTGTGGGGTTTTAGAAGAAGACCCACAGGCTTGGGATTTGGACCAAAATGGGGTATGTGCCTGACACTTTTACTTATATACATCCTCTTTTATACCAAAGTTCATCCCAATTTGGGCTTAGTCTTCCTAGAAATAGCCATGAAGGAGTCTTGTGTCCATCTTCCAGTCAAGCTAAACTGCCACTTTTTCTCTCCAAAATGTCCTTTACATGCCTTGGCTCTGCTAATCTGCCAGAAATATCTTTGCTCAGCTCTATATGTCCCTCAAGAACTGACCCAATTATCTTCTGGGAAGGCTTTCTAGCAGACTGAGATGTTCCTTTGTCTGTATATCTCCTAAACTTTGTGTTGTTGCTATAGAGCTTATGATATTGTAGAAAAAGTATTTCTTAACATGTCTGGCTATTTATTCTATTACCTAAAGTCCTTCAAAAGCTGGGAAGGCCTACTTATGCTTAAAATTTTTGAAACAGTTTTCAGTTTTATTTTTTAAGGGAAAAAACCTCATGGATAACTCATCACATTTCAAGGAATTTTAAGACAGTGCAACGGAGGTTAAATTAAAGTTAAATCCCCCTATTCCTCTACCTAGTGTCTCACTGTAGGGACAACCCCCATTAGCATCGGTAGAGAATTATTCCTCCAGACAGTCATAGACATGGGTATGTCTTATAGATAAATATATTAAGCTTCTTAGAGAAAATGTAATGGGATTATGATTTACCTTTCATTCCACAATTTACTTTCTTTGCTGAATCCATTTGGTATTTTTTAATATTCCATTTTAAAATGCCTTATTGGGGTGCCTGGGTGGGTCAGTTGGTTAAGTATCCGACTTCGGCTCGGGCCGTGATCTCACATTTGGTGGGTTTGTACCCCGCGTGGGGCCCTGTACTGACAGCTTGGAGCTTGGAGCCGACTTCAGATTCTGTCATCCTCTCTCTGTACCCCTGCCCCGCTTGCACTCTGTCTGTCTGTTTCTCTGTCTCTCTCAAAAAAAAAAATGAATGAACATTAAAATTTTTTAAAAAAATGTTTTATTTATTAGCTAGTTTTCCTATTGACAGACACATTTTCAGGTATTTATTATTAAGGATAAGGCAACACAAAGTGTCTTTGAACATTTTCAAATTACTTTCCCCCAAATTTGTAAATGTTGCTTTGTAAGTAACTTTGAAATGTTTGATTTATTCTCTCTCCTCACCAGGATAACAAAAACATCAAATTTTAAACATGATCAGCTTGAAAACAGTTGGCATTCACAACTGTTTCCAAACATTTTTTCCACATTTTAAATCCAAACATCTTAAGGCACAGTTTAAAAACATTTTAGATATTAAACTAGTTTATTTTGTAAGCTTGCTGATGAGTTGAATTTTTTGAAAGTGATTTAGAAACAATTTGATGTTCCAGAATAACTTCCTGATGTTTTGAAGCATTTGAAAATTCATTGAGCTTTTAAATATATTTATAAAACATTTAAAATAAAAGTGATTAGGAATTGCAGAAAAAGCACACAGTGTTCATTATATAGCTTCGTTGCTGCCATGCAAATATTTTTTCTTCTAAATTTTTCTAAGTTTGGAAAATACATTTAATATATTTGTTCCTTTCATTAAAAGAATATGGACTATTTCTTATCATCATGCATTCTGTCTGCTTTTCTCCTGCCTGGAATAGAATTCTCTTTCCTTCATTTAACAAATATTTACTGAATGCCTTCTCTGTGTTAGCCAGTGTTCCATGTGCTGAAGACACAAAAGTAAATAAGAGACAAAAGTGCCCACACTCATGGAGCTTACATTCTAGTAGGGGAGATCAAAAATACACAAACTGATGAAGTAAAATATACAAGAGAGTGGTGAGTTCTAAGCAAAATTATAAGGCAAGGAAGAAGCATAGGAAATGTTGAGAGTATGGCTTGCACTTTTAGATAGGGTGACCAGGAAATGGCTTGCAGAACATAACTTTTGATAGAGTAGAAGGCCTGGAGGAATGAGGATGTGAACCATGTGGATAATTGGGGAGAGGGCATCCCAGGTTGAGGAATATCAAGTGCAAAGGTCCTGAGGTAGCAATGTACCTGGAGTGTTTGAGGCACAACAAGGAGCTCATGTGGCTGAAGTAGAGTGAATGATGGGGCAAGTAAGAGGAGATGAGGTCAGAGATAATGTGAGTAAAGCAAATCATGTGGGACCTTAGGCTTGTTCTCCAAGTGAATGGTGAGGCTGTTGGAGGGTTTGGACTTGAACCAAATTATCTGTCTTATATAGGGATCCTTACATAGGTTCCCTATGGCTGCTGTATTGAGAGGTGCAGGTGGCTAAGAGTAAAAGCATGGGGATCAGTTAGGAGACAGAGCAGTAATTCATTTGAAAAATGATGGTGCTGGAGTAGAGGTGGTGGGAAGGGATTAAACTCTGGGTAAAATGAGGGCATAGTGGAGAGAATTTACTGGTAGAGTTTTTGGAACTTACCAGCAAAAGAGGGGAGTTAAGGTTTTTGGCCAGTGCTACTGAGTGGATGGATTTTCCATGTAGTTAATTAGAATAGAATAAGAAGACTGGAAGAAGCATGGTTTGGAGGGAGGTGTCAGAAATTGGTTTGAGACACTTTATGTTTGAGATACCTTTCAACATCCCAGCAGAGATGGTAGGTGTACTGTTGGACACACAAGTCTGGAGTCTAGAGGCAAGGCCATGGCTGGAGACATAAATTTGGGAGCCATCAGCACAGAGATAGCATTTAAAGTGATGATACTGGATGAGATGACCAGGTGGGCATGTTAATGCAAAAGAAAAGAGATTCCATTGTATATATAAACCACAATTTCTCCATTCATCAGTTGATGGACATTTAGGCTCTTTCCAAAATTTGGCTATTGTTGAAAGTGCTGCTCTAAACATTGGGGTACAAGTGCCCCTATGCATCAGCACTCCTGTATCCCTTGGGTCAATTCCTAGCAGTGCTATTGCTGGGTCATAGGGTAGATCTATTTTTAATTTTTTGAGGAACCTCCACACTGTTTTCCAGAGCAGCTGCACCACTTTGCATTCCCACCAACAGTGCAAGAGGGTTCCCGTTTCTCCACATCCTCTCCAGCATCTATAGTCTCCTGATTTGTTCATCTTAGCCACTCTGACTGGCATGAGGTGATATCTCAGTGTGGTTTGATTTGTATTTCCCTGATGAGGAGCGATATTGAGCATCTTTTCATGTGCCTGTTGGCCATCTGGATGTCTTCTTTAGAGAAACGTCTATTTATGTCTTCTGTCCATTTCTTCACTGGATTATTTGCTTTTCAGGTGTGGAGTTTGGTGAGTTCTTTATGGATTTTGGATGCTAGCCCTTTGTCCGATATGTCATTTGCAAGTATCTTTTCCCATTCTGTTGGTTGCCTTTTAGTTTGGTTGGTTGTTTCCTTTGCGGTGCAGAAACTTTTTATCTTCATGAGGTCCCAATAGTTCATTTTTGCTTTTAACTGCCTTGCCTTTGGAAATGTGTCAAGTAAGAAATTGCTGCGGCTGAGGTCATAGAGGTTTTTTCCTGCTTTCTCCTCTAGGGTCCTTTGTCCATTTTGAGTTTATTTTTGTGAATGGTGTAAGAAAGTGGTCTAGTTTCATTCTTCTGCATGTTGCTGTCCAGTTCTCCCAGCACCATTTGTTAAACAGACTGTCTTTTTTCCATTGGATATTCTTTCCTGCTTCATCAAAGATTAGTTGGCTATACTTTTGTGGGTCCAATTCTGGAGTCTCTCTTCTATTCCATTGGCCTATGTGTCTGTTTTTTGTGCCAATACCATGCTGTTTTGATTACAGCTTTGTAGTAGAGGCTAAAGTCTGGGACTGTGATGCCTCCTGCTTTGGTCTTCTTCTTCAATATTACTTTGGCTATTTGGGGTCTTTTGTGGTTCCATACAAATTTTAGGATTGCTTGTACTAGCTTCAAGAAGAATTCTGGTGCAATTTTGATTGGGATTGCATTGAATGTGTAGATTGCTTGTGGTTTATATATACACTGGAATACTACTTGGCAATGAGAAAGAATGAAATATGCCCTTTTGTAGCAACGTGGATGGAACTGGAGAGTGTTATGCTAAATGAAATAAGTCATACAGAGAAAGACAGATACCATATGTTTTTACTCTTATGTGGATCCTGAGAAACTTAACAGAAGACCATGGGGGAGGGTAAGGGAAAAAAAAAGTTAGGGAGGGAGCCACACCGTAAGAGACTCTTAAAAACAGAATAAACTGAGGGTTGTTGGGGGTGGGAGGGAGGGGATAGTGGACAATGGGCATTGAGGAGGACACCTGTTGGGATGAGCCCTGGGTGTTGTATGGAAACCAATTTGACAATAAATTTCATATTGAAAACAAACAAAACTAAAAAAAAAAAAAAGAGATTCAAGGGCTGGACTCTGGGATTTTCCAATGTTTTGAATTTAGGGAGATGAGGAGAAATCAGAAAGGGAGACTGAGAAGGCCCAGTTCCAGAGAAGTAGGAGAAAAGCTAGGGGAGGATGTTGTGTTCTGTCAAACAAGGGAGCCAAGTATTTCACGGAGCAGAAAGGAGGATGAACAGAATTGCCTAACTTCTCATCTAGGTATTAATTTTGGTATTGGTTCTTCTAGGAAGACTTTTTTAGTTCTACCTCCATTTTATCCCTTCCCCCAACCCTTACCCCTCAAGGTAAAGTTGGATGCCCTTGCTCTAGGTTCCCACTCTCTTCAGGGTAGAACTCCGTTATTGCACACCCCACATTCTAATCCAAGGACCAGGTCACATGTTCGCCTTTCCCATTAGACTGGGAGCCTTTGTAGGGAAGGGCCTGTGTCCTATTCAACTCTATAGCCTGCTACAGGGTACATAGTCTACACATTTTAAATATAAATACATGATTTAACAGTTTTACTTTGCAGTTTTTGAAAATGATTTTGACCAGGTATATCATAATTTGGATTTTAGAGATTTAGCAATTTTGGAGGGGAGAAAAGAAAGTATTACGTAAGGCTCTTCAGGTGACTTTGCTCTTAGAGTCATAAAGTTTTATGACAACACAGATGAAATCTCTAATTCCCTGGTCAAATTATTAATTGAAATATTTATTCAAATGACATTGGTGGTGTTTGGCCAACTTTGTCTTAAACTCTGGATGAGAATTAAGAAACTTGGCTATTTTCTTGCTCCACTAATACAAATTCCATACATCTGTACTTAGGATTATTACCATATTAACCATACATTTTTGTCCAGTATTTAATATTTTGCAAGGATATTTCTACATACATAATTCACTTGAAACTCAAAATTTCTCAGGGGTAATTTTGGTAGATATCTTTATTGTTCCCACTTTGCAATCACCTTTCAAGCTTTGACCTCCTCACTCCTTTATGAGCTTCATCAGGGCAGAGACTGTAGGTCTGTCTCATCCACTGCTGTATAGGCAGTGTTTAAAACAGTGCTTGCACCATGGACACTTAGTAAATGTCTATTGAATGATTGAATGAACTTCTGGTTCATTGCTATTCAGAAAGGTTATGATGGGGGGCTTGCTTGAATAGGAGAAGGACTTGCAAAATCAAAAGCAAGTTATATGCATTCCTGGATAATAGTAAAAAATATTCAGAAACGAAGAGTTATAGGCATATTCTCGTTGCCACATGAGGTACTGGCTTTTTTCAGGGCAACAAATGGAGAGGAAAACCTGGAAATAGAATCAATTGATCACCTAAACTATGCCAGGTATTGTACTGGCTTTTAGGAATGCCTTCCTGCTGTGATGTTCAGTATATTATGTGCTCAAGAAATAATCATGAAATGAATATTATGATGTGTTAAATAAATGAGTAGGGGGACTAATGGAGAGAAGGATCGTTTCTAGTATTAAAAATTACCAGCTTTCTATGGGACCTCTTTGTGTCCTAGCCTCCTCATCTGTAAGCATGGGATGATAATCCCAAACCTCCTTATCTTCCATGACTGTGATCAAACGTGAGATAACTGATGTGAAGTAATTTGATTCATTAGAAATTCTTCACAGAGCTAGAATGAACAATCCTAAAATCTGTTTGGAACCAGAAAAGACCCCAAATAGCCAAAGCAATGCTGAAAAAGAAAACCTAAGCTGGAGGCATCACAATTTTGTACCTTAAGCTGTATTACAAAGCTTTAATCATCAAGATAGTATGGTACTGGCACAAGAACAGACACATAAAGCAATGGAACAGAGTAGAGAACCCAGAAATGGATCCACAAACGTATGGCTAACTAATCTTTGACAAAGCAGGAAAGAACATCCAGTGGAATAAAGACAGTCTCTTCAGCAAATGGTGTTGGGAAAACTGGACAGTGACATGCAGAAGAATGAACCTGGACCACTTTCTTACACCATACACAAAATAAACTCAAAATGGATGAAAGGCCTAAATGTAAGACAGGAAGTCATCAAAATCCTAGAGCAGAAAATAGGCAATGACCTCTTTGAACCTGGCCGCAGCAACTTCTAGACATGTCTCTGAGGCAAGGGAAACAAAAGCAAAAATAAACTATTGAGACCTAATCAAGATAAAAAGCTTGGAAGGAAATAATCAGCAAAACTAAAAGGCAACCGACAAAATGGGAGAAGATATTTGCAAATGACATATCAGATACAGGGTTAGTATCCATAATCTATAAAGAACTTACCAAACTCAACACTCAAAAAACAAATAATCCAGTGAAGAAATGGGCAAAAGACATGAATAGACACTTTTCCAAAGAAGGCATCCGGATGGCTAATAGACACATGAAAAGATGCTCAACATCACTCATCATCAGGGAAATACAAATCAAAACTGCAATGAGATACCACCTCTCACCTGTCAGAATGGCTAGCATTAACAACTCAGGCAACAACAGATGTTGGCGAGGATGTGGAGAGAGAGGATCTCTTTTGCACTGCTGGTGGGAATGCAAACTGATGCAGCCACTCTGGAAAACAGTATTAAGGTTCCTCAAATAATTAAAAATATAACTACCCTACGACCCAGCCATTGCATTACCAGGTATTTATCCAAAGGATACAGAAATGGTTATTCAAAGGGGCACATGCACCCCAATGCTTATAGCAGCACTATCGACGATAGCCAAAGTATGGAAAGAGCCCAAATGTCCCTCAACTGAAGAATGGACAAAGAAGATGTGTTATATTTTTCAATGGAATACTACTAAGTGATGAAAAAGAATGAAATCTTGCCATTTGCAACAATGTGGATGGACGTAGACTATATTATGCTAAGCAAAATAAGTCAGAGAAAGACAAAATTATGTGATTTCACTCATGTGTGAAATGTAAGACACAAAACAGATGGACATAAGGGAAGGGAAGCAAAAAATAAAACAAGGTGACAAACCAGAGCAGACTCTTAAATACAGAGAACAAACTAAGGGTTCCTGGTGGTGTATTGGGTGGGGGGGAAGGGCTAAATGGGTGAAGATCATTAAGGAGGGCACTTGTTGGGATGAGCACTGGCTGTTGTACTAAGTGATGAATCACTAAATTCTATTCCTGAAATTATTATTACATTATATGTTAACTAACTTGAATTTAAATTAAAAAAATAATAATAAAAAGAAGTTCTTTACAAATGTACTGATGAAGGGTAAGGCTTGTTTTTAGTCAACACACCCAGAATTTTGGATAGTTATAGTTCCAAAAGCAGTTTTGATTTATTTAAAAATCAGAACATTTCTCTGTATATCTTAGGTACAGTTTCACCTCCTAGTTCTCTCTGCCTCTCTGTCTCTGTCTGTCTTGCTGTCTCTCTGTTGTTTCTCTCCAGTAACTTGAAGGCAATGCTCTCTGCTCAAAAACATTTCCACACTCCATTATCTTTTGGAAAACTCCAGTGTTTCCTGCCTGGTGGTCGGTGCTTAACAACCTTTTCAACTTTCCACTTCAGTTTACTCCATCACATGCTATCTTCTACTATCTTCTATCTGCTATCTTCTACTCCACTTACTTTGGACAGCTACTTTCTGCACATGCTTTGTAATTCCTTACCTCTACACCTGTGCTAAAGTCTGTCTGTCTACCTGGAATGGTCTTCCCTCCATAACAGATCTTTGGAATCTATCTTACTCATAGGAAACTTCTCCAAGAAGTGTTCCCACTCACCACCTCTGCCCCAGGCACATGTTCTATTAACAATTTTCTTGCTCTTATATTCATATAAATCTGAATGCTTAAGATTAATTGGCATTTATATCTTTGCTGGAAGCCAGCAACTGATTCATTGATTCATTTGCCTATGGCTTATAGCTAGCAGCGCAGCATCTGGGTGATGTAGGGACCCAGTAACTTTGGAGTGTCAGAGTTATTTGAAAATAAGCAAGTTTCAGAGGCAATGCATATTGTAGTCAGCCATTATGTAAGAGTTCTGAACTGATTTAAGAGCCTTCACAAATGGACATCTTCCTAATAGAAATCACTGCAATGTTCCTGCCCATTGTTCAGCCAATGGACCTTCTAAAAACTAAGTTCAGCACTGTTATATGTTCAGAGGATCTTAAGAAAGTAAATAACTTAATGCACATAATTCTTAGACTCAAGTAATACCATCTACCTTATGTTCTGTAAAAGGTCAAAGGAATCGTTACTGTTTTTTTTTTTTAATGTTCATTAAAGATTTTGTACAAATGATTAGTTGGTCACTCAGTAAACATTGACAAATGGTCTACTATGTGTTCACAATAGGGAGATGTGCTGTGGGGAGTCCAAAACACTAAGACACGGTTTCCATCTTCAAGAAACTATTATGTAGCATGGTATTTGCTACAGTGAAGGACATCTGCAAATATCTCCCTACTCTTTCCAATGGTGGGGATTAATAATTTATTGCCAAACTCTGTATTGCTAATCCTGAATGTGATCTAGATTCCTTCTCTTAGAAGTTGCTCATTGGAGATCACATGTGAAATGAGAACTTACTGCCATTCCATACACTGAGTTTCAGGAAATGGATACAGTGAGACCATGAGAATGAGTTGGAGCATAGTTGTGAGGAATGGGAACCAGTCTCCCTTTCATGTGGATCGGGCACTGGACAAGGAGGTAGGAGGGCTGGGCTCAATGCCTGTTCTGTTAGTGGAAATGTGATTTGGGGCAAGTCCTTTCAACTTCTGGATAGTCTTCTTTTCAATAGCCCTTGTGTGGACAGAGTATTTTTATAGCAGCAATTTCTTCCTATGTAGGAGGTTCAATTAGATGCGGGGGTTAATATTTTTCCTACCCACACTTCTGCTATTAAATCACCACTGAGGGGTGCCTGGCTGCCTCAGTCAGCTAAACGTCCAACTCTTGGTTTTGGCTCTGGCCATGATCTCATGGCTTCATGGGTTCGAGTCCTGCATCAGGGTCTGTGCTGGCAGTGTGGAGCCTGCTTTGGATTCTCTCTCTCCCTCTCTACCTCTGCCTCTCCCCCACTTGCCCTGTCTCTGTCTCTCTCAAACTAAATAAACTTAAAAAAAGCCCCACTACCAAGCACTTTTTCTGTATCAGGCATTCTGTTAAAGGACTTGTGGGTTTTGAATTCGGTTCCAGTGTGTGTGTGTGTGTGGGGGGGGGTGGTGGGTAGAGGTGAAGGGGGGAGGAGTTCCTCACAGCACCAAGTAATTCTCCCACAGCACCTGGGTGTCCCACAATTCAACTCATTTCTGACATTATCTACCTGGAGATAGCAACAGATTGCATAGATCAAGGGCTCAGTCCCACAAGCCTGCACCCTGTTGAGATGCCAGTTACAAGTCCAGATTATCACCAGTACTTCTGATGGATTGGCTATAAATCAGAGGCTCGCATGACTTCTTTCTTGGGTTCAGTTAATTTGGTGGGGTGGCTCACAGAACTCTGAGAAACATTTTTACTCACTAGATTACCAACCTATTACAAATGATATAAAATGATACAAATCAACAGCCTGATGAAGAAATACATAGGATGAAGCCTTGAAAAAAGGACCTGCTGTCCTTGTATAGTTTGGGGCCTGGCATGGTGGTACAGGGAAGTATTCTGGTTCATCAACATAGAAACTACTTGAACCCCTTCCTTTTGGATTTTTATGGATACTTAGTTATGCAGACATGACTGATTAAATCATTGGTCATTGGTGATTGATTCAACAGCTAGCCTCTCTCCCCTCCAGAAATCAGGAGATAGGACTGAAAGTTCCAACCCTCTATACATGGTTGGTTTCCCTGGCAAGCAGCCCCTTCATTACATGCTTTCCAAAAGTCACCTAACTGACACCCAACTGTGGTGGAAAGAGGCTTGTTATGAATAACAAGATGCCCAACTCACCTTCACGGCTCTGAAGCAATTTCAGGAATTGAGGACAAGAGACCAAATACTTTGACAATAGATGTTCCCATTGCTTTTATCACTCAGGAAATTCCAAGGGTTTTGAGATCTGTGAGCCAAGAACCAGGGTGAAGGACAAACTATGTATTTATTATAAATCATAGCATCAGAAGACTGTATCTTCATCAAGAAGCTTAATCTTCCCAGTGGCCTTATGTTGGTGGTAATATTAATATAATATGCCCATTGGACAGATGAAGAAACTGAGGCACAGAGGGGTTAAGTAATTTTTCCAAAATCCCAGATCTAGTGTGTATCTAAGCTTGAATTTTAACCTAGTCTCTCTGACCACCAAATAACTCTCAAGTGGGCTCACTAAATCTTCACTTTACTGAGGCCATGGTGGTTTTCAGACTTTGCTCTGCTTAGAGCCAAGGACATGGAGTGCAAACCGCATCACTGGCCTCTGGCCACACTTTTTCTGAGGCATCTCTGGAATCCAGGGAATCCAAGACATAGCCTCAGAACCTCTGGGCTGGAGGATTCCTCGGACTTTCCAACTCCCACATTCCCCTTGCATGTGACTAACACAGCTGCATGAAATAACAACATTAATTCCTCAGGTCTCAAGGGGACCACTTAATGATAGATGATGCTAATGCTGGGGCAGAAAAATCATTCTTCTACCCTTCTAGGTTCTTTGGCTGGACTAATAATTACATTGACACAGGATAGATTAACAGGAGATGAACAAATTTAATTTCAAATGTACGGGAGTCCCATAAAAATGTAAGACCCAAAGGTAGTCTGGCAACTCTGGCTTCTATGCCACCAGAGCTAAGGAATGGGATAGAGGCCTGGGGTTTTAAAGGGGAGGAGGGCAGTTCATAGGAAGAGAAGAAGGCAGACTTTTGGCAATCCGATGCTTGCCCTGACATGCAGGTAATTCCTTCAGATAAAAAATTATCTCTGATAAAGCTCTCTTTCTGGGCTAGGCCCCCTATCTAAACTGTTTTAGGCAGTTAAGGGAAAGATAAAATTTTTTGAAATCTGCTGGGTCTTGATCCTTCAGCTCAAAATCATCCACATACCAAAGTGGCACATTCGTGGTTTCCTATTCTCCCCTTTGCTAACTGGAATCCTGGCTTTACAAAATGTAACATTAGGAAGCAGTTTTTCAGGGCTGTTCGTGGGGCTGGCAAGGATGTTGTTTGTTACATTATTCCTATTCCGAGTCTTCATCTGAGGGCTCAGGGGAGGCATCTTTCTCTGGCCTCTGTGTTAAGAGCTTTTCTTTAGCACTGTTGTGTTTTAGCCTGATGGACACTGTGAATCCTGTAACCCACTCTGGGTTTTTTTTGACATATTGACTTCTGCAAAACTCAGCCAATTTAGTGGCATAGTCCTAGGGAGTTTACTTATCTTATTCATGGTGTTGAATCACTTTCTTTTACTTATTTTCTTTTTTTTGTATCCTTTGTCTTCCTTTCGATTTATTTTTCTATGGTATGCACATTTTTGGAAGCCATCTTAAATCCTGCTTGGAATAGGGTAGGGTGTAAGTGAACAAAAATTATTTGCTTTAAAAAAAGAATTCCCTCCTAATAACTGTATAAATTCTGGGCTCTATTAATTCACTTAAAATCTTGGATGAATGGGTTTTCAGTGTTTTTGATAGCATTTTTAAAGTTGGCCATAAAGGTGGACCCCAATCTTGCTAGAGATGAAAGGACATAGGAATATGTTCCTGTCTTCCAAGTTGTCATTGTTGTAGACTGGCCAAAGCAGAATGGAAGAGTCATCATTTAGGGTGAAGGAGAAAAATGAAAGGGATCTCAGGAATAGAACTCCTGGGGTGCGTAGGTGGCTCACTTGGTTAAGCGGGTGACTCCAGATGTTGGCTCAAGTCATGATCTCACAGTTTGTGAGTTTGAGCCCTGCATCTGGCTCTGTGCTGACAGTGCAGAGCCTGCTTTGGATTGTCTCTCCCTCTTTCTCTGCCCCTCACCCACTTGTGCATTTTCTTTCTCTCTCTCTCTTTCTCTCTCTCTCTCTCTCTCTCTCTCTCAAGATAAATGAATAAGCTTAAAAAAAAAAAAGAACTATTAGTTGAATCCCTATTTTGTGTTAGAGCCTGTGCTGGGTGCTTCTTATAAAATGTATCCTTTAATTATCAGTGCAAATTTGTGAGTTACTATCCCCATTTTACTGGTAAGGAAACTGAAGTTCAGGTTTAATAAGAGCAACAAGGGCAACAAAAGCGTGGTGATTGGATGTTTTAGTTGGTTTCTTACATTCCCCTAAATTCACAGCTACCTTTATCCTTCAGAGTTCAGACTAGAATCATCCCTCTCCATCTTCTGCCTTTTGGGGACTGCAACTTCCCAACTGGTCTGGCCACCTGTGCTCTAGCGCCCCCATATGACTTATTCTTTGCACTGTAGCCAGAATGATAACAAATTGCAAACCTGCTCATATTACTTGCCTGCTTAACACCACTCAGTGGCTTCCTTTTATCCTTTAGATGGAGACTAAATTCTTGAACATGTCCTTATGCCTGCATGGTCTAGATTATGCTGACTTCTCCAGCCTCATTGCTTACTACATTTCTCTTTGCCTCTCATTTTCTACCACAGTGGTTAGTGTGCATCAGAATCATCTAGAGAGCTTTCAGAATGCAAATGGCTGCATGCCCTGGAGATTCTGAATCAGTAGGACTGGGATGGGGCCTGATGTGTGCATTTCTGAAACTTTTCCTGGGGATGTTGTTGCCGCTGGTCTGAGGATTACACTCTGAGTAGCGCTGCCTACCATATTTTTGTCCAACAATGAGCCTTTGTATCAAGGTCAGTAACCTTTTTCTATAAAGGACGGTAAATACTTTGGGCTTTGCAGTCCCTTTGCCTTCCTTGCATTTACTTACCACTGCCTAATCAGCTCTTTCTCTTTAGTGTGAAAGCAGTCATAGGCAGTATGGAATGAGCATGGTTGTATTCCACTAAAGCTTTATTTACAAAAACAGATGATGAGTTGGATTATTTGTGTATATCACACCACAAGCTGTAGTTGAGTACAGACAATGCCCCTTCTGACCATAAAGCTTTTGCACAGGCTGCTGTTTTTCTTTGATTGGAATATCCTTCCTCTCCTTCTTTGCCCAGTTGTTCTTAGCTTTCACATCTCATATCAATCATACCATCCCTTTGCCTTTCTCTCCTTCTGTCATGCATCCATAGCATTATGCATCCATCCAACCATATTTACCATATGCCTTCTAAGTGCTAGGCATTGTTGCAGGTACTGAGGTTATAGAGAAAAGGTAGATGAATCCCTATTATCAGGGGGCCTTTATTTTAGTGGGGGAGGTATATAATAAGAAGTGAACAAATAGAAAATTACGTAAGATCTATTGAAAGGTAATATAAAAACACAGGGTGATAGGAAAAATCATTTGGGAAGAAGTCTGTCTCCTTTGTAGTGATTGGCACAGTCCTGGTTTTACATTTGTTTGTGGGACTGTATGACTTGTATTGTGCTACTTGATCAGGTTGAAACTTGAATGACCTAGACCCTTTCTGGTTCTGCTCACCATTGTTTAGTTATTGTCCAGCACAGAGCCTAGCAAAGACAAGGGCTTTGAAAGTACAAACCTGAGCTCTGGATTTCATGAGTCACACCTAGAATTATTTGATTTATTCTCTCCTAAAATACCCATTCAACTGAGTCAGTACTTTGTCAGAGATACTAGGATGTAAGGTTTGTTTGTTTGTTTATTAATTCATTGTTTCAGTTTTTATCGAGTACCCATTATGTGCCAGGTTCTGCTCTAGGTCAGGTGGCAAAAAGATTAGGTAAAACAGAGGAAGATTGCTGCCTTCATGGAGTTTACCTTCTGGTTTGGGGCAGGGGCAGGGCAGAAATTGACTGCTCAAAACACTCCATTTGACATAAATTATTGCAAAGGAAAAAAAATAAAGTAGAAAATGGGAGGCAGAGAGTGCTGGGTGGGGAGGCAGGCCGTTGCCATTTCAAATTGAGAGTGGATAGCAGGGGCCTTTTCGATAAGGTGACTTTTGAGCAGAGATCTGAAGGAGGCAGAGGAGTGAGTCACTGAGCCAAATTAACATCTGAGCATCCCAAACAGAGAGCAAGCAAGGTCAGAGGCACTGAGCTGTCTGGCACATTCCTGGCCAATGAGAAGTCCAGTGCCGCTGGAGTGGCATAATCAGTAGACTCCATCTGTTGTGGAAATCAGCTCCATATCTGATGTTCTGTCTAAAATGAGATTCCGATAGTGTAGATACAGGAAATTCTCTGGGTAATGAACCTCCACACTATCTGGTGACCAGCTTCTCAGAAGTAAGAGTCTTGTCAGCCATGACAGTGAAGGAAAAGTGGAAATTTTACAAACTTTTCCAAGCTTAAACATTCTCTTCTCATACTAGCTATCTCTGAAATAAAGCCACTGAGGTATTAACATACCTCAGTTCAATGACATGAGGTTAGGGAATTTTGAGGCCCAGGTTACCAGGAGATGTTGTAGAAAGATCCCTAATATTGAGTGCTTTATCTGGAAGAATTACTGGGGGAGACTTTAAGGAGATTATGCCTTTTACTTGACATGGTATAGCATGGACTGCTGGTTAGTTTCCCATCTCCATTTTCACTTCTCCTACAGTAGTAGAACTCCCAAATTTATTTGAGGATATGGCCATGCACAGTAAAGGCATTTGCTAGCCTCTTTTGCAGCTAGATGTCAGTATGGGTAAGATCTAGCCAATGGACAGGGTGGGTGGTATGCATAGCGGTATGCACAGTATAGTCAACTGTCTTGAAGCGGGAGAGTATTTATTCTTTTTGCCTTTTCTCCTACCTCCTGGCTGGAATAGGACTAAAATGATCAGGACTTGAGCAGCCATCTTACAGAAGAGGCTGCATTCCAGCAACAATGGAGGGGAGGCCTAGGAGGTGACAGGGTTCCTTTGGATGTGTAAGCTGTCACATTGACCCTGGACTGTTCATCTTCATATATTTTATGGGAGATAATAAACCCTTCTCAGATATAAGCCTTTTTAGTTTGGGTTTTAGGCCACATGCAGCAAAACGTAATTATAACTAATACATCTGGACTTTACGAAGCCACAGAAGTATGAGAAAACAGAGCAAATATAGGCATTTATTTTTTGAGCCCTTAAATTAGATATAGTCAGTATGAGAACTGTGTATGTGTTTCAAAATGAAATTTCTTTTAATATTTGTTTTTATTACAAAAGCAATCCATGCTCATTCTGAAAAGGACAGGGAAAGAAAAAAGAAAATTAAAATAAGCCCATTGTTCCACTCACCTAGAAACAATGAGTTAATACAATGGTGTACTCACTTTCATATATATGTGTATGTATGCATGTGTGTGTGTGTGTATGTATACACACACATACATACATACACATATATATATATATATATATATATATATATATATATATATATACTTAAAAGGGGACAATATCTTACAGATAGTTTTGTAACTTGCTTTTTTGTTGTTGTTTGTTTGTTTTTAGCTTAATGCATTGTGAACATCATTCTTTATCAAGGAATGGCTTCCTGGTATACCATTGTGTGGACAGTATCATACTTTATTTGACCAAATTCCTATAGCTGTGTATTTAGGTGGTTAATAATGTTGGGACAAGCACCCTTATTGCTAAATCTTGGCACAGACTTTGAATCATTTCCTGAAGATGTATCCTTTGAGTAAACAGTGTTGTGAGCACGTGAGAGCTGGGCCAGTTTCCAGTGAAGAAGAGGAAACTGTAGATGGGCATCCCACGGTCAGCAGTGCCTCACACAGACCAACCTAGCCCCAGTGGGATGGGGTTCAAGGTGATGGATGATGCTGAGTGGTCAGGCCTGGGTCCTGGATAGGTGTGAAATTGATAGCCCTGTATGAGCCTTAGGGACTGAGGTTTGGAGTGTGGCAGACAGATAGTTTCCCTAGCTGCATTAGCATCAACTGGGAACCTATTAGAAATGCAAATTCTTGAGGCTTACCCCAGAACTTGTTAGGCCCAATAATCTACATTTTAACAAGCCTTCCTGGTGATTCACATATCACTAAAGTTTGAGAACTATCCTAAGGAAAATAAGGGTGCTTGTACCAAACAGAGAAAGCCCCTCCCCTTATTGGCAAAAAAGACAGCTTCTAAGAATTACAATTTTCCTTCCACTAAAATTCAGTAATACTCTATTTATAGTTTATTTAATTTATACACCTATATTCTTTTCTCCATAGACCACACAGTTCTTGAGGGGAGACAGGGATGCTATTCAACTGTGTGTCCTCTTAGCACAGTGTGCTAGGTGTGCTTGACATCTTCTGTATGCCCTTTCCCATCCACTTCCCATCCTTTCCTGCCCTCTCTTCCCAAAGGTTGACCTCTGTGCATTGCATCAGTGGGCTCTGGTGTCCTCTTAATCCAACTTGGGTTTGGCCAATGGACAGTTCTAGCAACCCCCAAAAATGGAGAGGGAGAGAAGAGTGAGATCAGGATTTTTATTCTCTCCCTGTGAGTGCTCTTCATACCAACTATTCATCCTCTATCCTCCCATAGACCTTTCTTCTCTAAAGGTAGCTTCCACTCTTGGACTACCTCCTTCCAGGTCTGGGAACCATTCTCTACTTTGGGCCCCTGGCCTAGGGGCCACGTGACTTCACTGCTGCTAGCCTCAGGTGCCTACCCCTTGTGATTACTGTATGCCCTTGCCTTTGAAATTTGTCCCTTTGCAAATAAACCCTTTGGGATTATTTATTTTGAGTGTGCGTCTATTTTCAGCTGAGACTTGATTGATATAATCAACACCTAATAAGTATTTGTCAATGAAATTGGAACATGTTCAAAAATAGCTTTTTTTTTTTTGTCAAAAACAAGGTATACCCATACTTTCTATCATGTAAAATCCTTTGATAAAGTTCTTTTAAGATAGAAAACTTAAACCTTCATTTAGCCTTGCTAAGAAAAATAAGTCCTAAAATATTTATAAGGACTTGAGATAAACATTCTATTATTCATATTCTTGGTTTAAACCAATCTAGAAGGGTAAGGAAGGATCTTCTCTATCTCCCATTTATAGTGATAACTTGAGCCCTTGGGCTATACAAAATCCCAAGGGATATGTGTATTTGTGAAGATGGGCAGTGCTTTAATTTATTTTCAAAGTTAATTTTTCAAAATTATAATGACATAAATTAAAGGCACGTTGAGTTATATTGTAAGCCAAATAAATTAGTTTTAGTCTTGACATGTGTAAATTATATATACCTTGTATTTCAGAAGAGAAATGTTCCCCGTGGCCACTGATAGGCCCTCACTCTGCAGTTTGTAAATCAAAGGTACAATTTGAGAATAAAACACTTTTTATGAAATAGAATGTCAAGGGCTCCTTGTTAAATTTGCTGTAGCAATTAAGTTCTCAGGTGAGAAAATGCCTCTTTTTCAGTGTTTTATTAACTGTCATTCAGTACTCCATTTATAGGAGCAACTCTTCATAGTAAGTACACATTACGATGACTTTTCACCTCCATTTAAATGAAAAGTTTGAGAGGAGGAGTTGGTTCCTATCCATGTGCTTGAATAGCAATGGAAACTGGATATTTGCCAGTTGGCAGAAAAGAGAGAGGAGGGGAGAAGAATGGTAATTGGTCAGCTTGGCCCAGGCTGGCTGGTGTTGAGGGGGAGATGTCCCCAGGGGCCACATGTCATCTGGGGCAGTATCTCCATGTGCTGCTGGCATTTTCTCCTAAATCATGGTGCTGGTCCTTGTTTCCAGCCAATCCTCAGATTCTAATTGATCACAGCTTTTGAGTAAAAGTGTGATAGTTTCATGTTGTTCACATTGGTTTTTAAATTAGGAAGAGGGTTGTGTGAAAGAGAAAGCGGAAGAAGCTGACAGAGACACACAAGTTTACAGACAACGGTCTTTGGCTTCTATAATTATTCCAAGGAAAACAGTCACATTGAGAAGGTTATTACCCTCTGCAATAAAGAACACTGGGTTTGGAATAAGCCAGCTCTGTATTTAAATTTGGTCTTTGCTGATGACCAGTTGTGTACTCCAGTAACCTTTGCTAAACCTTAGTTGCTTCGCTTACTGACTTAGTTGCTTCACTTATTGACTTCATTTATTGATAACTTCTATTCATACAGCAAGTGTGAGGTTAAGTAGGTGAATTTCACATAAGTAAAATTGTTTCATAAGCTTTAAGCATGTCAGTACCTTCCAAGAACACACCTGGAGTTATACAGGTTTGGTCCATTAGTCATTGCAGTGAGGGAGAATGATCCCATGAGGAGCTATCGGATGTTCCAGAGGGTGTTAGAAAAGACTTAGATGAGATTTGGCCTGGGGTCAGGTGGTTTGGGGAGAGTTTAAAGAAGAGGGGCTTTGTTGTGGATTGGTTGTTGTCAGGATGCAGCCGTAATTCTGATTTGGATAACTTAATTCATTTTATCTAGAGGGAGGGAAGATGAAATGGAGGCTGATGCTGTAATTAGTAAACCGCTGTTGGGTTATTTTTGTGGTTTTGTGGCACCTTGAACAGTGTTCATGTTTGTCTGTATTCAGACATGATGATGGAGCGGTTCTTGTCTTTGTCTTGACCCATCACGCTCATAGCACGGCCCTTTGTGATGCCGATGTCCTGTGACGTTGTCTGTGTTCAATAGGAGAACCTCAAGGACTCGCTGGATGTCAGGGCTGCTCTTGTCTTTCTTACATGTTATGAAAGAGTGGAATATGTTATGTTTGCAGTTGTACAGATACAGAGTTAATGCTTCTTCATGTGTGTGTGCATGGGTGTGTGAGTCAAAAATTGTGTGTGTCTGTGAGTGTGTGTGTGTGCATGTGTCTTCAAGCCACAGCAGTAAGCATGGCCACTATTCACTGGTAAAAACATACCTTTTCAATTTTTTTTAATGTTTATTTTTGAGAGAGAATGCGAGTGAACATGGGTGGGGAGGGGCAGAGAGAGGGAGACACAGAAACTGAAGCAGGCTCTAGGCTCTGAGCTGTCATCACAGAGCCCAACATGGGGCTTGAACTCACAGGCTGTGAGATCATGACGTGAACCGAAGTCAGATGCTTAACCAACTGAGCCACCCAGGTGCTCCAAAAGCATATCTTTTAATAGAGACATTAATATGGTATAGTAGCCTTGCTAGACATTCCAGTGTCCTTACTGAACATTACTCCTTCCTCAGGAAGGTGCCCCACCCAGAAACCCTGCTGAGGAATGAGATTGTTTCATACCAGGTGGTGTTTTCCCCTCACTGATCACAGCTGAATGTATCAGGGCTGGGGTCTACTGCAAGCAGCCAGTGCATAGCCTAAACAGTGACCCATGACCACGAACTGGCAAGAAGTGTTTGCTTGGAGCACTCAGTTCTTCCAGAAACTGGAAAACCAACACGCCAACCCACATAACAGTGGGTGCGAAAGGACATAGAATGCCATGAGGAAGAATATGTGCAAACTGACATTATCAGGGTCATGAAAGAAAAGAGAGAGAGAGAGAGGGAGAGAGAGAGAGAAATAGGTTAGAGATGGAGAGCCCAGGTGCATAGAAAAAAGAAGACAACAGAGTTGAAGCCCAGAATGAAGCAGAAACTCCATGATAGAATGGGTGGCCTCAGAGCTTCCTTAGGGCTGAACCACTTCCCAGTTCTAGCTGTGACCATACTATGGAAAAGCTGCTTCCTCCTGCACTAGCTCCAGTGGACCTCTGTTTTTTTGCAACAGAATGATTTAGGTAACTATCTGCAATGTTACGGGTTTTAAGACCTGTAGACATTATCTAGCCTATGCTTTCGACTTGAGGAAGCTGAGTCTAAGGAAAATAAAATTACCTGCTCCAGCTGACGGAACAGGCTGGGGGTGGGACGTGAATAGAACTACACATCCATCTTCAGGATGTGCACACATGAACATACTCTGTGCTTCTTATTAAAGATGATGATCACTTTTGGGGGAGTCTGCTTTCCAAAAGAGCCCTTCATGTAGATGGAGGAGACAGATGTCTACCTGGTATTAGAGGAGCACTATAGAGTTCTCTTACTCCTTCCCTGCTCTCCCTGCCCCAGCATGGATGCTAGCACATCACTTCTCAGATTATTGCAAAGGTTAAGAGGGGTGTGTGTGTGTGTGTGTGTGTGTGTAATCCTTACCACAGTGCTTGGTGCATAGAAAAAGCTAAATGGATAGTATTTATAAAAATATATAAAGCCATTGTTCTACCTCATTTATGCATGGCTCCAGAGCTCATGAGAGTTAAAGATGATGCTGTCAATAGTAATGTGAGCTAGGATTATTATATTTAGCCCTAAACCATAACTAGAAAATTTGATGAGTAGTGTGTGGTTGATATCACCTGTGCTGATATAAATGGAAAATATCTTACACTGGGCTAGCACAAACTGGGATCTCGCTACCTATAATAGCTTCTTTAACAAACACAAAAATTATAACATTATTATCCCCATTTTTCAGATGGGGAACTGGAGGCTGAGAGCAGCTGAGGGGCATGGAGGGATGTTCTCGCTCTAGGGAATAGTGTGAGAACCCAGGACACTTGGAGGTGAGGAAGAGTGTGCTAAGTTGGGGTCAACTTTCCTAACTAACTTCACTGTTTTGTCCAGGACTAGCTTTCCATCCCAGGAACTTGCAAATAAAGGGCACTTTATCCATCTAGCTGTGAGGGTAATTCTTCTCTGTCTAGGCCTAATGTCACTAACATGATTAGCAACGTGTGTCAGGGAAATCACCATCCACCTTTCTTATTCATCTCTGTCTCTGCAGGTGATGAGAATGGCAGCTTGAGGTTAGAGAACATTTGTGGAATAATGGAGGTAGCCCGTATGGGTCCACTGGGTCCTCCAGGTCAGCAGAAGTGGGAAAGACAAGGCTGTGTGACTTTCAACAGTGCAACGTATGAAGTTTATTTGTAAAGTTCTTCTATAAGCTTTGAAAATGTGAAGCTCCATTCCTCTCAAGAGGACCAGTTGAAAAGCCATGGTTCTAGGAATATGGGGTCCTAATGCTGCTTATGAGCAAGGCAGTGCCGATTTGGATGGCAAAGTACTTCCTGGACTTTAGTTACGAGTTTATCCAGGCTGACTGCCACACCTTTATTTAAATGGTATATCTTTTGGGGTGCTAAGTGGCTCAGTTGGTTAAGTATCTGACTCTTGGTTTCAGCTCAGGTCATAATCTCATGGATTTGTGGGTTCAAACCCTGCATTGGGCTCTGCGCTGGCAGCATGGAGTCTGCTTGGGATTCTCTCTCTCTCTCTCTCTCTCTCTCTCTCTCTCTCTCTCTCTCTCTCTGTTCCTCCCTGAGTCATGCTGTCTCTGTCTCTCAAAATAAATAAATAAACTTAAAAAAAAAGGGTATATCTTTTAATGAAATGGCTCCTTAAGAAACTACGTGGATTGAATGCTTAAATTTTCTAAGCTTTCTAACAGTTTTAAA
The DNA here is from genome assembly GCF_046562875.1 of Panthera onca. Taxonomy (NCBI): domain Eukaryota; kingdom Metazoa; phylum Chordata; class Mammalia; order Carnivora; family Felidae; genus Panthera; species Panthera onca. The sequence continues at coordinate 50,070,313 of NC_138340.1, read as the reverse complement.
AATAACTCTAGGCATATTTTTAAAGCTGTCAGACTTAAGATATTTATTTTGATTTTAGTATTCTTATTCACATGTTAAATTCACTTAAGAGAAATCATTACTAGTTTGAATTTGTATGCATTACTGCTCTTAAAGACCTTAAGTACATAATTGTAAAATAAATTTTTGGTTGCTATTTCATGTGTTAAGTGCCCAATTTCTATTATATGCTCATTGATTTTTCTTAAAGTTTCATCTAAAATAGAATTTATTTTATATTAATATTGATAGTATAGTATACATTAAGTAGGGCTTTGGCACTTACACAAAGTATATCTACCTAGAATGATAAAGTCAGTCTGACTTGTATTCATATCTTTGGGACTGTTAAAGATAGTTAAGTAAGATTAAACAATTTTAAATAATGTATTACCCTTAAGAAAACATTTCTGAGGGGAACCTGGGTAGCTCAGTCAGTTAGCATCTGACTTCAGCTCAGGTCATGGTCTCAAGGTTCATGAGATTGAGCCCCACATCAGGCTCTGTGTTGGCAGCTCAGAGCCTGCTTCAGATTCTCTCTCTCCTTCTCTCTCTCGGTCTTTCTTGCTCTTAAAAATAAATAAATATTAAAAGAAGAAGAAAACATTTCTGAGAAGTTTTATACTACAAAAATTTATTTGAAAAAATAAACTAGGTTTGCCTGATAATTTCCATATGTTTTTACTGGTAAAGTTGTCCACAAACAAAGCAGTTCACTGCTGTGTGTGTGTGTGTGTGTGTGTGCATGTGTACACTTAAAAAATGTATTACATTTTTGGTGTAGGTAGACAGACACCAGCTTGAGCAATTTTGGACTGACCTTATTGTAATATCAGAAGTTATGGTAGTACAGATACCATTTACCTGAATAATTTGAGCCTTCTCTTCTGGTTTATCATCACTAATCTTTGTTTCATGAAATTAAGCAGGAGAATTGAATGACAACTCTGTGATATTAGTAGTATAGATTCATTTTAATAGGTTGCTCTGATCTTCTCTTTTAGGAGAGTCTCTTTATCTTGCCAACATGACCTTCTTTTCAGCTTGCTATTATGAGAAAAATAGCCTTTGTTATTCTTTGGAACTTTTCTACTCTCTGTGGCCTCTGATGTTTTTATCATTGTTCAGACACTTAGCTTTGGTCACATAAAAGTTTTTTTTTTTTTTTACAAGTTCCAATGTACTTGCAAAAATACAATAGTGATTGTTAGCTAATCATTATTGTATGTGGAGCAGAGAAAAGCCTTTAAAATGAGCGTAGGCTTGTTCTCCAGCAACGGTAATTCAGAAACTCAGTTTTATCTATCATTCCATGACAGTGACAGAGGCTGAAGCTTGACTTGAACCTCTGATAATAGATGAAAAAAAAAAAGGAAATGAACATGAAAAAATAGTAAGAACCATATGACTGGGTTGGAATGAGTATAAAATTTAGTAAAACTAGATGTTTTGCCATACATATCTGTGCCATGGAAAGTTCTAGTCTCCCTCTCCCTACTTGTACCCCCAGCATGGCTAACTGTTGGCCTGGTTGGATAGAAGTGCCCATGTATGTTGTGGACATGTATTGTTTTGTGGCCACACAGAGTCTTCTGAAAAGTCTTTCTCAGTATGAATCCCTCCTACACAAGGTAGGAGCTGAACATTCAATTTCCCAGACTCCCTTGCTGCTGGGTGCAGACATATGACATAGGCTCAGCAAATAAGATGCAAACATGGGACAGATTTTGAGTCAGGTGGCAGGAGGAAGCAGGTGAGGCATGGAGTCCTTTTTCTGGGGAGCATGTTGGAGGCATCTGACTTTTGGGGATACTTGTATGTGCGGGAGTCCTAGTGTTCTGGGCCCATCCGTGGACCAAGTTCAGTGTCTGTTCTAGAGGCAGTGGCACCTTCACTGGGGCAGTTCTTTTTTTTTTTAATGTGTGTGTGTGTGTGTGTGTGTGTGAGAGAGAGAGAGAGAGAGAGAGAGAGAGAGAGAGAGAGAGAGAGACAGAGAGACACAAAGAGAGAGAGAGAGGGAGAGAACACAAGTGGCAGAGAGAGAGGAGGAAGAGAATCCCAAGCAGGCTCAGAGCTGTAAGCACAGACCCAGATGTGGGGTTCAAACTCATGAACTGGGAGATCATGACCTTAACCATCTGAGGCACCCAGGCAGCCCTCACTGAGACAGTTCTGAAGTGGGGTTATTCCTTGCTTCATAGCCTCTCTACTAGCTCTTGAATATGATTTTTTAAATCTTACCAGTTTTGGAAAACTTATTTTATTTTTAAGTTTTACAATGTGATTTTATTTTTAAGGTGTTTAATGTGGTATTTTCATATACGTATACATTGTGAAATGATTATCACAATCACCTTAATTAACACATTTATCACCTCACATAGTTACTGTTTTTGTGTGTGGTGAGGCACTTAACATCTACTTTCTTAGCAAATTTCAAATATACATTGCAGCATTAATCACCATGCTGTACATTAGATCTTGGGAATTTGTTTGTCTTACACCTGGAAGTTTGTACCCTTTGACCAACATCTCACCATTTTCTTCACTCCCAAGACCCTTGAAACCACTGTTCTATTCTCTGGTTGTATGAATTCAACTTTTTCAAATTTCACATCTAAGATTGTAAAGTATTTGTCTTTCTATGACTGGCTTATCTCACTTAGCATAATGTCTTTCAGGTTCATCCATGTTGTCACAAGCAGCAGGATTTCCTTCTTTTTTATGTCTCTTTTATGGAAAAATGCATAAAGGAACCAGTATGAGAGAATCTAAATAGTCTAACATAGAGTTTTACCAAACAGTTAACTTAGACATATGTCTAATTAATTATAGCATTGTAACACAGTCTTCTCACTTGGGACAAACACAGACTTTTTGCCATGGAAGGTAAAAAGAGGCATAGAACCATCTCTGACCACAGGCTTTTTGGGGTCATTCTTTTCTTAGGTTCTACCCTTGATTTGTCAAGCTTTCATTTGCTGCTGGCCATCGGTGTCTAGAAACAGGCTAATCACAAGAAGGTAATCTGGGGGTTATATCTCTCTGTAGTTTCTGTTCATTTTCTGAAGTTAGGCTTTCTGGCCCTGATGCCATCAATGTTGCTGCTGTCATGATGTTTTCTGGTTCTGCCCTTGGGTCTTGCTCCAACTTGACTGCTTTGAGTTCCCTACTTGAGAGGGACATCTGGTCTGGGGTGCCAGAGAAACCGTGGTATATCTCCAGTCCTTTGTATCACACTGCCTGGTTGTGCTGGGTTCGAATGCCTCGTGTTGTTTTATGTGGTGCACCATGCTACCTGAACTGCTCTTGGATTCTCATCCTAGGTTTTTTTTTTTGTTGTTGTTATCTGCCTTTTCTGGTCTGTAAGCACCTTGATGGCAGGAATCCTTTGATCCCTTCTTTGTTCTCAAGCTGAAGAGCAGTGCTGAATACATACCCTGTAGTACTTAAGAAGTCATCAGAAGCCCTGAGGGGCACCAAGAAATACTGGAACTACATACACCCAGAGATGTTGATATTGCCTGATTATCTCTCTAGTCTCCCTCATTCTCTTGGTCACAATAACCAATAACCAAACTCATTCACTTGGTCTTCAAGTGAGACTTGCCTTTATCTTTTGGTGTCCTGTCTGTGATGTCTTCTAATTAGCCTTCATGACTCCTTTTGTCAAGTCTTATTAGGATGCTCAGGAAGTTCCTATCTACTTTTAGGGCACATGCTTCTTTGGAACCTTAAGGAACAACAGATTCTTTTCTGTATGAATTTTTTTTCCTTCTTCCTTTTTCTTTTTTCCAAAATAGGTCCCATTTCTTCCACAGCTGCTGGAAAATGGACAAAAGAGTTGCTTTTAATAAAGTCACACTGTATATTTTAAACTTCTCTGGTCCTAGAAAACAAAATAAATGAACAGAAGGCTTTGGAGTCCTTTTAAATTTATCCATGCTTAGTGGATTACCTCTGCAGAAAGTACAAATGATTAAGTGAAAAGTAAAATACTTATCACACCATTCGATTCCACAATTACAAGTATCTGAATATTCAGAATACTTCCAAACAATGGTTTATTAAAATGTGAGAGTCAGAAAGAACCTTGAAACTTTTTTATATCATATAACAAGTGACTTGTATCCAGAATACATAACAAACTTGTATAACTTGATAATAAAAGGCAAAATAACTCAGTGAAGACAAGCTAAATATTTTTGTGTTTTTTTTTGTTTTTAAAAACATTTATTTTAAGAGAGAAAGGGGGAGGGAGGGAGAGAATGTGTGCATGAGCAGGGAAGAGGTAGAGAGAGAGAGAGAATCCCAAGCAGGCTGTGTGCTGTCAGCACAGAATCCAACACAGGGCTCGATCTCACGACTGTGAGATCATAACCTGTGCCAAAACTGAGAGTTGAACCCTTTGCCCACTGACCCACCAAGGCACTAAATATTTGAATAGAGTCTTTAAAAATAAGATATACTAATGGGCAATAAGAATGTGAAAAGATGGTGAGGATAATTATTTGTTAGAGAAATGCAAATTAAAACCATAGAGTGGTAACACTACACACCCATTAAAATGGCTACAATGAAAAAGACCGTCCTGAGTGTTCAGGAGTAATCAAAATTCTCATACCTCGCTGGTGGGAATGCAAAATGATCCAACGACTTTAGGACATGGTTACATTGTTTTTTTTTAAAGAGTAAAACACATGCTTACCACATGACCCAGTCATTGCATTCTTAGGTACTTACCCAAGGAAGACCAAAACATATGTTCAAATAAAGACCTATCCCCACATTTCCATGGCAACTTTATTTCTAATATCCTGGATGGAAATGACCCAGGTATCCACTAACAGGTGATAGTATACTCATATTCAATGGAAACCTGCTTGGCAATAAAAAGGAGTCAACTACTGATACATACAACAGCATGGTTGAGTCTCAAAATCATGCTGAGTGGAAGAGGCCAGACCAAAAAAAGAATATGTAATGTATGATTTCATTTATATAAAATTCTAAAAATCCAAGCAAGCTTATCTGTAATGACAGAAGGCAGTCAATGGTCGCCTGGGGACCAGGGATGGAGGGAAGAATGAATTATAAAGGGCACAGGAAACTTTTGCAGATGTATATATTTTGTCCAAATTACATAAAGCACATTTCTCCTTACATTCTGGATGAGTAGATTATATCTGAAAATGTACTTTCTTTTTTTTTAAATGTTTGTTTATTGGAGGGAGGAGGGAAGATGGCGGCGTAGGAGGACACTGGGCTCACCGCGCGTCCTGATGATCACTTAGATTCCACCTACACCTGCCTAAAGAACCCAGAAAACTTCCAGAGGATTAGCAGAACAGAGTCTCCAGAGCCAAGCGCAGACGAGAGGCCCACGGAAGAGGGTAGGAAGGGCGGCGAGGCGGTGCGCGCTCCACGGACTGGCGGGAGGGAGCCGGGGCGGAGGGGCGGACCGCCGGCCAAGCAGAGCCCCCGAGTCTGGCTGGCAAAAGCGGAGGGGCCTGACGGACTGTGTTCCGACAGCAAGCGCGACTTAGCGTCTGGGAGGTCATAAGTTAACAGCTCTGCTCAGAAAGCGGGAAGGCTGGAGGACAAAGGGAGGGAGAGCTGCTGAGCCCCTGGATGGCAGAGCTCAACTTGGCGGGGAACAAAGGCGCTCGCCAGCGCCATCTCCCTCGCCCATCCCCCAGCCAAAATCCCAAAGAGAACCAGTTCCTGCCAGGGAAATTGCTCACTCCACGCAAACACCCAACTCTGTGCTTCTGCGGAGCCAAACCTCCGGCAGCGGATCTGACCCCCTCCCGCTGCCACAGGGCCCCTCCTGAAGTGGATCACCTAAGGAGAAGCGAGCTAAGCCTGCCCCTCCAGCCCCCGTGCACCTTGCCTACCCACCCCAGCTAATACGCCAGATCCCCAGCACCACAAGCCTGGCAGTGTGCAAGTAGCCCAGACGGGCCATGCCACCCCACAGTGAATCCCGCCCCTAGGAGAGGGGAAGAGAAGGCACACACCAGTCTGACTGTGGCCCCAGTGGTGGGCTGTGGGCAGACATCAGGACTGACTGCGGCCCCGCCCACCAACTCCAGTTATACACCACAGCACAGGGGAAGTGCCCTGCAGGTCCTCACCACTCCAGGGACTATCCAAAATGACCAAACGGAAGAATTCCCCTCAGAAGAATCTCCAGGAAATAACAGCTAATGAACTGATCAAAAAGGATTTAAATAATATAACAGAAAGTGAATTTAGAATAATAGTCATAAAATTAATCACTGGGCTTGAAAACAGTATACAGGACAGCAGAGAATCTCTTGCCACAGAGATCAAGGGACTAAGGAACAGTCACGAGGAGCTGAAAAGCACTTTAAACGAAATGCAAAACAAAATGGAAACCACGACAGCTCGGATTGAAGAGGCAGAGGAGAGAATAGGTGAACTAGAAGATAAAGTTATGGAAAAAGAGGAAGCTGAGAGAAAGAGAGATAAAAAAATCCAGGAGTATGAGGGGAAAATTAGAGAATTAAGTGATACACTAAAAAGAAATAATATACACATAATTGGTATCCCAGAGGAGGAAGAGAGAGGGAAAGGTGCTGAAGGGGTACTTGAAGAAATAATAGCTGAGAACTTCCCTGAACTGGGGAAGGAAAAAGGCATTGAAATCCAAGAGGCACAGAGAACTCCCTTCAGACGTAACTTGAATCGATCTTCTGCATGACATATCATAGTGAAACTGGCAAAGTACAAGGATAAAGAGAAAATTCTGAAAGCAGCAAGGGATAAACGTGCCCTCACATATAAAGGGAGACCTATAAGACTCGTGACTGATCTCTCCTTTGAAACTTGGCAGGCCAGAAAGGCTTGGCACGATATCTTCAGTGTGCTAAACGGAAAAAATATGCAGCCGAGAATCCTTTATCCAGCAAGTCTGTCATTTAGAATAGAAGGAGAGATAAAGGTCTTCCCAAACAAACAAAAACTGAAGGAATTTGTCACCACGAAACCAGCCCTACAAGAGATCCTAAGGGGGATCCTGTGAGACAAAGTACCAGAGACATCACTACAAGCATAAAACATACAGACATCACAATGACTCTAAACCCGTATCTTTCTATAATAACACTGAATGTAAATGGATTAAATGCGCCAACCAAAAGACATAGGGTATCAGAATGGATAAAAAAACAAGACCCATCTATTTGCTGTCTACAAGAGACTCATTTTAGATCTGAGGACACCTTTAGATTGAGAGTGAGGGGATGGAGAACTATTTATCATGCTACTGGAAGCCAAAAGAAAGCTGGAGTAGCCATACTTATATCAGACAAACTAGACTTTAAATTAAAGGCTGTAACAAGAGATGAAGAAGGGCATTATATAATAATTACAGGGTCTATCCATCAGGAAGAGCTAACAATTATAAATGTCTATGCGCCGAATACCGGAGCCCCCAGATATATAAAACAATTACTCATAAACATAAGCAACCTTATTGATAAGAATGTGGTCATTGCAGGGGACTTTAACACCCCACTTACAGAAATGGATAGATCATCTAGACACACAGTCAATAAAGAAACAAGGGCCCTGAATGATACATTGGATCAGATGGACTTGACAGATATATTTAGAACTCTGCATCCCAAAGCAACAGAATATACTTTCTTCTCGAGTGCACATGGAACATTCTCCAAGATAGATCATATACTGGGTCACAAAACAGCCCTTCATAAGTTTACAAGAATTGAAATTATACCATGCATACTTTCAGACCACAATGCTATGAAGCTTGAAATCAACCACAGGAAAAAGTCTGGAAAACCTCCAAAAGCATGGAGGTTAAAGAACACCCTACTAACGAATGAGTGGGTCAACCAGGCAATTAGAGAAGAAATTAAAAAATATATGGAAACAAACGAAAATGAAAATACAACAATCCAAACGCTTTGGGACGCAGCGAAGGCAGTCCTGAGAGGAAAATACATTGCAATCCAGGCCTATCTCAAGAAACAAGAAAAATCCCAAATACCAAATCTAACAGCACACCTAAAGGAAATAGAAGCAGAACAGCAAAGGCAGCCTAAACCCAGCAGAAGAAGAGAAATAATAAAGATCAGAGCAGAAATAAACAATATAGAATCTAAAAAAACTGTAGAGCAGATCAACGAAACCAAGAGTTGGTTTTTGGAAAAAATAAACAAAATTGACAAACCTCTAGCCAGGCTTCTCAAAAAGAAAAGGGAGATGACCCAAATAGATAAAATCATGAATGAAAATGGAATGATTACAACCAATCCCTCAGAGATACAAACAATTATCAGGGAATACTATGAAAAATTATATGCCAACAAATTGGACAACCTGGAAGAAATGGACAAATTTCTAAACACCCACACTCTTCCAAAACTCAATCAGGAGGAAATAGAAAGCTTGAACAGACCCATAACCAGCGAAGAAATTGAATCGGTTATCAAAAATCTCCCAACAAATAAGAGTCCAGGACCAGATGGCTTCCCAGGGGAGTTCTACCAGACGTTTAAAGCAGAGATAATACCTATCCTTCTCAAGCTATTCCAAGAAATAGAAAGGGAAGGAAAACTTCCAGACTCATTCTATGAAGCCAGTATTACTTTGATTCCTAAACCAGACAGAGACCCAGTAAAAAAAGAGAACTACAGGCCAATATCCCTGATGAATATGGATGCAAAAATTCTCAATAAGATACTAGCAAATCGAATTCAACAGCATATAAAAAGAATTATTCACCATGATCAAGTGGGATTCATTCCTGGGATGCAGGGCTGGTTCAACATTCGCAAATCAATCAACGTGATACATCACATTAACAAAAAAAAAGAGAAGAACCATATGATCCTGTCAATCGATGCAGAAAAGGCCTTTGACAAAATCCAGCACCCTTTCTTAATAAAAACCCTTGAGAAAGTCGGGATAGAAGGAACATACTTAAAGATCATAAAAGCCATTTATGAAAAGCCCACAGCTAACATCATCCTCAACGGGGAAAAACTGAGAGCTTTTTCCCTGAGATCAGGAACACGACAGGGATGCCCACTCTCACCGCTGTTGTTTAACATAGTGCTGGAAGTTCTAGAATCAACAATCAGACAACAAAAGGAAATCAAAGGCATCAAAATTGGCAAAGATGAAGTCAAGCTTTTGCTTTTTGCAGATGACATGATATTATACATGGAAAATCCGATAGACTCCACCAAAAGTCTGCTAGAACTGATACATGAATTCAGCAAAGTTGCACGATACAAAATCAATGTACAGAAATCAGTTGCATTCTTATACACTAACAATGAAGCAACAGAAAGACAAATAAAGAAACTGATCCCGTTCACAATTGCACCAAGAAGCATAAAATACCTAGGAATAAATCTAACCAAAGATGTAAAAGATCTGTATGCTGAAAACTATAGAAAGCTTATGCAGGTAATTGAAGAAGATATAAAGAAATGGAAAGACATTTCCTGCTCATGGATTGGAAGAATAAATATTGTCAAAATGTCAATACTACCCAAAGCTATCTACACATTCAATCCAATCCCAATCAAAATTGCACCAGCATTCTTCTCGACACTAGAACAAGCCATCCTAAAATTCATATGGAACCACAAAAGGCCCCGAATAGCCAAAGTAATTTTGAAGAAGAAGACCAAGGCAGGAGGCATCACAATCCCAGACTTTAGCCTCTACTACAAAGCTGTCATCATCAAGACAGCATGGTATTGGCATAAAAACAGACACATAGACCAATGGAATAGAATAGAAACCCCAGAACTAGACCCACAAACGTATGGCCAACTAATCTTTGACAAAGCAGGAAAGAACATCCAATGGAAAAAAGACAGTCTCTTTAACAAATGGTGCTGGGAGAATTGGACAGCAACATGCAGAAGGTTGAAACTACACCACTTTCTCACACCATTCACAAAAATAAACTCAAAATGGATAAAGGACCTGAATGTGAGACAGGAAACCATCAAAACCTTAGAGGAGAAAGCAGGAAAAGACCTCTCTGACCTCAGCCATAGCAATCTCTTACTTGGCACATCCCCAAAGGCAAGGGAATTAAAAGCAAAAGTGAATTACTGGGACCTTATGAAGATAAAAAGCTTCTGCACAGCAAAGGAGACAACCAACAAAACTAAACGGCAACCAACAGAATGGGAAAAGATATTTGCAAATGACATATCGGACAAAGGGCTAGTATCCAAAATCTATAAAGAGCTCATCAAACTCCACACCTGAAAAACAAATAACCCAGTGAAGTAATGGGCAGAAAACATGAATAGACACTTCTCTAAAGAAGACATCCGGATGGCCAACAGGCACATGAAAAGATGCTCAATGTTGCTCCTTATCAGGGAAATACAAATCAAAACCACACTCAGATATCACCTCACGCCAGTCAGAGTGGCCAAAATGAACAAATCAGGAGACTATAGATGCTGGAGAGGATGTGGAGAAACAGGAACCCTCTTGCACTGTTGGTCGGAATGCAAATTGGTGCAGCCGCTCTGGAAAGCAGTGTGGAGGTTCCTCAGAAAACTAAAAATAGACCTACCCTATGACCCAGCAATAGCACTGCTAGGAATTTATCCAAGGGATACAGGAGTACTGATGCATAAGGGCACTTGTACCCCAATGTTTATAGCAGCACTCTCAACAATAGCCAAATTATGGAAAGAGCCTAAATGTCCATCAACTGATGAATGGATAAAGAAATTGTGGTTTATATACACAATGGAATACTACGTGGCAATGAGAAAGAATGAAATATGGCCCTTTGTAGCAACGTGGATGGAACTGGAGAGTGTGATGCTAAGTGAAATAAGCCATACAGAGAAAGACAGATACCATATGGTTTCACTCTTATGTGGATCCTGAGAAACGTAACAGAAACCCATGGGGGAGGGGAAGGAAAAAAAAAAAAAGAGGTTAGAGTGGGAGAGAGCCAAAGCATAAGAGACTGTTAAAAACTGAGAACAAACTGAGGGTTGATGGGGGGTGGGAGGGAGGGGAGGGTGGGTGATGGGTATTGAGGAGGGCACCTTTTGGGATGAGCACTGGGTGTTGTATGGAAACCAATTTGACAGGAAATTTCATATATTAAAAAATAAAAATTAAAAAAAAATAAAAAATAAATGTTTGTTTATTTTTGAGAGAGAGAGATACAGAGCATGAGACAGGGAGGCGCAGAGAGAGAGAGAGAGAGAGAGAGAGAGACAGAATCTGAAGCAGGCTCCAGGCTCTGAGCTGTCAGCACAGAGCCCGATGCGGGGCTTGAACTCACAAACTGTGAGATCATGACCTGAGCCGAAGTCGGATGCTTAACTGACTGAGCCACCCAGGTGCCCTGAAAATGCACTTTGTTTTTCATATTTCCTGTCTATATTATTCATACATTAGAAAGTTGCTTGGGTGCTTGTGTTTTCTACATGGTTCTTGAGTTAATTTTGTCATTCATCATAAGCTGTCATTTCACAATTATTGACAATCTTTTATACTTTTTCTTCACTCAACAGACTGTATACTCATTCACTTTGGGCATACCTTTCCCCCCCTTTTAAATAACCCAGAAATTCAATAAAAATGATGCAGTGAAGAAAAACCATTTTGTCGGCCTGAGAGGAGTCACCCAATAAAATTAAAGCTTTAATTTTCAATGTGACCTTTCTTGTCATTTGTGAAATTTCATGATTTCAAAAGAAATAGACTGTTCACTAAGGAACACATCATCCCCTTTCCCACAGGAGATTTTGAAAACTAAAGCTTTGGGTCTAATAATCTAATAGCAACTGCCATATTGCTGTTTGCTGTCCATTTCTATATCTATAAAGAGTGGAAACTGGTTATATTCAATTTTGGTCATCATCATTTCCAAAGCAACCACTTGGTCTCTGAGTTTGAAGGAATCATAGCATGGCACAGTGTTTCCCAAATTTTATATGCATACAAATCACCTGGGGATCTTGTCAAAAGGCAAATTTTCATGAAGTAGGTTTGGACAGAGCCTAAGATTCCGCATTTGTAACAAGCCCGTGGGTGATGCCCCGTCCGTTTGTCCATGAATCACACTTTGCACAGCAAGGGCCCAGATAACACCAAGATGGCACACAACCCTCCTATTATTTGTTTGCTTTTAAAATACATTCCTCTTTCTCTCTCAAAAATAAACATTTTTTAAAAGGATTAAAATAAATTCTTCTTTGCCTAGAGACAGCCCTCCCCTTAGAAAAGAACAGAACATTGATTATTGTCTTTTTAGTCTTTGTCATCTAACAGTCATCATGAGCCATGTTGTATGAAGGTTTTCATGAATATGAGACCAGACAGGAAGCAGAACTGGTTAAAGGTCCAAAGAGAATAAAGGGAGAGGGGCTGCTAGTGTGTTTCCAAGCTGTGCTGTGTATGGGATACTAGGATTGTGTTCAAGTGGATGTCATGTCAGTGTGGGGGAGTAGATTGCATCCTTAGCCTCAGTTTTCCTCTTTTCCTTTTCCTTTTCCTTTCCCTTTCCCTTTCCCTTTCCCTTTCCCTTTCCCTTTCCCTTTCCCTTTCCCTTTCCTTTCCTGAGAGAAGCCCAAGCAGGTTCTGCACTGTCAATTCAGAGCTTGATGCAGAGCTCCATCTACCAACCATGAGATCATGACCTGAGCTAAAATCAAGAGTAGGATGCTTAACAGACCTCACCCACCCAGCCACCCCTCCTTAGCCTCAGTTTTTCAACCATTTATATACCCATGCCTTTTCCCCTATAGATTTGCAGTGGAGGAATGACAGTCCTGTTCCTTTACTCGGGGCTTGGCCATGTGACTAGCTTTAACGAGTGAGGTGTTAGCGGATATGCCACACACTTTGGATGGGTTCTAGAGATATTTAGGGAGTAGAATCAATAATTCTTGATTGATTGGGATGTGGTGGGTAAGGAAGGAGGAATATCAACTTTGAAATTTCTAGTTTGTAAAATTTGGTGGTGCAATTCATGGAGACAGAGGACTTTGGAGAAAAATGAGTTAAGGAATTGGATCATGAATTTAGTTTTTAGATATGTGATTTTGAGGTAGTGGTGGTATATGGGGAAATGTTAAGTAGACAATTGAGCATTTGTTCTTCATCTCAGAGGAGAGGCATGAGCTGGACACAAACTTTCAAGTCATTAGCACAAAGATGGCAATGGAAGCTAGAAGACAAAGTATGAAGCCAGGAGGAAAGGTTGTAGAGACATCCTTGGGGAATGTCAACATTTAAAGGAGGATCAGTGGGCAAGGGATGTCAAGATGGTGAGAGGAGAACTACGTGAATGCAGTGCCCCAGAAGACAAGGGTAGGACAGAGAGGTCAGCTCTATTGAATGCAGCTGAGAAGATCAGGAAGCTGAGGAATGACATGTGTCTGTTGGACTTAAGCAACAGGGAAGTTATTAATAAAGTTGTCAATAGTCAACAGGCAAGATGGAGGCAGAAGCCATGTTGTAATAGGCTAATAAGGGAATAGAAGGTAACAGCATAAAGATGGGAAAGGCTGATGAGGAAGGGAATGTATTATCCAAGCATCTGCAATTTCTGTTTTGCATAGAAGCAAGCCTGATGTGCGTGGCAGTAGAAAAAAAAAAAAAAAACCCACAAGGGTGAAAAATGTTCAGATAGTTCAGAAAGTAGATATTGCCTTTATCAGTGCAAGGAGGAGTTAAGTTGCATTGGTTCAGATGTCAAAAATTCATGATTTGGATGACTTTGCTCAAAATTGCCTATAATTTTGTTATGAAAGAAGGTTAAATAATATTTGTCTTTGTGTAAATAAGGTTAATGGGGCTGGTTGCCATATTCACAAGGAAGTGGTTTTGGGCACATCTTTTCATAAAACCATTGACCTATCTTTCCCATTTCTGTTGGATATGAAGTTCCAAGGAGGAAAAATCCCAACTGTGATCTCATAATTTTATCTCCAGCACCTAGAACAGCATCTGGTACAAGGAAGGGGTTCACTTTCTGTTTGTTGAATGAATGAATGCTAGTTCTTTATTATTCCCGGATTTACTATGTACTCAGTAACAATTCCGCCATACGTTGGCAATACTACTCAATGCTCCTGACTCTTCTGCAGGTTGAGTAACTCAAGTCTTGACATTTTACCAATAAACCCAAGTCAGGGCGGTTATAGTGTTCTGGAAAATTCACCATTGAAATGAGCTCAGCATGACTGAGACTAGGCCAGATGGAATTCTGCTTTCCAGAAACCTTGGGTAAATAGCAAGAGAATGGAATACTGCAAAATGTAATTGTTTGCATTTGCTAGCAAACCTTTGCTATTACCCAGCCATCAAAGGGAGCGTGCTCAGAATGTGAGTGCACAAAACTGAATGGTACCTGAGGAGCCCCGGGAGTTTAGAAACCTCTCCCATGATTCATCCTCAATGCCAGCAAGCATGTGAGAGACATTGAGTTTGGCTGTAACAAGTGCTCTCACTTTTTACTTAATCAGACTTTGCATTGTTTTCTTATTACAGTGTTAAAATGTGAATTTTGCCTCCTTGTGCTGTGGAAATAACAAAGCCCCTTAACAGTTGGTTTTATCCGTAGCACCTTCCGTCTTAGAATCTCCAAGGATCTCATAAGCTGATAATGTTCTTTCCAAATGAGCTATTTTGTAATCACACTCCACATGATTGTTTAAAATGATTATTATTGTTTCACCTTAATATAAAAAGATTTATTTGCCAATAGAAAACTGAGTTTACCCAGGAATGCTTGTGTTAACTGCCTCTTGGCTCATCAAGGTCTGTGGGAATCTGGAGACTATGAAATGCAAATGTTAGTTTCTGCTTCTGTACGTTTCAAGAAAATGAGGAGCTAAATTTCCATATGCAAAGACAAATTTTACTATTCTCCCTCAGTGCTCAGCGTGGGATATGACCTAGGCAAAAGGAAGGAAAGATGAAGTGGACGGAGGGTGCTCATTTTGGGAAGATGTGGGCCGGAGGTGTAGAATGAGAACTACAGATGCATTTCTCCCTTTCCCTGTCCTAGGATTTAATATTAGGATGGGATTTCCAACCATGTGAAGCTTTCTTTCGTCCAGCATTGCTGAATTTCCACCACTCTTTTGGACACCTATTGGCTTTTGTTTGTTCCGTTCTGATTAAGCAGGTATCATCTTGCTCAAGAGATCATGCCAATGGCTGACTTCATTGCCTCCCTGCATTGCCTCATTCCCTGCCTACGACTCACTGATACTTTCCTGACGATATGCAGACTGCTTTTAGGTGAAAAAATTTTAATTTATTTGAGTATAGTTGACACACAATGTTACATTAGTTTCAAGTAACATAGTAAATTGACAACTCTATACGTTATGCTACGTTTATCAAAGTGTAGCTACCATCTATCACCATGCAAAGCAATTACAGTAGCGCTGACTATATTCCCTATGCTGTGTCTTTGATCCTTGTGATTTATTTATTCTGTAGTTTGAATCCTGTGTCTCCCACTTTGCCCACCCTCCAGCCCCCTCTCCACTGGCAACTATCTGTTCTCTGTATTTATTGGTCTGATTCTACCTTTTTTTAAAAAAAATAGGTGAAAGAAAAAGTAGGTGAAGGTTTTGTGATGCGATGCTTGAAAGTTTTTATTTTATGATCCTTCTGCTAACTTTATACCAAGACTCTACATTATGTAGGTAAGTTTTTTTTTACTAACCATATATGGTTATTTTCCTATTCTGAAATCAGTTCTTTATCACTGAAATGACTAACTCTCTACATCAGGGTTGGCAAACTTTTTCTACAAAGGAAAGAGTAAATATCTTAGGCTTTGTGGTCCAGATAGTCTCTGTTGCAAGTACTCATGTCTACCATCATGATGCAAATGCCACCATATACAATGTGTATGTGAATGGGTGTGGCTGTGTGCCACTAAAACTTTATTTACAAAAGCTGGATTTGGTAGTGGGCTGGATTTGGCCTGTGGGCTATAGTCTTCAAGGAGCCTGTTTTAAATTACAGTTCCCATGGTTTTTCCATTTTCATAATGTTGGAACAGGCATACACTGGGTTCCAATATCCCTTCAAAATTATGATGACTTCCAGCTTTGTCATTCTCTCTCTATACATTTAATAGGGGATCTTGAATTTTTTTGTTTAGGGTAATAGCATCATCTCAGTAGCCTCATGATCTGAGGCTCATTTTCTAATCTCATTTTCTGCTTTTCTCTCCCTTCATCACTCTCCTCCATCTCCTATGGCCTCCTTAGTGTTCCCTGAAAATAACAGATATGTTCCCAGTTGGGACCTTGGAACTCACACTTCCCTCTGCCTGGAATGCTTCTACCCCAGATATTCCCAAGCCTCACTCTGTTTTCTTTATATCCTTAACCCAAATGCCACTTTCTTAGTGAGACCTCCTGTCCTGGTCATTGTCTAATTAGAAACACAGGAACAATTGTTTTTTGTTTGTTTGTTTGTTTGTTTGTTTGTTTTCAGAGAATGTAATAGAGGGGGATTGATTACAAATTGAAAGCCTGGTGGGGCAGAAGGAATAGGTGGGCCCATACAGATTCATGACAGCAGGGGGGCTGGAAAAGAAAAGGAGAAATGGTGTAACCCAGAGGCTGCACATGTGCCACAGAGACAGATGCTTCTGGGTCCAACACTGCCAC
Organism: Panthera onca; assembly: GCF_046562875.1. Taxonomy (NCBI): domain Eukaryota; kingdom Metazoa; phylum Chordata; class Mammalia; order Carnivora; family Felidae; genus Panthera; species Panthera onca. The sequence goes on along the minus strand of NC_138340.1, from coordinate 50,053,604 downwards.
TGCTTTGCAGCAAGACCAGTCTTTACTTCCATTGGTGCTTGGGAGCTAGAAGAGACCTGCTTCTGGTGTTACCACTGCCAATGGCAGAGCCATTAACTGCTGCAGGGTTACTGCTCTTGGTGTCAGTCTGTCTGATCAGGAACTCAAGAGCCCCCCTTACCCGCCCACTCCACCATGGCAGCTAAAGTTGCTTAAAGCACCACCAGAAGCGGAAAGAACGTTGCTTCTCCCTTCCTTCTGCCTTCCAGTCTCTCATCAGTGATTCCTACTGGCAGAAGGAGTATTGGCAGAACCTAGCTGGTGCCAGCTGCAAGGGAATCTTAGGAATATAATTCACAGGCTTCCAGCCCCCTGCTTTACAGAACTGACCTTGGAAGGACTGGGATAGAGCAGAGAGACACTGGGTCACCAATCAGCATGCCCCATCCATTCTGTCTAAAATGAAAGCTCTCAACAATTCATTCCTTTTCCCTGATTTATTTTTTTCCATAGCTTGTATCACTGCCTAACCAACTCCTTAGGTATGACTTCTTATTCACCTATCTCCCCTCCTAGAACATAAGCTCAATTAGAGTAGGGATTTTGTTCACACTTGTAACCCCAGTTCCTAGTACAGTGACTGGAATATAGGAAATATCAAATAAATATTTATAGAATGATTGAATTAAATCCTTAATAACACCAAGGACTGCTCCTTAGTAGTACTGTGATTCACATAGCCAGATTAGACAACTTCAAAGTATCATAGCAAATAAAGGATTAGCAGAAAGTGCATCTCTCTCTCTCTTTCTCTTCTCTCATATATACATATTATATTTACATGTTTTTCCTCTAGAAAGGATCCCCTTTGAAACACTATTTTATTGGCATTTTAAACCTCTTAAGAGAGAGACCCCTGCATCTGAATCTATGCCTCAGGTATTCACAAATGTTGCACCGTCTTCAGAGAGAGTTTTATGAGTTTGCTAGGGCCACTATAACAAAGTACCACAGGTTGGGGGGCTTCCACAACAGAAAGTCATTTTCTCACAGTTATGGAAGCTAGAAATCTGAGACCAATGTGACAGCAGAGTTGGTTCCTTCTGAGGGCCTTGAGAGAAGAATCTGTTCCAGGCCTCTCTCCTTGGTATGTATATGGCCATCTTCCCCTGTGTCTGCACACCATCTTCCTTCTGTATGTGATTGTGTCCAGATTTTCTCTTTGTTTAAAATCACCAGTCATGTTAGATTAGAGCTCACCCTGATGATCTCATTTTAATTTAATTACCTCATTAAAGGTATACTTTAAACTCCAAATACAGTTACATTTTGAGGTTCTAGGGCTTAGGACCTCAACATAAGACTTTTTGTGGAGACACAATTCAAAACAGAACAAGAGTTGAGGCAGGCCCCCCCAAGTCTGTATGTTGTAGCCTGGGTTTTATCTTTACAGTTTTTGAACGATCACTTACAGGTTTAAAATTGGAAACCTTTTTTTACTTGAGATATTCTATGTTTTATTTTCCCAGTTTCCTCCCAAATAATTGGGGGAATAGGGTAATGCCATTCTTATTGTGTTGTTTTCCTGAACCAGGAAACTTCTATGCATGTCTTCAAAGGTGGAGGCTGAACAGATGCTTTCTCTACAAGTACTGACTGCATTGCCGTGATTGGGTGAATAGAAGTACTTGTCAAAGGATTAGACTTAGCTATTGCAACAAAAATGTCAGGATTGGTAAGGAAAGAGGCTCTGTGCTGTATCCTGCACTGAAGTCCAGTGATGAATGTTTCAACAGACTGATAAAGCAGATTGCATAGCAAGGGACACCTCGAATCACAAGATTACACCGCACCTCTTGACTGGTGAGGCTGGCTCTGTGTTTATAAGTCAGTGTTCCATTAGGGAGGACCCTGACTTGGTAGCTGATGGACTAGCCAGCAGCTCTGACTCGGGAAGGGTTCAGCAAGAAAATGTACCCTCTTTGACCTTGATGTAAATCGAATCTGTCATGGAACACACAGTTGAGCTCTCAGCTTGTCTGTTTGCAGCCTTGTTCTATGAACAGCCCAACAGATATCTTTCCATTCTCTCCCTGAATATTGAGTGACCTTGGAAATAGCCTAATCTGTCTTGGCAGATTGAAGATAGAGAAAACAAGCAGGAGACACAGACCTGCTGGTTCCTGCTATTGATCAGTGACTTGAATGAAAGCTCATTATGAGCTGGAGAGATGTGTCAGACACGGGTGTCAAGGGTGGAAAAACTCAAAACAGACCCTGGCAGCAGAGAAAAGTGATAACAACAACACACACACACACACAAACATACACAGACACACGCACACATATACACACACCAGAAACCTTTGTTCCTTCCTTGTGTTAGTTTATTCTTGTTACTTGGCCATTACTCTCCAATCATGGCACTTTGGAAGCTGCACAAAGAGAGAGATCCTTCCCAGAAATTACTCATCGTTAGTCCAGCCCTCTCATTTCACAGTTGGGTAAACCGAGGCCAAGAGGAGTGAAATGACTGTGCAAGATCCCCCAGGGAGTTAGCAGCACAGTTAGAATGCAGGTCTGACTTAATCCAAATCCAAGTTCTTTTGCCACATGTTTCAGCTTTTCCCTCTGCCTGACACTGTGTCTCAGGGTCCCACCATTAGATTCTGTAATGTCAGGAGCTTGGCTCTGGGCAGACCAGTACAACTCCAGAAAGAGGCCAGAATGGAAGACAAACCCAGGTTTGAGTTCTAATTGACAGTAGACATGTGAATTTGGGCATCCCAATTGACCTCCCCGGGCCTTACTTTCCTCATTTGTAAAAAGGGACATACAGATGGTTCTTCTCTTTGCTTGTCTGGGAGGATGTGAGATAAAAATCAGTGTTTGGATACACCTGTGGGCCCTAGCTACAGTGAGTGTTCACCCAGAGGGATAATTTCTCACTGTGTTCATATCTAATAATGCTGCAGCCAGAAATCATTAATCAGATTGTCCCAGCAAGCCTGGGCGGTCAGACCCAGAGTTGTGCATTGTGATTAGGAGGAGGAGGAGTCGCATATTAGTCAGGGTTCTCCAGAGAAACGGAGCCAATAGGATGTATGTGTGTATATGAGTGTGTGTATGTGTGTGTGTGTGTACAGTGAGACGGGGCAGGAAGGGACATACTGAGATTAGGAAATGGAGGTTTATTTTAAGGAATTAGCTTACATGATTTTTGGAGGCTCAGCCCCATATTTGCAGTCCAGGCCAGCAGGCAGCCCATGGAAGAGTTGATATTGCCCCTTGAGTCCAATGGCAGTCTATAAGGCAGGATTCCTCTATTCTTGTGGAATCTGCCTTTACTGTTCAGGCCTTTAACTGATTGGATGAGGCCCACTTAAATTGTAAAAGGTGACTGCTTTACTTAGAGTCTACTGATTTCAGTGTTTTACGAACAAAAAAAAAAATTCTTCACAATACCTAGACTGATGTTTGACCTGAAACTGGGTACCAGTGGACCAGCCAAGATGACACATGAAATCAACCATCACAAGTGGTTGGGACTTATGAAATCTGGAACATTTTAGGGGTTGGAGGTTGGGCCTCCCTGGATGAAAGGCGGAATAGAAGTGCAGGGGGACTTAAGTGCAGAATATCAGGCCTGCCCTAAAGCACCCATTTTGATAAGAACCAGATTTATCTTATAGCTTTGGGAGGAGCCAGTGTTCTCACTTCTCCCCATCTTTGATCAGAGAAAATAGGAGAGGGGGGAAGGGAAGGGGTGAAAGATGGCACCCCCTTGCTGTCTCTGTTCTTCTCCATTAGCTTCCATCCTTTACCACTTCAGTTTCCCTTTTCCCACTGCCCTCACCCTCTCCCACACCAATGCCAACCTCCCAAAGGGCTGCTCCATATGCAAAGACTCTGTCTGCAGGAGGAGGGGAGGCTGATGACCTCAGTGTTCCCATGTGGAGAAAATCCAACCACAGCTTAAAGGTGGGTGTACAGACAGAAAATCTGTAATATATTTCTAGAGGCACAACATGCTGCCTGAAAATTGTCACATTCGCCATGTGCCACCAGTGTATCCTGCAAAAAATGTCATTTCCTTTAAAGGTCACAAGCTCTATTGATTTCTGATTCTCTTTTTGTGTAGCAGATTCCAAACAATTGGTTACATGATACATTAGATGAGTGGATGGTTTAAGATGGTCTGAGCATTCTTGTCAAAGTGGAGATGAAAAGGGCTTTTTCTTTAAGAATGCCACAGTGTATAAGCTAGCAGTGATAATTCTGTGTATTACATATTTCTTTGCATGCTTCTATCTTCCTCCCTCCCTTCCTCTGAATCTTCCCTCTTCCCATTTCTTCCTTCCCCTTTTGTTACCTTCTTTCTACTCTTTCTGTCTTCTTCCTTCCTATCTCCTCCCTTTCTTCCTTCCATAAATGTGCATCAAGTGCCTACTATGTGCCAGGCTGCTGTGCAATGTAGTGGCATAACAACAGTGGGCAAAATAAACATGGGCCCATTATCGTAGAACTTATATAGCAGAGGTAAGGTGATACCTTATAGCGGCAATTCTTACCAGGGGCAGAGACATTCAACACAAACAGTCATAAATAATAAGTGCTATGAGAGAAAGGTATTGGGGCATGAGAGCCTACACCAGGGGTACTTGATCTAATTCATGCTGTAGAGTGCTGAAGAAGGAAAAGTGACTTTAGAACTAAGAGTATCAGGAATAGAAAAGTTTGTTAGGTGAAAATAAGGAATAGAACATTCCAGGAGAGGGGGAAGTGTATGTCAGGGCCCTGCTGTGGAAGGAAGTTGCCCATATTTGGAATAGAGGGAAATCCAGGGAGGGGGTAGGCGTGGTAGGGGGAGGTAGATATGGGTGTAGAGGTGGGCAGGGGCTTCCCTAGCAGGGTTGAGCTATGATCTTAGAGGTAAGCATCTGCAAGACCACAAGGCTGGCATGTACAGAACAGATGATACGTCCTGGAGGGGATACCACTAGGATTGTAAGAAGCCCAGGTGAGAAATGACGACTTTGACTTGGGAGATTTCCATGAGGATGGAGGCAAATATTTGGAATCCAGAGACATTTGGGAAGTAAAAGCAGCTGAACTATTTAAGAAGCTTTATGACCGTGGATAAGGAAGTCAGTTGACTACCTTAACCTCAGTCTCTTCATGAGCAAAGTGGTGCTAATATTACCTGCCCTATTTTCTTTGTTCCCAAGGAGTTTTTGGATATCTACCAGATATAATTCACCCTGCCATGCAATTTGGGCATGAACAATAAGCGGGACTCACAGTCGATGGGGGAGCAGACATTACCAGGCACTTGTCATAAAGTATAATAGTTGCTGGGGCGCCTGGGTGGCTCAGTTGGTTAAACGTCCGACTTTGGCTCAGGTCATGATCTCATGGTTTGTGGGTTCGAGCCCCGTGTTGGGCTCTGTGCTGACAGCTCTTGGAGCCTAGAGCCTGCTTCAGATTCTGTGTCTCCTTCTCTCTCTGCCCCTCCCCCACTTGTGCTCTGACTCTCTCTGTCTCTCAAAAATAAATAAATGTAAAAAAAAAAAATTTTAAGTATAACAGTTGCAAATTAAGGTGACTAGGGGGATTGAAGAAAGCCAGGGAAGGGCCCCTAACTGGTTCTGGGAGGCCAGGGAGGACTTTCAGGAGGAGGCCATGTATCAACTAGCCATGAAAAGATGAGTAGGACTTTGCCAATGAGGCAGATATAGAGGATGGAGTAAGGGGCATCTAGAAGAAATGAGGCAATACCTTATAGCAGCAATTTTTACCAGGGACAATTTTGCCCCCAAAATGTCTGGAGATGCTTGTGATTGCCACAACTGGGCTGGATGCTACTGGTAGGTAATGGTCAGAGGCCAAGGGTGCTGCTAAATGTCCCACAGTTCACAGGACAGTCCCCTACCACAAAAAAGTTTCTAGACCTAAATGTCAGCTGTGATGAGGTTGAGAAACTCTGCCTTTTAATATAATTGATGGAATAATGTAACAAGTTTTAGCAAATTATAAAATTCTGTACACAGGTAAAGTCTTCAGATTTTCTAGTCCTTGATGATATTGTTATGATATGTGACTAAAGAATTAAAATGACTGTTCCTAATGCACACAAGCATATACATCCAGACTCATACATGTTATAATACCCTGTATGGTCTGATGAGAAGCAGGGAGGACAGAAATGGGAGAACAAAGCAAGAGTGTGCACATTCTAACAGTCCCTGTTAGAGGATGTGGAATTTGATGCTGGAATGGACGACCTTCTAAACTGTGTGAATTGACAGACTCATTTTTCATGTGGAGGCAGGTCAGTGATACCCATGACTCTCTGCTCTCATTTCTGAGCATCAAATCGTGAAACAAAATGAAGCCCAAAGTTACCTAAATTGGGACATAATCATTGGATGCTCTTATTTCTTCCTCCCTATCCCAAGGAAAATCTGAGTCCACTGGCCTTTGGCTGAGCTCATATCATCCAAGCACAGTTTCTTGAAAGGTGGGAAGTGAGGAAGGTTAAGAGCAAGGCTTCTCATGGCTCCTGGGTGACTCAGTCAGTTGAATGTCCAACTCTTGATTTTGGCTCAGGTCATGATCTCGCCGTTTGTGAGATCAAGCCCTGCCATCAGGCTCTGTGCTGACAGTGTGGAGTCTGCTTGGGATTCTCTCTCCCTCTCTCTCTCTCTCTCTTTGCCCCTTTCCCACTCATGCTCTCTCTCTCTCAAAATAAAGAAACATTAAAAAATTAATTAAAAAAAGAGCATGGTGTCTCATCAGGAATACTATTGAATTTTCGGACTTTTTAGGTTTTGGACATGGCTGGATTTTTGGGGGGGTGGTTGGGGGAAATGTAATAATATCTACACACTTAAAACACACACACACACACACACACACACACACACACACACACACAAACACAATTTCCTGAGACCAAGTAATGGAATGTCACATGTCCCCTGAATATTCTGTGATTCTGAAGATCATAGTTTTCAAATCTGGAATGATCAAGATTAAAGAAGAATGTGCTTCTGACTGTCTGGAATGTAATTTACCTTGCTTTATGGGACTCCTTACTTTGAGTTCTCTGATTTCTTTGTTGATATTTTAAACCCATCATCAGTCCCATTGTTTCCAGTACAAGGAATGTAACTCTGGCTCTGAATAATCATTGATGAGCATATCAGTAAATGGCATTCTTAGGCTGTTTCTGTCTATCCCTGTGGATTATTTCTGCATGCCTGATAATAATCCCCCTATTTTTAAAATCCTTTAATGACTCTGAGTTTCCTACTTAATGAAGTACAAACTCCTTAGTCTGTGTTAAAGCAATAGAATCTGACTCCAGCAAATGGAGTAGCTCAGTAAACCAAAGGAAGAGACAGGTAACCAAGTCTTGGGAATAATAGGACACAGAGATGCCCCAGAGGTCTCAGAGGCCAAAGTGCATGACCTGCTTTCTAGAAAACTGTCAGAGAGTGACTCAAGTTCAACCACTCTTGGTGACTGTGTGTCTGAAGAATACTCAGATTCCCAGAATAGAGAATCTGATCAGTCCAGCTAGAGTCAAGTGCTCTGCCCTCCACCTTGGACCAATCACTGTTGCCAGGGGGCGATACTAGAATTGGCCTCATTTGGGTCACATGGATGTGCTGGCATCTGTTACTAGCAGCAGAGAGAGATGCTGGGGAGACACAAGCAAGCCTCTACCAACCTGTGCCTAGTATTCTCTACAGCTCACTTAGACAACCTGTCTGGGTGATAGACATGTCCAATGCATGCACTCTGTTCTTTCTCAAAATAGAACTCTGATATGGGATATATTTCATACATTTTATAACTTCCCTACTCTCTACTTTTGTTCGTAATGTTTACATGTCTCTACAACTTGGTTCCTCCCCAAAACTTCAAGGTCGAGTGCTGCCTCTCTCTAACATTCTATAGATACCAGTGGTAGGGGGTTGGTTTTTCCACATTTTGGATTCCAGTGGTGCTTCATTTCCTGACACTCTGGTGTGGGTGTGAGACGTGAGGTGGAGAGAGGGAGCCAGTGTGTGCTAGAATAGACAAGATGGGGGAGGATGGATGGTGAAGGGTCCTCTGGACAGCGTAGCTACTGAGGGGATTGGGTTGGGAAGGTGGTGGAGAGGAGAGCTCTAATCAGAAGAGAAGGAAGTATAGATGAGGAATTAAGTGGTTAAGTGTAGAAGGCAGTAGATGAGAGTCAAACAGTCCTGAATTTGGAAGCTGACTTCCATTTTCTGACTTTGTGACATTGGCGTTATTTTCACGTCCCCTCCCTGCACCACGTTTCCCTATACTGAATAGGAATTAGGATGCTTACTTACCTCATTGCTTATATACTTGTAAGGGTAGAGCACAGTAATTAAGGAAATTAATGGAAATAAGAAATTAAAGGCTTTCATTTCTTAGATCAGCCATAGTTGTTAAAATGTGAATTATAATTGTGAAAAAACAAATCAAAAACCTTTGTGAAATCCAAAAGATGCTGGGCTAACCTTTGCCTTTCTCACAAAAAATAAGAAAAATGTTGGAGAATATTCCTCCCTAAATACTATAAAAAAAAGGAGGTGTGGCAAAACTTGAAGAATACTCATTTTCTTATGTTAAAAACAATATTTTTCCATAATTTTAAACAGTTAATGTGAATAAGCAAACCCTAAATTATCATTCTAACCATTTAAATGTGTAAATTTATTGGATTCCTTGTTTACTTAAAATTAAGAAATATATTTATGATAGAAAATCGATTTTGTTCGCCTAAACTATAAAATTAACTTACCGATCTTATTTTAATTTAGCCCACTGTTACAAATATCACACAGACATTATTGCTGATCAGGAAAAAAGGAGAGAAAATAAATCCTCAAGACCCTGGGTCTAATTTTTCTCTTGTAATTCTAAGTAATGATAAGTGGGTAAAGAAGTGGCTTTAACAGATGCATATCAAAATACAGCATGTATTAGTCTGCTCAGGCTGACATAATGAAACCCATGGACTGGGTGACTTACACAGCAGACATTTATTTTCTCACAGTTCTGGAGGCTGGAAGTCTAAGATCAAGTTTACAACAGGGTTTGATTTCTGGGGAGAACCTTCTTCCTGGCTTGCAGACAGCACCCTTCTTGCTGTGCCCTTACATGTCATAGAGTGAGAGGGATCTCTCAGGTGTTTCTAAAAGGACACCAATCCTATTGGATCAGGGCCCCATCCTTATAACCTGGTTTACCCTTCATTACTTCTTCAGAGGCTTCATCTCCAAATATAGTCACATGGGAGATTAGGGCTTCAACATAGACTCAATCTGTAACAAAGCACAAAACCCCATTTGTTCACACCAGTGTGTGTGTGTGTGTGTGTGTGTGTGTGTGTGTGTGTGTGTATTTTTTTTTTTTTTGAGAGAGAGAGAGAGAGACAGAGCGTGAGCAGGGGAGGGGCAGAGAGAGAGAGAGAGAGAGAGAGAGCGAGAGAGAGGGAGAGAGAGAAATGGAATCCAAAGCAGGCTCCAGGTTCTCAGCTGTCAGCACAGAGCCCGACACAGGACTCGAACTCACGAACCGTGAGATCATGACCTGGGCTGAAGTCGGACTCTTAACCGACTGAGCCACCCAGGCGCCCCATACACTGGTACGTATTAAATGCAGATTGAGTACATATTAAATGCAGATTGAAGGCCATTGTAGAACAGTAGACTTTCAGGTGTAAGTCTTCTTGATCCACAAGGGATGGCAGGGGTCCAGGTAATCAGTCTCATCTCTGGATCTTCCCGTCTCCATTGAATGTCACTTCCTCAGGAAAGCCTTCTGTGTGGACCCTGGTTGAGTTTTTGGTCCTCTGTTAACTTTTACAGGACTCCAAACCTCACCTCCATTGCATCGATCTCTGTTTGTAAGTATTTAATGGCTAATGTCCTGCACTGTTAGACTCTAAGTCAAATTTCCAGGTGTAGAATACAGAATCAGTCTTGTATCTCCATAGTATCTTAATCCTGGGCACTTGCATGTGAAATGAATGAATGCTTAAAATCCAGATGCTAGCTCACTTCAGGGAGCTAAAAGGGAGATTGGTGGACATCAGCCATGGGCGTGTGCCCTGACAGAGCAGAAGCTTTAATCTAAATAGATTATTTGACAGCTAAACAGGAGAAGCAAAGCCAAAACCCAAGTGAATACATTAGGGCAACATGGTTGGTGTGCAAATGTATGCTGATGTACAAATGTCTGTCTAGGCTCAGGGAGGCCTAGAGGTTTTTGTGTACCAGCCTAACTTCAGACAGCACCAAGAAGAGGGGCTGAGGTCATGGCCAGTCTATTTCCCTGGTTCCATATGGGGCTAACTGGCTGACAGAGGTGTTGGGGTTTCCAGTTAGGCAGACCTGATTTGGATAGTGTGCATCTCTTATGTCAACGAGCTCCTGTGTTTTAGATCATGTTTGTTTGTGTCTTTTTATCATCCTCCTAGTTAAAAACTCACCCTTGTTCTTTGCTCCTAATGCTGAGTACACCGACTCAGCATATGTTGCTGAATTGGATGGACTTGATGAGTTGGCTTTGATAGGATGGTTCAAGCTTCCCCAGGATTACAAATCAGCAACAAGTGAATGTCTTCCTAAGAGCCCTCAATTGGACCAATTTTCTTTTTTTACAGTTCTTCCATTTTTGGGATACATCTTCCATTTCCAGAAGAAAGAATAGAACCCCAGAGCTAGACCTTGAAAAGAAGAAATATAACACAGCATTGGTTATCAGATGTCATTGTGCCATCAAAACAAACTGAAGAACTCATAAAAGTACAGATTCCTGGGTGCCACCCTCAGAGAATCTTGTTCAATGAACCTGGAATGGAGGGTAGGTGCTTTTTTTGCCAGAAGCACTCAGGTGATATGAAGCAAGTGGTCTTTGAAGGACATCTAGAAGTTAGCACATGGTCTCCTGAGGATCCTGGTAAAGTGTAGGCATGCATTCATTATATCTGGGGAGGGAGGCTGACATCCCACATTTCTAACAAACTTCCAGAAGTCAGTTGCTGATGGTCCATGAACCACACTCTATGTAGCAAAGACATAACAAAGTCACTGAAGTGACAGTTGAGTTAGGGCTCTGGAGTCAGACAGTCACACTTTGAATCTAACTTGACCACTTCCACTTTACAGCCTCTCCAAGTCTCCAAATCCTTGTGTCTCCAATGAAAATAGTGCAGGGATTAAATGTGACAATAATATGCATAAAACATTCGTTATATTGCTTGACATGCCATTAGTTCTCCATGAATGTATGCCAGCCCATTATGTTGTTATTAGTAATAAATCCTGCTAATTCATTGCGAATTAGTCAGAGATGCTTGTTTTATAATCTGTCATTTTTCTCCACTCATTTCATTTCTAGGAGTGAGACCATGTTTCCATTCTTATTGTACAACACATCTGGAAAATAAGAAAAATGAGCCAGTCTCCTACCAGATACCCAGCACATAACACATTCTTAATAAGTTGTCATATTAATGAACATCAAAACATCTGGATGAGGGGATAATTTATTTCATCTTGCTCCAGATATTGGCTATTATGTTTGCAGAGCTGGCACACCCAGTGCTTGGTCAATGTGATTCAAAACTGAGAGGACCCCCAGTGAAAATTTCCATCCAGGTAAGCTGTTTGACATCTTAGGAAACAGCAGCCTATATATTGGCTGAATTTCTTGGACTTTAGCTTCTTGCTACATGTATTTCTGGTGATATAGAAGCCTGTCGTTCTGTCCTGAGCTTGTGTAGAACATCTTTAAGATCGATTGATTGGTTGATTTGAAAAAGCAAAGGTCCTGAGGGCAGGGTGATGTTTACTCGATAGGCAAATATTACAGCATAACAGGTAAGCTCTCAGGCTTTGCCTTCACACTGATGTAGGTTCAACCTTGGCTCTGCCATTTTACACCTGTGTGACTTGGGTTCACTTGCATAATCTCTCTGAGTCCTATTTCATCAGAGTGCCACTGCTAGGACTTTCCTTACCAGTTGTCAGTGACCTTAATATCATGTGCCCTGTTCTAAGGGAAGCCAGAGTCAGGTACTGGTCCCTGTAAATGAACTGTGATGGTCTGAGTCATCATTCCATGTTTGGGAATATGTTTGGCTCACCATACAAATTCACATTTATTTATTTTGCTTTTTATTTTTATTTATTTTATTTTTTATTTTTATGTTTTTAATTTATTTATTATGTAATTTACATCCAAGTTAGCATATGGTGCAACAATGATTTCAGGAGTAGATTCCTTAGTGCCCCGTACCATTTAGACCATACCCCCTCCTACAACCCCTCCAGCAACCCTCTGTTTGTTCTCTGTATTTGAGAGTCTTTTATGTTTTCTCCCCTTCCCTGTTTTTATATTATTTTTTCTTCCCTTCCCTTATGTTCATCTGTTTTGTCTATTAAGTTCCTCATGTGAGTGAAGCCATATGATATTTGTCTTTCTCTGACTAATTTTGCTTAGCATAATACCCTCCAGTTCCATCCAGGTAGTTGCAAATGGCAAGATTTCATTCTTCTTGATTGTTGAGTAATACTCCATTGAATATATATACCACATCTTCTTTATCCATTCATCCACCAATGGACATTTGGGCTCTTTCCATACTTTGGCTATTGTTGATAGTGCTGCTATAAACATTAGGGTGTATATGCCCCTTTGAAACAGCACACCTGTATCCCTTGGGTAAATACCTAGTAGTGCAATTGCTGGTCGTAGGGCAGCTCTATTTTTAATTTTTTGAGGAACCTCTGTACTGTTTCCCAGAGTGGCTGCACCAGTTTGCATTCTCACAAGCAGTGCAAAAGAGATTCTCTTTCTCTGCATCCTCCCCAACATCTGTTGTTGCCTGAGTTGTTAATGTTAGGCATTCTGATAGGTGTGAGGTGGTATCTCATTGTGGTTTTGATTTGTATTTCCCTGATGGTGAGTGATGTTGAGCATTTTTTCATGTGTCAGTTGGTCATCTGGATGTCTTGTTTGGAGAAGTGTCTATTCATGTCTTTTGCCCATTTCTTTACTGGATTATTTGTTTTTTGGGTGTTGACTTTGATAAGTTCTTTATAGATTTTAGATACTAACTCTTTATCTGATATGTCGTTTGCAAATATCTTCTCCCATTCTGTTGGTTGCCTTTTAGTTTTGCTGATTATTTCCTTTGCTGTGCAGAAGCTTTTTATTTTGATGAGGTCTCAATAGTTCATTTTTGCTTTTGTTTCCCTTGCCTCTGGAGATGTGTTTAGTAAGAAGTTGCTGTGGCCAGGATCAAAGAGTTTTTTGCCTGCTTTCTCCTCAAGGATTTTGATGGCTTCCTGTCTTACATTTAGGTCTTTCATCCATTTTGAGTTTATTTTTGTGTATGGTGTAAGAAAGTGATCCACGTTCATTCTTCTGCATGTCGCTATCCAGTTTTCCTAGCACCATTTGCTGAAGAGGCTGTCTTTATTCCATTGGATATTCTTTCCTGCTTTGTCAAAGATTAGTTGCCCATACGTTTGTGGGTCTATTTCTGCGTTCTCTATTCTGTTCCATTGATCTGGGTGTCTGTTTTTGTGCAGTATCATACTACTTGATGATTACAGCTTTTTAATATGTCTTGAAGTCTGGGAGTGTGATGCCTCCTGTTTTGGTTTTCTTTTTCAAGATTGCTTTGGCTATTCGGGGTCTTTTCTGGGTCCATACAAATTTTAGAATTGTTTGTTCTAGCTCTGTGAAGAATTCTGGTGTTATTTTGATAAGTATTGCATTGAATATGTAGATGGCTTTGTGTAGTATCGACATTTTAACCATGTTTTTTCTTTTTAAAAAAATTTTTTAAATGTTTATTTATTCTTGACAGAGAGAAAGAGAACGAGTGGGGGAGGGGCAGAGAGAGAGGGAGACCCAGAATTTGAAGCAGGCTCCAGGCTCTGAGCTGTCAGCACAGAGACCAACGCAGAGCCTGAACTCACGGACTGCGAGATCATGACCTGAGCTGAAGTCAGGTCCTCAACTGACTGAGCCACCCAGGAGCCCCAACAATGTTTGTTCTTCTAATCTAGGAGCCTGGAATTGAATATTTTTCCATTTTTATATGTGCCTTTTTCAATTTCTTTCATAAGCTTTCTCTAGTTTTCAGTGTATAGATTTTTCACCTTTTTGGTTATGTTTATTCCTAGGTATTTTATGTTTTTTTGGTGCAGTTGTAAATGGGATCGATTCCTTGATTTCTCTTTCCGTTACTTCATTATTGGTGTATAGAAATGCAACCGATTTTTTGTGCATTGATTTTATATCTTGAGACTTTGCTGAATTCATGAATCAGTTTTAGCAGTTTTTTGGTGGAATCTTTTGGGTTTTCCATATAGAGTATCATGTCATCTGCAAAGAGTAAAAGTTTCACCTACTCCTGGCTGATTTGGATGACTTTTATTCCTTTGTGTTTTCTGATTGCTGAGGCTAAGACTTCCAATACCATGTTGAATAACAGTGGTGAGAGTGGATATCCTGTTGTGTTCCTGACCTTAGGGGGAAACCTCTCAGTTTTTCCCCATTGAGGATGATATTAGTGGTGGGTCTTTCATACATGGCTTTTATGATCTTGAGACATGATCCTTCTATCCCTACTTTCTTGACGACTTTTCTCAAGAAAGGATGTTGTATGTTGTCACATGCTTTCTCTGCATCTATTAAGAGGATCATGTGGTTCTTGTCCTTTGTTTTATTGATGTGATGTATCACATTGATTGTTTTGTGGATATTGAACCAGCCCTGCACCCCAGGTATAAATCCCACTTGGTTATGGTGAATAATTCTTTTAATGTATTGTTGGATCTGGTTGGCAAGTATCTTGTTGAGGATTTTTGCATCCATGTTCATCAGGGAAATTGGTCTATACTTCTCCTTTTTAGTGAGGTCTGTGTCTGGTTTTGGAATCAAGGTAATGCTGGCTTTGTAGAAAGAGTTTGGAAGTTTTCTTTCCATTTCTATTTTTTGGAACAGCTTCAAAAGAATAGGTGTTAACTCTTCCTTAAATGTTTGGTAGAATTTCCCTGGAAAGCCATCCAGCCCTGGACTCTTGTCTTTTGGGAGATTGTTGATTACTAATTCAATTTCTTTCCTGGTTTTGGATCTGTTCAAATTTTCTATTTTTTACTGCTTCAGTTTTGGTAGTTTATATGTTTCTAGGAATTTGTCCTTTTCTTCCAGATTTCCCATTTTATTGGCATATAATTGCTCATAATATTCTCTTATTATTGTTTTTATTTCTGCTGTGTTGATTGTGATCTCTCCTCTTTTATTCTTGATTTTATTTATTTGGATCATTTCCTTTTTCATTTTGATGATACTGGCTAGAGGTTTCTCAATTTTGTTAATTCTTTCAAAGAACCAGCTCTTGGTTTCATTGATCTGTTCTACTGTTTTTTTTTTTTTTTTTTTTTTTTTGTTTTTTTGGTTTCAGTATCATTGATTTCTGCTCTAATCTTTATTATTTCCTGTATCCCGATGGTTTTCAGTTTTCTTTGCTGTTCTTTTTCCAGTTCTTTAAGGGTAAGGTTAGGTTGTGCATCTGAGACCTTTCTTCCTTTTTTTGGAAGGGCTGGATTGCTATATACTTTCTTCTTATGACCACCTTTGCTGTGTCCCAGAGGTTTTGGGCTGTGGTGTTATCATTTTCAATGGCTTCCATGTACTTTTTAATTTCCTCCTTAACTTCTTGCTTAGCCCATTAGTTCTTTAGTAGGATGGTTTTTAGTCTCCAAGTATTTATCTTTCCAAATTTTTCTTGTGATTGATTTCAAGTTTCATAGCATTGTGGTGTGAAAATAAACACAGTATGATCTTGATCTTTTTGTGCTTATTGAGGTCTGATTTGTGTCCCTGTATATGATCTACTCTGGAGAATGTTCCATGTGCACTGGAGAAGAATGTGTATTCTGCTGCTTTAGGATGAAATATTCTGGATATATCTATTAAGTCCATTCAGTCCATTCAAAGCCATTGTTTCCTTGTTGATTTTCTGTTTAGATGGTCTGTCCATTGCTCTAAATGGGGGTGTTGAAGTCCCCTAGTATTATGGTATTATTATCGATAAGTTTATGTATGTTTGTGATTAATTGATTTATATATTTGGGTTCTTTCACATTTGGTGCATAAATGTTTACAATTGTTAGGTCTTATTTGTGGATAGACCCCTTAATTATGATATAATGCCCTTCTTCATCTCTTGTTACAGTTTTTATTTTAAAGTCTAGATTTTCTGATATAAGTATGGCTGCTCCAGGTTTCTTTTGGTGACCATTAGCATGATGGTTCTCCATCCCCTTGTTTTCAATCTGAATGTATCTTTAGGTCTAAAATGGGTCTCTTGTAAACAGCATATAGATGAATCTTGTTTTCTTATCCATTATGTTATCCTATGTCTTTTGATTGGAGCATTTAGACCTTTGACGTTTAGAGTGAGTACTGAAAGATAGGAATTTATTGCTCTTATGATACCTGTAGAGGTGGAGTTTCTGGTAGTGTTCTCTGGTCCTTTCTAGTCTTTGTTGACTTTGGTCTTTTTGCTTTTATTTCTTTTTCTTTTCTTTCCTTTTTCTTTTTCATCTTCTCTCCCCTCAGAGAGTCCCCCTTAAAATTTCTTGCAGGGCTTGTTTAATGATCATGAACTCCTTTAATTTTTGTTTGTCTGGGAAACTTTTTATGCCTCCTTCTATTTTGAATGACAGCTTGTTGGATAAAGAATTCTTGGCTGCATATTTTTCTGATTCAGCACATTGAGTATATCCTGCCACTCCTTTCTGGCCTGCCAAGTTTCTGTGGATAGGTCCACTGTGAACCTGATCTGTCTTCCCTTGTAGGTTAAGGACTTTTTTTCCCTTGTTGCTTTCATGATTCTTTCCTTGCCTGGGTATTTTGTGAATTTGACTATGATATGCCTTGTTGATGGTCAGTTTTTGTTGAATCTAATGGGAATCCTCTGTGCTTTCTGGATTTTGATGCCCGTGTCTTTCCCCAGGTTAGGAAAGTTTTCCACTATGATTTGCTAACATAAATTATCTACCCCTTTTTATCTCTCTTCATCTTCTGGGACCCCTACGATTCTGATGTTATTACTTTTTAATAAGTCACTGATTTCTCTATTTTTTTTTTTTTTTGTGCTCTTTTGCCTTAGTTTCCCTTTTTTTTTTCTGCTTCATTGTTCTCCATAAGTTTGTCCTCTGTATTGCTGATTTGCTTCTCTGCCTCATCCATACTTGCTGCCATGTCAAGATTGCAGCTCAGTTATACCATCTTTTATTTCATACTGACTGGTTTTTACTTCTTTTATCTCTGCAGGAAGGGATTCTAATCTATTTTCAACCTCAGCTAGTATTCTTATTATTATGATTCTACATTCTGGTGCAGACATTATTGCTTATATCTGTGTTGATTAAGTCCCTGGCTGTCATTTCTTCCTGTTCTTTCTTTTGGGGTGAATTCCTTTGTTTTGTCATTTTGAAGGAAGTAGGGTAAAAAAATTAAAATTAAAAACAACACAAAGAAATCAAATAAAGGTTGTTAGATTACAGGTATGTCTTGGTCTGGTTGTTGAAAGAAGCTTTATAGATTAGGGAAAAAAGGGAAAGATAAGAAAAAGAAAAAAAGTGAAAAAAGAAATCATTTGAAAATTTGAAAAAATGAATACAATAAAATAGAATAAAATGAAATAATGGAAGTAAAATAGAATTTAAAAAAATTACACAAAAGTAAAAAGAATAGTAGAAAAAAATGAAAGAATAATGTTTTAATAAAAAGAAAATTATTTTAATATTAAAAATATCTGAATAAAAATATTTTAAATAAAAAATAGATTTTTTCTCTTTCTGTATTCAAGAATAAGAAAAAGAAAAAAAATGAATAAAAGGACCAGCAAACAGAATGAAGTACAATTGAAATTACATCTGGCTTCCTATAGAAGTCAAGCTATGAAATGCTTTGTAGTTTGTAAACTAAGCAGGCTGAGAGACTTGTTTGTCTAAGAGCGCTGTTGGCCCAGTTGGGCGGGGTTTAATGTAATGGCTCTGTTCTCCACTAGATGGAGCTTCTTAGCTTACTGGGGTAGATTGCTGTGGCAGGTGTAGGCTTTTGTGTGCGTTCGCAGGAGAGGTCAAAATGTCGTCACCCAGCTGATTTCTAGCATCAGAACTCTGTGCACTCCCAGACAAGCAATAGCACACCTGTCCTTTGTCTCCAGCTTCTGTCCACTCCCAGACAAGCAATAGCACACCTGTCCTTTGTCTCCAGCTTCTGTCCACTCCCCGCTTCTACAGTGTCCGTGACCAAGCTGTTAGGCTGCCAGGCGGCACCTCTGCCCTGAGTTTTATCTCAAATGGGGGTGTGTTTCCCAACCCCTCACTTCTGAGGGACTGAGGCTTTGACCCGCTTAGACCTTCTGGGGGAGGTCTCGCTGAGCAATGGCCAGGTGCCGGCTAAACCCAGGAACGTTCGTGGGACAGTGCTGGTGCCAATGCCCAGAGACTGTGGCTGGGGACCGCTTGCCCAGAAAAAGTTCACACGATCATGTAGCAGCAGCATTTCAGGGATTATGGAAAATCACAATACACATCTGGTGCCAGGCTTCACCCTTCACGGCCTTGTTCCAGCACCAGCGAATGTGGTTGTTCTCCAGGGTCCACTGAGAGCCTGTAGGAGGCCTCACAGCCTCTACCCACTGTTCTCCCAGCAGGGGAACCACCTCTTCCCTGTGGCCTGAGAACCCCCAGTTTTCACTCTGCTCCTGGGGATTCGCCCTTCCCACCAGAGCACTGCCAGGTATCGAGCTGCGGAGTTTCAGACTATAGAGTCATAATGGAATTTAAACCCTCTCCTTTCTCCCTCTTTAGTTCAGTCCCTGCAGCTGTTTCCACTTTTACACTTTCTCTCCAGCTGCATTTGGGGGGGTTGTTTTTCCCATACACCAACCTGTCTCTGTCCTCTCTCCACAAGCAAAAACAGCTCCCTGCCCTCTGCCATTTCTCTCTCCAGTTCACCTCTCTGCGCCACGTATCTGCTGAGTTCTGTGATTTAGGTTGTGCAGATTGTTGTGTTAATCCTCAAATCAGTTTTCTAGGTGTGCAGGATGGTTTAGTGTAGATCTGGCTGCATTTCAGGGATGAGAGATGCAAAAACAAAACTTCTATGCTGTTTCTCCACCTTGGCCTCCTCCCAAATTCACATTGAAAATTTAATTTTCACTGTAGACTGCCAATGTTGAGTGAAAAGAATTTCTGATGGTTTTTATTTTCTTTTAAGACTAGAGAGCACTGTGGGTGGTAACTTTTGGGAAGAAAGGGTGAAGGTTTGTAGATGATACAGGATACTGCAGCTCTCAAACGCAAGAAAAACTAAGGGCCTGTTCACGTATGCTGTTATATCTAACCCCTGGTATTATTCTGCCTCTGGTTTTCAGATGAGAAGCCTAGACACTAGAATAGCAAAGATTTTCTCCAAGGTAATGAGTGGCACTGTGGGAATTTGAATGCATTTAATCTGATCCCAAAGGACATGCCTTGAAACAGTCCTTTTCCAGACCATACAGTTTCTTCTCACAGGATATTAATTTTTAAACTAATAAAAGAGAAGAGTCACTGACTCCAGTTAACTCCAGGAGCAGTCATTTATCTTTTTGCCTGCAGGGACTGAATGAGTTAGAAGTTACATGTGAAAAATGGTATTTGTGTTATAATGTATGTACATAATATTGGCATTACAATCAATGTCTAATTACAATTAATGTCTATTATCCTGATTATTTGCAAACACTCTCATCTACATGAAAAGCCTTTGTGATTCTAACAGTAAGAGCCAGTTTTCATGATTTATAAACCCCAAACGGTGTATCTGATGCACCAATCCAGAAGCAAAACCAAGTGTTTCAGCTTGTAAGGTATAGGGCCAGCAGAAATAGAAAACAGCAGCTACCTCCGAATCCCATACAAAGCACACCTTGATTGATTAGTTGATTGATCCATTCATGCACATTCATTTTTTTCTTCCTTTTGACAGATCTCATTTTCTTTTTTTGCATCTTCCATTAATATTTTTAGCTTGAATGAGTGGATGATTAATCACGTCCTTCTAGACTCAGGAAACCTACATTTTTACAGCTCTGTGGCTTTTTTTTTTCTCCTGTATAGCACATAGCTGGTCACACTGACTGGAAAGCTTGTGGGTGATGTGGAATGGGATTATTTAGTGAATATTCATTGGAGCTTCTACATCGTGTTGGGGCCATCGTGTTGGAAATACAAGAATAAATAAGATGACGATGAAAATCATGATACATCTATTATGGACTCAGTTGTGTTCCCCCTAAATTAATATGTTGAAGCCCTAACCCAAATATGACTATATTTGGAGATGGTGCCCTTCAGGAGGTAATTAAGGTTAAGTGAAGTCATGTGGATAGGCTCTAATTGTATAGGACTGGTGTCCTTATAAGAAGAGGAGGAACTACCAGAGAGTTCTCTTTGCACACCCAGAAGAAGGCCATATGAAGACATGGTAAAAGGCAACATCTGCAAGACACGAAGATTGTTTTCACCAGAAACCCAACTGCTGACACCTTGATCTTGGATTCTCAGTCTCTAGAACTGTGACAAAAAAGTCTCTTGTTTAAGACACCCAGTCTGTGGCATTCTGTCATGGTATTCCAAGCTGACTAGGATAGAAGTGAAACAGCTAAGTTATTTTGAGGGAACATTCTTGGTGAGCTATGGAGCTGGACCCTGGGGATCATAGAGACAAATAAGCCATCATCCTTGCTTCTGGTGAATACACTAAATATCCAAGGAGGTGAGTACATGTTTGTTTTTATGCCCCAGAGTGCAGAACAAGTGCAGCTAGGTAGAGAAAAGAGTTGGGTGGAGTTCACATAGGTGACTCTGGTGGAGGGTATAGTCGGAGCAAAAGAGGGCAAAGAACTCTCCCCAGTCCATTGTTCATTGTTCACTCTTGGCCTTGTTTGCCTGATCTTGTATTTTTAAACTCCCTCCTGGTTGTCTTAATGAAGTCCTGCTTGAATAGAATCCCTTTGGAGGGGCACCTGGTTGGCTCAGTCAGTTGAGGATCCAATTTTGGCTCAGGTCATGATATAGCAGTTTGTGAGTTCAAGCCCTGCTTCGGGCTGTCTGCAGTCAGCAGGTAGCCTGCTTAGGGTTCTCTTTTTCCCTCTCTCTCTGCACTTACCCTTCACACACTCTCTCTAAAAAAATAAATTAAAAAAAACATTAAAAAGTATGATCCCAGAACTCTGCATCCCAAAGCAACAGAATATACTTTCTTCTCGAGTGCACATGGAACATTCTCCAAGATAGATCATATACTGGGTCACAAAACAGCCCTTCATGAGTATACAAGAATTGAAATTATACCATGCATACTCTCAGACCACAATGCTATGAAGCTTGAAATCAACCACAGGAAAAAGTATGGAAAACCTCCAAAAGCATGGAGGTTAAACAACACCCTACTAAAGAATGAATGGGTCAACCAGGCAATTAGAGAAGAAATTAAAAAAAATATATGGAAACAAACGAAAATGAAAATACAACAATCCAAACGCTTTGGGATGCAGTGAAGGCAGTCCTGAGAGGAAAATACATTGCAACCCAGGCCTATCTCAAGAAACAAGAAAAATCCCAAATACCAAATCTAACAGCACACCTAAAGGAAATAGAAGCAGAACAGCAAAGGCAGCCTAAACCCAGCAGAAGAAGAGAAATAATAAAGATCAGAGCAGAAATAAACAATATAGAATCTAAAAAAACTGTAGAGCAGATCAACGAAACCCAGAGTTGGTTTTTGGAAAAAATAAACAAAATTGACAAACCTCTAGCCAGGCTTCTCAAAAAGAAAAGGGAGATGACCCAAATAGATAAAATCATGAATGAAAATGGAATGATTACAACCAATCCCTCAGAGATACAAACAATTATCAGGGAATACTATGAAAAATTATATGCCAACAAATTGGACAACCTGGAAGAAATGGACAAATTTCTAAACACCCACACTCTTCCAAAACTCAATCAGGAGGAAATAGAAAGCTTGAACAGACCCATAACCAGCGAAGAAATTGAATCGGTTATCAAAAATCTCCCAACAAATAAGAGTCCAGGACCAGATGGCTTCCCAGGGGAGTTCTACCAGACGTTTAAAGCAGAGATAATACCTATCCTTCTCAAGCTATTCCAAGAAATAGAAAGGGAAGGAAAACTTCCAGACTCATTCTATGAAGCCAGTATTACTTTGATTCCTAAACCAGACAGAGACCCAGTAAAAAAAGAGAACTACAGGCCAATATCCCTGATGAATATGGATGCAGAAATCCTCAATAAGATACTAGCAAATCGAATTCAACAGCATATAAAAAGAATTATTCACCATGATCAAGTGGGATTCATTCCTGGGATGCAGGGCTGGTTCAACATTCGCAAATCAATCAACGTGATACATCACATTAATAAAAGAAAAGATAAGAACCATATGATCCTGTCAATCAATGCAGAAAAGGCCTTTGACAAAATTCAGCATCCTTTCTTAATAAAAACGCTTGAGAAAGTCGGGACAGAAGGAGCATACTTAAAGATCATAAAAGCCATTTATGAAAAGCCCACAGCTAACATCATCCTCAATGGAGAAAAACTGAGAGCTTTTTCCCTGAGATCAGGAACATGACAGGGATGTCCACTCTCACCGCTGTTGTTTAACATAGTGCTGGAAGTTCTAGCATCAGCAATCAGACAACAAAAGGAAATCAAAGGCATCAAAATTGGCAAAGATGAAGTCAAGCTTTCACGTTTTGCAGATGACATGATGCTATACATGGAAAATCCAATAGACTCCACCAAAAGTCTGCTAGAACTGATACATGAATTTAGCAAAGTTGAAGGATACAAAATCAATGTACAGAAATCAGTCGCATTCTTATACACTAACACTGAAGCAACAGAAAGACAAATAAAGAAACTGATTCCATTCACGATTGCACCAAGAAGCATAAAATACCTAGGAATAAATCTAACCAAAGATGTAAAAGATCTGTATGCTGAAAACTATAGAAAGCTTATGAAGGTAATTGAAGAAGATATAAAGAAATGGAAAGACATTTCCTGCTCATGGATTGGAAGAATAAATATTGTCAAAATGTCAATACTACCCAAAGCTATCTACACATTCAATGCAATCCCAATCAAAATTGCACCAGCATTCTTCTCGACACTAGAACAAGCAATCCTAAAATTCATATGGAACCACAAAAGACCCCGAATAGCCAAAGTAATTTTGAAGAAGAAGACCAAAGCAGGAGGCATTACAATCCCAGACTTTAGCCTCTACTACAAAGCTGTAATCATCAAGACAGCATGGTATTGGCACAAAAACAGACACATAGACCAATGGAATAGAATAGAAACCCCAGAACTAGACCCACAAACGTATGGCCAACTAATCTTTGAGAAAGCAGGAAAGAACATCCAATGGAAAAAAGACAGTCTCTTTAACAAATGGTGCTGGGAGAACTGGACAGCAACATGCAGAAGGTTGAAACTACACCACTTTCTCACACCATTCACACCTGAATGTGAGACAGGAAACCATCCAAACCCTAGAGGAGAAAGCAGGAAAAGACCTTTCTGACCTCAGCCGTAGCAATCTCTTACTCGACACATCCCCAAAGGCAAGGGAATTAAAAGCAAAAATGAATTACTGGGACCTTATGAAGATAAAAAGCTTCTGCACAGCAAAGGAAACAACCAACAAAACTAAAAGGCAACCAACGGAATGGGAAAAGATATTTGCAAATGACATATCGGACAAAGGGCTAGTATCCAAAATCTATAAAGAGCTCACCAAACTCCACACCCGAAAAACAAATAACCCAGTGAAGAAATGGGCAGAAAACATGAATAGACACTTCTCTAAAGAAGACATCCGGATGGCCAACAGGCACATGAAAAGATGCTCAATGTTGCTCCTTATCAGGGAAATACAAATCAAAACCACACTCAGATATCACCTCACGCCAGTCAGAGTGGCCAAAATGAACAAATCAGGAGACTATAGATGCTGGAGAGGATGTGGAGAAATGGGAACACTCTTGCACTGTTGGTCGGAATGCAAATTGGTGCAGCCACTCTGGAAAACAGTGTGGAGGTTCCTCAAAAAATTAAAAATAGACCTATCTTATGACCCAGCAATAGCACTGCTAGGAATTTACCCAAGGGATACAGGAGTACTGATGCATAGGGGCACTTGTACCCCAATGTTTATAGCAGCACTCTCAACAATAGCCAAATTATGGAAAGAGCCTAAATGTCCATCAACTGATGAATGGATAAAGAAATTGTGGTTTATATACACAATGGAGTACTACATGGCAATGAGAAAGAATGAAATATGGCCCTTTGTAGCAACGTGGATGGAATTGGAGAGTGTGATGCTAAGTGAAATAAGCCATACAGAGAAAGACAGATACCATATGTTTTCACTCTTATGTGGATCCTGAGAAACTTAACAGAAACCCATGGGGGAGGGGAAGGAAAAAAAAAAGAGGTTAGAGTGGGAGACAGCCAAAGCGTAAGAGACTGTTAAAAACTGAGAACAAACTGAGGGTTGATGGGGGGTGGGAGGGAGGGGGGGTGGGAGGGAGGGGAGGGTGGGTGATGGGTATTGAGGAGGGCACCTTTTGGGATGAGCACTGGGTGTTGTATGGAAACCAATTTGACGATAAATTTCATATATTGAAAAAAAAATAAAAATAAAACAAACGATTCTATAAAAAAAAAAGTATGATCCCTTTGAAGAACTTCATGATGACAAGGAGTCTAAAAGTTAAATTGTAGCAATCTAGAGCATCTTCTTTGCATAAACTTTATCTAAAAAGTTTGAGGTTTCCTATTAGAGTTTTTCTAGCCTGAAATGTATGCCAGGAGAATAAAATTCACTCTTTCTTGCCTGAGCAAAAGGGTGATTCTTCTGTTCTTCGTGCTCAGCATGGACCATAGGGTGGAGTTATGGTAGGCTGAAAACAAGATTTCCCTGTGGATGACTTCCTGTGTGATCCAAGCCTCCTGTGTCCTCTAGGTCTGTCTATCTGAGTGCACAGGGATGCTGTGTAACATGTGTCCAGGAACTGGGTCTTTGGAGTCAGGTCCTGATGAAGAGTCCTGCCTCATCCACTCTGCAGCTCTGTTTCTCTGGGCAAGTTGTGACATCTCTTAGAGCCCCAGTGCACCCATTCAGAAAGGAGAAAAGTGGTACCCAGAATTAAGTCAGTGCTGCACTTGTGTAAAACACTGGGCATAAAGCCTGGCACATGATAGTGGCTTAATATATATTTTTATTGCTTTGCAATTTGGAGAAGATTGACAGAAATGTAATTGTTACTATTATGCAACCATTGTAACCCAGGGTCTATGTTATGTCACTTTACCAATCAATTGAAGTTGACATATCTATTTCACATCGTTTTTACAAAGATAAAATGCAGAAGTAGAAACTTATCTCTGGATTATAGTAGGTACTCAATAAATGTCAGTTTTCAATTCCTTCTTCTCAGGAGCAGATACCATTTACACCTTGCCTGCCTGGGCTAACAGTTACTATTCTTGACTCCTGCTCACATCAATGCTTATTTATGACTCCATGTATTAACCTCTCAAAATGGGTAGGAGGAGTCTGCATTATCCAAAGTCTTTTAAATGTGAAACCCATGAGTGGTATTTGGAGATTGAATTTTAACTATTATTAACATTCCAATTACTTCCAAGTCAAAGGTGATACTGCTGAAAATGAAGTCAACACAGGTTTCTGGTTTAATTCCTTAGTTCAATGTAGAGACCTAAAATCTCCTGGTATCCTCTATTTAAATAATTTAGGTTAAGGGCTAGCAGGTGTCCAAGCTAAGGCACCTACCCTCAAAGCATGCACAATCTATTTAGCAGTAGGCATGCAAAAAAATCTTAAATAAACTGAAATAGAAAGGTTGGGCTGCTGGCTTAGTCATTCAATATTTGTAAATGGTGAATACCTACTGTGCGTCGTGAACTCCCATTCATCCTTCAGACATTAGCCTGGAAAATCAGTCTTCCTGGACGTCTTTCTGGGACAGCCTTCCCATATCCCCCTCACATGACATGTAGGCATTCTCATAGTATCTTGTACTTCATCTTAGTGCTAGTCTTTGTTTACTTCTCACCACTGCATCCTTAGTGCCAAACAGCTTGGTGCATAGTAGGTTTTTAATACAGACCTGTTAATTGACTGGCAGCATTTAATAGAACGGGGTGTGGCTTTATTGTAGGTGATGAACCTGATTCTTTGAAAGAAGGAAATAAAGCCTAGACTGATCAAGGTAAATTCTCGATCAGAATCAATAGTGTTGTCACTGCTTATGACTCTGTCATTTCCCATAGTTAATTCTTCAGGCCTGGGTGTAGCATACTGAGTAGTAAATTCTTCACCTTCTAGAAGGATTTGTATGAGAAAGCATGCTTCTACCTCCCAGTTCCAAGAACTGACAAATCAGCAAAGCTCATCAAGTCCAGTAGGGGGAGCTCCCGCATTTAGTAGTTCTGTTGATCCCTGTTTAAAAACCTTGCTTAGAAAAACCAAAACCAAACCAAAACTAAAAACAACCTTGGTCAAGTTTTTCATTATACTTCTCTTTTTTCTCAGAATCACAGAGTCTCAGAAATAGGAGGGACCAAAGGTCTTTTAAGCCAGCCACTCTCAGAGTAAGATTGTCTAGAACCAGGATTTTTATCTTGATTCTTTATATCCCCTTTCCTCTCCTCTTTCAAAAGTCTTTATTGAGCATCTGTGTGCCAGGCACTGAGGTAATAGAGCTGAAGAAGACAAGCATATACCTTCCCCCTTTTTCTACTACAGTTTTGCTTGATGAGCTCCCCAAGCTGGGAAGCTCCTTACTCTCTGAGGAGTCTCCTCTGTCTATGGGCAGCCCCAGCTGTTCACATGTCCTTTGATTGAGTCAGAAATTATTCCCTGATATCTTCTTTTTTTGATTCCCATCTGAGTGTCAGCATTGTACCTTGTATGTAATAGGCATGGAACAATTTGGGCCTTTTGGCCTCTGTGTTTCCCTGTAGATGTTAGAAAAAGTGATTGGGCCCCATTTCTTTAATTCTATCATTTAGTCCTGACTTTGGAATATGAACCTTTTAGTGAGTGAAGTGGCCAGGGAGTGGGCAGGTAATGTACCTTAATGCAGACAAAAATGTAAAAGTCAGTAAAATTAGACCTTAGCTCACCTTGTACCACCTCAGGGTCCTCTCTCCTCTTGGAAAATTTCTACCTTTAGGGTCTGAGAGGTGTTGTGTTATGTTGTTGGGGTTAAACACACCCAAACTCCATCTAATGCAGCCCTTAACTAGGAGGTTTTAGGGGCTAACTGGTGGACATAGCCCTGGGAGAGTTGCAGTTGAAAAGTAAGCATAGGAGACAACCAGCCATACCCAGCTGGTTTAATGACTTCTATTAGGGAAAATGTCCTTCACTGGAAAGGAAAGAATCAAATTAGAATGGGGAATCCTCAACCAAACAGGTAAGCAGTTATCAAGAGTACATCTGGCTAAAGCTGGTCCATGGCTGCTACTCAGAAACAATTTGTCGAGTGAGTTGGAATGAAGGAAGGAACATATTCCAAATTTCCTAACCCACAACCAACATTTCTAGGTTCTCATACTATGGATACACATATATTTGATAGTCTCTGAGCAGGTAGAGAGAATGAGACGCATGCCATAGATGAGATGAGTAAATAAGTAGTGATTAAAAAAAATCCCCAAACTCTTGACCAGTTGCCCTTGATTTCAACACAATAAGGCACACGTTAATTAATGGAAAAGATGTTGAGTATTATCAAATTTGGGAGGTGGCAAAGAGGCTTATGACATTATGCTACTTTTCAGTAGTGCTTGTCTATTGAGAAGAATTTTGACATCTGATAATTTTGGCTCATCAGAAAATGACTGATAAGTGATTCTTGCCTTGGGACTGGGGGTGAAAAATGGTAACATGCATTTGCTGTCACCCAGGTAGTCCTGTGGCCTCTGCTTTTCTAGGAGGGAAGAGACTTAAAGTCATATAGCATGTTAATAGAGAGGAAGAGCCTGATATATCCAAGTGTCTTGACTCCATTCAAGTGCTTGTTATCTATTATATTGCCCACTTTCCCTACTTAACTACAAGTTAAAGATTCCTCTTACTTGGAGAGGCAGAAACAGTGGGAAGAGAATGTCTTCTGGGAGTTGGTGGAGTGATTGTGTGGAGTCAGCTTGTCCTACTTGAGTGGCCTGTGGGTCTGCCCCACACACACTGCTCTGACTACCTGGACCCTGGAGAAGACAGGGGTACCAGATAGCATAGGGTGGGGATGCGAGCTATGTAGAACTAAGCAGAAGTAGATCAGTGGATACTAGATGAAACTGCTCACAGATAAGGAAGGAATGAATCATCCAGGTATTGATTTTGGGGGGATGGGTGCTGAAGTTGAGAGCAATCTTTAAAGCCTTGAGAAGACACCATTTTTGTTTGTTATCTGAGGCCATGTCTGCATAAGGGGGTTTGTAGAGAGCACAGTAATTTAGAAAAAACACTGCGATCCAGGAAGCCTGCCTGCCTGCCTGCCTGCTTACCTGCCTGCCTTCCTTCCTTCCTTCCTTCCTTCCTTCCTCCCTCCCTCCCTCCCTCCCTCCCTCCCTCCCTTCCTGCCTTCCTGCCTTCCTGCCTTCTCTCCTTCTGGCATCTTTCACTGAATATGTACTTTGTGTAGGGACGTCAGGTTAATGGACATACATACGCAGAAAGGGTGGAGGAGGCATGTCTTCATTGTACTTACCTAAGAGCATTAAGAATTTCAGGGATACCATGTTAAGTTATATTTTGTTTGTTTTTTGAGGGAGGACATTTTTATTCCCCACCAAAACTCAAGTGTTTGAGTTTAAACTAATCAGAAGCCTCCTTGAAATATGCCCAAACTCTTTCTACTTTAGTCAGGTTACTTTATCTGTGCCTCAACTTCCTCATCTGTAAAAATGGTAGCTGTTTCCTATGTGGCTATGAGAATGAAATGAGTGGATCTTTGTAAAGCATTTAGACAGTAGTAAGCAGCCTACAAGGTCATGGTTATTGCCCTGCAAACTTGGGTTATGGTACTTAATACTGTCATTTTTTTTTTTTTACCTCATTTTCTAATTAAAAAAAAATAAGAGGTGCCATGGCATGCCTCATGGATAGGCCGCACAGCTACAAATAGAAACATGCCTGTGGGGAAGAAAAAGACATCACCTCTTTCTGAGGCTGGAGACTTAAAACCCTTAAGGTGAATTTTCTAAATCAGGAATCAAAATATTCAATTTCTTGGTAGCATAGCTACAGATTGAAGTAAGTACTTTGCAGAATAGAATCAATCGAAGAACCTTACAATTCTAAAGGTCTCAAAACTTAGTTTGAATGACTTGGTGTATATGTTGAAGCACCAATTGTGCTGTTAAAGAATTCTCCCCTTGGCAGATAATGAACTGATAAGAGATCCTTCTGGCTGCTAAGCGTGGGTTATCAGGAGGGTCCAGATTACCTGAGGGAACGTGGCTATATCTGCTGCAGGCACTGCTTGGGTCAATAGCTACCTATTGTATAGAAGGGTGGCACATTGCCAGCTGATTCTCAAGGTGTTGAGACCTCCTCACTGATTGAGTATTGATCTCAAGCCTGTAGGTTTCAATGGCATTCAGGAGTGAGTTGCAATAAAACGAGCTTGTATTTAGTTTTCTAGATAGTTGTCATCCTGTTAATTTCTCTTTGCGTGTAACTTTGCCTTCCATTCTCAGAAAACACATGTTGCCTTTCTTGCAAAATGGACCTTTATGGAACTACAGGAAAATGTGTTAAGGGAACTACATTAGACCTCCAGTGTTCTGTCTGCCAGCGCTGTGAGAAATAGAAAGGCTCCGGGGCAGTGAAGATTTTGGAAGCCACGTGGCAACCAAGGCCGTGTGTTCGCAAGATGGGTTCATACTGCAGTGTTGTATTTCTTTGTTAGGTTATCAAATCTGATGCAGGAGGAAGAGTCTAAACTTCCAAATTAAGCATAATACACGTTCCCCGTGTCTTTGAGGCTCCTGAGGTGAGGCTGAGCTAGCTGAGTGAATTAGAAGCTCACTTCACTTTGTTTCCTGGTGTACTATCAATAAGCAATTTCCAGAAGCAACAGCACAGATGGCGTTTTACTTAGCTTTATAGGGTAGTTTTCTACCCTGTGATATAAGGAGAGATGGAAGCAGGTGGCACTAAGGCTTTCCTTGTTACCCTCTTTGTACTTTCTTAATGAGCCTACTTGGCTTCCACTTTGCGTCTTCCTGGGTTGGAAGGGCAAAGCATTTTCTCCTGCCACGTTCTATACTTCAACCCTGTATCTACACTTCTTTCTGATAAAAAGTTTGCCACAAAACACACACAGTGTTATTTAAGAGTGAGCCCTCTATACTTGACTCACATTTACAAGATAAATGTGCTTGATGGGAACTAAATATTTATCTTTTTTTAAATTTTTTTTTTAAATTTTTTTTTAACGTTTATTTATTTTTGAGACAGAGAGAGACAGAGCATGAATGGGGGAGGGGCAGAGAGAGAGGGAGACACAGAATCGGAAGCAGGCTCCAGGCTCTGAGCCATCAGCCCAGAGCCGGACGTGGGGCTCGAACTCACAGACCGTGAGATCGTGACCTGAGCCGAAGTCGGACACCCAACCAACTGAGCCACCCAGGCGCCCCCCAAATATTTATCTTAAGATGCATCTTAACACATACCATCTGCTATGGACTGAACTGTACGGCCTCTAAAATTCATATGTTGAAGCTCTCACCTGAAATGTGATGCTATTTGGAGGTGGGGCCTTAGGGAGGTATTAAGCAAGCCAGGAAGAGTACTGCTCTTAACCGAAATAGACAATGCTGCCTCCTTGATCTTGCACGTCCAACCTCCAGAACTGTGAGAAGCTAAGTTTTGGTTGTTTTAAGTCACTCAGTCTTTGTTGTTTTGTCAGGCAACCCAGACTGACTAGGATAGCCTCTTATGTATATTATGAACTTAAGCATGGTATAATAAAGGCACCTTGTCAGCCCTGGGTCAGGCTGCTTCTAACAGACACAAGGAGCAGGCAACTTTCACATAGGGCTCTCTGAGTCCTCAAATAGCTTTCCCACCCTGTGCCTCATTGTTGTCAATTTGAGCTTTGTTGTTCATTGCTTTGGCATTATGGTAACGGTCTTCCTTTGGGTTGGCTTTTTTTTTTTTTTTTTTAATTTTTAGTTTAAAATTGATAAGTAGTACGTGGACAAAGTCAGCAACAGACAGCAACAACAACCAACACATTACAAATGGGCAGCCGGTGAAAAAAGTCTCCTCTTCCACTGTGGATCCTAAGATTTGCAGTTTCTTCCCCAGAATCAACCATGCTTGTCAATATCTTTCTGTGTTTTTTTCAGATCTTGTATGCATATATAAGCATATATGTATACATTAACCCTTACTTTTTAACTTTTACACACATGTATGAATCCTGTTTACATTTGCTTTTCTGTATCTTCCTGGTGGTGTTAAGAAGTTGAGGAACTCCTCACTAATGAATACAAGTCTCTAACATGAAACGGGACAGTTGCTCCCCTGACAAGAGGGTCACCTCAATCAAAGGAAGTGTAAGGGGACAAAAGTCTGAAAGTGAAAGTAAGGGATGTCGAATACCAAATTCACTCTTTCCTAAGTAGTCTAGAAATTCTGTGGTAATGTTGTAGCTAAATCTCCTCACCATCCCATAACTGATCCTTTGTGTTCTCTGTCTCACCTTGAATGTCCTATCCTCCAGGAAGCCCTCTCTGATTATTCTCCCTAAAATGTCTTTTCCACTGCTCCCAGCCAGATGATTAGCACAGCATCTGTGTAGCCTCATGCATAATTTCCTTCAGTTTGGGTCCTAGAAATGAGTAATTTTAGCATTTTACAAATGTGAAGTTACTTTGTAATATTGGAATATACTCTTTCAAGCGATCACCTTTTTTCTTACCAGCAGAACTTTTAGCTTTTGCTACTTTCTAACTTCAGTCTTACCTTAGCTAGACCCTGAGGTTAGTGAAGATGGTGAGAAGATATTGTTTTTCATATTTCCAGGGTCTAGCCAGGGTCTTAGTAAATAACTGTTGAATAAACAATGTCGAGAAACTTTCCCCCTACATTGTCTTCTAGTAGTTTTATGGTTTCACATCTCGTGTTTAAGTTGTCAACTCATTCTGAGCTGATTTTTATATATGGTGTGAGATAACGGTTCAGTCTCATTCTACATGTGCATATCTAGTTTTTCCAACACAATTTATCGAAGCGACCATCCTTTTCCCATTGTGTCTTCTTTTTCCCATTGTGTATTCCCATTGTGTTTGTTTATTTTTGACAGAGAGACATAGAGCGTGAGTGGGGGACGGTCAGAGAGAGGTAGACACAGAATATGAAGCAGGCTCCAGGCTCTGAGCTGTCAGCACAGAGCCCGACGTGGAGCTCGAACTCACAAACCATGAGATCATGACCTGAGCCGAAGTTGGACGCTCAACCGACTGAGCCACCCAGGCGCCCTGACCCCCATTGTGTATTCTTGATACTCTGGTTGAAAATTGGCTCACTTTAGATGTATGCTAGTCTGTTCTTTGGCCTATGTGTCTGCTTTCCATACTCTTTTGATTATGGTAGCACGTATATGTGTCTATATTGAAGTGTAGTTTGACAAACAATGTTGCATCAGTTTCAGGTGTACAACATTGTGATTCAACATTTATATACATTATGAAGTGATGATCACAATAAATCTAGTTACCTTCTGTGAGTATACAAAGTTGTTAAATATCAACTGTATTCCTTATACTTACACATTGCATCCCTGTGAGTTATTTATTTTATAATTAGAGTTTGTGCCCTTTAATCCCCTTCCCCTATTTAGTCCATGTCCCCAATCCCCTCTCCTCTGGAAACTACAATATTATTCTCTGTATCTATGAGTATATTTGTGTTTTGTTGTGTTTGTTTTGCTTTTTAGATTCCACACATAAATGAAATCATAGGGTATTTAACTTTATCTTTCTGATTATCTTACTTAGCATAATGCCCTTTAGATCCATCCATATTGTTGTAAATAGCAAGATTTCATTCTTTTTTATGGCTAACACTACACTATATGTATATATATAATAAATCTTATTTATTCATCTACTGATGGATTCTTAGATTCCTTCCCTATCTTGGCTGTTGTAAATAATACTGCAGTGAACATAGGCGTGCATATATCTTTTCAAATTGGTGTTTTGGTTTCTTCAGCTAAATACCCAGACATAAAATTGCTAGAGTGTGTGGTAGTTCTATATTTAATTTTTTGAGGAACCTCCATACTATTGACTAGTGGATATACCATTTTACATTCCATATACTCACCAGTACTTATTTCTTGTCTGATAATAGCCATTTTGATTGGTATGAGGTGATCCCTTATTGTGGTTTTGATTTGCATTTCCATGATAATTAGAGATGTTGAGCACCTTTTCATGTGCCTGTTGGCTATCTGTCTTTGAAGAAAGGTCTCTTCGGGTTCTGTGCCCAAATTTTTGTTTGAATATTTTTGGATATTAACTCCTTATCAGATAAATCATTTGCAAATATCTTCTCCCATTCATTAGGTTGCCTGTTGGCTTTGTGGATGGCTTCCTTCATTATCAAAAGATTTTTAGTTTGATGGAGTTGGATTTGTTGATTTTTGCTTTTGTTGCCCTTGCCTGAGGAGACAGATCCAAAAAATTATTCAGATCAATGTCCAAAAGCTTACTGTCTGTTTTCTTTGAGGAGTTTTATGGTGTCTAATCTTAGATTTGAGTCGTAAATATATTTTGAATTTATTTTTGAATATGGTATAAGAAAGTGGTCCAGTTGTACTATTTTGCATATATACATATACATATATATGTATATGTATATTTCTAATTTTCCCAACACCATTTATTGAAGAGACTATCTTTCCCCCATTCTTGCCTTCTTTCTTGATGATTGACTGTATAATTGTTGGCTTATTTTTGTACTCTCGATCCTGTTAAATTAATCTGTGTGTCTGTTTTTGTGCCAGTACCATACTGTTTCAATTATTATAGCTCTGTAGTATAGTTTGAAATCAGGGAGCATCATAACTGAAGCTTTGTTCTTCTTTATCAAGATTACTTTGGCTATTTGGGTGGTTTTTTTTGTGGTTTCATGAAATTTTAAGATTATTCTAGTTCAGTGAAAAAATGCCATTGGTATGTTGATAAGGATTGCATTGAATCTGTGCATTGCTTTGGGTAGTATGGACAATTTAACAATATAATTTCTTACATTTATGAGCATTTATTTATGTCTTTCCATTTATTTGTGTTCTCTTCAATTTCTTTCATCAGTATCTTCTATTTTTCAGAGTACAGGTCTTTGACGTCCTTGGTTAAATTTGTGCCTAGGTATTGTATTCCTTTTTGTTTCAACTGTAAATGGGATTGTTTGCTTAATTTCTCTTTCTGATAACTCACTGTATAAAAATCCAACAGATTTGTGTATATTAATTTTGTATTTTGTAACTTTACTGAATTCACCTATTAGTTTTAATAGTTTTTTTGGTAGAGTCTTCAGGGTTTCTGTGTTTAGTACCTTGTCATATGCCAATAGTGGTAGTTGTAAATCTTCTTTTCCAATTTGGATGCCTATAATATATTTTAAAAACAGCAAGTATGATGCCTTGAACGTTGTCTTATTGCTCAAGATCGCTTTGGCATTCATTCATTCATTCATTCGTTCATTCATTCATTTATTTTTAGGACTACTTTTTAGAATATTTTTGGGGCATGTGGGTGGCTCAGTTGGTTAAGCATCTGACTTCGGCTCAGATCATGATCTCACCATTCGTGAGTTCCAGCCCTGTGTCGGGCTCTGTGCTGACAGCTTGGAGCCTGGAGCCTGCTTCCGATTCTGTGTCTACCTCTCCCTCTGGCCCTTCCCCTCTCGAGCTCTCAAAAATAAATAAACATTAAAAAAATTTAAAATATTTTTGTAAAGAATGCCTTTGGGATTTTGACAAGGACCACACTGAATCTGTAGATTGCTTTGGTTAGCATAGACATTTTAACAATATTCTTTCAACCCATAAACATGGAATGTCTTTCCATTTATCTGTGTCTTCTTTCATTTGCTTCATCACTGTTAAAATTTTCAACATGCAGGTATTTCACCTCTTTGCTTAAATTGCTTCCTAGACATTTTTTCTTTTTGATGTTACATTGCTTGTTTTTTTTTGTTACCTTTTCACAGAGTTCACTATTGGTATCTAGAAATGTGACTAATCTTTGTATTTTGAACTTTTAATGACTTTATTTATTAGGTCTGAAGGGTTTTTTTTTTTGTTTGTTTTGTTTTGATTTTTTGTTTTTGCTGTTGTTGAGTCTTCAGGGTTTTTTACATTTAGGATCCTAAGGAGACGAACAGAGCAAAATGCAGCTTGTGATAGTAGACAAGCTACATGAAACCTGACTGGTAAGTGAAATGTGACCCAACCCTAGGAAGATTCAGTTTCACATGGGTCACATTAAATTTCACCTGTGAAACTTTTGAGGAAGACATTGTTGGTTTATTCTGTGCCCTTTTGTCTCTATGGCTTTATCTTAATGGTTTTCAAAATGCCAGATGAGACCTACTGTATCCAAGCCTTTTGATTTGAACATGATCTGAAGGGATGAAAACATTACATACAAACAGCTACTGCTCTTACCGTGGTTCAGCTGGTCCCATCACTGCTTAATTTAGCAAGGTTTGCGTTAAGCTAATGTGGACTTACTGTGGTTTTTGTTTTGTGCTTGGAAAGGAGAGGTTTGGATTTCTCTGTGGCTTGCACTGTAGGGTCAGGAGTGTCCTCCAATTTGTAAACACTTAATGTGGGGTTTCCATATGTTCATCTCTAGAAAGAACTCAGATTCCCAGGCATGCTTGTGTTTTATTCACATGAGAGAGAATTACTCTCTGCATTTTCCTCCTTCTATAAGCAGAATGTGTTAAAGAAAAGTTACTATTTTATCTTTGCCTATCACAGGATTTTTCTTACTATGAGATATACTCCCTCTCTGTTGCAGGCTCTTTGAAACTTGTAAGTAATTAAAAACTGTGTGTTGCTGTTGTTTTGTTTTATCACATCTTTAATATTACTAATTAACTACCTTAGAGGGCTTAGAATTAAGGCTAAGAAAGGGTATATGATTTTTACCTTGCTGAAACTATAGTTTAAAAAAAAGGATTTTGCAGAAAGTTTTACTGTTTTCCACTTATCTTTACTGAGCCCTACAGTGGCATTTTCATATCCTTTGGAAGTTTCTTTTATTGACTTTACATGTTGTTCATGATGGAGGACAACTTCTCCCACCACTGAGAAAAGAACTTACATTTGGACTATCTCCAAACATGGCTGTCATCCTTGGCATATGGCCTCTGAGACAGAAACAGACATCACTAAATGTTGAGTTTATTGTCTTGCTGAAAGTTCTTATCTTTAATTCCACAAGAGTAAACAAATTCAGTGAAATGAATGCCAAACTGCTCATAATATTATATGGCCTTAAATTATGCTAACTCTCACTGTTGGAGAAAATATATTATTTTAATTCATTAAGGTGGCAGTAATTGGCAGCCTCAATCCTTGCAGGAAATGGCACAATTAAGAAATCACAAAATCAAAGACAAATAAGACACCTAAGTAGATTAATCAGCAATGACTTTCAGAGTGCCACTGCTTAACTGTTTGTTACTAAGATACTCTGGCCACATACATGTCAGCTAACTACAGAAATGTGGGATTCACCCTTCCAGGGACTGAAAGCATTTGTATTTTTTTTTGAACTTGTACATTTTAACCAGGAATTTCTTCAGGCTTTTAGAAAAATATGTACAATAGCTTTTTCCTTCTAGGCATGTGGATGGTATAAGGGTTCAGAGGTTTAGTTTTTTAAATCTTTTTACTTACTACTAAATCCTTAAGATATTTGAACCTTGAACTATGGGTAGGGGCTTGCCAAACAGGCAGTGGGGGAGGGACATAGGACAGTTCACATACAGGGCAAGGCATGCTCAGTGTTAGCTGGAAGTGAAGCTGGTGAAGTCTTAGATGACACTCAAGCATGACTAAAACATTGTGTTTTAGACAGGGAGAAGATGTAATGGTCTGTAAGGAGGAAAAAGATAGGGTCAGGTGATTTAGAAGGGCCATTTGGGCAGCAGAATGGAGAGAGGATGAACCCATGAGTGCCTGGAGAGAGGAGAATGGTGGGAGGCAATTGCAGAAAAGAGATAAAAAGATCTTGATGAAGAGGACTGAGCACATAGACAAAAACCATAATATTTAGTGGCAGGTTGCCTGAGGATGGTGAGCGAGGGGATGGGAGACAGGGCAACCAAGAGTTGGGGGAGAGAGTAAAGAAGAGAAGAAGGGCAGGGGTATTTGGGACTCCTCCCGTGAGTAAATATTTGGCGGGATGTCTCCATTAGTCTCGCTTCTCTACTTGTACACACATTAGACACAAACACTGTTAGATGCTGGGAGGACACCTCATAGTTTGCTTATTTACGTATTTTTAAGAGTGTTTAATCAGGTTAAAATATACAATGACTGCTTGGCTCCTTACCACAGCAACTGATCTTTGACTTCTCATCCTTCCATTTGTACCTAGCTTTTAAGTCCTGTGATTCATTGTTTATCAAACAAAGGTTTATGGTGTACTCACTCTGCCAGGCACTGTTCTGGAGGCTGGGAATATAACTGTGAACAAAACAAATAAAATTTCCTGGCTTCATGGTGCGGCCTCTCTTTGGACCTCTTGAATCTTAGATTATTTTTGCCTCAAAGTCACATTTGAGCACACCTGGAAATTGCTCTTTTCGTTAGAAGCAATTGAGACCTAAAACATACTGAAGAATAAATCCATTCCCAAGTCACTGTTGTTTTGGTTTTCTCCCAAAGAGCCTTATTTAGGATATTCAGGACTCAGAGCTTCCCTGTGGTCTCTCATGTTTACAGGAATTAGGAATTAGCCCCAAGTCCCAGAGAAGAGGCCAAAGTGAACTTTGTGGCTGGTTATTTCTCTAGGAGAACGTGGGAGTTTTGCAATTGGGATTAGGAGAGTTTTCTCTCATCTCTTCTGAACTGGAGAAGGGTTTTGCTTTAACTTAAAAAGTGCTAAGTTTTCAAAAGACCTTTGAAAGAGGGGCTCAACTAGCGCTGGGAGGCAGTTGTTTCAAATGTTCAATGTGATCTCTGACACTGTCATAGAGAAGGCAGGAGAAGGGTATGCATGGGGATCCAGAGGTGGAGGCATATCTATTAATAAACTGCAGAAGCAGGCCTGTGGATGCTTTGTAAATATGAGGGAAGCAAAGTGTGATGAACTGAGGTGCCTGCTGAGGTCTCTGGTGTCTGATGAATTTAGAGAACATTTTTCTATTTCCCTTAATGTTTCTCTGCAAGTTCCATCTCATTTCTTGGTTTAATGAGGACATTCTTTATGCCTAAACAAAACCCCTACTGTTAGAACTCAAGCCTGTTAACCCCACTGCTCTTCTCTGCCAGGATTGCAGTAGGACAGAATGAAAGGGGAATTTTATCTGCCGTGGGCTCCAGGCAGTCACCTACCTGGAGGAGGCCTCCTCGCCCTGACTGACAGCCCCTGGTTTGCCCACGTGATGGGGGAACATCACTACCCACTCCCTATGCCACCTCCCCAGACTGCTAGATTGGGCCAATTTGTCATGTGCACTGACAAGGCAGCTGGATTTCTTTTGGTTCATTGCAGTTCTGTGCATTTCTTGCTAGACGCTGTGCTAGCCACTGACTCAGGTGAGTAAAGTAGCATCTAGTCAGTGGATTAGTCAAAGATGGAAGGCTATGTTGCCACATGGTAAGTATTACCACTAGAGGGATGTATAAAGTGCAATGGAAAGACAGAAAGAAGAGCAATTAATTCTGGTGGGAGGTGCAGAACAAGGGCTAGCAAGGAGGCAGCACTTGAATTAGGAATTTACGGAAGACTGGATTTGCCAGAAATAGAAGGGAGGAGTGATACTCCACACCCAGAGAACACGTACAAATGTTCAAAGCTGCCTGATGCATTCAAGGCTATCGATTAGTTTAGGGGCCAGTGTATCATCTCCATTTGTTTGTGCCTAATAAGAGAGAGCTTGAAATACAGACTTGAGTGCCATACTGTGGAACAGTGTTTAATTTGGTATTTAATCAGAAGTTTTAAGCAGGTGAGGAATGGAATTGATTCTGGCCTTAGAGATACTTGTCTGGCAGTAATATGGAGCACAATTACAGAAGATAGAAAATTGGAGGCAGGGAGCCCAATTATGAGATCCCTGCAGTAATGCAGGCAAAGCGATGGATCTAGGCTAGGGCTGTCTCCGCTCTAAACCTCCCTCCTGAATCCCAGCCTCTTTTGGGATCTCAGCAGCTGCCTACTTGATGTCCTTGCTCACATGTCTAATAAACATCTCAAACTCTGCATGCCCAAGACTGTACTAATGATTTTCCCTTTTCTAATCATGCTTCATTCCCAGCTTTTCTCCTCTCAGTTCGTGGTAACTCCATCCTTTCAGTAGGTGGGGACAAAACTTTAGAGTTGCCCTTGACTTTGCTCTTTCATATGCCATATTAAACCAATCCTAAAATCCCATTGCCTCTGTCTTCCCCACTGTCTTCATTGCTACCAGTGGTCTAAGCCCCCATCCCATTTTGCCTGGATTGTTTAATCCTGCTTAAGTCTTTACTCCTTCAAATCCTTGCTCAAACTTAGTCTTCACAGGCAGGTCTACCCTGCCCACTGTGTCTTACACTGTACCCTGCCCCTCCTCCACACAGCCCATCTACTTGCCCACTTACCACCCATTTACTCAGCTTTGTTTTCCCTAACACCACCACAATTCCATAGCATGCCATCTAATTTTCTTATTTATTTATTGTTTATTGTCTCTCTTTCCATACTTAAAAGTAGCTCTTCAAGGTTAGGGTTCTTGGTCTGTTTGCTCACTGCTATATCCCAAAAACACCTAGAAAAGAGCCTGGAACAGAATAGGGACTCAGTAAATATTGGATGAATAAATAAGTGGGAAGTTGCCTGGAAAGACTGGCTGATGTAGGTTAGCAGAGTAGAAATTGTAGCTGTTGGCATCCTGCTGGCTTTCAGGGTAGAAAGAATAAAAGGATAAAGAATGATTCTGGGTCCCTCAGCTTGGGCTAATGCCTTTGCCTGATGAAGGGAAGGCAGGAGAAGAAATATATCTGGGGGAAATTAATGAGTTCTACTTGGATCATGTGGAGTCTTAGTTCATGTGAAATAACTTACTTGCCTTGTTTGACATATGGATTTTGCTCAACAGAGAGGTCAGGCTGGAACTAGAGTTTTGATAGGCATCAGCTATGGAGTAGATGAGATTTCCAGGGGGAGAAGGAACCAAATGAAAGGGCAGAAGTAGGTAAAAAGATGCCAGAAGATAAACACCTTTATTTATGGGATGCACACAGGGTAAGCCAGCTTGTACTAGTCATTATTGTTAGGCATACAGTTTGGTCTCTTTGACATCCTTGAACACCTCTTTGGAAGCTGGAGGAAGGGGCAGATAAGTGAAGAGTTAGGATAATGCTTGGGTTGCTTCCTGGGCTCCTATATCTTTCAGGTATCCTCACCTTCCTGCACCCTACCTGCCGCATCTATCCCAAGCTTTGGGGTCATTCTCTTATCAAGATAGTAGACAGCAGAGGGATGCCTGCGTGGCTCTGTCTGACTTCACCTCAGATCATGATTTCACAGTTTGTGTGTTCGAGCCCAATGTCGGGCTCTGTGCTGACAGCTCAGAGCCTGGAGCCTGCTTCAGATTCGGTGTCTCCTTCTCTCTCTCTCTGTCCCTCCCCTGCTTGTGCTTTGTATCTCTGTGTCTCTCAGAAATAAATAAACATTAAAATTTTCTTTCAAAAGATAGCAGACACCAGAGCCTTGACTTTGAGCATTAGAAGTCCCAGCAATTGTTTTCTTCACTGAGTTGTCATAAAGGCAATCCTGCCTATATCATATGCGTTTCACATTCCATGATCCGTTTGAGACAATTTGCTACAAGGCTTCAGATTCCAATTTCTCAGAACAGTCAGAGATCACTTAAATGAATTTTGCTTGTTTACCAGAGCCGATGATGCTTGCTTCACAAAATGACTCTTTAAGGAAATTCAAACAAAAAGCCATTTTCTTTTCATTGCCTTTTTTTTTTGGTTGTTGTTGTCTTTTTTAGAAACTTCTCGGGAAAAAGTCAACAAATGTATATGCAAGCATCGGTATTAGCCTCAAAACCAATGTTGATTGGAAGGATGAGGGGCTTGGGGCTGCATTTAATAGTCACCAGTGCTGAATGTCCAGGACCCTGATAAATGACTGCACTTGCATCTTAATGCTATTAGCTATTGTTACAATGTGTGTACCCACTCAAATCTGTGAGGGCCTTTTGATGTGGTTATTTTAAAAAAGGAATTTAATTGATTTCTTCACTTCATAGGAAAGTGGAAAGAAATCACAGGGTACACTTCTCTTCTTCAGTTGAGAGGATTTTCTTGATATGATAGCTATTACCTTCAAGGCAGGTACTCCATACTGTTGTGGGCTAAACAAGCAGTGTCTATGGGTCTTCTCCTTCTCTAGCATCTCCTTTACATGTCTTCTATTTAGGCACTAGGGCTGCCATTGTTTCTTCTGTCTTCTCAGCGTGAGCACAGCTCTCCTGTGCTTGAAGCTTGTGTCATGATGACAGCAGTGATGGAGTAGTGACAGTGCTGTTAACATTCCTGGTGGCAGTGGATGTATCTGTTAGTACCATAATAATGCTGCATAACAAAGTGCTGCAAACTCTGTGTCTTAAAATAACAGCCATTTATTTTTTTAAATATTTTTTTATTTTTTTCCTCACTATTAATGAGGAAATAATTGACATCACTGTATTGTGGTCGTTTATTCCTGATTACTTGTCACTGGTTTGCCTGACAGTTGACTGTTCCAGGCTAGCCTCGCTGGGTGGCTGTATATCAACATATACAAGCAGATCCAGCTGGGCTTGGCTCCTTACTGTGGTATGGGCTCAAGTTGTTCTGCATGTGTTCATTCTACATCCCAGAGCAAAGGAGCTATGGCTACCTCGGGGAGAGTGGGGTTCTTACGATGATGAGGGAAGTATAAGAAGGTTAGCCCCATTGCACAGTCTCTATTGCATCAAGTCAGCCTGTACCCCATTGGATGAAGCAAGTTACATAGTTAACTCCAAATTCAAGGCATGGGGAAGCGCAATCTGTCATCATTAGAACAACAAGAAAATCCTATGGCCAAGTCTAACATCAGTCAAGCAAGTATATTTCTTGTGTGGGAGGAAAGTTGGGAATTAATTTTGCCAAACAGTATTCTATTACCATATACCATTTGAGGGGTATGTACAAGTTCTCAACACATTCATTAATTGGCCTATGCAATCAACAATGTTTGACACATAGTGTCAGACATATAATGTCTGGCACATAGTGTGCCAGATACTATGATAAGCACTGGGATTATATCAATGAAGACCTAAAGGAAATTTATAGCACATGGATCGTGGGATTCTGCTGGGAAACCCAACTAGGGCCTGATCTGATGGGCTGGAGGGAGACAGATTTGATCCTGAGTTTTGGGAAAGGAGTAGGTTTAAGGTTTTGGAGTTCCTGCAACCTGGAGGCAGTGAATGTGGTTAACATTTCCCATTCCCAGAGATTAACCTCTTTCTCCCAGCCTCTGGCCTTCTATGGGTGTCAGGTAAGAGTTTTCTGGTCTAGAGGCAATGTGTGTGTCTTGATCCTGAGTTCAGAAAAGACTAAACATCAGTGAGTCAAGGACACTAGCTACACCAGATGACAGTTTCTGGAACCAGGGCCTCAATAAATCCAGACATCAGTCATCAGGATTTTGAGGCCCCCAGAGGGAAGGCTGTCATCTCAAAAGTTCTAGAACTTGGTCAGATTCAACCCTAAGTGACCCAAATAGAAACTTCTAGAGCTCCTGGAGAAACAGCGAACAGCATGGCCAGGTGATGGCAGAGCTTAGCCTTGTTGTCTGTATTTTCTGCAGTTGTGGCTGGCTGATCATGTAAACCTGGTTTTTCTTGGTTCATGACTGATTCTCAAAGTTGCCTTTGAATTGATTCATACACATGCCAATGGTGGCCATTCTGACTGCATTTCACAAGAAAGTAATAAAGCTACCTAGGTGAGTGTTTTGTCCATTTATATCAGTGGAGCACAAAGTTCTAACAACTATTTCAAGGAGAAAACTCTCCTAGAGAATAATGATATTGGAATGTGAAATAACTAATAAGCTGGAAAGGAAGCTTTTGCGGCCCCTCAACAAAGGGGTAAGTAAAGCTTAGCGGTATCTCAGGATGGCAACAGTCATTGTCAAATATGGAATGCACAAATATGATGGAAGAAGCATTGCTTTGTACTGATTTGGTCAGTAGTAGTTTGCTTAGACAATCAACTGATTTTCGGAGTTGCACCATATTTAGGCCTAAAAAGTAAAGTGTTACTAGCTAAGTTTTATGAACGCTGAGTGTTTCCTATGTTGGACCTCAGAGATAGAATAGACAAGAGGAAACATTGCATATGATTGCAGAATCTGTTACATCAGTCATAGTATTAGCCATTGAAATAAAAAATAAAACAACACCCCCCCACCCAAATCCCCTTTTAACCATGGCAATGAATTTTGGAACCACCCCTATAAGATGTACTCCTTTCTGAATTTTTTTAAGCACAAGTTCAGTGGCCATTAATGAAATTTACCATCTAAGATTTCTGTAGAGCCAAGGTCAGTAAACT
The DNA here is from genome assembly GCF_046562875.1 of Panthera onca. NCBI lineage: Eukaryota > Metazoa > Chordata > Mammalia > Carnivora > Felidae > Panthera > Panthera onca. Next base: position 50,009,545 of record NC_138340.1, on the reverse strand, counting down.
ACAACACGAGGAGAGAATTTGAGCTGCCAACCTGTTTTTATAAATAGAATTTTACTGGAACAGAGTTCTGCTCTTTTATTTACATACTGTCTATGGCTATTTCTGCGCCACAACAGAGTTGAGTAGTTCCAACAGAGAGACATTCTGGCCCACAAGGCCTAAAATACTTACTGTCTGGTCCTTTACAGAAAGACTCCTGCTGTAGAGAATAGACTGGGTAAATTGGTGTGCACATAAACTCAGGCTATGAGGAGGCACTCTTTCGGTTGTGACAGAATCCTTTCTAGAGTCTGGGTCTGAAGACCCCAGGTGTGGATGGGGCTTCAGTTATGGCTGGATCCATGGGCATAAAGAATGCCATCAGGACTCTGATTCTCTACCTTTTGTACCTGCTTTCTGTCGTATTGGCTTCATTCTCAGGCATGCTGTCTTTAGGTGATAGAAAAGATGGCCAACAGCAGATGTGGGCTTATATGGCCCTTAGTTCTTACACCTGATGAAGAAAAGATACCCTTTTATTCCCAGTATCTGTTGTAACTTCTGTCTCCATCCCATAGGACTGTAATTAAACTGAATGTCCAACCTGAAACAGTTTTTGTGTTCAGGAGGGTAGAGGGCTCTTCACTGAGCATTTTGTGTTGCAGGTCCCTTCTCTACTGCATGGGCAAAGAAGGGCCATGTGTTTGCAGCCCTACAAGTAGGGAGGAGAGGAATTTCCACAGGGAAACTAAGAATGCTGGAAGTTTGGAGATAGCTCAGAATGCTAATAATTCTTTGAGAGGCTTGTGTTTTTAATGCTTTACCTCTCACTGTGGATTTCTTCCAGCTGCTAAATTTTTCACCTCTTCAACCTGACTTGGATCTTGCATCTCCTGTTTTCTGCTATAACTACTTTGCTCTGTGCTGCCCAGAATCTTTATTCTTTCATTCCCTCCAAGTTCAGTTATAGAAGGCTGTTGTGTGACACAGCCTTTACTTATAGGCATACAGTATTTGAAGGGAAAAATAACTGAACAGTACAATAGAGGCAAATTAAAATTTAACATCAGTTCTTACTCTTGAGAAGACTTAACCTTTCCTCATCAGAGTGATTTTTTTTTCTCACCCTGTGCTCCACCACCCCAACAATGTCCCTGCTCAATATAATATTTTTGGTCTATTCTTTCCCCTTAAGACTTTTCTTCTCCCTAGGCACCAGACTCCAACATCCCAAAGTTTGTAACATTTTGCTCAGAGTGGTTTTACTTTCTCTACCCCATCTGAAAGTAAGATACAGAGCAACTTATACCTCTCAAAGAAATGAAATGCATCCCTGCAAGGTCATTAACCTTAGAATACTAACAAAAGATTTGTAAGTATTGTGCTATTGTCACAATGGTCTTAATAGAAGAGAGACAGGAAGGGGTTGGAAAGGGCTTTGTTTTCACATGCATATTGTTCTTGACATTTGGAAATTATAGCCTTTATAAATGATCTCTTTTATAGATAAAACTTGAGTCTGTTATGAGTAAAATGTATAAGGCTCATATGGCCAAAATCAAAGGTCATGTGCATATTCTGTGTAATGAGAATATGTCTCAGAGTCACTGGTTCAAGGAGGTGAGAGAGATGTGGAGAAGACCTGAATCCAATGCACAATCTAGAGCCAAGTTCAGGATGTTCAGGAGGAGCACACTCTAGATCAGCTGAGTGCAGGTGTCCAGCAGGATGAGAAAAATGTTTGATGTTGCAAGCTATTAAGCTTACAAGCATACTTGCTGCCCTGTATTATTGTAGTAGTGGCTGAATGATACACTGAGGGGGAGAGTCAAACTCCATTTTTGTCCACAGCTCTTGCCATTTGCTATTCTGCTCCCTTTTCTTAGCTCTAAGGGCACTCACTTTTGTCTTAGCATATTAATGCCACTTTTCTCTTCCTCCCATTTGATTGTCATTTCCTAAAGGACTGAAAATGATTTTCTCCCATGCTCTGCAGTCCCTAGCATAAATCTTTGTTCTGATCAGTAAAGATTTGGGATGAATAGAAAATTTGAGCCTCATGTTGGAGATAGCTACAGATGGAAATTATGTCTTAATTACCACCTGGTAAATAAATATCACTGGTCCCAGGTGGTACCAAATGAGATTTTAAAATGGGCTTGCACAAACTCCTCTCTCTAATACTGACTGAACTTCATCCTGGCAGCAAAGTGGAGAGGTGAACAACATAGTAATTTGCTTGTAGCACCACTGGTCTCACCATTATTTCATTTTAGCACATGGTAGTGCATGGGGAAAAGTATTTTTGGATTCATATGAAAGGGTTTGTGACTAATGTCAGTGATTGCATCAACTGGGAATAGTTTTCAGATAAGATTCTCTGCCTTCCAAAGAGAAGCCATTTTTGTTGCTGAGAAAATTATGGAGTATTCCTGTCTTTGCTATTTACCTTTTTTCCTTTCCTGGTTTTCATCAATAGACTTCCTTAAAATGACCAAAGTGTGATGTATTGGTATGTAATATGTCCCTATGCCTGTGTTGTTTTGTGAGTTCTGGTGGTACTTAACAATTCCAACAAAAATGTATACCAAACTATTAAAAAATGGAATGAAAAGACAAAAGAATATTGTGATGCCTTGTTTATTTTCAGAGTAACATACATATAAAGTATTCAGATCAAGGTGAAAATATAGGACAAAAATAGGGTGGGGGTGGAGTGGCTAAAAAAAAATTCAATCTACCCAGAGCATTGTGTGATGATTCTTTGTCTTGATCCTGAAATAACTTAGTTTGGCTGTATTTTTTTTTTTTTTTGTCAAATGGTAGTAAAAATAGGGAAGGCTATTTCAGACAAAAAGACTCAAAATAGGGCTGTGATCATCTCATTATGTGATAACAGGGAGAACAAATGCGGAACTCTCCAGTATGTTCAGACCATCTCTGTTTTGGCAAAACCAAAGGACCTGGCAGGACCTCAGAAAAGAGAGAGAGAGAGTGGAATAGTTTCAGAGTCTAAGGTCTAAGAGGGGATTGTGTCTCACTTACACCTAGTTATATACTCCTTCCACAGTTCCACAGTGACCTCCATTTATAGAATAGGGACAAAGTCTAAAAAATGTCACTGTGACCCTTTATGTGACATAAAACCCGTATATGCGCCTCAGTCTTCAAGGATAGAGTTTGGCACAAGGTATAGGAGGAGTTTCTGAGATTGAAATTGCAGACATTTCAAAGAAGCCTCCTGGAATTGTTAGAACATCTCACACAGGTTGGCTGGTTGACCTCCCTGGGGTACCACAAGATGGTTTATTCACTAGAGGCTAGCTTCTGACCTTCGGCTTTGTTCAAACACACATTTACAGCTATTGGTGATTCTTGGGGACTTTAATCACAGAGATACTGAGCCATACAAAGTTTACTGCAGATGTGTGAATTTATATGGTGAGCTGGAGCAATCAGGGAGATTAAATATTCATAAACATTCAACATTTAAAAATGTCTGGTCCATTTACGTCATTCTTTCAACAAATACTCACTGAGTGCCTGCTGTGTACCCGACATATAAGAGGCCACACTAGAAGCTGTGATGTCTGGTAAAGAGAATGAGTGACCTGTGTCCTTGGGAAGCTTATATTCTAGGAGGTTGGGCAAGCCAATAAGTGAAGGACTTTTAGATAGCGGAAAACAGTAAAAGTAATACAAAATAGGATTTTGAGAGTGAATAGGGACAGGGCTCCTACCTGTGATTCTTGATGGTGCTCAGATCCCTGATTCCCTTTGTCCCTAAGGACCAGCTTTAACCCTACTAGTAATTTGATTATGAGCAGGGCCTGTAAATCCCTGGTTGCTTAAGCTTGTACCATTTGGGTTTCTGTTGTTTCTAGTCAAAGCCGTGAGTAATGTACTTCATTACTAATAATGTGAAGCCTGGACTCCTGACTGTGGCATTTGAGGCCCCTCTCAATCTAGTCCCCAGTGACCTATGCAGCCCTAATTCCCATTCTGCCTCATAGCACCTGTATTCCACCTGTACCTGGCCTTGACAAAGCTTATTCCCCCTTGCTACACTTTCCTTATACAAAAGAATGGAGGATGTGGTTTGGAAACTTACACTGGGACCTTTTACTGCTGCCCATTATCTATAATATCCTCTCTGCCAGAGCCCCTTGGCCAATGTCCACCTGTCAAAGTATAAGTTGTGTTTCAAGTCCCCATTCAAATCTTCCCTCATCCAGCAATATTTCAAACTCTTCAGGTAAACTTAATCTCCCCCTTCTCATTGCACATTGAGCCTCTCTTAAAGTGTTTAATAAAATTTGCCTTGCAATATTATCACTTACTTACAGGTTTAATTGTACCACTAGTGCATGCATCCCTGAAGAATGGAG